>NW_027556291.1:64077299-66717147 GCF_003287225.1 Phascolarctos cinereus | reverse complement strand
AGAAAAAAGAAAAGAGAAAGAAAGAAAGAAAGAAGAAGAAAGAAAGAAAGAAGAAAGAAGAAGAAGAAAGAAAGAAAGAAAGAAAGAAGAAAAAGAAAAAGAGAAAGAAAGAAAAAAGAAAAGAAGGAGAAAAAGAAGAAGAAAGAAAAGAAAGAAAGAAAGAAAGAAAGAAAGAAAGAAAGAAAGCAAGCAAGCAAGCATTTATTAAGCACTAGCTATGAGCCAGGTCCTGTGCTAAGCTGGGGGCAGGGGAGGGGATGGAGATACAGATACAAGCAAGCCGTGCAGTCCCTGCCCTTAAGGACATTACATTCTGTTGGGGGAAGACAACACATAAAAACCTACTTTGTTTTGGAGGTAGGGGAGACATGAGCAGTGTTTGTATATGGTGAAGAGATGTCTGGCAAGGCCTGGGACCTAGCAAAGTAAATGCACCGATGAGAGCTTGAGGAGCTGGGGTGGAGGCCAAGGCTCTGGGAAGAAGGGAAAAGAGGATACTGACTGGAGAGCAGAAGCCATGGTGTAGAAATGATCAACTATAGGCCTGGTTGTGGTATTGGTGGGTCAAAGGATTACTTAGGGACTTTGGAGCCATTTTTTCCAACTGCTTTCCCCAATGGCAGGACCAATTCACAATTCCACTAACTTCACATTAGCATGTCTGTTTTCTCACACTTCCTCTAATAGGTATCATTTTCTTTTCCAGTAATATTTGCCAATCTGATATCAGAGTGTGAGACAGATCCTTAGAGTGTTTGTATTTCTCTAATTATTAGTAATTTGGGACATTTTTCATATAGTTCTTAATAGCTTGTATTTCTTCCAAAGGAATATGAACTATCTTTTCATATTCTTTTGGCTGTTTATCTATAATAGCTAGCATTTATATAGCATCTTAGGTCATACAACCAGCTAGAGGACAAGATAGGATGCTCCCACATCTCAGGAATTTCTGGTAACACTATCCAAGAGTAGGAGAGGGAGAAGGCTAGGGGAGGGAGTCTTGCATTCTGAGGGGTCTTCACTTAGTGTTGGTACACATGTACCACTCAAAAGCAACAATACCAGAACCATTAACAAGAACTAATGACCCTTTGAGGAGGCTTCACTTCTGAGAGATCATCTCTCACAGTTCTTATTCTCATATATTTGAACTGTTCCTTATGTATCTTGGATATTAGGGATTTATCAGAGAAATTTTCTATAATTTTTTTCCCTGATTAACCATCTGTCCTTTAATTTTAACTACATTGATTTTGTTTATATAAAAGCATTTTAATTTCACATATTAAAATTGTCCATTTTATTTTCTGTATTCTACTCTAATACTTATTTGATCATTAACTCTTCCCCTATCTATAGTTGTGAGATATATTTCCTTCTTTCCTCTTCTACTTTGTTTATGATGTCACCTTTTATATCTAAGTCATATGTCCATAAGGATCTTCTCTTGGTATATGCTGTGAAATATTGGCCTAAACCTAATGTCTCTCAGATTGCTCTCCAGTTTTCCTAGAAGTTTTTGTCAAATAGTGGAGTTCTTATGTCAGTCAGTAAACTAACATTTATTAGGAACCTATTATGTGTTAGCCACTGTGCTAAGCTCTGTGGATACCAAGAAATAAAAAAGAAAACTCCAAACCCCAAAACCCAGTCCAGACTCTCAAGGGGGTCGCAATCTATTGTGGGAGACAACATGAAAACAGCTATGTACAAACAAGTTATATACGGTATAAATTGGACGTAATCTCAAAGGGGAGGCACTAAGATTAAGGAGGACTTAGGCTTTTTACGAAGGATAGGAACTTAGCTAAGACTTGAAAGAAGCCAGGGAAGCCAGGAGGCAAAAATGAGGAGGAAGAGTATTTCAGGCATGGGGGACAGCCAGTGAAAATGTTCAGCATTGAGCTGGAGTGGAAACATGGAACACTATGCTATCCTGGTCTTATGTTTGTGTATTGTGTACACAATACACATATCACTTTATATATCACATATAACTTTTCCAAAATTCCATTAAGGTCCTTCCCTTCCCTTCCCTCCCTCCCCTCCCTTCCCTCCCCTCCCCTCCCCTCCCCTCCCTTCCCTCCCCTCCCCTCCCCTCCCCTCCCTTCCCTTCTTTTTCTTTTTAGATTTGTCTACCTCTAAAAAGAATACATTGAGTTCTCTCACTATTATAATTTTATTTTCTATTTCTATTTATTTTCTATTATAATTTCATTTTCTATTTCTGTTTATTTTCTATTTCTTCCAATAAATCAATCAACTTTTCCTTTTAATACTTAGAAATATGTATTTAGGGCATATAATATTAAGTATTGATATTGTTTTATTGTCTATGGTATCTTTTAAGCATTGTGTCCTATTTTTTTTTTAATCTTTTCTGGTTTTACTGTTGTCCTGTATGATGTCATGATTGCCCCCTTGCTTTTTTAAGTCACCAGAAAGCACAACAAATTTCACGTTCATTAACTCTGTGAATCTTTATGTTTTGTGTATGGTTTTTTTTTTTTTTTGGCTAGGCAATGGTGTTAAATGACTTGCCCAGGGTCACATAGCTAGTAAAGTGTTATGTGTCTGAGGCTGGATTTGAACTCAGGTCCTCCTGAATCCAAGGCCAGAACTCTATCCACTGCATCACCTAGCTGCCCCTTGTGTATATTTCTTGTCAACAACATGTTGAATTTACTTGCTCATCTATTCTGTGATTTTATGGGTGAGTCCATCACATTAATGTTCATGGCTATGACTGTTAATTGTGTATTTCCCTCTAGTTTTTCTTCTTGTTCTTTTTCTTCTCCTTGCATCTCACCCCACTCTTTACAAAGTAGAAGAAGATCTTGATGGAAGATTGTGCTTGATGCTAGTAATCTATAATCAAAGTGATCTGTTTGTACTCATTTGTACTTCTTATACTCTTTCTTTCCTTCTGATTCCTCCCTCACTTTATATCCACTGGCACTGTTTTTGTTTCACTTTATGTTTTACTTATGTTTATGATTTCTTAAAATATAATAGCCAGGCTTTATTTTTGTCATGACTTTCAGGTAGACTGATGATTCTTAGATGATTTCTTTTTGATCTGTTTTCCACGTCAGTTTTTTTATAGTATATACTTTACATTTACTTCTGTTTTCTTCTAATATTTCTTGTCCCATCCCTTTAGTGATCTCAGCAGTTCCCACATGTTTAGTTATCATATCTGTGCAAATATTTTCAGTCTGTCAGTCAATGAACATTTATTAGGCACCTACTATGTGCCAGGCACTGTGCTAAGTACTGTGTATATAAAGAAAGGCAAAAGATAGACCCTGCTCTCTAAGAGCTCATAGTCTAATGGAGGAGACAACAGCAAATGACTATGTGCAAAAAAGTTTTGTACAGGATAACTTGGAAATAGTCAACAGAAGCAAGGCGCTAGAATGAAGAGGGATCAGGAAAGGTTTCCTGTAGAGGGTGGGCTTTTATCTGGAACCTGAAGGATGCCAGGAAAGCCAGGAAGCAGAGATGAGGAAGGAGAGAATTCCAGGCAAGGAAAAATCAGTGAAAACATCTGGAGTCAGGAGATGGATTGACTTGTGTGAAGAACTACAAGGAGGCCAGTATCATTGGGTTGCAGAGCATATGTGGGGTTGGAGGGTGGGTGTAAGGCATAAAAGGTAGAACAGGAGTCTGATTATGAAGGATTTGAGAAGCCAAACAGATGATTTTATATTTGACCCTGGAGGTGACAGAGAACGAGTGGAGTTCACTGAGCAGCAGCCTGTGCCTTAGGAAGATTAGTTAGGTAGCTGAGTGGAAGATGGACTGGATAGGGCTAAACTTCAGGCAGGGAGCTTAACTAGGAGACCTAACAAGGTGTGAAGTGATGAGGGCCTGTCAGAGTGGTGGCAGTGCTAGAGGAAAGAAGAGGGACATATATGAGATATATTAGGAAGGTAAAATTGACAGTTTTTGTCAACATATTAGCCATGAACATTATCAACTACTTGATGGATAGCTCTACCTCAGTGTCCCATAGGTACTTCAAACTTAACATATCCAGAATGGAATACAATTTGTTTCCCCTGTTTCTTTGAGAGCACCCTCATACTTCCAATCACCTAAGTTGACAACCTTGTTGTTGTTGTTGTTGTTGTTCTTTAGTTGTTTCAGTTTTGTCTGACTCTTTGTGATCCCATGTGCGGTTTTCTTGGCAAAGATACTGGAGTGGCTTGTTATTTCCTTCTCCAACTTATTTTACAGATGATGAAACTGAGGCAAAAAGAGTTAAGTGACTTGCCCAGATCACACAGTTAGTAAGTGTCTGAGGCAGGATTTGAACTTAGATCTTCCTGACTGCAGGCCTGATGCTCTATCCTCTGTAGCACTACCTAGTGGCCCCAACCGTAGGGCACTCTTACAACCTCACAACCTTAGGGCCATCTTTGCCTGTTTTCTCTCCTTCAGTTCTTCCATTCTTGCTAATCCCACCTCCAAAACATTTCTAGCCTCCATGCTCTTCTCTCTGTTCACAGACTTTGCTATAGTTCAGCCCTCATCATCTCATGTTTGAATTATTGCAATGGCCTTCTTATTGGTCTCCCTGCTTCTTATTTCTCCCTTTAATCCATTTTCCAAGTTCATGTTACAAAATACAGAGCTGACTATTTTACTCTTCTATTCAGATGTCTTTAGTGATTCCCTGTTATTTTTTAGGATAAAATATAAAATCCTTATCCTGCCATTTAAAATGTACTTCCACTCATTCCTACCTTTGCCCAGATAATCTCTCATGTCTGGAATACTCTCCATCTTCATTTATGCCTTGCAGAATCCCTAGCTTCCTTCAAATACAACGCAGGGGCCACTTCTTACAGGAGGCCTTTATTGATCTTCTGAATCATTCTCTTTCTGTCTTGAAATTATTTTTATTTACTTAGAAATTAAGTATTTTATGGATACTCTCTTTTTTACATTACTATGACTTTCCAATGTCCTCCCTCTACCTGTACTAGTAGAACTATACCTTACAACAAAGTACAGCTAAGTAAAATAAATTAACACATTGGTCCTGCCTGATAATGTATGCCTTGTTCTTTATTTACTGGTGTTTTGTTGAGAGGGGGAGAGGCATACTACATGAATAAGTTCTCTCAAGTCATGACTAGTTGATCAGGGTTCTGATAGTTTTCATTTGTATTTATATACCTGTGTACACGTTGTATTTTCCCAGTCAGATGTGAGCTCCTTGAAGGCAGGGATAGTTTTATTTTTGTCTTTGTGACAGTGTGTACTTGAAATATTCTGGAGGAACACTTGCAACTAATATTGCCTCATATCCTGCTTTTTCCAAGCCTACAGAAAATCAGGCTTGTCAATTAATTGATTAAATAATGAGCACTTGAGTATAATAGATAATTTATCCACCATATGGCACTCCAGCCACCAGCAAAGTGGTTTTGTCAGAGGGCAGTGGCATGGGCTTCCCTGAAGACTGCAATGCTCCCTACAGGATGATTGGCCCACAAACTCTCAGCCTACCTCCCTGTCCCACTGCCTGGAGCTTGGTTGGACACTCTAAGTAAAGAAGTTACTGGCCCAAAGTTTAACAGCACTAAGAGGAATGGAAATGAACTACAGTTCCAAATATAAAAAAATAAGACAACTTATTACTCTACAGCCCTCATCCTTTACATCTCCTGCCCTTTGTTGACCAAATTCACTCACTAGATTTAGGCAATCGGCTCCTCAGTGGCCATATCCTTTATCAAAATGTAGAAGAGACAAATCGGAAAGAAACTCCCATATTGACAGACTATAGAAAAGATTAAGGGAAAGAACTGGGTGTTTCGAGCCTGCTCAGATCAACTCTGCAAACAACCAAAAGGTGGGAGAAATGACAAGGGATTAGGGTTGGTCTCTGCCTAATCTCGCTAGCTGCTGAGGTTCCTGGCAGCTGTTAATATGGTCCCAGATCGTCAGACTCATCCCTGTCCCTGCTCACTGGTCTGCCTCACTGTCACAACACCTTGGTCTTAGCATAGCTCTCCAGAATCTGTCCCAGCTCTTCTGGCACTACTTTCAGCTTGGGTTGATGTTCAGTGGCAGCAGGAAGATCTGGTGGTAATTGTGTGGCCTATCTCTTCTTTCTTCCTGGTCTCATGGAATAGAAGGAGTTACCAGTCCCTCTGGCCAGAAACCAGGGGAAAAAGGCAAAAGGGAAGGGGCAGGTTACTTGCTCACATCCAGAATCTCACTGTGCCCCTGACCTCACACAGCTTTGTGCTCCTACCTCAAGCATGTTTTCAAACAATCTTGCTTCCAACGTCTTACCGACTCAGTTTTCCCTATGGAAACTCTTGGTATTCATCTGCTCCCACAGAGATGAAACTCACTGTAGACAAATAAGAATGCAGATATTCTTATTTCCCGCATCTGACACATAGTAAGTCCTTTAAAATGCTTCAGTGGGATTTAATTGTAATTGAATTACTAGGTTTACTAGTTGTATTCTGGAGGGTTTAGGTTGTTGGAAATGTGTTATTTGAATTGCATACTTCTTTACACACTTTGAAATTGAAGTCTTTCAATGAACCACACACACACACACACACACACACACACACACACACACACACACACAGTGCTCATCTCAATAGTGGCCATTTTCCTGTGCACACTGAGATCAAGTATGCTGAGCAGTAAGCTTTTATCTGTCAGAATTGATCAAATCTCTTCTACGCACATATCATATGTATATATGATAAATTGCTAAGAGGAGTGCCAGTTTACTCTTTGAAAACTACTTTGTAGGTTCTATAAAAACACATTCAATAGAATTATCCTATGTTCTCAAAAAAATATGAGGATACTTTTATTATTGTTGGGAGATTATTACGGTACTAAAATTTCAGATTGCAAAGTTATCTTAGAATCATAGAATCAGAATTTTGCCAGCTGAGAAAGAACCTTGGAGATATCTCATTTTGTCCAAACCTCCTCATTCTCTAGATAAGAAAACTGAGACCCAGCAAGGGAAAATAATCTGTGTAGGGTTGAGAGTTAATGAGTGACAGAGTCAGGGCTAGAGTCCCTATCTGTTGACTCTTTCTACTATATTGTTTTGCTTTGTAGTAATTCATCGAATAGAAATTTAGTTATTTAGTTAGATCCAGCAGTGATTTCATCAATATGGGTATTTCATCAGTTGGTGACAGTTGTGGTCCCTCTGTATCTTTTCATTTTTGTCTTTTCATACATCCTGAATAGAATAGGGACCTCTGAACAAAGGAAAGGAATAAGAGATATTATTAAGGAATTGTACTATCAGAAGAGAAGGTGGACTGGGCATAAGACAAGAGCAAGGAATAATAGATGGAAAATCAGAGTGCTCCACTGATATCCTTACAGTGTCAGGAGAAAGCATACTGGGTAGTGATCTTTTAGGGAAACACAGACAAGAGTCATACAAGATCTTCCTTGTTGAAGGGAACTCCTGAATCAGGGACTGTTTGAGTATTGACTGTTGCTTTTCCAGAACTTGGTAATAGGATGTTAGATTTCTTCCACCCACTCCATGTCTTTTCATTGCCTGTTGGGTTATCTGTTCATTTGATTCTTCCAAGTGTAGGGTATATAAGTGCCCATGTAAGGTTTTTATTACACATGGGTTGTCTAAATATATAGACACAGTTCAGAAGTTGCATGGATAACTATCTCTGAAATCTGATACACCCCTCTCCAAGGGAAATTTCTTCCTTGATGGAAAGCAGGAAAAGGGCCATGGCTGGAAGCTTGCTTCATCCCAGCCTATCTTTAAGAGGGGTATTGTGCTAGATTTAGCTGCCCCCCTCAAATATTGCTAGTCTAGGGGTACAATTTTAGAAGTTCAAAATAGAAACTGTTCTGGTTTCTCTTAAGGGGGAAAGTAGCCTGAACTTACACTCACTGGCTTGAGCCCTTCCCAAGAAAATACAAAAGGCCATCACAAATAGCACATAGCTAGTAAACCCATTTATCCTAGGGAACAGAAATCACAGGAGGTAAAATTCTGAAGGTAAAATCTATAGTTCTTGTCAACAGATTAACTATGGACATTATACAGAGAAGTTATCAGATTAGAATATATGTATCAGAAAATACACATGAGTGAAGAAGTTCTTTAAATAGGAGTGAACTAAGATCTCAGCTCAACCAAGAGAGGCTCTAACCTTACCCAAGGGGAAATTCTCTCTCTGAAGTCTCTGGAGAGGCAAGCTGTAAGCCAGGCATATGTTGAGTAGCTAGCTTTCCCCTAGATGTCTGTAGCTTCCAAAATCTTTTTATGTGTGTAACCCCAATCCCAAAGCCCGTTCATATGGACTCTTCTCATTGGTGGATAGCAATGGCCTGTGTGGGGTGTGGGGCAGAATTGGCAATAGTGGGAAAATGGAGAGCTCTTCACTTTTGTTCGGGTTCATCAGTCACTTAGGGCACTTCTGGCTTCCAGCTTTGAGACACCAGGTGGGTGATGAAGACCCTACTTCATGTTGCTGAAGGAAAAGACTGTGGGAAGAAGCTGACCTGAGAGGAGCTGGCAGTCTTCATCATGGCCTTATCTCCACATTGCTTGGGTGTAGGGTGTGTTCAGGGAAGACTAGTATCTGGTGTGATGGCTGCTGAGCCCTTTTCAGGGCTGCTTTCCACTTTTGGTGTCTACCTGTTCCACCTAACTCTCACCTGTGGCTCCAAGAAGCTGTGGCATATGCAGCGGCCTTACCCTGGTAAACCGTTTCAGCAGACGGGCTAAACCACATTGAGGTTAACTGAGGGGTCTCAAAAACCATTGTTGAGTTGGGAGAGTATCTACCACAAGCATCTGAAGAATTCCCCTGGTGGAATGGGTGAGTGAGAACAATTTGTTCCATGGCTATGGAGGCAGCTGAAGCAGGCGAGGTGGAGCGCTTAGAGCTTGGGTAGACATCTAAGATGCTAAGATCATCCACTGCATCTTGAACCATCGCCAGTTGTCTTGACTGTGTCCTGCCACTGGACTGTGATGACTCTGGAGGAGAGAGTGGGGCCAATGACTTCATGCAACTCTGCCTCACTTAAATTCAATTTATCTACGAACAAAAGACACCACCCATACCAATTTTTTTTTGCCAACAGGAAAATTAGAAAAAGTCTCAAATATGCAGTAATTGGCATGTATTGCAATAAACATGTGAAATTGCATGAATGGCACACTTTACATGGGTAATCTCTAGTACTGTCACCTGGGTATGTGTGTAACAATTTCTTCAGATTCACCTGTAGCAACCTAACTTAGATTAGTTATTGGTCTGCTGGGATAGTTCCCTTGTTGCTGAGTGATCTGTCTTCTCATATACCTGAGCTAGTAGGTGGTATGGGCTCATCCTCAGGATCATTATAGATTTGATTTTTTTATACCTGGGCTGCCAGCAGGGCAGGTTGATTATCAGTATGTTTGTGCTTTGGATTGAATGTGGATCCTAGAGATTTCTGTAGCTATTCTATGCAAGAAAGGAGTTGCCTCTGGATTCAGTCCTGCTACCCTGGAATAGTTAGCCAGGCATTGTACTAAGCACTGGGTTTACAAAGAAAGGAATTGATCTCAGGGTCAAGAAACTAGCAGTAAGGGAGAGGGGACCAGGAAAGGCATCCTGCAGAAGATTGGACTTGAACTGAGTCTTGAAGGAAGCCATAGAAGTGAGGAGGCAAGGGTGAGGAGGAAGAGCATTCCAGGCTTGGGGGACAGCCAGAGAAAAGGCATGAAGTTGGGAGATAGAATGTTTGTCTGTTAGGACCAAAAAAAAGGCCAGGGTTGCTGGATCATAGAGGGGAATAAAGTGTAAGACAACTAGAAAGGTAGAAAGGACCAGATTGTGATTGGCCTAAATCTCAAAGAGGATTTTATATTTCATTCTCTAATAGGGAGACATTGACGATTATTGAGTAGTCCCTGGGGAGTATGATATGGTCAGATCCGAACTTCATGAAAATCACTTTGGTAGCTGAGTTGAGGATTGGAATGAAGACAGACTTGGGTCAGGGAGACTAACCAGCAGGCTGTCGTGACCTCCAGGTGTGAGTCAATGAGAGCCTGCACCAGAGTGGTGGCTGTGTGAGTCAAGATGTAATAGTAGAATTGACAAGACTTGTCCATATTGGATATGTGGAATCAGTGAGAGAAAAGAGTTGAATATGACACTGAGGTTGGAAACCTGGGTGATTGGGAGAATAGAGACATTCTCAGTAGGAACAGGAAAGTGAGTAATAGGGGAAGGTCCAAGGGTAAAGGCTATGACTTCAGTTTCTCTTAACTGAGATATATACTGATTGTGAAAGATTGTGTCTCTTCCTTCATCTGAGGTACCAAAACACGTCAATAGGTAGGCATGATTCTTTCCCAAATATGATCAATTAAGGTGTAAAGCCTAGCATCATTCCTGGTGGAAATGTATGCATGTATTAGAAATAATGCAATTGACTCTACAGAGTGTTTGTTCTGGCCTCAGAATTTCCAGCAAGTTCAACAGGATGCAGTTGAAATGTTTAGATTATGGCTTTCCTTATGACTTTTTGATACCTGCCAAAGCAACATTTCTTTAAATAACTTACTCTCAACTGACTTTGGTCAGAGTGGATACTAGCAGGGAATCTTATATGCAGATGCAGAAAAATTCTTTTCCACCAACGCTTTGGCAGAAGTAGCTGCTTTCTGGTTCCTGGCTGGATATGGTTGTTGTGTGTACCTGGTGGAATGGTCAGTCACCACTGAGTCACTGTTATCTCTTTCCAGAAATAAAGGTAGATACATAGAAGTTCCAAAGGCTTATCAGTACTTATATTCTCCAAATATACAGCACCAATGGGTAAAACTTTTCTTTTTTAATGTGAGAAATTGGGGTTTATTTTCCTTCAGCACTTTTCAGCACTAGTAAGAGAATCTGGGGTAAAAACTTAAGACACTCTGTGGTAATTCCTGGGCGTAGGAGTTGTGGATCAGTTTTTAGTAGCAGGCTAAGAGCTCTGATCTTCACTGTGGAACTCCTGAATGGGCACAGATGACACTTGTATTCCTTGTGACCAATTTGTAGCCTCAGGCTCAGTAGTGATAAATTCTGGAGATGAAGCATCCATCTGCCCTAAAACTCCTTCTTCATGTCGTTCATTGCCCTTTTTATCTGCTCTCTATCTCCTCTTAAAGGGTCCCTATAGAAGTAAAGATCAGGCATGCCTTCCACATACACAGGACATCATGGGCTAGCATCCACCACTTCAGACCCACTAAATGAGCTTTCTTCTTGTAGGGAATGGCAATGTCCACATATTAAAGTGGATATCCTGTGTTGCCCTGTGCAGTGGTTAAGAGGTTAACACAAGAAGTTTCTTTCAAAGACTCATGATCAATACCAGAATTAGGAGCCTCCAAGAAGTGAGACTCCCAGAAAGCTTCCTGGATCTGGTTAGTGAAGATGCCAGCTCTGAAACATCCAGCAGGATGTGGGACCTCTGGCAATAGGAAATTTTAGAACAGCGTGGTGGTCAGTATTGGTGGATAAGATGACAGTTACATCAGCTGGATTTTCAGGGGCAGTAGTGGTATGAACTGAAGCAGAAGCTCTTCCTAGTTCTCAGATCCATGATGTAGATGCTATCTCTTTCTTCTGTAGATGTATTGTTCCATTTGAAAGTCCAGGTTGATGACACCCACATGGATTCCTGCAGCAAAAAATTGAGGATCCTCCTTCTTCATCTGCAACTTATCCAGGGCCCTGGCAATTATTTAAAGTTGCTATGGAAACAGTACAATGCCATCCGAGACTCTGTTCTGGACAATGTGAACAAAACTAATGCTTTTCTTTGTACACCTCTAGCACAAGTTTCACACTTTTTGGTGACATCTGTATGCATCTGGGGCCAGTAAGATCTGTTTCTTGCCAGCTCTTGGGTGTTGGTTGAAATATTTCTATATTTGTTCTTGCTGTACATGAAGTAGATATCCCTTTGTAAAAGACAGTTGATGTTAACTGGTTAAATGGAACTGGAAGATGAGTCACTGACCCCTAGCAAATGGAATGAATACAGCTGGTGGGGAGGTTGAGCCCATGGCAGATAAAAAAGACACCTGCAAACCCAAGAACTCGGAGACGGGTTTGTAGCAGACCTGACCCTAAGAGAGTAAGGCCAAAGCATCCATGTGACGTTGGTGCACATTTGGGCCCACATATTTGAGAGAAGCTACAAAATTGTCACTTGTCAATTGATAGCTTCAGACCAACTTCTTCCAGGTGATTCAGTACTTTGATCACTCTTACCGAAGACAATCACAGAACACTAACACTTTCCAATAGTTGATTTTGTCAACTCCTTTCTCTATCAGCTATTGGAAGGTGACTGGTGTCCATAACATGCCTTGGAACTTATCTTCAAATGGTCAAAATAATGATAACCAGCATTTATATAGTGCTTAAGGTAAGATCCCCTACAAGTCCAAGACTGAAAACCAGTGGCTGCCTAGCAGACAACCCAAGGCATCTTGCACCCATGGCATAGTGTACTGATCCCCTTTGGTTCTTTTGCCCAAAGGTTGGTAATATACATGCATCTGAATCTTTCCATGTTTCTTTAGTACTACTATGGGTGATGCATAAAGGCTACTGGATTTCCTTCAGATGGTTTCTTAGGTCTTCCATTATAGATAGAGGAATCCTCTAAGCTCCTTTTCTGAATGTTCTGTTAGGAATTGATGAGCTGGATTCCTTGAGTTATACCTTGAGCACATTTCACATCCCACTCATGCAATGAGAACGTTCCTTTCTTTTTTGCTGCATTTTAGCCTCAACTTACCCTTTCATTCTTTTAGTACTAAATAGTCCCCAAAGTAAAATATCTTAGGATTCAGTTCAGAGGTTGAACAGATGGTATGCTTTGTCTCTATGCTAGGCATTGAATTGCAGCTTGTCCCTTGCAATATTCTGCTAGGATTTTGAAAAGACTAGAATTAGTTCTAATTGGTGTTGACGTTCCAGTGAATGTTGGAGGGTCTATCAAGGATGGTCTTGTAGGTCCTTGGTTGAAGCCTTTTGACTGAGTCTAAGTTTTACAGAACACATTCTTTCATTAAGGGGATTTGTTCTGTGAAGTTTGTATTCAGTCAAAGGGCAGCACTTGAGGACTTAGAGGGCCATATGTGGCCTTGAGGCCACAGGTTCCTCACCCCTAGATGTACTGGAGCCACAACCACCGTTGTTGCTACCAACCACCGTCTTAGGGAATTTCAAACTTACCTTGGGTCTTCTTTGCTGGACCTTCATCCAGGTTGCTCCCGTTAAATGTAAATGTCCCCCCAAGGTTCTGTCTTGGTCCCGTTTCTCTTCTTCTTCTGTACTAGTTCATTTGGTGATCCCATCTTCTTCCATGGATTCATTTATCATCTCCCTGCAGATGACTCTCAGATCTACCTGTTCAGTCCTAACTTCTCTCCTGACCTCCAGTCTCATAGCTCCAACTGCCTGTTGAACATCTCAAACTGAATGTCCCATAGACACCTTAAACTCAACATGGCCCAAACTGAATTTGTTATGTTGTATTCTAGGTATGGATAGTCTTTACTGCTAAAACCACCAAGTCTAAGTCCTATTATAGGCTTCAAAGGTATTTTTTTCTTAAATATGTCATAAAAAAAGATTAGAAAATGATGATGACTTGAGATTCACTGTCCACATCAGTATTGCAGTCTGCACTTGCAGCTGAGACTCACAGAGGTTAAATTACTTGCCCGGGGTTACACCGCTTGTAAGTTTTTGACGCAGGATTTGAACCTAGGTCTTCTTGACTCCAAATCCGGTAGTTTACACTCACAATGTTTACTGTTTTTTCTGAGCCTGGAGGGAATAGACCCATTAGGAGTTTACAATGAGGTCATTGTGACTGTCCCTGGGACCCAAGGTGACCTCTTTCTCTGGTCCTGCCTCCCCCAAATCTAACACAGTCTTTTTTTTTTTTTTGGGTTAGGCAATAGGGTTAAGTGACTTGCCCAGGGTCAGACAGCTAGCAGTGTTATGTGTCTGAGGCCGGATTTGAACTCAGGTCCTCTTGACTTCAGGGCAGGTGCTCTATCTACTGCACCACCTAGCTGCCCCATGCCTCCCCCAAATCTAGAAAAGACATTAAATTTTATACAACTAACTTTGCATTTCTGGCAATAATGTGCATAATGGCTCTCAGCCCCACAATGATGACAGATTTTGAGTTGGTGATTGCCTGATGGAGGCATTCTTATTATGCCAGGCCTTTGGGCAGTCTTCTACCCCTTCAAAAGGTATAGGTTTGTGCGCTGTTACCTCTCTTACCTGGTTCTCTCTGGGCCCATACCTATAGCTCTTTGCTGACGATGTCTCTCTTGTTTTGTGGCCCATACTTGTGAAGAGGATTGAGTGCCCACTGAGTCTGAGACCATCCTAGCACATTAACTCCCTAAATGTAGCAATATCTGTCTCGCCTCAGGCATTGCTGACAATGGTTTCTGCCACTACATTGGTTGCATGATGGTTATTTATCAATCCTTGATTCAATTTCCACAATTTTACCTACTGTAACCATAATTAATGATAATAACAAGCATTTATATATTACTTTAAGCTTTACAAAGCTCTTTATTTATGTTACTTTATTTGGTTCTCATAACAAATCTATGATATAGGTGCTGTCACTATCCCTATTTTCCAGACGAGGAAACTGAAGCTCACAGAGGTTAAATTACTTGCCCAGGGTCACACTGCTTGTAAGTTTCTGAGGCAGGATTTGAACCTAGGTCTTCTTGATGCCTAGTCCAGCAGCCTCTGCAGAGTTCCTCAGGAGGAACTCAGTGGGCTTTTCTCCATTATGCTACCTTGCATCTGACATGAAATTAGCATATGCCTCTTCAGCTATGCACTGCCCTTCACCTCATACATGCCAGCTAATATTTGTATACATTTCACCAGATTACATCTATATGGCTGTGCATTGAGATTTCAATGGGGCTGTCTCTCTAAGACCCTCTGTCATTGTCATCACTTTGTCTGCTTCAGGAGCCTTCTAGTGGCTTGGGCCCGTTGTGGTCTGGCCAACCCAAGTCTCCCAATATTGTGTCTCTGGTGGACATGGCTCATATTCACAGAAAATGCCAGTTATGCATCTGTGGTATCTGTCTACCACATTTTTGTTTGACTTCACCCTTCCAGATGAATTAGTGTTTCTGGGTTTAATTGTGACATTCATTTTCCCTTTGGGAGTGTACTCCTTTGATTAGGATTCTTATTTTTTTACATAGTTCTTTCTTAGAGAGTAGACTAGTACAAAATTCTTAGGAATAACACGCTACTGTTAGTTACTAAGATATATTTCCTTAGTTCATGGTCAAAATTCTCAGGTATTGCTAGGAAAACTTCCTGAGTTCTCTTATCTTCCTTTCCATTAGTGACCTCCAGTGTACTTTCTTCCATGCCTTTCACTTTTCTGCACAAAATCCTTAAAATGGTCTCATTTTTTAAGGTTTGCTATGCTCTTATTAGGAGACTTCTGGGCTCTTCAACTGCAAACACATAACACTACCTCTACCAGTCCCCTTCAACTACCCCAGTTTCCATCAGTTTTAGACATTGCCACATATGTAACCACATTAATACACAAATATTAATACAAACAATAAATGTGTAGCATTATAGGAACAACAGTTGTAACAATGACTATCTTGTCTCCCACTCCCTGAAAGCCAAGAATGTTTTATTTCATCCCTGCCCCCGATTTCTCTGGTAGCCTCAAAGGTAGCCCATGAGGTATTTAGTCTCTGCCATTAGCTCAAACCCCCAGTGATTGTGTTCCCCAAATTTAGGAGTCCCCTATATCCAAATTCCATTTAACTACTTAACTACTCAGATTAGCTTTTACAATGGAATATTTACTTCATAGGTATAACAAACATGTTCCTCTCCTAACACCTACATCAGGGGGCATAATCCCTATGCCCCTTGGGTCTCTGGGGAGAGGGTTGTGATTAGGTTCATAGACAAATTCAGTTTCTTAATAACATAGTCCCACCAAGTTCTAAGTCTAAAGTTACCTCACTTCCCCCCCCCCCAATTTGCATCCTGGGACCCTAGCACCCTGGCAGTCAGCCCTACTGGGCTGACAACATTTTACTTGGATTCTGATTTCAGGGTCACCATGTCTTAAGTTTCTAGGATCCCAAAAGTCCCCAGGGACTCTTCTTCCAGAACCTAGAACTGAAAAGGACAAAGAAAATAGACCAAAACCTCAAGCCTGATTCTTGGGGCCATAGGGCCTAAAGAGGGTGAGGTAGGCCTTCTTTCCCCTCTGTCAGCCTCAAGCTTAGTGGATGGTACTCCTGCTTCAGTGAACTACCTTTTATCCCTTGGACACCACCAGAAAGAGAGGGGGACTATCCCAGCTACGTAGCCAATAGGAAGTAGATGCTCCTATCTATGTAGTAGGGGAACACAGAATATCTTCTCTCAGAAGTAGATCTTGGGACAGCTAGGTGGTGCAGTGGATAGAGCTCCAGCCTTGGAGTCAGGAGGACTTGAGTTCAAATCTGGCCTCAGATACTTGATACTTAACTAGCTGTGTGACCCTGGGCAAGTCACTTGACCCCAATTGCCTCACAAAAAAGCAAAAAAAAAAAAAAAGAAGTAGATCTTAACAGTCTCCTACATAGGTTCCTCTAGTTAATCTGGGCCTGTGCAAATCCCAGTTACATGCCCTAATGGATTAATATACTATGCTTAAATTATAAAATATTGCAACCACAGTAGCAATTCATATCACAAAAATTAATTGATAAAAATTCAACATCTACTATGTTCTAGGCACTATGGTAAGTGCTAGAGATACAAAAAGAGGCAAAAGACAGTTCCTGCCCTCAAGGAGCTTACAGTCTAATAGGAGAGACAAGCAAACCCATATGTGCAAACAAGCTATATACAGGCTAAATAGGAGATAATTAACAGAGGGGTTAAGGAAGGCTTCCAGTAGGAGGTAGGATTTTAGTTGGGACTTAAAGAAAACCAGGGAGGTCAGTAGTTGGAGAGGAGGAGAGAGAACATTCCAGGCATGGGAAACAGCCAGAGAATACACCCTGAGTTGAGAAATGAAATGTCTTGTTTATGGAAAAGCCACATGGCCTGTGTTGCTGGATCAAAAAGTATACTTTGGAGAGTAAGGTGTAAGAAGATTGGAAAGGTAGGAGGGGTTTAGGTTATAAAGGGCCTTGAACACCAAACTGAGTATTTTGTATTTGTTCCTGGAGGCAATAGGGAGCCACTGGAGTTTATTGAGTAGGGGAGTGACATGATCACACCTGTGGTTTAGGAAAATCACTTTGGTAGCTGAATGGAGGATCATTGGGGTGGGAAGAGACTCGAGGCAGGCAAGCCACCAACAGGCTATTGTAATAGTCTAGGGGGCAGGTGACGAGGGCCTGTACTAGAATATAGGCAGTGTCAGAGAAGAGAACAAGTATATTTGAGAGATGCTGCCAAGGGGAAGTTGATAGGCCTTGGCAATAAATTGGATATGGGGGATGAGAGATAGTGAGGAGTCCAGGGTGACTACGGAGGTTGTGAGCCTGAGGGGCTGGGAGGATGGTGGTGCCTTTTACTGTAGGGAAGGTTGGAGGAAGGGGAGGGTTTGGGGGAAAGATCATGAGTTCTGTTTTGGACATAGTGAATTTAAGATGTCTTTTGGACATGTAATTCGAGATGTCTGAAAGACAATTGGACATGCAAGATTGGAGGTCAGCAAAGAGTTTGGGTCAGCATAGGTAGATTGAGAATCATCAGCATAGAGAATGGTAATTAAATCATGGGAGCTGACAAGGTAGCATAGAGGGGGAAGAGAAGAGGACCCAGGACACCTATGGTTCAAAGGTGTTTTCTGAAGGAGGATCTGTTGCGGGGCTGAGAGGTTGAGAAGGTTGTGACCCCTCAAAGACTGGAGTACAGGACAGGCTGTCTGGAATGAATTCACAGACTCAAGCATTCTTTAATCCAAGGTGGCAAAGATTCTTAAAGGATCTTGCAACCTTAGAGATGTACAGCTAAAGTTTATATAGGATAAAATGCAATAAAACATATGTCAAATATGCTAACTAGGGGATTCAGGGTGGGATTAGGAAGTGGTTAAGGAGTGGTCAGTTCTCAATTGAAACTCAAGATAAGAAAAGTCCCATTATTCAAGAGAGTATCTGGTCCCAGACATCCTGGGCCCAGTGATAACAAACAGGAAGAATACTGATCAGCTCTATCTGGTCCTGGAATTTGCTGACACAGGAAGGGGTGTTTTTAGTTCACTCAGGGAGAAAAAGATTAATTTAGGTTTTTGGCCCTTACTGGGGCTCAATTGATCTTAAATGATTATCAAGGGATAGTGTTTCTGAGGCTAGGGAGAAACTGGAGCCCAAGTATAAACACCCAAACATAAGCACCCAAGCACCCCAACAGATCCAGCAAAGGCAACTGAGAAGGAGTGGTCTGATAGGTGGGAGGAGAATGAGGAGAGAGTAGCGTCCCAAAAACCTAGAAAGAGGGGAATATCAAGGAGGAGACGATGGTCGGAATGATCAACAGTGTCAAAGGCTTGCAGAGAAGTCAGGTAGAATAAGGATTGAGAAAAGACCATTGGAAAAGAGATCATTTGTAACTTTGGAGAGAGCAGTTTTGGTGAAATGATAAAGTCAGAAGAGGTTAAGAAGTGAGTGAGAGGAGAGAAAGTGAAGGCATCTATTGCAGATGCCTTTTCAAGAAGTTTAGCCACTTAGGGAAGAAAAGATATAGGGGATGGACAGATCAAGTGAGAGATTTTTTTTCCAGAATGGGAGAAATATTGGCATGTTTGTAGGTAGTAGGGAAGGAGCCAGTAGACAGGGGGAAATGGAAGGTAAGTGACAGAGTGGGGATGCCAGAGGGGGCAATCTGTTGGAAGAGACAGGATGGAAAGGGATCACTTGAACACATAGTAGCTAACCTTGGTGAGGAGTAAGACCAGACCTTTTTCACAGCAGTGAAGGAGTAAAGAGTAGCCAAAGAACTCTGAGGGACAGGAGATAAGGAAAAGCAGATAAAGAAGGCGTTCATAGCAAATGGCATCAATTTTATCTGTAAAATATGAGGCCAAGGTCTCAGCTGAGAGAACAGAGGGAGGAGGAGCCATGGGAGGTTAGAGGAGGGATGAGAAAGTTTGGAAGAGCCACTGTGGAGAGGGGGAGGGGGAGTTGCTAAGGGAGGTAGAGTGGGATTGCCTAGCTTGCAGTGAGGAAGCAGGTGAAGCGGCGTGACATATATTGGCAGGGGACTCAGTGAGAGAACAGGTGTGTGATTGTTCCCCACCTTTCTTCAACAGCATGTGTGTAAAAGTGAAGGTGGAAGATGGTGGGAGTGACCCAAGGAGGAGGCTTTGCTGGGTGTAACCCACAATATGATATGGGGGCCAGAGATTCTAGAGAGGATGTAGAGACACACACAATAGTATTCAAAACTTGCTTATGAAGCACATAAAAAAGTCCAGCAATTGCATAGTATTATTTTCATGCTAGCATCAGGTAGTTTGAAAAGTATTTTATGCCACTAGAAAATAAAGTAAAATAAAAAGTATAAAAGAAATAATTCCAGGATACAACCAGAAAGTAAACAAAATTATTCATGCTTCAAAAGAAAGTCAAGAAAGTCTGCTCATTATGAACTAGAAAAAAATGCAAACAAAATGTGGTTTACAGAATGGAAAGGTAAAATTCCCTTCTGTGGCCAACCAAAACAAAGCATTTGAAATTAAAACATACTCTAACCCCTCCAACGGGAAAACCCTAATCCTTTTTTAAAAACAAAGCTGAAACTTCTTTCAAGTCCCTCTCTGAAAAGCAGAGAGAATGCCAATTTAAATTGTGAGCCTAGCAGTTTAAGAAGACAAAACCATCCCAATTTCAAAAAAAGCCTGAAAAAATTTAAAGCAACCTGGCAAGATAAAATATTGGCTCTCTTAGAATTGAAAACCTGAGGTCATAAAGTCACTTACAACTGATAGCCTGGTGTTATTCCAGTTGAAATATATACTTAAGCTTCAACATTCAGAATATAATAAGCTACCTCTGAGGCAAAATACCACATAACCTAAGAACCATTGTCTCCACCTCCCTTCCCCCCCAACTCATTTTGAAAATTAAAAGCACATTTTTGTGAAATAAGTGACCTAGAATTATTACACTGTGGGACAGGTTCTCCCGCATAGGCTATGTGATTACCCATTTTAAGATATGGAGGTCCAAATGGCTTATTTAAATGTATAGATGCAGACTTTCTGCCAAAATGGATGCCTGATTAGGAGGCAGATATCTCAGCTAATACATTTCTACTCTAGCATAACCCTGAAGTTCGAAGGAAACTGAAGAAGGATCAAGAAATCCGATGAAAAACCACAGTTAGTGACATCTTCCACCCAGAACTGCCTCCAAAAGTCACCCAGATGCCCGCCAGCTTAGGAAAGAAAGCCTCTCAAGTAGAATGTCTGTGTGACCAGAGATAAGACATGTGAAGCCTGCAAGACTCTATGAATAGAGACAGAAAGAGCAGAGGATTCCTATGAAAAAGCTCCAGTGTTGGGACCTTGAAGGATCTAGGGTCTAGCAATAGCCTATGACCAGTACCAGGGCCACAGCACTCAGATCTGGACAGCCCAGGCCTAGGGGCTTTGAAGTTCCTAATCTAAGGGGACTTAGCCCCAAAATGTAGCAGGGTATAGAGCCTGGCCCTGGACCAAAACCCCAATTGAGGTACAAAAATTAGAGAGATTAATAAATTGAATACCAACCAGTATCAAAAATTATTCCATATCCAACTCCATAACTATTGCAGGCAGAAACTCAAAGGAAAAAGTTGGATTTTCCATAAGAATCACATGTATACTTAGAAGATATGAAACAAAAGATAAATGAAATAAAAGCTCTTGAGGAAAGAATGGAAAGAGAATAGATATCTTAGAAGAGAAAATCGTAAACCTCATTCAAGAAATCAACTCCTCCAAAAGCAGAATAGACTAAATAGAAGTCATTAGCTCCTTGAAACAGCAAGAAGTATTTGAACACAATAAAAAAAATGGAAAAAAATTAAAGACAGCTGATATAAAAAGCAACTAATATGGAAAACAAGTCAAAAAGATACCATTTAAAATTCATTGGACTTTCTGAAAGCCATACTTTTTTTAAGCCTGGACACTATGTTTTAAGAAGTCATAAATGAAGACTATCTATATCTGTTAGAAGCAGGTAGTAGTAGCACTTTAGTGAAGTGAGCAAAGTATAGATAGAAATAATCCCCGATCACCTCCTGAAAGGAACCCCAAAAGAAAAAAAAAGTACCAGAAATATTGTAGCCCAAATCCAGAGCTACCATGTTGAAAAAAAATACTGTGAACATACAGAAAAGAGTTTACATACCAAGGAACTATGGTCAGGATAACAGAAGACTTGGTAGCTTCTACAAAAAAAAAAATAAGAGATCCTAGAATACAGTATTTCAAAAGGCAAAAGATACAGGCTTCCAAATGAAGAATGACTGACAGTGCAAAGCTGAGTATTATTACACAGGGAGGAATGAAATGAAATACTAGTGGAATAAAGAACTTTCAGATGTTTCTGATGGAAAACCAGAGCTATGTTGGAACTTTGAAATACAAACACAAGAGTCCAAGGAAGCCTAGAAAAGTAAACTTATTTAAATAATTTGAAGGAACCATATGATAATACATTGCTTACATTCTAATGAGGGAGAAGAAACTAGTGTCTCTTCAGAATCTTAATGCCTTCCAAGGATATTGAGGGGGTTAAATAACAAAAAGAAGTCGTGGGGTGGATTGGTTCTTTTCTGAGGGTTTGGAGAGGGAAAAGAGAATGTAGGGTTAAAAGGGTAGTACCCTAGTGCAGAAAGGAGGAAGAAGAATGTGGAACTTTTCCCTCATAATTTGGTTGTTTGATAAGATAATATACAAATAATATATAAAATGGATTGGAGGAGTAGGCATCCAATGGACCTCACTTATATGAAATGGACAAAGGAGAATTAACTATACAGACACAATTTGGTGTAGAAATACATCAAACTCAAAAGGGAAACAAATGGAATTGGAGGGTATATGTTAAGTGGGAGAATAATGCTAAGGGTGAAATAGTCACTAGCAAAACAAACTCCCTGGTCCTGAAGTGGGAACTAAAAGAGAGAGAAATAAAAGAAAAGAGCTAGAATCTAAGGTGGTGCCATAGAATTGCCTCCTAGACATTTTGAGAAATAGCTACACAGATTGTGGTATATGAATGTAATGGAATATTATTGCACCATAAGAAATGATGAGTGAGATGATTTCAGAGAATCCTGGGTAATATTAACAAATTAGTGAAGTGAGCAGAACCAGGAGAGAAATTTAAACAAGAATGACAACATTGTAAAGAGAAACAGCTTCGAAAAACTTAAGAACTCTAATCAAAGCAATGACTATCTGTGTCTCCAGAGGACCTGTGGTGAAGCCTGTTACCTACCTATTGACAGAGAGGACACAAGCGGCAGAGAGATACAAATTTTTATTTTTGGATATAACCTCTGTGTGGATTTTTTTTTGCTTGACAATGGTTGTTACAAAGGTATTTTCCCCTTCTTTCTCTCTGATTTTAGTTGACATTAGAGAGATTTATGGAAGAAAGGGGTTAGCAATAGTGATGCAAAAAAAATAGGGCCATTGAAACATTTTTAAAAGTGCACAGAAGAGAACAAAAATTATTTCAGATGTAAGTATAAAGAGGACAGTTTTGAAAATAATCTACATAATTTATAATATTTATTTGTTTGATTAGTTATTTATTTATAGGCAGTGGTATGATATGGTGATTCATGGTTTGATGTAGAATCTTCGTTTTGTGTTTTGTGTGTAAATGTTTTTTTTTGTTTTGGCATTTTAAATTTATAACAAAATTTTTTAAAAAATTTGTAGCTATGGCTTAGAAATAATATGAGCAGAAAGCTTTGTGGTTCAACTCACTTCTCTTGAAGGGAGACTGTGATTTCTGCCCTGACAGAGAGCAGGAGAAGGAGCGAGGCTAGAAGTTTGCTCCTTCTCAGCCAGTCTCCCAAAGGGGTATTGTCTTAGATTTGCATCTTTCTGCTTCCTCAAATATTCGTAGTCTAGGGGTATAATTTTTAGAAGCTCAGAACAAAAACTCTTAAGAGGAAGGGTAGCTCAAGTTTGCCCACTGGCTTGGCCCCTTCCCACCACTGGCTATACGAAAGATCATCTAAAATAGCAAATAGCTGGTAAGCCAGAGAAGTTATACAGATTAGAATATAGCAGAAAATATACAAGAGTGCATGAACTCTTTAGATAGCAGTAAGATAAAAACTCAGCTGAACCAAGAGAGGCTCTGACCTCACTCAAGGGGAAATTCTCTGAAGTCTCTGAGGAGGCAAGCTGTTAAGGGAATATGTTGAGGAACCAGTTACTTTCAGATGTCCATAGCTTCCAAAGTCTCCTTATGTGTTTCTCTCTTAAAGATTGTCTGGAACCATGCATTCCTCTCCCCCAAAAAGCTCTTCTTGTTTCAGATTTACCCCTTATGCAGGTATATCTGACCACATCCCATCGTACTCAGTGTTCTTTCCACCACCCCACTGGTCCTACTTCTAGACCCTTAACCATTATCTGAGGAAGCAACATCTACAGAGAAAGAGTCAGCCATTCCCTAAAGAATTGTTACCTACTGAGCCAGCCAGGCCCCCTCATGTGCCAGACACATCAGACCACCATCTCCACCTTGATCACCATTTCCCCTCAGACCCTGATGGAGACAGCCTGAGAACAAGAATCTTCAGAATAGCAGTATCCCCCCAAACCACCAGACCTGCTTCCAGCCAAGCCCCTCAGTCAATGTTGAAGGAAGGAATCATTTTGGAGAGGGGGCCTACCTTCTTCATCCCCACCAATGACAACTACTGACCAATTTCCACCAGCAGTAAAATAGTCACAGGAGCCATGGGAATGGCAGCACCTCCCATACCAATGGTCCTGCTTTCAACCTACCCTTCATAGCCATCATCCTGGATAGCAACCCCTGGGGTGATGCAGCCTGTCACCTATTCATATAGCTACTACAGTCGCAATTACTGAAGACCCGGAAAAGAAAATTCTTGTCCCCAAAGTCCTTTGTACTGTCAAAGGGTTCAACAGCAGCAACTGATGTGATCTTATCAATGGAAATGGCATCAAAGAAGAGGCATTATCGCCTGCCTTGCCATTATACCTTGAGGACCATGGGACTTTTCCATCTGACTTGTAGCTAAAACCTTCCATGTATGGTGTCTCCTCCATTAGAGTGTGAGCTCCTTCTGAGCAAGGACTGTCTTTCTTTTTATTTATACCCATAGAGCTTATAACAGTGCTTTGCACATAGCAAACATTTAATAAAAGCTTCATTCATTCATTTACCAACTAGGAATCTTGTCTCCTTCCACTTACATAGCAGCACATAAAACTCCCCAGGTTTGGTTGGAAGCCGATTTACAGAAGATCATAGTGTTCTGTGATTTATAACCCTTTAGCATTACCCAGCTTCCCCCTGCACAACCCCCAATGCTCCTTCACCCTCCAAATCAGAAACTATGCCTGGATGGAAGGAAGTCACTTGGCTGCCGGGAGTGCCTGCGTCCCTGGCTGTGGTCTGATGCTGGCAGAGTGGGAAGAGAGAAAGAATCACAGGCCAGGTGAGAGCAGTGAAGAACAAACTCTGTTTATTGATCTGAGGGCTCAGGCTTATATAGTACTGGATTAAGCAATAGTAAACATTATTATTCATGAAAAGTACAAATCTAATTAGGTGATTTCCTTACTTCCTTGTACCTTGTCTGTTACATTCTTTCCTGAGTCCTGTCCTGTACCCCATCTGTTTCCTCCCTTCCTGCATCCTGTTCTCAAGAGATGGAACAGGGGGGTGGTGAGCCAACATCCTGAGTTTCACAGCTGTCAGGCTTAGTACAAGTTACAGGTAAGACCCGAGCTGGCCTAAGCCCTCCAACTCCCCAAAGCTGGCCCTCTACATCTCCCCCTTTCTTCTGTTGTAGCTTGAGAACATGGGATGCACATCAGGAGAAAACTCAAGAGTAACAAGAATACTATCAGGGTACGAAATGCAACAGCAAACTTGAAATATTCTGGAAAGTGTTAAGTTGCTTGATATAGTACAAGAGCTTATAAACAATATCTTGAAGATCAATACCATCCATGTTATATTTTTGGAATGCCAAGCGCCCTGAAGCTCATTCAATATTTGATCAGGAGTTACATTGGTAATATTAGAAAGCAAATAGGGAGTTACACAAACAAAAGTATAGTGGTCAAGTTACAGGTTTAACCCAAAGTGGGGTAAGGCATATAAGTCCAATGTAATCATGACTCCATCCTGGAGCCATCTGCGACAGTCATCATTGCAAAAAGGACAGTCAACATCTTATTATTGGCTCTTTGTCTTCTCGGTCTCGCCTTCCTCCTCCGCTTGTCTGTCCAACCAGTTTTTCCTTTGACGCTCAGGGTCTCTATCCCTCTGGTCAGTATGCTGACAGGTACGGATGTTCCTCTCGGGATCCCAGACTGGTTCTCCTGCATGTTCTGGAAAAACACAAGCATAACCTCAACCCCACGTTAGTAATTTTACTGGACCATCCCAATTATCCATCTTTGGATACTTCCACATTACTGTGACTTCTGGTTGCTCATCTAATAACCTGTTCTTTTGCCCTGCAAAATGTTTTTGTGCAGTAGTATGTCCCTGATCATCTAGTGTCAAAAATTTTATGGTATATATTACCTGATCCAATCTCCTTTTTAAATTTATGGTATATATTAACTGATCCAATCTCCTTCTTACCCTATTTTCTATTCCCTCTTTTTTCTGTTTATCAAGGAGGATTTTAATATCCTTGTTGAACCTTTCAACAATGGCTTGTCCAGTAAGATTGTACGGGATGCCAGTAGAGTGAGTGATATTATAGGTGAAACAAAATTGTGCAAAATTCCTGCTAGTATAGGTGGGACGATTGTCAGTCTTGAGGTGTCTTGGATTGCCAAGAATACTAATGCAAAACAAGAAATGATATTGTTTATGTCCTTCTTAAAATATGTAACTAATCCAAAGTATCTGCTTGTCTTCATATGATAGTCATCTTTCCCCCACTTTTTTTTTGCACATACTCTTTGACACATACATTATAATTACACTTAAAAAAACACTAATCACACATTGATATGAAATAAAGGAATTTTAGAATAAGTCTCTCCCTAACATTGTGTAATTGTTCAGTAGAAAAATAGCCAACTAAATATGATTAACTAATGTTTAGAACAGCATAAGTTTAACTAGCTAAGAAATCAGGTATGTATAGAAATGTGTTTAAGGCTATGCTTCTTGGCAGAAAACACAAAAATAACTAAGTTTCCTATCTGTAGTTAAAAAAAAAAAGATTCCCTAATGGTTTAATTAATAAAAATTATTTTCAGCTCTGAAATGTTGTTTTAACTACTGACCAGGCATTGACAGATTTACGCTGGATTTTCTAATACAAGAGAGGAGTTAGGCAATAGAACTCTGCAGCAAAGCAAAAGAATTTCTTTAGTTATCTACTGAATTCAAGAGGGTTTTGTTAGGCAAGGGGAAAAATCTATTTCTAAATATTCAAAGATAAATAAATGTCCCCTTTCCCACTTCACTTGTTTTATTTGCTTGTAAACCCTCCCAAAGAACCACCAGGACAAATGAAAGCCTAAAAATATTGCTATTAATATTCTAACAAAGTCGGAATGAATAGTTTTTTAAATCAAAAAGTTCTATCAAAGATATGTTAAAAAGGACTTATGAAGTTATAGCCTTTTATATACTGTAAAATATATTAAGATTTTAGCTATATTATAACTAGTACTAAGGAGCTGATTCAGAAAATTTACAAGCTACATCTTACTGGAAATTTTAGTATACATATGGTGCATTAGACTGTGTTTAACATACAAACTGCTCATGTCAAATTTCTAAAGCAGAGAGTTTATTTACTGCTACCCTTGAAGTTTCCTCCCCACCTGATTAAGAAAACAAGTTGATTTGTTTTCTAATTATTGATATAACTTAGCTTCTTAAGTATTTTTCCTCTTTTTTGAATTCCAATGTAATTTTTAAGTTACCTAAATGGTGGTTGTAGATAAAATGATACAAGCTTTATTTTTGTAGAATTACCATAAGATAGAACTCTTGATTTACAACCTGATCTGAAATGAATGGAAGGTTGCAAAGGACATGTAGCTACAAAAGCTATAAAATTAAGTATGCTATTTTAACTCTAACTTCAATAAAACTTTATATACATACATACATACATACATATATATATATATATATATATATATATATATATATATATATATATATATATGTATGGCAAACGTCCCATTTTCTTTGATTATTAAAAAGGATCTAAAATGAAATCCCCTTAACCACTGATTTTGGTTAGTCTGCTCATCTGCCATATCACATTTACCTTTGTTTTTTAAAAATACCGTTTGGAAATGTGATGGCTGACAAAAAAATGTTAATGTACAATTTTCTTTGAGACTCTTGAAAACAACAAAAATTTCCAATATCAAAACGACTACAAATTCTAACATTTAATGTAAAGTCATCATAACTCTTCGCATGCCACAATGACACACACCTAAGGCCAACTTTTTCAGAATGTACTATAACTTGAATAAAATCAAATAGGGAGACATATATAAAATGGGAAATACAATGTAGCTTCACATCACAGCTCCTGCTTGTCCATAAGGCATTATGGAGGGAGTAATAACTTCACTTACACACTGACTTTGTAAATGTGATCAGCTGCCAATGTCCTGAATATTTATGACATGGGTCTTTTTAACAAGAACAGGACAGCAGCATGGTAACCACTTTTCTAAGTATATTTTCTATACAAAATAATTCCAAGATATAATCATTAAGTTCTCATACAGTACTATTATTTTAAATGATAATCAATAAAATAGCAAATATGTGAAAATTGCAACACCACAAAGACTGAGCACTGCCATTTCCTAGTGTAATCAACGTTGGTGTTAGTACAGTCTTGGCAATGCAATGGTTGGACAGTACCGGTATCTCATGCAGAGATTTCAGTAGCAGAATGGCACTTGGTTTGTTCTCAATAGAAATGACAAAGATGCAGTCGACAATTTAAAGAAAGACAATGTTCTTATTTGCGTGCTAAAATTCTAGTTGTGTCCCTTGTATTTGAACACTTTCAAATAATATTGTCTGTCTCTCTGTTCTGCCCACAAGCTCTGCCCCATATTAGCTAACTATCTTATAGGGCACTACTTAGCTGGTGCGGCTTACTTTCCCTTTAAATCAGAGAAGCCGAAAAGCGGCAGTCTCATTGTGAAGTTTACTTTTGCTTTTGGAGTCAGTGAAAAGCCACAGTCTAGTTTGTCTGCCTGTGTGGTTTGCTTTCCTGCCTGTGTGGTTTGCTTTCCAGCCTGTGCAGTTTGCTTTCACTTTAAATCTGAGACCGCGAAAAGTGGCAGTCTCGTTCTGAAGTTCACTTTCACTTTAAGGGACCCCGATAGTCTGCAGTCTCATTCTGATGTTCACTTTCACTTTAAGAGACTCCGATAAGCGGCAGTCTGGTTTCTTTTTAATCCCAGCGTAACCTGGTGAGAATGAAAAACTGTATAGGAAAATTATCGCCCTACCTTGTTAGCGTCTTCTCTCGAGGACCGGAGCTCCTTTTCTAGGGCTGTTGGCCAAACAGCCCACCTTGTCCAGGGCCACTCTGCCGGGGCAAGCCTTCCTTTCAGGTCCCTGTGTAGGCGCCAAATGCCGGGAGTGCCTGCGTCCCCGGCTGTGGTCTGATGCCGGCAGAGTGGGAAGACAGAAAGAATCACGGGCCAGGTGAGAGCAGTGAAGAACAAACTCTGTTTATTGATCTGAGGGCTCAGGCTTATATAGTACTGGATCAAGCAATAGTAACATTATTGTTCATGAAAAGTACAAATCTAATTAAGTGATTTCCTTACTTCCTTGTACCTTGTCTGTTGCATTCTTTCCTGCTGTCCTGTCCCGTACCCCATCTGTTTCCTCCCTTCCTGCATCCTGTTCTCAAGAGACGGAACAGGGGGGTGTTGAGCCGACATCCTGAGTTTCACAGCTGTCAGGCTTAGTACAATCTACAGGTAAGACCCGAGTTGGCCTAAGCCCTCCAACTCCCCAAAGCCGGCCCTCTACACTTGGCTATGTGTGCCCCATGCACATTCATCCTACCACTTTCTGCCCTGCCACTGAATGCACCTTCTTTCCTCCCCACTTCCACCTTTTGCTTGGACAACTATAGTCAAAGCAGCAGTACCATTGTCTGTGGAAAATGGTGTGGCCATTGCCTGCCTTATTGTTTGCCATCTTCAGGACTTCTCAGGCCATAATTCTCTTCTCTGACCCTATGTACAATGCCTTCTCTATTAGAATGAAAGACTCTTGAGTGTAATGACTCTCACTTTTGTGTTTGTATCCTAAGTTCTTCATGTGGTGCTTGGCACACATGGCAATTGCTTAACAATTGCTTTTTCATTCATCTGTTCATTCATTCTCTATTTTATGTCAGGGAATAGCTTAGTCAGTCAACAAGCCTACTTTTTAAAGCCTACTATGTGCCAGGCACTGTGTTAAGCACTGGAGAATACTAAGAATGGCCAAAATAGTCCCTGTTGTCAGGGATCTCCCAGTCTAATGAGGGAGACCACGTATAAACAGCTATATGCAAACAAGACATAGAGAGAGTAAATTGGAGATAATTACAGAGGGAAGGCGCTATGATTAAGGAGGGCTGGGAAAGGCTTCTTGTGGAAGGTGAGACTTCAGCTAAGTCTTGAAGGAAGCCTAGAAAGTGTTCAAGAAACAGCAAAGAGGACAGTGTCCCTGGATTGCAATGGGAGGTGGGAGTGGAAGATGTAGTAAGACTGGAAAGGTAGGAAGGGGCCAATTTTTGAAGGGTTTTAAAAGCCAAACATAATTTTATATTTGATCCTGGAAGCAATAGGGAGCTACTGGAGTTTATTGAATAGGGGATGACATGATCAGACTTGCACTTTAGTAAGGTCAACTTGATAGCTGAATGGAGGATGAAATGGAGTGAGGTGGGACTTGAGCCAGCTAGGTAGTACAGTAGATAGAGAGCTGAGTCCGAAGTCAGGAAGACCTGAATTCAAATATTGCTCAACTTCTATCTGCCTCAGTTTCCTCATCTGTAAAATGGGGGTAATAATAGCTTGAATTGTTGTAAGGACCAAATGAAATAATAATTGTAAAATGTTTAGCACAGTGCCTGGCACTTAGAAGGTGCTTAATAAATGTATATTTCCTTCCTTCTTTGAGGCAGGGAGACCAAGCAGCAGGTTATTGAAATAGTACAAGTGTGAGGTGATTAGAGATTGTACCAAGGTGGCAGCGGTTTTAAAGGGGAAAAGTAGGTGTATATGAGAGATGTTAGGAAGTTAAAAACTGACATGATTTGACACCTGATTGGATATAGGGATGAGAGAGACTGAGGAGGTGAGGATGACATGAAATTTGTGAACTTGAGCGACTGGAAGAAATGTGATACCCTCTATAGTAATAGCTAAGTTAGTAAGAGAGTAGAGTTTAGTGGAGGAAGATAATGAGTTTAGTTTTAGGCATATTGAGTTTAAGATGACTATGGTATATCCTGTTAGAGATATCTAATAGGTAGTTGGAGATATCAGACTAGAGGTAAGGAGAGAGGTTATGGTTGAATAAATAAATCTGAGAATCATCTGTATGGAGATGACAATTGAGTCCATGGGAGCTTATGAGATCACCGACTGAAATAGTGCATAGAGAGAAGAGGACCTTGTGGGACACCTATGGTTGTAGGGTATCACTTATAGATCCAACAAAGGAGACTGTGAAGGAACAGTCAGACAATTGGAAGAAGAACCAGGAAAGAGCAGTATTGTGAAAACCTAAAAAGAAGAGAGTGTCAAGGAGAAGAGGGTGATTAACAGTGTCAAAGCCTGCAGAGAGATCAAGGAGGATGAGGACTGAGAAAAGTCCATTAGGCTTGGCACTTAAGAGATCATTGATAACTTTGGAAAGAGTGATTTCAATTGATTGATTAGGTCAGATGCCAGATCTTATAAAGTTAAGAAGAATGAAAGGAATGGAAGTAGAGGCATTGATTATAGATGGCCTTCTCAAAGGGTTTAGCCACAAAATGGAGAAGGGATCTAGGATGATAGCTAGCATGGATGGATGGATCAAATGAGAGTTTTCTGGAGGATAAGGGAGACTTGGGTATGCTTTTAGGTAATAGAGAAGTGGCCCAGTAGACAGAGAAGAGATTGAAGATAAGAAAGTGGGGATGGCAGAGAGGTTAATCTTCTGGATAAGATGGAATAGAATGAGATCATGATTGTGCAGGTGGAGGGGTTTACCATGACAAGGAGAAGGGTCTCCTCTTCTCCTGAGACAGAGGTAAAGAGTAGAAAATGGCAAGAGGCATGTGAGTGATATAAAATGGGGCAGAGTGTGAGGGTAGGGAGAGCCATGGGAGATTTGAGGAGGGTTGAAAGGTTTGGAAAAGCCACAGTGGTGGGTGTCAATGAGGGAGGTATGAAAGGATTGCCTTGCTGCAGTAAGGGGTCAGTTGAGATTATGAAACATAAATTTGTAGTGGACCCAGTCAGCATAGTTCCATCATTTTCTCCTTTTCCTTTCAGGAGTATGTGAGTAGGAACTAAGGCAACAGATGGTAGGAGTAATCCCAGGCTGAGGTTTGGCAAGGCAAACTCTTTGATAGGATAGAGGGGCAAGGGACTCAAGAGAAGAAGATAATGTAGAATGGAACTGGTTCACTGAGAGGTCGAGATGGGGATGGGGAAGGGAAGAGAGTATAGTCAGTGTAGAAGAGATGGCCTGGGGAAGATCCCAGGGTCAAGAGGGGGATTGGAGGTTTCTTTGAGGATGAAGAATGGGTGTTGTGGTTGTAAGGCAAAAGGAGAAGTGGAATGACAATATATTATAATCAGGTAAGGGAATTTCAGAGTTCATGAACATGGAAGTGGTACATTTGTGCATGATGTCAAGATCACGTGAATGACTATATGTGTTTAGCTGAGGTGGACATCATATAGTTTCCCAAACATCCAGCCCAGTCTCTTTTTCCTATTCATCTCTGGGCCTAGATCGTTGTGCATATGTAGGGTCTGTCTCAGATACATGCATACACACATACATATACATACTCACATGCATAGACATGCATGGATAAACTCAGTGTACTGCTTATTTAGTTCTGCGTCATGATCTTGCCACGAATTTTTTGTCTACTTTGATTTTACAATGTAGATGTTCTAATCAATCTCTTTAAAACGATAGGAATTTAGTATTAAGTAATTAATTTGGTAGAATTTTCAGTCTCCTTTGGTTATGTGCTTCAATAAATATGGTTACATTCTCCTCCCTTTTGTTTATTTGCAGTATGAATTGGGTGTTGGCTATGTTTCCATGTCTCTTTTTCTTCTCTCCATCTTAGATGAACCTGTCCATTTATAAAAGCATCAGCTAGAATTCTAGGAAGTGCCAAAAACCTAAGGTTAACATACCTTAAGAGGTTTCTCAGAGTAGAAGGGACCTTAGGAGGCATCTAGTCCAATGTACACCCTACTGGTAACATTCCCAACAAGAAATCATCTGACCTTTGCTTGGAGTCCTCTGGATATAGAAAACTCACTACTTCTCCAGGCAGCCCTGATGGTTAGGAAGTTTTTTCTTCATATAAACTAAAAATCAACCTCTCTTGCTACTTATCCTGATGTAGAATATTGGGGGAAAGAGTTTTTGAGAGAAGCCAAGTGATTTTTTTAGTATAATTTGTTCTATTTAATTTTATTTGTTCCATTCTATGAAGTATTTAGTCCATTTGTTATCATGGTCAATCAGTAAACATTTATTAAGTGCCTACTATGTGCCAGGCACTGTGTTACATAAAGAGGCAAAAAGTCCTTCCCCTCAAAGAGCTCACAATCTAACGAGGGAGAAAACAAGCAAACATGTACAAACAAGCCATATATAGGATAAATAAGAAATAATTAAGTGATATCAGCACTAGAATTAAGAGGGTTTGGGAACGGCATTCTGTAAAAGATGGGATTTTAATTGGAACTTGAATGAAGCCAGTAATCAGAGATGAGGAAGGAGAACATTCTGGGCATGGAAAATGCCTAAAGCTGAGAGATGGAGTGTCTTGTATGAGGAATAGAAGTGTACGTGAAGGAGATAAAGATAAAAGAAAACTGGAAAGGTAGGGTAGGGCTGCATTATGAAGGGCTTTGAATGTCAAACAGAGGATTTTGTATTTGATCCTGGACATGATGGGAATTGTAACTCAGTACTTTTTAAGCTATTGTGTAAACCAAGAAAATAACCTTGGATAATATATATTCATATTGGGGACTTAGTTTTTAGATATAGTACTACTTATGAAATAAATTCTTTCAGCGATTCTTAAAACATGGTATTTTAAGTGAATTGCCCCTAGAGAAGTCTTTTGAGAGTCCCATGGAGAGCAAAGAGATCAAATCAATCAATACTTAATGAAATTAATTCAGACTATTCATTGGAAGGCCAAATGCTGACACTGAAGCTTAAATGCTTTGGTCACTGGACTCATTGGAAAAGTCCCTGATGTTGGGAAATATTGAAGACAAAAGGAGAAGAGTATGGCGGGGGATGAGATGGATACACAGTGTCATGGAAGCAACAAACATGAGCTTGGACAGACTGCAGGAGATAGTGGCAGACAGAAGGGCTTGGAGTGCTGTGATCCATGGGATCAGGAAGAGTAGCACGCAACTGAACAACTACAATGCAAAAGCATGCCTCATTGACACCACTAGTCCATTCCCTCTCTGATGAGAGGTGATAATCATGTTTTTCCATCTGTTTTTTTGAAGTTATAATTGGTCACTGCCTTGAGGTCTTTGGGTACCATGTTTTTTTCCTGAGGAACACATACTTAGTCTTTAATTCAAAAGAAAAAAAACTAAGAGATGATGCATTTGATATTCAGAAACTCAATACTTTTGAGTAACATAGCTAGGCTATAAATTAAGGTATACCTGTAGTGTTAAACCAGACAAAATTTCTTGTCATTTAAGAAGATATCTGTAGTGCCACAACAGTAGTATCTCTGTACTGACATGAATCTTTGATCTCATTTTTGTGGGTACTTCCTCCACTTACGCGTATTGTTAACTCATCCATGACTTCTTATCCTACATGATTTTTTTTCATGTCTTTTCATAAGGCCTACATAAAGGATCCATTTAATGTGTTGGAGGTATTCCTCTGCTTCCTTTAATAATAAATAGATATTAGGTCAGCTAGGTGGCGCAGTGGATAGAGCACCAGCCCTGAGTCAGGAGGACCTGAGTTCAAATCTGACCTCAGACCAAACACTTCACATTTACTAGCTGTGTGACCCTGGGGCAAGTCACTTAACCCCAATTGCCTAAAAGTAAAAAAAAAAAAAAAGAAAGGATATCACTGCAACACTTGGGCGGTCCTTTGTTTATGTCCATTGGCTGTGACTAGCCCACCTTCTTTCACAGTCATTTATGAAATCCATGGCCAAAGGGTTCCTCCTCTCACAAGGAGCTACAACTCTAGACTCGCATGGATCAGGTTCATTCCTGGGGGAGAGCCTGACGCTAAAAAGAGGAGATGATTAAGTTTTTTCATATTCATTGGCTCATTCTGCTCCTATTATAGAGTTTTGGGGAAAATTCCTTAAAGCTGAGATGTGCCTGGGGTCTCCAGGGTCTCTCCTTAAAAGGGATCAACAGGTTTTATACTCGGTGTACAAAATAGATTTCTGATATCAGAGAGCTCTTTAATTCCTCCACCACAAAAAATGCTCAAAACATAAAAGACTCATAATAATGCCTCAACAGACATAAAATAATAACCCAGCACACCCATTGTAATATCCTGAAAGGTGAAATTATTTTGGGAACTGTTGAACAGACATTTTTCACTTCCTTCTGGCATGACCTGTCTGTACAACTCGTGAATCCATTTCTTCTGGTAACATAGGCATATGTTTATCAGAACATATGTTTGGGCTTTTGTAGTACTTTCAGCTACAGCAGTCTTCTGACTGTTCCTTTTAGTAGGGGTGCATTTTCTCCTTGTAGAAGTGGTGTGGGTGCAGGAAGCATCTCCTCCAGGATAACAAATACTCAACCCAGAAACTCAGAAACTCTCCAATTCATGAGGTCACCAATATGGATGGAAACTTTCAGTATATAGTCTTTTGGTCACTCGTACTCAGGGAAAAAAGACACAAAACAGAATACGCAGGCTGGAACCTGAAATCTAATCTCAGGCTTGCACAGACAAATACATGCTTGCTGCCACAGCCACAATAGCCTTGGAGGAAGGGGTGCAGACACAGAAAGAAGAGAACAAAATCTCTTGTCCAAAGGCGAAGTAAAAGAGTTATAAATGACTTAAATTTTTTTTTTTTGTGAGACAATCAGGGTTAAGTGACTTGCCCAGGGTCATGCATAGTGAGTATCACTTGTCTAAGGCCAGATCTGAACTCAGGTCCTCCTGAGGGTCAGTGCTCTATCCACTGTGCTACCTAGCTGCCCATAAATGACTTTATTTTTATAAATGACTTTCTTAAAAGAGTGGAAGTACTTTCTCCTCAACTCCTCTTTAAGTTTACTGAATGGGCAGTTTTTCCTGGCTCATTTGCCAATAATCTTTGACACAGGGACCAAGGAAGCAAGTGGGAGCCATTGGTATCACATGGCCTTTAGCAAAGGGCAGCTTGCATGTCCATTTCCAATGGAAGTTGCTCCAGTCCATCCCCTCCTACTTACATACCCTTGTTGGTATCTATTATGCCATTTCTTGTGAGCATATAATCATTAGTAATGTTGAACCCTACTTATCTCACATTTGTGTCTTTCTGATACCTTTTGGATCACCTGTGATTTCATTCTTGGAGATTTTGGTGTTCCATAATTTATAGCCATGTCATATGACCGGGAGAATACTAGCATTGCATCGAGCTCCAGAACACTTGGTTCATTATTACAGTAAATATTTATTAAGCATCTACACTGTTTTGATAACTATAATGGACAGTATTACATGGAGAAGTACATTAGAAAATTATAAAACAAAGTTCTGTGTGAGGTCTTAGGGGGAAGATGATTACTGACAGGGAGAATCAGGAAAGATTCTCATAAAGAAGATGACGTTTGAATTGGACTTTAAAGTATGTGTAAGAATTTAGCAGGTGCAGGAAGGAAGATGAGGATATTCTATTCCTAGGGAATGATGTGAGTACGCAATACATAGAGACTGGAAAGCTCAGGGCATATTTGACGAATAGAAAATATTCTAGTTTTGCAGAAGTGTACAGTATGTGGAAGAGAGTAGCACAAGATAAGACCGACAAGGTAGGATGGTATGAGATGATAGAAGACCTGGAATGCTGTAAGCAAAGACATTTGAATTTGTCTTTAGTGAGATATTGAAAAGTTTTAAGTAGAGGAGTACCATGACTGGATTAATGTATAAGAATGACAGCAGAGGTGCTAAATTAGAGAGGAAGCTTGGCATAAGGTATAGAGCTCCAGCCTTGTAGTCAGAAAGACCTGAGTTCAAATATCACCTCAGATATTTATTGGCTGTGACCTTGAGCAAGGCAACCTCTTTTAACCCCATTTTCCTCATCTGTAAAAAGAAATAATAATATCTGCCTCACAAGAATCAAATGAGAATAATATATTTATAAAGTTGTTTGTAGATCTTAAAATGTTATATAAATATTAATTATTGTTGGAAGAAGTCTTGCTTATTAGTTATTATAGTTTATAGACCCTTGCCTAATCCTTATCAGCAATCCACCCAGTAGGTGATACCATACCTAGGAGTTATGTAGCAGGGATGGGGAGCCTTGGCCTCGAGGCCATGTGTGGCTCTCTAGATCCTCAAGAGTGGTCCTTGGCTGAATCCAAACTTCACAGAACAAATCCCCTTAATACAAGGATTTGTTCTGTAAAACTTGGACTCAGTCAAAAGGTCACACCCAAGGACCTAGAAGGCCACATGTGACCTTGAAGCCGCAGGTTCCCCACTGCTGGTAGAGTGTTAGAGTCCAGCTGAAGCAACTAGTCCAGCAGAGACAGTGTGCTCAGTGGGAAACATCTTGAGGACCCGGAGACATCAAGACATCAGGGCCCTGCAGCATACAAGTATTCCAGCTTACAGAGAGGTCCAAATGGGCAAAGCTTACCTCACTGATTAGAATTTTCATTTTCATTTCTTGCTGTAAAAGATGGCTCACTGGGTTAGGGAGAGAGTAGAAATATATTCAGAGATGAAAGTGATATAAAAAAGTGTAGCACCATCTCTGGCATACCCACCCAACTCTTACTCACAGATTGGTTTCCTCAGGAAAGAAGGACAACAAGGTCAAGATACTCTCTGGGCCTCCCAATTGAATCAATTCTGTATCATTGCTGAATATCCCTTCCATGCTATTATTAAGTAAACTTTTTGTTAAATGTCTCATTTTGTTCTAATCTGAGCCTTAACCACTGAGCTAACCTGAATCTGGACTGGCCTGGAACATTTGGCATTGTCTGTAGTATTGGGTTGGAATGTTCTTGTGAATGAACTATGGTTGATGTGGGGGAAGGGCAATAAGGAAGAAGTGGAGCCCCAGGTGATTAGAGGTTTTGGTACAGAAATCTCTAACTTTGTGGCTGCTGTGTTCCTGGCAGTGATTTTCACCCAATGATCTAGTCAGATTGAGAAGTAAACTGAACACAAGCATTCAGCAACTAGAGACCAATGTGAATATACACTGAGTCTTTTTTTGGAAATATTTTTATTGATATCTTCTATTTCTTTTGTTTTGTTTTTTGTTTGTTTGTTTGTTTTTGAGGCAATTGGGGTTAAGTGACTTGCCCAGAGTCACACAGCTAGTGTCAAGTGTTTGGTCTGAGGCCGGATTTGAACTCAGGTCCTCCTGACTTCAGGGCCGATGCTCTATCCACTGCACCACCTAGCTGCCCCGATATCTTCTATTTTGTACATCATCATAGTTATCCTCCCCACTTCCAGAGAGCCATTCTGTATAATAAATAGTAATTTTCAGGGAGAAAGAAAATCAGCACAACTGATGAATACATTTAAAAGTCCAAAAACATGTGCAGTGTGTAACACCTATGGACCTCCCACCTCCACAAAGAGGTTGACAATGTTTTCTCATGTCCTACTTGAGTCCTACTTGATCTTTATAATTTTGTTACGTTTACTTTTGACTTTTTGGAATGTGATTGTTATTCCATTTACATTGGTTAAGTCACTGTGTATATTGCTTTCTTGGCTCTGTATTCTGCATCAGTTCACATAGATCTTTCTAGGCTTCTCTGTATTCAACCTCCTAAGGCTGTTGTGAGTATCAAATGAAATAATATTTGTAAAGTACTTTGCAAACTATTAAGCACTTTGTAAATGCTAGCGATGATGATGATGATGATGATGATGATGATATTTACAGAGTAAGGAGCAGAGCAGGGAGAGGAATAAAGATGTGAGCATGGTTGCCCTGGTAACCCAAACTCAAAATTGAATTTCCAGAAGAAAATCACTAATTGGAGGAGGGGGTTGCCAAGACAGAGGGATCTTCCAAAGTGAGAAAGCTGCAAAGACCTTCAATATATATTAGCTCTTTGGGATAATTAAGAAACCTATGTTAGATATGAGTATAGCTAAAATCTAGAGAAACTAATACTACAAAATAGTTTCTCATAGTGGACCATTTTGATCACCATTCCTTTCAGTGTTGCATATCAGAGCATGAAAATGAACATGTCTGCTTTAAGAAAGTGTTTTCTTTCCAAAAATATAATTTGTTCCTTTTGAATCTATGCAATATTTTTCAGATTTCAGGAATCTTTGTTAGGTCTTTTGGTATTGCCAAAAGTCTTACCGAAATAATATTATGAAATCACCTATTTAGCACTGACAGTACTCTCCATAGTTCAATATCCTCCTCCAAATAGTTGTGTTTTATCTCTAGCTACCTACACTGTAGAAATATTCCATTCTCCAAATCTATTTATCCATCACAATTTGGCTCTTCTCTGATCCATATCCAGATGTCTATTCTCTTACCATCTAATAAACAAATCATTGTTAATGGATCGATAGGTGATTATGAGTTGACATGTTACTGTTCCTAGGTAACACACTGGCGTTTAAAAGGATCTACTGAAGACAACCACTTAACTTAGGACAGTAGAATTTCGGACACTGTAGTTGAACAGCTGGAGAAATATTTTGAAACATGTTCCTTTTCCTATTTTTTTAAGACTCGCCCCATAATGACAGTCACCAACCTTGACTATAGGATTTAGAACTGGTAGTGATTTTAGAGATCATTCAGTCAAATATCTTTATTTTTGCAAATTCTTACCGCAGTGTACTATCCCATTACAGTCATGTACCACAGTTTGTTTGGCTGTTCCCCAGTTGATGAGCATCTACTTTGTTTCCAGTTTTTAGCTATCACAAAATGTACTGCTATAAATATTTTGGAGTATATGGACACTTTGTATTGATGGTCTCCTTGGGGTATAAGTCCAGTAGAGGAGTCTCTGGTTCAAAAAGATATGCAAATTTTAGTCACTTTATTTGCATAATTCCAAGTTGCTTTCCAAAATGATTGTACCATTTTGCAGCTCTACCAACAATGTATTAGTGTGCCTATCATCCTACAACCCCTCCAATATTGACTGTGTCCATTTTTTATCATTTTAGTCAATTTGCAGGCTGTCAGGAGAAACCTCAGGGTTGTTTTGATTTGCATTTCTCTTATTAGCAATTTGGAGCATTCTTTCACGTTGCTGTGAATACTTTGCAGTTCTTTTTTTGAGAACTGTCAGTTCATATCCCTTGATCACTTATCTATTGTAAAATGACTATCTTATATATACATATGTACATATGTACATACATATATGCATACCTGTGCATATATATTGTTTGTATATCTTGAATACCAAACCCTTATCAGAGAAATTTGATACAAAGTTTTTTTCCCTATTTGATCACTTCCCTTCTTATCCTTGGTTCATTAATTTTAATCTGTGTAGAAAGAAGCCTTTCAGTTTCATGTAATCAAAGTAATCTATTTTATCTTTTGTAATTGTTTCTCTCTCTTGTTTGGTTAAGAATACATCTCCTACCCATAGCTGTGAGAGGTATGTGATCTGCTTCTCTTCTAAGTTTTTAAAAATATGATCTTTAATATTAGGTCCCTCCCATCCATTTAGAATGTATTGTGGAATATGGTGTAAGGTATTGGTCTAAGTCTAATTTCAGCCAGACTGATTTCCAATTTTCCCAGCAATTTTTATCAAATAAGGAGTTTTATGTCCCTAGGTAATTTGTATTTTCCACTTTATCAAACACTGGGTTATTGAGTTCTATTATTTCTGATTCTTTCTTGTCTAGTCTACTACATTGATCTATTGCTCTATTTTTTAACCAATACCAGATGGTTTAGACATGTAATACTTTATAATATCGTTTGAAGTCTGGAAGCCAATTCTGTTGATAGTCTAGATCTTTTTGTTTTTCCAGATGAATGTCATTATTTTATCAGGTTTGATAAAGTATCCCAAAGTTGTTGTTATTGTTATTGTTTTTTGCTTTCCAATTTATCTATTTCCCCTTCAATTTGTACTATCTCCTCTTTTCTGCTTATTTTAGGTTTTTAAAATTTGTTGGCATTCTAATTTTTAAAATACATATTTAATTCATTAATCCTCTCTTTTTCTATTTTGTTAATGTATATTTATAAGTATATGATTTTTCCCCCTGAGGACTGCTTTAGCTGTATCCCCAAGTTTGATTGGTAAAGCATTAAAAGTCTGAATTAAATTTGGTAGCATTGTTTTTATTATATTGGCAGAGCCCCACCAAGAGCAATGAATATTCCTCCAGCTATTTAAATTGTTCTTTGTTTCTTTAAGGAACACTTTGTAATTGAATCTATACAAGTCTTTGGTGTGCTTTGGTAGGTCAATCCCCAGATATTTCATGCGTTTTATAGTTATTTGGAATGAGATTTCCCTTTCCATTATTGTTTCTTATGTTTTGTTATTATTATATAGAAATATTATTGAGTTTTGAGAACTTATTTTGTAGTCTGCAATTTTGTGGAAGCTATTTATTTTCTCAATTAGTATCTTTGCTGATTCCCTAGGATTTTCCACATAAACCATCATACTATCAGAAAATAAGGATAGTTTTATATACTCTTTACTTATCTTTATTCCTTTAATCTCTTTTTCTTGTCTTACTGCTTTCGCTAGCATTTCCAGAAAAATATCAAATAATTGTGGAGAGCATAAAAGAGCTTTATACTTTGTCAAAGACTTTTTATGTATCTATTGAAATGATCATATGGTTTTGGATGTTTTTGTTTTTTCATATGATTAATTATGATTATTTTCCTAATATTGAACCATCTTTGCATCTATGGTATAAATCCCACCTCCATATTAAGGCTCGCTTCTTTTCTCTTCCCCCCTTTTTACTCTCCCTCCCCTCTTATCTACTCCCCCATGGGGGAAAACCTATAGGGTCTTCTCTTTATGGGACCACAGGGGTCCCCTTCTCCTTATTGCTAGACCTTGATTTGACCCCAGTACATTCCACTCTATGCCCCTGTCCTCTCCACTTCTACCCCTTCATGTACTCTCCTATGTTGTAATGTTAAAGTGAATAGAGCACTGGACCTATAGTCAGGAAGGGCTGAGTTCAAATTTGGCTTCAGACACTTACTAGCTGTGTGGTCCTGGGTAAGTCACTTTAGTGTTTGCTTTGGTTTCCCCATCTATAAAATGGGAATAATAATAATAGCACCTACCTCCCAGGATTGCTGTAAGGATCAAATGATAAAATAATTGTAAAGCACTTAGCATAGTGCCTGGCACATGGTAAGTACTATATAAATGTTAGCTTTTGTTATTTTTGTTATTAATGTAGCCCCACAAAGCAAACAAACATTGATTCACCTGTAGTCAGGGTGTCCATAATGCCTCTTCACTGTTACCTCTACCAGTGTTCCACCTTCACCCCTTTCTCCTCATGTACATTTAGAAAGAAGTCTCTGATCTCTCTCCTCTCTGTTGCTGTTGCTGTCCTTGGCTATTACATTTATTCACTCCTCCAGCATTTCTGTTGTTTGGGGTGTTTGAGAAGCAAGCAATCTCTTCAGTTCTGGCTTTCTTTCTAAAAGCATTTCAAATGTGTCTTTATTATTACATGTATATCCTTTTTTTCATGTATGGTTAAGCTAAGATTTACAGGGCTGCACCTGGGCTGCATCCTAAATTCCATTGCTGTTTGGAAAACATTATTCCATTCCCTCCTGCATTTTCTCTTGAATATGCTCCCTTCTCACTTATGATACTGCCACCACCCTAATGCAGGCGCTCTTACCTTACTCCTCATCTGTTGCAATAGCTGCTGGAGGGGCATGGTTCTGCCTGCCTCAAATCTCTCCCCACTCCAGTCTATTCTCCATTTGACTACCAAAGTGATTTTCCTAAAGTACAGGTCTGACCTTGTCATCCCCCTTACTCAGTAAACTCCAGGAGCTCCCTATTGTCTCCAGGAGCAAATACAAAATGCTTTGTTTGGCGTTCAAAGCCCTTCATAGCCTAAACCCCTTCTAACTTTCCAGTCTTCTTACAATTTATTCCCCAAAGTATATTGTTCGATCTAGCAACAGAGGCCTTGTGGCTGTTCCGTAAATAAGACATTCTGTTTCTCAGCTTAGGGTATTTTCCCTGTCTGTCTCCCATGCCTGGAATGCTCTCTCTTCTCCTCTCTGACTGCTGACCTCCCTGGCTTCCTTTAAGTCCCAACTAAAATCCCACCTTCTACAGGAAGCCTTTCCCAACTCCTCTTCATTCCAGTGCCTTCCCTTTGTTCATTATTTCCTATTTAATCTGTATAGAGCGGGGAAAGGAAGGAAGTTGCCTGAGTTCTCCCCAGTTTTCCTCAAAACAACTTTAAATCATGCCTCAAAATAAATCCTGGAGTAACAGAACCCACAAAGGGATGGGGTGAAACAGTTTTCCAGCCCAAGACAACTTAGAAGAACTGCAGGAAAAGTCTGTCTCACGTGGGTGAAAGGGGAGTACAGCCCAGTGTGGGCAGTGTCTAGGGAAGCCAGTGAGAATCTCCTAGCCCCAGCACAGATTAGCAACCAAGGCCCATGATTCTGACTCAGGATGCCAGCATCATGGTGGGTCAGCTGTGAGGCCTTTGGCCCCAAGCACAGCAGGCAAACTGCAGGCCCTGGAACCTGTGATGCGACAGGCTCAATTAGGCTGAGCAACCCCAGTGTAGTGAGCAAACCACCAGCCCTGGAGCGCCACCCCCCCCCACAAATAGAGCTGCTAGTCCTGAAGGCCCTGGTGCAGAAAGCCAGTGACCATCCTCTAGCACAGGAAGCTTGGGACATGCCCCAGGAGCAGAGTTCAAGTTTAAAAGTCATAAAATAGGCTGGAAGATGAACAAAAGACAAAAATAACCTGAACATAGAAAGCTGCTGTGGTGATAGGGAAGATCAAAACACAAACTCAGAAGACAACAATGTCAAAATACCTATGAAGCCTTAAAGAGAAATATGAATTGGTCTCAAGCCTAAAAAGTCTTCCTGGAAGGACTCAAGAAGAATTTTAAAAATCAAGTAAAAAAAGTAGAAGAAAAATTGAGAAAAGAAATGAGAGTTATACAAGAGAATCATGAAAAAAGAGTCAACACCTTGAAAAAAAATAACTTCTTAAAAAGTAGAATTGGCCAAATGGAAAAGGAGCTACAAAAGCTAACTGAAGAAAATAATTCCTTAAAAATTAGAATTGGGCAAGTGGAAGCTAATGACTGTATGAGACATCACGAATCAATCAAACAAAATCAAAAGCATGAAAAAAGAAGATGTAAAATACCTCATTGTAAAAACAACTGACCTGGAAAATAGATCCAAGAGAGATAATTTAAGAATTATTGGACTACCTGAAAGCCATGACTGAAAAAGGAGCCTGAACAACATCTTTCAAGAAATTATCAAGGAAAGCTGCCCTGATATTCTAGAACCAGAGGGTAAAATAGTAATGGAAAGAATCCACCAATCACCTCCTGAAAGAGACCCCAGGATGAAAACTCCCAGGAATATTATAGCCAAATTCCAGAACTCTCGGGTCAAAGAGAAAATACTTCAAGCAGCCAGAAAGAAACAATTCAAATATCCAGGAGCCACAGTCAGGATTACACAAGACTTTTAGCAGCTTCTACATTAAAGGATTGGAGGGCTTGGAATATGATATTCCAGAAGGCAAAGGAGCTTGGATTATGACCAAGAATCACCTACCCAGCAAAATTGAGCATAAGCCTTCAGGGGAAAAAAATGGACATTCAATGAAAAAGAGGATTTCAAACTTTCCTGATGAAAAGACCAGAGCTGAATGGAAAATTTGATTTTCAAATATAAGACTCAAGAGAAGCATAAAAAGGGGAGGTGTTGCACTGCACAGCGGGGACTGATTCATTGTGGGCAGAAGAGGCTGAGGAGGCTGAGCCCAGGAGTTGCGGGATTCACCCAAGCCTTCCTTCTGCACCATCCCCCCATTGCTGTGGATTGCCAGCTGACTGAACAGCTAGTCCTCATTGGGTGACCCGGGGGAACCTGTAGCTATGTTCTTATTGGTACTGAGCAGGACATGACTGAGACCTTTGGAGCAATCTGCTATGGAACAGGCAGTACATTGTCCTGAGTGAAATCTTGATGTAACTTCCAGAACGTTTTAGCTAAATTGGCTGACATGGGCTTTGTGATCCAGGTCACTTCCCCTAAACTGGTGATGTGAATATGTTGTGGATACCTGCCATGCTGTTTGAATCAGCAAGAAAGCCATCAAACTGAGACCAACTGCAGTTGTCAAAGACTAATATCCCAACTGGGCTCATCTGGGACCACTGACATGACCAGATCTGGCCTAGACATGGATTGAAATGCTCTTCAGACACCAAATTTACTGACTTATCTAATTCAAATTGCACTTGACATATTTCTCATACCAAACTGACTGACAGGAGAGGAGACTCCTTTAATTATCTAACATGGTAAAGAAATGCTACTAGAGAGGCCCCACTATCAATCAAAGAAGAATAAATTAATGTGCTTATTAAAATAAATAAATAAATTTAGCCTGTATATAGCTTGCTTTGTATAAATTTGTTTGCATGTTGTCTTCTCCATTACACTTGTAAGCTACTTGAGGACAAGGACTGTCTTTTGCCACTTTTTTTATGATCTGTGCTTAGCACAATGCCTGGCACATGGGAGGTGTTTAATTAATGTTTATTGAATTGAAAAAAAATTGAATTGATGCAAAATAGTTTTGTGTTATTTGAATTTCCTTTCCTTGGTATTTGAAGGTCTTTCTTCTGACGGCTTGTAGAACTTGTTTCTGAATTTAATTCTTAAATTTAACCACTGTGTGTCTTGGAGGTGGCAGCCTTGTTATTATGGTTGTTTTTCCTGAAGATGATCTGTGAATTCTTTCAATTGGTATTTCATTTTCCAATGTTCAGAAGCTCTGCTCAGTTCTCTTGTATTATTTCTTGAATTATGGTATTGAGGTTTTTTGCCTTGTCATGTTCTTTTGTGAGACTTATGATCCTTCCATTGTTTCTATGCATCCTGTCTTCGAGATCAGTATGTTTTTGCTTGCAAGTGAGCACATTTTCTTTTAATGGCATTGCTTTTTGCTTCTCTTTTTCTAGATTACCCTTCTCTTCTGTATATTTGCATTCCCAGTCTTTTGTTCTCTCTTTTGCTTCTTTGGCAAGACTTGCTCTCACAGATTCAAGTTTTTCTATTCTGCCCATTATTTTTGCAGTGTAGGCCATAAATTCTGCTCTCATAATTCTCACATTCTACAGGTTCCTCTATCTCATCAAATGTTGGATCATTTTCCTTTGTTTTTCATGAATAAATATTCATAAATACCTGAACTTGTTTACTAGATCTGGATGCCATATTTCCTTCTGTTGTTAATGTTTTCCCGTGTTGACTTATCTGCTTATCTTCAAGGTCTCTGATATTTCTTCTTCCTGAGATCTTTGGTCATTTCAGTCTTATTTTTTCCCCCATGATTTTCCCCTATTCACTTTCTGATTCTCTCCTCTGATGGCGGTTTCCCTGGGGGCTGGATCTCCAAGTGTCTCAGTCTTCTCTCATGCTGGGCAATTCACGGTTCACCTGTCTAGATCTCTATGTGACTTTTGGGTGGTCAGAACTGATCCAAACTGGGTGCTGTGCTCTTTTCCTCAGACTTGGTGGAGTGTTGCACAATACCCCACACTCATGATGTCCTGATCTGATGTCCTGTTCCACACCAGGTTCCTTAATTCTCTTGGCTTGGCACCACCTCTTCAGAGCTTTCACCCTGCTGGTACCACTGCCAGAGAACTGTCACACTGGTGCTATGGGATTATGGCACCTCCAGGCTTTTACTCCTGATGCGCTGTGTCTGCCTGGCTGTCTGTCATGGCAAGGGAAGATTTTCGCAGTCTGGAGCTATGGTGTCCACTGCACTGGAGGGAAGGAGAGAGGACCAGGATATAGGGGTCAGCTCCTAGGATTTGCTAGTGCAGCCTTGCTACATGGTATGTGGAAGGTAAGGGTGCTAAGTGAATTCAAGGTCAGTGAACATCAGTTCATGGGGTGGTTGGTTGGTTTTTCACACTCTTTTGGATTCTGTGTGTCCTATATCATGGAGGCAGATGAAGTTGTTTTATTTTTGATGCCTAATTTCTATTTTGAAGAGCTTTGAGAAATTATGGGGATCAGAGAAAATGTCAAGTTTGCCATCTTGTGACTCTGGAGTTCATGTGCTAGGTCTTTAATAGACATACCCCAAAGATAATAAATGTTAAATGTCATTTGTGGAATTTACTTAACTTTGTATCGGGATGATTAAAATTTTAAGATTCACCATTTGTGAGGGACCAGGGCTCTAACAACTGGAATTTGGGAATTGAATTATGATACAGTGGGAGACTGGATTTGCAGTCAGAGGATCTGTGTTCAAATCCCAGCTTTATCACTTACTACCTATCTCACCTTGGGCAAGTCAAATCACACCTTGGATCTCAGTTTCCTTCTCTATAAAATGAGGGGTTTGGACATAATGGACTTGATGATTTTTTTCTTTAAATCTATGATTCTATGATTGCTTGGGACTTTTTATATTAAGAACTGGGCCATGTGGACTTTGGTAAGTCTCATTGGGGGAAGTCACTGGAAAGGCCAGTGCCTGAACCTCTTCGAAATCCTAGAGACTTTCCTGAATTAAGGACTTGGACAAATGTGCCAAATACAAGTGAGTTAATTTTCCAAGGGGAAGAGGGATTAGGGGCTGTGTCCATTTAAAAGGAGAGACAGTTTCTATTCTCACTCCTGAGCTATGAACTCTAATTCTTTTTGTCTGTGGGACTTCCAGTGAAAAGTGGGTGAAGGACCTTAGTGGAATACCCCCCCAGTGCTGGCCCTAGGTACTCTCCCCAGCTTCAGCAGAAATGGTGACTGTTCTCACGTGACACCTATAGCACATATGCTAGCCTAGATAAATCTCTGGCTTCTTCTTTTGCTTTTTTTTTTCTGTCTCTATCATCAAGCATAGTTGAGCAAACAGTGATCCTAAGATGGACATTCCTAGCTGTGCTCGGGCTTCAGCACAGTGAGGAAGCAGTACTGGGCTCCAGCATGGAGGGGAGCATTCAGCCTAGCAGAGGGAGACAAGGAAAGTGGCAGGGTGGGCTAACTCCCCCTTCTCCACTAAAGGGATGTAGAGTTTGGTTTGATTTCTGGTATAATGGGTCAGGAGAAGCACTCTGCCTTTTTCAGGGCAGCAGAACTTGGGCCCCAGTGGCAGAACAGTGTGTAGCAGCACAGGTCCCACTAGCAATGGAGTGGTCCTAGCAGCAGTAGAGAAGCCAGTGGCAAGTCCAGCATAACCCTTTGGTTGCTATAATCTGGAAGTGATAACACCCTTCCACATTGTTGTCAGAGTGGTCAAGGTATAACTCTTTCCCAGGGAGAGTTTAGGGGACCATAAGGTAGAATGTTTGGGAGGTACCTTGCTTCTAATGACCAGAGGGAGGTAAAATTATTTACCCAGCCCCTGTGGAATAAGGGAGAAGTCCCACAACAAAAGCCCCTAAAAGGGTAAAGATTTGGTACTTCCTTGATGGAATTGCCAGGAAGGAGGAGGCCCTGGCTGGTGGGCCTAGGGAACACTGAATGAGTGGTAATACAGGGCAAATCTTGGTACTGAGTTTGAAACCTGTATGAGCTTCATTCAAGAGCTCACTTAGTTACTTTACTATGGGCAACCTCGACTTATGATGAGGATCAGTGGCGGTGCTGGAAGTGTCATCATCTGTGTTGTGGCCCTTATGTTCCTGGGGTTATTCCTGCTCAGCAGACTGTTCAGATACAGGACCTAGTCCTTCTGAAGGGGAAAGGTGAAGCCTGTGATTTCTAATCTCCATTCTTTATATTTGGTCACTTCTTCCAGGGGGTCATTACACTGTTTGTTATCTCTTTTGCTGTCTTTCTTTTTTTTTTTTTTAACCTGCTGCACGAAGCTCATATTTAGTGCTCCTTATATCAGGTTCTGTCTAGTAATAGCCCAAAGGCCATTTAAGAGGTGGAAGATCCTCTAAAAAATCTTTAGGACCTTACCACCATGACACATCTACTCCATTTAGACTTAGCGCAGTTTTTCCTTAAAAAGTAGCTGAATTGTCCTTAAGACATAATCGATCCATAGGACTAATACTGCAACCATTGATAGAGCTTCCAGGTTCCTTAAGTACCAAATCCAGCACCTGAGAATTCATGGGCTACTCAGGCTTGACATGGCATATGCTTTTGATCAGTGAGCCACCATGGCAAACATGGAGGTATGGGAAGCTGTGCCTGACTGAACCAATGCTGTGTCCTTGCAGAATATCTTTTCCATGCTATTATTAAGTAAACTAAAATGTTTTACGGTCATTTCATTCCAATACTGGACCTGATCCACTGGACCAGAGTGAGTCAGACCTGACCTAGAGCAAATATATCATCAAAGAAGAATTGGGTAGGAGAAGTATAATAAGGGATACCATCAGGGTCAGATTTGTAGCTGGAAGAGAAGATGGACTGTCTTTTTATAGCAAGAGGGAAGGCTAATTGGTAGCCTCATGTTTCATTGGTGTCTGCATAATGTCAGAAGAAGGCCCTTAGCATGTTGGTTGTTGGTGGGTCCCCTCTGGAGGTTTTATGGGGAGACTTAGACAAGAGTTGCATTGGATGAGAAAGTATGGATGGATTGTGATATGCATTATTGAATTAACTGTCTGTGGCTGTGAAATCACAGATATGTCAGAAGCATATGAGGTAGGTAGCTCAATGATGAGGATGAGGAAAAAGATTCAATGAAGCAAAGTAGATTGTCCAGGATAACAGAACTCATTAGTGGCAGAACCAACACTCAAATCTAGGATTTATGATTTCAAATCCATGTTTCCACAGTACCACGCTGAAGGTCTGGGGAGCTGTCATAGAAGAGGTGACACCTCAGTTGAGTTTTGAAGGAAGAGAAGGATTTCAACAGATGTTTTTGGGGGGAGCAAGGGGGAGGTATTAATTTCAGGCATGAAGTGATCAGAGCCACAGAGACAGGAGAAGGCAGGATAAGAGGGGAGGGAGTACTTCTTTAGTCATTTTTGTTTTTCCTAAGGTTGGTTTTGTTCACTTAGGAAGATTCTCATGCATGTAGGTCTAATAACAATAACAGTTCACATTATTTGGCACTTTAAGGTTTACAAAGCATTTTCTTCACAACTTTGTCAGATTGGTAAATTAGAGTTTATAATTTACAAAGCAGGAAATTGAGACTCAAGCTTAGGACTCAAATTGGTTTGTCTGAATTGAAGTCCACTGCACTTTTCCCTAGCCCATGCTGCCTCTCAATCTATGCAATAGATTAAGTTTACATATTTGGTTAATTGTCATTCAGTCATTTTTTTAGTCATGTCTGACTCTCCGTGACACCATTTGGGGTTTTCTTGGCAAAGGTAGAGGGGTGGTTTGCCATTTCCTTCTCCAGCACATTTTACAGTTGAGTAATTGAGGCAGACAGGGTGAAGTGACTTACCCAGGGTCAGGCAACTAGTAAGTGTCTGAGGCCAGATTTGAACTCAAGTCTTCCTGACTGCTGGCCTGGTGCTATATTCACAGCTGCCTTTGGGCAATTAGGGTTTGGTTATTCTAGTGTAGTATAGCTGTGTCCACAGGAAAAGAACATATTGAAATATACCACATGAGGCAGCACAGAAAAGACAATGTGGCTCCGTGAGCTAAGCATCTGGTTGAGTATTATGAGTCCTCCTTGTGTACAACCAACTTACTGGGTAAATAATTTAGTCTATAACAATCCATTTCCTCCTCTATAAAATGAGAAAAATATTGATGAAATGTGTCAAATGCCTACAGATATTAATACTTATGAGAATGATCATCAGTGACCTACCAGTAACATAGCAGTTTTTTATTAAAGCATTAGTTTTTGCAATTTCTCTTTTTCATGACTATGAAAAGTTCATTGGTTTCACTATAATCTGTAAACTGAAGCTGCTGAGGTTACCCTACTCCTATGTGACATAAGAGAGTAGAACTTTCAATTGTAATGTAGTGAAAAGAACCCAGGGCTTGAGTCCTAGCTGTGCCGTTTAGTAGTTGCGTGACCCTGGACAATGAGGGCTGTACAACTGACCTTATGTTGTCATTGTGAGGAAGGTGCTCTGTAAACATTAAAGTGCTATATAAATATGAGGTGCTATCATTATTAAGTTTGTGCTCACATGGATCTTCCTGGAATGGACACCTCCCATCTCCACCTGTTGAATTTTTTCCTGTAGTAGTAGTAGAAACAACATGAGATTTGGAATCAGAAGACCTGGGTTTGAGTCCTAATTTTGCCCTTGACTGCTTGTGTTTTTTTTGTTGTTTGGGGTTTTTTTTTGTTTTGCTTTTTGGTGAGGCAGTTGGGGTTAAGTGACTTGCCCAGGGTCGCACACAGCTAGTAAGTGTTAAGTGTCTAAGGCTGGATTTGAACTCAGGTCCTCCTGATTCCGAGGCCAGAGCTCCGTTCACTGCGCCACCTAGCTGTCCCCACTTTTGTGTTTTAATAAGTAGAAGGACTTTTTAATTTTAGTTAGGAGGGACAGAAGTATTTGAGGTAAAGAAGGAGGAGAAGGAATTGTGAAGGTGATTTTGAGAAATACAAAGTGGTGAAGAAAACCATCAATTGAATTTGGGGAGGGGGGATTTTGGGAAGACTGGAAAAGTTTGAAAAAAACACTTGAACTGAATAGAAGGATGTTAATAAAACAATGTAAGAAGTTAGTAAGACAAGGGAAAGGGAGTTTAGTGTGGCTGTCAATGTGCTGACTTGGTGAGGAGAGTGACAACTCCAGAGTTGGGAACCCCCAAAAGCAGCTTGCCATAATGGATCTCTAGGAGAAAGCCTACAGGGAAGTTCAGAAAGCAGAGAGAATATGTTACCTTCATAGAATATGGAATGTTTTTTACTTTTGCCAAGGCCAAGTGGCTACTATCTGTGCTCAAGGTTCAGACTGGTTGTTTTTCCCCACTTAGTAACATTTTTTTCCCAGTCACATGTAAAAACAATTTTTAACGTTCATTTTTTAAAAAAAGCTTTGAGTTCCAAATTTTCTCCTTCCCTTCCTCCCCTGTATCCTCCCTGAGATGGTAAGCCATTTGATATAGGTTCTACATGTACAATGAAGTGAAACATATTTCCATATTAGTCATGTTGTGAAAGAAAACATAGAACTGGTCTTCTTTTTAAAGAGAAAGGGGAGGAGTTTGAGAAATGCCTTTCCACCCTTCAGGTTATCAGTGTTGTATTTCTGAAAAAAATTGAGAAAGCTCATTGAGAAGGCAGAAAAGAAGAGATCTCTAAAGGCAAAAGAAAATCCTGACTTGGGTCAGGGGTTCGGAGGGTAGAAAAATGTGACAAAAAGTGGGGGGGTGGGGAGGGTGGGATAAGTACAACCAGTAAATGCTCAGAGCCGAGAAATAGGGTGGAGGAGCATTGACTCCTTGAGCACAGGAACTAAAGACTATTTTGTCTTTGTATCCCCAGCACCTAGCACCATGTCAGGCTCATGCTTAATAAATATGTTTTGATTCATTGATTGACAGTGGTAGAAGAATATAAAAGCGTGTCATGCCCCTGGAAGAAGAGTGTCCAAAAGGGGCACCTAGGTGGCGCAGTGGATAGAGCACTGGGCCTGGAGTCAGGAGGACCTGAGTTCAAATGCGGCCTCAGACCAGACATTTGACACTTACTAGCTGTGTGACCCTGGGCAAGTCACTTAACCCCAATTGCCTCACCCCAAAAAAATTTAAACTAAAAAAAAAGAAGAGTGTCCAGGGTGCTAAAGTTTAGAATGAATTGAAACTGATAAAGAAAGCCTGACAACAAAAAAGAGTATGGCTATATTGGGCAAAAGAAGAGGATCCAAAAAAGAGTGAGATGATTGCTTTGGATAGATGGGAATATGATTATGGAAAGAAGGTGGAGCTGTTCAACTCTTATCCTCTTATTTTGGACTGTTTTCTCTGGCCTGAAAAGGCTGAAGCCCAAATGACAAGTAAGGAGTTGATAATAATGACCTAGTTAGAGACCATCTACTTACTGTGGTTGAGTTGAGACCCTAGGTGAGTAGAAGCCTAGGTGAGCCACTCCCTAGGTGTGATCCTCAGCAAGCATGCTATATAAGCCCTTGCTAGTGACCTACAAAAGGTTGGAAAGAATGGGCAAGGTGCTTCAGGTTCGAAGAAGGATATATGTAGCATTGATTTGCAAAAAGGGGAGCTAACTGAGTCCATGTGCTTGATACTCAACAAAATTCTACAGTATACTATTAAAAAATGCCTAATGAACATCTAGAAAAGAAAGCCCTGCTCACAAAGAGCCAGCATGGTATGTGTGGTGACTTTGCACACTGGTATAAGGAGAGCATCTTCTTTGGCCCCAAAATTAGGTAATCAAGACATTTTAATACTTTAGATACTTCAAAAGTTCAGCGATTTCATCAGGGTGGGTGCTTGTTCCACTCTTGAATGAGTTTTCTCACAACATGTGGCATTAGAGAAGGACTTGAGTGAAAGTAAAAAACCACAGCCAACAAGACATCAATATAGTCCTAGCCAAAGATGAAACTTAATTGGAAGGGAAATTCCTTCATTTAAGCCTATGTGATTCTCTTATCTTCTGCCTTAGCAGAGGAAACATAACTGAATTTAGTGAAAACTTAAACATGTACCAGTTAGGAGGTAGTGTGATCTAGTGCCTGGAGAGCTGGCTTTGGAGTCAGGAAGTCCCGGATTCAAGTCCTAACCTCTTGAATAGACTAGCTGTGTGACCATGGGCAATTCACTTAACCTGTGGATTTTCCAGACAACTTTCTAAGACTATTAATTACAGACTAGTTACCAAACTGCATTGTTACAAGGAGGTTCTACGCTGGGATTTACACTGAGTGGTTCCTACAAGTCCTATGTACTGGGGACTGGGGAAAATGGATGGAAAAAACATAGTCCCTGCCCTCAAGGAACTTACATTCTAAAGACAGAATACACACAAGCAACTGTAAGACAGAATTCAAGAAATACAAAGGAAGGGGTCACAGTGCTCTGACAGATTCTAGGGAGAAAAGATCATTTTCAGCTGGAGGAAGCAAGAAAAGCTCCATAAAATTACTGGATGATTTATCAAGAAAGAGCCTTAGAGATCATGCAATCCAGCCTCTTTGTAAATGAAAAAGTTAAGACTCAAACACAAGTTTTCTGCCTTCCAAATCCAGGTGATCTTTGCAGTGTTCCCCACATAATCCCACTCATGGAAAAGATGGGACCCAAGTTGGGCCTTAAAGAAAGGGAGGGATTTTAATGGAAGCAATGAAAGATTTGGGAGGGCAATCAAACAGGCCTCTTATAATAGTGGATAATTATTTTAAAATTGGTTGCTTTTTCTTTTAAAGGCTAATTTGAGCAACATTTGTTATCCTTTAAGCATAAGTGACTTTCCTTAGCAGACAAACAAAATTTCCTGTTGAGGAGTACAAGTTGTTAAATTGTAGAACACAGATCTATTTGTAAGCTTTGCAGGACCATATTTCACTGTGTGGGTTTGCACGCTGAAACAGCACTTGTTGCTATGAGACCAGTCCCACAGCCTCTGTCTTCTCTTTGCTACAGTTTTATTTGGTATTGCCTTGTTTTTTTTTTTTTACAAGGTATTAAAGAGACCCCTCCAAATAATTCAATTACTTAGAAAGTAAATATTTCTACTTTCAAGAATTGTGGAAATGTCCTAGCCTTTATTATTCAGAGCTTCAGGTCAGATTATAGGTCATACTTCATAAATGAGATGTTTTTTGTTGTTACAGTATTCAATTTTTTAAATTGTTCTCTTATTATATTATTGTAGTCGTTATATCCATTGTTTGCCTGGTTCTGCTTTTATCACTACATCAGTGCATAAAAGTCTTCCGGTGCTTCTCTGTAATATTCAGATTCATTGTGTATGGCCCAATGATATTCCATTCCCCATCTGATAGTTACATACTCTGTTTACAATTCCTTGCTACTGTAAACATTTCTGCTGCGAATTTATATGTACATATGTATGTATATTTGTATAGATGGATAGCTACATATGTATGCGACCTTTCTGTGACCTGCTTGTGGTATATGCCTAGCAGTAGGCTATCCGGCTCAAAAGGTATGGGCACTTTAGGCGGTTTTTAAAAAAGTACAATTCTAAATTGTTTTCTAGAATAGTTGGGGCAATTCACAGGTACACCAATAGTATATTAATGTGTCTGGCCTGCTGCAGTCCCTCCAGTATTGACAATTTCCATCTTTTGTCATTTTTACCAATCTGTTGTGTTTGAGGTAAAAGCTCATAATCATTTTAATTTGAACTTTTCTTCTTAGATATTTGGAGCAGTTTTTCATATGGTTAATAGCTTGCATTTCCTTTTATGAGAATGGTTTTTTTAAATTTAGATAAGTTTTCATTGATATTTTCTGTTTCTTAAATCATGATAGTATCTGATGTATCCCTTCGCTTTCCCTCCCAGATAGCTATCCCATATGATAAATAGTATATTTTTGGAGAGGAAAAGGGGGAAAAAGTCAGCACAACTGATTGATAGGAGTCCAAAAGCATGTGTAATGTATAACACCTGTGGACTTCCCACTTCCACAAAGGGGTAGCTTGGGGGTAACTTCAAGTCCCATTTGATCCTTATAATTTTGTTATATTTACTTTTGATTTTGGCATGTGTTGTTTTTTTTTCTTCTATTTACATTGTTGTAGTCACTGTGTATGTTGTTTTCTTGGGTCTGCTTACTTCATGCTGTGTCAGTCCATATAGATCTTTCCATGCTTCTATATATTAATCACAAACATTTCTTACAGCACATGTGCATGTTTTGTCCTGCATGGCTAAGCTCAGATTTGCGAGATACATCACCCTTGGCTACATCCTGAGCTCCAGTGCTCTTTGGGTCGTATTATTTTATTCTCTCCCACTTTTTCTAGTGGTTGTAGAATATTTTTGTGTTATTTGAATATCCCTTCCTTTGTCTTGAAGATCTTTCTCCTGATAGCTTGCAGAACTTGTTTCTGAATTGAATTATTAAATTTAACTACTATGTGTCTTGGAGTTTGCAGCCTTGGGTTTTTTTCTGGAAGTGATCTGTGAATTCTTTTCATTTGAATTTTGTTTTCTCTGATTAGAAGTTCTAGCCAGTTGTGTTCTATGAACCTTAGCTTGTCTCTGTGCATGCTAACTTTGAGATCAGTATGTTTTGCATGTGTACAGCATATTTTCTTTTAATGTTATTGTTATTTGCTTCTCTTCTTCCAGGTTGTTCTTCGCTTCTGTCAATTTACATTCTCAATCTTTCATTCTCTCTTTTGTTTCTTTGGTGATGCTTGGCATTGCAGATTCCAGTTTTTCTGTTCTGTTCATTATTTTTTGCTGTTCAGGACATGAATTCTGCTCTCATCATTCTCATTTCTCTTTTAAAGCCCTCTGGAATAGTGTGTTGTAATTCCATGTTTTCATCACATTCTATAGGGTTCTCTTTCTCATCAAGTGTTGGATCATTTTACTTTATTTTTTAGTATTTATTCAGAGATTACTGAACTAGTTTACTAAATCTGAAGGGCATGTTTCCTTCTGTTGTTAGTTTTTTCCTGTTGATATATCTACTTATATTCAAAGTCTTTGACATTTCTTCTTCCTGAGATCTTTGATACTTGGTCTTCCCCCTTCATTTTCCTTATCAGTCACTTCCTGACTCCCTTCTCCAATAGTAGACAAGTCATCATTCATCAGCGTAAGTCTCTGCTCGAGGTGACTTTTGGATGGTCAGAACTGGCCCCAGCTGGATGCTGTGCCCTCTACTTTGGGATTGGTGGAGTGTTACACTGCTCTCCACATGCACAGTGTCCTGTCCTGGTTACCTGTCACACTTGCTCTGTTTCTCAGTTCTCTGGCCTAGCACAGGTAGTTCAGTGTTTTGTAGCACTGGTATTTTTGAGTTGCAGTTCCTTGCAAGCTTTTAATTCTGAAGAGCTGTGGCCAAGCTGGTTGTCAAGACCCAGGTAAAATTCTGCTGCCTGGGGTTGGAGTCTCTACAGCACTGGAAAGAGGGAGGGGGAGACCTGGGTGCAGGGATGGGTTTTGATGTAAGTGCGTGTTGTATTCTGGGGTCTGCTTGTATGACCTCATAGCTGATAGGGTGGAAGGTGGATTGGGGCACTAAGTGAGCTCAGGGTCAGTGAGTTCTGCCTGGACTTTTTGGGGAGTGGTTGGGGTTACCTTTTTTGGATTCTGGGTGTCTTAGACCATGTTGACAGTTGAAATTGCCTTATTTTTAGCATATAATTTCTGTTTTGGAGAGGTCTGATAGATCATGGAGATCAGAGAAAATGTCTACTCTGCCCTCTTGTTGCTTACATGAGAATTGTTTTTTATACAGTTTGATCATTTATCCATTGGGGAATACCTTTTAGTCACCTATGTTTGTTAATTCCATATCTATCTATCTATAATATCAGACCCTTATCAGGGATATTTGATGCAAAAAAATCTTCTCCAATCGAGTTTCCCTTATCCTAAGATATGCTGGTTTTGTTTGAGAAAAAGCTTTTCAATTTCATATAATCAAATATTCTATCTTATTTTTTTGTGATTGTCCCTATCTCTTGTTTGGTTAAGTATTTCCCGCCTAGACATGACTGTGAAAATTACTGATGTCATTATTTTTTATGTCATTCTTTTCTGATATTTTTTATAGTATGACTTTTGACATCCAGTTGTTTTTCCATTTTGAGCTTATTGAGCATTTGCTATAACATCCTGATCTAAGTCAAATTTCTGATAAACTTCTTTCTAGTTTTCCCAGTAATTCTTGTCAAATAAAGAGTTCTTTCTCAGGCAGTTTATGTTCTTGGGTTTATCAAATATTGGTTATCAAGTGTGATTGCTTCTGAGTTTTAAGTAGTCTGTTCTACTGATAAAGTTTTTTTTGTAATTAGTACCAAATAATTTTTATGCTTACTGTGTTATGATGTAATTTAACATTCCCCCTTAATTTCTACCTTTTTCATTATTTGCATTGAGAACCTTTTGTGTCTCTGAATGAATTTTATCATTATTTTGTTTACCTTTTTAAAGTGCCCCCTTAGTAGTTTATTATAGTGCCAAATCTGTAAGTTAATTTGGGTAGTATCATTTTAATATATTGGTGCTGCCTAAAAATAAATATCTCTCCAATTATTTGTCATTCTTAACTTTATTTATTTATTTATTGCTTTTAGGCAATTGGGGTCACAGGGTCACACAGCTAGTAAGCATCAAGTGTTTGGTCTGAGGCCGTATTTGAACTCAGGTCCTCCTGACTTCAGGGCCGGTGCTCTATCCACTGCACCACCTAGCTGCCCCCATTCTTAACTTCTTTAAAGAGTGCTTTATAACTGTACTGAAATAAATCAGGTGTGTTTTGGTAGATGACTCTCAGATGTTTTATGCATTGTGCAATTATTTATGTATTGCCATTTTTAATATTGTTTTTCCTTGTGGGTTTAGTTACTGCTATCTAGAAATGCTCATGCTTTTTGTATGCTTATTTGGTTTTTCTTCTACTTTAATGTTACTATTAGTGGTCTCAATTAGTTTCTTTGCTGATTCTCTAGCATTTTCTAAGTAAGGCATGTCATCTGCAAATAGGGATAATTTTGTCTCCCCTTTGCCAGCATTCTGCTTTTAATTGTTGTCAAATAGTAGTGGAGAGAGATGGTGTTCTTGCTTGACTACTATATTTGTTGGGATTTTCACATTGCAAATAATGCTAATTTTTGGTTTAAGATATATACTTTTTATTGTATTTAAACTGGGTCTTCTGTGCCAATGCTTTTTAGGATTTTCATCATAAATGAATGTTGTACTTTTTCAGGCTTCTTCTCAATAGGATCATATATGTAGAGCTGGGAGGAACCTCAGAGGTCATCTAATCCAATTCTTTCATTTTACATATGGGGAAACTAAGGCCCAAGGAGGTTAAGGTGGGATTTAAACTCAGTTTCTCTGACTTCAAAGTCTGTGTTCTTTCCACTGTATCACACTGCATATAGCTGATATAATGATATAATCATATGGCTTTTGTGTGTTTTAGTTTTTATATGGTTAACTGTGTTACTTGTTTTCCTATTGTTGAACCATCTTCGCATCCCTGGTTTAAATCCAAATTGGTCATAGTGGAATTTTTTGGACTTATTACTATAATCTTTTTGCTAAGATTTCAATTAAAATGTTTACATCAATATGTATTGCTGATATTGTTCTATAGTTATTTTTCTTTGCTTTATCCTTTACGAACCATATTTGTCTCATAAAATTAGTTTGGCAGAACATCATTTCCTCTCAATTTTGGACAATTATTTATGTAGCATAGGTATTAACTGCTTACTAAATGTTTGATAGCATTCCCCTATAAATCTATGCAGACTAAAGTTATTTTTTCCCTTTGATAGTTTCTTTATGCCTTTGTAGAGAAGTGGTATGATGTAGAATCTAGAGAGTCAGCCTCAGAGTCAGGAAGACCTGGGTTTTATTCATGAGTGTCCTGCTGAATGTTTAAAAACTGGCTCTTTGAAAAAATGAATCATGTACACATGATATACTTTTAATTTTAATATGTATTATTGACATTTTCTCTATCATTTTCTTGGGTCTGGAGAATCAACAAAACACTCAATCAAGCCCTGACTTGTAGCATTTGTTAGTTTATGAGATGTAAATTCTCACACTGAAGAGCTGGCTCCAGTATACCGCTGGATTTCTACCTTTTCTTTTATGAATTTGGATATTATATCAAATCATGCGTGTGTGTATATATCTGTAGCTAGTATTTGTTGTACCCTTCCCAAAAAGTTTTCCTTTGCTTTCTTTCTCCTTATTTCTCTTTCTAGTCTAGTAATCTAAAACTGAAGTGATCAGTTCTTAATCCTCTGCTTGTCTTCCTTTTACCCAGGCAAGACACTCATCTCTGGTTTTTATACTTTCTTTCTCTCTTTTTCACCCCCTCCCCATCCCTTTATGTTCAGCCTTCCAAAGGCGACATTTGTTTTGCTTATGATTATTTTCTCCTTGATTCTTGCCCCCATCTCAAACACCTCTCTCTCCTCTTCTGTTTCCTTGTTGAGTTTGATGAATTTCTTTGTGTGTGTTGTGTGTTTTCTGTGTGTTGTGTTGTGTGTGTTGTGTTATGTGTGTATGTGTGTTTTCTTCCCTCCTTTGTCCGTTTTATATGATTGAGGTTCATAAGATGCCTGCTTCCCCCACCTCTTCCTTCATAGTTATATTCTCTTCTTCTCATCTACCTTAATTAAGTTCCTCCTCCCTTTTATTCCTTCTTACTATATTCCTTTTCCCTTTATTTCCTCTCCTAAAACCAGCAGAGTAGTATAAAATTGTACCAAGCCCCTATGTTATGTTACTCAACTCCCTCTCTGATTCTTGGACAAGATAGATTCTGAAAGGAGACTTGCCTCTTTTTCCATAATTAAATATTAAGCACTTTAGCTTAATTTAGCCCTTTCCAGCTATTCTTATGTAATTAATTACCTTTCTAAGTTTCTATTGACTACTGTGTTTACAATTCAAAGTTTCTGCTCTGCTCCGGTCTTTTTATCAAGAATGTTTGAAAGTCCTCTGTTTTATTAAAGGTCCATTTTTTTTTTTTACCCTGTAGCATTAAACTTAAATTACATTCTCTCTCCTGGACCTGTTATCCCACTCAGTAGTTTTCAATAGTAGGTCTTACATTTTCATCATTTTTCCCCAGTATTTTGAATTTATTCAAATATTTCTCATTTCATAGAGTTGTGGATTTCTGATTACTTTTTCTGGTTTGCAGGAACTTCATTATTTGGGTAAGGTTTTCTACCTTTTGTTCTAAAGTATTTATTCTTCTTCTACTTTTTCTTCTAGAGCCTTATTTCAATTCTAATTTAATTTTTTTCTCTTGCTTCATTTTTTCTTGCCATTCTGGTAGTCTTTGTGGCCAATGCATCTTTTCTCTGTGGTTTTACTAGTTCTTGTTGCAGAGTTATTCTTTTGTCTAGATTTACCTTTTCGGCTTCTCTTAACCTATAGTATTTTTTTCATTATGTTTAGTGGGGTTTTTTAATGTTACATCATGTTTTCTCTGCTGTGACCCTTCTTCCCAAGTTCACAGGCTTCTGTTGCATTTACCAAGGTTTGAGTGGTATCTCTGGTGTAACCTCTCTTCTGGTCATTGCTGGCTTCTGGCTGTCTTTTTGTTTTGCGGTTCTGGACTGATGGACATTCATAATTCTGCTTTGGCTGTTTTGTGGTGGTGGTGATAGTTGTTTTTATTGCTATTTTATTTGAGGTCTTGATCATTGCTGGGTTATGTGTGGAAGAGCTATATTTCTCTACATGACTTCATGATGTCATCAGGTATGGGCTGTGATAGGTCTGAGGGGAGGCAGGAAGCAGGCATATGCAGACAACCTCTTGGGTGTTGCTTTGTCATGGGGTCTGGGTGGTAGATAATGGGGAGATGGGATGTAGGTACTTGTGGGTAAGAGCCTGGACCTGCCTCATCACTGGGTATAGTTTGGATGGTGGTAGATCAGGTACAAGCAGGAAATAGAAAGTGGGGGCCTGCAGGCCACCTTGTCACTGCATCTGTATCTGGGTCATGGTGATGGTGGTGATGGGGAAGGTGAGAACCTTCAGGCCAAGTACCTGAGACTGCTTCATCGTCAAGTTTAGGCCCAAGGGGTGATGAGTTGAGGGGCGGCAGGAAGTGGGAAGCAGGGGCTTGTAGGCAGAGGGTGCTTGGGGATGCCTGCTTTGTCTTTTCTTCATAATTGTACTCATGTACCTTCTTTGTGTTTCTCTTATTTGGAGTTAGCTCCATGAGGAAGCTGCCCTGGGTATTGATTGGAAGATGAATAAATCAACCTTACCTCAACATTCTGTAACCAACCAGGACCCAAACTGGAATCTGATTCTTTCTGCACTCTAACCCCCGAATCTAGCCAACCTAGCTATGTCCATATACTCCACACTCCTTTTCCACGACTTAGAGATTAATAATCAAATTAACATTATTGTGTCCGTTAGAAAGAGTGTGATAACCTACTGCTTATGGCTCTACTCAAAATCCTAGTGAATCAGAGTTATTGCCTGCTTAGGAGGCAGCTTCTTTCCTTAGCTCCCATTCCCTTTTCCTTCATAACATTCCATGTTAGCCCTATCCCTTCTTTGTCCCTATGCATTGTGCCCTGTGGAATGCCTGTTCTATTGTTAACAAGCTGTACTTCATATTAGACCTGTTTCTTCTGGCTTCAGATACTAGCTGTGTGACTCTGGGCAAGTCTTTTAACACTTGGTTTATTCCAGTTTCTTCAACTATAAAATGAGGACAATACCACCTGCCTCACGGGGTTGTTGTGAGGATGAAATGAGATAATATTGGTGAAACACTTAGCATAGCATCTGGCACATAGTTGATACCATATAAATGCTTATTCCCTCCCTCCCTTTGAAGATTCTTCTGTCTCCTTGCCACCATATAAACATGGCTCTCCCCAGAAGGCACTGCTTCCCTGGCTACCCTCTATAGTACTGAATGTACTTTGTCTTATACTCCACCAACATACTGAGCCAGGAGGACAGGAGGCATACTTCTTGCTCCTTAGTACCACTTCCAGGCCCTCCTTCTACTCCCATCACTCAGCAAACTCTCCTCTGTTAAGTTTAATTCCCTCCCATCAATCACCCTATCTAGATCCTAGTAGTAGTTACCTACTGCCCCCCAAGTTATTCTATCTTTCTTGAGGAGTTTAGTATCTGGATTATAATCTTCCTCTCTACCCCAAACCCCTTTACTTATACTTGAGGACTTTGTTTTCAGCATTGATGTGCCCACTTAAATCATTTTGCATTCCAGTTAATCATCTTTTTCAACTCCCGTGATCTATGACTTTATTCTATCTATGTAACACATAAAAATGTTGTGTTGGTGGAAGAAGGCTGTACTCAGATGGTCAGTCATTCAACAAACATTTATTAAGCACTTATTATACGTGAGGTGCTGTACCAAGGTCCAGGGACACAAAAAATGGCAAAAACATAGCCTTTGTCCTCAAGAAGCTCCCATTTGGATGGGGGAGATATTAGGTAAATAACTATGAATAGACAAGCTAGATAAAGAGTAGATGGAAGGTAATCTTAAAGGGAAGGCATTAGCAAGGAGGAGGACCAGGAAAGACCTTTGGTATAAGGAGGCAGGGCTGAGGGAGAAAGAATTCTGTTCATGAGGGACAGTGAAAAGGCACAGATTCAGGGAACAATGAGTAGGCCAGTGTCACTCGATTGTGGAGTAGGTGGAGGGCAAAATACAAGAAGACTAGAAAAGTATGAAAGGGCCAGTCTGTGAAGGGCTCTAAAGGTCAAGCAGAAGTTTTTATACTTGATCTTGGAGTTAACAGGAGTTTATTGAATGGGGGTGGAGTGGGGTGGGTAACATGGAGAGGTAATCTTCTAGGAAAGGCATTAGCAGTGTGTATGCATCAGGAGTTGGAGGTTGTGGGACAAGTTTCTAGTAGAAGGCAGAATTTGAGCTGATTCTTGACAGAAAACTGGGAAGCCAGAAGGCAGAGATGAGGTGCAAGAGTATTTCAGGCATGGGGGAGCAGCCAGTGAAAAAGCACCAGGTCTAGAGATAGGAACAGCAAGAAGGCTGCTGTCCCTAGATTGTAGAGTTTATAGAAGAAATAAAGCAGAAAAAGATTGGGAAAGTAGGAAGGGGTCAAGCTGTGAAGGACTTTAAAAGCTAAACAGAGGATTTTGCACTTGATCCTAGAGGTAGCAAGGAGCCATTGATGTTTGTTGAGTAGGGGAATGACATGGAGAAACCTATACTTTAAGGAGATCAGTTTGGCCGCTGAGGTAAGGAGTTTGACCATTGGCTTTTGCAGTTGTCCAGGTGTGAGCTAGTGAGATCCTGCACCAGGATGGTGGCTGTGTGAGTTGAGAGAAGGGGATTATAAGAGATAAGAAGGCAGAAATAACAGGTTTGGCAAAGGATTGGATATGTGGGGTAAAGTGTGAGTGAAAAGTCAAGGATAACAACAAGATTGTGATCCTGGGTCACTGGGAAGATGGTAGTGCCCTTGATCATCCTTCCACTTTGAAAGAGAGGAGAGTTTGTGGGGGAAAGATAACAAATTCTGTTTTGGACATGTTGAATTTAAGATGTCTAGAGGAGCTAGATGGTGGGAGCAGGAAAGAGTATGGCCCAACTCCACAGAAATTTAGAAAATGCACCAGACAAAGTCCTGATTGAGAAATCCAAGAAAAAAAGTTAGAGTGAATCATATTTTCAGTCCAGGTCAATACAGAGAGACAGACAGAGAAGTCTGTGGGCACTGAAGATTGAGTCAGGGAAGGAGTAGCATCCTAGTACACAGGAACTGAAAGAAGACTGAGGCTGTGTACTATAGTAATAAGAGGTTCCAGATCCATACTGAGAGTATGAGGCTCTTATGCAGGATGTGAGAACAATTGCTAACTGGCAGCTCTATTGTTCACTACCTAGTTCTGGGTCACAGATCCAGAGCAGGCTGAGGAAGGGGCCTGTGCCTAGAGGTAGCATTCCAGGATGTGTAGTGGTCTAGTGCTTAGACTATGTGCTGAGTGAGGGACAAATTCAGAAGCAAACAGAAGCTCTGTGGCTCTGACCCCAGGATTTGATCAGGGTTTCAGATTCAGCCTCCAGCTCAGTCTGGAGCTGGCAGCAGAATAACCAGCACAAGAATCCTAGACCAAAGGGAAATTTATAGCTCTGTCCCTCTGAAATAGCAGAGCTTTCCAGCTGGCTAAGAGTGGCCAAATCCAGCAATATCCTCCTGGAACTTTCAACCAAGAGCAAACCAAGAGGAGTGTTATATATACCCCAAACCAGGTCAGGAACTTGCAGAGCTCAAACCAGAAGGACAGTGATCAGACCTTGCCCCAGATCAGACCACTTTCGGAGCACTAGAAGCTTGCAGATCCCCAGCCTGAGCTGTCCTTGAGATCCTAAAATAACACAACACTCAATGTCCCTCAGAAAGCAGCAGAATGACCCAAGAGGACAAAACCACAGCTCAGATAGTCCTTCCAGAAGTGCACAAAGCCCAGCCTTGAAGTCAATAAGTAGACTGGAGGAATGAGCAAAGAAAAAAAAAAAGAATTCTACCATAAAGAGCTATTATAGTGACAGGGATGTTCAAGACCCAAACCCAGAAGAATAGAATGACTCCAAAGTATCCACAGGCAAAGCCTCAAAGAAAACCACAACTTGGGCACATGTTCACCCAAGATTCCTGGAAGGGATGAGTCAAGAGTTTTGAAAAAGAGCTAAAAATTATTTAAAAAACCAAATGGGGGGAAAGTGGGAAATAAATGAGAGCTGTGGGAGGAAACATTTGCAAAGAGAATTTACAGCTTGGAATAAGAGGTACAAAATTTTACCTAAGGAGGGGCAGCTGGGTGGCGCAATGGATACAGCACTGGCTCTCGAGTCAAGAGGACCTGAGTTCAAATCTGGCCTCAGACATTTGATACTTACTAGCTGTGTGACCCTGGGCAAGTCACTTAACCCCAGTTGCCTCACAAAAAAATAAATAAGGGCAGCTGGGTTGCACAGTGGATAGAGTATAGGCCCTGGAGTCAGGAGGCCCTGAGTTCAAATCTGGCCTCAGACACTTGACACTTACTAGCTGTGTGACCCTGGGCAAGTCACTTAACCCCAATTACCTCACCCCCCCAAACTAGGGGCAGCTGGGTGGCTCAGTGGATAGAGTACAGGCCCTCAAGTCAGGAGGCCCTGAGTTCAAATCTAGCCTCAGACACTTGACACTTAGTAACTGTGTGACTCTGGACAAGTCACTTAACCCCATTGCCTAGCAAAACAACAAAAAAAGAAAAACAAAAAAACCTTTTACCTAAGGGGATAAAAACTCCCTGAAAATTTGATTCAACCAAATAGAAGCTAATGACTTAATGAGGCATCAAAAATATTAAAATGAAATCAAAAGACTGAAAAAAAAAATAACATGTAAGATATTGTAGAGCAAAAACAAATGACCTGGAAAACAGATTGAGGAGAAAAAAAGGTAAGAATCATTGGATTACCTGAATGCCATGACCAAATCATGGCCTTGACGTGATATTTCAAGAACTCTTAAAAGAAAATTGCCCAGAACTCTTAGAATTGGAGGACAAAGTGGAAATGGAAAAAATTCACTAGTTTCTCCTGAGAGATTTCTAGGGGACATCCAGTTTGAGATGGCCAATAGGTAGTTAGTGATGTGAGACTCCAGATTTGGAGAGGTTAAGATTGGATAAATAGATTAGAGGATCATTTGCATAGATATGACAATTTAACCTATGGGAGCTCATTAGATTACCAAGCAAGATAGTGTAGAGAGAGCAGAGAAAAAAGTGCAGGACAGAGGCCTGGGGGACACCCACAGCTAGTGGGTGTTTAGTGTATGCAGATCCAGCAAAGAAGACAGAGAATGAGTGGTCAGCCAAGTAGGTAGATTACCAGTAGACAGAGTAGTGTCATGATTGACTGATGCTAGTGAATTGTTTATTTGTGCTTCTGCATCTTGCAAGAAAATTTCACTCTCCCAGACATCTTTGGGGGTGAAGGAATCACTTGACATTGGTAGGCCCAACTAGATCTTACCATACTCTACTCTTGACTCATTTGTCCTTGAAATGGTCAAGCATTGACTTTTGGTGTTGAGTATGGACTTGCTATTCCTGGCACTAGGGACAACAACAGAGTAAAAGGAAGGAGTTTGGTTTTCCCGTTTTTTATTTCTAGGGAAACCCTCTCATCCTTGACAATATCATGCAGGCTCTTCACTTGGGATATGAGGAAAGTCTGAGTGTTCTGATATTTGACTTCTCAAGCCTTCGCCTCTGTCTCATGTGATGAGGTGGCCTCGCTCCTTACCAAGGCTAACCCCTCTATCTGTTCTAAGCAGTCGTATGTCTTCCTGTCCTCTCCAATAGATTGCCCCCTCTGGAATCCCCACTTTTTCACTTATCTTCAATCTCTCCCTCTCTACTGTCTCCTTCCCTATTGCCTATAATAGCATGCAGATTCAGCAAACAAGGAACATTTTGAAAAGTTTACCAAAAATTACTGCTTGCTTAGAACTCAACAAGGGCTTATCTTGGTGCTCAAATGGCCTTTGTCAGCCCAAAAGAAAGACAAATATGGAATATTCCCAATCATTAGTAAATTGTGCTGTTGGTAAGTAGGCCTATTCTGTGAATGTGTTTCTTACCTCACTGGTCTGGGAAGCTCTGGCTGTTTGAGGCCCAAGGTGTATGACTCTCATTCGCTAAGTGTCTGGTTTTAAAGTATACATCCCCTAGGTCACTTTTCATCAGTGAACCTAGGGGTACTCAGACCTCTCTGTCCCTAGAAGTCATTTTGCCCAGTGGGTATGATTTGGTTACCATGTCCACTGCCCATTTGGAGGCCTTAGTACAATTTGGCCAAATGTTCAGGATATCAAAGGACTTATAGTCCTAGATTAATCCTTTACTTTCTCTATGTGGCCCCTCCTCTGAGAGTGGTAACCTTCAGTGAGTAGGGTTCCCACAGTCCTACTTGTTAGGTCCCCTAGTTGGTCCTGTTACCTCCATCCTAGGGACTATATTGCCCAAGTTTAAAATTGCATTAAAGGACAGAGAATAAGTAGTTGATTCATTTGACTTCTCCCCCTCACCCTGCCCCATTCCTTGCTTTTGAATTTGGGCCTTAAACAGCTTATTTCTTGTCATCAGTGGTTTCAGAGGTGCTGAGGAACATGAGAAGTCCAAGGGATGGAGAAGTGATGGGCTGCTCAGTCCCAAAGAGTATAAGTACTATCAGAATGTTTGAGGGTGATACTGTGGTGTGCTCATAAGAATTTATCAAGGAGCAAGATAATCTAAGTGGCTGTAGTTCCATGGCAAAACATGGCCAAAGTGAACTACAAGTAGAGGTCAGTGGCTCTGAAAGCAAAATGGACAACTCCTGATTAGAGTTGAGAGCCATTATCATCCTCTTGCCATAAAAGACAGGAAAGAGAAGGCAAGCTCTAGTCCATTTTCCCAGTAATCAGCCAATCAAGGATGATTAAGAAGCCAGAGAAGTGTGCCACTCCATTATCCACAGGCCAGGAGTCAGTGTAGAAGGTGATAGTAGGATGGAGAAGACTGCACGTGGATGAACTTCTGGATGGCTTGTGTCTAAAGGACAAGGTAGAGCCTTTAAAGAGAGCAGCCTTCCCTGGTATCAGTGAGGGGCTTCTCTTAGGCTTCTGGACAGATGGCAGTGGCTTGCCACAGGTAAGTGGAATCTTGATATATTGTGCTGCCATTGGTGAAAAAAGTATGGATTTGATGACTAGTCAGTCTAGATGCAGCATACATAATTTTGGCTTGACAACAGAGTCATTCTGGACAGGGCCAATTTTGTGTTTCTTAGGGTTGGAGAAATCCCAGACTGTGATAAGGAATTCCAGACAGAGGTAAGCAATAAGGCCAGCATGTTGTTTCCATTAGAGCCCAGTGGTAGTCTAAGAGCTGGCATTAAAATGTCATCCCTGTAAGGTGGAGGGGCCTTCCAGGTATAACAGGGACATTGGCAAATTTTAGTAAATGGGAGATGACTCTAGGGAGCTGGGCACATGGGTGGCTTGATCTGGAACATACCATTCTGACTTGACAGCAGAGTGATGCCAGCAGAGTCAATTTTGCAAGACTTAGGGTCAGAGAAACCCTAGCCTGTGATAAGGAGTTCCAGATGGAGGTAAACAATATGACCAGTGTATTTTCTTTATCACAGACCAGTAGCAGACTGGGAGCTAGCTTTGAAAGGTGTGTTCTTCAAGGCCTTATTGGAAGGGCACATATCAGAAACCTTAGGGTTTATGCAGCTGTTCACTGCCCATTGCCACAGGTTCCAGTCAGCAGGTGTTTTAGGAGCAGGACCTCAAGGACCACGGAGTCATCTGGATGATAGCGGCCCAGAGGCAATGTAGTTTATGGCTTTCACAAACCTGAGGATGGAGGAGGCGTGGTCATATTTGTAGGAAGGAGTATGTCCTATGACTTTCTGCCTACTATAAAGGCTTTCACTGGATAATATATTTGAGGGACTGCTGATTTTCTGGGCCTTAGTAAGGTAAGTGTCAAGAGGCCATAAGTGAAGACCCAGGTAAGGGATATGCACAAACCAATATCCAGAGTCTAGGAAGCTTCCTTTTTAGACAAAAGCTTCTCCCAGACTGATTTCAGAAAGTCACAAGTGAAGCTGTCTAGCTGGTCTCTTTGGGTTGATGGCTCACCTGAGTCTGAATAGCCATGAGGGTAGCCTGGATCACTTCTTCCATAGGCCTCTTGAACAAAATATCATCAATAATATTGTGGGCCAGGAAAACATCAGGAGGTAAGGGAATTTGAGCCTCAGTGGCCCAAGTTAAATTGAGTGTAATAGCTGGATAACTTAAGTATCTTTGCAGCAGGACAGTAAAAATATATTGCTTCTATCCCCGAGTGAAGGAAATAGTCATGTCATCATCAGAATGGACCGGCCTAGAAAAGAAACAACAGACTATTCTCCAGAGGTCCTGGCATATATAGCATTAAGATGTGATCTGGGATGATAGGGAACTATGTTTAGTTAAGAAATATTTGTATGTTCTGGTTGCATTTAAATATACCTAGAACCTTGTCTTATTGTGAGATCCTTACTCTTTGCAAGTTGATTAGGGTAAGGTTTGCTGGTGTGCCTGGAAATCCCAAGTAATCAACCTTTAATGCTTTAGGGATCCCTGTACCATAAGCTTATGGAACTGTTTGCTGTTTTCTCAAACTGAGCCTACTTATCCTGATGGGTGAGGTAGACTTCCAGTAGCACTCTAATTGGGGGAAATTTGGGGTGGTTTTGGGATAATGACCCAGAGGATATTTGCCTGTAGCTCTAAGGGGATATAGTATAAAGATGTCTAGACAAATTTTGTTGTGCGTGTAAAGAAAGAGACACTAGAAAAGTTTGTCCAGACTCTATTTGAATGGCCTTTTGCACTGAGGGAATCATGGAAATGTTCTCACCCAGGCCAGGTGGTTTCCTACCAGTAGAGGAGGGGATGATTGCTAGTACACCTTGGTAACTCACTATCTAGTGGGGGTAACACCAAACAAACACATTTATAGAAATGAGCTCTATACAGGATAAATAGGAAATAACGAACAAAAGGGAAAGCACTGGAAAAGAGGGAAAGAAAGAACCCCCTCGGCATCGATTGGGCTGTACTCAGTGCAGGTGAAATGTAAAATAGAAAATAAATAGCTCTTGCAAAGAAGCTGTTTGCATGTTTCCCAATAAGGTGTGATTTATTATTCTTTATTGATGCCCATTCCCTTTCTATGTGGGAATAAAACTGTCTATTCCAGACCTGATTCACATGTGTTTTCTGGGCACCTTTGTTTACTTTCTTCCCTTCCCCTCTCCCTTACTAGAGAGGACCACTTAGACTAAAGTCAAAAATAGAAATATTAAGAATATGAGATAGGCATAAAATTCAAGTACTGGAGCCCTAGCACCTGTAATGAGGAGATGGATAACTCCAGAGCAATAAACCCAAAGGCAAACCATGAAGGCAGGTAAAGCACCAGTATTGGTGAAGGTCACCAACTTCTGTAGGCTCGGCCTTACAGTGCCTGGCTAGCTGCTGTTCTAGACATAGACTTTGAAAAATCTAAATGGGTTAATGATTTCCCTATACATCAATCTCTTCAGAAAACTGTCAATTTTCTCCTCTCATTAGAATTATTTATCTTGGCGCATTCAGAATTGCATTCTTGAGAGTTTCCCATGTCATATCCATATCCTTTATCAATTCTCTGAAATCCCTTCTCCCAAAATCTAGGGTGAATATCTGATTATGCTTGGCTTTCCTCCCCTTTCCTATCATAAACTCTGGAACAGAATGGTCACTTCCCCCCAAGGTTCCTATCATCTTCAGCCCAGCAACCAGTTTCTTCCTATTAACTGAGAATCAGATCAAGAATAAAATTTCCCTTTGAGGTTCTTCTACCTTTTGAAGGGTGAAATTATAATTAAAGCAAGTCAGGAAACTATTAACTGCTGTGCTTTTGGCAAAGAGAGAACTCTAACAGATGTCTGAATAATTGAAGTCCTTCATCACCATTATATCATGCTTCTGGACCAGACTTGTGATCTGTTTCTCAAATTCCTTATCTTATTTCTGCTCTTTTGTCCAGGTGATATACTCTAGTGACAAAAATGCTTCCTTTCCTCTCTCTGCTATTCTTTAACCATGCTCCCCTTTCCCTCTCCCCTCCCTATTCCTAGATAACCTTACAAGTTTACCTTATTCATATATAGTACTACTCCACCTGCCCCCTTTTATTTTTTTCTTTGAAATAAGGTATATCCCTTACTTACAACATCACTAATGTGAAAATATGTTTAATGGGAATGTATCTATCTATATCTATATCTATATCTATATCTATATCTATATCTATATCTATATCTATATATCTTATATGAGATTGTGCACCGTCTTGGGGAGGGTGGTGGGGAGGAACGGGGAGAAAAATTTTAAACTCAAAAGCATATGGAAGTGATTGTTGAAAAATCAAAATAAATTAATAAAAAAAAAGAAATAAGGCATATCCATTCAGAATCATATTTCAGACATAGATTCACTCTTACCAAGTTTCAATGGTACCTATGGGGTCAACTTTGCCTCCCTGGATTCAGCCTTGCTTGCTCTTGTCTGTTGCCCTTGGGCATTTGGGTATAAACATTTAAGGATAGGCATCTTACTGCTGGCTTCTTGGATTTTATCTCCTCTGAACTCCTGGATGTCTGAACTCTACTCTTCTTTCTTCATTGTAACAACTGTCTATAGTACCTAACTTGGTGGATATACAAAGGCATTTCCCCCTTCCTCATTTGTTTTAGTTTAAAACCCTTTTTATTAGGGTTTGAAAGACATCAGGCAAATAAATTCTTACCAGGCTTTGTTAGCCTCATTCTCTACCTGCCCAGGACTCTGTTGTTCTTATATTTTAAGTCATGGTCCAGAAATCCAAATCCCATTCTTAGACACCATCTTCTCAGTTAGATATATTGCAAACCATATTTTGTTCTTCAGTGCCCCTTGCCTTCAGTGAATAGCAGTGAGGGAAAAGCGCCTGTGCTCCTCTGGCCTTCAGTTTCATGCCTAAGACTTTGTTATCTTTGGTGATACTTTCTAGGTTCTCTTTAACGGTATTGTTTGTGTTTATGTGAATCACCATCGATGGGCAGTAGTCATCAGTCATCATCTTGCTTGGGAAGTTCTCTTCAATAGATGTCTCAGGAAGACCATAGACCAGGGGTAGGGAACCTGTGATTTCAAGGCCACATAGCCATGAAGGTAGCCTGGATCACTTCTTCCATAGGCCTCTTGAACAAAATATCATCAATAATATTGTGGGCCAGGAAAACATCAGGAGGTAGGGGAATTTGAGCCTCAGTGGCCCAAGTTAAATTGAGTGTAATAGCTGGATAACTTAAGTATCTTTGCAGCAGGACAGTAAAAATATATTGCTTTTATCCCCAAATGAAGGAAATAGTCATGTCATCATCAGAATGGACCGGCCCAGAAAAGAAACAACAGATTATTCTCCAGAGGTCCTGGCATATACAGAATTAAGATGTGATCTTGAATGATAGGGAACTACTGGAGGCCACATGTGGCCCTCTAGATCCTTAAGGGTGGCCCTTTGACTGAGTCCAAACTGCACAGAACAAATCCCCTTAATAAAAGTATTTGTTCTGTAAAACTTGGACTCAGTCAAAAGGCCACACCCAAGAACCTAGAAGGCTACATGTGGCCTCGAAGCCATAGGTTCCCCACCCCTGCCATAGTCTTCTCTAGTGTTATCAGGTCATGGAATATCTGCCTCAGTACCCCTGAGCAGGATGGTACTGGCCACTATGATTTTATTCCTCTTCCTCTGACCCTTGATGATGTCTCAAGTGCCAGCTTCTTCAAATCTGCTTTGTGATTTCAAGTGGCTGCCCTTCTCAGTGCAGCCAAGTTTCTCCTCTTCAAGATGATCTTCAAATTTGTTTTTTTTTAACCTCCAAGTGTATACTTTGTCTTCCTTTCCTCATCTGTGTATTATTCCTCTACTCTCTAACCTTTTTACAAGGATCAAGATTCCACTCTCCCCCTTCAGATCCTTTTTTTCCTCCTCACTGAAGTCCTGTTTTTGTTCATTGCCCCTCACAACTAGGTGCATGGAGAGGTATTTCTCCAGTTTCTTCACCTTCTTTTCTGAGAGGAAGACTGGCCTATATTTGGAATAGAGAAAGCAGTCCAGAAATACAGTCAATACACTCAATACAAGTCACCAACAAGTAGTTCTCTCCAAACTAATGGTGATTTTCAGCTTTGTTTTGTTAATTACCTGTGGATGTTTATGTCTTAGTTCCTAAGTGTCTCTTAAAGGCCTTTATAATCTTTTATCAAGCTCTTAACTTAACAGTTATACCCAACTTCCTTTATTTATATGAACCCTAACTTTATCACCACACTCTCTTTACCATTTTCTCACTAATCTCTTATTTATTTTTACCATTTTCCTCATCCAATTTGTTTTATTTACCTTTCTTTGCTAACTACCATTTCCTTGAGTCTTTCTCTACAGCTCCTTATCACTTAATCTTTTTCTACCTTGGGCTTCACCTAGCAATTTGGTTTTTTTCACATTTAATTTGCTTATGTAATCTTTTTCATTATAGTTTCTCTGCGTCATGTCACATTATTGGACTGGAAACTCCAAGAAGTCAGGATGTGTTCTCATTTTAAAAAAACAGTGAGAATCTCCCCCAACACCTGGGACATTGTTATAGGTACTGTAAGTCCTCAAGGGATGTTTAGTGAATTCAGTTGAATTGCCTAGTATAGTCTTAGTAGAATAGTTGTGCCTTTAGCAGAAAGAAGAGGGAAGGACAGATGGATGGAGCAAATTAGACAATCTTATTTCTTAAAAAGATAGTATGGAATGGAAATTTTCAATGGAGGAGACACTTTCATGCAGAGGAGTTTGTGAACTTGTTTATTTTTTTAAAAAATATTTTGAAAATTATATTTCCATAAACTTGGTTTCATTTGTAATACTCTATATTTTATTAATGTATTTAAAAACATGAATGTGAGCAGGGGCTCATAGGCTTCACCAGACTGACTGCCCAAGGGATTCATGACCCCAAGAAGGTTAAGAAGTTCTACTTTAATGCTAAATTACAGGATTGTCCAGTCTCGTTATAGAGACCATTATTATTTATTTACTGAATAAAATGTTGTAGAGAGATCTTCTATTTTCCATGCTAATGGTCTTTTTTTTTTTTTTTTTTGGTGAGGCAATTGGGGTTAAGTGACTTCCCCAGGGTCACACAGCTAATAAATGTCAAGTATCTGAGACTGGATTTGAACTCAGGTCCTCCTGACTCTAGGGTCAGTGCTCTATCCACTGCTCTACCTAGCTGCCCCCATGCTAATAATCTTAATTGTTATTTCGTATTTTTCTTTATCTTGGTAAGCCTACCATGAAGCATTATGAAGTCAAGATTTCTGACTTAGTATTATTTTGAAATGCTTTAATACGGAAAGTCATTAATTGCTTTCAATCAGATATTACTACAATCCATCCTTTGTGGTTTCTCTTCTGATCTCATCACTCAACTTAAACTCCTCTCTCCAAAGTTACCAATGACCTCTTAAATGCCAAATCTGATGGTCTTTTTTCAATCCTCATTCTTCCCAACCTCTATGCTGCATTTGATACCGCTGACCACCCTCTCTTCCTGGAAATTGTCTCCTCTGGGTTTTCTCGACCCTACCCAACTTTTCTCTTATGATTCTTCAGTAATCTTTGCTGGCTCATTAGCCATCTTCCACCCCCATGCCCCATCATCCATCATGTCCCCTCCTAAATGTAAGTGTTCCTCAAGGCTCCATCCTAGGTCTTTTTTTCTCTTTTACTTTTTCTTGGTAACTTCATCAGCTTCCAGGGGCTTAGCAACCATCTCTCTACAGATGACTCCTAAATCTAGAGACCTTGGTCTCTCCCCAGAACTTCAGTCATACACCAGTAGTTGTCTTTTGGACATTTCAAACTGGATGTCCCAGAAACTTCTCAAACTCAACATCTCCAAAACAAATCATTTGTCTCCCTCCCCAATTCCAGACATCTCTATTTCTGTGGAAGGCACCACCATTCTTCCAGTCTCCCAGGTTTGTAACCTTGGCATCATCATGGTCTCCTCCCTCTCCCTCACCCCACATCTCTGATTAGTTTCCAAATCTGGCCTTCAGAGAAGAGGTGCTTAATTTCTTGATGAAATTTTCTGTACCATGTCTGAGTGGCATGATCATTGATCCAATACAGAGGACATTTCTTTCAAGCTTATGCCTTTTCTGACTCCCTAGGATGGAGCAAATGCCAGGAGAAAGCCTCTAGCTTCAGTCTTACAGTTCCCCTTCAAAGCTATGCAAAAAGGGGACAAAGTAGGAGGGAATAACTATTACTATAGTGCCTCCTATGTTCCAGGCACCATTTTAAATGTTTTACGAATGTTCTCTCATTTGATCCTCACAGCAGCCCTGAAAGGTAGGTGCTATTTGTCCCCATTTTGTAGTTGAGGAGACTGAAGCAAACAGAGTTTAAGTGACTTGCACAGGAATACACAGCTAGTAAGTGTCCGGGCTCAGATTTGAACTCAGATCTTCCTGACTCCAGGCCCAGCGCTCTATCCACTGAGCCACCAGCTGCCTCTAAGAGACAATACAGACTGGTATTTTGTTTTCCTTTCTCTTCCTTAACTCAGTGTTTTAAAATAAGGCAAAAGTCTATGCCACTTTTTATATGAAAACACAACTTCAGAAAATTAAAATGACAAAAGGGATGCAGCTAGGGGCACAATGAATACAGTATTGGCCTTGGAGTCAGAAGGATCTGAGTTCAAATCCAGCCTCAGACACTTACTAGCTGTATGACTCTGAGCAAGTCACTTAACCCCAAGTACATTAAAAAAAAAAGTGACCGTAGACTGAGCACCATGAGGTATGTCGTCCTGTGGTCATATATATATACAAACGTAGGCTGTGGGACTGACTGAAAAGTCCCAGGCATATGGGGCTGCACTAATCCTCATTTGTCCTCATAGCTATGCCTGCCTATTTGAAACTCAGACAGACACATAGCATACTTCATCAGGTTCACACAGTGTACAAGCATACTCTGGACTGATAAGGGCCTTCAGATTTACTATAGGTTTTATGACAGTAAGGGAAAGTCACATGTTCCTACTGTAGCAATGTTTGGCTTTTTCATTTTTTAAAAATTTAATCTTGTTTTTATATCACTTACATTTCCTGTTTATATCTTCTCCCTCCCTCCTCCCCCTTCCAGAGAGCATGCCTTAAAAATGGTTGTAAAAGAAAGAAAAAAAAGAAGTTCCACCAAACTAACAAAAAAAGTCTGATGTTTCTATGAAATACTCCACACTCATGGCCCCCCAATTCTATAAAGAATCTGTTTGGAGGTGTATTTTCCTATCTTTTCTTTGGGTTCAAGATTGGTCCTTACAATTTTGCAGCATGACATACAGAAATCCTTAACTGTCTACAGGTAGTTGGATTTTTGTTTTGCATGTGATCATTAGTTGAAGTTTTCTGTGAGTCAGTAGTGTTTTTTTGTTGTTGTTTTTTTTTAGGCAGTTGGGGTTAAGTGACTTGACCAGGGTCACACAGCTAGTACGTGTCAAGTGTTTGGCCTGAGGCTGGATTTGAACTGAGGTCCTCCTGACTTCAGGGCCAGTGCTCTATCCACTGCTCCACCTAGCTACCCCAGTAGTGTTTTTTTTTTAAAAGACAAAAGGGAGAGCAAATGAGGAGAAAGAAGGGTTACTTATCCCTTGGGCTAGATTTTTATAGATTTTATAAATGTATAAGCTTCATTTCTCATTCCACTGAAGAAGTCACCACTGTTACATCTTCTTGCTGAACATGCTAACTGGGTATACTGCTATTATCCATTAAGCGTTAACCTGAGCAAGACCAGTCATTAAGTTGAGCCAAGCTATTGCAGACCCTCTGGATAGTGATTGCCTGGTGAGCTTTGAGCAAGGAGTGGTAGCTGAAGTCAATTTTCTCTTGGCCAACTTTTCTGAGGTTCAGTAATTTTTTTTGTTTAAAAATTTAACTTCTAAAATGACAGTTTCTGCCTTCAAAGTGACAGTGTTGAAACCTCAGACTAATGTGTTGAGACTGACATCACATTACTTTTTAAAAATCCATTAAACGAAATCAAAATGTTCTCATATGACTCTAATTTTCCAGGGACTAGAAGTTCTCATTAGTGTGTGAAACCCTGTATTGACAATTACAATTTGAGTTGCATGTATACCTCAGGGACACTGAGAGTTGTGTGTGGGGGGAAGAGTCCCCTTTTTTCAGTTCCTTTCCTGTTAGAACATATTATCCTGGAGAGAGATGGGGACAAATGACTTTCTTGCCTTGGCACGAACAATACTTATTATAATGAACATGACAAAAACAATTTTTTTTCCTGTTAAAGGTGAAAGATGTTTTAGAATTTCCAGTACCTTTGCTGAGATGAACTAAAATAATGCTTTCTAAAGGTTCTTTCATCTGTGGATCTCAAAAGACTTCAAAGATAACTCTTAGAGGCAGCCATTTTTTCTCTCTCATAAATAAAGTAGCCATAGTACTGAGAGTTTAAGACAATAGCTCAAGTCTTCATGGCAAGGCTGGGTAGAACTGGCAGTAGAATTTTCACCTTGTGTGTCCATGTATATGTCACTCGATTATACGACCTTAAGTTGACCAAAGATATTGTGGAGGAAGTTAAATGACAACCCACATGGCTATCATGTTTTAAGGTAGGTTTATAAGGTGCTTTCCTCCCAAGAAACTACTGGAGTGGTTTTATTACAGTGATGGGCTTAGAAGGTAGATCAAAAGCTTTTGCCTTTTTTTTTTTTTTTGGTGAGGCGATTGGGGTTAAGTGACTTGCCCAGGGTCACACAGCTAGTAAGTATTAAGTGTCTGAGGCTGGATTTGAACTCAGGTCCTCCTGACTCCAAGGCCAGAGCTCTATCCACTGAGCCACCTAGCTGCCCCAGATCAAAAGCTTTTGAAAAATGAGAGGTGATCAAAAAACAAAAAACAAAAGAAAATGAGAGGGAAGAAATGAAGACAAGAAGTATTGATGACCCCTTCTAAACATTTGACTATAAAAGGGAGAAGAGTATACCTTATAAGTTTGAGAGGATGGTAGGGTCAAGAAAAAGTTTAAAGATGGGGAAAGCTGAGCATATTGTGGGTAGAGGGGAAGAAACTGATAGGGAGGGAAGGAGAGGGAATGAGTGATGGGGCAAACTTCTGGAGTAGAAGGTGTAGAAGGGAGCACAAGTAGAGGATTTAGATTTGGTTAAAGGAAAGACCCCTTCTTTAGAGACTGGAGCAAAGCAGGAGAGAATGAATGAAGATAGAGAAAGGTTTTAAATGAGGATATGATGGATAGTCTTAATTTGGTGAGGGGATATTTTTATTTAAATTTTCTTTTATTATAAACTTAATAATCAAGTAGGGACATTTCAGTATGCAAAGATGAATAAAAATTATATATGAAACTGAATTTCTGTTCACTATAGTTTGAAGGGGTCTTTTTAAGTGTATATTAAACTTTCGTTGTTGTTGAGTCATTTTTCAGTTATGTCTGACTCTTTGTGTCCCCATTTGGGGTTTTCTTGGCAAAGATACACTGGTTTGCCACTTCCTTCCCCAGCTCATTTTACAGATGAGGAAACTGAGGCAAATAGGGTAAAGTGACTTGCCCAGGGTCACACAGCTAGGAAGGATTTGAGGTCAGATTTGAACTCAGGAAGATGAGTCTTCCTGACTCCAGGCCCGGTGCTCTGTGCACTATGGTGCCACCTAGCTACCCTTATTAAACTTATCACGGTACTAAAAAATGTCCTTGATCGTGCCCTCTGCTAATAGGTACAGGAATGTGATGTGGGTTGTTTGAGGAGAGGGGAGAAGATGTTGCAGACAGTCAGGAAGAGTAAAAAGGGTGACCTTGTAGCACAGAAGACCTGGTTGAAATTAGACAACATGAAATTAGACAACATGAAATTATAGCAGCCCACTTACCTAATTTCCTCTTGAAGAATTCAGCAGCACAGGTGTGGGGTGTGGGCAAGGCTGAGGGTCTGAGTAAGTGACTCATGGTGTTAGAAACTGAACAACAGAAAGGCAGGGGGTAAAGGCTTAATGCATCGAGGACATTATATATTTGACTAAATTATGGCTATAACTGAGTTGAATTAAATTGGTTAATTATGAGGTGAAAAATGAAGGAAAAATGTCAGATTAGAGTAGAGGTGATGGACTGGTAGTGGTAATGAAGATGGATAATAGTGTTGGAAGAAGTGAGTCAGAGGGACAGATGGAAAGCCATGATAATGATCAATTTCAGAGTTCAAAATCACTAATGGAATACAGTCTTAGGTGATTGTCAGTTCTAGTGTATTCACCCCTACGTGTGCCTGAGATCAAGAGGGAAGTCAGAAGAACTGGATAGTTTGATGAATTGGGAGTTCAATGTCATTGTGACAATTGAAGTTTCTAAGTCTCAGGTCAGAGTTTGGGGGAGAGGAGAGACTGGGAGCCAGATTCTGAGCTCCTCCATAAAGAAGGGAAAATGACCTGAAGATGAGAGCAGCAAAGATCTGGACCACTTGGTATAGGGAAATGAAGGTGACTTTAAAGAAAGAGAGGCTGGTCAGTGATGGTAGCAGAGAGAAGGCCTAGAAGTGGCATTGCAGACTAAGGAGTATGTTGGAAGCATGAGAGAAGATGAGCAGAGCCAGGGATGAGGGGTTATCCTGAAAAAATCGGGTTTTGGAAGGATAAGAAGATTCAATGCAGTTCTCTTCAATTTAATACTCTAATAAGCACTGGAGATACAAAGACAAAAATACAATTCCTGGCATGTAATAAGCATGCAATCAATGCTTGTTGACTTGATTCAGTAGGATGGAGCACTGGGCCTGGAGTCAGAAAGACCTGAGTTCAAATCTGATCTCAGACACTTACTAGCTGTGTGACCCTGGGCAAGTCCCTTAATCCTGTTTGCCTCAGTTTCCTCATCTGTAAAATGAACTGAAAAAGGAAATGGCAAACCAAGCCAGTATCTTTGCCAAGAAAATCCCAAATGAGATCATGAAGAGTCAGACATGACTGAAATGACTAAACAACTACACACACACACACACACACACACACACACACACACACATGTCTATATATATAGTAAATTTTTTAAAAATTGTGGAGGAGTAGAGATCAGTAACTAGAGCGATTGGGAAGGACAGACTCTGGACAGTGAAGGAGTTCTAGATTTGGCATCAGAGGCCCTGAGTTTACGTCCCATCTCTGCCACTTCCAGAGGGAAGGGGCTGAGATTCGGCCTACCAGTAGTGTCTGTGGTGCTGGTAAAGGCCTCTGCCTCTCCTCAGCCAGCCCCCTGCTTCAGTATATCCTTGGTGGTGACCCAAGGCTGAGGCATTTTTTTCCAGACTTCCCCAAGGCCACAAAGTTAGTGTCAGCAGAAACTAGGGCTTCTGTCTTAGCACTTATAATACAGAATATGACAAAATGCTGATAGATCCCAGTTCTCTGGCACTTGAAGATTGACAAAGTGCTTTTCTCACATTGAGTAAAGACGTTAGTATTGTTGTCTCTCATTTTACAGATGAAGAGACAGGCTTAGGGAAATGAAGTCTGCTTAGGAAGTAGCAGAGCCAGGATTCAAACCTTGTCCTGCTGACACCCAGGCCAATGGTCTTTTTACTACATCAGGGATTCTGAACCATTTTTTTGTCATGGACCCCTCTGGCAGTCTAATGAAGTCTAGGGAGTCTTACTCAGAATAATGGGAAGGGAAGAAAGGGAATGAGCAATTATTATGCACCTATTATGTGCCAGGCACTTTGCTAAGGACTTTACAATTATTATCTCATCAGATCCTCACAACAACCCTGGGAGGTGGGTGTAGTTATTATTCCCATTTTACAGTTGAAGAAATTGAGGCAAACAAACAGAGTGACTTGCCCAAGGTCACATAGCTAGAAAAGTATCTAAGGCAAGATTTGAGACTCAGGTCTTCTTGACTCCAGACCCAGTGATCTAGCCCCACCAGTGCCACCAGCTGCCTCTAGTATTATTTTGAAATGCATAAAATAAAATACAGATGATTATAAAGGAAACCAATTATACTGAAATGCAGTCATCAAAATATTTTTTTTAAAAGTTCACATGCCTCAGCTCAAGAACTCGTTGACTGTAGCCAACAGCCATCCTCTGTGTGCATGTGCTGGGGGTGGGGAGAGAGGGAAGGGTTACCATTGAAACATCAATCAGTAGACAGAGTACAGCAAAAATAGTGCCTTTGAGCACCATATGTTTGTACTTTGGAGGCTTGGCCAGTTCCCATAGTTCCATAGGCCCCTGGGTTGTAATCTTTTTAGCACTGGTGGAAAAGATCATAGGCTCACTGAGAACTGAAATGGACCTTAGAGGCCATCAAGTCCAACTGCCTCATTTTACAGAAGAGGAAACAGGCCCAAGGAGAGGAAGTGATTTGGCCAACGTCACCCAAGCAGAGGCAGGATTCAAACTCAGGTTTTGTGACTCCAAGTTGAATGTTCCACTGAATGATGAATAGTGAATAATGATAGTAACTAACAGAAATATTTCTTTATTCCTGATGGAAGCTATTCAGCTTGGCTTTGGCATGCCACAAAGGAATGTTTTCATGTATTTAAAGTTTACATTCTTAAATTGAGCTAAGATTAAGATATCAATTCCCATTTCTTTTTCATGAATTTCACTTCAGTGGTGACAACTACCAATAATAATAGTTGATGTCTCTTAATAGTACTTGCGTTTTTACAAAGCACTTTCTCCTGATGATCTTGTCTGGTCCTTTGAATACTACTGTGAGGTGGGCATTGCAGGTGTTATTACCTCCATTTTACAAATGAGGTAAGGTGATTTGCCTGAGGTCACATAACTAGAAAGTTACATAGCAGGCATCTGAACCTAATTTCTCTGATTCCAAAGCTGATCTCAGAACATGAACTTACATTTATTTTCTCACACCAGAAAATACTCATCATAATGCATTTTGTACTCATGATGAACATTTTCTTTACTGTAACCTTGATCATTTATCTGGATCCCTAAAATCTTTCAATTCCAGATTTGAGAGACCTTAAAACAGAAATTCTTAACCTGGGATCTATGAACTTTAAAAAACAATTATAACAGTATTTCAATATAATATATTTCCTTTGTAATCTTACGTACTTCATTTTTGCATTTAACAAATTATGAGAAGGGATCCACAGGCTTCACTAGACAGCCCAAGGGGTCCACAATACAAAAAAAGTTGAGAAACCTTGCCCTAAGATCATGAGTTGGATTTCTTTGTTTAAAAATTTTATTTGATATGTTTTCTTTTTATATCATCTTCATTTCCAAATATATCCCTTCTCCTCTCCTACCCAGGCAAGATACGCCTTGTAAAAAAAAAAAATTAAAAAGAGGGAAATGAAACAGCTCAGTAAAACCAACTAATACATCATCCAAATCTTGTGATGTTTTCAGTATTCCAGTCCCCAAGTCTCTCATCTCTGCCAAGAAGAGAGAGAGGCACATCTTTCCAATTCTTGTCCAGAGCCAAGTCTGTTGGGCATTATCATTCTATAGTGCTTTTTTTGGATTTTTTATTCTCTTCATTTATATTATTGTAGTCATTGGGTATATTGTTTTCCTGGTTCTGTTCATGTCACTGTTCATCAGTTCATATAAACTTTTCTGTGCTTCTCTGGATTCTTCATATTCATCATTTCTTATGGTAAAATAATAGCCTATTACATTCATGGAATTGGTTTCACCATTTCCCAGTCATTAGGCTTTGTTTCCTATTCTTTGGTACAACAAAAAGTGGTATTGTTAATTTTGTTATATATGGCATCTTTTTTTCTTTGTTGTCCTTGGGCCTAGCAATGGGATCTCCAGGTCAAAAAATATTTAGACAACTTAATCTTTTTTTCAAATTGGTTTCCAGTATGGTTGGATCAATTGACAGGTCAGTAATAATCAGTAATAATTTGAGATTTTTGTCTTCCCATAGCCCCTCCAGTATTGACTATTTCCATCTTTTGTCATCTGGGGCAGTTTCTTGGGTGTGCAGTGAAATTCTAGATTTGTTTTAATTTGTATTTTACTTAATTATTACTGATCTGGAGCAGTCTTTGGCATGGTAGTTCATAATTGGTTCTTGAGAACTATATGCTCATATCTTTTGACCACTCATCCATTGGCAAATAGCACTTGGCCTTGTATATTTGTATTAATTCCCTACATATCTTGACTCTCAGACCGTTATCAGAGATGTTGCTGGCTGCATTAGTTTTATTTTCTTAAAAGCTTTTCAATTTCATGTAATTGAAATTAGCTATTCTTTTTCTGTGATTGACTCTACCCTCTGTTTGGTTAAGAACTTTCCCCATGGCCATATGGATGTTCTAATAATAATAATTCAATACTGAAAGGAGCTGAGATTTCATCATTGTGGTTATTTCTCTATTGGTGTAGATTGCAAGCACTCTGCACCTCAGCATGTCTCATTAAGTTGCCGTGGCTGCCGCAAGTCCCTCACCAGTCTCAGGTGACATGCTTCTCTGTATTTAGATGGGATGGTCCTTAGATGATAGTCATTACAATCCCTCGCTGGTCCTGTCCTTAAAGCTTTAGGCCTTTCCAGCTTGTGGTCCATTGCCACTGCCTTTGAGAACCTAAAGGTCACCTCCACCCCATGATGAGAAAGACATTAGAGTGAAACTCAAATAGAGGAACAATAGTGACAGAGAACCAGAGCATTTAAATAAGTACTTACTGTGTGCCAGGCACTTTACTAAGTTCAGTGAATACAAATATAAGCAAAAAAGATAACCAATGCCCTCGAAGAGCTTACAATCTGTTGGGGTATGGTAACAAATAAAGGGGGAAATGGAAGGGTGGAAGTAATTGATGTGGTGGCATGAGGTGGAGACTGAGCTAAGAACTGACATGGAGGCCTGTTTCCCAACAAGATAAGGTGAAAACTTATCCAGCAGAGCCCAGCATCCCAGAGGTGAAGTCCAAGGTTCCAGTGGTGGAGAGAGGTAGAGAGAAGGGAGAGACATAAAGATGATGGCCAGAGTGTAGATGGCCTAGTGTGGAAATGGCCGGATAGTGTCACATTTTGCAAATTGTTCTTCTTACAGTGTTCCTGATAAATAGGTAGAGTAATTAGTGATATACCCATTTTAAAGATTAGGAAACTGAGACTTAGAGAAGCACTGGCTTGTCCAAGGTCACACAGACCTTGGACTAGAGGAGTTGGGACTCATATCCAAGTCCTCTCCTCTCTCTCCAAGTCAGTATTTATTCCATCAAATCATAGTGCCTCTGTGTACAGCTGCAACTGTATTTCCAAATGCTATTTGCTATTTATCTTGTCTGTTCATATTGAGTTGGGCCTTGGAAGCAAGCGGTGACCAAGCTTCTACAGAATTAAAAAAATGAAATGGCCTAAGGAAATAATTCTACCTTCCAATCAATTGGTATAAGATTGTCCTTGGGTAAATAAGTATAGAAAGTTCTCATTTGTCTTGAATTCTTTTGGATTCATCCCAATGCCAGAGGGAAAAGATGACTTTTATGTAGTAATAAAAATATGGTACAAAAATTATACAAGGTAAGATGTTGTCATACTTCTGTAGTCCTCTAAGAAAGGCAGCGTGGTGGTACATGGCTTTGGAATCAGAGGCCCAGGGTTTGCATCCCAGCTCTGCCCCTTACTACCTATGTGATCTTGGGCAAGTTACTTAACCTGGGCCCCAGTTTCTTGAAAAGATTAAATTAGATGAGTTCTAAGGTCCCTCCCAGCTTTTAATCTATGATCCCATGATTCTAAAGCTTACAGAAAACTTTCCCTTCAACTGGGTGAATAATGAATCATGAATGAATAAAACATAGCCAATAAATGGAACTTCTTGGTAGATACTTGGTTGTTTTCCCATTAATTTTGTATTAGCAGTTTGGATGTGGAGATCCAAACTAGTAGTACAGTCTGTCTCTAATATTTTATTCTCTTCTTGGAAGATAACGGGAACTGTTCTTAGTCACAAGTTGAATCACCTGAAAATCTCTCCACCAAATTTACTCTGTAAATCTATCAGATTGAGAACTGATTAAATGGAGACTTCAGTAGAATCTTGAAATTGCTTTTCTAGTAGCTCAACAGAAAATAAGAAAATTCCTAAATAACATTGTCATGAATTGAGAATTTTCACTAGTTGCTCGAGGTGACAGGCAGGAGAAAGGAAAGAAGGAAACCCACCATGTTTCTGGTCATCACATAAGCCAACTTACTGGATAAAAGTTAATCCTTATAATTATTCAAGGCGGCTAGGTGGTGCAGAGTTCTGGGACTGGAGTCAGAAAGACCTGAGTTCAAATTTGGCCTCAAACACCTTCTAGCTCCATGACCCTGGGCAAGTCACTTAACTTCTGTCAGCCTCAGTTTCCTTAACTTTAAAATGGGAATAATAATAGCTCCTACCTTGCTTGTGAGGATCCAATGAGATCATTAGCATAGTGCATAGCATATAGTAGGTACTTAATAAATGCTTGTTTCACTACTTCATTCATTGTTCCAAAAAATATAGTGAGCTTTCTTTACATGTGAACCTGTTGGGTAGCACCTGTTCTGAGACAAAAGTAATAGAATCAGGCAAAAGTAGTTATCTTTAATTGAGTTTGCAAAAACACATGGTCTCATTTTAGGTTAATTAAGAGAGTGTAGCACAGTGGAAAGAGCACTGGTCTGTGAGATATGGGTTCTAGTCCTGGCTTGGCCACTATTTTGTTACATGACTTTAGACAGGCCATTTCTACTTTGAGGGCCTCAGTTTCCTCACTTGCAAAATTGGTCCCTTGACAACTGATCGGATATGAGGGGGGAGGGAGAGGGAAGAGTCAACACTGACCCCAAGATTATAGACCTGGGTTACTTACAAAGATGGTTGTGCCTTCACCAGAAATAGGAAGGTTTGGAAGAGGGATAAGTTTTGGGGGAAATGACTTCTACCTTAGACATACTAAAGTGAAGACGACTATAAGTTATTCAGGTAGAAATGGCCTGTAAGCAGCTGATAACACAGGGCTGGAGTTAAGGACAAATGTCATGTGGCTATATGCATTTGGGAGTCATGTGCATTGAAATAATTAAACATATGGATTCTGATGAGGTCACAGAGGAGAGACTGTGGAGGGAAAAGAGAAGAGTGCTCAGGACAGAGCTTTGGGTAATGTCTACCCTTAGTTAGCAGAATGAGGATGATAATCTGACCAAGGAGACTCGAAGCACTCAGGAGTGGGAGAATTAAAAGAAAGTTGTGGTGTGAAAACCAAGGGAAGAAGGTATGGTCAACAGGGTCAGGAGCTGCAGAGAAATCAAATAGAATAGGAACTGAGAAAAGGCCACTCTGTGTCACAGGTTGAGAGATATTGTTGATTATTATGGAGAGAACAATTTCAATGATGAGGTTAGAGGTCCTATGGAGGGGTGAGAAGTGAAGAAATGAAGGCAATGAATATAGATAAGGCTTTGTAGTTGTTTGGATTTAAGAGAGAGAAGGGCTAGGGGCCTTCCTTAACATTCTGAGGGTCTGAGATTGCAGCATGGCAGGCTGTCCAGCAGTTGTTCCTTGATTTTACTACATGACCTACCAAGCTTCATTTCCAGTCGTATATTTCAGATTATGTCTTTTACGGTAATTTATTGCCACCCGTTTCTGCGCACTGTGCATCTTTCCATTGTCTTTCGTGTGCCCTATGATTTTGATTCTTTGGATATTGTGATATTCCATGATTCTCAGCCCATATAGCAACATCCAAAGAATATCAGTTAAAAAGATGAGTTTTCATTTCAGAAAGATCTTGGAGTCATTGAAAAAGCTACACAACTTCCCAGATGCAATCCATTCCATGCTCATCTTCCCGCTTGATTCTAGGTTCCATTCAATGTCTATCTTCAGTGTCTACAGTCTAAGATATAGGTGTTAATCAACCAGCTCAACGGGACTGTCCATCTAACTACATATCATAGTCCATACAATATACATTATTCATCCACTTGGTTTTTCCTGTGTAGATTATTAGAGTTAGGCTGAACTCTTGAATGATTATGCATCTTATTTCAGAGAATCCACAGTGTTTTAGAGCTTGAGGCAATCAGCAAAATGCCATTGGCAAATAGGAGCATCCGGAGGACTTCATCATCTATAAGGTGGTACTGCTCATAATCCTTCTTCCATTTGGACTCTGTGCTGGACGTCATCCATGACAATGTCATGCACCATTGGTGAGCATATGTCTTCTTTTATACCTTGCTTAATATTCATCATTAGAGGTTTATCAAAGTTATCTCTGTTATTGTGTCTTTCAAGAAATCTTATGTAATTTTAACATATGCATTGGAGGCTCCTAGGTGGAGTGCTTTAAAACTGCATTTAAATATTTTTTATTCTCAACAAACACTAAATAAAATGAGTGTTTCCACATACAAAGTAGGGGAGATAACAAGAATTGCATGTGAAACTGTGAATCTAGATTGTATCCCACCTGCTTTCCTTTTTAAGTATGTAATAAATTCAATATATTACTTTCAAAGCTATTCTACTCAGTTGTGTTTCTAAAACTATACTTTGCACTCCTGAATCAAATGCTTTTTTAAATCAAGAAATAGTAAACACAGTGAGAGCTTGTATTTACAGTCAGTTGTGTGACTGTAAAAATGTGGTCTGTTGTAGACAGTCATTTGCAAAAGCCTTCCTTTTTCCTGTTCATATTTTCTTTAAGGCTTCCTAGGTATATATGTGTATCGATTATTCTTGTAAAGATCTGGTAGACAAAATAGGTGTGTGGGCTGGTCGTTCTAGTGATTCTAATGATTGCCTTATTTACATAGTAATAACAGCCATGATGTTTTCCAGTTGTTTGGTATTTTCCCCTCTCAGTTATCTTGAGAGCTGCTCCGTTTGCACCCTCGAGATTCTGTTGCCGACTCCGCAGACCCCTCTGTTGTATACTCAGTCTGTTCTAGCTGTTAGGCACATCCTGGTCTTGTTTAGTGTCATTTCTACCTCTTCATGTGGCACATTTATGACTATGATGTTAGAGTCCATTTATGGTGGCTCTACTGTCATTGATGAAGAAAATTTTTTGTCAGAGGAATATCAACTGATCTTTTACATTTTTTTTTCTCCTCCTTCCTGTTTCAGCCTTAAATGCTCCTGTGAAGACCTGGCTTAACTGGTCTCTTGCCAAATTTTCTATATCACTTCTTATTGAAGGAATTGGACTTAACAGTCTCTAAGGTCCCTTCTAGCTCTGCATCTATAATCCTATGATAGTTTCATTTTTTTGTGACATTATTTGAGTCTTGCCGTGTCCAGCACCTACCAACTTTCTTTTTGAAAAAAAAAAAGATTTGTTATATAGAGGCATGGTATTTATCTGTCGTCTGTAAGCTTTTAGCTTCTTCAACTTTTTGATACTAACTGATATTTTCCAACATATTTTTCACCCTCCTGCCCTGAGTTCACTTTTGCATTGAAGTCTCTCATAGGCCTTTTCTCCCTCTATTCTATCTCACTTCTGATCTCATCAGCTCACATAAGTTCAGTTATCATCTATGCTGATGATTCCTAGATCTATATATACCTAGTCTCTCTCTGGAGCTCCATTCCTGTATCATCAACTGACTTTTGGACACCTTGAACAGGATGTCATATAAGCATCTCAAACTCAACATGTCCAAAAGAGAACTCATTATCTCCCCCTACCTCAAACCTCAACTTCTTCCAAATTTCCCTATTACTGTTGAGGGTACCACCATCTTCCAATCCTCAAAGTTCATAACCTTGCTGTCATCCTTATATCCTCACTCATACTCACCCTACATATCTAATCTATTATCAAATCTTCAGACTATATACCATACATATACCCTTCTCTCATGGAGACATTAGCTTCTACTTGACCAATTCTAATTTTTAAGAAGCTATTTTCTTTTTTTATTTCCTTTTTTTTTTTTAATGGCAGTTGGGGTTAAGTGACTTGCCCAGGGTCACACAGCTAGTAAGTGCCAAGTGTTTGGTCTGAGGTCAGATTTGAACTCAGGTCCTCCTGACTTCAGGGCCAGTGCTCTATCCTCTGCGCCACCTAGCTGCCCCAGAAGATGTTTTCTTTGGTGAGATTTTGTGCCCTTTTTGCCAAGCTGTTAATTCTCTGTTCGTTATTTTCTTGCATTGGTCTCATTTTGCTTCCCATTTTTTTCTCTACTGTTCTTATTTGATTTTAAAGTTTGTTTTGTTCATTTAAAAAATCTCTTTCTTTAGATCTTCTAGGAATTCTTGTTGGGCTTGTGTTTAATGTGCATTTTTCTTTGAGGCTTTGCTTGTAGATGATTTCAAGTCATTGTATTTTTCTGAGTTTGTGTCTTGAGCTTTCCTGTCACCATAGTAGGATTTTATGGCCTGGTTCTTTTTTCATTTGCTCATTTTTTTTCCAGCCTATTACTTGACTTTGGACTTTATGTTAGAGTTCAGCTCTCTTCACCTCTCAGTAGGACATGGCCAGCCTGAGCTTCTGTAGATCAATCTGGGGGTCTGTGGGGTTCCAGTGCTTCCAAGGTAGTCTGATCCAGGGAGAGGTCTGATCACTTCCTTCCTATATTGTCCTCTGATCCCTATACAGCTAGGGCCCCTGCTCCATCATGACTGTGACTCCTCCTCTCTGCCCTGGAACTGCAACCCAGAAGTGTGTAATATGCTAAGGAACTGCCAAATGGTGCTGGATTCTGTTCCTAGTGCTAGCACAGTGGTCCACTGTAATCTCTTTCTGACCAGGTGTTCAGTCTTGGAGTTAGGGGACAACCTTATTGTCCCTGTGCATTGGGCGTGCCCAGTGCATTTGCTGCTACTGCTGCCTCCACAGCCCACAGTTGTCCATGGTGCCTGCTTCCCCAACAAGTCACATTCAGTGTTCCCAGCCAGCCCCTACCCCAGTGTCCACAGACCTCTCTTTCTGACTATCTAAACTACCCTTGGCTAGAACAATGACATGTACCCTTCTCTCCATTCACACATCCAGCACCCTAGAACAGAACCTTGTCACCTCTCATCTGGACCACTGAAATAGCCTTAAAATTGATTTCCCTGCCTCAGAAATTCAATCTATCCTCCATTCAATTGCCAGAGTGATCTTCCTAAAGCACAAACCTGACTATGTTATTCCCCTACTCAACAAACTTCAGTAGCTCCCTGTTACCTCCAAGATAAAATGTAAAATCTTGTACTTGACATTTAAAGCCCTTCACAGCCTGGTCCTCTCCTGTCTTTCCAGTCTTCTTATATTTTGCTCTCCATTCACTCTACAATCCAATGATGCTTGCCTTCTCATTTTTCCCCAAATCTGTGCCTTTTTACTAGCTCTCCCTCATACATGGAATTCTCTGGCCCCTCACCTCTGCCTTTAAGTTTCTCTGACTTCCTTCAAGTCTCAACTCAGATCCCACTTTGGTCTTTCTCAGAGAGTCTTCCCCACTGCTACTGCCTTCCCTTTGAGATTGCCTTTCTACTCTTTATATTATCTATATATAGTAATTTACATCACATCTTCCCATTAGAATATGAATTTCTTGAGGATAAGGACAGTGTTTTTGCTTTTCTTTGTATCCCCAGCACTTAGCAAAATGTTTGGCATACAGTAATCGCCTAATAAGTGCTTGTTGATGGACAAAAAGTCACTAAGTAATGAAGTATATATTGACTTTATTTAGAAGATCTTATCAAATTCTTTATGTATTTTCTCTGCCTCCCCATCCTCTGCAACAGATGTTGACATATATGCTGCCATTATCTTTATAATTTGCTCGTGTTTGTCATGAGCGCTGTAAGGGAAGATGACCAAAGTCCCATGAAATGATGTTTCTTGTTTTGGATGCATGATAAAACCAATTCCATTTTGGAGGAACTTGGCCTCTGCTGAGAAGGGGCTCTCTTCTTTTCATACTGATTGACTCATTAAATTGCCCATCCTACCTCTCTGAATAGGGTTGTAATTATAGGAAATCAGTCTGAGATGTTCCCCAAAAAGGCAAAAATGAAAAAGGTACTCTATGTATAATGTGAATCAGAGTAGAGGACAAGTCATTTATTCTTATGCTGCCTCCCAAAATGCTAAAGACAGGACACAAGTGCTCATAAGCAGAATGATTAGAACAGTGTTTGGTAACAACCGATAACAACTTTAACAGTCTGTTAGGAAACTAATATTTAAATTTCATCAGAACATAAAGCAGTTTGCTAACCTGCTAATTAGGCATTTTACATTTCCCCTTAGCTGAACTGTCTAAACAACTCTTGGTGTATATCTGTTGGTAAGAGAGGCCAGGCATGGGCCAATCCTCTTCTTGGTGACCAATCTCTCTAATGCAAAAGCTTTTCTCTCTGCCATCAGCCAAAACCATTCTAATGGACTCTGTTGTTGCTGCTGCTGCTGCTACACAGACCTCTGACCTTTTCAAACTGACAAAGTGAACTATTGAGGAAAGAAAGCCCAAAGTGTAGAAGGCTGGAAGGGACCCAGGCATAAGGTCATCAAGTTGAGACAGGTAATGGGATAGGGAAATGAGTCTTCATTCTCTCCACCTCCTGCAAGGGAGAATCAAAGCAGAGTACATTATTTGCCTCATGGAGAGAGTTGCTGCCAAAAGTAGTGAACAAGAAGCTTTTTCCTCTATTAACAGATGCAACATCTTGCCCCACTACTGCTGTCATGGGGTAGGGAAGAGTAAAGGACTACTTAGGCTTTTCCATGTCACCACAAAATGCCAAGTTCTTTCAACACTGGCTACCATGTAGCCAGAAGCAGCCAGGAGGTTCATTATCTTCAGAGACCCAGGCAATGAGTCAATAAGTCCTTCGAGTCTTGTAGAGTTTCCAGGGGAGCTCTGTGTTCATGCTACATGGAATGACCCCCTGTAGGCCCATTCAACCTCTGCTGTAGAAACATATACAAAGGGTGGAGCCAAGATGGCAGAGTACAAACTGGGACCCATCTGAACTCTCCCAACCTATCCCTCCAAACAACTTTAAAACAATGCCTCAAATCAAATTTTGGAGTGGCAGAGACAGTGAGAGTTCAGAGAGAGACACTTTTCCAGCCCATGACAACTTAGGAGATTTGCAAGAGAGGTGTGTAACACTGGGGCCCAGAGCACAACAGGAGCACCAGTGTTGCTACCTCCACCTCGGAGGCAGCTGGAACAGCAGCAACAGCAGCAACTTTGGCAGCTTTCAGCCCAGAGATGGTATGGGGGTCAGATAACTGGTCAGAAAGAGATTACAGGGGACCCTTTGCTGGCACTGGCTTCAGCTGGCATCGATTGGCAACTCTTTTGCCCATAAACACTTCTGGGTTGCAGTTTCCAGGTGGAGAGAAGCACTTGTGATCAGTCACAAGGGAGCAGGAGCCCTGGTCACAGTACCAGGGCCAAGAGAAGTTGCTAGCACTTGTGGCTGCAGGAGAGCAAGAGAGCTGGTTTCAAGTCCAGAGTCAAGAGAAGCACTAGTGTTTATGGCTGCATGAAAATGGGGCCCTTCCTGGGTAAAAACCAGATTACAGACTAGGAGAGCAGTGACCACACCTCTCCCAGAATAATATCACTTTAGAAGTACCAAAAACTTGCAGACTTCCAGAATTAGCTCTGAAAACAGCAGCATGAAAAAGCCTGAAACTTGAGACAGTATCTCCCCATCCCCAGGTGAGCAGAGACCAACTTTAACATAAAGTTCGAAGTCAAGAAATAGGCTGGAAAAAATGAGCAAACAACAACAACTAAAAAAAAAAAAAAGAACTTGACCATAAAAGGTACTACAGTGCTATGGAAGACCAAGACACAAACTCCAAAGAAGACAATAATGTGAAAATATCTACAACCAAAGCCTCAAAGAAAAATACTAATTGGATTGAAGGCCAGCAAGAATTCCTAGAAGACTTGAAGAAAGACATAAGAGTGGTAGAGGAAAAATTGGAAAAAGAAATGAGAGTGATGCAAGAAAATTATGCAGTTTTGTGAAAGAGGAACAAAAAAATACTGAAGAAAATGATACCTTAAAAGCAGAATTGGCCCAGTGGTAAAAGAGGCACAAAAATCTGCTGGAGAGAAATATACCTTTAAAAGCAGAAAAGGCAAATAGACAAAATAAAAACTCCCAGGAATATTGTAGAAAAATTCCAGAGTTGCCAGGTCAAGGAGAAAACATTGCAAACATCCAGAAGGAAGTGATTCAAATGTTGGGGAGCTATAGTCAGAATCACACAAGATCTAGCAGCTTCCTTGTTAAAGGATCAGAGGGCTTGGAATATGATATACAGAAGGCAAAGGAGCTAGGATTACAATCAAGAATAACCTACCCAGCAAAACTGAGTATAATCCTTCAGGGGGAAAATGGATATTTAATGAAATAGAGAATTTTCAAGCATTCCTGATGAAAAGACCAAAGCTGAATAGAAATTTAGACATTCAAACACAAGACTCAAGAGAATCATAAAAATAGATAAAGTTAAACTGTTTACATTCCTATATGGGAAGATGATACACGTAACTCTTAAAGACTTTATCATTATTAGGGCAGTTAGGAGTCTGCATAGACAGAGGGCCCAGGTGTGAGTTGATTATGTTGGGATGATTTCCAAAAAAAATTTAATGGTGAGAATAAGGGATGCCCTGGGAAAAGGGGGAAGGGAGAGGTAGAATGGGGAAAGTTTTCTCACATAAAAGAGGTACATAAGGAAGAGCTTTTATAGTGGAGGGGGAAATGGGGGGATGGGCAACGCTTGAACCTCACTCTCACTGGATTTCATTCAGGAAGGGAAAAATATATATACATACTCAGTTAGGTATATGCATCTATCTTACCCAATATGGAAATAGGAGGGGAAGAGGATGAAAAATATGGGGTGGGGGTTTGATAAAAGGGAAGGCAGATTAAGGGAGGCAGTGGTCAGAAGCAAAACAGACTTTTGAGGAGGAACAGGATAAAAAAAGAGAAAGATAAGGATAATCAGAAGAAAATAGGATGGCGGGAAATACACAGTTAGTAATCATAACTGTGAATATGAAGGAGATGTAGTTACCTATAAAATGGAAACATCTAGGAGAATGGATTAGAAACCAGAATCCAATAATATGTTGTTTGCAAGAGAAACACTTGAAAAGAAAGACACATACAGAGTTAAAATAATGGGCCAGAGTAGAATCTGTTATGCTTCAGCTAAAGTAAAAAAGGCAGGGGTAATAGTCATGATCTCAGACAAAGCAAAAGCAAAAATGGACCTAATTAAAAGAGATAATAAGGGAAACCACATTTTGCTAAAAGGTACCATAGACAGTTAAGTAATAATATAAAAAAAATAAAGCAAGTTTCTTTGGTAAAGGCCTCATTTCTCAAATATATAGGAAACTAAGTCAAATTTATAAAAATAAGAGCAATTCTCCAATTGATAAATAGTCAAAGGATATGAACAGGCAGTTTTCAGAAGAAGACATCAAAGCTACCTAGTGTCATGCAAAAATGCTCTAAATCATCATTGATTAAAGAAAGGCAAATTAAAACACATCACACGTATCAGAAATGAAAAAAATGCTCTAAATAACTGTTGATTAAAGAAAGGCAAATTTAAATGCCTCATACCTATCAGGTATGACAAATGTTGGAGGAGATGAGGGAAAATGAGTACATTAATGAATTATTGATGGTGTAGTGAACTGGTCCAACCATTCTGGAAAAAAATATAGAACCATGCCCAAAGGGTTATAAAGTGCTTACCCTTTGATCCAGCAATATCACTACTAGGTCTGTACCCTAAAGAGATCAAAGAAAAAGGAAAAGGACCCAAAATATATATAGCAGCTCTTTTTGTGATGGCAAAGAATTGGAAATTGAGGGGGATGCCCATCAGTTGGGGGAATTGCTGAACAAGCTGTAGTATATGAATGTAATGGAATACTATTGTGCTGTAAGAAATGATGAGCAGGATGCTTTCAGAAAAACCTGGAAAGACCTATGTGAATTGATGCAAAGTGAAGTGAGAAGAATCAGGAGATCATCGTACACAGTAACAGAACTGTTGTCATGAGGATGAACTATGAAAGCTGCTCTGATCAGTACAATGGTCCAAGATAATTCCAAAGGACTCATAATTCAAAAATGCTATGTGCCTCCAGAGAGTGAACTGATGAACTCTGAATGCAAATTGAAGTATGATTTTCTCACTTTATTTTTTTTCTGTGTTTTATGATATGCTAATATCAAATTATGTTTTGCATGATTTCACATGTGTAACTGATATGATATTGTTTGCCTTTTCAGTGGGTGGGGGAGGGGTGGGAGAGAGGGAGAGAATTTGGAACTCAAAATTTAAAAAGAAAAAGAGGTTAAAAATAAATTAAAATGTTAAAAAAAAAAGAATTACATGCAAGGTTATCAGAGGGGGGGAGGGGAGGACTAGCAGCTGGCAAGATTAGGAAAAGCTTAGAGTGGGACCTAAGACTTGAAGACTAGGCAGAGGTAAGGAAAGATTGCATCATAGGCAAAGAACAGGAGGCAGGAGATGGCTTGTTGCCACAAGACAAGTTTGGCTGGATTATAGAGTACATAAAGGGGAATAATATTTATTAGTCTGGAAAGATAGGATGGAGCCAAATTGTGAAGGACTTCACTTTGAAAAATTCATTTTTATCGCTATTTTTTTATTTTGACATTTATGTTTATGACTTTATTACTCACCCCCCCCCAAGAAGCCATCCTTTATAATAGAGTATGAATAAAGGAAAAAAGAGGAAAAAAGTTCTACAAAACTAAACAAATGTATCAAAAGTCTGACATGTGTAGTATCCCATTTGTAAAGGATTTCAGATGCTCCAAAGATGAGTTTCTCTTTGATACTGGAAGCAAGAGGGAGCCCTTGGAGATTGATTCTTAAGCAGAGGAGTGACACTTCAGGCCTCTTACTTTGACAGCTGTGTGGTGGATCCATTCTGTGATCTGCTACAGAGGCCTGCTTGTTATTCCTGTCTGTGTGCCTTTGCCTTTGCTGTCCCCTAAGCCTAGGATGCTCTGCACCCTCACCTCTGCCTCTTGGTTTCCCTTGCAAGACTTCCAAGACTCAGCTTTTGCAGGAGGCCTTTCTTGGTCCTTCCAGCTTCTAGTACCTTTTCCTTTTAGATTACCTTTTACCTACTCTGTATGTATCTTGTATGTATGTAGTTGTTCGCATGTATGTAGTTGTCTCCCCACTTAGAATGAGCTCCTTGAAGGCAGGGATAATGGTTTTGCCTTTCTTTGTATCCCTCGTGCTTAGCACAATGCCTGGTACATAGTAGGTGCTTAATAAATTCTAGCTGACTTGAGGCTGGGAGACTAATTAGGAAATGGTTACAGTAGTCCAAGTAAGAGATAGTGGGAGCCTAACTTACGCTACTGGTTGTGTGAGTAGAGAGGAGGGGCCAGAAGGAAGAGCGCTCATGGAAGCTGAATTGACAAGATTCGACAACTCTTTGGATTGTTGGGATAAGACAAAGTAAAGGGTTGAGGCTGATGCCCAGATTGCCAAGCTTGGTAACAGGAAGGATGGTTTTGCCATTGACAGAAATAGAGAATTTTGGAGGAGAGGAGGGTTTTGGGGGGAAAGGTGAGTTCTGTCTTGCACACATTTTATTTGAGATGCCTACAGTGTACATCCAGTTCAAAACAGCTAATGAGCAATTGGTTATGCTAGGCTGGAGCTCAGGAGAGAAATCAGTCCTAAGAAACTTCTCTCATTCTCCATGATTTTTCAAAGAAAAATAACAGTGGCTGCACAATTTCATCTCCTGGTTCCTTAAGTGCTCTGGGATGTATTCTGGTAACTCCAATTTGTCAAAGGCAGCTAAATGCTCCCTTTCTGCTTTCTCACTTTTATTGGGTATCAGCTCTGTAGTAGCCATTTATCTTTTTCTGTGCTTTTCAGGTCCAAACTTCTTCTCCTTGACCGAGAAAACAGAAGCAAAATGAGACTTGTAGCTCTGCTCTAGAGTGAATTATTGACCCATCTATGCCTGAGAAGAGCTCTTCTCCTTACTCTGATCCTTCCATTTCCCCCAGTTTAGCTAAAAACGACATAACAAGCCCTATTTGTTACCTTTAGCTTTTCTCGCCAGTCTGAGCTCATTTCAAGTTTTATGACTCATGACGCTGTTCTCACAGGATTATACCATGCTTTTGGATTTCCCCCCTGAACCTGCCCTTGCTTCCCTCTTCTGCCCATGGCTTTTAAAAATCTAAGTTGGTTTGTCTGTGTAATTCTTTTAGTCCATTTAAAGACCTATCCTTTTTCCTCTTCATCAGAATTATTTCTCTTTGTATCTCTATATTCACTCCCTTGGTGACCTCATCAGCATGGTTCAGTGGGTTCAATTATCATCCCTATGCAGATGGCTCCCAAATCTGCATCCAGCCCTCTCTCCTTACCTCCAATCTCTACCAGCTTCTCCCCACAAAGTGAAAATGGAATAGCCAGTTGGTTACTTTAGAGTACTGATAGTTTAGTTAATATTTAGAGTCTACTGGTATAAAAACTGTCTGATTCTTAGCACTCTTTGCATCCTTTCTGCCATCATCTCTGGAAAAGCAGAAGGAAGTCATTTGTATTTTTCTTGGTTACATGGGTTGCCATGGCCAAATAATTCATCCCCTAATTGCTAGCCTACCAGTGATGAACCTCTCTGCCCTTAGCTGGGCTGAGCCTCTTACAGCACACACAGATCTGTTGCTAGGACCAAACTTTCTGGAATGGTAGAACCATTGGCTTTGTAGTTGTTCAGTTGTTTTTCAGTCATTCCTGACTCTCTGTGGCCCTATTTGGGATTTTCTTGGCAGAGATACTGGAGTGGCTTGCCATTTCCTTCTCCAGCTCATTTTACAGATAAGGAAAGTGAAGCAAACAGGGTTAAGTGACTTGCTTAGGGTCACACACCTGGTAAGTGTCTGAGGTGGGGTTTGAACTCAGGAAGATGAATCTTCCTGCAGTGCCACCCAGCTGCCACTCTGTCCTTAGCTGGGCTAGACCTCTTACAGCATACACAGGACTACTGCTAGACTTTCTAGAATGGTAGAACCTGATAGACCATTTTTATTCCTTTGATTTAGACTTAAGAACTCAGAGCTCTGTGAATACCACATTGAAGCATGGATGGGGCCTTTTGTTGACGTATGCTGTGTAGCTTTTGTTACAAAATGGCTCTAAATATACTAATCGAAATGAACAATTTTGGGCTTCCCAATTGTCTCTCTGGTTCATTTTACCCCAATCTAGGTAATTCTATGAACTTTTCAAGGGAACACAGGTCTAGGTATTCAGTAGCTTACCATACTAGGAATGGTATTGAAACAAGGCATTTATCCAGGACAAAAAGGCACAGTAATGCAACCATAAACAGCTACTTGTTATGTTTTCAGAGAGCACAGTCTCATTTCTCATTTCTCTTCCTCCCAGAGTAATTTAGGTCTCAAACCCCCTCAGAAAATTGTCATTCCGATAAGTAATGTCTGGATAAAATCATTCTGTAGTGGGAAGGGTGGGGCTGGGTTGTCAGTTTGCCTCTCTGCAGCTCTTACATCTGTTTGTTGTTGGCATCTCTCTGCAATCAGGATGTCTTCTCTCTTTAGTCCATGGGGTTTCAGGGATGCTGTCATTCCTGGTTTTTTGGACATTACAGATGTTCTCCCAAATACCCCTTTTTTTCTTCCTTCTCCTTAAAATTCTCTGTGTCTCCCCAAACAACAGCTGTTCTGTGGACACATGCCCTCCTTGCTTTTCTCCAGAAATGATTTGGGCTCTGAGCCCAGGAATTCTGGGAAATGTAGCTAGACATTCCTATTAATCTTAAATTCATGGTATCATAGATTTAGAGCTAAAAAAATACCTTAGGTCATCTAGTACCTCCCCCCCCCATTTTTACAGAAGAAGAAACTGAGGACAAGAGTTTAAATGACTTGTCTAAGGTCACACAGATACTGAGTACAACACCATGATTCAAACCTAGGTCCAATCCATCACTTTTCCCCTACAACATGCTCTTCCCCTGGGTCAAAATCAGTCAATCAATCATTCATTAATAAGTGGTTTAGCACTTACTATATACCAAGCACTGTCATAAGGGATAATGGGGATAAAATGTCATAATGGGAATAAAATGAAAGGTGAACACCTTGGTAGTCCCCTCAAGGAGCTCACATTCTAACAAGAAAGACAACAAACGCACAAGTGGTCATTGGCTGTGTTGTCTTGGTATTTCTTTAGTGTCCTGCTATTACTTCTGTGACCTTTAACTTCCACACCTCTTGTAGAAGGTTAGGTATCTTCTAGCCCACTGACCGGGGCAGCAAGGTGGCACTGAAGTGAATAGAGCACTGCACCTAGAGTCAGGAAGATGAGTTTTCCTGAGTTCAAATCCAGCCTTGGATAGCTGTGTGACCCTGGACAAGTCACTTCACTCTGTTTGCCTCAGTTTCCTCATCTATAAAGTGAGCTGAAGAAGGATATGGCAAGCTACTCCAGCATCTTTGCCAAGAAAACCCCAAATGGGGTCCCGAAGAGTCAGACAGGACTAAAAACTGACTGAATAACAACAACAGCAAGTCCACTGACCTATAGTCCCAGTTCTGGGCTGTGGTTCTCACTGTCTGAATGATACTTCTTCCCACCTCTCAGGAGTCAGGCTCCATAGGTGGTCCCTGTTCCCCTGGGGCTCCATAGCTGGAGTATCAGACATGAAAGAGAGAGTCTCTGGATTTAGCCCTCCAACTTTGTTAGGGCTGAGGTCCCCCTCCAGCCAGAGCATCTTTACCAGCATTCTCAGCTCCCAGAAGACTGCTAACTCTCAGCTTTTTCATTTCTGGCAATGTTGGCCCCATTTGCACCATTATCTGGAACCAGCTGTTCACCATTGTTTCTCTTTGTTAGGGAGTCCCCCCCTAGGGGAGAGGGTGGTTAACAATAATAGTGCTTTATGAATATTATCCCAGTTGATCATCACAACCCTGGGAACTAGGTGCTATGTTATGCCCATCTTACAGATGAGGAACCTGAAGCACACAGTTAAGTGACTTGCCCAGGATTACACAGTCAATAAGTGTCTGAGGCAGGATTTGAACTCAGTTGTTCCTGACTCCAGCCAAGGCCAGCCGTCTATCCACTGTGCCACCTAGCTGGTTGCAGTGTATCATTGCAGAGCCCCAAACACTCTCCACGATTGTTTTGTACACTGGAGGATCGATCACCCAGTCTTTCTACTACTTTAGATGGGGTCATCCTCCACTGCCCTTCTATTTGTATTTTTCTGGGAAAACCAAGGTTTCTTAGTAGTACCCTCTCTTCTGGCTAGAGTTCCTGACAATGAACTTGTGTGTCATGTTGTTGCTTGAGCTCTAGGAATCACTTTGGAATTTGCCTGCTGCTGTCATCTCTGCTAGCACATGTCACCGCTGACCTCAACCTAGCATTCTGTTGTTAACAATCAGCGGACTTCAACTCTATCTAGACAAGTGGAGAAATACAGGGGGGTAGTATAAGAAGGTGAGACTACACTACCCATCTTCTTTCCCCCTAGACTGGAAAAAGCCACAGACATAGATTCAGCCCAGCCAGAGACCTAAAGATTGAAGGGAACTGAGGCAGGAGGGCTAAGCATACAGGGCTGCACTAGGCCTGAAGAAAAGGGAGCTGGCATCCAGTTGGGCGTAGTCCTATCCTTCCAGGAGTTACTTGGGGCAGGGACCAAGGCTGATGAAAAGTTAATTTCCCAATGGCAGAGGAGGCTGAGACAGCCTTGAGGACCAACCCTAGGGGGAAATTTCTCATCAAAGTGAATGGAGTCAGAAAGTGACAGGGGAGCATAAAGACACAATTCTAGAATCACTCCAGATCTCAAGAGGAAGAAAACTCAGTTAAAAACCAAGAACAAACCAGACAAACCAACAAAGAAGATACTAATATTAGAAGGGAAAAAGAGCAGCTAGACTTCCAAAAGATTCTGAATCTCTCTAAATAAATACCATAAGACAAAGAAGATTGAACCAATACATGATGAAACACAGAACTTTTGTGTTCTGGAACTGTAGCATGATGTTCCATAATGATTCAAGGGACACATCAGAACCTTAAGAAGAATTTAAATGAAGAAAAATAATAGAATTTATGACTTGTACAGTGGAAATAATTTGTGGAATAAAAAAACTTGAATCCATTGTGGTGAATCTTTCAAAAGAAGTGAAAAAGAACAACCGATTGGGAATACAAATGCACTGAAGTAAAAGACAATCTGGAAGAAAGGAAGCAAAATACAATAATATTAAAAGAACGTATGTCTGCTACAGAAACAAAGCACATTAATCTCAAAGACAGGATGCATAGACACAACTTCAGGATTATAGACCTCCCAGAAGAATAGGACAAGTGGAAACATCTGAACATCATAATGCAAGAAGTAATACAAGAAAACTACCCAGAACTTCTGAATATAGAAAACAAAGAATCAAATGAAAAAATAGACAGATTGCCTCCAGGAAAACAACAGCAACAACAGCAACCTGATCGGTGCTTCAAAATCCAAGACCCATTAAATTTAGCAATTCCAATGACAGACAACAAATTCTGCAAGCAAACTGGAGGAAGACCTTCAAATGTAAAGGAAAGGACATTTGAATAACACCAAACTATTCTGTACCCTAAGGAAACTGCAGATGGGGATTGAATAATATATTCAGAAAAGCAAAGAAATTCTAGATGCAACTCAAAAGGACATGCCCAGCAAATTCAAAACTACTTATCAATGAAAAAGGTGGACATTTAGTAAAAGAGAGGCATCTGAAGCATTCTTTCATCCCCCACCTTCCCCCAAAAAAAACCCCAAACCTGACCTGAGCAAATTATTTGACTTTCAAAATACCCCAAACAACAGAAAAACAAGAAGGATAAATAAGTAAATAAGGAAAGTGCAAATAACTAAATGAATTATCCCATCTCTAGCAATTATTAAAATAAAAAAAGAGGAAAGAAAGGACTTATGGGAAGTATAGAAAATAAATCAACTCTTATACCTTAGCTCTGACATTTCCAGACCCACCCTATCTTTCAATGAAGTGTCAACACTAATTGGAATTCTGTTCTCTTCGAGATACTAACAAGATACTGCCAACAAGCTGGAAATACACTACTTGCTCACTTCAGCCATCCATGCAGCCAGTGCAGAGGTTTATGGGAGAACAGAGGCAATCCTGAAAAATCTCGATTGGGTATTGGGAAGAACTGAGAATAGAGGTTGAGACAGAAGCTCAGCAAGAGGACAGGTATGTTCTCATGACATGAGTCAGATGTGAGACATGTCTGAGAAGCAATTCATGGCATCTGGCTGACCCTAATCCTTGACTGGTTTGGGAATAATCTAAGAGAATTTCTTGGTCTGTGATGGATGACCTAAGAGACCATCTATATCAAGGATGTGCTAGTCAATGACATTATCACAGAGTACTGCAACTCATATGTGTCAACTGGTGGCTCAAAAAAAGAATGGAAAGCTGCATATGTGGGTAATAATAATAGCAAACATTTACAAAGTGCTACTTTACAAATATTATGTCATATTATCCAAACAACAACTTTGGGAGGTGGGTGTTATTATTATCCTTATTTTACAGATGAGGAAACAGAGGCTAAATGACTTGTCCAGAATCACATAGCTAGGACAGTCTGAAGCAGGATCTGAATTCAGCTCTTCCTGATTCCAAGTCTAGTGCTGTATTCACTGTACTACCAGCTGTCCCTATAGTGCAGACTACAGGGTATGAACACCGTACCAAGAGTACAAGATACCTTGGATTGTATCTAAGTGGTTCTTAGAAGTGGATATATGCAGTGACTATTACCAGATTCCTGTGGCAGATGAAGGCAAGAAAATTGCTTTCATTTGCCTGTCTGTATTTGATTAGTTCAAATGTGTGCCCCAAGGCATCTCAACTTTGACCATTCCTTTATGTTGTACTGCTCTTTTTTTTTTTTTGGCTAGGCAATGGGGTTAAGTGACTTGCCCAGGGTCACACAGCTAGTAAGTATTATGTGTCTGAGGACAGATTTGAGCTCAGGTCTTCCTGAATCCAGGGCTAGTGCTCTATCCACTGCACCACCTAGCTACCCCCCATTCCTTTACTCTGAATCTTTTTAATATATTTATTTACCTTTAATTGATGCAATATTACTTTAAGTATAAAATAGAAAATATTTAGCCTGGTTTTCAAAGCTATTCATTCTTTTTGTTGTTGTTATTGTTGTTCAAATAATATTTTTATTTATTTATTTATATTTTAAATTCTGAACTATCTCCTTCCCTCACTCCCCACCCTTATATGTATACACATATGTAAAACCACACTATGCATACTTCTATATATCAGTTCTTTTTCTGGAGATGGAAAGCATCTTCCTTCATAGGTCCTTTGTAGTTGATTTGAGTATTTATAATTCTCAGAATAACTTAGTTGTTCACAGTTGTTCTTGGAATAATATTGCTGTTACTGTATACAATGTTCTCTTGGTTTTGTTCATTTCAGTCTTCATTACTTCATGCAAGTCTTTCCATGTTTTTCTAAAATCAACTTGCTCAACATTTCTTATAGCACAGTAGTATTCCATCACAATCATATACCACAGCTTGCTCATCCATTCCCCAATTGATGGACATCCTCTAAATTTCCAGTTCTTTGCCACCACAAAGAGAGCTGCTACAAATATTTTAGAACACATAGGTTCTTTTTATTTTTCCCTGATCACCTTGAGAAACAGAACTAATAGTGATATTGCTGGGTCAAGGGATATACCCAGTTTTATAAACTCTTTGGGCATATTTACAGATTGCCCTCCAAAATGGATGGATCAGTTCACAGTCCCACCAACAGTGTATCAGTGTCCCAGTTTTTCCACCTCTTTTCCAACATTTATCATTTTCCCCTTTTATCATTTTAGCCAATCTGATAGGTGTGAGATGATATCTTAAAGTTATTTTAATTTACATTTCTCTAGTCAATAATGATTTGGAGCATATCATTACATATAGTTTTGATTTTTTTCATAAAAAAACTGCATATTGTATCTTTGTCAATTGAGGAAATGACTCATATTATAAATTTGACAAAGTTCTCTATATATTTAAGATATGAGACCTTTATCCAAGAAACTGTCTATAAAAAATTTTCCCCAAGTTTCCACTTTCCTTCTAATGTTGGCTATATTGGTTTTATTTATACAAAACCTTTTTAGTTTAACGTAATCAAAATTATACATTCTGCTTCTCACACTGCTTTCTATCTCTTGTTTATTTACTGTTAATTCTTTAATTCAAGCCTTATTTACCATTATACTCTTTCACGTACTCAATGTTCCAGCCAAATTGGACTGTGAGTTTCCTGATCTCATCCTGCCCTCTCTTTCCTGTCTGCATTCATGCAGGTCATCCATTCCCTCAGTTCCTGGAATGAGCTCCTTCCTCATGTCCACCTCTGTTGAAATCTTCTTCCCTAAGGCCCAGCATAGTGCTAGCTCCTTGCTGAAGTTTCCTTCTCTGCAAATTCTTTCACAGTTCCCCCAACTGACAGAAATCTTTTCTTCCCCAGATTTTCCTGGATCACTTTGGTGAATTTTTTCTTAACTGTGATCACATCATCCACTCTACCATATACTTATTTGAATATATATTGGATTCCCCACAGTAGATTTAGTCCCCTTGAGTGCAGATAGAATGTCACTTTTCACTTTGTATCCTGCTTCTCCCCACCCCCCCCCTTTGTAAAGGCTGTAGCATACAGTAGGTACTCAATCATCTTCTCTACTTGAAAAAAGAAGAAACCGAGATACCAAAAAGATCCCTCAATCCCACCCCCCAAGTCCTGTGTTCTTCTTGTTAGAACGTTACTGATTATATTACGATGTTGCAACACCTCCACACCTTACCCTATCACCCTCCAACAGCCTTATCATTAAAAAAAAAAAAAAGCTGAAAAAAGAAAAACAATGTATTGTGGTGCTGAGCGTACAGAATCATCAGTTCATAACTCTAGAGCTGGAAGGGACTTGGGCCATTTAGTTCCTTCCTCTTGTTTTACAGAGTGGGAAACTGAGGCCCAGGGAAGGGAAAGGACTCAACTAAAGTCACACTTATTCAGTCATTTCAGTCATCTTCGTGACCCCTTTTGGGGTTTTCTTGGCAAAGATACTGGAGTGGTTTGCCATTTCCAGCTCATTTTAAAGAGGCTAACAAGGTTAAGTGACTTGCCCAGGCTTACATAGCTACTGAATGTCTGAGACCAGATTTGAACTCAGGTCTTCCTGACTCCAAGCCCAGTGCTCTGTCCACCATGGCACCACCTAGTTGCCCCCAAGGTCACAGAGCCAGTTTATTACTAGTAGCAGAATTGGGATTTAAACTCAAGTACTCTTACTGCAAACCCAGTACTCTTTCCATAGCATCATGTTGCCTCAGATACCTGATAGATACACTCTTAAATTCCATAATTCTGAATTCCAAAATTGTCATTCTGAGCTCCTTGAGGGGCAAGTACTGGAATTTTTCACTTTGGTAATCCCAACACCATTAGCTGCTTTTAATAAATGTTTGCTGATTTGAATTGGTCAGACTTACTTTGTAGATATTCGGTTCTGGGCACTTAATAAAGCCCATCTAGGAATAGTTCACGTATCCAATGTCTCCAGAGCACATCTGAAGCTCCCTGCCTGTTACCCATTTGTGTATTCTTGCTGGATCAGCTGTCACTACCAAATGTTACACGAAGTTCAGTACTGGTTACTTAGAAACTCTTTGTTATCACTCAATCATCGAGGTTGACTTCACATTACCATTAGATTATAAATTAGAAAACTGCTTTTATAGCCTGAGCTCTATTGTAAAACATAGCTGTTCTGTTAAATAGCTGAGGTAGTAAAGTGAGGCAAAACTGTAGTTTATGTTATATTAACACATGTTTTATTTCATCTTGTTTTATGAAATATATATATCTTTTTTTCTTTCAACTCAGCTCCTAGAAAGCAAGGGCTATATTGGATCTGTCTTCTCTTATATCCCCCATTGATTCATAGGTTGTTACACCAGGAAGGGACCTTTAGAGATTTGGTTGTACCCCTTTGTTTTATTGATAAACTGAGGCCTAGAGAGAGAAGTGACTTGCTTAAGGTTACATAGTTAGTGCCACAGGCTGGACTCCCAACCCACTGTGCTATGAACACAGTAAGTATTCAGGGAAATAGAATTTGTGTCTTAACCAAACTAATTGAGCTGTGTTCCCACCTTGCACAACCTTGACCCTAGCATCATACTCCTTGAACCCTCCCTTCCCTCCTTCCCGTTCTATGCAATTCTTTCCCATAAATCTTGAATTGAATTGATATTATATATAGCAGGCTACAGATTGTTCTCTAGTTCTCTGAATATTTCACAAAGATGATTTATGCCATTGAGGCATAGTAGATATAAATCTGGCCTAGAAGCCAGGAAGACATGGGTTTAAGTCTTGCCCCTGCCACATACTGACTGTGGCCCCAGAGAAGTCACTTAACCTGTCAAACTGTGACTTAGAGAGAAGGGGCTAATCTGCATCAGTAAAAGGAGTTTTCTCACCTGGGAGTTCCCTATCAGTGAACTCACAGGTCCAGCCTGTGATAGGGGATAGTTCATGTTCTCATTGATACCATTGCTCTACTTGGACTATCTACTGTATCCCTTACTCTTGCTATATGCCTGGTACATGACCTTTTGGGGGTATACTTGTCCTTGATAATGTGCTTTATGCCATTTTGGCAACCAAACCATCACATGCCCTAGCCCAAATCTTTCCATTGCCTTTCCAGCTACTTGTCTTTTAGATTTTTCCAAGTGCCATAATTCAACGCCAGGAGAATACTGTCGACACAAAGAGGGCCTTTTGTGGAAGCAAGCTGTTTTGTATGATTGAATACACTAGGTGATTTCCCAACTGACAAAAATAAATGAGACAATGCCACACTCTTCTCCCTACTCCCACTCCCACGATCTGGAACCCCCAGTGATTCCTTGTGCTGCAGCCTTAGACTTAGAGGAACATAGTGTAATATTAACGCCCATCAATCTTGTGCTCAAATGTTTACGTAGTGTTTTCCTCACAAAAGATTCCATGAAGGTAGGCAATGCAAGCATTATTATCCCCATTTTTCAGATGAGGAAACTGTGTTTCCAAGAGTTACAATGACATTCCTAGGATAAGAACCAGAATTCAACTCCAAGTCCAGCATTTTTTCATTTGTAGCATGGGAAAACTTCACAGTATCGCCAAGTTGTAAAGAATCTCGGAGTTCATATAATCTAACTTGTTCCTGATGGGAAAAAACCCTCCACAGCATTCCCAGCCTTTGTTTGGAGACCTTTAAGTGAGGGGGAGCAGACTTCCCCCTGAGGCAGTCCATTTTTCTTACAGATAGCTCTCATTTTTAGAAAGCTGCTTACAGTGAACAGCAATCTGCCTCTTTGCAGCATCTACTTCTTAGTTATGCCCCCTGGGGCCAAGTAGAATGACTGTAATCCCTCTTCCATATGGCCACCTTTCAGACACTCGAAGTGTCATGTACCCCCCTAAGTTTTCCTGCAAGCTGAAATCAGCATTCAACCCAACAGATATTTATTAAGCACTGCTGCTCTATGTCAGATACTGTGCTAGACGCTGGGACTACAAAGGCAAGAGTGAGGTGATCCCTGCCCTCATGAAGCCTATAGTCTTCTGGGGCAAGACAAAGTCTAGACAGAGTCATTTCAAGAGGTGGAGAGCAAACACTCAAACTAGGAGAGGTCTTGTGCAAGAGGTGGACCCTGAGATGTGCTTTGAAGGAAGTCAAGGATTCTAAGAAGGGAGAGGGAGGACAGGGTGTGCATTCGAGGCATGGAGTCCCACCTCTGCAAAGGTACAGAGACCAAAGGTGGCGAAAGATCTGTTCTTCCCAAAGCTATGGCCAAGTTAAACAGAGTTAGTTACAAGCAGCAGCCAAAGTGCTTGCTAATGTGTTACTGTTATAAATAGAAAGTCTTCACAGCCATTTCATTGCATAATGTTGAGCTCACAGAAGATTAAAGTGGAGCTTTATTTTTAGATGTTGGAACAACATGAGGGAGTTTCCTAGTAACCTTATTTTACATACTGAAAACGCTTGTTTTTTATGTATTCTGTTTATTTTTGTTTGATTTTGGCTCTAGGTGATTGCCTTTAATTAGTTGGGAGTGCAGAATTTGGGGTAGAGAAGAGGTAGAGCTTCTCACAGAAATGAACAGCCAGTTAAGAAGATGGTGTCTGAGAATGGGACTTGAATTTCTGGACCATGGTTTAAAATATAGGAAGGATAGGCTCCTGGCCAGGAATGGAGGGCACCTCACAAGGGCTGGTAAGAACGTTTTTGCCTGGAGTCTTGTAAATCTGCTCAAGTAGCTTTGAATGGAAGAGAAAGGGGGAGGGAGAATTGCCTTTCAACATTCATCAAACTAGATGCCATAGAAAGTAGCTATAGTATTGGAAGAATAACAGTAGAGGTGTTTGGAAGTTCATCAGAGACAAAATCCAAGAAAGAAGACATTAATAAAATCCATGGCCTTAGATGTCTCTGCACAAAGCATGGGTAACAAGAAGGGTGAACTAGAAATCCTAATTCAAGGGAGCAAATCAATAGACTTGTCATATTGGAAATCCTGACTGGAATATGGCTTTTGGGAAGGGTATACCTTATTTGTCTATATAGATTTGAGAGTCATCTGAATAGAGATGATTATTAAGGTTGTAGGAGCAAGAGAGAGAAAATAGACATAAAGAGAAATATTTCTGATGAGGAAGAAGAGGAGGAGCTATAGACAGACTGAAGATGATACCTGAGGAGCTCACCAAATGGCCGATTTTAAAAAGATAAGTACGGAAGATAGAAACAAGGGAGGTAGGGGTAGATCATGAAGGAGGAATATAAAACTGTGGTATGGTCCTGGAAGAATAGTGTAATAATTAGTAATTAGGGCAACTAGGTGGTGTTGCAGTGGATAGCACACTGAGCCTGGAGTCAAGAAGTCCTGAGTCCAAATCTAGCATCATATGCCTCCTAGCTGGGCAAGTCACTTCACCTCTGTCTTTCTCAGTTTCATCTATAAAATGAGGATCATAATAGTACCTACCTCCCAGAGCTATTGGGGGAGAATCAAATGAGAGAAAGTGCTTAGTACGGTACAAGGTGGTTTTTTAAAAAGCCATATTAAGGTAATGAAGAGAATCAATGAAGGGAGATACTGTTGCTTACAGTGGATGGAATGATGATAAACCACCAAAAAGAACAAGCAGAGCTGTTTCTTTGCCAAACTGAATGGTTTAGTCTGAAAAAGGACAGAAAAAACATAGCTAACAGGGATCAGTAAAAAGATAGCAAGCAAGCTCCTAGCTGCCTTTGATGAGATGAACTGTATCCTTGGGTCATGAAAAAAACTGGAGGATATGATTTATGAGCCACCATTATTCACCTTTGAAAGAGCATGAAACAGAGAGGTACTTCAGAACTGGAGAAGGGCAAGTGTTATCCCAGTATTCAAGGAGGAGAAGGATAGAGTCTACAAACAGTAGGCCAGTGATTTTGATTTCAATTCTTGGAAGAATCAACAACATATTACTAAATTAATGGTTAGTGATCACAATAAGCCAGCCTGGATGCATCAGTACCAGGTACATTGGACCAGCCTCATCTCCTTTTTTTTGACAGGATTCCTAGACTCAGATTCCTGGATTAGGTATGGTTTACCTAGATTTTAACAAAACATGTGTTTTTATAAAGTTGCTCATGCTATTCTTGTGTAAAAGGATGTGTGCTAGAGGATTGGGTAAAATTAGGTCAATTAAGGTATGATTTTGTCCATTTTGAACGGGTCAAATGACCAAACTGAAAAGGTCTCCATTGGACTTCTCCAGGCATCTACGTTTGGCCCTGTGCCAGTTAGCAGTTTCATCAATGACTTGGAAAACCATAGATAGCATGCCTATTGAATTTGCAGGTGGCACAAAACTCAAGGGATAGCTAATGCACTGGGTGACAAAGTTAGGATTCAGAATGTTCTTGATCAACTAGAACAGTGGAGTGAGCAGAATAATTTATTTTTTTCCAAAAAGTTTTATTGATGCCTTTTCTTTTTCTAGGGCTAGGAATTGGAACTGTGATTTTATTAGTATAGGGAAACACTGAGTGATGAAATTCCCTCTACCAGTATAGATTGGCACTTTCTCTACAACTAACTTATAATGTTATGGAGCTGCCTAGAACACTAAGAGGTTAAGTGACTTTTTGAGGGTCTCACAGCCAGGATGGGTAAGAGGGGACACTTGAACCCAGATCTTCCTAGCTTTAAGGTCAGCTCTCTATCCCATGATGCTTCTCTTTCTATTTTTTATACAACATTCATTTCTCAGTGTATCCCCACTCCATTGAATGCTTTCCTTTAACAAAGAAAAACCAGTTAAAATCAAAACAGTGTTTTGAGAGGTTGTTAAAAGAAGGTCACACTCATATGTTGTTGTCAGAGCTATGGATTGGTTCAACTCTTCTGGAAAGTAATTTGGAATTATGTGGAGAAAGTGACTAAAATGTCTACATTCTTTGGACCCAGAGATTACAGTGCTAGCTTTATACTCTAAGCAGGTCAGTGAAAGAAAAGAAAGGCCACATCTACACCAAAATATTTATATATAGCAGTACCTTTTGTGGTGCCAAAGAATTGGAAGCAAAGTAGATGCCCATCGATTGGAAAATGGCTAAAGAAATTTGTGGTACATGAATGTGATGGAATATACTATGCTTTAAGAAACAATAAAAATGATGAATAAACAGATGGAACAAATATGGAAAGATATATGAATGGATACCAGGAAAACAAAATATACAATAGCTACAACAAGAAAACAATAAAAAGAACAACAACAAAATGATTTAAACTCAATGCTGCAAAATTATCGTAATGATAATTATCTTCAAATTTGGCCCCACTGCTTCTTTGGGGAGAGGCAGAGACCACATGAGCATTTAACCTTGCATGTAACATTAGCCTTTTTAAAATATGTTAGTTATTGCAATTAATCTGGTTTGGTTGCCTTTTTAGTATTGTTTCCTTTTTAAATTGTTTTTATTTAGTATTTTATTCTTGCCCAGTTACATGTAAAAACAATTTTTAACATTCTTTTTTAAAACTTTGAGTTCCAAATTCTCTCCTTTCCTCCCTCCTATTTCCCCCCACCCCCATTGAGAAGGTGAGCAATTTGATACGGGTTATACATGTGTAGTCATGCAAAACATATCCATGATGGTCATGTTGTGAAACAAAGCATAGACCAGAAAGAACTCAAGAAAAATAAAGAAAGGTTAAAAACAGTATGCTTCGATCTGTACTCAGACACCATAAGTTCTTTCTCTGGGGATGGATAGAATTTTTCATTCTAAGTCCTTCAGAGTTGTCTTGGACCATTGCTGAGAATAGCAAAGTCATTCACAGCTGATCATCTTAGAATATTGCTGTTACTTTGTACACAGTACATTTCACTTTGCATCAGCCCATGAAAGTCCTTCCAGGTTTTTCTGAGAGCATCCTGCTCATCATTTCTTATAGTACAATGGCATTCCATCATAATCACATACCACAATTTGTTCAGCCATTCTCCAATTGATCCACCAATCACCTTGTGAAAGAGATCCTAAAATGAAAACTGCCAATAATATTATAGCCAAATTACAGAGTTCCCAGTCAAAGAGAAAATATCACAAGCAGTCAGAAAGAAACAATTCAAGTATCACGGATCCATAATCAGGATAACACAAGATCTAGCAGCTTCTACATGAAAGGATTGGAGGATGTGGAATATGATATTTTGGAGGGCAAAGGAGCTAGGATTACAACCAAGAGTCACCTACCCAACAAAACTGAGTATAATGTATAAGGGGGGGAAATGGATATTCAGTGAGATAGATGACTTTCAATATGTGTAGATCCACACTGGTGGAGGGAATTTCATCACCCAGTATTTCCTTATAATAATAAAATCACAGTTCCAATCCCTAGTCCCTAGAAAAAGAAAAGGCAGCAATAAAACTTTTGGGAAAAAAATAAATTATTCTGCTCACCCCACTGTTCTAGCTGGTCAAAAACATTCTGAATCCTAACTTTATCACCCAGTGCATTAGCTATCCCTTGAGTTTTGTGCCACCTACAAATTCAATATAGACATGTTGTCTATGTTTTTCCAAGTCATTGACAAAACTGCTAGGTAGTGGGGCAGCTAGGTGGTGCACTGGATAGAGTACTAGCCCTGGAGTCAGGAGGACCTGAGTTCAAATCCAGCCTCAGACACATAACACTCACTAGCTGTGTGACTCTGGGCAAGTCACTTAACCCCAACTGCCTCACCGAAAAAAAAAAGTTGCTAACTAGCACAGGGCCAAACACAGATGTCTGAGAAGTCTGATGGAGACCTTTTCAGGTTGGTCATTTGACTCATTCTAAATGGACAAAATTGTACCTAATTTTACCCAATCTTATAGCACACATTCTTTTACACATATGGCATCCTTTCAATTTCTAATTCTTGCCCTCAGAAAAGAGCTGCTATAAATATTTTGGTACATATAGGTCCTTTTCCTTTTTGTTTTTTATCTCTTTTGGAATACAAACCTAGTAGTGGTATTACTAGAGCAAAGGGTATGCATGGTTTTATAGCACTTTGGGCATAGTTCCAAATTGCTCTACAGAATGGTTGAATCAGTTCACAACTCTACCAACAGTGCATTAATGTCTCATTTTCCCCACATCCCCTCCAGCATTTGTCATTTACCTTTTCTGTCCTATTAACCAATCTAATAGGTATAAGGCAGTACCTCACAATTATTTTAATTTGCATTTCTCCAATCAATAGTAAGAGTATTTTTTCATGTGACTATAGATAGTTTTGATGACTTCATCCTGAAAACTGATCATATATAAATTGGAGAATGGCTCTTATTTTTATAAATTTGACTTGATTCTCTATATGTTTGAAAAATGAGGCCTTTATCAGAGAAACCTGCTTCAAAATTTTTTTCACAGTTACTATCGCTAACTGTATTTCCCTCCATCCTATTCCCCACCTTGTTTATTCTATTCTCTCTCTTCTTTCACCCTGTCCCTCCTCAAAAGTGTTTTGCTTCTGACTACCCCTTCCCCCAATCTGCCCTCCCTTCTATCACCTTCCCCCTCTTCTCTTATCCCTTCCCCTCCTACTTTACTGTAAGATCGATTTCCATACCTAATTGAGTGTGTATTTTATTCCTTCTTTGAGCCAATTCTTATGAGAGTAAGGTTCATTCACTCTTCCTCATATCCCCCCTCTTGACATGTTTTTCATGATTTTCTTGCCTCACTCTCATTTTGCTTCCCAATTTTTCCTCTACCTCTCTAACTTGATTTTCAATCCTTTTTTGAGTTCTTTCATGGCCTGAGGCCAATTCATATTTTTCTTGGAGGCTTTGGATATAGGAGTTTTGACTTTGTTGTCTTCTTCTGAGTATGTGTTTTGATCTTCCTTATCACCATAGTAACTTTCTATAGTCAGAGATTTTTTCTGTTGTTTGTTCATTTTCCTAGCCTATTATTTGACTTTTAACTCTTTGTTAAGGTAGGGCTCTGCTTGGCTCTCAGGGTGGAAGGTGCACTGTCCCAAGCTTTAGAGGTTTTGTGCAGCTATTTTCAGAGATACTTCTAGGGACCTGTAAGTTTTTAGTTGTTCCAAGGTGGTATGATCTAAGGAGAGGTGTTTACTACTCTCCTGGCCTGTGTTCTGGTCTGTGAGCGACCGTAAGTATTCTTTTCTGCCCTGGAACTGTGAGGAGGGTCCCCCCCTCCACTGTGGCCACAAGCTCTGCTCTGCTAGTGCTCCTCCTTACCCTGAGACTGCCACCCAGGACCCAGATCTGAGTATGGGCAAAGCAACAGGGTCCTGCCTCAGTGCTAGCAAAAAGACCTCTGTAATCTCCTTCTGACCAGTTGTGTGACCCCTTTACCATCTGTGGGCTGAGAGCTCCAGAAGCAGCCACTGCCACTGCCACTGCCACTTCTACTGATGATTCAGTCACTCCCAAGGCCTTCTGGTTTGCTGTGACTGGGGCTGTGCTGGTATGGCCTACTCTGGACTGTGCTCCTCTCTTACCTGGGTATGAAAGACCTTTCCTGCTGTCCTTACAAGTTGTCTTGGGCTGGAAATTGTTTTACTCTGTCTTTTTGTGGGTTCTGCTGCTCTAGAATTTGTTTTTGAGTCATTATTTAAAGGTATTTAGACAGGTTTGGGGGAGAGCTCAGGCGAGGTCCTGCCTTTACTCCTCCCTCTTGGCTCCTGAGAATAGTATTGTTTTTGTTTACATTATTGTACTTATTGTGTATATTGTTTTCCTGGCTCTGCTTATGTTACTCAGCTGTCCCCATAAATTCATATAAATGTTCTGTTGTTTCTCTGAATTCCTTAGATTCATCCATTTCTACAGCATATTGATATTTTATTATATTCATATACCATAATTTATTTTGCTATTAACTAATCAATGAGCACTCATTTTGTGGTAGCAGAAAATTGGATATGAAAAATGCTGATATAGATAATTTGTTATACATAGGACCTTACTTTTTTTTTTAACAAACATTTATTAATCACCTACTATGGACCAAGCATTGTACTAAGTGCTTTACAAATATGATCCCATTTTATCCTCAGAACAACCATCTGAGGCAGATGCTATTTTTATCCCCAATTTGCCTATGAGGAAACTGAGGCTCAGAGAGATTAAATGATTTAACCAGGGTCACATAGCTAATAAGTGTCTGAGGCTGGATTTGAACTCAAGTCTTCCTTAAACCTCCTTGAGATAAATGCCCAGTATGATATTGTGAGGTGAAAGAATATAAGGTAACTTTTCTCACATAATTCCAAATAGTTTTCAAGAATAGATAGATCAACACTTATTTTCTTGCTTCTCTCCTCCACTAAATTGGAAGCTCCTTGAGGATAGAGACTGTTTTTATCTTTCTGGGTATGCCTAACACTTAGCACAATGCCTGGTATTGCCACATCAACAGCATTTTCATCATTTATTTTCTTTGTCGATTTGATGGGTGTGAGGCAGAAACTCAGAGATTTTGTTTTATATCATTTATTCATTTTGTTTTGTATTTTTATTTATCTCTTTTACTTTTATATTACCTTCTTCTGTATGTATTCCTGTCCCCTATTCTATCAAGTGAGCCATCCCTTGTAACAAAAAATACAAATAATAAGAGGGATAAAAAGCATTTCAGCAAATAATTTCATCACCTGGGTCTGAGATGACAGCCTACGTAATATTCCCGCCCCCGCCCCGATACATACCTTTGCAGCGAAGGGAGAGAGATGCATTTCTTTATCCTTTTTTCCAGGACCAAGCTTCTTGGTCATTATAATTATTCAGCATTCAATTTCATTCTTTTGTTCTTTTCATTTACATGTACCCATTTTGTATATCATTTTCTTGTTTCTTCTTAGGAATGTGGTGGCAAATATTTGACAACCAGCTCTACCTTCCTCCCTTCTCCCCCCCTCCCCAGGCAGAGCACACTTCAGTTTAATTTTCTCATTCACATTTTCTCCGTCACTTTTTTAAGTCTAGACAATGAACAAAGCAATAAATCAAGCCTTGATGTGTAGGTTCACTTATTTCCCAAGTATAAATGCTCACACTGAAAATCTTAACGATTGGCTCTCTCTAGCCAGTATGAGTTGGCTCCAGCACTCCCCTGTGCTCCCTTCAATCTGCATCAGTTCAATCAGCAAGCATTTATTAAATATCTACCAGGCAGTGTTCTAAGTGTTGGGTACATGGAGACGAAAACAAAACACTTTATCTTCAAGGATTTCTGGCTCTTAGTGCTGACAACCTTTGTACATATAAATAAATGCATACAGAATATATCCAAGGTAATTTGGAGTGAGTGGTCTGATACATGAGCAGGGTGAGAAGAGGTCACATGGGGCAGAACTTAAGGTGACCTTTGAAGAAACCTTAGGATTGGACATTACAGAGAGGAAGTTCATTCCCCATATGGGGTCATCCTGCGTAAAACAAAAAACAAAACAAAAAAAACAAAAGAAAAACATGTAGCTGGGAGGAGGGGTGCTGTGTTGTAGCTTACAGGGAGAAGTGTCCAAACTCACACAGTTTCTCCTCCCCGCTGCCCTAGGACATCTCTTTAACAGAGACAATTTTAATGAACATGCATGAGAATCTTAAACAAGGAAAATGATATGATATAGTTTGGGGCTAACATTCTACTCTATCTAATAGAACAATAGTCACTTAATGTTCTTCTAAAACCATTCAGTTTCTTCTTTGACCATTCTTTTCAAGGGCTCTCTGGAAATAATCCAAAGGACCTCCTCCCTCTGATCAATACCCTAATAACGCCTTCAGAATGGGGAAAGAGAGAGAGGACTGCCCTTAGATAAGTCATAACTCTAACCCCTTCATGGAATGGGAATATCCTGTTACAATAAACTCATTTTATTGGGGTTTTTTTTTGTTTGTTTTTAGGCAATTGGGGTTAAGTAACTTGTCCAGGGTCACACAGCTAGTAAGTGTCCAGTGTTTGATCTGAGACTGGATTTGAACTCTGACCTCCTGACTTCAGAGCCAGTGCTTTATCCACTGCACCACCTAGCTGTCCTACAATAACTCATTTTAAGCTTAGAGGGCAATATAATGGCCCTGTAAGGTCCACTTAGTTCCTTCATCTTTAGCTTTAGGGAGTTTATTTTAAATGAGAAATTCTGAATCGACACACTTGCTCTGCTCCCCCACTTAGGAAAATTCCTAACACCTAATCAGAGGTTGGGCTCTCTGCCTAACCTTACATTTGTATCCATCTGTATATAACCCCTGGTCTTTCTGTGGTTGAGACAGAATTCATTTTACTGGAAATATTTAGGTATCAAAGCAGCAGATCATATATATTATATATGAGTTTTCTGTTCTGAGATGCCTGCAGGGCCAACAATTCTCCTTGGTATCTTCCTTCTCCGCCGTAGCTCAGTCCTCCCTTTTCTCCTCAGAGATGTTCTGGATGGGCATTTACTTTACTCCCAGTTCTTTACTACCACAAAAAAAAATGTTGCTATAAATTGGAATCGTTTTAATTTTCATCTCTAAGGCCTCAGTTTTCTTATCTGTAAAATGAGCTCGAGAAGAAAATGGCAAACCATTCCAGTATCTCTGCCAAGAAAGCCCCACATGGGGTCACGGAGAGTCAGACACAACTGGAAAAATGACTCAACAACAACAACAAAGGTGAAGCTTAATAGGGATAAATGTAAAGGCCTACACTTAGATTAAAAGAAAATCAGTTAGGGGCAGCTAGGTGGCACAGCGGATAGAGCGCCGGCCCTGAAGTCAGGAGGACCTAAGTTCAAATCTGGCCTCAGACCAAACACTTGACACTTACTAGCTGTGTGACCCTGGGCAAGTCACTTAACCCCAATTGCCTAAAAAAAAAAAGAAAAGAAAAGAAAAGAAAATCATTGTTTCATTGGCACAGTATAGGTAAGGTATGTCTTGAAGACAATCGATCTGAAAAATATCTGGGGGTCTTTGTGTTCTGTAAGCTCAACATAAGTCAGCACTATGATATGGCATCAACAAAGTTAATATGATCTTGGACTATAATGACAGGGCATGCAGGAACAAGTAGGTCAGACCTCATCTGGCGTCTATTGTTTAGTTCTGGGCACCACGATTCAAGAAGGAGATTGAGAAGCTAGAAAGTGTGCAGAGGAGAATAACCAGAATGATGCGAGGCCTTGAGTCTAATTCATATGAGGGACAGTTGAAGGAACTGGACATATGTCACCTGGAGAAAAGGAAACTCAGGGGAGACACGAATCCAAACTAACAGAGACCCCCTTCCCCATGTCCTTGGACATCTCTCTGACAGCAAGGCGACTTAAACCAATTTGGGGTTAACATTTTACTCCATTTAATAGAACAATAGTCATTTAATCTCCTAAAATCACTCAATGCCTTCTCTGACCACTCCTCTCAAAGACTCTCTGGAAATAGTTAAAGGGACCTCCTCCCTCTGAGACATAAATATTTGAAAAGCTATTACAGAGAGAAGAGATTAGCCTTGTTGCTATCTTGCAAAAACTTCGTAAGATAACTCTTAGCTGTCCCAAAGTGAAATGAGCTGCCTTGAGAAGTGGTGGTGGGTCATCTCTCTTTGGAGGTCTTCAGGCAAAGTACAAGATGACCACTTGTCAGATATGTTATAGTGAGGATGCCTTTCAGTATTCGTGGGACTAGGTGATTGCTAAGGTCCCTTCCCACTCTCAAATACTGTGATTCTGTGGGGTAATAGTTCCCCTGTGTTCTGACTTGATCAATCATGCATGATGTATTGTGTTTGGTTCTGGGCTCAGCATTTTAGGGAGAAACTGTAGTGTCCAGATGAGAGATTCCACAATAATGAAGAGCTTTGAGTTTATGCCATATAATCAGTTAAAAGAACTGGCAGTGTTTGTCCTGAAGAAGAAAAAAGCAATGGAAACATGGTAGCTTCAAGTATTTGATTTTTTTTTAACTTTTAGGCAATTGGGGTTAAGTAACTTGCCCAGGGTCACACAGCTAGTGTCAAGTGTTTGGTCTGAGACCGGATTTGAACTCAGGTCCTCCTGACTTCAGGGCTGGTGCTCTATCCACTGCGCCACCTAGCTGCCCCAGCTTCAAGTATTTGAAAGGAAGAAAGATTAGACATATTCTTGGTTTCAGAGGGCAGAAGTCAGAGCAATGGTGAGAAGTTGATCGAATGATAAAAAACCTTTCCTAATAATTAGAGCTAACCAAAGTGGAATGACCAGCAAAGGTATGAACTTGCCAGGTATGAACAGAGGAAGCATTTGTCCTCAGGTGTGGGATGGATTAGATAGCCACCAACTGAGGTCCCTTCCAACTCTGACGTTCTGTGGTTCCCTGAAATTATTTTAATGAATTAGGATAATATGATTTAGAGCTCTAAGAGACTATAGAGTTCAGCTAATCCCCCAATCAGTTGAGTTCAGAGTTCAGGAATCCCTTCATACAATATTACTGACAAGTGACCATCTGACCTCCCTTTGTAGACTGTAAGTGTTAAAATGTAATTGGAAAATCTCTGCAGAAGTAGTTTGTTCTACTTGTGGACTCCTCTAATACTAAGGAAAAATATACTTCAATATTTTAAGAATCTGTAATTTCATTGGTATTCTGATGTAGATTGTAGACTGTCTGTCACCAGGCCTGTACCTTTCCTTATGTAGTGAGTACCCTCTGGCTCGCTTTTCCAGAATCAATCTGCTCCATCTGGCCGTCAGGGTTCTACCCTTTAGGATTTGGTGGAGTCACCCTTCTCTCCTGCCATCAGTTTGAGCCCCCACTGGCTGTGTTCCACACAGACACACACAGTGTTAGGGGTCACTGACTAGTGCTCCAATTATAGTTAACCACTTAACATGAATTAGCTTTTGCAAAAGGATGTCTACTTCAAAGATATAGCAAGAACAAGTATGCAGATATTTCCTTTCAATATCTTGAGGGCACATTCTATCTTTTTCCTCCTCAGTGTCTGCGGAAAGTAGGCTCAAAATCAAGGTGAGCTCCTACGTAGTCCAAAATTCAGGTCCAGACACAGTATGACAGGCCGTATGAATTTTTGCCTCAGCTTCCTCTGTCCTGGGACAAGAAGGTCATTCCTTGTTCCTCAGTAGTTCAGCCAGCATCAATGCTGGCTGGCCACAAACCCATATTCTAGAATTCCAGGATACCAAGGTGCCCTGTGGGCCTTTCAAAATCCACAAGGTCTCAGGGACTCCGCTCCCTTTACCTGGAATGGAAAGGAACAAATGCAGAAGCCACATGTCCTCTGTACAGCCAGCAGGGTCTTTCACCAGACATTGTAAGCAAAGGAGTCACCAAATGAAGCTAAGAGAGACAGCTGATGTTGCCTCAGGCTTTTTGAAGATGCCCCCTGTTCAGAAAGGCTCCTTCCAGCCATGTGGTCAACAGATAGGAACCAGTTACAAAATGTCCACACATGCTCCAGTCTCTCCAACTTCTAGTACAAAAAATTATGACTCTTCTGGGAGCAGGATTCCCAGCTTCTCCACATGGGGAAGTCACATCAGATGAGCAAGCTAATGGGGTTGCTGCAAGTACTAGGTCTCTGTCATATTTACACTGAGCCAAACCTGCTTTCCCTATTGCTGCTAGATCTGCCCTCTGGCCATGGCCAGACTGCAGGGGATGTGTGAACAACCAATCAGAAAGTGGAAAGTTAGATCGTATACCACCCTCCCAATAGGATAAGCATTGGACCCTCAGGCCAGTTATATAACCTGGACAGATGCCATTGGAAAAATTCCCTCTCCCTCACCTGGTGGCTGCAACTGAGCCCTTTGGGACAGTGACCCTTGCTTGCATAAGAGCCTCACCTCCCCCCTTTTCCCTTTTGGGTGGGAGAGAATGAGTCACACAGGATGTTCCACCCAGTGAAACAAGGCTGAACCTTCTTCCTACCCTCCATTCCCCAAAACTCTGCTTCTCCAGGCTAAATGTTTCCTATTCCATCAGCAGACCCTTGTATGATCTTCTCTAGCTCAGTCTCCTATTTCATAGATGAGCAAACAGATACCCAGAACAGAGCAGTGACTTGCCCAAGGTCACAAAGGTAGTAAGTGACAGGGCCAGGAATTCAACTTGTGACTTCAAACTGAATGCTCTTTTTACTGTTCTCCTTGGGTCCCTATTGCCTAAAATAAAGTTGATTTATTGCCATTAATTGTTATTTTACTATTAGCTATCTTTCTGGATTAGTTCCTCATCTAGCTAGACCAATGGGGGCAAACTGAAATAGAAACAGACTTAGAAAACCACAAATTAACATTATCTATGTTGTATTGTATTTTTATTTATTTTGGTAACATTTTCCAATTACATTTTCATTTGGTTCTGCTGCTACTCAAGAAGGAGTTTTGCTGGCCTCCTGGGGTCTTAGGGCTAGGAATTTGACACCTCTAATCTAGAATGCAAGGCTCTTGAGGACTAGAGGCCATATCTTATGCATCCTTGTATCCCCAACAGTCCTTCAGCACAGGGTCTTATACTTGTGTCATTGGACTTAGGAGACCTGGGTTTGAATCCTGAATTTGCCATTTAAGGGAGCTTCAGTTTCCTCATCTGTAAAATAAGGCATGGCAAGTAGTCCAGTTTGGCTGGAATGTAGAATATGTAAAAAGGAGTGCATCCTTTATCTTTCTTCCTCTTATTTGCTCTATTACATTGTAAATTTAGCTGCCTTTGGAGACCTGGGAAAAATTATAAAAAAAATAACCATTTGGGGATTTTGTGATTCTGCCAAATAATTCTGACCACTTGCCAGCTCTTTGATACACAAACCTGAAGTGAACAGCAAATGATTCACATTTTTTAACACTTAGCAACATTTTATCTCTAACAATTATAATGCCTGTATTGTATTAAGCATCTTTTCTTTAAACTTTCTGTCAAGTGTTCTGGAAACTACATTTTAGGGTTTCTATCATGTGAACCTTAAAAAACACCATACATACACAAATGTTTTAATTAGAGTGGAGTGATTCTTTATAGTGCCATGTTAACAGTGATTTCACATTTTCCCCACTTTCTCCACGGCCGTTGCTGGGATGGAGACGTTCATTTGTTGGTTTGCTTGTCCATTCTTTCGTGAGGCAGTTAGTAAGCACTTTTTTGGTGATCAGCATTAGGGAAGATATAAAGGTAAATAAGACACTAGCCCTACCTTCAAGGACCTTAAGAATCTAGTAGGGAAGGGGACAGCTAGGTGGCTCAGTGGATAGAGCTCTGGCCTTGGAGTCAGGAGGGCCTGAGTTCAAATGTGGCCTCAGACACTTGACACTTAGTAGCTGTGTGACCCTGGGCAAGTCACTTAACTCCATTGCCTCACCAAAAAGCAATAATAATAATAATAATAATAATAATAATCTAGTAGGGAAAATGAGGCCCAGAGAAAGATAAGAGCTACATAAAATCCAGCTATCTAGGTCTATGGTTAGAAACAAGATGTTGGGCCTTGGAGGAGGAAGAAATGGATGGATGTGTTCTAGTAGGCTTCTCATGGTCCAGTTTAGCTAGAGCCAAGGTCTGTAAAGTGAGGGCCATGACCGTCAGACTGCAGGGGGTATGTGAATAACCACTCAGAAAGTGGAAAGTTGGATCACATACCACCTTCCCAATAGAATAAGCATCGGACCCTCAGGCCAGTTATATAACCTAGACAGGTGCCACTGAAAAAATTCCCTCTCCCTCACCTGATGGCTGCAACAGAGTCCTTTGGGACAGTGACCCTTGCTTGCATAAGAGCCCCACCTCCCCCTTTTTCCCTTTTGGGTGGGAGAGAATGAGTCACACAGGATACACAGGCATGCATGAGTTGTAGTATACAGCTCTGATCTCATTCCATTCTTCCCCACCCCCACTCCAAACCCTCCCCTCTTCTGTACTTCTTTGGCCAAGGGCACCACCATTGTCCTGGTTACCCAGCTTCCCAACCTCACTGTCATCCTCAACTCTTCACTCTCCCTCACCCCACACGTCGAATCAGTTGCTAAGTCATGTCATTTCTTTCTTTTTTTTTTTTTTTGGCTAGGCAATGGGGTTAAGTGACTTGCCCAGGGTCACACAGCTAGTAAATATCAAGTGTCTGAGGCCGGATTTGTACTCAGGTCCTCCTGACTCCAGGGCCTGTGCTCTATCCACTGTACCACTTAGCTGCCCCCAAGTCTTGTCATTTCTACCTCAGCAATAGCTCTTGTCTCTGTCCCCTTTTCTCCGCTTATACATCCATCTGTTCATGCCTTCATTGCCTCTCACTTGAAATATTAGAATAGCCTCTTTTACTGTTTTCCTTTCCTCAAGTCTCTCCCCTCTTTCACTCAACTGCTAAAATATTTTCCTGAAGCGCAGGTTTGATGATGTCACTCTTCTCCTCAATAAACTACAATTGCTCCCTATTGCCTCTGGAATCAAATATAATTTTGCCTCTAGGATCAAATATTATTTCATCTTTTTCTTATCATTTTTTTTGTTTTTTAATGTATATAATCATTAGTCCAGTAGTACATACACACATATAGGTAAACATACACGTAATTAGGGATCCACACTTAAAATTGTTTGATAAGGGTGTGGAATCAACAAAATTTGGGGGCCACTGATCTAGAACAGAGAATCTTTAGGGGGGAACACGGTACATTGAAAGAGGCCTGGATTTTGACTTGAAAGACCTGGGTTAGAATCTTGATTTTGCCATTTACAGCCTGTGTGACCTCAGGCAAGTCACTTTACTCCTCTGGGCCTCAGTTTCCTCATCTGGAAAGTAAAGGGGTTGGACTCAATGACATCTGTCCCTCCAGCTCTAGATCCTAGATCCCATTTGTGACCTAGGATAGTTAAGTGGCCCATTGGATAGAGAGCACTAATCTCAGAGTTGGGAAGGTCCAGATTCAAATTCTGCATTAGATATGTGACCCTGACTGAGTCATTTAACCTCTCTGGGACTCAGTTTCCTCCTTGTAGAAGTGCAGGAGCCATAGGTCATCTACAACAGTGATGTCAGACTCAAATTGTAATGGGGCCACTAAAGTGAATCCCTGCAGGAAGTATGTTGACTGGGGAAAATCACAAATTAGCATTATCTATGTTCCAATATAATTTCTTAATTTTGTTAAATGATTCTCAATTGCATTTTAATCTGAAACCACATAATAACATTATCCATATTGTATTGTATTTTTTATTTATTTTGTTAAACATTTCCTAATGACATCTTGCTAGGATTCCTTCAGAGCTTTTTACAGCCTGTGGGCTGAGAGTTTGACACCACTAGAGGATCTACCTGTGATGCTAGAAATAGTAGGAGATGTCCCTTAGAGAGTTAGTGAAGTGTCAGCTTGTGGAGGGCCTTGAGTGCCAAAGTAAGGAGTTGGTACTCTCAGGGTTGTTCTGGGTCTGGATTCTTCTCTCTACATTCTAGGGACGGAGGGAAATGCATTAACTAGGTCAGCTCATCTTTCGTTAAGTATAAGAAGGTATCTGCCCCCTTTGGGCAAAATTTCCGAAGCCCACAAGGTTTAAGGGGTGTGTGCATGTGCACATATGTGCGCTTAAGTGATGCTTCCTCACTACAATGGACTCAAATAATCTGTTCAAAGGGAGTCATAACATGGGAGGCAAATGTTCTCCCGTAAATTGTATGTGACTTTAATTTTCTATCCTGGTATCCTGGTTGAGGCTACTCATAACCGGGAGGAAAACTAAGGGTCTTTAAAAATGGATCAACATAGGAAGCTGAACCCATTTCAACCCATTTTATGAATCTGTCCCTAAGGGCACTGTGTGAGAGTAGCAAGAGGGCACCAGGGAGAGCTGAAGGACCTGGGTTTGAGTTCCTGACCTTGGATAAGTTACTTGACCATTTGGGGTCTCAGTTCCCTCTTCTGTAAAAATGAATGACTTGGCCTAGATTAGAGGTTCATAATTTAGGGTTCATGGATAGATTTCAGGGAGTCTGCAAATTTGGATAGGAAAAAAAAACAATTGCATCCTTATTTTTACTTTCTTCTAATTGAAGATAAGCATTTCTTTCAATTATTTAAAGACATTATTCTAAGAAAAGGTCCCTAGGCATCCCCAGACTGCTTGCCAAAGGGGTGCATTATACATAAAAAATTAAGAACCCCTGGACTGGGTGATCTCTAAGATCCCTTCCAATTCTGGGTCCTATGTTCCTATGTCTTCCAGAAGAGAAACTGCTTCCTTTAGGCTGAGCTGGATGGGATATTTGGAACAGAATTTTGGCTCAACTCTGCTAGTTGTACAGGGCATAGCATCACTTCCTGTCTCCTCAGTTTCCTTGCTCGCCCTTCATTGGAAGGAGAGGACAACAGATCCAAGAATTGTCATGTTTGGATGTGTTTATTAATTAGTGTTTGCCCCCCTTTTACTCTTCTATGTCCACCAGGGGGTGCTCCAAGAGCACTTATACCTCCAATGAATTGGCAGGGCTTATGTGATGTGCTAATAATTTCTCCCAAATCTAGAGTCAAGATCACAGATTCAGAGCTGAAAGGGCCCTTAGAGGCCATAGAGTCTACCCATCTCATTTTACAGCTGAGGAAACTGAAGCCTAGAGAAGTCAAGTGATGTAGCCAAGGTCACATGGGTAGTGACCGAGTTGGCATCTGAACCCAATTTCCTGACAATGTGTCACAAATATAAGATTCCCACCTCCAGCCTGAGTCTAGATGAAAGATTCTATTCCCTATGCTCTATAGACCTTTCTATGTCGACCCCATTCCCCCTCCATGTCCCTATCCAACTCTCATCTCCCCTTTCATTGTGCCCCATGGAACTCCCAAACTATTGTTAATAAAACTTGCCCTTCCTATTAGACCTCTTCCTGTTACATATCTTCTGTCTCCTTGCACTTGTGGAAGTCTGGCTCCATCCAAAAGATCTTGTGTCCATGGCCACCCTTCCTAGTATTGGACAAACTTCTCTCATGTCCCACGCCCTCCTTAACACACTGGGCAAGGATGACCGGTAGGCATGCTTCTTGTTCCTCACTACCGCTGCTAGATCCAGCACTTACCATCATCTCTCAGTACACTTTCCTATGTCCAGTTCCATCCTCCCTCTACATCCTGGTGGCAGTTATTTTTCCTGCAATCACATAATCCTACCTCCTTCCTCATGGGGTTCAATAAGCTGCCTCACAGTCTTCTGTTCTCTCTTGGACCCTGTCTTTTTACCGGGAGACTTACAAATGTACAAGTGGATGACCCTTCAAATACTCTGGCTTCCCTGGCATCAATCTCCTCAACCACCAAGAGCTCTAACCTTCCACCCCAGCTCAGCCACACCCAAGTGTGGTCATTCCTTGATCCTACCTTCTCAGTCTGAAATTCTTCTATCTTAGCCTCCTATCATTCCATCTCTCCCTGGGCCTCACCCCTTCTTGTCCTTCCCAGAACTTCACTTTGACTTCCAGGCACTCCACCCCTCCCTGATTTCCCAGGCTGTCTCTCTTACTCTCACTTTCTTCCCTTCAAAGTCTTGACCATATGTTCAGTTTTGCACTGACCTCTAACCCTTAAATCCTTTGCCTCCTTGTCCCCTCATTCCTTTCTTCTAAGCCCCAATTCTGGATTACTCTCACCAGCTGTCTTCTTTACTCCTACTTGTTGAAAAACGCTAAGAGGAAGTTACACAATTTGCATGACTAGTTTGGCTATAAATCGATGTTTTCCAATCTCAACTGGATCCTCACTGCTGCAAAGCAATCCCTTAATTATTCCCTCTTTGACCATTTCTTACTCTCCACATCTATTCCAAACCCCTTCTTTCCTTTCTCCCCTTCTCAGGAGAATAAATCACCTGAGACTTTACTGAAAAAAAAAAAAAACAACCTGAGGTCATCCACCAGGAACTAGCACTCTTTTCTCTCCAATTCTATACTTCAGATCCCCTCTCACTCATCCCCCATTCTTCTCCTCATTTGTGCCCTTCTCAGAAAATGAGGTGGGCCTTCTGTTTGCCAAGGCCGGTGGCCTTGATTCTGTCTCCTTCCATTGCCTCTGGGAGCATGCCTCTCAGTCACCCTCTCTCCTGAATTTTCGCTCTCTCCTTATCCACTGACTTCTTCCTAGAGTCAGAATGGTACAGTAAGTTCTGAGGTCAGAGGAGCTGGGTTCACACACTGCATATGGCATCCATTCCTTGTACAACCTTAGACAAGTTGATCAGCTTCTCTGGGCGTTTCCTCATCTGTAAAACAAGGGACCTGGAGGCCTCTGAGGTCTCTCCTAGCCCCAGGCCTGGGATCCTATGATCCCCAGATAACTACCTCACCTTAAAATAATCTTTTTAGCCTTCAAGCTATAGCCCTCAAGTTCTCATCCTATCTCTCCCTCCCTTTTAGAGTCAAACTCTTGGGGGGTGAGGGGAGTGGAATGCTGATTACACATTCTTTACACACTTCTTAAGCCCTTGCTCCTGGCTTCTGGTCCTACCACTAGAATAAAAGTGCCCTGGGAGACTTTGTCAATGATTTCCCTAGCTAAATCAAATGGGATTTTCTCAGTGCTCATCCTTCTTGACTTCCCAGTAGCCTTTGTCATTTGACCATCTTCACTTCCTAGATAATCTCTCTTTGAGCTTTCAAGACACGGCTCTCTCCTGGTTTTCCTCCTACCCTAGGGTCCTCCCTCTGTCCTTTAGGGTTCGGTCCTGGGCCTTCTTCTCTCTCAGTTATTTCATTAGCTCTCATGGGTTCAAATGTTATCTCTATTTAGATGACTCTCAGATCTTCCTCTCCAGCCCCTATCTCTTTTCTGAGCTCCAATCCCCCATTGCCAAATGCCTGTTGGATATCTCTACCTGGATATCCAAAAGGGAACACATTCTCTTTCCCCCTAAAACATAGCCCGGCCATAAACTTTCCGGTTTCTGTTGAAGGTACCCAGTTTGGCAACCTCAGAATCATCACCCACTCTTCCCTCTCTCTAACCTCTCAAAGCTAATTAACTGCCAAGTCTTTTCAGCATGACAACATCTCCACTATCTAGTTCCCCAGGCAGCACCCTCATTCAGGTCCTCACCACTTCTCTTGAGACCCGGACTGCTGCATTAGCCTACTAACTTGTCACCTAGGATTTAGCCTTACCCTATTCCAGCCCATCCCTCACTGAGCTCCCATCTTGACTGATTCTTTTTTTGTCTTTTTTTTTTTGATCATGTCACTTTCTTACTCAAGAAGCTTCAATGGCTCCCAACTGCTTCTGAGAAAATAGAACTTCCTCTTTTTCTCAAAGTCCTTCACAGTCTGGTGCCCACCAATATTTTCAGATTGATTACCTCCCTCCCTCCCTCCCTGCCCCCGCAACCTCCTGCCACACACTCAGCATTCCAGCCAAAATAGCCTACTTGGTGTTCCTCATATACAACATTGCATTTTTTTCTTCTTGCATCACACAGGCTGCACCTATTCATGGAATGTTCTTTCTCCTTATTACATTGGCCTCCTGGAAACCCAAGTTCCTTTCCAGGCTCAGCTGAAGCATTGCTTCCTAAAAGAAGGAATTTCTTTTCCTTTTCTGATCCTTTCCAATTTTTGGTGACCTCCTGAAATTACTTGCAATGTACTTTCTATATATTTTATATTTGTTTACCTGTGTACATAGACTAGATGATTCTAATGTCCCTTCCAGATCTTGCAAACTATAAATAAAGGAGAAGAATCCAGGAAAGAGGGAAAGAATGATGATATGGGGAAAAGCCTATGAGAAAAGAGGAAGCTTTTCACAAGTGTTTGGTCTCCGCAAGATACAAATAATAAATCCTGTGCCAGTCATCAGAAATGGTAGCAATTTAGTCACCATAGGTTCCTACTATCTACACCCCCCCTCCCCACCACAGTTGTGATCTATAGGGCCCTGAAAGCAAAAATATTAGCAGGAAATGAAAAACTGAAGTAGGCACAGTGGAAAGAGTTTGTTCTCTGATCATGTTTGGGTCTAACTGTTGCTTCTTGGCCCAGATACAGGTTCTTCAGGAGATGATCTGGTACTCCCATCTCTTTGAGGACTTGCTGTGTTTGTTGTGATCCACACAGTCAAAGGCTTTAGTGTAGTCAGCGGAGCAGATGGAACTCCAGTGAATGTTGGCAGTTTGGTCTCTAGTTCCGCTGTCTCTTCAAAAACTAGCTTGCTCTTCTGCTAATTCTCTGTTCACATCCTAGCTTGCAGAATCTTAAGCATAACTTTGCTGATATAAGAAATGAGTGCAATTGTTCAGTAATTTGAGCATTCGTTCCTTGGCATTGCCTTTCTTTAGGGACATAAACTCATCTTTTCCAATACAGTGGCCACTATTGAGTTTTCCAAATTTGCTGACACATTGAGTGCAACACTTTAACAGCATCATCTTTTAGGATTTTAAGTAGCTCAGCTGGAATTCTGTCATGGCTTCATAAGACTCACTTGACTTCCTTCTCCAGGATGCTTGACTCTAGATCAGTGACCACACTATAGTAGTTATCAGTGATGTTAAGCTTTTTCTTATATAGTTCTATTTTGTATTCTTGCCACTTCTTCTTAATCTCTTCTGCTTCTGTTAAGTCCCTACCATTTTTGTCTTTTATCATGCCCATTTTTGCTTGGAGCAGTCACCTGTTATCTCTAATTTTCTTGAAAAGATCTCATCTTTCCTATTCTATTGTTTTCTTCTATTTCTTTGCATTGTTCATTTAAGAAGACCTTCTTATCTCTCCTTACTGTTCTCTGGAATTCTCCATTTAGTTGAGTATATTTTTCCTTTTTTTCCTTTTCCTTTCCTTCTTTCCTCAGCCAGTTGTAAGGCCTCATCAGACCGCCATTTTGTTTTCTTGCTCTTCTTTTTCTTTGGGGTGTTTTTTTATTGCTGCCTCCTGTACAATATTACACACCTCTATTCATAATTCTTCAGGCACCTCATCTACCAGATCTAATCCCTTAGATCTATTCCTCACTTCCACTTCATATTCATAAGGTAGGTTATTTAGGTCATACCTATATGGTCTGGGTCTGATGATTTTCCCTACTTTCCTCAATTTAAGTCTGAATTTTATAATAAGAAGCTCTTGATCTGAACCACAGTCAGCTCCAGGTCTTGTTTTAGCTGATTGTATAGAGCTTCCCCACCTTTGGGGTTGTTGAAAAAAAGTATTTGCTATGACCAGATAGTTATCTTGACAAAGATCTATTAGTCTCTGCCCTACTTCATTTTGTACTCCAAAGCCAAATTTGCCTGTTATTCCAATTATCTTTCGATTTCCCACTTTAACATTCCAATCCCCTTTGATAAATGTGGTGTCTTTTTTGGTGCTATTTCTAGAAGATGTTGTAGGTCTTTATAGAACTGATCAACTTTGGCCTCTTCAGCATCAGTGCTTAGAGCATAGACTTGTATTACTGTAATGTTAAATGGTTTGCCTTGGATTTGAACAGATATTGTTCTGTCATTTTTGAGATTACACCCCAGTACTGCTTTTCTTACCCTTTTATTGACTGTGAGGGCCACTCTATTTGTTCTAAGGGATTCTTGCCCACACTAGTATATGTAATGATCACCTGAATGAAATTCACCCATTCCCATCCTTTCAAATTCACTGATACCCAAGATGTTGATGTTTAGTCTTTCCATCTCCTTTTTGGCCGCATCCAGCTTAGCTTAGTTCATAGACCTTACATTCCAAGTTCCTAGACAATATTGGTCTTTACAGCATTGGACTTCCCTTTTGTCACCAGACTCATCCACAGCTGAGCTTCTTTCTGGCATTGGTCCAGACACTTCATTAGTACTGGAGCTACTCATAGTTGTTCTCCATTCTTCCTCAGTAGTGTGTTGGACGCTTTCCGACGTGAGGTCTCATCTTCTGATGTCATCTCTTTTAGCATTCTAACACTGTCCTTGGGAGTTTCTTGGCAAGGATATTGGAGTAGGTTTGCCATTTCCTTCTTCTGCAGATAACCTCATGTCAGAACCCTCCACTCTGACATGGCCATCTTGGGCAACCCTGCATAGCATCGCTCATACTTTGAGCTATGCAAGCCCCTCCACCACTACCAATGTGTAAAAATCCAGGGAGCTTTTGGATAAATCATGATGAAAATGGTTGCTCCCATTTTTGTAGTGCTTTAAGGTTCACAGAGCACTTTCCTCACAACCACGATGTCTATATCTTATTATCTCTGATTTTACAGAGGATGAAACTGAGACACTTGGAAGCCACGATTTGCATATATTCATATGCTAAAAAATGTCAGGACCAGGACTCCAACCCAAGTCCTCTGCCTTTAAATCCCATGTTTTTCAAACCACAGCACAGTGAGAAAGGACAGATACATTTACAGAGGTGAGGCTACGTATTAGCAGACCACTTAATGGGAGAAAATTCCTGCCATGTGAGAGTTCTTCTTTGGAACCCTCTCCATAACTGATGTTTTATTTATGTATTTATTTATTTATTTTAATTTTTAGGCAATTGGGATTAAGTGACTTGCCCAGGGTCACACAGCTAGTAAGTGTCAAGTGTTTGGTCTGAGGCCAGATTTGAACTCAGGTCTTCCTGACTTCAGGGCTGGTGCTCTATCCACTGCACCGCCTAGCTGCCCCCCATATTCTTGGCGCACTGATAGTGCAGTCTCAGATAGTGATGTCTCAGGTAGCTGAGATTGAGGCCAAACTGTAGGATAGTCTCATAAATACATTTTTGTTAAGTATTATTATATATTGTGCAGTAGTCATTCATCACAATAATAGCAGAGCTGTGTTTTGATGTTGTCAAAATAGCTCTGGACTGGGAGTGAGAAGACCTGGACTTGAGGCCTGGCTTTGCCACTTCCTAGCTTGGGAAAGTTGGTTGACTGTCCTCAGCCTCAGTTTCCTTATCTGTAAAATGGAGGCAGAACATACCTAGCCTGTCTCCATCACAGGCTTATTTGGGGGATACAAGGAGAAATAGCATCATCTTGTGAGCTTGAATTCTGGTTCTGTTACTAGCTATGTTACCTTAGATAAGTCATTTCTCTTCTCAGCCTCACTGGTAAATACTGAAGCTCTCTAAAGATGAGAGCTCTTATTGTTATTGCACTGTAAAACCATTTATAAATACCAGGTGCTGTTAGTTCTCGAAGTCTCAAATGGATCAATCAACAAGCATTTATTAATTGCCTACTGTGTACAAAAGCACTGTACTGGATACTGGGGAAACACAGACAATAAATAAAATAACCCCTTTTCTCAAGGATCTTATATTCTAATGGAAAAGACAAACACACACATAAGCATATACAGAATAACGATGAATATAGTAAATACAATTAAATAACAAATAGTTAACTACAAGGTAGCTGGTGAGGGAGGGCATTCACCATTGGGGTAATAAGGCTTCAGGCAGAAGATGGTGCTTGGACTGCATTTTGAAGGAAGAGAGGGATCCTTTGAGGCAGAAGTGAGTTAGGGAGGACATTCCAGGTGTGGGGGACAGCCAGTGTAAAGCACCAGAGATGGGAGATGGAATCAGGCATGAGGTACAGGGAAAAGGCCATTTTGACTGGAACATGGGTAGAGAGTTGAGTCTGGCAAGAGAAGTTGGGACAAGATTAGAAGGGGCTTTAAAACCTAAACGGAGTTGATGTTTGCTTCTAGGAGCAATAGGGAGCCACCAGATTTGATTGAGTACGGGAGTGACCTGGTCAGCTCTACACCTAAGAAAAATCACTTTGGCAAATTTGTGAAGGATCTGTGAGCTCAGTGTTTTGGAAATTCCTTCCAGTGATATAGTTTGAAGCCCACCCATGCCTTCCCATCCTGTTCATCCATGGACTCTTCTTTACCCCCTCCCATAAGTTTGCCACAAGGGGTCCATCCAATGTGCAGAAATCCTTCTTCCCTTTCTCCTGGCATTGTAAGTACCAACAGAGCACTCTGTCGTTTCTTACCTTCACTATATTCACTATACTTGAGTATATATACGGGCACATCTCGTTTTATTGTACCTTGCTTTATTGTGCAGATAGTGTGGTGTTTTTTTGTTTTGTTTTTGTTTTTGTTTTTTTTTATAAATTGAAGGTTTGTGGCAACCCTGCATCGAGCAAATCTATTGGTGTCATTTTTTCAACAGACTGAGCTCACATTGTGTCTCTGTGCCACATTTTGGTAATTCTCACAATATTTCAAACTTTTTCATTATTATTATATCTTGTTATGATGATCTGTGATTAATGATCTTTGAAGTACTGTTGTAATTATTTTGGGGCACCACTAATGGCACCCATATAAGATGGTGAACATAATCGATAAATGTGTGTGTTCTGACTGCTCCACCAACCAGCTGTTCTTCCATCCCTCTCCCACTCCTTAGGCCTCCCTATTCCCTGAGACACAACAATATTGAAATTAAGCCAATTAATAACCCTACAATGACCTCTAAATGGTTAAGTGAAAGGAAGAGTCATTCTGTGTGGCAAACTTCATTGTTGTCTTGCTTTAAGAAATTGCCCTTACTAGCTGTGTGACCCTGGGCAAGTCACTTAACCCCATTGCCTAGCCAACAACAACAAAAAATTGCCACAGCCACCCCAACCTTCAGCAACCGCTATCATGATCAATCAGCAGCCATCAACATTGAGGCAAAACCCTCCACCAGCAAAAGGATTGTGACTTGCTGAAGGCTCACATTCACTTTATTGCGGTGGTCTGGAACCAAACCCACAATCTCTCCTGGGTATGCCTGTATTTGTCAAGGTGTCTCATCGATCATATGTTGCAGACTGTTCATAACTATTATATACCTTTTTGTTGCTCTCTATGTGATACTGATTTTTAATTCTCTATAGACTATTGAATTCCATGTCTCACTGCCCTACATCACCAGAAGAATGTTCTAATTAAAAGGATGGCCCTGTACTTTCATGGGAAGTTTAGGTTATTAAGGGAACTTTGCAATTTCCTACCTATTTGACTCCAGGCCTAGCCTGTTGTTCACAGCTCTTTAGGGTGTCCACTCAAATGCTTGCTGTAATCTGAGTAACAGACATTCTTCATCCTCTTGTGTTTTCCCCTGCAGATGACCAGGCTAAACACCTTTAAGCGATTACAGTTCTCTTCCAGGAAGCTTTTTCTTTGTTGGAGCTTTAGAAAAGAAGTAGATTGAAGAGGATTCTTTTTTTTTCCAAAATTCTTTCTATTAGACACCACCATTGTTTTCCATCCTTCTTAATCTTTGTCATCCCATAATTGTCTTTCTCTGTCTAGCAGGCACATCAGTTTTGTACAGTTGGCAAGACTGTAGACTGGAAAGTCAGAATGACAATGGCCTATAGCAGCTTCAATCAGTTTTTAAAATCAGACGTTACTTAGAACTCCCCTTCCCCCTTTTTTTGGTTAAAAAGGTCCTTCTATGTGTTAATCAGATGAAGAAAAAGACTAAAACATAATAAACATTTTTAAATCACTGAAAGCTATCTTTCTGTGCTTTTGCAGTTTTCTTAGTGATATATTTCCATCTTTTCCATTCGCAGTAATGGTTTTGAAAACACTATGTTCTTTCCAGGCTTCTTGACTACTTTTCAATATTGAATGGTATGAGATGTGTTTTGGCCAAGCTGACATTTCTAGTCCAAGGCAAATAGGATGAAGAACAGCCTCATATGAAAAGAAAGTCATTTTCAAGATGTGCTTAATATGACTTTAATAATGGCTCTTTCTTTTAAATAATTTGAAGGTGAGACATAAAACAACATTATGGAGCCCTAATACTGTGGCAGATGGACAACCTTTGAGATTAAATTAGAATCATAGAAAGTCTGTGATGGGTGGGACCTGAGAACATACGGCCTAGAATATCAAAACTCAAAAGGACCTGAAACCATAGAATGTTAGAACTGGAATGGACTTGAGAACAGAGGCTGTTAGTGGTGGGTGTGACCTTAGAGATCATCTATCCCAGTCCTCTGCCCCTGAAAAAGTTCATTCAGCAACATCCCTACGTGATCATCTCGCTCTGCTTGAACAGATTTAGTCATATGGAACTCACTACTGCCTCACTGATTGCTTCAGAGCTTTTTCACATGAGCTAAAATAAGATCCCAGTAACTTTTACCCACTGGTCCTAGTTCTGCTCTCTGGATACCTACAGAATAAGTTTAAGTTGTCAGACCTAATTTTGAATCCCAGCTCTTTGTGACCTGGGAAAGTCACCTCGTCCCTAGTCTGGGTGGCTCAGTGGATAGAGCCTGAGAGTTGGAATCAGGAAGACCTGAATTCAAATCCTGCCTCAGTTACTTACTAACACTTTTACCCTGTGCCTTAGTTTCCTCATCTGTAAAATGGGGATAATAAAAGTACCTATCTCCCAGGCTTGTGAAACATCAAATGAGATAATACATGCAAAGTGATTTGCAAACCTTAAAGTGCTATATAAATGCTTATGATTATTATATTAGCTATTATTACCTCATCTCTCATGACCTCAGTTTCCTCATCTCTAAAACTAAGCAATTGTACTAGATGATCTCAGAGGCCCTTTTCCATCTCAAAAGTATATTCTCCCATCATCTTAATCCCTGTTTTAGACAATGGTCTTTCAGATATTTAAAGATGATGAGAGATTCCTCCTTAAATCTTCTTCAGGCCTCCACTTGGAGGAAACAGCCACACAGTAGTAAATATCCCTGGTTCCAGTAGCATGTAGCATGTTACATGTTTCTTAGTCTTCTGTAGCATGGTTATTGTCCATGGCCTTCTGAACATAGGTCTCCAGGTATTATCTATCCATGGAAGAGGTCCATGACTAATCTTGTTCTGAAGGACCTATGTGGACTGTTTATGCTGGTGATTCCTTGGTTGGAAGTTATTTCAGCTAGAAAAAGTTCCACTTCAGGGTAACTAAAGTCATTCTTACTCCTTACTCAAATCACCCTCCCTCCCCATTCATGGTCTGCTAGTGTTCAAGTTTAAGTTGAGTTTGCTAGTGTATAGGGAATCATTCTAGGATTTTTTTTTAAAAATCAGTTTACCTCATGAAGGTGAGCCTTACCAAAAAAAAAAAAAAACCTATTACGTGAAAACCCAGCTCAATAAAATACACAGAAAATTACCTTTACAACTACAAGATGCAGGAGGGAGTTTGTCTGAAAAGGATCTAGGGGTTTGAGTGGACTATAAGCTTAACATGGGTCAGCAGGGTAATGTGTCGGCCTGCAAAGCTAATGGGACCGTGGGCTGCATTAAGAAGGGCACAATTTGGGGCAGCTAGGTAGTTCAGTAGATAGAGTACCAGCCCTGGATTTGGGAGGACCTGAGTTCAAATCTGGCCTCAGACACGTAACACTTACCAGCTGTATGACCCTGGGCAAGTCACTTAACCCCATTGCCTAGACAAAAAAAAAAGGGCATAACTTCCAGGAATCTGGGGTAATATAATAGTCCCACTGTACTCTACCTTCATCAGCTTATCTAGAATATTGTGATTTATTTGTGGTTGTCACAGTTAAAGAATGGCATTAGTCAGCTGGAGAATGTCCAGAGTGGGGTGACCAGGATGGTGAAAGGCTTTGAGTTCATGTCACATGAGGAGCAGTTGAAGAAAACTGGGCACCTTTTGCCTGGAGAAAAGAAGATTCAGAGCACATTGTAGTTGTGGCCTAGTATTTAAAGGTGTATTATGTGAAGAGGAGGTTAGGCTTGGTCTGTGTGGCCCCAAAGGGAACAGCCAGGAGAAATGGGGAGACTTAGCTTCAATGTCAGGACCCTCCTTCCAGTTAGAGTACAGTAGGTGCTCCCTGCTTGGAGGTCTTCAGACAGAAGCTGGGCAATCATTTATTTGGTATATTATGGTTAGGATTTTCTTTATATGTGAGTTGCATTAGGTGGCTACTAAGATCCCTGCCAACTCCTCAAATCTGGGAATCTGTGAAAATAAGTAAATTGGGGTGATTCTTTGCTTTTTGAAAATATTATGTAAGCTATTGATTAGAGAAATGCAAATTAAAACAACTCTGAGGTACCACTTCATGCTTATCAGATTGGCAAATATGACAGAAAAGGAAAATGACAAATGTTGGAGGGGATGTGGAAAACTGAGACACTAATACACTGTTGGTGGAGTTGTGAACTGATCCAACCATTCTGGAGAGCAATTTGGAACTGTAACCCAAAGGGCAATCAAGCTTTGCATGCCAAGCAATACCACTATTAGGTCTGTATCCCAAAGAGATTAAAGAAAAAGGAAAAGGACTTATGTGTACAAAAATATTATAGTTATTTTTTTGTAGTGGCAAAGAACTGGAAATTGAGGGGATGCCCATCAATTGGGGAAGGACTGAACGAGTTGTGATACGAATGTGATTGGAATGCTATTGTTCCATAAGACATGACGAGCAGGTAGACTTCAGAAAAACCTGGAAAGACTTACATGAACTGATACTGAGTGAAGTGGGTAGAACCAGGAGAACATTGTACACAGAAACATCAATACTGTATGATGATCAGCTGCAAATGAGTTAACTGTTCTCAGCCATACAATGATCTAAGACAATTCCAAAGGACTCACAATGAAAAAAAGGCTATCTACCTCCAGAGAAAGAACTGATGGTGTCTGAATGTAAATCGAAGCATAGTTGTTTTTTTTTAACTTTATTTTTCTTAGGTTTTTTTTTTTGCAGGAGGAAGGGAGAGAATTCAGAACTCAATTTAAAAAAAGTTAAAAATAAAGAATAATTCTTTTAAAAGATGAAAAGAAAATATTGTGTAAATTAATAGCTTCCTGGAGATTATTTTACTCTTTGTAGGATCCAGGAAAACTCTTTTCTGTAGAGTAAAAGCAAAGTAAAAGGCTTTAAATTCAAATCTGAGGAGTTAGGTTTTTTATCCTGGAGGCAGTAGGGAGCCACTGCAGAGTTTTGAGCAGAGGAGCAACATGATAGACTTCTGCCATAGTAATCTGGAAATTTGGACAGTTAAGACAATTTGGAAAACTGTGTCAGATGGATTAGAAAAGGAAGAGACTTGGGGTCTAACTAGGATGTTGCTGTAATAGTCTAGGGGAGAGGCAATGAGAGACTGAACCAGGATGGTATCTGTATGAGAGGAGAGAAGAAGATAGAAGAAAGAGAATAAATAAAGCTTGCTGATTGATTTGATATGGAGGTTGAGAGAGAGAGGAGTGGAGCATGATTTTTGAGGTTGTGAAACTAGCCAATGGGGAAGGATGCTGGTGCTCTCAAAAAGCCGGAGGAGGATTGGGGCTGGGAGAGAGATGAGTTCTGTTCCTCAAGGAGCTGTTATTCTTTTGGGTGAGAGAATATATGCATTTATAGAATAATATAAATATAGAGAAAAATGGGGGAACTATACTATATGTCAGCCATATTCATCAATGTTGTTTTGACTATTTAAAATAATTAGACAGTATAAGGTGGAATATTGCTGTGGTGTAGGAAATGATGAGTTGGTGAACTTGGAAAAATATGGAAAGACTCAGATTTATGAAGGAAGGTGTTATCCACTTTCAGAGAAACAGAGGACAAATAAGTATAGTACAGTCTTACATAGATGCATATGAATGTATATATCTATATATGAGTATGATTATATATATAAGTATGTATATGTAAGTATATGTAGGTATGTATATATGTATATATATATATATGTATATATATATATGTATATTTATGTGTATGTGTGTGTATGTGTTTGTGTGTGTGTATCTATATATATCTATCTCTATCTATCTATCTATCTATCTATCTATCTATCTATCTATCTGTCTATCTATATATCTCCACACTTAATTGAACCTTCTTGTGGGAGGGGTGGAAGAAGGGAGAAAAAAGAACAAAGTAAAAAGTGTGCTACAGAGAACAAAAGAAAACTTACAAGGAAGCAAAGAAAAGATGGATAGCTCTCAACACAGTGTGTAGTACTTATTATATAGGCTTTCTTGAAATGGAAATTTATTGCTATATATTTTGAATCCTCTCACATTCTGCTCTGCATGTGGCAATGCTTTTTTTCTCTTCTTATTTTGTATTTAACTTTATAATATATTTCTTTTTCTTTTCTCATTGTTTTACTATTTAAGTCAAAATAATTTAAAAAAAGAATAAATATAAGCCCAATCCATGCTAGATAGGGAGGTTGAGGAGGGTTTAAGAAGAGCTTCGTGCAGAAGGTGGTGCCCAAGGAAGTGAAGGATTCTCAGATCAGAGAGGGGCCAATTTGATTGGACCAAAAAGTGTGGAACACAGAGTAATTTCTAATGAGGCTAGAAAGCTCAGCTGAGGCTCTTATGGGTCATGGTGAGATCAAAGATATGACTGTCTCTGTGTGTGGCTAATATGGAAGGAAAGTACAAGGTATAGGGGCTGAAGACTTAATGAAGTGAGGATGATGGAGATGAGGAGGGGATCTCACTTGTATGTTGAAATCCCCAAGTATAAGGGCAGGGGTTGGGCTAAGGACAAACACTGAGCCAGGTGCTGAGTTCCTTGAGAATGAAGTTCCCTAGCAGGGGATGACCAAGAGGGAGAAAGACCTGGAAAAGGTCTGGGTAGGATGATGTAGACAGGTGGAGTAAACATCAAAGGAGGAGAGATTGCTGGATGCTTGTGGAAGAGGCAAGTCTGAAAGTGGCAGTGAGGACCATAGTTTGCCAATACCTGTTCTAGTCTATCACTCTCATTTTACAAAGGAAGAAACTAAAATCCAGGGAGGGAAAAGTAACTTGCCTTTTATTGTTGTTGACTTAAATCAGTTGTGCGCAACTCTTTGTGACCCCCATTTGGTGGTTTTCTTGGCAAGGCTACTGGAGTGGTCTGCCATTTCCTTCTCCAGCTCATTTTACAGATGAGGAAACTGAGGTAAACAGGGTGAAGTGACTTGCCCAGGGTCACACAGCTAGTAAGTGTCTGAGGCCGGGTTTGAACTCAGTTCCTCTGGACTCCAGGGCTGGTGCTCCATCCACTGTGCCACCTAGATGTCTGTAACTTGCCTAGGGAGACATGTTTCCATGAGTACAAATAGAGTGTGAAAGAGGAGTCTAAAAGATAAAGGAAACTTTATATCCTCTGGAACCCTTCCTTAACAATGGAAGGAAGGAGGCTATAACGGGATAGAGACATAGGATCAGTTGGGCTGAAGTGGCTGGGGATGAGTAGGGTGTAGGAACAGGGGAGAAGGGAATTTGTGCCTAAGCAGGCAGCCCCTTGGAACCGCAGGGTTAGGAGAGAAAGAGGTGGGCATTTGCTAGGCATCATGCTGAGGCATCCCTGAGCCTCTTCAGCTGTACAGCCCATTGCTGAGCCTATATTAGAATGAGATCCAGCTGGGGAGAACCTAACAGAAATTGCGGCTTGCTAGCATAGCCCTTCGAAATACAGGCCACCTCCTTGCCACGAGGGGATACTGAAGGAGAACTTTGGAGGAAGATTTTTAGTAGTAATACATGTATATAGAAGCATGTGGTGTCGGGGCAGCTAGGTGGCGCAGTGGATAGAACACTGACCCTGAGGTCAGGAGGACCTGAGTTCAAATTTGACCTCACACCAACACTTGACGCTAGCTGTGTGATCCTGGGCAAGTTACTTAACCCCGATTGCCTAAAAAAAAAAAAAAGGAAGAAGAAGAAGAAGCATGTGATATAATGGATCGAGAAAGGGGCCTTGGAGCCAGATAGAACTGAAAGACTTGGGAGACCTGGGTTCAAGTCCTTTCTCTGTGAAAGCAGGTAAATCACTTCATTCTCCATCCTCTAGGTCAATGCTTCTTAAACTGTGGGTCGCAACCCCATAGGGGTCATTAAGAAGCAGTGAAGGGGTCAGGAGTGGAAAAAGTTTAAGAAGTCCTGCTGTAGTTAAGAATGTAAATTGTAGAGAAGATGCCCTCACATCCTCTTGGGGAACTTCCAACATGGGTGAAATCACATCTGTAAAAGAGTAAGGTCATTGTGCCCTTCAGGTCTATTTAGTTACATTTAGATTGGAGGCCTGGGTTCAATTTTGAATATTGCACAGTACTTTTAATCAGAAAATATGCACAGATGAGCAAAAGGAAGCAGTCACAATGGGGAGAAAATGATGGGGGCTGAGGGAGACTCATAAATGTCCAGAGGGGACAGAGGAGACAGGAAAATGATTTATTCTCTATTCATTCCTTAGAATGATCTATTCTCTTCCTGGGAATCAATTGGGTTAGTGGTGTGGCAGAATGGGAAAAAGTCTTGCATTGGAATCAGGAGCTATGGCTTCTGATGCTGGTTCTACCAGGAGCTAGCAATGAGACTTTGGAAAAGTAACTTTTCCTCTCCGAGCATGCATTGTCTTCTCTCTAAACTGAAGAAGTTGGACTAGGATTGGGAGGAGAGAGGGAAACTTGCAGCCCCAAGGCCACATGTATCCCTCTAGGTCCTTGAGTGTGGCCCTTTGACTCAATCAAACTTCATAGAACAGATCCCCTTAATAAAAGGATTTGTTCTGTGAAACTTGGACTCAGTCAAAAGGCCATACCCGAGGACCTAGAAGGCCACATGTGGCCTTGAGGTGGCAGTTTCCCCACCCCTGGACTAGATCTGGTCTCCCTTCCCAATCCCCAGGTCTGACATTCCCTGTTCGAAGGCCCCTCCCAGCTCTGACCCAGCTCTGCCAATTAGTGGACCTCTCCCTTCCCTTTACAGAGGAACAAATAGGCCCTGGGAGGATAAATGACTTGTCCAAGGCCATACGGCTAGTAAATCACCAAAACAGGATTTGAATGCAGGTCTTATGACTCCACAATCAGTGCCCTTTTCTCTGTACCATGGAAAGAAGTAACACAGAGGGAGCAGAATAAACAGCACTTGACAACTGATTTGATTGATACCAAGCCTGAGGGAGGCATCAAAGATGACTTTGATGTTGAAGAGTGTGAATGACTAACAAAATCATGTTATTACTAACAGAAATAGCCAAGTTAGGAGGGGGTATTAATGTTGGGGAAGAAGATGAATGTTCAGTTCGAGATGCTTTGAATTTAAGGTGCTGATGAGACACACAAGCCCAACAGACAGTTGTGAATGCAGGACTGAGGAAAGGTCAAGATGGGAACTAGAGGACTGGCGAAACAAAGATATGACCTTTGAGGATAAAATAGAAACCCTTGGCTTTAGCTTTTAAAGCCCTATACACCCACTGCCTTCACCTCCTCTCTTCTCACTCCTCCATCCTTTTGCATTCTGGCTTCAGACCTCATCACTCAACTGAAATCACTCTCTCCAAAGCCATGGACAATTTCTGAATTGCCACTTCAGATGGTCTTTTCTTAGATCTCACCCTTCTTGACCACTGCTACTTCTGACACTGTCGACTACCTTGGGTACTCTCCTCTTTGGGTTTTTGGGACTCTACTCTCTCTGGACTCTCCTCTTACCTGTCTGACTGTTCTCCATCTCTTATTGTTGGCTCATCTTCCACATCAAACTCCTTACAGTGAGTGTTCCCAAAAACTCATTCCTGGGCCCTCTTCTTTTTCACTCCATACATTCTCCCTTGGTAATCTCATCAGCTTCCATGGCTTTAACAATCTTTTCTGTGCAGATGATTCTCCAGATCTATGTCACTGGAGATTTTTCCCTTGCCCTTCAGTCCTTGATCACCAGTTGACCAAACTGGAGGTCCCAGAGATGTCAGAAACTGAACTCATGATCTTTCTCTCTAACCTCTATCCTTTCCCAAAGTTCCCTCTGACTATTGAAGGCACCACTGTCTTGCCAGTTGGAACAGTCATGATCCTCGACTCCTCATTCTCCCTCACTCCACATAGCCAATCAGCTGCCACATCTTGCTGTCGCAAGCTTGTTTTTGTTCCACACCATCTCTTGCATTGGCCCCTTTTCTCTACTCACACAGCTACCACCTTAGCTCAGGCCCTCATCCCTTCTCTCCTGCCATGTTGCAACAGCCTCCTAATTGGTCTCTCTGCCTCCAATCTCTCCATTTCCCCATCTTTCCTCCACCCTGCTGTCAAAGGGGTTTTCCTTAGGTTCAGCTTTTTGACCATGTTACTCCCCACCTCAGTCAACTTCAGTAGCTGCTTATTGCCTCTATGTTAAAACATAAACTTGTCAGTTTAGTATTTAAAGACCTTAACAACTTGGTCAGAACCTAACTTTCCAGCCTCATTGGTATCATTCTCCCTTCCAAGTTCTTGGATCCAGCTGAACTGGCCTTTTTTCTGTTCCTTATGCATGCCATGCTATCTCATGTTTCTGTCCCTTTGCACTGCTGCCCCCCCCCACTTCTGGGATGCACCACCCCCTTACCTCCACCTCAAAGAATCCCTTTCTTCTTTTAAGAGGTAGCTCAAGCACTGCCTTCTAGTGCCATCCCTCCCAAACTTCCTCACATTAAACTCTTTTGTATTAAATTGTGTCTATTCTTTGTATTTGTTATGTATATATATATATATATATATGTATATATATATGTATATATATATATACATATATATATACATATATATATATATATATATATATATTTGTACATACTTTATGTACTTGTTATCTCCCTTATTTCAAATGGAATTATCTATCTTTGTGCAGCACCCAGCACAGTGCCGGGACATATAGTAGGTGCTTTATTGATTCATTGATTTGAGGCCATATAAATGGATGAAATCACCAAGGAAGAGTGTCCAGAGTGAAGAACAGAAGACAACAGGCTGAGCCTTGGCCTCCCCTAGCACTTTACACCTCCCTTATGCACTCAATGCTTATTATTCTATATTATAATTATCTGTGTGTATATCATCTCTCTGGTAGACTGTAAGCTCCATGAGGGTAGGGATTGTTTCTTGTTAGGGATCTGTAAGGATGTAGAGGGCCACAGACGGTTCACGAGATCTCACTGAAGGGCTGAGGCCCCTCTCGGGTGTTGGTCCAAGAGCAAGGTTGCCTGGTTCAGTGCTCCGTCCTATGTCTCTTTAATTTCCCTAGTTACTTATGAGTCATTAACAGTATATTTGTGATTGGTGGTAGGTAAGTGCGCGGACTGTGCATGCACTGTCCTTGAGCACAGCATGGGTTATACGTCATTGTAACATGAGACAGAGTTCTTGTTATTTTACTATATAAATGAGTGCCTTGCTAAAAATAAACGGAGCTGCTGCCATCTTGTCTCCCACCTCATCAATGCGCATTCGTAGCCCAGTGAGCTGGTCGCGACAGTTTCTTACCTAACTTTGTATGGGTTGAATTGGATTGCCTAAATTTAAGTGAAAAGAGGAGGGGGAGGAGGAAGTTGGAGAATGAATAGTCTCAAAGGTCGGAGTGGAACCAGGGTAATATAATATTTAAAAAGCCAAGGGAGATATGTCTTTTGAAATCAGAAATTCCAGAAAATGAAAATTTGAAATAAGGAGCATTGAGTCATGGATGACCCTTGTGAGAGAAATAGAGTGCTTTATAATTTACAAAGTATTTCTCATCCTCAAAGCAGTCCTGCAAAGATGGGTGGGACAAGGATTATCATCCCCATTTTAAGGATGAGTAAACAGAGGCCTGGAGAACTTGTGACTTACTTAAGGTCACCTAACTAGTATGGGGCAGAGATGGAACTAGAATCTGAGTTTTCTAGTTCCTCACCAACTGTCCTTTCCACCACAGCTTGCTAACCAATCAGTGGGGAGGAATGGAGTAGTACAAGCTAGATTTCAGGGAGACATGTATGTGGAGACAACAGCTAATTCATGTGGTAAGAGGAGAGAAAGGAGATGTTAACTAGAGGAGCAACTCAGTCAAGTAAATGTTTTTTAAAGATAGAGGAACCTTGGGGGCAGCTAGGTGGTACAGTGGATAGAGCTCTGGCCTTGGAGTCAGGAGGACTTGAGTTCAAATCCGGCCTCAGACACATAACACTTACTAGCTGTGTGACCCTGGGCAAGTCACTTAACCCCAATTGCCTCACAAAAAACAAACAAATAAAAAAAGATAGAAGAACCTTGAAGAGTGGAAGGCAGAGAGCAAGGAGGCCTTGGAGAGGAAGAGACTGCAGACTCTAGGGAGAGATCAGTGAAAGGCCAAAGGTGCAGGAGGGCTTAGGGGTGATGGCACGGTCACAGGGGTCAGTCTTGGAAAGGAAGAGAGATGCAGTTTTCTGTGGCCGTGAAACTTCATCCCCTGGTGATGTGCCCATGCTTTTGGTGATGCCCTTCTCTGTGTTTATCTAGACTGATCCTCAGAGGACCTTCCCAAGTCCTCTCTTAAAGCTTTTCCAGTGCCTATATCAGTGCCTGGGCCTTACCAGGTGATTAATAATTACTATTACAATCTACTTCAGTTGGTCCCAGGCATTCTTCTGCCTAGGAATACATGGAAGAAATAGGATTTGGGATGATTATCAAGTGATGAGGATGGGCACTGAACTTGTGATTTCATTGATATAAGGAAATTCCCTCTGCCATTGATAGTTGGCACCTTTTCTGTAAATGCTAATATAAGAGAGTTGTCTAAAGTGCTAAGAGTTGAAGTGACTTGAGCAGAGTCTCACAGTCAGCATGTGTTAAAGGTGGGACTTGAACCCAGGTCTTCCTGGCTTGGAGGCCATGCCATGCTGTGTCTCTATTGAGTGTTAGAGATGGACTCTACTTCTTCAGAGTGAGGACTGCTTCACTTTAGTTCTTGGATCCCCAGAGCATCATACACTATCCAGTTGGATCTGTGTTTGTTGACTGATAAAAAGAGCTTGACCATTGACCGTTGACTGATTAAAAGAGAAAGGTTTCTTGGCAAATGTAAGGTCGGAAGTTGTTCCAGGACTGGGGGAGGAGCAAACCCAGGAATGGGTGAAGGACACCCTGGTCTACTTGAGAGAGGAGAAAACGTTCATGTGATTGGAAGATTTTTGTGTTTTTAATTGTTAACAGGTATTGTTGGGAAAATAGAAGAAGAAAAAGATAAGCAAAACTCCTACACTACTCACAGATAAGGAAAGGAAAACATATATTCTTGCTTTCTGATAAATCCCTAGTCATAGTAGAAACAGTTTGTTTTACTTATGATTAGTTTTGGATATAATTTAGCATTGACTTAAGGCTTGACCCCCATCAGGAATGTTGTGTAATTAGGGCCTTGATGTACCAGTGAAGGGAGGGGTCCCTTGTGTAATAAAGATTAGATGAATGAGCTTAAGGAAGGCCTCTGCCTAAAATACTTGAAAAAGCTGAATTGTTTTGAAACTAGCAGGGAATTTGCAAGTACAAATGCCCTTCAGAACACCATTAATTGGTTCCATGAGAACACACATCATGGGGAAAGTGACCTCATGGGGGCTCAGTTCCATAGGAGCACCCTTAGAAGTGGACAGTCAGCAGCCTGCTTCCTTCCATGAGGAAGGGTTTTGCAACTCTCCAGTGAGGCTTGCTTATTATAAAGACCTTGGCCGGGCTGACCTTATTTATGCTGAGTGCATATATGCCTGAGTTGAACTTGGGAGAGTTTTTATTTCTGAGACAAATCCATTTGCTGCCACTTCAAGCTTTTACCGTACGAGCAAAATGCAAGTCCTTTGGAATACTTGTTCTCTTCAGCTTCATGTTATCTGTCCTACCATTCAGTCGTGACTCTTGGGAAAAGGGGAGACTGAGTTGCTAAGCAGTGGGCCGCAAAAGCTTCAACTCTTAAAGCTGTAAGTTACGTTTTTGTCATTTAACTTATAATAGTCATCTGACACTGACAAGATTGCAAATTAGAAATTGACAGCATCTCTCTCTTTTTAAAAAACATGACTTTAGATTTTAATATCAATGGTAATAACTCTGTGAAGAATCATAGATTTTTAGAGGTGGAAGGGTACATAAGTGAGGTATGTGAGAGCACAGATCTGGAGCTGGGAGAGATTTGTGTGGTCATACAGTCTAATCCCCCCCTCTAATATCCCCCCTCGGTCATCATCCTGCCTCCTCTTAAAGAGCTCCAGTGATAGGGGCCTCACTACCTCCCAAGGCAGGCCATTCCACTGTTAGACACCTCTAAATATTAGGAAGGCCTTCCAATAGGGAGCCCAAATCTATCTTGTGGCCACTTCTCTCCATTGGCCCGAGGTCTTCCCTCTCAGACCAGTAAAGCATGTCGAAATAATGTCTCCTTGTTCCACAGGAGAGCATCCATGGTTTTGCTTATGAAATTTCAAAGGTCTCTGGGGCCAAAAGCCAGAGGCCCCATTCAAAACACATGCCACTGAGTAAACTCTGTCACTGTTTCTGGAGACATTTGACGAGTTACTCTCCAGTGTCCTGGTGTTTTCTTTAACCTTCATGAAACTCAAACTAGTCGAATCTGTTATTAAAGTTATTAATCCTCTCTGTTCTAAGCTCCCACACTGGTAGAGGTGGTGGTATGGACCTTAAAACAAAAAATCACTTGCCCCTTCCAACCAGTCTGTCACTGAGAAGAATGGGATGCCTAAGAAAGCAATTAAACAGTACCTGTACTTGCTGGATGTTCTCAAAGTCCCTCCTGAGAAGGGGGAGGTTAATGCCCCCAAACACAAAGAAACTGGGTTTTTAAGCAGTTAATTTTGGTCCACAAAGAGGATTCAGACAGAGATTGTAAATTTGTTACTAGACTAATAAGCAAGGTTCATTATGTGCTTTTGAGCTGTAAAACCCTCCACCATCAGTCACTGGGCAATCCCAGATGACAGAATGTTGTTCTCTTGTGGAATGGGATTGCGAAGGAAGGAGGAGATAGAGCCTGGATTTTCAAGGAGCAGTTAAGAGGAGCTAGATGCTCCTCAGCTAAAGATGCTACAAAGACAGGGCCCATTAGAACACTTACCCACCTCTTATTGCACCTGAGGCATAAAATGCAAATAGCTGGGGTGATTGGTGGCGCAGGAGATTCCTCTGAGAAGGGTTTCTGGAAGAGTTGAGTTTTTAACTGGGGTGTGAGTTGGAAAAAGGGACCTAGTTTAATGGGAAGCTCGGGAGAAGAGAATAGATTAGTTAGAACTGAAAGGAATTTTAGAACACAGAATGTCTGAGCTGGAAGGTCCTTAGAAACCCTCTAGTTGAACCCATTCATTTTACAAGCGCTCTGAAATGGAACCTCTATAAAAGGAGAAGGCTAGATATCACTACAGGACCTCCATAGTGCTTCCCAGCTCTGACATTTTGAGGCCCAGAGAAGGGGAAATAACTTGGGTAACAAGTCAGTGGCAGAGGTAGGACGAGAACTGAGGTCTTGGGACTCAGCTCCCAGCCCTTGAGAACCAATTGTTAAACTTTCAGTGTGAGCATTCATAACCCAGAAATTGGCAAACAATACTGATTAAGGCTTAATTTATTGGTTTGTTGATTGTCTATAAGAGATTCCCAAATTTATTTGGCCTACTGTGCCCCTTTAAAAAAAATTACTCAGCACTCCTACCCTCTCCCATCTTCCCCCTCCCCTCAGGTTAGGTTAACCCTTAATTTTAATCAATGTCCCCCAATTGTACCCAAGGCCACTACCCCCCCATCATTCCAGCGGCCCCCAGGGGATGGTATTGTCCATTTGGGAAACATGGACTCTAGACTTAAGAAAGTGATGGAGAAAATGCTAATGGTGCAGATTAAATTTTGGTGTGCTGTGCATAGTGGCTTTTCTTTGGAGAGCTGGTTGTTAAACATATACCCGCACTCCCCTATTCCTAGCCCAGTGGAGTGCTTCTCAGAGGTTGTGTCAAGACCATCGCTGCCCATTTTTGAAAAAGAAGAAGAAGTTCACTAATCACCAACATCATTATTCTTCCTGAACATCAATTTTGCCATCTGCAAAATGAAAAGATTTGGACTAGAATCTTGATCAAGAATTTTTAAGCTTTTTGTGTTTTGGATCCCCTTGGCAGAGATATGAGACGAAGTCAAGTTGTTGTTGTTGTGTTTGTCCTTTGTTCTCAAGGAGGACCATGACATCAGGCAGTCTGGTGAAGCCTGTTCTCAGAACAACGTTTTTAAATACATAAAATAAAATACATAGGATTACAGAAGAAACAAATTATAGGGAAATACAGTTATCAGAATAGCTTTAAAAAACAAGTTTATGGACCCCTAGTTAAAAAATCCTCATCTACATGATCTCTAAGGTCCTTTTCAGCTCTAAATGCTAATAATTATAATAATCTATTAATTTGCATAGCACTTTACAATTCACAAAGTTCTTTTTTATCCATCATTTTTATTTAATCTTATTAGTCTTTTCTAGATGCGAGTGTTAGAGAAATACCTTGCTTTTGTGCAGTAGATGTACTCTTGAAAGGTTGTGTCTAAATGAATTCTGGTTTTCCATTGACAATGTATAATTTGAGAGAAGCTTTATCTTAATTTCCCAATGATCTTCATTCAGCAGTGACTTCTAACAGTTTAGCTTTATTTCTTCATCCTCCTCCTGTCAAATAGTTAATTATCTTTAAAACATTGGAAGACTGAATCCTATTTGTTAGAATTTCTCCATGAATTCTTTTGTGAGCAGAAGGATCTTTCTCTAACGCCAAGAATCACTTCTGTTTTCAGCTTGGGTTTTCTTTAAGGACACCATATCCATAGTGGAAAAGACCAAAGCTGCTGTTGTACACACCAATTTTTTTTTAAATTGTGGAAAAAATTGTGGGCATTAATACAGATGAAAGCCAACCAAGAGAGTATCAACAGCTACTGACCTCTACTTTCCCATCTGGATAAAAGTTTTATGAGTATCACTAGTACGTGCATCGAGGGCTTCCTTAATTAAAGTTTCAGAGGGAAACCATATAGACTTTCACAAGTGATATTCTACAGTAAACCACACCTCTGTGGTTATACAATTGACTGAAAGATATAGAGAACGTAGTTGGCTGATTATGAAGCAGTATTTGGTTAAGTAAAGCAAAACACATATTTAAAGCCTTTCTTCCAACAATGCATCCCCCAAACATTCTTCAAAATATGATCCTCTCCCCATAAATGTCAGGCAAGGAGCCAAACAGGTAGGCTTAAGTTCAACCAAGGTGTTTGCCATTATAATGGAAGAGATCAGCATCCAAGTGGGAGAGGGCTTCTTTATGGGTGGTGAGGTCCTCCAGAGAGTCGATTCTGAGCTCCACATTTTAGCAAGGGCATTGAGAAGCTGGAGAGTATCCAAAAGAAGGTGACCAAGGCTGGTGAAGGGCCTTGAGTCCATGGCACATCAAGATCGGTTGGAGGAACTGGGAATGTTTAGCATAAAGAAGACAAAACTCAGGACAGACAGAATAGCCATGTACAAGGTCTGTCATATGGAAAAGGGAGTAGACTTGTTATATTTGGCCCCAGAGGGCAGAACCCAGAGCGAAGGTGGGGGGGAGGAGGGGGAGAAGGAGCTCAGAGTTGCAAGGAGGCAAATTGAGACTCAATGTCAAGAAAATATTATTTTTAATATTTTTTCAATTATATGTAAAGACAATTTTTAGCATTTTTTAAATAAAATTTCGAGTTCCAAATTTTTCTTCCTCCCTCCCTCCCTCCCCTTTCCTCTTTCTAAAATGGTAAGCAATTTGATATAGGTTATGTATCTGTAATCATGTAAAACATATAGGAAAAACATCTTAATGATTAAAGCTATCTCAAAGTGGCTGCTTCAGGAGGTGATGACTTCCCTTCATTGGAGGTCTTCAAGCAGAGGCTGGTTGACAACTTGTTGACTATGTTATAATGGGGGTTTCTTTTTAGATATGAGTAGAATTGAATGGCCACTGAGTCTCTTCCAATTCTCAAACTAGTTCTGTGACTCCAAGGTTGTGAACCTGGGTGACTAGAAGCATGGTGGGTGGTTCCCTCAGCAGTAATAGGGAAGTTTGGGGGGAAAATATGATGAGATCCTTTTGGCATATGGATTGTTTGGGATGCCTGAGGGATACCAGATGGAGCTGTCCAGCAGGCAGTTTGGCAAGGCAAGACTGGAGTTCAGGATTGAGAGATACAGATTTAAGAGTTATCTGCATGTAGTGATAATTGAACCTGTGGGAGCTGATGAGAATGTCAATGGAGAAGAGGAGAGAAAAGAGAGAGGAAGGAAGAAAAAAGGACCCAGGACAGAACCTTGAGGAACACCCACATTTAGTGGGTGGGAGAGAGCTGATCCACCGAAGGAGCCTGAGAAGGAACAGTTAAACAGGCTAGAGGAGAACCAAGAGGTTCCATGGGAGCCAAGGGAGGAGAGAATATCCAGGAGAAGGGTGTGATGAGCAATGTCAGAAGCTACAAGGAGCTCAAGGAGGATGAGGACTGAGCAAAGGTCAGTAAGGAGATTTAGCGGTAAAGAGATGATTGGGAGAAAACACGGAAAAGTAGGACTGCTTTGAAAATTACGCCTTGAGTTTGATATATATGTAAAAAGAAAAGCAAACTGGTCATAATTCAACCTTGCAGCTTCACATACAATCTCTCTTCTTTGTTCTACTTCAAGGAGGGTAATGGATCATTTTATTTGGTGTTGATTAAGTTTCAGTTGAGTTATAGGGTCTGGAGACAGATTGAATGGGACTGAGAAGAGAGTGGCATGTTGGGAAATGGAGGTAACTGGGATAGACAACCCTTTTGAGGAGGTTGGCTGTGGATGCCTGAATGCCAAAGCATTTATTAAGCATTTACTCTGGGCAAGGCACTGTGCTAAGTGCAGAAAGAAACCAAGAGAAAAATGAAACAGTCCTTTCTCGAGGAGCTCAGAATCTAATGGGGGAGGCAAGACGTATGGGAGGTGTCAGCTGTATTTTCTCCTTTCCAAACCAGAGGAACAAGAGAGACATAGTATATTTAGTGCCTTCAAGAACAGCAACTTGTCAATAGCTCTCCTTCATTCTAAATTGGGGACAATAAATAGAAACATCTTTGGGATGTGTCCAAGGTAGAATGCACTTGGCATCTTTCCTGCTAAGTCTGTTAAGGTTGTGTATCCTTGTTTTAGAAGCTGAACTCTTTGTTCAGAAAAATATTTTTGCTAGAAAAATATTCATTTATAAAAGTAAAGTTGTCCTTTGACCATTTACATCCTAATACATTATTCACCTGCCTGAAGGGAGTTTCTCATAGTATCTAGAGAATCTGTCAGTTAACAAGCATTTATTAAGTGCTTACTATGTGCCGGGTATCGTGCTAAGCACTGTAGATACAAAGAAAGGCAAAAGTGGTCCCTCACTTCAAGAAGCTCACATTCAAGTGAGGGATAGAGCGTGCAAATGACTAGGTCCAATTAGAGTAGATGGAATACCATGTCAGAGGGGAAAGTGGTAGCAGCTGTAGGGGGCCAGGAAAGGTGTCCTGCGGAAGATGGAATTAGAGTTGAGCCTTGAAGGAAGAAGAGGAAGCTAAGAGGCAGAGGTGAGGGAGCAGAGCATCCCACACTTAGAAGACTGAAAGTACAAAGGGACACAGATGGGAGGTGGGATGTCATGTGACAGGAACATTGCATGGGACAGTATAAGTGGAGCTTAGAGTATGTGGAAGAGAATAAAGTACTGTAGAAGAAGACTGAAAAGGTATTAGAGGCTAGGTTAAGAAGAGCTTTACGTGCCGAATAGAGGGCTTGGTATTTAATCTTGGAGGTAATAGGAAGCCACTGGAACTCACTGAGCAGAGGAGTGACATGGTCACCTATACTTTTGAAAAACTACCTTGGCAGCTATATGTAGGACAGATTGGAGTGGGGAGAGACCGAAGTCAGAAGACCAGTTAAGCTATTGAAATAATCCAGGAGAGAGGTGAGGCAGCTAGGTGGTACAGTGATAGATTGTTATTGTTGTTTGTCCGTCATTCTCAAAGAGGACCATGACATCAGGGAGGTGATGCCACAACATGCAAGTGAATGGGATTTAAATGAGGCAGGGCTGTGCAAAGTCACCAGCCTCACTCTCTCCTCCAGAGCCATCTGGGTCCAGTGGCAAGATATAGATCAAGACAACCAGAGATAGCCCTGGATGCAGTGAGAGACTTAAAAGTAAGCTACGGTCTTTAACAGATCGCAGTATGTGAGCCTGGAGTCAGGAAGACCTGAGACACTTAATAGTTGTATGACCCTGGGCAATTCACTTCACCCTGTTTGCTTCAGTTTCCTCATCTGTAAAATGAGCCAGAGAGGAAAATGGCAAACCACTTCAGTATCTGTGCCAAGAAAACCCTAAACAGGGTCACAAAGAGTCAGACACTACTGAAAAACAACTCAACCACAGCAGGAGAGAGGTGATGAAGGCCTGAACTAGGGTGCATCTGTGTGAGTGGAGAATAGCAGACACATCGTAGAGATGTTGGGAAGGTAGGGGAAAAAAGATTTGGCAGTGGATTGGCCAGGTGGGAAGAGTGTGAGTGAGTAGCCGAGAATGTCACCAAGATTTTGAATCTAGGGGACTTGGAGGCTGTGGTGCCCTTGACAGAAAGAGGGAAATTTGGAATCAAGGAAGACGCAGAGGGAAGGGGGATGGTTTGGACATCTCGACTCTGTGATACCTATGGAACATCCATTTTGAGATGTCTAGAAGACAATTGGTGATGCAGGACTGGAGGTCGAGAGAGGTTGTGGATCAATATGTACATCATGTGTGTTTAAGACTAAACTCCTTAAAATAATAGAAATTCACTTCTTCCCCTTAATAATAGTTATGATTATTAGTGTGGTTTTGAGAAAGGCTTATAAGATCAAAGATTTTGAGCTGGAAGGGAGCTTAGAGATTATCTAGCCCAACCCCCTCATTTTATAAAGGAGGAAACAGAGGCCCAGGAACAGAAAGTGACTCATCTAAGTACTCTTAGGCTGGAAGAAACTTCTGAGGACAGCTAGTTCTATACCCTCATTTACACATGAAGAAACTGGAGCCCAGGGAGAGGAAGGGACTTGACCAAGGTCACACAGCTTGTAAATGGTCCACATGCTGTGATTCCATATCCAGTACTTTTCCCATTGTACCACAATATTACCTCCCAGATATCTAGGAAGATAGATGGGTTGAGTGGACACTGAGGGAAAATGAAGAATTTTTACAGCTGGAGGAGATATAAGCATGACTGTAGGCCCTGGGGAAAGAGCCAATGGATAAATGGGCAAATTCCTCACCCACTCTGGGCCTCAATTTCCTCCTCTGTAAAATGAGGAGGTTGGACCTTTCCCTTAAGTCATTAGGTATGGAACTGAAGACTTATAGATTATAGACTTCTAGTCATCTCAGCCCGCACAACCAGGATTCCACTGAAGCTGCCCTTCACCCACATCCTCCTCTGCTTGTACTTCTCCTGGCCTGGTCCCTTCTCCTGGAAACAAACCCCAGTGGTAAGCCAAGGCACTTAGAAGTAACTTAAAACCCTGAATGATACAAATTGGTTTTCCACACTCTGGCTGGGTTGTTAACTAAGCCAGGAACTCACTTTTGAATATCCTTGTCCCTCGGCTTTCGCCCAGCTATATACTCAGGGAGTCCACTGCTTACCCATATGGACTAAATTATCGATTTGCACCATTTAACGAACTGAGGAAAGTTAATTGACTAAATCTTCTGGCCATCCTTGTTCTTCTGCAAGAATCACATGGCTGAATACTTTGCTTTATCGTTGAGCAGGCCCTGGCAACCACTGCCATTTGGCTAGGGTTTGTCTTCATCCAGGTTTGTTTGGCGGGGAGTTTTAGTTTATCCTTGAATTTGAATACATTTAGTCTTCTTTGTCATTTCTAGACAGCCTGATCTGACTCTTCTGTGGAGCTTTTCCAAGCTTCGACCAGCAGCCCCAGAGTCCTCAGAAAGTTCTTCCCAGCATGCCTGATCCTACACTTGGCAACGGTTATTACTGAGGCTCCTGTTCTCTCATCCATATACAGTTTATTAATATTGTTGCCCTTTCCTCTTGGCTGTTTAATTAGGCTTGAGTTTCTCTCATTTACTTTCTTTGTTTAAGGGGAAAAGCCTTTATATTGGAGCTTTTCCTCTTAGCCTGAGAAGAATCACAACTCCTACCATATTAGAGTTGAAAGAGACCTCAGAATACAGAAGAGAGAATGTCAGAGCTGGGGGAAGAGAGAAAAGGGACCTTAGAGCATAGGATTTAAGAGCTGGGGGGGAACCTTCAAATTCCAGATCAAAAAGGGAGCTTAGAACACAGAGTAGCAGAACTGTGGGGCCTCAGAACACAGCATATAAAATCACAGAACAGAAAGGGACCATAGAAGGCAGAATATTTGAGCTGGAAAGGACCTCGGAACATAGAATGTCAGAGCTGGAAGGACTCTTAGCACATAGAATATATAATGTTATACTTGGAAGGGACTTGAGAACATTAGGGCTGGAAAAAACTTGATAAATGATCCACTCCAAGCCTTTCATTTTGGAGGGAGGAAGCAGAGCCCCAGAGAGAGTCAATGATTCCTTAGGGTCACACAGCTGGTTAGTGGCAAAGTCAGTACTAGAAGTCAGGTCTCCAAGCTCCTATTCCTACCCCAGGCTTGTGTCTTCTTTCTCCTATACTGTGCAGTAATCAGCCTTCTGTATTTCCTAAGTGACTTGACCCTTACCTCGGTATCACCATCTTCTCACTTCATACCTTGGGACAAGCAAAGACAGATGCCGCCATTTTTGTACCCTAAGGCCCTGCTCCCAGGTATGTTTGTTTCCTAACGTTTCCTTATTTTAATCTGTTCCTTCACTGCCTGCCAGATTTCTTCCCTTCAGTGGGAAAGTACATGGGATTGTTTAAATGTTGCTTGGAATGGATTCCAGCCCTGAGTGAATAAATCTTTACTCTCATCCTATGTATTTATATTGTGCCAATTAAGGGTCTCTGTTGGGTTCTTGTGGGGGCGGGGGCTTCACAGCCTCTGACAAAAATACAGTCCATCCTACAGAGGCTCAAGACAGCCAGGACTGATGGGTTTCATGTCTCCTGGATCTCCCAGGTCTCCCAACCTAACTAGGCCACTCAACCCTTCACGCAGGAGTTGGAAGGAGCAAAGGCATTCATTATAGTATTTCGTTGAAATTGCGTTTCTAAAATGTATAAGGAGGCTAAACTTTTCCACTTGGCTGGATATTAATGCAGGGCCTTTGAAGTAACTTATTTTTTTTTTAGCCAAAGTAAAGCCGAGCAACCAGAACAGTGTTTTCTGTACATGTGTTAGAGCCAAATATCGGAAAATGTTGGTGTGAATGATGGCTCTTAGTGGCAGGCCTTCAGAAGCTTCTGATCTATACTTCTTCCTGCAACTAGGCTGTATTTGATTTCGCCCACAAATTCAGTGGGAGCCAGGTTTTCAAGCTGGCCTCCATCATTAAAACACATATATTACACTGGGCTGCTTTTGTAATTACCAGAGGATTTAGGGCTGGAAGGGACCTGCGAGATCATCTGGGCCCCTCATTTTACAGAAGGCGAGACTGCACCCGAGAGAGGGGAAATGACCAGCCTTGGCCAAGTTTACACAGCTAGCAAGGGGCAGAATTAGAATCAGAGGATTTCAGGGCTGGAAGGAGCCTGTAAAAAGAGGCAAGAAAACCTGAGGCCCTTAGGGTGTAGAATATGGCCCAACAGACAGTAGAACAGATGAGATTAGAACTGACAGGGGCCTCAAGATACTGATTCTTCATCTTTTGAGGTCGTGGACTCTTTTGGCAGGAGTAAAACCTCTATGAATAATGTTTTTGAAGACATTAAATAAAATACATAAGATTACAAATGAAAACAATTACTGAAATATGGTTTAAAAACAAGTTCCCAGAACCCTTGCCTTAGAGCATAGAATGTTACATCTGGAAGAGACCTTAGATATCAGTAATATAAACCCCTGTTTTTACAGACAAGGAAACTGAGGCCTAGGAACTTGCTCAGTGACACTTAGCAAGTGAATGAGAGAGCTCCATCTTTGGATTCTCAGTCTCCTGCTCCTTTCACTGTTAGTGTCTGTATCTAGGCAATAATAACTGCCATGTCTATAGCATGTTATAGGTCATCAAGCCTGCCCCTCAATAGCCCTGTGAGGTAGGGAGCACACAGGTTGTTATCTTCATTTTACAGAACAATAAACTCAGCATTAGAGAGATGAAAGAACTTAAAGGAATCAGTCGGGGGGAAAGGGGGGACCTGAGACTTGAACCCAGGCCTCAAAACTCCCAGACAAGGGTTCTCCCATATGCAAACACCTAGAGCAGGGGTGGGGACCCTGCAGCCTTGAGGCCACTCGTGGCCCTCTAGATCCTCAAGTGAGGCCCTTTGACTGAATCCAGACTTCACAGAATAAATCCCTTCTGGGTCCTTGGGTGTGGCCTTTTGACTGAGTCCAAGTTTTACAGAATAGATCCTTTTATTAAGGTGATTTGTTCTGTGAAGTTTGGATTCAGTCAAAGGGTTGCACCTGAGGACCTAGAAGGTCACATGTGGCCTTGAGGCTGCGGGTTCCCCACCCTTGACCTAGTGTTTTATGTATTAGTGCTCTTGTGAGGATTTGAAAAGGCAACACGGGGATGCATTTAAAATTCTCACTTGAAGACATCAAAAGAGGAGGAAGCCACTAGTTCCTGGGGCACCCCATTCCACTCCATGCCTCTCATTGTCATGAAGTTTTTCTTTATATCACACCTTCATTTGCTTCTTTCACTCTTCATTTATCCTTCTGGGGTTGAGTAGGACAAAGCTAATTCACAAGTGACACCTTCACAGACTTGAAGACAGTTTTTGTGTATCCCCTGGATCTCAGGTCCAGGCTAAATGGTCCCAGTTCCTTTGGCCCTTCCTCATGTGATGTGCTCTCAAGGCCCTTCATATCCTGGTTGCCTGGCTCTGGGTATCCTCTATATCATTTCCACAGTGTGGTTCCTAGAATAGAACTCCATACTCCAGATAGGCTCTGACCAGGTCAGAGGCCAGTGGGACCATCCCCTTCCTAATTCTGGATACTCTGTATCTCTTAATTTGGCCTAAGGTCTTATCAGCATTTTTGATCACCATATTACAGATGTTGAGTTGGAAGAGTCTATGGGGAGCTATGAAGTCATTGGAAGGTGGGGACCCATCTGTTATCCTGACGTTCATTGAGAATTCTTGCATTTTTTCTATTTGGCAAAACCTCTTTAGGCTACTCGGTGAAACCTCACTGGCACATGGGGCGTCTGGATTTGCTTTAATACCCAGTTGCCAGCGTTTAAGAAACAATCTAGCCAGCTCTAAAGTCGGTCTAGAAGTCAGCTACAGAGGGAGCCTTCAGCTTTTGAGTTTACCCTTCATCTTACCTCTTGTGCATTTTATTATTGATGAGAGAAGAGCTCACCAATGCTCACTCTAACTGCCAGTAGAAGGGAAGGTCCTAGAGTGCAGGGGCGCTTTTCTCTTCTTTTTGTTTTGAGTGTGTAGCATGGGGCTTTTCACATAGTAAGCACTTACCCAGTGTTTATTGGATTGAATTTAATATAATGTAGAATGTTAGAGCTAAAAGTCAACTTAGAGACCTTCTAGTCCAGGGCTTCTGAATGTTTTTGTACATCAGCCAAACCTCTGTATGGTTCAATTACTCTCTAACCCCACAAATGAGGAAACCGGGGTCCATGATTTATTTTACTTAGATGTACTTTTTTGTTGCTAGGGAGGGTTCTAGTAGATATGCCAGGGAGTCATTGGGCAGTGACAACCATATTCTGGAAAAAAAAAAAAAGCAATAAAAGATATTAAATGATAAGAAGAAAAGAAAAGGAAAGGAAGGAGGGAAGGAAGGAAAGAAAGAAAGAAAGAAAGAAAGAAAGAAAGAAAGAAAGAAAGAAAGAAAGAAAGAAAGAAGAAAGAAAAGAAAGAAAGAAAGAAAGAGAGAAAGAAAGAAAGAAGGAAGGAAAGAAGGAAGGAGAAGGAAGAAAGGAAGGGAAGGAAGGAAAGAAAAGAAAGAAAGAAAGAAAGAAAGAAAGAAAGAAAGAAAGAAAGAAAGAAAGAAAGAAAGAAAGGAAGGAAGAAAGGGGGGAAGGAAGGAAGAGTGGTAGGTCAGGAGAGAGAAAGAGAAAAGGAGAGAGAGAGGAAGGAAGAAAGGAAAGAAGGGAAAGAAAAGGAAAAAAGGAAAGAAGGGAATGAAAGAAAGGAAAGGGAAGAAAAAGATATAGAAAGGAAAGATTGAGGCTTGGGGAGGGGAAAGTGGCTTGCTAGAAGTCCCAGTGAGGTGGTGGCTGACTCAGAACTAGAGCCTCAATGCTAACCTGGCACTTAATTAGTGGTGGTTGTCCTTCGCGCTCGAAGAGGACCAAAATTACATCACTATGTTGGAGTTAAGCTACAGTGTGTCTGACTGTGGTTGATCAGACCGGTAAGAGCTAAGAAGGCTCTATATATTTGTGACTATATATCTATATATATACACACACATATACATATACATATATATACACATATATGTGTAGACACACACACATACATATATATACATATACATATATATTTATATGTATACATATTCTATATTTGTACCCATAGGTTGGGCACAAACAGTCCATATGAATGTAATTGGTACTCCACTATCAGCCATGCAAATGAACCTATGGCTAACCATAGACTCAAGGCCACAAATAAGTCAAATCAGGCCTAAACTTCTGTGGAATAAGGTCAGAATTTTTATAAAACTTTAAACTCTGATCCATGATAGTAATCCCATCTTGAGGCTACTAATAAACACTACAATGAGAAGAATTGTGACTTGGAGATCTTAGGATCATAGACTTAGAGCTGACATGGACCTTAGAGCCCATAGGCTAACTCTCTCATTTTACAGGGAGGAAACTGAGGCCTAGAAAGGGGAAGAGACTTGCCCAGGATCAGCCAGCTAGTAGTTTCTGAGGTGGCTTTTGAATGGAGGTCTTTCTGACCCCAAGTCCAATGCTCTGAAGTTTGGGAAAGCCTTATGAAAATTGTTACCTATCACAGAGGGACACTTAGTTCCGTATTTCCCACCACTCTGAAGTCCTAATCAGTAAGGAAACTTCTCATTTGTTTGACTTGTTTCTCAACATATGTGTTCACAAAGAGTGGGGAGGAAAAAATCACCATATAGAGAATTTAAGAACTTAAAACAATATAATCTTAGAATCTTCCATCTCAGAGGGGCCTGTGACTCTGTGCAATGGTAGCCGGGCTTCCTGGAGGAAAGGTTTGTGCTGGTGATGATTTCCTGTCTAAGATGGTAAATATGAAAGTATGTTTCAAAAATATAGGTTTCATACACTGTTGGATAGGGTATGAAAGTAGTCTAATTTTCCTCTATTGTGCTCTAAAATTCCACCCTCCATCCCCAGCCTGTATCTTGGGGGATAGTCCATACTAGCAACCCAACATTTTGGGGTTCTGTCAATATAGAGCAAGCCCCAAAGTGTTCTGTTGCCAAATTTGACTTTGAAATTCCATCTCTGTTTGGTCTTCTTTCTGTTTTAATATTGGTTATGCCCACCAGTGCCAATGGGGATTTCAGTTAGCAGAGTCTGTGCTTCCATTTCAAGGAGTGGCTTAAGGGATGGCATGAGATCTATTTGGAAATGGAGGGGATATCAAAACAAGATATTAATGAAAATAAAGAAAGCCGTTTTAGAAGGAAATACTGCTCCAGAACATGAGCATTGAGTGTTAGAGCTAGAAGGATCTTAGAACAGAAGACACAGAATGTTAGAGCTGTGAGAAGTCTTCAGTTATTAGCAATAGTAATAAAGGCTAGCATTTCTATGGAGATAGAAGAAACTGTACACAGAGTGTTTAGCAATTGAACCAGCATTTATCAAGTGCCTAATATGCACCAGGCACTGAGGAGACAGACAAAAATGAAACAGTCCTCTACTTTCGAGGGGGTTCCTTTCTACTGGGAAGATGTAATGTGCTCACAGATAGATGAGGTCAGCGAAGTGGCTCATTTGGGCCTGCAGTCAGTCAGAAACACCGGAGTTCAAATGTAGCCTCAGACACTTACTAGCTCTGTGACCTTGGGTGTGTCACTTAACCTCTGTTTACATTAGTTTCTAAATGGGGATAAATAACAGTATCTACATCCCCAGGGTTGTTGTGAGGATCAAACGAGATAATGATTGTGAAGTGTGCCTGGCACATAGGAACTGTATCAATGTTAGCTATTGTTACTAGATAGGTAAATACAATGTTATAGGAGAAAAAGCAGAGTTACTAACTGGGATGACTTTGTAGAGGCAGTGACATCTGAGTTTAGCCTTGAAGGAACATAAAGATTCTGAGGGCTGGTTGCCTTCTAGGCTTGGGCAAATACACAAAGGTGGCCGTGCAATGGCAGCTCATTTAAGAGCCAGATGAGGCAGAGAGAGGGGCAAAGAGAGAGCCGAACTGAGGAATTCTAGAGTCTAAACCCTTCAGTGTAGAGATGAGTGTGTACTTCATTGTTCTTTCTACAACACTAGTTGGAAATGTGTGTGTATTTGTATCTTCAGCTCTGACATCCCCTGTCAATGTATATGCATATATTTTTATCTGACACTCTCTCTCCCTCTGTCTGCCTGTCTTCCTGCTTGCCTGCCTTTCTGCTGATATGTCTGTCTGTCTTTGTATCCACAGTGCCTAGCACTGTGCCTGGCACACAGCAAACACATATAAATGCTCTCTCCCTCTTGTCGCTCTCTGTCTAGCTGTGCTGTAGAGGAAATTCTTAGGAGTTCTGGCTTGGCCTGCTTCTGTCCCTTCCAGCTCTTCTCTTAGATTCGGTGACTTGGTACAAGTGGTAGAGGCAGGCCTAAAACCTAGGGTTCCAGTTCTGAGTTTGGCACGTGCTCCATTCCACCACTTAGCCTCCATATCTAATCTTGGGTCTTGCTTGGGATGTTCCTTTAGCAAACCAAGACCAGAGGGCAAGGACTAAAGGATAGAAGAGGGCGGGGGTACTTGTTTACTGGAAATGTAACTTTAGCTGGAATAGGAACTTGTTCAAGCATGGAAGATCTGTTGATTGGAGCTATTTCCTTGCCCCTAAAATATGAGTTGAGGCAGCATGAACTTGCTGTGACTGCCAGACTGTCTCCTCCAGACATTTCCAATTGGCCTCAGAGACCCCGCTCGATCCAACAGTGCCTCAGTAGTGGCAGGGACAGCAGATGGGACTATGCCACCTTAATGGTGCTATGATCATTAATAAACAAAAGAGTGAGGGAGTAGATTCTAGCTGTCTCAACCGTGGTCATGAACAAGTGGGCCCAGTCTAACCCCTTAGATAGGAGATGAATCCATTTCTGACTTATTTTCCTCATCTGTAAAATGCGTGGTTTGGATCAGTCATTGTGTTCCAAGAACTCTCCCAGCTCTGACATTCAAGGTTCTATCTTCTAAGGCTGCTCCCAGGTCTTCTACCCCCTGTTCTCAGACCTCTCCCATCTCTAACATTCTCTATTCTAAAGGTCAAGACCCTCTGATCTTTTGAAAGTTCCTTGAAGCTCTGACGCCTTCTCTTCTCTAAGACCCATTCCCAGTTCTGACATTCTATGTTCCTGAGGTACATCAAAACTTACTTCTTTTCTGTAACATTCTTTGTGTTAAAATCTCTTTCAGCTCTGATATTCGATCTTATTTTGTTTTAATCTCATCTAGCTCTGTTATCCCTTGCTCTTTGGGCTAAGATTTCTGCCACCTCCAGCATTCTGGGTCTCCAGGTCCCTTCCAGCTCTGACATTCTGGGTTGTAAGGTCACTTCAGCCCTGAAAGCCTATCCTTTGTTCTTTTGTAAGGTACATCTAAGCTGTAGCATTCCATTCTGAGGTCTTTTCCAGTGCTAATATTCTGTACTCTATTCTCTAAGATTCCTTTCAGCTCTGATAATCAATGAAAATCTATATTTTCACCAGGTACATTTTCTTCCTTGCAGCAGCAAGGAAGTGGACTGAATGTTCCAGCTGAGTGTTCTTAGCCAGGGTCTTCAGTACAAAAAGGATGATAGAATGAAAGGAACATGTGAAAATACTTACCAGAATGAAATTTCATTCACCAAGAGATTAGCAGATACATGGAATTGTCCTCATGTTCTTTCTCTTGCCCAAGAACACCATCTTCTCAATTGTTTCCAATATCCAATCATCTAACAATATATTAGAGGAAATGTGAACTGAAAATGATTCTTACCTGAACTACCTTTGATGATCCAAGGTTTGAATGGTCATATTGTCACAGGTACAATCTCACTGGATCTTCACTATTTCCCTTTAGGGGTTGGGAATGTAAGTATTATTATCTCCATTTACAGATGGGAAAACTGAGGCTAGGGGCAGGAGGAGAAGTGACCTTACTCAAGGTCCCATGGCTTGTAAGTGGCAATGTCGGAACTCTGAGTGTGGAGACTAGATTTTTGTTTTATGTGCCTCTTACTAAGTCACCCTGCCGGGACCCACTTTTTCAGACTCCAAGCTTTGTACTCTTTCCAGTACATTATGGTGCTTTCCAACAGGTAGCACTCAGTCCCTGGAAAAATCAGGCCAATGAACAATGCCCAGATTAAGGCCAGCCAATGCTGCTTGTCACTGAATGTAAGGAGGGAGCTGAATACGATGATTGGGGCCAAAAGAAATACCCACCACTGAGTTTGTGACAGAGCCAGCTTTTAACATCTAGTGGTTTGTAAAGAACTAGAAATTTTGTCTTCCAGTTATTCCACAAGATGTTTATTTTTCTTCAGCTTTTCTATTTTAAGTACAATACCCCCAGGACTCATTCACCCAACTCACACCACTGGCAAGCTGGGTCTCCAGAGAAGTGGCTGTTACTACTCCCAGAGTTCTAGGGATAAACTTGTGGATGGCTATCCTCATAAACACTAGCTCCCAAACCCCTACTGGTGTGCTTCTTCTTTAACGATCTGCCAGTAGTCTCAATTCTTTAGCAAAGGCATTTACTCAAATGCCTGTAAGAACAGTAATTACAAAGCATTTTCCCCAACATTAAGAGTAAATATACCCAGAGTGCCTGCCTACAAATACACCTAGAATCCAGTGTGAAGGAAGCATGCACTTGAACTTAAAGTGCAGTAGTAGTGAGGTACATGTATAGCCAACATACCTGCTCAAGGCAACTCACAACTCTAGAAATGCAGAATTTTGATATCCATTTTCTCCCCACCAGAGGGTCTTCCTGAAGTTTGCTACAAGTCATTATGCTGTTTATGTGAGCTGTCTGACAGGTCACGCTACCACTAGGCAAGGGCTACCATGCAGTGCCAGAGGCTGGCCAAGCAGACTGTTCTGCTGCTGAGTAGCTTCTGCCAGGCTGGGCTGGCCAGGTTACTTCGTCATTGGACTCTTCTCAGGGCAGGACATTTCTGCTGTATTAGTCAATCTACTGGTCTTGTTCCTCAATAGACATCTATAGTCTTTTTGTATCTGAGGTCACTGGCTTGGTTGGGTGGTACTGTGGTTTTTTTCAGCTGGAGTATTAGAGACCTCTTTCATCTAGGGCAGTGACTCTTAGCTTACAATCAGCAGGAGTTTCTTCCCTTTGACTCCCTCATATAAAAGATGTTCAAGTCTTCCATGCTTTCTAGGGGGAGAATTTCCACTGTGCATCTACAGTACTTTCCCCTTTATATTTCCATGTTTTTGGTTTTTAGCCCCTGTAGATTTTTAGCATTTGCTGAAGTCTTGCTGGGGATCCCCTCTTACATAAGTAAAAAGAATCAGTATAACTTATATTATAGACATTGCAGTCATGAATGTACTAAACATAGTTGTATCATTTACTCCAAATGATTAAAACTAAATAACTACTATTCAGTAATTTTTGCTAATAGTGACTTACATTTCTGTAGCACTGTCAAGTTTACAAAAGCACTTTCCTCACAACATCCCTATGAGATCGATAATGCAGGTATTATTAGGCTCATTTTGCACATGAGGAAACTGAGGCCCAGAGAGATGTCATGCTCTACCAAATATCATACAGTTATTATGAGCTTGTTCCAAAAGTCAAAATAGGTCTACTAACATCAAGTCTAGTGCTTTTTCCACAATACCATGCCTACCTTTTGTATAGTGAAAAAAAAATGTGAATTTGGAACCAAAAGACCTGTGTTCATGTCCCAACTCTGCCACCTATTAGCTGTGTGACCTTAGGCAAGTCACAAGAAGAATCACAGAAACAATCAGAGTATCATTGAGTTGGAAGATGCCTCAAAGGTCATCTAATGTAAACCAGAGGAAAAATTTAGTTTTTTTCACTCCTCTGGGCCTCAGGATTGTTGCAAAGTTCTTTAAGGGTAATGTGATTTGGCAAGCCAATCAGATTACTCCATTCCACTTAAATACAATACGAAAAGATACTCAATCAGTTGTTCTTAATCATAGGTATTAATTTCAACCAATCATAAGCTTTAAATTAAGTGAAAAAAGTCTTTGAAAATGGACTGGCATTACACAGGAATTGCATTCAGATAGACTAAGGAAGCTTCATCACACCCAAGAGGTTTTATGTAAATTATTGGACTAGTTTAGCACTGGAGTCATTCAGGGTGTTGGAGCAAACATGGTGTTCCAGGAAAGCCTCTTAGGAAGGAGTGGGGCAGGGGAAAGAAGAGATCTTGACTTTGGCATCGGCTTCTGTCTCTTTCCCTTGCCCTCTTTAGCCAGAGGAGGTCCTTGGGAGCATTGAAGGCTCCAAAAGATGTTGGACTTCCCATCTTCCCATTGGTATCTTTGCAACATCCCCGGATCAGCTGATAGCAGTGTCTGCATTGGGAGATAAGGACAGACTTATGATAATAATTAACAATAATAATAGCATTTATATATCACTTAAAGTTTTGCATATATATATATATATGATGCTCATAACAACCCTATATGATAGGTGCTGTTATTACCCCTATTTTACATAGATTCACACCTCTGCAAGGAGCCCAGCAAAGAAACTACACCATGCTTAAGGGGAGTTCCTTGGGCAATCCACAAATGGGAGAAAAGAACTTCTGGCAACCAGGGGCTGGTTACATGGGCACTAGAAGCCTGAGCCCACTTTCCCCTGGACTCTGTCTATACTTGTGAGAGAGAGTGCCACAGACTTTTAGGGGGTGTTTTGAACCAACTGTTGTTATTATTCCACCTTGATAAATATCCACTTTCTAAAAGCTACTAAGACTGGCTGAATAAAATGATTCTCAGCAGTTAATCTTAAGTGGAAGCACACTGGTGGAGACTAGAGCCAATGGCATTAGAGAATCACCTCCAAACTTCTAAGAAGTATCTCTAGAACCTTAAGGGGGACATGTAGCCTGGCTCTGGCACCTGAGTCATTTGTAAGAGGGGGAGCTGGAGGTAAGGATGCACAGAGATCGTATGGGTCTACATTGTTGGGCCTCATCCAAAAATGGCCCTATGACTGTAGAGGGAACGATTGGGCCTAGAAAAGGAAAGTCCTATTGCCAATGCAGGTTGCCATCTTCTCTGCCACTTGTAATCTTAATTAAAGAGCACTGAGAAGTAATCCTATATATTTTATCTTGGGAATTTAAAAACATGATTCTGAGAAGTCTTCACCAGACTGCCAAAGGGGTCCAGGACACAAAAAAGGGGAAGACTCTCTTGTCCATATGATCTCTGATATCCCTTCCAGTTCTAACATTCAGTGTTCTAAGATCCCTCCCAATTCTGCCATCCTGTGTCCAAAGTCTTTCCCAGCTCTGACGTTCTATGTTCTTAGGTCCCTTCTACTTCCAAAGTTGTCTATCTCAAGATCTCTTTCAGTTCTGATATTCTGTGGTGGACTGCAAGCTCCACATGAGTCAGCAAGGTGATGTGGAAGCTAAGAAAGTGAATGGGATCTTGGGCTGCATTAGGAGGGGCTCCAGAAATAAAGAGGTAAAATAGTCCCTATGACCTCTACCCTGGTCAAATCAAACCTGGAGTATCATGGTCATATCTGGGCTCCACATTTTAGCAAGTCCATTGGAAAGTTGGAGAGTGCCCAGAGAACAGTGACCAGAATGGTTAAGGGCTTCAAATTCATCCATATGACGGATCTGGGTATGTTTAGCCTGAAGGAGAGAGGACTTCAGAAGGACATGATAACTGTCTTCAAGTATTTAAGGGTCTTCACGTGGATTTGGGATTAGCCTTGTTTTGCTTTGTACCAGAGGACAGAGCCAAAAGCAATGGGGAGAAGTTCAAAGAGGCTGACGAGGCTCAATGTCAGGAATATGCTCTGAGGGTTCTGTGCTTCCTCCAATTTACCCATCCTTCTCATGCCACTCTTGTCCATTTCCTGCCAGAATTGTGCCACAGGTGGTCCAAGAAAGGGTTCTGGGACCCTTTCTTCTGGTATTGTGAGGATTCCAATGGGGCGTATTGCTGCTCACTCATTATCTCTCACTCTTGCCACTTTGGAACTATGGCAAACTAGAATGAGCTGCCTTGGATTCCCCTTCTTTGGAGATCTTCAAGCAAAGCTAGATGAGCACTTGCCCAACTTGTAAAGGGAATTCTTTTTCAGATGAGCACAAGGATCCCTTCCAACTCCGAAATCTCGTCATTTTGATCTATTGCCATCTGTGGCTCTGTAGCCTTGGGTAAATCCCATCTTGCACAATTTCTCCAAGAGTTTGGAGTTTGGCAGAGATCTCAGAGACCATCTATCTAGTCCAACCCATACACAAAAGGAGCCCTGACTGTTATATACCTGACAAGTGCCTGCCCAACCTTTGCTTGATGATCTCCAAGGAGAGGGAATTTGCCACCTCTCATTGTAGCCTCTTCGACTTTGAGATGGCTCCAATTATTAGGACATTAAGCTGAAATGATTACAGTTGTGCCCCTAGGGATCAAATATAATATGTCCAGTCCCTCTTCCAAATGACAGTCCTTTTGAAACTCGAAGATGACTATCTTGTATCCCATCAATTTTCTCCTCTCCAGGCTAAACATGCTCAGTTCCATCAGCTGATCCACATATGATAGCAACTCAAGACTTTCAACATCTTAGTTACTGTCCTATGGACAATCTCCAGCTTACCAGTGCCTTTCCTAATGTGGTACCAAGAACTGAATGCAGTACTTTTGAGGTCATATGAGGTCTAAGCAGAGTAGAAATAGAACTATCAATTCCTTATTCCTAGAAGCTATGCCTCTTTTAATGCAACCTAAAATTGTACTGGCTACTTTGGCTGCCACATCGTATTGCTTATTCATATTGAGTGAGTAATCCACTGAAGCCACCGGGTCTTTTTCAGCACAGCTGCTGTCTAAGCATGCTTTCCCCATCTCATTCTTGTGAAGTTGACTTTTTGGACCCAAGTACAAGACTTTACATTTATACCTACTGAATTTTATCTCATTAGAATTCAGCCCAGTGCTCCAACCTGTTAAGATCTTTTGGGTTCCTGATGATATTATCCAGTAAGCTAGCTCTCTCTCCCAGCTTTGGGACATCTGCAAATTTGATGAGCATATCAGCTATACCTTTATCCAAGTCATTGGTAAAAAATGTTAGAAGGGGAAGGGGATAAGAGAAGGGGAGAGAGATAGAAGAGAGGACAGACTAGGGGAAGGATATTCAGAATGCATGCCATCTTGGGGTGGGGGAGGGGATATGGGATGAAAAATTAGAATTCAAAAATTTGTGGGAGTGAATGTTGAAAACTAAAAATAAATAAATTCGTAGTAAAAAATGTTAAACAACACAGGACCATAATCCACTGGAGACCTCTTGCCATGTTGACACTGAAACATTAACAGCTACTCTTAGAATCTGGCCACCCACATATCTCTGGGCTTTTTAATCAAGAATATAAAATCCGGGTGAACCATAAACATATGTATATATGTATATGTATGTACATATGTGTGTGCATGTATGTATGTATGTGTATATGTGTATGTATGTATGTATATATACATACAGATACAGATATATACAACATTCCTCTTATCTACTAGTTTATTCATCCTGTCAAAAAAGGAAATGAAACTAGTCTGGTATTTGTTCTTGTGGAAGCCATGCTGGCTTTTCGTAATCACAGTTTCCCTTTCTAGAAGTTTGTCAGCCATCTTGGCAAACTTTTAATGGTCCCTTTTAGACTTTTCCCAGGAACCAAAGTCAAACCCACTAGCCTATAGCTTGCAGTTCTCTCCCTCCTTCCCTTTTGTAAAAATGGGACAACATTTGCCCTACTCCAACCTCTCCAGAAACTCACCTTTTTAAAAATTTCTCCATTTGAAGATTTTAGATGTTGAAATCTGTGGCTGAAAACCATATCCTATTAGCAGCAACTTCTTGGTACTGATTTATCATTTCCCTTTCTACAAGTGATTTTCCAATGAGTTTGGGGAGCCATTTGGGATGGCCTTGAACTTTAGAAAGCAAAGTAAATGTAGAAAGTGGCAATTTCTGACATGGACATCAGTCTTATTTTTATGAGATGCATGTTACTTTGGATAGTGATATGTTTGTGTGTATTTTTGTATATTTGGCTTTTGGCTGAAAGATCAATTCTTCGAACCCATGTTGGGGTGAAGACTTAGGGAACCAACACTTATGCTTGTCATTTTTCTCCTAAATTGTAAAGCGATGAAGGAGACACTGTGTCTTAGCTAAACTTCATCTCTGCCTACCACTTGACATAGCGCTCTGCACATAGTAGATTCTTATTTAGAGGTTGTCAAATGAATAATCAATGATGGGAATAAAATGGACCTGGGCCCAGTTCTCCTTACCGATAAGAACTTCATGAGCATATTAGTTTTTCATCACTAGAGGTATAGAAGCAGAATTAGTCATAAGTTGGGGATGTTGTGGATGGAATTCCTACTTTTGCTAGACTAGATGACCTCTACAGGTCTTTCTGATTCCAAGATTCTCTTATATAAAGATGATACAAGTGATCAGTAGGATATTCCCTCTCTGAGACATTTCCATTAATAGTTAATTATTAATTGAATGATCCACACTGGCTGGCCATTTCCCACTTATTGCCAATAGTATATATTAGAATACTAGAGCAGTAGATCTAGAAGGACTTTAAGGTATAGAATATTAGAGATGAAAGGGTCCCTAGATCATTGAGTATAGACAGTAGAGTTGGAATGACCCAAAGAAGACGGAATAATAGAACCATGCAGAACTTTAGAATGTAGAAAACCAGAGTCAAAAGGAAGCTTTGACTATTGAAAATAGAACGTTGGCACTAGAAGATACCCTGGAGATTATCTAGTCTGTCTCTCTTTTTTTCAATGAAACAGTGAGGCCAAATGAGGAGGAAGTGACATATACAAGGTTCCACATCAAACTCTTTTAACAGATGGCCAGGATAGGAGCCCATGTCTCAGATTCACAGTCCTGATCTCTCAGTCCATTGCCTCTGGCCAGAGACTTTGTCCCAGCATGTGTCTCCAGTAAAGATGCTAACCAACCCACTTGGGGGAGAGACTGCATCCTTGACCATGGTTGGCACCATGCTTGTGCCCCAACTCAGCTGACCCAATGTGGATATGATTCTGTTCCATTTCTCTCTTACACCTTGATGAGTACAACGCCCCCTTTTTTCTATTGAATGGGCTTCTTTCAGTTCTTGGCAACCAAAGTGCAAGCCAAGCCCTTTCTTACCTTCTGTCAGGGATACTTATTACTAAAACCCAATCTAATGAAAGGACGCTGGGGGAGTGTTGATATTTATAGCCTTGTTAATACTGTTTTCTGCTTCTCATGCTGTTTATCACTGCAACAAAAAGTACTTGGAAATAAACACCATGTACTGCCCCAAATATCACTCTGTGTCGTCAGTACTAGTTTAAAATAGCAACTTGTGCTTTCTTAGGTGAGTATAGCAATTGAAACATTTATTTACTCCTTGGTAGAAAGGACTAGTTTTCTACCAGAAAAACCATGGGTAAATTTAAGATAAGGCAATGCAGTGAGATGCATTTGCCCTGAAAGAAAGCCACATATTTTCTGTTGACAGACAGGACAGACTTACTCCTTCAATTAGTTGAGATTCTGTTTATCTACTGAGATTCCATTTTGTCCCAGCTGTTGCACATCATCCAGTAAAAAATCATCTCAACAGCTTACTAGCTATTTTGAACAAGTTTGGATGCCTTAAAACAGAAGTGTCAATTTCACTGTCCTATGGCCTCAGGCAGCTTGCAAAATACCAGAGGGTAGCCAGAACCAGATTAAAATGTCTTTGGGAAACACTGAAGAAATAAATAAAAATACAGTACAATATACAGATAATATTAATTTGTGATTTTCTAAGTCAGTATGTAACTCACATGATACTACTGCCTTGAGATATTTTGATGATAGTTTCTTTGGAATATCATGATCATTTTTTTATCATTCAATTTGATTCATTCATTGAATCTTGGAATTGGAAGGGGCCTTAGAATATAGGACAAAAAAAAAAAGAAATCTTAGAACATAGAACAGGGCCCTTAGAACACTGATTTTAAAGAGTTTGGAAAGGTCCTTAGAAATGATTTGATCCAATTCCCTCGTTTTGTAGATGAGGGAACTGAGGCCCAGAGGTGAAGTGATTTGCCCCAGTTCATCTAGGTAGTAAGTAAAAGGGCCAGGTAAATTTTAATCCATATCTCCTAACTCCAAATCCAAAGCTTTTCACACCACACCTCACACTACGCATGTTTATTTAATGTCTACTCCACCTCTTCCATATAGTCGGTTTCTTTTCTAATCCTAAGTGTTTTACTGATTTAAAAACATGATTCTGAAAAATGAACCATAGGCTTCACCAGGGGTGCACAACACAAAAAGAGTTAAGAATGTCTGCTGTAAGACTATAAATTGCAGAGAAGGTACTGACTGGTGCTGGTAGAGGGAATTCCTTTATCTGGTAGTTACTATACTTATCTGTATCCATATGTGAAACAAAGGTAACTATCTATAACACAGGCCATGATCTCCAAGACCTTACAATCCAATGGGAAGAAAAAAGAGCAGGCATAGAAGTGTATAGCAGCAAGACTTAGTGAGAAAAGTCCACACTGGGTGTACTGAGAAATTTGAGGAAACAGAGAGCACTTATACCTTGGGAAGAAGGGGGGTGGTAGTGGAGAAAGTGAGTGGGGGAAAATTCGGGAAGAACTGTCTATTTTTTAAAAATATATCTTTCACTGAAATGTAGTCTTTTCATCTTGATGGTTTCTTCTGGTACCATTCTTACCCAGTGCCTTATCTTAGTGTGGAAGGGACTGTAACTTCTCTCTCTCTCTCTCTCTCTCTCTCTCTCTCTCTCTCTCTCTCTCTCTCTCTCTCTCTCTCTCTCTCTTTTAGGCAGTTAGGGTTAAGTGACTTGCCCAGGGTCACACAGCTAGTAAGTGTCAAGTGTTTGGTCTGAGGCCAGATTTGAATTCAAGTCCTCCTGACTTCAGGGCCGGTGCTCTATCCACTGTGCCACCTAGCTGCCCCGGGACTGTGGCTTCCCAAGGATGGCCAGGGAAGGGCAAGCCGGGCAGATCCTGCCAAACAGAAGGGGAGATGAGCTCAGGGGCTGACACCAGACTGTTACGTCCAAGGGCTAGCCAAAGCAAAGGCTCACAGTAGCTTTACCAGGCAGTGGGTTAGGCAAACACAGGTTAAGTGACTTGCCCAGGGTCACACAGCTAGTAAGTATAAGAGGCTGGATTTGAACTCAAGTCTTTCTGACTCTGGGTCTGTTATTCTGTGCACCCCTAGATACCCTATCTTCCTCATAGCTGCCAAATTGATATTCCTAAAGCACAGATATAACTACATCATTCCATTGTTAAGGTCCAGTGATTCTCTATCACTTCTAGGATAAAGCACAAACTCCTCTGTTTGATCTCTAAAAGTCCGTCATAATCTCTTTTTGAAGGTGTTGTTTTCTTCAGTATTTTTGTGCCTTTTTTTTTACCATTCTCTTTTCATAATTTTTTTGCATTTTTTCATATGACCATAGATAGCTTTGATTTCTTTTTTTGAAAACTGCCTGTTCATATCCTTTGACCATTTATCAACTGGGGAATGACTCTTCTTTTTACAAATTTGGTTCAGTTCCATATATATTTGAGAAATGAGGCTTTTATCAGAAGAACTTGCTGTAAAAATTTCTGATATTACTTCATTAGCTATGTCGTTAGCCATTAGCAAAATGTCGTTTCCCTGATTATCTCTTTTAATTAGGTCTATTTTTTGCTTTTTGGCAGCTAGGTGACTCAGTGGATAGAGCACTGGGCCTGGAGTCAGGAAGACTCACTTTCCTGAGTTCAGATCTGGCCTCAGACACTTCCCAGCTGTGTGACCCTGGGCAATTCACTGTACCCTGTTTGCCTCAGTTTCCTCATCAGTAAAATGAGCTGGAGAAGGAAATGACAAACCACTCTAGTATCTTTGCTAAGAAAACCCCAAAATGGGGTCATGGAGAGGCAGACATGACTGAAACAACTAAACAACAACAACAAAATTTTTACTTTTGCTCTGTTTGAGATCATGATTACTACTTAATGCTATCTGTACATGACATTCTACCTATTACTTCCATGCCTTTGTACAAGCTGTCCCTTATGCCTGGAATGCTCTCCCTCTTCATGCTTGCCTCTTAGAATCCCTAGCTCCTTTCAAGGTTCAGATCAAGTACCAGCTCTTGCAGGAGGGCTTTCTTGATTCCTATAGTGGTCAGTGCTTCTCACCAAAAAATAAAATGCTTTGTATTTATTTTGTATATTATTTATATATATTTATCTGAGTAAATCCAGAACTCTGATGTTAGAGTCCAGGTATAATAACTCTACTGTCCTTGAGATGAAAAGAACTTGCAAGTCTTTCCCATTTTTCTTCTGTTCATTCTCCTTCCATTTTCATCCTGAAATGCCTTTGGGATTACTTTACTTAAGTGGTGCTGTCATCAAGCTTTTTTAAAATTTAGTTTACTCTCTGATGTTTCTCTTTTTTGAGACAATAGTGCTCATAATCTTTCATCTTGGTAAGATTTTGGTAAGATTTTTACAAATGAGTTTATATCATAAACTAGTGCTGCCTTTGATTGGCCTTTCTCTGTGATAAGTCAAGTGTTTGCTGAGTGAGGCACTTTTCTAGAATCTTTTGGTTTCCTTGCTATAATAATTGATTTTCACCAGTTAAATGTTTGTATAGAAGTATCAATGTCATTTCTACTGTCTGTTTCTGATTTTCATTATCGTAACATTTAAATAGGTCAGGATTGAGTGCTTCAATTACATGCCATCTCTTTTTCTCTTTTGTTTAGCTTTATACTAATTCATATCTTTGCTTTAATAAGTTGGGAGTTGATTATATGCAGACAGCTGATTCACATCAATAATGAGTCTTTTCCTATTGGTTAAAACATAATTAGTTTCATTTTTGTGATGTTAATCAATGCTTTTCATGTTCAGGGCCTCAATTATTTTCTAAAGGGAAGTATTCATGATATGCAGTTGAAAAGTCTCTGACTTTTTTCATATGCACCCATAGAGGAGAAATGTCTCTAAAAAGAACAAATACAGAAAAAGGCATGATTGGACCAAATGTATATAACAGAGATCTCTGTTGGATGCCACAAAATTGTGACAGCTTTGAGGAGTTGACTCACAGGTTATCTGAAGGAAGGGAAGATGCCAAAAACATACAACAGATTTTGGACCTTATTAATATTGAAAAAAGATGTCTAAGCAGATAACTATAATACAAATTGGAGTGTGAAAAGTATGTAATATAGATATACATTTATTATGTATGTGTGTGTGTGTGTGTATGGATAAGTGTGTGTGAGGCAAAATCAGAAGAGCTAACTTCAGATCTTGCCACTGATACATACGGGATATGTGACCCTGGGCACTTGCCCACTTAATCTTTCAGTGCCCAGGCGGTGCTGTAGGACTTGCAGAGCTGATACAGCTGCAATCTTCATTGGTAGAAAACATTTTCTAATTAGGAGTTACTAATACCAATGAAATCACAGGATTGTTCTCCCCCCTCACCCAACAACAACAAAAAATAGGTCCAAGGTTGTATATAAATTGTCACCAAAGAGAGGTATTATGAAGCCTGGGAATGTCCAAGACACAAATCCAGAAGAGAAGACTAAATCCAAAACATTTTAAAGGCAAAACCTCAAATAAAAACATGGCTTGCCCATAAGATCAATTAGAATTTCTAGAACAAACTATGCAAGAGTTTAAAAAAGAGTTTTAAATGATATCATAAATGAAATGAGAGTAATAGAAGAAAGAATTAGAAAAGAAATGAGAGATACGGAGGAGAGACTTGGAAAGAGAATCAACAAAACGTACAAAACCTACCTGAATAACAGTAACAGAAAGTAAAATGGACCAAACAAAAGTTAATGATTCATGAGACATGAGGAATTATTAAACAAAATCAAAAGATTGAAAAAAATAGAAGAAAATGTAATAATAATAACAATAGCTAGCATTTATATAATAGTACCTTCTATGTGCCAGGCATTGTGCTTAGTACTTTACAAATATGATTTCATTAAATCCTCAGAACAACTCTGGAAGATAGGTGCTATTATTATCCCCATTTAACAGTTGAAGAAACTGATCATAAGTGACTTGCCCAAAGTAAATGTTTGAGGCCAGATTTGAACTCAAGTCTTTCTACTTCGGGCCCAGAGCTCTATCCACTAGGCTATCGAGCAGCCTTGGTATCCATATTAAGGTTATTCCATATCAAAAAACAACTGATCTGTTCAACAGTTCAAAGAAAGATAATTTAAGAATTATTGGGGCTCTTGGAAGCCATGACAAAAAAGCAAAAAGATCTCAGACATATTTCAAGAACTCATGAAAGAAAACTGCTCAGATCCCTTAGCCCTAGTGGGCAAACTGGAAATAGAATGCAGTGGTCACCTCCAGAAAAAACTTCCAAATAAAAGCTCTCAGGATCATCATAGTCAAAATTCAGACCTTCTAGGTTAAAGAAAAATACTGTAAGCAACCAAAAAGAGACGTTTCAGGTAGCCACAGTCAGGATCACACAAGATTTAGCAGCTACCACTATAAAGGAGGAGAGAGCTAGACTATAATATTCAAAAAAGCAAAAATATAGGTTTACAACCAAGAATAACTTATCCAGAAAAACTGAATATAATCCTTTAATGTATCTTTAATGGACTAGAAGACTTCTAAGCATTAGTGATGAAAAGGCTAGAGCTGAGTAAAAACTTCAAAATACAAACATGAGAGTAAGCTGATTTACCTTAAAAAGGTTAATAAAAGCAAGCAACCAGAAAATACTTTTTTAATGATGAACTGTTTGTATTTTAATGAGGAAGAGGGAGATGATACAAGCATTCCCAGGGGAGGAATGGGGGAAGAGGAGAATTTATCTCACATAATTGGGAGGTGGAAGTAGAAGTCTGTACAAATGAGGAAGGGGTGGAGGAAGCAGACATCACACCAACCTCACTTTGTTGAACAGAACCAAGAGAACAATTTATACGATAATGATGATATTGTAAAAACTGGCAATGTTGAAAGACTTAAGAACTCTGACTTACTTAAATCACCACACTGGTTGCAGAGTACTAATGATTTAGAATGCTGCCAACCTCCTGACAGAGAAGTGATGGACTGACTGTGCAGTGAGACAGACATTTTTGGATATGGCTAATGTGGGGATTTTGTTTTGCTTGACTCTGCATTTTTGTTTTAGGTCCTTTGTTTTGCTTTTCTTTTTTCTAGCGAGGGTGAGGTGGGAAGAAGACAGAATAGATGCTTGTTAGTTGAAAAAGTAGCCAGAACGGTTGGACTAGTTCACAACTCCATCAACAATGCATTTATGTCCCAATTTTTCCACATCCCTCCAACATTCTCACCAGGTGAGAATGATAGACTCAGAGAGGATAGAGTATTCAAGAGTAGAGAGTGGTCACTATCAGAGAGATTGGGAAAGATGAGTACTGAGGAGTGACCATCACATGAGGTTGGGAGCCAGATTGCAATGAGTTGGGAAATGAGAGGAAAAGTGGAGATAACTAATGTAAACAGGTTTTTTCAAGGAATTTGGCTGAGAGAGAGGAGAGAGATAGGACAATAGCTTAAGGGCATAGTGAATCTAGTGAAGGATTTTTAAGGATTGGAGAGACTTGTTGCAGGGAAGTACGAATATAGAAGAGTTGGCCTTCATGAGAAGGATCACTTCTTTGTCAGTGACTAGGGCAGGGGTGGGGAGCCTGCAGCCTTGAGGCTACATGTGGCCTTCTAGGTCCTCAAATGTGGCCCTTTGACTGAATCCAAACTTCACAGAATAAATCCCCTTAATAAAAGGATTTGTTCTGTCAAACTTGGACTCAGTCAGAGGGCCAGATCTGAGGACCTAGAAGGCCACATGTGGCCTTGAGGCCACAGGTTTCCCACCCCTGGACTAGAGGAAAGTAGGAGAGAGTAGAGGAATAATGCCTATGGTCTTTGAGATGAAGAAAATGGACTAAGGAAGCTCATGGAAGTTGGCCCATTTTCTCAGTCAGGTGAAATGTGAGATCCTTACTTGAGAGAAATGGGCGAGATGGAGGCGTGGGAGATTTGAGGAGGGAAGAGAAGGTTTAGAATAGCTTTGTAGGGAGTAAGATAAGGAATCGATGTTTGAAGAATAGGAGAACTGCCTTACTGTAGTCAGGTCCCAGTTGAAGGGTGATAACCTGAATTTGTAACATAGCAGCTAATCTTCATGAGTACTAAGTTGTGACTTTTTCCAAATCTGAATCTGAGAGTAGAAGGGGAAGAGGGTAATGGATCACTGGTTTAACCTAGAACTAGGGTTTAGTAAGAAATAAGCTGCAATAGAGAAAGGCATGAAGGATCTAAGAGCAGAGGATGGTACAGAGTTGAAATGAGTCAAGATTGGAAAGAGAGAAAAGTGAAGGGTAATTGCTTGAGAAAGTGGAGGATTAGGAGGGAGGAGGCACAAGGAGAGGCAGAATGATGGGAGGTTATGGTCAGAAGACTGGCAGAGTTTCTAATTAAGGAAGTAGATCATTCATGGTGAGATCCAGTGTGACAATTCCCGTGTAGCTGAGGTGAAATGAAGGAGTAGGTCATGCGATTGAAAGAGGCTGAGGTATTGGGCAGTTTGGGTTTGAGTTTTATTGGTTTGAGGAAACATCCACATGAATATCGAAGTCTCATATATAATAATAATAATAATTAATATCTATATAAATGATATAGAGCTTATTGTGTACTAGGCACTGTGTTAAGCCGCTTTGTAAATATGATCTCATTTGATCTTCACAACAACCCTGGGAGGAAGATGCTGTTATTATCCCCATTTTACAGATGAATGAACTGAGGTAGACAAAGGTCAAGTGACTTGCCCAGGATCACACAGCTAGTAAGTGTCTGAGGCTGGATTTGAACTCCGGTCTTCCTGACTCAAGGCTCAGGTCTCTGTGCACTGTGGCATCACCTAGCAGCCTCTTAATATAGCATATGCTCATATAGGGCAGGACTTGGGGAAAAGAGGAAGATGCTGAGGAAGATGCTGAGCACCTTGGAAAAGGAGGGGAAATGACCTGGCTACCAGCATATAACAGCCACTGTGATTCGAACTAGGTGGAAAATTTTGGTTGAGTGGACTTCAGAGGAGGAAAGGCAGCTGAATGATGGACATGAAGAGAGGGAGGTGGCAATGGGAGAAGCTCACATTGTTCTGACTCTCCCTTCCAGGCCAACGTCCAAGACTCTAGATTCAGTGCCCTTTCTGCTACCTCCTAATAAAGAGAAATAAGACCCACCACAAAGGTTTCTAATCTACTTAGAGATTAGCAGCAGCCTCCTCCTGTCATAAGATCAAGGGTAGGCATGTAAGAGAATGTGGAGCCAGGGCTGGAGAAGATGTCATTGGGAGGGAAACCAGTGAGGATTGCAGATTGAAAGATTAGCGAAGCATATCCCCCTCATTTTATAATTGAGGAAATTGAGGCACAGAGAAGTTAAGTGAGTTGCCCAGGTTCATATAGCTGTTCATATAGCTATTAAAAATGTCTAAGATAGGATTCGAATCCATGTCTTCCTGACTCCAAGTCCAGCACTCTCTTTACTATTCCACCTTATGTCTCAGAAGCATGAGATAAAGAGATCCAGGAGGAAGGGATGTTTGTTCACTATGGAATAAGAATTCTAGAGGGCACAATAGAACAGGTGGTGGCAGTTGGAGTGGGCCATGGATGGGGTAGAATTGAGGAGGATGGAAATGAAAGAATGGGAGGTGGGAATTAGGGATAGTTTGCTCTTCCACTGCCAATGATTGATTAATACAGGAATAAGGAGAGAAATAGGAGGTTGGAGATTGTTATTTTGCCCTCCCTCCCCAAATTACCTTGTATTCATTTTGAATACATTAAGAATATACTTGTTTATACCTGTTGTCTCCCTGGTAGATTATGCCTTGAGGGCAGAAACTGCCTCTTTTTCTTTATCTCCTTAGTGCTTAGTGAAGTTCCTGGCACATAGTAGGTGCTTAATAAATGCTTGTTGATTGATTGGCTGCTGATTCTTCTTGGGCCCAGGGGCTGAACTAGAAACTGTTCCAAAGTGGGATCAGTTGTCTTTGGTGGTAGAGCTTCTTGTTACCCAAGGTCTTCAAGTAGAGTCTGAACAGACAGCTGAACAGAGGATTCCTGTTCAAGGAGGTGCCGGGAGCACCTGCGTCCCCGGCCGTGGTCTGATGCTGGCAGAGTGTGAAGAGAGAAAGAAAACGGGCCAGGTGAGAGCAGTGAAGAACAAACTCTGTTTATTGATCTGAGGCTCACTTATATAGTACTGGATCAAGCAATAGTAACATTATTGTTCATGAAAAGTACAAATCTAATTAAGTGATTTCCTTACTTCCTTGTACCTTGTCTGTTGCATTCTTTCCTGCTGTCCTGTCCCGTACCCCATCTGTTTCCTCCCTTCCTGCATCCTGTTCTCAAGAGACGGAACAGGGGGGTGTTGAGCCGACATCCTGAGTTTCACAGCTGTCAGGCTTAGTACAATCTACAGGTAAGACCCGAGCTGGCCTAAGCTCTCCAACTCCCCAAAGCTGGCCCTCTACAAAGAGGGACCAGAGAAAATGCCCTCTGAGAATCTCCTCCAGCCCTGAATGCTCTTAATGGAGTGATAATTGCTTTGCTGCCAATCACCATGCAAAAGCCCTTTGTAAAAGCAGAAATAAAGATGTCCTCGGGATGACCCTGGGAAGGAGGTCATGCAACTGTTATTAGCCCCATTTTGCAATGAGGAAATTGACTTAGTGAGCTTATATGACTTGTTCAAGGTCTTATGGCTAGGAAGTAGTAGAGCAAGGATTCAAGTCCAAGTCCTTTGAGGTAATGAGGAGACAGCATGAAAAACAACTGTGTACAAACAAGCTAGGTGGCCGCTAAGTGGTGCCATAGTGGATAGAGCGCTGGGTTGGGAGTCAGGAAGAACCAAATTCAAATGCAGCCTTAGATACTGACTAGGTATGTGACCCTGGGCAGGTCACTTAACTTTTGTTTGCCTAATCCACTCTAGAAGGAAATGGCAAATCATTCCAGTATCTTTGCCAAGAAAACTCCATGGACAATAGAGTCCATGGAATCATGAAGAGTCAGACGCAACTGAACAGCTGAACAAAACTTGACATTATTCATCCTACCTAGTTATGGTTCTTCACAACCTTATAGTGCTATATAAATATGACTTATTATCACTGAAAACTCTATCCTGTTGTAATATGTACTAGCTCACACTTATGTACCTGGATTTTCACTGATATTTTTTTAAGTGCTTATGAGTAGAATTTAATTATTTTCACTTGGGGTTAATTGGACAATGTTGTGGTGTAGGAAAAAGAGCAAATATCTGGCTGTACTACTGACTTGCTAAGTGACCTTGGATAAGTACTGTACTCTCTGAAGGGATTAGTAGCACTCCCCTTTTACCTAGCACCCCACCCTGATTTCCCTGCTCCCTCCTCTCTGTGATCAGGGCATGCAGATGGCTTTTTAATCATAATCCCCACACCATGCTAACAAAATCCAGGCAGAGTGCCCCTAAACTAAGATTAGGGTTTTCCTTTTCAGCCCAAACATCTGGGTGGAGATCAAAGGCCCCCTTACAGATAATGATCTGGTTTAGGCTTAGTCTTAGCTACACCCAAGATCTTCTCTGGCTTCTCCAGCAAATACATTTGAATCCAAGCAAAAAGCACACTGAGGAGGCAACTTCATTGTCCAATGATCTGGAATTTTTTCTTCAGTGTCTGTTTCAGATTTCATTCTATGTTCTGAGGTTCTTTCCACTTCACATATTTTATGTTCCAAGGTCATCAGATCATCAATTCAGCCCAGACATGTACCTGACAAGTGTCTCTGAAGACCTCCACTGACAGGGACCCTGCCACCTGTGGGGGCACCCCATTCCATTACTGGATCACGTGCTCCTCTGCAAGCTCCTCCCATTGCCTTGAATTCTGATTGCTGGGGCCAGGCAGAACATGATTAGACTCTCTTCCATGGGACAATCCTTTAAGTACTTGAAGACAGTTATCAGGTTCCTTCTTAGTATTTTCTTCCCCAGGCTAAACATTTCTTCTTATTCCCTCCTCCTCTTCCCCTAGTAGAAAGTAAGCTCCTCTCAGGGCCATGTCCTGGTTTGTGGTCCCTGTCACCTAGGAAGGAAGAAAGGAAGGAAGGAAGAGAGGAAGGAAGGAAAGAAGGAAGGAAGGAAAGAAATAGGTGTTTAATAAGTGCTTACTGTGCTAAGCATTTTATAATTATGATCTCATTTGACCTTCACAGGAGATAGGTGCTATTGTGATCCCCATTTTACAGTTGAGGAAACTGAGGCAAACAGAGGGAAAGTGACTTGCCCAGAGTCATATAGGTAGAAATAATCTGAGGCTAGATTTGAACTAAGGTCTTCCTGATTCCATGGGCAGCTAGGTAGTACAGTGGATAGAGTGCTGGGCCTGTAGTCAGGAAGACCTCAGTTCAAATCCAGCCTCAGACACTTACTCGCTGTGTGAGCCTGGGAAAGACACTTCATCCTGTTTGCCTCAGTTTCCTCATCTGTAAAATGAGCTGGAGAAGGAAGTGGCAGACTACTTCAGTACCTCTGCCAAGAAAACTCCAAATGGGGTCAGGGAAAGTTGGGCATGACTTAAATGACTAAGCAAGCCAAAAAAGCTTTCTGACTCCAGGCCTAGCACTCTATACACTGTACTATCAGCTACCTCATCCATAGTAGATAATAAATGCTTGTTGGATTAGATTGGACGATCTCAAGGCCCTTCACCTTCCTTCTTGCTTTGCCCTAGACAGTCTCCAGTTTATCCTTATTCTTCCTATACCATGGGCTCTAGAACTGATCTCGGTACTCAAAAGGATACACTCTGAGCAAGGCAGGGAAAAACAGCCCTCTCTGTGGCCTCCCCTTCATATCCTCTCTCAATTCATCCTAAGGCTACATTAGAGGATTTTCACTCATAGTGAGCTTGCAGGCCACTGAATCCTTCAAATCTCTTTTCAGTCAAAGTGGCTAATCAAGGTGCCTTCATCTTGTACATGTAAAGTTGATTTTGTGTAAGACTTGACATTTATTCCTATGAAATTTCATTGTATATACTCAATATATACCCACCTCAGGAGGGTCCTCAGGGGCCAGCCTGGCTCAGCCACCTGAAGGTGACTCTTTTTGGCCACAGCAGCTCAGGTGGCACAGCCCTGAAGTCAGAAGGACCTGAGTTCAAATTCGGCCTCAGACCAAACATTTGACAAGCACTAGCTGTGTGACCCTGGGCAAGTCACTTAACCCCAATTGCCTTTTAAAAAAAAACCAACAACTTCCCATGACATAGGTAAGATGATGGATCAAAAAATGTGACTGAGGGGGCAGCTAGGTGGCACAGTGGATAGAGCACCGGCCCTGAAGTCAGGAGGACCTGAGTTCAAATCCGGCCTCACACCAAACACTTGACACTTACTAGCTGTGTGACCCTGGGCAAGTCACTTAACCCCAATTGCCAAAAACAAAAGCAAAAAATGTGACTGAGGCCTGTGAGATTCTAAGACCTGTTGATTCCATAGAGGATATCATGTGAAGGCAAAGATGACTTCAGAAGGATATATTCAAAAGTGGAAGAAACTGTATAGACCTTTATAATGTCTTGTTTAATGGTAACTATTTAAGTGGTCTTGTATAGACTGAGGGAAAAGAAGAGGTGCCTTTGTCTACTCTGTTTTTAGGGAGTTAGAACCTTTGGGGAGAGAACTATGGGAGAACATGAGCATGAGAATCAGAAGGCCTAAGATGGGCACTAGTGAGGGAAATAGACATATCAGCGGATCAGAGACCCATTGAGGAATTTATTCTAATAACAATGTATATTTCACTAATTGAGGTACGTAATTATCTGTTTACAGGTTGTAGATCCCAGTAGCATGTAAACACCTTTAAACAGAGATCATTTTTGTTTGTTTGTTTGGACGGTGTCCCCAAAGCCTAGAGAGATGAAATCTGGATCCTTTGAAATATTATATGCACCATACTTTGAGTAGGATAAAAAAGCAGACATTTCATTTGTTCTTTGAGGCTCAAATATGTAAAATAGAATTAATTTACGTTGAATTTTATAAGGTTCTGTATGCCACCGGCTCTTCACAGACAGGTGGGAGACCACACAGATAGGGGACAAAGTGCAACATGATCTGGTCCAGGTATCATTTGGTCTTGCTTTGCTCTTTTCTTTGTTAAAGGGATGGTTTAATTAGTGGGTATAGGGGGAGCATATTGGGGGATGATTGTGCTATTATACACACTGGCATCAGTAGAATTTGAAAATAAATGACAGACTCTTTTACAATACTGCTGCTCTGTCCAGTTGACCAGGGTGTGAAAGTGAGAGGGCCAGGGCTTGAACCTGGCTGTAATTCCAGGTTGGAAAGCAGGCAAATCAATTTCTCTAGGCACTTGGACTCTGAAAGTTAAAGTTGTATAAAAATGAATTTGCATTGAGTTTTTTAAGATTATATATTAACTACTGAAAGCAGGCAGTTTTACAACCTGCCTTGTAAAAGAAAATAACAAATAGCAGTGTTGTCTTCCCCTGAGGCCGCAGGACCCCTCCTCCCCCATACATACACATACTCATACACGCTGCTGCTTATGACTTATGAAAGGTTTTTGGTTTTTTCCCGAAAAATTACAAATCAAGCTGGCAATCATCGGTAAAAGCAAACTCTGCCACCTCTTCGCTGTGTGTCCTTAGACAAGTTAGTTTATCTTTCTGAGTCTCAGACCCCTCATCTGTAAAATGAGGGAAGTATCCTAGCTGGCTTCCTAATCTACTCCTGCATCTATGAGCTACTTTTTCCAATATGAAATATAAAGTCACTAATAATTTTTCTGGTTTGTGGAAAGATCAAATTGCTTCAACTCAGAATTTGTGTTTGGCTTGTGTGATGACTTTCACTAATTAATTGATGGAAATTGTCACAGATTTCTTATTAGCAGCTATTTCTGTCATTGTCTTCAAGGGCATTGTCTATCACAGGCCAGGTAGCTGAGAGAATGCTTCCTTCAGCCCCAATCCAATAAATTACAGTTAGCTAACTACAGAACCCTAGACTATGTCAGCCATGTCCAAACCCCATGCAATGGCACTCATCTCATTTTTACAAATAAAATTGTTGGGCTCCTCAGACTTTTCACCAAAAAATTACACAACTAGGGGCAGCTGGGTGGCACAGTAGATAAAGCACTGGCCCTGGAGTCAGGAGGATCTGAGTTCAAATGCAGCCTCAGACACTTACTAGCTGTGTGACCTGGGCAAGTCACTTAACCTGGATTGCCTCCCCCCCCAAAAAAAAAAAAACTACACAAATAATTTTCTTTGCTTGTATTTTATTCAAACAAAATTAAGAATTTGTTATATAACAGCAACACAAACACATTTTAAACATACAATAAAAGTAAAGTAACATATACAGATATTTATAACTGATAAAATCATTTGTAATGTTTCTGTTTATAACTCTTAGAATCACAACCATAGTAATATTATTGTTAACATGTTTTTGTTACACTTTCTTGAAACATGGCATTATTAATATCAAGACTCATAATACTTTTTCAACCACTAATTAATATTGATGTTTTGTCTTGGAATATAGCTGCATCATAAAATCCCACCTCCCACAAAGAAGACCAACAGTAGTACAATGTGGATTTCTTTGTTTGGTAACCCAAGATAGGTCCTGGACCTGGGATTTCATTGGTTAAAGAAAATTCCCAGGTAAGGAAACACCCTCTACCAGTGTAGGTCAGCACCTTCTCTATAATTTATAGATATGGGAGCCTAGAGCAGGGCTTCTTAAACTTGGGTTTAAGGTTAAGAAGCGCTGACCTAGAACACCAAGAGGTTAAGTGACTTGAGTGGCATCATACAATCAACATGTGTCAGACATGGCACCTATGTCGGATTTGAAATCTAGTCTTCTTGGCTCTCTCTACCTGCTATGCCATATAGCCTTTTAGTAAACCAGAGAATTCTTCACTCACTTATAGCCAAAACATAATGAGATTTTTTTAGGTTCAAATGCTTGTTTCAGCGCACTATCACAAGACAAGGCTATTAATTATTCTTGTTAGGATGGAGTAAGACAGTGTGTTTCATATTTGCCGTGACAAATGGGTTTCTTATGCATTCCTATTTAAAGATACCTAGGTCTTTAAATTAAAATGAGAATTGCCTCTGTCGATCAGTCAATTGATTAGTACACAGGTCTTTACTTCTATTTCATTTGCAGGACAAGTATTTTTAAATTGAGAAACTTCAAAAATACTATTTTGCAAATTTGTTATCCGTAGCTCAATTTTTTTCCTAAATATAGTCACTTTATCTTTATGAATCAGACTGTGAGTTTGAGGTTCTTACATTGATTTATGTAGAACAGACAGTTTTTCAAAAATGCCCACCTAACACTCAAGGTTTAGAAGGAAATTTTTGTTATAAAATGAATGTGTTTCGTTTTTATTATCATCATTAAGAAAATGGACTACTTCTTCTTTTAACTCAGTCACCCTTAAAAATGCTTTGGCTCAAGACATCCAGAGTGGTTTGCAATAATATAGAAGTGCACTATGCTCTGCTTCCATATTGTTATATGATTCTCCAAAGAACTTTCCTTTTTTTATTCATTTATCTTTTTATTTATACACAATTGTTATTGATTTTTAGCATTTATGAATTTTTTTGAGTTCCACATTCCCTCCCTCCTTCTTGCCCCTCTCCTGCCTTCTGAGAAGGCAAACAATATATCAATTGTACATATAAAATCACACAAAACCTATTTCATATTAGCCATATTATACTAAAAAAGCAAGAAAAATGAAGTGAAAAAACTGTACTTCAATTTGCACTCAGAGTTCATCAGCTCTCTCTATCAAGGTGGATAGCATTTTTCATCATGAGTCCCTTGGAATTTTCTTGGATCATTGTATTGATCAGAATAGTTAATTCTTTCACAGATGATCATTATTATAATATTGCTGTTACTGTGTACAATAATCTTCTGGTTCTGCTCACTTCACTTTATATCAGTTCATATAAGTCTTCCCATGTTTTCTGAAACTATCTCCCTCATAATATCTTATAGCACAATAATATTCTATCACAATCATATGCTACAACTTGTTTAGCCATTCCCCAATTGACAAGCATCCTTTTGATTTCTGATTCTTTGCCACCACAAAAAAGTGTTGCTATAAATATTTTTGTACATGTCGGTCCTTTTCCTTTTTTTATTTCTTTGAGGTACAGACCTAGTGGTATTACTGAGTCAAAAAGTATGCAGTTTTATAACCCTTAAGGAATAGTTCCAAATTGTTCTCTAGAATGGTTGGGTCAGTTCACAAATCCACCAACAGTGCATTATCTCATCTCCTCTAGAATGTGTCATTTCTGATAGGTGTGAGGTAATACCTCAGAGCTATTTTAATATGCCTTTCTTTAATCAATAGTGATTTAGAAATTTTTCCATATGACTATAGATAGCTTTGATTTCGTCTTCTGAAAATTGCCTGTTCACATTGCTTGACAGTTTATCAATTGGGGAATGGCTTTTATTTTTATAAATTTGACTCAGTTCCCTATATATTTGAGAAATGAGGCCTTTCTTAGAGAAACTTACTGTAAATTTTTTATATTATTTCATTTTCAGTCCCTTTTTAGCAAAATGTAATCTCTTTTAATTAGGTCTATTTTTGCTTTTGCTTTGAGATCATGAGTGCTACCCCTGCCTTTTTTTTTTTCACTTCAGCTGAAGCATAATAGATTCTGCTCAGTCTCTTTATTTGAATTCTGTCTATGTGTCTCTCTATTTCAAGTGTGTCTCTTGTAAACAACATATTGCTGGATTCAGAGTTCTAATCCATTCTGCTATCCTCTTCCACTTTATGGGTTAGCTCATCCCATTTACATTTACAGTTATGATTACAAACTGTGTATTTTTCTCCTTCCTATTTTCTTTTGATACTCATCTCTTTTTTATCCTATCGCTCCTCAAAAGTTTGTTTTGCTTCTGATCATGACCTCATTTAATCTGCCTTCCTTTTTTATCATCCCCCTCATATATCCTATCCCCTTCCACTCCTATTTCCCTATTTAGTAAAATGTATTTTTATACCCAACTCTGAGTGTGTGTGTGTGTGTGTGCACGCGTGCATGCATGTATATTCCTCCCTATTTGAACCAATTCTGATAAGAGTGATGTTCAAGTATTACCCACTGCCACCACCACCCATTTTCTCCTCCACTATAAAAGCTCTTCCTTGCATACGGCTTTTATATGAGATATTTTCCCCCTTCTACAACTCCCTTTCCTTCACCCATGCATCCCTGTTTCTCACTCTATTTCTTTTTGAGATCGTCCCAACATAATTGACTCTCATCTGTGCCCTCTATCTATGTAGACTGCTTCTAACTGCCCTCATAATGATAAAGTTCTTAGGAATTACATGTATCATCTTCCCATATAGGAATGTAAACAGTTTAATTTTATTGAGATCCTTATGATTTCTCTTTCATGTTTTCCTTTTTATGCTTCTCCAGAGTCTTGTTTGAATGTTAATTTTTCTATTCAGCTCTGGTCTTTTTATCAGGAATGCTTAAAAGTTCTCTATTTCATTAAACAGCCATTTTTTTTCCTCTGAAGGATTATACTCAGTTTTGCTGGGTAGGTGATCCTAGCTATTTTGCCTTCCAGAATATCATATTCCAAGCCCTCTGATCTTTTAATATGGAAGCTGCTAAATCTAGTGGTATCCTGACTGTGGCTCCACAATATTTGAATTGTTTCTTTATGGCTGCTTGCAATGTTTTCTCCTTGACCTGGAAGCTGTGGAATTTGTCTGCAATATTCCTGGGAATTTTTATTTTGGGATCTCTTTCAGGAGGTAATCTGTGTATTCTTTCAGTTTCTATTTTATCCTCTGGATCTAAGATATTGGGGAAGTTGATAATTTCTTGAAATATGATGTCCAGGTTCTTTCTTTTCTCATGGCTTTCAGATAGTCCAATAATTCTTAAATTATCTCTCCTTGATCTATTTTCCAGGTCGGTTGTTTTTCTAATGACATATTTCACATTCTTCTATTTTTTCATTCTTTTAATTTTGTTTTATTGTTTCTTGATGTCTCATGGAGTCATTAGCTTCCACCCCAATTCCAATTTTTAAGGAATTATTTTCTTCAATGAGCTTTTGTACCACTTTTTTGTTCCATTTGGCCAATTCTGCTTTTGAAGGAGTTCTTTTCTTCAGTGAATTTTTGTGTCTCTTTTTCCATTAGGCCAATTCTGTTTTTTAAGGTGTTATTTTCTTTAGCATTTTTTGTGCCTCTTTTACCATGCTGTTAATTCTCTTTTCATAATTTTCTTGCATCATTCTCATTTACTTTCCCAAATTTTTCTTCTACCAATCATCTCTTTCTTTAACTCATCCAGAAATTCTAGCATTTTTCTTTAAAACTTTGGTTGTATCTATTTTCTCATTATTGTCTTCTTCATTGTTTGTGTCTTGGTCTTCCATGCCACCGTGGTACCTTTTTATGGTCAAGTTCTTTTTTTGTTATTTGCTCATTTTTCCAGCCTTTTTCTTGATTTTAAACTTTGTGTTAAAGTTTGATTCTGCTCACCCGGGGCTGGGGAGACACTGTCCCAAGCTTCAGGCTTTCTCTTGATGCTGTTTTCAGAGTGAATTCTGGGACTCTGCAAGTTTTCATGCTTTCAAAGTGTTGTGATCTAGGGAAAGATGTGGTCACTGCTCTCCTGGTCTATACTATGGTATTTACCCAGGAAGGTCCCCTGCTCTCCTGTAGCTGCAAGGACTAGGGTTCTGCTTGGCCCTGGAACTATGACCAGGGCCCCTATTTCCTTGTGGTGATCTACAAGTGCTCCTCTCTGCCCTGGAACTGCAACCCAGAACTGCATATGGGTAATAGAGTTGCCAGTCATCACCAGCTGTACCCAGTGCCAGCAAAGGGTCCCCTGTAATCTCTTTCTGAGCAGTTGACTGACCCTTTTACCATCCCTGGTCTAAGAGCTTCCAAAGCTGCTACTGCTGCTACTGCTGCCACCTCTAAAGCCAGCCGCTAGTGTTGCAGCTGCATCCATGCTCTCTGGACAGGATTCCACTCCAGTGTCATGGAGCTCTCCTGCAGACCTACTAATTTGTCTAAGGCAGGAAAAATGTCTCACTCTGTCATTTTGTTGGCTGTGCCACTCCAAAATTCAATTTGAGGCATTATTTTAAAGTTGTTTGGAGGGGAATGTTGAGTTTGGCGGGGTTGTGGCCTCAAATCCACCATCTTGGCTCCAGCATGAGCTTTACTTTCAATGGACTGTTTTGTACAAAGTTGGTTACTCTTAACAATTTAGAAAATTTTGTGTAGCTCTCCATTCATATTTCTCAGTATTAGTGGTCATCTGTGAAGCATACAATGGGTCCACATTTTGCCAGGGGCTGTGCTTTTAACTAGTACTTGTTGGCCTGTGTTTTATCTTTAAATTAATTGAGCTCCGATATAATTGGAGTTCAATATAATTCTTCCACATTACATAATTTATGTTTTAAAATCTATCGATTATACTGAAATGTCCTTGTAATGTGGCACTGACATGAAAAGGTTTGCAAAGTAACAAACTGTCCCTCAAATCAGTTTCAAGAACATACTTACACTGCAATCAAATGGGCATCTTTAACTATATTTGTTGTTTTATCAATGAAAAATTGGAAAATTTTAGATTCTCAATTAATCGATTAAGATGTTCAGATATATAAGCAATACTTTCTCAAGTTATTATCTGAAAGCAGAACCCCTGGAAGTTGTTCTATGTAAGATTTGTCAAGCAACATTTAAATCATACTAGTAGCTATAAGTAGCACCAATATTTCTCCTATCAAATGAAGCTTCTTACCTTGAACACTTCTATATGATGCAAGCAATCCCTTTGATGTCAGAGATATTTTTTAAATTTGTTTTTGCTTATTAAAAGAATTCATCTTTTCTGGAACCATTTTCTTGCCAATGTATTCTACATGTACACTTTTGAGATGTCATTTCAGCTTCTTTGGTTTCATATGATTGGTAAATACAGCATTTGTCCAAAACAAATACAGCCTTCTTTCTATCCATAAGCGTACTTAGGAACCCAGTGATAAACAGGGTAGATCAAATTCTCTGGATGTGAGCATTTTCCTTTGTGTTTCTGTATTTCTGCTAATTAAATGGCCTTTATTATCTTTAGATGTCTGGCTTTCAGATGTTCCAGTGGATTTTCTCTTTATTTTTTATTTTTATTTTTATTTTTTTAGGCAATTGGAGTTAAGTGTCAAGTGTTTGGTCTGAGGCCAGATTTGAATTCAGGTCCTACTGACTTCAGGGCCGGTGCTCTATCCACTGTGCCACCTAGCTGCCCCTGGATTTTCTCTTTAAACTGGATATGTATTTACCCATCATGATGAATATTATTTCACTTTTAAAATTAGAGACTAAAATTTTAAGATAAATTCAAATTCAGTCATCAACAATTTTAAAAAAAAGTATTATCTATTACTCTTCTTGAGTTATTTCAGTTTTTTTAAGTTTAAATTTGGAGGGGAAAACTACCTTATTATATTGTACTTACCAAAATGAACAACATTGAGAAATATGACAGATAGTATGGTCCTTTTCACTCCCACACAGTTTGTTTACATTTGCGTTTACATACTTCATGTTCAGATGCAATAAGCAGTGGGAGGACCCAGTTCATCTGTCTTATGAGCATCCACCAAGTAACAGTGACAGAGGCAGATTGCACCCACATCAAGATCTGACACACACCAACTCATTTGACCCTGTTTCTGTAAACCTTATTAAATAATCACAGCACTGCATGTACTGTCGATTGGAACAAATTTGCTATATGTTAGTGTTGCTTTTGTTGAGTTTAATTTGAATTGGCTTCATTTTTTTTAATAGCCTTATTTATTTGAGAATTGCACTAAAAAAACACCCAGTGATTTAGGCCACTGTTTTGTACCCCCTCTGAGAGGGTCTACTCATGCTTCTGCTACATGGGGTAAGCCCTCCAGTATGGAAAACTCAAGATCTTAGAAAATGATAAAAACCCTCAAGTACACTGAACTGTGAAATCTTAAAATCATGGGACCGAAGAATCTTGGAATCTTATGATCAGTGAATGACATAATAATAGCATCTTAATCATAAAATCTTAAAATCATCAAATTATAGAGCTTTCAACTCCATAGAATACTCCAGTTAAAAAGTGACCATAGAATATTCGAGTTAAAAAGGACCTTAGAAGTTACATAGTCCAACACTCTTTCCAGTACAATTGCCCCTGAAAGATTATACAAAATCCCTGAAAGATGTTCAGTCAACCTGGTTTGGTCTAAGAATCCTTCAGCTAGTCTTGTATCAATAATAGTAGAACCACCATATGTTTTAGTAATAAACACTAAAGAATTAACACTAATTTCCCCACATACAGTTTTTCCATTGTGGGCATTGTTATTTTTCTTTCTACTGCCTAGCCAAGCCCTTTGAATCAATATGTTATTTCTGAAAAGTCTTGTTGTTGTTGTTTTTTCTTATTTTGTCTTGTTATATTATAGATGTCGAAAGTCTGGAAGAGCTTTCTCATCTGAAGGCCTGAGTTAATAACTAACTTTTTTGGCGTTCTTCGAGAGCTGAATTTCTTTTGCTCATCTACTTCTCAATTGAACACAGGAGGTTAGAGTTGGGAGGAGAAGGTTGGAAAGAATGTCATCATGAATAATTGTTGCTTTTAGAGTACATTTGCAATATTTATGCTCAGTTGTTAGCTTTGGAAGGATGTCTTTTGAACTCAGTTGCTTGGCTTCTAGCCTCCAGTGAGAGATTTTTGGCAATAGTCTCTTTAGTCCATCTGCTACAATTGCCCGGCCAAACCAGCTATGGTCTTCTGACTGGTGTGTGTGTCTTTATTATGAGAAAATAAAATGATTGCTAAGATGCACACAGCTTGGGTTCCAAAAATGGTTCATGTGTCATATGCTTGCTTGTTTTGTATACATTATGACAGCAATTTTATTTTTCATAAGAAGGGGAAGCAAAATTACATTAAATTAATCCTACCAAAGGAAGGGGAAAAAAAGCAGATCAGTGTCACTTACCCCCTCTGTTATTCCTTTTTGTCCTCTCATCTTCATTATCTCCATATCCACAGGCTGTTGTCCTACTGCCTATAAACATCCCTTAAAAAATCCTTCACTTAACTCTGCCATCCCTTCAAGCTGCAGTTGTATATCTCTTCTCCCTTTCACAGCCAAACTCCTAGAAAGGGTTGTCTACACCCATTGTCTACTTTGACCACCTCCCCTCCCACTCCCTACAGTTTGACTTCTGATCCCACCACTGAACTGAAACTGTTCTTTCCAAGATCATCCCAGCCATCTCTGTAGTGCTAAATCCAACGGCCTTTTCCCAGGCCTTGTTCTTCTTGGCCTCTCGGCGGCTTTGGACATTGTAGATCATCCCCTCTTCCTGGATTCTGTCTTCCCTCTTGGCTGCTGGGACACTGCCTTCCTTCTCAGTCTTTGCTTTTAAGTGTGGGTGGCCCACAGGGCTCTGTCCTGAACACTTCTCCCTGTATCCTTTCTTTTAGTGATCTTATCAGTTCCTGTGGGTTTAGCTATCAGCTCTATGCAGATGATTCTGCAGAGATAGATAGATAGATAGATAATGATATAGATATAGGGGATATCGGGCAGCTAGGTGGTGCTGCAGTGAATAAAATGACTAAACAACAACAGCAACATAGATATGTGTTGCCAACCATAATGTCCCTCCTGAGCTCCAGTCCCGTATTACCAACTGCCCTCTGGACATCTCCATCTGAATGTCTCATAGGCTTCTCAAACTCACCATATTCCTCCTAAACCTACCCTTCCTCTGAACCTCCTTATTTCTGTGAGAGCACCCCCATCCATCCAGTGACCCAGGTTCACAACCTTGGAGTCATCTTTACCTATTCCTTCTTCCTCAACACCCTCCCCCCATAGCCCATCAATTGCCAAGTCTTATCAGCTCTACCTCTGCATCTCTCACATCTGTTCCCTTCTCTCCACTCCCATAACCACCATCTTACTGCAGACCCTTATCACCTCTTATTTGGACTGTCACCTCCTAAGTGGTCTCTCTACATGTAGTCACTTCCCTCAGCATTTCATCCTCCATAAGCTGAGAAACTGATATTCTAAAATACACATTTGACCATGTCACTCCACTGCCCCCAAATTGTCATGTTGCCTCTAAGATAAAATTGTAAAACTCTTCAGTTTGGCATTTAAAGCCATTTACTATCTGACTCCCCTCTACCTTTACAATCTCATTTCTTCTTCACCTCCTTTCTCCTCCTCCTCCTCCTTTCTCCTCCTCTTCCTCCTCCTCCTCCTCCTCCTTTTTCTCCTCCTCTCCTTCTCCTCCTCTCTCTCCTCCTCCTCTCCTCTCCTCTCCTCTCTTCTTCTCTCTTCTTCTTCTCTTCTTCTTCTTCTTCTTCTTCTTCTTCTTCTTCTTCTTCTGCTTCTGCTTCTGTTTCCTCCTCCCCCTCCTCCTCTTCTGCTTCTCTCTTCTCAATTTGCAGAGTACCTTTACATATTCCAACTTACTTGATCCTCACAACAACCCTATATGGTAGATGCTATTCTTATCTGCATGTGACAGTTGAGGAAACCAAGGCACAGAGTGGTTAAGTGAGTTGCCCAAGTTCATACAACTGGTGTCTGAAGCAGCATTTGAACACAGGTCTTCTTGACTCCAAGTCTTTCGTTCTATACCTGTACTGCCTGGCTGCCTCCTCATTCATATTCTCTGTTCTAGTCTAACTGGTCCATTAGTTATTCCTTATATCTAGCATTCCATCTATCACTTGCGTGCTTTTTCAAAAGTGGATCCCTAGGGGCAGCTAGGTGGTGCAGTGGATAGAGCACGGGCCTTGGATTCAAGAGGACCTGAGTTCAAATCCGGCCTTAGACACTTGATACTTAACTACCTGAGTGACCCTGGACAAGTCACTTAAACCAATTGCCTAGCCAAAAAAAACAAAAACAAAAACCCATAAGTGATCCCTATATCTAAAATGTACTCTCTACTCATGGCCACTTCTTAGAATCCTCAGCTTCCTTCAAAACCCAGTGCTATCTCCTACAAGAGAATTTTTCCAACCCCTCCCCCACCCCAGTTACTAGAATTCTCTACCTGAAATTACTTTCCATCACTTACTTGTGAGCAAGTTTTATCATCTAGTAGAATGTAACCTCCTTGAGGGCAGGGAACGTCCATGTTGTCTTTGTATCCCCAGGGCCTGGCACAGAGTTGGTGCATAAAATAATACTTGTTGAGTTACTGAGTATAGCACAGATTTGAATTCTTTGGGGCTCTGTGATTTCACTGGAGCCTTGGTGTCTGTGCTCATCCTATTACACAGATCCAGCCCACAGCCCCTTTGAAGATGGGCAGCATATCTTTTGTGGCTGACACTTCAGTGATGACCCTAACAGATCCCTAGGTAGTCAGTCAAGGGCCTGTCCTTAAAACCTGGCCTACTTGGTCTGATCTGCCAGAGTTTGCGTTTCCCTGGCATAACCTTATGGCTCACCTCCTCCCTTGATGAGGCATTTTTTTTTAGAGGACTTTATTGGCTGTATATAGCACTAGAAGCTAAGATATTCTGTTTTAATCTTTTCAACTCAATTTGACTCAATGGTTTGGTAAATCATAGAATTTTAGAGCAGGAACAGACCTTGAGATCACATAGCTTCTTTTTATCTTTTTTTTTGGCTAGGCAATGGGGTTAAGTGACTTGCCCAGGATCACACAGCTAGTAAGTGTTATGTGTCTGAGGCTGGATTTGAACTCAGGTCCTCCTGAATCCAGGGCTGGTGCTGTATTCACTGCACCACCTAGCTGCCCCTTATAGCTTCTTTTTATAAACCAAGAAGTTGAGGCTTAGTGAGGAAAATTACTTTTGCAAGGTCACATGACTAGTTAGTAACAGTGCTGAAACTAGAACCACAGAACATTTGAGTAGAAAAGAACCTCAGATACCATTTAGTGTAAGCCCTTCCATTTGCAAATGAGCTTATAATTATTTTGTATGCCAAAATTATACCACCCCACAAACTGTAAGCTCTTTAACAGCAAAGACTTTTTCATTTTGGTCTATGTATACCCAGGACTTAGTGTGCATAGTACCTGGCTCATAATAGGTAGGTAGCATAGTAGGTAGAGCCCTGGACCTGGAGCAGAAAGATGTGAATTTAAATCCTGCCTCAGGCACTTACTAGCTGTGTGACCTTAGCCAACTCGGTCAGTCAGTCAATAAACACTTATTAAGTGCCTACTGTATATCGGGCACTGAGGATACAAAAAGAGGCACAAGAAAATCCAATCCCTGCTTTCATGTAGCTCACAGTCTACTGGGAGAGACAGGGAGAGACAGCATGCAAACAACGTACAAATGAGCTATAGCCAGGATTGTCTGGAAATAATCAACAGAGGGAAACTATTCTCAACCTTGGTTTCCACAACTGTAAAATGGGGATAATAATAGCACCTCCCCAGTAGTATTACTGTGAAGGTCAAATGTGACAATATGTGTATAGTTATAAAAATGCTATCAAAATGGGAGTTATTATTAATAAGTGTTTAATAGATGTTTGTTGATTGATTGATTAATGTTCCTCAGCTAGTTAATAGCATAGTTGGAAGCAGAATGTAGTCTCCTGGCTCCTATTCCAAGGCACTTCCCACTACTCTTACACATTGGCTGTTTGGTTCTGTTTTGTTTTTGAGAGAGGAGGCTAGAGAGTAGAAGAAAGGGATTATTTCCTTCCCTAAAAATTGTCTCATTCTATTTTTGTCTATTGATTCAGAGGTCTGATGATCTGGCCTTCCTTGAAAGTGAAGACAGGAAACAGGTGTGTTAACCCGGCTGCCTGCCTCTCAAGGGGCCTGGCTGGGCCCTCCTGATGAGGGCTGTGGTTTTGTTCTGCCAGGTAGATTTTTTTTCCTTGCTTGTTATCTTAAGTTTAAGTTGTCCATGGGTGACTGTTATGCTCTTGTGTCTCTTCATCTGTACTTTGTGGACAAATCATGTTTATTTTTGCTTGCTTTCCTTTCTTTTTCCGTCCCATCCAGTTTGGCCAGGCCTTTGGGAAAGTTAGCTCTCTGAAAAACTAGCACACTATGACTTCCTTTTATTATGTTCTCTACCTCAGAAAGCTGTCACTGCAGGGGCATTCATTCACAGGTAGTAGTCACCAGTCATATTGTTCCGCCTCATAAACACCCCATTCCTACCCCTACAAGGGGTAGCTTGTAACCTAGGCCCATGGGAAAGTGGGTGAGTAGCTAGTCTACCACTATACGTGTCACTGTTGGCACTGTTGGGTGGCTCCTTCCAGACTTTCTCCCTGTCACAGACCCGCTGGACCAGAAGATAAGTATCTGCCCTTAGGAAATTGTCCCTTTTCAACAGTACTATAAAGATTGCATGAGAAGATTTGGAAAGGGGGGAAGACAAAAATGGTGCTTCCTATTTACAGATAGTAGAAGGAAATCATGAAAAATGTTTGTATTGGTAGAATGATCTTCCCAGATTCCAAGGGCAGGGTATGTGCCTTGTGTATGGGGCAGAGATCGTGGTTGCCCAGAGAGCACCACTGCATGTAGAAATCATAAGGAGGGCACCTTCTAAGAGCACTAGAAGGGTGGACCTAGGAATCTCCATCTGCTATGGTGGCAGCAATGACTGGGCACTGCCACCAATGGGCAATGCTGGGATTTCTATGAGGTCATTGATTCACTGAGTAGACCCACCCAGAAAATCATATGATTTGTGTGAATGTGAGGAACACTAGGGGCCACTTTGCCATCATTTGTCATATAACTCCCTTGCCCTGCCAGCCAATCAGTGACTTGGGCGACTTTTGCTCTATAAAGTAAAGGGCAGCACACTACAATGGAGGATATCTGTGAGGATAGAAAATTGATGGTGATTTGATGCCCTGGACTTCCAAATCGATTGATCTTTAGGTAATTTTTAAGGTAACACTATTATTGATAGACTTTGATCATTTTTCTCTGAGTTTTCTTATGTATAATTACTGAATGAACTTTCTCCATAGTTAGAAGCATGCGGGGGAGGGGTGGGTAAGACAAAATCCAGGCGGGTCTACCAGAAACCTTTCCTGGACCCTAATATCATAGAATACTAGGACCAGAGATGATCTGGAACCTTAATTATCACAATATTTCTGAGAAGTGACCAACTTGCCCTGCTTAAAAGCTTGCAGTTATGGCTATCTTACTTACCTTGCAAAGTGGCCTAGTTGATTTTGGGGTATTGGGTGGTTCTCTCTTATGTTAATTCAGTGATTCTAACATAATACCCGGGAGCCTCGACTCAAAGAATTCTGGTCTTCCACCTTCTGGAGTGAGAGCAGGCCTCATAACCACAATGATAAAGAGATTATATTAACCCTACTTCACTTTTATTTTAAAAAAATGTTTGATGAATTCCACAAATATTAACAAATTTGAACATTTCCCTATGCACCAAAAAGAAACAACCCAATAGATATAGAACCATATATCTTCATATGATACATTTCTTAATGGTAATCCACTTAACATTATAGTAACCACACTACTTTATTTAGCAAAATATAAGTAAATATAAATAAAGCATAGATAAATAAATAAAAATGAAATATAAATAAAACAAATGTTTTATTTGGATAAGAGGGTTATGATTTTTCTTGAGGGGGTTGGGATAGGGAGAAGTTTTGACTACATTTCCTCCTTCTTGGATTTTCAGTCTCTTGTTTTCCTTTTTTTTTCTGATTCCAAGTGTATCAATGATATAAGTTATACATGCGAATTCTGAATTACTTGAAAACAAATGGATATTTGTCTCAGGAAATCTGCTAAATTTCAAGTGCTTTGGAAATGACTATTTTTTCTCAGTGTAAGATTTATAGGCTTGTTTTCAAAGAAGGTCAGCAAGAGAGAACAGCCATGCATAATCTGCAAAGAGTGTGGCCCAGTCAACATGGAAATATACAGGTATTTCACTAACTGAGAATCTGACCCCAACTTCTGTTTCTAAATTCACTGCTGATCTGGTTTTTTTAAGGTGTATTCTCATCACTGAGCAGCCATGACTTGAGACAGTCTTACCTGGCTCCCTCCAGCTTGAATAAAGGCTGTGAACCCCCACATAAGGGTTTGAGGAGCAAGCTCTGGCATGGCATCCCACATACATTAAGAGAAAGACCTTGCTGCCTTTCAGATGCAGCTCTTTTTCCACTCTGATGATAGCATGAATTTTGTAATAGGTTCCATGTCAGGGAGGACGAGCTACAGACTTAGCACCACAGGGCTTTGCTGCCTTCAGCACACTGAGTTGAGAAATGTTTGGATCTATTAGAATCTCATTTCCACAGGGTGGTGGACTCCTTTTGACATCTCTGCCTGAGCAACAGAGGATGAATGCCATTTTTTGATGGATAAGTGTAAGAAATACAGGTGTGGATCACAGGTCTCCAGAGAAGACCCTGAGCTCACTGCCAGTTGATGGCAGACACAGGAATATCTGAGTGATTAAGAGGTGGGTAACCTTTTTCTTTTTGTGGGGAAGGTAGGCTACAGGAAGAAGGCTTTCTCAGTAATGTGAACAGTTGAAACATAACATAGGAATGAGTTGGGCATTCTTTAAAAAGACAAGTAATAAGTTTTAGTTTTGCTTTTTATTTTTACAGCACTGTCCTTTCTGGATTTCATAGCAAAGAAAACCAGTTAAACAAAAGCAACCAGTGTAGTGACTATGCCTGACAATGTATCTGTGTGGCTTTCTGCCTTCACAATCTTCTACCTCTCCACTGAGAGGAAGGAAGTGTATTTCCTCATCTGTTCTCTAGGACCATTATTGCTTTTGTAGTTACTCAGGGCTCAGATTCATTTTGAGAAACCTATCCCTTTGTGCAGGTGTGGTTGCTGTGTATCTTCTTCTGGTTCTGCTGACTTTACTCTGCATCCATATATAGAAATCTTCCCTCCCTTCCTGTCCATCTCCTTTGCTGGATCATCACCCATATCCCACCCTCTAACTGTGAGTGACTCCCAAAGCTCTGCCCTAGACTCCTTTATCTTCTTTGGAAAACTGTCCTTTTGGCGCAGCTAGGTGGCGCAGTGAGTAGAGAACTAGCCCTCTAGTCAGGAGGACCTGAGTTCAAATTTGACCTCAGCTGCATGACCCTGGGCAAGTCACTTAATCCTGATTGCCTCGCAAAAAAATAAAATAAATAAGAAAATTTTTTAAAAATAAAAACTGTCCTTTTAAAAATTATGAACTTGACAAAAATCAACACAAACATTTGCACATACAAAGAACAGAAAAGGGAGACTGCATATGGAGCCGTGAACTTCCACTGCCTATAATTTGGGTTTCTTTCATTTTTATTTTTGATATTTCAGATTTAGCATGGTACTTCCAGTATCACCCTCCGTATCTGTGTCTCCTTCTGAACTTCCTTCTGTTTTCTTCTGTTTAATTTTTTTATTCATCCTCAAGTTTTACTAGTAAATTTACTTGAATGCTATTTTTAATGAAATGAGCCATTCAAAAATTACCTTTTTCAATTTGATAACAAAATAAAGAGTCATTTTGGACTTTCAACTTGAATGTCTTCCAGCATTTTCCACACATATCCAGCAACACACAGATGCACACACATGTAAAACCATACTCAAAATAGAATTTACTATCGGAATATTCTGTTACACTACAAAAATATATAATTAAAATATTTGCTTTAAAATACAACCAATACAATTCACCCTTTTTTCTTTAAAAAAAATTTTTATTCTGAACTTTCATACCAAAAAAAAAGAGTATTTACCAGACAAAACAGAACATGAGAAGAGCATTGTATAAAACCCCAAATCTCTATTTCATCCTGTTTACTCTTTTTAAAAAATACTAAAAAAAGTTGATAATAAGCTTTACATGTTACTTTCAAAACTGTGCTGTTTATCTGTGCTTCTTTCTGACTTTCTTTTCTGTTTGCATCTATGCATTTTAAAAAATGTGTCATTGGCCTACTTTTGGGGGGCATCACTATTGCTAACCCTTTTCTTCCTCTTCTCTTCCTTCTTCCCCCAATGAAAAACCAAAAGAAATCTTTTGAAACATTTAAGCATAGTCAAGCAAAATAAATCCACCCACTGGCCATGTCCCAAAATATATGTCTTTTTCTGTGCCTTGAGTCCATCACCTCTGTCAGGAGGTGGATAACAAGCTTCCTCATTGAACCTCTGGAGTCATAGTTAGTCATGGCATTGCTCAGAGTTCTTAAGTCATTCAGAGTTGTTTTTCTTTACAATCCTTTTGAACTTGTGTAAATTGTTCTCTTGATCCTGCTCACTTTACTCTGCATTAGATCATGCTACCCAGGGTCCTTTTGTCATTTCTTACAGCACAATCAGATTCTATTCCATTCACATGCCACAGTTTGTTCAATCATTTCCCCAATCAATAGGCAACCCCTTTAGATTCTAGTTCTTTTCTTTTCTTTTTTTCTTTTTTTAAAATCTCTTCTACTTATTAAAAACAAATCGTCTCTTTCAAGGGATTCTCTATGCTTACTTGGTGTACTTATCTGCTCCCATGGCTTCAAAGATCATTATTATGAAGACTCCTTAAGCTATATATTCAAGGCTAATCTCTCTCCTGAGTTCCAATCCTACACTATTGGACATTTCAAATGGAATGTTCCAAAGGCATCTCAGACTCAACATGTCTAAAACAAGACTCTTTATCTCCCTTGCCCCGCCCCTGTGGAATGCCTTTTTGAACGTCCTTATTACCGTCCAGGGCACCACCAGCCTCCCGGTCACACCAGTTCTCAACCTTGTTTCCATCCTTAATTCATCACTTTCCTTTACCACACATATCCAATCAGTTGCCAAATTTTTGTCATTTCTTCCTCCACAATGTCTCTTGTATCTTTCCTCTTCTCTCTCATATGGCTCCCATTATGATCAGGTCCTCATCACCCTATTATCTCTGGGATCAAATATAAACTCTTCTCTTTGGAATTTAAATTCCTTCACAGTTGTCCCATCCTACCTTTCCAGCCTTATTCCCTTTCACATACTCTTTGATCCAATCAAACTGGCTTATTACTGTTGCTTATACATAGCAATGCACTTCTTGTCTCTTGGCCTTTTACAGAGGCTTTCTTTCATGCCTGGAATGTACTTTCTCATCATCTCTGCCTCTCAGAATGCTAAGCTTCCTTCTAAACTCAGCTCAAGTATTACCTTCTACATGAGGCCTTTCCTGACTTCTCCCCTCCTCCAATTTCTGGTGCCCTCCTCACCCAAATCACTTTTGCATTTTATATATGTATATATGTATATATGTGTATGTATATGTATGTATATGTACATATATATGCATGTATACATGTATACATACATGCATATATATATATATATATATATATATATATATATACAGGGTATCCCAAAAGTCTTAGTGCCATTTTAAATTTTAATGGCTACAGAGTATAACTTTCTTGAGGGCAGGGTCAGTTGCACCTTTGTTACCTAGCACAGTAGCTGGCATACCATCAGCACTTAGTCTATGCTTCTTGATTGATTGATTCTCATGTTTCTCTGAATTCCTCGTATTCCTCATTTCTTACTTTTAATAACATTTCATTATGTTCATTACTTTACACTTTGTTCAGCCATTCTCCAATCTGTAGGCACCAGGTAATTCTAGTTCTTTGCTAGCACAAGGAGTGCTTCTGTGAATATTTTGGGATATATTGTCTTTGACCTCCCTGAGGGTCATGCCTAATAGTGGGATCAGTGGGCTAAAGGTATGAACCATACGTGGCCCTCTAGGTCCTCAAGAGTGGCCCTTGGACTAAATCCAAATTTCACAGAACAAATCTCCTTAATAAAAGGATTTGTTCTGTAAAACTTGGACTCAGTCAAAAGGCCACACCCAAGCACCTAGAAGGCCACATGTGGCCCCAAGGCGACAGGTTCCCCACCATTGGTATGAACAATTTAGGTCAGGAGTTCCCAAACTTCTTTGGTCCCTGTGTCTGGGGTAATGAGTTAGCTTTCAGGAAACCTTCTCATACCCCTTATTCAAAATGAAAGGAAATAAGTTCTAGAGTTTATCATGAATATGCACAGAAGAAATAAAATATAGAGATTAATTTTCATAAAGAAAGCTTTATTTGGTACAAAACATTTTTTCTGGCATCATAAAGTTGTTCTCTCTCCAATCCACATTTTTTTTTTCACTAGCATGATTACTTTTGGAATATTTCAACAGGATTATATCGTTACTCACCAAATATTCCCAGTATACCCGTGATAAACTTCTCCTATTCCCTGGGGATCTGCATATCCCAGGTTGGGAAGCTCTGCTTTACACACTCTTCTTGCATCATTCCAAATTGTTTTCAGGAATGGGGGTGGGGTGGGACAATTCACATGACCTAAGCATTCTTTAACTATATGATCACAGAGCTTAGAGTTGGAAAGGATTTGTGAACAAGGCTTTTAGAGACAGGAAGGACCTTAGAACATTGAATGTTAGAGCTGGAAGGGACCTTCAAGGTCATTTAGTCCAAGCCTTTCTTTTATGGATAAGAAAGCTGAGACCTGCAGTGCTAGTGATTTGCCTACAGTTATTTATACAGGTAGTAAGTGGCAGAGCCAGGATTTAAACCCAGTTCCTATGACTCCAAATCCAAAGCTTTCCCAACCATGCCTTGCTATGTCAGCTAGAAAGGACCTCAGAGATCTTCTAGTCTAATATCTTATTTTCCGGATGAACTTTGAAGAGGTCAGGTATATTAACTAATGTCACATACCTAGAGTCAGCCCTGGAAACTAGCTGTCCTAGCCTCTAGTTTGGGGCTCTTTCCATCACACTGTATTGCCAGAAAGCCAACACAAGAGGAATATTTGTGGAAGAACAGTCTTCTCTTCTTACAAGGTTGGCATCCTTGTAGGAAGATAAAATTATTATGTGTTACATCCTGGGGCTGTATCATCTTTGTCTTCGAATCTGCAGCACCCAACACAATGCCCTGCAAGTAGTTCATGTTTAACAAATGTTGGTTGAATTGAATTGGATTGAATCCTACGTATTTTTCAAGGCCCAACTACAGGTGCTTTGTAGACTTCTTACAGACTTTTGGGAAGGCAGGGAAGGGGGAAATCCAGGCCTCTGATTTCATTGCTGCAGGGAATACCTATCAAAGAAATACCTTCTACTGGTAGAGATGTGGACCTTCCCTGCAACTTATCAGAGCAATGACTGGGGCACTGAGAGGTTAGGTGATTTGCCTAGGCCACATAGCCAGTGTATGTCAGAAGTGGCACTTGAACCCAGGTCTCCCTGGCTCTGAGACAAACTCTCTTCTCACTACTTTATCATCACTTCCTCTCACACACTTATCAAACTCAAATTTGTATTATCTGCCTTATCTCGCCTTCTAGAGTGTAAGTTCCATGAGGGCAGGAACCATATCTTATTTCTCCTTTTAGCTCCCCCAGTGTCTAGTATGGTGTTCTATGCTTAGTGGGTAAGCAAGGGAGTCATTTGCTGTTTGCTGAATGAATGAGTGGGATTAGTGCAAATCTGAATAGTAATAATTCTAACAATAGCTGCCAGTTATTTGTCCTTTAGAGTTACAAAAAGGCTAATATCCATGATTGTTGGCTGACTCTATGGGCAGAGAGAGAATTCTTTTTTTAAAATTCTTTTTTTTGAATATATCTTTGGTTTCATATCAGTTATATTTTACAATGTACCTTTCCCTTTCCTCCCTCCCAGGGAATAAAAAGGGGGGGGGAGAAGAGTTGAGCAAAACTACCCAATATATGACAAAGCCTGATATTATATGCACTGTTCCAAACCCCTACTCTATTCCCTCCTATGCAAAAAAGTGGCGTGGAGGTGCCTTTTCATGTCTCTTTTTTCCGATCAAAACTGGTTATTATCATTTCAGAGCATTCAGTTGTGATTGTTTTGTTGTTGTTGTTTTTATTTTCATTGTTGTTTTCATTTTATGTATTGTTTTTATGGTTCTGCTTACATCGCTTTTCATTCATTCATGTGAGTTTTCCTAGGCTTCTCTGAATTCTTCATATTCATTGCTGCTTACAGCACAATTATGTTCCATTGCATTCATGTGTCACAATTTGTTTGGCCATGCCCAATCAATAGGCATCTACTTTTTCTTCCCAATTCTTTACTACTACAAAAAAATGTTATAAAGAGTATTTTGGCATATATGAGGCCTTTCTTTTTGTCATCGGCCTCCATCATGTACGTGCCTGGCAATGGGATCTCTGGGTCAAAGGGCATAGACATTTTAGTCAATTTCTTAGCATAATTCCTAACTGAGGCAGCTAAGTAGCACAGTGGATAGAGCACTGGACCTGGCATCAGGAATACCTGAGTTCAAATCCAGCCTCAGACACTTACTAGCTGTGTGACCCTGGGCAAGTCACTTAACCTCTGTTTGTCTCAATTTCCTCAACTATAAAATGGGGATAATAATAGCCCCTACCTCCCAAGGTTGTTATGAGGATCATTTGAGATCATGTTTATAAAGTGCTTAACACAGTGCTGGCACGCAGTAGGTGCTTAATAAATGCCTATTTCCTTCCCTTCCCCATAATTCCAAATTGTTTTCTAGAATGGTTAGGCCAATTTACAGTTCTACCAACAGTGTCATGGTGTGCCCATCTTTCCACAACCCTTCCAACATTAACTATTACCTTCTTTTGTCGTCTTTGGCAATCTGTTGAGTGTAAGGTAAAACCTCAGAGTTGTTTGAATTTTCATCTCTTATATTATCAACAATCAAGTATATGCTTCCAGGTGGTTGTTAATAGTTTTCAGTTCAATTTTTTGAGAACTGCTTACTCACATCCTCTGACCAGTTACTTTTGGGGGAATGGCTTCTGGTTATGTGCATTTCTCTGGGTTGCTTGTATATCTTGGATATCAGAGCTTTATCTGACATGATTGATCCCCAGATTTGTTTCTAGTCATCTGCTTCCCTTCTTACCTACTTGCCTTAATTTTGTTGATGCAAATGCTTTTCCATTTGGTATAATTGAAATTTTCTCTCTTACTCTTTGTAATCTCCTCTCTCCCTGGTTTGGTTAAGAATTCATACCTTACCTAGCCGTCACTGGTTCTCTTCTAATTTGGGGGAAAGGGGTGTAATTGTAAATATTCTTAAAACATCTATTTTGAATTTATTGCAGTATATGGTATAAGATGCTGATTTAGCCCTAATTTTGGCCATACTGCTTTCCCTTCTTCCCAGCAATTCTGGTCAAATACAATTATTCCTAGATAATTAATACTTTCAGGTTTATCAAACACTAAGTTAGTGAATTTGATGGGGGAGGGGTGTGTGTGTAGAATAAGCATCTATATAGCGCCTACTATGTGCCAGGCACTGTACTAAGCACTTTACAAATGTTAGTTCATTTGATCCTGACAACAATGCTGGAAGGTAGATGATATTATTACCCCCATTTTATAGACAAGGGAGCTAAGGCTGAGAAAGTTTAAGGATTTGGCCAGAGTCATGTAGCTCATAAGTGTCTGAGGCTGGATTTGAACTCAGGTCTTCCTGACTCCAGGTCCAGTGCTCCACTGCCATATGATAACCAAACTAATTGAGAATTAACACACGTATGACCAAGGACCATTTTCCAGTGGATAAATGGTCAAAAGATATGAATGAACAGTTCTTCAGAAAATTACAAACTGTTAATAACCGCATGAAAGTCTGCTCCAAATCACTGGTAAGAAGAGATGTAAATATAAATATAAGACCAAGAGGCATCTCCAATGGATAAATGATAAAATGACACAAATGGATATTTCTCAAAAGACTTGAAAACTATTAACAACCATGTGGAAGATTGCACTAAATCGCTGAAAATAAGAGAAATGTGAATCAAGACATCTCCAAGGTTTTATCTTACACCCAGAAAATTAGCAAAAATGGAGAGATGGAAATGGTCAATGTTGGAGAGGCGGTGAGAAAATAGGCACACTAATAAACTGTTGTTAGGACTGTGAATTAGTCCAAATGTACTAGAATGCAATTTGGAATTATGACTAAAGTGCCCATGTCCTTTGACCCAAAGTTCTCACTGGTAGTCATGTTCCATATACACCAAAATATAAACAGCAGCATGTTTTGTGGTAGCAAAGAGCTGGAAATGAAACATCATCTTGTACTGGGTGTAGAGTCAGGAATTTCACCTTTGACATTTACTAACAGTAAAAATGGACACTTTTTCTTAGCCTTGCTGGGCCTCATTTTCCTTGATACAGAAATGTAGTGGAATATAACTATGTTGTAAGAAGCAGTGAATGTGAAGAATTCCAAAATGTATGGGAAGGCCTATGAACAGATGCAGAGTGATGAAAGCAGAACCAGGAAAAATGGATATATAATGATTACAGCAACGTAAATGGGAAAAACAAAAAAATGAAACTAAACCCTACATACTTATAATCACCAAAGTTGGCCCTGGAGAAGAGTGGAGAAAATGTTTCCCTCCCTTCATTGCAGAGGTGGGGGACCATGGATGTGAAACATTGCATATTATGGCCAGACACAATGCATTTCTTCATTTTGCAGAACTGGTTTGTTTTTTTTAATCTCTTATTTCTAAAAATCTTTGTTGCAAGGGATGGGTAAGGGGTGGAGGAGGAATGTATTCAGAAATGAATATAATGTGAAAACAAAAGTAAGAATAAGATAAAAAAAATTAAAAGACAGCAACCATGTGAGCTTAGTAATATATTAACTCCACTTTTTAAAGAAGGAAACTGAGATTTAAAGAAGTGACTTGACTTGCTAAATGGCAGAGCTGGGACTTGAACCCAGTTCTTCTGACTTAGGTGGAATAAATGCAAGTTTTTGGGAAACTTGACTTTAGTCAAGGATGGATAGATGCCTGAAAGTGAGTGAAGACAATATTACTGCATAGTAAGGAATGATAAAGGTGACACATTCAGAGAAGCATGGGAAGGTTTACATGAACTGATACATAGTAAAGTCAGCATGACCAGGAGAATAATCTGTACTTTGACTATAACAACCAAAAACCCTAAACCTGAATGTTAAGTGATTATAATGACCAAGCTTGGACCTAAAGAAGAGATATGAGAGTTCACCTCCATTTCTTCTTTGCAAGGGTGGGGGACTATGGTTGCAGAACAGTGTATATAATGTGGAATTTGGTTGTTATGTTGGATGAACTATTTTTTTCTCTTTTTAATTCTTTGTTATAAGGGATGGCTCTCTGGGAAGAGGAGAATGATACATTGAGAGCTATAAGTTAGGTAAAAAGAAAAGATATCAATAAGAATTTCTTTTAAAAAAAAAGTGAGCTAAGACACTCTTTCCATAGGTTTTATGGAAAGAAATAGATTTCTTCTTCATGTTTATTCATCAAGTAAGATTTGTCACAGACTCAATTATACTTTCAAAATGGACTTAGCAGCTCCAGGGTCTGGGATTTTATTGATTGGTTTGCTCCTTCCAGTGGTACAGATGGTCACCTGTGCAGGCCTGCATATCCTCTAGGACTCTTGTCCATGTGTTCCCATCATTTCACCACAAACTGTACACCAATCATGCTGGACCAACCCGTCCACATTCACCCCAGAGCTCATCCTCTCCCTTCTTCTCCAGTCCGTTGCCTAATGCTCGTTCTCATTCTCTCGTTCTCGTTCTCGTTCTCTCTCGTTCTCGTTCTCTCTCTCTCTCTCTCCTCTCTCTCTCTCTCTCTCTCTCTCTCTCTCTCTCTCTCTCTCTCTCTCTCTCTCTCTCTCACATACACACACCCCTTCAGTCTATTGGTTCTTACACAAGTTTCTCTCATCCTGAAAAAAACCCCACTAGACCGTATATCCCTTTAAACTATTGTTCTTTCTCCTCCCTTTCACAGCTAAACACCAGGAATAAGCTGTTTATATGCATCACCTCCACTTCCTCTCCTCCCACTCAACCCTCAAGACCTCCGGTCTCTTCATTCACCTGAAAAAGCTCTCTCTAGTGTTATCAATGATCTCCTAATTACCCAATTGGAAGGCTTCAGGCTTTCTCTTACTTGACCTCTCCGCAACATTTGACATTGTTAATCATCCTCCTTTGCTGTATAATCTCTGTGTCTCTGTGTCTCTCTGTCTCTCTCTGTGTCTCTGTCTCTGTCTCTCCTTTTCTCACACTGCTGTCTCGGTCTCCCCACCTCTTCCTTCTTCAGTCTCTTTTGCTGGCTCATCATGCCTGTCTCGTCTTCTGTGCAGTGAATGCACCCCCAAGGCTTGATCCTTGGCCCCCTTTCATTCTCACTCTACATTCTCTTATGTGATGGTCTTATCAGCTCCCATGGGTTTAATTTTGATCTCAATGCAATTGACTTCCAAATCTATCTATCCAAATCTAACCTTTCTCGAGCTTCACTTGCACACCTCTAGCTACCTGGTGGACATTTTGAGCTGGATGCCTCATAGGCAGCACAAATTAATATGTCCAAAATTAAACTCCTCATCTTCCCCCTCAGACTACCTCTTGTGAACTTACCTGCATTTCTATCCAAGGCACAGCAGTCCACCTAATCATCCAGGTTTGCATTGTGAAATCACCCTCATCTTCTCCCCCTCGGGCTCTGTCCCCCATATCTAAGCAGTTGCCTAGGCTTGTTGCTTCTATTCCCAAACATCTCTGCCATCTGTCCCCTTCCTCTTACATGGCCACCGCTTTAATTCTGGACCTTCGAACGTCTTACTTTGATTATTGCAATAAGCTCCCTTTCCAGTTTACTTTCAGGCTCTCTAATGTACTCACAGCCTCGCCCATTCCCACTTTTGAACTGAAGCTACCAAGTGCCAAAGCGTAGTTTGATTTTGATTTAGTTGGTAGGGTTTTACTGTGCTCTTCATAGCATTTCTCTGCCTCTCTGTCCTCTGCAATGATGTTGCTGCATGAGCTGTCATTGTTTTCCTGGTGGTCTTTCTGGAAATACTGATTCTGAATGAACACTCTGATAAAGCTGGCCAAACATCCCATGAATCGATGGAGTGGGCAAGAAGGGTAACTTTACGGACTCCCTTCTGTGCTCCTCCTTGAAGGCTGGGAACCAGTGTGGATGTGAAGCTGGTGGCTTGCTTGGTTTTTAAAGCCATCGGGCAATTACTGCTCTCTTTCGGTCCCCTTTCAATCACTCACTTGGCATTTTTCCATAGACCAAGTTGTCCAGTGTGGGGAGGGGAGGTGGAGTTGATCAGAGGAGTCCCTGATAAAAGCAGTGAGTTCCCCAGTCAAGAGAGGCAGTGTGGCCTAGTGGATGGAGATCTGGCCTCAGAACCATGAAGGCTTGGGTTCCAGTCCTGCCTCTGTGACCCTGGGCAGGTCACTGAAACACTCAGTGCTATAGGTTACTCCCTGAGTTTTTTAATTGCAGAGAAGGGGCTGACCTACATTGGTAGGGGAAGTTTGTCATTGGGAGCTCTCTATAGAAATTAAATGGTCATGATGGAGTCAGTTCTTCCCCCTATCTTTAGTCATTCGGGTCAGGTTACAGGCCACCACCCTTTGTTTGGAGGCAACTGAGGGGTAGCTTCCCAGGGTGCAGAGCATGCTCCCTGTCTTCTTGTTGGTAGGACACAGGCAACTCTTGAGGTTTGGCTGAGACCCAGGGGCTTGGATTCTTGTCAAAGGAGCCACCCTACTCCACGGCCTATAAAAATGAGCTGGAAGACCAGCTGCTGACTGTCTCCCTCTCATGCTTCTCTTGGACGTGGCCAGGACACACTAGCATATAGCAGAAGGGACCTGGGTTCAGGTTTGGGAGAGATGAGGTGCTTGTCCCCATGCACAGATTCCACGTGCTTCCCTGGAGCAGTTGATGGCAACTTGAAACAGGCACACATGCAAGCAGAGGGGTAGACAGTGGTCCTGAGCTTTACCCTTCTGTGCAGAGGAGGGGTCATTTTGAATTTCCAGGATAACAAAATCCCAGATTCTAGCCTTCTAGCTAGAGAAGGAAGGTTTCCTGGGCATCATCATCTTTGGAAGCTGCCTCATGGGTGGCCCCAAGTTTGGGAGTATGGAGGTCAGACCTTGTAGAGCTGATGGGCTTAACCTTTTTAATATCATGGGCCGCTTTGGCAGTCTGGTGAAACCTATGGACCCCTTCTCAGAATTAGGTTTTTAAATAATTGAAAGAAACGTTAAATTTCAGTTAGAGGTTAAAGAAAAGAAATATGTCATTTTTTCTCCCACCCAAACTCCCAGACCCCCTGAAATCTATCCATGGAGCCCCTTCCCAGGTTGAGGACCCCTGTTCGAGAGAGAGAAGGGAACTTCCTGATGTAGTATGCTCCTAGGAGAAAAGAGCAGTAGCCTATTTTGAGAGAAAAGCCAGTGAGTTATTTGGACAGTGCAGATCTGGTGGGAGAGGGATGGCTCATTTGGGAGCTTCCAAAGTATGTTTACCTCTCAGGAAGGCTCTAAACCATAGGGCAGGACATTAAGTCTTGGAGGCGAGGTGGGGGAAGACTTTGTCAGTGGCTGTAGGAGAGAGAGAGAGAGCAGAACATCAAAGAGCTGCCCTAATGGCCCTTTGGGTTTAGTTCGATTCTGAGGGGAGATCATGGACTCTGGAGTGCCCTGAGTATTTCTCTATCTGTTGTTGTGCTCCTTGTCTTCCCTCTATTACTTCCACTCCTTCTATCTTCTTCATTATCTATGAGTGAAATGAATGTTGTCTTGCACTTGACATGGATTTGGAGCCTTGAGTGATCGTCTGGGAGCTGGGAACATGTTTTACCTGTGTTTGGAGAGACCTAGACATGAGCTAGTCTTGAGCTTGATTTTAGCCATTTCCCAGAGTCACTCCAGATGAGACAAAAGAACCAAAAAGAATAAGAGCCTTTTGGATTCAGCTTCAAAAAATGAACCTGGTCTGTGTGTCTGCATGGGCCTTGGGCCCACCATGGGAGTGGGTCCAGTCCTTGGAACAGCAGAAGTAATGCTCTTCATTTTAAGACCTGTTTAATTTGTTGGATCAAGCAATCAACCTGGCTGAGTTGGTATTCTTGTACCATATATTGGAGGTAGTTGTTTTTACTGAGGAAGTCTACTATCTTGTATTTTTTGGCTTTATAAACTTCAAGTCAGTGAAAAGGGAGCATTAGATTAGTTAGGAAGCTACAGCCCAATGGCCTGATCTGGCCAACAGCCTGTTTTGGTATGGCCCAAGAGCTAAGCATTCTTTTACATTTTTAAACACAGTAAAACTCTATTTCAAAATGTAAAACCCATGCTTAGCTCAAGGGCCATACATACAGAAACAGGCTGCTGGCCACATATGGCCCTCAGGGCCCTAATTTGCTGACTCCTGGACTAGGTGATCTAACATTCTGGATTCTAAAGGAGGATCTTCTAACTCTAACAGTGTTCTATGGTCCCATCCAGACCAACATGATCTGATTCCCAATGCCGACCAGTATTTCTACTTTTCTCCTTCTCCGTATTCCTTCATTTCTAATTAATGTCTAATAATTTCTAAATTTCTAATTACTTTCTGATATCCATTGGACAAAGGGTGGGAATCACTTCATTAGCTGCCATGATGGTTGTCTGAGCGTCAGTAAAACAGAGTGATTTGGATCCTCAGGGCACTTGCCCTTATTTTGATACCCATCATCCCAACTCTATGAGAACCAAAGTCCAGACCCTGCTGCTTCCTTGGTACCTTTAAAGCTCAATTCAAATGTCCCCTTTTATAGGAGGCCTTTCCTGGTTCTCCTGAGTTCTAAGGCCTCTACCCAAACTACCTTGTCTTTCTGTCATATATGTATATGAAATATGCATATATGTATGTATATACATATATATAAATATATACAATATATACATATATGTATATATATATATGCTTTGTGCAATAGAAAATAAGCTTCTTAAAAGCAGGGGCCAGAAAGATCTGGGTTCAAGTCCCTCTTCTAACACATGCTGGCTGTATGATCCTGGACAGATCACTTAACCTCTTAGTGCTCCAAGCTGTTCTAGAAAGAGCAGAGAAGGTGAGGCCCTCACAAGTCCAGGTTTAGCCTCTCTGTCCTATGCAAGGCCCAGAATCTGTGCTTCAGAAATGCCTAATGGCTGACGGATTGGCTGGCCAGGCATTATCAGGGGAGGTATTTTATGGGAGGGACTGCTGTGGCTTATTCTGATCATGTAGCTACACTATTACCTCCTGGGACTAAAAAGTCACATCAAATCTGCTTTCATCCCTGTATCTGATTTATGTAGAGCTGTTTAATTTGGCTGCTTTTCTCTCCCCATCCCAACCAAAAAAGAAAAAAAAAGTTGTGGGAAAAGAGAAGCGAAATGTGAATGATAGTGGTTAATAATTATAAGAATCTTCATATTTCTGTAGCCTTTTATTAAAATGTGGCACACTGGGGGAAAAATGGCTTTGGAGTCAGATGCCTGTTTTGTGTGTACTCGGGCCCTCCCTGGTCCTCAGTTTCCCAATCTTTAAAATGAAAAGTTGGACCAGATGCTGTCTAATGGACGGACGTTCTGTCCCTGACATTATGTTATTCTATGATTTGCCCAAGGTCATACGGGCAATGAGAGACCAGCCTGGGAGAGAACTCAAATGGGCTGGAGCCAACCCGTATTCTCTCCTCAACTCCATATCACTCATATATAGCATGGTCATTTGGTGCTAATTACCGTTTTCCAGTTTTCAATAATTTTACCCAGGTTAGACTAAGGGAAGCTTTCTTGCAAAATTGTAAAAGTAAACTCTAAAGATCTTTTTTCAATCCATTTTTAATAACAAAAAACAATTACACTTCTGATTTAGATGGCCAAAGGACTTAGCCCTCTTTGGGTCTAAGTTCCAAGGATCTTTCCAGTTTTAACATTCTAAGTTCAGAGGTTCCTCCCAGTTATGACATTCTATGTTCTAAAGCCCCTGCCAGCTCTGACATTCTCTGTTCTCAGGCCCCTCCCAGCCCTGATATTCTCTGTTCTAAGGTCCCTCCAAATTCTGACATTCTGTGTTCTAAGGCCCCTCCCATCTCTGATATTCTGTGTTCTAAGGCCCCTCCCAGCTCTGCTATTCTGTGTTCTAAGGCCCCTCCCAGATCTGCCATTCTCTGTTCTAAGGTCCCTCCAAATTCTGACATTCTATATTGTAAGGCCCACGTAGCTGTAGGTCCCTCAAAGGACTGACATTTTGTATTCTATGTTAGCATATTAGTCATAGGCAAGCAAATGTGCAAATTGCGTATGAATACATCTTCTTGCCCCCTTGAGATGATGAAAGGATTAAAGTCACATGTATAAAGCTCATTGGGAATAAGTAGCTATTTAAACATAATATATTGTTAGTGTTTTTAACTATAATCTGTTGGCATTTAATGGAGGAGAAGGAAAGAAGGTGTGTGAGCAGCTAATTATCTGTTTATTGGGCCCACAAACTCTCCTGTACCACATATTTGTTCCAGGCTCTTCTTGCAGCTACTTCCCTCCTTCTCCCCTCCCTCCCTGTCTCCTCTCACCCTCCTCTCACAAGATGGAGAAGGTTGAAGAGAATTTATCTTGGGGTTATCTCCCTCTCTCAGTAAAGTGGCTGGTTGCTGTCCCAAGGTGTCATAGCAACAAAACAGAATGCAATATTAGTGAAGACTGTAGTGCTGGAAATGCTTCATGATAATAGTAGGAGAAAACTAGCAGCTTCTGGGAAATGCGGGTGTTAGATGGAAAGCAGCCCCAGTTCCACAGGGTTCTTAGATGAATGAGCTATGATCAATGTCTAGTCACCTTAACAAAGCTTAATCTGGTCCTAACGAAGGCATTTGAATCATGATGTCCAAACATCATAGCTAGGGGACTTCAGTATAGCCATTGTCAGCGCTAGGAAGGGCCTCCTAAATCAATGTGGCCCCCTCTTTTTATTGAAGAGATTGAACAGTAGGATTTGTATTTTGTTAAGCTGTGTTCCCATTCTCTGGGAAGTAAGCCTAGCTGGTTTAGAGAAGAGACTCATGGGCTTCATTTCATCCTGGCTCAAGAGCCAGAGGGGGAAACTGAGACCCAGAAAATCAAAATGACTTGCCTAAGGGCACAGATTGGATCCTAGCTCTAGACTGAGAGTGATCCTCAAAGGTCATCTACTCCCACCCCTTATTTTTCAGAGGAGGAAACTGAGGCTAAGAACAGGAAAAGGCCATGCCCAAGACCATATCAGTCCTCATAGCCTTGTTCTGTGCGATAACATACTAGTGGTCTCTAAAGTTCCTTCCAATTCTGAGATTATGATATAATGTCTAGGGTTCCAAGTCTTCTCACTCAATCAATAAGCAAGTATCTCTTGTGCACCTACTATGCTAGTCTATTTTGGCTTGTATGTTTGGGAAAATCTGAGAGTTAAGCCTGGAAAGTTAGGACCATATTGTGGAGAGCTTCGAATGCCAAGCTAAGGTATTGGAACTTTATCCCAGGGGCAGTGGGGAGCCACTGAAGGTTTGCCATGATTAGAACTGTGCTTCATGAATATTAATTTGATAGCACATACAGAAATGATTCGACACAGAGAGAATAAATATGAGGTCAGGTAGGAGCAATGGTTCAGGAGAATGGCATATGAGGGACTGTACAAGCAATGGGAGTAGAAAGGAGAGGACAGACATGACAGATGCTGAAGAAATGGAAGGGACCTGATTTGGTAACTGACAGAATGGTTATGGTGAGACATGAGGGAAGGAGGATGGCATGTAGCAAAAAGAGTGCCAGGTTTAGAGTCAGACGACTTGGGTTTGAATCCCAACTCTGCCACTTACTACCCCTGTGACCTTGGGCAAGTTACTTCCTTCCCTGGGCCTCAGTTTCTTCCTCTGTAAAATGAGGGGGTTGGGCCAGATGACCTCTGTGGTCCCTTCCAACTCGACATCTGGAATCCTATGTATGACTGTGGGCAAGTCATGTCCTTCCTTGGACCTCAGTTTCTTCCTTTGTAAAAATAAGAGGATTGGACCAGATGACCTCTGAGCTTCCTTCCAGCTCTAAATCTGTGCTCCTGTGATCTGTAATTCAAAAGCAGTGCCAACATTTGAAGCTCAAGTGACTTGGAGAGTGAACTAGGAGGTTGGAGAGAAGGAAATGATGGGACTTGAGTGTTTGCTAGGATTTGATTGGTTGGAGATGGCTTTATGGTTTGGAGCCTGGGCAACCTGAAGGCCATAAATGAGGAAGTCAGGAAAAAGAACACATTTGGGAAGGGAGATGATGAGTTCAGCTTAGGACGTGCCTAGCACACCTTGAAGTGCCCGGCAGGCCATTCAGATCTTCAGAATGCCCCCTTCTGGGCCCTGGCTAGGGACTCCTTCACAGAGAAATGGTCTCCAAGTAGGTGATAGTTGAAACTATGAAAATGGACAAAGGGAGAAGAGATGGAGCATGTGTGTAAGAAAAGGATAGAAAATAGGGGCAAGGTAAAAATGGGCTTTAAATACCCAGATGAAGTGTTTTGGCCTGTAGGCAATGGGGATCCATTGAAGGATTGTGAGCAGGAGAGGGTCATGATCAGAGCTGGGTAGTATAGGAAGCCTGGCCTTGCAGTACGTACAGGACACTTTGGCAGGGCGAGTGCCTAGAGGCAGGGAGACCAGTTAAGAGGCTGTACCAGTAGTCCTTGCAAGGGGTGATGCAAATCCATTCTGGAGCACTGCAATAGAGTAGAAGGGCCCTAATCTTGAAGCCCAAAGACCGGGTTGCCATTTACTAACTACCCATGTTCTATATTCTTCTATGAACCTTCTACTTCTAATGCCAGATCTTTCACTTCCTGGCTGTGTGAGCCCAGTCAAATCACTTTTCCTCTCTCTGAACCTCAGTTTCCCTATGGTACAACGGGGCTAATAATCTCTGTATACATCATCTCCCAGGATTGTTGTGAGAAAAGGGATTTGGAAACAGAGAAATGGGAACTTGTGCGATTGAGATGTCAAATCTACAAGTAAGCAAAGGGAGGAGGTATTTCTTATTTCCTGTGTTTTTAAAGCTCGTTGTACACTTTGTTTTACCCCCCTCATTTTATAGCAAATGAGGTAAGAGAAAATTCAATGAGCTGATTTGGCTCCAGTCACTCTCTTCCTTCACACTCCTGTTGACACAGCTGCTTTGGCCTGACCCGAAGAGAAAAGAGGCCCATAGGCCACTTGACTATGTTGGTACCCTGGTGTAACTGAGTGGGGAGCAGAGCAGAGGAGCGCCCCCCCAAGCCCTTCTCACCTGACAGCTGCTCCCCACTGCTGTGATGTCCCCACTCGCCCCGGTGCTTTCAGAACTTGGATAGCAAAAAAGGGTCATTGTGAGGGGAAACATGAAAGGATTCATGGATCAGGTCAGTAGGGGCAAGGGTGGGGATGGGAATGTGCACAGGCAATGTTGGTAGAGTGGAAAAGCACTACCCTTATTAAATCAGAAGACCTTAGTTCCAGTCCCAGCTTGGCTGTAGACTCACTAGGTGATCTTGGCCAAGTCTCCACCCTCTCCTGGTCTCAGTTTCCTATTTTATACAGTAGAGCTTATAATATTTGTCTGACCTACTTCACAGGGGCATTTGTGGATTTCCCTATGTGTAAAGTGAAAGGGTTGAACTCAGCATGTTCTATGATGCCTTCTAGTTCTGAAATCTATGACACTATGAGGAGGTAGGCACTGTGGGGTCATTCTGTCACTTCCTTGAGCCTCAGTTTCCTCCTCTGTAAAATTCAGTCTCTAAATTTCTGATCTCATGATTCATTCATCGTTCAAAAGTGATGCCAATATCACAAAAGTGATTGGGGGAATGGGGTTGCTATTAACGGGTAGAGACTAGTGATGGTGGGAATAGTAAGGAGGTAGCAGATGAGGGAAATGGAATGTTGTAATGGTAAAATCCCTAGGATGCAGGCAACTGATTAGCCATGGGGGTAGGGGAAGAATTGAAGATTCCTGGAGGGCTGTAGAAAGAACACTGGTCCAAGAGCCTAGAGCCTTATAATTGAGTCCCAGCTCTGCCACTTCCTGGACATATCACTCTGGGGAAGTCATTTCCCTCTCTGCTTCCCAGTTTCCTCCTCTGTACAATGGGGTAACACTTACCCTGTCTACCTTCCTAGCTATTGCAAAGTTGATAATGTCCTGGTTAGCAGCTGATATTAAACCTGGTTAGCACGCTGGTAGAAATGATTGCTGAGTCCCTTTCAGTGAGCCCTGGAAGAGTGTAGAGACCTGGTGAGATACCATAAGATTGGAAATGGGAAAATGTCCACATTCTCCTTTCAAGACAGAAAAGTGCAGGCCAATGAGCTTACCTTACACTCCTGGCCAAACTGTAGAATATTAAAGACATAACCAATCAGTGCCCATCTAGAAAAGGAAGGGCAAATTTTGGCTTCAGCCAGAACATATCCTGCCGTGCTAACCTCATTCATTTTTTGGACAGTAGACTGATAGATGAGCAGACTGATGTGGATCTAGTTTACCTAGATTTTAGCCAAGTATTTGACAAAATCACCTCTGCCCAACTTATAGAAAAGATGGAAGCTAGATGACAATACAGTTAGGCCAGGTTAGAACTGCTTGAATGGCTGGACCCAAAGGGTAATCCTTAATGGTTTGCTCAATATCACTTTGGAAGAAGCCCCCCCCCCGTGAAGTGCCTTAGGATCTCTGCTTAGCCCGGTGCTCTGTAACGTTTTTAGCAATGATACAGCTGGCATGTTTTTCTTTTTTTTTTTTTTAATTTTAAATTTAAATTAAATTAGCCATTTTACAATGGCTAAGAGTCAAGTCAGAAAATCCCTCAAAAACAAAAACCACAACCCAACAAATCTAAAAAGATGACATTTCCATCATTTCATCAAGAATGTGTGACTTTGGTGGAACAGGAACTTCCTCCACCAACACAGCTCTCAACTCACTTATAACCTGAACTCTTAGAAAGTAGCCTGAGGCTCATAGGAAGTTAGACAACTTGTTCGTGGCCACATAGCTAGTTAGTGTATAAAAAAATGGAATGAGAACTCAAGGCTTCCTGGCTCCAAGAAGGGAGATGATTCTCTCTACCATGCAAGTCTTAGGTTTGAATTAAAGGAATCAACTTCACAAGTAGCAGGTGGAGGGGCCATCCCTTGGCACCAGCTGATCTGAAGAAGATCTGGGGTTTTAGTGATGAGTGGTGAACTCATGAGGCCATAGGACTATATGGCATCCCAGGAAGCCAGAGCGGGGAGAATGGCAGTGTCCAGGAAGGCTGAGGGAGCTTTTAGTCTTGCTGGCCTCTCCTTGGTCAGAACCACCTCGGGAGTATCACATTCATTTCTGGGCATGACATTCTCTCCCTGCTGGCCTTCACACAGACGCTAGATGACCACTTGTTGGTATCATCAGAAAGGGGATTCTTCTTCAGCCAGGTGGCAGACTTGATGGCCTCTGAGTTTTCTTCCAGCTCAGAGATTCTGTGATTCTGTGAAGTATCACGGGGATATGAGTTCTGTGCTTCTCTTGTATGGATTTCTTTCCCTGAGGCAGACTCCAACCTTTCTATACTGAAGTAAATAGTTCTGTGAGCTACTGTGGTCCAAACCATCCCACATCTCTTGGTCAGCCTTCTGGTGATGAGCCTCTCTAAACAAGAACTCCCACATAGGAGGCATGGAATCAGTGTCCATTGATCAGAGGATTCTAAATTTAGAGCTGGGAGGGCCCTCAAAGGCTATCAAGTCCAACCCCCTCATTTTACAGAGAAGGAAACTGAGGCCCAGAGAAAGGAAAGGACTTGTCTAAGATCACACATAGGATCCTAGAGCTTTGTTTTACAGAAGGGGAAATTGAGGCCCAGCATAGAGAAGTGGCTTGCTCAGAGCCTCACAGGTAGTAAGCATCAGAGGCACTGAATTGACTAGCCTGGTCCTCAAACTTGGTAGGAGCTTCCAGAGCTCCTGCCCTACTGGCATAATCTTTCAGAGCCCAGAGCCACCTTTATGCCATGCTGTTCTCTATATGGGATAATGTGATGATAGCACTTTGTAACCCCAAACCACTATGTGCATTTCTGTTAGCATTCTGTGCTTCCTTTCTGAATTATTATTATCACTAACACTACTAACTCTCCCCACACATAAAACGTCCTGGCTCAGTTGATGTGACTGCATCGATATGCCCCTGCTGCTGCCTGACATTCTTTATCCTTAATGTTAAGGGAACTGAAGCCCTCACTGCTCTCAACAAAATCAAATTCAGATCTACCCAATTGAAGATGTTAAATAGGGAAAAGTCATTACCACCTAAATTATTAGTTATCAGAGATGTCTTGCATTGAAAAACAGACTTTCACAAATTGCGTTTTAGAGATGATTCACTGGTTATAATCTATAGCTGAGCAACCATTGAACTGGAAGAAAGGAGGCGACAGGATCCTTCTGTGCACATTAGCACAAGCCTACGAGAAATGAGGCAAAAGAAAAATGAGATTTTTCCACCATGATTTCGTGTCCAGCTTTACACTAAAGACAACACGTTTCTTCCCAATATGACTTTCTTACTCTGACAAATGTTGTAGGCCATAGACCTTTCTCTGCTTGGTACTGTGTGTTGGCATGTTTTTAAGGCTACCACATCTCATGATAATGTGGTTAATTATATACTGATCACAGTGCTGATCATCTTGAATGAATTCATTTTCTGGCTAGTGAAGATTAGCCAGAAAAACTTGATTTCAAAAAGTATTTCTAAAGTATATCAGTGTATATTTCCCTGCCTTAGTAAGCATAGTATAATGAACCTAATCGAACCTTACCTTAATGACTGAGGACGGGGTGGTATAGTGAGAAGACCTGGATTCAGGTTCTGGCTCTGCTGCTTACTGCTGTGTAACCATAGACAATTCACTTTCCCCTGAGTCTCTTCATCTGGAAGAGAAAGAGGTAGGACTAGATAATTATGAAGAGCCCAGCCAGCTCTAAATCGTGTGACCTGATGCTTTTACAGTGCCTCAGAATCATTGCTCTGAACTTTGTCCATTCACTTAAAAAATAGCTATTGAGCACCATATGCTCAATAGAAGCTAGGCCCAGTGCTGAGGACTACCGGAGATGCCAAGATGAGTCACACAATTCTTGTTGTCAAAGCTACAATCTAGAAGAGAGGGCTAAGGGGAGTATGCAGATAGCTCTAATACAAGGTAGCTTGGCCAGATGCCTGTTGTGTAAATGCAGTGGAGTGGCAGAAGAGGGAGGGCCCCTGCCTGCTGGGGAGGGGAGGAGCTGAAACTGCATTTGGGCTTTAAAGGATGGGAAGGACATCCCTGAGTTGAGAGGGTGCAAGGCAGGAGAGGGCTAATGAGAACGGTAGACAATAACAGTCAAGTCTGAATAAAAGGGTCAGTACGTAAGAGGGGAAAGTGTGGAAATAATGGGTTTTATTTTTTTAAATAATATTTTATTTTTTCCAATTACATGTAAAGATAGTTTTCAACATTCATTTTTATAAGATTTTGAGTTCCAAATTTTTCTCCCTCCCTTCTCCCCAAGACGGCAAACAATCTGATAGAGGTTATACATGTGCAATCATGTAAACATACTACCACATTAGTCATGTTGTGAAAAAAGAAACAGAACAAAAAGGAAAAGCCACAAAAAAGCAAACCAAAAAAAAAAGTGAAAATAGTATATTTCACTCTGCATTCAAGCTCCACGGTTCTTTCTCTGGAGGTGGATGACATTTTCCATCATGAGTCTTTTGGAATTGTCTTCGACAGGGATGGGGAACCTGCAGCCACAAGGCCACATGTGGCCCTCTAGGTCCTCCCTGTGGCCTTTTGACTGAGTCCAAGTTTTACGGAACAAATCCTTTTATGAAGGGGATGTGTTCTGTGAAGTTTGGATTCAGTCAAAGGGCTGCACTTGAGGATCTAGAGGGCCATATGTGGCCTTGAGGCCCACAGGTTCACCCCCTGGGGTCTTGGATCATTGTATTGCTGAGAAGAGCTGTCAATCATAGCTGATCAAGTGTGAGATAATGTTAAAGGTAGGTTAGAACCAGATTGTGGAGGGCTTGATTTTAAATGTAGGGTGGGAGTTTGAGACAAGAGGGGGCCACAGAAGGTTTTTGAGTAGAGGAAGTGACTCAGAGTAGCAAAAGCACATTAGGAAATCAACTTAACAAATCAATTAAGTACCTCCTACAGATGGGGCCCTTTGCCTAGGAAGATTATGGAGAACTTTGACTAACTGCCTGAAAAGTCTGAAGGGCAACAGGCTTTCCATCAGGGCCTTCCTTGCCTTAAGTATTGAGAGATAACTCAACACCTCCCCCCACATTAAAAAAAAAAAAAGCTCTTTGCTTCTCACTTAAAGCACCATGATCTTTCCAGGGTCAAATAAACTCCATGGTACAGATGATGAGTAGAAGAGGCAAACTAGGGAAAGGCAAAAATCAACATCAGGTCTAATTCCTTGGAGTAGCCAAGCCTTGACATAGAAGAACCCAAGCTGGTAGGGGAAGGTGTAATGAATGAGCCTACAGAATGGGGGATGGGGAAGAGCCAGATGAAGGGAAGAGAGCTTGGCCTTGATCTCTAAGTGATGTTCCAGTCCTAAAGCTGATGATTTTCTGAAGGTCAGGCTGCCAAAGTTGACTTTTCTCCTGTAGGTGCTGGGGAGTCATGAAAGGTTGTTGAGTAGAGCAGTGACAACGTTTAAATTGTTCTTAAGGAAGGCTAATCTGGCAGCAGGGTGCAGGATGCATTGGAGAGACAAAGACCAGAGGCAGGGAGGCCAGGTAGAGGCTAGTCCAGCAGCACAGGCTAGAAGAGTTGAGCTGGAGCTGACAGGGTGGCAGCATGAGAAGGAAGCAGGAGGGCTTGCTTTTTGGCACTTGCCTTTCTCCTCAAAGCGCAATGCTGGAGGGGAAGGAGGGATTCTGGGTAACTGGGAGTCCTTCTGCCTTATGTTATGCAATAAAGTTGAGCAGACCATGACAGCCTGTTACTCTTCTTGGTTTGAGGTACTATATAAAAAGACCCCTTGTAATTTCCTAGAGATAGAAGGCAAATCTATCCAGGTCCACAAAAAGAAAACTTACACCATGATCAATTTTTGAGAAAGAAGAATCCATCAGTAAGCATTTATTAAGCATTTACTGTATCCCAGCCCCTGTACTAGGTGCTAGGGGAATAGGGAGTGACCCTCGGATTTCCTTGGTATGGAGAAATCCCACATGAAGAGACTTCCCCAACCTGTGCAAGTGGGAGTCTTCTTAGAGTTACTTGGAACATTGAGAGGTTCAGGCACCCTGTTCAAGGTCCAGCAGCCAGGGTGTATCCAAGGTAAGCAGGGTTCCCTGCCTCTGAGGCAGAGGTTTGCACTCTATCCCTGGGAATTCAGAAATTCAAATGAAACAGTCCAGGCCCTTGAAGGACTCATATTCTAGTGGAACACTGGATTTGCCACCCCCCAAAAAATTAGTGGTAGTAAATTAAGCAAACATGGTGTTTCATTTTAGAATTTTAATTTGTATGGCTGTGGATCATGCTTGGCAATGTCTCCACTGTTTGGATTTGGAGTCGAAATCCCAATTCTTTTGAGTTGAGTTGTTTTTCAGTTGTATCCTGCTGTTTGTGACCCCATTTGGTGTTTTCTTGGCAAAGACACTGTAGTGGTTTGCCATTTCCTTCTCCAGCCTGTTTTCCAGATGAGGAAACTAAGGCCACCAAGGTTCAGTGACTTGCCCAGGGTCACACAGCTAGTAAGTGTCTGAGTTCACATTTGAACTCAGATCTTCCTGACCCCAGGCCTGGCACTCTATCCACTGCAGTGCCACCTAGCTGCCCTTAACCAAATTCTATTACTACTATACCTGTGTGACCTTGAGAAAGGCACTCTTAGTTTCCCCCTCTGTAAAATTAGGGAATTGGGTTAGATGTCCTCTAAAATTCTTTCCACAAATTTTTTAAAATGAATGTTAAAATAAATAATTTTTTTTTTAAAAAGAGAGAAAAGAAATATTTTTGCATGATTTCATGTGTATAAGTGATAGCACATTTCTTGCCTTCTCAATGGGTGGGGAAGGGACAGGATGGAGGAAGAGAATTCAGAATGCAACATCTTTTTAAAATGAATATTAAAAATAAATAAATAATAGGATTTTTTTTAAAGAGCAAAATTCTTTCCATATTTAAAACCTAAGAATCCAATTTGATATGTTGGTTCAAGTCTAGGCTCTGATACTTTGTGGTCTTCAGTAAGTCACTTCCCCACTCTTGGCCTCAGTTTCTTCATCTGTAAAATGGGCATAAATATATGAGTATTCACTGTTGTAAAAATTAAATAAGGTGATATAAGCATAGTATATTAAGGAACACTATGTCAGTAGGAGTTGTGACTAGATGATACAGAGGTATGAGGAGTCTGAGCAAGAAATTATAGACAGCTCAAAGACATTTACCCCTTCAAGTTGTTTGTAAGTATTCCAAAGCTAGTAAGACCCGACAGATTGAAAAGTCACCTTTTGTTATTGAAAGTGAAATTAATTACTTGTTGAATACATTATGGGTATCTTTGTTCTCAGGTATTCTAGTTACTTATTTAGCATAAATGCCTTTCCAGGAAAAGAACTGATTCATTATTGTTTTAACCTCAGAAGAGTTTGCAAGAATGAAGAAATGTCATAATCAGGGCCTCAAGTTGTAGAACTATCAAAAGATTCTGTGGTATAAAAGCAATTACATCAAATCATGGGCATTAGTGCTCCAAAGACATTGTTTTTCCTCTTAGTAATGACTATTGTGCAAAATCGGCTTCTCCAAACAAGCCACCAGCCAGGAGCTCCAGGCAAATGTCTGAAGGCAGCCTCGGCCCCTGGGCCCGGGGTGACTCACCAGAAGCTGCTTTAACCCAGCTCACTGGTTGGCCAGAAGCCACAAATACTGCCAGGCTCCCGTGGCGCTGATCATTCAGATCGACTTGAATTGTTGCAATGGCTTGGGAAATGAATATGTCACAGGCTGTGAGCATACAGGGCTTCAAGGAGCCTGCTAGAAAGAATAAACAGAGAATGACAGAACAGAGGTGGAAGGGATTATAAACCATTCAACCTGGGGGCCCTGGGAATAGATAATGTCCGACTTGGGGTGGGGGGGCCGGCTTGTAACAGACAATGTGACAGTGTCAGAGCTGGGAGGAACCTTAGAACAGGGAATGCCAGAGCTGGGAGGGGCCTTAGAACAGGGAATATCAGAGCTGGGAGGGACCTTAGAAGAGGGGATGTCAGGGCTGGGAGGGATCTTAGAACAGGGATGTCAGGGCTGGGAGGGATCTTAGAACAGAGAATGTCAGGGCTGGGAGGGACCTTAAAACAGGAAATATCAGAAATGGGGAGGACCTTAGAACAAAGAATGGCCAAATCTCATCCTGGCCCTGAATTTTGATGAAAAAGTGAAACCCAGAGCAGAAAAGTGACCTGCCTAAATCCCACAGCGTTTTCTGAAGCAGAGCTGAGGCTCAGCCCAGTGGGGTTGTTCAGTGGAGCTCCCCAGGTGCTGCCTGCTGGCCACGCCTGAACCCCTCCCTATACTGTCCACCATCTCCTCATCTCCCCACACCCCCAATCTCCTCATCCCCCCAATCTCCCCACCCCCATCACCTCCCCCTACTCCCCCAATCTCTCCATCCCCCCACAATCTCCTCACCCCCCAGGGCCCAGGCGGGCAAGTATCCCTAATTTAATAATTTTGTGATATATTTGCATAACACTTTCTAAGTCATATCATTGCCCCCTGGGGATATCCTTACAGATGATAAATAATTACAAAGATTATTACACCCCCTTTAAAAAAACAAAAACTGGAGCTGTGATTTCATTGCTGTTAGAGAACCCTGAGTGAGAAAGCACTCTCTCCCAAAGCAGATAAAGCCCTTGTTCTACAGCTTCTAGGCTTATGGAGTAGCCTAGGGGCATGGAGGAGGCAAGTGACTTGCCCAAAGTCACACAGCTAGTGAGTTACAGTTAAGACTTGAACCCAGGACCTTCTGACCTGTAGACCAGTTCTTTATCCACTACACCAAATTGCCTCTCCACTCTCATTTTACAGATAAAGAAACTGAGGTAAAGAGACATTGAAAAGCTAGAGAACATCTAGAGAAGGGCAGGCAGGATCAGTCAATCAATGGATATTCATTAAGCAGCTTACTAAACACCAGGCATTGTGCTAAGCACTGGAATGGTGAAAAAGCCTCAAATTCATGCCATATCTGGACCAGTTGAAGGAACTGAGGATGTTTGGCCTGAAGAAAAGACTGGAGGAAGGGGAGGGCAGACATAATAGTGGTCTTCAAGAATTTGAAAGACTAAGCTGAAAATGGAAAGAGAATTAAATAAAAAAAGGAAAGAAAGAATTTGAAAGACTGTCCTGGGGGGGAGGTATTAGGCTTGTTGGCCCTAGAGGGCAGAACCCTGAACCGTGGGTGGAAGAGGCAAAAAAAAGTGAATTGAGGCTTGAAGTGTGGAAAAACTTCTGAACAACTCGAACTGTCCCAAAGTAGAAGGGGCTGCCTTGAGAAGTGCCAATGGCTTCCCTGGAGGTCTCCGAGCAGAGGCTGACTAACCCCTTGGTGGGTAGATTGGAGAGTCCCAGATGGCCCTGGAGGTCCCTTATAACTTTTACAAATTGGGTGATTTTGCAAAGGCAGGGTGGGGATAGAATGCTCGGGTTGAGTCAAGAAGACCTGGGTTCGAGCCTTTGACTGGAAGCTGTGTGCCCCTCCAATGCTTAATTTCCTCATCTGAAAAATGGAGATGATAATAATACCTCTGATGCTTCCTTCATGGGGCTGTTCTCAAACTCTAATAGGATAATGGATGTGGAATACTTTGTAAGCTTAAATAAACACTGTGTTCAGCTCAGTTATTATGGTGGCCAGGGGCAGGGGGCAGTGATCACATTGGAGCACAACCAGGATCCAAAGGACGGACTAGGTCTAATAAGATGGCATTTAATAGGGAAAAGTGTAAAGTCTACCAAAAAATCAGCTTTGTATGTATAGAATGGGGGCAATAGAGAGACAGTAGTTGGTCTGAAAAGGATCTGGAGATTTAAGTGGACTGCAAGCCCAGTATGGCTCAGCAGGGTGATATGGCAGTCAAGAAGACGAAAGCAATCTTAGTCTGTATGAAGAGGAGGCAAAGCTTCTGGGATTAAGGCGATGGTCCCACAGTCCTCTGCCTTCTCAGACCTTATCTAGAGGATTGGGTTCAGTTCTGGGAGTCACAGGTTAAGAAGGACATCGATCAGCTGGAGTGCATCCAGAGAAAGGCAACCAGGATGGTTAAGGGCCTTGGTCTATGACATATGAGGTTGGTTGAAGTAACTGGGTATATTTAGCCTGGGGAAAGGAAGATTCAGGGGCAACATGATAGCTGTGTTCAAGCATTTGAAGGGCTGTCATGTGAAGGAGGGATTAGCCTGGTTCTGGTGGCCCCAGAGGGAGGAACTAAGAGCAAGGGGTGGAAGGTGCCGAGGTCGGGAAAGAGCAGCTGGAGAATCTGAGCTGGCCCCAAATGGAATCGCCTGCCTCGAGAGGTGGGGGCTTCCCCCTTCCTGCAAGTCTGCAGGCCGAGGCTGGACAACCACTTTTCGGGTACGTTGTCATGGCATTGCCTTTTGTGGATGGCTTGGACTAGGGGGCTGCTCGAGTTCCCTTCTACCTTTTGAATTCTAGGATTATGCGATTGCGGGATTATTCCTATTATTGAGTGACTTACTCAAGGTCACACAGCTAGTAAGTAACACATCCTGACCCAAGACCTTTCTGACTCAAAATTGAATGTATTTCCCCTAAGACAATGCCTTGGGGCTCTGATCTCAGGTCAGCACTACTTTGGAGGTACTGACTCCCAGAATCAGAGAATATCAAAGCTCAAAGTGACCTTAAAGATCACCAAATCCAACCCCTTTCATTTTACAAATGGGGAAACTGAGGCCCAGAGGAGAAAAGTGACTTGCCCAAAGTCACACATAATACGATCATAGAGCTAGGGCTAAAGGTGACCATTGAGTCTGATCCTCTTATGTCTCAGAGGAAGAAACTAAGACCGAGGGGGTTGGGGGAGTGGCTTCCCCAAGGTTATACAGCTACTGTGTAAAGAACAGGTTTTCTGATTTCAAATACCCTGCCGTTCTTCCTCTTTTCACAGCAATTCCTTCATGATCCCAAACCTAGCCTCAGGGATTTGCTAGAAATCCTTCACTTTTGGTCAAGAAACCACCAAATGTATGGAGGAGACCTAAGCAGTCAGCTGATTCCCCAAGCTGCTCAGCCTGAGACTCCTTTCATTTCAATGAGCTCTACACCCTATCAGGGTCCCCCACCCCCTCTCCAGTTACAAGGCGGCTCTTATCAATTGCTTTCTGGTCCTCTGGGAATAATTAGAATTGGCTCAGCCCTGGTGGCCTTTGAGCAGGATAGTACTTTTTCCTCTGCTCCTCCACTGGAGACAGGAGTCTTCTCACAATGAATCAGGTTCCATCCAAGCAGCATTTAGTAAGCACCTACTGTGCACGAGGCACTGTGCTAAGTGCTGAGAACATAACAATCTTACCACCAGGTCCCCAGTTAAGTATGGTGCAAGGTGGAGTGTGATAAGGTCAAAGGGGAGATTTAGGCGAGTACTAGGAGAAATATGAGATGAGAGGGAGCTAACTCAGAAGACATGAGCTTGAACTCCACCTCTGCCACTTACTAGCTATATAAGCAAGCCACTTCTGTCTTTGTGCCTCAGTTTTCTCATCTGTAAAATGAAGCTAATGATATTTGGTAGCATTGGTGGTAGTAGAGAGTGAGCCAGCCTTGAAGTCAGGAAGATCTGGGTTCAAGTGCTGCCTTTGACACATGTTGGCTGTGTGACCCTGGGCAAGTCACTTAACCTATTAATGCCCCAGGCAACTCTCTAAGACTAGAAATTTCCGAACAGTTGCCCACTGGCTTTGATAGAGGAAGTTTCCCTCCAGGGAGTTCCCTACAGCAATGAAATCCCTAGTCCACCCCCCCCAAAAGATACTCCCTGTCTCTTGGGTTTGTAAAGAGGAAAGTGCTTTGTAATCTTTATGAAACTATGTAAAAGGAAGATTCTTCTTATCTCAATAGGTCAATCTATCCATAGGTCAGTAAGCAGCATTTTTAAGGCACTTTCTGTGTGCTAGGTGCTGAGGAAACAGATAAAAATGGAACAATTCCTGATAGCATCAGTATGTCTCTGACTCCTTCTGGCTGTGTGACCCTGGCCAAGTAACTTAGCTTCTCAATATCCCAGGCCACTCTAACACCCTAAACCATAGAGTAGGTGCCATCTTGCATTAGTGGAGGGAGTTCCCAACACCAATTGGTCTGATCCAAAATATGTGTGTCTATGTGTGTGTGTGTGTGTGTGTGCGTGTGTACACACATACACACACACACACATATATATACACACACACATATACATATATGTATATATACATACCCATTTTGGACAAATGATGCCCCAGCCTCCTAGAGGGGAAATGACTTGCCCAAGGCCATATAGCTAGAAAGTAGTGGGCCTAGGAATGCTCCCCACCTGTAGTATTATTGATTTATTACTCATCATAATATATGATGTTGCTGGGAAGTACCTTTTGTCCTGAAGGATTCAGAAATGATTTAAAAAACAGATTTGCTCACGAAACTCCCTTACTTGCCACAGCAGTCCAGCTGCTGCTGAGACAGAACAGAGCAGCTGTGGAAAAGAGAGAGAGAGAGAGAGAGAGAGAGAGAGAGAGAGAGAGAGAGAGAGAGAGAGAGAGAGAGAGAGAGAGAGAGAGAGAAACTGCACTCCGGCCTGAAGAAGGAAGTCTAAACAAACAGTGTGTTGTTTGAAACAATGGGGAGAATCTAAGAATTCTGAGAGAAGGGTCCCCCTGAGGTCCTTCAGTGTGGCTAGCCTTCCCCGGTTTGATTCAGGGCATTTGTTTCCCGGCACATCTCCTATTTGTTCCTGGAGCTCTCTGAAGCTAGCCCGGCTAGAGTGGATGGATGACATCACGGAGGAGGTTCCTGAGTTCGCTGGATCCTGCTGTCTAGCTCAGCCTAAGGATTTCCAGGGGCAGTTGTCACAGAGAAATGGGCTTCATCCTTCCCAAAGCCCCTGTCAGGAAAGTTTCTGAACTGGCAGGCACACACAAAAAAATCAGACTCACCAGTGTTCTTACGTAAAAGAACAATAAGTTTGCTGATTTTTAAAAGTCATATGACACTCACTCTTTCCTTTGACCTGTAAGGGTGGGATGACACAGGCAAATTTCTACTGTGGCTTTCTACTTTCTGAAAGAGATGAAATAGAGAGAGAGAGGGAGAGATGGGGGGGGAGAGACAGAGAAGGAGGAGAGGGAAAGAGAGACACAGAGAGGGAGAGGGGAGATAGAGACAGAGAGACAGAACAGAGACACAGAGAGGGAGGGAGAGAGAAACGGAGAGACAGAGACAAGGGGGGGGACAGAGGGAGAGACAGAACAGACAGAGACATAGGGAGGGAGAGAGAAACAGGGAGAGACAGAGACAAGGAGAGGGGAGACAGAGACAGAGGGAGAGACAGAACAGACAGAGACACAGGGAGGGAGAGAGAAACAGGGAGAGGGAGAGACAGAGACACAGGGAGGGAGAGAGAAACAGGGAGAGACAGAGACAAGGAGAGGGGAGACAGAACAGAGAGAGGGAGGAAAGAGAAGGAGAGAGACAGAGGTAGAGAGGAGAGGGAAAGAGAAATAGAGGAGAGACAGAGGGAGAGACAGAAGGAGGAGAGGGAGAGAGAGAGATACAGAAAGAGGGAGAGGGGAGAGGGAGACAGAACAGACAGAGAGGGAGGGAAGGAGGAGAGGGAGACAGGGTGAGAAGGGGAGAGAGAGAGGAGGGGGAGACAGAGAGATAGAGAGGGAGAGAAACTCCTTTAGTGAGTCATAGAAGTGGGCGTGTTCTCTGGAGAAGTAGCTTTCATAACACCTCTCCAGGCCGTCACTAGTGGCCAGAGAACCCACATTCACAGCATTTACTCTAGCAGAAAGCAGACCCGATAGGGCACACTGCAGCTCTCCAACATGGATTTCAACAGATATTTTTCCATACCTCCTTTACCAATTTCAAAGGAAAAGTGAGTATGCAACTATTACCTTCTTCTCCTGGGGTGTGGAGTGCTCGGGATAGTTGTATGCTTATGGGACCGAATTCATTAGCGGGGTTGTAAATGAGTTCAGACAACGGAGACTTTTCGGAAGGATGTTTGGTTAGATCAGACAAATGGGCTTTGAAATCAAATCACTCACGGCGTTTAACATTTCAAACCCAAGAAATATGAACGGATGGTAAAGTTCCAGGAACGTGTGAAAAATGTGCCCAGCAAATGTTCTGGCAGATGAGATGAAATGTAGGGTGTGAGGTAGAGCAGAAGTGAGCAGGGTCCGGTAGGGAAAGTCAGCCTCTTTGCAAATGAAGCTCCGCTTCCTAGTTTTTCTGCCCTTGCTTTGATGGGCTTTGCTCTGTTCCAACATCATCTTTCAAAATGCATCTAAGATTACAAACGAAACCCCTCACACCTAGGATGAGTCTGCTGGAGAGAGAAGGCTCGCCTCTGGGGTTGGTCTGCTTTGTTTATAGATTAATGGAATAGCAGACTTTAAGAGGCTTGGAGAGTTGGAGTGGAGTGATATCTTTTTTACAAACCGGAGCAAAAAAAAAAATCTCTCTTTCTTCCTTGCTGTTATCACCCAGTGTTACTACCTGGGAGCCATTCTCCAGCATGGGAGGTGGGCGGCTAGAGCGGGAGGGGAAGGGAACGGTGAGGCAGGTATTTGTCTTCTTCGTGGTATAATTATTGTTGTATATGATTAGCTTCATATGAATTAAAAGGGAGAAGGAGTCAGCTAATTTAGGCTTTTCACAGATTGACTCAATGCGAGTATCGTTCTGGTTTTCAAATCAGGAAGAGGTTACCTGATAGTAAAGGTTGGATGAAATCTTTGCCTCCCAGTCCCCTCAACGTGCTAACACTTTCCCTGTCTGCAGGTCACTGCCCTTCTTTTCTAGCTGTACCTGAAGAGAAAGGTACAGGATTTATAAATAAGGCAGGCTCACCCCTCAGCAGCCCAAACCTAATCAGATTAAGTAATGACTGGGTGCAGCCGGAGCTGAGAGACAATCTGTTTTCTTCATTTGATAAGCTTAAAAATGTTCCTAGTGGGCTTCTACCACACCTGCTTTGCTTGTTTTTTCACAAATTCAGTTCTACTTGTATCAAATATCATTAACTGATGTGGAGGACCAAAGCAGTGGATATTAGAGTCATAGAATGTCACAGCTGGAAGAATATAGAATATCACAGCCAGAAGAGATTTTAGAACATGGAACATATACCTGGAAGGGACCTTAGAACACAGAACATAGAATGTCACAACCAGAAGGGAGCTTAGAACACAGAACATAGAATGTCACAACTGGAAGGGAGCTTAGAACACAGAACACAGAATGTCACAACCAGAAGGGAGCTTAGAACACAGAACATAGTAATGTCATACCTGGAAGGAACCTTGGAACACAACATAGAATGTCATACCTGGAAGGGACCTTAGAACACAGAACACAGTATGTCACACCTGGAAGGGACCTTAGAACATGGAACATAGAATGTCATACCTGGAAGGGACCTTAGAACACAATATCACAGCTGAAAGGTATGTTAGAATATATACTGAACATAGAAAATCAGAGCTGGAAAGGAACCTTTGAATGCAATGTCAAAACTAGAAGGGACCTTAGATGAGAGAATGGTGGAGTTGGGAGCAAGTTAGTGGGAGAACTGGAACTATCACCCACATCCCCTGCTTCTCCAGTGCAGTACGTCACAATAGTATTCACTTATTCATCCATTCACTTCATTTCATTTGTTCATTATTTCATTCATTCATTCATTCCTCCAGCCAATAATCCCTCAGGTCTTTTGGTTCTTTTCAACCTGGTTTCTGTATCACTCCTGAGAGTAGCAACTCAGGACAGAGCTGTGTACTTTCCTAATGACAAAACCAGGCTTGTATCATACTGTTTCCCTTCACACACTCTCAGTTCTAGTTCACTGGCCTGCTGCCTAGTCCTGTGCACAACAATTCATCTTCTACCTCTGCTCCTTTGCCTGGGCTGCTGACCTTCTTCCCTGGCCTGCCCTGCCTTCTTACCTTTCTACCTGGAAAGACCCTGAGCGTCCTTCAAGGATCAGCTCATGACCCACCTCCAACACAAGGCCTCTCCTGAACATTCTCACCCTTTTGGAATCAATTACTCATGTGTGTGTGTGTGTGTGTGTGTGTGTGTGTGTGTGTGTGTGTGTGTATGTGTGTGTACACATGCATATACAGATACATATGCACACACATATATAGATACATATGTATATACATACATATATACACACACACACACACACACACACACACACACACTTTACATCCACTGAGCCATGGAGAATGTCAGCTCTGTGAGGGTAAGGAATATTTCATTGTTGTACTTTGGACATAGTAGATTCTTAATAAGTATGTATTGGAGTGGTTTATCTAGGGCTAAGCTAAGAAAGTTGTGCAGTGGTATGGAAAATTCACACCAACAGAAATCATCCCAAAATCTTTTTTTGTTTGTTTGTTTACATGGCGAGTGGGGTGGGGGGGGGGGAAGAGGCAGGCTTTGTTTGGCTATACTGTTTGGCTAACATTTTAATATTTGCGTTCCCTGGGTTCATCATCCACCCGGGGATTGTGAGTGGGCTACAGATAATCCACTGTGTGAAAAATCCAGAGTTGGCCCTTTGTTAACACCTATTGGAGAGTCGGGGGTGGGGGTAGAGAAGCCAGTTTGGAATCTGAGATGATTAGCCCTACTGGCCCCATTCTTGTGACTACTTAGCTCCCCAAACACTTAGAGCAGCAGGAGTTTGGGTTCTATGCACTTTGCCAAAAAATGTCCTGTCCCTATATAGATAATTACTCAGCATATTTTTAAAAAGAAAAATTCGTTTCTGTAGTAGCTTCTGAGCCTGTGAAATTGCTCTGAATGAATGTGTGGTGAATAAACTCTATTTTAAGAATGAAGGCTTGGGGCTGGGTTGGGCTGGTGGTGCAGGGAGGCGTCTGGGCCGGTCTACAGGGAAGAGGAACAGTTCAACAAATGTTAGGGGCCTCCCTGGCCTTCCTCGCTTGTTCTTATGGAAAAAATTCCTTGATGGCTCATTTTTCAGTATTTCTATGTATGTGTGCCTCGGTTTCTGGAAAAGTCAGATCTGCCTTGCCTGGCTTTTGTTGACTTTGTTTTTCCTTATAGCCTTTTCTGACACAGTGAAAACTTAATTACTGTAGCTTGTAATAGGCGGATGGAATATTTTAGAACCCTAGATCTAAAAGGTCATCCAGTCAAACCTTCTCATTTTAAAGATGGGGAAACTGAGGCCCAGGAAGGTGACCTGCCCAATGTTACCCAAAGGAGCCTAGATCTATAGCTGATAGGGGCCATGGAGGCTAACTAGTTAAACATTGCTGTTTTACTGTGAGGTCCAGAGAGGGCAAATGACTTGTCTGAGGATGAACACTGATGATGATGACATTGAACTTTGAAAGAAAAGGGTTTTTTTTCCTCCCAACAATACTAGAGGACAGGGATTTGTAAATATTATTATTCCCATTTTACAGAGGAAACCAGCTCATAGAAGGGAAATGACTTGATTAAGGTCACACAGGTACTAAGTCACAGAGCTGGGACTTGACCCCAGAACATCTGGCTTTGAGGCCAGTGCCCTTACCACTTTCCCATGCTACTGGCAAAGCCAGTGGTACCTTAAAACAAACTCCGTACAGTTCTAGAATTTCATATGACTAAATGTGACTTACCCACATGTGCTAGTCCTTCAGGATTTCTTTTATGTGTTGTTAACCAATAATAATAAAAAATGAGGGTACTTGGCAGCATCTGTCATAAATCACCTTCATATTTGTACAGTTATTCATTTCTTTTTATTTTTTCCACAAGTCAGTCAGGGTTAAGTGACTTGCCCAGGGTCATACAGCTAGTAAGTGTCAAGTGGCTGAGGCTGAATTTGAACTCTAGCCCTCTTGACTCCGGGGCTGGTGCTCTGTCCATTGCACCCTCTAGCTGTCTCTATTCCTTTCGCTTTACCCAGTTTCATTGACTTCATTTGTCAGCTACCCATACTAATAGTTGTATTAATGATAAGTATGAGCTCCTGACAAAAAAACAAAAAAAGCAGAGATCACATCTTTCTCTTTATGTAAATAAACAAACCAGAGGAAGGCATTCGTTCGGCACCTTGGTTGGAGCCCTTATAAAGGAGTTAGAAGAAGACATAGATAGGCAAGAACAACACAGGATGAGAAGATGTGGAGGGGTCACTCTCTGCTTCCAAGAAGTTCACGTCCTGATGTATCCTTGATATTTCAAGAATCCTCAGTTTAGAGCTATAGGGGCCTCGGAGGTCAGCTAGTCAATCCTCCTTATTTTACTGAGGAAACTGAAGCCCAGAGAGGGCCTTTCTTTGGTATGAATATACCTTCCGCTAATCCAAATCCCAGCCCCTCTGTGCCTTAAGAGATGGTCTTGGTAAGTTACAGTGGCTAAAAGAAATCCAAGTGATGGCATTCCTGATGATGACCTCTCTTGAGCTAGCTCAGGTGGGCACCAGATTCCAGAAACCCCATCCACCACCATGCCCATTCTCATAGCCTTTCCAGCTATTTGGGACCTCCACTGGCAGAGGCTCTGAGAGTGTAGGATCTCCTCCATACTTTAAGGAGGAGTTGGAGGAAGCTTTAATTCCAAGGCAGAAAATTAATCTCCTTAGAATTAATATTCTATGAAGGAAAGTGTCCCCTTCCCTCACTTCCCTCCCCAACCCTCCACCCCCCCCCCGGGCCAGTAGAACTAGCATTCTAAGGGAAGGATCTTGGACCATAAAACATAGAATACTAGAACTGGAAAGAACCTTAAAACATAATATTGGAGCTAAAGGGTCCTTAGAGACCATCTAGTCAAATCTTTTCCTTTTACAGATAAGGAAACCGAGGCCTGAAGAGACCAGAACCTCCCAAGGTCAGAAAACAAGTTAGTGGCAGAACCAAGACTACAACCTGGGTCTCTAGGTCTCTGTCCACTATACCAGACTGTTTTCCAAGTTGTTATAGTCGAAGTTCTGTTTGTTGATTTTAAGACAAATGGCTACTATAATTTTTTAAAATGTACTAGTTCAAGATCTCTGCTGATAAATCCAAGGTGTCTTTTACTTGACTTATTCTCACTCCTTACTACTTCAGAGGTGTGCGGTAGAAAATGTTCCCTTACAGCTGCTAGGAAGATCAAAGGATTTGGGGTTTTCTCTTTGGTGGGGTTTCCCCGGGGTTTGACTTTAGTATTGCACATGTCATACTCTCAACAGGTTGTTGGCCTTCAGGAAAGAGGACTGCTTAGCTTTTGGTGTTGACTCAAGGGAAGTCAGAGCAAAAGAGAAAGCGATTTGATTACTGTGGGTATTAATAGACTTGAGTGCAGTCTTCGGTAACTAACCAGGGGCCACCAGTGCTTCTGGGTGACTGTCACATCTCGTGTGCACCGCCTCCCATTCCTAATGTAAATAAATAATTGGCTTCATAAGCAGTTGCTTTAGACCTCGGTATGCAGAGCTGGCCCATCAAACAGCTCCGCCGCACAGATTGCAGAGTGGCAGAGCCAGGCCAGGCTTCTGAACCTTCTCTGCAGCCTGGACCCCTGCAGGGAAGACTAGGGACCCTTTTTCAGAATCATTTTTGAAAATAAAGCAAAAGGAAAATCGCAATATAGCTTTCAAGATATTATTTGAAAAACACCCCCCCCCCAAACCTGGAAAATGGAATGTCCCACATGCAAACGACTTTAGAGCATAGAACAAAGAATGGCAAAGCTGGAAGGGACCTTAGAACACAGAACACAGATAGGCAGAGCTGACAGGGGCATTAGAACAGAGGATATCAGATGTTCAAAACAGAAGGAATCTTAGAACATAGAATACAGAATGTCAGAGCTTGAGGGGATCTCAGAAGGATGAGATGGACAGGACTTCAGAACATAGAATATTTGAACTGGAAGAAGAAACTTTAGAACATAGAATTTGAGAGATGAGAGCTAAAAGTCTAGTCCTAAATCTTCCATTTTCCAGATTAGGAAATTGAGGCCCAGAGAGGGGTAATAGTAACCCTGAGTAACACAGGCAGCAAGTGTGGTAAAGCTGGGACTGAAGCCAGGGTCCCACAACTGCCAGCCCAGCCCTCTTGTTCCACCCCACCTCTCAGTGCTGTGACATTTCGACCGGGACCTATAAATGTCTAACAAACTGAAAAAGGGGAAACGTGCTTCAGATTTTGAATAATCAAGATCGATGGAGAAGTGAAAGTGAAGCAGTATCTCTGAGTGTTCGTGAATACTTTATTAGAAACTTCCGAAGTCATGTGGGGGACTGTCCTGGTTTCAGGGGGCATGGTACCCAGACAGAGTGAACGTCTGCTCTGCTCCGTAGGCAGCTTCTCCCAGGCAATGGCATTAACCCTTTGTATTCATGGAGGGTTTCCAAAATATCTTCTTTACTAAAGGAGACCCACAGCTACTCTTGGAGATTCCCAGATGCTGTTGGCAGTACCACTTCCTGTTTATCCAGACTTGACTGAAATGAGGGAAAGGTAACTAGAAATCCCCGACAAATTTTGTTTGTAGAAAAAGGCTTATTTGGGGCCTTTTGGGGCCCATGAGGGCTCTCCAGTTGGCCCTCACTGATGCGAAGGTTGGAGGGAGGAGTCAATCAAAGCGAGTGTCTTGTTAGTGGTTAACTTTGCATTGTATAAATCTGTATGTGTGTATCTGTATATCTATATTGTGTATGTGTAATATGTGTGCACATATGTATTGCATGTATATATCTGTGAATTGTGTATTGTATACTTGTATATGTATGTGTGATATGTGTATTTACATGTGTATTACATGTGAGTGTATGCATTGGTGTATGTGTGCATGCATGTGCATAATTTATATATGTGACATGTGTGTATATCTCACATACAAATATATACACAATTTCTAATGTTTGCCCTTCTAAGATTATCTTTGAGTCTATATGTATCTTACATGGACCTACTTTTGTATGCGTGTCATCTCACATTAGAATGTAAGATCTTTGAGGGCAGGGAATGTCTTCGATTTTTCTTTGTACCCCCAATGCATAGCATAACACCGGGCACATGGCAAGCACATAAATGCCTGTTGATTGAAATACACATGCTGGGGTGTTTCTCCCCCACATGGATGTGGTCTAGACCTGTGGTTTCCTTGGAATAAAGAGCTCCCAGATAAGGAAGCCCTACCAATACAATACCTTCTCTGCTGCTTACAGGCTTTAGAAAGTTCTAGTTTGGCCTGGAACTATTATACTTCATTGTCGTAAGGGATTCCTTTGTGGGGTAACTATCAATACAGATTGGCAACGATTCAGTCTTAGAGTTGCCTCTGGAACTGAGAAGGGAAGTGACTTGGCCAGGGTGACATGGTCATTATGTATTGGAAGCAGGACTTGAACCCACGTCTCCTTGGCTCCAGTGCCAGCTTACTATCTGCTATGGCATGCTGTCTCTATATTATGTTATATTACTTTGCCTCAAAGAGAATTGTCCACACTTCTCTCCCCTTCTTCTCCAAACTACAGGTATAGACCATTTCTTATACTGTCAGACTTTAAGGTTGTATTTGTTTTTGCTAAACTGCTTCATTTTCCTTTCCTTCTGGTTTGTTACAAGGATTGGCTCAACGGGCGTGGAAGGGTCGGGAGGAATCTGTTTGGAAATGAAGGTGATATAAAAACAAAAGACATCAATAAAAATGAAAAGATGTTTAAGGGGTTTTCTGGATGTTAAGAAATAGTCTGTTTCATCCTAGATTAAGATATGGTAGATACATCATAGACTGTCAGAATTGAGAAGGCTCAAAGTCCACCACATACCCACAGGGGTCTAAAACATCTCTGATAAGTAATCATCCAGTCTTAGCTGAAATCTAGGAGTCAATGGAATATAACAACAATAACAATAATATCAGCTGCTCGCATTTATGTGGCACTTTAAGGTGTGCAGAGCTCTTTATATATGTTAAATCATTTGAGCCTCACCAAAATTATGCCTATTTTACAGATGGAGAAAGTGAGGCATAGAAAAGTTAAATGACTTGCCTACGGTCATATGGCTAGTGTCAGAGGCAGGTTTTGGACTCAGGTCTTCCTGACTCCAGGTCCCACATTCTACCCAACTAACTGCCTTATAATGAAAAGAATCAGAGACCCTGGATTCAGATTCTGGCTCTGCCACTTACTGTGAGACCATGGACAAGTCACTCAATTTCTCTGGGCATCAGTTTCCTGCTCATTAAAATGAGGGTTGAGCTCAATGACCTGTAGGGTCAGAAGGTACCAATAAACATGTATTAAGTGCCTACTCTGTGTGTGTTAAGCATCTGATTAAGTGCCAGGGATACAAAGAGAGACAGGAACTAGACCCTACTGTCTCACAGAGCTTATGATATAAGAAAGTTCTTAGGTGTTGTTGTTTTGTAAATTTTGAGCCAAAATCTGGCCCCCACCCCTTATAACATCTACCCCTTTGATCTTTGTTCCTTTGTGAAGGAAGGATTCTTTTCCCCTCCTAAGCTCCATAGAGAAAAGGTTAGTTTAACTCTGGGCTTTGCTACTAGCTCAGTGTTTGACCTTGGGCCAGTCACCCTTTCTGGGACTCAGTTTCTTGCTCTGTAAAATAAGGGAGTTGAACTAAGTAATCCCTCAGGTACCTTTAAAATTTGGCACTATAGATTTTTTGTTCAAAAGGTCTTTCCATTGATAACATTATAATATGCAGTTCCAAAGTCCTTTCCATATCAGACATTCTATTTTCTAAGGTTTCTCCTAGCTTTGACATTTTGTATTCCGAGGTTCCTTCCACCTCTGACGTTCCCTTTTCCAAGGGCTTTTCCAGCTCTGACATTCTGTGTTCTAAGGCCCCTCCCAGCTCTGACATTTTGTGTTGTAGGTTCTGAGGTTCCCTCCAATTCTGCCATTCTAAGTTCTAAGGTTCTCTCCAACTCTGACATTCTAGGTTCAAAGGCCCTTCCCAGCTCTGCCAGTCTAGGTTCTGAGGTCCCTTCTAGCTCTGACATTCTTTGATTTTGAGGGATCTCCAGCTTAGCCTCAATGACATGACTGTTTGAGGAGATCCCATGGGTGTTCATAATATTTTTCACATGCAACAGTAAAATCAATATTGGGCCTTATTTAAATTTCTGAAACCTGAAGTTGTTAGTATTGACATTTTTAAATTGTTTTATTGCTTTTATTGTTTATTGTTTTTTATTGTTTGTTTGTTTTTTGCTAGGCAATGGGGTTAAATGACTTGCCCATGGTCAAAGTAAGTGTCAGGTGTCTGGTCTGAGACTGGATTTGAACTCAGGTCCTCCTGACTCCAGGGCTGGTGCTCTATCCACTGTGCCACCTAGCTGCCCCTTTTTGTTTTTGTTTGGTTTTTTTTTTAATGACCATATTTTAAAAGAAAGTTTCTCTTTTTTAAAATTTTCATACAACAAGAGGCAAAGTCTCACTTGTCACTTAACATGCTTAGTCTTTCTAGGAAGATATGGGAACAGGTTGTGGGAGCAAGAGAGGAATGTTTTTGATCAGCGATGGTGGGGCATGGAGAAGCTCCTGAATTCTTATAGACCTCGTTGTCTTCAACAAATTATTACACTCTTGTTTTGATCTGCTCTCCCAATCATTTTACAGTTTTGGTCCATATTTTGCTTTCTCCTTTCACTGAACAATTTCAACAAAGAAGCCCCACCCTGGATGGATGCTCTGGAATTCCCCTCTCTATTTATGACCCACTACAGGCTATTTCACATGGAAGCAATTCTATTGGCTTGTGGGTCTCCCAGATGAGGTTGTCTGTAGAGGAACAGTGAGAAAGAAGGTCATAACTTTTTGAACTCTGGGCCTGGTCTTAACTAGAAGGAATGGATACAGTAGTTAGTAGAAAAGAAGGCAGGATTTCTAGAACTTTGTTACTGCTTGGGGTTAAAATTTCATGTTTCACCTCCCCCAAAGTTGTTTCGACAAAGGCTTAACTTCAACTAGGAATTTACTTTGTGAGCAGAAGCAGCCTCATTGCCACCACTGAAATTTTCTCTGTCCAGGATTGTTGGAGAATAAGGTAACCTGGGGTTTTGTATATTTTATTTTGTTTTAATTTAAGGACGATTCCAGACGGTTTAAGCTTAGAAATCAAGAGTCCAGGGAACCATAATGTCTTAGAAGTAAATTTCTGCATTTCAGACCTTTTCCTGGAACTTAACTCAAATTAATTGTTGCATATGTGTGTTAGTTTTTAGGAATCTTTTGGGGGATCTGTGTATACTTCAACAGACTGAGCTGGAACAACAAACCCCTATCTATACTGCCCAAGTATCCTAAAGAACGATCTTGACTATGAAGCCAAAGCATTTTGGGGAGTGAAAAGGAGGAGTCGGTACCCCTGGCTGGCAGCTGAACGGGATGACGGTCTGGTTCCTGGTGAAGATGCTAAGAATGAAGAAGAGATCTTCCAAAGAAGGGAGGAACCCTCAGCAGGGAGCCACCAAGGACTGTAGCATCGACTCTGATGACTGGACCAGCTCTGAGAGTGAGCCAGAACAGCTGGGCTTGCGGAACCCCAACCACCCCCAATGGCAAGAACGAGGACTGCCCCCCAAGCCACACCGGCAGCTCTGCCGCTCCCCTTGCCTGGACCAACCCAGCTTCTCTCAGAGCAGCACTCTGCAGGACCCAAAGCTTGAACAGGACAAGCAGCCCCCTGTGGACAAAGAGTACCAAGCCAAAATGGACTTCGCTTTAAAACTCGGCTATGCTGGGGAACAGATTCAAGCCGTTCTGAGCAAACTGGGCTCAGATGCCCTCATCAATGACATATTGGCTGAACTTGTGAGGCTAGGGAACAAGAGTGAGGAGGAGGGCCAGAAGAGTGGAGGGGCAGAACATGGCCACGCTGCCAAGGACGTGGCCAGCCCAGAGCTGTCCCTGGAAGATGAGACTGCAGACAACACTGAGAACCTGAGACCTGTTGTCATAGATGGAAGCAACGTGGCCATGAGGTAAGGCTAACATTTTTTTTCTTGTCTGAGACCAACCCAGGGTAAGGAAATGTCCTCTGTTGGTCATTTGTTACTAACTTAACATTTATTAAGCACTCACACTGTGCTAAGTACTAGAGATACAAAGAAAGGCAAAAGCCAGGCCCTGTTCTCATAAAGAGCTTACAGTCTGATAAGGAAAAGTCCACGGTTCTGTGGAAAGTGTGCCAGATTGAGAGTCAGGAGCCCTGCATTTAAGTCCCTGCTACTTGTCACCTGCGTGGCCTTGGCCAAGGTATTTCTCCTTTCTGGGCCTCAGTTTTCCCCTCTGTAAAATGGGAAGGATAACACTTAAGCTTGCATGATTTCCTTAAGAGACTTATTAAGATTGAACTGTTTACATTCCTGCATGGAAAGATGATATTTATAACTCATGAGAACTTTGTCAGTATTAGGGTAGTTGAAGGGAAAAAATTATATGTATGTATATATAGATAGATAGATAGAGGGCACAGGGTGAGCTGAAGATTAAGGGGTCATATCTGGAGAATAAAATTAAAGGATGAGAGAGGATGATACACGGAGAAGAAGAAAGGGAGAGGTAGAATGGGGTAAATTATCTCACAAAAAAAAACAGAAAAGAAAAGTCTCTCACAGTGGAGGGGAAACAGGGGAAGGTGAGAGGGAATGAGTGAATCTTATTCTCATAGGATTTGGCTTCACGAGGGAATAACATACACATTCAATTGGGTATGGAAATCTGTCTTACCCTACAGGAAAATAGGGGGAGAAGGGGACAAGAGAACAGGGGGATGATAGAGAGGAGGGCAGATTGGGAAAGGGGGTAATCAGAAGTAAATACTTCTGAGGAGGGACAGGGTCAAAAGAAAGAATAGGATAAATGAGAGGGCAGGATAGGATTAAGGGAAATAGAGTTAGTTTTTCACAACATGACTACTATGGAAGTGTTTTGCATAACTGCACATGTACAACCTATATTGAGTTTCTTGCCTTTTCAGTGAGGGTGGTTGGGGAGGAAGGAAGGGAGAAAATTTGAAACCTAAAGCTTTAAAAAACATATGTTTCAAAAAAAAATGTTTTCACATACTACTGGGAAATAAGAAATACAGGAAATGGGGTACAGAAGTCTATCCTGCCCTACAGAAAAATAGAAGAGGAAGGGGATAAGAGAAGGGAGGAGAGATAGAAGAGAGGACAGACTAGGGGAAGGGATATTCAGAATGCATGCCATCTTGGGGTGGGGGAAGGGGGGAGATGGGGTGAAAATTTGGAACTCAAAATCTTGTGGAAGTAAATGTTGAAAACTAAAAATAAATAAATTTGTATTTTAAAAAAACCTTGCATGATTTCAAGCTTAGAGAGCATCTAGCTTTTGCTCATCTGCCCTTCACTTTACAGGAAAGTAAGGTCTAGACAGGTCATATGGGATAGGAGTGTGGTCCTTCTGTGTGGGCACTGTTGTGATGAGAGTACTTGGTTGGCTTGAAAGCACAGTCACAATATGAACTCGTTCCTGGTGCTGTCCATGTCACTGATACAGGTTCATGTTACCTGCTGCTGTTGCTGCCTCTCTTCCCCAATTCTCTCTCCTTGGAAATTATTCCCCTTTTTTTGGGCAGGCATTCTGAAACAGCCATTAGCATAGAGCAAGGTAGATGACTTTCTAGTCTCTGCTCTCTCATTCTCTCTCTGATCCCTCTTGTACGCAAAACTAATCTTCCTACCACCACTTTCATCCTGTCTTCCCATGCCCCCACCCCACCTTCCTGCTCAGGAAGCTACATGAGCTCCCCATTACCAATGGGATGTTGTAAAGACCATTGGACGGGAGTTGGGAGATCTAGGTTCAAATCCAGGCTCCAGCTCTTCCTAGCTTGGTGGCCTTAGGGAATTTTCCTAACTTCTCTGACTCTCTGACCCTCATATTTCACAGGATTGGAAAGAGGAAGGAAAGTGCTCCATAAGAAATTGAGCACAATTAAAATGGGTATTATTATTATTATTATTATTATTAGATCTCTTCCAAACTCTATACTTTGTGTACAAGGTCCTCCATAAATTGCTCCCAACCTGCCCTATCCAACCTTGTGTAAAATTTCTAGGATCTCTAATTTCATTGGTGACACAGTGACCTTGGGCAAGTCCCTTCACCTCCCTAGACCTCAGTTTCCCCTTCTGTAAAATGAGGACTGTGGACTAGATGGCCTTTAAGGTCCCTTCCTGCAACAGAGCGGTTGCAACCCCTTTATAACTTGAGCAGATGGTTTTTTGCTATTTCTCTTTCTGAAAAGTTCGTTTCCCTGGGACTAGTCTGTACCTCTGCCAAAACTGGGTCTGTTCTTGCTGGTCACCAAAGCCTAGGTTCTTCTTAGTGTAAATGTAACAGTGTTCTTTGCCAGACTCATGAGAAAATGACCATTGAATAAGGGCAGAACATGAGAGGATCGAGGCCCATAGCCTAGACAAAATTTAACTAGAAAGGCTAGACTGAGAGGTGGCTCTTAGAACCCTAGAATGTTAGAGCTAGGAAGGATCCTATAAAAGAGAACATCTAAGCTGGATATAAGGAGAGACCTTAGAACACAAAATGTCAGGGCTAGGAGGGACCTTACAACAGGGAATGTCAGTGCTGGGAGAGGGCTTAGAACACAGAATGTCACAACTGGGAAAGGGCTTAGAACACAGAATGTCACAGTGGGGAGGCCCTTAGAACACAGAATGTCAGTGCTGGGAGGGGCCTTAGAACACAGAATATCACAGCTGGGAGAGGGCTTAGAACACAGAATGTCAGGACTGGGAGGGTCCTTAGAACAGAGAATGTCACAGCTGGGAGGGGCCTTAGAACACAGAATGTTACAGTTCAGAGAGGGCTTAGAACACAGAATGTCACAGTGGGGAAGGCCTTAGAACACAGAATGTCACAACTGGGAGAGGCCTTAGAACACAGAATGTCACAACTGGGAGAGGGCTTAGAACACAGAATATCACAATGGGGAGGGCTTTAGAACACAGAATGTCAGGGCTAGGAGGGGCCTTAGAACACAGAATGTCACAGCTGGGAGAGGGCTTAGAACATAGAATGTCAGAACTGGGAAGGGTCTTAGAACAGAGAATGTCAGGACTGGGAGGGTCCTTAGAACAGAGAATGGCACAGCTGGGAGAAGGCTTAGAATACAGAATATCAGAGCTGGGAAGGGGCTCAGAACAGAGAATGTCAGGACTGGAAGGGTCCTTAGAATAGAGGATATCAGAGCCAGGAAGGACCTTAGAACAGAGAATGTCAGAGCTGGGAGGGACCTTAGAACACAGAATGTCAGAGCTGGGAGAGGGCTTAGAACACAGAATGTCACAGCTGGGAGAGGGCTTAGAATACAGAATGTCAGAGCTGGGAAGGGGCTTAGAACAGAGAATGTCAGGGCTGGGAGGGTCCTTAGAATAGAGAATATCAGAGCCAGGAAGGACCTTAGAACAGAGAATGTCAGGGCTGCGAGGAGCCTTAGAACACAGAATGTCAGAGCTGGGAAAGCGCTCAGAACAGAGAATATCAGGACTGGAAGGGTCCTTAGAACAGAGAACCTCAGAGCCAGGAAGGTCCTTAGAACATAACTTTCTAGATCTTAGAAGGGCCCTTAGAATACAAGAAGTTAGGGCTAGAAGGGACCTTAGAACATGAAATGTCAGAGATCCAGAAAGGACCTTTGAGACCATCTAGCCCAACTACCTTCATCTTCTGTAGGAGAAGATTGCAGGCTCAAGGTCAGGAATGGAATGGCTGGAACAAGAAGCTCGTTCTCTGGTGCTCCATCTAGGCTCTTTGCATTTCCACTGCTCTCCCTGTCACTGAGGCCTCTGAACCATAAGCAGCACGTGCTTGGAAATAGGAACAAAACCGTATTTAACAAAGCGTTGTTGTCAACGTATGGATGTTCTGTTATCTTCTCAGAGCTCCCTTGGTCTTCGAGGCCACCTGCCATGTTAGTGCATTTCTGTTGTGACCTGATGATTGATGAATCCAGGACAAATCTGCAGTCCTAGTGTTGAAAGAGCTTTGTCACCTTGTGGGAGGCTGCTCTACATACATACAGTACATACATACAGTATGAGAGAACTTGTTCACACGCACCATCCCAGTCAATTAAGTGTGATTTATGTCTTTTGTGTATATGTGTGTGTATGTCATGGCATGATCTCCCTTGTGTTGATAGTCACAGATTCTTTGAGACAAAAGAGACTTAGAGTCCTTGGACCTTTAGTCCAAACCCAAGCCTCCCATTTTCCAGATGAGGAAACCAAGGCCCACAGAGAGGAAGTGACATGTGCTCAAGGTCATGTAACAAGTCAGTGCAGATCCAGGACTTAAACCCAGGTTTTCATAGCCAAGATGCATGTATGTGACATGGTTCCCCCACCCCTGCCACCCAGTTTTTAAGATGATGGCAACAAATAAAATCCTTTTCCAATCCATGTCCTAACTTTTTCATTCTCCAGTTTCCTTTCCAACTACTAAATTCTGTCTTGGTTCTCATTCTTACAATAACAGTGTAATTAACATTTTGCCTCTCCTTGGGCATTGCATAAACAACATGAGTGGTTATGAAGGATTCTCAACCAGTTGTCCCTGTGATGGAGATGTTGGCCAATAGGACGTAGTACCATCGGTGTCCTTGAGATCCTGGACAACTGTTGTCAGTTATGAACACCCAGAAATTGTAGACCTTGAGGTAGTTAATGCAAAGTATCAGAGGTGGAATCTGAAGACCCCCAAGCCTGGTATATAGTAGGTGCCTAATAAATGTTTATTGATTGATTGAGCCCCATCAATATAATACCTAGTTGATCCAAATATAGACTCAACTTCTCCCCCACATACGGCTTTTTATAATCCCTTAGTGTGGCCTGTCAGGAGTGTTATTTTTCATTGGCGAAAAATTCATCTAGTGAATGAATTTTATTAGAAATTTCATTAGAAATTCATTAGTAAATGGAGGGCTGGCTTCAGAACCAGGAAGCCCTGGTTCTGCTTCTGACATACCCTGGCTGTATAACCCAGAGCAAGTCACAGGGTACCAGCCTGAATTGGTGAAGGCACTTCCTTATCCTGGAATTCCTTATCCCCATGGAATCACAAGTCTAGTCCATTTCCCTTACATATATATCTACATCTGTTTTTATACAATGATACCTTACAGATAATATCTATAAACTATATTATATATAATATATTATAGTATATAGATTGTGTGTTATATATCTAGTATATAGAATAGATGTTATTTTAATATCTATCGTATATAATAGATATTACATATAATATGTATATATTCTTTTTCCCTTTTACAAAAATCTACCATTTTAGAAGTATAGTCTATATTTTAACCAATAGGACAGTCCCTGGCCTATTTAACTCACAGGGCCATTAGAAGGATCCATGGATATAATGGAGGAGAAAGAAAGGGCTTTGTAAGTGCAAGCAACAAACAAATACTCCAATTAATCGAAGAGGTATTGTATTTAATTAAAAACAAAATAAAGCTAAGCTCTTGGCCTCCTCCCCGCCCTCCTCCTCCTTCCCTGGTGTTTTGCCTTCCCAGACTGAGAACCCTAGCTGGGCTAAGCCTTTGTAACTAAGGAAGACGGAGATCTATGTATCCATTTGCGAATTGCTGCTCTCCCATATAACTTTCCATATTCTTTCAGCCATGGGAACAAAGAAGGCTTCTCCTGCAGGGGAATACAATTAGCTGTGGACTGGTTTCTGGAGAAAGGCCATAAAGATATTACGGTATTTGTGCCTGCGTGGCGGAAGGAGCAGTCCCGCCCTGATGCACCAATTACAGGTAATGCGTCTAAAAGACATTTATTCCCAGCTTATGTCCGAGCTTGGCTTGTTGGCTGGGAAAACGTATAGGGAGAGCAGAGCAGTCTGGGCCCCCATACACTCAGACCCCATTCCCTAAAAGAGTCAGCCTGCTGGCTTGAGGCAGAGAGCAGGCCAGGGAAGGAAGGCTCACACAGTTCTTATGGCTGCAGACATTCACATCTGTTCTCTGGCTGCTATGACCCCCACAACAACCCAGGGAGGGACCCAAATAGGTTAAGTATTATTCTGCCTGTTTTACAGATAGGGAAGTTGAAGCTCACAGAGGGGAAGGGAAAACGTGTGTCAAAGCTAGAGAGCAAGTGGATTTTGCCATTTCCAGACCTCTTTGACATTGCGCCCTTGTTGGACGATTATAATCCCCCATGAGGGGGGAGATTTGAGTATGATTGTCCCCATTTAACAGAAGAGAAGACTAAGGTTCAGAGGGTTCGGGGAGCTGATATAGGTCATGTAGCAGACAGTGGAAGAACCCAACTTGAACCCAGGCTCTCTGATAATTGGCCCAGCATTCTTCCTATTATGTCATGATGGAAGGAATAGCCCTTGCCCTGGAGAGATCAAGGGGCCAAGAGCCCAAAGGTGTCAGTTAAGATTACCCCGCAACACGTCATTAGGGTGGCCTTGGGCAAGTCACTGCATCTCCCCCAGCCTCAGTTTCCTCCTTTGTAAAATCAGAAGGGACCAAGGTAGGGAAGGGGTTGGGAGGGATGTGGGCAGGGTTCTACTAGATGGCCTAAGGTCCCTTCTTGCTCCACCTGTGATCCCATCGAAATGTTCTTCCACCAACTAGCTGTGTGACTTTGGGTAAATTACTCCCCCTCTCTAAGCCTCAATTTCTTCATCTGTTAAATAAGAAACTTGAACTAGACAAAAGTCCCTTGCACTTTTAACTTTCTAACATTGTTCTGAGGTCCCTTAAAGCTCTAACATTCTGAGTTCTAAGGCCCCTCCCAGCTCTGACCTTCTCTGTTCTAAGGCCCCTCCCAGCTCTGACCTTCCCTGTTTTAAGGCCCTTATTTCTCTGACATTCCCTGTGCTAAGGTCCCTCTCAACTCTGATATTCTCTGTTCTAAGGTCCCTCCCAGCTCTGACATTCTCTGTTATAAGGACTCTCTCCCAGCTCTGATATTCCCTGTTCTAAGGTCCCTCCCAGCTCTGACCTTCTCTGTTCTAAGGCCCCTGCCAGTTCTGCCATTCCCTGTTCTAAGGTCCCTCTCAGCTCTGATATCCTCTGTTCTAAGGTTCCTCCCAGCCCTGACATTCTATGTTCTAAGGTCTCTCCCAGCTCTGACATCTTGTGTTCTAAAGCCCTTCTCAGCTCTGACAATCTCTGTTCTATGGTCCCTCCCATCTCTGTCATTGTGTATTCTAAGGTCCCTCCTAGCTCTGACATTCTCTGTTCTGAGATCCTTCCCAGCTCTGACATCCTCCCAGCTAAGACCCCTCCCAGCTCTGATATTCTCTATTCTGAGAGTCCTCCCACTTCCGCCATTCTCTGTTCTCTGGTCCCTTCTAGCTCTGTCATTCTGTGTCCTATTGTTCTAAGACCCTCCTAGCTCTGTTCTAAACTTTTCTTTGTTCTAAGGTCCCATCAAGCAGTACTATTCTACATTCTCTGACTATCCAAGTGGACAGGGGACCAAGGGACAATGTTGAGGCTTGAGCTAGTGACCTCTACAGCAGCTGGTGGACACAGCCCCTTGGGAAGCCTGAGAGGCTGCTTAGGAATCTTATAGAATGACCGCAGCTGCAGCCCAAGTGGAGATGGGGATGAGGGTCCAGTTGGCTTTGCCCTTGATCCATGGAATTATATATAGGGGCTTGTATGCAGGTCATTTACTAACTCAGCTACAGTAATGTTTTCTCCTAACCTCCTCAGTATGTAGCCAGACAGAAGCATTTCTTTTTTGTTTTTGTTTTTGTTTTGTTTTTGGCTAGGCAGTGGGGTTAAGTGACTTGCCCAGGGTCACACAGCTAGTGTTACGTGTCTGAGGCTGGATTTGAACTCAGGTCCTCCTGAATCCAGGGCCAGCGCTCTATTCACTGCACCACCTAGCTGCCCCCAACAGAAGCATTTCTTCAGGCAGGTTGCGGCAGCCAGCTATTCTCATTCATGAGGCTGACTATGCCATTGTTTGTTCTAACTTCTTCTTTAGTCTGCTGGAAATCTTATTAAAATACAGGACTAGAAATATAACGTTTTAAATGAAGTCTTAAGGCTAATAGAAAAGCTCTGCTTTGAAGTATTTAGAACCATAGAATGTCAGAGCTGGGAGAGGCCTTAGAACACTTAATGTCAAATCTAGAATGGACCTTAGAACATAAAATGTTAGAGTTAGAAGAGGCCTTAGAACACAGAATGCCAGAGCTAGGAAGGACCTTAGAACACATAAGGTCAGAGCTAAGAGGAGCCAGCTAAGAGGAGCCTTAGAACACAGAAGGTCAGAGCTGAGAGGGGCCTTAGAACACAGGATGTCAGAGCTGGGAGGGGCCTTAGAACACTTAATGTCAGATCTAGAATGGACCTTAGAACATAAAATGTTAGAGTTAGAAGAGGCCTTAGAACACAGAATGCCAGAGCTGGGAAGGACCTTAGAACACATAATGTCAGAGCTAAGAGGAGCCTTAGAACACAGAAGGTCAGAGCTGAGAGGAGCCTTAGAACACAGGATGTCAGAGCTGGGAGGGGCCTTAGAACACTTAATGTCAGATCTAGAATGGACCTTAGAACATAAAATGTTAGTGTTAGAAGAGGCCTTAGAACACAGAATGCCAGAGCTGGGAAGGATCTTAGAGCACATAATGTCAGAGCTAAGAGGAGCCAGCTAAGAGGAGCCTTAGAACACAGGATGTCAGAGCTGGGGAAGGGTCTTAGAACAAGGAACGGCAGAGCTGGGATGGAGGAACCTTAGAGCACAGAATGTCAGATCTGGGAGGTGACTTAAAACATATACTGTCAGAGCTGGAAGGGCTCTTAGACATGGAATGTCAGGGCTGGGAGGGCCCTGAGAATATAGACTTTCAGAACAGGGTGGAACCTTAAGACAGAGAACAAAGAATGTCAGGCTCCCTAGAGATCATCTAGTCCCAACCCTTCGTTTTCCAGGAGAGGAAGCTGAGGTCCAGAGATAGGTAAAGACTTGGCAGCAAAAAACTAGTAAGTGCCAGAGCCAGGACTTGAACTCAGGGCTCCTGACTCCCAGGGTAATACTCCTTTTACTACCCAATTTAGTACCTATTTCAATTAGTGTGTGTAGAACCTGCTTCCCGGCTGGTAGAGGAGAGAGTTTCAGGTGATCCCAGCAGTTTTTCTGTAACTAGAGACAGGTGTTGAAGGAGGAAGACCGTGACTCCCAGGGTGGGCATGGGCAAGGCCACTTGGAGTGGTTCTAGGCTGTGCTGGCAAGAGCTTTGCTAATAATCCCAGCTCCCTCCCCTCTGGTGCTTTCTCATTTACAAAAGCCCTTGACTAAACACCATCCCTGGGCCATAGGTGCTCCAAGGGCTAGTATCTGTCACAACAGATAGGTTAAGAGAGAGAAAGTTATTTTTTGTTCGAGGACTCACAGCTCATGAGGGGGCATGAGCAGCATTTGAATTCAGATCTCTGGACTGCTCTTGCCACTACCACACATTACTCTGATGTTTCAGGGACTCATTATGTCCTTACTGTGGGTACTCCCTCCACCAGTGCAGATTGCAGCCCATCTCTGCCTTACCAGATAGCTCCACGAGTGTCTGTAACTGAAACTGCTGTTGTCTGGTGGCCAGCCTTCTGGTGGTAAGCTTCTCTGTTCATTGTATGGCAGATTCAGTTTGGGGTGCCCCTGGCTTGGTCTTCCAGAACTCAGTGGCAGCGCCACATCATGAAGATGCTTTGGAGAGACTTTATTTAGTAGTTTTTCATTTGGATTGCTATCTTTAGTTTTTAATCTTACCTTCATTCCCAAGTTTATCCCTTCTCTTCTTTGCCCTTGGAATGAAGAATAAAAGAGGAAGATAAAAGCAAGTCTGCAAAACTGATCCGCACTTTGGGACAGCTAGGTGACACAGTAGATAGAGCACCAGCCCTGGAGTCAGGAGGACCTGAGTTCAAATCCAGCCTCAGACACACAGTACTTCCTAGCTGTGTGACTCTAGGCAAGTCACTTAACCCCAATTGCCTCACTAAAAAAAAAACAAAAAACAAAGGAACAAACAAACAAAAAACTAATCCACACATCATCTGAGGCCAAGTATATACAGTATTCCACACCCATAGCTCCCCACCTCTGCAAAGAGGCCAGGGAGATACATTTTCCCAGCTCTTCTCTAGGACAGAGTGTTGTCATTGTAATTCCTAATAGTTTGTTGTTCTTTCTGTTGACCTTATTGTATTTCTTGGGTGGGAGGGGAGACCTCACATGAGGAGTAGTGCAGGTTCATCAATAACTGGTTGGTGCTTCCCAGTGAGGGAAGGAGCTCCCCACTGTCACTGACATGTACTGTGTTTGTCCAGCCTCCTGAGTGAACAGTACGTCTGCCCACCCTACGGCTCCTGCTGAAGGGGTCTTGACTCTCTCTGTCCCTGTTCCCACACCTACTCTCCAGCTTGCTTTTTAAGCTATCATAGCCTGCTCTTCAGTTGCCTGGCAACCCAGGAGAGTGAAAAGAGCATTGGCCCAGGGGCCTTGAGACCTGTCTTTGTGGAGTTGGCACACCCCCCTCTCTGGCCACCTCCTCCGTTGGAAAAAGGGGAGATCAGCCTTTGCTGACTCCCTCCCAGAGGTGTTCAAGTGCCCAAGGGGAGGATGGATATGAAAGGACTGGCCTTCCCATTTCTAAAGCATGGCCCTCCCTGTAGGCCTCCTCCTCCCCTGCCAGGTGTGTGGATTGCCATTATGAGGAAACTGAGGCTCAGATAATTTCTGTGACGCTCTACAGAGTCACTGCTAAGAAGTGGCGGAGCCAGAACTGAAACCCTGGTCTCTTCATTCCAAGTCCAACATCTCTCCATTCCCATATGTGGCTTGTGGCTTAGAAAACACTCTAGAACCATGGACTATCCCATTGAGGAGTTGGTTGGTTTTACTGAAATGCTTTTCTATTACCAGGGATGGCTCCATGGGAGGGAAAGGGAGAAGGGTATCTATTCACAAATGAAGGTAATCTGAAAACAAAAGATAACATTTTCTTGAATATGTAGATGATCTAACAATCTTGGACTTCCATTCTGGACTGTCTCATACCATCTAACCTCTTTGACAGATCAAGATATCTTACGTAAACTGGAGAAGGAAAAAATTCTTGTCTTCACCCCATCCCGAAGAGTGCAAGGCAGGAGGGTTGTCTGCTATGATGACCGTTTCATCATCAAGTTGGCTTTTGACTCTGATGGCATCATTGTGTCCAATGATAACTACCGGGATCTTCAGAATGAGAAGCCTGAGTGGAAGAAATTCATCGAAGAGAGGCTACTGATGTTTTCCTTTGTCAATGACAAGTAGGTTCTGGACCCTGGGGCCCCAGAGAACTCTATTTTTTTATACTTTAAAAACAGTTTTAACATTTCATTTTTAAAAATTTTTAGTTCCAAATTCTCTCCTTCCCTCCAGCCCTTCCCCGACCCACTGAGAAGGCTAGCAATATGATATCAATTATACATGTGAAGTCATGCAAAACATATTGCCATATTAGCCTTGTTGGAAAGGTAAAGAGGGTAAAAAAGCAGGCTTTGCACTCTAGAGTCCATGGATTTTCTCTTTGAGCCCGATTATCACTAGGAATACATTCACACCTTTCTATTGTGATGATTAAAAAAGTCTGAGAGAGATAGTTTCTGGGTAATTTAATCATTTTATGAATAAGGCCAGCATGTTATTAATAAAAGGATGGTTATTTGGCCATCTCTCTTAGACCAAGACCTCTTATGGTGGTGGGCTCACAGTTTATATGCCGTTTGAAGAGGAGGTGTTCCTGAGGGGTGACAATCAGCTCTGATTGGTTAACACAATGGGAGGTGGGCTATCTTGGGGTACCTGACTTAGGTCACTCAAATTTTGGTCAGAGAGACATCAATTTCCATATCACTTGTTAAGGCAAAATAGAGGATCCACATTTTCCCTGACCTGTCCAAGCAAACACAATGAGCAGGAATACACCCATTAGCCCAAACTTAGAATTCCTTTTACTGTCTGATTAGATCTTGGCCTAGGTAAATCTCTTAAGAGATTTCCCATACTGGTTGGTTTCTGGATGAGGAAGTGGAATAGGGGGAAAAAAACCTTGCTCCTGATTCAATAATTAGTTATTAAATATGAGGGAAATAATTAATTTCTTATACTGTATCTTCCAGGTTTATGCCTCCAGATGACCCCTTAGGGCGCCATGGCCCAAGTCTGGAAAATTTCTTAAGAAAGAAACCTGTGATTCCTGAACATAAGAAGCAGCCATGCCCTTATGGTAGGTACTCAGCTGAAACACTAAGTTATATGCCCAAGAATCCTACTAATACTCCCATGATTTTAACCCTTTGCAGTATGCCAAGCACTTTCCCCACAACAGCCTGGGAAGGGACATGGTGTGGTGTCATTATCCCCATTTTAGAGATGAGGATACTGAGGCTGTGCTTTGGCATTTTTCTCCATTTTGGCATCATTATGATAACAATTGTTGCCCTGGTGATAATTAAGAATAACAGTAATAACTCATGTTTCTCTGGCACTCTAGAGTCTACCGAGTAGTTTTCTCATAATGCCTCTTCAAAGTAGGCAATGCAAGGGTGATTGTCTTCATTTGACAGACGAGAGAATTGAGGCACAGAGGAGTAAAGTAGGTCAGTGAATAATCCCTTGGATGTCTTTCTCTTTTTGATTATTATTACCATTCCAGGAAGGGCAGTGTGGCCTACTGGCCAGCTTTGGGGCCAGAATGATCAGGTGCAAGTCTGTCCCGTGATACCCAATGGCACTGTGATGTTAGACAGGTCATGTAACTCTCATTGCCCCAGCAACCCTCAAAGACTATTAGTTGCAGAGTAGTTGCCAATACTCATTGGTAGACCTGCTCCCTAAGCCAGAGAAATGGGGAAGAGGATGGATTAGAAGTCAAAGGATTTGACTCCAAATCCTGGCATCTGGGCCTCAGTTTCCTTTTCTGTAAAATGAGGGAGTTGAACTAGATGGCCTCTGAGGTCCCCCTTTATAGTTCTAGATACTTGAGTTTGTAGAGTGACTCCCTTCCTAAGGGCAGCTCTGGTAGAAGGCACCTCCGATGCCTCAATGTGGTGTGCAGGTAACACTGGCATCTGGAAGGCTCAGACAGGTCCTTGCAAGAAGCTGGAGAAGCTTTAGGGTTAAGCCCAGGGAGAGACTGCATGGCTTGGAGAGGACCATCAATTAGTCAGTAAACATTTATTAAGTGCTTACTATTGGGCAGGCACTGTGCTAAGTAATCAGGATACAAAAAAAAAAAAAAAGCAAAGGCCAGTCACTGCCCTCAAGGAGCTCACAATCTAACGGGGGAGACAGCATGCAAACAAATATATGCAAACAAGCCCTATACAGGATAAACAGGAAATAATGAACAGAGGAAGGCACCAGAACTAAGAGGGATTGGGGAAGACTTCCTGTAGGAGGTGGGATTTTAGTTAGGACTTAAAGGAAGCCAGAGAAGTCAGGATGTGGGGATGAGGAGATAGAGCATTCCATGTATGGAGGATAGCCAGAGAGAATGCCCAGAGCGCAGATGGAGTGTGGAGCAGCCAGGAGGCCAGGGTCACTGGGCCAAAGAGCCTGGGTAGGGGAGTAAGGTGTGAGAAGACTGGAGGAGTAGGAGGGGCTAGGTGATGAAGGCCTTTGAATGCCAAACGGAGCATGTTGTATTTGTTCTTGGAGGCAATGGGGAGTCACTAGAATTTATTGAGTTGGGGGGAATGATATGATCTGGCCCTATACTTTAGGAAAATCACTTTGGTGGCTAAATGGAGGATGGACTAGAGTAGGGAGACACTCAAGGCAGGTCCTGCTATTGCTACTTCAATAGTCCAGGTGTGAAGTGATGAGGCCCATACCAGGTGTATTTGAAAGATGTTACAAAGGTGAAATCAGCACCCACGGCAACAGTTTGAATATGGGTGAGAGATAGTGAGGAGTCCAGGATGACTCCTAGCTTGTGAACCTGAGAGACTGGGAGGATGGTGTTGCCCTCTATAGTAAGAGGGAAAGTAGGAGGAGTGAGGGTTTAGGGGGAAAGACAATGAGTTCCATTGTGGACATACTGAGTTTGAGATGTCTGCTGAAAATCCATCGAGATGTCTGAAAGGCAGTTGGAGATGGCAATGGAGGTTAGGGCTGAGAATCATTAGCATAGAGATGCTAATTAATCTGTGAGAGCTGATGAGATCACTATGACTGGGAGTTATTTTCTCGGCCCCCAACATGAAGACCATCACCCAAATTCATGGAGGGGTAGAAGTGATCTGTCCCAGGTAATACAGCTAGTAGGTGCTGCAGTCAGGACTAGAACTCAAGGCTCCAGCCTCCTTCCTCCAGTGCCCTTCCCACTACTGAATGTCCATGTGTTAAATTCTGCCTCTGCTTCCATTTTAGCCTAAGCAGAATGGTACAACCAGAGGCTCTTCTAGCACCCCTCACCCCTTCCCCGTAACAACGAAATGTTTTCTGTGTTAAAGCTTTTGGCAAGGACTTCAGAAGAGAAGGTTCTTGTTCCCTGAGCAGAAGGGAATCAGGCCAGCCTTTGAGTTCCTTTTTTTTTTTTTTTAAGGCAATTGGGGTTAAGTGACTTGCCCAGGGTCACACAGCTAGTAAGTGTCAAGTGTTTGGTCTGAGCCCGGATTTGAAGTCAGGGCCTCCCGACTTCAGGGCCGGTGCTCTATCCACTGTGCCACCTAGCTTCCCCCCTCCTTTGAGTTCCTAAGAAAAAAAATGACCCATCTTGTGATTGACTGGCGCTTACCTATGTAGCACTTGCCCCTTTAGGAGTGAGGATCTTTTTGTGGGGATGTAGGGTGCCTTAGCAATGTGGGAGTCCAATTCTCTGCATAGGCCCTGACATTTGACCCTGGTGAGAAGTGCCCAGTGGCCTATCCCAAGGCTGAAAGACTGGTTCGAGAGCTTGGGGTGTTTAGCCCCTTTCCTGATGTGTAGGAATCTCTTCTACAGAATCAAAAACTTCCCCTTGCACCCCCATCCCTCCCAAATTCAATAATGAGGACTTTGAACTTCAAATCCAAGGTCCCGATTCCCATCCTAGCTGGGTGACCCTGGGCAACTTATATCCTCTCTCTATGCCTCACCGTCTTTGTCTGTGAATTGGAATAATAACTCTCCCACTGCTTGCTTCCCAAGCCTGTGGGGCGGAAAGTATTTTGTAATAGCCTTACAGTGCCAGAGGCATATGCGTAATCATTCCTGGTTGGAAGTTGTCTTTTCTCCTACCAAATGCTATCCAATTTCCATTTACCTTTTAAATCTAATCTTCTAAAGGTCGTCTTCTGATACAAAACTCATAGGATCCAGGGTTTGGAGCTGTAAGTGACCTTACGAGGTCCTGCTCCTCATTTTATAGACCAAGGCCGATGGAGATGAGATGACTTTATCCAAGGCCACCTAGGTAGTAAGGGTCAGGGGTAAGATTTGAATCCAGGTCCTTTGGGGCCAGAGCCAGTGTTTTTTCCCCCAATTTTTGTCTGCCTGGGTAAGGACATTAATATTTCAATCTGGAATAGTTCTTAGCTTCTTTTGGATATGGTTACAGCTTGTGACACATCTTCAGAGACGCACCTGAATCCCAGGTGTAAGAAGTGGGCTAAAAGTTTTAGATCTGCAAGTATCAGCTAGGCCAACCTCCCTCTGGCCCCCATTTTACACATGAGGATACAGAGAGGTTAAGTGACTTTCCCACAGCCACCCAGGTGGCAGTGTCAGGATTTGAGCACAGGCCCTCTGGCCCCCAAATCCATGCTCTTTCCATTGGGTCACATAATTGAGGTCTCCCGCTACACACAAGGCTGTGGGAGATGATACTTGGTTTTTGCTTGACCCTAGTGGGGAGAGAATTGAAGGGAAACAAATTTCAGCTCCTCCAGGGTGAGAGTGGAGGGGGCATATTGGGATATTGGGGGGATGGGGTTTCCTAACAAGAGCTATCATAACGGAGTGGACTCTGGTCTGTTAGGTAGTGAACTCTCCATCACTAGTAATGAAGGTGCTCCTGCAGGGTTGGGTGACCATCTGTCAGGGATTGAACAGAAAGGGATCCATGCCCTGGGCAGAGCATTAGACTGTGTGACCTCTGAGATTTCATCTAACTCAAATGTACTGTGATGCTCTGGCCATCGCCTTTGAAAATGCCGAAGGAAGGCCTAGGTTATTGCTATGGTGTAGTAGAGGGAAACTTACTCCAAGCCCTTGTTTTTCAGGCAAAAAGTGTACATATGGCCACAAGTGTAAATACTACCACCCAGAGCGTGCCAACCAGCCACAGCGGGCGGTAGCAGATGAGCTCCGCATCAGTGCCAAACTGTCAGCTATCAAAACCATGAGTGAGGGAGCATTGGCCAAGGGTGGCAGCGCGACCCCAGCACCTGCTTCCAAGAGTGAACCCAGCTCCGAAGGGAAGCGTGTCACTCCCAAGCGCCAGTCAGATCCCAGCATCCGGTCTGTGGGTGTGGAAACCGAGGAGAGGCTGCCTATCATTCGTAAACCTGAGACCAATTCAACCCCCTCCCTGGTGACGGCACTGAGTGTCCCCACACTTCCGCCTTCCAAAAGCCATGCGGCAGGTGCGCTGAACACCCGCTCTGCAAGCAGCCCAGTGCCTGGTTCCTCACAATTCACCCATCAGAAATCTTCCCTAGAACACACAGCCAGTATGCAATACCCACCCATCCTGGTCACCAATAGCCATGGCACCTCTGTCGGCTACACGGAGCAGTACCCAAAGTACGAGTCTTTGGGGGACCATGGCTACTACTCATTGATGAGTGACTTCTCTAACATAAGCATCAACAGCGGCCGTGGTGCAGACTACTACGGGGCTGAGCCGGACCGTCACACACGCAGCATGTACTCTCACAATGCCAGCCCCTGCCATGACAAACACATGAGCCATACAAGTAGTGATCCTTATTCCTCGTACAGCGATTTGTATTTGGGTGTAGTAGATGCCAGTCAGGAAGATGCTATGAAAGTGAACCGACCGTGCTCACAAAACCATCTCCAGCCTTTTTCACATGGTTACCATGAAGCCTTAACAAGAATACAAAGTTATGGTCCAGATGAACCCAAACAGGCTCCCCACAAACATCCAGCACCCCGATTAGTGTTGCATGCCCAACACCCAGTAGTTGGAGCCCGATCTAGTTGTCCTGGAGATTACCCTGTGCCTCAGAGCATCCACCCCCCTGGCACAGCTCCACCAGGCCGAGCATTGGTGATGACCAGGGTGGACAGTGTTTCTGATTCCCGCCTCTATGATGGCAACCCGATGAGGCAGAGGCGGCCACCCCTGTGCCGGGAGCAGCACGCCAGCTGGGACTCTCTGCCCTATCCTGCTGCTGCCGACTCCTACAGTTATCACTCTTACCCTTTGAGCGCCAACCTCATGCAGCCCTGTTATGAGCCGGTCATGGTGAGGAGCATGCCCGAAAAGATGGAGCAGATCTGGAGGAATCCTTGGGTTGGGGTGTGCAGCCAGCCAAGGGAGCATCACATGATCCCCGAACAGCAGTACCAGACCTATAAGAACCTCTGTAATATCTTCCCGGTTGGCATCGTTCTCTCGGTGATGGAGAAGAATCCTCACATGACTGATGCACAGCAGCTGGCAGCCATAATTGTGGCCAAATTGAGATCGGGACGCTAATGGGGGCGCCTCGTCTCCCATCCTTTCTTGGGGTGAGCGATCTGGGAAGAGAAGATATGGGGGAAAGGGGCTATCCCATTACTAATGTTCTCTTCCTCATTGATTCCGTACAGGAAAAAGGATGTAAATGGTATACTGAAGGCAGATGCTGAAAGCACCCAGATCAGATTGTGTTGTATATAGGTTTAATATTTTAGGGTTGTTTTAAAGTAAGAATTTCAAAAGCTATGTGAAAGGAGATAGCGTATCTTATTGCATGGATAGTTGACCATCAGATATCCTTAATGAACCAAATGGGGTCACAGTTCACCCTTGAATGCTGTAAGTGCAAGCCTATCGTCAGCAGTTATATTGCATGTTTGAATGTATATTTTCTGGGGTGCGTTAAGTGTGTATATATATATATGCATATATATATATAAAAATATATATAAATACTATTTTCTATTGAGATATAGATGTGCCCATCTATATCAGTGTATGTCTCTGTGTGTGTATACATATATATATAAAAAATGTGTTTATGTGTGTGTGTGTGTATATATATATATATATATATTATATATATATATATATACATACATACACACATATATGTGTATACACACATGCACACACGCATACACAGTCTTGGAAAACGAGCTCTGCATGGTCCTGAACCTACACTCAGCCATGTAGGTGGAAAGGCCAACTGGGCCATCTTTGTTGCATGTCACATTAGCAAAGAGTATCAAAGTAGAAGGGGCTCACCAGCAGTGGGGGAGATTGCTGCATTTGGTGACAGAACAAACCAGTTCCCACCCCCTCCCACAGCCCTTTGTACTTTTTCAAATGTCAACCCTTGTTGACATTTCTTTAACATTTGAAGTCTCTCGATGATTTCACTTGATAAAGCTGAGGTCAGGTTGCAGCATCCCTCTTTGGAAGAGCTGATGGAAGCGAATTTTGTTTCCCGGGCATCCCATGTAGAAGCCATGGAGCTCTGGGCTTCAGAGGCTTCCTGTCAAAATCAGGTACCATTGCATGACCTAGTTGGTGAAATGCCTGCCAGCACAAAGCATCACATTTGAAATAACTGGCATTTCAAACAAGTATTAAAGCTCGCTGGCAAACACGCCCTCATTTGGCTGGCCGGCTCTATGTTATTTACCCCTCTGGGAGCAAAAATGAGGAGCTGTAGACTCCTAGACTATGGAGGGCTGGGAGGGCCCCTCGAACATGGAATGTGATTGCTAGAAGGGACAATCAGAACATGGAATGTTAGATTTAGAAGGGACATCCGAAACCATCCAGTAAGCCCCCTCATTTTACATATGAGGCATCCGAGGTCCTGAGAGGGGGCCTAAGTTGTCCCTAGTCCCACAGTTTATAAGTGGCAATAGAGCCAAAGCTGCATCCTGTTCCCTGGGTCCCAATCTGTTGCTTATTCCTCTCCACCGCCCAGCCTCTCAGTGGGGTGGAGTGTGTGGACAGGTGGTTAGTTTTACCTTCTAGTTCAGTCATTGGACAACAGTACCAATGGCTGGTGGCATGGTACTCTCGTGTAGACCCAAAGCAGGGCCATTTTCTAGGTATGAACAACCCAGCTTTGGGAAGATAGATGTTTCATCTCTGACTTGCCATCACAGGTAGCTTAGCTTCTCACTCTAGGTCCACACACCAAAGGTGTACAATTTGCCTAGTGACATTTTTCAGATGCATTATTTGGGAAGGGATGGGAGGGGGGGCATGGCTTGTGCAATTTGTATTTTGCTCAGGGTGGAATCCTTTGTAGCGAAATGCCTCCAGCAGAGGCATCCATTGGGGATTTTGTTGGTTTTTTTTTTTCCTTAAGCTGCACTGAATGGATACCCTTTTTTGAATCTAATATATATTTCAACATTTTAAGCCAGCTCTAGAGTTTGGGAGCTGGAAATTGCTGACTTCCTACTGTAGTTTTTTCATGAAAGTTGAGAAGGCCTCACCTGGGCCTTTTGTCTCTTCATGAGAAGGTGTGACACTGCCTAAATGTTTCTTACTGTGAAACACACGGATCGTGAGGCTGCCGTTAGGGTTGTTTCTGGTGTTTTGATAAAGGCTTCATGTGCTGCTTTCTGTGTCCTCTGTCCTTGCCCTGAGCAACCGCACAGATCACTCCCAGCATGGCTTTTCAGCTCCCACCATTTACAGAGGAGAAGAACCAGTTTGAATTCTGACTCCATCCCCAAATGTGTGTGTCCATTCCATCTTTCAACCTAAATAAATCACTCCTCGAAATATCCTTCATGTGCAAAATGCATTCTCTGTCCAACAATGAAGGAGGCCAGAAAGCTGGAGTCTGGACCCAACTCTGACACTTACTGCGTGACCATGGGCAGGTTCTTTTCCTTACCTGGGCCTCAGTTTATTCATCTGATAAATAGGGGTAGCAATACTTGCTAACTCCCTAACTCACAGAATTGTTATGATGAAAGCAATCCACCTTGAATTTTAAAGTACAGGAATGATGTTACTGTTAATGACTCCATGAAAACTTACTATTATAACTCACATGTTCATACTTCCCATTGACGCCATTTCACATAAGATCACTGGATACTTCAAGGCTGGTGCCTCCAGTCAACAAAATTGAAAGATAATACTGCCTTCATGCCTAAACCGTTGAATTTGTGAAACTAAAAATCATGAAGTTTTGGCCAGCTGAGCATGGGCAGTTCTAGTCATTGAAACATCTCCATTAAAAGATCTGTAAAACCCAGTTCATCCCATTAGCTACCGTTCTTAAAAGAAGCCAAAGGCACTGATTGAAAATATATTTATAAACTCACTGCCTCATGCCCCACCCCCTACACTTCACCTTTCTTTTCACCAACATCTGTATTTCTGACCTCCAGCAGCTGTTCGTTCTCACCTCCCTCTAGCTTCCCCCCCCCCGACATCTCCACACCCCCATAGCATGTCTGGATCCAAGCGGCTGAAAGCAACACCTCAAATATCCAGAAATGACCTTTCGTTTGTTGATACAAATTGTATCTCTTTTTTTCTTGATTGTATAAAACAAGCTTGTACAAAACTCATCTCTAAACTAGTTACAGTATCTCTTGTTCCCACCCGCGATGTTTGTGACACTGTGTGTCACCCTGACCTAGCGCAGGAGTAATTTTTATTTACAGGGCTTTTTCTTTACAAACGGCACTTGTAGCTAACAGACAAACTGAGTCAACTTTTCCAGTCCCGTTTAGTACCATGTTCACAGCTAGTGTGTATATAGTTTTGAGCACAATATTGTCTACGTTCTCTTTATTCAGCTCAATGTGATCCTTGCAGAGGGATTCTCTCTAACAAATGGTCCGTGCTAATGAATCATCCATCTGCAGGTGTTTAATGATGACACCCTATAGCCACGATGGCACCAAGCCCGGCTTGGATTTTTGGCAGGTGGGGTTTCATTGCAACGGGGACTTCTTGATAAATGAATATGTGAGAGAGCATTTGTCCCCCTCAGCTCGCTTGAGCATCCGATAGTCAAGCTCATGGCTGGGGGCCTTCAGAGCCCTTTCTTTTTACTTTTCTGAAGGGGCTTAACACTTGCATGCCCTTTGGGCCTTGCTTTGGGACATGGCAGGGGTTTCAGCTTTCTCCCTGCTATACCCCACCCCAGCCTGAAAGGATGCTCCAGCCTGTTCAGGCCTTTGCTTTGTGGGGTGTGGGATCTTTGGGGTTTCTTCTTCCTCTTCTCCTACTCCCACACGACAGGAGGGAGAAGTGGGGATCTGGAGCTTCCTCCCTGAAGTTGGGGTTCCCTTTTGTTAAGCTAGCTGAGAGAAGCCAGGAATCTTTAAAAAAAAAAAAAAGAGGCCAAGCTGGTCTGCCTGGTTAGAGTGAAGGCAGCTGCAAAAGATGGGGTTAACTATGAGACACTGTCTAAACAGCTTCTCTCTCTCCCCATCTTCTCTCTTTGGAGGAGCAGCAGAACATACCCTGTCACTCTCTTTTTCTCTCTCAGTGGATCCCCATTTTTCTAGTTTCAGAACAAACCTCTTTATATAACCCCAGCCACCTTGACCTTCAATTTCACCCGTTAGTACTGGGGTCTCTTCTAAGGTAGAAGAGAGAAGAGCTGATCTCTAGAACCCCTCAGTCAACCATCTCAGCTCCCCTGTAAATATGGGCCTTTGTACAAACCCTCTTTTTGGAGACTCTAGTATCAAAACACGTTTTGTTTCTTTTAGTATGTGCACCAGGTCCAGGAGGTAGAAAACATTAGGTGCGCTGATTTCTCTGAAGACCCTGCTCAGACCTCCCCACTAAGCTATCTTTACTTTCCCCTTTAACCTCCGGCCTTTCCTTGGGCCTCATTTGAAGAGCATGGGTAATCTTCTAGGAGAACAGCATGAGGGGCTTGAAATTGGAACCAAAAACCCACTCTGTTCCTGGGTTCCCCTCTTGGCACCAACTCAATAGCCTTCTAGAATTCACCCCAACAACTAGCAGTCACATGTCCTCGTATTAGAGCTTTAGTGCGTTGTGTACGTGGACACGTAATCTGACTATGATTGGTCCTGGTGCTTGTTTTCTTGAGCTCTGGTATTTTTCGCTTGCTCCATCTGTTAAATTAAATGTTACTGTGTAATTGTTAACTTTTATGAAACCTCTTTGGGTTCTTTGGTCAACCCAAATATAATGTAAGTCTCAATGACAAGAGCAATGATGACAAAGCCAAGCACGTGCACACTCCAAACACACACAGAGGCCAAAATTGCAACCCATGGGTGAGTGCAAACAACAGTGAAATGAACCCCGACTGTGGTGTTTGTAAATCCCTCTGACGCATGCGTGGCAAGGCTTTTCCCCCTATACTGCATGGCGTGTTCCCACTAACCTGGATGTGCTGTGAGTGCTGTTTCACAAGGTTCTAATTTATTTTCAGTTTTCATGATGGAGAGATACCGTATGGTTGATGACAACTGTGAACCATGCTGCTCCTACCTACCATATAAAATTTTTGGTTAAAATTCACTGACTTCTATCTCTGTTTCTTTAAGACAACACTGAAAGGGGGGATGGGGGAACCACATAGGCTTACCTCTGACCACAGGCGGGCAGAAGTCAAAACAGTGTCATTGGGTAGAATTTGAAGAATGTATTTTGCAAAGCTATAGAAATATAAGTAGGCCAGTTCATCACAGATGTAGAGTTGGCAGAGACCTCAGAGGCCATCCATCTGATCCAACCCTTCATTTTCTAGCTAAAGGAATCAAGGGCTAGGGTTGTTTGGGGTCTTCCCCAGCGTCACACAGAGGATCCTCCATCTAGAGCTGGCAGAGTAAGTTATACATAACTGCAGTTAAACTGAGTCCCAGGAAGCATAAAGCAAGCCAAGATGAGGCCAGTTCTCCTGATTTGCAGTCCTGTGCCCTTTCCACCCCAGGACTGGAACAATGGAGTCCCCATTGCTGTGGTATTTTTCCTACTGCCACCAGCCCCTTCCTTTCCCCTCTTGCCTGTGTCAGTGCTCCCTAGGCCCTCACCTTGTTCCTGAACAATGGTTGCAGGTCCTCAGCACCTGAGAGCAGGAAAGAAAATCATGTGCCTTCTGGCCTCTGCCACGCAGCCCAGACTACATCCTCAGCTTAGGCACTGCTGAGTCACAATGCTGGGTTACACTTTGTGGCTACCAAGATGAACGAGGCTCAAAGTTTACCCTCAAAGAGCTTACATCATAGTAAGGGAAGAGAATGTTCTGTGACTTCATCATACATCAGTGTGAGGCCTCCTTCCCCTTGTGAGCTGTCCTCCTCTTAGATGGTTATGGGGATAAGGACTAGCCCTGGGAGCTCATTGCATTTGTGATTTCCAGGCATACAAACACATGTGGGTCCATACCTTCTCAGGAACTTAATCAAAGAATTACTTAGAGAGCACTGAAAAGTTTAGTTACTTTCCCAAGGTTAACCAGTTAAGGTGTCAGAGGTAAGGCTTGAGCTCAGGTCTTCTTGACTCTCATGAGACATTTTCTTAAGAGAATAAAAAAATGTCCTCTCCTGGTAGCCAACATCGTGGTGAGGATGCTTCTTTCAATTAGCTTAATTGGTACTAGGATTACCAACACACACAGTCTCTTGCTGAGTCTGAACTCAAAGCCTACCTTCCAGCTTGGTAGGCTGGTATCAGTGGGCATGTACACGAAGAACTAGAATCCAGCTGTTGTATGGCTGAGTTGGCGACTAGGCAGGCAGATGTCAATCACTCTTCTTCCCCACCCTGACCCCTTCCTCCCCTTGGGGCATGGTTTACTGTCTAGCCACTCCCTTAGCACCTCCCCCCTGGGAAGCTTTCTCGTCTTAGGGGAGGGGGTAGGAGAACGATGGATGCCCACTGGTTCTGAATCATTTGCCTAGAGAAACCCTGGTAAGTGTGTTCTCTCTGCCCTGAGAAGTTATAAATAGGAATCAAGCCAGAAGTCATGTTCTGGCAAAACACCACAGGTTTAGATTTGTCCCTTTCCCAGGCATTCCCAGTTACCCTTCTCAATTCCAAGGGTAGCACAAATAATTAAACAGCACAGTTGGTTAAAGCCTTTATCACATTTGCTGGCATAAGAAAACTAAACTTCTGAGACACTTCGACAAGTCTCCCATGCTCCAGAGAAAGGAAAGAGAGGGAGCAGGGAGAAAGAAGGAAGAATTATGGATATCCGTCTGCAACCTGAAAGGGTTTCAAGAGCACAAGATCCATCCTTATCCAACACAGCTCTTGGAGGGTTGGCAACTACCCTTTCCATGGCTGCCCCTCCATGGGACCAGTATTTCCCATTTTTGTGCCTTCTTCCCTTCCTCATTCTAGGAGTCCAAAGAACAGGAGGATCTAGTTTATGAGGCAAAATCAACCCCTACGCTCACCAGTCTCAAGTTCAGAGAAAAACTCTCCAGGGGTCAAAGAGGAAGAGGCTGGGAGATTGTTGCCCAAACCAATGGGCATCCATCTTTAACATCCTGATCTCAGCAATGCCTGTGGTAGGCATGGCCAAGATGGTGTTACACAAGGTAATATACTAAGTAATACCCCAGGACAGACTCAACAACAGTAGGCATTTACATAGTACTTTAAAGTTTGTGTAAAACTTTACCTATAAGGATCTCTTTTCAGCCTCACAACTCTGAGATAGATACTGAAGGCATTATTAACCCCATTTCACAGATGAAAGAGTTTCAGAGGTAAAATGATCCTAATGCATAGTCAAATAGTATCTGACCACAGTGATGTGAGCTTGGGGAGGGGAAGGGGCAGGGAGGAAGGAAAGAAGGAAGGCTTCCTGAAAGAAGTGGCATCCTAGAAGGATGGGTAGAATTTCAACGGCTTGCAATCACAGGGAGAAGAATTTCAGGTCTAGGGGATGATGTAAGCAAAGACACAGGTGGGAAATTATGATAGCTCCTTTCTCTCTAGCATTATAAAGTTTACAAAGTGCTTTCCTTGCAACAATCCTATAGAGGGGTTAAGGCAAGTCTAATCTCCATTTTATGGAGGAGGAAACAGAGAAGGAAGAAAAGGAAGGAAGGCATTTAAGTACCTATGTGCTAGTTAAACACTGTGCTAAGTGCTTTACAAAAAGGATTATAGAGGCAGCTAGGTGGCACAGTGGATAGAGCACTGGTCTTAGAGTCAGTAGGACCTGAGTTCAAATTAGCCTCAGACACTAACTAGCTGTGTGACCCTGGGCAAGTCACTTAACCCCAATTGCCTCACTTTAAAAAAAAAAAGATTTCATTTGATCTTCACAACTCTGAGGTAGATGCAATTATGATTCCCATTTTAAACATGGGAAAACTGAGGCACAAAATGGTTAAGCAACTTGCCCAGGGTTATACAGAGAGTAAATATTTGAACTCAGGTCTTCCTTACTCCAGGCCAATGCTTTAACTACTGTGTCCTATTCACTTACCCAAGTGAGGCAACTTGCTCAGGGATTGAGATTGTGGAAGGTCTAGAAGAGCAGAGGAGAGATTAAGGGTAACCCAGCCCATCACTGTACAGCTGATAAGTGCCAGAGTCAGGATTTGAATCCTGGTCTTCTGGCTCTTAATTCAATTCTTTCCCCAAAAGGTAGCCACTACCTTTTCTCAGAGCTTTTTAATTGTATCACTTGCCCTTTTCCACTCCCCATTTAGTTTGTGTTTAGCATTTGGGGGAGTCTGCATTTCCCTTGTGCTGTTGCTAGATCTCCAGTTTTCTAGAACAGCAGCTATCTGGAGTCATCTTAGAGATGTCCAAGAGGAAGCCTTGGAATTGTCCATTGCTACCTTCTCTTTACTGACCTTGGAGGCAGAATGCACCCTGCTTCACAAATGGGCAGTGAATGTCTTTCTGGGTCACCTCAGAGTTACGGATTGATCTTACCACTCAGTCTGACTGGGCCAACCACCTCAACTGACATGAGGCCAGGGGAGAGCATTCCCGCACTGAGAAGACCAAGGCTGAATGGCAAGCTTTCAAAAAGACTGTTAGGTGGTGTCAGAGTGCACAGAGCACTGGGCCTGGAGTCAGGAAAATCTGAGTTCAAATCCAACAGGGGAAAAATAGGGTGGAGAGAAAGACACAGTAATCATAACTGTGAATGTGAATGGGATGAACTCTCCCATAAAATAGAAGCGGAAAGCAGAGTGGATTAAAAACTAGAATCCTACAATATGTTGTTTGCAAGAAACTGATTTGAAGCAGAGAGACACACATAGAGTAAAGGAAAAAGGCTGGAGCAGAATATATTATGCGTCAGGTAAAATAAAAAAAAGCAGGGGTAGCAATCCTGATCTCAGACAAAGTAAAAGCAAAAATAGATCTAATTAAAAGAGACAAGGAAGGAAACTACATCTTGCTAAAAAAGTACCACAGACAATGAAGTAATATCATTGTTAAACATGTGCACCAAATAGTATAGCATCCAAATTTCTAAAGAAGTTAAATAAGTTACAGGAGGAAATTGACAGCAAAACTATACTAGTGGGGGACCTCAACCTTTCCCTCTCAGAACTAGATAAATCTAGCCACAAAATAAACAAGAAAGAAGTTAAGGAGGTGAATATAATTTTAGAAAAGTTAGATATGATAGACCTCTGGAAAAAATTGAATGTAAATAGAAAGGAATATACTTTTTTTTTTAGTGGTACATGGCACCTACACAAAAATTGACCATGTATTAAAGCATAAAAACCTCAAACTCAAATACAGAAGGGCAAAAATATTAAATGCATCTTTTCTCAGATCATGGTGCAATAAAAATCACATGTAATAAAGGGCCATAGAAAGATACATTAAAAATTAATTGGAAACTAAACAGCAAATCATAGAAACAACCAATAATTTTATCAAAGAGAATGGCAATAATGAGACAACATACCAAAATTCACAGGATACAGACAAAGCAGTACTTAGAAGAAATTTTATATCTCTAAATACTTACAAAATAGAGGAAATGCAGATTAATGAATTGGGCATACAATTTTAAAAACTAGACAAATTAAAAATTAGAAATCCATAATTAAACACCAAATTAGAAATTCTGAAAATCAAAGGAGAGATGAATAAAATTGAAAGTAATAAAACTATTGAACTGATAAATAAAGCTAAGAGCTAGTTTTATGAAAAACCTAATAAGATAAATAAAACTTTGGTTAATTTGATTTAAGAAAGAAAGAAGAAAACCAAATTACCTGTATCAAGAGAGTGAATTCACCCACCAAGGAAGAGGAAATTAAAGAAATAATTAGGAACTATTTTGCCCAAATGTATGACAATAGATCTGACAATCTAAGTGAAATGGATGAATATTTACAAAATATAAATTGCCCAGATTAACAAAAGAGGAAATAAAATACTTAAATAGCCCCATTTTAGAAAAAAAAAATAAATTGAACAAGCCATCAATGAACTCCCTAAGAAAAAGTCTCCAGGGCCAGATGGATTTACAAGTGAATTCTACCCAAGCAGTTAAAGAACAACCAATTCAAATACTATATAAACTAGTTGGGAAAATAGGCAAAGGAGTCCTATCAAATTCCTTTTATGACACAAATATGGTGCTGATATTTAAATCAGGAAGATCCAAAACAGAGAAAGAAAATTATAGACCAATATCCCTAATGAATGTTGATGCAAAATTTCAAGTAAAATATTAGCAAAGAGATTACAGCAATTTATCACCAGGATAATACACTATGACCAGGTGGGATTTATACCAGGAATGCAGGGCTGGTTCAATATTAGGAAAACTATTAGCATAATTGACCATTTCAGTAACAAAACCAACAGAACTCGTATGATTATCTCAATAGATGCAGAAAAAGCTTTTGACAAAAAACAGCACCCATTCCTATTAAAGACACTAGAGAACAGAGGAATAAATGAAGCTTTCCTTAAAATGATAAGTAGTATGTATCTAAAACCATCACCAAGCATTATTTGTAATGGCGATAAGCTAGATGCCTTAACAATAAGATCAGGGATAAAACAAGGCTGCCCATTATCACCACTATTATTCAAACTATTTGGTACTAGCTAAGAAATAGAGTGGTGGATCAGTGAAATAGGTTAGTAGTAAATGACTACAGTAATTTACTGTTTGATGAACCCAAAGACTCCAGTTTCTGAGATAAAAACTCACTATGTGACAAAAAGTACTGAGAAAACTGGAAAGCAGCTTGCCAGAAACTAGGTATAAGCCAACATCTCACACTATACACCAAGATAAGGTCAAAATGGGTACATGATTTAGACATAAAGGGTGATATTATAAGCAAATTAGGAGATCAAGGAATAGTTTTCCTGTCATATCTACAGAAAAGGGAAGAATTTATAACCAAACAAGAGACAGAGGACATGAAATGCAAAAAAACAAAACAAAACAAAACAAAACAAAAACCCAAAACCCGGAAAATGAAAAACCAATGGAATCAAGATTAGAAGAAAGGAGAAAGTTGGGAGATAATTTTTACAGCAAGTATCTCTGATAAAGGCCTCATTTCTAAACTATGTAGAGAATTAAGCCAAATTTATAAGAATACAAGTCATTCCCCAATTGATAAATGGTCAAAGGATATGAAGAGGTGGTTTTCAGCTGAAGAAATTAAAGCTATCTATAGCTGTACGAAAAAATGCTCTGAATCTATTGATTAGAGAAATACAAATTAAAACAACTCTGAGGTGTCACTTTGCACCTGTCAGATTGGTTAATATGACAGAAAAGGAAAATTATAAATGTTGAAGAAGATGTGGGAAAATTGGGACACTAATGCATTGTTGGTGCAGTTGTGAACTGATCCAATCATTTTGGAGAGCAATTTGGAACTATGCCCAAAGGGCAATCAAACTGTGCATACCCTTTGATCCAGCAATACCACTACTAGGTCTGTATCCCAAAGAGATTATAAAAAAGGGGAAAGGATCTACATGTACAAAAAATATTTATAGCAGCTTTTTTTGTGGTGACCAAGAATTGGAAATTGAAGGGATGCCCATCAATTAAGGAGTGAATGAGCAAATTGTGGTATATGAATGTAATGGAATACTATTGTGCTATAAGAAATGATGAGTAAGATGCTCTCAGAAAAATCTGGAAAGACTTACATGAAATGATGCTGAGTGAAGTGAGCAGAACCTGGAGAACACTGTACACAGCAACAGCAATATTGAAAGATGATGAACTGTGATTGACTTAGCTCTTTTCAGCAATACAATGACGGAAGACAATTCCAAAAGACTCATGATGGAAAAGGCTATCCACATCCAGAGAAAGAAATGATGGAGTCTGAATGCAGATTGAAGCATATTATTTTCACTTTCTTTGGTTTTTTTTCATTTTTTCCCTTTTGCTCTATTTCCTTTTTCACAACATGATTAATGTGGAAATGTGTTTTTCATGATTGCACATGTATAAAATTTATCTGAATGCTTGCCATCTTGAAAAGAGGGGAGGAGGAGGGGAGGGAGGGAGAAAAATTTGGAACTCAAAATCTTATTTAAAAAATGAACGTTGAAAATTGTATTTGCATGTAATTAGAAATAATAAAATACTATTTAAAAAAAAAAAGTAGAAATGGCCAAGTGGAAAAAAAAGGCACAAAAATTCACTGTAGAAAAGAACTCCTTAAAAAGTAGAACTGGCCAAATGGGAAAGTAGGTACAAAATGTTACTGAAGAAAATAATTCTTTAAAAATTATAATTGAGCAAAGGGAAGCTAATGATTTTTACAATACATCAAGAATCAGTCAAACAAAATCTAAATAATGAAAAATTGAAGGCAATATGAAATATCTCATTGGAAAAATAACTGAACTGGAAAATAGATCCAGAAGAGGTAATTTAAAATTATTGGACTACCTTAAAGTATGTGATAAAAAAAAGATTTAAAAAATCATCTTTCAAGAAATACTCAAGGAAAAGTGCCATGATCTTCTTCTGGAACCAGAGGGTAAAATAGAAATTGAAAGAATCCACCAATCATCTCCTGAAAGAGATCTCAAAATGAAAACTCCCAGGAATAGTAAAGTCAAATTTCAGAGCTCACAGGTCAAGGAAAAAAATATTGCCAGCAGCCAAAAAGAAGCAATTAAAATATCAAGGAGCCACAGTCAGGATAACACAAGATTTAGCAGCTTCTACATTAAGGAATCAGAGGGCTTGGAATATTCTGAAGGACAAAGGAGTTAGGATTACAACCAAGAATCACCTACCCAGCAAAACTGAGTATAATCCTTTAGGGGGGAAATGGATATTTGATGAAATAGAAGACTTTTTCTGATTTCCTGAATTACGAATTCCTGATGAAAAGACCAGAGCTGAATAGAAAATTTGACTTTCAAATGCAAGACTCAAGGGACAGCTAGGTGGCACAGTGGATAAAGCTCCGGCTTTGGAGTCAGGAGGACCTGAGCTCAAATATGGCCTCAGATATTTGACACTTACTAACTGTGTGACCCTGGTCAAGTCACTTAACCCTGATTGCCTCACCAAAAAGCAAAAAACGAAAAACAAAACAAATACAAGACTCAAGAGAAGCATGAAAAGATAAACAGGAAAGGGAACTCATAAGGGACTTAATAAAGTTAAACTGTTTACATTCCTACATGGGAAGATGATACTTGTAACTCATAAGAACTTTCTCATTGTTAGGGGAGTTAGAAAGAACATATATATGTATACTCCTATCTAAAAAATGAAATTAACGGGTAAGAGGAATGAACTGGGAGAAAGGGAAAGGGATAAGTAGAATGGGGTAAATAATCTGACATAAATAGGCAAGAAAGAGTTTTTACAGTGGAGCGGAAGAGGGGGGAAGTGGCAGGAAACATTTGAACCTTACTCTCATCAGAATTGGCTCAAAGATGAAATAAAATACACACTCAACTGGGTATAGAAATCTGATGTACCCCCTACGTGAAAGTAGGAAGCGAAGGGAATAAGAGAAAGGCAAGAGGGTAATGGAAGGGAGGGCAGATGGGGGGAGAAAGTAATCAGAAACAAAACACTTTTGAGGAGGGACAGGGTGAAAGCAGAGAGAGAAGAGAATAAACAGGGGCAAATAGGATGGAGGGAAATATAGTTAGCAATCATAACTGTGAAATTTTTTTTAATTTATTTTAAATTTAAGTACAAAATAAGAAAAGAAAAAAAGCATTACCATTTGCTCAGAAGAACATAAGAGCAGATTCAAGGTAGACATCAATAGATTTCCATTTCAGGGCAGCTAGGCAGTGCAGTGGATAGAGCACGGCACTGAAGTCAGGAAGACTGGAGTTCAAATCTGGCCTCAGACCAAGCACTTGATACTTACTAGATGTGTGATCCTGGGCAAGTCACTTAACCCCAATTGCCTAAATACACACACACACACACACACACACACACACACACACACACATATCCATCTTTTCTTTGCTTCCTTGTAGGTTTTCTTTTGTTCTCTACCGTGTACTTTTTACTTTGTTCTTTTTTTCCCCTTCTTCTCTGCCCCTCAAAAAGGCTACAATTACATGCATGCATGTGTGCGTGTGTGTGTGTATATACACATACACATGAACATACAAATATACACACATACAAACACACACATACACTTACATAGATATCTATAATCATACTCATAAATAGACATATCATCTATGTAAGACCATAACATACTTGTTTGTCCTCTGTTTCTCTAAGGGTGGATAACCTCTTCCTTCATAAGTCCAAGTCTTTTCATATTTTTCTAAGTCCACCAACTCATCATTTCTATACCACAACAATATTCCAACCTTATGTCTAGTTATTTTAAATAGCCTAAAATAATATTGATTAATATGGCTGACATATAGTGTAGTTCCTCTATTTTTCTCTTTTGATTAAATCTAGTTTAGCTTTAATTTTGTCTGTGATCATGATTACTACCCCTGCTTTTTTTTCCTAATAAATTCTATTCTTGATCCTTGTTTTATGTTTCTGTATATGTCTTATTTCCTATCCCTCCTGACTCCTCTACTTTACTTCTACCCATTGCCTTGCCTTCCTATTACTTAACCTACCCCCCTCAAAGATCTCTCCCTTATCCTCTCCCTCCCACCCTTTCCCCTTACCACCTTGTTTCTATCTGAATTTAGAAAACTTTTATAGACTTCTAAATATATGTTATTCCTTCTTTATCTCATTCCCATTAATCTAGACACCCTTCTATACCCCACTTATCCTATTCCCTCACCCTCTAATTTCTTTATAAATTTAGAAAACTTTTATTCCCTTCTAAATATACTGTATATATTGTTCCCTCTTTAACCTATTCCTGATGAGAGAATACTATAAGCCTTCCTCCCCCAGCTAATTCCTCTGTATCAGTTTTTTCTCTTACCTCATTTATGTGAAATGATTACTCTTTTTGCTTTTTCCTAAATGGTTTTACTTTTTAGAATCACATCATACTCAGGTCTACCCCAATCTTTGTTTCGAACTACTCAATTACTAATAAAAATCTTAGACATACATTTTACATTTCTTCATATAAAAATTAAACAGTCTGTCATTACTGAGTCCCTTGTAGGGTGGAGCCAAGATGGTGCAGAGAAGCCAGAAAGTTGCCTGAGCTCTCCCCAGTTTCCCTCAGAAACAATGTTAAATCAAGACCCTAAAGAGATGCTGGAGCAACAGAACCTACAAAAGGATGGGAGTGAAACAATTTTCCATCTTAAAATAACTAAGAAGAACTTCAGGAAAGGTCTATCTCACTTGGGTAAAAGGGGAGCCCAGTACGGGCAGTGTCCAGGCAAGCCAATGGGAGGCTCTTAGCCACAGCACAGATAAACAACCGAGGGCCCTCAGTCATCCTGTCTCAGCAGGCCAGCAGTGAGACCTCCAACCCCAATGCAGAAGGCTAATTGCAAGCTTCAGAAACCAGGCAACAACAGGTGTAACTATGCCAGGCCACCCCAGTGTAGTGGGCAAGCCTCTAGCACCTGAGGGCCTGGTGGACAAAGCCAGTGACCAGGCTCCTGGCCTCCAGTACAAGAAGCTTGGGACAGTGCCCCCTGTGCCCCAAAAGCAGAGCTCAACTTTAAAAGTCACAAAATAGGTCAAAAAACGAGCAAGAAGCAAAAAAGAACCTTGACGATAGAAAGGTGCTATGGTGACATGAAAGATCAAAACAGAAACTCAGAAGAGGACAGCATTGTCCATATACCTAAATCCGAAACCTCAAAGGGGAATATGAATTGGTCTCAAGCCCAAAGAGCCTTCTTGGAAGAAGTGAAAAAGGATTTTAGAAGTCAAATAAGAGAGGTAGAAGAAAAATTAGGAAAAGAAATGAGAGATATGCAAGACAGAGTCAACAGCTTGGAAAAAGAAGCATAAAAATTGACTGAAGAAAACAATTCCTTTAAAAATATAATTGGCCAAATGGCAAAAAAAATCCACTGAAAAAAACAACTCCTTGAAAAGTAGAATTGGCCAAATGGAAAAGGAGGTACAAAAGCTCACTGAAGAAAATAATTCTTTTTTTACTAATTAATTTATTTTTAGTTTTCAACAATCACTTCCATGAGCTTTTGAATTTTAAATTTTCTCCCTCTCTTTCCCTGCCTCCCTTCCCAAGGCAGCGTCAAGCTCATATAGGCTATACATATACATTCCTATTAAACATATTTTTACATTAGTCATGTTGTAAGGAAGAATTAGAACCAATAGGAGGAACCACAAGGAAGAAGAAACAAGAGAAAACAAGAAAAAAAAGAGCAAATAGTATGCTTCAATCTGCATTCAAACTCCATAGTTCTTTCTCTGGATGTGGATAGCAGTTTCCATCACGAGACGTTTGAAGATGTCTTAGGTCCTTGCATTGCTGAGAAGAGCTAAGTCTACCAAAGTTAGTCATCTCACAAAGTGGTTGTTACTGTGTACAACGTTCTCCTAGTTCTGCTCACTTCACTCAGCATCAGTTAATACAAGTCTTTCCAGGTTTTTCTGAAGTCAGCCTGCTCATCATTTCTTATAGCACAATAGTATTCCATTACATTCATATACCACAACTTGCTTAGCCATTCCCCAATGGATGGGCATCCTCTCAATTTCCAGTTCTTGGCCACCACAAAAAAAAGCTGCTATAAATATTTTTGTGCATGTGGGTTCTTTTCCCATTTTTATGATCTCTTTGGGATACAGCTCTAGAAGTGATATTGCTGGGTCAAAGGGTATTCACATTTTTATAGCCTTTTGGGCATAGTTCCAAATTGCTCTCCAGAATGGTTGGATCATTTCACAACTCCACCAACAGTGCATTAGTGTTCCAATTTCCCCACATCTTCTCCAATATTCATCATTTTCTTTTTTTTGTCATATTGGCCAATCTGATAGGTGTGATGTGGTACCTCAGAGTTATTTTGTTTTGCATTTCTTTAATCAATAATGATTTCAAGCATTTTTTCATATGATTATAGATGGCTTTAATTTCTTCATCTCAGAACTGTCTGTTCACAACCTTTGACCATTTATCAATTGGAGAGTGGCTTGTATTCTTATAAATTGGACTTAATTATCTATTTTAGAAATGAGGCCCTTATCAGAGATACTGGTTATAAAATTTTTTTCTCAGTTTTCTGTTTCCCTCTTAATCTTGGCTGCACTAGCTTTGTTTGTGCAGAAAGTTTTCAATATAATGTAATCAAAATTATCCATTTTGCATTTAATAATGTTCTCTATCTCTTGTTTGGTCATGAATTCTTCTGTTCTCCATAAATCTGACAGGTAAACTATTCCTTGCTCTCCTAATTTGCTTATAGTATCAGCCTTTATATCTAAATCATGAGCCCATTTTGGCTTTATTTTGACATATGATGTAAGATTTCAGTCTATGCCTAGTTTCTGCCATACCCTTTTCCAGTTTTCCTAGCAATTATTTGTCAAATAGGGAGTTCTTATCCCAGAAGCTGGGCTCTTTGGGTTTATCAAACAGTAGATTACCATATTCATTGACTACTGTGTCTTGCATTCCTAACCTTTTCCACTGATCCACCACTATTTCTTAGCCAGTATCAAATAGTTCCTGGTGATTGCTGCTTTATAATACAATTTAAGATCTGGAATGGCTAGGCTGCCTTCCTTAGTATTTCTTTTCATTAGTTCCCTTGATATTCTGGACCTTTAATTCTTCCAAATGAATCATTATTGTTTTCTACCTCTATAAAATAATTTTTAGTAGTTTGATTGGTATGGCACTGAATAAGTAAATTAGCTTAGGCAGAATTGTCATTTTTATTATGTTAGCTCGGCCTACTCATGAGCAACTGATGTTTTTCCAGTTATTTAGATCTGACTTTATTTCTATGAAAAGTGTTTTGTAATTGTGTTCATATAGTTCCTGGGTTTGTTTTGGCAGGTAGACTCCTAAATATTTTATAATGTCTACAGTAACTTTAAATGGAATTTCTCTTTCTATCTCTTGCTGTTAAGCTTTATTGGTAATACATAGAAATGCTGATAATTTATGTGGGTTTATTTTATAACCTGTAACTTTGCTAAAGTTGTTTATTATTTCAAGTAGTTTTTTACTTGATTCTCCAAGATTCTCTAAGTATATCATCGTATCATCTGCAAAGAATGATAGCTTTGCTTCTTCTTTGTCTATTCTAATACCTTCAATTTCTTTTTCTTCTCTTATTGCTAAAGCTAACGATTTTAGTACCATATTGAACAACAGTGGTGATAATCGACATCATTGTTTCACCCCTGATCTTATTGGAAATGCTTCAGGCTTATCCCCCTTACATATGATACTTGCTGATGGTTTTAGGTAGATGCTAGTTATCATTTTAAGAAAGACTCCATTTATTCATATGCTCTCTAGTGTTTTTAATAGGAATGGGTGTTGTATTTTGTCAAAAGCTTTTTCTGCATCTATTGAGACAATTATGTGGTTTCTGTTAGTTTTGTTGAAGAAAATAATTTCTTAAAAATTAGAATGGAGCACATGGAAGCTAACGACTTTATGAGAAATAAAGAAACAATAATACAAAACCAAAAGAATGAAAAAGTAGAAGACACTGTGAAAAATCTCTTAGGAAAAAACAACTGACTTAGAAAATAGATCTAGGAGAGATAATTTAAAATTTATTGGACTTCCTGAAAGTGCATGATCAAAAAAAGAACCTAGACATCTTCTTTCAAGAAATGCTCAAGGAACCCAGGAACTCTATGAACACAATTACAAAACACTTTTCACACCAATAAAGTCAAATCTGAGTAATTGGAAAAACAACAGTTGCTCATGGGTAGGCTGAGCTAATACAGTAAAAATGACAGTTCTGCCTAAGCTAATTTACTTATTCAGTGCCATACCAATCAAACTACCAAAAAATATTTTATAGAGTTAGAAAAAATAATAACAAGATTCATTTGGAATAAAAAAAAAGGTCCATAATATCAAGGGAACTAATGAAAAGAAATGCTGGGGAAGATGGCCTAGCCATTCCTGACCTTAAATCGCATTATAAAGCAGCAATCATCAAAACTGCTTGGTACTGGCTAAGAAATAGAGTGGTGGATCAGTGGAATAGGTTAAGTATGCAAGACACAGTAGTCAATGACCATATTATTCGATAAACCCAAAGAGGCCAGCTTCTGGGATAAGAACTCCCTATTTCACAAACAACTGCTGGGAAAACTGGAAAAGAGTATGGCAGAAACTAGGCATAGATCAAAATGTCACATCATATACCGAAATAAAGTCACGATCTAGATATAAAGGCTGATACTGTAAGCAAACTGGGAGAGCAAGGAATAGTTTACCTATCAGATCTATGGAGAACAGAAGAATTCATGACCAAACAGGAGATAGAGAACATTATGAAAAGCAAAATGGATAACTTTGATTACATTAAATTGAAAAACATTTGCACAAACAAAGCCAATGCAACCAAGATTAGAAAGAAAGTAGAAAATTGGGAATTTTTACAACCAGTGTCTCTGATAAGGGCCTCATTTCTAAAATATATAGAGAATTAAGTCCAATTTATAAGAATACAAGTCATTCCCCTATTGACAAATGGTGAAAGGATATGAACAAGCAGTTCTCAGATGAAGAAATTAAAGCCATCTATAGTCACATGAAAAAATGCTCTAAATCACTAGATTAGAGAAATGCAAATCAAAACAACTCTGAGGTATCACATCACACCTATCAGATTGGCCAACATGACAAAATAGGAAACTGATAAATGTTGGAGAAGATGTGGGAAAATTGGAACACTAATGTATTGTTGGTGGAGTTGTGAATCCAACCATTCTGGAGAGCAATTTGGAACTATGCCCAAAGAGCTATAAAAATGTGCATACCCTCTGACCCAGCAATAGCACGTCTAGGGCTATATCCCAAAGAGATCATACAAATGGGAAAATGACCCACATGTACAAAATATATTTATAGCAGCTCTCTTTGTGGTGGCAAAGAATTAGAAATTGAGAAGATGCCCATCAGTTGGGTAATGGCTGAGCAAGTTGTGGTATACGAATGTAATGGAATACTATTGTGCTATAAGAAATGATGAACAGGCTGACTTCATAAAAACCTGGAAGGACTTATATGGTCTGATGCTGAGTGAAGTGAGTAGAACCAAGAAGACTTTGTACACAATAACAGCCACATTGTGTGATGATTAATGTTGATAGACTTAACCCTTCTCAGCAATACAAGGATCTAAGACATCTCCAAAGGCCTCATGATGGAAAATGCTATCCACATCAAAGAAAGAACTGTGGGTAGGAATGCAGATTGAAGCATACTATTTGCTATTTTTTTTTCTTCTGTTGAATTTTGTTTCCTCTTTCTGGTGGTTCCTCCTATTGATTCTAATTCTTACTTACAACATCACTAATGTAAAAATATGTTTAATAGGAATGTATATGTATAGCCTATATCAGATTACGTGCTGTCTTGGAGAGGGAGGTGAGGAGGGAGGGGGAGAAAAATTTCAAACTCTAAATCTTATGGAAGTGATTGTTGATAATTCAAAATAAATTAATTTTTTTAAAAAAACAAGTCATTACCCAACTGTCCCTCCAAAGGATAAATATAAAAAGATTCAGTGAATGACTCTTGCTCAGGCATGCTTTGATAAGCAGTGAGGTTGCTGCATAATCTAAGATTCTTACTCTAACCCTATTTTCATGCTTTGAGTGTTAGGGAACGATTAGGTGATGATGATGATGATGATGATTGTCCATTTCATAAAAGTACACATGTATCTTATGAGAGGAATCTTAGTCAAAAAATAATAATGCTTGAGCTTCTTTTTAGAATTTCAATGGTTTCTATGCTATTTGCCTACAGAGAAAGAATTGATGTTGTCTGAATATAGACCAAGGCATGCTGTTTTTCTTTCTTTCTTTCTTTCTTTCTTTCTTTCTTTCTTTCTTTCTTTCTTTCTTTCTTTCTTTCTTTCTTTCTTTCTTTCTTTCTTTCTTTCTTTCTTTCTTTCTTTCTTTCTCTTCTTCTTCCTCCTTCTTCTCTTCTCTCTCTCTCTCTCTCTCTCTCTCTCTCTCTCTCTCTCTCTCTCTCTTTCTCTCTCTCTCTCTCTCTCTCTCTTTCTTTTTTCCTTCCTTAATTCCTTTCTTTTTTTGGTTATTCAAGTCTTCTTGCACAGAATGACTAATACGGAAATGTTTTACATGATTTCATATGTATAACCTATAGCAGATTGCTTACCATCTCAGGAAGTGGGGAGGGGAAGGAGGGAGGGATAAAATTTTGAACTCAAAAGTTGTTTTAAAAAAAGTTTTAAATTATTTTAACATGTATTTAGGGAAAATAATATATTCAAAAAATAATTTAAAGGGTTTAATTTTTTAAAATGCCTCCTATCTGTGGAACAATGTGCCTTATACTATCAAATGAATAAATTAATCTCCTTTCTATGAACATACCCATACCAGTGACCATGGTAGCCTCTCATTGCCCATCAAAGTCCTATTCTTTAAATAAATAAAGAACAGAAATATGTTGTTTTGGCTAATATGGATATATGTTTTGTATGTCTTGACATGTAGAAAGGTATAATATTGTCTGACTTACCAATGGGTGAGGGAAGGACTGAAAGGAGGAAGAGAATGTAGAACTCAAAAAAGAGAATGTTAAAAAATAAACATAATTTTAAAAATGCAAAAAAGAAAGAAAGAAAGAAAGAGAGAGAGAAAGAAAGAAAGAAAGAAAGAAAGAAAGAAAGAAAGAAAGAAAGAAATACTTGAGGAAAACTGCCCTGATATTCTAGAACCAGAGGATAAAATGGAAATTGAAAGAATCCACCAATCACCTCCTGAAAGAGATCCCAAAATGAAAACTGCCAGGAATATCATAAACAAATTCCAGAGTTCCCAGGTAAAGGAGAAAATATTGCAAGCAACCAGAAAGAAACAATTCAAGTATCATGGAGCCACAGTCATGATAACACAAGATTTGGTAGCTTCTATATTAAAGGATCAGAGTGCTTGGAATATAATATTCCAGAGGGCAAAGTAGCTAGGATTACAGCCAAGAATCACCTACCCAGCAAAACTGAGTATAATCCTTCAGGGAAAAAAATGGATATTCAATGAGAAAGAGAACTTTCAAGCATTCTTGATGAAAATATCAGAGCTGAATAGAAAAATTGACTTCCAAATACAAGACTCAAGAAAAGCATAAAAAGGTAAACAAGAAAGGGAAAGCATAGGGGACTTAGTAAGGTTAAACTGTTTACATTCCTACATGGGAAGATGATATGTGTAACTCATAAGACCTCTCTCATTATTGGGGTAGTTAGAAGCATATATAAACAGAGGGCACAGGTGTGAGTTGAATATGAAGGGATAATATCTAAAAAATAAAATTACGCGGTGAGAGAAGAATGTACTGCGAGAAAGAGAAAGATAGAATGGGGTAAATTATCCCACACAAAAGGGTTACAATGGAGGGGAAGAGGGACGACATGAGGAAGAATGAGTGAACCTTACTCTCACAAGAATTGGCTCAAAGAGGGAATAACGTACATATACAATTGGGTATAGAAATCTATAAAGAAAATAGGAGGGGAAGGAGATAAGAGAAGAGGAGCAGTGACAGAAAGGAGGGCAAATGGGGGATAGGTTAGTTAGAAGCAAAACACTTTTGAGGAGGGACAGAGTGAAAAAAGAGAGAGAATAGAATAAATGAGGGGGGAATAGAATGGAGGGAAATACAGTTAGCAACAGTAAATGTAAAAAAAAAATGAAGCAAGTTTCTCTGATAAAAGCCTCATTTTTCAAATATATAGAGAACCTAGTGAAATTTATGAAAATAAGAGCTATTCCCTAATTGATAAATAATCAAAAGATGTAATCAGTTTTCTGATGAAGTAATCAAAACTACCTATAGCCATATGAAAAATAATTCACTATTGATTGGAGAAATGTAAATTAAAACAATTCTAAGGTACTACCTTATATCTATTAGATTGGCTAACAGTACAGAAAAGAAAAATGACAATGTTGGAGGCGATATGGGATTAATGAGACATTAATGCACTATTGGTAGAGTAGAGAAATGACTGAACCATTCCTGTAGAGCAATTTGGAACTATGCTCAAAGGGCTACAAAAACATGCATACCCTTTGACCTAGCAATACCACTACTAGGTCTATATCTCAAAAGAATTTTTTTTAAAAAAGGAAAAGGACCTAAATGTACAAAAATATTTATAACAGCTCTTTTCTGGCGGCAAAGAATTAGAAATTGAAGGGATGCCCATCAGCTGGTGAATGGCTGAATAATATACGGTATGTGATTATGATGGAATACTATTGTACTATAAGCAATGATGAGCAGTATGGTCTCAGATAAATCTGGAAAGACTTGCATGGGCTGATGCAAAATGAAATGTGCTGTGTTCAAAGTAAAAGCAGTATTATTAAAATGATCAGCTGTCCAGAGGTTTCCAAAGTGGGTGATACTGCCCTCCTGGAGGGCGCTGGGACAATCCAGAGAGGTGATAGTAGCCCAGTGTGCAACTGGGGAGCACTGAATAAAAATAAGGGGGCAGTGGAAGCATAAGGAAAGAAGAAAATTTTGAAAAGCCATTTGTACATGTGTCATGTGTTGTATAATGGAGTTCAAGTCATAGGGATTACATTATTTTCCAAATAAGCACATAAAATGGCAAGTTATAACAGATCAGTGGTCAAGTCCACCAACAGGTCTTAACAAGCAAGTGTTGGTGGGTGAGCATGTCATGCATTGTCAGGAAGTCCAGCATGCATCAGCAGGAATATGTGCATGTAATGACTTATTTATAATACAATACTATACAGTTAACATGACACAATATTGCATCATCAAAATTTCAATGTAGGAAAAACCCCACAAATTTACAATAAATTATTAAATTTAAGATACATCATTTAAAAATATTTTGTATATTTTTGAAATGACACATACTTTTTTTAAAAAAAAAACATTAAAGGGCTAAAGAAAGCAGATTTCCAAGGGGGGGTGGTGGCACTGAGTAATTTTTTTTTTAAAGGGGCAGGTGGTAGGTCAAATAAGTTTGGAAACTTCTGGACTTAGCTATTCTCAGCAATACAACAATCCAAGACAACTCTGAAGGACTTAAGATGAAAAATGCTATCTATCCCCAGAAAAAGAACTGATGATATCTAAATACGGATTGAAGCATATATATATTTTTTACTTTCTTTATTTTTCTTGAGGTTTTTTTTTGTCTATGTTTTCTTTCACAACATCACTATTGTGGATATGTTTTACATGACTATACATGTATATATATCAAACTGCTTGCCTTCTCAATGGGAGGAGGGAAGAAAGGAGAGAATTTGGAACTCAAAGTTTTTAAAATGAATGTTCAAAATTGTTTTTACATATAACTGGGGAAAAATAAAAATAAAATAAAAGGTTTTTTTTAAAGAGAAGGATAAAAAAGGTAAACAGGAAAGGAAAAAAACCTTGTTATTCAATAAGGTTAAACTGTTTACATCATTACAAGAGAAGACAATAATTGTAACTCTTGAGAACTGCATCTTTATTACGGCAGTTAGAAGGCTTATACGTAGATAGAGGGTGTGGGTATAAGTTGATTCTGATGTGATGATGTAAAAAAACTAAGGGGTGAAAAAGTATTGTACTGTGAGAAGAGGAAAGGGGGAGGCAGAATAGGGTAAATTATATCACATGAAGAGGTACAAAAGACCTATTACAGTAGAGGGAAGGGGGGGTTACTCTCATCGGATTTGGCTCAAAGAGGGAATAACATACACATTCAGTTAAAATTTACACCCTCCCCCAGCCCCCTTATTCAGAAAGCAAAGGCAGACAAGGAATGGTCACTGCACAAGCCTGGGTCCTCTTTGTATAAAAGATGGCACTTAGCGTGCACGGTTCTTCATTTTCTTTATTGCCCATTTTCCAGGTGTCTTATTGGACGGCTTCTTGCCCATCTTGTGGGGGCTTTTGCCATGGTGGTCCAGGCCCAGAAGCCAGACACATCATCATAGCTGTCCTGAGTGTTCCACTTGGATTCTTTCTTCCTTCCACCAAAACCAAACTTCGGGTTTTGTTTGTTTTTTGTTGTTTTGTTTCATTTTTAGGCAATTGGGATTAAGTGACTTGCCCAGGGTCACACAGCTAGTAAATGTCCAGTGTTTGTTCTGAAGCTGGAATCAGACTTCTGGTTTTTGTACCACTGCTTGGCACTGGGCCCCTTCCTTCTTCATCTGCTGGACTTTGGCACCTTCCTTCTCGCCTCTCGAGAGCGACCTTCTGTCTCCCTCAAGGAAGTCCAGTTTGTCAGAGAAGCCTTTCCGGTACTTCTTGATGGCCGTCATCATCTGAGACTTCTTCTGCTGCCTCTTCTTAAGAACTTGTGTGTGTACCTTCTTGCCATATTTTCTGAGTGCTCGGAGCTACTTGGCCTTTTCACACTTCTTCATGGCGGCCTGTTTTTGTTTGTAGCTTCTAGTTGAAGCTTCTGCATTTGCTGGTCAGACTTGGCCATCTCTGCAAAGTAATCAATGCTGGGGCCTCTTGGTGTGGATCTGGTGCTGGTGGAGCCTGAGCAGCACAGCCAGTACTGCAGCCTGGGCCTGGTGGTAAAAGGTCATCTCTCTTCGGAAGTCGTCCTCGGGGTCCACGGCTCCACAAGCATCTGGGGTGCTGGGAACTCTGATGCCATGGTCACATCCAGCCTCTCCAGCCATGCCAGGTCCTTCTGGAGCTTGGCTAGGCACTAACTCAATCCAGGCGCAAACCGGGAGCTATGCATGGAGCCTCCTTGCTCCTCCCCCTGCCCCTACCACGCTCATCCCTTGTATCTCATATTTCTCTTGGATCTTGCATGTCAAATTTTCTGTTAAGTTCAGGGGTTTTTGCAACAAAATCCTGAAAGTCTGGTGATTCACTGAATGTCCATTTTTTTTCCCATTCAGGATTATGCTTAACTTTGCTGAGTATGATATTTTCTGCCACAGCCCCAATACTTTTTCTCTTCAACCTGTGGTCTTTTAGTGTCACCCTTGCTAGGTTTTATGTGATTCTGATTGTGGTTCCACCGTGTTTGAATTGTTTTTTTTTTTTCCCCTTGTTGTTCATAATATATTCTCCTTAACCTGGGGGTTTTGGAATTTGACTATGCTATTCCTGTAGGTTTTCCTCTTTCAGGTAGTGATAGGTGGATTTGTTCAATTTCTATTTTCCCCTCTTGTTCTAACACTTTAGAACAATTTTCTTTAATTATTTCTTGTATTTTTGTATCAAGATTCTTTTTTTTTTTGATCATAGCTTTCAGGCAGTCAGATTATTCTTGTGTTTTTTCTTCTTGATCTGTTTTCCAGATCAGTTGTTTTTCCTATGAGATGTTTAACATTCTCTTCAATTTTTTTCATTCTTTATATTTTGTTTTATTATTTCTTGTTTTCTTATAACTCTGCAGGCTTCCCCTTGCCCAATTCTAATTTTCAAGAAGTCTTTTTCTTCCTTAAGATTCTAGATCTTTTTCTAGTTGGTTGACTTTCTTTTCATGTTCTTGTTTTTCTTGGATAGTTTATGTTTTTGAAAAAATTTTCCTCAATCTCTCTCATTTGATTTTTAAAGTCTTTTTAAAGTTATTCTATAAATTCTTTTTGGGCAAGTGACCATTTGACATTATTCTTTGGGGTAGGAAAGGCTTTTTATTTTTTTTATGCAGTATCATCCTCTGAGCACGAACCTCATCTTCCCTATTCCCATAGTAACTTTCTATAGTTGGGTTCTTTCTCCTTTGCCTACTCATTTTTTTTTAAATTTATAACAGTTTGTTATTGTAATCATCTCTAGTCCTGGGGTATGGGGGATGGTTCCTTTGGCCTCAGGTCCTCCTTCAGTTCTCCACTTTGGCTTGGAACTGAAAGCAAGAACTCAGTCCTCCTGTAAGTGCCCACAGCCAGCAGTATCCCCACCCCACTGCTTCTGCACAGCACAGCTGGGCTTTATCAGCAGAGGTTCCCTCAATTTTCCCCACTCAGATGTCCAACTCTCCACACTGTACAGGAGGTGAAAATTTCTGTGGCTGGGGCTGCTTCCCAATCCAGCTAGCCCCAGGACTCCCTGCTTGCTGTTTCAGCAGAACTAGCCTGGGGGTGTTTACACTTCACAGGGACCAAACCTCAGGGGACTTTTCTTCAGGTCCTGGGATTTTTCTTCAGATCTTATCAGGTTGTCCCAAGAGGTCCACTATTCTGCCCAAACTCTTGTTTATTTTTATCTACCAGTCTATGTTTGCCCTGAAGTGTTATTTCGTTTTGTTTGTGAGGGAAGTCTGGAGAGTTCTGACCTATTCCACCATCTTCCAGGAATCCTCTTCTCTGTGAAAAAAAATTTTGAAGTAAATTTCTCTGATAAAGGCCTTATGTCTCAAATATATAGAGAAATGAGTCAAATTTATAAAAATAAGAGCCATTCCTCAAATGATAAATGATCAAAAGCTATGAACAGTCAGTTTTCAGATGAAATAATCAAAGCTATCTATAGTCATATAAAAAATGCCCTAAATCAATATCGATTGGAGAAATGCAAATTTAAAAAATTCTGAGGTACTACCTCACACTTATTAGATTGGCTAATAGTACAGAAAAGTAGAATAACAAATGTTGGAGGGGATGTGGGAAAATTGAGACACTAATGCATTGTTGGTGGAATTGTGAACTGATTCAACCATTCTGTAGAGTAATTTGGAGCTATGCCCAATGGGCTATAAAACCATGTATACCCTTTGACTTAGTAATACCACTTCTAGGTCTGTATCCCAAAAGAATTTTTAAAAAAAAGGAAAAGGATATGTACAAAATATTTATAGCAGCTCTTTTCTGGGGTCAAAGAATTGGAAATTGAGGGGATGCCCATCAATTGGGGAATGGCTGAACAAGTTATGGTATATGATTTTGATGAAATATTATGCTATAAGAAATGATGAATAAGATGCTCTCAGAAAAACCTGGAAAAACTTACATGAACTGATGCAAAGTGAAATAAGTAGAACCAGGAGAATGTTGTATACAATAACAGAAATATTGTAAGATGATCAACTGTGGATGACTTGGCTATTCTTAGCAATACAATGATCCAAGACAGCTCTGAAGGGTTTATGATGGAAAATGCTATGCATCTCCAGAGAAAGACCTGATGGAGTCTGAATACAGATCAAAACAGACTTTTTTTACTTTCTTTATTTTTATTGTTTGTTTTTTCTGTTTATGTTTTCTTTTACAACATGACTAATATGTAAATATGTTGTGCATCATTACACATATGTAACTTATATCGAATTGCTTGTCTTCTCAATGAGGGCAGCAGAGAGGGAGGGAGAGAACATGGAAATCAAAATTTTAAAAACAAATGTTAGGGTCAGCTAGGTGGCACAGTGGATAGAGTATTGGCCCTGAAGTCAGGAGGACCTGAGTTAAAATCTGGCCTCAGACCAAACACTTGACGCTTAACTAGCTGTGTGACCCTGGGCAAGTCACTTAACTCCAATTGCCTAAAAAAAACCAAACAAAAAAAACAGATGTTGAAAATTGTTTTTACATGTAACTGAGGAAAAAGAAAATGCTAAATAATTAAAGCAGTAAAAATCAATGTTTATTTCCTTCCTTCAAAGATTCTTTTCAACTCTAATATTTTTGGATTCTCCAGTTGTGCTATCAAACTCATGTTCTATATGTTTTAACCCAAATCTCCCTTCTCTAGGCTTCCTTACTTCTCTAACCTATGGCTTATGGTTTCCCAAGGATGCTGGGATCACATGAACCAGGACCCAAGAGGGTCAGTTTTCCTCTTTGGCAGTCTCACTTCGGGGGATATATCCTTAGCACCTACCACAACACATGGGAACACATAGATGGGCCTGGAACTGTGTTTTCCTTAGTATAAGGAGCTCCCAGTGAAGAACTCCCTCTACCAGTGTGAGTTGGCATCTCCTCGACAACTTGATAGTAACAGCTAACATTTATATAACACTTGAAGGCTTGCAAAGCACTTTACATATTTTATCTCATTTTATCTTCATCATAACCCTATGAGGTAGGGACTATTATCCCTGTTTTACAGATGACAAAATTGAGGCTGAGAAAAGTTAAATGACTTGCTCAGGATAAGACAGCTAAAAAGTATTTGGGGGCACTGAAAGATTGAGCGTGTTGTCCAGGGTCACACAGCTGGGATTTGAACCTCTGTTTTTCTGACTTGAAGCTCCTCCCCTCTCCTCCCCTCTCCTCTCCTCTCTCCCCACTTCCTCAGACTCTCCAGCATACAGTAAAAGCTTAATACATGTTAGCTAGTTCATTTCATTGATTGGTTTGGCTCCTTCCCTCCACATGGAGTTAATCCAGGAAGATCTCCAAAATAAAGCTTGCAGATAGCTCCTGTCTAGGTTTCCACAAATATGGGTAATATGGTAATTTTATATTAAAATATAACATAATATAATAATATATTAATATATTATATATTATAAAATAAAATATATGTATGAAGACATAGCAGGTATGAGGCAGCCTTTATTTTGCACCCACAGAAAAGGCAGATGATGAAAGAGTCATAGGAGCCAATGAACCAGAAACATCACACATGCATGTCACCTGTCTGACTGCCCCAGAAAGATCTCTCCATTTATCTTGGACACTGACTATCCAAGTAACTCAGAACAAGCAACAGCAAGGGGAAGTGGCAAGGTCTAGATCTCCTCCCCATCCCCACCCCAATCCACTGACTAGGGCATGGCTTAGGTCCTTCTCAAAGGGCCAGATCTCCTGCCCTCTCCCCCAGCCCCAACCCATCTACCCACAGTATGGATTCGGTCTTTCTTGTCTGCTGCTTAACGTGTAAGTCTATTCTCAGAGATTTAGGAGAAGAAGGTGGCCAAGAATAGGGGATCCAGGAACTCTCCTTTCAGGCTTACCATGTGTTTCTCTTAAAGTTATCATTGTTACCCAGAGAGAGCAGTGAAAGGGGAGGAGAGTGAAAGGGAGAAATCCCCTACTTCCTCCCCACCTTTGCTGCAATCTGGGGGAAAAAAAGGTTTAGGAGAAAAGACTCAAAGGCAGAAGGATTCCAGGGAATCCTGGAAATAAAGAGCCCAAGGGAGTGGAATTGTACCAACTTTCTTTTATAGGCCGTAAGGCAACGTGGCATCTGGTTCTGATCCAAGTATTAGGAGTTCCCCATCCGATCACTGCTTCCCAGCAATGGCCCATAGCCCTGTCATCTCAGCAGGTTGACCGGAGAACTGCTCAAATTGGTCATGAGCCCCCCTGAGCCCTTCCCATTCATACCTGCTGAGGGCATGGCCATCACTGAATCACCTGGCTCTACCACCTTGGAGTCAACCTGGAATCGGGCCTCCCCATCACTTGCCAAGTGCTGGCACTTCTGTGTGCACAACATCTCTCCTATCCCATGACACACATAGATTTTAGGACTGGAAGGGCCCTCAGAGGCCAGTTCATCGAACCTCCTCATTTTATATGAGGGAAACTGAGGCAGGGGAGGGGGGAAGGAGGGACTTGGGCAGGGTCACACACAGGAAGGGATCTCAGAGACCAGCTAGTTTCATTCCCTTCTAGCAGAGACCACAGAGGTAGGTCTTTGGACCCTTCAAACTGAGGGTCAAAGCTTTTGGCTTTGCCAAAATCATACCCTTAAGTGACCTGTGTAACTGTGGGCTTATTACTGTGTCCCACCTTCTACAGGGGCTTCTTACTTCCTCCTATGCTTTGGCAATGGGCTAGGCACGATTGATTTCCACACTCCTGCAAGATGGCACTCAAACATGGACAGAATGGTCAATTTCCAGTGTCAGCATTTATGCCTCAGAAATCCGCAAATGACCAGTCAGGGCCAGATTTGTTGTTTTGCCAACTGTGTAGACTTATGAAAATAATGGGGGAAATATCATTAATGCAGATTAAACTTTAAAGTGCATTGTTGACATTCTTTCCAGAGAGCCAGTTGTTAAAATTGTTTTAAAAAAAGAGTTGTTAAAATGGGTATAACTATGCCAAAGCTAACTAGCCTTACCCAGCAAAGCCCTCTGTGAGCGAGTGTTGAGGTGTCCCCAGTTCCACACCCTCTTGTGATGTCCTAGTTTGAAGCTGACGCTGTCTGACTGTTGGAATGGAAGGGGGCAGTAGGCGAGCCCAGCTCCTGCTAGAATCTGCCTGTTCCTTAGCGGTCCCAGACGGAGGAGGCCATTGGGCCGGTGAGCCATTTGATTCAGTGATGTGAATCCCCAAAAGGATGATGGAGTTCTATTCACTGAATGAGGGTTACGCTCCTCTCCATCCAAATGGCAGAGCTTACAAGATGGCTACCCATCTCATCCAAGGAGCCAGGAGAAGCCCTATGACTGAGCTTGTGATCGACAGTAATTTAACCAGAAGTAGCAGGTCAGACTTGTGGAAGACCTAGCTTCTCTTTCTTCTGCATTCATCCAAAGGTACAGGAACCCAGCAGTTCAACTTTTCTCTCACCTTGCAACCTGTGTGACCTTGCACAAATCCCTTCATTTCCCTGGGCCTCACTCTCCTCATATGTAAAAAGATGAGGTTAGACTCTTAGGCCTGTGAGGTCCTTTCCAACTCTAGAGTTATTACTTTATGAATGACCCTGGCAGATCCCCTCCCCTCCCTGGATCTGTTTCCTCATCTGGAGATGGTACCAGAGGGCTTCTGAGGCCCCTTTCAACTCTAGGTCTACACAGGGGTGGGAAATCTGCAGCCTCAAGGCCACATGTGGCCTTCTAGGTCCTTGGGTGGGGCCTTTTCACTGAGTCCATGTTTTACAGAACAAATCCTTTTATTATGGGGATTTGTTCTGTGAAGTTTGGATTCGGTCACAGGACTGCACTTGAGGACCTAGAGGGCTACACGTGGCCTTGAGGTTGCAGGTTCCCTACCCTGGTCTATGATGTTACTGCCTGCTGCTGAGGAAGCAGGGTTCTGGTGACTCTGACCCCCGCCCTCTCCCGCCATGTTCCCATTTTCCTCTCTTGACTCTGGGCTATTGAGAGATCAGGAGCCTGACACCTCTGTTACCACCTTCTTCCCTTTCCCCTCTGGAAGCCCAGGAGAATTCTGGGCCCCCATCCCTCTCAACCTTGCTTGCTGCTGTCCTGGATTTCCTCTGCCTTAACAGCTAAGCCTTGAGTGTTAGAGGCCTAATTTGGCAGCCCTCTTTTTCATGTCTTCCCTTTTTTCTCCTCTCTCTCTGCTTATTGTTGTTTATTCTTTTTTCCGTCCTGTCCAGCTCTTTGCGACTCATTTGGGGCCCTCTTGGCAAAGATACTGGAGTGGTTTGCCATTTCCTTCTCCAGTTCATTTTACAGATGAGGAAACTGAGGCAAGACAGGGTGAAATGACTTGCCCAGGGTCACAGAGCTAGTAAGTGTTGAAGCCTCATTTGAACTCAGGTCCTCAGCACTCTATCCACTGTGCCACCTAGCTGCCCTTCTCTCTCTCTCTCTCTCTCTCTCTCTCTCTCTCTCTCTCTCTCTCTCTCTCTCTCTCTCTCACTATCTCTCACTCCTGGCAAAGTCCTCATGTTTATAGACCAGCTTTGCCCAGCTGGGAGAGCCAATCCATGGTGATTCTCTTTATCAGAATAATTGTACACTTTATATGTTTCAGGTTTTCTTAAGGATTCTGTTTTCATTACATAGGGGTCATTATTGATAGATTTGTATATTGTTGACCCCCAGATCCTCCCAATGGTCCTTGTACTTTGTAATTCAACTCAGATTAGATTAGTATGTTTGCTAGCGAGCTAAGAAAGTCCTCTATGGTCTATTGAGGAAAGATGTTTCCTTCTATCTCATTAAAGTGGGAGGTCTTCACTTGGGGTCATTGAATGTTAATCTTTTTTTTTTCCCCATCACTGCACTTTAACATAATTGGTTTCCTTTGTAATCTCATGTGTTTTATTTTATCACAGGATTCTGAGAAGCCTTCACCAGACTGCCAGTGGTCCAGAACACAAAAAATGTGAAGAACCCCCATTTTAGAGCAAAATTTGTACGGTTGTTTTGGGGACTCAGCTTTCCTGACAGGACCAACCAAGGTCAAAAGATCCCAGGAGTTGTCAAAATGTATTTTTTTAAAAAATAAGTTCCCAGGCACCAGGTTAAGAACTGATCTACTTTAACCCCCTCATTTTCCAAGTGGGGAAACTGAGGCTCAGAAAGTGAAAATCATTTGTGCCCAAGGTCACAAGTGCTGAATCCTATAATCCTATATGGCTTTAGAGCTAAGATTCTACATTGCTAACATTCTCTAGTCTAGGGATTCTTAACCTGGGTTCTGGGAGGTTGGATTTTTAAAAAATATATTTGAATAATTTTTCAATATAATAGGTTTCCTTTGTAATATTATGCATTTGATTTTGTGCATTTAAAAACCTAATCCTGAGAAGGACTTCATGGGCTTAACTGGTCAGAACCAGAGAGCAGATGGGGCCAAAGATAGGCTTTTTTTTTTCTACGCTTCTCCTTAGCACCCTGGCCCAGCCAGCTCCTGGGTCTCAAGGGGTCCCAGTGTGTGTGTGTGTGTGTGTGTGTGTGTGTGTGTGTGTGTGTGTGTGTGTGTGTGTGTGTGTGTGGGTGTGTGTGTGGGTGTGTGTGGGTGCCCTCAAACCTTGTTATTCTTCCCCTTCTCCGCTACTGGGGAAAAAAAACGCCTCCTCTCGCGTTTCCCTAGCGCTTCGGGGCGGGTGGGGGCGGGGAGGAGCAATGTCAGCCATGTCGCCCTTGGATACAAGACATCTTTTCCAACCGACTTCCATTCTTCCTGGAGATGTGTTCCCATGGCAACCTTTGGGCCCCGACACGTAGACGGTGGAGCTGCAGAAGCCTCACGAACTGGCTGCTTTTGTCAGCCCTGGGGATCCTCCAATTCTCCCTGCACGTCCATGGAAGAACAGGAAGGAGGAGGGAGGTGGGGGGTGGCGGGTGGAGACAAGACTTCTCCCCACAGTGGAGCTAGGTCCGGGGCTGACATAGTGCAAGCCCTTAGAGGAGGTAGCACAGTGGGGGGAAACCTCCACCTACCCAGGATCGAGCTGGACTTGGGGTAAGAACTCTTGGGTTCGAATCCCAGCTCTGTGTGACCTTGGGCAAATCACTTAATTGACTTAGTTTCCTTTTCCGTAAAAAAGAGAGGGATTCTTAGCATTCAGAAAATACATGGAAGGCTATTCCAGTGGAGAAGGTGAACAAAACTGGGAAAGGTGATTGCATGAATGAGGACTGTGTAGAATTCATATCTGAGAGCCCCCATAGTGTAGCCGGGTACCTGGTGGGCACCTAGTGGGCACTCAGTAGGAGCTCACCCTTCTTTTACCACTTTAGAATTCACAAACTGACTCCAGAGGTTTGCTTTAGATATAGAAGAGTACTCAAAAGCCAGCTGGTCTGACTCCATTTTAAAGAAGAGGAAACTAAGGCTGAGGTAGGAGAGGGGAAGACTGACCCAAGGTCATCTATAGAATCCTAGGTGTAGAGCTGGATGTGATTAAGTTTAACCTCCTTCATTTTTGAGAGGGGGAAATGGATTAACAAATGAAGCCAGTGAAACAAGAGGGAGAAGAGAAAACCTTAGGAAGGAAGGGTCTCTAGTGGGGGGTGGAGATCAAGGCAGTTGATGAGAAGATGGTCAGAGTACAAAGGAAGTGCCCAGGAGCAGGGTACATGGGATCCCAGGGCTCCAGCTGGAAGGGCCCTCAGGGGTCATTCAGTCCAATCCTCTGGTTTCATAGATGCTGAAGCGCAGGGAAGATGAGTCATTTACCCAGGCAGTAAAGATCTAAGGGAGGATTTGAACCCAAGTATTTCTGACTCTAGGTCCTGCTGCCATCTCTACTACACTAAGACGCCTCTGACATGCCCAAGGTCACACTAGTAGTCAGTCTCAATCAGAGGGATGTTCTTTAGCTGCCTACTGATGTCCTCCCCAATTCCTCTCCTCTCATTGCATCTTACCTTTCTATGGTTTTTGGTTGTTGGGGGTTTTTTTTTGGGGGAAAGGGGGGGCTGAACCTGTGATTTCATCAGTGTGGAACTTCTAGTGTGGAAAGTCCATTGATGCAGATCCAACGGGACTTGAATCCATATTTCTCACCCGGTCAAGGTTCAGGTAGCTGTTATCTACCCACTTCCAGGCCACTCTGCTTCCTTCCTGCATGAGTTCAGGGCCTGGCTCCCAGCCTTTCTCTCCTCCCTGCCTCTCATACGAGGGTACCCCAACATACACGGGGATGCTCCCTCAAACAGAAACAGTCATACCTTTGATCTTGCCATCACCCATTTTCACGTTCAGGAGCTATGAAATTTCTTTACTGATTACAGTCTCTGTCATTCGCTTTCAGTTCTTCCCCAGGCACTGGCTACACTCTCCTCCTCTCCCCATCTTGAGCCAATAGTGAACCGGTTCGACTTTGCAATCAAATCCCTCGCCCCCTGGTCTGCCAGTCAATACACATTTATTAAGCGCCCACTATGTGCTAAATACTGTGCTAAGCATTAAGGATACAAAGAAGGGTAAAAGGCAGACCCTGCCCTCAAGGAGCTCACAATCTATAAAGACGACATACAACTACGTACAAACAAGCTATATACAAGAGAAATAGGAGAGTCAACAGAGGAGAAGGTACCTGAATTAAGGGAGATTGGGAACGGCTTCTTGGGGAGATGGGGTTGGGGTGATTCGTGTTGAATCTTGGGGGGATTTGGGAGGGGCAGGCAGGTAGTAAAGGGCTTTTATAGGAGATAGTCAACAGATGGGAAGGTACCCGAATTAAGGGAGATTGGGAACGGCTTCTTGGGGGGATGGGGTTGGGGTGACTCGTGTTGAATCTTGGGGGGATTTGGGAGGGGCAGGCAGGTTGTAAAGGGCTTTTAACACCAAACAGAGGATTTGATATCTGATCCTGGAAGTGATAGGGAACCCCAGGAGTTTGAGTAGGGAAGGGGTGACATGGTCAGACTTACAACTTCAAGAAAATCACTTTGACGCTCATAAGGGACCAGGCCTACGCTTTAGGAAAATCACTTTGACAGCTGAGGACGGCCTGGAGCGGGGGAACACAGGGGCTAGATCAACCAGCAAGCTACTGCAAAAGTCCAGGTGGGAGGTGATAAGGGCCTTTACGGGGGGGAGGGGGAGTGGCAGTGTCAGAGGCTAAAAGGGAGGAGTGGGGCTATACAGGAGATATGACGAAGGTATAATAGAGAGGCCATGACGAGAGATCGGGAATGGAGGAGTGAGAGTGAGAATCTGGAGGATGACACTGGGGCTGTGACTGGGAGGATGGTGGTGCCCTCAACAGTAACAGGGAACTTAGGAAGAGGGGAGATTGGGGCAGGGGCAGAGGCAGAGGGAAGACACTGAGTTCAGTTTTGGACATGTTGAATTCAAAATGTCTATGGGAAATCTAGTTCCAGATGCCCAATAGGCAAGTAGAGATGGGAGACTGGAGGTCAGCAGAGTTTAAGGCTGGGATAAGGGGATTTGAGAATCATCAGCATAGAGATGCTAACTGAATCCATGGGAGCTGGGAGAAGATCACCTACAGCAAAATTGTAGAACGGGACAAGAGGGCCCAGGACAGAGCTTTAGGGGACACCCACAGTGAGGAGAAGTAAGTAACCTGGATAAAGATCCAGCAAAGGAGACAGAAGGAATGGTTGTATAGGTAGGATGAGACCCAGGAGAAGGTGGTATCCTGAAAACCTAGAGAGGAGAGAATATTAAAGAGAAAAGGGTGATCAACAGCATCAAAGACTACAGAGAGGGCAAGAAGAGTGAGGATTGAGAAAAGGCCATTGGATTGGGCAGCTAAGAGATCACTGGTAACTTTGGAGAGAGCAGTTCTGGTTAAGTGATGAGGTCAGAAACCAGACTACAGTTAAGAAGAGTGAGGGGAAGGGAAGTGGAGGCACCTATTATAGACAGCCTTCTCGGGGAGTTTGACCACAAAGGGGAGGAGAGGTGTGGGATGAGAACTAGCAAGGGATGGTTGGATCAAGGGAGGGCTTTTTTGAGGACGAGGGAGACATGGGTATGTTTGTAGGTAGTAGGGAAGGAGCCAGTGGACAGGGATACTGATGATAAGAGTGAGGATGATCGAGGAGATGGGATGCAATGGGATCACTTGGGCACACAGAAGGCTTTGCTTTGGCAAAGATTAGGGCCACCTCATGATGTGAGACATGAGTGAAATAGAAGATAGTGGCAGAAGGCATCTGAGTGATAGCAGATAAGGAAGAGGGAAGAGGGAGCTCACTGCAAATGGCCTCAATTTTTCCAGTAAAATATGAGGCAAGGCTCTCAGCTGAGAGGGGGAGGGAAAGGGGAGCCATAGGAGGTCAGGGGTGGGAGATTTGGAATGGCCACTGTGGAAGAGTGGGACAGTGAATCCATCAGGGAGGTGTGAGGGGATTGCCTTGTAGCGGTGAGGGCCCAGTTGAGGTCATGTAACAAATCTGTAGTGGACCCAGTCAGCACAGTTTTCTCCACCTTTGTTCAGCAGCACGTTTGTAGGAGCGAAGGCAGCAGATGGTGGGAGTGATTCAAGGCTGAGGCTTGGTGGGGCAAGACTGGTTCCATCAGGGGGCAAGGGACTCAAGGTAAGAGGGCAGTATAGAGTTGAAGTGATTCACCAAACGGTTGAGATGGGAAAGGGAGATGTGTAATGAGTACAGGGGTGATGGCCTAGGAGAGAACTGACAGGGTTGAGAGATTGAAGGTCACATTGTGAATGAAGAACAGGATGTGGGGTTACAAAACAGAGGAAGAGGTGGAATGATGATAGTGAGCCAGTAAGGGAATTTCGGAGCTGATGATCATGGAAGTGGTGCATTTGTGGCTGGTGGCAAGAACAAGGGTATGGCCATCTCTGTGTGTGTAGCTGAGTTGGGGTGGAGTAGCAGGCCATGGGAAATAAGGTGAGGAACTGGAAGATTAGGGTGTTTGGGGGAGCATCTCTGTATATGCTGAAGTCCCCTAGCATGAGGACAGGAGTCAGGGAAGGAAGGAAGACTGGGAGCCAGGCCCTGAATTCATCCATGAATGAAGGAGAGTGGCCTGGGGGTCAGTAGGCAACAGACACCAGAATTCTGATTGGGGAGATATGGACTGAATGAAATTCAGAGGGGAAGTTACTGAGCGATGGAGGTAGAGAATGAGTCTGGAAGCGGCCATGGGGAGCAAGGAGTATCCCAACTCCCCCGCCTCGACCAGTGAATTGGGGGGATGAAAGTGCATCTAGTGCCAGGGAAGGAGGCAGGAAATGGAAAGAGCACAAAAGGAAGCGATTGACAAAAGCAAGTTTGCCACCTAGCAAACAGGCATTGCAGAGAGCACAGTGGGCTCTCTAAAGCTGGGCAGCTTTAGAGTGAGTCATCAGAGTGAGATTGGACTGGAGGGAAAACGAATGTGGGAGCACACAACGGATAGTGAGCACGCTTGAACGATTCCCGGGGGTTCACAATCACTGGAACACGGATAGATTGGCCCTCCACCCTAGGAGGAGGAGGAATGTGGCACTCAATGATGACATCGGGATCTTCTGGATCCTCTTCCACGGGGAGGCAGGACACCTGGGTTGATGAAATGGTGTTTTCTCCCCATTCCCCAAGGTCGGGAAACTGGTTGGCGATGGAAGTGCTTTTCTCCTCTCCGTCCTCTGACTGGAGAACCGGCATGGTGGAAAGGGGTGTTTCTTGTCCCACCTCTGATGTCTTGCCAAAACCCAAACTTGGATTACTCCCACCATCTGCCGACTCTGCATTTATTCCCATGCTGCTGAGAAAATCACAAAACTCTGTTGACTGGGTCATCCACAAATCTGTTACATCATCTCAACTGGGCCCTCACTGCAGCAAGGCAATCCTTCTACACCTCCCTAAAAAGCCAATACACCAACTATTTTAAACCTTTTCAACCCTCAAGTCTCCAAAAGCATTTCCAACCTTAGCTGGGAATCTTGCCTCATACTCACCAAAAAAAAGAAAAAAAAAAAGAAAAAAAAGTGAAGGCAGAATGCCAGGGCTGGGAGAGACTTTAGCACACAAAGTCGGAGGTGGGAAGGTGCCCTGAACACACAAGTATCAGAGCCGGCAGAAGGAGGCTTAATAGCCCAGTGTTACTTTTTCTGGGTCTGGTGAATCTGACACAAGATTTCCTCAGCTCTCCTCACTTCTCTTAGCTCAGAGCCCCCACCCAAGAAACCTGGGCAAACAATTGTTCCCCACCCCCCAGTAACCACACACTTGCAAGCACACAGTCACATTTAAGTTTTATTCAATGGAAGCGAACAAAGGAGAGAATCTGAGGAGCCCCTAGAAGTTCCAACGATAAGAGAAAAATCCTGGCAGGGGCACCTCATCCACCGGCCTGTTCTCACCAGGTCAGAAGCTTGAATGAGAACAAGGGTGTACTTTTCTCCCCAGCTGCATGCCATGACTTGGGGCTCTAAAGGAAGGGTATCTACTGGTAAAACGGCACTGGGGAAGGGGGGGAGGGGTAGCAGTCAAGCCTTAGGGATAGCTAGTGAGGTACAGGTTAGGTTCTAACTCGGGAATCTAAACTTGGGGACAGAAGCAGGAGACCCTACAAGGTCCTGGGCAAAGCATTTGAGGGGGAGGCCTAGGAATCCCCTTTGCAGCACTGTTCCTGAGGAGGCTGGTGTGAGGGTACACAGCACAAAGCACTAAGTTAGAGTTATAGCATTAAGTAAGGGATCCCTTCTGCTTGGCTGGCGCTGGACAGCGTAGTAGGCAAGAGTAGGCCCTTCTCCGGGAAGCAGAGAAAAGGAAGAAGAGATGGAAGCCAGCTATACTAGCGGTGCCCTGCTGGGGCATCAGCATCTAGTAGTGGGGTCCAAGGTGGCAAAGGCCTGGAGATGCTAGGGGCCCACGGCTTTCCTTAATGGAAGGAGAAGGATCCAGGGAGCATGCTCAAGATGCTGACGAGCTGTCTGCTCAGCCCCAGAGGGCAGGACCAGGAGCACTGGCCAAGCGGCAGAGGCAGAATTGGGCTCCAGGCCTGGCATGGGCCCCAGCAGGGGAAGCCTTCAAGTCTAAGTGGGATGACTACTTATCAGGGGCGCTGCTGCAGAGGGGATTCCTGGGCTAGGGGTCCTTCTCAGGCCCCCAACCCAGGCCAGCTCTGGGAGGAACACAGGCCAGCAGGCCTGTGTTGCAGAGCAAGGAAAGTAGGGTTTATTTTTTTTCTCCAAAAAAAATACAACCGACACTAATCAAAGTCAACTGAGGTGGGCACCTTGGTTTCCAGTGCTTGTGGGGGAGGGGGAGTGTCTGCACAGAGGGGGAGGGGCGCCCTTCCCACCCTGAGGTTAGAACAACTGGATGTTGCCTTTGAGGCTATGTAGCTCATTCTGGGTCCACAGTGGGCCTTCCATGTTGGGGATTCTCAGGTCCAGGGAACTGGGGAGAGAACAGACGCTTCAAGCTTAGGGTGAGGTGGAGTGAGGGCCGGACCCAACCCAATTAAAGCCGTCCCAAAGTGGCCTGAGATGTCTCAGGAACCAGTGGGCTGGCTAGCTAGCACCTCTTCAGAGGCTTTCAGGCAGAGCCTAGCTGCCCAGTCTGCTAATTGTGCTACTGACCACGTGACCCAAGGCCAGGTCCTAACAGACGACAAATAGCAGAGGACTCTGGGAAGACTTATCTGAGCTGACGCACAGAGAAGAAAGCCCGAGTGGGGAGATGATCAAAACAATAAACAAAATAGCACTAGGGCCTCGGACTAGACCTGGGAAGCTCCCTCCACCAATGCAAGTTGGCATCTACTCTGCAACTTAGCCTCCGACAGAGCTACCGAGAGGTTAAGTGACTTGCTCACAGCCAGGATGTGTCAGGAGGTGAGACTTGAACCCAGGGCTTCCGGCTCTCTTATGCCACAATGACTCTGCCTCCAACCAGGTCAATCAAAGCGCTAGCAGGTGGCCAAGCTCTGACCGCCTGTCATGAACAATCATGGTCAAAGAGAACAAATAACAAAACACACTTCCCTCTTCTCAGTAGAGGCGGGGGGCTATGGGTAAGGAATGTGGCACATGCTGGCAGACTCAGCTGCTAGGTCAATTTGTCTGTCTTAACTGTTTTTCTTTCTTCAGTGGAGATGGGGCAGGGGGAGGGGGTGTCGTGGGGAGGAGGAAGGATGCGCTGAGAAATGTCTGTGGTATCAGAACAAAAAGTGCCAACAGAACATAAAAAAATAAAATCCTAAGCCTTGGAGCTGGAAGGGCCCACACCAAGGGAGAGCAGTAGCAAGAAGCTACCATCCAGGTAGGCCTCAGCAAGGCCGGCCTGACTTTAGCTCCTCCTCCTCCTCCCCTGCAGGCCAGGCTGTGGCCCCAGCTCCTGGATGCCTGAGGCATCTTGAGGCCTTGGTGGTGGGGGGGGGTGGGGGGCTGGGGGCAGGGGAGGCTCAGTTTCCCATGGGATTTTTCCAAGGGGAGGAGGATGGCTCCCTGTCTATCAGAGCAGCTAGCTGGCTGTGCCCACCACAAGAGGCAGCAGGGCGGGGCAGAGATACTCACCCAAATGTGGATGAATGCGGCTCATCATCCAGTTCATGGATCACAGGCTGGTCCAGGACAGAGATCAGGGTGTAGTTCTCCACCATCAGCTCGTCAGGGTCGTCAGTCTGGCCCGGAACCTTACCCAGGGGCAATTCGCTCCAGTTTATGTCATCTGGATGAGAGGGATTGGAGAGCTCGCGCTAGGAAGGAACTTGGCAGCCAATCCCTCCATTTTACAGATTTTACAGAAGAACCTTGGCCAGAGCAAAGTGCGGAAAGGCTATGCAGTCTCACGGTGTCATTTCCTGCCCCCTCCCCCATCTCTGTCTTTCTGGCTCATCTCAGGCTCAGGAAGGTCTCACCTGGTCTCTCTCGAGGCCAGCAGCTACCACTGGCTGGCTGGCCATCAACCCCCCCAGAAGCCCTTTCCCCAGCCCTGCTCCGCCCCCTCCCCACCCCAGCAGCCCTGAGGGCCCACCCAGAAACAAGTGCCTGGGGAGCTGAGAGCAGCACCCCTCTAGTGTCTGACCCAGCACTTCCTGGGCCCCAAGTGTGCCGACGACCGGGGCCCAGGAACATGAATGTGGTTGCAGCTGTGCGTCTGGGATGGGGGAGGAAGAGGGGTGAGTGACATCGCCTCCTTCAGCTTTCCAGGAGCTGCCAACCCTCCTCTGGGGTCTCCCAGGGTAACTTGGGCCACAATAGTATGTTGCAAAAAGAAGACCCGGGTTCAAATCCTGCTTCTGACACAGACAGAGGTGTTCCGTCCCCCCCGTCAGCTGAGGGGCCCAGCTCAATCTCAGTCCTCCAGGGGGCCTTTCCCCAGGGTGTCGCCTGGGCCCCTTACCTAAGCACAGCTGCCAGGGGGAGCCCTCCAAGCCGGCCTGCTTTTCAGCGAGCATCTCCGGAGTCTCCTTCAGCACAGCCTCCTTCACTGGCTCTGCATCCACTTCCATCACTTCGGGTTCAGAGGACTCTTCAGACTCAGTCTCTTCTTCCTCCTCTTCTTCCTCCTCCTCCTCTTCCTCCTCTTCCCCGGGCTGGCGATTCTTCCTCTTCTCCATCATGAGAGCCCGCTTCACCTGCCACTGAAGGCTCTCCAGGGTATAGATGGGCCTGTGCAGGGAGCTAGTCCCTTCCCAGGGCCTCACGCTAGGGACAGGATTCCCGCCCTGGGTGTAGATGGTGCAGAGACACATGAGCTTCTCCTGCGAGTCCAGGGGTAGCTGGGGCTCCATGGCCTTTAGGACCCTGGGCAGAAGGTTGGGGGGGAAGACAAAGAGACTCAGGGAGTGGCCAACCCGTAGCCTCCCCATCTCAGCCCTCTATGGGAGAAGTGAGCCAGAGCCCTCCCAATGGCCAACCCGAGCCAAGTGTAGCTGATCCCATTTCGGGCTTACAGTTGGAGAAGGTGAGGACTGGCCCAGCAGGTGGCATCCAGGCAGACATCAAGCAGCTGGGACCAGTTCAAGGAGAATTTGCGAGGTCCCATCTTCCAGCTCTTGCGGACAGACCTCTGACTAGAGGTGAGGCGCTTCTGGCAGGGTCCTGAGGAGAGAGAGAGAGATCCTGGTGCCCAGCCCACCCTGCTGTCCAAGGCGCCTCCCCCTGCCACCTCAGGCTTGCAGGACAAACCCCAGAATCCTTAGCCTCAAAGCCTTTCTCTCTGGGGGAACAGCCCTGAGCGGGTAAAACAACTTGAGGCTAAGATGGGGACCCCTCAGTCACCAATGACTTTCCCATCTAGATCTCGCATGGCACTTAGCAATTTCCTCTTAATGTACTCTGGGACATACTTTCATCAGAGGAAAAGCTCAGAGAGGCTTACTCAGCACCACACAGCCACAGCAGGGCAAAGGCTGCCCCCCACATCTGCCTGCTTCTCCATTTACCATTTAACCTCCATTTTAGCCTTAGTCATATCTGGGTCTCATTCCTCACCAGACTGTGCCCTTCCTTCCTGAGGGTTCCTACCTACACTCAGCAACTTCCCCAGTGCAAACCTCAGTAGATGTGTATTTAAGGGAATTCAACCATGTTGGGTTGGGGGGAGGGAGATACTGCCTGTCCCCTCTAGGGGAGGCTGAGTTCAGGGGTCAGAGGGGAGATGTTCTCCACGCCATGCCCCGTGGCATCCACTTAGAAAGCAGGGCAGCTGGCATGAAGTGGAAGGAGGCAAAAGGGGAGAGAGCAGAGAAGAGGCAGCCAGGGCTAGCCTCTGGCCCTCACCAGCAGGGGTATAGACCACCACAAGCTCGTTGATCCAGCTGATGAGATAGGCTGGACGGATCCCTGTGTCCCCACAATCAGGTAGGGTTCTGAGCATCTTCTCCAGCAGATCCTGGATGAATGGGTGAGTCTGCAGGCCCTTAATGAGGGGCTGCCAGAAGTGCGAGAAGGACCTCGGCATCAGAAGGTTCACCAGATTCAGGACTTCTAAGGGATGCAAAGCAGAACAAGAGAAACAAAGGGCAGCTCAGCACCTGGAGCACAAGGCCCACTGGCCCCGGCAAAGCCCAACACCATGGCCCTTGGGCCAAGGCAGCTCCCCTCTCCAGCCCTCAGCCACCTCTTTGGCACAAAGAGAACTCCCTTCCAATTAGATCCTGTGTAGAGAGGGTGTGTGTGTGTGTGTGTGTGTGTGTGTGTGTGTGTGTGTGTGTGTGTGTGTGTGTGTGTGTGTAACACAGGTACCCAGGCAGCAGGCACTGACCAAGGCTGGGGGGTGGGGCATGCATGCGCAAGGAGCCTAGCCACATCTGCCCAGGAGAGGGCGCTCACAAGCCCGCACCTGTTGGTTGGATCTTCAGAGCTTCCAGCTGCTCAATAGTAGGGATGAGGAAGCCTTCATCAAGCAGGGTGTCCACCACGTAATTTCTGCAACAGGAAAACATGCCAGGCTTGCTAACCTCGGGGACGAGGAAGCAGGCTGAGGAGCTCTTTGCAACCCTGTTGGTTCGGTTAGAAGGGGGCCAGCCTCGATGTCTGGGAAGGGACAGCCTAAAACAAGGGACTCGGTGGGCAAGGGGATAGACTGACATGAGAGTGCCCTGAGAGAGGCGATATTCACACAAATCCATGAAGGAGAAAAGAGACAACTCGCATGGCCCAGAGAGGGGGAGGCAGTAGCCCTAGGCTACACAGCTTCTTGATTCCTCTTGTCCTATTCAATTGCATTGCCCCCTGTCCTACCCAACTCCTGAGCCTCAAGTTTTCCCCTCTGTAAAAGGAGGTCAATGGACTTGACAGCCTTGGGAGGGCCCTTCTTGAACCCTGTGATTCTTCTTCGTCTTTTTTTTTTTAAAGGCAATTGGGGTTAAGTGACTTGCCCAGGGTCACACAGCTAGTAAGTGTCAAGTGTTTGGTCTGAGGCCGGATTTGAACTCAGGTCCTCCTGACTTCAGGGCCGGTGCCCTGTGATTCTTCTTGATCTTGTTCTCCACTCTGTGTCCGACTCCTACAGCTGGCAGGGTCCCTGAGCCCAAGGGGGAAGGGTGGCGCCCACTGGCCTCTGGAATGAGTTTCCTCACCGCCAGTTACAAAGAAAGAAACTGAACCTCAGGGAGGTCAAGCCATTTGCCTAAGATCACTCTGCTATTGAGTGTCAAGGCTTTAACCCCTTCAATTTACTGATAAGGAAACAGGCCCAGGGAGGGGAAGGTCAAATAGGTAGGAAGTGCCAGCAGGATTTGCACCCAAAGCCCTGCCTCCCCCCCATACCGGTTTTCCTTGGACAGCTTCTTCAGGCGGCCCACCAATCGTTCCACCTCGCGGGTGGACTTGGTCCACAATTTCACGGCCTTGGGCAGCTGCCTCGAACGCCGGAGCACCTGTTGGCAGACAGGGCCCGGCTCAGGGATCTCCCAGCTGGTGAACCCCAGATGGTGGGTGAGCCCTGAACAATGGGCCAGAGCTCAAAGGCAGTCTGAGCACTCCCCACCATGGAAGGAGAAACCACACAGGAAGTGTTTGAGATATGCAGTGCCTGGGGGACTAGACATCACCTGACTGCCAGTGCTCTGGCCTGAGCTCAGGGCCAGCTGCCAAGTTTGGCCCATCACCCACTGCTTTAGTTAGGCCTTCTGGGTAGGCAAAAAGAGTGGGAGAAAGGTGGAAATAGGCAGAACCCCTCCCCTTGAGAAAAGAGGCAGTTAGTGTTCATCCGTGTACAGGAGTCAGCGGGAGAAGCTGTTACCCCAAAGGACCCCAGTGTGCTCATAGCCCTCCAGCACTAACACCAACTCCCCGGCCACCCTGAGGCCAGCCCCCATGACCCTGTGACCCCAAGAGCAGAGTCTGCCCTGACTGAGCTGGGAGCTGGGGGACTCAGCCCCATCTAGCCCTTTTCGCGTGTTGGCAATGGTCCGACTGCACCGGGTTCCTCCATCCTTCTGCTTGGCTCCCTCCTCTGCGCTGGCTCAATCCAAGGGCTGCCGGACAGCGCCTCCCCTGAAGCTGGTGGGAGGCGACATGCAGCAACACCAGTTTACTTACCTTAAACTGTTGCTCCCCATAGGACACCAGCAGTTTCCGGATTTTCTCTAAAGAAAGGAAAATGACAAAAGGCCTCACTACTTGTGGCCCAGAGCTGCTCTGGACACCTTGGCACCAAACGGAAAGATGATGGAAGGGGCCCTTGGCCACGTGTTTTAGACCTATGCTTGGTGGTCCTCCCTGCCTCAGATGGACATACACACACACAAGCACGTATGCACATATGTTTCAGCACACTGCAAAGAATCCTAGCTATGGAGAAAAAGGGCCTTGGCTTGCTCCTAGCAGCATGGGGGCTCCCTCACTACCTGGAGGGCCCTGAGTGGGCCCGTGCCTACAGGGCTGGTTCTATGTGTGGTCCTCACTCCTGTTTAACACGACGAAGAGGCTCTAGATGACTGTCTGGCTTGAGCTCACACTAAAGGCTCCTCATTCTGTCACTAGCTGTGTGACCTTGGGCGAATCTCTTTCCCTCTCTGGGCTTCAACAGGTTCTTGGTTTGATGACTTCAGTGGTATACCAGGCCTGGCCCAGTGCCTGCCTCCTCCTCCCCATGAGCCATACCTTGCAGGTCTTTTTCTTTTTGGGCCTCTTCAGAAAGCGGCTCCTCCTGGGGAGGCTGCATTTCTGGCTCTTCCTCCTCTTCCAATTCCTCCACTTCTTCCACCTCCTCCAACACAACTCCACCTTCATCCTTCCCCATCTCTATCTCGCGGATACGCACCCCTGTATCCCAGGGCTCACCCAAGTTATTCCCCAGCTGGCGGCACCAATACGTCCGACGGAGCCATTCCAAGACGAATTCACAGCCTATGGGAAACAGGACGAGAGGCTCATGAGGCCCGGCCAGTCATCAAGTTCTCCTCGGCCTTATTCCCACAAGGAAGTCTTGATGTTTTCTCTTCTCCAGAAATGAGCACCCTACCCCTTGTCCTAAAGCCCCCCCAAGGCCAGCCCCACCTCCAAACGGGGAAACATTACCTCTTCTGCAGGTACTTAGTCTAGGCAGATTCCTGTGAGTCAGATTGTGGCGAAGGTTCACAACCCACTCTGGGATGTGCATCTGTGGTGGGGAGAGAAAAGAAGAAGAGATGGGAGAGAGAAGGCCAGGGAAGGAGAGGGATGGGGGAAAGAGGTGGTGGAGGGGACAGCAAGAGGAAGAGAAGAGACACAGGATGGAGGGGAGGGGGACAAAGCCCCAGATGGGTCTGGAGCACCTTCCCTTACCAAGAACCTTGGCTTCCTCCCAAGGAGACCCTATTTTGGGTAGCTTCCCTGAAAAGAGCTGCCTGCCCAGGCCCAGCAGGAGGCACTGCCCATCTGTTTACACACTACTGTGTGAAATACAGTACATGGACGTGGCACCTTCTGGGGCCTTGCCTTCCTCTTCTCTTTGAAACCAAGAAAAAGCAGCCTCATTTCTACTGTGCCAAGAACACTACAACAGAGCGTGTGAGATGGTTACCCTGCAAGCTGGGACTCCTGGTCCTCACTAGGCTTGTTTACATAGTTGGCCAGGAGTGATTTATAATCTTCCCAAGTATTCTTGGATTCTTGAACCCAGAACAGTGGGATTGGGGAGGGCAGGCAATGCAGGTAATGGGGAGGTAGGTTTTGGTTCATCATAAGGATAAACTCCCAAGCAGTAAGAACTATTCTTGACTCTAAAGGGAGTGAGCTCTCCATCTCTGGAAGGCTTCAAAAAGTGACTGGATACTGGATGATCTTATCCACATGAAGGAGGTTATAGAAGAGACTCTTGCTCTAGGTAGGGGGTTAAATTAGTAGCCCTCTGTGACCCTTCCAACCTTCCTGTTCTTGGTTTCTCAGACACTCCCCCCCCCCATCAGCCCTGCCCCTGGAGAGATGTAAGTATCGTGGTGGGTTCGTGGCATGGCACATACCTCATGGGCCAGGCGTCTCAGAGGAATATTGATGATCTTCTGCTTGGGCTCAGTGATAAGATTCACAAACCTGGGGGTGGGAGAGAGGATGCCATGATTAGACCTCTGATTTAGTCAAATCATTCCAGCTGCTATGTGGAAGATGGCCCGGGGAGGGGCCAGACCATTTATGAGGCTCCTGCAATAACTCAGGGGGGAGATGATGAGGGGCCAAACTATGGGGGGGAAGGGAGGAAAGAGTTGAGAATGACTCAATGATTGCAAAGCTGAGTGATCGGTGTCCTGGACAAAAAAAGGGAAGTGTGGACCGGGGTGAAGGTGCAGAGAGGGTAGCAGGTCAGAGGGAAGCTGGAGATGGAGCTAGAGCAGCCCAGAGACAGGTTGGGTCCAGAGATGCACTGGGAGCTAAGAGGGCCTTGCAGGACAGACACAGTTAGAAGTGATATGGGGGAGGCTCCAGCAAAGGAACCTGAAAAGGCAGAGCCTGCTTGGGGGGGGGGGGAGGATGGGCCCTGCTAAGCCAGAGAAGAGCACCCAGGAGAAAGAAGTGGCAGGCTGGCCAGTCCAAGGGTGCCCAGCACCAAGGATGTGACCTGATAAAAGGTGTCGAGTTTGCCAATGAGGAGACCAGTGGGTACTTTGGAGAGTAGCTTCACTTGGGGAATGAGATCTAGTCACATTGCAAAGGGGTGAAGAATGAGAGACATGTGGCTAGATTTTCTGGGAGTTTGATAGTGAAAAGAATGGCAGCTTATATGGAATCAAGTGAGGGAGGGTTTGTTGGGGGGCCTGCCCATATTTGTCAGCCACTAAAGATGAATGAGAGAGGATGATGGTGTATTGGAGGGGAAGTGACTTGGCCAAGGCCACGCATGCACGAAGCAGCTGGGGCTTCCAAGCCTCAAGGTAAGCCTGCCTCTCCCCAGTCCCTGCTATTCCAGAGGCCCTCTGTGGAAGTCCCCCCCCCTCACCTGACCAAGGCCATCCCATAGAGGAGCACGAGCTCCTGAGTGCCCAAGGCAGAAGTTCCATCCAGGAGCTTGCAAAGCACCAGATCTGTTGTGCAGGCCACGGCCAGGGGGAGGTTGTTGCTGCATCTGAAGAGAAAAGACTCAATTAGAGTGGCTTTTATGACACAGACAAAACTCATTGTGCCCCCTCCCCCTCCCTGGGAACATCTAAATCCCCTTCAACGGGAACAGAGGTAATTGCCCCTGCTCTCCAGAAGGGGAGCCAGAGAGCTGAGATGTGACCAAGGCAGTGATGCTTGGTTGCCTAGCAACCCTTGGTTGCTTAGAGACCTCACTGCAGACCAGGGATTAGCACAGAAAGAATGAACTCGGGGGTAAAGGAGGGAGAAGGGAGGGGGCCTCTGCAGACGGGCACCGGGAAGGATGGCTTCCTTTGTATTCACTCCCGAGCCCCCCCCCCCCAGCCATTTTAACTGCTTCTCTATCAATTCTACTCCTAGGCACTCCTGCTTTGCAAATCAAGGGGGCTGGCCCCATGCCATTTCTAAGGTTCCAACCAGCTCAGCCTGTCCTCAAGGACTTCTCTGAAGGCTGCTCCCCGGGAAAACTGGCCCCAAACCTCCATTCTACCACCCTAGTCAATGACACCTCAATGGCACCACTGTACCCTACACTCGGCCATTACAATGGGTCTCTGGCCACTGAGATCAGAGTTCTGACACTTGAAAGGATCTCAAAGGCCAGAGAGGGAAACTGAGGATGAGAGACGTGACTCTTATAAGCCAAGGGCTACACAGCTAGTGAGTAAATGTCAGAGGTGGGGGGGAGCCACTCTCTTTTCATTGTACCGTTTTCCCCATGCCCATGACCCTCCAGAGAATGGAAGCTGCTAAAATCCTTGCCTTTCCTTATCACCTAGGCTAGGAAATTTTTCTGAATACTTGGGTGATCAGAAGGCACCATTTCTCATACCACATGGGTGAGTGGGATTCAGGTAGGACCATTTACCAAACTTTTTATTTTTTTTGGGGGGGAATCTTTTTTAGGGGGCTAGGAAATCTTTTTGAATACTCAGGTGATTAGAAGGTACCATTTCTCACACCAGATGGGTAAGTGGGATTCAGGTAGGACCACTTCCCAACCTTTCATTTTTTTTGGGGGGGGGGTAAAGAATAAGGCCTAGGAATGCTTAGTGACCAAGGTCACACCTGTTATAATCATCAGAAGTGCGACTTGAAACCAGGTCTCTCGACACTGTACTGTGTACGTACCTTTATATAGAAGCTTTCACCATGGCTGGAGAGCCCTTCCTCTTCACCTCCACTTTGTACAATCCCCAGCTGCTTTTCCAGCTGTTAATGGTGTGCTGGGCAGCAGAGCTGGCCCTTGAGTCAGGGTTCCATTCTGCCTCTGATACTTTCTAGCTGCCTGATCCTTGCAAAGTCACTCAGTCCCTCTGAACCTCAGTTTCCCCATCCCTAGCCTTTATTGAGATGCTTGTAAAGAGCTCCATAAACTACAAAAATGTGAGCTATTGTTTGTATATCTTAGTGCAGTTGTGAGCTTAGATGGCTTACAACTGCACTAAGACTTCTAGGATAGATAATTATGGGAATCTGCTGCCTCCCCAGACAGAATGTCAGCTATTGGAGTTAAGGGTCTGTTTTGCTTTTGTCTTTGCACAGTGTCTGGCCTTAAGAGAAAGGAAGTATGGTACACAAAATTTGGAGGAAGAGACATGGGTTCAAATGCCATCCTTTGTTTCCTGTTATTTGTGTGACTGACCCTGGGCAAGTCAATTATCCACTTCAGGCCTCAGTTTCCCCCTCCCTGGCTCCACTGCTTTGGGATTTTGCTGGCCCTCTCCACCCTCCTTCAGCTTCCTGTTGGTGTACTGGCTTTCCCTAGGAAAGGGCTGGCTTTGTTCTTATCTGTATCTTCCTATCTATAGCTTATCACAGTACCTGGCACAGAGCAGGAGCTTAATGCTTAATAAATGTTTATTGATTGATTGACTGATTGACTCGATGGCTTCTGAGGTTTCTTCCAGCTCCAAGTCCTATGTGTGACCTGTGACCAATTTACCTCTTTGTGGCTTCAGTTTCCAGAACTGTAAAACTGGAGGAGGAGAGGGGGTTGGACTCTGGGTCTCTTTCAGCTCTATAGCTAGGATGCTGTGTGTAACCCTAGGGCAACTCCCTCCCCCTCCCTAGACTTGTTTTCCCCTCTTTGGTAAAACGAGGGAGGTTGACTTGCTGGCTTCCAAGACTCCTTCCACCAGCTATGGCTCTAGAACAGCATAGTATTTATTGCTTAATTCTAGCCAGGGGTAGGTGGGAAACAGCTCACATTGAGGGGTGGGGGACTCGGGCGGACATTGCACAGGTTGCTTTAGGGAGGATGGGGGTGGGGCAGTGCGCATTGCCCACTGCCGCATTGCGGAGGCTGGCAGGGCCCATTTCTATTATGGGTTGGATAAGAGCAAGATGGGGGCGGGCCCACGGGCAAGGACCAATCAGGGATTTAAGGAACCATTCAAACCCTCCCCTCCTGTTGTGGGGTGGGGGGCTTCTTTGTCTCCAATTTGGGGGTTCAGCTTTAGACTGCAGTCTAAGGGAAAGGCTAAGACCCAGCTGGGAGGAGGGAGTAGCTCAGATGGAGGAGGGGGGAGGGGTTGGGCAGGGATGACATAAAGTTGCTTTTGGAGCATGCGGGGTACAATGCGCATTGCGGCACTGCAGATGCTGGCAGTGCCCATTTATAATATGGGCCGGGTGGGACAAAGAAAGGGGCGGACCATCGGGCAGGGTTCAAACCCAGATTTAGGGAGTCCTTCAACGTCTCCCATAGCCTTTGTTACGGGAGGCTTCCTTTGTCTCTGCTTTGGGTGTTGAGGTCGGGAGGCAAGGCACCCGCACAGGTGGGAGAAGGGAGGACGAAAGGAAAGTCAGTGGGGAGGGGGGAGTAGCTCAGATGGAAGGGGGCGGGGCTTGGGTGGGGATGACACAGAGCTGCTTTTGGAGCATGCGGGGTAGGTACAATGTTCATTTCGGCATTGCCGCATTGCAGAGGCTAGCAGAGCCCAAGTATAAGATGGACCCGGGTGGGACAAAGATGGGGGTGGGACTTCAGGCAGTGACCAATGAGAGATAAGAAGACATTCACACCCACCCTTCTTTCCTGGGTGTTGGGGGGGGGCTCCTTTGTCTCTGCTTGGGGGGGTTCAAGCCAAAGCCCAGGTGGGAGGAGGGAGGAGGAAGATAAGTTGGGAGGGGGGAATAGCTCAGATAGGAGTGGGGGTGGGGAATCTGGGCAAGGATGACATATTCGGTTGCTTCTGGAGCATGCGGGGTACTATTGCCGCATTGCAGATTCCCGCATTCACAATATGGGCTGGGTGGGACAAAGAAGGGGGCGGGGCCCTGAGCAGGCGACAATCAGAGATTTATGGGGCCATTCACCCCCACAATCTTGGTGGGTGGGTGGGGGCTCTTTTGTCCCCATTTTGGGGGTCTGGGCCAGGATTGGGGCGGGGGGGGGCAAGACCAAAGTGAAGGATAGAGTAGCTCATTTAGGGGGGTGGGGGGGAAGGGAGATATGATACAGAAGGCTGCTCCTGGAAGGATGCGGGGTACAATGCGTATTGGGGACGCTGGCAAGCCCTTTCATTACTTGGGCTAAGTCTAACAAAGAACAAGTAGAGCCCTGGGGCAGGGACCAACAAGAGATTTAGGGAGCCCTTCTGTCCTAGACGTCGGGGGGTGGTTCCTTTGTCTCCTCTTTGGGAGTTCGGGTCTGGGGGAGACGCCCCGACCCGGTGGGGGGGAAAATCAAGGTCCCACAGCGGACGCCCGCCCATATCACGTCCACCCAGCCCTCTGGCGCCCTGCCTTGCCCCGCAGTCCCTTTCGGGCTGCTCCCTTCTTCTTCCTCCCTCCCTCCCTCCCTCCCCGCCTGTCTGCCTGCTTGACTCCCTAGCGCCAGCCAGCCGGCCGATCGGCCCGGGGCGCGCCCCCCCCCCGCCGCTCACCTGCTTTTCCAAGCCGATACTCGGTTGAGCGCATGTCGCTGCAGCTCGGGGTCCGAGCAGAAGAGGTAGACCATGACCTGCTCCCACTCGGCCTTACTGCGCCAAGCCACCACGCTTTGGCTGGCCACCTGCACGGCTTCCACCTTGGGTTCTTGGGGTTGCGGCATTGCTTCAGATTTCCTTTTCCGCTGCCAGATCGCTCCGAAGGGCGCTGGTGCTGGGGCACGCACGGGCCCCTCGTCCTGATCTTGCATGCTCGCCAGGGCACTGGCTGTCAGCAGTCGGTTCACCCAGGGCGGAACGATGCCGCGCTCCGTCCAGGGCAGCGCGGGCTCCGGCCTGACTCCGCCCCGTCGTCGTCGTCGCCGCCCACGCCCCCGCCGCACTCGCAGGAGCATCCGCCTCCGCATGCCCCGCCTCTGCTTCTGCGACGAGCCCGGCCTCGGCTCCGGCGAAGCGCCCGGCCTCGGCTCCTGCGACGAGCCCTGCCCCTGCTCCTGCGACGAGGCCTGCCCCAGCTCTAGCGACGAGCCCCGCCTTCGCCGCCGCCGCCGCCGTATTCGCGTCCGCCAGCGAAGGCGCCGCCACCAATGACAGCACAAGAGCTGAAGCCACGCCCCCTCCGGGCCGTGCGCCGCTCCCGAGGCCCGAGGGCAGCTGCCTGGGGCTACAGGGCTAGGGAGGGGCGGGGACGCGCGCCCGCGAGGCGCCGCGGGAGCGAGTGGCGAAGCAGCGGGCCCAGCACAGGGTGCCCGCGCCGGGCCCGCGCATTGCGGATTCTGGGCTGAGAGGGTGTAGCGGGTAGAGGAGGACGCTTGGAGCCTCTCGAACTGCTCCCCTGGGAAATCTAGGCCTCCATACCTGCCTACTTGAGAGTCCTTGGTCAATCACTGCCCTTCCCTAGGCCTCAATTTGCTCCTGTGTGGTAGTTGGCCTAGCTGCCCTCTGAGGTCTGTTCCAGCTCTACATCTGTATTCCCCTGTGTGACCTTGACCAAGTCACTGCCCCTCCTCGGGCTTCAATTGTCTGAAAAATGAGAGCCGTGGACAACAAAGCTACGCTCCTAATGGTGTGACCTTCAACAATTCACTTCCCTTTCCTAGGTCTCAAGGTCCTCTCTTCCACATGACCTCTGAGGTCACTTCCAGTCTCAGCAGTCTCTGCTCCTGTATCTCCTGCATCCCCCACTGTCTGGTCCCGGCCTTCTCCCTCTTACTTACTTCACCTGGTGAACTCATCAGCTCTCTTAGATTTCGTTACCGTCTCTGTGCTGATGATTAAAAAAGTCTACCAATCCTGCCCCAGCCTCTCTGCTGTTCCCCAATCTTGCATCTCCAACAGCCTTTCAGACATCTTGAATTAGCTATCCAGTAGACATCTTGAATTAGCTATCCAGTAGACATCTTGAGGGGCACTAGGTGGCGCAGTGGATAGAGCACCCAGGACTGAAGTTGTGAAGACTTTTTGTGAGTTCAAATCTCGCTCAGATACATCCTAGCTGTGTGACCCTGGAGAAGTCACTTGATCCTGTTTGTCTCAGTTTCCTCATCTGTAAAATGAGCTGGAAAAGGAAGAGTCAGACTCGACTGAACAACAGGATATCTTAGACTCAATTTGTCCAAAATGGAGCTCATTATATATGTTCCCCCTTAAACCTTCCCTGCCTCCTACCTTCCCTATTACTGTAAAGGGCCCCACCCTCCTCCCAGTTCCTGAGGCTCCTAACCTAAATAGTTATCCTGGACTCCTCACTATCTCTCATCAAAATCTCCCTCCTTCCCCCTATCCAACCTGTTTTCAAGTCTTGCCCTTTTCATCTTTGCAGCATCTCTGGAATGTGCTCCCTCCTAAGGTCCCTTCCAGCTCTGAAGTTTTATATTCCAAGATTTCATCCCAGCTCTAATATTCTCCATTTTAAAGTTCTCTCAGTTCCCATATTCTCCTGCCCTCAGATGTCTTCCAGCTGTGACGGTCTCTAATCAAAAGTCCCTCTCAACCCTACCGGCCCTTGTCAGTTCTAAATTCTGTCTTGTAAGGCTCCTTCCAGTTCTTATATTCTATGTCCTGAAGTTCCTCAGAGCTCTGACATTCTCTTTTTTAGCATTTCCCTTCAGTTCTTCCCATCTGTCTTCTTTGGTTCCTCCCACCCTGACTTTCTCTGGTCTATACTCCTCCCAGTTCTAGCATTTTATGTTCTAAGGTCTCCTCCAATTCTCACAGCCTGTGCTCTAAAGTCCCACCTGGCTCTGACATTTCCTGTTTTGTGAAGACTGGGCGGAACAATTGAAGCTGAATTCAACCAACATTTTGTTGTTATTGTTCTTCATTCGTTCAGTCCTACCGCGCTCTTTGTGACCCCATGGATCACAGCACGCCAAGCCCTTCTATCCTTCGCTGTCTTCCGAAGTCTGTCTGAGCTCATGTTCATTGCTTCCATGACACTATCTATCCATTTCATCCTCTGCCATCCCCTTTTCCCTTTGCCTTCAATCTTTCCTAACATCAGGGTCTTTTCCAATGAGTCCCATCTTCTCATCTACTTTGTGTCAAGCATTGTGCTAGGCATTGTGAATACAGAGGCCCTCCAAAGCAGGTCTGCCTTCAAGGAGCATCTATTCTATTGGTACTAAACTGCATATTCATAGAACATTTGATATAAAAATCTATAAAAAGTAGGTAAGAGGCAATTTCTGGGGAGACAGTCCGAGTATGGAATGTGGCACCTAACTTGAGTCAGCCTTAACAAAAGTCATTCTGTGATGCTTTCTAGGGATGGGTCACAGCCTGGGCAAAGACAAGGAAACTAAATAGTCACCTGCACCCCTACTCCACCCCAGTTTCCCTGGCCCAGGAATTCTACCTGAGCGTGATAACAGAGCTAGGCAGGAAACCAAGCCTCCGAAGAGGAGGGGTGGATTAACCCTAATGGGTGTGAAGAGGTTCCAGGAGAAATCCAGTCCTGGCCCAAACTCAAGAATGTCTCATCACAGCCCTATGGAAGACGGCCAGCTGGAAACCTCGGGCCCTTGGGTGATCCTGGGTAAGTCTCTGCCTGTCTGTTGACCTCAGTTTCTTCCTCTGTAAAATGAAGTCCCTGCTAGCTGCAGGTCACGATCCTCATTAATAGTTAATAGGACAAACTAGTAGGACCAGTGGTCAGGTCCAAAGGATCCCTTTGCCTGACCTTTCTGGTGTGTGTGTGTGTGTGTGTGTGTGTGTGCGCGCGCGCGCACGCAGTGTGTTGGGGCACGGTGCTCTAAACAGGACAGGGAGGGAATCCTGATAAACTCATTCACATTAAGTAACTAGGGTTCCTCCTGTGCTCCTCTACCCTAGAGGTGCGAGGGCTGTCACATTTTAAAAGAGCAAGTGTAATTCTTAGCTGCCAAGTCTCTCTAAGGGTAGACTTTTAGACATCAGTCAGGGAGATATAGGGCTGGTAGTGGAAGAATATTTTAAGCAGCCCTCAGACTCCAGCAGATGTACCTGTGTGTTAGGCCGTACTGTGCTGACAGGCCTCCTGGGTACCCTCCAAAGTTTCCTGAAGGTTGGAGAAGCCATGTTGGAACTCAGGCTCTTTGGGGGCAGCAGTGTGAGGAAGGGGCAAGGGCTGGGCCTTGAAGTCACTAGGCTTCACCAGGAATTCTGCCCTCTTTCCCTTTATGGGCCAAAGGGCTAAAAGTGCTTGTCCTTTGCCTCTATCTTGTTTCAAGGAAAGAACTTGGTAAACATTAAAGAGCTTAGAAAAATAAGTTCAGTTTAATGACAATACAATTCAACAAACATTGATTAAACCTTCTGTATGCAGAGCTGGACCCTGGAGGTGTTTTGACTAGAGGAATGAGATGGCCATGTTTGTTGGACCTTTCCTGTCCCCTTCCCAAAAGTAACAGAGGAAAGACCCAAGTTCTGAGTTCTCTAGGAACTGCTAGGGTTGTCCTGCCAGTGGGCAGGTCCTCTTGCTTCTGGGCTACCTTCTGTCTGGAGGGAATTTATGACCATCACTTGTGATGCCAGAATCAGAACAGACCAAAGAACAGACAAACAGAGAGCAGAGCAGGCAAGTGTGGAACCCAGCCCAGATGGCTCAGCAGCGTGGGTAACTCTCACCCCTTGGTGTTGAAGAGTTTCATTCTAGAACCATATAACCTTTGGGGCTGATGGGAGCTCCAAAGGTCTTCTAGTCCAGTCTCCTGCCTTCCAAGATGATTACCAAATCTAAACCAAATTACATCCAAAGCAAAGGGGAATCTGTGGTCTTCTTCAAGACACTCATGGGAAGAGAGTCCAACCCCACTTCTTCATCTAACAGTCCTCAAAATCAGAGACTGTTTAGTTGTGTGAAACCTTAATCTGTCCTGCCTCAATAGACTCATCTCCTTTTCATCAGGTCTCTGCTGGAAAGAAGGTTGCCTTATTGACTTGGTCTTATGTATTTGTGTTAGTTCTCTATTTATCTTGGATTTCAGACCTTTATTGGAGCTATTTGAAGGGAAGATGGGGGAGGGGGGACAATCAACAGCTTTCCTTCCTATCCCAATTGCATTGATTTCATTTGTGCAAAAGCTTTTCAATTTCTTTTAATTGGGTGTCACTTATTTGGATGTGGAAAGAACCTTAGAGATCATCTAAAAGTGAGACCCAGAGGGGAAATTATTTGACCAAGATCACACAGAAAGGTAGTGGCAGAGCCAAGGCTAGATCGTTGGTCTCTTGGCTCCCAGCCTGGTGCACTTTCCACTGGCTCCCCCTACTCCCTGAAGGCCATTGTCGAGTTCCAAACTCAGTTTTCTCCTCTCTTGACTCATCCCAGCTCCTTTTACTTTACTCTTTTTCAACTCTCCAGTCATTCATATTGCCCCATGGCCCATGGGCAGGAAGTGTGTGAAGGGGATTAGGTTGGGCTTGGGAATCAGTTCAGTGTTGATGGTGCTCCTGTAGAAAGGGGGCAAAGGGGGGACATTTGCTGACTCAGTCCACTTTCCAAATGCCAGCCTCCTTTTGGAGGATGCTGCTGGTATGGCTATGGCAGAGTGCTGGTGCCCACTTGGTGAACCTGCACAGCTTTCTGCTACCCCCTATGTTCCTCATATGCCTGTCCTGTGTGTGTGTGTGATCAGGGGCAAGTCACTTAACTTTCCTGAGTCTCAGTTTCCATAGCTCTACAATGGAGATAATAATGCCAGTTGCCGGTAGTACCTATCTAATAGCATTATTGTGGATATAGTGAGATAATATATGTAAAATATACCGCAGACTTAGAGCTGTAGAAATGTCAAGGGGTTTTCTGGAGGTAACATTTTGATTTCATTGGCCTAGGGAACTCCTGGGGAGAAAAATCCCTCTACCAATGCAGATTGCCATCTCCTCTGTGTCTGGTGTTTTTAGTGTGTTATCTGGAGCGCTGAGAAATGAAGTACCTTGTCCAGAGGCACAAAGACATTTTAGGTCAGAGATGACCACAGACTTGGAACCTATGTCCTTCTGGCTCCAGGGCCTCTCAAAAATTTGAGATTTTTCCTGGGGATGGGGGAAGCTAAGGACTACTGAATATTGTGGAATGAGGGGCCTAACCACCAGAGAGGATAAACTGGATCCTGGAAATGAGAAGTCAGCTGTTGGTTATAATATTGGAGACATGTATGCTAAGTTCTAGAGAAGGGGAGAGGTGAAGTCTTGGTGATTACAAGTACCGTCTTCTACATAAAACTTTAAGTAATCCTGAGAGAGATTTTTGTATCATCATCAGTAGGGCACTTGACTTGGGATCGGGAAGATCTGGGTTCAAATCCCACCTCAGACACTTATTGCTTGTGTGACCCTAGGCCAAGTTATTTTGTCTCTGCCTCAGTTTCCTCATCTGTAAAATGAGGGGGTTAGATTTGCTAACCTTTGAGATCTTTTCCAGCTTGAAACTGATGCTTCCCCCCCACCCCTAACTACTAATGCCTTCCTGAGTCAAGTACCTTTTATTTATTTATCTTGTGTATCTTTATAGGCGGCCATGCTGTTCCCCCCCTTGAATGTAAACTCTATTTATTATTGAGGACAGAGCTGTTTCATAGTTGTCCTCTCCATTGCTAAAGTTTTTGAAAAAGCTATTCCTGCTCATTCCCTCCATTTCCTCACAATGTATTATTTCCCTTAACCTTTTGTAAATCTAGTTTCTGCCTTCTCCGCTCTGCTTAAACTGCTTCATCACTGGTTATCAATGACCTTGTTTCTCTGTTTCTCTGTCTGTCTTTTCTCCATCTCTCCCCCCCATATTTCTGTCTGTTCTGTCTGTCTCCCCATCTCTGTCTTCCCATCCCTGTCTTTGTTTCATCTCTTCTCTCTCTCTGTCTCTGTCTCTCTTTATCCTCTCTTCTCTCTCTCTCTCTCTCTCTCTCTCTCTCTCTCTCTCTCTCTCTCTCTCTCTTCTCTCTCTCCCCATCTCTGTCTCTCTCTGTCTCTCTCTCTGTCTCTCTGTCTGTCTGTCTCTCTCTTTCGGTCTCTCTCTCTCTCTCTCTCTCTCTCTCTCTCTGACTCTTTCTCTCCCTGGCTCCCTCTCTCTTTTCTTTTTTGTGAATCTGAAGCCAAATTTATCAAAGGATATTTGAGGGACATAGTCTCTTGGTCTTTGGTCTCAAATGATAGGCCCCAGAATGCTTTCAGATAGAGCATATTCCTCTAAGCCCGGGAGAACTTCTGGCTTACTAAACATCAAGCAGCATGAGTAGGTAAAAAGTATCAAACTCATGGCCACAAAACTCCCCAGTGAGGCCCAAACGAGATTCAAATATAATCGGGAAATGTTTAACAAAATAAATAAAAATACAGTAGAATATAGATAATGTTAATTTGTGGTTTTCTAAGTCACTCTGCATCTACAGGCATGCTTTCCATTTGAGTTTGTCACCACTGGTATAGAGGATAGAGGACTAGACCTGAAGTCAGGAAGACCAGCCTTCAAATCCCACCTGTGACACTCCCCAGTGTTACGAAGAGCTAACATAGGAGAGGCAAGGCCTACAAATGGATGATCTCTTAGTCATCCAATCCAATGGCCTTTTTCAAAGTCTGCATCCTCCTTGGTGTCATAGACTCATAGATTTCAAGCTGCAAGGGATTTCAGAAGCCATCCAATCCAAGTCCCTCATTTTACAGAGAAGGAAACTGAGGCCAAGAGAGGGGAAGGGACTTGTCCAAGGTCATACATAGGATCCTAGATCCTCAGAAACCATCTAGTCTAACCCCCTCATTTTGCAGAGGAGAACCTCACCACCTCTAGGGAACCCCTCTTCCATTTGGACTCTGTGTGGGACATACTCCATGACACCGGCAGGCTCTTTTGGCAAGCATCCATCTCCATGTTTTATAATTTCCTGAACATTAATAATAGAAGGTCATAGAACATGGCTGTCTCTATGGTAGAACCTATCAAAGAACCTTATGTGATCTCAACACAGGATAAGACAGGGGTTTTTAACCTTGTTTTTAAGAATATTTGGATAATTATTCCAATGTGATTGGTTTCTTTTGTAATCCTCTGTATTTTATTTTATGCATTTAAAAACATGATTCTGAGAAGGAATCCCTAGGCTTCACCAGCTTGATTGCCAGATGGAGGGTGTATAACACAAAAAAGGCAAAGGACCACCATGTAGGGACCTATACTGGCTCCTTCTGCCGTTACAGGCTGGTATCTTCTTTGCAATTGACCATCATAGAGAGTCACTTAGAACACTGAGCTTTGATGATTTGCCCCATTTCTGTGATGAAAACAGGGCATAGACCTTTGTCAGAAAGGGCACCTTGGGGCAGCTAGGTGGTGCAGTGGATAGAGCTCTGGCCTTGAAATCAGGAGGACCTGCGTTCAAATCCAACCTCAGACACTTGACACTTACTAGGTATGTGACCTTGGGCAAGTCATGTAACCCCAACTGCTTCACCAAAAAATAAAAAACAAAAAACAAAAAAAAAGTCAGAACGGGCACCTCCAAAAAAGAAAAGAAAAATAAATAAAAGAGAAAGGGCACCTCCGTATAATTTAGTCAAGTTGATTGGGGGATGGAAGGGGTGGTGAAGTTCAAATGCCTCACACCAGCTGAAACCATCTTTTTTCGTTTATGGTTCAGCTTAGCTTTATTAGGCTATAGTATATTCTAATGACTTACAAAATATTATTTTGCCGTGCAAATTGATTTCCTTTGCTTTTTTGGAGTATCATATACCAATCTCTAATTTATTTCAGTTGCCAAATTGTCTTGCGTGGTTTGGACTGATTCTTTTTCCCCTTCATTTGTAAAAAGCCTATTCCTACTTACTTGCAAAATTCTTTCTTTAATGTTGAAGCTCTGGATTTTGGAAACTACATTTCTGGGTGAGGTGAGCTCAGAGTCCTCAGCCAACATCCTGTGGATTCAACTAATCTATTCTTTGCCCTCTGTTTCCAAAACTCCCAGGCCGTTTCTAGGATGATTTCCTGGAGTATATTATTCAGTATTTTTGTTCATCATTTGTATTGCTGGGAGACCAATATTCCTTGAGTTATCTTGCCATGGTCTGTCTTTGAGGTCAGTTGGTTTGATTTGTAGAGATCTCAAGCATTCCTCCAATTTTGTTGTCCTTTGATTTTGCTCTTATATATATTTTTTTCTCTAGAAAGGCAGAATGGACAAATGGATAGAGGTCTGGGCTTGGAGTCAGGGGGAGCTGAGTTCAAATCCCAGATCGGACACCTATTAGCTGTATGACCTTGGGCAAGCTCCTTAGGGCATATAGCCCAAGTCACAGAGGGGCAGAAGGAGGATTCTTTCTTCCATCTTCATTTTTGAGTTTGGAATCCAAATCTCCGGATCTCTTTTTCAGATTGCCTTCTGTCTTAGTAAGCTTGCCACCTTTTGTTTGAAAGAGTCCATTCTTTCCCTTTCACTTGTCTGTGAATTCTTCATAGAGAACTTTCACTTCAATCTTTTTTTCCCCATTCCTATTCCTTCCTTCTTTTATTTCCTCAATACGACTCAACAAAGAGTTCCTAAAGTGCTCTGAGGTTTCTTACAGTCATTCTGTAATCATTTCCTGGGGTTGAATTGTCATCATTGGCAATATTCTCCCCATCTTCTGGGGCTCTTTGGCTGGCTTTCTTTCACCTAATGATGGTCATTTACTTTTATGGTTGTCAAATTTTGATTCATTTTTTCTGCTCTGGTCTCTTTGTAAGGTTTTTCCTTGTTGCATTTTCTTTCCTTTTTCTTTATTTTTCTCTTTTTAAATTTCCTTTTGTGCCTGTCTTGCATTTTGAGGGGTGAAAGGGGAACTGGGAGTTCATTCAGCTCTTTTGTTCAGGGCTAAGCCTTGGAGAGAGTGCTTAGGATCGGCTTTCCAACTGCAGGTATGGGGCGCCTAGCATTCTGGCCATGGGGTAGAGGGAGGCTAAGTTTTTAGTGGAGCTGAGGTGGAAGATGGAGTAAAGTTCCAGAGGGAAGAAGGGAGAGGGATAATCTCTTACTGAGTTTGGGACTGTTTTAGACATCCCCTTGTTCCTCCAGGTGTGTTGAACCTTAATTTGGACTCCTTAGCCCTGAATGCAGCAGCCCCTAGGCTCGCCCACTAGGTTGATAATCCTGAGCCTCCCCCACCTGCAGAACCTGGCCCTAGACATGACTCCTCTCTTCCCATCCACACAGCCAAGGACAAGTCTCTTCCCCTCTCTAATCCTCGGTTTTCCCATCTGCAAAATAGGATCACAGTCCTTGCCCTCCCTACCTTATAAGAATGTTGGGAAGCTCTCATGAGATTGTGTATATTGGTGCTTTGTAAAGTAAAAAGTAAGATATATTGTATCACTCAATGAGCATTTATTAAGCAAGGAGGCATCTGACTGTTACAGGTATTACTGTTACAGTAACTGAGGTTTAGTGGAAAGTGTAGCAGACCTGAGGCGGGAGACCTGGGGTAGAGTCCCAATTAGTTATCTGAGTAGTTATATACTAATTAGTTATGTGACTGTGGCCAAATGAATTCCCTTTTCTGAACTCAGTTTCCTTATCTGCAAACACACACACACACACACACACGCACACACACACACACACTCACCCTCTTCCCTTCCCTAAGGAAAGTATTTTAGAAACCATAAAGTACAATAGACATGTGAGCTCTTAGTTTTACTATAATTACTAACCTCTCTAAGACTCAGTTTCCTTTTCTGTAAATTGTGGAATATAGCTATACCATCTGATACAGCATTGTTGTAAAGGAAATACTTTATAAACCTTAAAATGTAGAAATGCGGATGATGATGGAAGCCATGTGTCAGAGACACACAGGGCCCAGGTATACTTTGAAGAATTTCCTCACTTTCTTGGCCCCCACCTTGGAAACTTTACTTTCCACTGGTAAGCCTATATGTCACAATATTACACAGAAAGATTTTTATTAAAAGTAGAGAAACCAAACAGAAATCTGAGCTTGAGCAAACATTCATTCCCAAGAAGCCTATAAATACTGAGTCACAGTCTTGAATCTGAGGGCTCCTTTGTGCTCCCACCCCACTTTCCTCAAGTCTTGGCTTGGCCTGCCTCCACTTTTAGGGGGATGGGTTGTGACGATGGTGGTCTCTCTCTCTCTCTCTCTCTCTCCCTCTCCTCCCCATCTCCCTCTTCCTTTCCCCTTCTCCTCTCTCTTAATTTCCCTCTGTCCTTTCCCCTTCCCCCTCCATCTCTCTCCTTCTTTGGCTTCCTCTCCCTCTATCTCTCTCCTTTCCTTCTCTCTCCCTTCTCTCACTCCTTCTTCCTCTCCATCCCCTTTCTTTCTTCCATACTCCCACCATTTTCTCTTCCCTCCTCCCCACCCCCCAGCTCCCTGCTGGTCTCCATGACTCCTAGTACACAGTGATGGACTTCTCAGCTGAGGCCAGGAAGTCTCTTTACAATCCTCCATTCTTTTGATGCCACCTCCCCAGTGCCACAAAGGCAAAGAATCTTTATCTCTCTTCTGGTTACCCCTCCTTGCCCGCCTCCCACCACCCATGCCTCTGCTCTTCTCACTATCTTCACTTTTTTCCCTGGCCAGCAGTCCTACCCATCATCATGGCATATCCCAGTCCCACTCATCACCATGACTGCCCATGCATAGGGCCATACGGAGCCCTTGGGCTGGACATATATGGACATGGGAAAGGACAGATGTCCTCATGGTTGCCACATTTTTTGACTCTTTAACTCTGCAATGGTAAAGATGGCAAACCATCCATGTCTTATGCTCAGACACAAGCTGCTGGACCTTGGCCAAGTCACTGCACTTCTCTGGGGTTCTTGGTTTCCTCCCATGTAAAGTGAGAGTTTGGGATCTGAGGGCCTCTAGGGTCCCTTCTTTCCAGCTCTAGTCTTAGGAGTCTCCAAAGAGTATTCCACAGTGGCTCTAACCAATGGATGTCGTCTGAATCTTTAACCTGCCAGGACCAATGTGGCCCTTGGCTGTCTATTCCTTTCCTTTGCTTTTGATACATGACTGATACCCCTCTATTTCTGATCAGACACTTGCTAGACAGTGGTGGTAGTAGTAGTTGTAACAATAATAATAATAATAATTATAACAACAACCACCTTTCCACGCCTCAGTTTCACCATCTGTAAAATGGGGACTTCTACTCCCTACTTCCCAGGGTTATTGGGAGGAAAGTGCTTTGTAAACCTTAAAGCGCTATAGAAATGTGAATTATTATTATTATTATTATTATTATTATTATTATTATTATTATTATTATTATTATTATTGCAGGTCCTCAGTCTCTTACTTTAGACACTCCTCCCTGCTGAACTTTGATACAGCTAATGACCTGGAAGTTGGAAGCTCCCTCTTCAGCCAGCCAGACCTGTCCACAGGGAACAAAACCACGTGTAGGCTTTCCCAGCTCTGGCCACACAAGGTCCTTCCCCATTATTATGGAGAACCCACGGCAGTGCTCATGGGCTCTAGCCCTATCACCTCTGGGTTTGGACACTATTGGACGTTCTTTTTTCGAAAGGCCAAGCAGTCCCGGGTAGAACCAGGGCTGGTGAAGACAGGGGTCTTTACTGAAGAAGCCAGGAACCCTGGTGAGAGTGAGCCCCCGATGGAGAGTGAATGGGTGCTTGGGAAGGTCTGGGGCTCTCTGCTGACAGAATCATAGAGTCATAGGCAGGTAGAGACTCTGGGGAGTGACCCAGCAGCTACTCTCTGGCTAGGGAGGTCCCCCTCCCCACCTTCTACCCATGATGTGGAGTCCTGAGCTTTTGAACTCTGTAACAGTATGTCAATTGAGCATTACTGGCTGGTCTTAGTTTGCAGCAAGTTTGTCCTCAAAGCCTTATGGGCAGTCAGCAGCTACCTCTGTAATGTGATTTGGGGATGGAGAGGTGTCAGAAGTGGCCCTTTGCCACTGAGCTTGGCAGTGCCTAAAACATCTGTCATTTGAACTTCATTCCACTGGGTTGAGAAGACTTTTCAGTCCTTTGGAGTCTGCTAGGAGCAGGGAGCCCCTGGGAGCAGGGAGAGCACAAGCCGGTATCGGCCAGTAACAGCCTAGCAGGGATTCTTTGGCTGAGACCAAAGTCCTTCAGCAATGAACACAGAATAGGTCTGGGTAGGTGGGAGGGGGGAGAGGTCCACTAGGATCTGGGAAGGGGTCATGGGAGGAACACTAGACAGGAGATCTGCCTTCTAGTCCTAACTCTATTGCCCACTTGCTATGGTCATCTCTCCTATCTGGGGCTCAGTTTTCCTACTTGTCCAATGAGGACATTGGACTGGGTAATCTCTGACGTCCTCTCTAGCTCTAACATTTTATGATTTTATAGTTTTGGCCACAGGATTTTAGAACTACAAGGGACCATCTAGTCCAACCCCTTCATTTTACACAGGAAGAAACTGAGGCACAGAATTAGGGCAGTGATCTATATAAGGCTGCATTGGTAAGAGGTAGCAGAAGCAGGATTCAAACTCCAGGCTTTTGACTTCTCTATGTTATCCTATATTGTGTGCCAGGACTGAGACTTGGATCCTGGCCTCAGCTCAGCCATTAGCCATATCGTGACCATGAGCCGCCAGGAGCTCCTTGACAGCAAGGACCGTCTTCTGCCATTCTTTGTATCCCTAGTGTTTTGCACAGTGCCTGGCACACAGTAGGTGCTTACTAAATGTTTGCTGACTGACTTAATGCTCTCTGGGCCTCATCTTCCCTATCTGTAAAAGAAGAGGGTTATTCTGGGAGACACACTGTCATTTTATGGTTCTAGATGCTGTCTCCTTTCCTTTCCCTCTCTCCCCTTAGTCATCTGTTTCAAGATCCTTAAATCTCTGGGAATGAAGGGATGTTATTAGGTGAAAGCCTCAATCTTAAAGCTTTGCAATATGGCACGGAATCATCAGGGCATTGTGTTTTTTAAATTTATTTTATTAATTTATTTTGATTTATCAACAATCACTTCCATATGCTTTTGAGTTTAAAATTTTTCTCCCCCTTCCTCCCTACCACCCTCCCCAAGACAGCACACAATCTGACATAGGCTATACATTTACATTCCTATTAAACATATTTTCACATTAGTGATGTTGTAAGTAAAAATTAAAACCAATAGGAGGAACCATCAGAAAGAGGAAACAAAACTCAACAGAAGAGAAAAAAATGATAGCGATTCAACTTCCATAGTTCTTTCTTTGGATGTGGATAGCATTTTCCATCACGAGGCCTCGGGAGATGTCTTAGATCCTTGTATTTCTGAGAAGGGTTACGTTTATCAGTATTAGCCATTGCACAATGTGGCTGTTGTTGTGTACAGCGTTCTCTTGGTTCTGCTCACTTCACTCGGCATCAGACCGTACTAGTCTTTCCTGGTTTTTCTGAAGTCAGCCTAAAATGACACACTGTCATTTTATGGTTCTAGATACTGTCTCCTTTCCTTTCCCTCTCTCCCTTTAGTCATCTGTTTCAAGATCCTCAAATCTCTGGGAATGAAGAGATGTTATCAGGTGAAAGCCTCAATCTTAAAGCTTTGCAATATGGCACAGAATCATCAGGGTATCGTGTTAACAACGATCCAACAGTATCTCCAAGAAAATGAAGAGGTACTACCCCCTGTCCCCAGGCAGCCAGGTCCCATAGAATACTGGGCTCTGGTGGGGTAAACTGATCTGTTTCCTCAGGAAATGTCATGAGGGGAGAAAGTGTGGAAGAATTCAGCACGTGAGGCTAGCAGGGCATTGGTCCCCACCTCTTAGAGCTTGAACGGACAAGGGACTTGGGAGGGGGGTCAAAGAGAGACAAAGTCCTCCCCAAAGAGAGCCAGTAGGTCTAGACCTGGGAATGTGGAGAAGGACTCAGGCTCCTGGAGGAGCCTGGAGGAGGCTGGGCAGCATTGTACAAGAGCACTGGGTCTGGAGGCTGAGAGACCAAGTGGAGCACAAATCCTGGCTATTTATCAGTTGTATAACCTGCAGTGAATCACTTCCTCTTGCTGGGTCTGCTCTTCTGTAAAATGGGGATAATAATATGCCATCTAGCTTATGGGGGGCATTGGGGTAAAAGTGCTTAGGAAACCCCCAAAGGGCTGTAGAAATCTGAATTAGTGTCATTATAGCCAAGTTAACACTTCATGGTCATGTGGAAGCTGGGCCATGTGTGTTTGTACTCACACTCGCCCATGTGGATAAAATTCGTTCTTCTTGACTTTCACTGCTGGGATAGTCAATATGGACACCTACATTTCTATCCTATCTCCTTTCCAAATGATCCTAATGACTTTGGACCAGTCATTTCTCGTCCTAGAGCCTCTATTTTACCTTCTGTGACATTGGGAAAAGTAGGGCAGCTAGGTGGTGCTGCAATGGATAGAGTGCTGGGCCTGAAGTCAGGAAGACAGCTCTTAGTGAGTTCAAATCTAGCCTCAGACACTTTCTAGCTGTGTTACCTTGGGCAAGTCACTTCTTCTTGTTTACCCTCAGTTTCCCCATCAGTAAAACAAGCTGGAAAAGAAAATGGCAAATCAAGCCAGTATCTATTCCAAGAAAACTAAAATGGGGTCACATTGGGGAAGCAAAGTCATTGTATTCCAAGTGAGACATCCAAGAGAGACATGTCTCTCCAAATTTCTCTACCCTTCCAGTCATGCAGGTCTGTGCACCTTGGAGTCATCCTTGGCCCTTCCCTCCCCCTCACTGCTGAATATCTAATCAGTTACCAAGGCTTGTTGAGCCTATCTACACATCTTTTACATTCATTCATCTTCTTCTCTCTACCAGACCTTTATCATCTCTGACCCAGATGACCATAATAGCTTCTGAACTGGTCTCCCTACATCCAGTCTCTTCCTCTCCAGTTCATCTTCTCCTCAATTGCCTGACATCGTTCCAGTAGAGCACTCTGATCAGGCAATGTGTTGTACACTAGAGTTTGAGACCCACCTCTCTACCAGCTGTGTAGACATGGATAAGTGTCTCAACCTTTGAGAACCTTATTTTCTTCATTTAGAAAGTAGGGATATTAGCACTTTACTTGTACTATCCCTCTGACAGGGTTTGGGGGAGGAAAATACTTTGCAAATAGGAGCTGGATTTATTATGTCGCCCTTCTAAAAGTGGCTTCCCCTCATTCACTGAACAAACTATAAACTCCTGACTCTGGCATTCAAGCCCTCTGCATTCTGGCTCCCCACCCTATCAGGATGGTCAATTGGAATATTCTCCAGCCTCTCTTGTCATCTAGGTTTCTCCATCTTTGTGTCATTGTTCATGCCAGGCCCCATGCCTTCCATGGACTTCCCCGTCCCTGTCTTCAGCTGTTAGAGTGTCACTCTTTTCATTCAAAGCCTAGCTCAGGCATCACCTTCTCTGCAAAGTTTTCTGTACCTGACACCTCTAGATGAAGGTTACCTCACCCTCCTCATATTTCCCATCACACTGTGCCTTAATCCATCCTCACAATGTTCTTGTTCACTTGTGTATGTAACTCGAGTCCTGGGACTCAGGTTACATGTACATGTCTTTCCCCCATTAGATTCTGTTCGCGGAGATTAAGACCTGTGGCATATGTCTTTGTATATCCAGGACCCAGCCCTAGGCCTCCCATATGGTACAAATTTAATAAAAGTCTATTGAATTGAATTAGGGTTGAATCAAGTAGGGAGAAGAACCATTCCCAAGGCTGGGATAAGAACAAATGTGGTCAAAACAATATACACAATGACTACCACACTGTGAATGGAAAGGACAACCATGAAACAGTTGAAAATGAATGTTATGAAATTACAAAGAACAAGCTTGGGGCCAGAGAAGAGGGATGAGAAGGCACCTTCTTACTTCTCTGCAGAGGCTGGGGTGGGACATTCACAGTCTGGGAAAAGACATCAATTTCAGATGTTTCTGATATATTGATCAGTTTTGCTGACTTTCCCCCCTCTTCCTTTTTTTCCTTTCCTTTCCTTTTTAAATCTTCATTATAAGGGACAGCTCTCTGGGAGGGGAATCATTTTACAGAGCAGGAAACTGAGGCTCACAGAGATTGAAGTCACTTGCCCAAGGACATCCTAAATCTTGAGCTGGAAGGAAGCTCAGAGGTTACCTAGTCCGACTTAGCATTTTACAGGGGAAGAAACTGAGGCCATGGATGTGAAAGTACCTGACCAAGGTCAGACATAGGATCAGAGATTTAAAGATTTGAGGGACCCCCAAGGCCAAGTAGTCTAACTCCTGCCTGACCAAATCCCCTCTACAGTGGTACCAGCAAGTGGTCATCCAGCCTTTTCTTGAAGGGGAAGTGAACTAGAATCGGTGGAATGGTTGGTGTGAATCAGATCCAGATGAATGGTCCCTGTGGGTGCTTCCTCCTCCCTTTGAAGATCAAAATGACTGTTAAAGCAAGTCCCAAATGTGTTCAGTGCCCTGCTCTGGACAGAGAAAGGCTCCAGGAAACTTCAAGCTAATCCAAACCCTCTTCATCACTGCTCTAGCACAATAAACAACGTGGCTGCTGCTTCTTCCTCCTCTGATCCTCACCCCATGCCTACCCCATCCTGCTTCCTCTCCCTGTTTTCTGGATTTTCCCCAGATCCTATCTTCTTATTTTACAAGGCCGCTGTAACCTCCTCCTCCCAATTCAGTCCAGTTTCCCACTCCCTTATTACCGATTCTGTTCTTGGAGGTATATCACAGTTGTGGGTCTCATCTTCCCAGGTTCCTAGCAGTGATACCTAGAAAGCATTGCCTTACTTGCATTAGAGTCTCCAGGGCACCCGGTTCATTAGCTGCCCTATTCCCATTGGTGTGTGTACTTCTGAAGCCATATGAGTTTAATTTGTGCCTCTTTTTTTGGATGTTGTCTCTTATGGATTACTGGTCCTTTCTCTGGCTCTTATTGTACTAACTAGCTCCCTTGAAAGATTCATGTGAGCTTCCTCTCCCTCCCTTTTTTAAATTTGAAGTCCTCTTGCTTTGATTTGAAAGACTTCAGGAAAATATATTATTACCAGACCTTATACTCTTTGGCTAATTGCCTCCCAGCATCAGCACCCCAGGGACAAATGAGTTAGAGCTTTGGTTGCAGCCCATTTCTAGTGTTTCCCTTCTAGAGGCAGCTAGGTGGTGCGATGAAGCAAGTGCTGGGCCTGTAGTTAAAAAGATCTAAGTTCAGAACAGGCCTCAGGAACTTACTAGCTGTGTGACAGTGGGTGAATCATTAAAAAAACCCCCGACAACCTCTGTTTGCCTCAGTTTCCTCATTTGTAAAATGAGGATAATAACAACACCTACCTCCAGGATTGTTGTGAGGGTCAAATGAGACAATAATTGTTAAGTACCTGGCACATAGTAGGTGCTATATAAATGTTAGTTGATGATAGTGGTAGTGGTGCAGGGGATAGAGTTCTGGGTGTGGCATCAGGAAGGCCCGACTGCCCCAGGATTGAACCAAGTTGGATTGTGAGTCTTGATTCGGAGCAAATGGGTCCCTTTGTGAGAAGATAGTAGATGGGTTCCCCAGCCCTCTGGGCCCACCGACATATTTTTAGCATTAACCAAGACATGCCGTCTCTTACTTTTGCATACTTGGCACTGGCTGTGAACCATGCCTGGAAGACTCTCCTTCACCTCTGCCTCTTGAAACTTCAAGAGGCTTTTCTCGATTCCCCCAATTGTCAATATCCCATCTCCCAAATCACTTTAGATTTCTTTGGTATAGAGCCTGTGGATACTTCTCTGTGGAAATGTTATATCTCCCCAATAGATTGTGAGCTCCTTAAGGGCAGGGACTGTCTCAGGCTTGCTTTGTACCTCCAAGGCCTTGCAGTACCTGGCACAGAGAAGGCTCTTATGATATATTTGTTAGTTGATTGATTCTCTCCATTTGAAGGATTAGATTTTAGATGGAAATCCACAAGTACTTGTTTCTGAAAATGCTCTGCCTCAGATTCTTTAACTATTAAAAGAGAAAAATAATAGAAGATACCATGCAGGGTTGTTGAATGAATAATGAATGAATGAAAAAGCACATATTAAATACTTGCCATGTGCTAAGTGCTGAAGAAACAATATATAGAAAAGTCAGACCATCCTTGTGAGAGAAATCATTATTTCTCTCTTGTATTTAATAACTAATTATTGAATTAAGTCCAAGGTTTTTTTTTTCCCTTTTCCACTTTGTTATTCAGAAATCAGCCCTTATAGGTTACTCTGGTAGCCTTTGAAGTACAAGGCTGATAGTGAGAGGGAGAACTCAGATCTGTCCAAAAGGTAAAGTTCGGTGAATTGCTCCATTCTGGCCTATTGTGTCTTCTCAGACAGGTATGGGAAAATGTGGATTCTCTCTTTTGTGATATGAATATAGATAAGTCTCTTTTGACTAAAACTGAGTGATCAGAGTCACATACCCCAGACCCTCATTAGAATAGGGCCACTTCTCATTATAATATTTATTCTCTCATTAGTTGTTAACCAATCAGAGCTGATTTCCACCCTCAGGAGCACCAACTCTTCCAAGGGCATATGTGTTGAGTAGGTTCCATGAGGGGTCTTTTGATCTAAGAGAGACGGCCAAATGACCATCCTTTTATTAATAATACACTAACAACAACAACAATTAGCACCATTAATAAAATGATTAATTACCCAGAAACTATATCTCTTAAACTTTTTATATGTCATATCTTGTTAGGGATCTGTAAGACGTTGAGGGCCACAGGCTGTTCGTGAGACTTCACTGATGGGCGAAGGCCCCTCTTGGGTGTTAGTACATGAGCAGAATATCCTGGCTCGGTTCTCTGTCCACAGACCTGGCACTTCCCAGTCAGCAAAACTCTGACGCTAGGCAAGCTCATACTATAAAACAATGTTGCTAGCTCAAGCGCAGTCAGCTCTAGCACAAAGATATATCCAGTATTGCTAACTTATGTATCAAGTATTGCTAGTTCATGTATCAAGTATTGGGAACATTCCGGGAACGAGAAGTACATATTGTTTTATGGGAACAGCACGGGAGAAGGACACAGTCAGGATAATGTTGATAAGGACTTGTTGATACTTTGATTGGTATTCGCATGAGAAAAATTCTTGGTGTTGTCTGCTGGTAAAGATATGTAAACCTTGTTGCTTTGTTCACTGTTACATTGTGGTATGTTCCCATGAGTCAAAGATATAAAACACTGAAGGCAGGACCAGCGGGTTGTTGCTTGCCCGCTTGAGCTGATGGCTGAGTAAACCTTTTGAAACTACATCTCTCTGTCAACTCCACTCCTTCGTTATCCGGGGACGCCCGAAGACTGCAGGTGAGTATGACCCAGGCAGCCCTCCTCAAGTAACGAGGACATTACAATATCTGCTCTCAAGGAGCTCACATTGGTAAGGAAACACATGGAAGAGTTCAACTGCAGGTCAGAAAGATCCCACAGTCCTTAGGGTGCAGCAGCAAAGCAGATGATAATGACTCTTCTTTAATGTCATTTGCACACTTCTGATGGTGAACCATTTGGCAGTGCTATGATAGCACCACCATCTGACAGCATTCTCAGGTGCATACACTGTGGGTTAGCCTAGTCTTTTCCCTGAAAGGTGACAAAGCTGTGTAAGAGACTGGATTGCTCCAGGGCAGACCTGCACAAGTTGGCAGTAGGTAGGGGCCAAAATTAAAATAGGCTAAACTTCTTTGGGCCGCAGATAGGTTTTTAGAGACAGACTGATGATGGTTGGTCACCACGTGTCACATGACAAACTGGAGAGAGTACCACAGTGACAGCCCACCCTCCAAGTTACATGACAGGCACAATAGTGACTAGTGGAAGGCAGGTTAAGTGAGGCACAGATAAAACACTCATTACTTTACTTTCTTTTACATCCTCCACATTTTTTGTGGGCCACCCAATAATCCTTTAGCAGGCCGAATATTATGCAGGTCTGCTCCCTAGGGCTAAGGCTTAAGCTAAACCTCCTTTGATTGGCCAGCTTCCTGGTAACTAACCCAAGGGCATAAAAAGCTACCCTCCCCCCCACCCTCACCTTGGGGTCAGGGCTCTTCAGATTTGGCAGCGGTATAGTGATGGGAATCACCAAACCGGATTCTGCTGACCAGATAGACATGTGCATATGGAGGCAAGGGAGGCCCATACCTACTCAAACTAAGTGCTCTGACATCTCTGCCATCACTTTTCTATGCCATGGCTAAGTAACCCTCATTCTGTTAACCGTCAAATGACCTGGGCTTGCCTTAGTTTGCTCCAGTTGTCATTCAGTTGTTTCAGTTATGTCTGATTCTCTGTGACTCCATTGGGGGTTTCTTGGCAAAGATACTGGAGTGGTTTGCCATTTCCTTCTCCAGCTCGTTTTACAGATGAGGAAACTGAGGCAAACAGGGTGAAGTGACTTGCCTAAGGTCATATAGCTAGAAAGTGTTTGAGACCAGATCTGAATTCATGAAGATGAGTCTCCCTGATTCTAAGCCCTGGTTCTATCTACCAGGCAAACCTAGTTACCCCAGTACCAAACCCAAACTAGCAGAGGAGAAATCCAAGTCAGGCCCACCCATTACTAGTGGAGAGAACTTTCATTTCATCTTCAGTTACTGTTGCCAAGCCACATTGAGGGGGGCAGTGTGCCTTCTGGGATGATGGTCGTGAGATATGAGTGGCCTGGAAGTAGGACCAGTGATCTGGGAGTGCTACCACTCCTGGGGCTCTTGGGTTTACCTGTCCATCCATGGCAGTTGAGCAGCATCTGGTGTTGATGATGGAGAGGAAGGTGGACCCCTTCTCCACAGTGATTACCCCTCAATGATGGCTATAGGGTCTGGCTTAGAAGCAAGGCTCCTGCTCTAGGGAGCATGCCATTCTTAAGACTTGAGTTAGGCGTCCTAGACTATCCCCATCAAGGTCCAGATGGGCAAAGTGTTTGTGTATTAAGTACCTCCTATGTTCCTGGCCCTAGGCTGGGTGGTGGGAGTACAAGTACAAACAATGACTGAATCTACTCATAAGGAATTTACGTGCTAATAATGGAGACAACACATATGTAAGTTTATAAGCATAATATAAAGTTAATAAATACAAATATATGGGAAATAGTAGCTACAAGGTAGTTTGGGGAGGGAGAGCACTAACAATTGGGGAGAATTAGGAAGGGTTTCATGTGGAAGGTGGGGTTTTAGCTGAGCCTTGAAAGAGGAGAGAGATTCTGTGAGATGGAGGTGAGGAGTGAATGCTTTCCAGGCATGGGGGATGACCAGTGCAAAGGCAAAGAGATGGGGGATGATGTGCCATGTGTGAGGATTAAAGAGAAGGCTAGTTTGACTGGATCGCAGAATGCATAATGGAGTGTAATGCCCACTGGAAAGAAAGGTTGAGACCAGGTTATGAAGAGCATCAAAAGCTAAGCAGAAAAGTTTGTATTTTATGTAGTAGATGCAAAGCTAACATTTCAGTACTAGCTGGTAACAGAGCCCCAGTGCCCCACTTCTTGTGGACCCCAACAATTTCCTAAGGAAACTTTAAGCTTACTTTTTGTCCTGTTTAGTCACTCAGCTCACCAAATCCCAATGCTTTCATAGGTTGTAAAGATATTTTCCTTAAATATCTCTTAGAATGATTAGAATACAATGTTCAGTTGAGATCTACTGTCTAGGACTTTGTATGCATAATTCCAAATTGTTTTCCAGAATGGCTGTACTAATTCACAGTTCCACCAACAATGCAGTAGTCTACCCATCTTCCCACATACCCCCTGGTATTGACTATTCTCATTTTTTGTCATCTTTGCCAATTTGTAGGGTGTAAGTTGAAGTCTCAGGACTGTTTTGATTTGCATTTTTCTTATTATTTGTTTTTTTTTTTTTAGGCAATTGGGATTAAGTTTAGGTCACACAGCAGGTAAGTGTCAAGTATTTGGTCTGAGGCCAAATTTGAACTCAGATCCTCCTGACTTCAGGGTCGGTGCTTGTAGCCACTGTGCCACCTAGCTGCCCCTTATTCAGATCATTCTTCATGGGGCTGTTAATAGTTTTCAGTTTTTTAAAGATATGTTCATATCCTTTGACCACTTATCTATTGAGGAGTGGCTTTTGGTATATATATATATATATATATACGTGTGTGTGTGTGTGTATATATATATGTGTGTGTATGTGTGTGTATATATATATGTGTGTGTATATATGTATGTGTATATATATATATATATATGAGTGGCTTTTGGTATATATATGTGTGTTTGTATGTATATATATATGTGTGTATATATATATGTATGTATATATATGTATGTGTATATATATATATATATGAGTGGCTTTTGGTATATCTATCTATCTATCTATCTATCTATCTATCTATCTATATATATATATATATATATATATATGTAATGGGATATATGTATAAAACCAAAACCCACTTCCCAGTACACAAATGGTCAAAGGATACACACACACACACACACACACACACACACACACACACACACACATGCATAGTCTTATGTGTATGATCATATATATAGTTGTAGCTATAGATAAATTTGTATAGATATCTGTTATCTATATATTTGGGATGCCAAACCTTATGTGAGAAATTTGATACAAGAATTATTTACCCCTTCCCAACCACCTCCTTTCTTATCCTAGGTGTATTGATTTTGTTTGTGCAAAAGCTGTCTATTTTATCTTTTATAATTGCTTCTATTCCTTGTTTGGTTAAGAATACATCTCTTACCCATAGCTGTGAGAGGTATACGACCTATTTCTCTTCTAAGTTTTTTTTAATAGCATGTTCTTTAATATGAAGGTCACATATGCAATTTGAACCTACTGTGAAAGACTATGTCTTAATTATCTTGCATCTCAGTGTCTTAACACCTGGCCAAGTGCACAGCAGGGACTAAAATGTTTCAGGGATTGAATTGCCTTTCTCCTTTCCCCATAGCAACTGGAAGCCAAGCACAAATTTCATATATTACAAGCCCTGGAGACTGTTATCACCTCAGGCCCTTTCCTCAGTGCACATTGGCTCCAAACCTTCACCAGATTGGCCCTGAAGCACGTGATTCAGGTTACGGTAAGCCCTAAGTAGAACAGCCCTCTGCTTCCAGGGACAGATCTCATGATGGTACTCATAGTTATTATAGGATACCCCCGAGCCTATATATATCCTCAGAGCCTCAGGTTACCTAAGGATGTGAGACAGTTGGGTGAAGATGTCAGTGGAAGAAATAAGGAAGTGGGATGATTGGTTTCTGATTTCAGCTAGGGAAAGAATGACATGAAATACAGACATACCTTGCAGCTATTGAGGGTTTGGTTCCAGACCACTGCAATAATGCAAATATCACAGTAAAGCAAGTCACACGAATTTTTTGGTTTTCCAGTATACATAAAAGTTATGTTCACACTATACTGTAGTATCCAATAGTATTATGGCTAAAAAAACACACATACCCTAATTAAAAATACTTTATTGCTAAAAAAAAAATACTAACCATCATCTGAACCTTCAGCGAGTCATAATCTTTTTTCTGGTGGAGGGTCTTGCCTCAGCGTTAATGGCTGCTGACTGATCAGGGCAGTGGTTGCTGAAGGTTGGGGCAGCTGTGGCAATTTCTTAAAATAAGGCAACAATGAAGTTTGACACATCGACTGAGTCTTCCTTTCATTTGATCTCTTAGAGGCCATTGTAGGGGCATTAGCTGGCCTAATTTCAATATTGTTGTGTCTCAGGGAGTAGGGAGGCCTGAGGAGGGGGGGAGCGGTAGGTGGGTGAAACAGTCAGAACACATATAACATTTACCTACTAATTTCACCATCTTATATGGGCATGGTTCATGGTACCCTAAAACAATTATAATAGTAACCTCAAAGATCACTGATCATACTGATCACCATAACAGACATAATAATAATGAAAAATTTTCAAATATTATGAGAATTACCAAAATGTGACAGAGAGACACAATGTGAGCACATGGTATCTGAAAAAAAATGGCACTGATAGACTTGCTTGATGTAGGGTTGCCACAAACCTTCAATTTGTAAAACAAAACAAAATAAAACAAAATATCTGTGAAGCATAATAAATTGAAGCACAATAAAATGAGGTATGCCCGTGGTTTATTTTGTCAGGGTTCTGTAACCTCTGACCACTGAGACTCAGGACCTTTTGAAAAAAAATCATCCCTGTCCAGCCCTTTGGTATAGTCTGCACCCAAGACTTCAGGCAGCTCAAAGTATAGCCCACTGCAGAAGGATGTTCCCAGAGACACTTATATAATAGAGCAACACAAATATGGACATACAGGAATAGCTATACTCTGCTACTCAGTTCTTCTTCCTTATAACACCTTCAGCCTTACTTCACTGGAATAATGACCAATTTAGAGAACACGAGCCTTCATAGTTTCAGGGTTCTTCCAGAAGGAACCTGCCAGCACCTTGACCTTTTCTTGTCCTGTGACATCCCAGTCTAGGTCAAAAACTTGAATTTAAAAGACCGATTCTCACTGTTGTAAACAAAGTCCCCTGAACTGCCAGGCTCATTCTGAGGAGATGATGCATTTCACCTCCTGTCGCAAGGTTTTCTGGATTCAAGACCCACCCACCAAAGTCAGGTAGGGTCTTGGGAATGGTTGAAGCCTTGGTTCCTTGAGCCACAGTAAAGAAAACCATTTATCTGAGTGTCAATTGAGGCAGTGGTTTATGCTGCCTGAGCCTAAACACATGGAGGCCATTGACTCCCCCCTCCCCCAAACTACCTGGACTAAGTGATACCTTGCCTGTAAGGTCATCTGGTCATTGCTTGAAAAATTCCATAATCTCAGAGTCGGAAGAGACCTCAGAGTCCTTCTGGTCTAACTCATACCTGAACAAGAATGCCCTCTACAATAGACCTTGCAAGTAGACATCAAGCTTGTTCTTGAAGATGTCCAGGGAGGGAGAAACCGTTACCTCTCAAGGCAACCCATTCCACTTCAGATAGCAATCATTCTGTGGCCTAGCATAATGTCTGGCACATAGTAGGCTCTGATTCTCTTCCCTTAATGAATATTTGTTGTTTGTCTTGACATTGAGCCTAAATCTATCTCCTTGGAGGTGTAAGAGCTAAGTTGCTCCCAGTTCTGCCCCTTGGGGCCAAGCAGAACACAGCTAATCCTTTTGTGTGACAGTCTTTCAAATACTTGAAGACAGAGATCATGGCCTCCCTAAGTCTTTAGTTCTCTAGCCTCCACATCCCTAGTTTCATTGGTCCTGCCTAAGCCTTCTTTTCTTCAAAGAAGAGAACATCCTCAGTTCCTTTCTAAGACAGCTGTCATGTTGCCCTTAAGGCTTCAGTTCTTTAACTGACCAGTTCCTTTGACTGACCTTGATTGTCATCCACTGGGTCAGCTGCCTCTCCCAACTTTGTGTCAGTCGTCACATTTGACAAGCGTACCATCTATGCCCTTGTTCAAGTTATTGATAAAAATGTTGAACAGCACAGGTTTCAGCATAAATCCTTGACCACCCTACTATAGTCCTCTCTCCATGATGATATCAGACCATTAGTGGGGACTCTTTGAATTCAATCCATTCAGAATCCAGCTAACTATATGTAGGATTGTCCAGCCCATGTCTTTCCATATGGTTTACAAGGATCATATGAAGGACTTTGTCAAAAAGCTTTGGTAAAATCTAGGAAAATTACAGAGATTGCATTCTCCTGGCCTTGCCTTGTGTGATTTGATCTTGTTGAAACCATTTAGGCATTTTGTGAGCACTGCATCTAGTATTTTGTCAGGAATCAAAGTCAAATTCACTCCACTCCCTTCCCTTTTTGGAAAACCAAGAAGGCATTTTCCCGTCTCCATTTCTGTGGCACCCTTTCCATTCTCCATGATCTTTTGAAGACCTCATTCCTTTGAGTATGTGGGAATGGCATTCACCTGGGCTGAGGGACTTGACTTAGATAATGAAGGCTGAGTATTCTCTTGCTATCTCCTTACTCGGGAATGATTTCTTACCCCAGGCTCCACCTTCAGTCACGATGACTCATTTGGGAGAAGTGTCTCATCCAGGGGGACCCACTGCACACAAGTATTTCTTAAGGGCCTCCTATATTGCCAGGCAGTATTCTGGGTTCTGGGGACACAAAGGCAATGGATAAAATGACCACAGCTCACAAGGAGCTTATATTCTAATGGGGGAGACAGCAATGACATATTTATAAACATATAGAATACATATACAGTGAATAAATGCAAATCTGTACCAAGAAGTTAAATCCAGGTTGTTTGGGAGAAAGGCCACCAGCAGCTGGGGGAGTGGGGGGACTCATGGAAGGCTTCACATAGATAGCTCAGCTTCATCTCAAAGGAAGAAAAGTACTTTATGAGAATGAAGTGTGGAGAAGGAAGTACATCTGGGTCGAGGGCACAAGCAATTGAAAGGCACAGAGACTGGAGATGGAGGGAGAAGCTATTCACAGAATTTGAGAGGGAGAGTAATGTCCAATGAGGCTGGAGAGATAGATTGGGGCCAGGTTGTGAAGGGCTTCAGAAGCTAAATAGAGGAATTTATGTTTTATCCTAGAGCCAATTAGAAGCCCCTAAGTTTATTAAGAAGAGGAATGACATGATCAGATCTATACTTAAAGAAAATCACTTTGGCAGCAGTGTGGAGGATGGACAGGAGTAAGGAGAGATTTGAGATAGGAAGGCCAGTTGTTGTTGTTCAGTCATGTCTGCCTCTCCCTGACCCCATTTGGTGTTTTCTTGGCGAAGATACTGGAGTAATTTGCCATTTCCTTCTCCAGCTCATTTTACAGATGAGGAAGCTGAGGCAAACAGGGTTAAGTGACTTGCCCAGGGTCACACAGCTTGGAAGTGTCTGAGGCCAGATTTGAACTCATGAACATGAATCTTTCTGACCCCAGGCCTGGTACTCTATCCAATGCAGCACCACATAGCTGTCTAAGAAGGCCAATTAGGATGTTGCAATAGTCTAGGTGAAAGGCAATGAAGGCTGAATTAGGGTGATAGCTATATGGGTGAAGATAAAGGGGCCTGGTGGGGGAGATATTGTGGAGACAGAAGCAGCAACATTTGACAACTGATTGGATATGTAGGATGAGGGAAAATGAGGAGTTGAAGATACACCAAGGTTATGAGCCAGAGAGACCTGAAATGCTGCTGCCTTTGGCAGAAATAGGAGAGTCTGGAAGAAGAGCAGGCTTGGGAAGAAAGATACCAAGTTCTGTTTTGGACATGTTGAGTTTAAGCTACCTCCGAAACATGCAGTTTGAAATGTCCCACAGGCAATTGGCAATACGGGATTGAAGCTGAGGGGAGACACTGAGACTGGACACATAGATCTAGGAGTCATTGGCATAGAGATGATAGTTAAGCCCATGGCAGCTGATAAAATCACTGAGAGAGTTTAGAGAGAGAAGACGACCTTGGACAGAACCTTAGGGAGCACCCATGATGAAGGGCTGTTATTTGTATGATAAATTTGGAAAGGGGACTGTGAAGGAGCAGTTAGGTAGGAGGAGGAGAACCGGGAGAGAGGACTATCCAGGTCAAATGAAGTAGAGAGATCAAGAGGGATGAGGGCTGGAGAACACCATTAGATGTGGCCATTAAGAGATAGGGATGAAGGATGCCATCTGCCTCCTGATGGAGAGGTGATGGATTCAGGGTGTAGAATGAGGCAGGTTTTTCTGGGCACAGCCAATGTGGGAATTTGTTTTGCTTGAATGTATATTTGTTATAAGGGTTTAGTTTTGGTTTTTCTTTTTTTTTTTAATATTGGCAGAAAGTGGGAGGGAAATAAAGTAGATTTTTGTTCATTGGAAAAGTTTAAAAAAAATTATAGATTTTGGGCTTGAAGGGACCTTAAAAGGACACTGAGTTCAACCCACTTATTTTACAGTTGAGGAAACGGAGGTGTACTTTCTGAGCAACTTAAGTTAAATGACTTGACCAAAGTCACATAGTAAATGAGATAGGATTTGAACCTAGGTCTTCTCATGTCTCTTCGTGTAGTGCCTTAAAGACTATGCCACACTGCTTCTCCAGCTGATTTGTAACTTCAGAAAGAGCAGTCAAGTGATGAGACCGAAAGTCAGATTGCAAAGTATTGAAGAGTAAGAGGAGGGAAAATGGTTGCAGTGAGGGTAGACAGCTTTTTCTAGGAGTTTGGCTGAGAAAGACAGATTAGATACACAGACAGATAGAGCATTTAGTAAGCACTTACTACAAATCAGGAAGCTAGAGAGGGGCAACGAGCCTGGCAAGGAGGTAGACCGTGTAGAGGGTGAGTTGAGCTGGGAGTGAAGCATGAGAGCAGCATGGCCTGGGCCTCACAAGAAATGGTGATCCCAGCCAAGAACTGGAGAGCAGGCCTCAAGGCATAGTCATACTCTGGGCAACACCAGGAAGCTGGAAAGGGAGGAGAGAGATTGGGCAATAGCTTCAAGGGATAGTAGGAATTAATGAAGGTTCTTTAAGGATGGTGTGACATATAAAATGTTTGAGAGATGTAGTTTCTGGGTAATTAATCATTTTACTAATTATGCTAGTGGATAATTAATGAAAGGGGTCATTGGCACCCTCAAATGCCAGAGACCCCTCATGGAACCCACTCAACACTTATATGCCTTTGGAAGAGTAGGTGTTCCTGTGGGTGGCAATCAACTCTGATTGGTTGACAATTAATGAGAAGAATGACTATTATAATGAGAGGTGGATCCAATTCTAATGAGGGGCTTGGGGACATGACTTTGATCATTCTACTCCCAGACCACCCCCAGCCTGGGCAATCTAGACAAGGATCTACCTCCCACCCTAGCCTGAGTAGAACACAGTGGGCTTCCCCACTTGGGTGGGGTCTGAACAAGATTGAGGAGAGTTAATTCAATCTCATTATCAGCAGTGTCCTTGGATGCTGAGTTGACCCAGTAGAGAATGAGGGGATAGGAAGGGAAAAAACCCTGGGATCTCCCCAATAATTGGTTATTTAACGATCATTTCTCTCAATGGGGAAGTCTTGGGAATGGTTGAAGGCTATAGAGAAGGAAGCACTAGATATGGAGAGGTTGAAGATTCTAGAGAGAGAGAAGATAATTAAGGATACAATCTGCTGAAGAAGATGGGAGGGGATGGGAGTACCTAGGTACTGAGGTTAGGCTTTAGGGCATGGGGGAAAGGAGGAATGAGTGGGAGATGCTGTCAAGGAGTTTTTAGATGAAAAGAAAGGGAAAAGAGGGAGCTCACATTGAATGGCTTTAATTTTTTCTTAGAAAAGTTGGCAATCTAACTCCCTGAAGTCCTGGCATTGCTTAGGGCTTGAACCCTACCTCTCTGTACTGGTCACTAATCCAGGTAAATTCTCCTTCCAGTGTTACCAATGAAGGTAACTTTGCCATACCCCCAGCATTTCTGCCCCTGCCTTTGACAGGTCTCTTCCCAATAGGTGGTTGCTGTCTATACCTGACTCAGGGGCGCACACTGCAGCCATCAGAGCTGAGGGAGCCTAAGATGGCTATACCCTGGGAGACTGTAGCATCTGCCTGCCTTCCTCTTTCCTAGTCCAGGCTACTCTGCCTTCCTTAAGTTGTGGTACCCCACCCTCAGCAACTTCAAGTACCACTCCCTGATCTTCTAGTGGCTTTATCTCTACCTTCATTTGTAGGCCTTGCTAAACATCCAGTCCAATTCTTGTAGGAGGCTCTGTGTCTATGGGGGTATGTGACAGAGAGAGAGCCTTACACACATGGCAGTGGAAAGGCCAGCTTACCAAGAGGGCTCAGACAATGTAAAGCTAGAGGCCCATGGCCAACAGCACTAAAGAGTCTTCCTTGCCATAAAGTATGCTAAAATATATGAGGGGCAGAGCTGGATTTGGACCTGGGTCGCCAAGGGCTCCTGGGCCCCACTTCCTACAATCTGTGCTGCTTTGTGTATGTAAGTGTCTGCCCTCAGGGATGGGATGTTCCCATCTCAGGAAATGGAAAGCTTCTGGAAGGCTTTGTACAGATGGTTTAACTTTTTCTTAGCCTGAAGATATGTTTATTTCAAGGCAGAGATATTGAATGAAATGGGATAGTAAGAAAATTTGCAATAAGACATTCTTCCCATAAATGTGAGGCATGTTCTCCCACAAATACACATATTCTCAGTGGGAAAAGATTACATATGAGGAGCCTACACATATGTGTGCTTATTTTTCAGAGCACCAGGGCCACCCCAAATGCCCCCAGGCTGCATTGACAAGGCTGGTGCAAGTATGGGCTGGTGAGAGCTTCAGTGCCCTCATCTCCACAGGAGATATAGCTGGGGAAGAGGAAGTGGAAGAGGAGGAAGAGGAGGACAAGGAGGAGGCAGAGGAGGAGGAAGAAGAAGAAGATGAGGAGGAAGAAAGAGGAGGAGAAGGAGAAAGAGGAAGAGGCGGTGGAGGAGGAAGAGGAAATACATGTGCAGGGGCAGTTCCCACCTCCACGCCTGCAGCATCCATCCCCCTATCTTCTAGTGATCCCATCTCATGGCTCTCTCTGGGCCTGCTCCTCACTGGACATTGCTCTGCTGGCCTCCCTAGGCCTGTTGGCCTGCCTGAGCCTTTTGGGCTTTGCTAGCCTCCCCAGGCTTCACTGATATTACTTTATTAGTCTCAGCATCTCTGCTGGACATTGCTCCCTACTACCCTCTTCTGGGCTCATCTCTTCAGGGCCAGCAAAATCATATCAACTTTAGGTCAAGCTGACAGATCCTGCCTATACCCAGTTAACAAAAGTTAGCTAGAGCTCCCCCAGGATAAGATTAGGTCTTTCCTTTTTGACCCTTCCATCTCCCTAAATATCAAATCTTTATATTACAAATAAATTATATAACTCAGTGTTCCAATACTCTTAATCTTCCCAAGATCCTCTCTGGCTTAGCTGCAAATGGATTTGAACAAAAAAAAAAAGAGTTTGGTGAGGGAGGTGAGGTCAGTGTTTCCCACCTATGGAACCCCAACTCCTGTCTTTCTTATGAGTATCTATCAGCTACAAAGCCTAGGGGGCTTTGGAGCTGTGTTTTGGTCTGTGAAAGTCTCAGTCTCCTGACAACATCACGCCATCAAAGGCTTTTGTAATCGGGAGACACATGACATAGTGATCATGGAGTCCAACCCATACCCCAAATGACTTGCCATTTGAGCATACCTGCTCAGTGGCCATCTGGCTCCAATGAGGCAGAAGCCATCACCTGACACAGCCTAGTACCTTTTGGACAGCTCTTATCAAGGACATTTTTCCTGACATCAAACTTTATCTTGACCCTTCATAATTTCCACCCATCACTCCTAATTCTTCCCTTTGGAGCTATGCAGAAGAAGCCAAATCCCTCTTCAGCATGACATTACTTCAAATACTTGAACAAAGTCACCTCCTGAATCTTCCCTTCTCCAGCCTAAACATCCCCAGTTCTTTGAGCTGATCCTCCCATGACACAGCCCAAGGCCCTTCCCCATCCTGGCTGCCTCCCTCTGGATGCTCTTCCAGTATTTCAAAATGGGGGTACCCACAGATAATCATGCTACTCTAGATATGGCTTGACAGGTATGCCTCTTTAAATGCAGCCCTAGAGGGCATTAGCATTTCTCTCTGCCACATCAAACCCATGACTTCTGTTGAGTTTACTTACACAAAAGCCCACAGATAATTTTTAGACAACCTGTTATCTTCCCATGGCTCCCTCTCTTCCCTGTACTTGTGAAGGTGATTTTTGAACAAATGCCCCGAATTTAAGCAACAAGTAAGGGAAGAGTCTCTCTCTAATGCCAGGAGGCAGATTCACCCTCATGGGTATGCCTGAGACTTGGCAGGAGGAAACCCATGCCTGAAATATGGCTCTGGTTGTGCACACCTCATCCAAAAGGAATAGGATCATTAAAAGGGGGTAATAATATTGTATGTTAATTATGCACCTACAATGTGCTAGGAATTGTGCTAAATAAATGCTGGGAACATCAGCATACATTGTTGTCCAACTCTTCATGACCCCATTTGGGGTTTTCTTTGCAAAGATACTGGAGTAATTTGCCATTTCCTTCTCCAGCTCATTTTACAGATGAGCAAACTGAGGTAAATAGGGTGAAGTGACTGCAAAGGGTCACACCACTAGTAAGTGTCTAAGGCCAGATTTGAACTCAGGAAGATGAGTCTTCCTGACTCAAGGTCCAGGGCTCTATACACTGAACCATCTCACCACCCATAGATATGCATAGCCTGTAAACCTAGTCATCCTCTGAACTCTTGAAAACTGCTTTCCCCAAATCTAGGCTGCATGGCAGATGGGCCTGGCTTTTTTTTCTTCTTTCTCACAAACTCCAAAAGCCAGCATTTACTCCCCCCTCCCCAAGGTTCCCATCATTTCCACCCCAGCAACCAGTTCTTAATGTTTTAATGAGAATCAGATTAAGACTAGAATTTTCCCCTGTTGGTTTCTCCACCTTTTGAAGCATGAACTGATCATTAAGGCAAGTCAGAAAGTTACTAGCAACCCTGCTTTGGGCAGAAGGAGGGAGCTCCTGCTGAGGTCTCCTAATTGAAATACCCATCCCTGTATCATGCCTTTCTGCCAAGTGTGTGATCTGCTTTATGAATTTCTCATCTGTTCCTTCTTCCTGTCCATGATTTTCTCACATGAGTATGCCATTTTCTTTTTTTGCTTTTAAACTTGTTTATTCTTTTTAAAAACCACATTTTATTGATGCCTTTTGTCTTTTATTCATTTCCCATCCCTCCCCCTTCTAATTGAGCCTTCCCTTGTGACAAAGAAGAATAATTAAGCAAAACCATCTGATATAGAATCCCTTTCTGACATGCATTCACAATTTAATCACTTTTGTCCTGTATCTCCTAGTCTGGAGGGAGGAGGGAGGTTTCATTATCCCTTCTATGGAGTCTTTAGTCCTCATTGTTTTTGTTTGTTGGGTTGTTTTCATTTTAAGACCTTTTTTAAAAATTCTGAACTTAAATACCCAAAATGAACATTTCTGTACGCACAGCAGAACACAGATTCAATATGAAACTGTGAATCTCCAGTTTATGATGCTTGGTGTTTTTTTTTTTTTAATGCATAGTAATTCCACATATTGCTTTCAAAATAGTCCCTCTTATCTGCTGCTTCTGAGTTTTCTTCATTTCTTTTCTGTGCATTAAAACAAATCAAACAAACGTTTCAATGGCCCTCTTTTTTTGGGCATCATTATTGCTAAATGCTCCTCTTTCTCCCCAATACCCTCCGTCAATTAAAAACCAAGAGAAAGAAAACAACAAAACATAGTTAAGCAAAACAAACCCACCCAATGGCTGTGTCCAAAAATGTGTGTGTCTCTTTTCCCTTGAGTCTCTACCATTCTGTCAGGAGATGGGGAGGTGGGTAACATACCACATCATGGACCCTTTAGGATCCATGTTTTGATCAGAGTTCTGAAGTCCCTTGAGGTTGGTTTTCTCATTGTTGTCTTTGCCTCAATTGTTCTGTTATTTCTCAGTTCACTCTGCTGATGTAGAGTAACTGTTCATGAAGCCTAAGATTCTTTCATATTGTCTCTTTCATAATTTCTTACAGCATAATAATATTCCATTGCATTTGTAATTTGCAATTTGCTCAACCATTCCCCAATTGATAGGCAATCCCTTCTAGTTCTTTACTTTTTGTTATTCCCTTTTAATCTTCCATTTGGAATCAGGAAGTTTGTCCCTCCCCTGTATTAGCCTCATCTTTTTTATTTTATTTTATTTTATTTTATTTTATTTTATTTTATTTTATTTTATTTTATTTTATTTGTTAGGCAATTGGGGTTAAGTGACTTGCCCAGGGTCACACAGCTAGTAAGTGTCATGTGTTTGGTCTGAGGTCAGATTTGAACTCAGGTCCTCCTGACTTCAGGGTCGGTGCTCTATCCACTGTGCCACCTAGCTGCCCCCTATTAGCCTCCATCTTAACACCCTGTCCCTTCTCTATCATTGTTTGTTTCCTTATTGAATTTAATATATTTCTGCACCAGACTATGTGTGCATGTGTTCAATCCACTTTCGTCCCTTCCTTTGTGTTGGTATAGTCTTCTCATATTCCTCAATTATGAGAAATAGCAAGGTCCATCCCTTGGTTCCTTCTTTCCATACTAGTGTATTTCTCCTTTTATCCTCCTTTCTCTTTCCCTTCTTCAGACTCTCAGAACAGAGCCAACACACTCTAAATCCTTAATTTTTTTTTTTAACTCTCTCAATACCCTTTGAAGACATTAAGGTTCTAAAGGGATTCTTGTTTCTTCTCCCACATTAAGATGTTGTCACTACATCATGATAGTCCCTTCCAATTGTTCATATTGTTTTAGGTTTCTCTGGACTCTTGTGTTTGAATTTCAAAATTCCTATTCAGTTCTGGTGTTTTTATCAGGAAGGCTTGGAAGGCCTCTTCCATTAAAGATCCATTTTCCCCCTTGAAAGATTATACTCCACTTGGCAGGGTAAATTAATCTTTGTTGTAAGCCAATAGTGTTTATCTTTTGGAATGTTGTATTCCAAGCTCTCCACTCATTTTTAGTTGAAGCTGTCAGGTTTTTTGTGATCCTGACTGAAGTTCCTTATGTAATAAGGTTTGCTCTGCTCTTACTCTTTGAGGACCAAGTAAGCTACATTTATTCCTCAAGGCTCCCAGGTACCCTAAGAGGTTGGCGAGGAGTAGTTTCTTTCTTTAGTACCATCATTGGTTCAAGCCTTCCATCAGCTGTGTTGTTCCTATTTTAGGGGTCCACATTTCTCTTTGACCACTTAGCATCAGATTAGCTTCTACAAAGGAAGATTTACTCTATATGAACATTTTCCCTAGTACCCTGGGGACATAATCTTCCTATACCATCATGGCCTCAGGGTTGGGGGTAGGAATGCTGTGGGGAATTTGGCTTAATTTAGCTCCATTCTTTGTAGCACCGATCCAACTAAGTTTACATACAAAAGTGACATTGTTGCTGGTTTTTGCTGGGCTAGAGTCCCAAAAGTCACTCTAGATCAGGCCTGCACAACATACAGCAGCCTGCCAAAGGATTTTTTTTTAGGGGGGTGCCACAAAAAATGTAGAGGAAGTAAAAGAAAGTAAAGATGTAATGAGTGCTTTGTCCATGCCACACTTAATCTGCCTTCCACTAGTCACTGTTGTGCCCATCATGTAACTTGGCAGGTGGGTTACCCCACTCTCTCCTGTTTGTCACATGACCCAAGGCAACCAACCATTGTCAGGCTGTCTCTAGTCTGAGAGGAGCGAGAGTTGTATCTTTCACTGTGTTTTCAGTTGTTTCTGGCATTGAACAGGGACAAAATGAGTGCAGCCATGTGCCAACGCAGCTGACACCCACTATGCGATGAGTGATGACAATGCAAGGGCTTCTTCCCCTCCCTCGCTGCACAGCTGCCCTCCAAGTTACATGGGTGTCTGGCGCTCTCTCTAAGGCTAGACACTCAGTTCAGTATTTCTTTGTATGTGAGCAGTTGCTATGCAGTTTTTGGTTCTAGCATTAAAGTTTTTGGGGTGACTTTGTAAAATGGATGATAAAAAGAAATGGAAGATTGAATCAGAACATAGAGTATTTAATCCAGAGTGACACATAGATACCTTTTTACTTACATGAGAGACAAAATATTGTGTCTTGTTTGCTGAGAAGTAATAGCCATTCCAAAGGAATACAATCTTCATCGCCATTTTGAATCAAAACATTTAAGCAAACTGGACACCAATGAAAAACAAATTAAAGTGTCCAAATTGTTGAAAAAATCTCAGTGGGGAACAATGGTTTTTCAAGAAAGTAAACTCAGAAAATGAGGCGGCTACTAAGGTTAGTTTTCAGATTTCTAAGGAAATCGATTTCAAACATGATTCCAGAATATGATAAACTGATGGCAGACAAGAAGTGTAATATATCCCATTAATTAAATGTAAACAGTATGAAAACCTGAAAACTGTATTAAAACTTGTACTGCTTAGCAAAGTAATTTTTTTAACATGAATGTGATTTCATGATAAATAAAAATCTTAAATAAAAGTATAATGAATTGATATTAATTGAAATTTCCCTTTTTAAAATATGGTTTATTTGCAAAATAGGTTAATCACTAATTATACCTTTACTTGGAAAGTGAGCTGCTAAAAACCTATCTGCGGCCCAAAGAAGTTTAGCCTGTTTTAATTTTGGCTCCTACTGTAATGCAGAACATTATTTTACCATTTAGGTAGTAGGGCCCTTTAAGTCATGGAAAGCAGAAATTACTGCTTAATCTTGCCCCAGACCTCTTTTCTCCTAAATCTAAACAATAGTGAAATGTACTCTTGCGTAGCTCAGCATAGCCTGTACCTCCAATGCAAATGGATAAGAAAGCTTGCAATATAATTGATTTAGATAATTATGTTTATACCAGAGACCAGGATACCTGGTCTGGTTTGTGTGATCTCTGACCCGTAATAATGGGGTGCTCGGGTGCTTGTGCTTGTACTTGTGCCCCAATTTCTCCCTAGTCTCAGAAACACTGTCTCTAACAACCATTCCCCAGCCCAAGGACACTGTGCCTAGCAGTTATTCATGCATGGGCCTCAGCACGACCCTTATCTCTCTCCCTGGTACAGCTACACAGAGCTGGGCTGCTCAGGCCCCAGCCCTCAGATCATGTCTCTGGAAGCCTCCCAATTCCTTAGTAAGTTCCTGTGTTGTGAGAAAGCTTTCCCTTGTTGCAGAGCGTTCTCTCATCAAGACAGAGGGAGAGGGGTGTCCTTGGCTAGCCCAAGGACTCTTCCTCCTGCCAGACTCCAAAGATCCATCCCCCTCCCTGTCCGGTATACTCCCTGTACTTTCTCATCCATAGCCCCCAAAGACACCTGCACCTTTGGATTACCTCATCACTGTTCCTGGCATTTCTTTCCCATGCTCTTTTCCATATAAACCCTAGCTCGACCCCTGATTGGGGCTGCTTGATTTGGGTGTGCATACCCCTTGCAGCCGCGTGCTAATAAATCCACATTTTAAATTACGTCTGGGTCTCACTCACTGATTTCTTGGTACAACACTACCTACTGCCAACTTGTGCAGGTCTGCTCTACATGATCACTCTGTGCTCCTGAGGCCTCAGTGATAGGCTGCCTGTAATAACTGGCCTGTCTTCCTGGAGTCCTAGATTCCTATGGCTCATGCTCTAGGCCTTTGCAGCTCCCAAAGTCAGAGACTCTACTCTCTGCACCTAAAACAGAAAAGGATTAACAAACAAAATAGCTAAGGAGGCCCTGTTTCTCAGGGGACCTTATGGCCTTTAGAGTGGAGAGGAGATCTTAAAGCTCTCCCTTTTACTTCATGGTCTCCCCAGATTTTGTGAGTGAAGGCATTATCTCATCCCCTCCAGATGCTAATCCAGAAACAAGAGGCAAAGAAGTGGCCTAATATGATTATATTTGTCTCACAAAAGGATTCTGGTAGGGTGCTTTCATTTTTAATTTTTGAGAATAAATTATGAATCATGAGTACTAACTGTTCTTTAAAAGTTTGATAGAATTCTCCTGTGGATCCATCAGGTTGGAAGTTTTTTCTTTGGTAGTTCCTTTATAGCTAGATCTTGTTCCTTTTCTGAGATTGGGTTATTTAAGATCTCTGTCTGGTCTTCAGATAGTTTGAGTATTTTATATTTTTGAAGGTATTCCTCTATTTCTTTTGTGTTTTCAGTTATGTTAGCATATAACTGTGTATAATATGTTCTGATTATTTTCTTTATTGTATTTTTGCTGTTATTTCACCCTTGCTCCTTTGCTATTTTGCTGATTTGATTTTCTGTTCTATTCTTTTTAATCAGATTAGCTAAGGGTTTATCAATTTTTTTGTTGTTTTTCAGTCATTTTAGTTGTGTTCAACTCGTCTGGACCCTGTATGGAGTTTTCTTGGCAAAGATACTGGAGTGGTTTGCCATTTCCTTCTCCAGCTCATTTGACAGATAAGGATATTGAGGCAAACAGGGTTAAGTAACTTGCCCAGGGTCACACGGCTAGTGAGTGTCAGAGGCTATATTTGAACTCAGGTCTTCCTGATTCCAGGCCTAGCGCTCTATCCACTGAGCCACTTGGCTGCCACTCGATTTTATTAGTCTCTTCTAAAAACAAGTTTTTAACTACAACACAGATGCTCCAGGGCCATTCTATAGTCCCAAATCTGAAAACAACAAAATAGAAACAGGGTCCTATTCCATTTTTCCTATCTGGGGTATCCAGGCAACTTGGGCCTGCTTTGAACAATAATTTTTTTTTTAAGTAAATGCTTCAGGTCCACAGAACACTCAGCTAAGAGCATGGAGGAGATGCCAAGAGACAGAGTCTAGGACAGAAGGTGGCTTGCCTCTCAATGGACTACCACCTCCATTTCAAGATCCAGGTTATGAGCTTTTGAACTGCAGCAACTTTAATATATGCTATTGGAGTTGGAACTTATCATTTCTATGTATTTTTGTCTTGAATTTATCTATTTTCCCCTCTAATTTTTAATATCTCTTTTGTGCTTATTTTAGGTTTGTTTGTTGGCTTTTAAAAAAATGAATATTCAACTTATGAATCTTCAATTTTGTTAATAAATGCTTGTAAGGATATGATTTTCCCCTTGAAGACTGCTTTAGCTGCATCCCAGAAACTTTGGTATGTTGTTTTATCGTTATTTTCTTTTACATAATTATTGTTTCTGTGATTTGCTCTTTGACCCCACTCATTATTTAGAATTTCATTTTTAAGTTTCCATGTGGGTCCATGTCTTTTGTTTGTGGTCCCTGAACCACTATTTTTATTGTGTCATGGTCTGTAAAGGATGTAGTAACAATTTCTAAATTTTCACATTAGTTTGTAATATCTCTGTGCCCTAGTACATGGTCCTTTTTGGTACAAGTTCCATATGAGTGCTGAGAAATACACACACACACACACACACACACACACACACACACACACATATTTGCCGTCCCATTTAGAAGATGCCATAAGTCTTTTAACTCTAGTTTTTTCAGCAATTTGTTCAGTTCCATATTTTTCCTTTTGTTTATCTTTCTTTCAGACTTATCCAAAACTGAAAGAGGGATATTGGAGTCTCCTGTAACTGTTGTGTTACTATTTGTCTTCTTGAAGCTCAGCTAATGTTTCCTTTATTAATTTGGATGCTAAGACATTTGTAATGTATAAATTCACTATTGACATTGGTTTGTTGTCTATGATTTCTGTCAGCATAATATCATTTCCTTATTCATCACCCCTTTTCTATTTTTTGAACATTGGTTTTTGCTTTGTCAGATAGCATATTTGCAACTCTGGCTTTTTTGGATTTACTTGATACATAGCAAATTTTTTTCTACCCCTCAGTTTTATTTTGTGTTAACTGTTTTTTTAATGTGTTTTTGTAAGCAACAGATTGTGGGGTTCTGTTTTCGTATTCAATCTGTCACTTTTTTGTTTTTTGAATGGTTTAATCCATTCACATTTAAAGCTATCAGAGTTAGGTTCATATTTTCCTCCATCTGTCTAATATTTTTTTTCAAGTTATGATTTTTCCCCTGTTCTGCTTCAAACATACTACTATGTTCCTTTACAATTACTTTAATCTTTTTCTAAAGGTGGCCCTTTTCCCACTGGCTCTCTTCTCCTCATCCCTGATCTCTTCTTATTTGTTACCCCTTTCCCTTTGGGGTTTTTTTTATTAGTTACTTTTTTTCCTGCTTTTATCTGGTTATATAATTCTTTCCCATTTTCTTTTCCTCTCAGTCAGGTAGATCCCCCTTGCCTCTCCTCTCCTTCAACTAGTCTTGTTCATTAGGATATTTTTAAAAATTCCATTTTTTGCACCCACCCCTTTCCAAAAAAAGATTTTCCTCACTCTCTTCATTATTCATCCTCTCTTCCTGTCTACTCTAGGCCTTCATTCTGTGATTCATGACCCCTATAATTGCTTGGTCTCTTTCTTTTCTCTGTGTTCCTCATGCAATCAAAGCTTCTGTCCTCTGGGCCACTGCCATTGCCTTGTAGGGCTTGCCTCATGAATTCCCCTTTTTCATTGTGCCTCAGTCCCAGAATAATGTCAATTATAGCAAGTGTCAGAGAGAACATTTCCCCATGGTAGGGCCCCTTTCCTACCATGTTTTTGATTATTAACCCCCCCTACTCTTCTTTCCCCATTTGCCTCAAAACCTCTCTTCCTTGGGCCTGGGCTCTCTCATTCCCCCAGGTGCCAGTTGCTGTCAGGAATTCCATCTCTTTCCCTCCCAGATATGATGAATAGTTCTTTCAAGTATCTCATCCTCCAGGCCACACCCAACATAAAATCTACATCTCACTTCACAGACCATCTCTCTTCACCCACAGAAGCATTCATCAGTGGAATCCTCTCCCACCATCAAAATAAAGCCTCCTTTCTGCCCTCCCCCTTTTCAGTCCTCCCCCCTCCTCCTCATCCATCTCCTGTAGGCTCTTCTCTTTCTGAGACTACAGGGGTCACTTTCTTCTCATTGCTTACCCTTGGTTTGACCCTGGCACATTACACATTCCTCTCTGTCCCCTTGTCTTTCACGTTCCCTCCTGTGTTTTCATGTAGTCCTTCAAAAAACAAAACAAAACAAAACATTGATTGACCCATAGGCAGGGTGTCACTAGATTCTGTCCATAATGCCCCTTGTCCCCACTTTTCACTGTTATCTCCATTTCCACCTTCACATCTATCTCCTTGTGTATATTTAGAAAGAAGTCTCTCTGCTGTCACTCTGTTCCTCTTGCTGTCCTTCACTGCTGCATTTTTGCACTCCTCCTCCATTTCCGTTATTTGGGGTGTTCAAGAAGCAAATATAGACAGTTCTTGCTTTATGTAAGTGGACAGTTCTATAAACCTCTTTATAAAAATGTAATGTGAATTTGCCTAGATATGGGAAAGGGAGGGAGGGAGAAAAGAAGAGAACCACTCATGATGGAGGGAGGGGTCCAGCAAACAGTTCAAGGATGCATGGAGGTGGAAGACAGAAAGACAGAGCACAGGGGAGGAGGAAAAGGGGGTGGGGGGGCAGAGCCAAGATGGCAGAGTGAAAGCAGTGACTTGCTTGAGCTCTCCCCAAAACCCCTCCAAATACTCATAAAAAATGGCTCTAAACAAATTCTGAAGCAGCAGAACCCACAAAATGACAGAGTGAAATAAAGTTCCAGCCCAAGACAACCCGGATGATTGATCAGAAAGATGTATCGCGCCAGGCTGGGAGCGCAGCATGGGTGCGCAGGCTGCAGCAAACCTGGAGCAGGCCTCAGAGGAGTGAATCAGGGCAGCTGTGGAGGTTTCCAGACTCCTCAATCCACGAATGCCACAGACAACTTAGAAGGTCAGTGGGAAAAGTCTGTTTCTGTCGGTGCTCAGAGAGGAAGGCGGGGTTTCAGCTCCATTCCCCAAGAGCATGGCCCTGGGGGGCAGCTGTTTCCCAAGCTTCTGGCCCACAGACTGAGGGGGAATCCAGTGGCTGATCAGAGAGGGACTGCAGGGATCTCTTTGCCAGTGCTGAGGCAGGAATCTCTTGCTTTGCCCGTGCTTGGATCTGGGTCATAGTTCTGGGCGGCAGTGCTGGGGTGAGGAGGAGCACTGGCTTGGTGGAGCTTGTAGTGGTTGTGGAGAGAACCCTCCTCACAGTTACAGGACAGAAAGGAATACTTGTGGTCACAGGCCAGGAAAGGAGTAAACACCTCGCGCCTTATCATACCACCTTGGAAGGACTGAAAATTTACAGGTCCCTACAAGTATCTCTGAAAACAGCTACACAAACCCCTGAAGCTTGGGACAGTACACTCTCCACATTGGAAGCAGACTCTTACCTTAACAAAGAGTTTAAAACTCAAGTAATTGGCTGGGATCATGAGCAAGCAGCGCAAAAAGAGTCAGACTATATTATCTTACTTTGGTGAAAAAGAAGATCGAAATATACAACCAGAAGAAGACAAAAGTCAAAGCTCCTACATCCAAAGCCTCCAAGAAAAATATGAATCAGTCCCAGGCCTTGGAAGAGCTCAAAAGGGATTTTGAGAAGCAAGTAAGGGAAGTAGAGGAAAAACTGGGAAGAGAAATGAGAGTGATGCAAGAAAATCATGAAAAACAAGTCAACAGCTTGCTAAAGGAGACCCAAAAAAATACTGAAGAAAATAACACCTTAAAAAACAGCCTAACCCAAATGGCAAAAGAGGTCCAAAAAGCCAATGAGGAGAAAAATGCCCTAAAAAGAAAAATTGGCCAAATGGAAAAGGAAGTCCAAAAGATTACTGAAGAAAATACTTCCTTAAAAATTAGAATAGAGCAATTGGAAGCTAGTGACTTTATGAGAAATCAAGACACTGTAAAACAAATCCAAAAGAATGAAAAATTAGAAAACAATGTGAAATATCTCATTGGAAAAACAACTGACCTGGAAAATAGATCCAGGAGAGAGAATTTAAAAATTATTGGACTATCTGAAAGCCATGATCAAAAAAAGAGCCTAGACATCATCTTTCAAGAAATTATCAAGGAAAACTGCCCTGATATAGTAAAACCAGAGGGCAAAATAGAAATTGAAAGAATCCACAGATCTCCTCCTGAAAGAGATCCCCAAAGGAAAACTCCTAGGAATATTGTAGCCAAATTCCAGAGTTCCCAGGTCAAGGAGAAAATATTACAAGCTGCCAGAAGGAAACAATTCAAGTACTGTGGAAACACAATCAGGATAACACAAGATTTAGCAGCTTCTACATTAAAGGACCGCAGGGCATGGAATATAATATTCCAGAGGGCAAAGGAGATAGGATTACAACCAAGAATCACCTACCCAGCAAAACTGAGTATAATCCTTCAGGGGAAAAATGGTCATTCAGTGAAATAGAGGACTTTCAAGCATTCCTGATGAAAAGACCAGAGCTAAACAGAAAATTTGACTTTCAAATACAGGACTCCAGTGGAACATGAAGAGGTAAACAGGAAAGAGAAATCATAAGAGACTTATTAAGATTGAACTGTTTACATTCCTGCATGGAAAGATGATATTTGTAACTCATGAGAACTTTGTCAGTATTAGGGTAGTTGAAGGAAAAAAATTATATGTATGTATATATAGATAGATAGATAGAGGGCACAGGGTGAGTTGAAGATTAAGGGGTCATATCTGGAGAATAAAATTAAGGGATGAGAGAGGATTATACTCGGAGAAGAAGAAAGGGAGAGGTAGAATGGGGTAAATTATCTCACAAAAAAAAAACAGAAAGAAAAGTCTCTACAGTGGAGGGGAAACAGGGGAAGGTGAGAGGGAATGAGGAATCTTATTCTCATAGGATTTGGCTTAGAGGGAATAACATACACATTCAATTGGGTATGGAAATCTGTCTTACCCTACAGGAAAATAGGGGGAGAAGGGGACAAGAGAGCAGGGGGTGATAGAGAGGAGGGCAGATTGGGAAAGAGGGTAATCAGAAGCAAATACTTCTGAGGAGGGACAGGGTCAAAAGAAAGAATATAATAAATGAGAGGGCAGGATAGGATTAAGGGAAATAGAGTTAGTTTTTCACAACATGTCTACTGAGGAAGTGTTTTGCATAACTGCACATGTACAACCTATATTGAGTTGCTTGCCTTTTCAATGAGGGTGGGTGGGGAGGGAGGAAGGGAGAAAATTTGGAACTCAAAGTTTTAAAAACACATGTTTTTAAAAAAAATGTTTTCACATGCAACTGGGAAATAATAAATACAGGAAATGGGGTACAGAAGTCTATCCTGCTCTACAGGAAAATAGAAGGGGAAGGGGATAAAAGAAGGGAGGGGGGAGAGGTAGAAGAGAAAGCAGACCAGGGGAAGGGGTATTCAGAATGCATGACATCTTGGGTTGGGGGGAGGGGTGAGAAACTTGGAACTCAAAAACTTGTTTAAGTGAATATTGAAAACTAAAAATAAATAAATTTATATTAAAAACAAAAAGGGGGTGGGGCAGTCACGTGGGGCTAGACATGGGCACAGACAAGAGAGGACAGGTGACATGTGGGGCCCAGGACAGACACATGGTACTAGTACCCGAGGGCCAACTGACAGAAGGCAGACACTCGGTAGATATGCATGTGGGTAGGTGGAACAGGGCAAAGGTTTCCTCTCTCAGTGCCAGAGGTCTCAAACCAATCCTCCAATCTATCAGTGGCCCAGTGATGGTCTCTTTGCATGTTCATTCTTCTGCTTTCACTTGGAGGATTTTTTTTTTTAGTTTTGTTTATTTGTTTTGGGGGGGGAGCCCCCAAGCCAAGGGGCAGTAGCAGAGAGCGCACACTACAGTACAGCACAGTTAAAGTTACACAGTAAAGTTAATACAAGTGAGTTGTAGGGGTTTTTTTTGTGGGGGGTGAGGCAGTTGGGGTTAAGTGACTTGCCCAGGCTCACACAGCTAGTGAGTGTTATGTGTGTAAGGCTGGATTTGAACTCAGGTCCTCCTGACTCTAGGACTGGTGCTCTATCCATTGCACCACCTAGCTGCCCCTGGAATGTGGATTTCTTTCAGAATTCTTAAAGTTTTATTTGCCTAATGTGAATTTACAAATTTATGTAAAGTGAGAACTGTCTGTAACTTCTTTCTGGTTTTCTATCTAAAAATGTTTCAAATGCTTCTTTGTTTTTGAATGTTCATATTTTTCATGTATCATTAAGCTCACATTTGCAGGCTAGGTCACCGTGGGCTGCATCCTAAGCTCCATCGCTCTTTATAACACATTATTCCATCCCCTCCTACATTTTTCAGTGGGTACAAAATGGTCTTGAGTTATTTGAAGTTCTCTTCCTTTGTATTTGAAGGCCTTTCTTCATCAGGCTTGTAGAGTTTATGTTTCTCAATTGAATTCTTTTTTTTTTAATTTTTAATTTTTTCCATATGCTTTTGAGTTGAAAATTTTTCTCCCTTTTCCTCCCCCCCACCCTCCACAAGACGGCGCACAATCTGATATAGGCTTTACATTTACATACCCATTAAAAATATTTTCACATTGGTGAAGTTGTAAGTAAAAATTAAAACCAATAGGAGGAACCATCAGAAAGATGAAACAAAACTCAACAGAAGGTAAAAATAAGTGATAGCAATTCAACTCCCATAGTTCTTTCTTTGGATGTGGACAGCATTTTCCATCCTGAGGCCTCTGGAGATGTCTTAGATCCTTGTAATGCTGAGAAGGGTTCAGTTTAACAATCTTAGTCATTGCATAACGTGGCTGTTATTGTTTACAAAGTCCTCCCTGGTTCTGCTCACTTCACTCAGCATCAGACCATACAAGGCTTTCCAGGTTTTTCTGAAGTCAGCCTGTTCATCATTTCTTATAGCACAAGAGTATTCCGTTACATTCATATACCACAACTTGCTCAACCATTCCCCAACTGATGGGCATCCTCTCAATTTCCAATTCTTTGCCACCACATAAAGAGCTGCTATGAATATTTTTGTACATGTGGGTCCTTTTCCCATTTGTTTGATCTCTTTGGGATACAGCCCTAGAAGTGCTATTGCTGGATCAAAGGGTATGCACATTTTTGTAGCCCTTTGGGCATAGTTCCAAATTGTTCTCCAAAATGGTTGGATCATTTCACAACTCCACCAACAATATTTTAGCGTTCCAATTTTCCCACATCCTCTCCAACATTTATCATTTTCTTGTTTTGTCATGTTGGCCAATCTGATAGGTGTGATGTGGTACCTCAGAGTTGTTTTGATTTGTATTTCTCTAATCAATAACGATTTAGAGCATTTTTTCATATGACTATAGATGGCTTTAATTTCTTCATCTGAGAACTGTCTGTTCATATCCTTTAACCATTTATCAATTGTCTGTATTGAATTCTTAAATTTAAGCATTATGTGTCTTAGAGTCTGCAACCTTGAGGTTTTTGTTTGTTTGTTTTTGTTTTTTTTCTGTAGGTTATGTGTGAATTCTTTCCATTGGTATTTCATTTTCTATTTTGAGAAATCCTGGACAATTCTCTTCTATTGTTTTCTGCATTATGGTGTTAAGGTTTTTTGTCCTATAGTATTCTTCTGGGAGATCTCTTATTCTTATTTTGTCTTTATGCATCCTTTCTTCAAGATCCATCTGTTTTGCTTACTATGTGAATATGTTTTCTTCTAGTGTTATTGGTTTTTTTGGTTTCTCTTCTTCCAGATTGTTCTTTACTTTGTGTATTTGTATTCCCAATCCATCTTTCTTTCTTTTGTTTCTTTGGTGAGACTTGCCCTCACAGATTTCAGTTTTTCTATTCTGCCTATTATTTTTGCTGTGCAGATTGTAAATTCTGCTCTCATCATTCTCATTTATCTTTTAAACCACTCAAGAACAGCATGTTACTGTTCCATGTTCTCCTCACATTCCACAGGGTGCTCTGTTTCATCAAGTGTTAGATCACTTTCCTTTGTTTTGCAGTATTTATTCATAGATGCCTGAACTCAATTATTCATCTGGAGGCCATATTTCCTTCTGTTGTTCATGTTTTCCCTGTTGATTTATTTGCTTGTGTTCAAGGTTTGAATTTTCTTCTTCCTGAGATCTTAGGTATTTTCGGACCTTTCCCTGATCCCCTCCCTACTTTATTTTCCCCTACTGTTTACTTTCTGACTCCCTCCCCTCTGATTGTGGGTTCCTTGGGGGATGGATCTCAAAGTGTCTCAGCCTCCTCCTGCACCAAGCAAATTCACAGTTCACCAGTCTAGATCTCTGTCCCAAGTGACTTTTGGTCAGTTGGAACTGGCTCAATCTGGATGCTACGTTTTTTCCCTCAGGCTTATTGGAGTTCAGCACAGCTCCCCAACCCACCACATCCCATACACAGTATTTTGTCCTGGACTCTTGTCTAGGGATCCTGTCCAGATCCCTCTGTTCCTTAGTTCTTTGACCTGGCACTGGCAGCTTTACAGTGCTGGTGCTATGGAGTTGCAGCCTCTGGTAGGTTTTTTACTCTTGAAGGGTTGTGGCTTTGCTGGCTGTCATAGCCAGGGCAAATTTCACAACCTGGGGCCAGAGTCTCCAGGGCACTGGTAAGAGGAAGGGAGGAATTGGGGTGTGGAGCTGGGTTTTGCTATATGTTGTGTCCTTGGATCTGCTAGTGCAGCCTTGCTGCTGGTAATATGGAAGGAAGATGGGGGCGGGTGCTTTTTTTTAATTAATTTATTTTGATTTGTCAACAATCACTTCCATAAGCTTTTGAGTTTTAAATTTTTCTCCCCCTCCCTCCCCAAGATGATGCACAATCTGATATAGGCTATACATATACATTCCTATTAAACATATTTTCACATTAATCATGTTGTTGGGAAGAAGTAGAACCAATAGGAGGAACCACCAGAAAGAGGAAACAAAACAAAACAGAAGAAAAAAAATAGCAAATAGTATGCTTCGATATGCATTCAAACTCCATAGTTCTTTCTTCTTTGTGGGTGGCATTTTCCATCATGAGAGCTTTGGAGATGTCTTAGATCCTTGCCTTGCCAAGAAGGGCTAAGTCTATCAATATCAGTCATCGCACAACGTGGCTGTTACTGTGTACAACGTTCTTCTGGTTCTGCTCACTTTACTCAGCATTAGTCCATACACATCTTTCCAGGTTTTTCTGAAGTCCACCTGCTTATCATTTCTTATAGCACAATAGCATTACATTAGATTCATATACCACAACTTTTTCAGCCATTCCCCAATTGATGGGCATCCCCTCAAAGGGGTGCTTTTTTAACCTTCTTTTAGATTCTTGGTATATGTTGGATCATGGAGAAAGCTGGAGTTGCTTTATCTTTGGAGCCTGGTTTCTGTTTTTGAGAGGTTTGAGAGGTTGTGGGGATCAGAGAAAATGTCTAATTCTCTATCTTGTTGCTCACATAACCCAGAAGTCAATAGCTTACATTTTCTTTGATTTCTTCAAACTTCTGATTTTGTCATTTTGAAATATATTTTGCTTCATTTTTTCTTTAAAAATATTCATATAATTCTCATGAAAATCCATTTTTTCCTTTGTATCTGCTTGTAACTGTTATCAAGTTACTCTTTACTTTGGGGGGATCTCTAAAATTACAATAATTTTTGAAACTGGGTGTATTTTCTTTAGTTTACTAATCTCTTCAGCTTTAGTTTGTCAAATGGGGCTTTGTGACGGGGTCAGCCTCTGCCCCCTGCTCTACTTTTGGGTGAATTGGTTGGCCCTGCTTGGTTTCTTTCTGGGTACTTTGGGTCCCTGTTCAACTTCTAGTTATTAGTCCCCCATTAGATCTTTAAGATTCAGAGTGCTAGATCTTTAAAGCCTTCTCTGGCATCTCAAGATAGAGTGTTAGGGACCTCAGAACCCCTGGGCCTGATTCTGCTCCTTGGAGCTTCCAAGGTCCCCACCCTGGTGCTTTTTGACTACCCTGGGGCTTTGTCAGGGGAAATCTTATGTTCTTCTTGTCTCTAGACACAGATCTTTGGGGATATCTATACCCCTGGCTCATCTCTGGTTGCCTTCAGAGGTTAACTTGTGCTGGCTCTGGCTTTGGTGCTGACCCCCTTTCTTACTGCCCTCAGGCTTCTGGCTGACCTCATCTGTAGTTCTGATGTGGAAGAAGTCTTTCGTTGTAGTTTCTTATTGCATTTCTTGATCATTATTTGGTCTGGTACAAAATTTGGAGTAAGTATCTGGGAGCTGGGTGGTCTGCCTCCTACCTAGGCAGCCACCAAGGCCAAGTCTTTCAGTGATATTTTAAATACCATAGAGAATAGGAGAGATATTACAGGATTTAAGAAGGACAAATGCTCCAATTTTCAAAAATGGAAGAAAATGGAATCCATAACCTACACACCAGTGAGGCTCGATTATGACTCCTGGCAAAATTCTTAAACATTTGGTTAATGATATAGTTAGTGAACATCAGGAAAAGAAAAATCACAAAAAGTCAGCATGTTTTCATCAAGAATAGATCATGTAGGATAGATTCCTTTCTTTATTAACTGTCTACTCTGTGTCAGACACTGTGCTAAGTGCTTTACAAATATTATCTCATTTAATCCCCACAACAACCCTGTGAGGTAAGTGCCATCATTATACTCATTTTACAGTTGAGGAAATTGAAGCACAGAGAAGTTAAGTGACTTGCCTCAAGTCTCATAACTAGTTAATATCTCAGACTGGATTTGAACTTGGATCTTCCTGACTCCGGGCCCAGCACTATATTCACTATGCCATCTAACTTCCTAGCTATAGTTAGTGAAATGCTTTTATCCACATTGTCTCATTGAGTCCTAGGACATAGGTAGTGACTGTATTATTATCCTTACAAATGAGGAAATTGAGGCCTGGAGTGGTATAATGACTTGCTCAAGATTGTATAGCTAGTCAATCATAGAGCCATACCAAGAACTCAGGTCTTCTTACTCTGAATCCAAGGTTCTTTCTACTTCACCATACAGAGGTCTGTCCTGGAAGCTGGATGAAATAAGTACAAATAGAAGACAATGAACTCATCTCCTTTGCTTAGCTTTTGTTCTGTATTCAATTCATTTATGAATCAAAATGGAGCTGATCTTGGGAATTTCTTACCCTAAGTAAGAGATAGTCGTCTAGAACTAAGGACTGTAATGCATCCCAATATACAGAAAGTACAAAAGACAGTCTTTCAAAAGACAATCTTTGCCTTTTGGCCCTTAGCTAAGTGTGGTGGCTCATAGCCTTGGCTATAACTAAAGAGCTGTCAGCCTGCCCTTATGAGGAAGAGTTTGTATAGTCACCACATCCTAGTAGACAGGAAATGAAATGGCCAGCAGGATGCCCTGCAGTGATGAAGACCAGAACCATGAAGCAGAGAAGAGCTTGGTATCCATGAGACCAGTGGATACAAGAGAACATGAAGCAAATGAGGAACATTGTCTGATAGAGATTACAAGCCTGGAAGAGATCCACATACTATACCCAAGAACTCAACAGAGATTGTATAGTATAACCAATGAGAAACAGGCCCATTGAGAACAATGAAATAGTACTGCAGTTGGTGGCCCCACAGAGTCATGAATTGTTTCTCTATATCATTGCCCTGCCTAAACGTGTTTCTTACATGTATGTTCTCCATGTGTGTTCCCTGGTCACATGTTTGTTTGTGCCTTTCTATGTATATTCTCTTTCCCTCCAGGAAAATGTGCCCCCAGACTTATAAGGAAACTAGTCTTTTGCTACTTTTCTTACTGTTCTATTTCACTAAATGCCTTTACTTTGAACTCAATGTGTCCTTTGGCTGACATATTTAGGTAAATACATCACTGGGGGCTTGTAAGCTATTTATTTTTTGAGTGGAGGCAGACCTGCACAGTACTTTGAAGCTGAAATATCTTTCCTGAGAGTGGGGATAGGACACACATTAAAGAGCAGAGTGCCTCAGACACTGTGCTGTATTATGTTATACACAATAATACAGTATAAATAAATTAGCAAGGACAGGCAAAATGATCTACAAAATTAGAAGGGTCAAATCTTTGCTGACAAAGAGGGAATCAGAGAAGGTTTTTTTAGAGAAGGTGCTTGTTGAATTGTGTCATAAACAATGGTTCAGAATGTAATAGGTAAAGAGGAAGAAGGAACAATGTGAGTAAAGGTCAAAATGAGAAAAGCCCAGAGCTTAATTGGATGCAGAAAAATTAGTAGAACAATTGGTTGGAGCACAGACTACAAAGAGGGAAGTAGTAGGAGGTAAGGCCAGAGAGGGTAGTACTGGATCAGATACTTTGAACAGGACATTGCAGGGTGGGTTGTGACTCAAAGAGAAAGGGATGATCCCATGGTTTGCATGGATTTATGACTGTGACTAGAGAAATGAGTGTCATTGTGCAAAAAGGTATCAGGCATGGGCCCCCTGGCTCTTTCCTCTCCTCCAGCCACCACCACTTTAAGCTCAAGACTTGGGAGTCATCCTATGATTTCTCTCCCTCTGCCCAGAGTTGGAGGAGGCTTACCAGAATGCTGCCAGTGACCTCCTGGTGGCGGTGTGGGTGCATTCATCTTGGCATGTCATACCCAAGCTGTTCAGCATGTTCTGGACTGGAAAATTCCCTCACCGTAGTGTATTCTATGCCATGGGGAAGATCGTTTCCAAGGGTATGTGACACCAGCAGGAAAAGAGGTGGGGAGGAAGGGGCAAATCGGGAGAAATATAGCGGTATGAACAGGGCATCTGGATTGAAATGCCAGCTCTGCTTTTATAGGTGTGTGATAGGGGGCAAGTCATGACCCATCTCTGGACCTCAGTTTTTCCATATGTAAAATAAGGGGTTTGGACTTGTTCTCTAAGGTCCTTTCTAGCTCTGATAGCTTTAAGGCCTGCAAAAGGACCCCAAAGGGCCTTTATCAGTTTGCCCTTCGAGCCAGAGAAATAAATGGGGGGGGGCATTGGGATATATAGAAATGTCAGCAGCCAGCCCTGTGTTCCCAAACCAACCTATTTCCCTGAAAGTCTCAGCCCATCAAAAGCTCCACCCAGTGATTTGGTATCATTGGAATTTGTGTGGCAATTTGGGAAGGGGTTCATAGAATCCTAGAGTGTTAGAGCTAGAAGGAACTTTAGAGGTCACCTAGGCCAATTTTACAGAGGGTGAAACTGAGCCCCAAAGAAGAGAAGTACCTTATAAGATCATAGCAAACAGATCTAGAATAGAACTTAGAATACAGAATGTCAGAGCTGGAAGTAACCCTAGAGGTTATTGAGCTCAGCTCCATAATTTTAGAGGTGAAGAAACTAAGGCCAGGCAGGGGAAATGATTTATTCAAGGTCACCCAGGTGAGAGGCAAGAAGTGTTTTCTTTGAGGAGCCCTTTACCTTGCTCTGCTGTTAGAACACCTTTTGTTTTGGTTTCTTCCTGACCCTTTGCCCAACCCCATATAATATACTGTATGGTGGTTATAGCCCTGGCAACCTGTAATGTAGCATTTATTCCTCTTCCAGGCCCTTCTTTCCCCACGCCTCACTTCCATCCCCAACCTTCACTAATTATGATGTCCAAAGCCCCTATCTTCACCTTTGAAAACCATATGATAAAGATGTGTAGAATTCTGCATCTGTGGTACCAGTGGTGTGTTGAGAAATGATTAACAAGTGGCTTTCCAAAAAACATGATGACACTTTAAGTTTAATCTGCATTATTATCATTTTTCCTATCAGTTTCTTAAGTCTAGAGTAACAACAAAACAATGAAGCCCTAAATTGTGGTGTTTGTATATTTTTCACATGTAAATGTGCACACTGAAAATTTAATAGTTGACTCTCGGAAGTTGGTGTTAGCTGGCTCCAGCATATCCCTGCGTAGTACCCATTGTGGGATGTTTCCAAGCTGCTGCCTCTTTTCCCATGAGTGTCCAGTTGTTAGCTCTGTTGTGTGCACCCAAATATTGCCTGCCCTCATTGGAGCTTTCTCTGCTCTCTTCTGATGCAGAAAGCTACCAGAAGATGATGCTCATTGGCTTTCCCTCTTGGGGTTCCAGTAAATAAAACAGCAGTCAAAGAACCATCTTAGGAAGGGTAATGAAGACAAGAAATGGCAGTAAGCTGCTCTCTTACATTTGAAACTTTAGAATCTCAGAATTGTTTGTTTTTGTTTTTTGGTGAGGCAGTTGGGGTTAAGTGACTTGCCCAGGGTCACACAGCTAGTGAGTGTTATGTGTCTGAGGCTGGATTTGAACTCAGGTCCTCCTGACTCCAGGGCTGGTGTTCTATCCACTGCACCACCTAGCTGCCCTGAGTCTCAGAATTATAAGAGACCCCAGGGGCCATCTAGTCCACTTGAACAAGGATTCCTGAACAGGAATTCCCCAGCAGCATACCTAGCAAATGGTCATCCAGCATCTCCTGAAGGCCTTTGGTGATGAGAAACCCATAACCACCCAAGGAAGCCCATTCTACTTTGGGGATAGACCTGAAAAGAAATTTCTCCTCATATAGAACCTAAATATACTTCTCTGCAACTCCCTCGTTCTTCTATACCCCCTCCTACTCCCCCCCTACCCCGTCCACTTCTCCTGGGTCTGCTGTCTGGGGCCAAGCAGAACAAGTTTCATCCTTCCGCCACATGACAGCCCATCAGATACTTGAAGACAGCTCTTCAAGTCTCCAGGTGATATCCCCAATTCTTATTCCTTTTGTAACATGGTATCCAATGCTCTCATCACTCTGGTAGGCCTCCTCTGAGTATACTTCGAAGTGTGTCAAAGTCCTTCCTAAGATGTAATGTCCAGATAGGAGTAAGGACTGGACCTGTGATTTCATTATTATAGGAAATTCATGCTTGAGAAAACTTCTACCAATGCAGATTGGTACCTTCTCTATAACGTATACTCTTAAGGAGTCTCCTGGGGATACTGAGAGGTAAAGTGACTTGCTCAGCATCATACAGCCAATTTATGTTGGTGGCAGAACATGAACTCAGGTTTTTTTTCTTTTTTTACTTTGAAACCAGTTCTTTATATGCTATTGCAAGTCACAATATCTCTCAGAACATGATACTCCAAATGTAGTCTTACCTAGACAGAGTATAGAGAGACAATCAATTCCTTCTTTCTGGATATTATGCTTCTCCTAACAAATCCAAGAAATACATTAATTAACTTTTTTTTTGGCTTCCATATCATATTCAAATTCATCTTCTAAGTCCCCCAGATATTTTGCATACAAACTTGTACTAGTGAAATTGATTTTTTTGACTCATATGTAGGACTTTACATTTATCCCTATTAATTGTCATCTGCACTAGATTCAGCTCTTCATTCTAGCCTGTTAAGCCCAAAGGTCACCTGATTCTATCACCCACAGTATCCCTTCTTCAAATATCTGAAGGATTATCATGATGAAAAAGAGCACCTGTTTCTAGCACACTGACTTCTAGAAGCAAATGGGAATTAGAGTTGTAGACTTATACTGCTGCAATATTGTAAAGACCAATCCTCTGCCCTGCCACCTGGTAGATTTGTGAGGTCACTGCACCTCTGGTCCCTCCCAGTCTGACTGTTGTCACAGCTCATCTCCATTTATCTGTGCAAGTTCCAGATTTCTCTGTTCTATTTTCACTTGTACACTTTGATAAAGGGAGGTTACCTTATTTTTAGGACAGAAATGGATCCTTCCTTGTGTCTTCTAAAGGAGATCATATTATTACATGATCTTAGGCCATCTAAAGAGGTGAAAAGAGATGGATTAAATTGTTGCATCTGAAATGCCTCTCTTCCCATCCCCATCCCAGGCTCCAGGGAGCTCCTGCTTTTGAATTAGTGTTGTCAGGGAATACCATGAACATCCCAAAGCATGGACTGGTATCTCTCTCCTCCTCAGATCCAACTCCAGTTGCTCTGGAGTACGATGTCTGGGAATCACAGCTACTCCAGGTAAGCATGGTTGAAGAACAGGAAGACGGTGAGGAGGGGTGGGGCAGGGCAGAGATAGATTTCTGAGCTACACATCCCTCACACTCTCCATTCCCCATCTGAGTGAGTGGATTCTTTCCCCAGGTTGGAGAAATGTCTGCCCACTCACTTACAGAGAAGACCTGGAGAGAAGAACTTAATCTTGAGATCAACAAATATGAATGCAGATACCCTAGGCAGTCCTCAGAGAAGGTCAGTCTTCAGCATCAATAGCTGATCCTTCATCTGACTTTAGTCAGGGTTCTATAGGCTCAGGAACTCAAAGAAATAAAACAAGGCTCCCAAAGAAATTTAGTAATAAAGTAAGGATTTTAAGAATTCACTTACTGTCCTTAGATTCAATGTTTAAGAGAGATTTATTCACCTCTCAAAAAATATGGAATCTGCAATTTGAGTATACTATGCCAGAATCCCAGGACCTCAGAGTTGCAAGGGCCTTCAGTGGCCATCTAGACTAACCCATACCCAAATAAATGGGCTTCTAGCGTTGGCTTGATTATTTTTCAAACCTGAGCCTAAGACTTCATACTTACTCCTATTGAAATTCATCATATTCAATTCCGTCTAATAGTCTATCCTGCTGATATCTTTTTAGATCTCGATTCTGCCATCCAGTGTGTTATTGCTCTTCAAAGCTTTGTGTCATCTGTGCCTTCCAAGCTGATGTCAAACGCCAATCATTCACCCTCTTCTGAATCTGCCCGACTATACCATTACCTAGCCCACCTTTTCCATCATGTCCATGAGAAATGTTTGAGAGACTTTGTCTAAAATCTAGGTAACCTATAGCAATAGCATTTCCCTGTCAAAGTAACCCTGTCAAAACACAGAAATGAAGAATCTTGCCATTTTTTTATATTGATGCTTTTGGTGTTTTAAAATAAAAAAATGCCATAACTTCCAAATAACCCCCTCCCCCTGTCCCCACCCCTACACATAAATACCCTCTAATGGTACAAAGAAGTATACTTCAGAAAAACAAATCCACATATTGCCCATGTCTGGGACATATGTCTAATTCTGTACCTGTAGTCCCCCACCTCTCTGCCCAGAGGAGGGAGGTATGTTTTACTGTCAGCTGAAGTCACAATTGGTCACTGATTGGAGTGATGAGATTTTTCAGTATTGCTTTCCTTTACATTATTGTGGTCATTGTATAAAGTGTTCTGCTTCTGCTAATTTCATTTTATATCAGTTCATAGAAATCTTCCCAAATTCTTCTGATCTCATATTTGTCATTTATCATGATATAGTAACATCCTTACACTGTAATCTGTTCTCTCACTCAACAAGAACCAATTTTGTTTCTAGGGTTTTTTTTGTTTGTTTGCTTTTTTGCTACTATGACTATTTTTGTATATATGGGACAGGCTGCTTCTTTGTGATCATGGCTTCCTTTTTGAGGTGTATACTAATTATCCCTTTAATGATGCAGTCTCAAATTTTGCAGGAATTTTGTCAAGCCCATTGACCTGTTATTCTGTTCTCTTCCCTTTTTTGAAAATTGGAATATTTGCTCTTTTCTAGTCCTCCAGCACCTCTCCTGTTCTTCAGGATCCTTCTTCTCCTTCTTCTTCTTCTTCTTTTTTTTTTTTTTAGGCAATTGAGGTTAAGTGACTTGCCCAAGGTTACACAGCTAGTAAGTGTCAAGTGTTTGGTCTGAGCCAGATTTTAACTCAGGTCCTCCTGACTTCAGGGCCTGTGCTTTATCCACTGCAGCGCCACCTAGCTGCCCCACCTTATTCTTTTTAAATAATTCATTGGGCCTCCACAGTCGTACTCTAATGGCTAGGAATAGTGTAGATGCCAACACCGATGGCATGGAGATGATCCTGGGTTCTTGAAAGTTCTGCTAGCAGGACACAGGCTCCGGGAAGCTCTCTAATACTAGAAGGACTTTGACTCAAACATTGGCAACTGCTTTTGGAGCTGAGTGTAGAAGGGTTTATTACCAGTAGGAAGCTGGCTACTTACTCAGAAATTCTTTGGCCATGACAATTGACAAATCAAAGACAAATACAAAATGACTTTGACTTGGGTGACTAGTGACGTATTTCACTTTTGTGACCCACTTCATGGTCAGAGGTACTTCTAGTGTGTGAAGCTCTAGCTATGCAAGTGAGGCTAAGTGACTGGCCAGGCCCTTGTAGAATGTATTACTGTACGTGGAAACCACAAGGAAAACCCCATTTGGGGAAGTGCCTTTCCTAGGTAGAAATATTTTTATTAAGTATAGTTTGTTCTAATCCTTTTTGTTTGCATATTGAGTTAGTAGTGTTCTTTGAAGTATAGTTGCTTATGACCTCATAGTTTGTATGCTAACCTTTGTAACTTTTAATAGAAACCTGACTGGCCTTTGTCACTTCTTCTGAGTGACTCTATGATGAAGTAGCTTCTTCCAAGGTCTTATTCAGGATAAATACCATAACTGGGTAGGCTGTCTATCTTGAGATAACAGCCAACCCCCAAGTTTATTCCATATGTGTCATCCTTAGGCTAATTATGAGAAACTCAATTGTAGGACTTCTCCTCTGCCACTCCAGATAACTATAACCTCTTTTTAAAACTGCTGAGAGTGAATATGTTCCCAAATTGAGTTGGCTGAAAGACCACTCACAAGTTTAGAAAAGACTGGGAGCTCAGCAACGTGTATCCTTGTCAATTAGCATTCCCAAATCTTTAAACCTCATCATGAAGCCAGATCTCTCTTTGAACTTCCTGTCCTTCCGTGAAAGGGAATAGAATTTATAGAGTTAACTCATAAAAAATACATGTAATCCAGCAAAAGAAACTCCTGCATGGGCCATGCTCAAAAGTGAATGGCTCAGGGAAGCTGGGTGGTGCAGTTGATAGAGCACTGGACCTGGAGTCAGGAGGAACTGAGTTCAAATCTGGCCTCAGACACATAACACTCACTAGCTGTGTGACTCTGGGCAAATCACTTAACGCCATTGCCTAGCCAAAAAAAAAAAAAAGAGAATGGCTCATTCTTCATTTTAAGTCCATCATATCCTTAGCAAGAGATAAGTGCCATGCTTCATTGCTTCATCTTTAGTCCTCTGGACTCCATGTTTTATCATAGCTCTAGATCAAATTGTTTTTCTCTGTAATGTTATTGTCATTCTGTCCTGGTTCTTCTCACTTCATTCCTTACCAGTTTATACAGATCTTTCCAGTTTTTCATAAAATTGTTCATTTTGTAATTTTGATAAGACAGTATTGTTCCATTACATTGTTGTTGTTGTTCAGTCTTTTTTAGTCATGTCTGACTCCTCGTGACCCCATTTGGGGTTTTCTTGGCAAAGATACTGGAGTGGCTTTGTATTTCCTTCTTCAGCTCATTTTACAAATAAGGAAACCAAGGCAAACAAGGTGAAGTGATTTGCCCAGGGTCACCCAGCTAGTAAGTGTCTGAGGACATATTTGAACTCAGGAAGATGATTCTTCATGACTTCAGGCCCAATACTCTTATCCACTGTACCACATTATGTTAATATACCCCAATTTATTTAGCCATTCCATAATAGCGGAGCATCACCTTAATTTTTAGTTTGGGGCTACCATGAAAAGAACTATTATAAATACTCCTATACATATGAGTTGTTTTCTTCTTTCTTTGATCTCTTTTGTGGTATAAGCCTAGTAATGATATAGCTGGGTCAAAGTTTAGTGACTTTTTGGTCATAGTTCCAAATTGCTTTCCAGAATGGATAGACCAATTTATATCTCCACCAAAAGTGTATTAGTGTGCCTGATTTCCAATAGCCCCTCCAACATTTGTCATTTTTTTCTTTTGTCGCATTTCTGCTATTATTATTAAGTCCTTGTGAAGCTTGTTGAGTGACTGCAATTGGAGAGAGTATTCTTTTTAGAGTCCCCTTGTTTTATTGCTCATTGCTCCTTTCTTCTTGCTCACCTGGGAATCCCACTAACTAAGCAAGCAACAGGTGGCTATGATGTGTTGGTTTTGTGTGGCTCCAATAAATCTTTGGGGCTGTTTTGTATACAGGCAAGTTGCCCAGTCTTTCAATGATTAGGTCAGGGCTGACTTTCCATCAGTTCTCTCTGGTGTATTGCATGGATCCTGAGATTCCTTAGCACAACTCTATCACTTTCTTTTTTTTAATTATATTTAAATTTATTTTAAACTTAAATATAAAATAAGAAAAGGAAAAATATTGCCATGTACACAGCAGAACATGAAATAATTCAATATAAAGCAATAAATTTCCATTTCAAGAAAACCTATGTAATAAATACTACACATTATTTTCAAAACTGTCCAGCTTTTCCTTGCTTCCTTGTATGTTTCCTTTTGTCCTCTGCTATGTGCTTTTTACTTTATTTTTTCCCCTTCCCCCCCCTCAGAAGGCTACAATTAAGCATGGAGATACACACACACACACACACATATACATAGATATCCCTATATATATATATACATATGCATAGATATCCATATATACATACATATACATAGATATCCATAAACATACACACATATACGCTCAAACACATATACCTAGGACTGCATTATGCTTATTTCCACTTGTCATCTGTTTCTCTGTAGGTGGGTAAGCCTCTTCCTTTATAAGTCCAAGTCTTTCCATATTTTTCTAAATCCACCAGCTTATCATTTCCTGCACTAAAACAATATTCCAACCTAATCTCATTCTATCTGAGAGATTATCTATGAGAGATTTTCCCCAATTTTTCTGCATTACCTCTATTCTTGGCTACATGTGTTTTATTTATACGGGAAAATTTTAATTTAAAATAAACAAAATTAATCAAATTATCCATTGTACACTTCAACACTGCTTTCACCTTATAATATTGTTTAAGGTCTGATACTACTGAATCTAGTCCCTTCACATCTTTTCCCCCTGGTTTACTTGAAGTTCCTGACCCTCTGCTCTTCCAAATGAACCTTGTTATTATTTTTTCTGATCCAGTAAGATAATTTTTAGTAATTGGGATGGTACCACATAAATAGATTGGTTAGATAAAATCATCATTTTTTATCATATTAGCTTTACCTACTCATGTGCAATAAACATTACTTCAGTTATTTAGATCTAACTTTGTATAAAAGGTGTTTTGTGTTTATATTCATATAGTTCCTATGTCTGTTTTGGCAGGTATGCTCTCATATGTTTTATACTGCCTAGTTATTTTGTATGGTCTAATACTATTGATTAATATGGCTGACAGTAGAGTTTCCCTATTTTTTCTTTTGATTAAATCGGACTTTAACTTTGTCTGAGATCATGATTACTATCCCTGCTTTCTTATGCAATAAATTCTATTCCTGACCCTTATTTTATGTTTGTATGTATCTCTCATTTTTATAGCATTTCCTAAAAGCAACATATTGCTGAATTCAAATTTTTAATCAGCTATCAGTTTCCATTTTATGGGTAAATTCATCCCATTCACATTCTAAACTATAATTACATGCTGTATATTTTCCTCCTTCCTATTTTCCTCACTGTCCTTCCCCTCTTCCAAGAATCCCTCCTTTATCCTCTCCCTCTACCCTTATCCCCTTACCCTCATTTCTTTCTGAATATAGAAGACTTTTATACTCTCCTAGATATATATGTATTGTTCCCTCTTTAACCCATTGCCAATGAGAGTAGGGTTCCAGAACTACCCATCCTCCTCCCCCCATTTAATCCCTCTGCATCAGTTCTTCCTCTCCCACCTCATTTGTATGAGATAATTACTCTTTTTGCCTTTTCCTACGTCATTTTGCTTTTTAGAATTACATCATACTCAGCTTTACCCTATTCTTTCTTTCAAACTACCCAATTACTAATGACAATCATAGACAGTGTACATGTCCATGTATAAAAAATAAATAATTTATCCTTATTGAGACCCTTGTAATTAGTCTTTGATCTTTACCTTATATTTCTCTTGAATCTTGTTCATCAAATTTTCTATATAGTTCTGGTCTTTTTGCAATAAAATCTTGAAAGTCTGTCAATTCATTGAATGTCTATTTTTTTCATTTAGGATTATACTTAACTTTGCTGGATATGATAATTTTGGCTGTAACCCAGTTCTTTTGCAATTTGATATATGATTTTCCAAGACCTGTGGTCTTTTAGTGTAGCTGTTGTTAGGTCTTGTGTGATTCTAATTGTGGTTTCACCATATTTGAGTTGTTTTTTTTTTCTTGTTGCTTATGATATTTTCTCTTTAACCTGAGGGTGTCAGAATTTGACTATGATACTCCTGTAGGTTTTCCTCCAAGGATCTCTTTTAGGTGGTAATCAGTAAATTTTTTTCTATCTCTACTTTCACCTCTTGTTCTAACACTCAGGACAATTTTCTTTAATTATTTTTTGCACTATTGTATCAAGATTCTTTTTTTGATCATAGCTTTCAGGTAGTCCAGTTATTCTTATGTTTTCTCTTCTTGATTTGTTCTCCAGATAAGTTGTCTTTCTTATAAGATGTTTCACATTCTCTTCTATTTTTTTCATTCCTTGTATTTTGTTTTATTATTTCTTGGTCTCTTATAACTTCACTGGCATCCCTTGCCCAATTTTAATTTTAAAGGAGTCATTTTCTTCCTTAAAATTCTAGATCTCGGGGCAGCTAGTGCAGTTGATAGAGCACCGGCCCTGGATTCAGGAGGACCTGAGTTCAAATCCAGCCTCAGACACATAACACTTACTATCTGTGTGACCCTGGGCAAGTCACTTAACCCCATTGCCTAAAACAAACAAAGAAACAAAAAGATTCTAGATCTCCTTTTCCAGTTGGTTGACTTTCTTTTCATAATCTTCTTATTTTTCTTGGATTGTTCTTACTTTAAAATTTTTTTCCTCTCAATCTCTCTCATTTGATTTTTGAAGTCTTTTTTGAGTTCTTCTATGAATTCTTTTTGGGCAGATAACCATTTGACATTACTCTTTGGGGTAGGAGAGGCTTTTTTTTTTTTTTTGCTTCAGTATTCTCCTCTGAAGATGAACCCTGGTCTTCTCTATTCCCATAGTAACTGTCTATGGTTAGATTCTTTCTCCTTGGCCTGCTCATTTAAAAAAAAATTAGCAGCTTATTATTATAATCACCACTAATCCTTGGGTATGGGGGATGGTGCCTTTGCCCTCAGGTCCTTTTTACTGTTTTTTTCTTTTTATATTTGTCCTGGGCCCAGCCTCTGTACTCCTTCCCCCTCCAAGCCACAGCTAGGGCTCTGCTCCCTGCCCCCAGTAGACTATGCTGGAGATGTTTTTGTTCCATGAGAACCCCGCAATGTTCTCCACTGTGGCTTGGAACAAAGACCAAGAACTCAGCTCTCCTGTAAATGCCCACAGCCAGCAGTGTCCCCACCCCACTGCTTCTGTACTCACCATGTATGTGGTTCCTTCTCACCCAGGTCCATGGTAGCACAGCTGGGCCTCGTGTCCCTTGTCAGCAGAGGGTCCCTCAATCTTCCCCTGCTCAGACATCTGACTCCTTACACTGTCCAGGGGGTGAAAATTCCTGTGGCTGAAGTTGAGGCTAACTCCCAACCCAGCTGCCCCCAGGGCTCACTGCTTGCTATTTCAGCAAAGCTAGCCTGGAGGTGTTTATACTTCACTTGGGCTGAACCTCAGTCCTGGGATCTTTCTTCAGATCTTCTCTGGTTGTCCCAGGAGGCCACTGTTCTGCCCCAACTCTTGATTATTTTTGCTGCTCTATGTTGACCCTGAGGAGCTATTTTGTCTTGTTTGTGAAGGAATTTTTGGAATTTTCTGACCTACTCTGAAATCTTCCCAGAATCTTCTGAATTCTATCACTCTCCTGAAGATCTTGACAATGAACTTGGGCTCTAATCCATTTCTTGCTTCTGACTGAGCTGAGGTCATAGCTAGGTGACACAAGATGGTATTTTACCTAAGAGGTTGTGTGCCTCTACATGCTTTTCATCTTCTGAAATGCCAGAGTACAAAGCAATAGGTAGCCCTGACTACCTGGCCAGCTATGGTGAAAAACCTATGGCATCATTCCCATAGCATTGAGTGCATGCACCAGAAATGCCACATGCTGGACCCATAGTGCCATCTGCTCAAGCCTCAAAGTCCCCTACAGGTTCAGCAAGGTGAGGTCAAATCACTCTAACTGTGGCTGTCACTGAGGATGGTATGGTTCTAAACTGCAGTTTGCTTCCATAGACTCTGCCTTGGTGAGGGAGGATTCAAGCCATAATCAGAGAACTACTTCTCCCACAACACCTTAGTAACTCTGCTCACAGTCCACTACTCTGGGTACTACCTGCCCTTGGGGGCAGGTCCCCTCTCTTGGGATTGATTGTAGTACTGGCATATATAAGCCTTTCTCAGAGAAGGTGGTCTCTTGATGTGCAGATTCCCCCCAGACAAAACCTCCCTGCCATGGAGATATTCTTTAGTGACACCATTTCATTTTCCCTTCAGGGGTGAGACTCACCTAAATTCCCCATCATGGTCTCTCCACTGTTTATTTTTAATCCTATTTTCCCTCAGTCCTTCTTCCCCATACATCCTTCTATTAAGAGAATAATCAAATTACTGATTCTATTATTACCATTACATCCCATTTGTCTTGATTTTTGTCTTGCCACTGGACTTAGATGACTCTGGAAGAGAGTGAGGCTGACAACTTTTCACAACTCTGCCTTACTTAAATCCAATTCATGCGCAAGTCAAGACATTACCCCGTAATGTCATTGGAACTCTTCAAAAACTCTGTGGAAGACTCAGAGCTTGGTCAGACATCAAAGATGCCAAGGTCATCCACTGTATCCCAGGCCATCACTGGTCATCTGGACTTCTGTCTTGCCACTGGAGTCCAATGACTCAAGAAGAGAGAGTGAGGCTGATGATTTTGTGCAACTCTGCCTCACTTAAATCCAATTCACACACAAGTCAAGACATCACCCTGTGGTATCATTTGTCATTTTCCAGAATGAAGGATGAACAACAACAATCAGTCAATCAAATTAATATCCCTTCTTTGCTCACATCTGGTTTAGGAGGGTGTACAACTCCTGCTCCTCTCTATCACTTACATCTTCTCTGTTCATCCAATTTACCACTGTGTTCTCCTTCCCGCAGAAGATATTGATTCAATTATAGGGGTGCTGGGGATTTAATTTACAGGATTAACTCAGCTCTTTCTACCCTTTTACTTCTCTTCAAAAGTATCCTTATATTTTTTAAAATTATTGCTGTCTTTTGCTTTTACATCACCTACATTTCCCGATGCATCCCTCCTTCCTTCCCTCAGAGAGTTTCCCCTTATGATAAAGCATAAAAAAGAAGAAAAAAGAACAGTTCAGCAAACCAACCAGCATATTGAAAAATTCTGGCAGTATATATGGTATTCTGTCCCCATAGTTCCGCCCCACCCCTCCCCTGCCTTTCATGTCTCATCTTTGGAGCCAAGCCTGGGTATTATAATTGCAGCATTCAGTTTCAATTATTCTGTTGTTCTTTCTATTTACATTGTTGTTTTTGTTGTTCAGTCATTTCAGTCCTGTCTGACTCTTTTTTTTTGGGGGGGGGGGCTAGGCAGTGGGGTTAAGTGACTTGCCCAGGGTCACACAGCTAGTAAGTGTTATGTGTCTGAGGCCGTATTTGAACTCAGGTCCTCCTGAATCCAGGGCCAGTGCTCTATCCACTGCACCACCTAGCTGCCCCCTGTTTGACTCTTCGTGACTCCATTTGGGATTTTCTTGGCAGAGATACTGGAGTGGTTTGCCATTTCCTTCTCCAACTCATTTTACATATGAGGCAACTGAGACAGTCAGGGTTAAGTGACTTGCCCAGGGTCACACAGCTAGGAAGTGTCTGAGGCCAGATTTGAACTCAGAAAGATGTCTTCCAGACTTCATGTCTGGAGCTCTATCCACTACAGTACCTCCACTACAGTACCACCTAGCTGCCCCTTACATTTTGTAGTGATTCACATGTAATAGGGTGGACTCATCATTTGGGAGGTGGAGGGCAGTCTTTCCAGCCTGTACAGATATTATCTGCCTGCTTCTAATCCAACCATATAGAAACTCCGGGAACCCAATTTCTGGCCATGAGATTCTTAGGTGTCATTACTGTGTGATGACAAAAAAAAAAAATCTTCTAATTCACTATGGAGTCCGAAATGATAACTCAGGAGTTGCTGAACTGGAATTGGGTGAATACAAATGGTGTCATCTGTCCATCTCTCATTCTCTTTTCTTTGTGGCTTCAAGGAAGCTAGACTGTTTTGAACTGACCTGAGAGCCAGGTGAGGAGAAGTGGAGCTGGTTAGTGTATATCCCTTCTTGGCCAATGGCAGTGGTGAGCCCATGGCCATCTCTGTCTCTTTCCAGGCAGCAACCTTGTGTCTCAGAGATCCAAAGTTCCTTTAGAGGTCCCTCTGATGACTGGATTCAATGGCAGAACCCAGTGGCCACCACAGCAGTAATGGCTGATGACAGTGAAAGTACCTACAGATGGATTTGGGAAGAGTTACCTGAGAACAACAAAAGTTTCAGGGAGTGGCACCACTCATGGCAAAGAGAACTTCTAGCTGTGGACTCAACAGAGATAGTGATGCTCAGGATCCATCTGGGCTCCACAAATAGTAGTACACAAAACAATACTTAAAGAGGACTCTATGAAGGGAGAAAAGGACCTCTAGGACCAGGAGTTGGGACATTTTTGCCACAATGTTCTTTACATGTGTGACTCACTGACATTATACTTTAAGTCTGAGCTCATTTTTCCCAGGGCAAGAGGAGAATACACCTACTATTTGGAGAAGAATATCTTATACCATTTATTCTTGCAATAACTTCTCAGTCAATCCCTTTTCTAAAAGCTAATTGGTATCTACTACCTAGCTGTTAAAGAGAGTATACTGCTGGGGGTTCATGACTGACAGTACTAGAACCCCAGCTACTCAGGGTTACTCTTAGAACTCTGAGGGTAAAAGTAGTAGCTGTACCCTATGGGGACTACGAAAGGTGAATGTGAGTGCCCAGTGGGGGAATGACCCCAGAGTAGGTACTAGGTTGTCATGCTCAGCAAATAAACATTGATAATACATGCACTAGACACAGCACAACATAAAGCATCACTTGGCAGGCTGATTCAGTGACCATAGCTCTAAATTATATGCAGGATACAATACATACACATATCTCATCACTACATGCCTATCAATAAAAACAAAACCACCAGCTTAAAACAATAACATCAGTAGCTTTCCTAAATAACAAAATAAAGCAACTAAACTGGGTGCACATAACTGATAGAAAACTAAACAAAATTATGAGGCAGCTACATGGCGTAATGGATAGAGCACTGACCCTGGAGTCAGGAGGACCTGAGTTCAAATCCTGCCTCAGCCACTTGACACTTACTAGCTGTGTGACCCTGGCAAGTCACTTAACCCCAACTGTCTAGCCAAAAAAAAAAAAAAAAGAAAAAAGAAAAAAGAAAAGAAAACTAAGCAAAATTAACAACAAATGTAGTTACATGATGGGCCTAATACAAAGTCAATAAGTATAACAAGAAAATAAAATAAAAGCCTTCACATAAGCGAAAGTTATCTCACACAAACCAATTTGATTTCGAAAGAAAACACGCTGGAAGGCCCATTGTTCAATTAGAATCTGATGTAAAATAGAAAAAAAAATTCTGATTTTCTCCTAGTGGATCCCTGAAAAAAACAGATCCGATATCAAGTGGCCAGGATGGAGACCATCTCCCATCAGTAAATGTGAAGCCCCCTCCCACCCCACCCCCAGCCAACAGTCCCAGACTAGGTCCCTACATGTAGCACAGCGGCTAACAATGTACCACTCCCTTGAGGCCATAAGAGTTGGTCAACTACACAAATCCCTATTTTTTAAAAATCTGATTTAGTGGTTTGCCCAGGATTTAGCTCTGGTGTAAGCCTAACTTTTTCAGGAGGGGAAATAGGCTCCCAAATTCTCACATTCATTGGCTCATTACCCCCACCTCAGCTTCCTGAGTAAAGTTGCTAATTATAGGAGTTACCACTTGCTCTAGTCTTAGCGTTTCCCCCAAAAAGAGATTTGGGGTGTGTGTGTAAAAAAGGCACTTGTATAAAAGTAAAGCTATGTGAATAGCTTTATTCACATTTAGAAAAGGGAATGATAAACATAAAAGAAATACATGTATCACAGAATGATTAGAACAGAATACAATAACTGATTACTAGTACACTCAGTTGGGGGCTAATTATCCAAGCTTTGTTGGGACATAAACAGTTTGGGCCATGTTGTCAGTTAGCCATTTTTCATATCACCTCCCTTGAGCACAATCTGGTTAAATGCCAAGCATGATCATCTTAAGATTCATCTTAAGATTCTTAATCTTAAGATCATCTTAAGTACCTGCTATGTACCAGGCACTGTGCTAAGTGGTTTACAAATATTATCTCATTGGATCCTCACAGCAACCCCGGGAGGTAGGTACTGTTGTTATTACAATTTTACAGTTGGGGAAACTGAGGCAGACAGAGGTTAAGTGACTTGTCCAAGGTCACACAGCTAGTAGTGTCTGAGGCCGGATATGAACTTAGGTCTTTCTGACTCCAGGCCCAGTGCTCTATCCCACTGTGCCAAGTCACAACTGTGAGGAGACCTGATAGAAGCCAGCATAAATCCCCAGTGGAGTGCCACAGGGATCTCTGCTTGATGCTGTCCTGTATATAACATTATTATAAATGACTTGAATAAAAGCATACAGATGGTATGCTAAGCAAATTTACAGAAGACATAAACCTGGGAGGGAGAGCAAACATACTGGATGATAGAATTTCAGTACAAAAAGATCTTGACAAGCTAGAGCTATGGGCTGAATATGATAGGAAGAAACGTAATAAGATAAATGTAAAGTTCACACTTGCATTCTGAAAATAAACCTCACAAATACAACATGGAATAAGGACAGCGAGATAGTCATTTGTTGGAAAGAGATCTGAGGGTTTTAGTGCCTTATAAATTCAATTATGTCAACAGTTTCAAAAGCTAATGAGTTCTGGGAGTGCATTAGGAAGGGCTGAGCTTCCAGGAATTAGTAGGTGAGAGTACCTCTCTCCTCTGCCCTGGTCAGACCACATGTGTGATGTTATGTTATGTTCTGTCCTCCATATTTTAATGAGGTCATTTATAAGCTGGCAAATATCCAGATGAGGGACTCTGATGAAGGACCTCAAATTCAGGCCACATGAGAACTAGCTGAAAGAACTAGGGATATTTAGTCTGAAGAAAAGATGGAGATGATAGCAGTGTCATGTGAAGTCATGTGACTATACTTGGCCCACTCGGCCCGAGACGGGAAAAGCAGGAAAAACCTCAAGTTATGGGTTGAAAGAACTAGGCATATTTAACCTGGAGAAAAAGAAGACTCTTGGAGGACACATTTGGAGGACAGTTTTGTGGAAGGCAGGGTTAAGCTTATTCCACTTGACCCAAGAGGGCAAAACTAGGAAAAATGGATGGAAGGTGTAAAGAGAAAAACTGAAGCTCAATATTAGGTAAAGCTTCCTAACAATGCTATCCAAAAGTACAATGGGCTTCCCAGAGAGATGGTGACTTCTCTCTCTTTGGAGGTCTTCAAGTAGCTGAACAACCACTTGTTGGGTAGGTTATGCTGGGAATTCCTTTCATGTATGGGTTAGCTAGATAGCTGCTTAGGTCCCTGCTAAATCTCCAATAATATGAATCTGTGATCCAAATAATTTTTTGTTGTTTAGTCGTTTCATTCATGTTCAACACTTTATGACGCCATGTGGTGTTTTCTTGGCAGAGATCCTAGAGTGGTTTGCCATTTCCTTCTCTGGTTCATTTTACAGATGAGGAAACTGAGGCAAACAGGGTTAAGTAACTTGCCCAGGATCACACAGCTAGTAAGTGTCTGAGGCTGGATTTGAAGTTAGGCATTCCTGACTCCAGGCCTGGGGCTCTACCCACTGCAGTACCACCTAGCTGCCCTCATCCTAATAATAAGAGCTATCTAATTATTAGCTGCCTTGTGATCCAACGAGTTTCCTCATATTGGAGGCTTTGGGGGTATGTTACAGTGAGGATTCTTTTGGGGGTAATGAATTAAGACTGAATGAATAATTCTGTCTAAAAAGTTCATTGTTCCATTTTATTTTTAATAGTTTTTTTTAAAATGTTTAAGTCTAGTATCCAGCTGAAAGTCACTGAAGTATATAGTATAAGATATGGGTCTTAAATTCATTTCCTGCCAAATTGCAACCCAGTTTTTTCTAAGTATGCTTGTTTAATAATGAATTCACCAAAATTTTTCTTTTCTTTTAAAAATAGTGTTAGTATTTAATTTTTTCCCAATTACATATAAAGATAATTCTCAACATTCATTTTTATAAAACTTTGAGTTCCAAATTTTTCTCCTTCCTTCCCCAAGACAGCAAGCAATCTGATATAGGTTATAAATTTACAATCATGTTAAACGTATATCCACATTAGTCATGTTGTGAAAGAAGAATCAGAACAAAAGGGAAAAACCACAAGAAAGAAAAAGCAAAACAAGAGTGAAAATACTATACTTTGATCTGCATTCAGACTCCATAGTTCTCTCTTTGGATGAAGTTAGCATTTTCCATCACAAATCTTATGGAATTGTCTTGGATCATTGCATTGCTCAGAAGAGCTAAGTCTATCAATATTAGTCATCACACAATGTTGGTGTTGCTGTTTACAATGTTCTCCTGGTTCTACTCACTTCACTCAGCATCAGTTCATGTAAGTCTTTCCAGGTTCTTCTGAAATCTGCCTGCTCATCATTTCTTCTAGCCCAATAGTATTTCATTACATTCATATACCATAACTTGTTCAGCCATTCACCAACTGATGGGCATCCCCTCAATTTCTAATTCTTAGCCACCACAAAAAGAGCTGCTATACATATTTTTGTACACGTGGGTCGTTTTCCTTTTTTTATGATCTCTTTGGGATATAGACTTAGCAGCGGTATTGCTGGATCAAAGGCTATGCAGAGTTTTATAGCCCTTTGGGCATAGCTCCAAATTTCTCTCCAGAATGGTTGGACCAGGGCACAACTCTACTAACAATGCATTAGTGTTCCAATTTTCCCACATCTTCTCCAATATTTAACATTTTCCTTTTCTGTCATATTAGCCAATCTGATAGATGTGAAGTAGTACCTCAGAGTTGTTTTAATTTGCACTTCTTTTTCCTTTTTTTCTTTTTCAGGCAGTTGGGGTTAAGTGACTTGCCCAGGGTCACATAGCTAGTAAGTGTCAAATGTTTGGTCTGAAGTTGGATTTGAACTCAGGTCCTCCTGACTTCAGGGCCAGTGCTCTATCCACTGCACCACCTAGCTGCCCCTAGCTTTAATTTCTTCATCTGAAAACTGTCTGTTCATATCCTTTGACCATTTATCAACTGGGGAATGACTTCTATTCTTATACATTTGACTCAATTTTCTATATATTTTAGAAATGAGGCTTTTATCAGAAACACTGGTTATAAAAATTATTTCCCAGCTTTCTGCTTCCCTTCTAATCTTGGTTGCGTTGGTTTTGTTTGTGTAAAACCTTTTTAATTTAATGTAATAAAAATTATCCGTTTTGCATTTCATAATGTTCTCTATCTCTTGTTTGTTCATAAATTCTTTGCTTCTCCATAGGTCTGGACAGGTAAACTATTCATTGCTCTCCTAAGTTGCTTATGGTATTATCCCTTATGTCTAAGTCGTGTACCTATTTCTACCTTGTCTTGGTATAGAATGTGAGATGTTGGTCTATGCCTAGTTTCTGCCTTACTATTTTCTAATTTCTCCAGCAGTTTTTGTCAAATAGTGAGTTCTTATCCCAGAAGCTGGAGTCTTTGGGTTTATCAAACAGTAGATTACTATAGTCATTGACTACTGTGTCTTGCATACCTAACCTGTTCCACTGATCCACCATTCTGTTTCTTAGCCAGTACCAGATAGTTTTGATGATTGCCACTTTATAATACAGTTTTAGATCTGGTACTGCTAGACAGCCTTTCTTTGGTTTTCAGAATTTCTAACCTGGTATTTAATTGGGGGTTTTTAATTTGTTCTTTTTCTAGCTTTTTTAGTTGCATGCCTAATTCATTAATCTCCTCTTCCTCCATTTTATTCATGTAAGCATTTAGAGATATAAAATTTCCTCTAAGAACTGCTTTGGATGCATCCCATAAGTTTTGTTATGTTGTCTCATTATTGTCATTCTCATTGATGAAGTTATTGATTGTTTCTATGATTTGTTGTTTGACCCATTCATTCTTTAGGATTAGATTCTTTAGTTTCCAGTTATTTTTTAACCTATCTTTCCATGGCCCTTTATTACACGTAATTTTTATTGCATTATGATCTGAAAATGATGCATTTAGTATTTCTACCTTTCTGCATTCAATTGTGAGGTTTTTATGCCCTAGTACATGATCAATTTTTGTGTAGGTGACATGTACCATTGAGAAAAAGGTATATTCCTTTCTATCCCCATTCAATTTTCTCCAGAGGTCTATCATATCTAACCTTTCTAATATTCTATTCACCTCCTTAACTTCTTTCTTTATTTTATGGTTAGATTTATGTAGTTCTGAGGGGGGGGGTGAGGTCCCCCACTATTATAGTTTTGTTATCTATTTCTTCCTGTAACTCTTCCTGTAATTTACTTACTTAGAGAACTGAATTTTTCCTCTAAGAATTTGGATGCTATACCCTTTGGTATGCATATATTTAGTATTGATATTACTTCATTGTCTGTGATACTTTTTAGCAAGATGTAGTTTCCTTCCTTATCTCTTTTAATTGGATCTATTTTTGCTTTTGCTTTGTCTGAGCTCAAGATTGCTTTCCTTGCTTTTTTTTTTTACTTCAGCTGAAGCATGATATACACTGTTCCAGCCTTTTACCTTTACTCTGTGTGTATCTCTCTGTTTCAAATGTGTTTCTTGTAAACAGCATATTGTAGGATTCTGCTTTTTAATCCACTCTGCTATCTGCTTCTGTTTTATGGGAAAATTCACCCCATTAACATTCATTTATGATTACTAGCTGTGCATTCCCCACCATTTCCCCCTGTTCATCCTTTTTCTCTCCTTTCACCTTGTTCCTCCTCACCAGAGCTTTGCTTCTGACAACCACCTCCCTCAATTTGCCCTCCAATCTATCAGCCCTCTTTTTCTTTTCCCTTTCCCCTCCTACTTTCCTATAGGTTAAGATAAATTTCTATACTCAACTGAGTGTGTATGTTATTCTCTCTTTGAGCCAAATTTGATGAGAGTAAGGTTCAAACAATGCTCATCCCCTTTCTTCTTTCCCTTTACTGTAATAGGTCTTTAGTTCCTCTTCATGTGATATGATTTCCCTATTCTTCCTCTCACTTTCCTCTTCTCTCAATACAATCCTTTTTCTTACCCCTTAATTTTTTTTAATATCATCACATCAAAGTCAACTCATACCCACACCCTCTGTCTATGTATATACTCCTTCTAATTGCCCTAATAGAGATACAGCTCTCAAGAGTTACAAGTATCATCTTCCCATGTAGGGAAAACAGTTTATATCTTATTAAATAACATGTTTTTTTCTTTCCTGTTTATCTTTTTATGCTTCTCTTCAGTCTTATATTTGAAGATCAAATTTTCCATTCAGCTCTGGTCTTTTCATTAGAAAAGTTTGACAGTCCCCTATTTCATTGAGTATCCATCTTTTCCCCTCAAAGATTATGCCCAATTTTGCTGGGTAGTTGATTCTTAGTTGTAATCCAAGCTCCTTTGCCTTCCAGAATATCATGTTCCAAGATCTCTGATCCTTGAATGTAGAAGCTACTAAGTCCTGTGTCATCCTGACTGTGGTTCCTTGATTTTTGAATTATTTCTTTCTGGCTGCTTTCAGTATTTTCTCCTTGACTCAATAGTTCTGGAATTTGGCTACAATATTCCTGGAGGTTTTCATTTTTTGGATCTCTTTCAGGAGGTGATTGGTAGATTCTTTCAATGACTATTTTACCCTCTGGTTCTAGGAATCCAGGGCACTTTTCCTTGAGAATTTCTTGAAAGATGCTGTCTAGGCTCTTTTTTTGATCATGGCCTTCAGGTAGTCCAGTAATTCCTAAATTATCTCTCTTGTATCTATTTTCCAGGTCAATTGTTTATCCAATGAAGTATTTTGTATTTTCTTCTGTGTTTTTTCATTCTTTTGATTTTGTTCGACTTATTCTTGATGTCTCATAGAGTCATTAGCTTCAACTTGCCCCATTCTAATTTTTAAGGAATTATTTTTTTCTGTTAGCTTTTGTAGCTCCTTTTTCCATTTGGCCAATTCTACTTTTAAAGGAGTTGTTTTGTTCAGTGGATTTTTTTCCATTTGGCCAGTTCTATTTTTAAGGAGTTGTTTTCTTCAGTCAATTTTATGCTTCATTTTCCCAGCTGTTGACTCTTTTTTCCATAATTCTGCTGCATAACTCTCATTTCTTTTCCCGATTTTTCTTTTATCTCTCCTATTTGATTTTTAATATCCTTTTTGAAAGCTTCCAAGAGGACATTTTGGGCTTGAGACCAATTCATGTTCCTCTTTGAGGCTTTACATGTAGGCATTTTGATGTCCTCTTCTGAGTTTGTGTTTTGATCTTCCCTGTCACCATAGTAACTTTCTATGGTCAGGGTTCTTTTCTTTTCCTTACTCATTTTTTTTTCAGCCATTTTAGTGACTTTTAAAGTTGAGCTCTGTTTGTCAGGCACAGGGAGCACCATCCCAAGCTTCTTATGCTGGAGGCGAAGGGCCTGGTTACTGGCTTTCCACACCTGGGCCTCAGAGGCTTGCGGCATGCCTGCTCTGCCGTGGACGGCCCAGCCTAGTTGCATCTCTTGTGCTGGGGTTCTGGGACTCACAATTTGCCTTTTGCAATAGAGGCTTCATTGCTGGCCTGCTGGCTCAGGACCTCAGTTGCTGATCTAAGCTGTGGCTAAGAGCTTCCTGCTGGCCTGCCTGAGCACCATCTGTGCTGGGTTGTGCTCTACTTTTACCTGAGTGAGATAGACCTTTCCTGAAGTCCTTCTAAGTTATCTTAAGCTGGAAAATTGTTTCACTCCATCTTTTTGTGGGCTCTGTCCCTCCAGAATCCATTTAGAGGCTTGATTTAATGTTGTTTCCAGAGAAAACTGGGGAGAGCTCAGTCAACTTCCTGGTTTCACCCCACCATCTTGGCCCTGTCCCTTGCCCACAATTTTTTTCTAAATTCATCAATAAGCAGCTAGGTGGCACACTAGGTAGAGTGCAAGGACTGGAGTCAGGAAGGCCTAACTTCAAATCCAGCCTCAGACACTTACTAGCTGTGTGATCCTGGGCAAGTCATTTAACCCTGTTTGCCTCAGTTTCCTCATCTGTAAAATGAGCTGGAGAAAGAAATGGCAAACCACTCCAGGATCTTTGCCAAGAAAACCTCAAATGGGATCATGAAGAGTCATGTGCAACTGAAACAACAAATTTAACAAACATTAATCTTTTATATTTATCTGATTAGTTATCCAGTATATCCATGATATTCCATTGATCTATTTCACTATATTTTTGTCCAGTACCCAACAGTTTTCATAACAATCCCTTTGTAATATACATTTGAAGTCTGAGAGTGCCATATGGCTTTGATCAACTTTGTTTTGTTCAACACATCCTTTGATATTTTTGCCTGTTTTTCTATGTAAATTTCATTTATGATTTTGTCTATTTCTTTAAAGAAACTCTTTTGTATTTTGACTGATGGTTTACTAAATATGAAGACTAATTTATTAGGTATTGTCATTTTTTATTATATTAATCCAATCCATCAGAGGAACAGTGAATGTTTCTTCAATTATTTTTCTTCCTTTATTCCAGCCATTCTAATTGTATAGTTGTCTTTATACAAGTCCTGTATTTTTGTGAAGACTAGTTCCCAGATATGTAATGGGTTTTGTTGTTATTGTGAATGAGACTTCTTTTTTTTTATGATTTCTTCCTGATCTTTATTGCTGATAAGAATGCAAATAATTTTGTGGGTTAAATTTCTATTCTGTGGCCTCATTTATCTCCACTAATTTTTGCATTGAAGTAGATTTTTCTAGAGACACTATCATATCATCTGCAAATGATGATATTTGGGCCATTTCCACAGTCAGCCCTTTAATCTCTTTTTCTTGTCTTATTCCAATTGCTAGAATTTTGTCAAATAAAGTCAATGAAATTGGGTATCTTTGTTTTGTTTCTATTCTTTGTGGGAATACCTCAAATGTTGCTCCATTGTCGATTATGTTGGCTCTTGGCTTCATGCCTTTTATTGTGTTGAAAACTCTCTCTTCTCTTTCTTTTTTAATAACACAAGTCTCAAAAACTGGAGTTGGCTCCCCAAAGTGACATACCTTACAAACATGACCATAGGTCTTTGAAAACAGAAGATTTCACTAAAAAGATAAATAAAACTAGAGAGATTTTATTGGGGGTAGGGAAGCCCCCCACATTTATTAGTTACCTACAAGCAGGGGAGGAAGAAATCTACACTGACTTAATAACGAGTGATTAACAAAATAAGAATATATGTTACTGTTTCTACCTAAGGTGTAATATGTTGTTATTGAGTCGTTTCAGGCATGTCTGACTCTTCATGACCCCATTTAGGGTTTTCTTGGTAAAGATAGTAGAATCATTTGCCATTTCCTTCTCTAGCTCATTTTACAGATGAGAAACTGAGGCAAACAGGATTAAGTGACCTGCCTAGGGTCACACAGCTAGTAAATGTCTGAGCCCAGTTATGAACTCAGGAAGATGAATGAGTCTTCTTGACTCCAGGCCCTGTGCTCTATCCACTGCAGCACCACCTAGCTTCCCAAAGATTTAACAGAGAAAAATGTAAAAATAAAGTTATAATCTTTTCTGTTATAGAGCTAGTCAAATTAGACTTTGGGATAAAAAGTATGTTATTAATCATAATAAATGACAAAAGTGTGCTGGTAAATATTTAACAACTGGCTCTCTGAAAAAAATGTGTGCAGGATATACTTTTCAGTTGAATCTGCAATGTTATCATTTTCTCCATCACTTTCTTAAGTTTAGACAATCACCACAATGGTAGCTCAAGTTTGCCAATCTCTGAGGTATAAATGCTCGTGCTGAAAACAACAATCAGCTCTGGAGTCAGTTGGAGCTTACTCTAGCACACCCTTGGCTATGATTGACACAAAGAGATATAGAATTTTCAAATATATCCATTTTTGTTAATAAAAGACATTTAACAAAGACAGGAAACAAAAAATAATAATAATAAGGATGGGAAAAAGAGAAAGGAACTGGAATTTCCAAAGGGAAAATTCCTCTGTATATAATAAAAGAAGGTTAATCCCCAGAGAAGCATAAGAAGTGATTGTCTAAAAATAAAAAAAATAAAATATTGTGTTTCCTAGCTTGAATAGTTAAAATATAACTAGAAGTTTAAGCTGGATACCCCTCTGGCCAGGAAATGTGAAGAACAATGAAAAGAAAAAGGAAAGAAAACAGATCGAGTTGATTACTTCTAACAGTAAAAGGATCATAGATGTAGGGTAAAAAGGACCTTAGAAGCTATTCAGTCCAATCCCCTCATCTTACAGCTGAGGAAACTGAGATCCCAGAGGTGAAGTGACTTGCCTAAGGTCACACATGTAGTAAGTAAAAGACAGAACTTGAACACAGCTCTTCTTCAGAGTCAATGCCCAAGCCTTTGGATCACTGTGGAATGCCACTGAATTAAAAGAAAAATAAAGAATGGATCAAGAAACAAAATCTGCAAATGTGTTTATAGAATCTTCAGTCTAGAAGTGGACCCTTAGAGTCTTGTTCCATCTGGCAGTCCATCAAGGCCAAAGCTATAGCCCTTCCTTCTACTTGTCTACCCTCTTCCTTGTCTCTATTCTTAATCTCCTACCTCACACTTGGAATCTTCCATGCACAGAGCTTTCTAGACTAGAAACCAGCATCCTAACTCATTGGCACCTCTATGCCACTGACATTAGAGTTAGTGAAATGATTAGATGCACTTGAGTGGGACTCTGCCTTTTCCTACTTGGCCATCTTCAGCTTCCCTGAACTGCCCTGATCCCTGAGTTACCCTGATACAAAGAGATGGACCAGGAAATCCAACCCATTGCACTGGTGAGAGCTTGGGGTAGGAATGTGCTAGAACTAGTTCAAACTGAGTCCCATTAAATTGAAAAGTTTTTTCACAAACAAAGCTGATGCAACCAAGATTAAAATGAAAGTAGAAAATTGGGAAAGAATTTTTACAACCAGTGTCTTTGATAAGGGCCTCATTTCTAAAATATATAGAGATTAAGTCAAATTTATAAACATACAAGTCATTCCCCAATTGATAAATGGTCAAAGGATATGAACAGGCAGTTCTCAGAAGAAGAAAGCACAACCATCTATAGTCATATGAAAAAAAAATGCTCTAAATCACTATTGATTGGAGAAATGCAAATCAAAACAACTCTGAGGTACCACATCACACCTATCAGATTGGCCAACATAACAAAATAGGAAAATGATAAATGTTGGAGAAGATGTGGGAAAATTGGAACGCAAATACATTGTTGGTAGAGTTGCAAAATGATCCAACCATTTTGGAGAGCAATTTGGAACTATGCCCAAAGGGCTACAAAAATGTGCATACGCTTTGACCCAGCAATAGCACTTCTAGGGCTGTATTCCAAAGAGATCATAAAAATGGGAAAAGGACCAACATGTACACAAATATTTATAGCAGCTCTCTATGTGGTGGCAAAGAATTGGCAATTGAGAGGATGCCCATCAACTGGTGAATGGCTGAACAAGTTGTGATATATGAATGTAATGGAATACTATTGTGCTATAAGAAATGATGAGCAGGTAGACTTCAGAAAAACCTGGAAAGACTTATGTGGTCTGATGCTGAGTGAAGTGAGCAGAACCAGGAGAATGTTGTGCTTAGTAAAAGCCACATTGTACGATGACTAATATTGATAGACTTAACCCTTCTCAGCAATACAAGGATCTAAGACATCTCCAAAGGCCTCATGATGGAAAATGCTATCCACATCCAGAGAAAGAACTATAGAGTTTGAATGCAGATCAAAGCATACTATTTGCTATTTTTTTCTTCTGTTGTGTTGTTTCCTCTTTCTGATGGTTCCTCCTATTGGTTCTAATTCTTACTTACAACGTGATTAATGTGAAAATATGTTTAATAGGAATGTATATGTATAGCCTATATGAGATTGCACGCCATCTTGGGGAGGGAAGTGCGAACATAGGGAAAGAAAAATGGAAGTGATTGTTGTTGATTCAAAATAAATTGATTTTAAAAAAAAAGAAAAGGAAGGACAAAAAAAAGAATCCTTGCCTGTTGAAAAGTGTAACAGTCTATCTTTACCAGCTTGACTTAAAGGGAAAAAAAAAGAACCAAATGTTCAGTTTTCAGTATGATTACTTCCAACTTCGAAATTGGCAAAGGCCACCAGTTAGGACTTGATCTATTGTGTAGTTGATAGTCTAAACTTAAGAAAGTGATGTAGGGAATATGTGTGTGTGGGGGGGGTATAGATATGTGTATATATATATAATATATACTTGTATTACTTCTTAAAATTCTTATTTAAATTTTTTAATAGTTCAGAATAAATTGAAAATATATCAACCTTAAAACTGATGAAATGCATACTGACATTCTAGCAGCAAAATCAACCCAGAATAATAAAATAATAAATTTGTAATTCTGTAATACTATTCATCCAGAAAGTACCTACAGCATTTTCTAGACTTTATATACTCTTTTTTGTCATTATATTTATTTATTTTTAGTTTTCAACTTCACTTCCACAAGATTTTGAATTCCAAATTTCCTCCCCATCTTGTCCCTCCCCCCACACCAAGACAGTATGCATTCTGAATACCCCTTCCCCTAATCCGCCCTCCTTTCTATCTCCCCCCCCCCACTTCTCTTATCCCCTTCCCCTATTTTCCTGTAGGGCAGGATAGATTTCTATGCCCCATTGCCTATATATCTTATTTTCAAGTTGCATGTGAAAACAATTTTTAACATTTATTTTTAAAACCTTGGGTTCCAAATTTTTTTCCTTTCCTCCCTCCCCATCCACCCTCATTGAGAAGGCAAGCAACTAGATACAGGTTATATTTATGTAGCCATGCAAAACACTTCCATAGTAGTCATGCTGTGGAAAACTAACTATATTTCCCTTCATCCTATCCTGCCCCCCCATTTATTCTATTTTCTCTTTTGACCCTGTCCCTCCTCAGAAATGTTTGCTTCTGATTACCCCCTCCCCCAATCTGCCCTCCCCTCTATCATCCTCCTGCTCTCTTATCCCCTTCTCACCTATTTTTCTGTAGGGTAATTAGATTTCCATACCCAATTGAGTGTGTATGTTATTCCCTCCTGAAGCCAAATCCAATGAGAATAAGATTCACTCATTCCCTCTCACCTTCCCCACTTCCCCTCCACTTAAAAGCCTTTTCTTGTCTGTTTTATGTGAGATAATTTACCCCATTCTACTTCTCCCTTTCTCCTTCTCCTAGTATAATTCTGTCTCACCCCTTAATTTTATTCTCCAGATATCATATCACCCCTTCATCTTCAACTCACTCTGTGCCCTCTATCTATCTATCTATCTATCTATCTATCTATCTATCTATCTATCTATCTATCATATATATATATATATGTATATATATATGTATATATATATATAAAACATATAATTTTTTTTCCCTCCAACTACCCTAATACTGACAAAGATCTCATGAGTTACAAATATCATCTTTCCATGCAGGAATGTAAACAGTTCAACCTTAATAAGTCCCTTATGATTTCTCTTTCCTGTTTACCTCTTCATGCTTCTCTTGAGTCTTGTATTTGAAAGTCAAATTTTCTATTCAGCTCTGGTCTTTTCATCAAGAATGCTTGAAAGTCCTCTATTTCACTGAATGACCATTTTCCCCCTGAAGGATTATACTCAGTTTTGCTGGGTAGGTGATTCTTGGCTGTAATCCTATCTCCTTTGCCCTCCAGAATATAGAATTAACATAGAAGCTGCTAAATCTTGTGTTATCCTGATTGTGTTTCCACAATACTTGAATTGTTTCTTTCTGGCTGCTTGCAATATTTTCTCCTTGACCTGGGAACTCTGAAATTTGGCTACAATATTCCTAGGAGTTTTCTTTGGGGATCTCTTTCGGGAGGTGATTGGTGGATTCTTTCCATTTCTATTTTACCCTCTGGTTCTGGAACATCAGGGCAGTTTTCCTTGATAATTTCTTGAAAGGTGATGTCTAGGCTCTTTTTTTGATCATGGCTTTCAGATAGTCCAATAATTTTTAAATTGTGTCTCCTGGATCTATTTTCCAGGTCGATTGTTTTTCCAATGAGATATTTCACATTGTCTTCAATTTTTTCATTCTTTTGGTTTTGTTTTACAATGTCTTGATTTCTCATAAAGTCATTAGCTTCCATTTGCTCCTTTCTAGTTTTTAAGGAAGTGTTTTCTTCAGTGAGCTTTTGGACTTCCTTTTCCATTTGGCCCATTCTGCTTTTGAAGGCATTTTTCTCCTCATTGGCTTTTTGGACCTCTTTTGCCATTTGGGTTAGTCTATTTTTTACGGTGTTATTTTCTTCAGTATTCTTTTGGGTCTCTTTTAGCAAGGTGTTGACTTGTTTTTCATGATTTTCTTGCATCACTCTCATTTCTCTTCCCAGTTTTTCCTCTATTTCTCTTCCTTGCTTCTCAGAATCCTTTTTGAGCTCTTTCATGGCCTGGGACTGATTCATATTTTTCTTGGAGGCTTTGGATGTAGGAGCTTTGACTTTGTTGTCTTCCTCTGGTTGTATGTTTTGATCTTCTTTGTCACCAAAGAAAGATTCTATGGTCTGACTTTTTTTTTTTGCACTGTTTGCTCGTGTTCCCAGCCAATTACTTGAGTTTTAAACTCTTTGTTAAGGTAGGGTTCTACTTCCACTGTGGAGAATGTACTGTCCCAAGCTTCGGGGGTTTTGTGCAGCTATTTTCAGAGATACTTCTAGGGACCTGTAAATTTTCAGTTCTTCCAAAGGTGCTATGATCAAGGGCGAGGTGTTTACTCCTTTCCTAGCTTGTGCTCTGGTCTCTGAGTGACCACAAGCAAGCTTTTCTGTATCGGAACTGGGAGGAAGATTTTCTCTGCATCACCACCACAAGCTACACCATGCCAGCACTCCTCCTTGCCCCAGGACCGCCACCTAGAACTGTGACCCAGATCCAGGCACGTGCAAAACAAGAGTATCCTGTCTCAGCACCAGCAGAGATATCCCTGCAATCCCCCTCTGATCAGCCACTTGATTCCCCTTCCATCTGTGGGCCAACAGCTCTGGAAGCAGCCGCCACCCAGGGGCTGGGCCAGGACTGGGGCTGGTCGAGCTCCTCTCACACCGTGGTCTGACACACCTTTCCTACTGACCTTCTAAGTTGTCTTTGGCATTTGTGGGTTGAGAAGTCTGGAAACCACCACAGCTGCCTGTGATTTAGTCCCTGAGGCCTGCTCCAGGTTCACTGAGGCCTGGTCTTTGCCTGCATGCCCACGCTGAACTGTGTTTCTCTCCCAGCCCAGTGCAATAGACCTTTCCCATCAACCATCCAGGTTGTCTTGGGCTGGAAATGTGTTTCATTCTGTCTTTTTGTGAGTTCTGCTGCTCTAGAATTTGTTTAGAGCCATTTTTTTTACAGGTATTTCGAGGGGTTTGCTCAAGCAAGTCACTGCTTTTACTCTGCCATCTTGACTCTGCCCCTTGTGATATAAAGAATATTAATGGTGCAGATTAAACTAAGCATGTCTTGCACACACATGCATACACACACACACACACACACACACACACACACATACACAAAGTGGTTGTTAAACATTTACTAGCACACCCCTAACTTGGAGTAAAGATACACCAAGTCCTAGGAGCTGTGGCTTACAAAACCCCCATGAACTCTCTCTTTCTGCCATGACCATTGTGCCTGAAGCACAATGCTAGTGACACACCTGGTTGTGCCTTCTCCCTTATCCTTGGAAAAAGACAGGAAAAAGGAAATGGATTTGGAGGTGTCTATTATTGCCTCATAACTGGAGGAGGTGTGGAGGGGGTGGTTGGGAGGATGCCCTGTTGTTTGGAGGTGACAGCTGCTGCCTCAGTTTGGAAGATTGACACTTCCCTAGTGACTTCTGCCTTGGGGCCCCTCCCTAAGTTCTCCCTTAGGTATAACCAGCTAAACCTAGCAGGCTTCCTTTTAACACAACAAAGAAAAGGGCCTAATCCTTTCAGCACTAATTAGCTCATCTGGTTCTTCTGAGAAGCTCCATTAAGTCCCACAAATGGACCCATAGTTGCTTACGGGAACATATTAATATGAAAGAAAACCATAGCAAGACTCAAATTAAGTGGTTAGTCTATAATACATTGTGCAACTCAAATTAATTTTGATGACTAATCTCTGTCCTGTTGAACAGATGATGACCTCCCTCCTACAGGCCTTCTCAGGAGAGGGGCAGGGGATTGATTATAGGACCAGAATGTTGCATGTGTTGTAGGAAGTCATTTTTTTACATTAATTTTACTTAAATGAGTTTCTTTGTTACAAGCACGCATACATGATGGGGAATGGGGGGGAGTGAGAAAGGCATTTTTTTTAAAGAAAACAAATCATGCAAAAAGCTGATTTTTAGAAAACACTAGTAAAATTGAGTGGCAGGTAAGTGGCTCAGTGGATAGAGCTCTAGGCCTGGGATCAGGAAGACCTGACTTCAAATGCAGACTCAGATATTTACTAGCTGTGTGACCCTGGGCAAGTCTCTTAACCTTGTTTGCCTCAGGTTCCTCATCTGTAAAACAATTATTATGAGGAACTGAGGCCTGGAGATAAGAAATGACATCTACAACTGTTAGAGGTATGATTTAAAACTAGATGTACTATTGGCAAGGGCTGTGTATTCAAGTGGTTCTCTCTCAAACTGGGCTGTTGCCCCATCACCTGGGGTCAGTGGAATGGACCTGGATGGAGGAGCATTTAACAGGTCTTTTGAATGAGCCTGTGACAGTACAGTGAATCTGAAAGTCTCTTTGGGCTGAGTTATGTCTCTGCTTTTAGGCTTGCCTGTACATGTATTATGGGATTGTCCTGAGGGCATCTGAGTATTCTCCTAGAAACCTCCCACCAGTGTGCATTCCAGAGAGAGGTAAGAAAATGCTTTGAGATCTCATCCCATCTGCCATACTTCCTGAACTGGGATTAAAAAATGGCCTCCCATGTATTAGAATGAATTTCTGTGGAGCTCCTTCGCTTCCCATTTCATTAACCACTCAGGCCAAAGAATAGAGATGATCTTATAATGATATCACAATAGAATTTTAGTTTTAGTTTGTGGGTAGTTGAACCCCCTGTGAGTTAATGAGAAGACAGACTCAAGACCTATATCTTTTACCGTGGTGTGTGAGAAGAGTACATAGCTGCTAATATATTATTTTATATATCATAATATATCACTTCACCTCTGGGATCTCAGTTTCCTCAGCTGTAAGATGAGGGGATTGGACTGAATGGTTTCTAAGGTCCTTTTCACCCTACATCTATGATTTTTTATTGTTAGAAGTAATCACTTCGATCTGTTTTCTTTCCTTTTTCTTTTCATTGTTCTTCATTTTTCCTGACCAGAGGGTTATCTAGCTTAAACTTCTAGCTATATTTTAACTATTCAAGCTAGGAAATACAATGTTTTATCCTTTATTTTTAGACAATCACTTCTTTTGCTTCTCTGGGGGACTAACCTTCTTTTATTATATACTGAGAAATTTTCCCTTTGGAAATGCCAGTTCCTTTCTCTTTTTCTCGGTTTTTTTTTTAAAGGCAATTGGGGTTAAGTGAATTGGCCAGGGTCACACAGCTAGTAAGTGTCAAGTGTTTGGTCTGAGGCCAGATTTGAACTCAGGTCCTCCTGACTTCAGGGCCGGTGCTCTATCCACTGGACCACCTAGCTGCTCACTCATTTTTTTTTATTGCTTTTTGTTTCCTGTCTTTGTTAAATGCCCTTTTATTAACAAAAATGTATATCCATATGAGATGTCTAAATGTACAGACAGGAGGATTGAGAGTAGTCATGAACAGAAATTTCGGGAATCTTGCCCATACCTGTCCAATTGAGACCGATCCCTCTTCAGAGGGAAGCAGGAGAAGGGACCATAAAGCTGACCACTCTGTTCATCCTCTGGGAAGAAGGGGTACTTGACTAGAATTATATCTTATCTGCTCCCTCGAATGTTGCTGGCCTAGGGACACATTTTTTAAGTTCAAGTGACTTCTCTGGCCGCTATTTATTAAAGGGGGAGCTTTAATACCTGAGCTTATACCCCTAGATTTTTTTTTTTGGTTTTTTTTTCCGTATGCTTTTGAGTTGAAAATTTTTCTCCCTTTTCCTCCCCCCCACCCTCCCCAAGACGGCGCATGATCTCACATAAGCTTTACATTTACATACCCATTAAACATATTTTCACATTAGTGAAGTTGTAAGTAAAAATTAAAACCAATAGGAAGAACCATCAGAAAGATGAAACAAAACTCAACAGAAGGTAAAAATAAGTGATAGCGATTCGACTTCCATAGTTCTTTCTTTGGATGTGGACAGCATTTTCCATCCTTGAGGCCTCTGGAGATGTCTTAGATCCTTGTAATGCTGAGAAGGGTTCAGTTTAACATTCTTAGTCATTACATAACGTGGCTGTTATTGTGTGCAAAGTCCTCCTGGTTCTGCTCACTTCACTCAGCATCAGACCATATAAGTCTTACCAGGTTTTTCTGAAGTCAGCCTGTTCATCATTTCTTATAGCACAAGAGTATTCCATTACATTCATATACCACAACTTGCTCAGCCATTCCCCAATTGATGGGCATCCTCTCAATTTCCAATTCTTTGCCACCACAAAAAGAGCTGCTATGAATATTTTTGTACATGTGGGTCCTTTTCCCATTTGTTTGATCTCTTTGGGATATAGCCCTAGAAGTGCTATTGCTGGATCAAAGGGTATGCACATTTTTGTAGCCCTTTGGGCATAGTTCCAAATTGTTCTCCAAAATGGTTGGATCATTTCACAACTCCACCAACAATGTATTAGTGTTCCAATTTTCCCACATCTTCTCCAACATTTATCATTTTCCTGTTTTGTCATGTTGGCCAATCTGATAGGTGTGATGTGGTACCTCAGAGTTGTTTTGATTTGCATTTCTCTAATCAATAATGATTTAGAGCATTTTTTCATATGACTATAGATGGCTTTAATTTCTTCATCTGAGAACTGTCTGTTCATATCCTTTGACCATTTATCAATTGGGGAATGGCTTGTGTTCTTATAAATTTGTCTTAATTCTCTATATATTTTAGAAATGAGGCCTTTATCAGAGAGACTGGTTGTAAAAATTCTTTCCCAATTTTCTACCTTCCTTCTAATCTTAGTTGCATTGGCTTTGTTTGTGCAAAAACTTTTCAATTTAATGTAATCAAAATTATCCATTTTGCTTTTCATAATGTTCTCTATCTCCTGTTTGGTCATGAATTCTTCTGTTCTCCATAGATCTGATAGGTAAACTATTCCTTGTTCTCCCAGTTTACTTATGGTATCAGCCTTTATATCTAAGTCATGAACCCATTTTGACTTTATTTTGGTATATGGTGTGAGATTTGGGTCTATGCCTAGTTTCTGCCATACTCTTTTCCAGTTTTCCCAGCAGTTTTTTTCAAAGAGTGGGTTCTTATCCCAGAAGCTGGGGTCTTTGGGTTTATCAAATAATAGATTACTATAGTCATTGACTACTGTGTCTTGCATATTTAACCTATTCCACTGATCCACCTCCCTATTTCTTAGCCAGTACCAAGCAGTTTTGATGATTGCTGCTTTATAATACAATTTAAGATCTGGAATTGCTAGGCCACCTTCCCCTGCATTTCTTTTCATTAGTTCCTTTGATATTCTGGACCTTTTTTTTCCAAATGAATCTTGTTATTATTTTTTCTAACTCTATAAAATAATTTTTGGTAGTTTGATTGGTATGGCACTGAATAAGTAAATTAGCTTAGGTAGGATTGTCATTTTTATTATATTAGCTCGGCCTACCCATGAGCAACTGATGTTTTTCCAATTATTTAGATCTGATTTTATTTGTGTGAAAAGTGTTTTGTAATTGTGTTCATAGAGTTCCTGGGTTTGTTTTGGAGGTAGACTCCTAAATATTTTATAATGTCTACAGTAAGTTTAAATGGGATTTCTCTTTCTATCTCTTGCTGTTGGGCTTTGTTGGTAATATATAGAAATGCTGATGATTTATGTGGGTTTATTTTATAGCCTGCAACTTTGCTAAAGTTGTTTATTATTTCAAGTAGTTTTTTACTTGATTCTCTAGGATTCTCTAAGTATATCATCATGTCATCTGCAAAGAGTGATAGCTTTGTTTCTTCTTTGCCTATTCTAATGCCTTCAATTTCTTTTTCTTCTCTTATTGCTAAAGCTAAGGTTTCCAGTACAATATTGAATAACAGTGGTGATAATGGACATCCTTGTTTCACCCCGATCTTATTGGAAATGCTTCTAGCCTGTCCCCATTACATATAATGCTTGCTGAAGGTTTTAGATAGATGCTATTTATTATTTTAAGGAAGACTCCATTTATACCTATGCTTTCTAGTGTTTTTAATAGGAATGGGTGTTGTATTTTATCAAAAGCTTTTTCTGCATCTATTGAGATGATCATGTGGTTTCTGTTGGTTTTGTGTTGATATGCTCAATGATGCTGATAGTTTTCCTAATATTGAACCAACCCTGCATTCCTGGTATAAATCCTACCTGGTCATAGTGTATTATTCTTGTGATAAGTTGCTGCAATCTACTTGCTAGTATTTTGTTTAAAATTTTTGCATCTATATTCATTAGAGAAATTGGTCTATAATTTTCTTTCTCTATTTTGACTCTTCCTGGTTTAGGTATCAACACCATATTTGTATCATAAAAAGAATTTGGTAAGACTCCTTCTTCACCTATTTTCCCAAATAGTCTATAGTATTGGAATTAATTGTTCTTTAAATGTTTGATAGAATTCATGTAAATCCATCTGGCCCTGGAGATTTTTTCCTAGGGAGTTCATCAATGGCTTGTTCAATTTCTTTTTCTGAGATGGGGTTATTTAAGTATTTTACTTCCTCGTTAATCTGGGCAATTTATATTTTTGTAAATATGTATCCATTTCACTAAGATTGTCAAATTTGTTGGCATATAGTTGGGCAAAATAATTCCTAATTATTGTTTTAATTTCCTCTTCCTTGGTGGTAGCTTCACCTTTTCATTCTTGATATTAGTAATTTGGTTTTCTTCTTCCTTTTTTTAAAATTAAATTAAGCAAAGGCTTATCTATTTTATTTTTTTCATAAAACCAGCTCTTAGTTTTATTTATTAGTTCAATAGTTTTCTTAATTTCAATTTTATTAATTTTTCCTTTGGTTTTCAATATTTCTAATTTGGTGTTTAGTTGAGGATTTTTAATTTGTTCTTTTTCTAGTTTTTTTAGTTGTATGCCCAATTCATTAATCTCCTCTTTTTCTATTTTATTTATGTAAGCATTTAGAGATACAAAAGGTCCCCTAAGAACTGCTTTCGCTGCATCCCGTAGGTTTTGGTATGTTGTCTCATTATTGTCATTCTCTTGAATGAAATTATTGATTGTTTCTATGATTTGTTGTTTGACCCAATCATTTTTTAGGATTAGATTATGTAGTTTCTAATTATTTTTTAGTCTATCTTTCCATGGCCCTTTATTACATATAATTTTTATTGCATCATGTATAACCCTAGATTTAACTCCTTCCCATCAAATGCTAATTACGCAAAAGACTATCACAAATAGCAAATAGGAAATAAAACTGTTTATCCAAGTAGATATTAAACAGAAATCAGAGAAGTTCTACAGATTAGAATATCAGAAAATACATGAAAGTGAATGAGCTCTTTAGGTGAGAACTAGATGAAATGTCACTCAACCAAGAGAGAGGTCCTAATCTCACCCAAAGAGGCATTTCCTGCAGTCTCTAGGGAAGCAAGCTGGGGCATGTGGGGGCACTGGCTTTTTCTGTGTCTGCAGATTTCAAATTCTGCCCATTTCTCTCTTCAAGTGTCTGGAATCAGTCCCAAAGAGAGTTTGGAGCCATGCATTTCCTCTCTCACAGAAGAAATAAAGAATGTCTCTACTCTTCAAAACTTTTGCATGAACTGATGTAGACACACCGTTGAGTCATTATTCTCTCTACCAGTTAGGGAAGTCTTGTGTAAAATTCTTCAGGCTTGACTGGAAACCTGGCTTATAGACAGATGAAATAATTGAGTCTGAGAGTTTATGGCCACACAATTAGTAAGTGACAGAAGTAGGATTTGAACCCAGGTCTTCCTGATTCTTAGTCTAGTGTTCTCTTCTCTTCACCAGTATGTCTTTCACCATTAACTAACTTTGTGCTTGGATGTGAAGAGGTCTAGGACTTTTGGGGTGCTGGGACCCCAAGATCACGGTACCGGGCCCTGCTGAATGAATTCAACTCAAATCTTCTTCAGCCAGAGGAAAAGTTTATTAGTGATAAATCACATTGACCAGGTGACACCCGTAAAGACGAGCGGGCATGAGAAGTTCTCAGCCTTTTGAGCATGAGATTCTCAGCCTCTGAATGAGGGCCAAGGTGGATCTTAAATACTGAAGTAACTTTGGGTGGCCAGAGAAGGGGGTTTTGGGAAATGGGTCTAGGTAAGAATTCTAATTGGAGAGGTCAGAGAGATTGAATAGACAATGGGAATAGATAATGGAGGGAACAGGAAGGCAGAAGTTTGAAAGGCATCTGCACAAAATCAAGGTGGGGCTAGGACTTTCAAAAGGAGATAAAGGAAGGCCTTTCTGGGGCCTATAGACAAGAGGGAGCCTAAGGCTTTCAAAGGGAGATGAGGGGAGTCAGTTAGGAAATTTGAAGGTTTAAGGGTTTTCTGGGTCCTGTAGACAAACAGGAGCCAGATTCTATTCAGGGCAAGGGTTGAGGGTGCATCTGAATAAGATTTAAAGGTAAGCTAGGACTTTCAAGGGAGATGAGGGTCTGGGACCTGTGAGTCAGATTCCCTTTGGGGCAAAGGGTGAAGATCTTGTCTTGGGCCCCGCCCCCATCAGATGTACCCTAGAAAGGGTAAGAAACAACATACGAGGTATGAAATATTGGACCTAGAAGGGAGAAAACCTATTGGATTTAGTGATTAAGCAGAAAGTATGTAGAAGGCCACCAGTACTACATTGCCACATGCTACAGAGAAGTCAAGGAAGATGGGGAAAAATTGAATTTGGTGCATAGAAGGTTGCTGGTAAGTTTCAGTGGTAGGTATGGAAGCAGAGGTGTGCTGGAGCCAGCTAGCACCAGTTCCCAAGAGCTGCTTGTTAAATGTTCAGTGTGAATATTTATACCTCAGACATCAGCAAATGCTACAAATCGGGCCTTGATTTATGTTAAAATTAGAAGGGCTTAAGTTTCCACAGGTAGAATAATGCAGAGATTTAAAGAACAAAGGTCCCAGGAGGCGGTACACTGTAGGTGGGCTGGGCTTGACCAATAGGAAATAAGTGGATTGTTCCAAGAAGACCCCAAAATCAAGGGTCGAGCCAGCTCAGACCAGTTAGGGTCAACCTGAGAATGTTAGTGCACCTGCTTAATGAACTTCATTACTATTATCTGACACACCCCGCATAAAATTAGAGCCTCATTAACGAGTCATGGGACATATGACCAAGGGAGGGGGAACATACTTGAGCATATCAAGGGGAAACATGTAAGGAAAGGTGTAACCTGGGAAGGGTTGGACCAATCCCAGCCTGGGAGGTTTCACACCGAATTCAACTTCATAAAAGCACACTTCCCTTGCACTCAGGGCCCACCCCTCCTGAAGAGGGGTGGAGCCCACTTCTGGCCAGAAACATCTAAATCCCCTGGACTTTCTTTATAATAAATTTTCTTGATACTAAATTTTTGGTGTCAAGTCTATTTCTAACAATTTCTTTCTTTCTTTCTTTCTTTCTTTCTTTCTTTCTTTCTTTCTTTCTTTCTTTCTTTCTTTCTTTCTTTCTTTCTTCCTTCCTTCCTTCCTTCCTTCCTTCTCCTTCCTTCCTTCCTTCCTTCCTTCCTTCCTTTCTTTCTTTCTTTCTTTCTTTCTTTCTTTCTTTCTTTCTTTCTTTCTTTTTTTGTTAATTGTCAGCCTAGACTTAAGAAAGTGATAGGAAAACATGTTAACAATACAGATTAAACTTAAAAGTCTATCGAGTACATTTTGGGGGGGAGAGCCAGTTGTTACATATTTACCAGCACACCTTCTGGATAAAATCTAGATGAAAATGAAATGTCTCTTGGTCACTGCTTAACAACCCTTGAGTTCTGTACTCAGAACATGCTGTGACAAGAACTAGCAAGCAGGATTTAGCCATGTTTACAATCTAGCCTCAGGCCAGCCTTGGGTCTGAGCCTCAGGGCACACACAGTAAGCTGGCTGGAGTTAACAAGGGGAAATAAATCCTCCATAGCCTTCCACTTCCCTACTTCCAAGGCAATTGGGAGGAAGACACTTTATAAACCCGAGTCCCCTCAAAATGTGAGCTATTGCTACTTGTTCAAGGATCTGTGTTCTGCTCGATCTCCCTCTGCCTACCCAGATTGTGTATCCTCTGTGGCTCAGTGAGAATTGCTATGGCCGCAAAATGGTGGCAGGTGTCTCTGAACTCAGCTAGGCAGGTCCTCAGACAACTGCCACTCAGCTCATACTCAAAGCTTGTCCATGTAGGTAGAACTTGGAATCCATTCCACTCCATTCACAAGCTGGGCCATGGGCTAGCTATGGAGGAGACTAAAAAAAACCAGTTACTGCCCTCAGGGAGCTTATATTCTACTATGGAAAAATAGTATATGCATAGTTACTTCTGTAACTAGAAAGTTATATGGAAGGGGCGGGACATTTAACAAGCAGGGGAATCAGGAAATCTTTCAATCAATAAGCATTTACTAAGCACCTACTATGTGCCAGAGACTATGGATTTTTTTTTTTGGCAGGGGCGTGGATGAGACCTGTAGTTTCATTAGTGTAGGGATCTCCCAGTGTGAAAACTCCTTCTACCAATGTAGATCAGGATTTACTCTGCAACTTAGAGAGCCATCTGGGGCACTGAACAGTTAAGTGACTTGCCCAGGGTCGTACATCCAGTACATGTCAGAAGCTGGACTTGATCCCATGTCTTCCTGATTCCAAGACTGACTCAATATCACCTGTCTCTCTGGAGGCACTAGTACATAAATGAAACAATCCCTGACTTCAAGGACCTTTCATTCAATTGAGGCAGCTAGGTGGTGCAGTGGATAGAGCACTGGACAGGGAGTCAGGAAGACCTGAGTTCAAATGTGACCTCAGCCATTTGCCAACTGTGTGACCCTGGGCAAGTTACTGACCCTCTGTTTGCCTGAGTTTCTTCATCTGTAGAATGGGGATAGTAGTAGCACCTACCTTCCAGGATTGTTGTGAGTCTCAAATGAGATAATTGTAAAATGCTTAGCACGGTGCCTGGCACGTAGTAGGCACTTAATAAATGTTACCTTCCCCTCCTGTGCATAGGTAGAAAGTGGCACTTTGGCTGAGCCATGAAGGAGCTAGGCATTGGAGACTGAGCATTCCTGGTCTGCCCAGAGGCACTGAGATCACCAATAAAATGTCCTCTGTGGGCAACAGTAGGCAAGCCAGTTTGGTTGGAACAGAGTGAGTGCGTGAGTATAATCAGCCTGGAGAGGTAGTCCAGCGCAGGATGGGAAGGGATTTAAACACCAAATACAGGAGTTTGCCTTTGGTCCTCTGGGCAGTATGGAACCAGAGTGGGCTGGGCCAGCATGATCTCCAAGAATCTGGGGCCATCTTGGTGTGGATGGAGCACTGGGCATGGACTTGGGAAGACCTGGGTTCAAATCCTGACTCTGACACCACTTGTGTGACCTTGGACAAGTCACCTCACTGCCTGAGCCTCAGTTTCCTCTCCTATAAAATGAGGGGTTTGGACTAGATTCCTCCTAAGATCTCTTCCTGCTTTTGATTGAGGATCCCTATGATATCCATAACATGGTGAGCCATTGGAGTAGGACTTTGTGAGGATTTAGAGAAATTTTAATTTTAATTAATAATAACTTCTCTAAGCCTGTTTCACAGTCTCCTAGTCCTAGTACTAGACAGTACCTCAGAGGTCACTTAATCCAACCCTTTTATTTTATAGAAGGGGAAACTGAGGCACTGAGAGGAGAAGAAACCTGTGAGAGATCACCCATAGACTCCTAGTTCTAGTGCTGGGAGATACCTCAAAGGCTACTCAGTCTAACCTCTTCATTTTACAGAGGAGGAAACTGAGGCCCAGATTGGAGAAAGGACTAGCCCATGGTCACAGAGATCACATGTATAAGAAGGACTTGAATCCAGGACTCTAATTCTGAGGCTTACTATCCACTACACTATGTTGCCCCTAGTTTCCTTGTCCGTAAATGGGGTAATAATGTCTGTATGACCTGCTTCTGTGGGGAAGGAAGCTCTTTGTCAGACTGAAGACACAATGAGTAGAGGAGCTATCCTTCTCATTGGCATTCCCACAGGGCATGGCCATCAGCATTGGGCTCGCAGCCACTCGACACCTTGCCATCACATGTGCTGTGTAGGAGGAATTTGGCCAAACCATTATCCCGGGGAAGACTCCCATCTCTAAGACTGACCAGGTGGGTAAGCATGGTACTTAGTGATGCTCTCAGGGCCCCTCAAGCCAGTGAGGGAACAGAGGAAGCTGGGACGGCAGCGAGCCCCAGGTTGGCACAATGAGAACTCCCTATCCCTTCCACATATCACCTTTGCCTCCCATGGCAAGTGGTCAGTAGTTCCTCTGGAAGGATAGTCAAGGTTACTAAGCCTTCTTTACAGTGATACCAGAAGGGCCTTCCAAATTCCCACTTGGCTCATGTCCAAGAGCATAGCAATGGTTCCAAGGGAGCTCAGACATTGTGTCGCCCCAACCCCTCATGTTACAAACAAGGAAGAGGCCAGAGAGGGGAAGCTATTTGCCCAAAGTCACACAGCTAGCTAAGAGCAGGGGTGGGCTCCGATGTCAGTTTAGTTCATTCCTGGGTGAAGGTGGGTAGGTTGATTTTGTACCTTATTTTCAAGGCTGGTACAGATAAACATATGGATCTTGGCTGGGTTTGAGGTAGTTCTGCCTTAAGGCAGTGGAAAAGCAAAGGCCCTTCCTTCTGTGTAGGAAGCCTAGATGGCACAAGTATCTTGTCACCCTAATGGGCTCACTGGAGACTTAGCTGAGCAGTGCTCCCTGAATATTGCCCCATCCTCTCTGAGCTGAGCTTCCTGTGGGGATCAAGCACATGGCCTGTCTCCTTTCCCTTGCTGCCCCTGGAGGGCCAGGGCCAAGAAGGGAAGGCAGAGATAGAGGACAGCATCTCTTTTGCCATCTCATATACATGCCACCTTAGCTTGGTCCTGAACCATGGGAGCTGGGGAGGAAGATGGGAAGGAGGGAATGCCCTGAGGGTGGGCCTTTCTGGATCCCACTGCAGTACCTGAAAGACATTCACTAGAAGTGTGCCAGCAGCACTGTGTTGCTCTGCTATGGGCGTGTGGCATCCCTCATAAGAGACAACATCCTGACCCTGGCCGATGGCATCGCCTCCCAGATTGTGTGTTACTTCCAGTGCAGCCACTGGGTATGATGATTGAAATCTCAGGGGCTCCCCCTTTCCCCATCCAGGTGCCATGGCACATGAAGCCTGTGTTCCAATTCCTTTGCCCTGCTCACTGCCTCGGTCTTTGCATCTGACTAATGGGTGTCCTCACCCTGGCTCAGACAGCAGAGGAATCATGAGAATGCCTGAAAGGGACTCAGAGCTGATCTGTTTGGGTGCTACCAGTTTCCTTTCTCTAGCCATCTGGGCATTCAGCCATCTGGAGTCAAGTTAATTCAGCAACACTTTTGATCAGAATTGGGGAGTAGGGCAGGGCATGGCAGGACGGAACAGAGAGGGGCAGAGAAGGGAGACTTCATTGTTGAATTCTATTAGCTGTCATCTCCAACCCCGCCAGACTTTGTGCCTGAGCTGAGGTTTAGGGCAAGGGGAGCATTCTGGGGATGGGGAGGGGGTAAGTAGGTGTCCAAGAGCGCTCCAGACTACCAGAGCAAAATAGGAATGCCAAAAAGTAGCCACAATCCTGTTGAATGGTTGGGAAATGGGAGAGAATACAAGAGACTTCAGTGTCCTGAGGTCAAGACAGCTAGAGAAAGGGCAGGCTAGGTCGCTCTCTTCCAAGCAGACCAGTACCATCCTCAGGGCATCAGGGCCTCCTTCTCCTACTCTCTACTATGGGAAAGGACTCTCACAAAGCCCACTGAGACCCCAAGGAGAAACCCCTTGATTCCAATTTGGTGGGGTATTAGGAGGGAGGAATAAGAGCTAGATTTCTAGACTGTATTGGCAGGGTGAGTGCACAGAGAGGGCTAAGAAGGCTAACATCACAGGATCTCAGAGATCATTGAGTGTAATCCCCATTTGAAGCCCATCTATAGCATTAATAAGATGATCTCCAAGGTCCCTCCTAGCCAGGCACTATGCTAGGCACACGAGGGACCGAGACAGTGAAACAGCCCCTGCCCCAAGGAGCTTATGTTCTACTGGGGAAAAACAGCCTGTCTTTAAACAAGACCTCTAAGTCCCATGTGTACCCTCATTGTATAGAAGCCCAGCTTGAGGGTGAGGGATGTGAGTTCTACCCTGACATCTCACTCCTGGATTCCCTTCCTCCTCCCCATACCCCCTCTCCTGCTCCCAGCTTCCTGGCAACTCTAGGATGGTCCCTTGAAAAAGAGTTTTTTGACATCCACGCTGATGCTCAATTGCCGCCATCAACAGCAACAAAGGAGTCAAGAACTACCCATTCTTCCAGATGCCCCAGCTTGTTGTGTGTCTAATGGTTAGGGCCTGGTTTGGTGGGGGAGTGGGGGGGACAATTCAGGAGTGGGTTAAGCCTTTGAACATTGGTGCACAGAGGGCAGGAACTCACTGCTCTTCAGCTTCTCTGAGGCCTGATTTAAGGGAGGATGAGATTTAGGGGCCTTTGAGAGGCAGCAAGAGTCGAACAATTTGGCTTCAGATCTCAACTCTAGAATTTACCGTCTGATATTGGGCACGTCACTTACCTTTGATAAGCCTCAACTTTTTCCTCTGTGAAATGAGAATCTTGGACCAGATAGTTTCTTAGGTCCCTTCCAACTCTAGAATCTGTAGAAAACCTGAAGCTAAAACTACAAGATGGCATCTTGAGCGGCCAACACATTCTTATGCCTGCCTTCAGCTAGCTCCACAACTCAGAAGGAACTGCAGAAAGCCTGAAAAGGTAGGCTGGAGAGCTTTAAATGTCAAAGTGAAGGCTTCATATGGTATCCTAAGGGAGAACCAATGTGAAGTTGCTTGAGCAAGGGAGTGACATGGTCAGACTTGGGCTTTAGGAAGATTATTTTGGCAGCTATATGGACGATGGATTGGAGAGGGGAGAAGCTGAAAAGAGGGAGACCAATTGGGAAGTTGTTACAGTAATTCAGACCAAAAGTGATGAGGGCCTGATGAGGTAAGTAGGTAGGTGGCTCTCTGTGGGAGAGGAGCTAAAGACACTGATGTGAGAAATGTTATTGTGGCAGAATTGACAAGACTTCACATCTCATGGGATGGGGGGGGTGGGCTGAGGGAGAATAAACAGTTGAAGATGACTTTGATGACTTGGGTGACTGGTTGGGTGGTGGTGACCTTGACAGCAATGGGAAAGTTCTGAAGAGTGCTAAGTCTGGGGTAAGAAAGACAATGAGTTCTATTTGCATATATTGAGTTTGAGATTTCTACAGGACACCCAGCTGGAGATGTCTAATTGGTTGTTGGTGAGACAGGATTAGAACTCAGAAGAAAGAGGGAAGGTGGATATATAGATCTGTATAAAGATGATAATTGAACCTATGGAAGTTGATACAATTACTTAAAGATGTTTAGAGAGAGAACAGAAGAGGACTCAGAACCTTGAGGGATTTGGATGAAGATCCAAAAAAGGAGACAAAGAAGGATAGGAAGAGGACCAGGAGAGAGCAGTATCATTAACACCAAGGAAGGACAGGGGATTGCCACCAGATGGAGGCAGTGGCCAATAGCATCAAAGTCTATCAAGAAGTCTGATAAGAACTGAGAAAAGGTTATTAGATTTAGCAGTTAAATGATCATTAGGAAACTTGGAGAGAAGTTTCACCTGAGTGGTGGGGCTGAAAGTAGGGATGTGCTGGAGCCAGCTCAAACCAGCTTCTGAGAGCCAACTGTTAAACTTTTAGTTTGAGCATTTACACTTCTTAAATCAGTAAATGCTATGAATCAGGGTTTGATTTACCATTGTATTGCATTTCGAGGCTTAAGAAAGTGATTGAGAAAATAATAAAAATGCAGATTAAACTTAAAAATATGTTGTGTTTCATTTTTATAGAGTCAGTTTTTGAAATGTTTTTTCTCAATTACATGTAAAAACATTTTTAACATTTGCATTTTAAAGTTATAAGTTCCAGATTCTTTCCCTCCTTCCCTCTTTTCCCCTCTCATTGAGAAGGCAAGCAATTTGCTACAGATTTATACACGTGCAGTCATGGAAAACATACTTCCATGTTAACCACCTTGAAAAAAAGCAGACCAAAAAACCAAGAATGATGAAGAAAGTTTAAGAAATGTATAATAAAAAATAATTGATAAATGGTCCAAAATATAAACAGGCAGTTTTCAGATGAAAAAATTAAAGCTATCTATAACCATATGAAAAAGGCTCAAAATCCTTATTGATTGCAAATTAAATGCAAATTAAAACAAGTCTGAGGTACCACCTCAGATTGGCTAATGTGACAGAAAAAGAAAATGTTAAATGTTGGAGAATATGTGGGAATATCAGAACACTGATACTATTGATGATCAGGTGGACTTCAGAAAATCCTGGAAAGAACTGCATGATCTGATGATAAGTGAAGTAAGCAGAACCAAGAGAACACTGTACACAGTAACAGCAAAATTGTGCTATACGAAGTGCTAACCATAACCCTAATTGCACTCTAATCCGAACCCTAATTTCCTTTCTAACCCTAACCCTAACTGCACTCAAATCCTAAACCTTAATCCTAACCCTAATCCTAATACCTTCTAAACCTTTCTAACCCTAACCCTAACCCCAACCCTAACCCTAATTGCGCTATAACCCTAACCCTAATGTTAACCCTAATTCACTTTCTAACCCTATGATCCATTTCCTTTCTAACCCTAATTCCTTTCTAACTTTAATTCTTTCTAACCTTAATTCCGTTCCAACTCTTTCTAAAGCTTTCTAACCATTTCCTTTCTAAACATTTGTAACCGTTTCTAATGATTCCTTTATAAACTTAATGCTAACCTTAACTCTAACCCTAATCTCTTCTCATCCTAACCCTAACCCTAACATATCTAACCCTAATTCCTATCCTTTCTAACCCGTTCTAATCCTTTCTAACCCTAACCTAACACTTTCTAGCCCTAACTCATTTCTAACCCTAAAACTTTCCTAAACCTAACTCTAACCCTAAACCTTTCTAACCCTAACCCTAAACCTAATTGCGCTCTAACCTTAACCCAAACCCAAATCCTAACCTTAAACCTAACCCTAATAATTTCAGATTTCTAAACCTAATTTTTAATCCTAACCCTAACCCTAACCTAATTTCTAACCCTAAACTTAATCCTAACCCTAGCACTCTAACCCTAACCCTGAAACTAACCCTAAACCTAACCCTAAACTTAACCCTAACCCTAACCCTAATTGCCTTAACCCTAATGCTAATTGTGCTCTAACCCTAACCCTAACCCTAACATGAATTGCACTATCCCTAACCCTAACCCTAATCCTAACCCTAACCCTAACCCTAATCGTAACCCTAACCCTAACCCTAATTGCTCTAACCATAACTTCAACCATAACCCTAACCCTATCCCTAACCCTAACCCTAACCCTTTCTAAACCTAATTGCACTCTAACCCTACCCCTTTCTAAACCTAATCCTAACCTTTGTAACACTAACCTTAATTCCTTTCTAACCCTAACCATTTCTAAACCTAACCCTAACTTCACTCTAACCGGGTCTAACCCCAAACCTTTCTAACCCTAGTTCCTTTCTAACCCTAACCCTTACCCCTTCTAATCCTTTCTTTCTGAAACTAACCCCAAACCTTTCTAGCCCTAACCCTAACCCTAACCCTTTCTAACCCTAATAACTTTCCTTTCTAACCCTTTCCTTTCTAATGCTAACCCTAACCCTAACCCTAATTATAACCCTAATCCTTTCTAACCCTTTCTGACCCTAACCCTAACCTTAACAGTTTCTAAATCTAACCCTAACCCTAACACTAACATTAATTGTGCCCTAACCTGTTCCTTTCTAAACCTTTCGACTGTTTCTAATGATTCCCTTATAATCCTAATCCTAACCCTAATACTAACCTTAACCCTAACTCTAACCATAACTTCAATTGCACTCTAACCCTAACCCGAACCCGAACCCGAATCCTAACCCTAACCCTAACCCTAACTCTAACTCTGACCCTAACCCTAACCCTAACCTTTTGTAACATTTCCTTTGTAAACCTAACCCTAATCCTAATTGTGCCTCTGCCCTAACCCTAACCCTTTCGAAGCCTAATTTCTTTCTAACCCTAACCGTTTATAACCCTAACCCTAATTCTTTGCTTTTCTAGCGCTAATCCAAATTCCTTTCTTTTCTAACCCTAATTCCTTTCTAACCTTAAGCCTTTCTAACCTCAAGCCAAATTGAGATCTAATATTTTCTATCCCTAACCCTAACCCTAATTCTTTTCCTTTCTAACACTAATCCAAATTCCTTTCCTTTCTAACCCTAATTCCCTTCTAACCTTAAGCCTTTCTAACCTCAAGCCAAATTGAGTTCTAACCCTTTCTATCCCTAACCCTAACCCTAATTCTAATCCTAACACTAACTCCTTTCTAACCCTAACCCTAACCATAATTGCACTCTAACCCTAACCTTAACCCTAACCATAGCCATAACCCTTTCCTTTCTAACCCTAACCTTAACCCTAATTGCACCTTAACCCTAACCCTAACCCTTTGGAATCCTAATTCCTTTCTAACCCTAACCCTAATTTGCTCTCTAACCCTAACCATAACCATAACCTTAACCGTAATGATTCCTTTCTAACTCTAACTCTAATGATTCCTTTCTAACCCAAACCCTAATTCCTTTCCGAATTCCTTTCTAACGCTAACCCTAACCCTAATACTTTCTAACTCTAAACCTTTCTAACCCTAACTCTCACCCTAACCCTAACTGACACCCTTTCCTAACCCTAATCCTAACCTTAACCCTAAGCCTAACCCTAACTGGACTCTAACACTAACCAGTTCTAACCCTGATTCTAACGCTAAACCTTTCTAACCTTAACCCTAGTTACTTTGTAACCCTTTCTAACCCTAACCATAACCCATTCTAACCCTAACCCTAATTCCTTGCTAACCATTTCTAACCCTAATCCTAATTCCTTTCCTTTCTAAACTTAACCCTGACCCTAACCATAATTGTGCTCTAACCATAACCCTAATTCTTTCCCAACCCTAACCCATTCTAATTCTTTCTTTCTAACCCTAACCCTAACCCTAACCCTAATTACTTTCTAACCCTCACCTTAACTCTAACCCTAACCCTAATTCCTTTCTAACCCTCACCCTAACCCTAAACTTTTATAATTTTTCTTTTCTAACCCTAACCCTAACCCTTTCGAAGCCCAATTCCTTTCTAACCCTAACCCTTTCTAACCCTGACCCTAATTGCGCTCTAACACTAACCCTAATTCTTTTCCTTTCTAACACTAACCCTAATCCTTTCTAACCTTTCCTTTCTAACCCTAACCCAAACCCTAATTGCACTCTAGCCCTAATGCTAACCCTAACCCTAACCCTTTCCTTTCCAACCCTAACCCCAACCCTAACCCTAACCCTAACCCTAATTGCACTCTAACACTAACCCTAACCCTAAGCCTAACTGTAACCTTAACCCTAACTGCACTCTAATCCTAAATGTAACCCTAACTGTAATCCTAATGCCTTCTAACCCTTTCTAACCCCAATCCTAACGCTAACCCTAACCCTAACCCTAATTTTTAATTGCACTCAAACCCTAACCCTAACGTTAACCCGAATTCATTTTCTAACCCTATAATCCCTTTCCTTTCTCACCCTAACCCTAATTCCTTTCTAACCCTAACCCTAATTCCTTTCTAACCTTACTTCTTTTCCTTTCTAACCCTAATTGCTTTCCAACCCTTCCTAAACCTTTCTAACCCTTTCCTTTCTAAACCTTTCTAACCATTTCTAATGATTTCTTTATAAACCTAACCCTAACCTTAACCCTTAACCCTTAACCCTAACCCTAATCTTTTCTCACCTTAACATTAACAATACTAACCCTAATTCCTTTCCTTTCTAACCCATTCAAATCCTTTCTAACCCTTTCCTTTCTAACCCTAACCCTAACACTTTCTAACCCTAATTCCTTTCTACCTTAAACTTTCCTAACCGTAACTCAAACTCTAAAACTTTCTAAAGCTAAACCTAACCCTAATCCTTACCCAAACCCTAACACTAACATGAACCGTAACCCTAATAATTTCTGATTTCTAACCATAATTTCTAATCATAACTCTAACCCTAACCGTAATTTCTAACCCTAAATGTAACCCTAACCATAGCACTCTAACCCTAACCCTAAACCTAATTACCCTAATCCTAACACTAACCCTAATTGCACACTAACCCTAATACTAAACCTAACCCTAACCCTAATTGCATTAGTTCCTTTCTAACTCTTTCTAATGCAAACCTAATCCTAACACTATCCCTAACCCTAATTGCGCCATAACCCCACTCATACACTTAACCCTAACACTAACCCTGACCCTAGTTGCGCTCTAACCCTAACACCAACCCTAATACAAACCCTAACCCTAACTCTAATCCTAATTGCACTAATTCCTTTCTAATCCTAACCCTAACCCTAACCCTAGCCCTAACGCATTCTAACCCTAATTCCTTTCCAACCCTAACCCTAACCCCCAACCCTAACCCTTTCTAAAATTAATTCCTTTCTAACACTAACCTGTTCTAACCCTAACCCAAAGTTTGCTGTAACTCTAACCTTAACCCTAACCCTAAATTCTTTCGAACCCTTTCTAACCCAAACCCTAACCCTAACCCTAAACTTAACCCTAATTGGACTAATTCCTTTCTAACTCTTTCTAACCCAACTCTAACCCTAACCCTAACCCTAACCCTAACCCTCTCTAAAAATAATTCCTTTCTAAAACTAACCTTTTCTAACCCTAACCTCAAGTGCACTCTAACTCTAACCCTAACCCTAAACCTAACCCTAACCCTAACCCAAATTGAGCCTAACCCTAACCCTAACCCTAACCCTAATTGCACTAACCCTAACACTAACCCTGACTGCACTCTAAACTTATCCTTAACCCTAACCCTAACCCTAATTAAGCTCAAACCATGAACCTGACCCTAATCCTTTCAACCCTAATTCCTTTCTAATCCTGACTCTTTCTGACCCTAACCCTAACTAAGCTCTAACCCTACCCCTAACCTTAACCCTAACTCTAATTCCTTTCTAACCCTTACACTAAACCTATCCCTTTCTAACCCTAATTCCTTTCCTTTCAAACCCTTTCTAACCCTTTCCTTTCTAACCCTAATCCTAACCCTTTCTAACCCTAATTCCTTTCTAACCCTTTCTAACCTTAACCTTAATCCTAACCCTTTCTAACCCTAACCCTAACCATTTCTAAGAAAGGAAAGGAAAGGAATCATAAAGGAAATGGGTTAGAAATGAAAACAATTAGAGCACAATTAGGTTTAGGGTTAGGGTTAGAGTTAGAAAGGGTTAAGGTTAGGGTTAGAAAGGAATTAGGGTTAGGGTTAGTAAGGGTTAGGGTTAGAAAGGAATTAAGGTTAGAAAGGAACTAGGGTTAGGATTAGAAAGGAATTAGAAAGGGTTAGGGTTAGAAAGGGAAGGAATTAATGTTAGTAAGGAATTGCTGTTAGAAAGGATTAGAAAGGTTTAGAAAGGAATTAGGGTTAGGGTTAGGGTTAGAAAGGAAAGGATTAGGGTTAGGTTTAGAAAGGAAAGGAATTAGAGTTAGGGTTAAGGTTAGAGCTAAATTAGGATTAAGGTTAGGGTTAGAGAACAATTAGGGTTAGAAAGGAATGATTAGAGCACAATTAGGGTTAGGGTTAAGGAATCATTAGGGTTAGAAAGGAATTAGGGTTTGGGTTAGGGTTAGGGTTAGAAAGGAAAGAGTTAGAAAAGGAAAGGAATTAGGGTTAGAAAGCGTTTGTGCTAGTGTTAGAAAGGAAAGGATTAGGGTTAAAAAAGGATTAGGGTTAGGGTTAGAAAAGGTTAGTTTTTTGGTTAGAAAGGGTTAAGATTAGGGTAAGGAAAGGAAAGGAAAGGAAAGGAAAGGAAAGGAAAGGAAAGGAAAGGAAAGGAAAGGAAAGGAAAGGAAAGGAAAGGAAAGGAAAGGAAAGGAAAGGAAAGGAAGAAAGGAAAGGAAAGGAAAGGAAAGGAAAGGAAAGGAAAGGAAAGGAAAGGAAAGGAAAGGAAAGGAAAGGAAAGGAAAGGAAAGGAATTAGGGTTAAAGTGGTTTAGCATTAGGGTTAGGGTTAGGGTTAGAAAGAAAGCACAATCAGGGTTAGGGTTAGGGTTAGCGTTAGAAAGGGTTAGAAAGGAATTAGGTTTAGGGTTAGGGTTAGGATTAGGGTTGGGGTTAGAAAGGATTAGAAAGCATTAGAAAGGAATTAGGGTTAGAAAGAATTTAGGGTTAGAGCACAGTTAGGGTTAGAAAGGGTTAGAAAGCATTGGGGTTAGGGTTTGGGTTAGAGTCCAATTAGGGTTAGGTTTAGGGTTAGGGTTACTAACTTTGATAGACTTACCTCTTCTTAACAATGCAAATATCTAAGCAACTCCAAAAGACTTATTATCAAAAATGCTATCCACATTCCGGAAAGGAACTGTGGAGTCTGAATGCAGATCAAAGCATATTATTTCCTCTCTCTCTCTCCCTCTTTCTTCTTTCTCATGCTTTCTCCCATTGGTTCTTATTTTTCTTCACAGCATGACTAATGTGAAAATAAGTTTAATATGAATGTATATGTAGAGCATTTATCAGATCATACTCCATCTTGGTGTGGGGGGTGGAGAGGGAGAGAGAGAAAATTTGGAACTCAAAATCTTATGGAAGTGAATATTGAAAACTAAAAATAAATAAATTAATTAATTTTTTTTAAAGGCGATAAGCAAAATCACCACCCCAACAAGAAAAATCTGTTGAAATATTTTCATAGTACACATACATTTTAAAAGTAGGCACAAATAAGCTGTGGCACAGTAATAAAATGGAATAGTATAATGTAATTAAAGTGGACAAGTATAAGGAAAGCAAAGAAATTCCCCAGATAAAAAACTGCTATAAATATTTTTGTGTAAATAGGTCCCCTCCCCCCTTTTTTTGTCTCTTTGGAATATAAAGCTATAGCGGTATTGCTGGATCAAAGGGTTTGCACAGTTTTATAGCCCCTTAGGCATAGTTCCAAATTGCTCTCCAGAATGGTTGGAGATCAGTTCACAACTCCACCAAATAATTCCAAACAAAGAGAACAGAAGCAAAATAATGGAGTCACATGAACAAAGTTTGTAAGAACGAAAATAGAATTCTGATGGGAACAGAAACTGAAAAAGTGTCATGGCACATGAGTTGAAATTAATTAATTTAAATGGAAATAGTTACTAAGCAAGTTTAGTTGTTTGTGATCATTTTCATAATTGTTACATTTCTAATAAATAAAAAAGTATTGATTGATTGTTTTTAAAGAAAACAGTAGTATGCTTTGATATGCATTCAGATTCCATCAGTTCTTTCCCTAGAGGCGGATAGCATTTTTCATCACAATTCCTTTGGAATAGTTTAGGATTGTTGTATTGCTGAGAATAGCTAAGTCATTTATAATTTATCATTATACAATATTGTTGTTACTGTGTACAATCTTTTCTTGGTTCTGCTTATTTCACTTTGCATCAGTTCATGTAAGTCTGGGTTTTTTGAAATCATCCTACTTTTCTTATAGCATCATTTCTTATAGCATATATGCTAATTCTCTCACAATCATATACCACAGTTTGTTCAGCCATTCCCCAGTTGATGGATATACTCTCAATTTCTAATTCTTTGCTACCACAAAAAAAAACTGCTATAAATATTTTTGTGTAAATAGGTCCCCTCCCCCCTTTTTTGTCTCTTTGGAATATAAAGCTATAGTGGTATTGCTGGATCAAAGGGTTTGCACAGTTTTATAGCCCCTTAGGCATAGTTCCAAATTGCTCTCCAGAATGGTTGGAGATCAGTTCACAACTCCACCAACAATGCATTAGTGTCCCAATTCTTCCATGTTGCCTCCAACATCTGTCATTTTCCTTTTCTGTCATATTAGCCCATCTGACAGGTATGAGGCGGTGCCTCAGAGTTGTTTTAATTTGCATTTTATAGAGTGAGTTCTTAAAAGGTTGCCAGTACATCCCTGGATGGAAGCCAGATTGCTAGGGACCAAGAACTGAGTAGAAGGTAGAAGGGAGAGGCAAGGAGAGTAGACAACTTTTGCTAGATGTTTGGCTGTGAAGGAGAAGGGGGTTGATAGCTCGAGGGGATGTCAGGCTCAAGTGAGGGCTTATTAAGAATGGGATAGATGTGGATATGTTTGTAGGTAGCAGGGAAAGAGCTAAGTCAAAGGGAGAGATGTAAGATTAGAGGTGGGGGAAAGGATCAGTGGGGCTAATAGAGATGAGAGGAATAAGGCCCAGGACACAGGTAGAGGGGCTGGCCTTGGAGAACAGAAGGCTACCACTTTGAGCAGAGGCTGTAGCAAAGGTGGAGAGAACAGAGTGGAACAATGTCAGGAGTTTCTGAGGTATAGAATAAAAGAGAAGAGAAATCTTATGGTAGGTGGCCTCTTTTGGAGCAGCAGGACCCTCTTGATGCATTTGCAAAGAAGGCAGGCTCCCCACCCCTGCTCTAGATCATCTCCCATGGTGCTTGTCTCACCTGTATTTCTGAGATTGATATTTGGAGCCCAAATATAGATCCCTATTAAATTCCATTTTGTTTGATTTGATCCATCATTTGAGGTCCTTTTGGACTAGAGTTAGGGATCTTGGCTCATTATCCCAAGCTCCAAATCACATGCATATCTGACAAACACTCCCTTTATGCCTCTATTCAAGTCACTGATAAAAATAGTGAACAATTTGTGAGAGGACCTGTCCCTAAGCTACTCCATAGGGACCTCCTTTTAAATGGCCCTCGATCTACCAATGGTAACATTTGCGTTCGGTCATTCAACCTTTTCCAATTTTACATGGCCACTATGAGCTTTGCCCCTCTGTACTTCCTCATTGGACTACCTCTTTCTCTTCTCCTACAGAAGCTGATTGAAAAGGAACCCCGGGACATTCTGTACACCTCAGCCCGACAGCATGCCATGCTGGCTGTTGCAAGCCTCAGGTAGCCCTAGTCTCACTCCATTCCTTGCTTTCTGGTCTTTCCAGCCCTAGGTCTGAGACTGGGGATGGTTGCCATACCCAGTGGCTGCTGTTTTTTGCCTAAGAATCTATGGTCAAAGGGGGTTGGGAGGTGAGAAGTTCAGGGGAGATATAGTAAAGGGCTGGGCCTGGGACAGGAAGACCTGAGTTCAAATCCACCTTCAGACATTTACTAGCTGGGTGACTCTGGTGACCTCTTCCTGCCTCAGTTCCTCAACTATAAGGTGGGGATTGTAATAACAATACCTTCCTTACAAGGCTGTTGTGAGGATCAAATGTGATAATATTTATAAAGCTCTTTGCAAACCTTAAAGCTATCGTTATCATCATAATCATCATTAGTGAGGATGTTAGAGGACCCATGTGGAGTAGGGTGCTCTCTGCTGAGGTGGCTGGCTTAGTGCCCACACAGCCCAGTAAAAGTTCAGGGCTTGAAACCATGGTTCCTTCTTCCCGTTTTACCAAAAATGAACCTGAGGGGCCTCTTGCTCTGTGGGAGAAGTCTATCCTGACCCTGAGGATCTACACTCCCTTGCCCTGGATTTCTTTTCCCCGTCAGCTGCCACTTTTCCCACCACTGTATCTCCTCTTGCAGCAAACTAAATCCCCCCCCCCCAGAGGTCAAAGAGAAGTTGAAACTTCTATACATCTGCTTCCGAAGTGTCTTCACTCTGCCACTGGTGGAGTGCCTGGAGAAACATACCTGCCTGATGATGAACCCCCCCAACATTCAGGTGACAAGGACATCACCAGCCTCCAACATATCATAGACTGACGTAGCTTCTATTCCCAGCCCTGCCACAAACTCACAAGCTGCTTTCTCATGAAAATATTGAAGCCTGAGGAAACAGGGCGAGGCCTTGGGGTGATCTTTCAGCCACTGGCTGGACTTGGAATGAGAACCCAGACTGTCCCATGCCCTAGTTGCTGTACAATGTGGTCTTGGCCACCGTCCCCTGGCTTTTACTCTCTGTGGACTGGAGCAAGGATATTACTGTCTGGGGGTGACAGGGGGTATGGTGGGCATGCCAAGACATAGGAAGAGGGCCCCAGAGAAATGGCCTGGGGACCTGGCTTACTTCAGAGACATTGGGGGTGGGGGTGGGGGTAAGGAGGAGCCCATCATTTGAGATAGTTATTTCTTAACTAAAATAATTGGTTATGAATAAATGACTGAGCAAATGAATGAATGAATGAATGAAAAACAATCATTAAACACTTACTATTTGCCTGCACTTTGCTAAATATTGAGGATACAAAAATAAAAGTGATGTAGTCCCTTCCCCAATGGAGCCTACATTCTAACATGGAGGGGAGGGGCGAATAGCACATATAGGGGAAGGGTAAGCTCTAGTGTGGAAAGGCAAAGGGCTAGTTAGCAGAGTAATTGAGGAGTGAGCAAATCAAGGGATCCCTTCCAGGACCAATGGCAAGACTAATTTTAGTTAAAGGACAGGAAATGGAAGGAGAAGGAGATGGTGAAAAGGCACTTGGAGTGGAAAGCGAAGCATATCAGGGACCAGCTAGATAGAGTGGGTCTTGTGTGACACACAGGACACCACAGTCCCAGGAGAAGAGTTTCGGTGCTGAAAGGGTTAGAGATTCCCCTTAGCACAGTCTCTGTTCCAGAGGCACCTCTGTAGGGCAGATGGCAAGAGGTGGGGCCCGAAAGCTACAATGGTATCATTTGCTGAAGGACACCTAGTTCCCAGTTCCAATATTAATGGACCCAGATCCCTCTCAGGCTTAGAAGGAGGGAAGAAAAGCAGTGTATGTATGTGTCAGTGTGTGTATGCTTGCATCTGTTTGTGTGTTTTTGTATGTGTCTCTGTGTCTGTGTGTGTCTGTGTATGTGTCTCTGTGTCTGTGTGTGTCTGTGTATGTATCTCTGTGTCTGTGTGTCTGTGTGTATATAGGGGGTGATTACAAAGGGAATAGGTCATCTTCACCTTAACTTTGGATGGGGACTTTAAACCCTAGTCAAGTATGAAGAAACCAGTAGCAAAGACAGTATGGGGGCATGAATACACACATATCAATACACATTTTTATCTCCATACTATATGAATCTATGGTATGCATCAATCCATCAAGGATATGTGATTTTATCACAATCTTTCTGGATCTTAGGAAATAGTCTCAGCTTGAACTTGAAGTTCAGAGAGCTAAGTGGCTTACACAATTAGTAAGTATCAGAGGCAAGATTTGAACCCAGGTCTTCCCAACTCCAGATCCATTCTGCCCAGTGCTCCACTCTGCATCTAATTATATGCCATGTCTAGGGAGAGAGATAGCAGGCCCTTGTATCCCATGTGTAGATGCTTCTTTATGACCAGATGAAAGATGTTGTCTTCATTTCTCTGCAGTGAAGCTGGTGGTATTCTTAGGAATAATGGCCTGGGTGACATTTCCATACTGCTTTCCTCAAAGCTGAAAGAAGCAGTATAAATATAATGCCCATTTTATAGATGAGTCAGGTAAGACTCAGGAGTTAAATAACCTGCCCATGTTATATAATAATTAAATTCAGGAGTCTGTAGCGAAGGTCAGGTTGGCTGGATCTAGCTTGTCTTGAAAGCCTGGGGAAATCCCTTCCTTTCTCTAGGCCTCAGTTTCCTCAGTTTCTAAATGAGAGACTCAGTGGCATCTGAGGCCCCTTCCAGCTCTAGGTATAGGATCCCATGTGTGACCAGGATAGGGCAGGATTTTAGCTGGGACCTGGAGGAAGCCAGGGAAGCCAGGAGGTATGATGAGGAGTAAGGGCACTCTGTGCCCAGAGATGAGAGATGAAGAGCTTGTTTGAGGAAGACCAAGGAGGCCAGTGTTAACTGGATCTAAAATAATAGGAATGAGTGAAATTTAAGGAGACTAGAAAGTAAGGAGGCCCAGTTATGAAGGACTTAGAAACCAAGCTGGAGACAGGTAGGTGGCGCTGTAGTGGATAAAGTGCCGGCCCTGGAGTCAGGAGGACCTGAGCTCAAATCCAGCTTCAGACACTTATTAGCTGCATGACCCTGGGTAAGTTACTTCACCCCAATTGCCTAAAAAATATAACAACAACAAAGCCAAGGAGAATTTCTATTGCAGCCTGGAGGTAATGGGGATCCGGGAGTTTATTGAATATGGGGGTGATATGGTCAGACTTGTGCTCTAGGAAGATCATTTTGGCAGCTGACTGGAGGATGGACTGGAGTAAGGAGAGACTGATGAGGCAGGCACCTGCCCCAGCAGCTATTGCAGTAGTCCAGGAGTGAGGGGATGAGGGCCTTCACCAGGAGGGTGGCTGTGTCAAAGGAGAGAAGGGGGCATACTTGGAAGAAGTTATGAAGGCAAAATCTATAGGATTTGGAGGGGGAAAGGATGAGTGAGTGAGGAATCAGATGACTCCCACGTTGTAAGCCTGGGTAACTTGGAGGAGACTGGTGCTCCCAACAGTAATAAGAAAGACAAAAAGAGGGGAGGGTTTGGTGGGAAAAGATAATGACCCCTGTTTTGACCATATTGAGCTTAAGATGCCTGTGAGACATCCAGTTGGAAGTGAATACCAGCCAGTAGCAGAAGCTAGCCTGAGGGTCAGGAGAGAGGTGAGGGATGGAGAAATAGAGATGAGAATCACTCGCATAGAGATAAGAAGGGAATCCGTGGGAGCTAAGGAGATCACCAGGAGAAGCACCATAGATGCAGAAAAGAAGAGGGGACACATAGGTACTGTGTGAAGGAAGGAAAAAGCCTTTATTAACTATACGTAAAGGAATGCAGGAAAAAGCCTTTATTAAGCACCTGCTATGTTGCCAGACATTATGCTGAACACTGAGGATAGCAAACCTTTTAAAAGTCAGACAATCCCTTCCCTCAAAGAGCATTAACACAGACAGGGGAATGCTGGCCAGTGAGTGGGTGTTTGGGTAGGAGAAGTCACTGGGAGAGGAAATGGAGCCATAAGGCAATTGACCAACATGTCTTTGCCAGGAATGAAAATATTGATTTGGTTACTTTTACATCTAGATATGTATGTGTGAGTACTAGACTATAAGCCCCCTGAGGGCTTAGACCTCTCTGTATCTCCCATTGTGTATATCCCAGGGCTAGGCATCCAGCAGGATTCCGACATATATGGATGAATGAATGAATGAATGTGTGCTTTGAGCTGATCGGGAAGGGGGGATTGGATGACCTCTGGGGTTTTCTACTGCCCTTGTGAGGGCCTCCCTGGGAGCCCCCAGACCCAGCCCCCTACTAGTGCTTCCTTTTCCTCTCCCTCCCAGGTTCTCTACGGGCAAACAATGCATGCCCTGGATCAAGTACTCCAGAGGTTCCTGTCTGAAAACCCAGACCCAGGAGAAGTACACTACATTCTGGAGGTATGGGCTCCTCCACCCCCGGATTGAAACAGAGGGCAAGGGCTCACCCTGGGAGAATAGGTCAAGGTGTATCTCAGAGTAACAGGCAGGGTCATTCATTGTGCGGAAGCTAGAGATTCTTTTAACCTCAGAGAACATTAGCCAGATCACCTGCCATAGTAGAGGCAGCAAGGGGAGAGGGAGAAGCCCTGGATGGTGAATGCTAATGTCCTCAATCTGAGTCCTAGTTCTTCTGCTAGTAAGCAGAAGTCATTTGGACTCTCTGTGCCTCAGTTACCTGTGTTGAAAAATAAGAGAGTTGCACCAGATGGCATCCAAGGCCCCTTCCAGCTCCAGATCTAGGGTCCTATGTGTGACCTCGGACAAGTCACTTAGACGCTCTGTGCCTCAGTTTCCTCCTATGTTAAATGAGGGGGTTGGACCAGATGGCCTCCAAGCCCCCTCCCAGCTCCAGAGCTCAGTTTCTCTGATCTTCTGCTTGGCAGGTCTGATATTCTATGATCTCTAACGTCCAGTGAAAAGGAAAGTCACCACCAGGGCTCCTTTAAGTAGAGCTGGAATAGGCTGCTTGTTGCCTGGAATTTCCGAGACCTTGGGAAGGCCTCTTCTTCACTCATCAAACCATTCCCCGGCTGCTGCTATTCTGGGCCTCCGATTTAGAAGTCTGCAGGGTGCCCTCTTCATGTCCCATCTCTGGCTCTCATCTACAAACTGGGAAGGTTGGACTAATTAAGCTTCAGGTCCCTTCTGGTTGTACTTCCTGTGATCTTATGACTCCTCAGGGAAGGTTCAGTAACTGCTTATAGGGGGAAAAGTTCCCAATGAAGAAGCCATTATTTTGACCAGAATGATTGAATTGACTGTTACCTCTGTCTCTTTAATCTTTCCCCAAATGAGCCTGTGGTCCAACCTCACCATCATTTCAGGTGGACCTCCTACAGTCTCTCCACAAAGACTCTGCCACCTGCCATCATCTATCTCCCATCACTCAGCCATTACAAGGAGGCATTACATTGAGGCAGCATGGCCTTAGAGTCAGGGAGACCTGGGTTCAAATCCTGCTGTAGATACTAGCTACATGGCCCTGGGCAAGTCATTTTACATCACTGGGCCTCAGTTTCCTCCTCTATGAAATGAAAGGTGTGTACTAGCTTGCCTCTGAAGGCTCTTCCAGCCCTAGATCTAGGATACTGTGAATTGGCCCCCAAGGGCTCATAGAGTCCCAACCAGGGCCAATGATAGGCTCATAGTACCAAGGAGGAAGGAGCATTCATATTAATATTATTAACACTGTACTCTGTGTTTTTAGACTCAGGGCTGCCAGAAACAATTCTGTTTATTTTAACATTGATCTATATACAAGGAATTAATTACTGAGCTTGGGGAGGGAGGGAAGGTGGGGGAGAGACAGACAGACAGAAAGAGACAGAGAAGCAGAGACAGAGAGAGACAGAGAGATCCATCCATAGTCCCTCATGACCTCCTTAAATGAATGCACTAGATTGGAGGGAATCCTTTCCAAAGATGAGAGGCACTGAGAAAAGGGGATAAGCTGAGAACAAGAGAGGAGGCATGAAACGATAGAAAGAGTGATGGATTTGAAGTCAGAAAACCTGCACCCAAGGTATGATCCTAACTTTCCCTAAAGGCCCTCCTTGGAGCTCTTCCTCCTTTCTCACCTAGAAGGGCAGCTTCTAGCTCTAATCCCTTCAGGAGTTAGAAACCAGGAAAAACATTGATATCAACAAGAAAACTGAGTTATTCCCAGGACCCCCTTAATCCATTTCCCAGAGAAATGCTTTTTCCCCACTTTGGTCTTTATATATCACCTACTTTCTAAGCTAAGGAGCTTTTTCCAGGAGTCTGGAAAGAGTTTTAGAGAGAAATATTATTTCTTAATATTTCTAGGGAAATGAAAAAATAAGTTTGAAATATGGTTTCACAATATAATCATAAATTTAGAGCTTGAAGGAATTCCAGATCATCAGGCCAAACCCTCATTTTAGAGATGAAGAAACTGAGGCCCAGAGATTGGCCTGAGGTCAAATGGGTAGAATTACTGCCAGCTGGCTGGAGCTGATTTCTAAAATTTTCAGTGTAAGCATTAATGCCTCAGAAATCGGCTTGATTTATTGTTTTGTTGGTAGAGTTAAGAAAGTGATGGAAAAATGTTAATAATGAGGATGGAACATTAAAATGTGCATACATTCCCCCCTCCACCCCAGCTGGTTGTTAAATATTTACCAGCATGGCCCTGAGACATGGAATCCAGGACCAGTGGGCTTCCCATTCCCTCACTATGGACAAAGGATCTGGGGATCTTGTTTATCTGGTTTCCAATGAAGGCCTCATGCTCTAGCTGGATCTCTTTCTTGTCCCTCTCTATCCATGGTTGTCTCCTCACCTCCAGCAAATGGTCATCTGGATGGATTCAAGACTCTCCCATGAGCCCCAGTGGGCAATGAGAAGCAGTACTATCCTTCTCAAGTTCATTGTAGAGCAATTCAACTTTAAAGTGAGTTTGGCCCCTGCCCTGCCCCTCGTAGCTCAGATCTTGTGACCCCCTTGGTCCCCAAGTCATCTTTCGCTCTCAGAGCAGAGGACTGGGCCCCTCTCCATGCCCCAACACTTTCTGCTGTGACCTCTATTAAGCCATGAAAAAATGCTCATTGGATTGGCCTGTTTCCCTGTCCCTGGCCTTTTATCAGCCAGTAGAATGCCAGTCATAAGCCAAATTGGAAGGGGGTGCCCTTAAAGGTTATAGAGAGCAACTTGCATGTGATTCAGAACCTCCTCCATGACATCCTCAACACATGGCCATCAAGCCTCCTCTTAAAGATCATTAGTCATGGAGAGATCAACTTACCATGTCCCCAAATATCCTGTTTCACTTTGTGACAGCTGTAAGTGCATTCCATTGGGTCCTCCCAATAGCCCTGAGAGGCCAGCAGGGCAGGCAGCCAAAGACAGACAATTCCCCAAAGGAACAGAGTTCATCTGTCCACTCATCTATTAACCCTCCCTCTTATCCATCCACGTGATGGTGCAGTATGGTAGAAACACTGGTCTGTGTTCATACTACCTGAATGACCTTGATCAAGACACTTATCACAGGACATTAAATCTAGCACCAGAAGAGACCTCAGTGCTCACCTTGCCCAGCCCCTTTACCTTACAGAGGAGGAAACTAGTAGAAAGTCTAGCAGAGAAAGGGAAATGAGATAGGTACATGAATACCCATAATCCCAAGTCGCTGGGGGAAATGTCAGCAGAGTGTTGAGGGTAGGCATCCTTTCGGGTTGAGTGGAATCTGGCTTCATGTTAGCACAAGCCAAGAGACAAGGTTTTCTAATGACAGCACCTGCCTAGCAAATGTCCCCGTTAGTTATTAATTAATCATTAATAAAAACCCACTCATGGGCCCTTTGCTCCATCCCTGTTTCTGGAAGGCTTTCTGGGGGCCAGAAGAGCTACTGTGATGAATGAGATACCCAGGTAGTTTCTGGAGCAGAACAGGTAGATAGATGCCTGCAAGAGTGTGTTGGGCCTGGGCCTATATGAGCAGGACACAAATAACTCTTCCTCCTTCCTTGCAGTCTAAGGTGGAGTTTACCAGGATAGGTTGCCTGGTGGGCAGGTTGGGGATGACCTGTGATGATCCCGATGAAGAAACCAGGCATCAGGCTATGGAAGGCGTGTTCTATCTCTATACCATCCTGCTTTGGCAGAAGGGTAGGCCAACATCCACAGACCCTAAGCCCCTCCTTGGAACATCAGTGGTTGGGCTCGGAGTGGGGAGGGACACTCTGGCGTGATTGTGTTTTCTCTTGGGGCTCTCTGCCGGGAGACGGAAGACTGATAGCCTTGCTCCCGGGCACGGTTGTGTCTGGCAGGACTCCACAATAATGGAGGCTGAAGCCAAACTGAAGGAAAAGACGAGGAGCCAGTTCTGCCGTTCAAACAAGGGCTATGCTTCACACACTCTCAGCTTTTTAAGCAGCTGTTCCCAGATTGTGAAGGTAACAGCCTCTAGCCAGGCAGGTGGGAGAGGGACTGTGGAGCCCACAGGGAGGATTCCTTAGGCCCAAACCTACCTCTTGTTGTAGGGCCAGACATCTCCCCAGAGAAGGAAGTGACTTGTCCAAGGTCATATAAGTAACTGGCATCAGACTCATGATTTGAACCCAGGTCTTCTGATGTTCAATGCCCTAAGTTCTAAAATCCCTTGTTTTGAACTCAGGTCCTCCTGACTCTCTAACCACTGCAGTGCCACCTAGATGCCCTTAGATAAATAGTACAGCATGTTTATTACACAAAGGAGGAAATGGAGGTTTAAAGCCTATAGCCGCCAGCCTGAGACCTCAGGAGGATGGAGTTGGGGTTCAGTTCCAGGTCTTTGACTTTGAATCCAGTGTTGTTCCCAATAGGCCAGGCTGCTTTAGATAAACACAATGTTCAAGGTCCCCTTGGAGTCAGAAAGACCTGACTGGCCTCAGATACTTACTAGCTATGTGACCCTGGGCAAGTCACTTCACCTGTATTTGCCTCAGTTCCTCATCTGTAAAATGGAGGCACACCGGAAAAGGAAATGACAAACTACATCAATATCTTTGCCAAGAAACCCCCATGGACAAAGTTCATGGGGTCACATAGAGTCAGACACCACTGAACTTCTCAACAATAACAATAACTATTTACCTAAAAGGGCTATTGTAGGGAGGTTTCATTTTTCAATCTTAAAGCAGTAGAGAAATGGAATGGACTCTCCTTATTTATTGAGCATCTCATATTTGCATCCCTAGAACCTAGTACATGGCCTGGCATGGGATCCCAGAGCTGGAGCTACAAGGGAACTCAGAGGTCATCTAGTTTAACCCTTTCATTCTACAGAAAGGGGAAACTGAGGTCCAGAGAAAGCAAAGTGAGTTGCCCAGGGTCACACATAGGATCCTAGGTCTAGAGTTGGAAGAGACTTCAGAGATCATCTAGTCTAACTCCCTCATTTTACAGAGAGAGAAACTGAGGCCCAGGTAGGGGAAGGAAGTGTTACAGGTAGAATTTGGACCCACAGGACCACAGGAGCTCCTGCCCTTTCCATTGTACCCCACTTCCTCCTCCATAGTATAAAGATGGAATCCTTGCCCTCAGGATGCCCCCCAAACAGTTAGGGAGATGGACACAGACATGGAAGAAGAAGATTTAAACCACCAGTGAAGCCCATTGTCACAGAAAGCCCAGCCCACTGGCCATCTTTGAGATGTGAATCCTAGGCCCCAGCAGCCGGCTCACTCTAGGACCATTTAGAGAGCAGCTGCTTGGCTAAGCAGGGACTCTGTGATACCATTAGGAAAGTGTTGGACTTCAGTGTCAAAGGACCCAGATTTTAACTGATATTTGCTTTGTGACCTCAGCTAAATCACTTCCTCTGATCTGGGCCTCAGTTTCCTCATCTGTAAAATGAGGATCACAATCTTGGCACCCCTCATCTCCAGGGCTGTTGGAAGGATGGTGCTTTGTGAACTTTAAAGAGCTTGAGAAATGGGAGTTGTAGTCAGGTCTGAATCACAGAGCATAATGGAGGCCATTGGTGGGGGGGTGGGCAGCATATCCCACATAGGCCCTTTCTCAAGGGAAGAGGAAGCAGGCAGGACCTGAGCACCCATCCAGACCACAGGAGAGTTCATTTAACTTCTCTAGGCTTCTGTAAAATGAGGGAGTTGGATTCAATTTCCTCCCAGTGCTCTATCTATGTTCATATGAGCCATCCCTTCCCCTTTGCCTTCCCCACTGGGGCAGGGTGGGCCATTGCATCCTTGGATTCACTGGTTCTGAGTTTGAGGCCTTGCTTTGCCACTCACTACATGACCTTGGGCATCCCTGTCTAGGTCTCTCTTTAGTCCTCTAATGGTTTATGAGCCCAGCTTCCTTAGAGCTTCAGATTCCCTCACAGCCAATTAGGCCTCCTAGTAAAGGGAGGCTCATAAGCTGGCTGGAAAGGTCTCCCTACCTGGGAGCCCAGATTTCCTAGGTGCTCCCTCTGCCCAACCACCCATGACCCTAGAGATAGGAATGCCCTAACTCCAGCCACACCCCTCCTTGAGGTCTCCATTTGTTTTTTGTTTTTGTTTTTGTTTTTTTAGGCAATTGGGGTTAAGTGACTTGCCCAGGGTCACACAGCTAGTAAGTGTCAAGTGTTTGGTCTGAGGTCACATTTGAACTCAGGTCCTCCTGACTTCAGGGCCAGTGCTCTATCCACTGTGCAACCTAGCTGCCCCTTGACGTCTCCATTTGTCATAGGCCTTTGGGAACCACTTCGACATTTCGCAGCTGAGGGATCTCATGGTGACCATGGTGGATGGCTTGCACTGTGCTATCCTCTTCCGAGCCCAGACTGTTGCCGAGATGCTGCTTAAGATCTTTGAATGTTATGAGAACCATCTCAAGGAGGTAAGGAGAGGCAAGGTTCCTTAGGACACATAGGAGATGCAAGGTTCCATTAAGTTCAGGCCATCACTATTGGGAGCCAAGAAATCCCATGCAACAAACATGTAAGCACTGGTCTGTCCAGGGCTGCACCAGAAGTTGGGGGTGGGGGAGATACAGAGACCCCAGCAGAGCTTCCCCTCCAAAGAGTTCTGAACAGTGTAGGAACTCATTTGCCCTGGCCTCTTCCAGTGGTGCTAGCCTCCATTCCCTGGAATTCAAGAAGTGAATCTGGGCAAGGCCCCAAAATGGCACATGGCTGGGTCACACTCTCTCCAGCAGTAGAGAACAACAAACATTTATTCAGCCTCTCTGCTGGTGTACAGACCTTGTTTTCACTACATGTTGGGGATGAGGAGGCAGAGAGATATGATGGATGTAGCCATTCGATAAGGGTTCAGGAAGCAGCACTAATTATTGCGTTAGCTGTGCAGAGACTCCCCATTTTGGACCATTTGGGAAGGCTGCACCACTGGGCAGGTGGCCCTCCTAGAATGTTCCAGCAACTCCTCCCCCACCAGCAGCAGCTCTTGCTGTATTCCAGATAAGCTCACACGTGGTGAGAGGGGGAGTTCTGATCACATCAGGGACAAAGTAGATTCATCGTAGCTCCTCAGTAGAGGTGCCTGCCATCCCCTTCCCTTTGAGCATGAGGGGGCTGTAGGTCTTGACCTGTGGGAGCCCAGCCAGGCAAAAGCAGCACAGGGTGCTGGGTGAGACTTTAGGGCAAGAGGAGATCGAGCTGACCCCTACCCTTAGTCTCCTGCTGAGCTAATTAAGCTCAGAGCAGATCTAAGATCGGAGTCTCTGCTCAGCCTCCCCCACCCCCAGCCACTGTTCTGCCTGTTCTCCCCCATCTGGGCTCCCACGGGTCATGGCTTCTGATCCCCAGAGAGGGGCTGGGGCTGGGGCTGGGCTTGCAATGTCCGTGTGGTCTTGCTCCAGCTTGGCAGCCAGGAAGGGTGGTCTCTCTTCCATGTGGGGCATAGATGATGCCACCAAGCAGTTGGCCTTGGGCTTTGAACTCAGTGTGGCCATGTCTGACACTCCCATCACTTTGCAGTTTTAGTTACTTCTTCTCAACTCCTCCCCTTCTCCCTCTCCCTTCTGTTCCCCAGAGGCCCCAAGTGGAACGGAAATGTGAGGACTGCAAAGGAAAGCTCCACCTGTATAAACAGAGGCAGCCACAAAATCATGGTTCACATTGCGCCTTATTTTAAGATTGATTGGGTTTGATGTTCTGATTTTTTCAATTAGCAAGCATTTATTTTCTCTCCCCCTCCCCCAATGGAAAAAAAGAAAAAGAAAACCCTTGTAACAATTAAGCACTGTCTAGGCCACTCAGAGGGTGGGCCTGTCCCAAAGCAGAGCTCCTTCCGTATCTTGAGTCCATCACCTCTCTGGCCTGAGGTGGGTAGCACCTTTATACTCTGTCCTCTGGAATGAAAGCTGTTCATTGAATTGATCAGAGGGCGTAAGGCTTTCAACATCTTTAAAATGTTGCTGTTACGGTATACTTTATTTTTTGACTCAACTCACTATACTTTAAAATTTTTATTTTGCTTTTCAGCTCTTTTAAGATTTACAAAGCATGGTCCTCGCAATAATTCTGTGTAGTAAGTAGATGAAGAAACTGAGACACAGAGGAAATTAAGACTTGCCCAAGGTCACATGGCCTCTATCCCTAAGGGATTGAAACTGGCAGAGACTGAAGCTGTTTGAGGAGTCCAATGTCAGAATCAGGCCAGGTTGCTGTTTCTCCTCCCCACCCCTTCTTCCCAACCCCCACTTCCTAAACCCTAGGAGAGAGCAATACGGGCTGCTGAGGGGGAGCATTGGCTGAGCCAGGGGTCAGGGAACCCCCTATGTGGGGACCATCCTGAGAGCTGGGACCAAGGTCCTCTGGTGTATAGATATCAGTAAGACAAGTGAGCTGGAGAGGGAGGTCCCCAAGTAAGAAAGAAATTGTAAGAAAGGAAGACGGTCCAATGGGAGAAAGAATAAAAGCAGAGGTGAAAACAGCATTGACTCCAATCCTGTCTCCACTACTCACCTAGGAGCTGGGAGACTTTGGACAAGGCTCAGGCCTCAGTTTCCTCCACTGAAAAAAAGAGAGGGTTTGACATCACCAAGGACCTTTTCAGTTCCAGTGTTATATCTGTAATACAGCATCTGATCTAAATATACATTCTTTCTTCTTAACCCTTTCAATCCAGTTTCGGACTATCATTGTACCAACTGCTCTCTCTGAATGATCCCTCAGTTGCCCAATGCAATGGCCCTTTTTCCATCCTCATTCTCCATGACCTCTCTGCAGCTTTGGACACTGTGGATCACTCTCTTCTCTCTAGGTTTTCAGGACACATCTCTCTCTCTCTCTCTCTCTCTCTCTCTCTCTCTCTCTCTCTCTCTCTCTCTCTCTCTCTCTCACTCTGTGTGTGTGTGTGTGTGTCTCTCTCTCCCTGTCTCTGTCTCTGTCTGTCTCTCTTTTTCTCTCTCTGTCTACCTCTCTATCTCTGTGTGTGTCTCTCTGTCTGTTTCTGTCTCTGTCTATCTCTGTCTCTCTGTCTTTCTGTGTGACTCTCTCTGTCTCTGACTGTCTCTCTGTCTCTGTCTCTCTATGTCTCTGTCTCTCTTTTTCTCTCTTTGTCTATCTCTGTCTCTGTGTGTGTGTCTCTCTGTCTGTCTCTGTCTCTGTCTCTCTGTCTCTTTTTCTCTCTCTGTCTGTCTCTCTATCTCTCTATCTCTGTCTCTGTGTGTGTCTCTCTGTCTGTCTCTGTCTCTCTATCTCTCTGTGTGTCTCTGTCTCTGACTGTCTCTCTGGTTCTCTCTCTCTCTCTCTTTCTCTCTCTCTCTCTCTATCTATCTGTCTCTCTCTCGCTCTCCTTCTCCCTCTCCCTCTCTTGATTCTTTTCTTACCTCTCTGACCACTCCCAGTCTGACTCACTGTATTCTCCTCCAGATCACACCCTCTAACCATAGGTATCCCTCAGGATTCTATCCTGGGCCCTTTTCTCTTCTCTTTCTATCCTACTTCCCTTGGTGATCTCATCAGCTCCCATGGATTTAATGACCATCTCTATGCTGATGATTCTCACATCTACCTATCCTGCCCTAACCTCTCTGCTGACCTCCAGTCTCCCATCTCCAGCTGCCTTTCAGACATCTCCAACTGGAAGTCCAGTATGTAGACATCTCAAAGTTAGCATGACCAAAACGACACTCTATGTTTCTCCTTAAATCCTTACCCCCTTCCCTATTGCCACAGAGGGCAGCACCATCCCTTCAGGGAATTTCTGGTGCTGGTTTAAATAGTAGTGGCCTTACTGCTTCTAGGTAAGGGTAGTAACTATTCTAGGTCTGTGGTTCTGGTTGTAAAAGCAGGAGGCTGTCTACAACCCTTCATAGCTGTATACCTGGGCCTCTTTGCTATGGAGCCACAGTGAATAGAAATAGCTACAAGTAGCTTAGGAAGATTCTTCTACCTCAGTCAGTCAGTCAGCAAGCACTTAGTAAGCACCCACCATGTGTCAGACACCCTGCTAAGCAATGGGGATACAACAAAAGGCAAGACAGTCTCTGTTTTAAGGAGCTCCCAGACTAATGGGAGTCACAATGATGTACCAGCAAGGTGCTGAGATAAAATGGAGATGAAACAGAGAGAGACAGAGAGAGACAGAAAAGAGAGACAGAGAGACAGACAGAGACACAGAGAGAGAGAAGAGAGAGAGACAGAGAGAGAGAGAAGAGACAGAGAGAGACAGAGACAGAGACAAAAGAGAGAGAGACAGAGACAGAAGAGAGAGACAGAGAGAGACAGAGACAGAGAGACAGAGAGAGAGAAGAGAGAGAGACAGAGACAGAGAGACAGAGACAGAGACAGAGACAGAAGAGAGAGACAGAGAGAGAAGAGAGAGAAAGACAGAGACAAAGACAGAACAGAGAGACAGAGACAGAAGAGAGAGAGACAGAGAAAGAGAGAGAGACAGAGACAGAGACACAGAGAGAGAGAGAGAGGAGAGAGAGACAGAGACAGAGAGACAGAGACAGAGACAGAAGAGAGAGACAGAGAGAGAGGAGAGACAGAGACAGAGACAGAGAGAGAGACAGAGAGAGAGAGAGAGAGAGACAGAGAGAGAGAGAGAGAGAGAGAGGGAGGGAAGGCACTAGCATTAGCAGGGATTGGGAAAGACTTCCTGTAGAAGATGGGATTTTAGCTAGGATTTGAAAAAAAAAACAGGGAAGCCAGAAGGCAGAGATGAGGACAGAGAACATTTCAGAAATGGGGCAGGGGGGAGGGAGGAACAGCCATTTAAAATGCCTATAGTTGAGAGATGGAGGGTCTGTGTAAAGAACAGCCAGGAGGCCAGTGTTATTGGATCACAGTGTCTATGCTAGTGGTTGGGGGTGAGGGGATGTGAGGTAGAAGAAGACTAGAGAGAAAGGAAGGGGCTCAGTTCTGAAGGGCTTTGAACACCAAACAGAGGCTTGTATATTTGATTCTGAAGGCAATAAAGAGCCACTAGAGGGGGAGAGGAGGGACATGGTCAGACCTGTGCTTTAGGAAGATCAGTGTGATAGCTGAATGGAAGATGGACTGGAGTGGGGAAAGCCTTGTGGCAGGCAGCCCCACCAGCAGCTGATGCAGTAATCCAGACTTGAGGTGATGGCAGTATCCAGGTGAGTGGAAAGATGTTATGAAGGTAAAATCAATAAGACTTGGTAACAGATGGAATGAGGGAGGGGTAAAAGAGAGGGAAGAATTGAGGGTGACACTTAGGTTATAAGAAATTTGGTGACTGGGAGGATGGCGGTGCCCTTGACAATAATAGGGAAGTTCAGAGGAGGGAGGAGTGTGGGCAGGAAAGATGAGTTCAGGTTTAGACATAGTGAGTTTAAGGGGTCTACAGGACATCCAGTTCAAGATATCCAATAGGCAGTTGGAAATATCAGATTGGAGGTCATGGGAGGTTAGGTCTGGATAAGTAGTTCAGAGAATCAGCAGCATAGAGATAATTGAATTTACGGTAACTGATGAAGTTACCAAGTGAAATAGTCTAGTAGAAGAAGAGAAGAGGGCCCAATGTAGAGCCTTAGGGCATGGCCACGGTTAATGTGTACAACCTAAACAATGAAGGAGACTGAGAAGGAGTGGTTGGATACATAGAAGGAGTGGTCGGATACATAGAAGGAGAGTCAGGATACCAATTTTATACAAACCTAGAGAGAAGAAAGTATCAAGGAAGAAAGTGATCCACAGCGTCAAAGGCTTCAGAGAGGTCAAGAAGGATGAAGATTGAGAAAAGACCATTGGATTTGACAACTAAGAGATCATGGGTAACAATGGAGAGAGTGTTTTTGGTGAAATGATGAGGACAGAAGCCAGATTGCAGAGACTTGAGAATGAAAAGAAGAGGAAGTGGAGGCATCTGTTATAGATGGCCTTTCTCAAGGAGTTTGTTATTGTCAATCGTTCATTCTCGAAGAGAACCAATGACATCAGGAGGATGATGTCTTGATTTGCAAGTGAAGTGGATTTAAGGGAGGCACAGCTGTGCAAAGTCACAAGCCTTACTCTTCCCTCCAGAGTCATCAGAGTCTAGGTCAGGACAGCTGGAGATGACCCCAGATGCAGTGGGAGACCTTGGCCTCTTTGTAAGCTAAGGTCTTTCCCAGGTCTCAGTTTGTCTGAGGCAACACCCATTCAGTGACTAAAGGCTAGGTAAGAATTAAGGCAAAAGATGTCCTAGTTTGCCTTCACAAAAGAATCCTCAAGGAGTTTAGCCACAAAATGAAGGAGAGATATGGGATGATACCTAGCAGGGATGGATGAAGTGAGGGATTTTTTGAGGATGGGAGAGACATAAGCTTGTAGGCAGTAGGGAAGCAATCAGTGAGCAGGGAGAGATTGAAAATTAGTAAAAATATGGATGATAGAGGGGGCAATCTGCTGGAGAGGATAGGATGGAATGGGATCACTTGTGCATACAACAGGTTTGCTTTGGCAAAGAGAAGGGCCACCTCTTTATGTGAGACAGGGGTGAGGATGGAGAGAGTGGCTGAAGGCCTCAGGGTGATGTGGGATGAGGAAGAGGAGGGGAGGAGAGGGAGCTCTCAGTGAATGGCTTCGAATTATTCAGTGAAATAGGAGGCAAGGTTCTCATTTGAGAGTGTGGGGAGAAGGGGAGCCATGGGCGGTTTGAAGAAGGATGAAAAGGCTTGGAAGAGCCTCTGTGGTTAGTGGGAGAGTGAGTTGATTAGGGAGGTGTAAAAGGATTGCCTTGTTCCTTAAATACTAGGTTGAGTGTGGCAAAAGCATGCCCGATCTTTGACTGTAGTCCTGTTGATTCCCCTCCAGGGGAAGGGGCAGAAATTAATAGAAAACAAGGCTGTTGATCTTGGCTTCATACAATGACATTACTGTAGATCTAGAGCCGGAAGGTACCTCAGAAACCATCTAGACCAACCCTCTCATTTTATAGGAAACTAAGGTCTAGGGACTTGCCCAAGGTCAGACATTACCATTGTCATTTCATATCTAAGATTTCAACTTTGGTGATCTTATTTCTATCTTGTAGGCATTTTGCCAGCAGTTAGGGTCAGCCTCATGGTTTAGAGGCATTCCATAAACGTGATCAACTGAGAAATTAACAAGCTTATCTTATATAATACTTTGTTAAAGCACATGTAACATTAAATAGTAGAATTTCGTAGCGCATACTTTCAAAGCAAAGATCACTTTGGTAGATTTCAGTACCTTATTCATTATCAGTTGCTGTTAACAATCTCTCCATAATCCACTGTATACTTTTCTCATTTGGTTTGAATAAAAGCTTATTTCTGACTTCCCCCTAATCTTTCCTTTGGATTTGGGGCTCTCCCTTGATTTTTTACTTCAATAGTTAGGTATAAATGTGAATTAAATTTGTAGTCTGTGGTATCCTTAGCAATCAGCAGGTTTGACAGTTGGCTTCTGAAGCCAAGTTTGGAGCTCTGTTTTCTATCAGAAGCTATCTTCTAAAAGAACTAATGGCTGTTCCTGAGGAAGAACATTTGGGGAGGTAGGGGAAGCTCTGTGGACTTGCCAAGCAGTGTTTGCAGGCTGCCTATGGGGATGGGGCCTTGGTTCAGCCCCCTTTGCCTCTATGCAGGTGGCTGAAATCAGAAAGAGGATTTACCTCTAGCTCTGTCTTATTCAAACCGTGACTGTCAAGAAGGCTGCCCTGTGGGCCTTCTCTCTACTGGTCCAATACCACACTCAGGAGCTTGTCTTCACATTCTTGGAATTCTCAATATCCATGAACAGGTTTGAGAAGGAAAAGGGACTTTCCCATGGTCACACAACTAGTAGCTATCAGGACTGGGTTTTGAAACTATATTGCAGGATCTGAAGATTTTAGCTAAAAGAAGTTATGTAGTTCCGGCCTTCATTTCACAGATGAGAAAACTGAGGCTCACCCAAAGAGATTCTCCATTTGTCTCCTTGGGCTCCCTGGTGCTTAGTCAATGGCCTGGCCTGTGGGAACACTAGCCCAGTGCATTGGAAAAAGCCCTGGGCAAGGAGTGGGGAGACTGTGATTCTAGCTCTGGTTCTGAGACTAACTTGCTAAGTGTCCTTGGACAAGTCACTTACCTTGTCTGGATGTCAGATTCTGCTTCTGAAATAGACAGAAAAGTGTAAAGAGCACTGTATTCAGTCAGAAGGTACCTCACCCCATTCTGCTACTCACTAATAATAATGATGATAATGATAGTAATGATACTAGCTGGCATTTTAATGCCATTAATAACAATGATTTAAAATAAATAGTATTTTATTTTTTCCAATGACATGTAATGATGGTTTTCAACATTCATTTTTTTAAATAAGATTTTGAGTCCACATTTTTCTCCCTCCCTTCCCTCCCCACTCCCCAAGGTGGCAAGCAATCTGATATAGCTTATACATGTGCAATCATAAATAACAATGTTATTTTAATGCTATGAATAATAATAATAGCTAGTGCTCTAAGGTTTACAAAGTACTTTACAAATATTATCTCGTCTGGTCCTAACAATAACCCTGGAAGGTGGATGCTATTATTATCCCCATTTTACAGATGAGGAAACAGAGGCACAGAGCAGTTAAGTGACTTGCCTGGTATCGCACAGCTAGGAAGTATCTGAGGCTGAACTTGAACTAGGGTCTTCCTGACTCCAGGCCCAGTGCTCAAACTACTAAGCTACCTAGCTGTAACTACATTGGAGAAGGCTCCATGTCACCCAGGTCACATATGGTGTGACTTTGACCACCAGTTTCCCTTCTTGGTGCCTTTCTGCCTGTTCCCCCATCTGGCTGAACTTCATCTTATTCTGCGGTCCCTTCTGGAACTCTGTGACTATAAAAGCCCCTGCTCCTACTTGCCAGCATCCAAATAGTAATAGTAAAAATAAGCCATATTTCTACTATGCTGAAAGATTCCAAAGAGCTTTCCTTAGGCCAGCCTTTTGGGGCTAGCATTGCAAGCCTTGTCCCTCTCTTACAAAGGAAGAGAAGCCATGAAGCTGCAAGTGGGACTGTTCTTCCCAGATATGCCCAAAGTCTCTCCCAGTGTGGGAAGGGGTCCAGTGTAGGACTAAACATCCAGGGGAATGGGGGCTGCAAGGCTGGGGCCTGACACTGACTGAGGTGCGCCTGCTCTGGCCATACTACATCAGTGAAAAGCCTCTTCTCCAAGAATGGTTTCTGGAAGGAATTCGCTTACCTGGAGCTCCAAGATGCCTGGGCCTAGCTGGTGATGCCCAGATCCTTCCGCTCAGGTGTCTGTATGCTCTCCAGGTACTGTGAGTACCCTAGGACTGTCCTCTGCCTGACCTTCCCTCCCAGTGTGTTGGGGGGACAGTCTGCCACAGAAGGTTTGCCCAAAGTTCAGTACCAGAAAACAAGGGCTGGGGGATGGGAGGAGAGTTCGTGGGTCTGGGGAGAGGGGTCTACCTTACAAGGGGGTTTGCCCAAAGCTTGGGACTAGGAGACAAAGGCTGGGAGGTGGGGGTGGGCAAAAGGGATCTAGGGAGAGAGGTCTGCCACAGAAGAGGGTCTGCCAAAGCTCAAGTCAAATTGGGGGAGAGAGGAGAGCTCACCATAGGGTGGACTAGATCCTGCCCATTTAGCTACGAATGTTCTCAGAGAGAGGCTATTTAGCCTGCTGGTGAAGGCCCCTCTGGGGGTGGAATGGTGGGGTCAGGGATGGCACACCTCAGCAGCAGCTGCCCCTAGCATCTTGCCACACTGACCGGTATGCCTCGTTGAACAAATGGGAGGGCTCTTTCCCCAGGGGGAGGCCAATGACAAAGGGCCAAAGGCAACCTCTCCCTCCCCTGGGACCCCAGACACGGCACAAGATTAACCCAGGTGAAGAGACTAAGGCCTGGGGAGGGCAGGTAAGTGGTTCAAGGCCATACAGTTCAGAAATGTCAGAGGCAGGATTTGAACACAGGGCCTGGGACCGCCAAGCTCTTGCTCCTGCTTCAATCCCACATTGACCTCTGGCTGGGGGTGGAAGCAGACAGCCCTGCCATAGTGGGGGTGGGCTTCCTTCTGTTCACTCTTCCTTGCCCCAGGGCCATGGTGGAATACAGTCGCCCCCACATCCCCGGGATTATGCTTCACTCCATATCCATGTTCCAGAACAAGGAAGAGAGGCAGAGAATGATGGCCGTGATCTTCTTCACAGAGGTGAGAACTGTTCCCCCCCCTCCAGCACCCCCATCTCCCATTCCCATCTGCCTCAGGGCAGAGGGACCCAAAACACACCAAGCTGCCTCAGCAAGTAGTGGCTCCCCTTCAAGCATAGGCTGGTAACCACTTATTGTGGATGGTGGAGAGTGCAGTCCAGGCTGGATGAGATGCTTCCTCCCTGTTCCCGGCATTTGCCCCTTGGGAGAGAGAGAGAGAGAAAGAAATCCAAAGCCACCTGGGCTGGCTTTTCCAGTTCTTGCTGAGCCCTCTGACATCAAGGATGCTGCCACAAAGCATGATCTTGGCCTACCTATGCAAGGGCATCAAAGATTCCAGTTTGTTGGTATGAGCGTTCAGCTTCCATTGCTTCACCAACATCATCTGCAGCCCTGAGAAGGTAAATGTCCCTACCCTGCACCCCTAGATGGGAAGCTGTGTTGCCAGGCCAACCCCCATCCAGGAAGCCATGCTGCCAGGCTGACCCTCAAGGGCCCAAAGGGCAAATGAGCTCCTTTGCTACTGGCCACTTGGCTGCCTCCTCAGTCACAGCTTTGCCTGTCCTTCCTCTAGGGTAGCCTGCTCCAGGCCCAGCTACCAGTCTTCCTGGATGCTCTCTATGACCCCAGTGAGAGGGTGATCATAGCCAGCCTGTGTGCCATGTCCAGTGTGCTCCACCAGCTAGGCAAACAGAGTATTGGCCCCTTCAGCCTGGATATTGCCCTCAGCCTGAGACCGTTCTTTGATAATGTGGGCTTTGTGTGTGGGTGTGGGTATATGTTACTGTCCTGTGATTGTGTAGATGTGGGTGATTGCACAGGAACGTGGCAGAGGGTGGGTTGGGACACTCTTAGGAAAGTAGCTGCCAGCCATGGCCCTTGGCCTCAGTTTGCTTATGGTCTGTTTGAGGAGATAGGACACATACAGCAGAAGACTTAGAAACATTTAAGAAGTATCATGGAAAGAGTCAAGAGCATCTTTAACTCCTTAATTTAGAGCCTGAAAGCCACTGAGTGCAACCCCTAATTTTGCAGATGAGGAAACTGAGGCACAGAATGGTTAAATGACTTGTCCAGGGTGATATGACTAGTATCTGAGACAGAATTTGAACCTGAGTCTTCTTGACTCCAAATCCAGTGTCCTGAGTCCAACTCTTAGTTTTTTTCCATATCCTGGTCATGTAACCTTGGCAAATCTCTTGGTAATCCAGTTTCCCCCTTTGTCAATTAAGGGGGTTGGAATAATGCAAGTACAGAATGAGACAGCAACTGTATGAGCATGTGTGTATGTGTGTGTATGTGGTATGTGTGTGTATGTAAGGTTGTGTGCCCAAGGGTGTGTCTGTTTGTGCTTATAGGGGCATGTGCCTGGTGGATGAATTAGTCAGGAATGATCCTGGCATTGTCTATCTGTGGAAATGTGTGTGCTTGGGGTGGGGGGGTCATACATAAGTGGATGGGTGTGGTGACGTTCTTGGGGATACAACAGGATATAGCTGGGTGGGCCTGTGGAGTAGTTTGCACGCCTTTGAGCCCTGCTTCATGCATTTCTAGCTGATGATGTATGTGCTTCTGGGTATGTGTCGATGAGGGGGAGATGAGGGGCATCTGTAAGCAATCTGAGGGAAGGGACAGTTTCATTTTGTCTTTGAATCACCAATGTCCGGCACAGGGGGACTGGACCTATGATGTCATGTCTTATGAAGGAAACTCCCTTTCCTAATGTAGGTCAGCACCTTAGAGTCTTAGAGAGTTGATTAGGGTCACTGAGAGGTTATATGACTTGCCCCTGGGGTCCCACAGCCAGTGTCAGAAGTAAGACTCAAAACCAGGGTCCTGAGGTGGCCCTCTATCTACTCTGCCATAGTAAGAGGCTGTATGTATGTGTGTAGAGGTCACAGTATATTAGTGTACACTAACCTAGCCATCCAATTTAATTCAATGGGCATTTATTAAGCATCTACTATGTGCCAGGTAGTTAGATGGCACTGCAGTGGATAGAGCACTGGGCCTGGAGTCAGAAAGATCTGAGTTCAAATCTAGCCTCTGACACTAGCTGTGTGACCCTAAGCAAGTCACTTAACCCCTATTTGCCTCAGCTGCTCATCTATAAAATGGGAACTCACAGAAGGAAATGGTAAACCACTCCCATATCTTTGACAAGAAAACCCCAAGGACAATGCTCATGGGGTCATGTAGAGTCAGATACAACTAAACAGCTGAACAACATGGGCCAGGCACTAGATGTACAAAGACAAAATGGAAACTCTACTGAGTAGATTCAGTAAACGTGAGGGTGTAGATGGGATTGCCAGTGTCTCTGTGTGCCTTTGAGTCTGTGTATGTGTGTTTACACACGAGGTTGAAGGGATGGACATGAAGGGTTGTATACAAATGTTCAGGGGTAACGAGCGTACGTGTATTAAAAGGTGGTGTTGTATGGCTGGTAGAGTGGACATGTGCAATGTAGACCTGTTCATGGGGTGAATGTCAAGTTGAGGACGTGAGTGCATGTGGTTGTGTCTATTGAAGTACATGTGTGCGTGTGTATATCTGAAGTTGACAGTGTTTATATATGTCTGTGTCTCTTCTGAGGCCATAAGAATGTGGGAGAGGAGCATGTCTTTGTGTCCCTGTGTGCGAGGCAAAATGGGAGCACGTATGTCTGCATATACTCAGAGGCATCAAGTTGGAACAAGTAGTTGCGTGTGGTTGCATGTTTCTGAATCAGCGTATGTGTGTGCATGGGGAAATGAAGGTTTATCAATGTGTGGTGTGTCTGCGCATGCACAAGATAGCGGTGTGAGTGTGTGACTGTTGTTCAGTTGTTTCGCTCATGTCCAACTCTTCATGACCCATTGGAAGTTTTCTTGGCAAAGATACTGGAGTGATTTGACATTTACTTCTCCAGTTCATTTGATAGATGAAGAAACTGAGGCATAGAGTGGTTAAGTGACTTGCCCAGAGTCTCACAGTTAAGTTTCTGAACTTGTCTTCCTGCCTGTAGGTGAGGCACTCTATCCACTGTAGCGCCACCTAGTCACCCCCAAGTGTATGACTAAGTCAAATTGTATTTCTGGGTGAATGAACCTTGAGTGAACATCTAGGACTGATGGTCACATTGGGCATATATGCAGGAGAGATGCACGTCTATGTGCCAGTGGGTATTGTTTTGTGTTGGAAGTGTGGGTACATATAGAAACCAAGGGCATTTGCAAGGTGAATCCCTTATGAAACACCTGGCCCAGGTTCAAGGAATTCTCTGGTTGCACATCCACTAGAATCAGAGCTCAGGCTCCTTGTTCCCACATCTACCTGAGGCACCCTCTCCCACAAATATGCACACCATGGTGTACAGATCTACACACAGAGAAGACACATGTGTGGAGGGAATGCCTCCCTCTCTCGATAATATGGCAAGTTGGGAGAGGCATGTACGCATCTGGAATCATTTGATCAGAAGACTTCTCTTCTGTGACGCATCTGCCATAAAAATGGGGGGCCCCTCAATCCTGTGAGCTTAATTTTTAATCAACAGAAATACATATAAGCTGCAGAATGGGTACTGATCTGCTCTGGTAGAGGGAGTTTCCTCACTGGGAGGTCCCCTTCAACAAAATCACAGGTCCAGTACTCTACCCACCCCACCCCTCAGAAAAGTATAGATGACTCCGCCATGTTTGTTACATTCTTCAATTACATGGTCTTTCATTTCTGTATGCCAGCCAAGCTCATCTTTGGTTACTGCACCAAGATCTTGTTCCTCCGCTGGAGGAATTTGGAAGCCACTATCTTCCAGAAGGGTAGCTAGGTGGCACCATAGTGCATAGAGTGCCAGGCCTAGAGTCAGGAAGACTCATCTTTCTGAGTTCAAATCTGACCTCAGACACTCACTAGCTGTGTGAACCTGAGCAAGTCACTTCACCCTGTTTGCCTCAGTTTCTTCATCTATAAAATGAGCTGGAGAAGGAAATGGCAAACCACTATTATGCTATAAGAAATGATGAGGGAGCAGCTAGGTGGTGCAGTGGATAGAGCACTGGCCCTGAAGTCAAGAGGATGTGAGTTCACATCCAGCCACAGACCAAACACTTGACACTTACTAGCTGTGTGACCCTGGGCAAGTCACTTAACCCCAATTGCCAAGAAAGAAAGCAAGCAAGAAAGAAAGAAAGCAAGCAAGAAAGAAAGAAAGCAAGCAAAGAAAGAAAGAAAGAAAGAAAGAAAGAAAGAAAGAAAGAAAGAAAGAAAGAAAGAAAGAAAGAAAGAAAGAAAAGAGAAAAGAAGAGTCAAGAGAAAAGAAGAGAAGAGAAGAGAAGAGAAGAGAAGAGAAGAGAAGAGAAGAGAAGAGAAGAGAAGAGAAGAGAAGAGAAGAGAAGAGAAAAGAAAAGAAAAGAAAAGAAAAAAGAAAAGAAAAGAAAAGAAAAGAAAAGAAAAGAAAAGAAAAGAAAAGAAAAGAAAAGAAATGATGAGCAGGTGGACTTTAGAAAAACCTGGAAAGACTTGAATGGACTGATGCTGAGTGAAGTGAGCAGAATCAGGAGAACGTTGTACACAGTAACAGCCACATTGTGTGATGACTAACTTTGATAGACTTAGCCCTTCTCAGCAATGCAAGCCATGTCCAAGTCTCATGATAGAAAATGCTATCCACATCCAGAGAAAGAATAATGGAGTCTGAATGCAGATTGAAGCATACTATTTGCTCTTTTTTTTTTCTTCTGTTTTGTTTTGTTTCTTCTTTCTTGTGGTTCTTTCTATTGGTTCTCATTCTTCCTTACAACATGACTAATGTGAAAATATGTTTAATAGGAATGTATATGTATAGCCTATATCAGATTGTGTATTGTCTTGAGGAAGGAGGTGAGGAGGGAGGGGGAGAAAAATTTAAAACTTATGCTTATGGAAGTGATTGCTGATAAATCAAAATAAATTAATAAAAATAAATTTTATAAAAGGAAAAAAAAAAGAATAGCAAATCAAATGGGGTTGTGAAGAGTTGGACATGACTGAAAAACTACTGAACACCTTCCAGAAGTCTTGAAGTTAATTGGCGATGGTCCATCATTCCCGAGAACATTCTAAGCCGTTCAAGCTCATCAGTATCCAAAATGAACTGGTGCTGGAGGGATCAGAACATTCAGGAAAATGACCAACTTTCATTCAGATCCATTCAGTTGTACCAAGGTTGTTTGAGGCATGTCTGGAATCTGAAAATGTTCCAATCCCATAGCCATCACCTGTCCATCTGGCCATCATCTACCCTGCTGGAGGGCTCAGAGATTCAGTTACATTAGGGTGCAGTGACCCTACATGAAGTCTCTTTAGTACAGTTCTTCCTTTGTGGTGATATGATCCTGCTGTTCCATGACCAGCAGGTCATGTATGCTGCATGAGTAGCTGTATGCTGCTCTGCTTACCACGTCTCCATTGGGCACTGCTAGAAATGGCCGGCTGGCTGTAAGACTTCTCTCTGATTCCAGCTTCTGGCTCAACTGAAATATTTCCCCATGAGAAGAGTGAGTACTACCATACTCTTTTCATTTAAAGCCAAAGCCTTTTTTTTTTAAACAACTCTTGTAGAAAAGTAAGCTACTCTTGCCTTGGACCAGCAAAGCCTTCTCTGTCTTGTTCCCATTAGAATTTTGGCTAGACCTCTCCTCTTGAATAGATCTTTTCTTTGGGCAAACTTCGTGGTCATTGGGCTTGGAGATTCCCTGGGCAAGCTCTTTCTAAGTCATGGTGAGCATTCCCTACACTTCTGGCTTTAATCTTTGAAATTTTCTAAGTTTAACAACTAATTTCTAAGTCTAACAACACTTTTGGTTGTTATGAGGTTCAAATGAGATAATATTTGTAAAGTGTTTAGCACAGGGCCTGGCATGTAGTAGGGGTTATATAAATGCTTATTATAGAAATGCCCCTTCCCTTCTCCATGTAGATGGGCAGGTGGGGAAAAAAACCCAGACAAGCTGAGCCCAGCAGACAAGGTCAAGTTGCATTCCTAGGCTTTCATATGTAAATGTGGTCAGCAGAGGCCTGGAAGAGGCTTGGAGATCACTCTGACATGCTTGTTGGGAGCAGAGAGCTTTTAAACTGTGCCCCAGTTTGTCCTGATCCTAAGTTCATACGTTTAGAGGTAGAAAGGACATTAGATTGTCATAAGTTCACGAGATGAGCCCTACTTTACAAATGAGGAAACTGAGGCCCAAGACTGTTGTGGTCTGAGAGGTTCAGAGACCCCTCAAGGACCGAAGTACAGGCCAGGGTCCTCTGGAATGAATTCACAGACTTAAGCATTCTTTAAGTCAAGTTGGCAAAGATTTATTGTTGCACTATACAGCGAGCAAGGATTCTCAAGGAACCTTTGAGAGACTGAGGATGGTGCTGGGGTTTATATGGGAAAGGAATGTCAGGGATATTGATTAGGTAATCCCAGGTGTCTTTGGGAGATATGGATGGGAAAGTGTAGGGAGTACACCAGACAGGGAGGGAGATTTCAGAGGCGTGGATCTTGGGAGTCTGGAAGGAGGAAGAGTCCTTGGGATAAAAATCACTCTCTCACCCAGATTTGTGTAGCTGCACCAGGGAGAGAGATAAGGGTTGTGCTGAGGCCCATGTATGAGTAACTGCTAGGCACAGGGTCCTTGGGCTGGGGAAAAACTGCCAGGGATAGTGTTTCTGAGGCTAGGGAGAAATTGGGGTCCAAGCACTGGCACCCAAGCACCCCATCAGGGCTGTTAAGTGACTTGATCATATAGTCTAATCCCCTCATTTTACAGAGGAAGCCATTTTAAGTGACCAGAAACCCAAGTCACTTATCTCCAAGGACCTGTAACTCCAAATCCAGGGCTCTTTCCACTATATGTAAGGCTGTGGATGGGTGTGTTGGTGTGTCTACACATAAAAGCAGTTATTCTCCCCCCTCCCCTAAACTAGGGCGGGGGTGGGGGGGATGGAAAGCTGAGCATCAGGATGGTGACGGGTGCCAAACACCAGGAGGCGCTCTGAGCTCCGCCATGCGCCAGCTCGTTCCACTGCGCATGCGCCCGGGGGACCGCTCTGTTCCCACGATCCCCTAGTCTTCCCTGTGTGGCGCGTGCGTTACCTTGCCTATGTCTATCTCAGGGCGACCAAAGGAAAAGTCAACCAAAGCTACCGTAGGGGCGAGGCAGAGCCTCCTCGACCTCCCCCGCCTCGCTTGGTCCCTTTGCTCCCCCGCTGCCCCAACACCACATGCCATCCCCAGCCCCGCCCCCGGAGACCCCAGGTCCAGCGGACCTAGAAAGGGGGCGGAGGGTCACTTTGCACAGCCCCTCCCCCCGACACGCCCCAAGAGCCTTTTTTTCAGTCTTAGAGCACTTGATTTAGAGCTGGAAGGAAGTCCAACTCTATCATTTCACAGATCAGGAAACCGAGGCCCAGCCCTCTCATTTTACAGTTGAAGAAACTGAGGCCCAGAATGGTAAAGAGATATAGCCAAAGTCACACAGTCATTAAGTAGGACTTGGAGCTTGGCCAACAAGGGTTCAAATCCTGCCTTTAATGTTTTACCACCGTGGGACCTTGGGCAGATCACCTGAAGTCCCAACTTCTTTTCATCTTAAATCTTTCCCCTCCCACTGCTTCCATCTTGTGGCTCGCTCCCTCCCTCCTCCCCGGCCTCCCTTTGCAGCACCGGCTGCAGTCTCGCTCCTTCCCCTGGCCAGGCAGGGGAGGTGGACTATTCCTTGCTCCCCTCTGCGACTTGAGCCTCTCCCTCTACGTCCATCACTCCGTGATCTCGCCCGCTCTGAGGTTCGCTCTGTCCATATCTATCATCCAATGAAAATTCTGGCAGCTGTTGCCTAGAGACCTCAGGACACTCTTCTTCCTCCTTCCCTCCCTCTGCCTGGCTCCAGGCCTTTCCTTCCCACTTCCTGCCCTCATCCTAGGGGGCTTCAGCAAACGTTCCTGATTCCCCCTCAAGCACCCCAACCTCCCACTTCCTCATCTTGCTCATTTCCCATGACCTCTTGCTCCACCCCACCTCAGCTGCACACACGGAGATGGTCATACCCTTGATCTAGCCATCACCCACAAATTCTCCACTTCGTATTTGGGAATTCTGAAATATGCATCTGAAATATCCACCACAATCTGTTGTCATTCCAACCCCATTCCCTGTTCTTTCTCCTCAGAGTGCCCTCCAACTCCTGAACCCATCTCAGGCCACCACCTCTGTACAGGGTACACATCCCCATTTTAGCTCCTTGATAAACTAGTTCAATTCTATACTGTCCTCTTCTCTTGAATCCCCTGCGGGTTTATCCTATTGCTGACCAGGGCCCGGAGCCCTGGATTACTCCCACCCTCCACTGCCTTCACTCCAGTGAAGGGAATTATGATTTTTTTTATAATAATCGATCTGATACATGTAATGAATATACTAATAGATTAGATTTTTCAGCATTGCCTCTCTTGTGAGTCAGACTCATAACACAGCTTAAAATGATCAAACTTTGACAAGGCTCACAATCCCTGGCATCCTTCAGCCTTCATACCTGAAGTGAAGCCAATCAAAGGTTGTAGAACCTGTTCTGGTCACAGGACTCCTGCGACCCACCGAGTAACGACCCCCAAGGACTCAAGCAATATTGCTCCCACAGGACTCCAGAATTGTTGTATTGTCTTCCATTTGGGGGTTTGTCGTAGGAAACTGTTCAAGCCCGGGAAAACATTTTTTGTAATCCACCTTCCCCCCTCCCTCCCCACTTGTGATTTATGTATATAATCTCTGTCTTCACTTCAACAAGGTGGAATTCTGATCAGAATTCCTGATTTACAAATCTGTTCCTCATAATGAAACAAATTAATTAAACAGCCACCTGATTACTGGTACTTTGTCTCTGGCCTGCTGTTTCATCATTCTCAGGTTAGAGACCAGCTCAATAAAATCCTGTTAACACTCCTATGCCTTTGTGCAGCTGAACAAAGCTACAAAGCTGGAGCAAATCACAAAACTGTGTTGACTGGATTCACTACAAATTTATGTTATGTAATTTCAACTGGACCCTTACTGCAGCAAAGCAATGCTTTTATACCTTATTTACTCCCTCTCCCACTCACCACATAGGCTCTTCCAAATCTTCAACCCTCCTCAAGCCTGCCATAGCTCCCCTTCCTCAAACCCTCTCAGATGAGGACTTAGCCTCATATTTCACTGAATATTTTTTTAATTTTTTTTTTTGATGAGGCAATTGGGGTTAAGTGACTTGCCCAGGGTCACACAGCTAATAAGTGTCAAGTGTTTGGTCTGAGGCCAGATTTGAACTCAAGTCCTTCTGACTTCAGGGCCAGTGCTCTATCCACTGTGCCACCTCGCTGCCCCCTCACTGAAAATTTTAAGGCCATTTGCTGAGAGCTCCCCTCCTCATCTTATATCACTCATATGTCTTTTCCCATTATCTCTGCCTTTACCCTATTACCATCAAGGGTACCACTGTCCTTCCAGTCACCCAGACTTACAACCTAATTAGCATCATTGATTCCTTGATGTCTCTCACCCCCCCCCCAACTTTAAGGCAAATTCCTCTACTTACACAAGCGATCCTATCCCATCCCATCTTCTGCAGCAAAGTGCCTCCTCCATCATCCCCACTCTCTCACTCATTTTCAGTCTCTCCCTGTCCACTGGAGGCTTCCATACTATCTACAAACATGCCCATGTCTCCCCTCCATCCTCCCAGCTCCACTATCAATTTATATCTCTCCTCCCTTTTGTGGTTAAAGTCAAGAGCTGTTTACAATAATAGGAACATATACTTTGTTTCCTCTCTCTTCTTAACTGTAGAGTATAGCTTCCAGTCTCATTTAACTGTACCTACTTTCTTCAAAGTTACCTTTTCTTTTCTTTCTTTTTCTTTTTGCGAGGCAATTGGGGTTAAGTGACTTGCCCAGAGTCACACAGCTAGTAAGTTTTATGTATCTGAGTCCGGATTTGAACTCAGGTCCTCCTGACTCCAGGGCCAGTGCTCTATCCACTGTGCCACCTAGCTGCTCCTGGTGTCCTTTTCTTTCTTTCTTTCTTTTTTTGTTTGTGTTTTTTTTTTTAGGCAATTAGGGTTAAGTGATTTGCCCAGGGTCACACAGCTAGTAAGTGTCAAGTGTTTGGTCTGAGGCCAGATTCGAACTCAGGTTCTCCTGACTCCAGGGCCAGTGCTCTATCCACTGTGCCACCTAGCTGCTCCTGGTGTCCTTTTCTTTCTTTCTTTTTTTGTTTGCGTTTTTTTTTTTAGGCAATTAGGGTTAAGTGACTTGCCCAGGGTCACACAGCTAGTAAGTATCAAGCGTTTGGTCTGAGGCCAGATTCGAACTCAGGTTCTCCTGACTCCAGGGCCAGTGCTCTATCCACTGTGCCACCTAGCTGCTCCTGGTGTCCTTTTCTTTCTTTCTTTCTTTCTTTCTTTGTGTTTTTTTTAGGCAATTAGGGTTAAGTGACTTGCCCAGGGTCACACAGCTAGTAAGTGTCAAGCGTTTGGTCTGAGGCCAGATTTGAACTCAGGTTCTCCTGACTCCAGGGCCAGTGCTCTATCCACTGTGCCACCTAGCTGCCCCTGGTGTCTTTTTCTTAATCCTCCTCTCTCTTGACCTCTCTGCAACATTTCACACTGTTGAACACCCTCTTCCCCTTGACACTCTCTTCTCTCAAGGTTTTCATGACACTACTCTCTCCTGGTTCTCCTCCTACCCATCTAATCTGCTCCTTCTTGATCTCTGTTGCTGGATCTTTGGCCAGCTCATGCCCACTAAAGGTGAGTGTCTGCCAGGGCTCTGACCTGGAATCTTTTCTCTTCTCCCTCTATACTATTTCACCTGGTGATCTCTTCAGTTCCCATGGATTCAGTTATCATCTCTGTGACAACAATTATCAAATCCACTTGTTTCCTAACCTCTCTGCTGAGCAGCAGTCTTACATCTCCAACTGTTTATTGATCTTAAACTGGATGTCTCATAGATGTGTGAGAAACTCAACATGTCCAAAACTGAAACCATTACCTTTGCCCCCTAAACCCTTCTCTCTTCCTAAGCTCCCTGTTACCATCAAGGGTACCAATATCTCACCCAGACTCACAACCTTGATTCCTTGATTCCTCACTTTCTCTCCCTGCCCAACATCAAGTTTATTGCTGTGTCCTGTTGATTTTACCTTTGTAACATCTCTCATGACAGCCCTTTCTCTCTCCTGACACTGCCACCACATTGGTTCAGTCCTTCATCACCTCACGCCTAGGCAATAGGCTGCTGGTGGCTTTACCTGCCTCATGCCTCTCCGCATTGCAGTCCATCCTCCACTCGACTGTTAAAGTGGTCTTCCTAAAGCAAAAATCTGACCACCTCATCCCCCCTACCTCATCAACTCCGGTGGCCCCCATCACATCTAGGATGTTTGGCATGGAAGGTATGCCATAACTTGGCTCCCCCCACCCCACCTTCCAGTCTTCTTACACCTAACACTTCCCTATCTCCCACACTCTGTGGTTCAGTAACACTTCATCCCCAGGCTATGAGCATTTTCACCGTCTATCTTCCATGACTACAGTTCTCTCCCTCCTCATGTCTTTCTCCTGACTTCCCTGGCTTTCTTTAGGTCTCAACAAAAATCCTACCTTCTGCAGGGAGCTTTTCTTAATCCCCCTGATATCAGTGCCTTCTTACTGTTGATTATCTCCAATTCATTCTATATATGACTTATTTGTACATAGTTATTTAAATATTGTCTTATGCATTAGACTGTGAGTTCCTGGAGAGTGAGAACTGTCTTTTACCTCTTTTTATATCCTCAGAGCTTACCACAGTGCCTGGAACGTAGTAAGCTCTTCATAAATGTTTATTGATTGACTGACTCCCCTGCCTCAGTTTCCTCAACTGTAAAATGATTGTGATGTGGAAGATAGAGAACTGGTCCTGCCTCTGACATATCCTGGCTCTGTGACCCTGGGCAAGTCCCTTAAGCTCTCAGTGCCCCAAAACAACTCTTAAGTCTGCATTGCAGAAAAGGTGCCAACCTGAAAAGGTAGAGGAAGTTACTTGCACCAATGAAATCATAGATAGCAGAGGCAGAGCCAAGATGGCAGAGAGAAGGCAGGGACTTGGCTGAACTCTCCCCCAAACCTCTCCAAATACCTTTAAAAATGATTCTAAACAAATTCTAGAGCAGTAGAACCCACAAAAAGACAGAGTGAAACAAATTTCCAGCCTGCAAGTTTGGCAGAAAAGGTCTGTTGCACCAGGAAGAGAGAGAGGAGCACAGTCGAGCATAGACCAGGCCCCAGCAAACCTGGAGCAGGCTTTGAGAGTGACAGAGCAGCAGCAGCTGATTCCAGAGCTCTCAGCCCATAGATGGAAAGGAGGTTGAACAACAGGTCAGAAGGAGATTATAGGGGTCTCTTTGCTGGCACAGAGGGAGATTCTGTTGCTTTGTGTATCCTCACATCCAGGTCGCAGTACTGAGTGGCAGTCCCAGGGCGAGGAGGAGCACTGGCATAGCAGAGCTCGCAGCCACCGTGGATCAGGGACCCCCCTCACAGTTCCAGGGCAGAAAAGGGTGCTTGTGGTCCCTCACAGACAAAAGCACAGGCCAGGAGAGTGGTAGACACCTCTCCTTAGATCATACCATCTTGGAAGAACTGAAAACTTACAGGTCCCTAGAAATATCTCTGAAAACAGCTACACAAAACCCCTGAAGCTTGGGACAGTGCGCCCTCCACCCTGGATGCAGAGCCCTACTTTAACAAACAGTTAAAAGTCAACTTATAGGCTGGGGAAATAAGAAAACAACAGAAAAAACTCTGACTATTAAAAATTACTATGGTAACAAGGAAGATCAAAACACACACTCAAAAGAAGACAACCAAGTCAAAGCTCCTACATCCAAAACCTTGAAGAAAAATATGAATTGATCTCAGGCCATGGAAGAGCTCAAAAAAGATTTCAAAAATTAAGTAAGAGAGATAGAGGAAAAATTGGGAAGAGAAATAAGAGTGGGGCAAGAAAATCATGAAAAATGAGTCAGCCGCTTGGTAAAGGAGACACAAAAAATACTGAAGAAAACAACACCTTAAAAAACAGACTGGGGCCTACTTATACTTTTATTGAGGGGATTTGTTCTGTGAAGTTTGGATTCAAAGGGCCACACTTGAGGACCTAGAGGGCCACATGTGGCCTCAAGGCTACAAGTGCTCCACCCCTGGACTATGCCAAATTGTAAAATAGGTCCAAAAAGCCAATGAGGAGAAGAATGCCCTAAAAAGCAGAATTGGCCAATTACAAAAAGAAGTCCAAAAGCTCACTGAAGAAAATAATTCCTTAAACGTTAGAATGGAGCACATGGAAGTTAATGACTTTATGAGAAATCAAGAAACAATAAAACAAAATCAAAGGAATGAAAAAATAGAAGACAGTGTGAATTATCTCACTGGAAAAATAACTGACCTGGAAAATAGATCCAGGAGAAATAATTTAAAAATTATTGGACCTCCTGAAAGTTCATGATCAAAAAAAGAGCCTAGACATCATTTTTTAAGAAGTACTCATGGAAAACTGCCCTGATAGTCTAGAACCAAAAGGTAAAATAGAAATTGAAAGAATCCTCCAATCACCTCCTGAGATTCCAAAATCAAAATTGCCAGGAATATTATAGCCAAATTCCAGATTTCCCAGGTCAAGGAAAAAATATTGCAAGCAGCCAGAAAAAAACAATTCAAGTATCATGGAGCACAGTCATGATAACACAAGATTTGGCAGCTTCTATGTTAAGGGATTAGAGGGCTTGGAATATGATATTCCAGAGGGCAAAGGAGCTAGAATTACAACCAAGAATCACCTACCCAGCAAAACTGAGTATAGTCCTTCAGGGGAACAAATGGACATTCAATGAGACTGAGGACTTTCAAGCATTCTTGATGAAAAGACCAGAGCTGAATAGAAAATTTGACTTTCAAATACAAGGCTCAAGAGAAGAATAAAAAGGTAAACAAGAAAGGGAGATCATAAGGGACTTAATAAGCTTAAACTGTTTACATTCCTACATGGGAAGATGATATTTGTAACTCATAAGACCTTTCTCATTATTAGGGTACTTGGAAGGAGTATATATAGACAGAGGCCATAGGTGTGAGTTGAATATGAAGGGATGATATCTAAAAAATAAAATTAAGGGGTAAGAGATGAATGTACTGGGAGAAAGAGAAAGGGAGAGATAGAATGGGGTAAATTATCTCACATAAAAGAGGCAAGAAAAAGCTTCTACAATGGAGAAGAAGAGGGGGAGTCAAGAGGGAGTGAGTGAACCTTATTCTCATCAGAATTAGCTCAAAGAGGGAATAACATACACACTCAATTGGGTATAGAAATCTATCTTACTCTACAGGAAAATAGGAGGGGAAGGGGATAAGAGAAGGGGAAATGATAGAAGGAAGAGCAGATCGGGGGAGAGAGTAGTCAGAAGCAAAACACTTTTGACTAGGGACAAGGTGAAAAGAGAGAGAGAATAGAATAAACAGGAAGGGGGGATAGGATGGGGGAAAATACAGTTAGCAATAGTGACTGTGAAAAAAAAATTTGAAACATGTTTCTCTGATAGAGGTCTCATTTCTCAAAGATGTAGAGAACTGAGTCAAATTTATAAAAATACCAGCCATTCTCCAATTGATAAATGATAAAAAGATATGATCAGTTTTCAGATGAAGTAGTCGAAGCTATTTATAGCCATATGAAAAAATACTCCGACTCACTATTGATTGGAGAAATGAAAATTAAAACAACTCTGGGGTACTACCTCATACCTATTAGATTGGCTTATAGGACAGAAAAGGTAAATGACAATGTCAGAGGAGATGTGGAAAAAATGAGACTTTAATGCACTGTAGGTGGAGTTTTGAACTGATCCAACCATTCTGGAGAGCAATTTGGAACTCTGCCCAAAGGGATATAAAACTGGGTATACCCTTTGACCTAGCATACCACTACCAGGTCTGTATCCCAAAAGAGATAAAAAAAACAAAAAGGAAAAGAACCCATATGTACAAAATTATTCATAGCAGCTCTTTTCTCATGGCAAAGATTTAGAAATTGAGGGGATGCCCATCAATTGGGGAATGGCTGAACAAACTGTGGCATGTGATTGTGATGAAATACTGTTGTGCTATAAGAAATGATGAGCAGGATGCTCTCAGAAAAACCTGGAAAGACTTGCATGGACTGATGCAAAGTGAAATGTACCATGTACAAAGTAACAGCGATATTGTAAGATGATCAGCTGTGAATGATTTAGCTATTCTCACAAATAAAACAATCCAAGACAACACTGAAGGACTTAGGATGAAAAATGCCATCCATCACTAGAGAAAGAACTGATGGTGTCTGAATACAGATTGAAGCATACCTTTTTATTACTTTCTTTGTTTTTCATGAGGTTTTTTCCTTGTCTATGTTTTCTTTCACATTACTATTATGTATATGTTTTAAATGATTACATAGGTACAACCTATATCAAATTACTTGCCTTCTTAATGATGGGCATGTGGGGAAGGAGGAAGGGAGATAATTTGGAATTCAAAGTTTTAAAAATGAATGTTGAAAATTGTTTTTACTTGTAACTGGGGGAAAATAAAATACTAAATAAAAGCTAAACATATCATTACTAAAAGAAAACAAAACTAAACTATCTTAGAACAACTCCTTCATGGGGTTTTGAGGTTCAAAAGAAACAATGGATGCCAAAAAAAAAAGGAAAAGAAAAAAATTGACTTCACCCTATAATGGTTTTAAACATCTTGGGAAGATAGTAATCATGTGAATGGTTAGGAGAGGGTGTTTGGGACTCTCTGTCAGCGTGCATGTTGGCCTCAGCATCCATCTGTCTTTCTATGGCTGTGTGCTGTTGTTGTTCAGTCATTCCAGTCATATCTGACTCTTCATGACCCCATTCGTAGTTTTCTTGACAAAGATACTGGAGTGGTTTTCCATTTCCTTCTCCAGCTTGTTTTACAAATGAGGAAACTGAGGCAAACAAGAATTAAGAACTTGCCCAAGGTCACAAAGCTAGTAAGTGTCTGAGGACAGATTTGAACTCAGGGAGATGAATCTTCCTGACTCCAGACCCAGCACTCTGTGCACTATGGCACCACTTAGCTGCCCATTGGCTGTGTGCACACACACAAAGGATGAATGTGGATATATTCTTGAATGATGCTTTGTGCCTATATATGTATGTGTCACAGAACATGTGTAGTAAGGGTGGGGTTGAAACCACTCCACTCCATTTAGCTTTGATACCTTAACTGGGTGAGAACATGTCCCACTTAGTAATAACACTCTCAGTCTTAGATTAAGTGCTAAAAGACCTTCATTCAACTGGAATTTTTTTGGATTAGTTGAGGAAATTTGGCCATGCCCTAGGGATCACCTATAAATTATCAAGAATAGTAAGAAGGAATTCATTCCAGAAATTAGAGTGAGCACAGAGTTCAGGCTAAACTCCTTCTTCTCCCTGCTCCACCCACCCACCCAAGAAACTGCCTGAGGGAAAGGAGAGACTTGGCCTTGGCCAGTTCTCCTTACCTCCTCCTCCTCGCATTGGCCAAAGGAGGACCACTTAAGCTGCAAAGGAAGATTTCCATCAATATCCTAGTGGCATCCCTAGATCAGTTAGTGTCAGCATCTACACTGAAAGACAAGCACAGATCCATGCAGATCTACGTAGATCTATCTCCCACCATGCTGATGGAAGAACTTGAGCACCCCAGGAATAGGAAAAAACCACTTGTGGCTTCCAGGAGCTGTACCACATGTGCACTCTAAGCTTGAGCTCAGTTTCCCATGGACTCTATGTAGCAGTAAGAGAGGGTATCACAGATATTTGTGAGGCCATTTTGTATGAACTGTTCTTACACCACCTTAGTAAATACCTCTTTATAAACCCTACTTAACCATTCCCCAATTGATAAATGGTCAAAGGATATGAACAGACAGTTCTCAGATGAAGAAATTAAAGCCATCTATAATCATATGAAAAAATGCTCTAAATCATTATTGATTAGAGAAATGCAAATCAAAACAACTCTGAGGTACCACATCACACCTATCAGATTGGCCAGCATGACAAAACAGGAAAATGATAAATGTTGGAGAAGATAAGGGAAAATTGGAACACTAATACATTGTTGGTGGAGTTGTGAAATGATCCAACCATTTTGGAGAACAATTTGGAACTATGCCCAAAGGGCTGCAAAAATGTGCATACCCTTTGATCCAGCAATAACACTTCTAGGGGTATATCCCAAAGAGATCAAACAAATGGGAAAAGGACCTACATGTACAAAAATATTCATAGCTGCTCTTTTTGTGGTGGCAAAGAATTGGAAATTGAGAGGATGCCCATCAGTTGGGGAATGGTTGAGCAAGTTGTGGTATATGAATGTAATGGAATACTATTATGCTATGAGAAATGATGAACAGGCTGACTTTAGAAAAACCTGGAAAGACTTACATGGTCTGATGCTGAGTGAAGTGAGCAGAACCAGGAGGACTTTGTATACAATAACAGCCTCGTTATGCGATGACTAATATTGTTAAACTGAACCCTTCTCAGCATTACAAGGATTACATTACATTACATTACATCTCCAGAGGACTCAGGACGGAAAATGCTGTCCACATCCAAAGAAAGAACTATGGAAGTCGAATCGCTCTCACTTATTTTTACCTTCTGTTGAGTTGTGTTTCATCTTTCTGATGGTTCCTCCTATTGGTTTTAATTTTTACTTACAACTTCACTAATGTGAAAATATGTTTAATGGGAATGTAAATGTAAAGCCTATATCAGATTGTGCACCATCTTGGGGAGGGTGGGGGGGAGGAAGGGGGAGAAAAATTTTCAACTCAAAAGCATGTGGAAGTGATTGTTGATAAGTCAAAATAAATTAACAAAATTTAAAAAAAAATAAAACCTTCTTAAGACTAACTGATTAAACTGGTTCTCAGTTAATAGTGTTGTGGTGAAACACACTGGTAGGGGCTCAACTTGATCACGTTAGAGTGTGACCCCTGAATGTACCCCTAGAACCCTGAGGTGGAGATGTGGCTAGGTAGCATTGCTCTGGGCCCTGAGACTCCTCTGTTACAGTGAAAGTTGGATTAAAGATGCCTCATAGTTTATGTGGGCTGTACATGTTTCCACATATGGTTGTATGTGGATATGTTCAGGATAGTGAGTAAGAATGTATTTGTGGGAATCAGTGCTGATATGTTTATGTTTACATCTCAGGAAGAAGAGGGTATTGTACCTGTATTGTCACGTGTGTAGGTAAGTGTGCAGAAGAGAATGGTTGTCTAGATATAAATTGAGCAAAAGAATAACAGGAACATATCTGTGTGGAAAAAAAGGTTATTTTGGCACAATTATATGTAGTAAGAGGAAGAGTAAGTGGGAGTAGAAAGACCTGTTGGCAAGGGGTGTGCTGGAGCCAGCTCTAAGGGCATTAGAAGAGATTGAAATTTTTAGTGTGAGCCTTTACACCTCAGAAATCGGCAACCACTACAAATCAGGGCTTACTTCATTGTTTTGTTAATTGTCTAGGCTTAAAAATGTGTTAATTAAACAGATTAAATTTAAACAATCTTGTGCATGCATTTTTTTTTTACAGAAAACCTGGTTGTTAAACATCTATCAGCACATCCTTGTATTGCTCTATAAACATTGTTTGAACTCAGCGGGATGAAGTCATCACCACACTGGAAACCTGGTGACTGGAGGCCAATAACAATGATAATAATAATAGCATAACTGACATTTATATTGCACATATTACACTATTTGAGCCTCACAACACTCCTGCCTATTGGGGTGCTATTGTGATAGTGGGTAGGGAGGACGGGGGATGTAATGCACTATACCCTGAACTGAAGTGGTAGCAGTGGAAATAGTGAAGAACGGATAGATGTCAGAAATATCGCAGAGGGAGAATTGACTTAATCTAATTGTGCATTTGGAACTGAGGGCATGTAAATATGTAGTTGTTCATATCTATACGTGCAAGGAGGTGATAGTGAGTGTGAAAGGCTGTTCTCTGTCTTGAAGTGTACAGTGAGCATTAGATGTGTGGGAATAGATTGGGGTGAGGTGTAGATTTTGTGTGTGTGTGTGTGTGTGTGTGTGTGTGTGTGTGTGTGTATTTGAGTCTGTATATGTGATTGGTGCTTAGAATAGTAATTTACTTCAACTCCTGGCAAAATCTTAGAAGGTATTAATAAAAGGACAGGTTGTGCGCATTTAGAAATGGAAGCAGTGATCCCTAAAAAGCAGCATAATCTTATCAAGAACAAGTCATACCAGACTAATAACATTCCCTTTTTTGATCAAGAGAACATTGTAGACATAATGTAACTGGATTTCAGTCAAGTTTTTGACCAAGTCTCTCATGTTCTCATTAATTTGATGGCATTGTAGAAGACTGAGTAAAGGGAGCCTGAAGGACTTAATTTTATTCAGTTATTCTCTAAATAGAGGTGATTTCTAGTTGGTTTTTGCTTATTATCATATAAAAACCTACGACTATTTTTTGTAATATGGCTCTTTTTATCCTTTTAATATTTTAGCAAATGAATCCCTGACAAAATATACAATAGAGTTTTATGGCCCTCAGAGAGCCAGATTGTTTGTTCTCTAAAACATTTGGACTAGTCTACAATCCTACCAACTGTGGATTTGACCACCTATTTTCCCATTTCAACATTAAACTTTAAAAATTTTCACTATTTTTGTCATCTTAGTGTGAGGGGGTTAGATATCCTAAAGTTATCTGGGTAATGATAATGATAATGATAATAATAATAATAATAATAATATTTATACTACTCTATGCTAGGCACTGTGCTAAACGCTTTACAATAATCATCTCATTTGAGACTCACGACAACCCTGGGAGGTAGGTGCTATTTTTATCCTCATTCTACAGTTGAAGAAACTGAGGCAAACAGATGTTAAGTGATTTGCCCAGGATCACATGGCTAGTAAATGTCTGCGACTGAATTTGAATTCAGGTGTTCCTGACTCCAGGCCTGACACTTTGTGCGCTGTGGTGACACCTAGTCTTGATTTGCATTTCTCTTATTGTTGAGGAACTTAAGCCTCTTTCATGGGGTTATTAACTGTCTATATTTCCTCCCTTGAAAATTATCTGCCCTTTTCCTTTGATCATTGCTCCACCAAGAATATATATGAGTCTTGTGAATATGCATCAGTTTCTTATAGATTCTGGATGTCCTTATAGATTCTGGATGTGTTTACTACAAATTTTTTTTCTCAATTTATTTCTTTTCTTTTAATTTTAGTATCATTACCTTTTGTTGTACAAAAATCCTTTTGTATACTTAACCTACCAATTTTGCCTTTGTTAATTTCTTCTATTTGTTTGATGAAAATGTCCCTCCTTTACAGAGTTGAGGCCAATACATGATTCCCTTTCCTTAACTTAAAAAAAAATTTAAATTCACTTTGACCACTGTTTCATTAGAATTAATTGTATTCCCATGACATATATAGCCATCTAATTTTCCCAGCAATTTTTATCTAACAGTGATATCATTCCCTTTTCCTCATTGTCTATTTTGTACCATTCATTTGTTTTTCTGTTCCTTTTACAGTACTAGTTTTGATATTTCTTTTCAAGATATTTTGAAATCTGCTAGTGCCACACAGAACCCCCCACCACATACACACGCTGTTTCCCCATTTCTTTTTCATAGTTCTTGGATATTCTTGGTAATCTAATTCCCATGTGGATTTTATATGATCTGTGTCTAATTCTAGAAAATGGCTTATTGGAATGGCCTATCGAAGCCTTTCTCTCTGCATTTAGTGACATGATCATGTAGCCTTTATTGTTTTCATCTGGTTTATATGATTTACTAAATTAGCTGCTTTTCCTGGTTGTTTTCTAACCTTGAATTCCAGTAATAAATTCTACTTTGTCATGATGATTAATTATTTTGATGTCCTGTTGCAGTCTATCTGTGAATATCTAATTCAATTTTTTGCCTCTATAAGCATTAGAAATATTGACCTATAGTTTTCTTTTTCTCAGTTTTGTCTTTGCTTGGTATCAGGACCAGAAAAACACTTGCTTCATGGAAGAAACTGGGCAGCTAACCATTTTTGTCTGTTTTGAAACAGTCTATGAGACAAAAATCTTGGACATTTGGAACTGCTGCTGCTACTCAGTTGGTCTGACTCAGTCATGTCTGACTTTTTGTAACCCCATGCGCCACAGCATACCAGACCCTTCTATCCTCCACTGTCTCTTGAAGTCTGTCCCAGTTCATGTTCATTGTTTCTATGACACTATCCATTCCATCCTCTGTTGTCCCCTTTTCCTTTTGCCTTCAATCTTTCCCGACATCAGGGTCTTTTGCAATGAGTCTTGCCTTCTCATTACGTGGTCAAAATATTTAAGCTTCAGCTTCAGTATTTGCTCTTCCAGTGAATAGCCTGAAATAATTTTTTTAAGTATTGACTGATTTGACCTCCTTGTTGTTCAAGGGACTCTCAAAAGTCTTCTCCAGCACCACAATTCAAAAGTGTTGATTCTGCAATTTTCACCTTTCCTTATAGTCCAACTTTCACAGCCATGCATTGCTACTGGAAAAACCATAGCTTTGACTATATGGACCTTTGCCAACAAGGTGATGTCTCTGCTTTTTAGTGTGTTTTCCAGATTTTAGCTTTCCTTCCAAGGAGCAAGTGTCTTTTAATCTCATGACTGAAGTGGCCATCTACAGTGATCTTTGAGCCCAACAATATAAAATCTGACACTACTTCCATTTCTTCTCCCTCTATTTGCCATGAAGTGATGGGACCAGTTGTCAAGATCTTAGTTTTTTTATATTAAGCTTCCATCTAGATTTTATACTCTCCTCTTTCACCCTTATCAAGAGGCTCCTAAATTCTTCTTCACTTTCTGCCCTTAGAGTGGTAGCTTTTGCATATCTGAGATTGTTGATCTTTCTCCTGGCAACCTTAATTCCAGCTTTTGATTCACCCAGCCTGGCATTTCACGTGACATACTCTGCATATAAGTTAAATAAATAAGGTAACAATATACAGTCTTTTGTCATACTCCATTTCCAATCTTAAACCAATCAATTGTTCCATGTTTGGGTCTAACTGTTGCTTCTTGGCCCACATACAGGTTCTTTAGGAGACAAGTAAAATGATCTGGTGCTCACATCTCTTTGAGGACTTGCCACATTTTGTTGTGATCCACGTAGTCAAAGGCTTCAGTGTAGTTAATGAAGCAGAAGTAGATGTTTTCTGGAAGTCCCTTGCTTTCTCCATAATCCAGTGAATGTTGGCAATTTGGTCTCTAGTTCCTCTGCCTCTTTGAAAAATGATCTGTTATGGTAATTCTTGGTTCACACCCTACTGAAGGCTAGCTTGTAGAATCTTAAGCATAACCTTGCTGGAGTGTGAAATGAGCACAATTGTTTGGTAATTTGAACATTCTTTGACATTGCCCTTCTTTAGGATTGGAATGTAAACTGATCTTTTCCAATCCTGTGGCCACTGTTGAGTTTTCTAAATTTGCAAGCATATTGAGTGCAGCACCTTAATAGCATCAACCTTTAGGATTTTAAATAGCTCAGCTAGAATTCTGTCACCTCCACTAGCCTTATTGTTAGCAATCCTTCCTTAGGCCCAATGGACTTCATTCTCTAGGATATCTTATCAGTATCACACCATCTTTATCAGGGATGATGCTAAGATCTTTCTTGTATAGTTCTTTTGTGTATTCTTGCCACCTCTTCTTAATCTCTTCTGCTTCTGTTAAGTCTGTACCATTTCTGTCTTTTATCATACCCATTTTCACATGCAATTTTCTCTTGCTATCTCTAATTTTCTTGAAGAGATCTCTTATCTTTTTCATTCTAATATTTCCTTCTATTTCTTTGCATTGCTCATTTAAGAAAACCTTCTAAAAAAACCTTCTTATCTCTCCTTGCTGTTTTCTGGAATTCTGCATTAAGTTGGGTATATCTTTCCTTTTCTCCTTTCCCTTTCCTTTTCCTTCTTTCTTCAGTTATCTGTAAGGCTTCATCAGACCGCCATTTTGCTTTCTTGCTCTTCTTTTTCTTTGGGGTGTTTTTGTTGCTGCCTCTTATACAATATTGCAAACCTCTGTCCACAGTTCTTCAGGCATGCTGTCTACCAGATCTAATCCCTCAAATCTGTTCATCACTTCCATTTCACATTCATAAGGGATATTATTTAGGTCATACCTATATGGTCTGATGGTTTTCTCTATTTTCTTCAATTTAAGTCTGAATTTTGTAATAAGAAGCTGTTGATCTGAACCACAGTCAAATCCAGGTCTTGTTTAAACTAGCTGTATAGATAATGAGGTTGATTCCAGAGCTATCAGTTGCCAGAGTTATCAATGTATACATCTCTGGAAAGTATACTACCAAGGTAAATGAACTTATCCACAGCATTCAAAACTTCTCCGTTTGCTGTAACCAACAGTTCCATGTATGGATGATGTGGTGGTGGCTGATGGAGCACCTGTGTTTTCTTAGTGTTAATTGTTAGGCCAAAATTAGCACAGGCAGCCCAGAATCCTTCCTTACCTTGTTTCATGTCAGCCTCAGAGGCTGTATTGAATGCATAATCATCTGCAAACAGAGAATCATGCACCAACACTCCCTCCACTTCTGTCTTGGCTTGTAGCCTTTAAAAGTTGAAGAATTTGCCATCAGTGCAGTAGTTGACCTTGATACCATGTTCATCCTCATTGAAGGCATTTGACAACATGGCTTAAAACACCATGCTAAAAAGCATGGGAGCAAGCACACAGACTTGTTCCACTCCATCGGTGACTGGGAAAGCAGGAGAGCATTGTTCAGTATCCAGAACTCAGGCAAGCATGCTGTCATGAAACTGATGTACAATGCTGATGAACTTCTCTGGGCAACCAAATTTTGACATAATTTTCCATAAGTTCTCACGACTGACAGTATCAAAGACCTTGGTCAGATCTACAAATATTGTGTACAGACCTCTGTTCTGCTCCTAGCATTTATCCTGGAGTTGTCAGGCAGCAAACACCATATCAACCACTCCTTGGCCCTTTATGAAGCCACATTGGCTCTCAGGTATGTAACTATCTTCCAGGTAAAATATCAGCTTATTAAGGAGGACTCTAGAAAGAATCTTGCAAGAAATGACTAAGAGAGAGACATCCCCACACACACACACCTGTGATTGTCACAGGACAATCTGTTTCCTTTACTTTTATAGATATAGACAATGGAGGCATCCTTGACCTCCTGGGAGATAACCTCTTCTTGCCATGTAACCCGGAATGTTTCAGTCAGCTTTTGTATGAGCAATGGATCCCCCACTTTGTAAATCTCAGCTAGAATAGAATCAGCATGAGGTGCTTTGCCATACAAAAGGAGCCTAATGGCATTCAAAACCTCTTCTTCAGTTAGAACTTCAGCAAGGGAGAGATTGACATCAACCTGAGGTAAGTGGTCAGTGGCTTCAGCATTGACTGATGATGGTCTGTTGAGAACACCATGGAAGTGTTCAGCCCATGTCTACAGGATCATGTCCTTATCACTGATCAATGTGGCTCCAGCAGCACTGAGTAGTTGAGATGCACCATAGGTCCTTGGCCCATAAATAGCCTTCAGGGCATCATAAAAGTGCTTTGGAATGTTACTATTAGCATAAAACTGAATTTCATCTGCTTTCTTACTGAGCCAAGGATCCTGTATCTCTCTAAGCTTTGCTTGTATGTTTTTTTTTTTAGGCAATTGGGGTTAAGTGACTTGCCCAGGGTCACACAGCTAGTGAGTGTCAAGTGTTTGGTCTGAGGCTGGATTTGAGCTCAGGTCCTCCTGACTTCAGGGCCAGTGCTCTATCCGCTATGTCACCTAGCTGCCCCGTGTACTTTACTTTTGATGGAATTAAATGATGCCTTCTTAAAGATGGATGAACTATCCTGCTGGTAAACCTTGCGTAGTTCTCATTTTTTCATTTAGCAGCTTCTGAATTTCCCCATCATTTTCATCAAACCAGTCTTGGTGTTTACGAGTGTTCTGACCCAGATGGGCACATGCAGTGCTGTAGACCAAATCTCTGAAAGCTGCCTGCTCCTTTTCTGCTCCACTGTTGCCAGCTGTGTGCTGGGTCAACTTTCCCTCCAAGTTAGCAATAAACTGCTCCTGCTCAGAGAAGAGCTCTAATCTGTTGACATTAATTCTTCTGGCAGTCATTTTGCCTTGGGGCCACCACTTTTGTTGACTGAATATTTAGCTTGGAGAGTATAGGTCTATGATCAGTCTAGCATTCTGCACCACACGTTGTCTTCATCACTCTCACATCCTGTCTTTTCTCCTTACAATCATATAGTCTATTAAATGCCAATGTTTGCAGCTAGGCTGCATCCAAGAAGCTTTATTGCATTTAGGCAAATGGAAGACAGTGCTGGTGATGAGAAGGTCATGAGATGCACAAATCTTCAGTAGTAAGTGACCATTGCTGTTGCTGTCTCCAACACCATTTCTCCCTAGGACTCCCTACCAAGTATGGTAATCTGAGCCTACTGTAGCATTAAAGTCACCCAGAATTATAAGCTTGTCCTCTTTTGGCACATCGATGATAAAGGTCTCCAGGTCTTCATAAAATTTTTCTTTGACCTCATCAGGGTTCATCATGGTGGCAGCATAGGCACTGATGATGGTGGCATGACGTTTTCCTGCAAGTGGCAACCACATTGTCATGAGCCTGTCATTCATTCCTTTTGGTGGGAATATAATAGCTTGTTAACTAGATTAGTTTTGATTGCAAAAGCTATACCAGCTTCATGGTGCTCCCCTTTATTGTAGCCACTCCAGAAAAATATGTATCCAGCTCCAACTTCAGTAAGCTGGCCTTCATTTGCCAGCCTTGTTTCACTCAGAGCTGCTATATGGAGGCGATACCTGCTGAGTTCTCTTGCAACAAGAGCTGTTCGTCTTTCAGATCTACTGAATTTTGTGTTGTCTATAAGTGTGCACACATTCCATGTGCCGATGGCGAGTGCAGTCGTCTCTGCAGACATTTGTGTACATTTTTTTGTGTTTCAACCACAGCGTGGGATTCCTTGCCTGCCACAGTAGTCAGGCCAGGGTTGGGTAAGCAGACAATTTTTAGGGCACTTTTTCTAGCCCCTTCCTCACACCAGGAGGTGAGCAGTATGATCCTTAAAAGGCCGCTCAGATGCCCAGGGGGCTGCCAAATCCCACTGCTGCTTCCAGTGAGAAGATGACCCGATGGTCTGGGCCGCCTGTGTGCAGGGTTGTGACTACAGTTCTCAGTGTATCTGCACCTGCTGCTTCATCACTTGCTTGTCTCCACAGGACTTTGAGATAGGTAAAAATAGTAAAATGGTATGGGTGATGTCTTTTGATTCATGTGTAAATTGGATTTAAGTGAGGCAGAGTTGCACGAAGTCATTGGCAACACTCTCTCCTCCAGAATCATCACAGTCCAGTGGCAGGACAGAGTCAAGATGGCTGGTGATGGTCCAGGATGCAGTGATGGCCTTGGCTTCTTCGATGTCTAACCAAGCTCTAAGTGCTCCACAGTGCCTGCTTCAGCTACCTTCATGGCCTTTGGAACAAATTGTTCTCATCTGCCCATTCTGCAGGGGAAGTCTTCACATGCTTGGGGAAGACACTGCCCTAACTCTCTAACGGGTTTGAGACCCCTTAGTTACCTTCACACTGGTTTAGCCCGTCTGCCAAAATGGTTTATCAGGATGTGACTGCTGCCCATGCCACAGCTTCTTGGAGCCACAGCTGAGAGTTAAGTGGAACAGGTGGACTCCAGAGGTGCAAAGCAGCCCTTGCCCCAGAGGTACTAGTCTTCCGAGAACATACCCTAAACCCATATGGATTGTGTATGTGTCTGTATGGACTGAGGATGTGTGAATATGGAGCTCAACAGCTGTATTTGTGTGCGACAGGCCCAAGATAGGGTGTAAGGGAATGGATATGCACAGGCAAGCAGTACAGATGAGCATATGGCTACATGTGATCGTGTATGAGCGTGCATGTATGTGTGTGTGTGTGTGTATCTTTGGCCATGGGACTGAGTGTGTGTTTGTGGGTGCACAGGGAGATGAGTGAGTGTGATTAGGAATGAGGATGCACATGGAGACACTTGAGGTTGCTTGTCTGTGTGTGTGTGTGGGAGGGGTGTTCAAATGGCCCCACGAGTGTCTGTATGGCCATATGTAGGTTCATGTGGGAAGAAATACTTGGGCCTGTGAGTTTGTGTGTGTCCATACTTGCAGGTGAGGTCATGTAGGTATAACACTGTATAAAAGTATATCCGTGGTGCAGTGGATAGAGCACTGGCCCTGGAGTCAGGAGTACCTGAGTTCAAATCCGGCCTCAGACACATAACACTTACTAGCTGTGTGACCCTGGGCAAGTCACAACCCCATTGCCTAATTAAAAAAAAAAAGTGTATCCATGAATGCATAAGAGGGTTTATATATCTGAGTGTGCATGGTACATTATGAATGTGAGGTTGAAGTTGTAACATTATATGCTTATATACAGCACCAATAAATGTGAGTGTATGTGAACATGGTTACATGTGCATAAGTTCATGTAGGACTGAGCGTGCACATGTGTATTATGGGCACGTGTAGAGATGGAATGATATATCTGTATGCATATGTGCATATGTAAGTTTATGGGTATACATGTAAGATTTCATGTATGTGTACTGTAAATGCTTAGAGGGATTAGAGCAGATACTTACATGGATGAGCAGGTATGCTGTTTTGTTTATGCATGAAGGTGCATATATAGAGGTGGAGGTGATTGTGGTTAAGTGTGTGTGTGTGTGTGTGTGTGTGTGTGTGTGTGTGTGTGTGAGGATGAAGGTTGTGTTTTGGGTAGAAAAGTGACCAGTATTGTTATAACAGAATTGGGCAGCGGGGAATAGAGGTTGTCTCAGCAAGACAAAGCATAGCTCTGTGTTGTTCCAAGCACTTGTTATGGCCAGAGTGGTCCCTGGTTGATTGTGTGTGCACCCCTGTATTTGTGGAAAGTGTTTTGTGTGGTTGCAGATGTAGGCCCAGAAGGGGATGGAGTGGAGAGAGAAGGAAGGAGTATATGGGTGTGTGTATTTCTGCCCAGAGGGTGAGTGTAAGCATGTGGACTAGTGATATTCTGGGTCTACAGACATGTGGGGCCAAGGGTATATAAGCAGATGCATGTGTGTGCACAAAGGGAGTTGAGTGTGAATTGGGTGCCAGTGGCTTTCTGTCTGCTTATAGGTTGAATATGCCTCTGTGGTTGTGTGGGTTTTTCTATACAAGGGAATGTTTGTGTGGTTGTCTGTGAATGACTATAAATCTCTGTGTGTGCATGTAGAATGAGGAGCTCTATTTATATGGTGTGTGTATACATAGGGAGTGGAGTGGAGATACGTGAATAGGAGTGTCTGCTTCTAAATGGCTTATATATCACGGGCTGACCGTGCATGTGTCTATATACTTTTTCTGTCCTTAAAATAACTGCAGTTTAAACAAATTATTGATACCTGTTTTTCCATCACCTTCATTTCCAAATACATCCCTGATCCAGAGAGCCAGCTTTTGCAATTAGGAATGAAAAAGAAAGAAGGGGAAAAGAGAGCTTAGCAAAATTACCCCACCCATCAATCAAGTCTGACAGCACATTCAGTGTTCAGTACTCATAGCGCTCTACTTTTGCAAAGGCAGGAAGGATATATATGTTCTCATCTCTTCTGTGGCTTTCTTTGTGTCTGGGAGGCTGAACATGCACATGTAAGGGACATGTGTTATGTCCCCTATGTAGACTATATGTGTCCACATGAATCTGTCTAGATGTGGCTCACAGGGAGGCATGAATAGATGTCTCCTTCACTCATCCTTTCACAAGAGAGACTTTGATTACTGCCAAGAGGGGAAGCAGGAGGTTGGAGCCAGAGACTGGCCACTCTGTTCTCAGAGAAAGGGTACTAACTGAGAATTTTTTCTATCTGCTCCCCTAAGAATTTTTAGTCTAAGGGAAATGATTTTTAGATCAAAAACTGAGTGCCTAATCACTCTCCCTAAATGGGAAAGGAGTATCCCAAGTTAAATATCCAAAGACTTAACTCCCCACCAAATTCTAGTTCCACAATGAATATATATAGTGGATAGCAAATAAATTCATTTATCCAAGCCAATAAATAGAAATCAGAGAAGGTATACAACAGATAAGAATATTGCAGATAGTATGCAGAGTGAATGAGTTCTCTCGTTGGTAGTGATACATCTCAGCATAAGCAAGAGAGACAGTCCCAGATCTCACCTGAGGAGAAATTCTCTGAAGTCTCCTAGTACAAGCTGAAGATCAGGAAGTGTCAAGATGCCAGGTCCCCCATACGTTGGCTTCTTCCCAGAGTCTTTCTCTTCCATCAGGGACCTGAAGAGAATGTGGAATGACATTCTCTCTCAAAGCTGGAAGACTTTGATCTCTCTTCTCTTTCAAGCTCTTGCCAATTTTGCCCCTCACACAGGCATGGAGAATTGAATAATCCTCTCCACTAATGAGGAGAATCTTATGCAAATGGGCTTTAAACCATAGGTTACATTCCTCCCCTGGGCTGAAACTCATTGCAGTCCCTTGCAAAAATCAGCTGGGACAAGCTTGAAACCTGTAACTATACTATAACTATACAGAATATACTGTATAAGCATATTTATACAGTACATACAAACATCAGCTTTTCGAAACAAGAAGAATGATTTTCCTGAGATCCCAGGTAATCGACTTTTGGTACCATTGAAACTAAAATAAAACAAACGTTCATTAACCATATATACAATAGACAGGACACCATACAGAACATCTGCTGAGAAAGTACTCAGTGACAACATGCCTATAGGACATTATACATGCCCAGTTCAGAAGTATATGCATATTCATAGTGTACAACAATTAATCACAAGCAACAAAGCATGGCTAACTAATAAAAGCAAAGCTAGCTAGCGGCAACAATGACACTCTCAATAGGCCTGCATAAAATTACAGCTGACAATAAGCATTGATGTATACGCAAGACGATTAGCAGACATTGCTATAGTATGACCCTAAAACAAACCATAGCCCAGTGAACGCGACAGTAAAGTAAAAAATCAACATACTTAAATATGCATTAATTCACACGTGCAGCAAGAAACACATGCGATTATGTGGAGGGCACACTTCTCATGAGCAATCTACTCAACACTCTTAACAGTATCTTTAGGTTTACCTGTGCCTGGTGACCGGTCTGCTGGGTCTAGTTCTCTTGTCCCTGACTCATCTCTCTGTCCTATACCAGAGCTAGTAGTTGGTATGGCTGACTGTCAAGATCATTATAGACTTACTATTGACCCCTGGACTGGCAGTCATGTCAGACTGTCTAGTAGTATGTTGGAACTCTGTGGGTTGAATCTGTCAATTCCACTCTCTAGAAGTCTCTATCTCAGTCCTGGATAGGAAAGGAGTTGCCTCTGGATTCAGTGAGTGTGAGGATGGGTTGTGCATGTGAATGTGTGTGTATTGGGGCTGAGGTTGTTGTGTGTGGCTATGGACAAGAGATTAGATCACTGTGGTGGCCATCCACCCGTATGTGCCCTCGTGTGGGGCTATGGTTATGTGTACGTATGCCCCTGGGATATGGATGAATGAAGTCATGTGTTTATTTGTATAATTAACATATGAGGCATTATGTGTATGCTTGTATGGTTCTGTGTGTGTGTTTCTGCACACAGGGATAAATAACAGTTTGTGGATTGGTGTGGTGGTCAAATTTATGAGATTCAGCCTGAGTATGCCACTGAATCATAAAATGGCAGACCTGGAAGAGAGTACAAGTCACAGAATGGAGAATTTCAGGGCCTAAAGAGCCCTTTGAACAAAGAATGTAAGAGCTGGGAGGGACCTTAGACTGCAATGGCAGAGCTTGGGAGGACCATGGACTTTGGTTTGCCTTAGGGCACACAACTAGTTAGTATGCATGTGTGCAAATGCATGGATGAGTGTGTGTGTGTGTGTGTGTGTGTGTGTGTGTGTGTGTGTGCTTGTATGGACGAGCAGAGTGTTTATGTACGTAACTGTGTGTGCACGTGTGTATGCCCAGAGGATGTGTGGGTGTAGAGAGATGATTGTGGTTCAGTATGAGATGTGCCTTCATGTACGGCTGAGGGCAAAGGAGGGGAAAGGCTTTGCATCTGGTGCACCATGCTCTTGTAGTCAAGCTCTTACAAGTGAGTATCAGACAAGAATTGGGCATTCTAAAGCAGATCTGGGGCTCCCCTCTGGACCAAGTGCCCCTAGAGAAGCTAAAGAAGTGGGTCAACTTGGAAGTGTGGGCTGGAATCCAGGCCTCGTTCTGGATCCTCTGGACTCCTTTCACAGAGTGTCACTGACCCCCTACTTAAGCCCTGGTGGACCTCTGTGACATTTGCAGGTTGGTTGGGTAAGGGCTGTGGAAAGATGTGCTGACATTGCCTAGGTAAGGCATTGACCATGCCTGTAGGAATGACTGTGTAAGTGTGAATGCTTTGGAGGGACCTTGGGGGGTACCCACACGTGGCACAGCCACTGTGTGTGTGGGCCCAGACAGTGACTATCAATGGCTCCTGAGACCACCCTGTTCCTCCATGTCCCTGGCTGGACCCCAGGCATTTGTCTGATGAGCCCCACCACCATGCAATCTTTCCCTGTACCTGTGTGGCTGCCAGGAGAGAGAAACTGAGGTAGCACCGTCTATGTCTTTGGAACCCTGGTTGGCAGCATCAAGGGCAAGGAGTTACCTGTGCTGACAGACCAAGTCTGCCAGAGCCTCATCCCCCTGCTTTTCCACCTTATGGACGAAGAAGAGGATGTGGTGAAGGTGAGTTGGCCACCCTGGGCCTCCCTGCCAGGCCACCCACTCCCCAGAGGCAGTGTGGTGTAGCGGAAAGAGGGTTGAGCTTAAAGCAGAGAGACACGGGTGCACATGGAGGGTTTCCTTGGCCAAATCATTTAAGCCTCCACTTTCTTGTCTAGAATGATACTTGTACTGTGTACATACCACGTAGGCTTGAGCTTAGAGCTAGGGTAGCCATGTAAAGCATAGAAGGAGCATACATGAAGATGGGCCCATGTCGAGACCCCTTCCCATGGGCCTCTGGCTTCTAGTGGTTCCAGCTTGGGTCTTTGGTCCCCATGATAGGGGCAGTGCAAGGATGGGCTGTGTCAAAGAGGATGGGGAAGAGGGTTAGCAAACCTCCCACTGTCATTCTTTCTCCTCTCCCTCCTTTCTCTTGGGAGAAAGGCCCCTGCTTGCCCTGCCTTCATATCTCTCATCATAGAATTTAGAAGTGAAAGGTCTCACCTCATTTTACAAAGGAGGAAACTGAGGCTCAGACAAGGCAATGATGTGACCAAGCAAAGTTGCTGCATGCAAACCCAGGGCCTCTGGCTGCAAGTTCTGTATCCTCGCCAATACACAGCACTGCTCTTAGCACCTCAGCCAGCAGAATCGCCCCTGGAGTAAACATAGTCAAGTCTTCCACCCCCTGACATATGGCAGCCCATGGAAAAAGACTTGGGAAGTTGAGATGGAATTTCTTAGGTTTGTCTTTGGGCCTGCTTTCTGATCTTTTTAAGGTCTTGCTTTTTCCTCTCCTTCATTTCCCTCCCTCCTTCCTTCCTTTCTTCTCTTTCCTTCCTTTCTCTCTTCCTTTCCCCTTCCTTCTTTCCTCCCCTCCTTTCTTCCTTCTTTCCTTCCTTCCTTCCTTCCTTCCTTCCTTCCTTCCTTCCTTCCTCCCCTCTCTCCTTCCTTTCTTCCTTCCTTCCTTCCTTCCTTCCTTCCTTCCTTCCTTCCTTCCTTCCTTCCTCCCCTCCTCCCCTCTTTGCTTCTTTTCTTCCTTCCTCCCTTCCTTCCTTTCTTCCTTCCTCCCCTCCTCCCCTCCTTCCTTCCTTTCTTCCTTCATCCCTTCCTTCCTCCCTTCCTCCCCTCCTTCCTTCCTTCTTCCCCTCCTTCCTTCCTCCTTCCCCTCTTTCCTTCCTCCCCTCCTCTGGATACAACAACCAGCCACTTCAGAGTCTGACCAGGATGATGAGGCCCAGCCCACTGTCCCACCAGGGGTTCCAGAGCCCCTTTCCTCCTCCCTCTTGCCTCTCCAGTCCAGCCTCCTGGCCTTCTGTTTCCTGTCTCCTTCTCCCATGAGGTCCCAGAGAACACAAGCAGCAGCTGTGAACCAAGCCCATCCCCTTTGGTGACAGGAAGAAGAGGCCTCTGGGCTCTAAAACTGGGCTGCTGCTTCACCTTTTTGTAGCCCTTCTCTCCTTAGTCTCTTGAAAAATTTCCAATCCTGACCAGACTGAACCAAGGCCCAAAGGTGTTTGATCCTATGTGTGCCAAGAAAGGGCCCAGAGGGGACCCAGAGGCCAGGCCAGTGCTGGGGGGCTCAGAGACTCCCAAAACTTCATAAAGGCCACCCAGTCCAGCCCATACTTGACTGAGAATCCCTACTCTGACATCCCTGACCATTTGTCCTCTGGCCTTTGTCTGAATGACTTTCCCTCCCCAGAGCCATCCTTCTTACTGGAGGCTAGCTCAGAGTGTTACAAGCAAACTCCAGTGCATGGAGCTTCAATCTTCCTGCTGCTCTCTCCCCTGGTTTTGTCCTCATCTTGCCTTCTGGGACCAAGTTGCATGAGCCTAATTCCTGCCCTACATGGCAGGCTCTCAAATACTTCAAGATCTCAAGGACATTTTCTTACTCATTCTCTGTGCATTTGTGTATTGACATCTCAGGCCCAGAGTATTCCTATTGTGCCTTTTCTTGGCTAGGGTCTCCTCCAGATTACAAAGCTTCTCCACCATGCCAGAGCTGGTTTATTAGGTGTTTGGGAACAGTTTTCTCATTTCCCCTCCATTTTCACCTTCTCCTTGGTTGGTTCTCTCCCTCTTTTCTTTTTTTTTTTTCTTTCTTGTGTTACACTGTCCACTTCTTAACAGGAAGGTATTGAAGGCCAGAGGTGTGCAGATATCTGAGGATGCATGCTTTTCATATGTAGAAATGCACGCCTGTATCTGAAGGTCCACACATGGGTAAATGCATATTTGGCAAGCAGGGCCGTCTTGTAAAAGCCAGCCCTGACATTCACTTGCCCTCCACTTCCCAGAGTCCAAATTCCTTCAGGACATATGGGCATGGCTATTAGGGGATAGAGCCTGGCTCCAACCTCACTGCCAAGCTCCTCTATCTCCTTCCCTTCCCAAACCATCTCCCTGTATCTGGGCTTTGCCATCTGGACGGGGCCCCAGGGTTCTCAGCCTTAGTCATCTTCCTCTTAGCTCTGTGCCCCTTCCACCAAGTTCTGCTGCTTCTTCTTTCAAAATCTTACATTAATAGCGTTGCCAATGGTGCTGTCAGCTCATGCCCTCAGCACCTCACTCTTGGCCTGCTGCAAAAGCTTTCTAACTTATCTCCCCTCCTCCAGTCTTGCCCCCAGATAATCTGCCCTGAATACCACCTTACCTAAAACCTGGCTTTCATCATGCTACCCTCCTGCTTAGAAACCTACAGTGGTACCCAATTGCCTACAGGCAAAAATCCAAGACCCTAGCCTGCAATTAAAGGCTTCCCATAATCTGGCCCCACCCTGCATGGCCAACCCAAGCTTTCTTTACTTGACAATCTAGCCTCTGTGCTCTAGTCAAGCTGGTTTCCTTACTCAGAGAGGCTCTGGGAGGCCAGAACAGAGAGGGGGCTCAGTGGCCCTGGGAGCCAGGATGGAGAAAGAGAGGGGGCTCAGAGGGGCCTTGGAAATTAGAATGGGGAGAGGGCTCAGAGCAGCCTGGGAGACCATGATAGGGAGGAGGCTCAGGATACCTCTGAGGCCCCTGGCATAGTGATGACTGTGGTTATCCCAGATGTATATATTGAGCACAGAGAGAAAGAGAGAGAGAGAGAGAGAGAGAGAGAGAGAGAGAGAGAGAGAGAGAGAGAGAGAGAGAGAGCTGAGTCCCTCTTCCAACCCATGGCCCACCCAGGGCTTTCTCTGACCCTGGCTTCCTGTGTGTTGAAGAACGCCAAGTTCGCCTTCTTCCGCTGTGCCAGCTTCCTAAACTGGGCAGAGCCAGAGAAGCTCTTCCGTCGAATTGCCTGGGAGGAGGGCCTGCTGGGGCTGCATAGAGTCTGGAAGTGTTTTGGAAGGGAGTGGGTCTAGTCGGGGGGTTAGAAGTAGGGGGGTGGGCATTCATCTGGGAACCTCTACTCTCTGCCCAGGCTCAAGGTTCAGAGCTTCGTGCTCTTATCCTCTAGGCCCTTTTCTCAGGGCCCCTAGGGCTTCATGCCAGGTGTCCCTTAGGTGCCAGTACTTGGCAGGCTAAATTGATGGTACTGGAGAGCCTGGGCCAACCCAAAGGCAACAGGGCTGCTCTTGGATGCCAGGTCACCATAACCTTCAGATTTCTTTTCTCTCCCCACTAGATAGAAAACTTGTTCTCCAAAGTGGGCCTTTTCCTATCCCAGGCCCTCGATTATGTCCACAGCAAACAATGGAGCATACGGACAGTTGCAGCCCTCTGCATAGGTACTGCCCCAGCGCCAGGCCCCTCGCCCTACATCGCTACTGCCTCGGTGCCAGGCCCTTCTCTCTCCACTGCTTCCTGCCTCTGGCCCTAGCCAAGGCCACTCTAGAGTGCCTGGATGACTCCACTCCTTGGCATCCATAATGACCAGCCCCCTTCCCTACTGGCTACTACTGACTCTCCTTATTAGGACTGATTATAGAATCAAGATCTGAGAAGGGCCTCAGATGCCCCCTAGTCCTTTCCCTATTTTATGGAGGAGAAGCCCAGAGTCATTAATGAGCTTGTCCAAGGCCCCAGGTGAATAGAAGAGCTGAGATGGAACCCCCCATCTTCTGACCCCAAATCCAGTCCTTTTAACCCATCTGTCAATAATAGCCATACAGCAAGAGGTTTCAGGAAAGTCAGGGTGGGGGTGAGTGGCAGAAAGATGGAAGCCATTGGGTGGGAGTGCTTTCAGCTGGGTCCTGATGGTCCCTGGATGATCCAATGTGCTCATTATCGCAACACTCATTGGGGCCCAGTGATGGAGATGCTTTGACCTGGGTTCTAGGACCATTTCTGCCATTGACACAATGTGGAATATCAACAAGTCACATCCCCTTTCTGGAGCTCAGTTGCCTTATTTGTCCCCAGTCATCCTGACCACTAGACTCTGATGACCCTGGAGGGGAGAGTGAGGCTGGTGACTTTGCACAGCCCAGCCTCACTTAAATCCAATTCATTTGCAAGTCAAGACATCTCCCTCCTGAGGTCATTAGTCTTCTAGAACAAAGGACAAGCCACAAGCCCCCTCTCCCAAATTACTTTGGAAGCTAAAGCCATCACTTATTCAGCTGGTCAGTCTCCTGGCAGGAGTAGAGAAAAGCACTGGATCAGAACCCTAGATCTGCTACTGATTAGCTGTGTGACCCTGGGCAAGTCTTTTCTCCTCTCTGAGGCTTAGTTTTCTCCTCTGCAAAATGAGACCCTAAAGTTTCTTCCAGATCTAAATCCTATGGTCCTTTTAAAGACATATCATGTGTGAGGTAGATCTTAGTTCCTTAGACCTGTCTCAAATTGGGTGCTGCTCTCTCTTGGGCTCTGGCTGCCCAAACAACATCTGGGAACCTCTGGATGGGGAGTCCACTGTCCTGCTAATTGTTAATGTTGACTGCCTCCAGAAATTACCTTGTCAGAAAATAAACATTTATTAAGCACCTACTATGTGCCTGGAACTATGCTAACAGCTGAGGATACAAGGAAAGGCCAAAAACAAAACAAACAAACAAAAACCTAGTCCCTACTCTCAAGGAACTCACAGTCTAAGGAGAAAGAGGCACGTCCAAACAAGATACTGACAGAATCAATTGGAGGTAATCAACTGAGGGACTTATTTGCATATGTGGACTGTAAGCTCCTAGAGGGCAGGACCTTTTTTTGTTTATCCTGGGGTCCTTAATAAATGTTTATTGAATTGAATTGGCTCCTATCCCATCCCACCCCATCTCATCCCATCCCATCCCATCCCATCCCATCCCATCCCATCCCATCCCACATCCCATCCCATATCATCTCATCTCATCCCATCCCATCCCATCCCATCCCATCCCAAACCTGCACCTTACTTGAGGTAGCCTCCAACCCTGAGGCCTCCACTGCTTTTCCCTCTCAATAAAGGGCACACAATCAACTTGTTGCCTTATGCAGTGCCCAGGATCTTGGCTGAACAAGGGGTGATTCTCCTGCATCAAAGTAAGTAGGAGTGCTGGGGTTTGGTGGGATGGGGGCAGGGGGGGACAGATCTTCTGGGGTGATTTTTGGGGCCTGAGGTTTAGGAGGGAGGTGGTAAGTGTATGCTAACATTGGACATCCATAATGCTTCCCCACATATCTCTATTGAAGAGGGTCAGCGGGGCAGGCTTCATGTATGGGATGAAGAGAGTAAGCCCCACTTTTCCCCTCTGTAAAATGGGGATAATCAGACTTGCCCTCCCTCCCAGGGCTCTTTGGATCATGTAGAAATTGGCAGAAAATATTACTGAGTTCAGTCAAATGTAAAGCCCTGAATGTGGAGGCTTCTGGATCTGCATTGAAATCTTGGTTGTGCTGCAGACTAGTCATGTGACCTTATGGATAAATGGAAAAAATACTGACTCTGAAGTCTGAGGGCCTGGGTTCAAATGTTGCCTCTGATGCTTACTATTGATATTCCCTAGGGCAAGTCATCCCCCTCCCTGGGCTTCAGGGATTGGCCTCTGAGGGCCCTTCCGGCTCCAAGGTTCTTAATTTTTTTGTATCCTGCCTGAAGCTGATGGACATCATTCTTAAAATAATGTTTTGAAATAAGTGAAGGATTTCCCTCAAAAATTTCAATTAGAGGTTAGTGAAAATAAAGCTATATATACATACATGCATTCATTTACACATATATTTTCCCCGACCTAGTTTGTTGCTCCCTTGAAATCTGTCTGCAGATCCATTAGGAGGGACCCTTTGTGGACTCAAGTTAAGAACCCTTGCTATAGGGGCAGCTAGGTGGTGCAGTGGATAGAGGATTGGCCCTGGATTCAGGAGGACCTGAGTTCAAATGCGGCCTCAGACACATAACATTTACTAGCTGTGTGACCCCGGTCAAGTCACGTAACCCCATTGCCTAACCAAAAACCAAAAACAAAAACAAGAACCCTTGCTATAATTCTAGGATCCTCTGTGTGACCTTGGGCCAGTCCTTTCCACTAGGCGGGCCTCCATTTCCTCCTGCGTAAAATAACAGGGTGGGAGCTGGTGTCTGAGATCCATCCTAGCTGTAGATACCAGATTACATGATATTGTTCTAAATGTTTGATCCTATGCGTTCTTTCAGCTTCAGTTTCCTCAGTGAAACCTCACTGAGATCTTGAGCTCTGGCTTGGGCCTCAGATAAGACCTGGGTTTGATTCCTGGCTCTGATACTCAGTAGGTAGGTGCTACTGGGTCGGTCATTTCTCACTGATCATCATCAGTTTCCTCATCTGTAAAATGGAAATCATGACACTTGTGCTACATATCTGAGAAAACAGTTGGGAGGAAGGAGCTTTGGCAGCCTTAAAGGCCTAAAGAAATGGAGGGTGAGGCCTGCACCTCTGCCCCCCAACTCAGAGTCCTTCACCCTTTCTGCTTTTCTTTCAGCTTTTGCCAAACTAGAAGAAGATGAGGAGAAATTCATCCACCACCTGGCATCGGCCCATTTCACCAGCCTGCAGAAGGTGACTCAGCTGATATAGGCCTTAGCCTTTGACCTTGACCTTATGCTTCAGCCCCTCTGGGGCTTTCCTGGAGCAGACAATCTGTCCATTCCCTCCCCCTACCAGGTGGACTCTTCCCTCCCCCAGAAACTATTAAAGACATTAGCCTTCCCTCCAGGACCTTTCTCCTCCTCTTCCTCCACTGGGCCAGGCCTAGCCTGGAGGCTGCTGCTTCCTTTTGGCCTACCAGGATCAAAGCTGTGTGCTGGGCAGGGGAGGGAGGAGGCCCCAAATTAGATAGTCCTGTCCACATGGAGGGTAGAGTGGTTTAGGGGAGTCAACCAGGACCAGAGAACCAAAGCCTAGTTTTATAGGCCCAAGCTCAGTTCAGAAAGTTACTTTCCAGTTTCTTGTTTAGTTTTCTGCTGTTGTAAGAGTGTGCATGTATGATCTATACCTCATTATTTGTTGTCTCGGGGAAGAGGAAGGGGAGGGAGGCAGGGAGAGAATTTGGAACTCGGAAATTTTAAAAACAAATGTTTAAAAAATTTTATAGGTAATTTGAAAAAATATATGAAATTATTAAAATGTTCACATAAAATGTGTGTGTGATGTGTATGTGGCTTTAGGGGTGGGGAATGGGATGTAGGGGGCAGACTTTAACTTGCCTACCCCACTCAACCACTGGGAGCCCCCCAAATGAGAATGGTCAAAGTAAGGCCCTGTAGCCTAGTGTTGGCTGTCTTTTGTGCACATGAAAAGGCTAGACTTGCAAGCGAGTTGAAAGAGGAGACAATAACCTTCCTTCCTGGGCAGAGCATGTTTTAGTAAAAACCCACTCTTCTACTTAAAACAACAAAAAAGATTTAGGATTCCAAATCTGGGGAACTCTGACCCCACAGTGGTTTAGTGGTTCATAGATAAATCACCGCTATCAGGTTTGTCTGCTAGCCTGCCAAGATTAAAATTGGGAGGTATGGAGAGCGCTTACCTTAAGCTAGTGTGACCTCTGGACCTGGCAGAAGAGCCGGGCACAGGTAGGACACATGTTGTGGCAGTAGAAAGGACAATACCTGGCAATCCATTAGATATGGTGGCGTGGGGAGTGAGGATGCCCCCAAGCTGTCAAACCTGAGTAACTGGATACTGGTGTTCTGGAAGAGGAGTAGGGTCTGAGAAAGAGACGGCGAGTTCTGTTTGGCCCAGAGGATAATAGATTTTGAGCATGGAAGACTCCATGGAGTCCAACCTCCTCATTTTAAAGAAGAGGAACCTCACATGCCTATGGGAAGTCCAGTTGGTGCTGTGGGACTTGGGCTCCAGAGACTGGTTGGGGCTGGATCTATAGATCTGAGAACCATCTGGATCTAGATGATAATTGAACTCCTGGGAGCTGATGAGATCACCAAATGAAAGAATGCAGAGAGAAAAGAGAGCCCCCCATGGAGGACAGAGCTCAGAGGCCACCCACAGTTGCCTCCCCCCACCAAACATTTTCTTCACTACAATCCTGTGAATTAGGTAGTGAAAGTATTGTTATTCCCATCTTGTCCATAAGAAAATAGGCCCAGGATCACACAGCTAATGCTGGAGCTGAGATTTCCATTTATTCTTATAGGATAGCTGGGACTGAGACTTAGGTCTCCCAACCCTCAACCAGGCTGGGGAAGGTCATTACCAACTTCTTTGGGGGGTGGGGGGCAGGGTAGGCAGGATGGACAATGGAAGGGGATGAGAAAGTTTCCTTCCCTGCACTCCTGGGGTACCAGGCAACTCAGGCAAACTGTTCTGAACATCATTTGGTTTCAAAAAGCATTCGCCTGCAAAACTTCCATCCAGCCCACAAAATATGCATTGGCTTGGGCCCCTTGTCCCAACCTCCTCCCCCCTTTTCCTGCTCTTCATTTTCCCCACCTCTGAGACCCTAGTGTCTGCTAGAAGCCAGCATACACAGAGCACCCTCCCGCCCTCCCGCCCTCCCGCCCTCCCTCCTCCCCCCTCTGCAGCCTTCCCTGACAGATTCCAGGCAACCCCAACCCAGAGCAGAGTTATGGATGCTAGTCTCCTCCTGGCCTGCTTTTGTCATTGTTCGGGGGCCTGATTTTCATTAACCTGGCTCTTGATTGCACTACAGGCCAGAGTGGGGGTAGGTTCAGGGGCTCAGGCTGGATGTTTCTGGCTGCCGGGACACAGGATAACCTGAGGCCAAGGCTGGGGAATGATCTGAGGAGAGGACAGCCTGAGCAGGTGGCCCTGGCTTAGACTAGCCTGAGAGAGTTTCCAAGAATTCTCTCAGATGGGGAGCTGGGCTGGGTCTTGGCAGTAGACATTAAACCATCCCCCTCCTCTTGTATGAAACGAAGCCTTCTTTCCCTCTGCCCCACATAGTGGAAGATTTTGGACCAGAAGATAGGTCAGGCACCTGGGGGGTGGGGCTGTATCCAAAGGGGAATACTAGTACACCTCCTCACCCCCAAAGAAGAGTGAACACACCCTCTTCCCAGCATGCCTTAGGCCTGCACAAACCTGCTGAGAATAGATGCTCAAGGCTTTTGGCAGGAGGCCCAATGGGTCTTTGGTAGGTCAGTTGGGGGTGGGGAAGAGTGCCGAGGCTAGTATATACTTTAGGCACTAGAATACAACGGGAAAGTGGGTCAAGGGAAGGCAGGTCAAAGGTTGGCTTCTCTTGTCAGTCCCCTACCTATCTCCAGGATCCAACTGTTCCCTTCCTGAGCTGTGGCTTGTGCACGGCCTCCTCCTTCCCAGTACTGATGTGGACTTCCTAGGCCAGCCGAGGTCCCAGTTCCTCTCTGTATAGGTCAGAGCTGAATGGTCATCAGCCCTGTATTATTCTTGGAAGGAGGACCCCTGGGGGCTGGACATTCCAGGAATTGTGAGCACATCTGGGACTCACATCTATGAAGAAGGAGCTTCATATTCTCTTCTTCTTGCCTGGCTGCATTCAAGGAATCAGGGTGTCTGGGCCATGCCAAAGGCGTGGTCAACATGTTCAGGTCCATAGGCTAAGTGCCAAGGGTGGGGTATGGGGGAGCCTGGGAGCTGCAGGGCTTTTACATGTATGGGCCAAGATTTATCCTAAGCCCTACACAGTCAAGACAGAAAATTTCTTTAAATGCCCCCAGTCCCTGGGCGAGTCAGAGGGCCCAGGGCAACCCCACTTATTCCACCCAAGTTGCACATACAAGTGCTGCTGGGGTGCAGAGTAAGTCACTCATTTCAATATACATACATTGAATGCCTGTACCACATAAAGAACTACTCTGAGCCATCAGGAGAGATACAGCATCTAAAACATGGTTTCTGTCACTATGGCATTCACAGTCTAAAGGGGCTCAAGACACCAATATATAACTATAAGCCGCATTATTACATGAGACCCCGGGTCCGAGTTCCTCATTTTACAATGGAGGACACTTAGGCCCAGGAAGAGCAAGATACTGGCCCAAGGTCATGCATAGGATCCTAGATCAAGAATTGGAAGCAATCTTTGAGGCCATCTCATCCAATCTCATTTTACAGAGAAGGAAACTAAGGCCCAAAGAGGGAAAGTGACTTGCCCCTAATCACATACAGGATCTTAGTTCTAGAGCTGGCAGAGACCTCAGAGGCCAGCTATTCTAATCCCTTTCATGTTACAGAGAAGGAAAGTGCAGGGAGAAGTGACTTGCCCAAGGTCACACATAAGATCTTAGATCCAGAGCTGGCAAGGACCTCTGAGATGTCATTTTACAGATGAAATGAAGCAGAGGGTGGTAAAGTGATGACGTGGTATGTATCTAATGCTCCTTTATATGATCTCTGGTTGTTTGTACCCAGTTTGGGTTCCTATCTACTTAAATCATACTGTGAGTCCCCATTGTTCTCTGAATCAACAAAGTCATTACATGACATACCACTAGACTAGCAAATATTAATCAGATGGCATAATATCATCATAGTGGGAAAAGGACAATTTACCCCAAATAGCAATACAGGGTAAACATCAGGAAAGTACATTAAACACCAAACACTCTTTCTATCTGTGGCCCAAAGTAAACCAAACTGTGGGGATGGGAGGCTGGGAGGCCCACCCCATTCTGGAGCCACACCAAGGCTATCAGCCTAGCACTCAATCTTGGATAGAAGGAGCCATGCCTTAGAAACATGTCCATGGGAGAGCCACAAAAGTCTCTCTATCTTAATGTCAGGGTCCCCACTGTCTCCTCGGCCAGCAAGCCTTCAGGATTCTGCAGCTACTGCTCTCCAGGGTGAAGTTGCCACAGCATGATAAGGCCAGGCTCTGGAAGAGGCAGAGGGGGAGAAGTCTCAGTACGTGCAATAGTGTTCGAGCCTTGATGCCTCTGGAGTCTGGCATCAGTAGTCATGGTGATTGGAAAGTTCAAGAGACATAATTTCTAGATAATTTAATAATTTTCTTAATAATGCCAGAATTTTAATAAAGGGATGGTCATTTGGCCAGCTCTCTCTTAGATTAAAGGCCCATATGGTAGCAGGCTCACAGCTTGTATGCCCATTGGAAGAGGGAACACCCTGTGGGTGGCAATCAGCTCTGATTGGTTTATAATTAATGAAAGAATGACTATTACAATGAGAGATGGAAGCTATTCAAATGAATTTTGATTATGTCATTTACTTCTAAGTTACTACCCCCTCCTTTCCTTGGGTAATCTATTCAAACCTGAGTAGAGCACAATGGTTTTCCCACCTGGGTGGGCTCTTAGTCCAATCTACTTATCGGTAACATCCTTCAAGAAACTGAATTTTTGAAATCAGGACTTTAGAAAAAGAGGCAAACTCTGGATCTCCCCAAATCATTGATTATTAATAATCATTTCTCTCATAGGTGAGGAGGGGAAAAGCTCTATGTCTACAAATCTTGGTGGGAGGACATGTTACATGGGGCCTCCTTGCCTCTGCAGCCTTTTTCTTTCCCCTTATCTCATCTTCTTTCTCTTCTTCTCTCCCTTAATATTTGTCCTTCTCCACCATCCACCCACGTGAGTTTGCACTAAAAGTGCAGCTTCCCAACAAAAGTCTATCTGGGTGAGGTGGAGCATGCTGGGAAGCCCAAAACACATTTCTGGAAAAGCAGTTGAGACCACCCCCACCCCCACCTCATGAACAAAGCTTGAAGTTGTTGAGAAGTAAGATTGATGTGTCGGAGAAAACCTGGGAGTCCTTCCCTCCACGTGCACTGCAGAACAAAGGACTGTGTGAACTCCGTGGAGTGAGTCATTTCCATGTAGTACCAGGAAAAGGTCCATTTCAAAGCCACTGATAAGTTAGAGAGACAGTAGTCAACAAGGGCAACTAGGCGGCGCTGCAGTGGATAGAGCACGAGGCCTGGAGTCAGGAAGACTCATCTTCTGAGCTCAAATCCAGCCTCAGACTCTTACCAGCTGTGTGACCCTGGGCAAGTCACTTCACTCTGTTTGCCTCAGTTTCCTCATCTGCAAAATGAGCTGAGGAAGGCAATGGCAAATCACTCCAGTATCTTTGCCAAGAAAATCCCAAAGGGGGTCACAGAGAGTCAGACACGATTTAAATGACTGAGCAACAGTCAGTAACATCCTACACTACAAGGGGCCAGGAAGGGTGAGGTCTGAGCAAAGCCTACATTGTATTAACACCTTGGAGGGAGCAACTTGGGGTCAGAAGCGTAGAAGCCTGTGTCTGCCAGCACCACCCCTACCCCCTGTGGGGGGTACATTAACATCTGCCCTTCCTCTGGGGACAGATGTTTCAGCACTGCTGAGGGGAAAGCACCCCACTGAGCCCATGCTCATGGAGCTCAGATTATGACTACTTCTGCGGGCAGCTGAGGCCAAGTGAAAAAATGTGTCATGGGGGTTGAGATGCTGAAGTCCCTTAGTATGAGGGGGCAGAGGTTGGTTTGGAGAAACTTTGAGCCATGTACTGAACTCCTTGAGAAAGGAGATGGTAGTGTGGGGAAAAGGACTTGAAAGCCAGTGGCAAGAAGGATCGGGGAGCAGATATTGACGTAGGTGAATGATGGCAACAGAGGGAAGGCCTGGAAGAAACAGGAGGTAGTGAGAAATTGGCCAATTCCTCTCTGCTGTATATGTTGGGAGAAAAAAAGAGAGGCCAGTAATGGAGAGGCCAGCCATGTTTTTCCAGCATCGCCTGGAGCCGGCTGGGTTTCTGTGAGTGTGAGAAGGTGAAAACAGCATCGAAATGCTTCAGAACCCTGTTCAATGCATTGGCCAGGGGCAGCTAGGTGGCAACGTGGATAGAGCACCAGCCTGAAGTCAGGAGGACCTGAGTTCAAAACTGGCCTCAGACCAAACACTTGACATTTACTAGTTGTGTGACCCTGGGCAAGTCACTTAACCCCAATTGCAAAAAAAAAAAAAAACCCAAAAAACAAAAAACAATGCATTGGCCAAACAGCAGAGGACCAATGGGGAATTATGACAATGGTCTATCATCAGAGAGATCATTGGTTCAGAATGAGGCGGGTATGGTCAACATAGCCGTTGGTTTTGTTTGCCTATGCTTTGTCATAAGGGAGAAGTCTTTGAGGGGAGTAGTGGTGTAAAAAAGAGAGAGTCAATGAAACTTTTTTTTTTCAATAAGAGAACAGAAGGCTGAGAAGGAGACATTTCAAATGAAAGTGGAGTCTGTTAACAATAGAGTAAGGATCCAGCAGGGATGAATGTAAGGTACTTGAGGGCAGGGACTGTCTTATTTTTGTCTTTGTACCCTAAGTACCAGATAGCACAGTGCCCAGCACAAAATGGACAGTTTTTTATAAATGGGTGTTGAATCGCAATTGAATTGAATTTGTCGGGATTTGCACCTGAGGAGGGGGTAGGGCTCAGCTACACTGGGATCAGATTTTGGAGAGAAGTAATGGAGAAAGGGGTCATTTTCATCTCAGGACAGGGATGAGGGGAGGAGGTAAGATTTGGCTAGCCAAAGGACTGTGGAAATCCTAGTTGACTGGGGGCCCTAGCCTGCTAGGTATGAGACAGGAGCATCAGGATTCCCAGGCAGGTTGTTCTCTCTACAAAGCTGTATGTGGTGGTAAAGGAACATTTGGGCTCATTGGCCGAGTCAGTACATGCCTGACTATAGGGTTTCTGGAGCTAGGCTTTGGGCAGCTCAGGGCCAGATGGCTCTCTTCCAAACTGGACTTCAGGCTGGACAATTTGGATCTGCATCAAGTGACTCTGGCCTGGGCACTCTGGTCTAGGTCAAACAGCTCTCTGAGTTGGACTCTGGTCCTGCTGTGTGTGGGGGAGAGATTTCAGAGCAGGGATGGAGTCTCTCTGGATGTTGATGGTTGGCTGTAAGAACTGGGTGTCAAAGTCTTTGGTTAAGCCCTAGCTCTTTCTCTTTCTCCCATTAGGGCTTGCCTTTCTCTTTGTGATTGGGGTGGTAAGCAAAGAGGGAGAAGCATTCATTAATGGTGGACCCTTTCCCATGAAATTCAAGGTATTAATGATCATGGAACCTTAGTATTCAAGGGCTATTCTCATTCTACTCATCCTCATTCTGCCTTCTGCTGTCTTTGTGCCTTCATTCCAGCAATTTTTCCTTTCTACCCTCCCTATCCCTCACCCCACTTCAAGCTAAAAATGATATCTGCCTCCAAAAAAGATCAATAAGCATTCATTAAGCACCTACTATGTTCCAGGCCCTGTGTAGAGACAAAGGCAAAGAAGGAAGCAATGCCTGCTCTCCTCCCATTTTGCCTAGCTCTCTCTGTCTCCCTTATCCAGCTAGGTGGCCCAGTGGACTTGGAAATCAGGAAGACCTGAGTTTCAATTCAATCAAGTGATCTGGGCAAGTCAATTAATTTCTCCAGGCCTCAGTTTCTTCATCTATAAAATGGTGATGATAATAATAGCATTTCATAGCACTGTGAGAATCAGATGAGATATACTATAACATATGTAAAGCATTTGCAAACTTTACAATACTATCAAAATGTTAGCTATTGGTTATTTTAATTAAAAATTTTTTTTCAATAAACAGAAACCTATTTTGCCTCCACTCTACCTTCCCCCTCATTAGAAAAGAAAAAAGAAAGCAAAGCCCTCATAACAAATATACTAGCTATGCAAAACCAATTCCTGCATTGGCCATGTCCAGAAATGTGTGCAGGGCAGCTAGGTGGCGCTGCAGTGGATAGAGCACCAGGCCTGGAGTCAGGAAGACTCATCTTCTGAGCTTTAGGGAGGAGGGTAGTATGTACTGTCTGCTGTCCATTCGTCCACTGTGGTTGTGGTAGGTAATTGCATCAATCAGCTCCTGAGTCTCTCAAAATGGTTGGTCTTTGCAATGTTGTTGTTGCATAAAGTTATCATCCTGGTTCCACTGCTCACTTCACTTTGCATCAGTTCATCCAAGTCTTCCCAGGTTTCTCTGAAACCATCCTCTTCATTATTTCCTACAGCACAATAGTATTCCATTCATATACCATAACTTGTTTAGCCATTCCCCAGTTGATGGACACTGTCTTAGTCTTCAGTTCTTTGCCACCACAAAAAGAGCTGCTATTAAAATTTTTGCATATCCTTTTCCTATTTTTTTTTGGATCTCTTTGGAGTGTAGGTCTAATGTTGATATCATAAGGTATTATTATTATCTTGTATTATGTTTGTGTAATGGTAGCTTGGTGGAGCCATAGTGCACAGAGCCCTGAGCCTGGAGTAAGGAAGACCTAAGTCCAAATCTGGTTTCAGGTACTTACTAGTTGTGTGACCCTGGGCAAGTCATTTCACCCTGTTTGCCTCAGTTTCCTCTTCTGTAAAATGAGCTGGAGGAGGAAATTGGCAAACCACTCCAAGTGTCTTTGCCAGGAAAACCTCATGGATAGTACTGGCATGCTATGGGTCATGGGGTTGCAGAGTTGGACTCAACTAAATGGTGGAACAATAACAAAATTATCCTTGTGAACATGTTGTAGCCTCTCTACTGGACTGCAAGCTCTTGGGATTTGCAAGGACTTTGGAATTTTTTATTACTATATTCCCAGCACTAAACATAGGGCTTGCTACATAGTAGGTGTTTTAGTAGGTGCCAATTAAATTTTTGTTGAATTGGATCAAGTTCTGTGATCCTCAGAGAATGGGATACTTCAGGAATAGTGGATTTTCCCTAACTGCAGGTCTGCAAGCAAAGAGTGGATGAGCATTTCAACGGGATGTTGTAGAGGAGAGAAGACCTGAGTTCAAATATGGCCTCAGACACTTACTAGCTGTGTGGCCCTGGGCAAGTCACTTAACCTCTGCTTGAATCCACCGGAGAAGGAAATGGCAAACCACTCCAGTATCTTGGCCAAGGAAACTCCATAGATAGTATCGGTGTGCTATGGTCCAGGAAGAGTCAGATATGACTAAAAAACTGAATGACAATGAAGGAAGCATCCCACTTCAAAAGAGGCAATGTGACATGCTCCTATGACCCATTTCCACCTTTTAATGATAACATCTAGTGAGGAGAGTCCCTAATTTTATAGTTAGTCAATGTTCTAGAATGAAAACCAAGGAGTTCTAACTCCCAACCATCTATATGGGATAGATCAATCAGGGTGGGCATCATTTCTTCTCCAAGAAATTGTAATGGCATTCCCCAATAGACAAATGGTCAAAGATAGACTGAACTGTTTTCAAAGGAAGATTTGCAGACTATAAATGAGCACATGAAAACATTTTCCAGATCACTAATAATAAGAGAAATGTAAATTCATCCAGGTTTTATCCCGTGCCAATTGACAAAAATAACAGAAGATAAGATCAGTCATTGTTGGAGGGGCTATGGTAAGACAGGCACATTAATGCACTGTTGGTGGACCTGTAAAGAGGTCTGATAGTTCTGCATTTCCATTTAGAACTATGCTTTTTAAAAAAATGTGAAATTGTCCACATCCTTTGACCAAACCATCCCACTGCTAAGAATAGACTCCAAGGAGCTCAAAGACAGAAACAAAGGTCCAATGAATCCCAAAATATTCATAACAACACTCCCTGGTAGCAAAGAACTGGAAACATAGTAAGTAGGTGTCCATTAATTGGGGAATGTCAAAAATACTCCACCAACTATAGCATATCAACACAATACAAGATTATTACGCAATAAAAATTATCAATATAGATAATTCAGAGAAACATGAAAAGATTCATATGAACTGATGAGAAGTGAAGTAAACAGAACTGAGAGAAAATATACATAAAGATTACAATGTAAATTAAAGATCACTAAAAAGACAATTAAATTCTGATTAATGGAGGGAAAATAAAATCCTGAATAAGAAATAATAAAATACACCCTCTTCCTCATAACAGAGAAGTCGTGGGGAGAGGGGCAGAATATTGTATAGTTTGATGATTACTGTGTCTGCATTTACATATTTTTGCTTAGTTGTTTTTCTTTGTCCGAAGGAAGATCCCGCCATGTCCTAGTACTCTAAGGTCATTAATCCTGCTCTTTCTGCACTCTCCTCTCTTCCCAGTATTGGTCCAATCAATCAATTCCAACTCCATTCTCAAATCCCTTGCCTCTGTCCTATCATCACCTTGCCTTGCCAAACCCCAACTCGGAATTACTCCCATCGTCCACTCCTATTTGTCTGCTGCTAAACAGTGCTGCAGAAAATTTGTTTTCTAATACGAACTGGACCCCCACTTAAGCAAGGCAATCCTAGGCTTCCTTAATTGATTCTCTAGTACAATGGTGTCAAACTCAAAGAGAAACTCTTTTTTGTTCAGTTGTTTTAGTCATACCCAACTCTCCGTGGCCCCATAGATCATAGCATGCCAATATTGTCCATGGAGTTTTCTTGGTAAAGATACTGGAGTAGTTTGCCATTTCCTTCTCTGGTGGATTGAGACAATCAGAGGTTAAGTGACTTGTCCAGGGTCACATAGCTAGTAAGTGGCTGAGGCCAAACTTGAACTCAGGTCTTCCTGACTCCAAGTCTAGTACGCTATCCAATGAGTTGTCTCTTAAATAGAAACAGGAATCACTAAACTGTACATAAGGATCCCTGCAGGCCACATATTGACTTAGAAAACCACATATTAATATTATTTATGTTCTATTGTATTTTTATTTATTTTGTTAAATATTATCCAATTACATTTTAGTCTAATTTAGGCAGCACTTGAGAGCTTTTGACACCTCCCACCCCACAGTGATTATTCCAACATCTCCCTTCTCTTCAAGCCTCCCACAGAACTCCCTTCCATCATCTTCTCAGCTAAGGACTTTACTCCATGCTTGCCTGAGAAAATAGAGATGATTCTCCATGAACTTCCTTTTCTTTCCTCCTCTATTTCTCATAATGCTTTGACACAATCCCCCATTCTCTCCTCCTTTACTTCAGTCTCTGATGAAGAGATGGTTCTTCTCCTGGTCAAAGTCAACCTTTCTAATTATGCCTTTGATCCTATCTCCTCCCATCTTCTCCAGCTACAATCATCCACTCTCTCAAATCTTCCATTTCTCCTAATGTGCTGGTTTCTTCTTTCCCACCTACACACATTTCAGGGTTTCCCTTATCCTTCAAAGACCTCTACCTGACTCTACCATCCCCTCAAGCTATTGTCTTAAACTTCTCCTTACTTTCACAATCAAATCTGCTTCTACTTTCTCTCCTCTGATTTACTTCTTATCGCCTTGGAATCTGGTTTCCAACCTCAATACTCAACTGAAACTTCTTTATATAAAGTTACCAGTGATCTCTTAATGGCCAAATCCGATGGCCTTTTCTCAATCCTCATATTCCTTGGCCTCTCTTCAGCCTTTGGCACTGCTGATCACTTCTCCTCAATACTCTCTTCTCTCTAGGTTTTCAGGATGCTGGGCTCTTTTGGTTCTCCTCCTACCTCTCTGACCACTCCTTCTCTGTCTCCTTTGCTGGATCTTCATCCATATCCATATCCCACCCTCTCACTACCCATGCTACCCATGGTTCTGTCTCTGGCTGTCTTTTCTTAGAATTATCATCCATCATCATCATCATCATCCTCCATCGTCCATCATCAACTGTCTAGAGCTGGTAGAGAGTTCAGAGGCCATCTAGTCCAATGTTGAATTTTACAGAAGAGAAAACAGGCCCAGAGAGATATAGCAACTTACCCAAAGTCACAGAGGTATACCTTATTCTACACCCAGTTGCCAAAACAATATTCCTATGGCACAGGTCTGACCGCCTCCCCCTTCTGCTCAGAAAACTCTAATGGCTCCCTATTGTATAAGATACAAATGCCTCTGACACTGAAAATCCTTCACAACCTACCTTGCCAGCCTTATTACATGTTACTCTTCTTCATGTAAAATCATAACTTTAGATCAACTTCTAATGCCTTCTCCCTCATTTCTTCCTGTTTAGTTTGTATCTGTTCAGTATCTAATTATATTTACACGCACATACACATGTGTTGTGTTCTTGGTTAGAATGTAAGCTATTTAATCATTTGCATCTTTGTTTACTGGGCACTTACCCTACTGCCTGACACATAGTAGGCATTTAATAAGTGTTTATTGACTGGTTGATTGGTTGATTGGATGGAGGGAGAAAGTGGAAATGACTGTGATGTATGAACAGAAGATACCCACAAAAGATATTTTTAAAAAACAAATGCTGGGGGAAGGAGTGAGTTCCCCCCTTTGGAGATCACACACAGGCTCAATGCCTATTCATTGGGATGATTGGAGAGAAGATTCCCGCTCAGGTAGGAATCTGGAGGTGCCTCGTAGCTCTGTGATTTGGGGCTTCTGTAAATTTCCAGTCTAGTGGTAGGAGAGGGGTGGGGGTGTGAGGGGGAATGTCTGGACAGTGGATTAACCCTGGAGGGAGCTCCAGGCCAATTTGCCCCTCCTCTCAAATCTTTCATGGTTGGAGTGGGGGTGGGGCACCAGCTGATACTGAAAGCTTCGGATGCCTGGCCAATCCCCCCCACCCCCTAAGTCAGAGCAAGAGAACTGGCTTGAGGCAGCCCCAAAGCCCAGAAGAAGGGGGAGGGAGGGGGAGCATGGTTTGTGTCGAGGAGACTGGGGCCTCAGCCAACGTCAGCACAGGCCCGAGTCAAACAGCCTATTCTCTGAGCATGGCTAATCCCCGAGGAAACAGCAAGAAAGATGAGTGGGCAGCAACAGCTGGATGTGGCCAGGAGCACATCTGGCCTGGAACATGTGTTGTCTTCTGGTCCTCACCTCCCCTCTCCTCCTCCCTAGGGCTTGTAGGATTCCAGGCGGCTGCTAAGAGCATTGTCCTGGGGTTTGGGGCGGGGGGGAAGGAGCAGAAATGGGGGCTCTGTTGTTCCAAATTTCCAGTCTTGTGAATTGGCCCGGAGCCTGACCACCTAACTTCCTGTTTTCCCCCCAGCCGCCTCTCCCCCTCCCTGTGCTCAGGCCTGGAGCCGAGCCTGAGAAGGAAGGAGGAGCAGAGAAGCTGGCCCCGGGCTGGCCATCCTCTGCTTCCCCACCAGGGGCGGGGGTGAAGTCTGCAAACCTAATGAGGGGGAGAACCCATGTAGCCCCTGCATCTGCAGCCACCAGAGGCCCTGGGCTCATTCCTGCCTGGACACACCAAGAGAGGACAGCTCCAGAGGAGCTCCGCTGGCCCCCTCCCCCCGCCAGCGCCCCCAGCCCCTGGCCACAGCCAGCAGACCTGATCGAGTGAGGAGTCCCAGCCTAGGCACACGGTAGGGAGGCATGGGGTGCAGGGAGCCGGGGGGCTCAGGGACACTCGGGGAGGGAGCCAGAGGCCAATTACCCTTGGAAACAGGGTCCCCCAGCAGGAACAGGCTGGAGCCAGGACAGGCTGCTGGACTTTTGGGCTAGTAAGTGGAGGGCTTATCTGCAAGACCACGTTAAGCCTCTTTTGTTGTCCGTTTTGCCTCAGTCCTTTGCCCGATCCGCTCATTCCCCTGCTCTCCTGAACAGCACGGTGGCAAGAGTGAGCACAGTGGATGAGGGTTCATGGGACTCTGCCATTTACCAGTTGGATAACCTTGGGCAAGCCACTTAAACCTCTCTCTCAGTCTTCGTTCATCGAAGTGCTTTGACTGAATGCTCTCTAAGGTCCCTTGAGCCGGGTTTGAGCCCTGCTTCTGCCAGCTTGGTGGCACTCAACCAGCTATTTCCCCTCTATGGACCATGGTTTTCTTTTCTTTTCTGTCAAGCAAAAGGTTGAGTGAAATGATCCCTGGAATCCCCTCCTGCACAAAACTTCTCTGACCCCTCTGCCTGGTCCCTAGTCCACCCTGCCTTTGACTCCCTCTTTGGCTAAAACCATGGGGTTTAACCTGCCTGGTCAGAAGCTGTTGGTGCCATTGCAGGTCCCTGTGGAAGATAGGTAGAGGTAGCTTTGTGTTATCCAGCAGGGTGACAGCCCTCCCTGCCCCCCATCTTAGCTCAGTCGCCTCCTCAAGGTTCCTCTGGCCCTGGGCTGGCTCCAGCTCCTCAGACACTCCCCACACCCACCCAGCCACTTAGTACCCTTGTCACCAGGACTTAGCCCCCAGCCCCACCCCCCACCCCCACTCCCAGTTCTGGAGCAGGGGCATTTTGACTTGCTTCTACTTGAGCTTCTAATGGGGGAGGGGTGGGGGAAGAGGAGGAGGGAGGGATCTATGGAGCAGGAGGGAGGGCACCTTTGTACAGGCTTCACAAGTCCCTGATGCCGCACTTAACATATAGACCTAGTCACACGACCGCACCCTTGGCACAGCAGATCTAGAGGATTAGCAGTTCTTGCAGACTCAACAGGAGTCTCTTTGAAGCTCCCCTAGATTCCAGGCTCCCAGGGATGCTAGGGGTGACTTGCGTGCAGAAGGACCTTCTGTAAGTGGTGGGTGACCACAGCTGGCTCAGCCTCCAACTAGGTATGTGAGCAGATATCGACTTCTCCTGTGAACAATGAGGGAGGTGGGTGAGGTGCTACCTAAAGTTTCCTCCAGCTCCAATGCTCCCTGTTTGAAGGTATCTTCCTTCTCTGACAGCCTTTGTCCTAAGGTCCTTTACAGCTCTGCCATCCTGGACTCTAAAGTCCCTGCCAGCACTAATATTCGATGTTCTAAGATCTCTTCAAGCTCTGACTTGTTGTCTTCAAATTCTCACCTTCTAAGTTCTAAAGTCCCTTCCAGCATTGACATTCTTTGTTCAAAGGTCCCTCTGTGTTTTAAAGTCTCTACCAACTCAGACTTCTCATGTTCTCAGGTCCCTCCTAGCTCTAACATTCTACGTTCTAAGGACCCTTCCTAGTTCTGACATAAGGTTCCTTCCCGCTCTAGTATTTGGTATTCTGAGAGCCTTCCCAGCTCTAATGTTTTACATTCTAAAGTGTCTTCTAGCTTTCCTATTCTTGGTTCTAAGGTCCTTTCCAGATCTGACATTTGATCTTCTAAAATCCTTTCTGGGTTGACAGTCTCTACATCTTTCCTCAGTAACCTGGAAGGGGGGGGGGGGAGAGAGAGAGAGAGAGAGAGAGAGAGAGAGAGAGAGAGAGAGAGAGAGAGAGAGAGAGAGAGAGAGAGAGAGAGAGAAGAGACACAGAGAGAGACGGAGGGATAGAGAGATAGAAACAGGGAGACAGAAACAGAAGCAGAGGGACAGAGACAGAGAGACACAGAAACAGAGAGAGTCAGAGACAGACAGAAAGACAGTCAGACAAAGAGAAAGAGAGACAGATAGGAAGACAGACAGAGGCAGAGAGAGACAGAGAGACAGAAACAGAAGCAGAGAGACAGAGACAGAGAGAGACACAGAAACAGAGAGAGAGAGAGAGTCAGAGACAAAGACAGAGAGAAAGAGAGCTAGAGACAGAGAGAGAGTCAGAGACAGAGAGAAAGACAGACAGATAGGGAGACGGAGGCAGAGAGAGAGAGAGAGAGAGACAGAAGAGACACAGAGAGAGACAGAGAGAGAGAGACAGAGACAGAGACAGAAACAGAAGCAGAGAGACCGAGACAGAGAGACACAGAAACAGAGAGAGAGAGAGAGAGAGAGAGAGAGAGAGAGAGAGAGAGAGAGAGAGAGAGAGAGGAGGGAGGGAGGGAGGGAGGGAGAGAGAGAGAGAGAGAGAGAGAGAGAGAGAGAGAGAGAGAGAGAGAGAGAGAGAGAGAGAGAGAACAGCAGTGACCGCGAAATCCTCCCTCTTCATTTGGAAAACTCATTCAGGATTAGCACACTTCCTTGCTTTCCCTGGTTCCCTATCCTGACCTCTCTGGGATCTGGCTAGCTTCTCCTCTGCAGTTTACTAGCTAAGAGATTGCGCTTATATTTGCTGCGACCCTCGAGGGCTCACTTTCCTCCTTTACATAATGTGGACCATAATACCTGCATGCCACTGACCTCAAGGGATCGTTGTGAGAGAAGCTCTTTGTGAAGTTTGAAAAAGCACTAGACAAAACTGGTGTCGTTATCCAATCTTTGTTAAGAACACCTCCTTCTGAGATTAGACCCCCTTCCTCAGAAATGTATGGTGCCCCCCGCCCCACCCCTTCCCCCAAAAGTTTTAACCTCCTAACCAGGGCATTCAAAGACCTCCCCAATTAGGCTACAGTCCTCTCTTATTCCTCTTTTTCCAGGAGCCCAGCTCATGGCCGATCCCTTCCATCCAAGAAAGGCTCATGTCCAAGGTTGGGGCTATCTGTCTTGGGAAGCCCCAACTTGGCTTTTGTCCCAGATCGGCCCCCAGGTGGATTTCATAGAATGTTAGAGCTGGAAGGGAATTTAGAATAAAGGAAGAGCTGGGAGGCAGCTGAGAACATAGAATGTCAGTTAGAAGAGAGCTTAGAACATAGAGCATTAGATTAAGAAGGATTCTTACAACATGAATGAATGAATGAAATCAAAAGCATTTATTAAGTTCTTACTATGTGCCAAGCAGTGTGCTAGGCACTGGGGATGCAAATACAAAAGCAAGGACAGTCCTTGCCGGCAAAAAGCTTCACACACAGGGAAGTGGTAACCATGGAGGGCCACTTTGGTTAGGAAAGTTAAAACAGTGGTAAGTCCACAGGTGAGTAAGTAGATTGACACATCCCAACCAGGCACAGTAGAAGAATTGGTTCACGGTTTGGAGTTTGTGTCCTGGTTATAGAATTGGAGGGGAGAATGTGGGAAGGGAAGGGAAGGAAGCTGCCTTTAGTGGGGGGGGGGTGGGAAGGTTGTGGGGCAGCTAGGTGGCACTGTGCAGTGAATAGAGCCCCAGCTCTAGCATCAGGAAAACCTGAGTTCAAATCTGACCTCAGACACTTACTAGCTGTGTGATCCTGGGTAAGTCATTTCACCTTGTTTGTCTCAGTTTCCTCATCTATAAAATGAGCTAGAGAAGGAAATGGTTTGCTTCCCTCACAACAACTTTGGAGGGAAATAGCAACAGTAGGATCACCCCCATTTTACAGATGATGAAAGGGACTTGCCCAAGAAAACATTGGTAATAGATGCCCAAGGTGGGATTTGAATATGGTTTCTTGACTTTAAAGCCCAGTACTCAACCCATCTCTGCCTCTAGAACATCGACTCCTTCTGGTCCTTCCAGACTGACCTCATTTCTGATGCTCAGGGTTGATCCCAAAAAGGTCAGTTTTCCCTTTTGCTCATGCTTGCATTCTAGTATTAAATTCAGGGGAAATCTGAAGAAAATTAGATATGGCTCTTGCCTAGGATTCCTCAAATATTGTCCACAGCTCCTGTATGCACTCAATCCATAATATGAGTATTGGATATGAGGCTGCCTTTATTTTCCTCACCACAGAAAATGCATGAGGTACAAAGCACTTAGCAGAGCCTATGCCTAATAGACTCCCCTTGAAAGTAAAGGAACTTGGGTGGGCTGCTGAACAAGCACTCCCCATTCACCCTTTGTCTGCATGGTCTAAGCAACTGACAGTATTATTACTGAGGGTCGGAAAGGTCCAGACTTTGTAGATTTCATGACATGGCTTTGGTCCTGCTGGGGTGGTCTTTCTTTTCCAAGTACTCTGTTGAAGAAATTTTCTCCTTCTAGGAGGCTGGTCCCTGACTCTCAAACTTAAGAACTCAATCACTTGGCAACTCTACAGCTTGGGAACTCTGGAACACAGGATTGCTCACAAGGTAAAAACCCCAAGGTTGGGAGTATCCACCCTCAGAATTACTAGTCTCTGACCTGTACTCAGAAAAAGAAAGAGAAAAGCAGAAGGTAGCTAGAAACTTGAGGCCCCCTCTCAGACTCACTTAGTCAAGTACTCGTCACTTGTCACTTGCCATGTGCTTCTCCTGCAAGTCATCATTTTCTGTTCCTGGGCAGAGGAAGGAGAAATCCCCTCCTCCCTTACTCCACTGTATTCTGTCCTGGAGGCCCAAGGGAGAGAAAGTGAGCAAAAAATCTAATGTAAAATGTTACTGTTGCTGTTGTTCAGTCATGTCTGGCTCTTTGCAATCCCCATCTTTGGGGTTTTCTTGGAAAAGATACCAGAGTAGCTTACCATTGCCTTCTCTAACTCATTTTACAGATGAGGAACAGAGGCAAACAGGGTTAAGTGACTTGCCCAGGGTCATACAGTTAGCAATGTCTGAGGCTGGATTTGAACTCATGAAGATGTCTTCCCAATTCTAAGCCCAGAAATCTATCCGTGGCACCACCTAGCTGCCAATAATATAAAATGCATATGGATAAATGTAAAGTCTTACATCGGGTTCAAAAAATCAATTTCACAAGTTAGTAGATCAGATAACACTAAATTCCAAGGAAATCCGAATAAAGCCCAATATGGCTTGTATCTAGAATTTCCCAAATGTGAGTAAGAGGGTTCCTAACTCCTGCAGAGTAATCTACATATAGGTACCAGATACAAGGCAATCTTTCTTTTACCCACCACAGAAAATACACAAAATCAAAAAAAAAAAAAACTTACCCAAGCTCAAATCCAGTAGCATAAAATTCTAAAATAGTCTGTTGGATGCCCTCAGGAAGGTAAAGTACTTTGGCAGCCTTCTGAATAATCCCCATTTGCCTGCACCGTCCAATACCTGGAGGTTGACTCATTTTGAGTCAACATTATGATGTAGCTTCCAAAAAAGCTAATGTGAATTTGGGCTGCATTAAGAGGGATATAACTTCCAGGAACAAGGAGGTGATGGTCACACTGTATTGTGCCCTGGTCAGAAAATATCTGAATTATTGTGTTCAGTTCTGGATGTCACATTTTAAAAAGGATATTGATAAGGCATAAACCATTCAGAGGAGGGCAACCAAAATGATGAAAGGTGTTAAGTCCATGCCCTAGGAGGATGAATCAAAGGAGCTGTTGATATTTTGCCTGGAGAAGACAAGGCTCGGTGTGGGGATGTGAGAGTTGTTATGTTTGGGATAGCAAATCTGCCTGGTCCCAGAGGGCAGACCCAGAAACCATGGGAGGAAGTTACCAAGAGGCAAATTTATGTTATGTAAAACTTTCTAATGATTCAAGCTGTCCAAAAGTAGAATGAGTTGCCTCAAGGGGTAGTGAATTTCCCCTCATTGGGAGTCTTCAAGCAAAGACTGGATGACCATTTGTAGGGTATTTTATAGAGAGGATTCTTTTCTGGGTTGGACTGCATGGCCACTGGGGGCCCTTCAAACTGAAACTCCCTGATTTTGTTGATATGGGGGGGGGGGTCTAGAATAGAAAATGAGAACAAGAACATTATAACTGGAAAAAAATCTTTGAATACAGAATATGGAGTTGGGAGAGGTCACTGGTTCAATTCCCTTATTTTCTAGCTACGAAATAGACATTGAGGCCCAGAGGAAAGTGACTGGTCCAACTGAGGTCCTCCAGGTAGCACAGTGGTAAAGTTGGGATTGGAACCCAGTGTAGAGCAGGCTTTCAGAATCCCAGCTCTCTTCACCATTTTTGCTCTCCTGCCCCCAACCGTTTACCTTCTCAGGAACTCTGTTTCCCAGCCTAAGCCTGGAGCAACTGGGGTGACAAGACAGGGAGGGCAGGGGTGGGGAGCCAATCTGGATCTCCAGTGGACCCAATCCTAATGCGCCACTTCTTCTTATCTGCAGAGCCGAGTGGACCCAGAGTCAGGCAGGCAGGTCATGGAAGGCTCGGGAGAGAGGCTGGTCCTCAACGTGGGGGGCGTGCGCTACGAGACATACCACAGCACTCTGCGGGCCTTCCCTGGCACACGGCTCTACCAGCTGACGGAGCCCCCCATGGGTGGCACTCTGGCCCGAGAGGTCTTCTTTGACCGCAGCCCCCACCTCTTTGGCTACGTACTGGGCTACTACCGAACGCGCCAGTTGCACTGCCCCCCAGACATATGCCGGGCAGTGCTAGAGGAAGAGCTGGCTTTCTGGGGGCTGGCCGATGCCCCTTTGGCCCCCTGCTGTTGGCTGAAGCTCAGTGGTGGTGATGGACGGGCTGAGGACTTCCACGCCTGGGAGGAGAGTGAGCTGGGTGAAGAACAAGGCCTGCTGGGACCCATTGAGAGCCCCAACTCCACCAGGGCCCAGGGAACCTGGAAACCATGGCTGTGGACTCTACTCAACCAACCCTGCTCCTCCCTAGCAGGCAAGGTAACAGTCTTGGCCCCACAGACAGGCTCTGTACCCTCCCCTCCCCTCCTGCCCCCTGCTCCAAGGGCCATCCCTGGGGCCTTGGGCTCAGTCCTCATTCACCAAACATCATTCCTTTCTGGAATGCATATGATATCATGCCATTTAGGGTCATCCTATGCTCTAAAGTCCCTCCCTGCTCTGCCATCTTGGGCTCGCAGCTCTACCAGTCTTTGTTCCAAGGTCCCTCCTGGTTCTGTCATCCTTTACTCTAAGGGCCCTCCCAGCTCTAATGTTCTCTACTCTCTCTCTCCTAATGACCTTTCCAGCTGTACCATTCTGTCCTTATGCTCTGATATGCTACGATTCTCTGCTGCGTTCTTTCCCTCACTTTCTAGTGCAAACTGGGGTCGGCCCCAGGTGCTGAAGCAGCCCTTAAGTAAAGAAGCCAAGCAAGCCAGGTAGAGTGTGTCTGGGAAGGCTTCACCAAGGCTGGAGCTTTCCCAGCAGGGGCTTGGGGCCCCTGGGAGGGGGGCTTGGGGCAGTGCTGCCTGGGAGGTGCCTGACAGGTTTCTTCCCCTCCCACAGTGTGCTGCCCTCCTCTCCATGCTTTTCCTCCTGGGTGTTCTGGTCATCTTCTTCCAAGAAACCTCGGTGCAGCTGGACTACTTTACGTCCAACTTCCGGCCGCTGGAGCCCTGGGATGGTGAGAAGGAAGGCCTGCCCCCACCTCAGGCCCCAAGCCCAGGCCTGGTGTACCAGCGGGCCCCCCACCTTCTCTACCTGGAACTGCTGTGTGTGCTGTGGTTCGGGGCCGAGCTGCTGGCTCGAAGCATCTCCTGTCCCAACAAGGTCAAATTCCTGCGCAGCCCCATGACCCTGGTTGACCTGGCGTCCCTCTTCCCTGTGCTGGTGGAGCTGGCTGTGGGCCGGCGGGCCGAGCGCCACCCTCGCCTGTGCTTGGTGCTGGGGGCCCTGCGGGTACTCTATGTGCTTAAGCTGGGCCGCCTCCTGGGGCTGGTGGAGAAGCCACTGGCCCTGCGGGTGCTGGCTCACACACTGCGCTCCTCCTGGCGGGAGGCGGGCCTTCTGCTCTTGCTCTGGGCTGGAGAGATCTTGCTCTTTGGCTCTCTCTTCCTGTATGGGGAGCTGCTGGGCACTGGCCACGGCCAGGGCCAGAGTGAGGTGCACTTTGCTGACATCCTCACCTGCTTCTGGTGGACAGTGATCACCCTCACCACTGTGGGCTACGGGGACATCTACCCCATGTCCGCCTTAGGTCAGGTCACAGCTGCCATCACAGCCATGGCGGGTATGCTGACCAGCGTCCTCCTGGTGCCCATCCTCCTGGTCCGCTTTCAGAGGTGCTACGCTGTCGCTCTGGCCCGTCAGAAGCTGAGGCCCAGTGGGACCCTGTGATGGGACAGGCCCCAGGCCCCTCGGGGAGGTGGGATGGGACCCCAGGTGCCTGCCCTGACTATCTCTGCACCCCAGGGAAAGCTTAGCAGGAAGGCCACCCGCCCTCCTGTCCCTGCCCACCCAACTCCATGCCCAACATCACCAGGCGATCCCTTACCCTTCTCCTGCTTCATTAAACAGTCTTACAGTTACATCGTGGCCCAAGATGATCAGGGTCAGGTTCAGGCCCACAGTGGCATTGCTAGGGCTTTTTGGAGGGGTAGGCGGGTGTCAATAGCTTGGAGTCACTTGCCCTCTGTCCCCACAACACCTCACAGTCATAGATTGAGGGCAGGAAGAGATCTTGGAGGCCATCGAGTTCACCCCCCTCATTCTGCAGATGAGCAAACTAAGACAGCCAGAGCTAAAGTGACTCACTCAGGCTCACCCATCCCATATGCGCCAGAAGTGGAATTTGAACCCAGGTCCTCCTGACTCCAAGTGCATTACCCTAAGCTGCCTTCATCTCCTGAAAGGGTAGGAACGGATAGTGGATGGACCTTCATGGTTCTATGCTCCTTAGCCCCTTATTCTCACCCCACCATCCAGGTCCTTATCTATAGATGAGGAGAAGCTTATCAGCTATCTACATGGTCTTGGCGCTGGTGACTGAAGAATTGGAGAAGTTGCAATTCCCCAACACGGACACTAGGTGTCAGTGGCAACGCTCTCTAAGGTGGTGGTGGGGGGGTACTAGAGACATTCACAGAGTAAGATCATAGGATTTAGAGCTAGAAGGACCCTTAGAAATGACCTAGTCTGACCCCCTCATTCTAAAGAGGAAGAAACTGAGGCCCAGGGAAGACCTTGCCCAAGGTCACAGAGCAAAATAAGCTGGGATTTGAACTCAGGTCCTCTAGTTCCAAATCCAATGCTCTTACCAGTGCCCCCCACCTCTCCATTGGACATTCTGGCAGACTCCCAGCAATTTCTCCAGCATTCTTCTCCCTGTCCCATAATCCTCCAGGGGACCGAAAGGTCCCATATATTATTGCTTATGTAGCAGCCTTGTGCTTCCCAGGAAGGGGAATGAGCTTTTGTAAGCAGACGAATTGTTATCATTAGCCCTGTCAGTATTATTTGGTTCCCCTTCCGGTGTCTCTATTAATGTTTGTATCCCCATTTGACAGATAAGGAAACTGAGGCTCAGAGAGGTCTCACTTCCCATCCCTTCTCTCCTGTGTCCTCACTGTGAAGAAGGTAGGGCTGGAGCTAGCCCCATTTAGCAGGTGCTGAAATTTTGGTCCAGAGGGTGTAAGCAACTCACTCAAAGTCAAACGAGAGAGTGTGAGAGCCAGGATTAGGCTTCAGGTCTCCTGACTCCCAAGCCCAAGGCTCCTTCCCCTCTATAAGACCGTTATCAACTTGTTGGGTCAACAGTCTATCAGCAAGGGCCTAGGTGATGAGAAGCCACAGGCTGGGTGGATCCTTAACTAGACAGGATCAAGAGCTGTCTACACAGGTCAGGAAAGAACGCAAGCTGTGGAAGCTTTGAAATCATCAACTGTAATCCTCCCATTTCTATAGATGGGAAAACCAAAGCCCAGAGAAGGAAACAATTCTCCAATGGTATATATGTACAACAAATCTGTGCAAGAAGACAGCTTGACTCAGTCACATGATCTAGAGCTGAAAGGGGCCTCAGAAAGAGTCTAATTCTTACTCTACAGAGTTCCTTTGGCCAATGTCATCTCTGACAATAACCAAGTCACAATTCAAACCCAGATCCATTGACTCTAAATGCAGTGCTCTTCCCACTATTTTCAATCCCTTTCATGCCCTCTTCACAGTCTCCTCTGCTCCCTAGACTCCATTGCCCAAGCCAGCTCTAAGGCCTGGCCTGCTGGGGTCAACCTTCCTGGGCACTAAATCCCCAGCCCTCTTTTGATATTGACTGGGACACAATCTTACTACATCACTCAACTACTTAAAGAACATTCTGTAGCTCCTTATTACCCTGGCTCAAACCACCAACTTCTCAGCTTGGTATTCAAAACCTTTCACAATCTGGCTCCAGCCTACCTCTCCAGCCTAATGGCACATTATTATCCTTCACACACTCTATGAGCCAATCAAACTACCCTATTTGCCATTCTCCAAACTCAGCATTCCCTCTCTGGCCTTTGCAGAGGCTGGAGTCCACTCCCTTCTCACCTCTGCCTACATGCTCTCCATCCTGTGGGAAGCCCTTCCTATTCCCCCATAGTTATCTGTGTTCCCTTTTACCTTTTCAAATTATTATGTATATGCTTATCTCTGCATGTTGTACCCCACCCCCAAGCAGAATGTAATGTAAGCTCCCTGAGGGCACTAACTATTTCCTTTCTGTCTTTGTATACTCAGCTAGTACAGTGTCTTAAATAAATGCTTGTTGAATTGGATTGGATTGGATTGGATGGAGGTGGGGGAAGGGTCATAGTCATCAGCAGTGGAGGGCAGCAGCCCTGGAGAACCCCAGATCTGGGTGCCTGAGGTCATGAGACAGAGTTCTGCTTCTGTGTCTTGTCATCTGCTTCCCACAATATCAACCAATGGAAAATCCCTCCAATGTGTCTACCCCAACCAAGGAAGTCTAGTTTCCTGTGATGAGTACATTTCTATCCATTCTTTCCTGCATGGGGTGAGGAACGGGAGGAAGTGTCACAGATGGAAAGACTGAGGCCCAGGGGAGAGAAGTAATTGCTGAGGGTCACACAGTAAGTTGGTAGCAGAGCTGGGATTTGACTCACCATACCACCAGCAACTCTCAATTTCCAGTCTATGGCTCTGTTATCTGCATTAGGCTATTCTCAACCTGGATTATCTATAACATTGATTCAGAAAATCACCAAATTTCCTCATTGGGAGGAACTTCAGAATTCATTTAGTCCAACTCATATCTTCTGCAACAGGGCTTCTTAATTCGTTTTGTGCCACAGACCCCTTTAACAGTCTAGTGAAGCCTATGCAACTCTCTTTAGAAGAATGCTTTTAGGGGCAGCTAGGTGGCGCAGTAGGTAGAGCACCGGCCCTGGATTCAGGAGAACCTGAGTTCAAATCTGGCCTCAGACACATAACACTTACTAGCTGTGTGACTGTGGGCAAGTCACTTAACCCCATTGCCTAGCCCCCCCAAAAAAGAAGAAGAATGTTTTTAAATGCAGAAATAAAATAAATAGGATTACAAAGGAAATGAGTTAGCTGGAAATGAAGTTATCATAATATTAAAAGTTCCACTTTTAAAGACCCTACCCCAAGTCTCTTTATAGACCTCCTTGGGATCTGTGGATCTCAGGTTAAGAGCTCCTACTTTACGACACGTCCAAATGGTCAAGCAGCTTTTTCTGAAGGATCTCCAATGCAGGGGAGCTCACTATCTCTTGAGGCAGCTCATTCTACTTTCAGACAGCTTTAACTGTTTTAGGAAATTTTCCCTGAAATCAAAGCCTAAAATTGTCCTTTTCTAACTTCTCTCCACTGTTCCTGGTTTTGCCCTCTGGGCCCAAACAGAACAAGTCTAATCTTTTTTTTTTTTCCATCTGACAGTCTTTCAAGTACTATCATGTATCCCCTGAGTATTTTTTTTCTCTCCAAACATTCCCACTATCTTCAATTGATCCTTATATGATCTTCCTCTGGATAACCTCTAGTTTATCAGTATCCTTCCTTCCTCGAATGAGGCTCCCAAGAACAGAGCACAGTACTCAAGATGTGGTCTGATCAGGTCAGAGTAATAGGAATATCACTTCCCTAGTACTGGACACCACGCTTCTCTTAATGCAGTCCAGCTTCCCATTACATTGATTTGCCTGCCAAATTACATGGTTGACTTATATTGAGTTTGTAGTTCATAAAAAACCTCATATCTTTTCCAGATGAGTTGCTACATAGTCTTGCCTTTCCCATCTTGTTCCAAGGTAGCTCTTTTGAACCAAGATGTTTTTGAGAAACTTCTTCTGGGCCTGCCAGGGGTGAGGGTACTTTGCCTATTTTATGTCCTATAGGCAGATACGAACTAGGTTCAGAACTGAGAGAGTCTGGCCTCCAGTGAGAGGGGGCTAGGCTCCCTAATTGTACACTCTTTGGTTCATTAAATCCCTACCCTGATGTTCTAAGGGATGATATACTTATTGCTTAGGTCATGGCTCATATCTAAGGTTTCCCCCCAAAAATGAGGGGAGTAAAAAAAAGTGCTCAATTACAATACGAATCAAACATGAGAAGTAATTTCTTCCTATATACAAAAGAAATGTTAATGTAAATATATATAAAATAGGACACTCACAAGGGTGTATTTGACAAAAACAAACTTAAAACAGAATTCAGTAACTTTTAATGACTGTTACAATTGGCTGGGAAGCTGATACTTAAACCTCATCAAAACATAAAACAGTTTGTAGCACTGCTAATTAGGCATTTTGTATTTCACCTTGTCTCTGTACTGTCCAAATGCTATCCTAGTATACGTCCGTTGGTAAAATGGTCAAGCTTAGCCCAATTCTCTTGTAGATGAACATCTTTTATAAGACTGCTAGAGTAGTTGTCAGGAGACTCAGAATCTCTGTACCTCTTGAACTCAAAAAGTCACCTTTTCAGGATAGATATTTGTTTGGCTAAGATCAAGGGAGAATAAATACAAACAGACAAAAACAAAAACACAGGGTCAGGATTGTCTAGGTAGGATGTGTGATTTAGATGCCATGTGATCATGGCCACATGGAGGCTGGGTTGAGGTGGGATGGTGTCAAATTGCCTCCCCCCACCCCCATTCCCTTTCAGGAAGTAGCTCAAAACAGTCCTGACCCTATTTGTAGCCAGAAAGGAAAAGAGAGGGTAAAGGGATAATATCTCCCTTTTATAATCCATTGTGTCATCAGTTCTTCCCACTCTGCGGGCAATAAGGGGACTCTGTCATCTCAAAGTACATATGCCTGGAAGCAGGCCCTAAAGCTCCCATGTGATCACTAGAACCATGAGTGGTACCTCTGAGCATGCTCTATGGGCAATTCAACCTTTTTATACTTTCATAGGATTCCAGATTAAGGGCTTTAAGAGACCCCCAAGACCATTTTGTCCAGCCCCCTCATTTTACATTGAGACCCATAGAATTGAAGTGACTTGTCCAAGGTCACACATAGGATCATACATCCTAAGAGCAGAAAGGGACCTCAAAAACCAGCTAGTCCAAGTTCCTCATTTTATTGATGAGGAAACTGATTTACATTTAACCTGAATAGATTTCATTTTATTTGATTCTTACCATCTGGCCCATCAAGAATTTTTTGGAACTTGTGTCATCCGATGTATGAGTTATCCCTCTCAGCTTTGTATCATCTGAAAGTATGATGGCCTTTTATTGATTAAAAAAAAAAGTTAGACACCACAGGGACAAGCACAAATTCCTAGGACATTCCACTAGAGACCTCTTTCTGTCAAATCACTAATGACCACACTTTGGATCTGGCCATTTGCCCAGTTCTGAATCAATCAAACTGTACTCTTCTTTACATCTCTTTTATCTTTTCCTCAAGATTCACAAGAGAGACTTTATCTACTGTTTTACGAAAGTGGCAAAACAAATTGAGGTCCATGAATGTAAAAGAATATTACTGTGCTGTAAGCAATGCTGAATGCAGAGGATTCAGAGAAGCTGGGAAAGATAGAGAATGATAACAACGGATGCAGAGTGAGATCAAAGGAAACAGAAACAGAAAGGAAGACTATGAAAATTAAAATGGACTCAGCCCTGGTGGTGAATTGAGAAAATACACTTCTTTCCTTTCTTTGCAGAGGTGGGAGAGTAGGTGTATAGAATAGCACATACACTGTCAGATACCGTGTTGGCAAGTTTTGATGAATTATTCTTTTTCTCTGTCTTTTTTCTTTGTTACAAGAGTTATCTTTCTTTGGAGGAAGTTGGAGAAGTATATTTGGAAATGAAGGAGATGTAAAAACAAATTATACTGACAGGAAATGGGGCTGAAACATTGATTTCATTGACACAGGGAACGCTTGGGCAAGGAAATTTATCAATACAGGTTGGCATCTTCCCTGCAACTTAGAGTACCAAAGATTGCCTTGAGCACAGAGAGGTTAAGTAACTGGTTCAGGGTTACACAGACAGTATGTGGCAGAGTTTCTGGTTTCCAGAGCAAGTTTTTTACCCACTATGCCATGCTGTTGATTTACCATTTTAAAATACAAGTTTAATTTTTTTTATTTTTTAATTAATTTATTTTGAATTATCAACAATCACTTCCATAAGCTTCTGAGCTTCAAATTTTCTCTCTCTCCCTCCCCACCTTCCTCCCCAAGATGGCATGCAATCTGAAACAGGCTATACATATACATTCCTATTAAACATATTTTCACATTAGTGATATTGTAAGGAAGAATTAGAACCAATAGGAGGAACCACCAGAAAGAGGAAACAAAATACAAGTTTAATTTTTAAAAGAGACCAATGATGTTTGAAGAGACCATTTAAGTTTTGCTATGGAATATGAGCATTAACATTACATAGATATTTAATTAAAGACATATCTATATCTCCATCCTATGGCTATCCATATAGCCACATATGTGCATATATTCCCACATACCGTATATGTATCTATAAATATGTGTGTATGTATGTCCATATATGTGTACATAAATGCCTAAGGCAATGGATTTTATCATTAGTTTCTTGGATTATTTTCTCCTGTGAATTTCTGGAATTCCCACTTGCAATGCTTCCTATATTATAGGAAGTTTAGTGGGCAGACATATGGGGACAATATCTTCCCTCCTTTTTCCTATTGATCACCATCTTCTGGATCCTCTCTCCACTCACAGTTTTCATGATACTGCTCTCTCTTGGTTCTCCTCCTTCATGACTGACGGCCCCTTTTCAGTCTCCTCGGCTGAATCATTGTCTAAGTCATGCCCACTAACCATGAGTGTCCCTCAAGGCTCTGTCCTAGGCTCTCTTCTCCTTTTATGCTGTCTCTCTCAGTGATCTCATCAGCTCTCATTGGTTCAACTATCATCTCTATACAGATGACTCCAAGATCTGTATATCCAGCTCTAACTTCTCTGCTGACCTCCAGTCTGGGATCACCAACGGCCAATTGGATATCTTGAACTGGATGTCTTATAGGAAATTCCACACTCAACATGTCCTAACATTATCTTTCTCCCTAAACCCTCTCATCTTCCAAACTTCCCTGTTATCATTGAGGGTACTATCATCTCAGTGAACAAGACTCAAAACCTTGGGGTTATCCTCAACCTCACACATCTAATATGTTGCCAGGTTTCCTTTTTCCTCTAACTTCACAATATTTCTCATATATACCTTTGTATCTCCACTCACATAGCACCACCCTGGTTGCATTCTGCCTCCTACATTAGAATGAGAGCCCCTAGAGGGTAAAGAACATGTTTTTTCTCTTTCTTTGTATCCCCAAGTACTTAGCAGAATGTCTGACACCTGGTAGGTCTCAATAGGTGCTTTTTGATTGATTGATTGATTGATCAGATTTGCAAAGCTCCTAAAAAAATGCATTCTTACTAACCCTTCTTAGGTGCACTTCATCCCTGGCCAGAATCCTGTCATTGCTCTATTTTAAACTGTGGTACAGAAATACAAAATCCATTCTCAAAAGTAATGTTGCTATTATTAGGTATCCATTTCCCAAATCTGTCTCTTCTTTGCTGGGCTGCAGTGATAGAAATATCACCTGAACCCTTAAGGTCTTCAGTTCCTTGCCCGTGAACTCACGGACATGATTAAAAATTATAGAATTTATATAAATTTAAAATTAAAATCCTTTCTAATTTCCATCTGGTAGTATGTAGTCAGCCAGTTTGATTACTCTTTGGAGACTCTCTATGAAAAGTATAAGATACATAGCCAGAAAGCCAGGAGACCTCTTTGTTGTTATCAGCTGACTCAACATCTGCCTCAGTGCCACTCATCAGGGAGTCACTTCTTCTTCCGCTGATCCTGGCTGGGCAAGCTCACATGTGACAGCACCTGTAGAGCTGTGCCATCATTCCTTGGAGAACAGGCAGCTGCTTCCCTCTAATTCTGAGTATCTAGCTCCTTACTCTTCTAGAAGAGCGTCAGATTTGTTTCTTATCTCCAAGTATTCCATGGTACTTCTTCTCTTGCTCCCCTTTGTAACATTATTCCACCTCACAGACTTCTGATATAGAATATTATTCTGTTCTCTCTCAGATAGGGCAGCTAGGGGGCGCTGCAGTGGGCCTGAAGTCAGGAAGACATCTTCCTGAGTTCACATTTGGCCTCAGATACTTCCTAGTTGTGTGACCCTGGGCAAATCACTTCATCCTGTTTGCCTCAGTTTCCTCATCTGTAAAATGAGCTGGGGAAGGCAATGGCAAACCATTCCAGTATCTCTGCCAAGAAAACCCCAAATCTGGGTCATGAACAGTTGGACACAACTGAAAAACGACTGAACAACAACAAATTTTGTCAGATCCTTTTTCTTTGTCGTTTTCACATTGAAGTCCTTTCATTTTTTAAAAGGAATATTTCATAATCCCTGATAACCTGGAGAACAGAGAGATCTTCCTGGAACCCCTATACCTTCTGTTCCAGTAGAGAAACCAGCTTATACTTTGAGCATACATAGCTGTCACTTAACTATGGCATAAATGCAAATATTACATATTCGATGAAGGGTCTCACACTTTTCTCCCTTCTCTCCATACTTTTTGGAAATGAGACCCTCAGTCCTTGTCTTCCTTGCTTATAGTTCCCCTGGGAAATTGCTATGGTAAACTTCTTGGGAGGGTCTTCAACTCTGGATTCATTAACTTTCCTCTAACCAACCACCTTGTTACCTTATTAACAATTTGAGAGCCACACCCGTGGGAATGTTCCTTGCACCCCATTAACACTTCTAGACCCTTCCTCATTCACCTTCACTTAGCAATCTTTTGAGGCTCACACCATCCAAATTTATTACCCAGTCCAGATCTGGGTGGCTATTATCTCTTGATACCCTCCACATCCTCACACATACACCCAGGACATTCTCCTTCCATTCTCAATGACTTCAGTGCCTACATCTTATCTCACCTCCCTTGGATATCTTCACCCACCATCTACTTCATTCAGGTCTTCCTGTCTCTCCTACTCCAATCTATTCTCCACACAGCTACCAAAGTTAATTTTCTAAATCATAGGACTTAATTTTGTCACCAACCCCCTCCCCCAAAAAAGTTTTAGTGTCCAATTGTAAGAGAAGTAGAAATGATAATAATTCAATTCTAAAGTTTCATCTTCTATGATACAGATGGGCAAAGATGACAAAAGATGAAAATACCAACTGTTGGAGGGGATGTGGGAAGACAGACACATTGATATTCTATTGGTAGACCTGAGAATTAGTCCAATTGGGAAAACAATTTGGAGTTGTACTAGAAAAATCACTAAACTGTACATGTGCTTTGACTCAGCATTTCCATTACTAGGCATAAATTCCACAGAGATCAAAGAGAAAGGGAAAGATCCCATACATATGAAAAATATTTCCAGTAGCACTTCTGCAATATCAAAGGCCTACAAAGAAAATGGTTGTCCATTGATTAAGAAGTGACTGGAGATACTGCACGGGAATATATCGGCATACACCATAAGTAAGAATGAATATTAAGAATTCAGAGAAACATGGGAACTGATGCAGAGGGAAGTAAGCAAAACCAGGAGAACAAGTTAATGCCATGACCACCTTCATAGAAAGAAAAATAAGATTAACCAATTTCAGACCTCTGGTCAGTGGAGTGACTAATTGTGATTTCAAAGGACTGAGAGTGAAATATAGCTCCTGCCTCTCAGTGGAGAGGGGGCCAACTATGAGTGAGGAATGAGGCATGTGAGGATAAAGGAGAGCAGTGGAAATCTAGAGCCGTGTACAGAAATGAGCATCAATAAAACAACAACAGAAATAAATATTTCAGTGGCTCCTTATCGCCCCTAGTATAAAACACAAAATCCTTTGGCATTTAAAGCCCTTCACAATTTGGCCTAAGCCTTTCATGTTATTCCATCAAACCTACTATACATTCAGTCAATCAATCGATTGATCAATAGATCAACAGTGCCTACTACGGAACAAGCATTTTCCTGAACTCTGAAGATACAAAGCCAAAACATTCTGTGGTCTCAAGGACCTTACCCAAACTAGACATTTTCTGCCTCCATGCCTTTGAATAGGCTATTTCCTGTGCCTGGAATGCCTTCCATCCTTTAAAAAAAATGTATTTTGGGGGCAGCTAGGTGGTGCAGTGGATAGAGCACTGGCCCTGGAGTCAGGAGGACCTGAGTTCAAATATGACCTCAGACACATGATACTCACTAGCTGTGTGACCTTGGGCAAGTCACTTAACTCCAATTGCCCCCCCTAAAAAAAAAAAAGAAAAAGAAAAATAGGGAAGTTGATGGAACAGATTAGGTGGAACAGATTAGGTACAGAACATAGAGAAGGAAGCAAACACAGTAGCCTAGTGCTTGAAAAACACAAAGAATCCTGTTTCTGGGATAAGGACTCACAATTCAACAAAAACTGCTGGGAAAATTGGAAAGCAGTCTGGCAGAAATTAGGTCTAGACCAACATCTTATACCATATTCCAAGATAAGCCCTTCAGAGGTTCCCAAACTTATTTGGCCTACCTCCTCCTTTTTTAAAAAAAAAAAAATTACTCAGCAACCCTCTGGGAATCTACTTTCTTTTACCCTTTAATGTTTTTTTTTTCAAAATTTTCATCACCAGAGGCTACTACCCACCCCCCTGGATCTTTCTAGTGCTCCCAAGGGGGTGGTATCGCCCACTTTGGGAACCTATGCGTTAAAATGGACACATGGCTTAGACATTAAAATTCACATCCAGTTCTCTGGTGGGGAGGAAGGTAAGCATAACAAACTTTTAAGTTTAATCTGTACTCTTAAAACTTTCTATTAAGCCAAGACAATAATCAAAACGATAAATCAAACTTTAATTTGTGGCATTCACTTTCTAATTTCTGAGGTGTAAGTGCTCACACTAGAAATTTAACAATCAGTTCTTGGAGTTCATGATCAAACAAGGAGAGGTCCATAGAAGATAAAATGAACAGTTCTGATGACATGACATTAAAAAGATTTTGCGCAAATAAATTGAATGCAGGTCAGATTAGAAAGGAAATGAGTAGTTGGGGAAAATATTTGTAGCAAGGGTCTCATTTCCAAGATATATAAAGGCTTGATTCAAATGATTAAGAATTAGAGCCATTCCCCAATGGATAAATGATCAAAAGATGCGGACAGGCAGTTCTCAGGGAAACGTCCTCCTTTCTAAATCTGCCTTTCAGAGTCCCTGGCTCCTTTCTAAGCCCAGCTCATGTCATTTCCTAGAATGCCTTCCTACACCCAGATTATTTATATACACACTATTGTGCTCACTGGGGGCAAGGCATTTGTGATTTGTCTTTGTATTACGGGTCTCAAAGCATACTGTACGTGTTTAATAAATGTCTGGTGAATTTTAACATTTAGAGCTGGAAGAGATCTCAAAGAACAATTAGTTCCACCCCCTTCATTTCACAGAGAAGGAAACTGAGGCCCCGAGAAATGAAATAGATTGTTCAAAGTCCCACAGTTAGTAAGTGGCAGAATTCTCCAAACCCCATATCCAGAGGTGTGGCCACTATTCCTTGCCTGTCTTGTGCTGTTTCCCTCCCATCTGGTCCTCTTTAAGGAAATCAGGCTGTAGAAGCCTAATTGGTGATGGGAATGGAAGTGAAACAGAGAAGCCCTGTCAAAATTCTTCCAACTCCTGCCAGGTCTGTATCCCTCCTCCAGTCTGGCTGCTGGAGTTGCTGGGCTGAACAGCAGAGGGAGAACTTGGCCAATGAACAAGCAGTTTATCTGGCAAGGTGTTGTCCTAGCTTGCAGGGCCACAGACATGCCACCATCCGGGGACAGTCAGAACGTCATCACCCTCAGGAGGCCAAATCCACAGGGCTGGTGTGTGTGTGTGTGTGTGTGTGTGTGTGTGTGTGTGTGTGTGTGTGTGTAAGAGAGGAGTGAGGGAGGGCAGAATGGCTCAGGCCAAGACTGCTCCTCCTCCTTTCACCCCTTACTGGGCCAGTTAGAACCAAATGGAGCACAGAATGTTAGAGCTTGGAGGGCTCTTAGAACATGAAATTCTGGGATCTGAATCCCCAGGACTTCAGGTTCCATATCTAGGGTTCTTGTCACTATGCCTTGCCTCTCTTATGCCATCTTCCAGCTATCTGGTTCTTTTTTAAGGAGATCAGTCTATAAGGGGCCTGGGTGGGGCAGAGAAGCTCTGACTGAATTCTTGCTCCTGATCTCAATCTCCATCCTCCAGACTGACTCCTGTACTTCATGAACTAGGCAGCAGAGGGAGCGCTTGGCTACCTGACAAACTGACCGCAGGGCCACGGGCACCATCTGGAGCCTTGTTTTCTCATCCTAAGGGCAGCCAGAAATGGCCCCGATTTTCTGACTAAAATCAAAAGCTCCAGATTTAGATGGGACCTCAGAGGCCATGGAGGCCAAGATGAAAATGTTGGATGATGAGAAGCTGAATTTAAGCTCTGGTTTCATTCTTGTCTTTCCCCCCAGCACTCAGCAATGGCCTTTTCATATCATAGGCATTTAATAAATGCAGGGTGGCCTGAATTCCAAGGAGTCCAGTCTGACTGGGACTTGGAGTACATGATGTGAAGGAGTGAAATAGGTTGGAGCAAGCCTTGTATATTGGGCAAATGAGTCAAGATTGTAGCCCATAGGCCACGGGAAGTCATTGAATGTTTTGGAGTGGTGGAATGACATGATCAGAGCTGTACAGGAAGAAGATCATTTTGTGGTATCTGGGCAAAGGCTTGATTATAGAGGGGAGAGTTCAAAGGTCAAGAGACTAAGAGGTTACTGTGACACGTTTAGCAAGAGACAACGGGTCTGAAATAGTGCATTAGCCATGTAGGAAGAGAAAGGACAGATGGAAGAGGACAGATATATCAAATATCTCTTGACAGATCTTGGCAACTTATTAGAAAGGCAGAGTGGTACAATGGTAAAAAAAGCTGGATCTCTCTCTGCCACCTTAGACAAGTCACTTAATGGCTCCAACCTCAGTTTTCTCATCTGTAAAATGAGAGAGTTACATAAAGATTGGCTGAAAGAACTGGGTATATTTGCCCTGGAGAAAAGAAGACTCGGGGAGGGAGACATGATAACCATCTTCAAGAATCTGAAGGGCTGCCATGTGGAAGAAGTATTATATTTATAAATGTGTGTGTGTGTGTGTGTGTGTGTATATGCATATATATGTTTATAATATAATGCATATTGTATTATATATAATATATAATACATGTATATTTATTTCATTAAATATTTCCCAAGAAGTCTAACACTTTTTAACATTTTTTAAAATTTTGAGTTCCAAATTTTCTCCCTCACTTGAGAAGGCAAGCAATATGATAGCAATTATACCTATGAAGTCATGCAAAGCATAGTTCCACATAAGCCATATTGCAAAACAAAGCACATACACATATAAAAACTCAGGAAAAATAAAGTTTAAAAAGTATGCTTCAATCTGAACTCAGAGTTTATCCATTGTCTCTCACTGGAGGTGGAGAACTTTTTTCTTCATGGGTCCTTTCTAATGGTCTTGGATCATTGCATTGATGAGAATAGCTAAGTCATTCACAGTTCATCATACAATATTATTGTTACTGTGTAGAATGTTCTCCTGGTTCTGCTCACTTCATTTTGCATCAGTTCATATAAGTCTTTCCAGGTTTTTCTGAAAGCATCCTGCCCATCATTTCTTATAGCACAATAGCATTTCATCAAAATCATATACCACAACTTGTTCAGCTGTTCCCTAATTGAGGGGCATTCCCTCAATTTCTAATTCTTTGCCACCACAAAGAGTTGCTATAAATATTTTTATGTAAATAGCTCTCTTTCCCTTTTTTAATGTATCTTTGCAATATAAATCTAGTAGTGATATTGCTGGATCAGAGTATACCCAGTTTTATAGCACTTTGAACATAATTCCAAATTGCTCTCCAGAATGATTGGATTAGTTCACAACTCTGCCAACAATGCATTAGTGTACCTATTTTTCCACATCCCTTCTAGCATTTGTCATTTTCCTTTTCGGTCATGTTAGCCAATCTAATAGTGTGAGGTGGTACCTCACAGCTGTTTTAATTTATATTTCTCTAATCAATAGTGATATAGAACATTTTTTCCTATGACAATTAATAGCTTTAATTTCTTCTGAAAACTGCCTGTTTATGTGGGATTAAACTCATTCTGCTTGGTCCCAAAGAGCAGAACTGGGAGCAAGTGGGGTAGAGGCAGGGATTGAAAAGAGGCCAATTTAGGTCAGAGGCTCCAAATGGAAAGAGCTGGAGGGCTTCCCATTGTGGAGGTCATCAAGCAGAGGCTAGGTGCCTGTTTGTCTGGTCTATTTTATGGTGGATGCCTTTAAGGGCCCTCATAGCTCTCAAATTCGGGAACTCTCTTTGCATGACTAAATTACTTCAAAGAATTTTTGCGGTCTGAAATCTATGATTCTTTGATTAGACGTGGGGGTAAGGAGGAGGAAGGAGCCAAAGGTGACTCAGATGACCAGCTTGGGTGACCAAGATGGCAGTAACCTCAGCAAGAGGGCTGGGTTTAGATGAGATCTTGAATTCTGTTTTGGCCATGTTAAGTTTGAGATGCCACAGGGAAATCCAGCTGGTGATGAGGAAATGGAGCTTATGGGAGAGGCCAGGCTTAGACATTTGGGAATGATCTTCTTAGAAATTATGGATGAAGCTGTGTGCCATAAAAAACCAACTATAAATATGAAGAGGAGGTTTATTTGCCACCTTCAAATATTTAAAGGGCTTTCCTGAAGAGGGACCAGACTTGTTCTATTTGGCCCCAGAAGGCAAAACTAAGAACAGTGTTGGAGAGGCAGAGGTTACAAAGAAGCAGATCTCAGCTCAATTTAAGGGGAAAAAACTTCCTAATGGAGACAGCTGTTTAAAAGTAGAATGGGATGCATTGGAAAGGTAGTGAGTTCCCTGTCACAAGAGGTCTTCTAGCAAAGCCTGGATGACCATTTAGTGAAGATGCCTGGCACACAGTAAACACTCAACTGATGTTTGTTGGTCAATTGACAGTAGAGAGGATTCATGCTTCGTGTATGGGTTCAAATCAATTCGACAAATATCGGTTAAGTACAGAACCCTTTGTTTGCCCTCATGTAGCTTACAATCTAGTAGGGGGAATAAGACACATAATACATTATAAATTCATTAGTCATCATGGATCTTGCTGGGGAAGCTTGGTGCAATTAGTATGATGTCACCTGCAAAAGTAGCACTAGGAGGATCTTTTCATCTCCTGGGATATCCTTTTGCATTCAGATCTCAGGCAAGACAACCTCCATGAAGGTGGTAGACACCTTGCATGAGCTCATTATCTCCCTCTTTCTTGCAGTATCTGTGTAGCCTTGTGCAAGTCTGCAGGTCTCCCTGGTCCTTAGTTTCCCCCTCTGGAAAATGAGGGTGTTAAACTAGATGGCCTTTGAGGGCCCCTGTAGCTCTAGATCTAGGATCCTGAGCAAGTCATTTCCCCTCACTGGGTCTCAGTTTCCTGTTTTGTAAAAAGAGAGCTTGGACAGGATGGTCTTTGAGGTCTCTTTCAGCTGTAGAGTTATGTGTGACCTTGAGTAGGTCACTTTCCTTCCCTGGGACCTAGTTCCTTCAGCTATAAAATGACAGAGTTGGACTCTATGCCTCTGAGGCCCTTTCTAGATCCAGAATCTATGATCCAATGATCCTCTGCCTCACTTGATGTTAATAATCAGAAAATCATTGACTAGATCGGTGTCTGCATTTATCAAGGAATCCTGTGTAATCTTAATATGTGCATGAGACTCCACACGCACATGCTTAACCAAAAGAGATTGTCTAACAATTCATACAAGAAAAACCAAATGGATGAAAAATGCCTATCATGCAGACCGATATGCCAATGAATGGCCCATCCATTGAGTTATTCCATTAGTACATCTACTTGGATAACCCCTACAAATGGACCATGAGTTGTGCCCATAATTGAACATGAGGAAGAGCTATTACCCAATACTGTAATCTATCATTTTAGAGCAGTGTTCCCTAGGTGGTTTTCTGTACGGTACAAATCTTGGCTGAAGAACCTATGTTGAAGTTGACCCAAAGGGTAATGGAGAGGAAAGTTGAGAGGGCAAATTGTTTTCAACATAGATCCAGTGATGGCTCAAATGCAAGAAGGTGGAAGAGGGATCAAAGGGCCCTAGCTCTAGAGCAGGAAGAGGTCTCACAAGGCCATTTAGTCCAACTCCCTTATTTTATGCAGGGGGAAACTGAGGCCCAGGAAGGGAAGTGACTTATACAAAGTCATCCATAGACTCAGAGCTCTCGATCTGGAATGGGGGACCTCAGAGGCCATTTTGTCCACTCCCCTAATTTCAAGATGAAGAGACTGAGGCACAGAGAGGTTGATCAGGGTCACATAGCTAATCAATGTCTGGGGTGGTATTTGAACCCAGATCTTCCTGACACCAAGTCCAACTCTAAGAGTGTGACAGCCACTCCTGTTCTTTTGGACTTATTTCATGTTTAGTCAATTTTGTTCCGGCCTTAATTCTCTTTCCCAATGTGTCTTGTATTTTTAGATGTGTTTCTTATTCTCAGCAGATTGTTGGGCTTGGTTCTCTTACTCATTCTGCTACTTTCTTTCATTCTATTAGACTTTTTCATCCATTCTCATTTAAAGTTTTGAGTATTTGACTTGTTTTCCTCCATTTGTTTCTTTAGTATTGCTTTTAAAAAAATCCTCTTCCTCTTTTAAGTCAGTGCTTAAGTTTTTAAGTGTTGCTTAAACTACTTTGCCATTCATCTATTTTTAGAGATTCTCTCCCCCTCCCCCACTCCTATTTGCCTACCCTTTCCCTTGTTCATGGACTTTACTTAAATTCTTACTTTCTCTTCCTTCCTTTCTTTTTTTTTTTAAATCTATTCCCCTCTATGCCCCCTTGTACCTTCTTTTTCCCCACTCAGTTAAGTGGTTAGTTCAAAATCTTCTTTAACCTTCCTGGGCCTCAGTTTCCTCTTCTGTTGAACTCAGACTAGATGGCCTTTAAGCTCCCTTACAGTTGAAATCTATGATCCTACCAAGTTTGAGATCCCTCTTCTAACTAATTTCTATTTCTAGAAATATTACCTCATCCTTCCCCTTTCTGCTATGCTTTGCTCTTAGGAATATCATTTTGCAGAGAACAGAATGTCAGCTGAAACCAGTGTTATGTAGTAGCAATGACCTTTCATCCCACTCATACCCCCTGCCTGCATCATGACCTATCTTCTTCCTAAAGGTCACATGATCTCATCTCTGGGTTTACCCCTCCCCCAACCATTCTACTTCCAGGAGCTCCACATACCCCTTATCTTGGGGGCAGAATGCTGCCTGGGAAGGGATTCTTTGAAACCTTTTGAAAACATCCAAACAGACAATTCAGCAAAGGTCCTCTGAAAAAGATCCTTCGTCCTCTGAGGGCTCATCTAACCTAGGTTCTAGAAAACCAAATCGGCAGATCTCCAGGACCTGGCAGGTCCTCTGATACTGGAAGGGCTTTGAGTACACAATACTGGCAACTGATTGAGCTTGCTTTCTAAGGACCAGCCTCTCTGAGTGCAGAGATGCTCATCACCAATAATCTGGCCACTCACTGGTGAATCCTTTGGCCATGAGATCTCAAAACAAAAGTAGAAATGGCTCTCCACATCGTATGGCCTCCTTCTTTTTCTACAGTGATGGGGGGTAGAGTTCTTAGACCATCTAAGTCATTAGCATGACTTTCTCAGTAACCAAGGCGTAGACAGAGTCCCAAAGGAACCAAGGCATGTCAGTCTTGACATTCTCACTGTAAATGAAACCAGAAGAAAGAAGGAAGTTGCAGTTAATTGGAACAATCACTCACAGGTTCTCACTGGAGAGACAAAGGAAAGAGTTGGCTTTATTGTGTGTCCAAAGGCAACAAGAAACATAATTTCATGGGACATTTGGTCATCTCATAACACATTGCTCGTAATCAGCATTTTCAAAAGACCACCATGAAGTTAATTGCAGCTTATTCACCAACATCTGTTATAGAGGATTAAGAGTAGAGAAATTCTCAGAAGAACTCATTAAGACCCTCCCAATTAAATCAACATATACGTTAACCCTTGGTGACTTCAATGCACTGGTGAACACATGGAAGTATGTCCAAATATGTGAGGAAAAAAAAACGGTTCAAGAGTAAGAAACTAAAGGTCAACACCTGTATATCATGAACATTGTCTTCAGGAAGAGAGCTGGGAAGCATTGGACAAGTGAAGCACCAAATAACAATTTACACACAAACAGAGAGAGAGAGAAATGGACTATATTTTAACAGATAAGAAACAACTAGGTATTCATGTGTCAGTCTAAAGGATATGAAATGAAAAGGATAGTTCTTAGAGATGTTCCATTTGTCCATATAGGTTGGATATTATTCTAATTAAATTTTATTTTATTTTCAGACCTATATTTTCTCCCTCCCTCATTGAGAAAGCAAGAACAAAATCCTTATTACAAACATGTATAGTAAAGCAAAACCAATTCCTGCATTGGCCATGGTAAAAAAAAAAAAGCCTCTATGTCCATCACCTCTCTGTCTGAAGGTCCATTTAGCTTGTAAAGACACTGTGTAAAGACAATGAGCTGAACTCAGAATTGAATGGGAAGAGACTGTGCTAGAGTGCCTTTGGGAATCCACATCCGTGCTTTTAATGACTCTGAGCTTCTCCTGGAAACAAAGGTCCATCTCTTTGTCAACAGTATTCTTCTGTATGGCTATAAGTCATTCAACAGCACAGGCTCTGAGGGGTTAAAGGGTAGGTGTGTACCACAGGTGTAAACAGGCTGCAACAAATTGCCAACTAAGAATTCCACAAGATGAACCACATAAAGGATGCCACAAGGAAAAAGTAGGACCAGAAAAGGAAAGAGGTTAGTCATGAAGTGAGAGTAAGAGATGTTGTATTGTGTTTGTCCTTCATTCTCGAAGACGACCATGACATCAGGGAGATGATGACATGACTTGCAATTGACTTTGATTTGAGGGAGGGAGAGCTGCTGAAGGTCACTAGCCTCACTTTCTCCTCCAGAGCCATCTGGGTCCAGTGGCCAGGTATCAATCAGGACTACTGGAGATGGGCCAGCGAGGGATCCCAGTGAGGGAAGCTGAGTGCTTCTTAGGCATCTACACAAAATCAAGAAATCTAAAGGGAGGCCCAAGCTTCCTGAGTGGACACCCAATAGATTTATGGGAGGACATGGACAAAAGTGGCATCAGATGAGAAGGTGTAGATGCATTGAAATCTGTACACTTGGTTGAAATACTCATACCAATAGATCAAGGTTCATTGAAATATCAAAATATTTTTGGCATTGTCCTAGGTGCTGAAGATTCAGAGACAAAAAATGAAACCCATTGACCTCTAACTGGGGGTACAACATATACTGAGATAAGTAAGCACAGGATAATTTGAAGGGAGAGGTCACTAACAAGCAAGATAAAACTTCACATAGGAGGTGGTGGCTGAGCTGAGCTGTGAAGGAGGCTAAGGATTCAAAGAGACAGAAATGAGGAGGAAGGGCACTCCAGGTGTGCGGGACAGCCTACACAATGGCACGGAGGTGGGAGATTGGGATGTTGTTTACAGGGATTAGCAAACAGGTCAATTGGCCTGGAATGGATTAGCATGAAGGGAAGTGATAATAAATAGGTCTGGAAAGGTAGATAGGAGCCAGATAGTAGAGGGGTGGAAATGTCAGGCTGAGGAGTCTGTAAGCTTGCATAGCTTGAAATGCCCTAAGACTTTTGAGACATTCTGTGTTTTACCCTAGGCAATAAGGAATAGCCAAGTATCATGAAGCATGTGAGAGGTACATTTTTAGCCCTGTGCCTTAGAAGACAATTGTGTCGGCTCTGTAGCGGATGGACTGGAGACAGAAGAAACTAGATACATGGAGAGAAATTGGGAGGCTATTTCAACAGATTAGGGGAGTGTCAGTAGCAATGTGGGAGGAGAGAAAAGGATAGATAAAAAGGATGTTGTGAGAGTAAAATCACCAAGACTTAGTCATTTATTAACTTTGGGAGATGAGGGGGAGGAGAGAACCTAGGATGACTCCAAGGTTTGAAACCTGGGTGATTAGAAGGATAGTGTTATTGTTGTTAACCATCCTCCATTCTCAAAGAGGACCAATAACATCAGGAGGGTGATGTATTGACCTACCAGTGACTTGGATTTAAGTGAAGCAGGGCTGTGCAGAGTCATCAGCCTCACTCTCTTCTTCAGTCATTGGGGCCCAGTAGCATGACATAGATCAGGACAATTGGCGATGGCCTCAGATGCAGAAGGAGACCCTGGCCTTTGTGAGCTAAGGTATTTCCCAGGTCTCAGTTTGCTTGAGGCAATGCCCATTCAGTAATTAAAGACTAGGCAAGAATTGAGGCAAAAGATGGCCTAGTTTGCCTTTCGTAAAAGAATCAGTCTGGGAGGGGAAGACCGTCAGAGTTTCTTGCCAGAACAGAAACAATTGCTATTTATACTCACTCTGAACCATCAAAACCCAAACAATCAACCGAGGATAGTGGTGCCCTCAACAGAAATGGGCAAGTCTGGAGAAGGGCTGGGTTTAAGAGAGAATGATGGAGGAAATCCCACAGTTCCAGAGTTGAAGGGACCTTCGAGGCCATCTAGGCTGACCAATATTTGAAAAAGAATTCCCCCTCCCCTCCCCCCACCAGCACATCCAACAGGTGGTTATCCAGCTTGTGCTTGAAGATGTCCAATGAAAGGGAACCCACTTGCCCAGGTGGTGACCCTATCTACTTTTAGATTGCCTCAACTGATGCCTGAACTTGCATCGCCACAACTTCCACTGATTGCTCCTGCTTCTTCCCTTTGAGAGCAAACAGAGCAAGTCAGATTCCATTTCCATCATGTCAGCTAAGCAAATACATAAAGACAGCTATTATGTGCCCTCTGAGTCTTCCTTTCTCCAGGCTAAACACCCCAAAGAACTTCAACCAAGCCTCAAATGCCAGGGACTCAAGGTCACTTGCCATCTTAATTGCCCTCCCCTAAAGGTTCTCCAGCATCTCAATGCCCTTCTCAAACCATGGTACCCAGAAGTGAACACACTGCTGCAGATGAAGTTTGCCCAGAGCAGAGGAGAGAACACCTCTCACCTCCTCACTCCTGGCTGCTCTGTCCAAGATGGCATGAGTCTTTTTGGCTGCCACATCACACTGCTGACTCTTATGGAGTTCACAGTCTACTTTCATACAAATGGCTAGTCAGCCACGGCTCCCCTGTCTTGACTTGTGAGATTGATTTTTTGTACCCTAGTTGAAGACTTTACATTTTCCTTCTTACATTCATCACCATGTTCCAGGCTGTTAAGATTTTTTTGGATCCTCACTGTCACTCAGTGTGTTAGCTCGCTCTCCCATCTTCTAATTTGATGAGCATGTCATCTATGCCTTTAGCTAAGTCACTGATAAAAATGTTAAACAGAACAGATCCTTGGGACACTCCACTGGAGACTTTCTTCCAAGTTGAAATCAAACCACTAATGACTACACTTAGGTGATGGTCATTCAACCAATTGTGAATCAATCTCATTGTATACCTGCCACCATGTAGCATATGAAAAATAGCACCAGGTTTAGAGTCAGAGAGCCTGGGTTCAAATACCGTCTGCTATGTATTCCCTTAGATAAATCACTTTTCCTGAGCCTTAGTTTCCCCATCTGTAAAATGGACGGGGGGTGGACTTGCTCTCCAAGGTACCTTCCAGCTCTGAATCTATGCTTGGCAGAAGATAACAAATGCTGTTTTAGAGAGCTTGAGTTTGATATGCCTATAGGATGTCCAGTTAGAAATGTCCAACAGGAGATTGCTGATGCAAAACTAAATCCCAGGAGAGAGACTAGGGTTAGTTACCTAGGTCTGCAAGTCATCTGCAGAGAAATGATCATTGAACCCATGGAAGCTGATGAGGTTAAGCTTAACACATGCTTGTTGGTTGATACATGTATTTGTAATGGACCCATTGACCTGATTATGTGACTTCCTCCAGCTGAGTTTAGCAGCACTTGAGATGGAACAGAAAAGGTGGATGGTGGAGTTGAGCCAAGGTTGGGGTTCAATAAGACACGAGCAGTAAGAGAACAAGGGGGCAAGTTACTCAGAGGGAGGGGATAATGTACTGTTGAATTGGCCAACCAGAGGATCAAGATTTTGAAAGGGGGAAAGCGAATCTAGACCAGGGGTGATGGACTAGAAGAACAAAGAAGTGGGGAGTGACTGGATGTTATGATAAGGACAAAGAATAGGTTTAGAATAAGCTGGGGTTCTAAGCTGGGCTCCACAGAAATCTGTGCATAGATTTCAGGGGGTCCATGAATCTGAATGGGAAAAAAATTCTAACAAATCTAGCATTTCATTCAATTATTTAAAAACATGATTCTGAGATGGGGTCCATAAGCCTCATCAGCCTGCTGCAGGGGCCCATGACACAAAAAGAGGTTAAGTTCCCCTCTTTCCCTGTTCTTAATTTGGTTTAAAAGGAGGGAGGCAGAGAAAGAGACAGACAGATAGAGAGAGAGACAGAGAGACAGACAGAGACAGAGACTGAGACAGAGACAGAGAGAGAGAAGAGAGAGAGAGAGAGGGGAGAGAAGAGAAGAACAGGAAGTTATAGATAAGGAGAAGAAAATTTCACAGGTGGGAATAATGAAGGGTCATAGTCATGGTAAGATCAAAGATATGCACATCCCCATGGGCGGCTGAAGTTGGTTGAAAGCACAGGTAGGTCACGGGAATTGAGAAAGGCTGGTAACAGGACCTTCCACTAGCTAATTGCCTACAAACTCAAGGCCAAAGGCCTACCTACCATCCAAGGCATCCATAACCTGATGCCACCTTACTCTGCTGGTATAATGGATAGAGAGCTGGCCTCAGGGCCAGGAAGATCTGAATTCAAATTATTCCTCTGGCACCATAATGGCCATGTGACTTGGGCAGGTCACCTGGCTTCTCTAAGCTGCATTGGTGGAGGGAGTTTCCTCCTCAGGGAAGTACACAGTAAGCAGTTAATAAGTGCTTACTTGTTGACTGGGTAAGCTCCTTATACTATTACAATCCCAGGCCCAGTGCCGAGCCCTAGCCCTTTCTTCTGCCATTTGCCTTCAGAACCCTTTCCTTCATTGAGAGTTTTCTCATCTTTGGTCACCTCCACTCACCATGCTGGCCTCTTGAAGGAAATTGACTTCTGGGAAGAGCCCCTCTCAGTCTAGATAAATTCTGTTAGTTCTGCAGGGCAGATTTGGAGTCAGGAAAACCTGGGTTCAAATTCAACCTCACTGCCTGTGTGATCCTGGGCTTAGTCCCTCTCAGCCTCATTTTCCTCATCTGTAAAATGGGGATAATAAAGTACCAACTTTCAGGTTGTTGTAAGGATCAGGTGGGCTAATATATGTAAAAAGTGCTATACAAACACTAGCTATTATTACTATTACTCTTCGTCGTCCTCCTCCTCCATCATCATTCTCTTAGCAGATGAGACCTCATTGTGTAATACAATGAGCACTTTGAGGCTCCAGAAATGTGGGTTATTTTTATGTTGCCTCTGTCTTCCCTTCAGGCCTGGGGACAGAGTCCTTGAGGCTTTCTTGATGAAATCTCACAGCCAATAGAGAGGCAGGAGCCCTGGAAGGTCTCTTGCCCCCATTCTCCCATGTTCCCCCCACACCCCGCCCCTTCCTTCCTCCCCATCCAGTGACCCCCAGGCTTCCTGAATTCCTTGGAGGGATTCTGTTTCTGCCCTCGATTCCATTTCTCAGCAGTTGCCAGAGGCCATCCCTTCTATTTTGGGTTAAAAACAGCCCAGCTGGATTCTGGAGGCAAAAGAGGAGATGGCTTTGCCAGGAAACTCTCCATCAATAGTCCCCAGCATTTTTCTCAAGCTTTGTAGCAGTGAGACTCATAGACTCACAGAATGTTATAGTTGGAAAGGGCCTCAGAGAGCACCTACCTGGTCAAATATACCCATTTTATAGGGGAGAAATTGAGACCCAAAAAGGGGAAGTACTGGCCAAGGTGGGGTTAGAGTTCATGTCTCTTGACTCTCATTCCAAGGTCCTTTCCTCTCTATCATACTGCCTTGAAGTTATCTGCTTAGAAATCTCTAAGGGTAGGGAGGAGAAAGAAAGGCAGAGCTAGAGTCAGTTTTTCCAGTTTAGACTTAAGGGCCAGAATAGACCTTAGAAAGAAAATAGAGTAAATTAGCCCAGAGGAGTAGTCTCCATTCCCCCAACACACACACACACACACACACACACACACACACACTTCTCCTATTGCTTGGCACAGTATCTGAAATGTCACCATTGAAGTTTCACTACATTGAACATTGAAGGCTTTCCCCAAAGCCCCCTATTAAAATGCAAATGCACCCAGGAAAAGAAGTTGGGTCATAGGTCTAGAGCCAGAAGGGACAAGGGACAGTAGACAGTCATTGGATATAATTTCTTCAATTTACAGATGAGAAAAATTGAACTCAGAGAGATTAAATTACTTGTTTAAACTTATACAAGTAATTAATAGCAGGGCTGGGATTTTAACTCAGGTCTTCTAACTTGGAAATCTAGGATTAAACTAGTTCTCAGCAAACATTTTGTCAGATGAGACATCACAGCCATGATACAAAGAGCACTAGCCTGAGAGTCAGGAGACTGAGAGCCAACGTCCAGTTCTGCTATAACTACCACTGTGTTGTTGTTCAATCATTTCTGCTGTGTCCAACTCTTTGTGACCCCACTTAGGGTTTTCCTGGCAAAGATACTGCAGTGGTTTTGCTATTTCCCTCTTCAGCTCATTTTATAGATGAGGAAACTGAGGCAAACCGGGTAAAGTGACTTGCTCAGGATCACACAGCTAGGAAGTGTCTGAGGCCAGATTTGAACTCAAGAAGATGAGTCTTCCTGACGCCAGGTCTGATGCTCTATCCACTGCAGCGCCACCTAGCTGCCCAACTATCCCTGTGACTCCAAGTTAGTTGCTTCCTGCATTGGTCCTCAGTTTCCTCCTCTGTTCCAAGGTTCCTTTCCAGCTTGGATAGTTTATGTTCTTACATCCCTTCTAGCCCTAAAGCTTATAAAACCTCCCAATCTTGTTTTCAAACAGTTAAGCAGATTTACATAGCAAAATAGAAGGGGCCCAAACCCAGGCAGAGAAAATAAAACCAAATGAATTATGGCAATTCCTGCAATCTCCTAATTAGATTCCAACCCAATAGTCAGGGCCTGGAGCATATTCAGTGCCAAATAGCCACTCAATGCAATCATCTTTTGGTTAAGAGAGACATATCCAGGAGGAAGGCTCAATACACCCACACACCTTCCAGATGAAATATGGACTAGGTCATTTACCCAATAAAAAGAATTAATTTTATAAGTTCGGAGAGACCCACACAGAAACATATATACACTCACACACCTAAAGATGTACATGGGCACACACGCACACGCGTATATACCATAGAGAATGTCACAGCACACTCACACTCTAATACAAAGGCATACATAGAAATATGCAAGCACACACACACACACACACACACACAGCCACACAATTGCACATTCAGAGACAAAAATGCACCCAGAGACGTGTACTACACATGGAAACAGAAAGACAGACATGGAGGACCACATACAAATACACTTAGAGACACAAGTGTGTACACCCATGAAGACAGAAATACGGAGAGAGTGACATGCACATAGAAGTGGCACACACAAGAAAACCTACCAAGAGACATATTCACAGGCTCCCCATGCAATCAATCAATCAATCAGTCAGTCAACGATATTTATGAAGTTCCTCCTATGTATTAGTGATACAATGAAATACCTTTGCCCTCAAAGAGATTTCATTCTGCAAGAAGGAGACAATGTGTATGTGAGTGTGTATACACATGTAATATATATACATATAATATGATATATATGTAATATATACGTATATCAGCACATAAAAATATACAAGATTACAAGAAGATAAATCAAGGATGCTGGGGCTGGGGGCAGGAGCAACAATGGCCTCGTGTATGACCGCACGGCAGTTGAGCTTTGAAGGAACCTATGGCTTCTAAAAGGCAGAGGTAAGGAGGGAATGCTTTCCAAGGAAGGGGGGACAGTCTGTCCAATGGCCAGAGATGGGAGGTGGAAGGCCCTAATGGGGAACAACAAAGAAGGCCAGTTTGACTGGAATATAGTGTGTGTGATGGGTGCTAATCAATCTGGACGGATAGACTGGAGCCAGATTGTGACGGATTTGTTCCTAGAGGTAACAGGGAGCCACTGAAACTATTTGAGCAGGGAAGTGACATGGTCAGACATGCACTTTGGCAGTTGTATGGAGGATGGATTGGATTTGGATTAAGCTTGAGGCAAGGAGACCAATTAGGATGCTGTTGTGATATTCAGGTGAGAGATGATGACCATTTGATTTGAAAACTGGTCAATATATTTTGTAGTAGCAAAGTTATTGATTGAGGAATAGCTGAACAAACTGTGGTAGATGGATATCCTGCAAGAAATGATAAATGGAAAGAATGCCGAGATGATTGGGAAGACATATGAACTGATACAGAGTGAAACAAGCAGAATCAATAAAATGTGTATGCAAACAATGACTGCCACAATTTTTTTTTTGGCTGGGCAATGGGGTTAAGGGACTTGCCCAGAGTCACACAGCTAGTGAGTGTTATGCGTCTGAGGCCGGATTTGAACTCAGGTCCTCTGACTCCAGGGCTGGTACTCTATCTACTACATTACCTAGCTGCCTCTGTGACTGCCACAACTTAAAGAGACAGAGAACAGTAGCAACAAATTAACACAACGGCATGCTGTGCAGCTATAATGACCAATCTTGGCCCCTACAAAGATGAGAAAATTATTTCCCAAGAAGGGAGGGCCTCTGGGTATGAAACACTGTAATTGATGGATTGGTGAATTTTGCTACGCTTCTTTTTCTTTTAATAATAAGAAAAATAGTAATGATAGCTAACATTTCTATAGTGTTTTCTATGTGCTTGGCACTGGGCCAAGAGCTTTTCACAATTATTCCCTTATTTGATCCTGCCGACAACCCTAAGAGGTATTCATTATTATTATCCCTATTTTACAGACAAGGAAACTGAAGCTAGATTTGAATTAGGTCTTCCCAATCGTAGGCCCAATTCTCTGTGCACTGTGGTGCCACCTAGCGGCCCCTTTTATTCTTTATTATAAAGCATGGCTTACTGAATAAGGGAAAATGGAAGATATAGTGGGAAATGAAGAACAGAGTAAAAACAAAAGATATCAATAAAAATAAAATGGCCCTGACCTCCCAACACACTAAGAAAGGCACCCACTGAGTGACATCAGGTAAGGCCTGCTGCCACTCTGGGACCTGGGGGCATCCCTCTGTCCCTCTGAGTCTGGACTCCCCCTGCACATTGTGAACTGACTCAAATGAGACCGAGAGTCAAAAATAATCAAAAGCGGCCTTTAAAGCAATTCCGGTAAATGTCCCATCTCAAACTCCTTCTCCTTGGCTTCTGTTGGCTTCCAATTATTCCTGATCTCAAGGTTGCCCCATCTAATTGAGTGGCTGGCAGTGATCACAGATAATATTCATGTCTGCCCACTAGAGAACTTTGGTGGTTTGGCTCAATGGGCCTGGGCCACCCTTTGTCTACCAATGCCTTATTCTGAGAGAAGCCCAAGACGGAGTTAAGCACAAAGTGAAGAGGAAAAACACATGCAGGCCAAAGCAGAAAGGTGCTTTGGAAATGGGTTGTGACCTAAAAAAGACGTAATAATACACAAATAACTATAACATGCAATATTAAACATTCTTAGAGTGTGAGATCCTGGGTGAAGGTTATTACTGAAAGGTGAAATGGGGGAAGGCTTTGGACATTCTCTGTTCTACCCCTTACCAAACTGACATTCTCTGTCCAATGGTTCCTCCTTATCTTTAACATTCCCTGTTCTAAGGCTCCTCCAGCTCCAACATCCCAACTTCTAAAGTCCCTCTAAAGTGACATTTGAATTAAGTTTTGCAAGATGGAAACTCAGCAGGCAAAGATGGGGAGAAAATAGTATGAGCAAAGTTGCATTGTTTCTTAGCTCCCCAGAGGCCAGCTCGTCTAATCTCCTCACTCGACAGAGGAGGAGACTGAGGTTTGGAGAGGTGGACTCACACAGCTGGTCAGTATGAGAGGCAGGATTTGAACCCTTGGAATCTAAAGCCAATGTACTTTCTGCTGTATCACACTGTCCCAGGCACATAAGTGAATTTATTGGGGTAAGGTGGGAAGGGAGCCAATTAAGATTCTTTAAGGCAGAGGAAAGACCAAATCTACGTGTAAGGGAGATTATTCTGACAAATGGCATGGGAGATGCAGAGAGTAGAAGCCAAGGACCAACAGAGGGCTATTACTGCCATCCAAGCTGGTGGTAATTAGGAAAAGTTGAGGGTTGTCTCAGAGGGAAGGCACTAAGATGAAGTAGGACTTCCTGAAGAAGGTGGGATTTTGTCTGAGACCTAAAGGAATCAAGGAGGAAGAGATGAGGAGGGAGAGAGTTCCAGGAACGAAGGACAGCCAGAGAAAATATAATTTGTCCTTCATTCTTGAAGAAAATCAATGACATCGGGAGAGTGATGTCTTAACTTGCAAGTGAATTGTATATAAGTGAGGAAGAGCTGTGCAAAGTCACCAGCCTCACTGTCTCCTCCAGAGTCCAGTGGCAAGACATAGGTCAGGATGACTGGTGATGGCCCAGGATGCAGTGAGAGACCTTGGCTTTTTTAAGCTAAGGTCTTTCTCAGGTCTCAGTTTGTCTGAAGCAACACCCATTCGGTGATTAAAGGCTGGGTAAGTATTGAGGCAAAAGATGGCCTAGTTTGCCTTCATAAAAGAATCAATCAGTGACGGAAAATACAAGTGTCATATTCAAGGAACAATAAAAAAGTTACTGTCAATAGATCATGGAATACTCTGGAGGGAGTAAGGGAGGTAAGAAGTTGCCAAGGTACCAAAGGCTTTAAAAGTCAGAGGATTTTAGATTTGCTCCTAGAGGTAATAGGGAACCACTGGAGTTTATTGAATGGGAAGGGGTGTGTGACACGGTCAGACCTTTGCTTTTGGAAGATTTGCTTGACAATTGAGTGGAAGATGGACTAGAATCAAGTAAAGCATGAGACAGGGTGACTTAGCAGCAGCTAATGCAATAGTGCAGGTATGAGGTGATGAGGGTCTGCACCAGTGTAGTATCAGAGAAGACAAGGAAACATATAAGAGAGATGTTATGGAGGCAAAATCGATTGGCCTGGGAAACAGGTTGGATGTGGGGTGTGGGGGGGGAAGAGTTGAGTGTGACATCTAGGTTGTGATGGTGTCCTCAACAATAATAGAAAAATCTGAAGGTGGAGGAAGAAAGCCATGAGTTCAGTTTGGAATATGTTGAGTTTAAGATGTCTATAGGACATACAGTTCAAAACATCCAACAGAAAGTTGGAGATTCAAGACTAGAGGTCAGAGATGATCAGTAGATGCATGGGAGCTTGATGAGACTATCAAATGATATAGTATAGAGGGAGAAGAGGAGAAGGTTAAGGTCAGTGTCTTGGAAGGTACCCATGGGTAACAGGCATGACCCAGATGAAGTTCCAGCAAAGGAGAGTGAGGAGTGATCAGGAAGGTGGGAAAGAGAACCAGATGAAAGGAGTGCCAAGACCTAGAGAGAAGAGAGTCAAAAAGGGAGGGTGATTGGCAGTGCCAATGAGATTCCATTGATGCCATTCAATTTGGCAATCAAGAGAACATCGATCATTTTGGAGAGAGCAACTTCTGAACGATGAGGTCAGAAGCCAGATTTCAGAGTTAGAAAAGAATTAGAGGAAAGGAAGTAGAACCAACTATAGACAGCCTTCTCAAGGAGTTTAAGGAGCAGAGATATAGAACAATAGCTAATGGGGACAGACGGAGTGGTTTTTTTGAGGTTGAGAAACATGGGTATATTTGTAGGCAGTATGGAAGTGGCCATGGAAAGATTGAAGATAAGTAACAGATCGAGGGTGATAGACGGGTGCAGTCTGCCGGCAGAAATGGAATAGAATGGGAATCACTTGGGCATGTTGAGTGTTTGCCTTGGCAATAAGGGCCATCTCTTTATGTGAGACAGGTGTGAAGGAGATAGTGGAGGAAGGTATCTTCCCCCACATAAGATGTGGAGGAGGGAGATGGGGGACCTGCCAGTGAGCAGTCTCATTTTTTTTTCGGTGAAATGTGGGGTAAGGTTCTCAACTAGGAGGATGGGGAGAATGGGAGTTATGGGAGGCTTGAGAATGCACGAAAAGGTGTCGCGATGAGTGGAATCCATTAGAGAGGTATAAAAGGATTGCCTTGCTGCAGTGAGGGACCAGCTGAGATAACATAGATTTGTAACAAACTCAGTCAGCACAGTTTTATGATTTTCTCCAGCTTCGTTCACAAGAGGGTAAGAACAAAGGGAGAAGATGGCAGGAGTAATCCAAGATAAGGGTTTGGCAGGGCAAGATTTATGATAAGAAAAATGGAAGAAGTACTTAAGAACAGCTCTGACATTCCATTTTCTAAGGCCCCTCCAAGTTCTGACCTTCTATGTTCTGTGACCCTTCCCAGATGACATTCTTGCTTCTAAGACCCCTCTTAGTTAAGACACTCCATGTTCTAAGGTTCTGAACAGTTCTGACATTCTATGTTCTGAGACCCCTTCCAGCTTTGACATTCTCCATTTTAAGGTTCCTCCCTGATCTGACATTTCATGTTCTAAGGTTTCTCCCAGCTTTGATATTCCAAGTTCTAAGACCCCTCCCAGCTCTGATGTACCATGTTCTAAGGTCTCTTCAGACTGTAACTTTCTATGGTCTAAGCCCCACAGGAGTGGGGAACCTATGACCTTGAGGCCACATGTGGCCTTCTAGGTCCTCAAGTGTGGCCCTTTGACTGAATCCAAACTTCACAGAAGAACAAATCCCCTTAATAAAAGGATTTGTTCTGTACAACTTGAGGACCTAGAAGGCCACATGTGGCCTCAAAGCCACAAGTTCCCCATCCCTGGAAGGTAGATCTCCCAACTCTAACACTGCCTGTTCCAAGGGCTCTTGGTGCTTTGACATTCTCTGCTCTAAGGTTAGTCCCAGCCATGATATTCCATATTATGAGCTATCTCCCAGATTTACTGTTGCATGTTATAAGCACTCTCCCGGGTCTGAGAGTCTCTGTTTGAAAGTCTCTCTCAGATCTGACATTTCATGTTCTAAGGTCTCTCCAAACTCTAACATTCTATGTTTTATGGCTCTTCCTGAGAGATATTCTCTGTCCTAAGCTTCCTCCTAGCTCTGACATTCTATGTTCTACGGCCTCTGCTGCCTGACATTAACTGTTCTAAGGTTCTCTTCAGCTAAGACATTTCCTGTCCTAAATGTCTGCCATTTTCTGTTCTAAAGAATATCCCAGCACTGACATTCAAAGTCCTAAGACCTTGCCCCTATCTGAGAAACTCCATTCTAAGATTTCTCCCTGCTCTGACATTCCATGTTCCAGAACCCCTCCTGGCTCTTACAATCCATGTCCTAATGCCTCCTACTTGCAAGTCACTGGAGAAATAACGAAATCCCTGTCCACAATGAAACTATTGGGGTAGACAAGAGTCCAGCCGTTACAGATGAAGCCAAGATCCCCTGAACCTCAGGGGATCAGGAAAGGCTTCCCATGAGGTGGCACCTTATTTAAACCTTAAAGGAAATGAAGCACTAATTTCAGGGCTATATTTTAGGCAAGGGGTTTAGCCTGCACGAAATGATGGTGAGAGATCAACGACTCTTGGGCATCTGACCTATGCTTTAACAGCTGGGCGGATGAATCAGAGATGGGTAGGAGACGTTGCTACACCCCCGTGCTGGCAAAATGGATTATTTATGCCCATTATGTCGCTGCTTGAAGATAATGTAGTGGCGATTTACATCATTGTTAAGGTGACTTTCTTGATCTACTTCCCACTGTGTTTCACCGTTGCTATATATCTTCCTCATGACCTTATGAATTCATGCAAAAATGCATCAAAATTGTGAATTGTTGATTCGAGTCCTGGATGCATCCATTGGCACACAGTTTAAGTAATTTCTGCTGCAGAAACAAAGTGTGATTTAAAATCCCATCAAGGTAGAAAGCTCTGAATATCCATTTACGACTAACTAGAATGCTATTGGTTATCTTTTCATAGCTCATCCGTGACTTTTTGGTTAACACTTCATTAATCACAGCTTTTATAAAATTTTCATATCTTCAGAAGCCTTTTCACCCGGTTGACAGGTTTAATGATAATATTCAGGCAAGATCTCTTCATTTTCTTGTCCTGCGGCTCGAACTAGGCAGCTAGCTACCTCTGCATTGAAAAAGTTCTGACATTCTATTTGCTATGATCCTTTCCAACTGACATTCCATGTTCTAACGCCTGTCTCATCTCTGACATTCCATTTTCTAAAGTCTCTTCTAAGGTCTATGTTCTATGTTTCTGTTCTAAGGTTCCTTCCGGCTCTGACATCCCATGTTCTAAGATCTCTCCCAGCTCTGAAATTCTGTTCTATGGTCCCTTTCAGTTCTGACGTGGTGTTTTTTCATTTTCCTCCCAGCTTACACATACCATGTTTGAATGTCTCTCCTAGCTCTGATATTCCATGTTCTAAGGTCTTTCCAGATATGACCTTCTATGTTCTATGACTACTCCCAGATGATATTCTCTGTCCTAAGCTTTCTCTCAGCTGTGACATTCCATATTTCAAGACCCCTACCCACTCTGATGTTCCCTTTTTTTAGATGCTTCCCAATCAGCTATTCTCTTTTTCTAAGACAACCCCCCCAAGCTCTGACATTCTGTGTTCTTTCTCAACCCTGACATTCTATGTTTTAAGGTCACCCTTCACTTTGAAACCCTATTTTTTGTGGCTTCTCCCATTTGACAGTCTTTGTTCTAAGGTTCCTCACAGCTTTGCCATTCCTTGTTCTACAACCACTTGCCCCTCTGATTTTCCATGTGATAAGGTCTATTCAGGCTCTGACATTCTGTGTTCTATGGTCTTTCAAAGCTCAGACGCTCTTTGCTCTTTGGAACCCCCAACTGATACTCTCTCCTCAGCATCCACTCAACTCCGACATTCCAGGTTCTGAGGCAGGGGTGGGGAACCTTTGGTCTCAAGGCCACATGTGGCCCTCCGGGTCCTCAAGTGCAGCCCTTTGACTGAATCTAAACTTCACAGATCAAATCCTCTTAATAAAAGGATTTGTTCTGTGCAACTTGGACTCAATCAAAAGGCCACACCTGAGGACCTAGAAGGCCACAGGTTCCCCACCCCTGTAAAAATCTAAGGTCTCTCCCAGTTCTGACATTCTATATGTTATGGCCCCTCTCAGCTGGTAATCATTCTATGTTCTGAGACCCTTCCCATCTCTGACATTTTCTTTTCTAGACCTATTCCATATTCTTAGCTCTCTCCTAGCTCTGATAATCCATGTTCCAAGACTCCTGCTATCTCTGACACTGTATGTTTTAGGGCTCCTCCCAATGGCTAGTCTTTGTTAGAAGCTTCCTCTCAGCTCTGACATTCCATGTTCAAAGACCCTTCCCACCTTTGTCTTTCCATGTTCTATGATCCCTCCCAGCTCTGACATCCCATTTTCTAGTTTCTAACAGTTCTTTCATTTTATGTTCTATGCTCCCCTCCCAGATAACATTGTCTATTCTAAACTTTGTCCCAGCTCTGACATTGATTTTCTAAGATATTATCTGATATTTATCTGTTCTAAGATTCCTCCTAGCTCTGACACTCAGTATTCCAACTTTCCTCCCAGCTCAAGCATCACTGGTTCTAAGTCCCATCACAGCTCTGACATTCCATGTTCTAAGGCCTCTCCCAGTTCTTTTTTACTGAGCAAAGTTATAGTTTATTACTAGGGGTGCTACCCACCAATAAAGCAGGTCTCTTGACTTCTTGAATAGCCAAAAGACCCCAGTTCTGACATTCTATTTGCTATGGCTTCTTTCCATTGATATTTCATGTTCTAAGACCTCTCCTTCCTCTGACATTCTCTCTTCCAAGACTCCTCCCAGCTCTGATATTGCATCTTTTAAAGTCTCAGCCATCTCTGTCATTCCATGTTCTATGGGCCCTCCAAGCTGTCATTTTCTGCTCTAAGGATTGTCTCAATTCTGAAATTCCCTGTTCTAAGGTCTCCCCATCTCTGATGATCTTTTCTTTAATGTTTCTCCCTGCTCTGATATTCTGTTCTAAGGTCTCCCCTAGCTCTGATATTCTATGTCTATGGCCTCTTCTAGCTGACTTGTCTATTCTACAGTTCCTCACAGATCTGACCTTCCACATTCTAAGACTCTGACCATCTCTGGCAATCCATGTTCTACAGCTTCTCCTGGCTCTGATATTCCATGTTCTAAGGTCTCTCCCAGCCCTAACATTCTATGGCCTTTCCAGGATGGCATTCTCTGTTTTAAGGTTCCTTCTAGCTCTTACATTCTCTGTTCTTAGGGATCTCCAAGCTCTTACCTTCCATGTTTTAAGTTTTCTTCCCACCTTCAAATTCTATTGTTCTAGGTTTTCTTCTAGCCTTATATTCTTTGTAATAAGATACCTCCCATCTTTGATATTCTTTTATGTGGATCTCCCAGTTAACATTCTCTGTTCCAAGGTTCCTCACAGTTCTTATATTTTTATGTTCTAAGATGTCTCACATCACTAACATTCCATGTTCTATGATCTCTCCCAACTGTGATATTTCATGTCCTAAGACCCCTCCAAGCTCTGATGTTCTCTTTACCTTCCAGCTCTTACATTCCATATTCTAAGGTCTCTTTCACCTCTGCCATTTGATATTCTAAGAAATCCCTAGCTCAATGTTCTAAGGTCTCTCCCAGTACTGATATTCTATAGTCCTTCCTTGCTCTGAGATTCTGTGTTCTAACTTTCCTCTCAGCACAGGCATTTCATGTTCTAAGACCCATCACAGCTCTGATGTTCCATTTTCTAAAATCTCTCCAATCTCTGACATTCTCTGTTCTAAGGTCACTCCCAGCTCTGACATTTGATGTTCTATAACCTCTCCCAAGTGATATTCTCTGTCCTAAGGTTTCTCCCTGCATTGACAATCCATGCCATAAACCCTGTCCTAGCTCTGACATGCCATGTTCTAAAACCACTCTCCTCACTCACTTTTCATGTTCTTAGATCTCCCCCAACTCCAACATTCTATGTTCTAAGACCCTCCAAGATTTGACATTCCATTGTTTAAGGACTCTCCCAGCTCCGACATTCTATATTCTATGACCCCTTCTAGCTCTGATATACTGTATTTTAACTCTCCTATCAGCTTGGACAGCTATGATACCCTCTACTCTAAGTTTCTTACCAGTTCTGACTTTCATGTTCTAAAGACTGTATGCTCTATCACCTCTAGTAGTTGACATTCTTTGTTCTAAAGTTACTACCTGCTCTGACATTGCTCAGCTCTGGCATTCCACGTTCTAAGGTCTCTCTTTGCTATGACATTCTATTTGCTATGGCTCCTCCCAACATACATTCACTTCACGTTCTAAGATTCCCTCTCAGTTTTGACATTCTCTTTTTTGAGACCACTCCCGTTTCTGTCATTACATGTTCTAAGGTAGGCCTGCACATCCTGAGGCATGCCAAAGGATTTCTGGTGGCCCACAAAATATCCTCTACATTTTTTGCGGGCTGGCTGAAATCCTTTGATGTGCCCATGGGCCAGAAATGGCCTGTAGGCCACAGATTGTACAGACCTGTTCTAAGGTCTCTCCTAGCTATGTCATTCTATGTTCTATGTGTCCTCCAAGATGACATTCTCTGTTGAAGTTTCCTCACTCCTCTAAGATTCCATGTTTTAAGGTCTCTCCCAGTTCCAGCATTCCATGTTTTAAGACCTTTCCCAGTTATGATATTCCATGTTCTAAGATCCCACCAACTTTCATATATCATGTTCTAAGGTCTGTCCCAACTGTGACATTCCATGTTCTAATTTCTCTCTCATCTCTGACATTCTATGTTCCAAGGTCTCACTAAGTGCTGATATTCTATGTTCCAAGAGCTCTTATAGGCTTGAAATTCTATTTTATGTGGCTTCTCCCAGCTGGAATTCTCTGTTCTAAGGTTCTCCCAAGCTTTGATATTCCATGTTCTATGACTCTTGCCACCTCTGACATTCCATGTACTAGAATAGTAGTAGTACATAGATCTAGTAGATCTGACAATCTCTGTCACAAGCTCCCTCTCATTTCTGACATATAATGTTTGAAATTCTCTTCGATCTCTGAAATTCTATGTTCCATGGCCCATTGCAGCAGACATTCCATGTTCTAAGGTTTCTCCCAGCTCTGACATTCCATATTCTTAAGTTTCTCCAAGCTCTTCCACTCAATGTTCTAAGTTCTCTCCATGCTCTCCCATTCTATGTTCTAAGTTCTCCTAGCCCTGACATTCTTCATTCTAAGACTTCTTCTAACTTTGAAATTCTATTTTATGTAGGTCTCCCAGCTGACATTGTCCATTTGAAGGTCACTCCCAGTACTGATATTCAATGTTCTATGACTCCTCACAGCACTGACACTCTGTGTTCTGAGGTCCCTCCCACTTCTACTGTTCCACCTTCTAAGACCCCCTCCCAGTTTTGACGTTTTCTCCTGTAACTCCCAACTCTGATATTTCATATTCTGAGGACTCTTTCTGTTCTGATATATCAGAACAAATCATTTTATTAAGGAGTTTTGTTCTGTGAAGTTTGGATTCAGTCAAAGGGCTGCACTTGAGGGCCTTAAGGCTGCAGGTTCCCCACCCCTGTCTAAGACCCATCTCGGCTCTAACATTGAAGCAGTCATACTATGTTCAAAGGTCTCTCCCTACTCTAACATTACATGTTCTAAAGTCACTCACAGACATGAGCTATGTTCTAAAATCTCTCATGGGATTTAAATTCTATTTTATGTGACCTCTGCTGGCTGACATTCTCTTTCCTAATATTCCTTCCAAGTTTTCATATTCCATGTTCTTTGACTATTGCTACCTCTGACATTCTATGTTCTTTGGTTTCTATCAGATCTGGCATTTTCCTCTCCAAGATTCCTCACAATTCTCACATTCCATATTTCACGTTATATTCAATCTCTGATGTTTTCTGTTATGTGGCCCATTGCAGCAAATGTTCCATGTTCTAAGGCTTTCCCTACTCTGACATCACATGTTCTAAGGTCTCTCCCAGCACTGATATTCTATATTCTAAAATCTGTCATGTTTCTCATTTTATTTTATGTGACCACTGCCAACTGACATTCTCCATTCTAAAATTCCTTCGAGCTCTTAAATTCCATGTTTTATGAATCTCACAAGCTCTGCCATTCTATGTTCTAAGATTTCTCACTGCTCTCATATTCTGTGTTCCAATGTCTTTCTCACTTCTGGCCTTCCGTGTTCTATGAACATTTCCTATTCTGACTTTCTGTGTTCTAATGTCACTCTTAGCTCTTTCATTCTATGTTCTCTGTTCCCTCCAACCTTGCATTCTCTCTTCTAAGGTTTATCCCAGCTATGAAATTTCCTGTTCTAAAGTTCCTGCCCTGCTCTGACATTTCATTTTTTCAGACCTCTTCCATCTATATTCAATGTTCAATGGAAATCTATGTCCTAAGATGTCTCCCAGCTCCAACTCTTCCCTGCTCTCATATTCCATGTTCCAATGGCTCTCCCAACTCCAAACTTTCATGCTCTAAGGACTTTCCCTACTCTGAAGTTCCGTATTCTAAGGCCACTCCCAGATTTGTCATTCTATATTCTCTGTTACCTCCAATCTTGCATGTTATGCTCAAAGAATCCTCCCAGTGCTCATATTCTCTGTTATAAATTCTTCCTAGATCTGGCATTCGATGATCTAAGACCCTGCCCATAACTGGCAATCTGTGTTCTACAAACACTTGGCAGCTCTTACATTCTATTTTTTAGAGTCCATAGCAAAGCTGATAGTCTGTGTTCCAAGCTTCTTCAAAGTTATGACATTCCATGTTCTCAGGTCTATTCAATCTCTGACATTCTACACTCAATGTCATGTTGCAGTGGTCATACCACATTCTAAGGTCTCTCTCTGCTCTTATATTCCATGTTCTAATTTCTCTCTCTGCCCTCACATTCTATGTTCTAAATTCTCCCCTAGCCCTGATATTTGATGTTCTAAGACCCCTTCTAACTCCAACATTTTATCTTCTAAAATTCCTTCCAGCTCTGACAGTCCATAATCTATGATCTCTTCTAGCTCTGTCATTATTTATTCTCTAGGACCTTAAATCTTACATTCTCTGTTCTAAGGTCCCTTCCAGTTCTGACATTCCATGTTCTATGGATCTTGCCAGCTCTTACATTCTGTGTTCTCTGGTCCCTACCAGATCTGACATTTTCTGGTCCAAGTTTCATCACAGTTCTCACATTCCATATTCCAAAGTCTATTCCATCTCTGGCATTCTACATTCTATGGCCCAGTGTAGCAGATATTCCTTGTTTGAAGGCCTCTCCCAACCCTGCCATTCCACGTAATGTTATCAGCCCTGACATTATATGTTCTAAAATCTCTTATAGGTTTGGAACTCCATTTTACCCAACCTCACTCAGTTGACTTTCTCCATTCTAAGCCAATCTCTGGCAATTCATGTTCTAAAACCACTCTGTAACTTTAATATCCTATTTTCTAAGGTCCCTAGTAAGCTGATATTCTGTGTTCTAAGCTTCCTGTCAGCTACAACATTCCATTTTCTCAGGTCTAATCAATCTCTGACATTCTAGGGGAAGGGGATAAGAGAAAGGGGGAGAGATAGAATAGAGGACAGACTAAGGGAATGGATACTCAGAATGCATGCCATCTTGGGGTAGAGGGAGTGGTGAGATGGGGTGAAAATTTGGAACTCAAAAACTTGTGGAAGTGAATGTTGAAAACTAAAAATAAATAAATTCATATTTTTAAAAAGTCTCTGACATTCTATTTTCCCATATCAGCTCCCATATTGGCTCATAACAGCAGACATTTCACGTACTAAGGTCTCTCAGAGTCATGGCATTTGATGTTTTTAAATCTCTCCAAGCTCTTACATTCTGTGTTCTAAATTATCTCTATGGCTTCACATTTGATGTTCTAAGTTGTCACCATGCTCTGAGGGTTTTTTTTCCTAAGAATTTCCCTAGCTTTAAATTTCTGTTTCATATGGGTCTCCAAGGCAACATTTTCTGCTCTAAAGTTCCTCTCAGAACTGACACTTGGTGTTTTAAGACTCCACTCTACACTGACCTTCTACGTTCTAAGGTTCTCCCAACTCTTTTGTTCTACATTCTACATTCTAAGATCTAAGATCTACAATCCCAGATTTGACTTTTTCTATTTTAAGGCTCCTTTCAGTTCTGACATTCAGTGTTCTAAAGGCTCTCCCCACTTTGACATTCTATGTTTGATGGCCTCTTCTAGCTCTGAGATTCTGTGTTCTAATTTTCCTCCCATTCTGGGCGTTCTATGTTCTAAGATCATTAAAAGCTCTGACCTTCTGTTGATTACATTCTCTCTCATCTCTGGTATTTTCCATTTTAAGGGCGCCTTGTTCTGACATTCTCTGTTCTAAGGTACCTCAAAGCTTTGAAATTTCATTTTATAATTTCTCTTTCAGCTCTGATATTATATTTTCTAAGGGTTCTCGCAGGTATGACATTCCCTGTTCCAATGGTTTTCCCAGCTCTAATATTCCATTCTTAAGACTTTATCCCTGACTTTGGCAATCCATATTTGAAGACCCCTCAATGCATTGACATTCTATGTCATAAATTCTCTCACAGTCTTGACATTTTATGTAATAAGATCTCTCCAAACCACGGCACTCTATCTCATAAGATCTTTTGTATGTTGGAAATTCTATTTTATATTTCTTCTCCCAGCTGATATTCTAAGTTTCTTCCAGCTCTGATGTTCTGTGTTCTATGACTCTTACCAGCTCTGACAAAGTTCTATGGTAACTACAAGATCCCACATTTTTTTGTTCCAAGCTCCCTCATAGTTCTGACATTTCATATTCCAACATCTATTCAATATCTGACATTCTATGTTTTATGGTCCCTCACAGAGCTAATGTTCTTTGTTCCAAACTTCCTCCCAATTATAAGATTCCATGTTCCCAGTTCTACACAATCTCTGACATTCTATAATCTATGTCCCATTGCAGCAGACATACCATGTTCTAAGGAGTCTTCCTGCTCCTACACTCCCTGTTTTAATTTCTCTTGGTGCCCTCCCATTTTATATTTAAAACTCTCCCCCAGCCCTAACATTTGCTATTCTAAGATCTCTCCCAGCTGTGACATTTTATCTTCTAAAGTTTTTGCCAACTCCGTATTCTAAGATCTCTTCCACCTCCAACATTCTAAGTTCTAAGGACTCCCCAGCTTTAACATTTCATTTTTTAATGACTCTTCCATCTCTATTATTCTGTGTATCATGGGACCTCCAGTCTCACAATCTCTATTCCAAGGTTCTTCCCAGCTCCATCACTCTAGGCTCTAAGTCCTATCCCATTACTGACAATCCATGTTCTAAGACCTCTCCCAGCTCTGATGTTCTAGTTCTATAGTCTCTTTCAATTCTGACAACCCATGTTCTAAGGCTTCTTCCAGCCCTGACATTCTATTTTCTAGGGTCTCATCAAAGCTTGACATTCTATTTTCAAAAATAAAATTGAAATCCTATTTGTTGTGGTCTCTCCCAACTGACATTTTATTTTCTAAGGATCCTTCTAGGTCTGTCATTCCCTTTTCTAAGTTTTCTCCAGCACTAACATTTGGTTCTAAGATTCCTCCCTACTCTGATATTTCATGTTCCAATGTCTCTTCTAGTTTCAACCTTCCATATTCTAAGCCTCTTCTCATGTTTGGCATTCCATGCTCTATGTTCTCTTCCTGCTTTGATATTCCATATTCTAAAGAACCTCTCAATCTGACATTCCATGTTGTAAGGTATCTCCCAGCTCTGATATTCCAAGTTCTATTTTTTTCTCCAGTCCTGAAATTCAGTCTTCTAAGAACTTTTTTAACTTTGAAATTCTTGTTTATATGGTATTCTCTATTCTAAGGTTCCTCCAAGTGCTGACATTCAATGTTCTAAGACCCTTCACATCGCTGACATTCCATGGTCTAAGATCTCTTCTAGCTCTGATATTCCATGTTCTAAGACCCCTGCTAGGTCTTGCATTTTATTTTCTAAAGTTCCTTGCATCTCTGACTTGGAATGTCAGTACTGAAAGGAAGCTTGGAATAGATTATGTCAGATCAGATAGGGACCAGAGAACATAGAATGTCAGAGGTGCCAAGAGTCACAGAATATGGAATATCAGCGTTGGAAGAAACCACAGAAAATAAAACATCAACTGGGAGAAGGCAAATAAAATGGAATTTTAAATCTGTTCCAGTCTAAAGGTCTCTTCCTGCTCTGACATTCTATGTTGTAAGTACTACCCAGTTTGACATTGCATGTTCTAAGGTCTCTCCCAAATCATTCTATGTCCTTTGGACCTTCTCATCTGACAATATTTTAAGGTTCCTCCCAGGTATGACATTCCCAGCCCTGATATTCTATGTTCTAAAATCTCTCATAGATTTGAAATTCTATTTTATTTGGCTTCTCCCAGCTGACATTTTCTGTTCTATGGTTTCTTCCAACTCTGATGTTCCATGTTCTGTGACTCTTGGCACTTCTGACATTCTGTGTTCTCTGGTCCCTATCTGATCTGACATAATCTATTCCAAGCTTCTTTCCAATTCTGACATTCCACATTTCCAGTTCTATTCAATCTCACCCATTCTATTTTCTATGACCCATAACAGCAGATATTCCATGTCCTAAGGTCTCTCCCAGCCATTCAATGTTTTTATGTCTCTCCTTGTTCTAATTTCTCTCCTTGTTCTAGTTTCTCTCCTTCAAATCATATTCTCATCTTCATATCTTATTTTCTAAGTTGACACCGATTCCTGACTTTCTTTTTTCTTAAGAATTCTCCTAGCTTTGAAATTATATTTCACATGTCTCCTAGCTGACATTTTCCATTTTAAAGTTCTTATCAGAATTGACCTTCAATGTTCTAAGACTCCTTTCTATGCTTCCATTCCATGTTCAAAAGTGTCTCCCAACTCTGATGTTCTATGTTCTAAGACACCTCTCAGATCTGACATGCACTTGTCTAAGGTACCTCTGAGCTCTGACATTTCATGTTCTAATGTCTTTCCCCACTTTAACATTTTTTATTAGATGACCCCTCCTAGTTCTGAGATTCTGTGTTCTAACTTTCATCTCAATTATGGCATTCCATGTTCTCAGGCCATTAAAAGTTCTGACATTCTGTTTTGTATAAGCTCTTCCTTCTCTGACATTCTCTGTTATAAGCACTTCCTCTTCTAACATTCTTTGTTCTAAGGTTCCTCACAGCTTTGAAATTCCATTTTATAAATTCTCTCTTAATTTTGAAATTATATTTTAAGGGCTCTCCCAGGTCTGACATTCCTTATTCTGACGTCTCTCCCAGCTCAAATATTCGATTTTCTAAGATCTCACCTTAATCTTTGGCAATTTATGTTCTAAGATCCCTAACTGCAATGACATTACATATTCCAAATTTTCTCATTCACATTCTCATTTCACATTCTATGTTCTAACATCTCACTATGCCATCTCACTATATCTTTTAAAATCTTTCAGATGTTGGAAATGAAATTTTATGTTGCTTCTCCCAGATGACATTCTCTGTTCCACGCTTCCTTCCATCTCTGACATTCCATGGTTTATGACTCTTGCCAACTCTGACATTCTGTCTGGTCTAAGCCTCATCACAGATATAACATTCCATATTCTAAGGTCTATTCAACCTCTGACATTGTATATTTAGTAGCACATTGCTGAAGACATTCCATGTTCTAATATCTCTCCCCTCCCCACCCCAGATGTTCTATGTTTTAAAATCTCTCACAGGCTTGAAATTCTATTTTATGTGCTCTTTCCCAGATGACATTCTCTGTTCTAAGGTTCCTCCCAGCTCTGACATTCCATGATCTACATTCTCTCCAAGAATCTAAAATCTAAAATCTCTTGTGAATTTTGAATTCTATTTTATGTGGTTTCTCTCAGCTAACATTCTCTGTTCTAAGATTCCTTCAAGTTCTAACATTGCATGATCTATCTATCAATCACAACTCTGTAATTCTATGTTCTAGGAGCCTTCCAATCTTACATTCTCTGTTCTAAGGTTCCTCTTTGCTATGACATTCCATGTTCTAAGGTCTTTCCTAGCCCTTAATTCTGTGTTCCAAAAATCTCTCATAAGTTTTAAATTCTATTTGTTTATCTTCTGCCAGCTGACATTTTCTGTTCTAAGGTTCCTTTCAGATCTGTCATTAGATATTTTGTGAATCTTTCTACCTCCCACATTTTGTGTTCTCTGGTCCCCTACCAGATCTGGCATTCTCTATTCCAAGCTTCCTCCTAGTTCTGACACGACATGTTCCCAGGTCTATTCAGTCTCCGGCATTCTCTGTTCCATAGCCAATTGCAGGAGAAATTCCATATTCTATGTTCTCTCCCAGCTCTTGTATTTCATGTTCTCAAGTCACTCACCAAGCTCCTACATCCCATATTCTAAGTTATCTCCATGTCCTCACATTCTATGTCTTAAGTACCTTCCTAGCACTGACATTCTGTGCTCTAAGATCTTTCCTTCATTTGAAATTCTATTTTACATAGGTCTGCTATGAAATATTCACTATTCTAAGATTCCTCCCAACACTGACATTCCACATTCTAAGACTCCCTCTCTGCACTGATATTCCATGTTCTAAGGTCCCTTCCAGCTCTGATATTCCACAATTTATGAACCCTCCCAGCTCCAATATTCTCTCTTTGCAAGTTCCTCTCAGCCATGACATTCCATGTTCTAAGGTCTTGCAGTTCTGTCATTCTATGTTTTAAATTCCCCATAATCTTATATTCCATGTTTTAATGTTACTCCCAGCTGACATTTCCCACTCTAAGGTTCCTTCAAGGTCTGTCATCCCATGTTCTATGACTCTCACTACCTTTGACCTTTTATGTTCTATGGTCCAGAGCAGACTTGCAATTCTCTATTCCCAGCTTCCTCTCAGATATTCCCATGTCTATTCAATCTCAGACAGTCTATATTCCAAAACCATTTGTAGCAAACATTCCATTTTCTAAGTTCCTCCACTCCCTCACATTCTGTGTCCTAAGTTCTCTCCTATCCCTGAAATTTGTTATTCCAAAATGTGTCCTAGTATTGAAATACTATATGAGTCTTCCAACTGGCATTCTCTGGTCTAAGAATCCTCTAAAACTAACATTTGATGTTCTAAAATCTCTCTCTGCCCTGACATTCCATATTCTAAAGCCTCTGACAGCTCTAATATTCCACATTCTAAGAACCACCCCCCCAGCTCCAAAATTGTCTCTTTGAAGGTTCTTCCCAGCTCCGACATTCATATTCTCTGATCTCTCTCAGCTCTGACATTCTATATTTTAAGACTTTTCATGGTTCTGACATTCTAAGTTCTAAGATTCAACCCAGCCCTGAAATTCTCTGTTCTAAGGTCTCACAAAGCTCTGACATTCTTTCTTCTAATATCTTCCTTAGCTTTGAAATTCTATTTTTGTATGTTTCTCCAAGCTGATTGCTCTAATCACTGACATTTGATGTTCTAAGATACCTCTTTTGCACTGACATTCCATGTTCTAAAGTCTCTCCCAGCCATGATATTCCATGTTCTAAGCCCTCTCTCCCTTCTCTGACATGTTATACTCTACGGTCCCCCCAGCTCTGAGAGTTTGTGTTCAAATGTTCTTCCTAGGATGCGCATACCATGTTCTAAGAACATTAACAGCACTGACATTCCCTGTTCTAATTCTCTCTCTCAACTCTTACACTCTCTGTTCCAATGTTCCTTCCAGCTCTGACATTCCATATTCCTAAATCTATTCAATATCTGATATTTTATCTTCCAAGGACCAATACAGCAGACATTCCATGTTCTAAGATTCCATGTTCTAAGGTCTCTCAATGCTCTGATATTTCATGTTCTCAAGTCTTTCCAAGCACTTACATTCCATGTTCTAAGTTCTCTCAATGTCCTCGCATTCTATGTTGTAAATTCTCTCCCATTCTTGATTCTAAGGTGTGTCTGAGCTTTAAAATTCTATTTTATATGGGTCTCCCAGCTGACATTCTCTGGTCCAAAGTTCCTCCTATTCCTGATAGTTGATGTTTTAAGACTGCTCTGCACTGATATTCCATATTCTACAATCTCCCCCCAAGCTCTAATATCCCCCGCTCTAAAACAACTCCCAGTTTGGACATTTTCTCTTCCAAAGTTTTTTCCAGATCAGAGGTTCTCAGGTTCTTTAAAGTCTCTCCCCACACTGACATTTTATATTCTACGGCGGCCCCTCCTATCTCGAAGACACTATATTCTAACTTTTATCCCAGTCTGGGCATTCCATGTTCTAAAACCATTAATAGCTCTGACTTTCCATTTTCTAAGGTCTCTCTCAGCTCTGATATTGTATTTCCTAAGAGCTCTTTTAGTTCTGACATTCCCTGTTCTAATGTCTCTCCCTTTTGACTGAGTCCAAGTTTTACAGAACAAATCCTTGTATTAAGAGGATTTGTTTTATAAAGTTCGAATTCAGTCAAAGGGCTGCACCTGAGGACCTTGAGGGCCACATATGGCCTCGAGGCTGCAGGTTCCCCACCCTTGGTCTAAGATTTCTCCCATCTCTGACAATCCATGTTCTAAGACCACTCCTAGATCTGATATTCCATGTTGTAATGTGTCTCAGCTTGACATGCTATGTTCTAAGATTTCATATGCTCTGACATTCTATGTTCTAAAATCTCTCATATGTATGAAATTCTATTTTATGTGGTCTTTGCCAGCTGACATTCTTTCTTCTAAGGTTCCTCCCAGCTCTGACATTCCACATTCTTAAGGTCTCTCTCAGGTCTGACATTCCATGTCCAAAAGTCTTTCCCAGTTCTGACATTCCACGTCATGAGTTCTCACTAAGCTATAGCATTCTATGTTCTAAGGTTTCATGGAACCCTGACATTCTATGTTCTAAAATCTCCCAAACACATGTAATTCTATTTTATGTGGCCTCTCCCAGATGATATTTTGTATTCTAAAGTTCCTTCCAGCTCTGAAATTCCAAGTTCTATGTGTGACTCTCTCTACTTCTAACATTCTGTGTTCTGTGGTTCCTATCAGATCTACCATTCTCTACTTCCAAACTTCCTCCCACTTCTGATATTGCATGTTCCAAACTCTGATCAATCTCTGACAATCTAAGTTCTATGGCTCTTTGTGGCAAACATTCCGTGTTCTGAAGTCTCTCCTCATCATGACATTTGATATTCTTAAAGCTCTCCAAGCTCTTAAATCCCATGTTCTAAGTTTTCTCAGTGCCCTCACATTCTGTATTCTAAGTTCTTTCCCAGTCCTGATAATCTTTGTTCTAAGATTTCTCCTGCTTTTGGAATCCTACTTTATATGGGTCTCCAATCTCTTTTCTAATGTTTCTCTCCGCAGTGACATTCAATGTTCTATGAGCCTTCTTGCGCTGACATTTCATCTTCTTTTATCTCCTCTAGTACTGATATGCCACATCCTAAGACAACTCCAGTTCTGACTTCTCTCTTCCTGACATTCCTTCCAGCTCTAATCTGCCATGTTCTGTGACCTTCTCCACCCTTGGTATTTACTCTACTTTCTATGTACCCTATCAGATCTAATATTCCCTGTAACAAACTTCCTCCCGGTTTTGATATTCCAGGTTCCAAGGTCTAGTGAGTCTCTGACATTTTATGTTCTGTGACTAACTGAATTCTAAATCCTAAGTTCTAAGAACTTGTGTTCTAAGTTCACTCTCAGCTCCAGCATTTCATGTTCTTAAGGGTCTCCAAGCTCTTATATCTCCTGTTCTAAGTTCTATGTATACCCTCACATTCTATGTTCCAAGTTCTCTCCTAGCTCTCACATTTTTTTGTTCTATATTTTCTCCTAGCATTGAAATACTATTTTCTGTGGCTCTCCAAGCTAACATTTGCTGGCCTACCAGCACTGCTGGTTCATGTTGTAAGGTTTCACTCAGCTCTGATATTGCACATTCTAAGATAACACCCAGCTCTGACATCCTCTCTTTAAAGTTCCTCCTAAATCTGAAATTCCACATTCTCAGGTTCCTTCCAACTCTCACATCCTCAGTTCTAAAGACTTCCCAGCTCTGACAAATCAGGTTCTAAGTGTCCCCAAGCCCTAACATTCTATTCTAAGGTCTCGTCGGGTCTCGTCAAGCCCTGACATTCTATATTCTAAAACATCAGATCAGTTTGAAATTCTATTTTGTATGGCCTCCCCCATATGATGTTCTCTTTTCTAAGGTTTCTCCAGCTCAGATATCCCCTGTTTTAAGGTCTCTCCCAGCTCTGACATCTGGCATGCCCTATCAGCCCTCTCAGCTGCCATTCCTGGTTCTAAGCTTGCTCATAGCTCTGACACTCCTTGTTCTAAAGGTTCCTCCAGGGTCTAACATTCCATGTTCGAAGGCAGAATCTCCCATACTGGGGTAAGGATCCCCACAGGGGGTATTGGATACAACTGAAGTGGAATATTAACTAATCTACTGAAATATTCCCACAATATTAGCCTTGGTGGAAAAAATGTGTGAGCTGGTAAATCCATTATCATCTGACAGCATTATTCCACTAAGCTCTTGTACCTGGAACACAGATTTGTTGTTGGGTTTTTTTTTTTGGTGTTGTTGTTGAGGCAATTGGGGTTAAGTGACTTGCCCAGGGTCACACAGCTAGTGAATATTATGTATCGAAGGCCAGATTGGAACTCAGGTCCTCTTAACTCCAGAGCTGGTGCTCTATCCACTGTGTCACTCAGCTGCCCCTTACATATTTCTTTATGAGCAATGAATTAATCTTAGTAACTGAGTTATGTGGATGTGCTCACTGACCTCTAGGCTTTATCCCAGTTTATCTGGACGTGGTCTAGGGAGGTTTCCCTGGGGAAAAAAGAGGGGGGAAGGGGAATGAGTTTAGCCGGAGGGGTAGGGCCAAGGCAACAGGGGCGGGGCTCAGCTACCTGCTGGGGGAGGGATAAGTCTCCAGGGGTGGGGCCTGGGACTGAGGTCTGGAGCCACCCTGGGCCCACAACAACAGGAAGCCTCCCAGTGTTTACATTGGCAGGCTGGGGCCTGAGGGGCTTGTTTTAGGCCCCGCTTCCTCAGTCTCTCTGTTTCCTCTGATTCAAATACTACAGAGGGGAAGCTGGGGGCTGGGGGGTATGGGGTGGGGGAGGGAAGGAAGGGGCCCATGGAGGCGGAAGAGACCCCTTCCCTCCCAGGCTCCCAGCAGGACCCTGTGGGCATGTGGCCTGACCTGGGCCAGGGGCCTGGGGAGCTGGGGGAGGCTGCTGGGAAGGGCTGGGGGGCTGGGGGGCAGGGGCCCTGCAGCTGTGGCTGCAATTGCCTGATACCGTCCTTGGCCCAGCTGCAAAATTCTCCTGCTTCCCAGGGCTAGACAGTCTGAACAACTTGGGCTGCCTCTTTCATTTTCACGGTGAAATCAGTTACCAAGTCCTCTGGCTTCAATATTTCTCAAATCCGACCCCAGCACTCCACTCTTGCTACCCTTCCCTCAGCTGCCTAAGGATGCAGGGCTGGAATGGATTGCAGAGATCACTGAGTTCCATCCTCTCATTTTACAGACATGGAAACTGAGGCCCAGGGACCTTATTAAGTGGCAGAGCAGGGGATTTGAATCTGGTCCACCTGACACCGAACCTTGCACTGATTCCACTGTCCCATAGGACCCTCTGCTCCAATCCGTACCTGCAACAGCCCACGTTTATTTATTGCTTTAGGGTTTCCAAAGCTCATTGGAAGACTTCCAAGGAGAGAGAACCCAGCACCCCCAAGAGCCAGCCCATTCCACTTGAGGTCAGCTCACCCCCTCACCGCTGGGATGTTTGTCCCAAGTTGAGCTTAAATCAGCCTCTTTGCCCCTTCCCTCCTCCCCCACCCCCACCTTGCTGCTGGCTCCACCCTCTGGGGTGCCTTATCCCGGCTCACTATGAGAGCCCTTCAGATACCTGCAGAGAACTCTCACGGGGGCCTCCTTAAAGGCTGCCTTTCCATCATTTTCATCTGGAATCACAGAATGTAAGGGCTAGGAGGGGGGAGAACCTCATCCAACCTGTACCTGAGTAGGAATCCCTCCTACTGCTCATCTAGCTTCCACCAGAAATTGTCTAGTGACAGGCAGCTCACTACTTTCCAGGGCTTGCATTCCACCTCTGACATAGCTCTCCTTGTTAGGATGTTTCCTTCTAATTTCTCCTAACCCACAGAAGCGACCACACCAAGAACTTTCAGTCCAGTTTGGACTTGGGAATGGAGATGAGAGGAAAATACATGCCACTTTATAGACAGAAAAAAGCAGAGGCATGGGGGGAGGGGGAGACAGAGAGGTCCTGGAAACAGCTGGACATGGTCAAAAAGATCTCTGGATTTGGAGAATAAGATATTCTACTCTCTAGCTGTGTGACCTTGGAGAAGTCACTTCTCTTTGGGGCACCATTTCTTCATTCGTTAAATGGGAGGGTTGGTCTTTAAGGACCTGTCCAGCTTTGGCTCTCTCTGCAGACAGACTCTTTGGAGCCAGAGGCCTCTCTCAAGGTGGAGCTGCCTTCCCAGGGAGTTGCCTTAAGTGCCACAGAGTGGGGGAGATGGACTAGGGAATTCCTCAGCATAGGGGGAGGGGTGCAAGGAATGAGGGGGAGGAGCCCATGAGAAGGGGGAGAGCTGGAGCCTGGGCTATGTCTGTGTATGCGAAGCTGGGAATATGGACCTATGTGAGAATTTGTGTGTGCAGGCGTGTTTGCATGGGGGCTCTCATTTGATAGAGAGAGTCTTTCATTGGGTCAGAGACTTAGAACTGGAAGGGACCCTAGAGGTCATAGTGTCCAATCTTCTGCCCCCATTTTACAAAAGAAAAAAAAAACCTGAGGTTCGGGCCGGGAAGTGAGAGAGAGTTATGCCTAAGGCCACACAGTCAGTAACCACCGGGAGCTGGGATCTGGACCTTGATTTTCCAACTCTAAATCCAAGACCTTTCCACAGCAGCAGACTGCTTTCTGGCGTGTGTGTGTGTGTGTGTGTGTGTGTGTGTGTGTGTGTGTGTGTGTAAAAATGGATGTATGTGATTGTAGACACAGTCTTGTTTAGGTCTGTGTATCCTCAGGTGCCTTGCAGAGGGCCTGGCATGCAATAGGAGCTTCAGAAATGTTTACCCAGTGAAGGAGCCCATGCTGGTATTTAGCCTATGGGGGTGAATTCTGCAGCAGCGTGGGAGATGCTTGTAGAGCTGGGCTCTGTCTTCTGCCACCAAAACAATCCATGGGCAAAATCCTTGCTCATTTAAATTTTGCTTTTAGCTAGGTGACATGGAGAGCTCTGGTTATAACTGGTATGGGCCCTGGATTAGCTGTATTACAAAAGCTCCTTAGAAACCCAGCTGCTATGAATATAGTCCAGACCAGTGTCTGTAGGTGTGTATTGGGGGGGGAGTTGGAGAGGGAGGGTAGGTGCTAAGGGGATTATGGGGGATGGGGAAGGAGGGCTAGGATCACCATGGGCAGAATGATCACACCTGTCCCCTGGGCTTAAGTAAATAAAGCAAATGGTATTGGAAGGGGTCTGGAAGGCAGGTAGTTCATGGGCCTTTGCCTAGGTCACCTAGCAAGAGCCAGGGGGCCGAGGCAGCTGAAAGTATTGAGTCCATGAGCCAGGGAGGGAGAAATGAAACACGAAAGATCATGAGTTGAAAGAAAATTAGGCCATCAGTCAATAAACATTTATTAAGTAGCTACTATGTGCCAGGTACTGTGTTATGAGCTGGGGGAAACAATAAAAGGTAAAGAGACAGTCCTTGCCCTCAAAGAGCTCACACTCTAATGTGGGAAACAATAACTCAAACAACCATGGACAAATGGGCTAGAGACAGGCTCCATTGGAAATAATACTGTCAAAGAGAAGGCATTAGAATTAAGAAGGATCAGGAGAGACTTCTTGTAGAAGTGGAGATTTTAGCTAGGACCTGAGGAAGCAGGGAAGGGGGGGATGGGGAGGGAGAGCATGGATGAGAGAGGATAGATGGATGGATGGATGGATGGATAGATGGATGGATGGATGGATGGATGGATGGATGGATGGATGGATGGATGGATGAACACCCGAGCAGATGGATGGTTAGATGGATGGATGGATGGACGGATGGATAGATGGACTGATGGATGGATGGATAGATAGATGGACAGATGGATAGACAGACAGATGGATGGATGGATGGGTGGACAGATGAGCAGATGGATAGATGGATGGATGGATGGAACACCAAGGAGGCCAGTGTCACTGAATTTCAGAGTATGTTTGGGATGGAGTGGGGATGCAGAGAAGTGGGTGAGGAGTAAGGTATAAGAAGACTGAAAGGAAGAGAGAGGCAGACAAGGAAGCAGTGTAGAAAGCGCATGGGCTCTGAAATCAGAGGACATGGGCTCAAATCCACCTCTGTCACTTACTACCTGTGTGATCTTGGAAAAGTCATTTAATCTCATTGGGCCTCAGTTTCCTCATATGTAAAATGAGGGCACTGGACTAAATGGCCTCCAAAGTCCCTTTCAGCTCTTGATCTACTACCCTATGAAAGAAAGGAAAAGATTGGATTTCAGAGCCACTGTATATAGCAAGTCACTTCTCCCTGGGCCTTAGTTTCTTCATTTGTCAAAAAACAAAGGCAGTACAAATTCAACTCACCTATTTAGTGTATGACTTTGGACAAATGCTATTTTAGAGGCCTAAATGAGATGCAGGTGTAAAGTGCTTTGCAATTAGAAATCCATTCCTTTGGCAGTAGACATTGCATCTCTAGAAATACCCTATTAACATGCAGATGCACTAGAAGAAGGTTATAATAACAATCCCATACATTTGGATGGCACTTCAGGGGTTATTAACTTGTTCTTATTTGAGTCAGAACTGTCATGTAATTTAGCAGTTATCGAGTCTACCCCCCTTCCCCTCATTTTAAAAAGGAGAAAACAGGTCCAGAGTCACACAACTAGCAAGTGGCTCAAAGTTGGGAATCAACTCTCTCATTTCACGAACGGGAAAAATTGAGGCCCAAGTGAGGATGGAACTTAACCAAGGTCACTCACAGCTCATAAATAGCAGCATCAAGATTTCAAGCCAGGTCTCCTGACTTAAAATCTTCCTAATGAATCATGTTACTCTAACCCTTTGAACAGGAGTTCCATAACCAACTCCATCCCTTACCTTATGTGAACCTCCGAAATAACCTAGGCAAGGTAGGACTGGAGAAGGGAGAAAGTGAAAGTCAGAGCTGGGAGGGGCCTTAGAATAGAAAATCTCAGAACTATAAGAGACCTTAGAACCTACATTCGGGAGTGGGGAACGTGTGGCCTTGAGGCCACGTGTGGCCCTCTAGGCCCCCAAGTGTGGCCCTTTGATTGAATTTAAATTGCACAGAACAAATCCTTGCCCTCTAAGTCCTCAAGTGTGGCCCTTTGACTGAGTCCAAACTTCACAGAACAAATCCCCTTAATAAAAAAGATTTGTTCCATCAGAGTTGGACTCAGTCAAAAGGCTGTACCCAAGGACCTAGAAGGCCACTTGTGGCCTTGAGGCCCCAGGTTCCCCACCCCTGCTGGCTTAGAAGCTAGAATTTTAAAACTGAAAGAGCAAAGCCAAGAAGGACCTTAGAACTTAGAACAAAGAAATCTTCCTAGAAGAGGAAGAATCGTGGCTTTAGAGCTGGAAGGGATATCAGAGGTCATCATCCAACCTTCCCATTTTACAGATCAAGAAACTGAGATAATATACAATAATAGCTGAAATTTACGTGGTATGTAAAGTTTGAATAGCGCCACTTCCTAGAGGTGGTACTTGGGGCAAGTGACTTCCCCTCTACTGAACCTCAATTTCCTCCTCCGTAAACTAAGAGAAGTTAACTAAATGACTGTTGGACTGCATGAGAATTCTGAATCCAAATGCAAAGCAGTTTGTAACCAGTCAAATGTGGTCCAAAAGTGAAGGATTGCTATGAGGCCCCTCCTTGAGGGTAACTGCATATTCCTGAGGGCACTTCTGGAGATTCAAAGCCTTCTGCCAAAGGAATGGATTTCTATAGTGGCATTTAGCCCTTGTAGCTGGAGGAGGGGGCAGGGGGAGGGGCTTCAAACAGCTTGGTCCCCCTGGAAGAACCATACCTAGGAATTCTGGCACCTAGATTGGCAGAGGGCCCCTTTTGTTGGAGGTTGAGGCAAATTGGAGACAGTGAGCTCCTTAAGAGTGTGGACTGTCCTTTTCCTTTCTTTGTATCCCCAGAGCTCAGCACATAGTAGGTACTTAATAGATGTTTATTGACTGACCAAGACAGAAATGATGAGAGTTGAATTAGCTGAGGAACTGTGCACTTATGCACATATATGAGATCCAATTCAAAGGGGAAAGGGTCTTTCATAGGGTCAGTGATCTAGGATTGGAAAGGACCCCAAAAGTCACCTACAGTTATCCCTTCCACATCATTGGGGTTAGAGGAGCAGTGCCCCCCAATCTGGAAAATCTGTGTAAGATTTTTCAGTTTTCCCTTCATACCACCAGAAGAAGTGTGAATTTTTTTTCTTTTTCTTTTATGGGGTGTTTACGGTACCTTATTGTAAAATTTGGGTTAAGTGTTTGGTCACGGGCTCGGTGTTGTCTGCTGGCTTTTGCATGTCATCTGAGGCTTCCACAAAACTCTCCAAAATTTCCCACTTAATTTCTTATGCTGATCCACGATATAGCGAAACCATGATGGGGGAAGTGACGATGTGGAAGGGATAACTGTACTTCATCCTCCTCATTTTACAGATGAAGAAACTGAACTCCAGGGAGTTGAAATGATCTGCCCAAGACCACAGAACTAGTAAGCACCAGACCTTGAATTTGAAGCCAGATCCCAAACTCTTTCTACAGCACCATCCTGCTTACTGGAGGATTGAAAGGGAGAGGAGAAGAAAGAAAGGAAGAGAGAGATTATCTTTACGCTGCTTTGGAGTGGTACAATTATCCCTTCTACCTTGTGACTTTCCTCATCAGGGTTTCGATATATCATGGGTCAGCATAAGAAATTAAGTGGGAATTTTGTGGAAACTGTATACAACCCGTGAAGGCCAGCAGAGGACACAGAAAAAGTTTAGAAACTCAGAAATGAGTAAAATATATGTATAGTATTGTATAATATCAACATATTTTATCTTTTAATACCATAATGATTCAGACTCCTTCTCTGGTATGAAGGAAGGGCCAAACATTTTTCTGAGGATTTTCCAGATTGCAGGGTGCCCCAACCCTAGCGATGTGGAAGTGATAACTGTACTTTGATTCTGGTTGGGTATCAGGATGTGTGCACAAGTGTGTGTCTGTGTAAATGCATAGAACGTAAGCTCCCTGAGGGCAGGGACTTGTAGCCATAGTGTCTAACTCGGAGCCTGGAACATAGTGGGAGCTTTGCCAAATGAACAAACGCATGCCCATATTCAGCAAGTCTTCTTTCCTGTGTGTGCCAGAGATCTGTGTGGATTCTGCAGCAGCCGACATTTAGGGGTGGATATCGGAGGGGAGGTGATAACTAGGAACCTAGCAATGAACTGATTGGGGTGGAGGGAGAGTAGCCCAAAAGCCTGTAGGAGATAGCACTAAGGTTCAAGACAGGATGGGGTGAATTTTAAAAGGAATAGAGGCAAAAGGATTGTTTGTGTTATTAAGATATTTCAGTCGTGTCTAACTCTCCATGACCCCATTTGGGGTTTTCTTGGCAGAGATACTGGAGTAGTTTGCCGTTTCCTTCTCCAACTCATTTTACAGATGAGGAAACTGAGGCAAACAGGGTAAAGTGACTTGCCCAGGGTCACAGTGTTACTAAGAATCTGAGGCTGGATTTGAACTCAGAAAGATGAGTCTTCCTGACTAAGGGGGCCTGAAAGTGGTAGTGGGGAGGATTGTAAGTACATGGGCCCCTTCCCCTGGCCACCTTGGTGTCACAGTGTGGGAGAGAAGGAGCAGCCAGCCTTGGGGAGGAGGGGGGAATCTTCAGCAGAAAGCAAGATTCCAGTGAGGGCTAGAAGATGAAAGGACCATGAAAAGATGAGGTCTAGGACAAAGGAGAATTTGTTAACAATAGGAGAGGGACCTTTCAGACAAAATTGTACATAATAGAGATTTGTGGTTTCATATATAATCCTCTTTTTCTGTTCTTTGTATACAGAAATGTTGGTATTTCTTAAGCTCATGTTTAAAAAAAAAATTTAATTTGAAAAAGCCCAACAATAGAGGAGACCTCCAGAGGGCACAGTGGAACGGGAGAATAGGGATGAGAGAGGACGTCGGCCTGAGGTTAGTCATGGAATGCCCCTTCCTTGCTGCTATTCCCAGCAGATCTCAAGCGTCCCGCATGGTGGGTGGCAGACAATTCTGATGGGAAGGAGGCCCAAGGATGCGTCTGGGACCACCACAGGCAACTTGGGATTAGATAAGGAGGCAAACCTCCTCCCATAGGGCACCTGGGGCAAAGACCTGACTATCCCCTATTAGTTCTGGCTCCACTGTCTGGACAGGGATTATTTCCCACGATGCTATTGGTGGGTTGGGTATGTTCCCTCTCAAAAGTTTTCAATTATACAAAGCTATTTGCATATAATGCATATTTATAATTCTTTCCCAATCCCCCAAAGAGTTCACCAACACTCAATTAATCACAAATCAATTTGTTACAAATGCAATTAGCTCAGTTTTGTTCCTTTTGCTTCCTCCCCCTCCCACAGAGTCCCATAGGTTCACAGAATCATAGACAGTTCTCCCTTCCCTATCCTGACCTTACCCATTGAGGTTTTGATATATCACGGGCCGGGATAAGAAATTAAATGGGAATTTGGGGAGAGTTTTACAGAAGCTGTAGATGACACGCGAAGGCCAGCAGACAACACAGAAAGTTTAGAAACTGAGAAATGCATGAAATATATGTATAGTGTTGTATAATATCAATATATTTTATCTTTTAATACCATTAATAATTCAGACTTCTTCTCTGGTAAGAAGGGAGGGCCATAAATTTTCAAGGATTTTCCAGATCACGGGAGCACTGCACCCCTAACCCCCACAATGTGGAAGGGATAACTGTACACATAATAGTGCAGACCTTAGGAAGAGAGGAATTTCGTGGTGGAAGGGGCCTTAGCACAGAGTCAGGAACCCTAGTTAGAGCGGAGAAGGACTTTAGAATACAGAATATCAGACACAGGAAAGAACTGAGAACACAAAATATCAGAGCTGAAAGGGACCTTAGAACACAGAATATCACAGATGGAAAGGATCTTAGAATAGGGAATGTCCAAGCTTCGAAGTCAGTCAGTTAATAAATATTAAGCACTTACTATGAGCCAGGCACTGTGCTAAGCACTGGAGATAAAAAGAAAAGCAAAAGATAGTTCCTGATCTTAAGGAACTCAGAATCTAACGATTATCTAGAAAATGTTACAGCTGAGAGAAACAACAACAACAACAACAACAATACTAATACTAATACTAATACTAATACTAATACTGATACTAATAATAAAATAAGTAACATTTATATAGCACTTTAAGGTATGTAATATTTTACATATGTTGTTTCATTTGATTCTCACAACAACCCTGTGAGGTAGATGCTCTTATTATCCCCATTTTACAGTCGAGGAAACTGAGGCTGACAGGCTAAGTGGCTTGCCAGGGTCACAGTATATGTTTGAGGTGGGATTCAAATCATGACTTCTTGACTTCAAGCCCAGCACTCTGTCCACTGATTTCAATCCCCTTGTTTTGTAGGTGGGGAAACTGAGGTGCAAGGAAGTTTGTTTTCTGTTTTGTTTTGTTTTGTGTTCTTTAAGTGACTTGCCCAGGTTCACACAACTAGTTTGTGTCTGAGGCAAGATTTGAACTCAGGTCTGACTGATTACAATTCCATCATTCTACCCCCTCTGCCACCTAACCTCTGAAGGCATCCTAGATCACAGAGTGTCTTGACGGGTCTTCTGTGGTCTTTGGAGTTCCACTTTTTTTTTTAGGCAATTGGGGTTAAGTGACTTGCCCAGGGTCACACAGCTAGTAAGGGTCAAGTGTTTGGTCTGAGGTCAGATTTGAACTCAGGTCTTCCTGACTTCAGGGCTGGTGCTCTATCCACTGCGCCCCCTAGCTGCCCTGGTGTTCTACTTTTGCTCTCCTCCTCTGCTTAGGCCCCAACCCCACCTTTTTCCAGAGCTCCATTCCCTATCTGGGGATATCCTTGGGCTAGCACAGCCCTAGAGAGGACATCTAGTCCAGTCCCTCTTTCGATCCTTCCCCTCCTGATACCCCACCACTGCCACACCCCCAGCCCCATAGCCAAGGTCAACACACAGGGAGTGGCTGTTTGCTTTTGGGAGGAGAGGAGGAGGCTTCCCAAGGCTGGGCTCCATCCTCCTAACTGTCTTCAATGAATCCCTGAAATCCTAGAACTGAATGAAGGGAACAGGCACCTTGGAGAATATTTTGAAAGCTTCCAAAAATAGCCACCTCCCCCCCCCCTTCTAGGGAGCTTGGTGCCAGGAGACTGATGGGAAAAAGCTGGAAGGACAGAGTCATTGGAACTTGAAGTAGCTGCCAGACTCCCCCACCCAGACATCATCCCCTGGCAAGAACAGCTGGGTTGTACTCCCTTTGCCTAACGCCTAACAGTTGGTGGCCTCCTTCTGGCCCCACCCAAGTCCCCTTTACCTCTGAGCAGTAACAGCTAGCTGATGGTCAGCAAGGGACCCTAACCCAGTAAAAGTGGACAGAGACAGATGACCAGAGGCCTTCGGAGGTAAACCGGAACTGATTCAAACCCCAGGCTCTCTGGCTTGCCTAGGCCTCACATGGGCCACTGAACTGCTGGGTTTTTGGCAACTCAAGCCCCCATGGGAGACTCTGCTAGCTCTCTGGGAATCCCCCTGCCCCGCCTCTGGCCAAGCCCTGCTCTGTGGCCCTGCCAGCCTTGCTGGAGTTGGGGTATACTCGGTTCTGGGGTTTCCTGCCTTGGGGCCAGGGCCCCAGCTTCCCCTGTAGATTTTTGCTGATTATTTCCCTCTGGCCCAGCCCAAGCAGCCACAGAGACACCCAGTCAGTAGCCAGGAGGGGCCGGGCCTTGCCTGCCTGCTTGTCACACCCAGTGAGAAGAGGCCCAGGGAGCCCGAGCCCAGCCAACTTCTCTACTTTCCATCTCTTCCTCTTCTCTTCTCTCCTCCCTTTTTTTTCCTTGCCCTAGCTCCTGGCCTCTCTATCCCTCCCTCCATCCCCTTCTTCTCTTCCTCCTTCCCATTCTCCTTCTCACTTGGTTTCCTTTCCTTCCCTTGCCTTTGTTCTTAATGATGGTTATTAGGTGAAAAAAGAGTGCCCTCATCCTTCCCCATACCTCCAGGCTGGTTCAAGCCCAGTTTAGCCGTAAGGCAGCGGTCCACCTATCCCGAGACATCTACCAGGGAAGCAGGCAGAGGCACAGTAGGTGAGCTGAGCCTATTTGCCAGTTCCCTTTGCCAGGGTTGGCCTGCGGAGACACCCAGGGAAATGGCAGGCTTTGTGGGAGGAGAATTGGGGGAGGGCTCATCCTGCTTCACCTTCTACTCCTAACTCCTAATAAACGTGCTTAGGTCTCTGTAAGGATGGGGAGCAGAAGGGTGCAATGAAAAGCCCCTTCTTTTAGAATCTGAGCACCCAGGTTCAATGGTGGGACTGACTTTTCTAGACTTCACAAGCCCCATCTAAAGAGGGTGCCCAGGAGGGCCAGGTCTTCGTTCCTGGCCTTTCTCCACCCTGCCCCAGAACCCTTTGTATCCTGGAATTCACTTAGGGGAAATGTCTTCCATTACTGCAGCCTCCCCCTCTGATCAGATGGCTCCTCCCATAAGGCTCCTGCCTCTCCAGGTTGTATCCCAAGACTTTCTCTAGTAGGATACTCTTATTTCTCCCTCTTATGTGTTGTGCTCCCCCAACCCCACCCCATTGGAATGTAAGCTTCTTGAGGGGAGGGACTGTTTTGTTTCATGATTTGTGGCCCGTAATAAGCATTTAATGTTTGTTGATTGACTGAGTGACTGGACTGGCTATGTGGCCAAATCATTCAACCTCTCTGGGCTTTAGTTTTGTTTTTGTTCACTTGTTCTTCAATCATGTCTGACTCTCCGTGACCCCATTTGGGGTTTTCTTGGCAAAGATACTGGACCGGTTTGCCATTTCCTTCTCCAGCTCATTTTACAGATGAGGAGACTGAGGCAAACGGGGTTAAATGACTTGCCCAGGGTCACACAGCTAATAAGTGTCTGAGGCCAAGTTTGAACTCAGAAAGATGAGTCTTCTTGACTCTAGGCCCAGCGCTCTATCTGTTGCAGCACCACCTGGCTGTCCTGGGCTTTGGTTTACTTATCCGTAAAATGAGTGTGATCATCCTCACATTCCCTATCTCCCTGGGCTGTTGGGGGAAAAAAGTGCTATACAATGTAGCAGTATAGAATCAGGAGTCATTATTATTATTGCAATCCTGGCCAGGGAGTCAAGAAAAGCTTTTTCATCTCTGACCTTTGGAGACTCTTTCCATGGGCTTCAGGCCATCCTACAGTGATCCTAGAATCCTAGGCCCAAAGCTGGAAGGGACCTCAGAGGCCATGGAGTCTAACCTCCCTCATTTTACAGAGGGGGAAATGGAGACCTATGGAAGGGGGGTGACTTGGACAAGGTCATAGACAGAGGGGTGTTTGTACCACAGTGGATCTCCCAGTCCACTGAGGAAGCCATGGAGCAGTGAAGTTCAGAGAAGCATGCCTTTGGGGCTAAAAGGCATCTTAGAATCCACTGAGCCCCCTCATTTTACATGTGGAGAAACTGAGGCAAAGAAGAAACTGGTAGTGTCACAAGTAGGATTTGATGTCAATTGCAGTGCCCCTTCCCCTATGCCATGCTGTAAGTCACGCAGTCTCATTGCCCCCAAACACAAACAATTCTAAGTTGCTAGGGACACTGACTTCAAATCTGACACATTTCCCTCACTGCATCAGGCTTTGAGAAAGCAGGCATGGAAATGATGCTTTGGGGGATTCTCCAGGGGTGGGCTTGCCTTACTTGGCGGCCATTTCTCTAGGCTTTGTTTTTCCTGTGGCACACTCATTATGTCCCATGAGCCACAGCAGACTGCCTTCTCTTCCTGTTGCAGAAGCCCACACCCTGGCCCAGGCCTCCCCAGCATCTCTGCTCTGGGCTCCAGCCACCCTGGCCTCTGCTCATTGGCTAGATGAGATGATAGTCAGGTCTCAAGCCCAATGGCTGGTTCCAGGTCCTCCCCTGCTCCCCCCCACAACAGGCTTGATGACTCATTGGCTCAAGTTTCCGTTCTCCCCCCCCCCCCATAGACTAGAATTCTGTCACTCCAGGTTTACAATAGAAAAACTGCTTTCCATATATGGTAATAAGAGCAGACATCCCCACCAGGAGTAAGGGAAGAGGCCTTTGACTGTGATTGCCAACGCCCTTCTGTGGCACCCCCTGGGCCTGCAAGGAAGGGGGTAATGAATGATCCTAGGCTAGGATCTGTGCATAGTAGGCAGTTATTGAATGAATGCTATGATTATAAGATTCTAGATCAAGAGCAAGAAAGGTGCTTCTAGGCTAGCTAGGCCAACCAGCCCCCCCCCCATTTTATAGATGAGGAAAATGTATTCTTATATCATAGGTAGAATTTGAACTCAGGTCCTCAGACTCTAGTACAAAGTGATCTTTCCACCATGCCAAATGTCCGTGGAAAAATAAAGCAAAGTTTGAGTGGAGATGGGGTCAGGGTCACGAGGGGAGCATTAGGAGCAATTGGGATTGGAAAGATCACTGGTCTTGGCTTTAGAAAACCCCAGGCTTATGTTCAGGCTTTGTCACTTGCTCTGTGACACTACCAGTTTCTTCTTTGCCTCAGTTTCTCCACACGTAAAATGAGGGGGCTGAACTCAGTGGACTCTAAGATGCCTTTTGGCCCCAAAGGCATGCTTCTCTGAACTTCACTGTACCATGGCTTCCTCAGCAGACTGGGAGATCCACTGTGGTACAAATGCCCCTCTGTCTATGACCTTTGGTGAGTCATAGAACCCTAGATCTATAGTTGAAAGGGCCCTCAGGGGCCATGTAGTCCAACCCTCTCATTTTATGGAGGGGGAAACTGAGGGCCAAGGAGGGAAAGTGAGTCACCCAAGGTTGTTGGTTTTTTTTTTTTTTGGCTAGGCAATGGGGTTAAGTGACTTGCCCAGGGTCACATAGCTAGTAAGTGTTATGTGTCTGAGGTCGGATTTGAACTCAGGTCCTCCTGAATCCAGGGCCAATCCTCTATCCGCTGCACCACCTAGCTGCCCCTACAGGGTTAATTGGTGGAAGCATCTTGGGGTAGTTAGTAGATAGGATACAGCCCTTGGAATCAGAAAGGCCTAGGTTCAAATCCTGCTAGTACTTCCTGCTAAGGCGTCAATCAGTTTAAAGAGAACTTTTTAAACAACATTTTTATTTAAAGTTTTGAGTTCCAAATTCTATTCCTCCTTCTCTCTCCTCCCTCCTTCCTGAGATGGTAAGCAATCAGATACAAGTTATACATGTGCCATTGTGTAACACATTTCCATATCAGTCATTTTGTACAAGAAGACTCAAATAAAAGAAAAAATCAAAGTGAAAAACATCATGCGTCAGTCTGTATTCAATCAATATCAGTTCTTTCTCCAGAGAAAGATAGTCCTTTGGGATTGTCTTGGATCATTGCATTGCTGAGAATAGCTAAGTCATTCACAATTCTTCATCAAACTCTGATGCTGTTACTGTGTACAGCGTCCTCCTGGTTCTGTTCACTTCATTATGCATGACTTCGCATAAGTCTTTACAGGTTTTTCTGAAATCATCCTGCTTGTCATTTCTTATAGCACAATAGTATTCCATTACAATCATATGCTACATCTTGTTTAGCCATTCCTCAATTAATGGACATCCCTTCGATTTCCAATTCTTGGCTACCACAAAAAAAAAAAAACTGCTATAAATATTTTTGTACAAATAGGTCTTTTCCCCTTTTTTTGGATGCCTTTGGAATATAGACCTAGTAATGGTATTGCTAGATCAAAGGGTATACACAGTTTTATAGCCCTTTGGGCTTAATTCCAAATTGCTCTCCAGAATGGTTGAAACAGCTCACAATTCCACCAACAATGCATTAGTGTTCCGGTTTTCCCACATCCTCTCCAACATCCACCATTTTCCTTTTTTGTCATATCAGGTGTGATAGGTGTGAGATAGTACATCAGAGTTGTTAATTTAATTTGCATTTCTCTAATCAATAGTGATTTAGAGTATTTTTTCATATGACTATAGACAGCCTTGATTTCTTTGTTTGAAAACTGCCTATTCATATCCTCTGACTATTTATCAACTGGGGAATGACTTGTATTTTTATAAATTTGACTCGGTTCTCTATATATTTGAGAAATGAGGCTTTTCTCAGAAATACTTATTGCAAAAAATTTTCCCTAGTTTTCTGCCCTCCTTATAATTTTGGTTGCATTGGTTTTGTTTTGCGAAACCTTCTTAATGTTATATAATCAAAATTATATATTTTACATTTTGCAGTGCTCTCTTTGTCTTCTTTGGTACTAAATTCTTCCCTTATCCATACATCTGACAGGTAAACTATACCATGCTCTCTTAATTTGCTTCTGGTATCACCCTTTAGGTATAAATCATGTACCTATTTTGACCTTATCTTGGTATATGGCATGAGATATTGGTGAATACCTGGTTTCTGCCATATTGTTTTCCAGTTTTCCCAGCAGTTTTTGTCAAATAATGAGTTTTTGTTCCAAAAGCTTGTATCTTTGGATTTATCATACACTAGATTTCTACAGTCATTTACTGTAATGTAATTTGTATCTAACCTATTCCATTGATCCACAACTGTTTCTTAGCCAGTACCAGATTGTTTTGATAATTACCACTTTATAATACAGTTTGAATTCTGGTACAGCTAGACCATCTTCTTTCACATTTTTTCCATTGATTCCTTTGATATCCTTGAGCTTTTTACAGAGCACTTGTACCAGGCACTGTGCTAAGCTCCGGGGTTACAAAGAAAGGCAAAAAACTTTGTCTCTGCCCTGAGGGAGCTCACGTTCTAATGGGCTAGCCAACATGTAAACAATTATGTACCTGCAAGATAAATACCATGGAAATAGGAGGTAATCTCAGAGGGAAGGTAGGATGGGAGAGACTGGGAAAGGCCTCTTACAGAGTGTGGGATTTAAATTGTCTTGGAGAAGGCCAGAGAAGCCAAAAGTGAGGGAGGAGGAGTATTCTAGGAGTCTTCAAGGGGCAGCAAGGAGGCTGGTGTCACTATAGCACCTACTGTGTGCCAAGCCCTTTACAAACATTATCTCATTTGATCCTCACAACAATACTGGGAGGTAGGTGCCAATGGTGAATGGAATCATCTTTGCAAAAGTTTTTGTACGTTTTTTAATATTTTGACCACAGGGTGGGATACTCACTTGCCACAGTAAGTAGGCAGGCATTAGGTTAGGTGAGGCAGACAATTTTTAGGGCATTTCTTCTTCTTTTTTTAAAATTATTTTTAGATTTCAACAATCACTTCCATAAGCTTTTGCGTTTTAAATTTTCTCCCCCTTCCTCCCTGCCTCCCTCCCCAAGTCGGTGAGCAATCTGATATAAACTCTACATATACATTCCTATTAAACATGTTTTCACATTAGTCATGTTGTAAATAAGAATTAGAACCAATAGGAGGAACCACCAGAAAGAGGAAACAAAACAAAACAGTAGAAAAAAAATAGCAAATAGCATGCTTTGATCTGCATTCAGACTCCATAGTTCTTTAGCTAGATGTGGATAGCGTTTTCCATCACGAGGCCTTTGGAGTTGTCTTAGATCTTTGCATTGCTGAGAAGAGCTAAGTCTATCAAAGTTAGTCATCACACGTGACTGTTATTGTGTACAACGTTCTCTTGGTTCTGCTCACTTCACTCAGCATTAGTCCATACAAGTCTTTCCAGGTTTTTCTGAAGTCAGCCTGTCCATCATTTCTTATAGCACAATGGTATTCCATTACATTCATATATTACAACTTATTCAGCCATTCCCCAATTGGTGGGCATCTAGGGCACTTTTTCTAGCCCCTTCTTCACCCCAGGAGATGAGCAGTACAGTCATTAAAAAAGGCTGCTCAGACACCCAGGGGACTGCCAAATCCTACTGCTGTTTCAGTCCAGTGAGAAGACGACTGTATACCCTGGGCCACTTGTGTGCAGGGTTGTGACCACAGCTCCCAGTGCTTACACATCTGCTTTGGCACTAGCCAATCACAACAGAACTTCAAAGTAGGTCAAATAGTAAAATAGTACACAATAAAATAGTAAAATAGTTGAATAGTAAAATAATAAACTAATGAAATTGTACGACGGTAAAAGTGATGTCTTTTGACTTGCGTGTAAATTGGTTTTAGGTGAAGTTGCATGAAGTTGTCAGCAAGACAACTGACAATCACTCGGGATGCAATGAATGACCTTGGCATCTTCGATGTCTGGCCAAGCTCTAAGCGCTCCACAGCACCTGCTTCACCCATCTTCATGGGTGTTGGAATAAAGTGTTCTCATCCACCCATTCTACCAGGGGGAAGTCCTCAAGTGCTTGGGGTAGACACTCCCCTAACTCATGAGGCTAGTCGGTTACTCTCAGTCAGAAAGGTAAGAGAATCATGAGAGAATGATGTCAAGAAAACCGAGAGAGAAGCACATAATCAACAGTGTCAAAGGCTGGAGAGAATTCAAGAAGGATGAGAATTACAAAAGGAGTTGGTAATTTAGAGAACGCTGGCAACTTTGGAGAGAGAACAGTTTCAATTGAATGAGGTCAGGAGACAGATTTCAGAGAGTGGCAGGAGAGGAACTGGAGATTCCCATTGTAGATAGCATTCTTCATGAATTTAGCCAAGAATGAGAGGAGAGATGGATCAAGCAAAAGTTTCTTGAGGATGGGGGAAAACATGAATGTGTCTGTAGGAAAGAGGGAAGTAGCCAGTAGACAGGGAGAGATTTAAGGTAAATGAAAGAGTGAGGATGATAGAGAGGGAAGTTGGCTGAGAGGAGGATGGGATGGGATGGGATCACTTGTACCTGTAGAGGGGCTTGCCTTGGCAAGGAGGAGGGCCACCTCCTCATGTGAGAGGGGTGAAGGAGGAGATGGGAGAAGGCATCTGAGTAATGTGACATGAGCAGAGGAGAAGAGGGAGCTCTTGGTGAATGGCCTCAATCATTTCCATTAAATATGAAGCAAAGTCCTCAACTGAGAGAGTGTACCGATGGGGAGCTAAGGGAGCTTTGAAAAAGTTTGTGAGAGTGACTGTAGCTATTGGGATAGTGAATCGATAAATACAACACTAGTTAACATAACAGCACAGTACCATAAAGTTGCAGTGGACCCAGTCAGCATGGTTAATCTCCAGAAGTATTGGAGATGGAATGTTGTACTCTGTCTCCCATCATGGTTTTTACACAAGAATGCCCTCCCTCCTCAAGTCCTCCTCAGATCTGCCCCTTGTAAAGGTGGCTTGTAATCGACAGAGTCAGGAAGACCTTAGTTTGAAAGCCACCTCTGTTATTTACTAGCTGTGGGATTCTGGACCAGTCTTTTAGTCGGCCTCAGTTTCCTCATCTATAGAATGGACCAAATGAAGTAATGTCTGTTAAGTGGCTTGTAAACCTTATGGTATTATAAAGGTGTCAGTGGTTAAGAGTGTTGTCATCTTTGTGACCCCATTTGGGGTTTTCTTGGCAAAGATACTGGAGTGGTTTGCCATCTCCTTCTCCAGCTCATTTTACAGATGAGGAAACTGAGGCAAACAGGGTGAAGTGGATTACGAAGGCCCTCACAGCTAGTAAGTGTTGGAGGCTGCATTTGCCTCAGGTCTTCCTCACTCTAGGCCCCAGGCTCTATCCACCGAGCCACCTAGCTGCCCCTGATCTTCTATTTACTTATCAGCTTATATATTGTATTCCTCCCACCCCAGTCAGATAAAAGCCCCTTTAGGGCAGGGACATTGTTTTCTTGTTTGTCTTCATGTGTCTAGCACGGTGCCCTATGGGTAGGTGTACCCACAGAACAGAACACCCATAGGTGCTCTCAAAAATGCTTGTGGAATTGACTTGAAATGATTGGCATCTATAGTTCCTAGTTGTCTTGGGGTGGTGGGGGGCAAAGCAGAACAGATCTAATCCCTCTTTTGTATGACAGCCCCTCAGATATTTGAGGGTGACTCTCATCTCTCCCCTAAGCCTTCTCTTCTCCAGGCTAAAGATTCCCATTTCCTTCCACAATTCATTTTAAAGTACCATCTCCAAGCTGTTCTCCATCCCATTTACCTTCCAGTTTATCAACATCTTTCCTTAAATGTGCCAGAACTGGACACAATCTGCACCTCCACTCTAGTCTGGACACTATGTTTCTCTTAATAGAGTCTACAATTGTATCACATTGTTGACTGTGTTAAGCATGAAGTCAGTAAAATTTCTAGATCCTTTGGCAATGGACACCTCTCTCTCTCTCTCTCTCTCTCTCTCTCTCTCTCTCTCTCTCTCTTGTCTTGTACTCACTTGTAAAGTTGACTTGTTGAATCAAGTATAATATACAATGGTGGATCCCTATTTATATTGCATCTGATTCTATTTAGCCCCATGTACTGGCTTGTAAAGACCAGAGGATCCTAGCTTGAGACCCACTGCATTTCACAGAGGAGGAAACTCATCTCTAGAGGTGCTAAATGACTTGCCCAAGGTCACAAGGTTAGTAAGTGGCTAAGCTGCTATTTAATCAAATCAATACTTATTGAACTACAAACATTTATTAAGTACCAACTATTGTGCTAATCCTTGTCACTGTTATCTTTTCCTCTGGGCTTTGCATCAGTTATCATTTGTATAAGCATTCTATCTATACCTTTATCAAAGGCATTGATAAAAATGATAAGCATCTGTTGTGTAAAAGGCACAGCAGGGGGCAGTGCAGTGGATAGAGCACTGGCCCTAGAGTCAGGAGGGCCTGAGTTCAAATCCAGCCTCAGACACTTGACACTTACTAGCTGTGCGACCCTGAGCAAGTCACTTAACCCCATTGCCTAGCCAAAAAAAAAAAAAGGCACAGCAGCAAATCACCCAATGTAGCTGGCTTTTTTTTTTTAAGAGTAGGAAGAGTAAGGTGGAAGAAATTATAGAGGCAGGACTTTATATTTGATCCTGGAGGTAATTGGGAGCCACTTGAGTTTATTGGGGCAGCTAGGTGGTGCTGCAGTAGATAGAGTGCCAGGCCTGGAGTCAGGAAGACTCCTCTTCCTGAGTTCAAATCTGATCTCAGACACTTATTAGCTGTGTGACCCTGGGCAAGTCATTTCACCTTGCTTGCCTCAGTTTCCTCATCTGCAAAATAAGCAGGAGAAGGAAATGGAAACCGTTATCAGCATGATAAATTATAATGGGAATACACACAGTTATTGGACATGACCTGAGTGAAGATCCAGCAAAGGAGGCTGAGTGCGGCTGTTAGGTGGCCCAGTGGAGTCAGGAGGATCTGAGTTCAAATCCAGCTTCAGACACTTGACACTTACTAGCTGTGTGGCCCTGGGCAAGTCACTTAACCTCAATTGCCTCACCAAAAAGAAAAAAAAAAGGAGGCTGAGTAGTGGCCAGACAGGTAGGAGGAGAGCCAGGAGAGATCAGTGCCATGAAAACAGAGAGAGAAAAGAGCATCCAAGAGGAGAGAGTGAATTACCAGCATCCAAGGCCAGTGTCTTGAGAAGTCAGAAGGCTTTGGAGGATTGAGACAAGGCCATTAGATTTGGCAATTAAGAGATCAAGGGAGACAGAAGTTTCAGTTGAATGATGAAATTTGAAGCCAGATTGCACAGGCTTTTAAAAGCAAGTGAGATGGATGTGAAACATTGCCTATAATTTCCATTTTTTTTATTTTCCTGAATTTGTTTCTTCTCTTCCTCTTTTTTTTTTGAAAGACTATTCATTTAAGAAAAACTAAAAGAAAAAGAAAAATTATTTGTTAGTAAGGATGGTTCTCCGGAGGGAATAGAAGAATAATTCAGGGAGAAATTTAGGTTCTGACCTTTTGAAACGTGAGAGGTCATAGTCTCCAGATTAATTGCCTTTATCTAAAACAGAAGAAAAAGAAAACTTCAAGGTAAAAGACTGAGGCCTGTTTTCCCAGGGTGACTTGTCAGCCTGCAGAGGGGAGAGTGCCTAAGGCCTCTTCCCTTACAACATTATCTCTCACTAGATCCTGTCAACAAAAGAGTCAAAGTGAAGAGGTCATCCGAAGAGAATGGCTTTTTGAAGGCATCCCAGTTCCCATTCTGTAATGATGGCTGCTATCCACCATGCAACAGTTAGCACACCAGAAACAGTTACATAATGTCTTCATATGCTTCGATGTCTCTTCTAAGTACCTACATCAGACGTCATCACTATTCTCCCAACAGCACCCTCCCCACCTTCTTCCACGTAGGGAACCACCATCAGAGGCACTGCATGACATTACACAAGGGGAAAAAAAAGTATCAAGTGAAAAGAGGGGCAACAGAGACCCCAAGTATACATTTCTTTCTCAAATTTAGCCCAGTAGGGGAGGAGAGATATAGGAGTGGTGAGGTCAGGTGAGTTTTTCTCAAGAAGGGGAGAAACATAGACCTGTTTGTAGGCATCACATAAGGAGTCAGTAGATAAATAGAGACCAAAGATAAGAGAGAAAGAGATGATAGCGAAGGCAGTTTGCTAGAGAAAATGGGGGATCAGATAAGCAAGAATAAAAAACAATCTAATTCAGTATTTGATAAACCCCGAAACATGAACTACTTACTGGGAGTGAGGTTGGGGAAAAACTCTCTACTTAATCAGAACTACTGGGGAAAAAATTTTTTAAAACATTTCAGAAAAAAATAGGTTTGGACCAGAATCTGAGACTCCATAGAACTATAAATTCTATTTTGTTTTGTTTTGTTTTTAGGCAATTGGGGTTAAGTGACTTGCCTAGGGTCACACAGCTAGTAAGTGTCAAGTGTTTGGTCTAAGGCCAGATTTGAACTCAGGTTCTCCTGACTTCAGGGCCAGTGCTCTACGCACTGCACCACCTAGCTGCCCCTATAAATCCCAAATGGCTGATACAAGACCTAAACATAAAAGACCACATCAAAAAGTAATAGAAGGGGGCAGCTAGGTAGCAGAGTGGATAGAGCACTGGCCCTGGAGTCAGGAGGACTTGAATTCAAATCTGGCTTCAGACATATAACACTCACTAGTTGTATGACCCTAGGCAAGTCACTTAACCCTGACTGCCTCACCAAAAATAAAATAAGAAAAATAATAAGAGGAAACTGGAAGGAAATAGATTTCACAGCTATGGCTATGGCCAAGTGGAGAATTCATAACCAAACTAGGAGTAGAGATAACCACAAAAGAGAAAAATAGAGAATTTTGGTTACGTAAAATTAAAAAGTTTTTACGTGAACGAAATCAATATAGCTATGATAAGAAGGAAAACTACAATTGGGAAAATCATTTGCATAAAATAGTTATTATAGAAGCTTGATATCAAGGATAAATATGGAATTTACATAAACATATAAGACCAAGACATCATTGGATAAATGGTCAAAGAATACGAATAGTTTTTGAAAGAAGAATTTTAAATTATCAGTGATCACATGAAAACAAGCTTCCAATAACTAATAGGAGAAATGCAAATTAAAACAACTCCAGTGTTATCTCTCACCTAGCAAATTAACAAATATGACAAAATTCAGAAATAGTCAATTGTGGAGGGAACATGGGAAGACAGGTACACTATTGATGGAGCTGAGAATGGGTCCAATCATTCTGGAAAACAATTTTTTTTTCTTTTTTAGGCAATTAGGGTTAAGTGACTTGCCCAGGGTCACACAGCTAGTAAGTATCAAGTGTTTGGTCTGAGGTCGGATTTGAATTCAGGTCCTCCTGACTTCAGGGCCGGTGCTCTATCCACTGCACCACCTAGCTGCCCCAACTGAAAAACAATTTGTTTATGTACTTTGATCCACCGATACCTCCATTATGCATATACCTCAAGACAGAACTAAGGAACCTATATAAACCATGGTAACAAAGAATTGTACACAAAGTGTGTGCCCATCAAATGGGGACTGGCTGAACAAATTGTGGTACATGAACAATGGAATGTTATGGACACTATAAGAAACAATGCATATGAAGAATTCAGAAAAACATGTGAAGACATATATGAATTGATGCACAGTGAAGTAAAAACAGAACCAGAAAAACAATTTATGCAATAAATACAAGAATGTCAATTAAAACAGTAAAATAAAGCTGGCTACTATGCAATGACCAGTCTTGGTTGTGAAGAGATGAGATTCAAAGCCTTCAGAATTCTGATTAACATGATGACCAATCGTGACTTCAGAAGATTGCTGGAGAAGCATGGCTCCGATCTTAATAGGAAGTGACAATAATGTGGAAAGGAGAGGAGAGAAGAAGAGAGGAGAGGCCATCAAGAAACCGTTTTTTAACAAGAAGATATAAGGAAGTTCACCCACCCTTTTTCATTGAACATTTAGGGAACCATGGGTTGAAAGTGGTGCATTTGCTCTCAGATACAGTCTCGGTGTCAATGGGATTTGTTTAACTGTTATTCTCGGTTATAAGGGATGTAGGTGCTCACTGGGTGGGAGGCAGGAAGAATATCTGGAAATACTGATGTTAAAACAAAAGTGGCCAATAAAACTTATTATTAGAAATACAAAGTTAAACAGCTTGGAACCACGCATAGCTCTCTGAGGCCCTGTTACTTAAGACCTCCTTTTCCAAATTGACATTGAACCATTCCCATAGTGACTACTTTCTGAGTCTGGCTATTCAGTTAATGCTGAACCTGACTAACTGTACCAGTGTCTAACGCTCATCTCTCCATCTCTTCTCCAAGAATGACTTGATAAATTTTGTAAAATGCTTTCCTCAAATTGAGGAGACTTTTACCTCTCACATTCCCTGATCTACCCATCTAGTAACCTTTGAAAAAATGAAGTTAGCTTAGTCTAACATGACCTGTTCTTGATGAAGCCATGTTGGTTCTTTAGAATCCCCTCTTCCTTTTCTAGAGGTTCAATTCACTTCATTAAATGTTCTACTTACACATGGTGTGCTGGAACCAGCTGGAACTAGTGACAACTGATTGTTAAATTTTCAGCGCCAACATTTAACATCTCAGAAATCGAAAACTCTTTGTCAATTGTCTACACCAGTGACATCAAACTCAAATAGAAACCTTACATAAGGATCTCTAGAGCCAGATATTGACTTAGAAAACCACACTTTGACACTATCGATGTTCAATTATATTTTATTTATTTTGTTCAATTACAAATTTACAAATGTTACACATATTTATTTTATTAAATCACAAATTTTATTTGTTAAATTTTACTTGTTTTGTTAAATTTAAATTTATTGAATTTAATCTGGTTTGAGCTGTATTTAGGAGTGTTACCAGTGGTTGCATGTTTGACACTATAGGTCTAGACTAGGGATGAGCAAACTTTTTTTCTGCAAAGGGTCAAATAATAAATATTTTAGGCTTTGTGGGCCAAGAGGCAACATTGGAGATGCTTTAATAGTAGAAGAGAAAATAAAATTCCACAAAATTTTATTGATGAAATTCAAAATATAATAATAATTTGTTATTTTTTATAAGTCCATTAATAAGAAAAATGGAATTCTTTTTTGGGGGTGATAACATTTCTGTTAATTGGGGATTTAAGTTAGTGTTCCCTATTATCAAAACCGATTACTAATATTTATTTGTTAATGTTGATCTGTAATGAGATTTTTGATATTTCATCTTTAAAAATGTCTTTTCACGCTGATAGTTACTGCCAAATATTGATATCAGCCACTGAGCATGTAATTTTCATTGAGTATATTCATTCATTGGAAGGCATTTGTAGAATTTTATTAGATTCTTCTCTTGACATTTGCCTTCTGGCATATCATTACATTACAGATTAATCACTTTTGAAATATGGATATTCCCTTTGTTCTTGCTTCAAGGTCCTAAAAATGCTGCTAAAACTATAGTTTGAGCTCCGAATATATATCTGCTGCAAATTGGTGGAGGAATGGAGATCTTGTTTCTTCTCTGGACTTTTGACAGCAGGGGAAGTGTGTAAAGCAGAATATTAGTTGTTTTCAAACTGACTTTAGTGTTCGATAATAGTAGTTGAGGGCGGTTCTTCTTATCCAGAAAAATTTCAATTTCACCCCCGAGCTAAAAAAAAAAATATTATAAAACGAGTTTTTCTTCTTTTCGTGTTTTGACATGATGAGTATGTGCTGGAAATTTAAAAAAAAATCAAACGAATGTCACAGTATGGTAATATGCATGGCACTCAAAATGCTGTCAAGTTCTAACTGTGTCACTGCGAGTTGCAGTGTGCCAAGCAACAGTAAAAATTGTGAGAGTCTCTGTCACAACTACTGTACTCAGCTCTGCTGTTGCGACTCTGCCTCTCTTCAATCTGATTCACTTGCAAGTCAAGACATTGCCCTGTGATGTCATTGGTCTTCTTCCGGAAAAAATGGGAAGAAGGGACAACAAAACGACAACAAAAACAACACGAAAGTAGTCAAGAGACAATATGTAAACGAATGAGCATAGTTGTGTTCCGATAAAACTTTATTTAAAAATGTAAATACCATTAACAATCAGTGGTCCTGGTTTGCCAACACCTGGTCTAGAATTAAGAAAGTAATGAAGGAAAATGTTAACAATGCAAATTAAAATGAAAAATGTGTCATGTGTACATTTTGGGGGGCAGAGCCCGTTGTTAATTACCAGCACACCGTTAGAATTCGTTAGTAATATAAGTTAAGTTTATTGACCTATGGTTTTCAGACTAATACTAACATTTATTAAATATTATTTATTTTAATATTTATTAGTTTTGTTAATTTTTAATTATTTAAATGACTAAATAAACCTTCATATAGCGCTTACAAATTTGCAAAGAAAACTATGTTGTATCATTTGATCCTCACAGCAACCCTATGAGGTAAATGCTATTATTATCCCCATTTTATAGACAAGAAAACTGAAGCTGAGAAAGGTTAAGGGATTTGCCCAGGGTCACACAGCTAATGAATGACCAAGGCAGGATTTCAACACTAGTCTTCCTTACTCTAAGCCCATGACTCTATTAACTAGTCCACCTAGCTGCCTACATTTGCTTCCCTTTTTTTCTTTTAATTCAGAATTTAACGAACACCAAAAAGGACATTTCCATATACAAGGTAGAACAGAAAAAAGATTATATGTGAAATTATGAATCTTTGAGGTTGTTTTTTTTTTTGCTTCATGCATTTTACTTATTTTTAATTAATAGGCATTTATTTTCTCTCCCCTCATTGATTCTATCTGTTCAAAACCTTTTCAATTTTATATAGCCAAAATGATCCATTTTTTTCTGCTATGGTCTTCCCCATCCTTTGCTTTGTCATTAACACTTTCCATGCCCATAGTTGCAAAAGATATTTTCTTCCTTGCTACTCTAATTTGGTTTTTTATGCAACCTTTTATATTTAAGTCAAGTATCCACTTGAACTTATTATACTATATGGATCTTTGTCCAAGCCTGATTCCAACCAGACTACCTTCCAATTTTCCCCAAAAGCTTTTGTCAAATAATTAGTTTTTATCCAAGTATTTGAGGTTAATAGATTACTGAATGTTTGTGACTATGTTCATTTGTTTCTAAACACTGTGCACCCAATCTGTCCCCATGGATTGACTTCTTTGCTCTTTGACCTGTTTGAGATCTGGTACTAGTAGGTCCCCTACATTCTCCCTCCTTTTATTTCCCCACAATTTCCCCTAAGGTTCTTGACCTTTTGCACCTCTAGATGAATTTTGCTGTTTTTCAGCTCTCTGAAGAAATTCTGTGATACTTGTTTGGTATAATGCTGAATAAGTTAATTAATTTAGCTAGCATTGTGTTTTTTATTATATTGACTCAGCCTACCCATAAGCAATGAACATCTCCCCATTTATTTAGGCCTATCTTTATTTCTACAAGAATGTTTTGTAGTTCTATACATACAGTTCTTGTGTGTGTGTGTTGATAGGTACATTCCCTAGTATTTCATATATTCTATAGTTATTTTAAATGGAATTTCTCTTTTTATCTCTTCCTGCTTGATTTTGTTGATAAATACTGGTGATTTGTTATTTTATTTTATTTTATTTTATTTTACATCTTGTTTCTTTGCCAAATTTAATTGTTTCAATTAAATTTTAGTAGACTCTCTTGGGTTCTCTAAATAAATTATCACATCATCTGCAAAAATGATCATTTTGTTTCCCCTTTGCCTATGCTTATCCTCAATTTCTTTTTCTTGCTTGCTGTTACCAATGGCATTTCTAACACTATATCAAATAATAGACATCTTTGCCATTTACCATATTAAGGGAAGGTCCACTTATTTCTAGCCTTTTTGTTAAGGTTTTTTTAAATCAGAAGGTGTTGTAATTTCTTCTCTTTTTTTTTTTTGAAAATTATAACAAGATTTGCCATTCTTCAGTCTTTTGAAACATTTTCCATTTGCCGCAATCTTTCCAAGACCATTGATATTGACTCAGGAATGACATCTGCAACTTCATTATTGTTCTTGAGAAACTGGTAGGGCAAGTAAGTGTTATCTCCCTTCTTATCCTGGGAATCAACTACTGATCAGCCATTTTTATTCTGTCCCTTCTAATCCAAAGAACGTTCTGGTCTGGTCGGCAAAGCAAAACAAAATATGGGTCTATCCCTTGTTTGAGGCTCTTCTCCAATAAAGCTAAAACAAAGCAAAAGAACAAAATCTGACCATTTTTGTTATTCTTAGCTTTTCTTCCCATTTTGAGCTTTAGCCTTCTTGTCTTTCTTCTCTCAGGATGGAGCCATCCAGGAGCATTCTGGAGCCACCTTAAACTGGCTTATGAGAGAGCCAAATGTAAAATTTTCAGTGTGAGCTTTTATACCTCAAAAATTAGCAAATACTATAAATCAGGGCTTGATTTTTTTCCCTTTCTTGATCATCTAGATTTAAGAAAGCTATGGAGAAAATGTTAGTAAAATAGATTAAACTTTAAAGTGTACCATATGTATATCCTCCACTTCTATGCCCAGTGCTGAGTCTTGGGCTGCGTCTACTAGGGTCTGAGGGGAGGTGTTAGAATTATATTCCATGGAATCCCACCTATATTTTCTCTGAACCCTGTACAACCTGCTTTCCCAAAATGGAGGGTGGGTGTTAGACTCTTTCCAACTTTCCTATCTTCTGTCACAAACTCTAAAATGGCCCAGTCACTTCCTCCCATCATTGCTCTCACTTCAACCCCCAATAACCTGGTCTTCTAACCTGATGAGACTCAGATATAGAATATCGTTATCCCTTCCACATCAAGATTTTTCTCATTGTGGTTTTGATATGTCGTGGGTCAGCATAAGAAATTAAATGGGAATTTTGGGGGGGGATTTGCAGAAGCTATAGACAATATGTGAGAGCCAGCAGACAATACAGAGCCCATGATCAAATACTCAATCCAAATTTTACAAGAAGGTACTGCAAACATCCCATAAAAGAAAAAGAAAAAAACTGTAATTCCTTCTTTGGTATGAAGGGAGGGTCAAAAAATTTGATGTGGATTTTGCAGATCATGGGTGCCCTTAACCCTCTTGATTGTAGAAGAGATAAGTGTAGATTTCCCCCTTACTAAGTTGCAATGACAATGACAAGTCAAGACTCATTAGCTGCTCTGTCTGCTCTGGGCAGACTGAGCTCCAGCAGATACCAGTCCCCCAGCCCTGAAGTAGGACTAAGTGACCAGCCCTGGGCTAGGCTTAAGTGTCAGAGCATTTGCTAATAACAAGGACTCAGCCCTGTTCTAGGACCAAATACTTGGTCTGATGCTAGAACAAGTTCCTAACTGTCCTAGGACTAAGTGCCCAGCTTTGCTCTAATGTGAATGAACAGAAAAGCATTTATTAAGCATTTACTTTATGCTTAGAGTTCCTGCTTCAAGGAGCTGACATTTTAAGAGGGAAAACAACACAAAGAGGAGAGCTGCAGGGCAGATAGAAAGGTCCTGTGGTCCTGGGAATGCAGCAACAAGGCATATGTTAACTCACTTTCTTTAGCATCTTGTCATCGATTAAAAAAAACAAAACAAAACAAAACCCTATCGGTTTCCAACAATGAAACCTTTGATGGTGCCAAGGACTTCAGTTGTGAGACCTTTCTTTTCTGGGTCTTCAGAAGCTATGATCTGCGGAGTGCTTGGCTCATGGTCCAGCAAGTCCAGCTGCTATTCCCCAGTGGGCCCTCATCTCAGAATCCTTGAGCTGTCTCCACTCAGGTCTGAGACTCAGCATGGGCTGTAGTGCCTACACAACCAGTTCCCAGAACCAGTCCCAAAAGGGTTGCTGCCCTAAACTGTAGCTTTACGGATTGGGCGACAAGAAGAGTCAGTGGTCTGGACAGTGTACTGTTGTTCCCAGGGTTCTTGGGCTTACCCACTTGTCCATGGCAGTTGCTTGGTGGTTGATGGTGGGTGGTGGTGGTGTGGATGGCAGGCCCTTTCTCTATAAGGGTTGGTCCCCTCTATGATGGCTGTGGGCCCAGCCTAGAAGCAGAGCCTGTGGTCTGGAGGGTGCTGCTCTTCCTGGGACTCTTGGCCTATCCCCACCAGGGTTTGACAGGAGATGGTGGCAGTGGTCTTACCTGCCTAACATGTGCCATCCCTGTCTTTCCCTTAAGGTGCCTTGCTACTTCAACTAAATAAGCTGCTATATACTAGTACTAATTGCCCAGGCACCATCCTAATGCTAAAGAGTCAGTCTTGAGCTATAACTGAATTACTGGTCATATAACAGGACTAAATGCCCCAGCTTTCTGCCAGGGCCTAAGTGCCAAGTCCTGCATTAAAACTATGTGCTTAACCCTGACCTTAGACTCAGGCCTGGGCCCCGTGCCTAATGACCTCAGAGGTCCCTTCCAACTCTAAATCTATAATCCTATGATCCTATTACTATGTGCTCAGCCCTATAATAAGATTAATTGCCTGGCCTTATGCTAGCATTAAGGGCCTCTCACTTATGCTAGTACTAGGTGCCCAGCTTTGTGCCAGGCACAAAGGCCTGACCCTGAGCTAATATAAACTGAGTAGTCCTAGTTTAATACTAACTGCTTAGACCTGTGTAGGTCCTAAGTTCTGTGCCCTGTACTAGAACTAAATTCCCAACATTGTTCCAATACTAAGTGCCTAGGAATATATTGATACTGAGAGTCTAAAGGCCTAGGCCTGTAAAAATATATATTAAATATATGCCCTGTATTATATGCCCAATTACCTAGTCCTGTCTCTGAACTTACACATATTGGGTCAAATCTTGGGAATTCAACCCAAATTTATGTCTAGATCTCCAGCAATGTGAGTAAAAAGGTTCCCAGTTCCCATATAAGCATTCAAGGTAGTAATGCATATATTGGGTATAGGACAGCCTTTATTCCCCTCCACAGAAAATGCAAAAAAAACAACAAAAAAAGATCCACAGCAGTCTGTAATCAGTCAAAATTCCTTTTTCTTTTCCAGTAGGTCTGAATTTCACCCCAGGGACTATAGTCTTTCAGAGCCATAATGTCACCCTATGGTTTGGAATCCCCTTGAAAGGGAAACAAATGAGGTGTTGGAAAGGCAACCTCCCAATATTGTAGTAAATTTTACTTTCCTCCTAGAGCCTCACATAGCATCTAATCTACTGAGAGCTTGGACTCTCCATGGGAAGGAAAATGCAATTGGGGGTGCTAGATAGGCAACCCCCTTCCTGTCAGAGCTACACTGTCTAGATACCTCATATGAATAGCAGAGGACAAACTTCAGGTTTATCATTTTGTCGTAACATGACTTAGACTCTCCTGTTGCTCTTCTAGACCTGGCTATCCTATATGAGATCCTCTCTTCCCCAAGAGGCTAGCCCTGCCCAGGAACTCCTCTCCATTTTCTCTAGAAATCTGGATCCCCAAACTTTGTGTCCAGAAACTTTTTTCTCTCCCTATGGATAAAAGTACATGCCATTTCCATGTGCCTCTGTCCTAAGGTAGCTCCCAGGGCCTACATCCTCTTTTTAACTCTGTTGCTTCTAAACATAATACCTGGAGGGAGGAAGAATCAGAAAAGGCCCTCTTTTAGGAGATGATATTTGGACTGAGCCTTGAAGGGATCTAGGGATACTAAGAAGTAGGAGTGAGGAAAGTGATGGAGGTTCTTAGAGGACATTGTGTCCCCTACTTAATTTTACAAATGGGAAAAATGAGGCATAGTGGTTAAATGCTTTGCTCAAGGTCACACAGTAAGTTACCTTATACAGGGTGGTATTTTAACTCAGGTCTTCCTGACTGTGAGCTCAGTGCCTTGCTCGATATACTACATTGCCTGCCATGGTATGGTCATTGCAGTATACCTCAGATCACATGAACAGAAAGAGGAAATAAATGAAGTAGAATAGATAGGGCTTTACAGCTGATTGAATATTGGGGCGGGAGGAGGAAAATGAAGAGTTGAAGGTAAATTCTAGAATGCAAATCTGGGTGCCTGGAAGAACCATAGTGATCTCATTAGAAACAGAGAAGTTTGGAGGAGGGGTGGGTTTTAGAGGAAAATGAGGTCTATTTTCAACATGCTGAATGGAGAGACAATGGTAGAGTGGAAAGTATTTAGATTCAGAATCGAAGATCTGGGGTTCACATCCCTGCTCTGCCACTTACTCAGCTGTGAGACCTTGAACAAGTCACCAGCCCTAGAAGTCCCTCAGTTTTCTTATCTGAAAAATAAAGTCAGTCAGCCTAGATGGCTTCTGAGGTCCCTTCCAACCATCATCCAATGAGTGCCTATGGGACATCCAGAATGTCCAGTAGACAATTCAAGATGAATACCTGGAGAACATTTGGGTAAAGATCTTGGGGGTTATTTTTGGAAAATTTTTAATTTTTCTTTTTGGTTCCAAATTCTCTTTCTTCTTCTCCCCTCCCCCACCCACTGAGAAGGCAAGAAATATGACATTAGGTAAAGATCAATGGAAAGTGTAAGAGATTCTGTCATTGGTTCATACTACAATGCTTCCTCCACATGACTAGGAGTGTGATGCTCCTTAAGTGCATATTTGGTCATCTTCTCCCACGCCAAACTTTAATGGCTCCATTCTGCTCCTAGGATAAAATAGAAACACTGTTTAGTTTTTAAACTCCTTTACAGTGAAGCTCTAACTTATCTTTCTAGCTTACCCATACACATGCACATGCACACACATTCAATACACATACATGTACACATAAATATGCATGTACATATACAATGTCCCATTGGACAACTCGTATGATTTATCCAAAATGACCAGCTCTCTGTCCCTCAAATAGGACATTCCATCTCTTGTCACTGAGCAGTGTCTTTGCAGAGGCCTAGAATGCACTCTCTCCTTATCTGCCCCTCATAGAATCCCTCTTTCTCTTTTTTTTTTTTTTTGGCTTTTTGGTGAGGCAATCGGGGGTTAAGTGATTTGCCCGGGGTCACACAGCTAGTAACTGTCAAGTGTCTGAGGTTGGATTTGAATTCAGGTGCTCCTGATTCCAAGGCCAGAGATCTATCCACTGAGCCACCTAGCTGACCCCTCTCTTCTTTCAAGAAGCCTTCAAGCCCTACCTTCTACATGAAGATAGTCTTCATCCCCTCAACTGCTCATGTCTTTTCCCCTAATTATGTTGTGTTCACCTGTCTTCTATTTATTCCTATTTATGAGAGGCAGCAGGGCATCATGAATAGAGAGTTGGCCTTGGGGCTAGGAACATCTGGCTTTCAAGTCCCACCTCTGACCTTACTGGCTCCATGACCCCAGGCAGTCCACTTAACCTAGTGCTGGAGAGATGATGGTGCCTAACTTTTTTGTTCTGTGAACTCTTCTACTAAAAAAAAAATTGTTCTGAATTCATAGGGTAATTTAATATACTAGTGATAATGTTCTTTTAGATTTTTTCATTTAGTTCTTATAATAACTACAATGAGAATTTTTGTCCCCAAAAGCTCCAAATTAAAATTTACACTACGTAATGATAAAATATAACATTTTATTGCATACATAATTATGAAGATCAAATATAAAATTATAAACCTAATTATAAAATGATAGCAAATATTTTGTGTGAAACATTCTACAATAATTAAAAGACGTAACCCAGCAAGACCTCAAATGCTTATTATTATCTGCAAGACTTCATATTAAATTTCATTCGACTAAAATTGTTTTCAACAAAATTTACAAATTTTTTTGAACATAGCTATAATTTTTAATGAAATAAGTTACAACTTGGAAGACATTTAAATTCCATAATATTAGTAGATAAACTTAAATTTGATGATGGACTTTTTTATTTGAATGAGGTTTAGATATTTGCCTTAACATCAAACACAGTCTTAAATCTTATTCTAGGTCGAGAATTTTTCTGTATTTTGATTTAAAATGAGGATTAAATTAAAATGCTCAGTCACACAAATATTTGATAGAAAGTAGTAGGAGAGTTTTATAAGCTCTCTTGCTGAGATGAAAATTCATTTAAAAAAATTTTTAGCTACATAACCAGTCAACAAGAATGAATAGCTAGTTGTGAAATAAAATATTCACTTCCCTATTGGCTAACGACAAGCACTGTATTAAATGATAAATGTACTTAAAGTTCAATTGCATATATTGCTTCATTATTTTAACAATGTATATATACATACATATATATATGTATATATATATGTGTATATATATATATATATATATTTTTTTTTTTTCCCATTCATTGGGAATGGTTTGTTCTCGAATGTTGAACCATTGTGTTGGTTTAGAAACAATTTGATGATGGGTTGAGAAACAGAAAGAATTGCACTTAAAAGCAGTCAAACCACCATTGTTGTGCATATGATCACGATGATTGTCAGTCATTGCAAAAACAAACCTATAATGCTTCAAACATGCACATGCTTGTTGTCACAAAGAAAAAATACATTTGTAACATAATAATATAAGCTAACCTTTGAAAAGAAAGAATCTCTTCAAATGTGACCTTCTCTTCTACCACTGGCACACTAGCTACATTCTTGTAAAACTCTACTAAACGACTGACCAGGGTCGCCAACCAGTTCATTTGAAAATACACCAGGTAGAAGAATAGCAACATAAGTGGATGACAAGTTTGTCAGAAAACAGCCTTAATACTGCAATGAGAAATAATATAAGGTTTGTTTCTGCAGAACATTTGTGATGGTCCATGATGGTTTCAAGATGGCTTTTAATTAGCATACTCATTAATCATGATATTTAAATAGCTCGATATTTGCTCAGCAAAAAAGCGAATGTTTGTAACATCTTGATCATATGATTACCAGCTGATGAGGTATGACTATAGGGTAACAGAGGGGAATGAGGTAGCTACTCTGGTGCAGTACACAGGACACAAATGAGGGTATATGCACCTGAATCTGACCATCCACTGAGAACTGGTTTGTGTTTGAATTCTGAATCCTTATGTTGGTTTGGAAACAATTCAATGACAGGTTGAAAGACGGAAAGAATGCATTGCACTTAGAAGTAGTCAGAGTTTGATGTAATTGTTGTGCAAACACCAAAATTGTTGTGCACACAATTATGATGGTTGCCAATCATGCAGAAACAAATTTTGGACAATATCTTTTGACAATTTTTATAATTGGACAATTATTTACTACCTAAGGTGCTTTGAATGAGTTTTCATTTATTTTCATTTAATTTAATTTTCAGTTACGCATTCTCTCCCTTCCTCCTCCCCCTCCTCCACTCACTCAGAAGACAATGAAAACAAAATCTGTTACAAATATGTATAGTTGTGCAAAATGAATTCCCACCTTAGCCATGTGAAAGTAAGGAAGGAAGGAAAAAAGGAAGGGAGGGAAGGAGGGAAGTGGGGAGAGGGAGGAAAAAAGGAAAGAGGGAAGGGAAGTGCTGGAGATATAAAAATAAGAAAATGAGCCATTTCCTACTCTCAAAAAGTTTACATTCTAATGGGGGAGGGGAGACAATACATAAAGGGAAGATGAAAAGTTTGCATATTGGGAGGAGTATGACTATTTCAGTCAGGGAATCACCAGTCATTTAGTCAGCCTCAGAGTGGAGTCATCCTTAGCAAGGCATGACTTGTCTCCCTTGATAGAATAGCTCATTGAGATTTGGATGATTTCATTCTTTCTGTCTCCAGCACCTAGCACATTGGCACAGAATGGGCACTTAATGCTTCTTGGTTGATTAATTGATGGATTAATTGCTGAGTTCAACAAAGAGATCACCATTGAGGCATGGAAGAATAATGCAGTAGCAAGAGGAAGTTTCAGTTATCTAGTCTCCTACTGAAGAATTCTCTCAAGAACAGAGCAGTTAGTACTTTTTTGACTTGACTTAAGGATCATTTCATCCTTTAAAAGGTAGAAGAAGGGAGAAGGGGAAATTCTATTCTGGATCTATTTTGCCAAAAGGGAGGAATTCATTGGTGAGATGGAAATGTCAGGAATCTTGGAGGAAAGTATTCACTACATCTTAGAATTTGTGATAGAGGAGAGAAAAGTTGAGAATGATCAAATTTGTGTTCTAGATTCTGTGAAAGCGGATTTCAAAGCATTCAGAGAAAGGATAGGAAGGGACTCATGGACTATAATTCTAGGTGGGATGGGAAACTCAAGAATGAAATTCTGAAGACACAACAAGAAATAATTCCAATGAGGGGAATAAATGGAGTTGTTCACTAAAACTGATGTGGACACACCAAGAACTCACCAACCTAATTTACATTTCTAAAAGACACATACAACAGAAGCAAACAAGAGCAAGTAACAGAATAAATACAAAATCATGGCACGCTTCTGTAAGAATAGTGTCAAGAGTATGAAAACTCAGAATCAGTCAAGGTGAATGAGGAAAGCTAGTGGGAACAAAAAGGATTTTAGGCACACTGGGGAAAAGAGGAGAATCAAAGAGGTGATAAGACCCCTGGTCAGGATGTATGGGACAATAAACCATAGGAAATAGTTAGAGCTACTCAATTGTTACTTTGCTTCTGCCAAGGAAAATGATCTTTGGATTGGAAAGGGCAGAATAAAAATAGCAAATAGGGAGTTGATATGCAAGAAAAGTGAAGGGATAGTAAGAGAGTACTTAGCAGCCTTCAATGAGTTCAAGTCACGGTCTGAGATGAAGGACATTCTTAGGTTCTTTTGGTTTAGTCATCGCCAGTGATGGCTAAAAGACAGCGGAGAATGGGAGCTGCGCTGCAGGACTGGAGAAGGGCAAATGTCCTTCATTTTCCAAAAGAGAAAGACGAGCTCATATCCGACAAACATTAAGCTAGTATACTGAATTTTGACACGTGACAAGAATCTGGATTATGTTCATGGAAGGGGTGGTTCATGAAGACCTCCAAAATCAATGGTGATCACAAAGAACCCCCATAGCTTCCTCAAAAACAGGTCCTTCCCGACTTCCCTTTTCCCAAGTAGTGTTACTGAGCTTTGGCACATGGCCACATCACCCAAGATGGAGGCATCCACATGGGAAACACAACGGCCTTGCTTCTCGGAGAAGGGATTCTGCCGTCCCCCTTACCACGTGAGTGGGAGTAGCCTCTTTCCATTGGTTGTGTAGCCGGAACTAGTTGCGTCTTTAAAACTAACGGACACAGCGAGTTTCTCGTTCTTTCTTTCCGGTAGCGCCCAGGAGTGAAGGTCTTGTTTGCCCGCAGCACGGGTACTGTGCACTAAGCTGGGTGGGGGAAGGGTCACCTTCCCCTTCCCCTTCTGTCCTGTGGCCCTGAAAAAAGAGCTCAGGGCTTTGGTTATCTGTTCTTTTCAATTCTGGGTGCTGGGAGTGGTGAAGTTCCCGGACCTAGGAGCTCGAGTCATGGAGATCTTAGAGCCAGGATTCCAGGACGTTGCCGGATGTTGCCACCACCCTAGCAGGAAGCCATTAGAAGCCAGGGACACAAGCCCAGGGGGCTTCAGAATTGTAACTTGATGGGACTGATGCTATATAGGAATTGACCTAAGCTGCGAACCTAATGGATTCCCTTCCATTTCCTGTTCCCAGAGACAGAATGGGTCACATCTTCCAAGGTAGGTGTTTGGGAGAAAATGTGTGTTTGTTCTTACTATATCTTCGAAGTCAGTTTTCCTCTGTAAAAAAGGTAATCCCCCTAAAAATGAGGGAACACTCTTTTGGGGGCTTTAGCCCATGGTAGAGACTAGATAACTCCCAAACCGCTTAAAAGTACTGGAGAACCATGGAGGAGGGGTGCAGTGTAACCTACCTGGCCTTCCTAGACTCCATTAGCGGATTGCCTACAATAGCCAATGTAAAACCATAGTAAAACGTTTGACAGATTATTGCAGAAAAGGAAAGGTATGTGGTAGATGCCAGCACCAGCACAGTTGGGTGGATTTTAAACTACTGAATATTCAAACCTAAAATTATCAACTTTTGAAGGAGGCCTTGGGTAGGCTGTGTCTGGGATCTGTGCTACGCTGGCCCGGTACTTTTTCACATTTGGTCAGTGACTTGGATAAAGATGGAAATACAAACCTGGGAGGGACAGCTAACACACTGAATTGCAAAGTTAAGATTTTCAAAGATCTTCATAGATCAGAACCAGAGTTTAAGATGTAGGGCTCCCGGAAATCACTTGGCATGTATTTCCTATTTCATTTTCCATGTATATTTTGTTCCATGCCCCCCACCCCAAGTTCCTTGAGGGCAGATACTGTTCTGTTTTTGGCCTTGTATTTCCAGAACCTACCACAGTGCTTGACACATAGGTGGCTTGTCAAATTGAATGAATTGGATTGAAACCCTGCTTTGCCACTTACTCCCTGCAAATCTTGGTTAAATAATGGAACTCCTCTTGTCTTTTAATTTGCTCATCTGTAAACTCTGAATCTGGGATCCAATTAAACTCTGGGCTGAACTGAATAAATGAAATCTAATATGGATCAACATAAAACCTTCCACTAGGTTTTCTCCCTACTCACAAAAAAAACCCCAAAAAACCCAACCCAACCCCAAACCTAACTTTGCAAGTACCAGATGGGGGTGGGGGTGGGGCTAGACAACAGTTCAGCTGAAAAGGATCTGGGGGTTGGACCGAAAGCTCCATATGAGTCAACAGTCAAGGTGGCTGCCAAGAAATCATCATTAAGAGAGGCAGAGCTTCCAGGATTAAAGAGGTGATTGTTGCATTTTCTAATGCCCTGGTTGTGCCACATCAGAAGTATTGTGGTCACTTCTGGGAGTCACCTTTTTGGAAGGACAGTGACAAGCTAGAAAGTGTCCAAAAGAGGGCAACCAGGATTTGAATCCAACTGCATAAAGAAGGGTTGAAGGCACAATTCTGGCAGATTCATGATGAAAAATGCTGCTCGCCTTCTGACAGGTCATGGATTCAGGGTTCAAACTGAGACATATTCTTAGATGTGGTCACAGAAGAATTTGTTTTGCTTGATTATATATATTTGTAAAGGGATTTGTTTTTTCTTGCTTTCTCCATGGGAGGGGGAAGTTGGGGAGGTGGGAGAGAGTTTTGAGCTAACAGTAAAATGAAATTGAATTTAGAATAAAAGCAAGATTGAAGGAACTAAGGATTTTGAACTTGGAAGATAGAAGAGTATAGAGGAGAGGTAGTGGGCACATGATACCATGTCCAGGTATCTGAAGGGATGTGAGGTGGGAGAAAGGATTAGGCTTGTTCCGTTTGCCTCCATAAAGTTGATGGGTAGAGCAGGGGTGGGGAACCTTCAGCCTCGAGGCCACATGTGGCCCTCTAGGTCCTCAAGTGGGGCCCTTTGATTGAATCCAAACTTCACAGAACAAATCTGTTCACAAATTTGTTTGTTGAAGAAGAACAAATTTGTTCTGTGAAGTTTAGTTTCAGTCAAAGGGCCACACTTGAGGATCTAGAGGGCCACATGTGACCTTTGCAAAGAGACAAGTTGAGGCTTGATGCCAGGAAAAAACCACATACATATAAGCTCATGAAAATTAGTGGAATGAGCTGCTTTTGGAGGTGATGAGCTCCCCTTCCTCAAAAGTATTCAAGTAAAGTCTGGAAGACCATTTGTTGGACTAAATGGCCACAGAGATCCCTTTGAATTCTGAAATTTGGGGGTTCTGCCTCACCACGCCTTCGCCTTGGTCTCTGTGCCCAGTTCTTTACGAAAGACTTCCTATGTGGTCCTAAGTGTCCAGCAATTTCCTTGAACCAAGTTCTGACCCTGGGCTGCCGCTAAATATGCAGTCAAGGCTGAATGCCCTGCCCTGAAGCGCCTGCCTGGTGAATGGGACAGTAGATAGAGTGAGCCAATAACTTAGAGTCAGAAAGTCCTGGGTTCAAATCCAGCCTCAGACACTTACTGGCTGTGTGGCCCTAGGCGAGTCACTTCACCTGTCTGCCTCTGTTTCCTCATCTGTAAAATGGGGATAATAACACTTATTTCCCAAGGTGGCTGTGAGGATCAAACGAGATCATATTTGTAAAGTGCTTACCAACCCGTAAGCTCTATATAAAGTAGCAGCAGCAGCAGTAGTAGTAGTAGTAGTAATAGTTGTTGTTGTTGTTGGTGGTGGTGGTGGTGGAGGTTTTTTATGGATATTGGGGTCCCTTCTAGTTTTTTCGAAGCATTTATTAAGTGCTTACTATATGTCAAGAGTGGGGCAGCTAGGTGGTACAGTGGATAGACCACTGGGCCTGGAGTCAGGAAGACTCATCTTCATGAGTTCAAATCTGGCCTCAGACACTTCCTAGCTGTGTGGTCCTGGGCAAGTCACTTCACCCTGTTTGCCTCAGTTTCTTCATACATAAAACGAGCTGGAGAAAGAAATGGCAAACCACTTCAATTTTCTTACCAAGAAAACCTCAAAATGGGGTCACGAAGAGTTGGACATGACTGAACAACAGCATTTGCCAAGAGCTGTGCTAAGCACTTTAGATATTGCTCAGGCCCTTGGCACATCATTACCCATTTGGCCACCTACATGGTATTGAGCTATGAAAAATGAAGGAGGGTACTAAAGACATTTCATTAAACAGATGCTCGTTGGTCAGTCATTTCTGTTGTGTCCAACTCTTCATGACTCCATTTGAGGTTTTCTTGGCAAAGATACTGCAGTGGTTTACCATTTCCTTCTCCAGCTCATTTTACAGATGAGGAAACTGAGGCCAACAGGGTGAAGTGACTTACCTTGGATCATACAGCTAGGAACTGTTTGAGGTTGGATTTGAACCCAGGTCTTCCTGACTCCAGGCCACTGAGTCACCTCCCCTAAACAGACACTTAGAGATGCTTAAATGCTTACTATGCACAAAAGCTGGTTTGGCTGGAAGGCTAGAGGCTGCATCTGCTTAGCACTTCTGAGAATATGGTCCTGAAGAGGATTTGAGTTTATTCAAGCTTGACTAATTGAGACAGAGCTGCTTTGAAAGTACTCTTGGCTATGCTACATCTTATACTGGGTTCTTAGCACTTTCCAGGCCTGTGTGAGTACCAAGGCCTTGCTCCATGCTGAGACTAATGCAATTCAACAAATGTACATTCTGTGGGAAGCATTGTGCTCAATCCCCAGCCCTACCCTGGGACCTAGTGTCCAGTCCTGGGCTGTTCTGCAGTGCCCACCACTATGGGAGCATCATGAGGCCTCCTGTGAATTAGACTCCATAGTATGTTGTAGTGGTTAGAGCATTGGACCCAGAGTCAGGCAGGCCTGGGTTCAAATCCAGCCTTTGTCATAACCTCTCTTTTCTTTCAATTGAGGACAGGGTTGCTATGAGGCTCGGATGACCTAATGGACATAAAATGCTTTGGAAACCTTAAAGTGCTATTTCAATTTCAGTTCTTTTTATTGCTACTCTAAGCTCTATTTGGCTGGATTTTTCTTTCCTCTGCATATTCTAGTCATCTCTTGGTGCCAAATTTCAATTGCCAGACTGCTGAAGCATCAAATTGGACAGCTTTTGCCTGGCTTGTTGGCCCAGAGCAGGACGAGAACTGGAATGATTTCCTCTTTTTTTTTTTATCGGACTTTGAAAGTGGAGTCCTGGAATCAGGGGTGTGGTGGTAAATGTTTAACAACTGGCTCTCCAAATACACACACATAGGACAGACTTTTTGGTTTAATCTGCAGTATTAACATTTTCTCCATTACTTTCTTAGTTCTACACAATTAGCAAAACAATTAATCAAACCCTGGTTTGTTGCGATTGTCAATTTCTAAGGTGTGATTGCTCACCCTGAAAATTTAACGATTGGCTCTTGTGAGCTGGTTTGATCTGGTTCCAGCACGTCCCTCACTGGAAAGGTTCTCAAAAGAACTGCAAACTATAACAGTCATATGAAAGAATGCTCCAAATCGAAAACAAACAACTCACTCCCAGCAAATTGGCAAAAATGATGAAAAATGGGAATAGCTAGTGTTGGAGGGGCTATGGGAAGACAGACATGCTAATAAATGATGACATTGTGGATTGGTCCAAGCATTCTGGAAACCAATTCGAATTTATCCTAAGAAAGTGACCAAAATGTCTATACCCTTTGGACCCAAAGATTCAGTTGCTGGGGATATACTCTAAGGTGGTCAATGAGAAAAAGACTCTCTATACAGCACATTATGCGGACGTAAAGAACTGGAAACAAAATAGGTGTTGATCAGTTGTGGAGAGACGAGAGAAATTGCAGTATGTGAATGTTGATGGAATATCACCAAGCTCTGTAAAATGTAATGATAAAGACCAAGAATTGATGCAGAGTGAAATCAGCAAAACCAAAAGAAGAATATATACCTGATGACCACAGCAATGTCAATGGAAAAAACCTCAACAAATCCATTGAAACTGAAGACCATGAAATTTAATTGATTTGTGATTCCACTCTCCATAGAGGCTCTCCCAAACCTTTCCAGCCCTCCTCAAATGCCCCATGGCTCCCCTCCCCCTCCGCTCTTAGATGAGAACCTCATCTGCAAGATGGGAGCCATTCACCTTGAGCTCCCTCTTGTCTTCTTCACCACATATCCCATCATGCATGCATCTGGATGCCTTATGCCATTATCTCCTCCTTCACCTCTGACTCACATGAAGGTCTTTCTCCTTATCGACGCAGACCCCTCCACATGCACCAGTGATCCCATTCCATCCTTCTCTTTTCCACTCTCTCACTAATCTTCAATATCTCCCTGTCTACTGACTGCTTCCCTATTGCCTTCAAACTTGCCCATGTCTCCCCTATTCTCAAAAAAACCCTCATTTCATCCATCTATCCCTGCTAGTTATCATCCTCTCTCCATCATGTGGCTAAACCCCTTGAGAAAGCTATCTGTAAGTGGCTCCATGGCCTTTCATCTCGCTTTCTTCTTCACTCTCCACAATCTGCCTTTTGATATCATTGTACAATTTAAAGTACTCTCTCCAAAATTACTAACAATCTTTTCATGGAGAAATCTAATGGCCTTTTCTCAGTCTTCCTCTTTCTTGACCTCTCTGTAACCTTCGATCACCCTCTTCTCTTTGACATTCCCTTCTCTGGGTTTTCTGATAACTGCTTTCTCCTTCTCCTCTTTTTCCCTGTCTGAATATTCCTTATCAGTCTCCTTTGCTAGATTTTCATCAGATCATGCCCACTAATCATGAGTGTCCACCAAAGTTCTTTCCTTCTTTTCTTCCTCTATATTAATTCACATGGTGATTTCATCAGATCCCATGGATTTAACTATAATATCTATGCAGATGATTCTCAGATCTCTCTGGGTTCAAAAATCCAATCTAAATGACCTCTGTCCTTGCTCTCCCAGATTGAGATCTGCTATACCTTCCCCCTTAGGGTCCTAGGGGCACCCCTAAGGGTTTTGGACATCTGTTCTGTACCCCCATCTGCTCAAGTCCTCAGTGGCTGCGTTTCCCTTACTATTAAACCAGTAAATGGTTCTGTGCAGGCATTTAACATCAATTAGCTTTTATAAAGAGATATTTACTTGAAATGTATAGCAGTGATAAAAGTATAAATATTTCCCTTAAATACTTTGGAGGCATTTCTTCCCCTTTCCCACTTTAGTCACTGAGGAGAGTGGACACAGCTTCTATATAACATTCATCCCACCAGGTTCTAGTCCAGATACATCACAGCTTCTGAATGTATCAGATGGGTCCTCATCTCAGCTATCACTAGGCTAGGTCCCAAAGGTCACACCTAAAGGTCAATCCTTACTCTTCTAGACACTGATACCAAGATGGCTGCAAACTTAGATGCTGGGATGACGAGATACCCAGATACTTGCTCTCCTCAAGATCTGAGGCTCTAGCCCTTACACCCATGATGGAAAAGAACAAATTCAGAGACCAAGGATCCAGGCCCATTTTTTTATAGAGCCACATGTTGGCCTTAGTTGGATGGGCCCAAGGCCTCTCCCCTTATAGTATTGTCTCTCAATGGGCTCTGTCAGCGAAGGATTTAAACTATGAGCGGCCAAAAGAATAGCCAAGGCCAACTGGGGCCTTTTTGAAAATGTTCTTGGTTTTTGCTACAATTAAAAAGACTCCTCCCAACCTTGTAGTTAGTAGATAAGAAGCAGTTATAGAATATCTCCAATGCTACATGGTGTCTCTATTATATGCCATCATGACTCTCCAGGAAGTAGGCTTTTAGGCCTTTCCCAGGTAAGGGATTCATTCCATCCAAGCCCAGTGTTACACTCTTTAAAAAAAAAAAAAAAAAGAAAAAAAAAACAACAACAGTGAAATAGAGTGAGATGCCAGGAAGTGCTTCTCTAAAGAGACATTTGGGTAAGACCAGGAAGACATTGAAGAAGATGACGAATTGGAGGAAATGGAGATCTCAGACCTTACTAGGAGGAAAGGAAAGGGGTGCTTCTGTAGGGGGCTGTTAGATCTGACATCATTCATTTTATCTTCATTGTAATGAGGAGTGAGTCTCAGAGAATTTCTATTTCGGAGTCTACTCAGGAAGTCTCCGGGCGGTTAACCTTGCCTGCTGAGCACTTTCGTTCATTTTGATTCTGCTTTAGAGAAATGTAACTTAACCTGTACATGAGTGAATAATCGATCTATCAATAAGCACTTAGTAAGCTATGCTGGGTGTTGGGGATGCAAAGAAAGAAGTGAATGGGTCCCTGCCTTCAAGCAGTTTACATTCTAATGGGGGAGAAAACATGCATGCATATGACTATAGAGAATGCATATAAAATGCATGCAAGGTAGTTTGGAGTGGAGTGCTCTAGCAGCTCAGGGGGTTGGGTAGAGGCTTCATGAAGCAGATGGAGCTTGGGCTGAACCTTGAAGGAACCTAGGTGTTCCAAGAGGTGGAAGTGAGCAACAGCCTCATTTCTGGCACTAGAGATGATAGTAGTAGAGATGCCCGCTGGATGGGAGAGGGATCATTTGTATGCAGAACAGTAGGAGGCCAGTATAGCTGGAAGGCAGAGTTGGAGGAATGAAATAATGTGTTAAAAAGAAGAGGCCAAGTTGGGAAGATTTTCAAATGCCAATCAGAGGAGTTAGTTTATGCTTGTTCCTTGAAGCAACAGGGGACCAGGTGAGTTTATTGAGTAGAGAACTGACATGATCAGACCGTCATTCAGAGTTGAGAAGGGGATTAGAATCTCAGTGGAATAGGGTCAAATACCTGCCAAATAAATTACAATTATCGCCAAGAACATATTCATACTCCTTAGACGGGGCAGGGTCAGCCAGATGGCACAGCACATACAATGCCAGGCCCGAGGTCAGAAGGACTCATCTTCCTGAGTTCAAATCTGGCCTCCGACACTTCCTACCTGTGTGACCCTGGGCAACCCTGTTGGCCTGTTTCTTCATCTGTAAAATGGGCTGGAGAAGGAAATGGCAAACCACTCCAGTGTCTTTGCCAAGAAAACCCCAAATGGAGTCAGGAAGAGCCAGACACAACTGAAATGTCTGGACAACAGCAGACTAGGCAGTGATCAGGGTTTTAACACCAACAGGAAAAGGTTGAATGTGCAGGAACCCAGCTTTGTTTCATCTGGGGGTGTGCAGAGGGACTGAGAGGAGCTCCCTGACTTTCAAGGGTTGGATTAAAGAAGGAGTTGGGAGCTGGATGGCTTTAGCAGAGATTGTTCTGGGTAGCTATTCCAACCCTCCCTCTACATCTTACTGCCAATGGAAAGCAGGTGCTTCCGGGAGCAGTCCCCCTTATGCAGTACCATGTGGGCCACAGGAGATGTGTAAGACATGGCTCATGCCTCAAGGAGTCTGCATAGGGAAATAACAGCACCCATCCATCTAGATCCAAGGAAAGTTACAATTGCAGACCATAGGTGCAGAGGGCCAAATGAGCATTACAGTTAAGTTCCCTAGGAATTCAAAAGAGGAGGAGACAGCAATCAGTGAAGGCATCCCAGAGTAGGTGAGCCTTCAGCTGGACTTTGAAAGACAGTAAAGACTTCATGAAGTGGAAAGAGGAGAGAGAGCATGCCAAGGAAAGCTGAAAGCTGCATGCCAACGTGTGGAGCCAGGGACCATTTGAAAAAAGGGGAGGGTTGTTATCCTCAATTCAAAGTCTCCAGTGGGAAGGGGATGGCAGCCTTGACTAAGTCTGAGGAGTTTTGACTTTGTCCTGTGGGCAGTGGGGAGCCATTGAGGGGTTTTGAATGTGAATGAAGTTTAAAGGAATATCCCAATGGCAACTGTGTGCAGTATGGAAAAGAAGGGAATGGTCTTATAGGGGGAGACCAGTGAAGAAGTAATCACCATAGTCCTGGTGAGAGAAACCAAGCTAAACTAGAGTGGTGATTTTGGGAGTGGAGAGGAGGGACCAGATGGGAGAGAGGTCGTGGAGGGAGAATCCACAAGATTTGGCCACTGATAAGGGCAATGGGAAGGTGTTGTGGAAAAAAACACTGGCTCTCACTACTGTCCTTTTGTCAGTTTCTCACTCTAGGCTTCAGTTTCCTTATTTGTAAAATGAGGGTACTGGATATAGATATTATCTATGGTTCCTTCCAGTGCTGTGTCTATAACCCTATGATTAAATGAGGGAGAAAGAAGAATTCAGGAGCTTTTTATCATTCTATCTTTCCTTCTGCCATGTGACCCCTAAGCCTATTCTTCATCCTCACTGTGGTCCTCAATCCCTCCACCCTTCAGTTCTTTCCTAAGCCAGCACTCCTGTACTGTCTACATTCTCCCCCTTCCCCATCTTGACCCCTTAATGAACCAGCTGAACTCTATACTGTTCCCTTCTCTCAAACCCAATGCCCCTCCATCCCCGACCATATCTCTCACCAAGCCTCAGCCATGGATTATTACTCCCACCATCTGCTGCTCTAATTCCTATTCATGTGCGGCTGAACAGAGCTAGGAAAAACGACAAAGCTCTACTGCCTGGGCCTACTACATATTTATATTTTATAATCGCAAATAGGCACTGGCTGTAATAAGGCAATGCTTTCATACCTCCTTGAGTGATTCTCTGTCCTCCTCAACACCGCCACGTTTGCAACCCTTTTCTCCTTTCCTCAAGCTTCTCCCACATCTCTCAGTGGAAAACCTTGACTCATACTTTGCTGGAAAAAAAATGGAGACCGTTCAATGAGAGTTCCCTCTTCTCTCCTTCTCCTCAGTCACTGAGATGCCTTCCCCTACCATCTCCTCCTTCTGTGCTGGCTCACATGAAGAGATGGCCCTTTTTGCCAAGTCTAACCCTTCTACATGCACCCTTGACACACCCCATCCCATCTTCTCCAGTGGATTGTCACCCTTGGTACATCCCATCCTGTCTTCAGTGGATTGTCACCCTTGGTACATCCCATCTCGTCTTCCCCAGTGGATTTTCTCTGATGCCATTTCACTCTCTCATTAACCTTCAGCCTCTCCACGTCCACTGACTCCTTCCCAGCTGCCTACAAACATCCCCATGTCTCCTCCATCTGCAAACACCCCTTGCTTGATCCATCCATCCATCCATCCCTGCTTGCTATCATCCAACATATCCCCTGCTTTTTGTGACTGAAAAGGCCATCTACCATAGGGGCCTTCACTTCCTTTCCTCTCATTCTCCTCTTAAATCTTTAGCCTGGCTTCCAGCTTCATCATTCAACTGAAGCTGCCCTCTCCCAAGTTACCGATGATCTCTTCATTGAGAAATTCAATTTCAGATTTCAGATTCAAATTTCAAATCATTTCTCAGTAATTGGCAACAGACAGCTTTGTTGATTGATTACTGGAGTATACTGCTCTAATGCCCTTATCATATAACATTGCATATTATAACGTAGCTTGCATATCTCCAAGGGCCCAACACCTTGTGTTATACATAGTCGGCACATTGAACAAATGAATGAATGCATATATACCCGGCAGCCGGAGCTAGCCCAGCCCCATTCTTCTCCAGAATTCTCATACATTCCATCACCAAATGTATGTACACTGGTTGGTGAGAGGAGTCTAGGAGCTGGTCCCACTGTGAGTGGGCCAGGAGATCTGGAAACCCTCTCAGTAAGACAAGCTTGACATCCCTGAAGGTTAAGGGCCCCAAATTAATCCTGGGAGGGTAAGTTCTTGAGAAGCTTTTCAGTTTTACTAGAGCCACCAGAGAGAGACTTTCATCCGTCTTTAGCTGTAGCTTATAATTATGATTAAGAATAAATATTCATGGACACTATTGGCAGGATGCCCCATCATCATTCTTTCTTATTATCCTTTTGGTATCTCCAACCACTTAGCCTGATTACCTAGGTACTGCAATGATAAGCGTCTTAAATACAGCCCCTCCTCTCCTGCCTTTGCTTAACTAGTTAAGGCTATAATAGAATTAATAGAATTAAGAGCACGGATTCAGCCAACCCTGAGCCCCAGCTCAACAAGGAACAACAGTCTATCTTCAGCCTTCCTCCCTAGGTACTCAGATATGAGGCTACAAGTGAATGTGTCCTAATATGGCACCAGGTTTTGATACTGATGACCACAGGGTCACTGATGGCCAAAGGGTAGTGGCAAGAACCAGCTAGATGTGTTTGTTCAGTGGACAGTGAATGCCTGGCTCAGGAAAGGCCCTGATTGATTCCCTGACAGCCTCAAGTAGGCATAGCCCAATTGGGAGTAGCAGCATCACCAACAGAAGCAGCACAGTATATAGAGAGCCAGCCTTGAAGTCACAAAGACCTGGGTTCAAGTGCCATCTGTGACACATACTGGCTTGTATGACCTTGGCAAGTACCACAACTACTCAGTGGTCATTGGAGAACCTGCATGGGTAGAGTGCATGTTCTCAGTGAGATGTCATCATGTGAAATCATGGGTCCAGTCCCTATCCCATCCACCATCACTGTGATTAAGGACTCAAGTCCTCTGATACCTCCCTGTATTTTGGAGATGACCCCAAGGTTCTTCAAAACCTTGTCAATGATGCCCCAAGTTCCACCAGGCCTTCTTGAGCTTGAAAACCTTTGAGCAAGGGCCTTGCAATGGGCTGAGGGGCTGATGTTTGAGGACCAGTCGAGTTAAGGTCAGAAGTGCTTGGCACCCTGGGCTTGGCTATAGAGCAGTGAATTTGGGGGCCACAGGAAGTGGCCAGTTAAAGGCCATCGAAGATCATTTACTGAGTTGGAGAAAGGTTGAAATCTACACAGGAAGAAAGACCTGCATCAAAGACATCGCAAGTCCTTGAAGTCTATGCCAATGGCTCTGCGATCTCATCGATTCGGATGTTCCTTCCAAGGATGTAGATCATAGCCCACACATGCCTGCCCATGTCCTTCCATAAGAAATATGATTAGTACTACAAGTCCACTCTCACTGTGTGCTTGGATTTGGCACACAGTGCCTCATAAATCAGGCTTTGCAGTCCCGTCGCAGCCTACTGCAGTAATTTCAAGACTTAAAGGATGTTTCATAGAAGAGTTAGAAAGACCAGTAAATGTTCAAAGCTCTGGGCCTTTGTGGCCTGGGTCCCTCTTCACCCAGACAAAGGAAGGCTTGAGAAGATACTCATATCCTGGAGCAGTGGCCTACAGACTCATAGTGGACAGGCAGAAAACTTGGGTTCTACACTCAGAGAACTTGGGTTCTGCAGACAGGGAACTTGGGTTCTACACTCAGGGAACCCAGCTCTGGTGACTGAGACTTATGTGTCCCTGGGCAAGTCATTTCATGTTCATGGGCCTCATTTTCTGTTAACATAAAAGAAGGGGCTGGGGTCCCTTCCAGCTCTATCTATGGTCCTTTAATCCTAAAATGAGGGCAACTAGATGGCACAGGCTGTGGCCATGGCTTTTAGAAGGAGAGGGTGGGTTCTCAGCCAGGACTTACCATCAGTTAAGCTATCACAAGTAAGGTGTTTGGGATTGACTATTGAGGCCTTAATTGTATGGGAATAGGGCATGCATACTTCGAGAAAAGAGCAGGATGAGATGCCAAGGGGAAGAGGCAAGTCTAGAGCAGAGGCTTACAATCATCTGGTTTGCTTCCTAGTTCATCCTTTTTTCTCCCTTCCCCAGCCCATGCTCCCCCAGCCTTGGTCAAAGGTCCAGGCTTCTTCTGATCACTAAGAACATTGAAAAAGTTAAGTCATTAAAAAAAAAATTGTTTTAATTATATTTATTTCAAGGCCCCTGGTCCATGTCTGTGTTTCAGACTGAATCTGTTCTCTTTAAAGATGCTCAAAGACTGATTTGGTGAGGGCCAGGAATTTTGTCCAGTGAATTTCCTTGAACTGCTCTTTTCTTTTCAGGCCACACAAGATAGGACTCCTTTACCCACCCCTATTCATTCTCTCTTCATGATTCTGAATCTAGTATCTCCCAAAACCAAAATGTCTTTCATACTTTCCTACTGAACAAAGTCTTTCCCCCCTTTTATAACTAGGAGGGATCTTGGAATACCAGATGTCAGAGTTTGGAGGTACCTTAGAGCATATAGTATAAGAATTGGAAGGGACCTTAGAAATCATTTATTTGTTTTCAATTTGTTTTATTTATTTTAAGAATAAGTTTGTCTTGATGTTCTTTGGTATATTTTTATATCTTTTTGTTTATATCCAACATTTCCTCCAGTATCCCCCCTCCCCCCACCTCTCTGGAGAGCCATCCCATATAATAGATAGGTTTTTTTTAAGCTAGAGAGAAGAGAGAGATGGGGGGTGGGGGGAGAGAAAGAAGCGGGGGGGGGGGGGAAGTCTATGACCAATAACATGCTGAAAAAGTCTGAAAATTTTTACAATGTGTAACACCTGAGAACTTTCCACCTCTTCAAGGGAAGAGTGTGGGAGTATCTTCTCATATCCTTTCTTTGGAGAGGACTCACTTGTTCTTTATAATTTTGGAACATTCACTTTTGATTGTTTTGTGCTTGTATTTTGTTCTTTGTTATAATCATTGTGTATGTCATTTTCATGACTCTATTGACTTCATTCTACATTGGTTCATGTAGATCTTTCTATGCTTCTCTGTATTCATCACATTTGTCATTCCCTACATCCCAGTGATATTCCATTACATTCATGTACCACAATAGCTATTCCCCAATCAATGGGCATCTACTTTGTTTTCAATTCTTTGCCATCACAAAAATGTTGCTGTTGTTGTTTCATCCTTCTCCCTCAAAGAGGACCTTGATGTCAGGAGGGTGATACCATGACTTGCAAGTGAATTGGATTTAATCGAGGGAGGGCTGTGCAAGGTCACCAGCCTCACTTTCTGGGGATGGGGGTGGGGAGGAAGGTGTAAGCCTAGTAGTAGAATTTCTGGGTCAAAGAGAATGCACATTCTAGTGACTTCATTTGCATAATCCTCAATTGATTTCCAAAATGCTTGTAAATTCACAGCTCCAGCTACAATGGGGTAGCACCCCTATCTTCCCACAACCCCTCCACCATTGACCTTTTGGTCATTGTTGTCAATTTACAGTGTATGTGAGGAACTCCAGTTTTCCTTTATAAATATTTAACTCAAAAATCAACACATCTAAACTAAATCACATTTTAGATATTCTGCTCTTAGTAAGTTGGGGGCTATTTTCCATCTATATATAGTGTTGGGGGTTGCGGTTTTTGCCACTGGGACACCCCAGTAGGTTACAGAATAGTTACGAAGGACTAATTCCCTGGAGAACCTTAAGAATGAATATGATCCCTATCTTATCCCCATTCTTTGATAGCTCTGCTCAAAGATGGTTTAACTCTAGGGGAATATCAGAGATTTGCAGCAGCTCCTGAGGCTGGGTGTGCAGAGACTCCGAGTGTCCCAGTGTACAGGTGGCATGGGCTATTAATTCCTAGGAAAGCCCACCAGGAAGATAGAAGGCTTCAGTCATTGGTCCATTGAGCAGAGTGTTGCCTGAAAGGCCCGACTTGCTCTGGTCAAAAATGAATAGGATGGAAAGGCTCGGTGCAAAGTGGGGCTGCTGACTTACGAGTGGGAGACTGACTAGGGAAGGAGAGAACTAGGGAGAGGAAAATCCTACTTGCTCACCCAGGGAAGAGGCTGTAACCCTTGGGTAGCCCATCACAATGTGTTTTGAGAAAAGAGCTGGGGCTGAACTGGAGAGGGAGGGAAGGATCTGCAGAGAGTGTTCAGGTTATTGGCAATGCTCTCTAGCCAGAGTGTGGGGAGGGGATCCCCTCATCCCTTTTCCTTTTTCCTATCGTAGGGTCCCCTCCTTTGTTGGCCTATCCCCTTCCACCACTCTCCCTGCAGAATGTATACACACACACACACACACACACAGTGGGAGGGAGGAGAGGAATTTAGTCTCAGGCCCATTCAGCACAGATTGGCCCGAGGGCCTGTTCTGGTCAAAAGGGAAAGCTGAGCAGGGATGGTGGCTTCTGGGAGGTGGGCATGCTGACCAGTGGGCTACAGGGAAGAGGCAGAGATTAAGAAGGGAAGAAGGAACAAGGGACCATGGCGTCCTGCTCCCTTACAGGGAACGGGTAGGAGGCTTCAGAGAGTCTAAGAAAGGTGTACTAGATCGAATCTCATCTTTGACACTCACATGCAATGGTGAAAACTAATATCTGCTTTACAGACCTAAAGCTTACCAAGTGTTTGGTAGATATGGTCTAATTTGATCCTCACAAAAACCCTGTGAAATAGGTGTTATTATTATCATATTTTACAGCTGAGGAAATTCAGGCTGAGAGTTCACACAGCTAATAAGTATCTGAGGCAGGATTTGAAATCAGGTCTGAGTCCAGGTTCAGTGCTCTATCCTCCATAAGCATCTCACCTGACCTTTCAGAAGCCTCGGTTTCCCAATTTGCAAATTGGGGACAGTAAACCTTGTACTCCCTACCTACATCGTAGAGTTATCTCCAGAAAAGTACTCTCCTTAAAGTTTAAAGCTTAAAGCTCTGTCTGTGTAAGTGAGAATGGTCACTCTTCTAGCCCCAGGCCCCAGATTTCAGTTAGCCTTGGCCTTCCTCGATCCAGGAACACCCAGTTCTGATTCCTTGGTTCTAGAGCTCTCAGAGACCATCTAATTCAACTCCCTCATTTAACAGAGGAGGTCCTGCCCAAGGTCACAGAGCTAGTAAATGGCAGAAGGTCGATTCAAACCCAGGTTCTCTGAATCCAAATCCATGGGAGTGGGAGGAAGGAAGGGAAAGATATTTGCTATAGAGGGGTTCAGGGCTTTACACTTTCCCAGGTTTTGTGACTAATGATTTGGGGAAAGCCAAGGTATGTTTGGATCCCTCCCCCCAACACACACACACCCCCCAGGTCTCCATGGGATGGAATTTAGTCATAGACTGAGGCCAGCAATGAAGCTTAACCATAGCTACATCTTGAACCTCTGGGAAGAAAGAACAGTGTCAGTGAGTGGGGCTGGGAGTGGATGATGTAGTTGGAGAGTGCTTTGTACTGAGTCTCTTTTTTTCAAAAGTAGCATTTCAAAGTTGACATGTTCTGAATTTAGGGGTTCAGGTTGCAAATGTTCTCAGCTGCTACTCCATCTAATTTTTTTTCTTTTTTACACCATAGAGATTTCCCAATCTCACCCTGTCCCAGCCCTTTGGGTTTTTCTCACAAACAAATAGACAAGCAAAGCTAAATGATACTGTTATCTGAGAGTTTGTGCAACATTCAGCAACCAGAGTTCCCAAAGGAGGTGTGTTTCACAAGGTGGTCTGTTTTACAGATGGGGATACTGAGGGTCAGCAAGGGGGAAATGATAAGTCCCTCACACTCATGTCCCAGGATTGCCAAGTTCAGTCCTCTGTTGTCCATTGTCTCCTGCTGTATTGGCTGTTTCTTTTCATTGGAGTTCAGCTGGCTTTTAGTGTTGTTTTTCATTTACATTATTGTAGTGATTGTGTATGTATATCCTTGTCCTGGTCTGCTTTCTTGGTGCAAGTGTTCCCAAGCATCTGGGAATTCCTCAGGGTCAACCTTTCTTATCCCATTCACAAATCATCATTTGTTCAGTTATTTTCCAATCAAGGGCATACACTTTCTATCTAGTTCTTTTTTTCTTTTTGCTACCATAAAAAGTTTGGAGCCCCATTTTACAGGTGGGGAAAGCAAGGCCTGGAAGTAAATGACTTCATTTGGAGAAAGAATAGTGGGGTTGGGGCTAGAATTCCTGGGTCTTGACTATATGTTTAAGACTCTTTCACTTGTGCCCAGTAAGATGGGGAGAATTCAGCATCCTTCAAGTTCCCAGGCTCACAATCTGTCATCCTCCCCTCCTCACTTTCACACCCCCACATCCAATCAGTGTCAAATCTTATTTCTGTTTTCTCAACATTTCTCTTATATGCCCCCCTTCACTTCTCTGATGCTGCCACCACCCTGTTGTGGGCTCTTATCACCTCCCACCTGGACTACTGCAGTAGCTGCTGGTGGGGCTGCCTGCCACAAGGCTCTCCCCACTACTGCAGTAGCTGCTGGTGGGGCTGCCTGCCACAAGGCTCTCCCCACTACTGCAGTGGCCGCTGGTGGGGCTGCCTGCCACAGAGACTATATTTTGCCCTTTTGTATCCCTAATAACTTAAGGACAGCAAATGGTACATAATAGCAGCTTAATAAATGTTTGTTGACTAAATGATACCAGAGGTTCTCTCTGCCCCCCCTCACTGAAAATGAAGGTCCTTGGCCAAAAGTATAGTGGGGTAGGATCTTCCTAACCAACAGAGAAATATCAGAACTGGAATGTACCTTTGGGACAATTTAGTCTAACCACCTTATTATATAGTGGGGGAAACTGAGGACAAGAGGGGTGGTGAGTAGCCTATGGTCACACAGGAATTAGCAGAGCTGGAATTAGTGTGTACCAATCCCAGTTTGGAGTCCAATGCTCTTTCCACTTTTTTTTTTATCATTACCAAGTCCCTTCCCCAATCTGAAGCTCAGTTTACTCCTCTATAAAATGGGGGGATTGGACTAGCAGATCTCTAAGGTCCCTCCCATCCCTAAGATTGGCTTTGTCTTTTTGATCCACACCTGGGATTTCATCAGTGTAGGGACCTCCCTGGTGAGGAAATCCCTTCTACCAATGGAGGTCAGCAGCTTCTCTGCAAGGTGTGTAGTCTTAAAGAGTTACCGGGGGCACTGAGACATTAAGTGACTTGAAAAGGGTCACAAAGAGGTGTGTCAGAAGTGGGATTGTCTCATTTCCCCTAATACAGTATGCCGTTCTTCTGGTAGGTAGATGATTGTCTAATCTCACATTTCAAGGGCACTTCAAGGTTTACAAAGCACTTTCCTCCCAACAATAACACTTTGTGGCCCGAAGTGTGTGAGGAAACTGAGTCTCCCAGAGGTTGAATGATATGCTCAGAATCATTCAGTCAGTGGGTCAACAAGCATTTAGTAAGTACTTACTATGTGCCAGGCACTGTTCTAAGCACTGGGCGTACAAAGAAAGGCAAAAAACAAACGCTCAAACAAACCCCAATACTTACCAGATATATGCACAATCAATGAAAGGTAATCTCAGAGAAAGGCACTTGGTGGTGGGGTGCAGGAGGGTTGTGGGGGACCTGGAAAGGTCTCCAAAACAGAGGAAGAAGCTAGGCTTTGAGGCTGAGTCATGAAGGAAACTGAGAGGTGAGGAGGGACATATTCCAGGCATGGGGGACAGACAGTCAGTGTAAGTCACAGAGATGGGGGGAGTGTCGAGGAAGAGAAATCACAAGTGTAGTTGCATTACAGAGCGTTTGGAGGAGGAGTAAAGTGTAAGAAGACTTGGAAAGAGAGGAAAGAGCCAGATTGTGGAGAACTTGAAATGCCAATCAACAGGCATTTCTTAAGCACCTATCATATAACAAGAGTCAGAGTGTTTGCCCCCCCCCAGGTGCTTACATTTTATCAGGGGAAACATCATGTATACATGTTAGTTTATACAAAATATAGACAAGCAATGGGGTGGGGCAATGATTAGCAGCTGAAAGTCGGGATCAGCTATACTTTGAGGAAAACTCGGGATTCTAGGAGACATCATACAACCCTAAATCTAGAGTTGGGAGGGGACCCTGTAAAATGGAGATCAGAACCGCATCTCCTTTCCAGGGTTCTTGTGAGGGTCTCATGAGATAATATTTGTAAAGCGCTCAGCACAGTGCCTGGCACGTAAATGAATGCTTATTCTCTGCCCTCTCAGAGGCCAGCTAGGCTAACTCCCTCTTTTTACAGACGAGGAAACTGATGAGGAAGGTTGCCTTGCTAAATGTCTCCCTGGTGATAAGTGGCAGGGATGGGATTTGGGCCAGACCTAACGTCCAGCTCTAGTGCCCCAGCCCCCATAGCCTTGAGGAAGGGGGGGGGAGGAAGAGTGAATTGAATTGCTTGCACCGCGGATGGCCAGTGTAAAGGTACGGGTATGGGAAATGGAGCATCTTGTATGAAGAAGTAAGTGGCCAGCACAGGAGGACTGGAGACCAGCCAGATTCTGGGAGGTGGCAGAGATCGAGGGCTGCTGATCAGGGGAAGGAAGGAAGTTAGGAATGAAGTTAGGAAGGAAGGAAGGAAGGAAGGAAGGAAGGAAGGAAGGAAGGAAGGAAGGAAGGAAGGAAGGAAGGAAGGAAGGAAGAAGACCAGGAGCTAGAGGAAGGCCCGAGGGCTCTGGGGCAACTACGAGAAGGAAGGGAGAAGGGAATGGGGGCCACAGGTTGCCCAGGCAATCCGCGCATCCAAAGGGGGAGGAAGGGCGGGGCCCTTGTCGGGGAAAAGCCGGAGTGCGAGCGGGGGCGCGGGGCCCCGCGGGGGGCTGCCTCCCTAGCGGGTCGGGCCCGGCCGGGCCGGGCCGAGCCGGGAGGGAGGGCGCGGGGGGCGGGGCCGGGCGCTGGGGGCGGGGCCGGAGGGCGGGCGGCGGGGAGGGGCGGGGGAGCCAGAGCCACATAAAGGAGCGGCCGGCGCGCCCGGGGCGGCTCTTTCCTGGGTGGGGTTTGCCGAGTCAGATCCGTTAGCAGGAAGCCGAGCAGCAGCCTCTCTGCCTCTAGGGACGCAACCAGCCCCGGACCCCTCGAGCTCGAGCCGCGGCCGCCGCCTGTCTTCACCGCCTGCCGCGAAACTTCGCCAACTCGCCCGCCACCATGCCCAAGACGGTGAGTGCGGGGGCGAGCAGCGAGCGCGTGGCCGCCGGGGCGCGTGCCCGCGGCAGCTGCCCCGGGGAGGGGCTGGGGGCGTACCATCATGGAGCCCGCGGCGGGGGTCGCTGGGGTCGCGGGGCGCCTGGGCGGCAGCTCCCCGGGTGGGTTCTCCCTGTCCCCGGCGCCCCTGGGGCCGGAGCATGTGGGCCGGGGCGGGGGGGGGGCCCTCGAGGAGTGTGGCTAGGGGCGGGCCAGGCTCGGAGTTCCGGCCGCCGCCCCCCCCCCCAACTCCCGCCCGTGGTCTAGGCTGGGCTGGGCTGTCGGGCGGGGTGGGGATACCCCGCCCTGCGCAGCCGGCATCCTCCGGGCTGGAGTCAGGGCTGCGGGCGGCTGAGCGCGCTTCCCACGGTCCCAGCTTCCTTTACCCGCTCCTCGCTGTCGCCGGAGTCATTCGGCATTCAACAGGCATTCACTTGGTGCCCGCCTGCCCTCCCGCCCGCTGTCGGGCACTGGGCTGGGCTGCTGCTCCTGGGGTGGGGGCTTACAAAGTTTGGGGGAGGGATGGCCCCTGCCCACTGCGGGGAAGGGGGGGTGTCAGAACTGGAGGCATGTGGCAGATCAGGAGGGCATCTTAGTAGGACGGGATCACAGTTGAAAGCGTGGTTCAGAATACCCTCTCGTTTTGTGGGAGGGAGGAAAATGAGGTCCAGAGGGGTTAAGTCACTTGTCCGGGGTCACAGAGGCAGTAAGTGAAAGAGCTGGGCTTCGATTTGGGGGTCCAAAATCCCAAGTTCATCCCTCTGTCTACTGTACCACACTGCCTCTTTCGCGATTTCTAAGGTTCACAAGGTGCTCTCCTCTATTTGAGAGATGAGGAAACTGAGGTACAGAAAAAGAAATGACTTGCCCGAGGTCATACAGAATCTGAACCAGGTCTCCTGACTTCCAAGTCCAGAGCTCTTTGACTCCACAATTACCCCAGCTGGGGTACTGCCCTGCCCTGCTACCTTCCTTGGAAAGGAAATGATTGTCTCTTTTCTTTCCTCACCCTCACCTCAAAACACAAAACAAAAAAAAAAAATTTTTAAAGCTCCACCTTAATTGGGTAGGGGAGAACCTCTGGGGAGTAGGTGGCTGTTAGTTCAGGGGGTTTGGGGGCTGGTTCCTCTCTAAGGAGCCCCACCTTTTTTGGAGAGGCCCTAGCATCTGATCTCACCCTGGCCATGCAGTTGTGAGATGACTCTTCTTAGTAGTGGGGCCTGGGAGAGAAGGAGGGGAGGGGGGGAACTGTGGCTGCATGCGTTGGGCATGTGTGTAGGGAGGGAAGGGTATGTGTGAGTAAGCCCTGCATGCATTATGCAGGTCACCTCTCTTCTTCCCCACCTGCCTGGATGATTCCCCTGCTTGGGGGGGGGGCAGGGCACTTCTCAGGGTGCAGTCCTAACCCAAGCACCAGACAGGCTGCAATAACTGCTTTCAGGCCTTGGTCAGCCCCAGAGCCTGGGGCTGCTTGCTACTAAAACCCAGCCAAGATGGTTTACTGGGTCTTCCCCTCCCCTTTTCTCCCTCCCCTCCCCAGCCCTTGCCTTTCTTCTTTGGGCTCTTTCTCTTACTGTTTCTCATGCTTCAAATATACTTCCTCCTGCTATTCACCTGTTGACCTCATACCCATCTTTTAAAGCCCAACTCCAGTGCTACCTATCGCTGCTTCCTTCCCCCCCTCTCTTTACTGGCACTTTTTTATTATGCTTATACCTGTGTCGGATTTGGTTTCCCCCACCCCAACCCCATGTTAGTGGGGTCTTTGGTGGTGTATCTATCCAGTATTGCGCCCTGCACACCAAACACTGGATGATTGCTGCAGATCAGAGACCTGGAGCATGGAGAGCATGTGGGTGGGTAGGGGTGTGAAATTCGAATAGGCTTTTGGTGGCTGGCTTCCGGCCTCACTCAGCCTTAGCATTTCTTCCCTTCCCAGAACCTCAGTCTTCAGAAAACACCCTAGTTTTCCTCAGGCTTGATACTCTAAGGAATTATGTGTTCATTATTGTTTTGATTCTGATTTCAAGCAAGGGCATTTCCAAGCCCTCTTCCTCTCCTTGCATCCAGAGTAGAAAGTAGCTTTGAGAACAGAACTTATACACATACACACACACACACACACACACACACACACACACACACACACACACACACACACACAACACACTCTCTCTCTCTCTCTCTCTCTCTCTCTCTCTCTCTCTCTCTCTCTCTCTCACACTCATACACTCAGTCCTCTGTCTTGGTTGCTAGGATTATTATTAGAGAGCATTCCAAGAGCCTGCAGGCTTTTAAGGTGGGGTTTTTCCTGAATAGTTAGGGGAACTCCGAGGGATGGAGAGATGAGTCTGAGGTTATCTATCTCAATGACCTTTGCTAATCTCGATCGGGAGCATTTAAAAAAAAATCTACTTTAGATTGCCACAGCAATAGGAAATTGGTAGGTTCTAGGTAATTGTTGCCCCTTTCTACAGCAGATGGAAAAAGGGGTTACGAGCTACCTCTTTTATCCTCACATGGTCCTGAGAAATAGGGAAAGCTTGGTTTCCCTGAGTTAGTGATTTGAAGAGGAAACGGAGACTTAGCAGTGGGAAATGACTTGCCCTGGCAAAGCCAGGATTCAACCTAGGTCTTCTGAGACTAAGCTTTTCTGCTATGTCCGGCTACCTCTACTTCCCCCTTTTGTTTCACAGAGGGGGTGAGGAAGCAGTGTGGCTCAGTGGAGAGAGCATTAGCTGCGGATTTCAAACCCCACTTTTGATGCTCATTTCCTGTGGGAACTTAGATATCTAAGTCACTTCATCTGCATCCATAAAATGATGAGATAGGACGGGCTGGCTTCTAAGATCTCTTTGCTGAAACACTCTTGTGTTTCCCAGCTAGGCCAGCTCAGCTTAGGGGTAAGGGCTGCATAGAAGGTGGGGTTAGGGCTTGAGTGAAACTGGAATCTGGAGACTTTGTGGCTTCAGAGGGGCATCACTTGAGGCTTGATTTGGTTGGCCATCGGGCATCTCAGCAAATGAATGCCCATTGGTTCTGAGGGTACCTCTGAGTCTTACTGGCTTGGTGAAATCGATCATTCTGTCACTTCCATTGGGGGCTGGCCACAGTGGCGAAGGCTGAGGTGGGGCTGCTTTCTGCTGGCTTAGTAACATCCTTAAATCATATCAGCATGGCTAGCATGCTCCCTGCTGATGTCTTCCTCTCTCCTTTCCCTCCCTCTTCCCCCCAAAGAAAAAGTCCATTTTCTCTCTGTGAGCAGGGTTCAGAGATGGGGGGGGGGAGGTTCCCAGGACAGAATGGTGAATGATGGGAGTGTGAGCTGTCTGCAGATGTCACTCACTGCAGAACAAGGTGCTTCCTGTTAACTCGTTACTCTGGTTGCTTCTAGTGCTGGGAATCCAAAGGCATGCCCTAGACCACTTCTTACCCTCTAGCTAATAACATCGTAAAAGGAGGAGGGGGCTACCTTTCCTCCCCCTCCCTCCTATAGAGGAGCTTCTGGCCATTTCTAGAATATTACTGAGCATAGGAGGGAGAAGCTGGTGTGCTGATAATGATAGGGATGGGGAAATCACGTTCTTTCAGTTTAAGGCTCCAAGCATTTGTTAAGCACCTTCTGTATGCCAGATGCTATGGCTGGCTTTGGAGACATAAAAAATTGACATACTACTTCCTGCCTTCAAGGAGTTCACATTCTACTAGGAGAAGTAATGTGGTAGTTGAATAAGTAAATCCAAAATGTTATATTAATTAATTAATTAATTTAGGCAAAGGGGGTAGGGGAACATTAATAAGTGGGAGAATCCAGAAAGGCTCTTTAGAAGGTGGCAGTTAAGCTGGCTCTTTGGGAGAAGCTGCTCTGGAGACCCGTATAGCTTGGACCTAGGGCCCTGGAACTGTCTGGTCTCTTCTGCCTGGAGGGCTCCTAAGACCAGAATGGCTACCCTTGATCTGTTGGGGTCTGTACTTGATGGGTGATTTTTGCAGCTATTTAAAAAACAAAAGCCACCCTCCTGAAAAAAAAAAAGACTTCTTTTGCATTCTTATATTTCAGAGCCAAAGAATCTTGAGGAAGGTAGTCAAAAATTCCATCCTTCTCTGTTCTCCCTTTCCCCCCTCCCTCCTTTTTCCACCTCTCCTTTTCTTTCCCTGTCCTACTCCCCCCTCTTCCCCCTCCTTCTCCCCTGCCTCCCTTTCCTTTCCCTCTCTTCCTGTCCTTTCTTCTTCCCTTCTTCCTCATCCCCCTCTCCTCCCTCCTTCTCCCCCTCCCCTCCTTTCCCTCCCTTTTCTCTCTGATTTCCTGTCCCCTTCTTCCCCTCCACCCTCCTCATCATGCCTTTCATTCTTCTTTTCCCCTCCCTCTCCCTTACTCCCTTTCCTTTAATTTCCCCCCTCCCCTCTTCTCCTTCCACTCTCCCCCCCCAATCCCTTCCTGATGGGAAGGCCTTAGGATTCGTACAGGGGCCACTTGGAAAGACCTTGTATTCTGGCAGTTAGAAACAGGCACCCCAAATTCTGCCCTTTTAGTTAAGATCTTTTTTTTTTTCCAAAGCCCTTGAAAGACTTGTAGACTAGCAGGCTGAAAGGTAGAAATGAACCGATTTGTGGAGGGAAGTGATAATAAGACAATGCCAGAGGCAGGTGGCCAAGTGGAAGGACCCCAGGACTAGGAGTCCTAAGGCTTCAAGAGTCCCTTCAGCTCTCTGTGCCTCAGTTTCCTCATCTGTAAAGTAGGGCTAATAATACCAACCAGATCTACCACTCATGCTTGATAAGAGCCCTGAAGATCCTTTGTAGACGGACTGAGCTGTTAACAGTAATTGTCCCCCTACTCTAGGGGGCCCCTTCGAGGGAGCAAAGGATGCAGAAAGCGTGGAGCTGATCGCCATTTCCTAGCTGTGTGAAGTTCCCCTTTGGGGGCCTTAGCTCCCTCATCTGTGAAAAGAGGGGGTTGGCATGGATGATCTCTGAGCACCATTCCTTCTTTAAAATCCCATGATCCTCTTTTCTTCTGGGTATCCTTTTATCTTCTTAAGTGCTAAGGTTGGTGGGACCCTTTTTATGAATAGGTATAAGGCACAGTTAAGGGTGGGGGAGGCAGCGAAGAAGGGGGGGCGGTTTACCTTTAGATTGACCAGGCTTAGTCGTGCTGAATCTGAAAGGCTGAATCCCAGAAGCCTCTTCTTAATCCTTGGTCCAGCCCTGCTGGTACTCTGGAAAGGCAACTGGGGCTGTGTGGGCCACATCTGGAGGGCATGGGGTGTCCTGGGGAGAGCCCCAGATTTAATAAGGTGACATTCCCCACCCCACCTGACTCCCTGGGTGATGAGGCCTTGGTTTCCCACCTCGAGGTGTTGGGGGTTAGATTCTAGCTGATAATTTCTGAGGCCCTTTCTGGCCCTAGGATTTCATGTTCTTTTCAGGCTGGCTGCTCTTTCATTTGGAAATGGCCTTGTCCAGATAAGCCCAGCTGTAATAAGTCCCTCCCCCTATCCCTTTCCAAAGCCAGGCGCTTGGAGTTTCCCTATGGTCACTGCACGGGCAGGCACAGTGAGGGGTCTGGTTTTGTCCTTTGCTGCTTATCTCTGCCCATTTCATGCTCAGTGGAGCCAAAAAACCCAGCTTTTGATTTCAGGTTCTAATTTGTGGTAAAGGGCAGGCCTAGGAGGGAGGGTCAGCTCAGGACTTTGGTGGAGGAGGATGCAAAGAGGGAAAGGAAGAACCAAAGGAGTGGGATTTCCTTTCCCCTGGAGTTTTGAGGCTCTTAGCTTTGGTAAGGGCCAGGCATGTAGTCCTGGCTAGCTTTTTTTGGGGGGGGGGGCAGTGCCTCTGTTTCCTTCACAGTCTGGAGTTCTGACTTTATCTTTCTTTTTTAAGTGCCTAAATAGCCTTTTTTCCTTTCCTAGGAAATGAGTAGATTAGACATGATCATTATTGAGACTTTGATGGGGCATCCTGGTGGAGTGAATAGGGACACCTGGGTTCAGATCCTGCCCTGACACATACTGACATTGTGATTTTGGGCCAGTCACTTAATCTTTTAATCAAGGCGCAGGCAACTCTAGAATGAGAAATCCACCGTAAAGGCGCTGACCTGCAGTGGTAGACAAGAGCTCCTCACACAGGTCACTCTACACCCATGAAATCACAGGGCCTGGGGGAGCAAAAAAAAAGAAATCATCTATTTGACTAGAGCATCAAGAGCCCAATGCTACTGGGTCTGGGTCTCAGAGTCTTCAGACCTTTGAAGTCTAGGGAGAATTAAGGACTGAGTGTCCTCAGTTTCCAATTAGGCTTAAACAAGAAGCAACAGGGGAGATGGTAGTATTGCCAGCTCCAGGTTGGCAGTAGGGAAGAGCTTCCTGCTAGGGCCAGACACCAAATGGAGTGATTTCATGGCCTTGGGAGAGTATGTAGCTGAGAGCTGGGTGGGTGGGGAACGGCTAACTAAAGTCTCTGGGTTTGTGGGAGATGTAACACAAAGCTTATTTGATCACTACATCACATTGGCCTCTGCCCTTCTCCTTTGGATTCATGGTTTTCAAGAACCATAGGCCTAGTTCTCTACTTTTCTTCTCTCTTTTTTTGCGGGGGGGGGGGGGGCGGGGGGATGGGAATGAACAGGAGCATGGACAGGGAATATCACATATGCGTATAGAGTCATTCTGAGGAGAGTAGCCTTTTTGGGTAAGTAATATTAGCTTCAGTTTCTGTTCCACATGGAGCTGGGGTCTAAGTCTCCCCCCCCCCAGTTGGTGCCTTAAAGGAGGTAAGTGGCTTCTGATTGACTAAGGGGTGGGTGGGGATTAGAAGGTGGGAGAAGATGGACTAGAAATCACTTATCAATCCTTTTGCTGAGTGAGAAAAGGAAAAAAAATAAGATTATTGCTAGCTTTTGTTTTTCTATCACCTTCAATTTCAAAAATACCCCTCTTCCCTCCCTCCCTCAATGAGCCATCCCTGGTAACAAAAAATGAAAAGGAAAGGAAAAAAGTCATCCAATAATACATCAGCTGAGTCTGACAATGTATGCAGCGTTCCTCACCCATAGTCCCCCTCCCACACTTCTGAAAAGAAGTAAGAGGGGTACATTTTCTCATCTCCCTCCTCCCCCCCACACACATACTTTGGTAGTTCAGGGATTACAGTGGTATTGGGGAGGTTGAGATTAGACCCCAGGTAGCCTGATTCCCAGGGCCGCTCTGTTTATGAGGCAGTCAAGACTTAGACTGTCTTTCTTCCCCCTGGGGCCCCAGATTGATATCCTGGCAGATTTTCCTTTCCTGCCCTGCTAACAAGATAAGATGGCCCCAGCCACATGGCAGTGGGAAGTCAGCCTAGGGCTTTTAGGCCTCAGCGGATGACTCAGTTCTTCTGAGGACTTGTAATGACTTCCCGCCCTTCCTCCTCCCCACCCCCCTCCCCCTTTTTACACACACTTCTTCCCTCCCTGTTGGAGTTTTGAGCTCTGAGCTATAAATATGTATTCACATCATCAGAGTTGGAAGGGGTCCTTAACGGTCATTTAGGCCGGCTCTCTCCTGAACAAGAATCCTGCCCCCCCCCCCCCCAAAGCCTCCCCAACAAGTCGTCCTCCAGTCTTGCCTTGTCTTGTTGTTCAGGCCTGGCTGCCCCAGGTGTCCGAGGGTTTGGAAAGGCAGGGTGAGCTCTTTCAGCCCCATTTTGTGAGACTGTGCTGAGCTCTTGAACTCGCTTGGTCATTCACTTATGCCCATCTGGGCCGGGCAGACAGCAAGAGGGAGGCTTCTGTGAAGGTGGAGATCCCCGTAGCTGTGGCAGGGACCTGGTCAAACAGTTATTGCTGTGGGCCTGGCTGCCCCAGGCCCTGCTGCGGGGGCCAGGGAGCATGGGAGCCAGCCAACATTTTATGGAGCTCCTGCTAAAGGCCAGGCCACAGTCAGTGTGGCCTGGTGGAGAGAGTGCTGGATTGGAGTCAGGAATATATCTGAGGTCCTTAATTTCCTCACCTATAAAATGAGAAGGTTGGATCCCATGGCCTCTATGATCCTATGATAATTAGGATTGGGAAAACTGAGGTTGAAAACGTGGCCCCTGCCTTCAGCAAGATAACCTGGAAACTGGGGAATCTAACACTTTTGAAGCAATTGGTCTTGAGTTGTAAGATATGGGAAACTGTCCCTGTTCTGCCACCTTCTGTCGTGCCCCTAGGTAAGTTTCTTCCCTTTTCTGAGCCTATTTTCTTATCTGTAAAATGGGGATAATTACACAGTAAATGGTGAAAAGGGGGTCCATATTTTACAGTGTTTGATTTTGAACAATAATTTTGTGCCCCCCCCATGTCTAAGTGACATGGCTCAGAGGAGAAGGGGGGGTCACTGAGGGGAGGGGGGGACAGGATTTGGCTGGGCATTGGACACCTCCCGGTAGGGAAGAAGATCTGAAGGTGGTTCAGCTGGCTGCCAGGTAAGTGCAGTCTCTTCCAGGTGAATTAAATGGTGGTAAGTAAAAGTCTGAGGTTTCCAAATGGCAAGGGAGACCACAGAGCACCTCAGAAATGAAGAGGAAAGTGCCTGGCTGGTTCTCTCCAGGCCCTGCTGTGGAGTCAGCAGTCAGGAGCCCTCTTGCCTCAGCTCCTACAGCTGATTCTGAAGTACACTAAGCAGGGACTGTATCTGTAACTCCCAAGAAGTGAGCCACTGTGCTCCAATATGCCACGTTCCTTGTGATACGGGGAGCTGATGCCCCCATCTTCCAGGTGAGGGATATGTGTCCGTGTGTTTGTACGTCCAGGCTGGCGTGACTTTCTCAGCAAGGCCCAGAGTGAGCCGTGGCAGGCGTCCAGCCTAGGATTGGGAGAAGTGAGTGTTCCTTAAAGCCAGATCTGCACGTGTTTCTTCCTTACACAGGTTATGGTGTGAGCTGCCTTGGCCCCTCTGTCCCTCAGTGGCAGCAGCATTTTCTTCAGTAGCTTCTGTGATTTAGGGACTTGGACAGAATTCCCTCTGACTGTCCAGTCATCCATTGGTTGCTATCAGTTCTAGATGCGATTGGGTTCAGAGAGAGACCTGTAGGCAGTTGGGTGCAAAACGAACCGTGGGCCCTCGTGGAAAGAACGAAGGAAGAGGGGAAGAACAAAAGGACTGGAATGAATGGGAGTTGCCTTGGCTGTTTGTAACCCTGGTAAAGCCACTGACTAACTAGGCCTCTGTCGTCTCATCTGTCAGAATGAAGAGTCTAGACAAAAGGTCGGGAGTCCCCTCTAGCTCTGACCTGTTCTAATTTCAGTGGCTTGGGAGGGAGGGGTTAGAAAGGAGGAAGGTCTGTGTCAACATTTCCTTCCTGATTTTCCATCATCTATCTCAAATACCTAGATGTTCTCTGAGCCTGGCTACCTTCCTTGAGGATTATTGAGATAAGCCTTGGTTTTCCCTCCCACAGCTAAGCCTTTCAGAAAGGGCCCTCAAGAGACTGATGTGGATGAGGCAAGAGTGAGGATTGGGAGAATTTACAGGATCAGAAGGGCCTCAGATAACCTCTTTGTTTTACAGAGGAGGCGTCTGAGTCCCAGAGAAGGGAAATGGGTTACTCAAGGACACACATTCACCTAATAAACAGCAGAGCCAGGACTAGAGCCCTGAGCCTAGGATAGTCCAACCCCAATAGAGTGTAAGCTTCTTGAGGGCAGTCACTGTCTTTTGCCTTCTTTGTATCCCTGGTACATAGTAGATGCTTAATAAATATTGATTGATTACTTTTTCCCATAACAGCCTAGTGAAATCATTAGAGGGTTTATTAGCTAGTAACGTGGCCTACAAAAGGAGTGTCAAAGTCCTCCAGCTCTTACCTAACCCTGGACCCAAACCCTTTAGAGCTCAGTTTGCTCCCAGAACTCATAAATAACCTGGCAATTAATGGAAGAGAGCCCAGAGAGACATTTCCCTATTCACCTACTCTGTTTCCTCAATAATGAACACAAGTGGATTGGCCATGGAAAGGAAGCCTTGGTTTGAGGGGGACCCTCTCAGGGGTGTCTGGTAGTCGTGCTTGGTGGACGTCTGGGTCTGATTGGATCTTCGGAGGGGTCATAGTTCTGAACCACTTGTATATCAGAAATACAGATTGGGAGGGTCCTTAGATCAGGTAATCAGTCAGTTAACAAACACCATGGCAGGCACTGTGCACTGTGTCTCTAGGGATGAGACGAAAAAAGCAAAAGCAGTCTCTGTCCTAGGGGAGCTTCCGTTCTCATCTAATGCTGCTTCCCCTCCACTTCTCACTTCATTTCCCAGGGGACCCTGAGGCCCATAGAAGGACTCACTCAAGAAGGTCGCCTGAGTATTTAGTAGCCGAGTTGGGATTCGAATTCAGGTCCTCGGATGCCAAATGTACAGCTCTTTCTCTGCCTAAGTTGTCTCAGCAGGGAGGGCCCTGGCTGAGAGCCCCACCTCTGCACTGCAGCACAGATGTTTGCTGGCATTGCTGGGTAGGCCGGTTGGGAGCTTGCCTCTTGGCCCTAGGCCAGCTGCCAGAGGAAACCAGTGACTAAAGGCTTCCTCCAGGCTCTGTGCAGTCCTGAGCCTTTTCCTGGCTCTCTAGCCCTCAAATCTGCCTTATTTGACTAGGTCCCCATTCCCTTCCTCAGGCCCCGCTTCTGGCACAGAGACCCTTAAGGGCTAGAGCAGGAGAGACCAGGGAGAGCCAGGCAAACGCCTTTGGTAGAAGAGGCCCAGGAAAAAGAAATGACTTGTCCAAGATCCCCCATGCAGCCAGGTCTATGGACTGGAAATCCAGAGGTTTTCCTAATTCTACCATCTTCAGGTTGTTTTTTCTCCCCTAGGGTTTGTTTGCCCAATCTGCAGTGGGAAGGAAGGACAGGGTTCAGTTTGAGTTGCTTCAACTCCGCCCCCCCCTTGGCTTTTCTTTGCTTATCATTCTTTTTGTCCTTATCCTGCCTCATCCTGCTGGCTCATCACTGGCAATATTATACACAAAGTTTAATTGGGTTCAGAGCTAATCCTACTAGGCCACAAGTGGGCAGGGGTATGGCTTTGTGGGGAGAGGGAAGACAAGGCACTTCTCCCCCTGGAAATGAAATAATCTGGGATTCTTAACCATTTTTTTGGGGGGGGTATCAGTCTGGTGAAACCTGTAAAGCTCTTCTGAGAATGATGTTTTTAAAAAATTTGTGATTGAAGGAAATACTAGATTTCAGTTAGAAGTTAGTGAAAATAAAGATGTCATTTCCCCCCCTCATCCAAATTCACAGGCCTCTTGGAATCTCTCCACAGATCCCAGGTTAAGACTCCCTGGTTAGCCGTGACATCTACCATCCCATGCCTTTCCACTCTCAAGGCCTCCTGCCTGAATCCTCCCAACCTACCCAAACTGACTGAGCACTGGCTACCTCAAGCTGGGGCTAGCTCTGAGAAGCCAGGCTTGTCTCACTTTTAAAAATGTTTTTCCCAGGTGCTGTGAGATACAGCTTTCCTTTTGATGGCAGCTCTGATAAGGTTTTGAGTAACTGCTCTCAAGGCTTCATAGGATCACAGGCTTAAAGCTGGCAGAGGATTCTGGGAAAGAACAAAAATCCCTCACATTTATATTGGGCTTAGAAAGCCTTTTTCCACACAGAATTTCGTTTGATCCTTCTATTTCTCAGTTAGGTAGAGCAGATATTGGGGCCATTTGAGAGACAAGGGATATCCTAGCCCCAGAGACATGATTCACAGCTAGTAAGAAGCTGATGTGGTGGGAGAGGGGTGGACAGACTCCAGCCCAGGTTTTTGGCCTTAGACTTGAGGATATTCCTACCACAAAGGTAGGAGTGGCATATTCCTGTTAGGGAAAACTGGCATCCATTCTTCCCCTAGATGGCCAGTGGCAAGTTTTTTGTCTGTCTCCTCCCAACCCCTTCATAGAATTGCTAGCTTCAGAGTTGGAAAGGCCCTCAGAGACCAGCACCCTCATCTTACAGAGGAGGAAACTGAGGCCCAGGGAAGGGGAGGGACATTCTCAAGATCACAAAATGAGGTTTGAACCCAAGTCACCTACCTTCAGAGCCAGAGCCAGCACTTTCCCAGTGGCTCCCCTGAGGAAGACTCTAGCCCTTCGCTTAGACAGAGTATACTTTGGAGCTGCTATATCAGAGGGTTCTGAGAATATTTGGAACTAAAGACTCAGAAGGAGCCTCAGATGGTGAGCCTGGGTCCCAGAGGCTGGCAGTGACTTTCTCAGAGTCACAGGGCAGGCATGGAGCGGGGTGAGGAAAAGGAACCATTTGGGGAAGTGACGAGGAAGCCCAACTCTGGCCTTACAACCTGGGGCAGCGTCTGGCTGGGGCATTCCAGCCTGAAGACTTCTATTGCTGGATATTTTTGGTCATTGGCTACTCTGTGGGCCTCCTGCTTCATTCTGAAGTAATCACTATTTTTCAGTAGTTCCCCTTTCCTGCTGGAACTTAGGCCTGAAAGTGAATGCAGATGCAAAAATAAAAAACAACCCCAAAAAACAACTATATTGATATAGTGTCATGGGAAGAGTTCAGAATTTGTAGTCTGAAGACCTGGGTTTGAATCCCAGCTCTGTGAGACCTTGGGCAAGTCATTTCTTTCCCCTGGGCCTCAAAATCCCTTTCTGTAAAAGGTATTTGACTGGTTCTCAATGGTCTCTCCAGCTCTAACCCCTGAGAGTCTCTATGCTAGAAGGGAGCCTGGGGAAAAGAACGGGGACCTAACCAAATAAGGCAGATTTGAGGGCTAGAGAACTAGCTGACTTCCTTTTTGCACTCCCTGCCCTCCCTTACCAGTTCCCAAACCCCAACACAAGCCACTGGCACTGGCCTTTCTCCTGAGGCTTCTGAAGCTCCTCTTAGCTGGGCCTGAAATCCCTGCTTTTCTCTTTCTAACTCCCTGTACCTCTGGCTGAGTCACTTCTGTCTGTATTGCCTTTGGCTGGAGAGAGCTAGGTAGGACGGGGCCGGCTAGAGAGAAAGGGAGGGCCTTCGGATCCATACAAGACTCCCCTGGGAGTTGCTGCAAGGCTCTACTTTGGCCTTGGACTAATTTGGTGCTTTTGAGCAGTTTTTTTTTTTGGGGGGGGGCAGAAGCTGTGCTGAGGTAATGAGGCTGGCTTCTGGACTTCCTGTGACTGCTAGTCACTCCAAGTGGCTCCCTGGGGAGTGGGGGATGGGTTCAGAGGCTGTGCTGGTGACTCACCCCCTTCCCACCCTTCCTCTTCCTCCTGGGCCAGGCCTGTGTAGGAAGAGCCAGCCAAGACACTCATTTCTGAGTCAGAAGGTCCTGGGTTTCAGTCCTGGCAGCCCCACAGCAACATTCCCAGCTGTGGGACCTCAGGCAGATCCTATCTCTCTGGGCCTCAGTTTTCCTTTTCTGTAAAATGAAAGGATTAGTACCACCAACCTCTAATAGTCTAGTTCTCTCCATGTGGAGATCATATAACTTTAGGCAAGTCCTCTCAGTTTCCTCATCTATAATGGGAGTTGTCTTAGAATATAGAATGTTGGAGGTGAGTGTTCTGGTTTGGGGGGGGGGAGTTTGGCAGGTACCTAAACACCCCTTGCTTAGTAGATTAGCTCCCAGCATTGACCATCATTGACATCATTTAAGTATCATTAAGGCCTTGTGTCCTGGTGGTTAGAGAGCCAGCCTCAGAGACAGAAAGACTTGGGTTCCAGTTTTGCCTCTGACACAGCCTGACTGGGAGACTCTGGACAAGTCACTTTATCCCTCAGTGGCCTCAGACAACTCTTAAGATCCTAAGGTGTAGGGAGGAAAGCACCTGTCTAATATTGGAAGAGAAGTGCCTTGCTGGGAGGTCCCTATGCTTATGAAATTACCTATTCATCCCTCAACACAGAGTGGGAGTAAGGGTCCCTGACAAGTAGCTGGGTGTGGTGATTTAGAAGTCAGAGGACCTGGATCCAAATCCTGGCCTAGGACCTTGTGCCTCAGTGTCCCCTTCTGTCAGAGGAAATTGGACTAGGTCACCAGTGCTCAAACTTTGTGGTTTCAAGACCCCCTTTACACTTTTTGGTTAGGCAGTGGGGCTAAGGGACTTGCCCAGGGTCGCACAGCTAGTAAGTGTTCTGTGTCTGAGGCCAGATTTGAACTCAGGTCCTCCTGAATCCAGGGCTGGTGCTCTATCCATTGTGCCATCCAGCTGCCTCTTCCCTTTACCCCCAAGAGCTTTTGTTTCTGTGGGGTAGATCTCTCAATTTTTACCACGTTAGAAATGGAAACGTCTCAGTATTATTACAAAAAATAGTTTTGACCTCTTGGACTCCCTGAAAAGGTCTCATAGACCCCCAGGGGCTCCCAGACCACATTGTGAGAAGCACTGGCCTAGGGTCTGATCCTGTAAGCCCTAGAGGGTGAGAACTATGGGACTCAGAAGGGCCCAGCATTCCAAGGCGGGGCTATCAGAGGCCTGGGGAAGGGTGTGACCTTCAGCTTGCTTACTTTTTCCCATTTCTCTCCTCAGAGAATAGTGGGGGACAGATTCTCTGTGCTTTATCTCTTCTACCCCCAAATCCCCTTAAAAAGTTCTAAGGGTGGCTTAAGGAGGGAGCTTTAAGTGGGCTATGAAGGGCCTAAGGTAGCAGACCTCTTAGGAAGAGCTGGGCCTGAGGGCAGGCGACCTGGGTTTCATCTTGGTTCTTAAAGCTTGTATAACCCTGGGCCAGCCACCTGACTTCTGAACTTGTCTCCTAGGCTGTAAAATGGGAATATTCTTTATTGAGGAGAACATTTGTGTGGAAGCCCTGGGTTCATGTGCCACCCTTGACATATTCTGACTGGTTGAACCTGTGGTCAAGGCCCTTCACATCTCTCTTATGAGAAAGTGCTGACCTGTGTGGGTGGAGGGAAACCCCTGTACCAGTGGGACCACACATCTGCCCCATTATTATCACACGGGCCTGTTGTAAGAAAAGTGCTCTTGAAGCATTATGGGAAAATCTCTCTTCCCAGGACTTCTGCCTGGCCCCTGCCCGTATTGAGTGGATGACCACTGTGCCCCTGGGGCCATACTGGGTGAAGGAGCTTTCCTTTTTAGAAATTGTGCCCAGGTTCACTGTGGTGCTTTGAGGGAGAGAGGAAATCGATGACAGTTTATATCTTCTATAATACTGTCTGGCCTCCTTGGGAGGGAGGCAGCCAAGGGTTTTTCACAGAGGACAAAATAGGCCTGGAGAGGGGCTGAGGTCATATACCAAGTTAGGGACAGAGTCTGGGCTACAATTAGAAACAGTGCTCTGTGTGTGTGTGTTGGGGGCAGCCTGGGCAGAGCCTAATATAAATGGGGGCTAAGATGGGGGAAACCCTAACCCCTAGAGGCTGTGTGACTCGAGTAGAATGAGCCTTGGTGTCCTTCCAGCCGCTACTGGAACAAGCACCCCCCCACCCCTCCAATACCCCTACAAGTAGGCCTCCAGCCTTTGCCTGAAGGCACGAGGCAGTGCCTGGCACTTGTGGGCAGCTCTTGAGGGGGAGATTTTTCAAACTAGAAGATCATCTAATCCTTAGCCTTGTTCTTAGTTCTGGCCTTTGGGGCCAAGTAGACCATGTCTAAACCATCTTCAGTGTGAAGACAGGACCTCATCCTCCCTCCTTCCCCCTCCCTTCCCTTCTCTTCCCCTCCTCTCCCTTCCCTGCCCCTCATCTTCTCTTTTCCATGCTCACCCTTCCCAATTCCTTCTCTTGATAGCCTGTCAGGATGCTTCCTTGCTAGAAGGGGAGTGGGAAGAGATAATGTACCCACCTGTTTTATAGCAGTAACTCTAGAGAAGTCTTGGAAGGCAGTTGTGGAAGCCTCGAAGGGTAAGAGGAGCCCCTTTCCTGAATAGGAGGCCTGCCTATCCCTTCAGGAACTCCAGCAGCCTGATCCTGAATCAGCAGCTTCATCTCGTCAGTCCCCAAGCAGGGAGCCTGGGCTGAATGAATTTTATTTTTGGGGGGTAAGGGTACTGTGGCTATACCAGGGTCTGTTGGCCTGCAGGTCCAGAGAATCGGAGGTCTTGGGTTTGAATCCTGACTCTGCTACTTCCTGCCTCAGTGACCTTGGGCCACCATTCTGACCTGTCTGGGCCTTTGTTTCCTCATCTGTGAAATGGGACTGTTGAACCAGATGAGATCTAGGGTTTTTGTCAGCTGTAAGGCTTCTCTGATCCTTTGATCTAGCTTTGTGTTGGAGTAGGTGACTTTATCCTGAGAGCCCCAGCCCTAGGGGAGAGTTCCCAGGGGAGGGAGTGCTGTAGGAGAGCTTGGACCCCCTGGGGCTAGTGAAAGAGGAGCTTTGAATACTTCACCTGGGTCTTTGGCTGCCCTGGGCAGCCATTAAGGACCCTCATTGGAGGCCTTCCCAAACAATGAATAGTAGATATTCTGGCAGATCCAGAGAAACTGAATTGTCAGGTATTTGCTGAGCTCCCCAATGGGGAGCTCTGAGGGTCACCTTATGGGGGCTGAGCTCTGGCTGCCATGACTTGGCTGTCCTTCCACTGAGTAGGAAACATTTGCTGGCCCCTCCTGATTAGGCGCTGGGATCCCGTGCTTGATGACTAGGCTGATCTTTTATCTGAACCACTCCTAGGAGTTGCAAAGGCCCTGGAGATCCTGGACTTACCCATGCACAAGGCCTCAGAGGTTTTCACTTTACACATTAGGAGACTAAGGCCCAGGGAGGGGAAATGATTTGCCTTAGGTTATCTAGAGCTGTGGGGGACCTCTGAGCACATCAAGTCCAACCTTCCCCCCCTCATTTTACAGAGGGGGAGACTGAGGCCCAGAGAGGGGAGGTGACTTGCCTTAGGTTACCTAGAGCTGTAAGGGACCTCTGAGCACATCAAGTCCAACCCTCCCCCCCTCATTTTACAGAGGGAGAAACTGAGGCCCAGAGAGGGGGAGTGACTTGCGGCCAGTGTCAGAGAGTCACAACTAGATTTCACATCTCTGGCTCCTAGGACTGACTTTAACCCACAACAAAAAGCTGACTTTATGACTTGGATCTCAGGGAAAAAAAAGATTATAGTTTCCCATGTCATTCAGATGCTTGTAGAACACAACCACATGCAGTATGAGACAGGGTAGCATAGTAGCTAGAGGGCTGGAGATCTGGGTTCAATTCCTGCCTCTGACCCACATTAGCTGTGCCACCATGGGCAAAATCATATAACCTCTTGGTGTCCTCAGATAAGCCTCTCAGTTTATAAAGTTCTAAACCAGTGCTAACTTCCATCGGTGGAAGGAGTTTCTGTACTAGGGGTTCTCTATACCATCTGGTCGGTTGATCTGGTTGGGGGTGGAGAGAAGACATATAGGAAAATCAAAGATGATTTATAATAGCATATATAGATGCGTGAAAGAATATTAAACACTGCGAGAGTGGAGGAGGAAGGTATCAGTACTACCTGGGGAAACTCAGCATAGGCCAGGCCTCAAAGGGTGAGTAGTAACATGACAGCAGACTTTATATAGTGCTTTAAGCCTTGCAAAGTGCTCTCTTTATGACAAGCCCTAGGATTTTAGGATTAGGATTAGAGGGGCTTTAGCAATCATCTAATCCCTTGTCAAACTTAAATAGAAATGGATCCCCCTGCTGCCACGTATTGACTTAGATAACCACTAATTAACGTTATCTATGTTTTATTCTATTTCCATTGCTTTTGTTAGACATTTCCCGATTACTTTTTAATCTGGTTCCTTCCTATGAATGTTACTTTTTTTTGGGGGGGTGGGGAGGCACTCTGGTTTAAGTGACTTGCCCAGGGTCACACAGCTAGTGAGTGTTATGTGTCTAAGGCTGGATTTGAACTCAGGTCCTCCTGACTCCAGGGCTGGTGCTCTATCCATTGCGCCACCTGCTGCCCCAAATTTGATACTTCTGATCTAATCCAGCACCCTCATTTTATAGGTAATGAAGATGTGTTCTAGGGAAGGGAAGCTACTTGCCCAAGGTCACTCAGTAAGTAACAGACCTTGCATTCAGACCCAGACCCTTTGACTCCACATTCAGTGGTTTTTCCATTATACCAGTGTAGTTAGTACAAGAATCATCACTGCTTTGATAGATGAGGAAACTGAGGTTCAGAGTGACTCAATGCCTGGTCCTCTAGAGTGAGTATTGGAAGCAGGACTAAACCTAGTTCTGATTTCCAAATCTAGCATTGTTTAGATGGTAGGTACCACATTAATGGTAAGTTTCTTGGCTTCTCCTGCCACTCTCCCCTCCCCCTCCACAGCCTTGTTTTCTATTCCTTCAGGACCAAGAGGCAAACATGAAGCCTTAAGATACTGCAGCAGCTGTGGTAGCAAGGAGATTGGCCATTTGTCTTCCATAGGCTTAGCATTTTTGTCTGATGGGCCACCAGGCCACAGGCTTCCAGCCATGGCTGAGGCTAGGGGGCAGAGAGGGAGGTTGAGAGGAGAAGACTGGCTTCCAGTATAACTCACTCCTTCCTCTTTCTCTGCCTCTGGTGTTACCCCTCGATCTCCATGTTCCACCCCCTGTGTTCCCTGTTGCTAGATAGCCATTTTAAGGAATAATTAGCCTCTCTCTCGTTCTCCCTCTTCCTCCCCACACCATCGTTCCAGGAGCTTTAGCCTACCTAGTATATGCAAGCAGTCATTTATTCAGCTCTATAGTACAGCCAGCCAAAGATGTGGTTTGTAGGTCTGTAAAAGAGTGCGGGTGAATTACAAGGGTTCACCTCAGTTCTTTGTCTCATGCTACTGTACTGGGAAATCGTCGAAATGGCCAACTTGGTTACTTAGAACACTTGTTTTTAGCACTAGGAAGCGTAGAACTGACCATTACCTAGTTAATCTGATCGGCATAGAGTGCCCAAATGGGTCTGCAGGCCCCAGATTGAATGCCTGGCAAATGAGCTCATTATTCATTAATTCTTGCTTGAGACTCTGCAATGGTTCAGCTCCTTTTCTGTGGTTTGGCTGCTTCCCTTAGGAAAGAGCAAGCCTGTGGCAGAGTGGGAGGCAGTGCTTAAAGGTCTTCTGCCCAGAAAGAACTCCCAGCTCTGCTTACATGCTGTGTGACCTTGAGTAAGTCTCTTCCCTTCCCTGAGCCCATTTGCACAAGGAAGAGGGTTCAGCTAGATCAGGTGTCCTCAGACCTCTTTTGTCTTTTTAGTAAGTCTTCCCCTAGCCCTTATTTAGTAATCTTTAAAAATTTATTTATTTATTTATTTTTTAGGCAATTGGGGTTAAGTGACTTGCCTAGGGTCACACAGCTAGTAAATGTCTGAGGCCAGATCCATATTCAGTGTGAAAGGAAAGAATTTCTCCTATTTACCACACATATATGCATGGAAGAGGTCAAATAAAATGAGATTAATTTGTCTTCTCCCAGGGCACCTCTACTGATGTGGAAATCAGTTCGGAGTTTTGGGGATATTTCAGCAGACTAGTACTAGGGACTGGCATAGGGAATTCCCAGGTGAGGAAACTTTCCTACCCATGCAGGTTGGCACCGTCTCCTCAGCTTAATTGTCAAGCATTTCTCAGCCTTTTGGCGTATCGTGACCTCTTCTCAAGAATCGAGTTTGTTACCTACATTCATAGTTGAAGGAGGCACTAAATTTCAGTTAGTGAAAATAAAGATGTAATTTTTCCCCACCTGAGTTCCCAGACTCCCTGCAATCTGTCCACAGAAGCTAGACTCCAGGTTAAGAAGTTGTTGTCCATCAGGCACTGTGACTTGTCCAAGGTCATCCAGCCTGTATGTGTCAGAGGAGGGATTTGAACCCAGGTCTTCCTGGCTTTGAGGCCAGCTGTCTATCCACTATAGCACCATGCCTCTCAGTAGGATAATCTGGTTATTTCCCCAATATTCCCCACACTCCCTGGGGGTGTATGTTCTCTGGTTTGGAACCCCCTGGACTAGTTAATCTCCAAGATCCCTTCCAGCTCTGGCATTCTAAGGTTGAATTGTAGCTATAGCACATTAGTATTGGCACTGTTGAGCTAAGTCACTAGAAAGAGAGATGATTCTCTTTTGTGAATGCCCAAGTCGGTAAAATCCCCGGGAACAGTGGGGAGTTGAGCGGGATGTTCTAATAAGGCTTTTACCCTGATGTTCGCAGTTCACCCTGCATTTAGCAAATCACCTGCCACGCCAGGGCGGGATGCTAGGCAATGATAGGACCCGGAACGGGTCTTACTGTCCGGGAGCTGACGTCTTGCTTGGCCAGGGGCAGGTAAAAGTAACAAATATGGGGCCTTGTCAATTGGAAATCTGTCCAGCCTGTGTCCACATTTTCCTCCTCAGTAAAGTATAAACTACTCGAGGGCAGACATTCTTTCATTTTTTTGTCTGTTTTCAGTGTCTTTCTAGCACGGGGCCTGGCACATGCACCATTGGCACCTGGTAAATGTTGATTTAATTGCAGTGGAATCAATTCCCTGTAGGAGGTAGCACCCAAGGTGAGTTTTGGAGGAAGCTCAGGCTTCTCCAAGATAGAGTTGAGGAAGGAATTGCCCTCCAGGCATAGGGGACAGGAGGGAGATGGATGGGATACAGAATTCTGGAGGCAACAAGGAGGCCAGTTTGACTGCAGTTTAGGGATTACTATGGAAGGAGTCTGGGATCAAGAGCATAAGTGAGGGAGTTGGCTTTGGCCTCTTCAGATACTAGAAAAGAGGAGGAGAAAACAGCATGACAGAGAGGAGTGTTGAGGCACAGAATTGGGGAGAAAGGAGAACTGTTTCTTCAGGAACTTAGGCATTCACCAAGAAGGAAGGAGGAGAAGGTGATGTAGGAGGCTTGAGAAAAGAAGGTTTGGAAAAGCCACTGTGTGGGGTGGGATCAGGGAAGACTTAAGGATTGCCATTCAGTGGTTAGGGCCCAATTGAGTTTGGATAAGCTTAATTCATGGAGGGCTCAATTAGGAGAGTTGCATGATTTCTTCTAGGGGCATTGACTAAGTATCATGTGAGGAGGATTACACAGAAGGTGTACGGTGGGGGTAAACCAGGGTTAAGACACGAGTGGGGATGGGGTAGGGTCACAGAAGAGAAGGAGGTGCATATGTGAGAGATGCCACCCAGGTAGGAATGACAGGGTTTGACAGTAGATTGGATGACTTAACTTGACAATAGATTGGATATGGGGGTGAGGAGGTGAGGAGTTCAAGATGATGTGATGACATCTAGGTTTCAAGTCTGGGTGACAGGAAGGATGGTGTTGCCCTCAACAGCGGTCGAGAAGTTAGGAAGAGAGGAAGGTTTTGGGAGTTGGACATACTGAGTTTAACATGTCTATGGATATCCAGTTGGAGATGTCCAGTAAGTAGCTGGAGATGGGAGACTGGAGATCAAAAAGAGAGGTTAGGGCTGGATATATATTGAATCCATGGGAACTGATGAGATCATCAAGTGAAATAGTATAGAAGGAGAAGAGGATAGGGCCCGACTGTTAGGAGTGAACCACTCTGAATTAGCCAGTGAAGCCTGGATGAAGACCCAGCAAATGAAATTGAGAGTGGGCACTCCGACACGTGGGAGGTGAGCCAGGGTGACCCTAGTGAGGTCAGAATGGAGGGGCCAAGGGACTGGGCTGCTGTGAGGAAGAATAGGTTTGGGGAGGAGTTGAAGCATGTGGAGAAATGAAAGGAGAGAAGGTTGTAGTCAGAGGGAATTCAAGACCTTTGGATCAGGGAGGTAGTTGGGCTGGAGAGGTCATCTTCGTATGCAGCTGATGGCCAGTGAAGGTGTAAGGCGTGAATGGGACTTGAGGGGATGTCAGCCTGTGGATTGAAATCCCTAAGTGCTAGGGCAGGTGATAGGGCCATTGCTCAGGGTCTGCAATCATGGACTGTGCTTTTTCCATCTTTAATTTCCCAGCACTGATCATGGGTAGGTCCATAGCAAATGCTTATAAATGTTGCACTTCCCAGATCAGACAGTGGGGTCATTGTAAGGACCTTCCTGCAATACAGTAGGGTGACTTAGCTGGAGAGAGGGAGTGAATGGTTGCTGAGTGATGGTCCTGGAGGAGCCTGCGAGGAGCAGTGAAGAGCTGGGAGCTTGCCAGCCTCTCCTTCTGGGCTTAGTGGGTGAGGAGGGATGAAGAGAGTTTGGCCCAGTCTTGGAGAGGGTGGCCAGGTATCTGATGTCTCCTGGAAGGGAGTGGGAGGGGAGTGCAGTGCAGGGTTCCATGAATGCACAAAGGTAGAAGTTGAGAGGAAGAGATACAAGGTGAACGGCAGTTTGTTAATGATAGAACCAGACTTCCAGAGGGCATGATGGAAGTGAGCATAACTGAAGTAGTTTGGGCTGAAGGAGTAGAGAAGGTAACAGGTGACTGAAACACAGGGATTAGGAGAAGAGGAGGAGATGGGTGTTTGCTTGACACTGGGTAGAGGGAGTAGATGGTACCATTTGGGGCTCCTGTACTCAAGCATCTTGTGAGGACAGAAGGTGACCTCATCTGTCTCTTAGCCCACCTTCACTAATGGAACTTGTCCTGTAGTGTGGGATAGGCTGCCTTGGGGAGGCAGTGAATCCCTGACACTGAGAATATACCCCTCTTCTTTGCAGAAGTGGAGGGCTGTGGGTCTGGAACACTACGTACATTGTTGTACTGGGTCAGCATATTGGCCAGTTTGGCTGATCTGCTTCTTGTCTTTTCATTCTCTGTAATAAGTAACGGCCCTTCTGGCTGAAGGATGGGGAGAAATATATTGGAAAAGGAATGTGATAGAAAAACAAAGGATATAACCAGTTTTTTAAGGGAAGGAAAAAAAAATACTTGTAATCAGATGTCCCATGGGTTCAAGGCCCAGCCATAGGCTTCTTAGCTCTGTGGCCTTGGGTTAGTCACTTAACCCATCTTTGAACCTCAGTTACCTTATCTGTAAGGTAGGAATAATGTGTGTCACTCACTACTCATCTTAGAGCAAATGAGGGGAGTACATAAAGTAAGCATTTAGAGAACTTTTATCTCCTCTGGGTAGGTGGATTTTATCTAGGAAGAGAGAGCAGGGCAGGCAGCAGTTAGCCCAGGCCCAGCCTGGATGAGGGGTTGGACAGAGGCAATTCTCCCAGCCAAGGGCTCCTGCCCAGCTGCTGGGAATTTGTCACCGTAACAGCCAAAAGGGTTTAGAGACAGGAAGAAGCTGTTATCACCTTCTACTAGGAAGATCAGTAGACCTTGGCACGGAGGGCCTGCTTCAAAAGAGACTCAACTATTTGGCCAGACCTGCTTGGCCTGATAGCCACTCGTCCTTGCCCCTGAAGGGAAGGGAGAGCTGGAATCCAGGTTTCTATTTGGCTTTAAGTCATGTGCCGTCGCATTGTGGTGTGGGAGAAAAAAGACTAGATGGAGTCAGAAGATCTAGTTGCAAATCACTTATTAGCCATGTGACCTTGGACAAGTCACTTCCCCACCCCTAAGATCTCCGTCTCTTTCTTTGTCAGATGATGGCGTTGCACTAGATCTAACCCGGAGTCCATAGACTCCTTGGAGTTAGATTTCAGGGGGTCCATGAACTTGGATGAGAAAAACAATGATACCTTTATTTTTACTGACTTAACTGAAATTTAGCATTTCCAGCAATTATTTACAAACATGATTCTGAGAAGAGTGTCCATCAGCTTCTTAACACTGCCCAAAGGGTCCATGACATACAAAAAGGTTTCTGAACCACTTGACTAGATGACCTCAATGACCCCAAGTTATCTTTAGAGAGCTCGCTCACTCTCTGGGTACGCGTGTGTTAGGAAGAGGCCCCATGAGTGTGGGGGTGGGGGACTGTTCCCAGGACTTATTGTTACATTACTAACAGGCGGTGCATGGTCTGGGTTACTCCACTTTAGTGAAAAGATGCATTGTGGCCAAAGGGTCCCTCCACTTTAGTGAAGAGATGCATTGTGGCCAAAGGGTCCCTCCCACCCTACTGGACTTCAGTTTGTCTGAAGAAGATCTGGAGTGGGTTTAGTGGACTGCAGACACAGTATGAATCAATAGTGTGAGAGGATAGCTAGCTTGAAAACATTATTGGGGTCCTGGGCTCCACAGAAAGATCAGCTGGAGGAACTGAAAAGAGAAGACTGGGATAGCAGTCTTCAAGTATTTGAAGGACAGACATATGGAAGAAAGATTGGCCTGGTTATGTTGGGCCCTGGAATGCAGGGTAGAGGTTGCAGAGAGGCCAATTTTGGCCTCCTTCTTTACTCTGTGATGGTAAGGACCATCCATTCCAAAGGGTAATGGACTACCTTGGAATAGTGGGGAGGGGTTCTGATGTGGGAGACCTTCAAGCAGAGGGAGGCTAGATACCCTTTTGTTGGGGATGTTGTAGTGGCGATTCTTTTCCAAGTACGGATTGGACTAGATGGGTGCTCAAGGCCTTCCAACTCTTGGGATTCTGAATGACAGTGGAGATCACACTGGCCTTGGATTTAGAGACCTGGGTTTGAATCCTGGCTCTTCTCCTAGTACACAGGCCAGCTCTGTGGCCTGTGGGCCAATTACTTTCCTTTCTTTCTCTGGGCTTTTTCTCATCCACGCAATGGGGATGCTAATGCCGCCTCTTAGGGTTATTGTAGGAAAATGCCCTTATAAAGCACTATAGCCATGTTTGGTTTGTTTTGTTATTTTGGGTCTAGGAGGAAGAATACAGTCTATCCTAGATTATCCAGGGTCTAGTTAAAACTGCCTTCATAGAACATCTGAACTAGAGGGGCCATTAGACAACACCTAGGCCATCATATCTTTTTTTTTTTTTCTGGATGAGGAAACAGGCCCAAGGAAAGGAGATGACCGGCCTGAGGTGGTCCTCACTGTGGATTGTTCAGCCTCTGGGTTTCTCCCTCCAGGGAATTTCACTGTGCCCTCAGCACTAGAGGGAGGGGACGAAACTAAGGGCTGCTGGCAAAAATGAGGCCTTTGGTTCAGCCCTTGGCACTCGGGAGGCCCACTGGCTAAGGGAGGTGTACTTGGCATTAGAGGTATGCGGTGCTAGTTACAAGTACCTCATCTTAGCCAAGGAGAGGAGCCGGGTGTGGCAGGGACTCAGGGCCAGAGTGGAGATTGGAATGAGAATGTTGGGATCCCAGGGTGTGCCAGCTGCTTGTGTAACTAGGATAAGTGCCAGGCTCTCCCCAACTTCTTGGGAAAATGCGTGGGGTGGTGGGGTACTTAAGACCTTGGAGATCCTCTGTCTAGCAAGGGAGGGAGGAAAGAATTGAACTAAGAGTTGGGGGATCTGAGTTCTAACCCCAGCTTTGCTACGAGCTAGAAGGCTTTTCTTTGGGCCTCTTTCCTCATTTGTCAAGTGACACATTTGGACTAGAGGATCTCCAGGCACTTTGAGCTTTAGCATTCTGCGTCTAGCCATTACTGGCAAAGGTCTGAAAGCAAAGTGCTGGCCGGAGTGGATACAGTGCCTTTTGGACTTGGCATGTGGCCAGGGTTACAAGCGAGTTCCCCACTGACTTTGGCAATGGAGAAGGAGGGTCAGTGATTTCGTATTGCCAAGTAGAAGGGTGACTTTGAGACCAGTGTGCCCCTTTCTGGAAGAAGAGAAGAGATAACTAGTGAATGGGCTAGTGCTTCTGAGAATGTTGGGCCAGTATTGATTGTAACCCTAAAAACTTTGAGGTTGGAAGGGGGACTATCATGGTCATCTAATCCAGTCTTTTCATTTTAAGGAGAAGGAAGTTCGAGGACCAGAGGAAGGGACATGACTTGCCCAAGGTCACACAGCTAGTGAGGGGCAAAACTAGGACTTCAATCTAATTCTTCTGGTTTGAAACCCAGTGCTTTTCCCGTTACACTGTTTGTTTGTGGGGTTGAATTCCCCATCTGCATCCCTGTTGCTGGGAGGGACCCCCATGGCTTTTCCTCCTCTGCCTTCTGAATTTTAATACTTGGAACAAGGGGTAGCAGGACTCTGAATCCTGAAGGCCAGGCTGGGGTAACTGTGCCATGGTTTAGCTCTCCCTGGTATGAGGAGTGCCAGCTCTTGATGAGTAGTCTGCTAGGCTTTTTCCAGTGTCTTGTTCAAGAGGGGAGGAGGGAGCAGAATGAAGCTGCTGGGTAGGACTGCTTAATACCAGGGATGAGGCAATCCTTGGTCTGGGCCCCAAATGAGAAACTGGCTTTCCCATCCATCCCCTGTGGGAAGTAGCCCCTGGGAGGAGGGGATGCTCTGATAGATTCAGTGGAGCCACCATGAGCCTACCAGCCTTGGCTCTCTCTACCTCAGGCCCCACTGAGGCATTCTCCCCTTTCTGCTGTCTCTCTTCCATTCCTTTCTGTTTTTATTTTGTTTGTTTTGTTTTTTTTTAGTTCTTAGGCAATTGGGGTTAAGTGACTTGCCCAGGGTCACACAGCTAGTAAGTGTCAAGTGTTTGCTCTGAGGCCGGATTTGAACTCAGGGCTGGTGCTCTATCCACTGTGCCACCTAACTGCCCCCCTTCCTTTCTGTTCATCTCTTGAATTGGATACTTACTAGGTTTTCAGGATATATGACTTTGGGTAGGTCACTTTGCCTCTGGACCTAAGGTTACTCACCTGCAAAATAAAGGAGGCAGTCTCTCCAAGTCCTTTCCAGCTCTGATTTTCCATGTTTTGTGTGCTGTCCCTGTCCTTTCCCCCCAAATCCTATCACGTAACATTGCCCACCAATAAATGTCTGACCCCTTCTTGCTAGGGCTGTGGTGTCCTGGCCCTCACATGGTAAACGAAAGCTGGAAATGGCCTGTGGCCACTTGGTTCCCCTTTTGGCTAGCCCAGCACCTATCCTCACCCCACCTGATCCCCAAACAGCTGTTGTGGACAGCAGGGATTGCCTGGTCCTTTAGGCAGCAGGCACTCGGTGGGGGGAGAATGCTGGAGCTGGGAATGAAAGGCAGACCAGGGTCCCAGCTTTTTCAATTTAACACACGCTTCGTGAAACACTTACTATGTACCTACTAGAAGCAGCGGCTAGAGGGCCAGCTCTGAAGGCAGGAGGACCTGGGTTCGAATCCTACTTCTGACAGATTATGTGTCCAGGTGACCCTGAGTAAGTCAAATCTCTCAGTGCCTCAGTGGGAGCTTCTTATGCCAGTGACAATATACCAGGCCAAGACAATAACAGTAATGGTCACAATTATTATTAGGGGGCAGTATGGTCCAATGGAAAGAGCACTGGATTTGAAGTCAGGACTTGAGTCTAAATCTTGGCTCTGTCATTTGCTACACCTGTGTTACCTTGGGCAAGTCACTTCCCTGTATTAGGCCCAATATTTCCTAATATTATTAATAGCCAGCACATTTCAGTAGTGCTTTAAGGTTTGCAGAGTACTTTCTAAATGTTATCTCGTTTTATCCTTACAGCAACCCTGGGATGTGGCTGTTATTATTATTATACCCATTTTACACATGAGGAAATGACTGTTAAAGGAAAGGGTTGTCCAAAATGAGCCAGAAGGTCCAGCATGTCACTTTGGCTTGTCTCACACATGGGTATATTTCCCAGCCAACCTGAGGCAGTCAGGTTGAGCCCTATTGTAATTGCTAGGCCCTCCTTGAGAAGGACTCAGCCCTGGTAGTGCCAGTCTTGTGGCGGGTCCCCACTTGTGCTTCCTTACATGCATGCCTCCAGCCTCTACGTACACTGAAATGACCATAGGATTTTGAGTTGAAAAGATACTTCAGAGACCCTCTGATTCATCCCCATCATGGTACAGGGGGAGGAAGTAAAACATAGAGGACAAGATTTGACTTGCCCAAGACCACACAGCAAGGTCCGGGCTGAGCTCCGCCCTCATCCTTGCCAAGCTCTGGCCTCCCTCTGCCCACTTCAGTCTTCCATCTCCGTGTTGTTCCTCTTGTACCAGGCTGTCCCCTAGGCTGGCCAAATTTCATAGTTCGTCCTCCACCTCCTTGCCCTTTAGAGGCTAATCTTGAACCCTCCCTGCCAACACAGAGTGGGGAAGGAATGTAGGGTGAGTTCACTTCTTGGCTCCATCTTGATGCTGCTCCCAGGAGGTGTGATTGAGCATTCTTCAGCCCTCCCCAGTGTGGACACTTACTCACTTTCTCCCCCTTTCCTCAACCACTTACTGGCCAGGAGTTCCCTATTAAAAAAAGCTGACTGAAGGTTTTTTGCAAAGTACTTTCATATCCATCTTCATTTCTTGGTAACAATTGCTCATGTGTAAATGCTTTGATTATGAAACTCACACATTTTTTCCCGCCAGTTTCTTGGGTCATAAACCGTAGATTTTGATCTAGAAGGGACTTTATAGGCTATCTAGTCTATCCTCCTCCCATTACAGATGGGGAAATATCATGCAGGCAGTGAGAGGGGTAGCATTTGAACTTGGGTCCTTAGACTCTAAAGCCATTGCAATTTCCATCTATGAGGGAGGCAGGGTGGGGATCATGATTCCCGTTTTACAGATTCCTCAGAGGGGCAATCACCTGCTCTAGATCATGTAACAGGTAGCCTAGCTCTGTGAGGAGAACCTAGGCCTCTGAGGCCTTCTGGGTCACTGTACTTTCTGGGTATTCCATGGCAGTTTGGGTCTGAAGGGAAGGCTTGCAAATAAGGGACCTATCAGCTTGAACTGCCTCCCCTGAGGAAGAAAATGAATGAACCCTGCATTCTGTACTTCCTCTGGGGTGTGGCTGTCTCTGTCTGAGGCCTGAAAGCCCCTGGGAGTGGGGGGGAAGCAGGGTAGATGGGGTGCTGAAGAGGAAATGAGCAGAAGTACCCTTACCCAAGAGGGCAAACTGTTTGTGAAATAGCTGTGGCCACGCCTCTTTGCAGAAGCTCCTCAGCTTTCAGGCAGACTGGGGCTCCACCCCTTGGCCTGCTGGAAGCTTGAAGCTTTCAGTTCCCCTTTCTTGGGGTGCCGCTAGTAGGGGGTATCTGTTTATTCAACTCTCAGGCCTGCCAGAAGGCTGGCTTCCACACGTGGGCCATAGCTCCAGAAAGGCCCAAGGATCTCAGAGCGTGGAATGTTGAGTGGGCCCTTAGAGAACACTCAGGCCAGTCCCCTCATTTGTACTCAAAAGAGCAAAGAGTCTCGAAAGTTATGGTATGAGGCCGGCCTGCCCTGGCTGGTTTGAGTGGGGCTAAGCTTAGCGAGATTGGCCTTATTGCTTTATTCTCCCTGAGAAGACTTGACTGTCCTTCAGCTTCCCCACCCCCTACTCCAGTTAGCATTGTTCTTCCTTTGTTTTCAAAGTAGTGAGTCTGAAAATAGACCCTAGGAGAGTTGCTGGGGGACAGGTTAGGGTTCAAGAGTAGTTGGTAGAAGGAATTTGTTCACTGGGAGTACCCTACATCAATAACTCAGGATGGAGGGGTGAGGTAGAAGAGTAGTTATTTTTGTAAGCCTGGTGATGCATTTGGAGCCAAGGTGTTTAATCTTTTATCGTATCCTGGTCCCCTTTCTCAGAATCACATTTTTAAATGTATAAAATAAATACAGAGGATTACAAAGGAAACTTGAAATATAATTATCAAAATACTGAACGAAAAGAAAATCGTTTACGTCCTCCAGGTTAAGAACTGCTGACAGTATAACTCCTTTCACTTCAAGTCAGCGTACACCTACTGTGTGCAAAAAGCATGAAAGACACACTCTGGATCCTCAAAGAATCCTATTTCCGTGGGTACGTGCAGGGGTGGACTTCACAAACTTAATAAAAGGATTTGTTCTGTGAAGTTTGGATTCAGCCAAAAGGCTGCACTTAAGGACCCAGAGGGCCACATGTGGCCTCCAGGCCACAGGTTCTCCACCCCTGGGTATGTGTATTACAATAACAGTTGGAGGAGGAAAGGGTGCTAAACACTGGGAGATCAGGGAATGCTTCATGGAAGAAGTGGCACCTGAGGTGAGCTCTTGAAAGCAAAGGAAGATCCTGAGAATTAGAGGTGAAGGGGAGGAAAAGAGATGGTGGCTCTTATGGGAGAGAAGGGGGCACGTGGGAGCCATTGTAGAGTTTGGAGTGATGAGGATTAACGTAAAGGGGTGAGGTGGGAGAAGGAGCCCAGAATGCCTACTAGTTTATGGCCTAAGATGTCCAGGAGGATAGGTGCTCTCAGCAGGAACTGGGAGGGTCGGAGGAAGGTGATGGGTTTGGGGGTGGAGGGAGAGGTCTCAGTTTTAGATATAGCACATTTTGAGATGCCTGTGAGACATTCAGGAAGTTTTGCCTCATAGGCAGTTGATGGCAGTTGCTCTGAATGTTATCTGCACGGAGTCTAGGCAAGTCACGGAGCAGTCTGGGCCTGTTTCTTTGCCTATAAAACAGTAATATGACTTCTGCTACTGACCTCCCAGGGCTCTTTAGAGGCAATCACTTGCTAGATGGAAAGCAGTAGCAGTGGGTGGCTGAGAAGAATAGCTGTGTTCAGACTGGCTGGAAGGGGCCTTCGAGGTCATGCAGTCCCCTCCTGTTTTTCGGACACCTAGCCTAGTGATGTGACTTGCCTAAAGTCCCCATGGGTAATATGGAGCAGACAAAGAGGGTTCTTTTGGAACTGGTGCAGTGGGAGAAGTGCTCAATTTTCAAATCCAGAAGCTCTCTGAGCCTCTGTCTTCATCTAGAAAATGAGGGGATTGACCTAGCTGACCTCAACTCCAATTCAGCTCTAGACCCATTTCCCTGGATTGTTTTGAGGATAAAATGAGATCCCTTAAAGTCCCACTTGAAAGTCACCTGCTAGTGTTTGTGCCCTCCCCATCACCTTAGGTTAATTACATACCTATTTTCTCTGCTCTGCCCCCCCCCCCCATAGAAGATGAGCTTCTTGATGGCAAGGATCAATCCATTTTTCATTCTCATATATCCCCAGGGGACCCATAAAAAGGTCTTTGTCATCTTCTCCTGTCTGACTTTGGTCCCATCCTCATGGAATGGAACCTTATCTTCAAGGCCTTGGCTAAGGAGCTCATGCCTTAGACAGTTCCTAACTAGTAGCATGGCCAAGGAGAGGAGATATTCAAGTTTGTTCCAGGCTGGACTTTCAGAGGAAATGCTAAACCCTTTGAACCAGGCTGAAGATAATTGGAGGCGTGTGGAGGTAGTGGTGGGGTGGTGGTTGGCTAAAATGATGAGGGGGCTAAAATGTCTCCTGGCCCTGTTGGAGACCAGACTGAAGGCTTAGCCTGGGATAATTTCCTGGTGGAAGGACTGTTTCTTTCAATGGGTCCAGTTGAGATTAGATAAGACTTTGGAATCAAGGATCCTAGGGGTGGTAATAGATATGTATTCAAAGGCCTGTCAGGTGGAAGGGAAATTGGATTTGTCTGGTTTAGCCCCAGAGGACCAGACTAGGAACAATGGGGGAAGGAGGGTTAGGCGCTATGACCTGAGCTCCCTTTCATCTCCTTAAAAACTTCGTGGGGATTTGAGGACCAGGAGTACAATAGGGGCTTCTTCTCACTATGGTTTGGCTCTTGTGGTTTGGGAGAGTGAATTGGGCTCTGCCCCCCCCCCCCGGTCTCTTCCATTTCTGAAAGTGGCAGTAGGTAGGGGGTTCTTGAGCAACATGGATTATGGGAGTAGGATGGGGTGGGGAGCCTGCAGCCTTGAGGCCACATGTAGCCTTCTAGGTCCTTGGGTGAGTCCCTTTGACTGTGTCCAAGTTTCACAGAACAAATCCTTCCCTTAAGGGGATTTGTTCAGTGCGGGTTTAGATTCAGTCAGAGGGCTGCATTTGAGGACCTAGAGGGCCACATGTGACCTCGAGGCTGCAGGTTCCACACCTTAGAGGAAGAAGTACAGATTTGCTAGTCAGAGGTTGAGACCGAACCTTCCAGGGCCTGATATGATGGAGGATGATGTGTGGGGCCCGTGTTCCTTCTTCAAACACCTGGGAGCTGAGCGGTGGTGATCGTGACAGGAAGTTCAAGTCTGCATGCCCAGGCACTAGAGCCAGGGGTTTCTTAGCCATTTTGGGGGCCTGGTTGTTGTTGTTGAGTCATTTTTCAGTTATGTCTGACTCTTTGTGACCCCATTTGGGGTTTTCTTGGCATAGATACTAGAATGGTTTGCCATTTCCTTCTCCAGCCCATTTTACAGATGAGGAAACTGAGGCAAGTGTCTGAGGCTAGATTTCAACTCACAAAGAGGAGTCTTCCTAACTTTAGGTCCTCTATCCACTGCACCACCCAATTAATGCTTTTAAATATATAAAATAAAGTATGTAAGGTACATTTTATTGAAATACGGTTGTCAAAATATGTTTTGAAAAAACAAGTGGATGGTTCTCAGGTTAATCCCTGGACTAGACTGTATTTTATACACACACACACACACACACACACACACACACACACACACACACGCGCGAGCGCGCGAATAGATTGTTTCCCTGATAGAACATAAGCTTCTTGAGGGCAGGGACTGCATAGCATAGTGCCTGGCACATAGTAGATGATGCATAAATGTTTATTTGATTCGCTTGAACAGCTCAATAGTTACATGCCAGAATTCATTTAAAAGGTGAGGAAACTGAGGCCCAGAGAAAGGAAGTAAATTACCCAGTATCACTTGGAAAATTTTGGGCAAAGACTAGATTTGCCCGATTCTGAGCCCCGAATTGGACATTCTTCCTACATCACTGTGCTGGCTTTCGTAGAAACGTCGTCTGAGGTCATCAGGGCTGCCCTGTTTCCAGAAATGTGGCCCTCCTGACTTGGGAATAGTCAGGCTTCTAGCCAGTCAGAATTTGGTACCAAAAGTCCAGTTTAGCTTCCTTTGCATCCAGCCTGGGCCTGGAAAACCTTGAGGGCAAGCAGGACTCTGGCCTGGTCCAGGGACTTGAGGTGAGACCCCAAGTACAGTGCTGACAAACAGGCTCCTGGGAGGCGGTGGGCCAGGAGGGAGCTGCTGCTTGCCTTAGGGTGGTTGTGACCCTTACTCCCTGTGGGGGCCTTGGCTCTGAAATGGAGCAGCTGGGAGGAGGGCAGGGGCTTCCTGCCAGATGCTGACAGTGAGGCGAGGTTCCGGCTCTGCCCTGCTTCCCCCTCCCCCTCCCCAGGGATCCTGAGGCACTGAGACTCTGTCCCAACTCAGTGAGTCTGTTTGTTGCTTCAGTGGGAGTCAGGGACAGCTGGCTGCCCAGGCCCAGCCTCCTGCCTGGCCTGGGCCAGAGGCAGCACCAATGGGGTTTAGAGCACCAATGACCAAGGCCTTGTTTACCTCCCAAATCTGAGCTGCTAGTCTCTTCTATTTGCACTATGGAATATCTGAGCTAGATAGAAGACTGGAATTGGAAGCCCAGGAAGACCTAGTCTCCCTCAGACCCTTATTTTCTGGGCTGCTGTTTGCTCACCTAGAATGTTGAGGGGGTTGCACTCGATGGCCTCTTGAGACCTATTCTTCCATGACCCTTTACTGCCTGTAGATGGGCCTGGACTACTTGAGGAGGGCAGGGAGTAGGCTGGTAGCAAATGGTAGCAGTGACCAAGTAGGCTTTTCAGGCCCCTTCGAGACATTGAGGCAGGAGGAGAAGGTGTAGTAGCTCTTTGTCTGCCCTGGAAGAAGGGCAGGCTGTTTGGCCCAGGCCCCACAGCCAGCTGGTGGGGGAGCTAGGCTGGTGGACAACCCATGTTCTCCAGACTCCCGGCCTAGTCGGTCAATCAATACCAAATATTTTCTAAGTACAGGCAAAGCAAAAACGAAACTGTTCCTACCCTCTGGGAGTTTATGTTCTGTTGGGGGCCCCCCACACACTTTGTATTTCAGCTATCTCCACTCTAATCTCCCAGGTTGGGTTTGGGTGGGGGAAGAGGAGGCAAGATAGCTGGGGAGTACTTCCCCCACCCCCATGTGTCAGAGCCTGTTGTGGGGAGGGGAAGTGTGCTAATGAGCTTGTCTCTCCTCTCCCCTCCACTGCTCCTGCCCTTTGAGAACAGGATGTGGGTAGTCCCGCATCTTGTATGGTACTGGCTGGTAGGAGAACACCCGCTGGTCTAGTGTGGCTGGCTGGGGGACTGTTGCTTGGGTCCATATGGGAAACCTTGAACCCTGGGAAAGAGTCCTGTCCTGCCTTGACTCAAGAGGGCTTTCCTCTACCCTTCTGACTAGGTTATGGGCAGCTTAACCCCTGGTGCTTTGCTTTGCCCTTTACAAGAACATGGGCAAGAATCTGCTTCTGTTTGAATGTGAAATCCTCAGAGATTAGGAGCTCCTTGAGGGCAGGGCCTGTCTCTTACTTTCTTCGTACCTCCAATGCTTACTTAGCACAGTGCCTGGTACATAGTAGGTATTTCATAAATGTTTGTTGACTGACCCACTGGGCTTCAGTTTCCTCATCTGTAAAGGAATGTGGCCACTCTTGATCTCCAAGGGTCCAGGACTCAAGTGTACAGGTTTAGTAAGCCAGGGTGCCAACTGTGAAATTGCTTAAAGTTAGTTTGGTGTCCCCAGCTCCTCAGGTTAGTGATTTTAAATGCCTGAAAGTAAAAATCCCAGAGGATTCAAAGGAAGCCAATTGTTAAAATAGAATAAGAAGTCCAGAGACCCCAGATCAGGAAGCCCTCCCTAGGTCCACTAAAAGAAATCGATAGGCTCCTAAGGTGGCTCTGTTAATTCCTTAAAGCCAGTGGCATGCTCCAGAGATGCTCTTGCCTGTTGACCAGCCTGCCTCTGCTGCTGGGTAGTGTCTGCTCTGTGATGGTTGTGGGGACAAGGCTTTAGTCTGAGTATGGAATGGAGTGGGCCGCTTTGGGAGGGGATGGAAGTATATGGTGGAGGGGATGCCTACTTGGTGATCAGCTTGCCTAGACGCTTTCTGAAGATCCTTCCTCTGACTCTGGGATGCCATGCCTCAGAACTGACCTGCCGGGGGAGATGGTACCCCTTTCCCCTTTCAGGTCCCTGCCCTTTGGTAGGCCTTGTTGGTGCCATAGTGGGAGCACAGAAGTGACTTTGATTCTGCCTTCCTGTAGTCTTCATTTCTCCCTCCAATAACTTAGGCCCTTTCATGGCCTTGAGAGCCAAACTGTAGTGGGGAGAAGGAGGATGTAGTTTATTTCCCCAATAGGGGAGGGTGGGGTCTGAGGCTTGTCATTCTCACTCAGGCCTTCCCGAAGTGGCCTGACCCTCTGCTGGCCCTGGATACTGGGAGCTCCTCCCTGGTCACTTCTGCCCTCGAACCTCTCCCCTTCTGCTTGCCACCATCCAGTGCCATACAAGGCAATGACCTCCAAATAATAACCATTGCACTCATTTCTGCAATATCAGCAATAGTCATCAATCATCAAGCTGTTGTTAACCTCCTACTATGTGCCAGGCACAAAATAAAAATGGAAAAGTCCATGCTATCAGGGTGCCCACATGGAGGGGTGGGTCAGAAGGGAAGACAACATGTACTCATAAAAGTAGATGGAAACTCAAACAAAATAATTTGAGATGTTGGGAGGAGGTAGAGAAGAGATTATCCCCATTTTACAGATGAGGAAATTGAGTGTCAGAGAAGGCAAGTGGCTTGCTCATGGTCACACAGCTAGGAAATGGCCAAGGTAGGTTTCAAATCTAGGTCTCTCCTGGCTCCAAGTCATAGAGTCATAGATCTCAACCTAGGAAGGATCTTGGAAATCATATAGTCCAATTCCTCATTTTTCAGAGGAAGAAATTGAGGCCCAGAGAGTTGGAGTATTTGAACCTGGGACCTCTGATTCAGAACCTAGCACCAGTTCCAAAGGAACCCACCCTATTTGCCACTTCCTGCCTGATTCCACGGCTGGGCCTCAGTTTCCTCCTCTAGAAAATGAGGTGGTTAACTGATCCCTAAAGTCCTTTCGAGCACTTGGGTTTAGTCCTATGCCTTTTCCAGTTCCCTGTGCCAAGCCTTCCAGCTTTTCCAAGTGATTGCCTCATAACAGCCCCAGAAATTGCACCCCTACTTCAGAGAGAAAGGAATGGAGGCTTAGAGAGATCCAGAGGCTTGCCTTGACTCCCCCAGCTGATGATTCCTTGTCTCTTGGGTCCATCCGGCCTTTTTTCTCTCCTCAGTCTGCTCAGGCCCCTTCTTATTATGCACATGGCTAGTCATCCAATGATACTTCTTCCAGGAAGCCTTTCCTGATTTTCCCCCCCTTGCTTTCCTCACTCAGGAAGCATGTGTTTATATCTTATTCTCTTCAGTCTGAGTACCCTGAAGGTCTTATGGAAACTTTGCTCCTCTGAGGGCCCTTCTAACTCGGATGCTGGGATTCAGAGCTCTGGGAGGGGGGTGGAGAAAGAGAGGGAGGGAGGAAGAGGGAGAGGGAGAGAGGGGAAAGGAGAGGAAGGAGAGAAAGGGAGGAAGAGGGAGGGGGAAGAAGAGAGGGAGGGAGGGGGAGAGATGCATTCTAGTCCAATCTATGCTTGAGCAAGAATCCCTTCTGTGATATTAAAAAAAAGTCTTGATAAACTCTAATAAATATCCTATCAGTCCTCTGATCTTTTAGTCTAGGAAGCATGTCCTGAGAGGAAATGAGTTTAGTGTGGCCTGGCTTGTTCTCCATGGAAGCCAGCTAACTCTATATGAACACCTGGAAATGGAGTGCTGCTCACTGCCTAGCCCTTTCGATTCTCTTTTTAATTTTGGTTGCTATCTTGTTTTCCTATCACCCCAATCTCCCAGTGTGTCCCTTCCCTCTCCCTTCCCCTGTCTCACCAGCCATCACTTGGAATAAATAATCAAAAAAGAAAAAAAAATGGGGGGGGGAGCCAGCTAAGCAAAGTAACCACTCCAGTAACTGAAGCTGGCCAGATAGTTATCCAATCTAACCCCCCCCCACCCCAGCCTTTGCCCTTGCCCGTTTTCTGGGGTTAAGCTTTGACCAGCCTTTCAATAATTTCCTCTAAGTTTTTGCCAGAAACCGAAGTCCAAGCTTACCTCCCTATGGTCCATCCATTGCCACCCTACCCTTTTATGTTCCCATTTCCCCTTCTGCTTCCATGGCCCTCCATTCCTTCAGATATCCCTGACCAGACCTCAGCAGTCATAACCACCAGGTCTTTCCATTTACACCATAGGTAGTAAATGCCTTCGAATTAAATTTATTCTGTTCACAGCCTCTTGCCAACTAATGTCCTCATTCTGTTGTCTTCCCTGGCTCCCCTGAGCTTAACTCCTAGTATATCCAGGCACTCCATTGGCCCTTACTAGCTTAGAGTCTTCAAAGGGCTAGAGTCAGTTGGCCTTGTGCTTCCTGCCCTTTGGAAGGCCCCGTGCAGCTATGGCTTGGTGCCCTGGGTAGAACCTGGGGCTTCGGGCCTGGCCACTGGGTTTATGGGGCCCCATCTTGAAGAAGGAAAGCTGGCTACTCGGGATCAAGCATTGTTACTTTCTGGTCGTTGAACCTTAGATTTCTTCCCACACTATCATATCAGGAAGATAATACCTGCCCTATTATAGGAATAGCAATCTAACAGTCCTTGCCCACAGAGAGCTTCCATTTTACTAGGGCGTGCACTATGTAAGCAGATAAGTAGATGTACAATCGTTTGAAGAAGAGGGAGAAAACATAGTTTCCCCATAGAAGGTGGCCCTTGAAGGGAGCTAAGGATTCTAAGAGGCAGAGGGGAAGAGGGAAAGCATTCCAGGAAAGGGGTGGGGGGTACAGCCTGGGCAAAAGTATAAAAGTGAGAGATGGAACATGGTATGTGAAGAATGGGATGGCAAGAAGGCCGATTTGGTTGAAATGTTGGGTATGTGAAGGGGAGTAATGTGCAAAACACCTTGGAACATAGGCTGGTGCCAGGCTGTGAAGGGCTTTAAGTGCCAAGAGGAAAAATTTATATTTATCCTAGAGGCATTTGGGAAACGTTGAAGATTCTTGACCAAAAGATGGACATGGTCCGCTCTGTCATTTCCCTGCCTTGAGTTCTGGTTTCCTCTCCCTATAAAATGAGAGCTTTGGACTGGTCGGCCTCAAAAGGCCCTTCCAGTTCTAATCACATTGTGTTCAGTCAAAGGAAGTACCAGGGACCGCAGATTGGAACCTCTGCTAGGCTTTTGCAGACCTCTCTGGATGATGGGGCTTCTGGTCAAATGTGGGAGAAGAGAACGGTGCTATTTACACAGCCCATTTGGGCTCCTGAGTCAGGCGAAAGGAGAAGTGATGTGTCCTGGCATCCTATAGATCCATGGGACTGTCTTACAGAAGTGTGAGCTTCTAATTGAAATAAATCAAAAGCACTTGAGGCGACTTGCTGGTGGGTAGCCTTGTAGGAGCTTTCTGGAGAAAGAATAGGGGATAGAGGGCCTTGGAGGTAGGTGTTTTAGATGATTGAGGGATGATGAGGGAGAATCCTAGAGTTGCTTAAAATCTTGGAGATCATCTATCCAACACACCACTCCCCATTTTACAGATGGGGAAACTGAGTCCCAGAGCTAGGCAGTGGGCGACCAAAGCCAGGCTTTTGAGTCTACTCTATTTGAGGTGCAGGGGCCTTTAAATTTTAGATGGAGCTGGTTTTGGGGGGAGGGGAGAGGAGGAGGGTGATGCTGGTCACCGAAGGGTCTAGAACATACAAGGGCATTCATCTATAACACATGATTGCCCAGAGTTTGTCAGAAGGACTTTTTAAATGTGTTGTGGTTTCCAGTCCAACTCCTCCCTTCATTGCTCCCTCCCCATGGCCGCAAGTGACTCTGGGGTAGAGTAAGTCAGATGGCCTATTACCAACCTCTCCCGTCCCCATCCACATTACTTTGTCCTCAAGGCTCTCTTGGTGACTTGGTCTGGACTTCCCTTGGTGTTATTTTGTCTTTAAAAAAAAAAGATTTAAAAATCCCTTCAAAAAGTTTGAACAACTCCTTTATGTTGGCTTTTCAAAAATATATTTTCTCTCTCTGGTGTCTGAAAGGATACTGGTTAAGCAAAACTGATGAATAGATCCATTGACCCCTTTGGACAAATGCAGATAATATCTTTAGGAGTTTGGCTGCCTTTTCTCACCGTGAGCACCATGGACCTTCTGCCAGGTTCTGCTTTCTTTGTTCTGTACAAGTCTTCCCCCGTTTCTCTGAATTCCTCATTCGTCATTTCTTATGTCACATTGCTCTGTTGCATTCATGTCTCTCTTGTTCCTCAGTTGTACAGTGCATGGTCACCCACTGTTTCCTGTTTTGGGTCACTGTAAAATGCTGCTGGGAATATTTGGGTGTACATAAGGCCTTCTCTCCTGACCCTGATGTTCGTTGGTGGCCAGCTGAGCCCCCCAAGGTTAGCCCTTTTTTTAGGGGGGGGGTAGGCTGCTGAGATCTCAAGTAGAATCCATGACTTCAGCAATTGTACACACTCGCATCTGAACCTGCTGAGTGACCCTGGCAAGTCATTTCCCCTCTCTAGGCCTCTCCTGTTCTCCCTCTGCAAAGTGAAAGATTTGAACTATAAAGGTCAAATGATAAATGTTTTTGTTGAAAGTGAATTGACTCAGATCATTGAGGTGTTGGCTAGATAGAAAAAATCCTGACTTGGAGCCAGGCCTAGTGGGCCCTGGAGTCTGCTCGTCCCATCTCCTATCTACCAATCCCAGACGGCTTCGGAAAGGAGCTGAGCCTATTCAGGGCTTGAAAGCATTCCAGGGAGAGAAGAGAGTGTGAATGAGAGCCTAGGAGATAAGGAGCAAAGGCTTTTCCTGGGGCTTAGGAGGGTCTGGTTTTGTTGGCCTGACTGGGCCACCAAGCAGCTTTGTAACCTTCACATTGCCTCCCCCCACTGGAATGCAGTTTTTCCCATCTGGAAAATGAGGGTATTAGAAAAACTGAGCTCTGAGGCCCCTTCCAGCTCCAGGATTCTGGTTGGGTCTGAGAGCTTGGATTGAGAGACTAGCTTGAGGGAGTCTTGGTTATAGCCCATCTTGCTCTGTCTGCTGTTGCTGCCCACTGCCTGCTGATGAAATAGGTTGGCAGACAGCCCAGGAGCCTTCAGCTCCTTTAGGGAGGCCGTTGACTCATGGGTGGGAACGTTTAGCTGGATAAAGGCAACTTTAGGGTATTCCTAGGAAGCAGTAGATAATGGGGCAGAGGCTTCCTCTCATGTCTTCCATGCTGGTGGGGTTCGTGGCCTTCTTCCCCAACCCTGAGACTAGTGTTTGGGTTAGCTCAGACGATAGAAACGCAGATTGGCAAGGGCCTCGGAGGGCCCGGGCCCCACCCCATGCTTGAACAGGAATCAATGCCTAATACCAGCCACAAGTGGCTTTTCAACTTTCACTTAGAGAGACCTCTAGTGACAGGTCAGCTACCCACACCCTGCACTCCATGCCAGGCCCTGTAGCTCATCCCAGTACTGCTTAGGAACTCTTAGAAAGAGTTACAACTCTCAGGAAGGTTGTCTTTGCATCTACGTGACTTCTGCTTTTACCCAGTTCTTTCTCGGTCCAATCTCTTCCATGTGATGGTCCCTCAAAGACAGCTAACATGTCCTGCACACCTACCCCCCACTCCCTGCCAGTCTCTTCAACTGATCATTGCGTGGCCTGGTCTTTAGTCATCTTAAACATCTTCCTAGACATGTTCTACCTTAGCCATGTCCTTCCTCAGATGTGGCCCTTAGAGCATTCCAAATGTGGGCTGATGAGATGAGGGACAATGGGGGCCCTCTCTTCCCTCATTCTTGCCCCCAGGGTTATTGCTATCCCTGTGACCCAGGGCTGTGGTGTGGAGAAAATTCCTCATTTTACAAATTGGGATTTGCTCAAGAATTTCCAACATATCTTCTATTTTCCTTAGGCCTTCCACTTCTGAACAGGAAGTCATAACCTTAAGTCAGCCCCCTGGTGGTACCCAATCAGCAGCACCATCTGACTAGGACCCTATCCTGTGTTTGATCTTTGTTTAGGAGTAGTTACAGCCACTTTTAGGGGAGCCTCTCACCAGCCCCTGGGGCTGACCTACCCATTTCCTGTGGTTCCTTTGTGTGTGTTCCCATAATACCATTCCCTAAGTATCAGAACTGCCATGAAAGGGTCATTGGAACATCTAGCCTTAAACTAGAAGAGATTGTTCAAGCCATGGGGTGGGATCATAAAAATGATCTTATCCAGACCCATAGTTTTATGGAAGACCAAACTAAGATGCCCCCAAAGAAGACCAGAGTAGGAGTCAGGAAAACTAGGAATCAGACACCAGCTGGACCACTGTTACCTAAGGCAAATCACTTATCTTGGTGTCAGCTTCCTCACTTGTAAAATGGGCATAATAATAGCGCTTCCTCATGAGGTCCTTGGTGAAGCTCAAAAATGAGAGCATGTGTGTAAATGCTTTTTAAAGTGTAATGTAGATATCAACTTACCAAGGAATGAAAAGATTTATCAGATTCTTGCTTTGTGCAAAGCACCATGCTGAATGCTAGCTACAGAGGGAACAAAGCAGGAAGGCCCAGCTCTTGAGGAACTCGCTTCCTAAATGGGGGGAGAGAGAGCACATAGGAAGGCCCAGCTGCAGGCCAGATGGAAAGGCCAAGAAGTGACAGGGCTTGTAACGTGTGTGTGTGTGTGTGTGTGTGTGTGTGGTGTGTGTGTGAGAGAGAGAGAGAGAGAGAGAGAGAAAGAAAGGGGGGGAGCTTTTGCACAAATGAGTTCAGCTTCAAAGGAAAACAGGTATTTCAGTAAACACGGATGAGGAGAGGGTAGGGTTGTCTGTTTCAGGCCTGAGGCAGCCATGGGGCAAAGGCCCAGGCATCAGATGGAGGAGTGGGCTGAGGAACCTGGCAAGGCAGAAACCCAAGTGTTTGGTGCTATGAGGAATCTTGGAGGCTGGCTGGTTCAGGGGGTCTTTCACCTCTTTTGTGTGGCCCACTTTGGCAGACAGTCTGGTGAGGTCTGTGGCCTCCTTCTCAGAATCATTTTTATTTTATTTTTTTTTTTTTAGGCAATTGGGGGTAAGTGACTTGCCCAGGGTCACACAGCTAGTAAGTATCTAGTGTTTGGTCTGAGGCCAGATTTGAACTCAGGTCCTCCTGACTTCAGGGCCAGTGCTCTATCCATTGTGCCATCCAGCTGCCCCTCAGAATCATATTTCTGAATGTACTGTGAAATCAAGTACATGAGATTACCAAGGAAATCAATGATCTTGAAATGTAGCTGTCAAATATTTTTTATGTATTTATTTTTATTTTATTTTTTAATTAATTTATTTTGATTTGTCAACGATCATTTGCATAAGCTTTTGAGTTTAAAATTTTTCTCCCCCTTCTTCCCCCCCCCCAAGACGGCACACAATCTGATATAGGCTATATATGTACATCCTTATTAAACATATTTTCGGATTAGTGATATTGTAAGTAAAAAATTAGAACCAATAGGAGGAACCACCAGAAAGAGGAAACAAAACTCAACAGAAGAGAAAAAAAAATAGCAAATAGTATGCTTCGATCTGCATTCAAACTCCATAGTTCTTTCTTTGGATGTGGATGGCATGTCAAATCTTTTTTTTAAAGGCAATTGGGGTTAAGTGACTTGCCCAAGGTCACACAGCTAGTAAGTGTCAAGTGTTGGGTCTGAGGTCGGATTTGAACTCAGGTTCTCCTGACTTCAGGGCCGGTGCACTCTCCACTGCGCCACCTAGCTGCCCCTCAAATATTTTTTAAAAGAATCTCACAGAGCCCAGGCTAGAAAGCCCTGTGTTGGGAGGGTAATTCCTAAAAACAACCAGGAGGAAGCAGCTTTTGGGACTCCCAGGACTAGAAGGCATTCTGGAGGCCTTCGAGTTCAACCTGTCTTATGTGACCTTGACCAGGTCACCTCCCTTCCTTGGGCCTCACTTTGCTCCTTGGCCTAGCTGGCCTCTTTTGAGGTCCCTTATCCTGGAGAAACTTTGTGAATCCTCCATTGCTGAGCCCAACATTCTCTCCCTTGGAAGCACTTAATATAGTTTTTGAAATCACTTTGATTTTCCCAAGCTCATGGAGCCAATCCAGGGTCAGGCCCAGCCCAGGCCCAGAACCAAGGTCTCCTGTCTCCACCTTATTCTTCTTGGCCTTACTACTGATGTCTAGGCTTGACAGCTCCCAGGCCTGCTCTCCTATGTTCCGTCCCCCATCTCACTCTGAGGGGTAACAGTGCAGAGCCCTGTGTTCGGAGGCTGATGCAGAGACAGGGAACTGAGGAGACAGCCTGTCCGGTGAGACCGAGCATGCTGGGAGCACACCCAAGATGTTGGTATTCTTCTTATAAATCATACCAATGTCAAATATGTGTATGGTGCTTCCAGGTTCTCTCTGCTTTTCCCAGCCATGGCTCAGTCTTAGTAGTTTGGGGTCAGAAGGCCTGGACGTGAATCCTAGCCCTACTCTACTCTGCACTAGCTGAGGCATTTCATTTATTAATTGGTCTGATCCTGAGGGAAACAGTGTGGGGTGGTAGATAGAGAATAGGCCTCGAAGCCAGGAAGACTCTTGAGTGGCAGAGAAAATGCCGACCTACGTTGGTACATGGCGTTTCCTCACGCAGTACTGCCCTTTCCCCTTGCAAACACAGATCCGGTCACTGTCCCTAGTGACAAGCCTCAGTTTCCTCATCTGTAAAGGCAAAGGTTTGAATTCGGTGGTCTCTGTGGTGGCCCTTTTGAGGTCAACATTCAGCAGTAGAACTAGTAGAGGGAGCTTGTGGGAGGGATTTTGAATTTTGTTGGAAGAGGCAATGGTATGGAAGAAGCTAAGCCTGGCCAGCCAATGGGCTCTGAAAAGCCTGGGGAAGTGGGAGGAAGGGTTTGGCTGGATAACTGTACCAGGTACTGGATCTGAGCTGGGAAGGAACGGAAGTATGGAGGGAGGGAATGAGTCAGTAGGGCCCGTGGAGGAGAGCTGGGGATTAAAGCCGCCCTTGTTTCTCTCTGGAAAACAGCTGTTCCAAGCAATGCCGTCATCTTGGAGGGAAGCTGGTCCCGTCCCGTCTTGCCCTGCCCAGAGCCTTGTTACCAGGCAGGTGGCAGGAAGTGGGTACTGAGGACTGAGTGTAGAGAATAGGGAACAGCTGCCTGAGGGCAGAGTCCCTGGGTAGTCTAGTATGGTGAGGACACTGGATTAGGATTCAGAGGCCCTTAGAGGGGAGGTCACATCCTAGCTCTATGAACTTGACCAAGTTACTTCCTGTCCTGGGCCTCAGTTTCTCTCTATGACATGATAGTGGAAAGAGCCCTGGCTTTGTTATTTACTAACTGTAACCTAGGGCAAGTCACTTAGGGAAACTGAGGCCCAAAGAACTCTCTAAAGGATCACTTGGACAGTATGATTTTTTTTTTGTAGGCAATTGGGGTTAAGTGACTTGCCCGGGGTCACACAGCTAGTAAGTGTCAAGTGTTTGGTCTGAGGCCAGATTTGAACTCAGGTCCTCCTGACTTCAGGGCCGGGACAGTATGATTTCTAAGGCCTCTTTAAGCCCTAAATCAGTGACCAGGCAGATATTCTGAGGCTCTCTTATTCAGGAGCCCTCTCCACCCCAACCCTCACCCCCAGTGCCTGTCTTCCTTAGAGAATGGGGGGCCTGGGGCCAATGCTTGGATGCCTGGGCCAGGGCTGTGTGTAGGCCTTTCCATAATTGTACCTGCTCAGTGAGCAGCTGCCTCTCTTGGCCTTACTAGAAGAAGATGGTGCCATTCATCCCAGGAGGTAGCCCTTAGCTCAGAATAGTGAATGAACGCATGCAGTCGTAGAAAGGAGGCTAGATTTGGAGTCAGAAGATCTGAGTTCAAATCTTGGCACTGTTACTCTATCTGTGACTTCAGACAAATCACTCCCCTTCTCTGAGCCTCAAGTTTCCTCACCTGTGAAATGAGAACGTGGGCTTCAGTGGCGTCTGAAGTCCCTTTGGGCTCGATCTAGGATCCTATGACAATGGGTTGGGGGAGTGTGGCGTGGGGTGGAGCTGATTGAGTCTAGGTAAGGAAACAACTCCACCAAAGTCCTCAACAGTCTTCTTGAGTGTCATCCTTCCCTTGGAGAAGCCACTGGAAAGTAAGGAGGGTACTGAGGGTGGACCATGTGTTTGTGCTCCAGGGTGGGGGCTTCTAGTCCCCAGAGAAGGACTGGGTGTGGGAACCTTCTGTGTCCAATTAATAGTTGGCTGTTCCTGACCCTCTGGGTGGTTGTGGGAAGGGCGAAGGGAAAGACACCAATGGAGAGGTTGGTGTGATGGCTCAAGGGGGGATCCTGCCCCCCCCCCCGGCTCTCTGTTCCTCAGATGTGTAATATTCTCTAGAGGTATTGGCTTAGGCCCAGAATTTTTTCCCTAATTCTCAGGGCTGGGATGGAACTGTATAAACAGTTCTCCACAGGGGGCTTCCTCATGCGACTTTATTTCCCCCCACCCCCTTCCCTCCCATCTCTTCCACTTGGGGCACGACTGGGAGGCTCCTTGGGAAGATTTTCTGCTGACTCTAGAGGTTCTATTTTTGTTTTGGGGATAGCGTGTGCTTCTCGTGCCTCTTACATGAAATGGAGCCAGGAGCTATTCTTAGCATTTGTATGTTCCTCCGCTAGAGGTGGGAAGGGGAGGCCCAATTTTCTGCCTGTTGCCAGAGGCCAATGGCCCACTGGCTCCGGCCTGTGTGGGCTGGGGCTGGAGGACAGGGTACTCAGTCAGGGAGAATAGCTGGGGACCCATCCCATATTCTTTGTGGTAAGATGTCCAGGGCAGTATGTTTCATAGGCCACGGTGCCAGCCACTTAGGTGTTTGTTCAAAGTCCCAAGTTATGAGTTAAGACTAGCTAGGCCTAGTTTTAGCCCAGGCACGTGGTTGTAGTACAAATGAGGTGGTATCTTGAAAAGTCAGGCCCGGGGCCATGCCCTAGCTGTAATCATGGGACGTGTTTTTCAAAATTCTCAGAGCCTCAGTTTCCTCATCGTAAAGGGAAGAGAATAGTAATGCCACTTTTTTTTTTTGGTGAGGCAATTGGGATTGTGACTTGCCCAGAGTATTATAAGTATTATGTGTCAGAGGCTGGTTTTGAACTCAGGTCCTCCTGACCCCAGGGCCAGTGCTCTATCTGCTGTGCCACCTAACTGCCCCAGTAATGCCACTTCTCAAGGCTCTTCTAGCCCTTAAAATATTCTAGAAATGGTGATTGTTAGTCCTTCGAGGAGGCACTGGAGGCTTCTGGGATTGAGACCCTCTTCTTCATTAATACTCCCGGTCAGATTTCATAGCTTCCTCTTCAGACTCTGACATTTCCTCCTGGATTGGGCAAGGAGACAGAAATGGTGACTTCTAACATTAACAATTCTTTCAAATCTGAGGCCTTGGAAGGGCCTTTTCTTTGGGTCTTGGTTTCCTCCTCTTTAACATGACTCAGTTGGGCCAGATACTCTCTTAGCTTAACATCCTGTGACTGTCATTTAGAGCTGGGGGCAGCCTGTTTCTCCCTCTTAGCTTAGACTGGAACCTTCTGAAGGGGCCTGAGTCACTGTCTTCCCTCCCCCCTTTCACCCCCCCCCAAGATTCTTCCTGATAAGAAGACTTAGTGAAAATACTTGGGTTATGGAATTTTTTGTTTCTTTCTGGGAGTCGCACCCTTTCCTATGTTCCCTCCCCTTCCTCCTAGGTCTCTTCTCTCCGTGGACTCCAGCCAGTCTATCTTGCTGGTAAGGGGTGACTGTGGCCCCCTTTGCCTCTCCCCATCTCTGCCTCCCCAGACTCTAAGAAAAATAACTGGTGGTAGTCCACAGGATTTCATTTCCATATAAGGAAGTGCCATTGGAAGGGTACCCAATGAACCTTTCGGCTGGCCAGTTTGGAGCGGTGCCTGAGGAGCAGGATGCTGCTGGGGGCCAACGCCCAGGTTAGGGGTTGGCTGGCTCGGCGGATGTCTCCAGATTTGGAGTCATTGTAATGTCAATGTGGGTTTGGGGAATGCTAATGTTTGTTCTAGGCTGTCTCTTCCTGCCCTCTGCTGCCTTCTCTTGTTCCTCTTTTCCGGGCTTTTCAGTCCTATTGTCAGTCCCCAAATAGATTTCCTTTTAGGACAAAGTTGCTTTTCAGGACTAGCCCGAAACATTGTGAAGGAAGGAGCCCATTAAGGAAGGGAGCTGAGAAATTAGTGCCCATTAAGGTGTGAATGACCCATGAAGCAAGCGGGTATTCCTTCCACTTGGCTTCCCCACCTTCACTTTGGTTGGTGGGTTCTGTTGGTCGGGTTTTAAAAACTGGGCAGAGCCTTAAGGCAAAGAAAAGGTGGCAGTTAGAATCTTAGGCATTGGTGAACTGGGGCCAGTGTGGATTCAGGGAGACAGTCCAGCTCACCCTAGCCAGTTAGCTCCAGAGTGGAGACTAGACCCTAGATGGCCCAGCATTCTCATCCATTACATCACCTGGCCTGGCTCTCTGGCTCTAGATCCTCTTTCTCTGTCTCTTTGTCTCTGTTTCTTCATCTCTGTCTCTCTCTCTTTCCCAGCTTCTGCCCTGCCCGGGTGCCCTTACAGCTATCGAATTCCAGAGGAAAGAGGCAGAGGGAGACTGCTGTTCGGCCCTGAGTTGAGGATACAGATGTTGCTGGCTATTCCAGAGGCCCCTCCAAATGGCCAGCAGCTCCATGTTGCCAGAATCTGGGAAACTAGAAACTAGATGGGCAGACTCTCCAACAGAGAGCAGAGATTCAGGGAGCCTGTTGTAGAATAAGCACATAAGAAAATATGGCAAGACTCTGCCAACCTTCAAGCCCTCTATCAATCAGTGGAAGGTGCCGTGATGTAGTCAAAAGAGCCCTGGCCCTAGCATTTGGGGGACCTGGGTTTGAAGCCCAACTCTGATGCTTCTGACCTGTGAGACCTTGGGCCTCAGTTTCTCTAACTGTAAAATGAGGAGCTTGGATTCTGTGGCCACTCAGGTCCCTTCTAGCTCTGCAATCCCACGTGGCCTTGGGCAAATCAATTTATGTATACAATAAATGTGATCTCCTCAGGGGCTGGTGGTATTCTTAGCTCTGGTGTCTGGTACATGGTGTCAGTGTCTGGGTACTGACAAGTTAGTTTTCCTTTGGGCTCTGTTTCCTCTTGTCAGATGACGATGCAGCATTGACTGACGTAGGTGACCTCTGAGCCCTATTCTTAGTGTTCTCGTGTGTAGCTGAAGAGGTTGAATTGATGGCCCCCTGAGGTCCCTTCTGCTCTAATCTAGGCTCCGAGGTGTGACCTAGGCATGAGGACCCACTTTGCCCCGTATTCTGTACGTAACCTTGGGGAAGTCACTTCTCTTTGGGCCTTGGTTTACCCCTTTGTAAGATCCCTTTCAGCTTTAGATTCTGTGACCTGAGGCTATCTAGACCAGTGGTGTCCAATAAAAACAGGCACCACCAAACTGGACAGAAGTATCCCTGAAGGCTGCCAGTCAACTTGGAAAGCCACATATGTCTATAGCTTTCTTTTTCTACTAATAGGCCCACACATTAAAATCCAGTAGGAACCCTTTTTAATATGGTTGGGGCCCGAATGGGAGTGTCGTGGGTCTCACGTGACCCCTGACCCAGAGGCCCTGAGTTTGACAACTGGTCTAGTTGGGCCCCCACAGGCGGGAATCCCTTTCTTAATCCCTTCACAAGTGGCCATCCTCCTTCCGCTTCCTCACGTCCAGTAACAGGAAGCCCGCTACCACCTCCTTATATGGAGCTGAAAGCCTGTCCATTACCTCTACTTATTGTTCCTGGAGCTACCCTCTGGAGCCAGGAAGAGCAAGGTCACTCCCCTCCCAAAGCCTTGCTTGGACATCTATCTTCTCATGGCTGAACACCCCTCCCTCCCAGTTCTTTTCAACTGAGCCGTTATTACTGAATTAATAATTACGAAGCAATTATTCCTTGGACCCTAATGCCTCCCCCACAAGAATCCCCAGGCTTAATCAAGCATAACATTGCCTATAAGACTAAGTCTTCACTTCTAATGAAGAGATGAACTCCAGACCAGGCAGGCTACCCTTTCAAAACTCTTAAGTCAGCCCCACCAATTTGTGTCTTATCCTACTGGGGCAGCAGTGGGGTTACTCCCAGCCCTGGGCCTTAGGGGTCAAAGTTCAGCTGTGAGTATTACCCCTTCTCCCTTCTTCTAGGAGTGTTTGTTTTACAAGGTATAGTCAAGGTGGGTTGTGCTGTTAAATTAAGCCACCCAGAGCTTGTTTCAGAGGTGGGGAAGTTTCTAGGGTAGGAATTCCTACCCTGGGGCCCATGGACTCCTAAGGAGCCTATGGTTAGATTTCAGGGACTTTGTAAACTTAGGTAGAAAGAGAAATAGTGTCTTTATTTTCACTTACCCTGAAGCGAAACTTAGCATTTCCTTCAATTATTTAGAAACCTGATTCCAAGAAGGGATCTGTCGAGGTCACCAGACTGCCCAAGGGGGCCATGACACACAAAAAAGGCTCAGAACCCCAGTCTAGGGGAAGACAGCTTGGAGAGGGAGGATGGGAAACCCAATTGGTAGAAGCTCAAGATAGGCCCCCCAAAATCTGTGTAATAGAATTTCCCCCTCTGTCCCCCCATAAATTCCCTGATAGATGCTCCCTGGGTGTGTAATCAGCTCTCATTCAGTGGAATCAGGAGGACTCGACTTTGAATCCTGCCTCAGATGCTAGTTGTGTGGCCCTGGGCAGGTCATTTAACTTTTCTGGACCTAGTGTCTTCATCTGTAAAACTAAGGGGTTTGGACTCAGTGACTTTCCATCTCTAAAACTATAATAATTTGATCAATATAGGGAGGGAAATAGTATCTTAAGAGATTCCTGATCAACATTTAGATCAGGATTTTTCCAGCTGCCAGACATAGGAATTAGAGACGAGAATCCACCCCCTTCGTTTTATAAATGGGATACTGAGATCTAGAGAGAGGAAGCAGTTTGTCCCTAGAGTGAGTAGCAGGGCTGGGCTTTGGGCATAGGTCTCAGAATCTTCAGAGTCGGAACAGACTTGAGTGCTTGGCTGGTCAAACCCATACCTGAATCTCCTCCGTGATGTGTACCTGATTCAGTCATCTAGCCTTTGCTTGGAGAATTCCAGTTGTCTTTGTGGTTTGTGATTTTTCTGGGGTGGCCAAGTACAAGATGATGGCGGCACGGCTAGACACCATGAGATCTGGGGAGGAGGGTGGAGTCACAATGTGACATGGCAGCCCTGAGGACTGACGGGATCTTGGGAGATGGCAGAAGAGACATGGCATCTAGGTGACTTGGTTCTGTTCAGGACTTCTTGCAGCCCCTTTTTTGGGGAGAAAGACATGGATAAGCCGGAGAGTGTCCAGCAGAGAGCAGTTGGGATGGGAAAAGTCTGCATTTCGTTTTTAACGAGGATTGATTAGTTAAGGGAGTTTGGGTTGGTCTGTCTGGAGGAGAGGCACCTTGAGGGTGGGGTATTCAAAGGTTCCTGATGTAGAAGAGGGATTGCACTTGCTCTGTTGGGCCCCAGAGGACTCGAGTGGGGAGCCAAGGCAGAGAAGTTTTGTTGCCGTTTAATGGCTTCTTCATTTACATAATTAATGTCATTGTGCATGTTGTCCTTGAGGCTCTGCATTCTGCCCACGTCATACAAAGACAGACCCTTTACCGGAGCCAGACTAACCACCCACTCTGTGCGTGTGTCTTTTTGCAGATCAGCGTTCGGGTGACCACCATGGATGCCGAGTTGGAGTTTGCCATCCAACCCAACACCACTGGGAAGCAACTCTTCGACCAGGTGAGCTGTTTGTCCCTGTCCTTCCAAGGGTTCTGGCCGTTCCCCTTGAGCAGACACTGGGATGGTGTAGCTTTGGGCCATCTGGGTTGGGTTGCATATGAGCCAATAATGCTCTTTCCTCTCTGGTTCCATGTTCCCCACTGCCACCTTGCCTGCAATTAGCCAGAGCCTGGGCCCTGAGGATAGAGAGCCAGAGAGGGTCTGAGAAATCTTCTTGTCCAGCCCCTCTCATTCTACTCTCAGAGAGGGCAATTTGAAATGTATGTAGCAGAGCTGGGCAAAATGGGGGGATTTGTGAAGTTCGATCCCTTCCTGCAAACTTGGGGTCCATTCTCCCCAAGAAAATGGGATCTGAGCACTTGATTTGCTTGTGGGTTTATTCTGTATATTCTTGTACATTCTTTAAAATGTTTTATTGATTCTTCCCCCCCCCAATACCCAATCACTTCCCAATAACCATGGCCAATCCACCTTAACTCATGGCAGCCTTCCTTATAACAAACAAAAACAAAATTTAGCAAAACTTGGAGGCCTGGCAGAATTCTAGAATGGGTTATTAGTGAATGTCTAGAAAAGGAAGCAGTGATTACAAAGAGCCAGCCTGGCTTAGTCAAGTCATTTTGCCTCCCTGGCCCTCAGTTTCCCTTTCTGTAAAATGTGAAGGGATTAGACTATCTGGCCCTTGAGTTCCCTTCCAGTGCTAGAGCTAGGATCGCATGACAGAGATGTGAAGATCCACTGTGCTACTAACTGCAGATATGACCTTTGGTAAGTCACTTCTCTTTAGTCCTTGGTTTAGGGGCAGCTAGGTGGTGCCGCAGTGGATAGAGTGCCAGGCCTAGAGTCAGGAAGACTCATCTTCCTGAAATCCAGTCTGACCTCTGACACTTATTAGCTGTGTGACTCTGGGCAAGTCACTTAACCTCTGTCTGCCTCAGTTTCCTTCTCTGTAAAATGAGCTGGAGAAGGAAATGGCAAACCAGATGGGTCATGGAGAGTCAGACATGACTAAAAATGGTTGGACAATAATAAAATGACCCCTCTTCAGAGAGGAGATTAGATAATATTCTTGAGGTCCCTTCCAGCTTACAGTTACAGATTCTATTCTGTAACCTTGGGCCATTTGGGTGAGCCCCTGGAAGCAGGAAGGCTGCTTAAACCCTTTGACAAGTCTGGCCATACCCAACTGATCTCATTCCCTGGAACAGAAAATCGAGGGACTGCTATAGAGATAAAGATCACCTTAATTTTAGGGAAGCTTTTCATAAAATCTCTCATGCATTTCTTATGGGAAAAATCAAGAGAGATGGGGCTAGCAAAGAGTTCACTTTCAATGGCTTTGGAACTGGTCTAATGACCTGACTCAGCGTGCTCATTAACAGTCCAGCAGCAGCTTGGAAGAAGGTCGCCAGCAAAGTGCCTGAGGGAACTTGGTTCTGTTCTGTGGGGCTGAACACTGGGGAAAGACCCAGACAGCATCCTCCTCAGGGTCACAGATGATGTAAACTTGGAACAGATGGCCCACAGAAAAGCATTAGCCAAATCTGATAAGGTGAAACTCACTAGGGGTTAATGGAAAATCTTACACTTGGGTTCAAGAAATCAACTGGAACAGGATGGGGTAGGGGAGGAGGCCTGCAACAGATTGTCTGAAAAAGATCAGGGGATTACAGTGGCCTGCAAGCTCAGTAGGAGTCAGTGGTAGAACATGGCAGTCCTGAGAGTTCATTCCGTATTGAGAGAAATAGCCTCCAGAAGTAAGGAGGCAATCATTAGTCAGCTAGGGGAGGGTTGTGTTCTGGATGCCATAATGGAAAAAGGATATGAATAAATGGAGAACAGGCAGGGAGTGGGGGGAGACACCATGTGAAGACTGGCTGAAGGAACTGGTGATGTCTGCCCTATAGAAGGGGAGCCTGGAGGGGAAATGTGCAAAGGTGCCTTTGAAGAGCCCTCCCGGGAAGAGGGAGCTCTCTGGGTCTGTTTGCGTGGGGCCAAAGACTGGAAATCAGAGAGGTCAATTTTGGCCCAGTATCGGGAGAATGTTTCTAACGATCCCCAGCTGTTGGGAGTGTGGGGCGGCTGCTCCTGGTCCCTACTGAAGATGAAGGTATCCCGGGCACCCTTCCTCAGGGCACCCACACTGGCAACACTTGTTTTCTATTCAAAGTTTAGTAGAGGAGACTCGGTTTTCATTTTTTTAATGAAATAATATTAATTTACTAATAAACCTTATACTCAACATTGCCACAGCCACTTAAACTTGTTTAATAATGATTTACTTTTTTAATTTATTGGGGGCAGACATGCAGTTTCATTGGTAGAAGGAATGCCCACCTAGGGAGTACTACCAAAGTAGATCTGTACCTGCTAACGAGCTTTCTGGGCCACGGAGAAATCAAGTGACTTGGCCAGGGTCACATAGCCAGGATAGCAGGATTTGAACTCGGGTCTCTCTCATTGACTGAGGCTTTTAGCTACTAACCCAAACTACTTTTCCATTTAAACTGAAAGCATAAAGTATCATAACTTTTTATTTATTTTTCTAATTTATTATCTATTTTTCATTTATCCTTTTTAAAAAATAAGTATAACTTTTCAGTCCTTTGGGAGCTTATGTTTTCTATCCCTGTCGTCCCCCCCCCCCTTTCTAATTTGGACTATCCCTAATTCAGGCCCAGAAGATCAGAGTATTTTAGGATTTAGAGCCAGAAAAGACCTTAGAGATAACCTGTTTCAGCACGCAAGTTTTACTGAGGAGGAAACTGAGGTCCAGAGAAGAGAGTTCCTTGTTCAGAATTGCCCCCTGGGGGCAATCGGCAGAGCTGAGTTTTGAATCCAAGCCCTCTGACTTTGAGGTTGTTTAAATCTTTCTACTACCTCTTAAAAAGCAGAGCTGTGTCTTGGAGGTCTCCTAGCCGCCTTTGTAACCTTCGCTACTCAGGGACCTGTTCTTCTCTGGTAGGGGACAAGGAAAATGGCTGACCCAGGTGAGTCTTCCCAGTCCACAGTGAGCCTGGCAGTAGGGGCCCAGGCATAGGACTGGGCAAGCTCCCTTGACAGGAGGCTTTTCTGGGCCTGTGCTTGGGCCCGGTGGAAGCAGCAGGCCTATGGTGGCCAGCTTGAGGGGGCTCGCAGCCCCAGACTGCATTCCAATGGGCAGGCGAAGGGGAGGTGTTGGCCTCTTCTCAGCTAGGATCCCGAGTGGGTGCGGGGGCTGGAGGCTAGCCCTTGTCCAAGGGATGACAATCCCTTGCCTGCAACAGTGGGTGCTTTGTCCATCAGACACTGATGGGGGGGGTGCTTGGGAGAAGGAGAAAGATGTGGACGGGGGCCCAGGGTAGAACTAGTCTAGAAACAATGAAGGGTCTTAACTTGGAGTCTCCCCTGTTCTTCCTCTCTCCTCCCTCCCTCTACTATGATGCTACTGGGGCCTTGGAGTCCCATGTGGGCTTTGTTTCTGAAAAGGGTGTGGCTTAGCGGAAAGCCCAGAGGTTAGCGACTGTGCCCAGAGCTCAGCTCCCCAGACGGCCCAGATGTTAGCCTCAGCTCTCCATTCATCCTTCCAAATGGAGCCCAGCAAGCTCAGGAACTGCCTCTGCTGGGGCCTGGTGCTCTCACAGGGCGCCTTTGTTCAGGGTGATGGTACCACTCCAGAGACAGCCAGAGTTAGGAGACAAACACCCGTTTCCTGGGTCTTTCAGACTCCAAGTCCAGCTGTGGTATAGACCTGGCAGGCACCTCACTGAATCCAAAGCCTTCATTTTACAGGTGAGGAAACTGAGACCCAGGAAGGGGAAGTGAAGGACCCAGGACCATGCAGCTAGTATGTCTATGAGGTGGGATTTAAACCCAACTCTTGCTGATTCCAAGACCCACTATGCTGCTGTATTGCTCTTTCTAAGAGGGTGTGTAACAAATATGAAGGTGTTTTAAATGAATAATTAAAAATTATTTTTAATCGGCAAAAACGAATAAATTAATCTTATTTAAAAGCACTGAAAGAATAAACAGATAAGAAACAAAAAATGAATTTGTTCTGTGTCCCCTTCCAAGTCAGTCTGACATTCGACTTCCTGGCATCCCATCTCCCTCTCCCCCTCCCAGTCCCAATTGGCATCTCTCCCTGTGTGTCTGGGAGCATTTTATAAACTGTGACTGGAGGCTGGCCTGGCGATGCCCCTCCTACCACTGTGGACAGCCCTTTTGGGTCTAATGGTGGCCTTCTCTCTGGGCTTCAGGCTTTACAAAGCACTTCCTCCCCCCGTGGCCCTGGGAGATCATTGCATTCACCTACAGGCAGTGTGTGGTGGAGTGGAAACAGTCCCAAGTTAGAGTCCCGGCTTCGCTACCTATGGGTTCATGGGATTTTGAACCAGAAGGGGCCTTAGTTCATTTGGTCTTACTTCCTTATTTATCGAGAAGAACAGAGAGCCTATGGGAATAGGGGAAGGCCCTGTTATATGTGTAACCCCATGGGACCCCGGCCAGTTGCTTCCTCTCCCTGGCCTCAGTTTCCTTAATCTGTAAAATGAGGGGATTGGAGCAGAGCTCAAAGGCCCATTCCAGCTCTAAATCTTGTGCTCATATGATGAAGTGGGAAATAAGACATCTTCCATCTGTCAGGCCCTTGGCGGGCTTGGGGCCTGGGATGGAGAGGGCTGCCCAGCCAGCTGCAGTGTCGAGGTGTTGACAGGCAGTGGGTCCTTCCTGGATCCCAGCAACTGTCTGGACAATGACCAGAACAGGAAACAGAGAACAGAGGAAGGGCTCTGCTTGGCACTGGCAGTTTAAATAACAGCAGCAGGGGGAGGCCAAGCCAGGCCATAGTTTGGGGGCACGGCCATGCTACTGTCACAGGCAGGCCACGGGCCTAGGGGACAAAGGCCTTCATGCTGTTGGCCTTAGGAGTGCCCTAGCTGGAGAGGAGACAGAAGCTTCCTTGCATGAATCACTTAGGCCTGTGCCTACAGCCCTCTACCTCCCCCCACCACCCCCCTAATGGGACAGCTCTTACATCGGGAGGGCCAGTTGGCATGGTCCACCCCTCACCATAGCTTTTAAGGCCTCCACCCCTCCCAATCTCCATAAGCTCAGCTAAGGCCCCTTATCTGGGCCTGCAGTGGGAGCCTGCCCCCAGCCTCACTGTGGATCAGGAATTGTGAGGATTACCATAGTAAAGGGGAAGGCCATGGAGGTGGGGGGGGGGCTAGTCCCGGTAACCAAGGAGATGCTCTGGAGCTGCGGGAGAGAAGGAGACTTGAGTCTTAACAACATAAATCAAGGCCTTTGATCTAAGCCTCCTTTTTCTAGTTGGAAATCATCTTCCTTCTGGCAGCAGACATTGAGTACCACCCAGAGAGCCCCCCCTGAACCTCAAGTCTGGGCCGGGGCTCTATGGTGGGGACAGAAGATCCAGTTCAGGGGGGGGCCTGTCTGCCCTGGCCTGGGTGTGGGGGCTGTGAGCCAAGAGCTCCGGGAAATGCTGTCAACCTCCCATTTGCATCCTACTTTGCTGAATCCATTGTTCTCCTGGTAGCCTTGGCTTAGCTCTTGTCAATTTCAGATAAGGGCTTCACTCTAGTCCTTGGGCCTTGGGCCTTGTGGCCCTCAGGCCCTTGTTTGGGGCTCCTCAGAGCATTGCTCTGGGCTGCTTCCTTTTTGGAAGGACTAAAGACCTGGCTTAGAATCCTAGCACTAGTACTTGGGAGACCTGTGACCCTGGGTACGTCACTTTCCTGCTCTCTAAAATGAGGGGATTGGACTAGACCTTAGTAGGATTTAGGGCTGCAGGGGGCCTTAAAAATTATCCAGACAGTTCAGCAAACAATGCGAGGCCTTGGGCCTTCTTTCTTGGCCTTCCCCAGAGCATGTTTGGCCCTCTGGGTTCAGAGAGATGCCATGCCCCATCCCTAATTACCATCTTCCTTTCTGCTGATGTCATCACAGCTGGGCTGACTCCTCAGTAAAATGAGGGGATTTGTGGCAATGATCTAAGGTCCCTTCCAAGTCTAAAGTCTAGGCTTCTCTAGACAGCCTGCTCTGGCCTGTGTTCTCTCCTCTCCCCACCTCCCTCTGCCCCAGGCTCAGCATTCTCCCAGCCACAAGCGTGCTTTTTGAGGGTATGTTTATGTGGGAGAAGAGAATACACAAACTTAGAAGTTATATGCTTCAGCGTAAGGGGCAAGGTTACTCCTGAAAATTGTTGTCGTTGAGACGTTTCAGTCATGTCTGACTCTCTGTGACCCCATTTGGGGTTTTCTTGGCAAAGATACTGGAGTGGTTTGCCATTTCTTTCTGCAGCTTATTTTACAGATGAGGAAACTAAGGTAAACAGGGTGAGATGACTCGCCCAGGGTCACACAGCTAGGCAGTGTCTGAGGCCACATTTGAACTCAGGAAGAGGAGTTTTCCTAACACCAGGTCTGGCACTCTATCCACCTAATACTGCAAATCAAAGAAAACTACCTTAGCCCTGGTCATTGATCATTGACTTTGAAACTGTTCCCACTGACCCTGAAGCATTCAGGGCCCCAAAAGAGAATTGGGTTTTCTATCCTAGAACCTCTCCCCTCCAAAACCAACCAACCAAACCTGAAAATAAATCAGGGACCCCCTGGCCTACGCTCTGGAGCACTCGTTAGCTGAGAGTGAGCCTGACGTTGTCCAATGGACCAATCAGAACACGGCCTAGCTTATATGGTGGTTATCTGGTGTCTCATCCACCTGACCCTAGACTATCTAATCTGGCTCCTTCCCCTAACTGAGGTGACAAGTGTTCTCATCCTCTCTAAGGCCTCTACCACATACGTACAGACAAGTTTGTCTGGGAGAGCTTATAGAAATGCCCTTGTCCAGTGGGACAGGCAGGGTCAGGCCACTGACGACCCTAGGATCCTCATAGCTGGAAAGGACCTCCATGGTCATCTGATCTACCCTGCTCCCCCACTCTGCACACTCCCCCAAGTGTTTTATAGATGAGGAAATCGAGGCCCAAAGTCACGCAGGACATCTGTGGCAGAGCCAGGATTCTATCTTCATTGCTTTGATCCCAGATGCTACTTGGGAAGAGAATTCCTTCCCCGTGGAGCCCGTTTGAACCTGAGGCTGGGATTAGCCTTGGACCTGCGGATATCCCAGCCACCTCATGGGCATCCTGGTGAAGCCAGGGGGCTATGGGGCCGGAGAGCCTATTTCTGTGAGCAAGCACTGTGGAGAAGTGGAAGGAATATGAGATTTAGAGTCAGGGGACCTGGGTTCAAATTTTGCTTCTACTGCTTGCATGAAGTTATGCAACGAGTCAACTAGTTACACCAGTGGGCCTGAGTTTCTCCTTTGTATAATGAGGGGGTGGTTTAGTTATTAAAGACATCTTCCCCTTTGTTTTGTCCACCAAAGATCTCAGTTTACTTATTTCTAAGACAGAGATATATCTCTAAAATGGAGATCCAAGAAACCGGTCAGATGGACCGTGCATGTGTGACCGGGAATCCCCCCTACATCCTTTTGGACCAGAGGTTATCTTGGTCTTCACCAGAGGCCTTCAAGGAGAGAGGGAATCGATCCACACCCATTTATGAAGGGCCTGCTATGGGCCAAGCATGGGGGTTACAAATAGAAAAGTCTCTGCCCTCAAGTTTAGAGTCTGCTTGAGGGGAAGAATGTGACATGTTCACAGATAAGTAAGTAAATACATTTTATACCCAAATCAATATCATATGATGGGGCGGGGCACTCACAACTGGAAGGATCAGGTCATGACACTTGAGTGAGGCAGAAGTGAGAAACAAGGAGCATCCCAGGTGGGGGGCACAGCCTTTTCAAAGCCCCAAAGGCAGGAAATGGAATGTCATATATGGGGACCCGCTAGTAGGACATTTAGGCTGGAGTGTAGAGTGTTTGAGGGAGAATGGTATGCAGGAAACCTAGAAAGATAGGCCAGATCTGGAGCAGCTAGGTGGCTCAGTGGATAGAGCACTGACCCTGAAGTCAGGAGGACCTGAGTTCAAATCCGGCCTCAGACCAAACACTTGACACTTACTAGCTGCGTGACACTGGGAAGTCACTTAACCCCAATTGCCTTAAAAAAAAAGACACAAGATAGGCCAGGTCGTGAAGGACTTTAAATGTCAAAGTGAGGAGATGGTAGCTTATCCAAGAGGCAAGAGGGGGTCACTAGAGCTTCTTGAGGAAGATGGTCATGTGGGGTCCCCTGTTTAAGGAAAACCTCTTTGGTAGCCGACTGGAAGATGAATTCGAAAGGAGAGAGACTGGAGGCAGAGAAGCCGAACGGGAGGCTCTTGAAATGGTTGAGGTGGGAGGGTAATGAGGGCACAGACCAGGGTGGTTGTGGTTTGAGTGGACAGAAGGGGGTGTATTCTAGAGATTCTGGGTAGGTGGAATCATTAAGACTTGGCAACTAATTGGATGTGGGGGTGGATGAGAGTTAACAACTGAGATGGATTCTGAAATCACAACCCCACGCCATCCCCCCCCACCCCCGAGGTAGGCCGCCCCTTTTTGGATGGCTGGAATTGTTAGAAAGCCAGTGGACTTCTGTGTGGTACAACCGAAACAGTGGGACCTCCTTGCCCTTTGAGGTAACAGCAGCCAAGGAACAGAAGGAAGACCCTTTGTTGGCTCTTAGAGGCATTCCTAGGCCCAGAGAGGAGCCAGGGCTCCAATGAGAGGCCTTATGGCCGGGGACAGGGTAGAGACAGCCTAGCCCAGGAGTGGGAAACCTATGGCTTCCAGGCCACATGTGGCCTTCTAGGTCCCTGGGTGTGGCCTTTTGACTGAGTCCACGTTTTATAGAACAAATCCTTTTATTAAGGGGATTTGCTCTGTGAAGTTTGGATTTCAGTCAAAGGGCTGCACTTGAGGTCCTAAAGGGCCACGTATGGCCTCGAAGCCACAGGTTTCCTACCCCTGGCCTAGACCTATCAGCTGGTTTCAGGAGGAGATAACCAACTTGGAGGATTCAGAGGCATAACCTAGTCTGGTCCAACCCCTTCAGTGGTCAGTTGGTCTGTGAGCATTTCTTGAGCACCTACTGTGTGCCAGGCTCCCAGTTAGTCTGTGAGCATTTCTTGAGCACCTACTGTGTGTCAGGCTCTGGCTCTGCTCCACTGAGGAGAAGAGTCTTGTCTGAATCATAACTTGGGTGAGTAGCAGGACTGGGTTTCACCCTGCTTCCCTTTCCAGATGGCCATAGCAAGGGCCCAGAAGCTAATCTCTCTAGGAAAGCTGAAAATGAGATTAACCTTGTTCCCTCTTTGGAGCAATATTTGTCCCTAGCTTGTTTTCCGCCAAAGCCTGAGGGTCGTGGGGGAGGAAGGGAGGGGATGGTGGCTAAGGCCCAGATTCCACATCTTTTCTTTTTCATGTCCTGGGCCTAGAATTTGTGAAGAAAACACTTGGCAAGCTATGGAGACAAGGGCTGCTATTTCTTCTGCTTCTCCTGGGGAATCTCCATGTGTCTCTCTTTCCCCAAATACCAAGGCAGCTGGACACTTGGCTGAGAAATGGCTCCCCAAGCCCCACTGGAGCGAATGCCCCCTCATCCTCCCAAGTTTTCCCTGGTCCTTCCTTAAGTGATGAATTCCCAAGAGTACCTGACTGGCCTCAAACCACAGCGCCAATGGCCGTTCCATTTCTGCCCCTTTTGGGGCCTAGTTCCTGGAAAGAATTCCCTCCTCCCCCATGCCGTGGTTTCCAGCAGTCTGAACTGCCTTTGCCCCATCTGCCCTTAGTCAGGCCTGTGAGGCCCAACAGCCTTCTTGGCACACTGACTAGCACATTGGAGTAGTCCAAAAGGCCCAAATTCAAACGCCACCTCGGACACTTACTACTGTGTGGCCCCAGGCACAGCAATGAACTCAGTTTCTTCACCTGTAAAATGTGTATAATATTAGCAAGGTTATTGGGAGGATCAGAATGAGTTGACAAGTTCTACGGAAGTGTGACCTGTTATTATTAGGCTTTCTTTCAAAGAAACCTGGCCTTTCTCCAACATGGCAGCCCAGCCAGAGGCAGCATGGAAGAGTGAATAGGACGCTGCCCTTGGGGTCAAGGCCTGGCTTGAAATCCTGAGATGTTCAGAGCCTCATCACCCCATTCAAGTGCCTTAGTTCCCTCTCCTCTGAAATGCAGGGGTTACACTTAGATGGCCTCTGTACTTTCTGGCTCAAGAGCTAGGATCCTGTATGTGACTTTGGAAAGAAAGAAAGGAAGGAAGGAAGGAAACAAGCGTTTATTAAGCACCTACTGTGTGCCAGGCACTGCGCTTGACAGATCTCTTATTTGGTCCTCACCATAGCCCTGGGAGGTAGGTGCTATTGTCCAGATTTTATACTTGGGCAAGCTCTTTGACTTTTTTCTGCCTCGGTTTCCCCCCTTTGTAAAATGCAAGGGTCAGACTAGCTGGCCTTAGAGATTCCTTGCAGCTTGAGATCCTAGATCCTCTGATTTCACCCAAGGGACTCTGTTCTTCTGCCCCCCCCCCAATAAAAATTAGTCCTTAGTTTGCAGGCACTAGCTTTCCTCCCAAGCCCTTGGGAACCCATTAGGGCTAATGATTGGATTTATTCTGCTCCTTTTTGGGAGGCCCCCCTCCCACTAGCTGGGGTGAGTTATTTATTTTTTGGTCACTCTTCTCTTAATATATGCGCGCACGAGCATACACACACACACACCCCTCCGGTCCCCAGCGGGGGGGGGGGGGGGGCAGGGATCAGTCACCAGTGTAAACATTCCCTGGAAGCTCTTGGCTTCTAGACCGAAGGACCGACCAGGCTGCAGTTTGACCCCATCCCTCCCAACTCCTGGGTCCCAGGTCAGTAAGAAGGGTGGGGGACAGGCCTAGTTCCATTTTGTCCCCTCTGCCTCCCCAGGGTTCTTGTCCTTCTGTACCTGGTCTAATGATTAAAAGAAGGCTTTGACGCTCCTTCCTGTTGCTGAAGGTGTCTGGGAGTAGGAATTACCATTCTATTGGTTTGTTTTGCTGAACTGTTCCTTGGTGTTTGGTAGCAGTCTGTGTCCAGGGGGTGGGTTTTTTGGGGGGGGGAGGAAGGGGTGACAGGGACCTAAAGCAGAAAAAGAAGGTTTAGAGACTTAAGTTCAGCCTGGGGCCCACAGACCGCCCTCCTACGCCCCCAGATTTCAGAGGGCCTGTATGCAAAAAAAAATTACATCTTTATTTGATGGAGTCAGTTTTCTTTGCAATCCTATGTATTTTCATTTATGCCTCTAAGAAGGTTCTGAAAAGAGGTTGAGATACTTTACCGCCTGCCAAGGGGGAGTGGGCAAAGTACCATAAAGGTTAAGAGCTCCTGGTTTGGAGGGGAGACTGGACAAGTCTGTGGCACTGCCATTAGGAGCAAGCCTACCCATAATCCCCATGGGGCTCTAGGTGGAGTGAGGCAGCTAGGAGGTACCACAGTACACGGAGCACAGAGTCTAGTCAGGAAGACCTGAGTTCACATCCTGGCTGTGTGACCCTGGTCAAGTCACTTCACCCCTGCCTGCCTCAGTTTACCCTCATCTGTAAAATGGGGACCATAATAGCACTTACCTCCCAAGATTGTCGTGAGGATCCAAGGAGATCGTATTGGTAAAGTGCTGAGCACGAGGGCCTGGCACATAAATGTGTACTTATCCCCTTCCCTTCCCTCCCCCTCTAGGGAGCACACAGAAGAGATTAGATTTGCTCTGCTGGGTCGCACAGGGCCAAACTAAGAGGGAATAGCGGGGAGAAGACTGGATCTGGAGCTAGAAGTTGTGGGCCTCAATTCCAACTCTGTCCACTCATGATCTGTGTGGCAAATGATTTGACCTTTGTGGGCCTCAGGTTTCGGGGGTTAAACCCTTCAACCTGGGTCCCTTGACTGGAGTTGAGTGGTTTTCCCAGGGCCCCTCCTAGTGCACATGAGGAAACTGAGGCCCAGAAAGGTTGAGTGACTTCCTCGGGGTCACACAGCCACTGAGTGTCCCCATAATGCCCAGGCTAGAACCCTCTCCACTAGGCCCCATGCCACACTTGTAGTGCAAACCCAGAGCTGCCACCCCACCCCCACTCTGGCCAGAGCAGACTGTTGGATTCCCAGGGTCGTTAGCATCCTCCCAGCAGCCTTCTTCCCTGCTCCCCCATATTCTTTGTGCTTGTGTCCCTTCATTATGATGCTTATGAGCTCCCCTGGGGCCACCACTGGGGAAGCCAGAGCTGGCTAAGTAGCCCAGAGCAGGCCCCATTACCATGGTGATGCCCAGGGCCAGAGAACAGAGCCTGTTTGTCTCCTTTCCCGCCCGTGCCTGCTGGGGCCGCTCCATTGGCTCTGACCCCCCTCCCCAGCCCATGGGAAGGTCCAAGCTCTGAGCAGCCACTAGACCAGAGTGGGAGCTGGCCATGGGGAGGGAGCCGTGCAGGGAGAGGGCTCCCTCATGAGCTCATCTTTCTGGAGCATTTTCAGAGATTTATGGAGCACTGCAGCCTTGTGAGTAAAAGCAAAGTGAATCTCCGTTTTACACAGGGGACGTTAAAACCTGTTTGTTGTCAGGTAATAAGTGGCCAGAGCCAAGATCCTGGCCAGCAGAGCTCTGCCCTGTTTGGCCTGTTCATGGCCTTTCAGGACCTGAGTTCAAATCCTGCCTCTGGCACTATCTGATCTTAAGCATGTCATTTCCCTTCCCTGGGCCTCAGTTTCCCCCTCTTTAAAATAACAGGGTAGAATTAGCTGGCCTGTGGGGTTTCTTCCACCTCTAGATCCGGGATCTTCTGTGTGTGAAGGGCGAGTCACTTCCCCTACCTGGGCCTCATGAGGGGGTCAGATCTCTGCTTCTATGGTCTGGTTGCTGATGGGGCAAGAACCGTTCGAGGCATCCCTGGCTAGCTGTAGGTCTGGACTTCAGCTCTGTAACTCTCTTGGGCCTCAGTTTCCCCATCTGCAAGCATATACATTATGATCTATGCTCTCAGCCACAAGGCCAGAGAATCTTCGTTTCTCCAGTTTTCCCTTTGTGGCATTCCTTAGCATGGCCTTGTGTGAGGGAGGGAAGGCGGAGGAAACTCTTGTCCAGAGAGTTCATGACTTGCCCAAGGCCACATAGTATAATAAATGCAGAACTGGGATTTGAACCTGGTCCTCCTGACTGTCCAAGTCCAGTGCTCCACTGTGTACTGCTCATCTCCTTCTAATGCCAGTGCTATGGAATCCCCGAAGATCCGGGGGCAACAGGCTTAATGCCCCCCTTCCCCCAACATTGCCCATCCTGGGAATGAGAAAGAAGGGACGAGAGACTTGACTGGGGTTAACAGTATTTCCCTGCTTCCCCCAGGTCGTGAAGACCATTGGCCTGAGAGAAGTCTGGTTCTTTGGCCTCCAGTACCAAGATACCAAGGGTTTCTCCACATGGCTGAAACTCAATAAAAAGGTAGGTGCTTGGACTGAAGGTGGATTCGTGTCCCCCCTGGGACTGAGAGTGATTGTGAGCTTGCAGATTTGACGCTTTCTAAGGTCCCTTCCAGCTGTCACCTTCCTTGTTCTGTGGGCCCTCCCAGCTGGGACGTTCTGTACTTGTCATGGCTTCCCGGCATGGCTGAAGAGAGGCTCCAGGAGACACATTTCTTGCCTTCTCATTCCCCTCTGAGCATGAAGAGGGAGGCCCTGAATGTACCCATCAAAGGGCCCAGCCCTCCTTTCCCTGGGTAAACATTCACAGCTGGGGCCTAGCAGTCACTGCCAACTAGTTTGGAGAACCGCTGGGCCTAGCGTGTGGTCGAGTGAATGAGGACTCTTCCCTCTGAAGCTGAGCCCTTCAGAGCGCCTCCAGAGCTGGGGAGCAGGGCGATCAGAGGGCGTCAGGCCCTGAACCCTGGCCTGCTCTCGACTGAGGTGGCCTCATGGATAAGGGACCCCGGAAAATCCTGGCCTGCTCTTAAGTGCGGTGGATAAGGGACCCAGGAAGCACTTTCTGATTGGAAGGGTCTGGATCACAGGACTGCATGCCCCCAGGAGGGGGCATTGCCTCATTCCTGTCTGGTACCATCTTTCCATCTTTTTGGAATGGCTGTGTGGCCTTTGATCACCTTCTTTTGTTTCATTCCTTTTGTTTTAGTTTCACATCATTCTTTCCTCAACATCCACTCCCTTGTGCATTTAAGCAAAATTGTCTGATGAGGCAGCCGTGTCTGGCAGCGTATGCACCATTCTGTACCTGTGGTCCCCTCCCTCTATGCCAAGAGCCATGTGCATTTTACCCTGACTTCTGTAGAAGCAGTCTTGTGTAATTGATCAGAATTCAGCTGTCACTTATCTGTCATGTAGGTGCATGGGGCTTATCTTAGTTACTCTGTCTTTGCTACCCATCGCTTCACACGCATCTGCTCAAGCCTCTCTCAGTATCCTTGAGAGAACTGGCTGCCTGGAGGCAGCGGGCACAGAAGAGGTGACTCCGGAGAGGGACTTTTTTCCTAAGCTTGTTTTCCCGATCTCAGGTGACGGCCCAGGACGTGCGGAAGGAGAGCCCCCTGCTCTTCAAATTCCGGGCTAAGTTTTACCCTGAGGACGTGTCGGAGGAGCTGATTCAGGACATCACCCAGCGCCTCTTCTTCCTGCAAGTGAAGGAGGGCATCCTCAATGATGACATCTACTGCCCCCCGGAGACCGCCGTCTTGCTGGCCTCCTACGCGGTCCAGTCCAAGTATGGTGACTTTAACAAGGAGGTGCACAAGGCTGGCTACTTAGCTGGGGACAAGCTGCTGCCCCAGAGGTATGACCGGAAGGGCCAGGAGATCCTCTTCCTCTCTTACTTGCTTAAGCTTCACTTTTCCCCTCTGTAAAATGGAGAGAAAATATACCTCAAATCTCCCCAAATGGTCGCGGGGAAAATGCTTCAGAAATCCTTCCCTGCTATAGACATGCTTCGAGCTGGGCCTTAACCTTTTAACTCTTGGCTTTCTTTGTAGAGTCTTGGAGCAGCACAAGCTGAACAAAGACCAGTGGGAGGAGAGGATCCAGGTGTGGCATGAGGAGCACCGAGGCATGCTGAGGTAAGGCAGCCGGCCCTGCCCTCTGGCCACCCTCATGCCTGGCCCAGGTGGCTTGGCCCAGTCGTGTTTGTTTTAACACCCCATGCATGAAATTCCCTGGGTTGGGCATTGGCAGAGGGCCCTGTCTTTGGGGAGCTCACAGTCTAGTAAGGGCAAAGAATACAAGCAGATCGCTCAATCATTCAAACATTTATTAAGCATTTACTGTGCGCCAGGAGCTAAAAGGCAGAAGAGTCCCTGCCCTTGAGGAGCTTCCAGTCTAATAATAGCAACTATCCAGAATAAGGCAAGATCCTAAGTCCCTCAGGGAGATTCAGGGAAAAGTGCACCAGGAAGTCTGGAGGGTGTGTGTGTGTGGGGGGGGTGGAATGTTGGACAACAGAGAGGATCAGGGAGAGATTTTGAGGGCTGGTACTAGACATTCAGTAGGTAAGGAGGGAAAAGGGAGAGAGCAGCGGGAGATCTGGAGCTGAAAGACGCCAGCTGGAATCCCAGCTGTTACTTCCCCATATGCCCTTTGGCAAGTGCCTTAGCTTCCTTGGGCCTCAGTCTTCCCCTCTGTAAAGGGGAGGGTTGGAAGCCTGGACTCAACTTCCCTAGTGCCTTTCTACTCTACTTCTGCTTCTGTGAAGACATTTCCGGTGTAGGGAACAGTGTGGGCAGTAGAGCTCAGTGGGCGTTTAGAAGAGAGTGGAGGTCACGTAGGTTTGACAGAAGTAGAGATTGTATGCAATGGAAGTGATGTGAGTGAGAAGGAGAGGGTGGGACCAGGTATTGGAAGGCCCTGAATGCTAGACAAGAGTTTGATTTTTGCCCTGTGAGACACCCTGAGCCTACCAGGCACTGACAAGTGCAGGTTTATGGTGAAGGAGGCTCCTTCTTCTTCTTTTTTTTTTTTTTTGGTGAGGCAATCAGTGTTAAGTGACTTGCCCAGGGTCACATAGCTTTCGTGAGTGTTAAGTGTCTGAGGCTGGATTTGAACTCAGGTCCTCCTGACTCCAAGGCCAGAGCTCTATTCACTGCGCCACCTAGCTGCCCCTGTGGCGGCTCCTTCTGACATGTAGTGTGAAGGATGGATGAGGGAGAAGAGGAAGCAAGGGTGTTTAGGGGATTCCAGTAGTCCCAGCATGTGTGTGCATCCTTCCTTGGCTTTCAGGGAAGACGCTGTCCTGGAATATCTGAAGATAGCTCAGGACCTGGAGATGTATGGGGTGAATTACTTCAACATCAAGAACAAGAAGGGTTCCGAGCTGTGGCTGGGTGTGGATGCCCTGGGACTCAATATCTACGAGCAGAACGACAGGTAAGGAAGGCCCAGGCCTGTCCCCATTCCTCCTGCCCACTCTGATTGCTCACCAGGGCCCTCTAGGCCAGAATACTGAGGGAGGGATGTCATTGCATCCATCCCCCTGCCTCTAGGTGGGCGTATACCTTGGGCCAACATCCAGTTGATGTCCAGGCCAGGAGACAATATAACTGTCTTCATGTCTTTCTCATGTCACCTGGAAGCGTTATTGACCAGATTTATTCCACAACAACCCTGTGGAGACCGTAGATCTCTTTTTGGGCTCTTCTCTTCTCTCCTTCCCCTCTGCCCTTCCCACCCCACCCATACAAAACACAAGGACTCTTGGGGGGATTTTGCTCCAGCCTGACCAAGAAGAGAGCATGCTGGGCTCGGTTGGGACCAGAAGATCTGAGTTTCAGCCCTGGCGTCACTTGCCAGCCATGGGAGCCCGGGCCGACCTCTGCCCGGCTGCAGTTCCCACCTCCTGAGGCTGTTGGGTGGAGAGCGCTTGCTAAGGCAGTGCAGGTGCTGGGGCTCCTTTAGGCCCTGATCTTCTCTATGCCTCCTTCTCCAGGCTGACTCCCAAGATTGGCTTCCCCTGGAGCGAAATCAGAAACATTTCCTTCAACGATAAGAAATTTGTCATCAAGCCAATTGACAAGAAAGCTCCGGTAAGTGACCTTTGCCCCCCTGGTCAGATCCAGGCCTGCTTGGCCCCAGGATGACAAGGCAGTGACAAAAACCAATGACATGACTGGATTTTTAAAAATGTTCTTTTAGGGAGTAAAGAACAGAGAGGGAATTTGGGACAGGAAAGAGGGTAAATGAAAAAGTTTCTAGGACTGGGAGGAAGGCAGGCAAGATGATGGAGTAGAAAGAATATTTGATGTGGAGTCAGAAGCCCCAAGTTTGACAATGGGTAAGCCACTTAGATTTTATGAACCTCAGTTTCCCCCTCTTAAAATGAGGGGGGTTGTACTTGAGTTCTCTTCCAGCTCCATGTGGGACTTTGGGCAAGTCCCTTCCCCTCCCAAGGTGCCTCAGTTTCCTTCTCTGTAAAATGTGAAGGCATTGGGCCAGCTGCCCTCTGGGTTCCATCCCTCCTCCTCACAGCATTGTTGTGCTATGTCCTGTGATTCTAAGCCTGGCGATCTTGCTGCCAGGTTGGACATCTGTAGCTGTGAGCACAGGGCGGCCCAAGCCACCCAGATCTAAAAGAGTGAGGCAGAAAGGAGTTGGCTGTTATAGCCCCTGCCTTGAACACGGGTGTGGCCACAGGGCCAGCAGGCAGAAGACTTCAGTGCTGTCTCCCATCCTAGATGGGGGGACTGGGGGAGGGACCTAGAGCGATCAGATCCCTTCCATCACTGGGACAGGATCTTAGACTTGCCCACTTGGACAGAGGCCATCAGGTCCCACCCATGCCAAGGAATCCCCTTTGCCACCCACTCATTGAGGAGTCATCTGGCCTGGCCTTACCCTCCCTCCCCGCCGTGAGAGGGCCCTGAGAACCTGGACTGTGGCCTGTTGTTTGGGCTCGGGCCTGCCCTGACATCAGTTTTTTCTCTTTGGCCCAGCCTGAGGTGTCTCCATTGGTATAAGCGGCTCCCTCTCCCAGTGCAGATGTGCAGGGCAGATGGGCCACCATCCCGCCTGCTGCCCAGGACCGTGTGGCAGTGCCTATCCCAGCTGGGACTTGTCCCCAGCTCCCACTGATTCCATGCCTGGGCTCTCTCTCGCTGTGCCAGGCACCTTCTCTTTACCCACCGGGCAGTATTTCATGATTTTCAAATGGATTTTTCAATTTGAAGCTTTACTTCATGCTTTTTCTGGTTTTATACCATTTATAAGTCACTTCCCAATCCATCTCCCACAGCTCTGTAAACCATCCTCTTGGAACAAAGAAAGGAAACATCGACCAATAGGTTAACCATATTGGGCAGAGTATGCAACACTCCCCTAGCACCCTGCCTTCCCCCCTTCCCCCACTTCTTTGTTAAACGTGGGGAAGCACAGCCACTCCCACATCCTCCATGACCAAGAATGGGCAGCGTGACCATTCTGGGCTTAGCCGCCTTTAGGCTTTGTCTGTATCCGAATTCTTTGTATTTGTCACTTTGTTACGGTGGAATTCTATTTTCATTTCATTCAAATGCCACATTTGGTTCAACTGATAGGCGTTCGTTGGTTTTCCACTTCTGTGCTATGGTAAAAAAAAAATGATAATAATGATTTTGGTCTGGGGGGTTCACAAGTCATGCTGCTGACTCACTGTGCTTGCGGCCCATTAAAACCCCCAGATCTTCTTCCTCACCAACTGCTGTCTAACCACATTTCCTCTGTGCTTGATCGGTTTTATAACCCAAGCCCAGGACTAGCTTGGCTTCTCCCGAGCTCATCAGCATAGATTTTGGATCCAGAGTTTTCATCCAGTTCATTAGCTATCCCTCCTCGTCTTGGGTCACCTGACCCAATGTGACCCACATTAACCATTTTTGAAGAAATGAAACATAGGTATATTGATATTTTCTTGCAAACAAATTCGAGAGCGTCACCTGTAATGATAAGACCCTAGCTGGTAGCATGCCGGCTACCCTGGTGTAACTGCCTTCGGAAAAGCTAGGGCTCAAAGACAGAGGCCTCTGTGATGCCAAGGCTGATAAGAACTCAAGGCCCTCCCCTGCTTTGCAGATAACGATGCAGTTATAATCTTTGGCTCACAAACTGGGCATAGTGGCTAGAGAGCCAGCCTCAGAGCCAGGAAGTCCTGCCTCTGACAGGTAATTAACTGGCTGTAAGACCCTGGGAGAGTCACCTAACCTCCTGGTGCTTCAGATAACAGAGCAGGTGCTCGCCTGTGTTGGTGGATGGAGTTTTCAGTGACAGCAGAGGTCCAGTCCCTTATCCTAACTGGATCCTTTTCTGACAACAACCCAGTGAGGTCCATAGATAGTAAAGGAAGCCACATAGGGAAACTGAGCCTGAGGGAAGCTGAGTGACTCATACCTAGGGGCAGTGTGACTCACAAATGTCAGAGTCTGGACTCAAGGCTAGGTCTTTACAATCCAGATTCAGGGTTCTTTTGCCACACCATGTTGTCTTTTTTTTTTCTTTTTGGAGAGGTAATCAGGGTTAAGTGATTGCCCCAGGGTCACACGGCTAGTAAATGTCAAGTGTCTGAGGCTGCATTTGAACTCAGGTCCTCCTGACTACAAGGCCGGAGCTCTATCCACCTCACCACCTAGCTGCCCCTATGTTGTCTGTTCTTGGCCTTGGCCTCCTCAAGATCATTCTCCTTTTCTTCCCTCCTCCCTCCCACGCCACCACCAGGACTTTGTCTTCTACGCCCCTCGTCTCCGCATTAACAAGCGCATCCTGGCGCTGTGCATGGGGAACCACGAGCTGTACATGCGGCGCCGCAAACCAGACACCATTGAGGTGCAGCAGATGAAGGCCCAGGCCCGGGAGGAGAAACACCAGAAGCAGATGGAGAGGCGAGTGCCAAGCTTTGGGGGTGGCGTGGGGCCTCGCACAAGGCGTGGGTGGGAGGAGCCCTTCCGTGAGGAAAGGAGGCCCAGGAACATGGGACCCATAGGAAGGAAGTCACTCGTCAAATGAGAAGCAGCATAAAATATTGATTAAAGCACCTACTCGGTGCCGGTCCCTTATGTTCTCATGAGGGAGATGCCATGGAATGAAGAATGGCTGGGGGAAAGAGAGGGGGTCTGGGAAGACTCCCGATGGGTCAGTGGACACACAGGTAGCCCACTGGTGGCACAGGCGTGATCCCAGTTCTGTGAGCAAGGCCCGGAAAGGACTTGAACCTGTTTGGAGGGTGGAAAGTGGTCACTTAGCCACATGTAATTTGGGGTGTTTAGAATGCACAGGGTGGGGGGGAGCACCGTAGTGCACAGAGGGCTTGAAATCAGGAAGCTCAAGTCACTTCACTCACTTTATGAGGCACTGTGTGCCTCAGTTTTCCCCAGCTATACAATGGGGATAATAATGGTACCTACCTCCCAGGATTGTTGTGAGGATCAAATAAGATAATGATTATAAAGCGCTTTGCAGACCTTAAAGTGCTAGAGAAATATCACCATTATCATCATCATTATTATTATTGCTGTTATCGCGCTATTATTACAAGCTGTGTTTATAACTGCCCACTAGATGGAACTCTGGAAAGCCTGCAGTTTCCCCTGGTTCCTAGCACATAGTAGGTGCTTAATGAAGGCTGTCAAGAGGCTGACTAGCCAAGGTCTCCCTGGCTTGAAGCCCAGATACACAGGAAATAGCAGAGGCGGGCTTTGAACTCTATCTTAGGAACATAGATTGAGATGGAAAGGACCTCAGTCATCATTAGCCCATTTCCCAGGCCCCCACCATCCTGAAAGAAGATCAGTGAAATCAAACCATTCCACTCCTGTAGTCCCTCACCCCTCAACTGAAAGGAAGTAAATGTGGCTGCTGTGGGCACAATCCCTTGTGATTTTTTCCCCCCTAATCTTTAGCCTCTCCTTGTCCACACTGGCCCCTTCTGTGTTGCCAACCTTAAATCTTCCCTTGACCCTGCCATCAGGGGCTCTTCAAGCCATCATCCCTTTGTGCCGTCACCCTCCTAGAAGAAGCTGCTGGGGGCCGTTGTCCACAGCCCCCTCCCTTCTTGGTCCCCTAGACAGGGCTGGGGAACCTGTGGTCTCAAGGCTGTGTGCGGCCTTTTAGGTCCTCAGGTTCGGCCTTTTGACTGAGTCCAGGTTTTACAGAACAAATGTTTTTATTAAAGGGATTTGTTCTGTGAAGTTTGGATTCAGTCAAAGGGCTGCACTTGAGGACCTAGAGGGCTACATGTAGCCTCAAGACGAAGGTTCCCCACCCCTGCCTTAGAATCTGGCTTCCGATGCCACCACTCAGCTGAGACTGACACGTAGTAGGTCCTTCATTGAATTGAATAAGACAAAAACAAGGTCTAGGGAGAAATGACTTTCCCAAGGTCACACCATGACCTCTGCAGATGTAGGAGAACAACCCTGCTCCACTGTGTGCGTTCCGCCAGTGGGCCTGGGGTGATGAATGCCTCAGTTATGCTCCAAGATTGAGTGGGAGGCAGGGAGGAGGGCTGAGGGAGAGCTGGGCTTGGAATGGGTTCCTTCCTCATCTCTGCCTTTTAGAATCCCTTCTTCAGGGCTCAACCTTGGGTCTGGGGAGGCTTCCCTGGAATCACAGGATCTGATTTCAAGTCTTGTCTCTCCTATTACCTCTGTGACCATGGGGAAAATCATTTTACTTATGTGGGCCTCAGTTTACTGAACTCTAAAATGAGGTCAGCCTAGCTGGCCTCTGGGGTTCTTTCCGGCCCTAGATCTAGATGCCTGTTGAGACGTTGGACAAGTCACTTCCCCTCCCTGGGCCTGTTTACTCTTCTGTCAGATGAAGGAGTAGGTCTACTTGGTCTCTGATCAATATGCAGGTGCACACACATACACATTCACACACGCACATAACACTCATGTGTTCACACACATGCACATACACACCCTCACACACAGACTCACACTCTCACACCCTCCCTTATAGCTCACACACACCCTCACACACACCCTCACACACACGCTTACACCCTCACTTACACGTTCACACCCTCACATACACGCTCATGCACACACCCCCTCACATACATACACACAAACCCTAGATCTAGGAGCCTACGATCTCAGCTGGAAATTGGGGAAATCTTTTCTCAAATTTCCCTGAAGTGTTTGGTCTGCACTCGCCCTGGCCCGCCTCACACTCTGCCTTGCCTTATGCTTATTTGGGAGAAAATATTCCTTGTGACCTCTGGCTCTTCCCCCTTGCCCCCTGCCTTCCCCACAGCTAAGCACAGTCACTGTTTAATAGATGTTTGTTGAGCTGGATTGAAAGGACTCCCCAGCCAGGAGCTCCTGGCTGGAGCCAGGGACGTGGTGCCTGCCATGTTGGGGGCCCAGCTTCTTCTTAGTGGAGCTAAGTGTTGCTAAGTGCTTGCTGTTTCCCATTCTGTTCCCCTGCCTTCCCCCTGCCCCTCCAGGGCCCTCCTGGAGAATGAAAAGAAGAAGCGAGAGCTGGCTGAGAAGGAGAAGGAAAAGATCGAGAGGGAGAAGGAGGAGCTGATGGAGAAACTGAGGCAGATTGAGGAACAGACCAAGAAAGCTCAGCTAGGTATCTAATGGCCTTGTGGAGGGGGGGGGAAGGCCAAGGGATGATAGAGCCCCTGAGGCTATGGGGTGTGGGACTCATTGCCTCATTGGAGGAGCCAGCTGGGGCCCTTGTCCATTATGCCACTGTGATTGAGTCTCTTCAGGGATCCCTCCTGGGGAGGGGCTTGAAGGAGGGTGGGGGGTAGGTGATGGTGTGGAAAGGCTGAGAAAACTCCCAATGAGGAGAATGGGCTACATCCTCAGGTAGTGAGCTCCCTGCCACTGCCTTCAAGCAGGAGGCCCTTGAGAAGAGGCTGGCTGACCCCTCCTTGTTGGGGGAAATCAGCGTGCTTGGTCAGGTATGATTGGGTTCCTGCCAACTCGGAGAGTTTGGGGCTCCAGAAATGGGCGCAGCCACGTGTAGAGGGTGGCGGGGGGGTTGGGGGAGGGATGTCCTTTGCCTCATCCTCTGCCTTCTTCCATCCAGAACTGGAAGAGCAGACTCGGAAAGCTCTGGAGCTGGAAGAGGAGCGGAAGCGAGCCCAGGATGAGGCTGAAAAGCTGGCCAAGGAGCGTCAGGAGGCTGAGGAGGCCAAAGAGGCCCTGCTCCGGGCCTCTCGGGACCAAAAGAAGACCCAGGAGCAGCTGGTAAGGTCACCCAGCATGCTCACTGGGGGGGGTGTACATGAGTGTGAGTATAGATATCTGTGTGTGAGCATGTATGTGTGAGTGTGTGCACGCATGTGAGTTTATGTGTGTATGAATGTGGATGTCTGTAGGAGTGTGTGTGTATGTGTATGTATATGTGAATGTGTGTGAGCATGTATGTGTGTGTGTATAACTACGGATGTCCGTGTGTATGTGTATGAAGAGGGGTGTGTGTGTGTGTGTGTGTGTGTATATGTATGAATGTGCATGTGCATGAGTGGATGTCCACGTGTGTGAGAGTGTGTGTTTATGAGTGTGTATAAATGTGAGGGGGTATGTGTGAGCATGTATGTGAGGGTGCATGAGTGTGTGAGCACATAGTAGTATTATGTGCATGTGTGTGTGTGAGCATGTGTGTGTGAGCGTGTATGTGCACCCACATGTGGGCTGGTATACACAGTGAAGGACAGAACTTTGTCCCTGTGGGTAAGGCAGGGTGTCCATAGCTAGGCCAGATTGCAGCACCTCTCAGACACAGTGAGCAACAGCTGCAAGGGGGGAGGGGGGCCCTGACTCCATCGTCTCCAGGTGGAGGTCTCAGGGGGCAGGGCAGGGCAGGGCAGGGCACAGCAGGCATGTGAGACAGTAGCAGTGAGCTTCCCCAGGTGAGAGGCCCAGCAGCTTGCTCTCACTGCCTTTGAAGTCAGAGGATCTGGCCAAAATCTCATCTCCACTGCTTAAGGCCTGTGTGACCCTCAGCATGTTACTTAACATGCCCAAGCTTGGTGAGGGGCCTAGGCTGTAAGCTAGTGTCCAGCTCCACATACAGGGTCTGTAGGATAGAAGGAAGAGGTTTTCGTGTGATCAGTGAAGGTCAGATCTCTGTGGAGTGCCCCTGGAGTGCCCAGGCCTATGCCAGACTCTGCTAGTCTCAAGGATGCAAAAATCTGAAAGCTTAGACCACAGTTTGTGTGGAAGTCTTGGGCTGAGTAAGTCAACAGCGTGACGTGGCCACCAAAAAGCCCCGCCCACTCTTGGGCCACATTCGAACAGGGAGGTGAGAGTGAGTGGCTCAGAGATTCTGTGACCAGAGGGTCAGCTTGGCAGGACTATGGTGTGGCAGAGGGACCTCGTGAGGGCAGTAGGGCTTGGACTAGATTCCTCTGAAGTCCCCCTGAACTTGGCATCTAGGGGAACAGACTGTGGGGGGCCTTGGGCACCAGACCCAAGAGTATGGGTTATACACAAACATCAAGGCAAGGAGGAGACTGAGTTGGGAGTTTAGCCCAGTTGCTTTTGGGGCCTTCCAGTGGCTTGGCTGTCCTTATTCTCCTTGGGTCCCTTCCAGTGTTTAACCCAGTGCCTGGTGCATAGCAGGTGCTTAATAAATTGATTGATTCTGGAGAGGCAAAGAGGAGCAGCAGTCCAGTACCTGTCCTGGGAAAGCTGGGGCGGGATAGCCCCAGATCTTTGTGCTGGGAGTGAGTGGGAAGGCCAGAGCCGTCAGGCTCATGGTAGGCCCTGGCCACCTCCCTCTGCAGGCCTCTGAGATGGCAGAGCTGACAGCCCGCATCAGCCAGTTGGAGATGGCCCGGCAGAAGAAGGAGAGTGAGGCTGTGGAGTGGCAGCAGAAGGTGAGGCGGGAACCACCACTGGGTGGGGTGGGAGTGGGGGAGCCCCAGCTGGTAGGGCTGGCAGGGGGGTGGCCCAATCTCCATAAAATGGGTCAGGACGTGGACTCGATTTTGGAGCTTGGCCTCTGAGGCTGAATACCCCTAGCCTCCACAGCTCTAATGGGGGGGACATATCCTGGCTCTGGCCTCTTTCCTCGCCACATGCCCCCTGAGTAAGGCATGCGATGTCTTTGAATGTCAGCTTCCTCCTTCTTATAAGGGGAATGTTACTGCAAGGCACCTCTCTCCCTCAAGTTCTAAAGTCTCAGATAAATGGAATTGATTTCCACTTGGGGCCTTCTGCCTCGTGGTCTTCCTTTAGGTTCTAGTGCATGGTCAGATCCCTGCTGGCCACATATCAACTTAGAAAACTACAAATGGGGGTGGCGCAATAGAGACAGCACCAGCCCTGAAGTCAGGAGGACCTGAGTTCAAATCTGGCCTCAGATTCTTGACACTTAGTAGCTGTGTGACCCTGGGCAAGTCACTTAACCCCAAATGCCTCACAAAAAAAAAAGGAAGAAGAAAACTGCAAATGAACATTATCTATGTCATGTTGTATCTTGCTTTCTTTTGTTAAACATTTACCAATGATGTTTTCCTTGGGAGTTTTGCTGGCCTGGAATTGACACCTATTCTCTAGTGGATAGAGAGTCTGCCTTGGTGCCAGCAAGCCCTGGGTTCAGATCTTGCCTATGACACCTACTGGTTGTGTGACCCTGGGCAAATCCCAGTGCTCTGGGTAGAGAAGGTGCCAACTTGCACTGATTCACCTGGCAGTTGAAATCCCAGGTCCAGTCTCCTCCTCCTGGTCCTTTCCCTGGCTGACATTGGCATGCCTTACCACACAGGCCCAAATGGTCCAGGAGGATCTGGAGAAGACCCGGGCTGAGCTGAAGAATGCCATGAGCACCCCCCATGAGAATGAGCAAGACGATGAGCAGGATGAGAACGCGGCTGAAGCTAGTGCTGAGCTGCGGGCTGAAGCCTCCACCAAGGACCGCAGTGAGGAAGAGCGGACCACTGAGGCCGAGAAGAACGAGCGGGTCCAGAAACACCTGAAGGTAGCTGGGGGAGAGAGGGGGGTGGCCACGGGCTCAGTGAGCTCACCCTCCCTGCCCGACAGTGCCAACCTGCATGCCCTCTGGGTGCAGGGCCCCACTCAGAGTCAGGCATGTGGGCAGAAGATGGGGGAGTCTGCAGGTAGAAGAAGGTGGGGAGCAGGTTGCCAAAGGGAGAGGTCAGGAGGAGCAAGCGATGAGCTCAGGTCACTGAGTTGTTAATGAGTGTGATAATAGTAGAGAGAGTGCTGAGCTTGGAGGCAGAGAGATCTGGGTTCAAATTCCACCTCAAAGACACTTCTTAGCCATGTGACCCTGGGCAAGTTACTCTGGGCCTCAAGTTTCCTCATCTGTAAAATGGGGGAGGTGAGATTGGTGACCTCTGAGGCCCCTTCCAACTGTAGGTCTGTAATCCTTGTCAAAGGAGTCCTGTGACCTCCTGCATGCAGCCTGGTTGCTATTTCCTTTCCTTGAATGGAATTCGGAGAGTTTGAACCCAAAGATTTCTTAAGTATCTGCTGCGTCCAGGGCCCTGTGCTTGGGCATACAGATACAGAGCTCAGGATCTAATTGAGGGGTGGAAAGGGGGAGTGCATTCACTTTAAGAACTGTTCCAAGGAAGAGGAAGGTTATTTTCAGCAAACATTAGTGAATGTTGCCGTTATAGAACATCATTCTGGGTGTTGGAGGAGGTTAAGTGTAGATGAGTCAAGGCCCCTGCCCTCATGGAGGTTCCATTCTAGTTGGGGGGAGAAGGTGCTAACTCAGCTAGCTAGATGTGCGACATTACATGGGAAGCACCATTGCCAAGGGGCAGAACAGATGTCTGGGAGAAGGGCTCTGGGAAATTGGAGGCAGGACGGGAATCATGGCTTCTGAGAAGGGGTAACCACCACATAGGGCCCGGAAAGAAGGGAAGGAAGGATAGAGTCGATTCTCGAAAGCAGAAATGGAGGGTGCATGCTGGGTGGACTATGGGTAAAGGCACAGAGATGATGGCAGTGGGTAGCAGGGGTGGGGAGGACCAGGAGAGAGAAGTGTTCCATCCCCTCCCCTTCTGTCAGGAAGTTCGGTCGAATCCTAAGCCCTCCTGTGGCTCTGAGGCCGTTCTTTCTGTCCTCTCCTGGAGGTGAGCAGCAGCGCCCCATCTTTTAAGTGACCTGGATTCGAGTTCCGGCTTCGACACTTACTATCTGAGTGACCTAGGCAAGTCACCACTTTTCTGAGCCTCAGTTTCCTCACTGGGAAATGTACAGGTTAATAGTTGTGCTGTCACCTGTTCAGGGATTGTCATGAGGGAAAGTTCTTTGTCAGTCAATACATGCTGTGTACATGTGAGTGGCCATCGTCATCATTACCAGGGCTCAGGCTGGGGCTCTCTCGTGCCAGTGTACTTAGAATGCCCTTTTGAACTTCTCCTCTGCTCTCCTTCCCTCCCTCCCCCACAACCTAGGCCCTGACCTCGGAGCTGGCCAATGCCCGGGATGAGACCAAGAAGACAGCCAACGACATGATTCACGCAGAGAACATGCGTCTGGGGCGTGACAAGTATAAGACCCTGCGTCAGATCCGCCAGGGTAACACCAAGCAGCGAATTGATGAATTTGAGTCCATGTAATCCTCTGGTCCCCGTCCCCCGCTCCCAGCCATCTCTGACCTCTCCCACCCCTGCCTTTGCCCTTTCTGAACCAACCAGCCGGGCCCTCCAGGGACCCCAGAGCACCCTCCTCCCTCCACAGGAGAGGGGGAGGGAGAGAAATTCGAACCCCTTCCTTCCCTCTCCCTTGCCCTCAGCTGCCAGCTTAGGCCAGGCCCTGACTGTCCTTGTCCCCTATGGTTCACTGCTGGCCTTGCCCCTTTCCCCTTCCTCCCAGAGAGCCCCAGCCACAGGGCATGGTGTCTAGGCACATGTGGGTCTTCTCCAAGTTTCTGTGGCTCAGTGCAGGGCAGGAGGAGAGGATTATAGGGGAAGAGAAAAGGAACTTAGTCCAAAGACCAGAGAGAGACATTTCCCAAGCCTGCTGTACCCCAAACCTTTCAGGCCACCAGGAGAGGAGAAAAGCATCCTGGGTGGGGAGAGAAATCAAGGCCATTCCTGATTTCCCTTCCCAGACCCTGGCCCAGTTAGTTGGGTTTAGCAACTCAGCACCCCGGGGGGGGGGGGAAGAGAGCGAGGGAGGGAGGAAGGAAGATCCAAGCAAGACACCAAAAAACATTTTAAGTCTTGGCCGCCCGACGCCCCCAAGCAAAACAGTGCCTTATAGGAGCTGTTTGGGTGCCTTATGGGGGCTGTTGAGGAGGCCTTCTGAATGGCCACCTGTGCCTTGGGGGCTGTCCCTTCTTCTCCCCTACCTGGGCCAGCCCCTCCCACCCCCCTTCCCTAGCAAGGCTGAACAGAAAGCCCAGGGGAGTAGCCCACAGCTCCCTGTCCTGGGGAAGGGGCCACCCAGCTCTCTCCTGGGTTTGTGGCATCCACCATATCCTAAAGGCTTGAGCAGACAAGGGGCTCCCACCAACCAGTCCCTCCTTCCCTCCATGGGGAGATTGCCCAAGGTGTGTGTGAGAGGGGGTTAATTGAATGTTACCACTCCACACCACAGATGCTCCAGTCCCCCTAGACACATCTCTATGGTGTGTGTGGAAGGGATGGGACCATGCCTGCCACCAGTGAGCTCCCTGCAGACAGCCCCTCTCCTCTACCCCCCCAAACCCTGGAAGGGGGTGGTGCTAGGAGGGAGGCTGCCTCTCCTGGCCCCTCCCCTCCTACCTTACCCCTCCTCATCCCGCCCAGCATGCTGCTGAGCCATCTTTGCCAGGCTGGCTGGGGGTCACCAGGACCCTCCCATATGATGCCTGTATTATGTACCCTTCCCCTGCCCACCATCTAGTAAAACGGGGATTCCCTCCTTCCTCTTATTCTCATCCTGAAGCAGGGCTGTGTTTTGGCCTCCCATCCCTCCTGTACCTTGAAAGTGTATACTGTATTATAAGGAAGATATTTTGCAGGAAATTAATGTAAAACGCTTTCCGTATCAGTGATGACATCATCACATTAGGTCACGCTAGATTGTTTTATTATTATTATTATTTGTTCTGCAGCTTTTTTTTTTTCTGTTTCTGTCTTGGTTTCTCTGGGTTTGACAGGCCTGGCCTTCTCCCTCTTCCCTTCCCCAGTGGGCAATGGGATGGGGATTGGGGGGTGGTCCACAGCTGCCATCTGCCTTCCTTCCAAAGTCTCATGTTTTGCTGTAAAATATAACAGCCCTCTTGCTGGCCCAGGCTTCTAGCGGTTAACTTGATGTTGTATCCCTGAAGGCAAGAGTTGGGGGCAGTAATTCACCCCATGGGAGGCTGGGGCAGAAGGCTAGACTTTGTGCGTGCGTCTTATGTGTAATTTTTTTTTTGGTTATTTGTCTGGAGGGTTTTATTCTAAATTCACATCATGTTCAGTTTCAGTGCCAATAAAATTGAAACTACCCCCACCCTTTGACTTGGTTTCAGTTATTCAAGGAACATTTATTCGATGCCTACTGTGGGAGGGAGGGCCCTGGCTGGCCCGAAAGCTTGGGGGTGGCAGCGGCGAAAGGTAGGGGTTGGGATGTCACCTATGTTATTTTGTGACCTGAGTCACAAAATGTGGCCTCAGCCACTAGCTATGTGACCCTGGGCAAGTCACTTAGCCTCTGCCTCTAGAGAAGGAAATGGCAAAGCACTCCAATGCCCTTTCCAGGGAAACCCCATGGACAGTATTGGCGTGTTAGGGACATGCTGAACATTTTGTGCCAGAGTACTTGATTTAAAAAAAAAATGTGTATGACCATCTATGTTTTCTCTTTGTCAGCCTTTCTTTTTAAATTTTCTTTTGGAATTCAGTTTTATTTTACTTCCAATTCTGAATTCTTTCCCTTTCACCTCTCCCTTCTCCCATTGAGAAAGCAAGAAACACAAAACCGGTTACAGGTATTTCTGGGCAGACAAAACAAATTCTCCCATTCGCCATGCCCCCAAACCCCACTTCATTCGGCACCTTGAGGCCATCAGCTCTCCAGCTGGAGGTGGGGAGCTCGTAGCTCCTTTGCTCACGAGTCCTCTGGAATTATGGTTAGTTCCACTGTGGTGGTCAGAGTTGGTAAGTCTTTCACAGTCCTTTATCCTTCACGTTAATTGTTGTCTTGATTCTGCTTTCTTCCCTCTGCATCAGTTCATACAAGTCTTTCTAGGTTTCTCAGAAGCCATCTTCATCATTTTTTACAGTACACTTAGAGTCCACTACCTTTATATGCCGTAACTTATTCAACCATTGCCCAGTTTTTTGCCGCTACAAGAAAGTGCTGCTTTAAATCATTGCCTTCATTTCCAGCTATGCTCCGTCTTCCCCTACCCAGCGAACCATCCCTGGTAACAAACAAGAAAAAAGAAGGGATGGGAGAAGTAATTCAGAAAAATCATGCCATGTTCTACACCAGTAGTCCACCACCTTTGCAAAGAATGGAGGAAGCTATATTTTCTCAACTCTACTTCAGGGCCAAGCTTGGACGGTATCATTGAATAGGACAGAGATAAGGACCGGTCCTGTCCTGGTCCTTGAATTAAGTGTATAGGGAACTCCCAGGTAAGGAAACTCCATTGACCAATGCAAATTGGCCCCTTCTCTAAAACTTATATAGGATGTCCCCAAAAATCAGTGTAATTTTAAAAGCTGTTGAAGAGAGTTGCCCAGGGACGTGGCCATCTGTGGCTGTGGTGGGATTTGAGTCTAGCACGGGGTGGGGAACCTGCGGCCTCCATGCCACATAGGTCCTCAAGTGCGGCCCTTTGACTGAATCCAAACTTCATAAATGAATGAAGTTTGGATTCAGTCAGAGGGCCACACTCGAGGGCCATATGTGGCCTAGAGGCCATAGGTGCTGTCCCTCTGGCTATAAATCTTAAAGACTTGTTTTTGCATCGCTGTCTTTTCTGGATACATGCCCTTCTGTCCCAGAATTGAAGACGTAAAAATGGTTCAGCAAAACCAACCAAGACAGTAACCTGGTCTGACTGTGCAAGTAGTAATAACTTAGTTCGTACCTGCAAGGCACCTTGGGAACCTTAGTGGCATAGCTCCTGTTACGATGAGGATTCTCTCATCATTGTCCCCTGCTCCTCTGCCAGAGGTTGGAGCTCTCCTGAGGTAGTTTCACAACTAACTAGATGAAATCCCAGGGAAAGGTCCCTGACTGGGGAAGAGCATTCAGCAGCAAATGGCATCCACGTTTGGGCTTTGAAGGATGGTCAAGGAGAGAGGAGGGCATTATTGGCATCGGGAGTGGGGTGAGCCAAATGCCTGGAGGTGGGAAAGTGAAGACTGTCCAGTAGACAGTCATTCGGTTGTGTATGGAGCAGAGTGAGTGGCACACGCATTTGGGAAGGTCCATCATGAGATGTCTCACTAGCACCAACCTGGTTGGCAGAGGGCTAGGGGGTTTCCTGGACATTCCTGAAGAGTTCCTCCGGACCAGCTCAGACCCCTCCCTGGGTCTGTTCCCCATCCATCTTGCTTCATGTGCCCTGGACAACCTGTGGTTTGGGAAGCCTCTCAGCTCCCACAGTCCTCTCTGGTTACTGCCTATGAGTTACCAAAGATTCTGTCTTTCTTTGCCTTTACCCCACCAGTGTTCCTTGGAAGTCAGACCAGGGCTCCTCTTCTCCATCACTCCCCTCCTGTGCCCCCACCTCCCATGTTAGGTGAGTCTCTAAGCTCTGATCTGGCCTCTTTCCTCAGGGTGCCAAAGCACCCATCAGATGAACATACCAAGAAGCCACAATTACCCGTGACAGGCAGCGTGGTATTGTGGAAAGGGTGCTGGTTTGGAATTGGGCACAGACAGATGCTGGTCACCCCCTGTCAGAATCATCTCCAGCACAATGGCTGGAGAGGCAAAGGGTCTTGGATTAGATGTCAAGAGAGCTGCTCTTGAGCCCCACCTCTGCCCCATTCAGCTGTGACCTTGAGTAAATCCTGTCTTCTGGGCCTCAGTTTCCTTCCTGTGCAGTGAGGGCATCAGACTAGCTCTCAAAAGGTCCCTTCTTGCCATAACATTCCAGGACTCAAGTAAACTCCAAGGAGACTGGGTCAAGCAGAGCTGCTGGCCCCACCCTCAAAGTGCCCCCAGTCTGGGGAAGAAGCAGATGGACAAAACCACCCCAAGCCCAGATGGAGAACTTGGTGGTGGGGAGGGGGAGTGGTCAGCTAAACAAGTATCTCCGGGCATCTCTGCCGAGCCTAGGTGGGCTCTGGAAAAGTGGGCCTCTTCTGCCCCCTAGTGGACGGTCTAGATTAGTGTGTCAGCAGGGAAAGTCCCTAGCAAGGTAGCTGGCTGGATTCCTAGGGCCCACCCAGGTCTTAGTGTTTTCCGGCCCCTGGAAGCAAAACATCTGAGTTTGTGTCGTGAGCTCAGGAGCAATTCTCTTTAATCAGCAGTATGATGTAGTGGAGATGGCACTCATCTTGAAGTCAGGAGGGTTTAAAGGATGGGGAAGGAGAGCAGAGGGCATTTAAGTCATTGGGAACAGGGTAAGCCAAATGCCTGGAGACCTGGATTCAAATTCTACCTCGGATGCTTCTTAGCTGTATGACCTTGGATAAGTCCCTTCACTGGGCCTGAGTTTCCTGCTTTGTAAAATGAGGGGATTGGACGCGATGGCCTCTGAGAACCCTAAATCTCTAAGTCTATTATCCTCTCATCTGGATTTCCAATCTGAACGGTGCCTGTCAATGACGTGGGATCCATTTTGGGTCCTAACATTCCTCATTCAGGGCTCAGGACATCTAAATAATGCCTCAACAATTGCCCTGATCCCCAGCTATGCCCGACTTCAGGCATATACTATGGGGGAGTTCTCAGGGGTCTCAAAGCCAGAGCTCCTGTCTCTGAGTCCACTGTTCTGTCCATTAGACCACAGCAACCTCTCAGTAACAAGAGGCTATTGCTACTCCTCCAAAAGCCAAGGATGGTGGATAGAGCTCCAGCCTTGGAGTCAGAAAGACCTGAGTTCAAATCCAGCCTCAGACACTTGAAACTTACTAGCTGTGTGACCCTGGGTAAGTCACTTAACCCTGGTTTGCCTCACCAAAAAAAAAAAAAAGAAGCCAAGGATGCTCCCCCCAAAAAACTGATGCGAATCAAACCACATCTTGTTCCAGATGAGGGCAACCATGATGGTGAAGGAAGTTCATGCTATATAAGGGCTGGTTGGAGGAACTGGAAGTGACTTGGGTGGGTGGGTGGGGACTTAGATGACAGTCTTCAAATACTTGAAGGACTGTCACAGGGAAGAGGTATTACACTTGTCCCATTTGGCTCTAGGAAGAAGAACCAGGGTACGGAGAGGCAGATAAAGGCTTGATGTAAAGAAAAAAAACAATCATAGTTGTCTGAAAATGGACTCTGGGCAGCTAGGTGGTCCTGCAGTGGATTGAGTGCTAGGCCTGGAGTTAGGAAGACTCTTCCTGAGTTCAAATCCAGCCTCAGACACTTATTAGTTGTGTGACCCTGGGCAAGTCATTTAACCCTGTTTGCCTCAATTTCCCCATCTGTAAAATGAGCTGGAGAAGGAAATGGCAAACCACTCCAGTATCTCTGCCAAGAAAACCCCAAATGGGGTCATGGAGAGTGAGACATGTCTGAAAAACTAAACAACAGTAACAAAAATGGACTGAGTAGCTTTGCTAGATAATGAGTTCCCCTTCATTAGATGTATACAAGCAGAGTGGGGGCTACTGAAAAGAGCAGATAGGGTTTGTCACTGATGTCACTTCTAGCTCTCCGATTCCGGGTTTTTGTCACATAGAGATTAATGACCTCCTTCCTGACCAGCCTTAAGTATAAACAATTTCAGCATTAAATAGAAATATGAAATATAAATATCTTCAGCATTAAAAATGAATATAGAAAATATAAATATTTCAGCATTAAATAGAAATACATAAAATATAAATGTTTCAGTATTAAATAGAAATAGAAAATATAAATATTTCAGCATTAAATATAATTATATAAAATACATTTTCAGCATTGAATAGAAATATAAAATATAAATATACAAAATATAAATATTTCAGCATTACATAGAAATATATGAACTATAAATATTTTCAGCATTAAACTCCTCAGTGTTGACTTCCCATGGGGAAAAGGGCTCCTTTAATCCATTCCCCAAATCTCCCCCCAGTAGCTCTTTGGGATGTCTGCTCAATAGGTAATAAATCTGCTTTCATCTTAAATCTTTCCCCTCCCACTGCTTCCATCTTGTGGCTCCCCTTCCTCCTCCCCGGCCTCCCTTTGCAGCACCGGCTGCAGTCTCGCTCCTTCCCCTGGCCAGGCAGGGGAGGTGGACTATTCCTTGCTCCCCTCTGCGACTTGAGCCTCTCCCTCTACGTCCATCACTCCGTGATCTCGCCCGCTCTGAGGTTCGCTCTGTCCATATCTATCATCCAATGAAAATTCTGGCAGCTGTTGCCTAGAGACCTCAGGACACTCTCCTTCCTCCTCCTTCCCTCCCTCTGCCTGGCTCCAGGCCTTTCCTTCCCACTTCCTGCCCTCATCCTAGGGGACTTCAGCAAACGTTCCTGATTCCCCCTCAAGCACCCCAACCTCCCACTTCCTCATCTTGCTCATTTCCCATGACCTCTTGCTCCACCCCACCTCAGCTGCACACACGGAGATGGTCATACCCTTGATCTAGCCATCACCCACAAATTCTCCACTTCTTATTTGGGAATTCTGAAATATGCATCTGAAATATCCACCACAATCTGTTGTCATTGTACCCTCCCTCCCCCTTGCGACTCCTAACTCCATTCTTTGTCATTGCTTCCCCCTTCTTTTCACCATCAGTCCTGCATTGCCTACCCTCTTCTCCCTTCCCCATCTTGACCCTTTGGTGAATCAGTTTGACTCTATTTTCCAGTCTCTTGCCCCCTTATCTTACTGCTGGTCTTGCTCTGCCAAGGCCCAACCTTGGCTTATTCCCCCCCATCTTTACTCCTTTTCACGACACTGGATCACTAATTAGATCTGGAGAAAAATCACAAAACCAAAAAAGGAAAAAAAAAATCTCACAAAGCCATGCTGACTGGGTCTGGTACAAGTTCGTGTTCTCTATTCTCCAATGACCCTCTGCCCCATCCCACCAGTGCAGGAAGGCAATCTTTTTATGGCTCCCATTTATCACAGTGGATTTTCCAGTCCTTTCTATCATCCCTCCTCAAAATATGTAGGGGAGGGGCAGCTAGGTGGCACAGTGGATAGAGCATTGGCTCTGGAGTCAGGAGGACCTGAGTTCAAATCTGGCCTCAGACCAGACGTTTGATACTTACTAGCTGTGTGACCCTGGGCAAGTCACTTAACCCCAATTGCCTAAAAAATAAAATAAAATAAAATAAAATAAGAGAGTTGGACAAGATTGTTGGTCCCTTCAAACTTTTAATGTGATTCTATGAATGATATAAAATGTCTCCCAAGGCTCCTGCACCTCATTCAGGCAGATCCACCATGATCTCATGGCCCCTTGAATTCCCCTCACTGGTGGTACAGCAGCCCATGGTGGCCGGTGTATCCTTCTTCTTTGCCCTTCTTCCCATCCCCTTAGACAGAAGGGAAGAGGTACTCAGTAACCAGTACGTACTTTATAAATATTGTCTCATTTGATCCTCACAATAACCCTGAGAGGGAGGCATTATTATGATTCCCATTTTACAGTTGAAGAAACTGAGGCAGACAGGGGTGAAGTGACTTGCCCAGGGTCACACAGCTAGGAAGCATCTGAGGCTGGGTTTGAACTCACTTCCTGACTCAAGGCCCAGTGCTTTATCTATCCACCTGCCTTCTTAGAGTCCCCAGATGCCAAAGGTTTGTAGCCACAGGAAGAGGCAGAATTGAAGGATGATATAGCCGTGATGTGGACATGTAGAGATCTGAGGGATGTTAATTCCTGGTGGAAGAAGGACCACCAGATTCATTAACTCCCCCTGGCCCTTTGTTGCTTTGCCCCTACATTGATGTGCATAGAAGCCAGGGGCATCATATGGGGTCTGAAAGGAATCTTCTCAGCCCAACTCTAGCCAGGTCCTTTGCGGTTTTGCTAAGTGGAATCCCCCAACGACCCAAAGGGTCACAGAAATAGGATAGGAGTAAAATGGAATTGGGGGGCACTCCAGATGGCAGCAGGAGAAAAAATAGTTCAAAAGCTAAGGCTGTGTGATTCTGCTGGCTTTTGCTAGCTACCTGGCTGGGTGTAACTGATGCCAGGGGTAAGACCACAGTGGGCCAGAGCTAAATCCTTCATGGGAGAAGCTGCATGGCAGCTGTCCAGAAGATGGCAGCAGAGAGCAGCTCAATGGGGACTTCAGAGGGTGGTGGGATGCATGATTCCACTTCAGGTGAAGAAATCAGCTTGCTTGATGACATCCCAGGAGGACCTCAGTGGAGGTATGAGTTACTCCAGGCACACAGGTGCCCTGGCCACATGTTTTCCCTTCCTGTGTGCCCCTCTGTGTATATTCCACATGTGCCCCCTCCTCACTCATAGTGAGGCAATGTACCCCTGTGTGTCTGGGGGTTCTTTCTTATCTATTTTACTATATCATTTGATTAATTTTTTTTTTGCATCTGGCATTTATGTTCTCTATTTGGACTGATAAAAGAAACACATCAGTAAAAGTCTTAACCCTCATTCTGAGCTAGGAATCTGAATGGATGCTGACCATGATATCCTGGGGTAGTTTTCTACAAGGGGTTGAAATTTACCCCAGTGGAGGTAGGGCTCACATCCAGGAGAGAACTGGGGTCAAGATCTACCAAAGCACTTCCCCTGTTAGGGTTTAGTTTCCCCCTGTAAAATAAAGAGATGGTACCAGCAGAGGTGTGAGGTCACATCTGATAATTTTATGATTTTAGGTTGAAATGACCCTACTGAGTTTAGCTTTCTTTAGGGAAGCCAACCAGCCATCTCCTAGGGTGATTGAGGTGGGAGGAAGGACAAATTCCCAGAGGGAGGGAGAGATGTGGACTCCCTTTTGTTACCTCTCCCTGATTGGAGTAGGTGGGTGAAGGAAGCAGGCCTCAGTCTATCTCAGAGATGAGATAGGAACCTACTTCAGTCTCTGGGCAGTTGGAGCTGTGTGGTCCTCTAGTCAATAGGTCAACAAGCATTTATTAAGAGCTTATTATGAGGGGCAGCTAGGTGGCACAGTGGATAGAGCACTCCTGGAGTCAGGAGAACCTGAGTTCAAATACGGCCTCAGACATATAACACTTACTAGCTGTGTGACCCTGGGCAAGTCACTTAACCCCAACTGCCTCACAAAAAAAAGAGCCAGGCACCATGCTAAGTGCTGGGGATGCAAATATGAGCAGCTAGAAAGACAATTCCTGACTTCAAAGGGCTTACATGCTAATGGATGAAAGGAAGGGACCCAGGAACATGGCAGAGAAAGTCAGGAGTGTAGCCTGGAAAGGAAAGAAGCCATGGCTGATGTGGGTGTCCTCCTTAAAATGGAGCTTCTGGGAAGGACCAGTCAATGAAAGGGAGACACCCGAGGTGGGGAGAATATTTCCATGTAGCTCTTCATCCATTTCTCAGTCATTCAGTCAGCATTCACATAATTAGAAGCCTAGTATACAGATCCAGGGAGCAGCTAGGTACCACAATGGGCAGAGTGCCAGGCCTGGAGTCAGGAGTTCAAATCTGGCCTCAGACACTTACTAGCTGTGTGATCCTGGGCAAGTCACTTAACCCTGTCTACCTCAGTTTCTTCATCTGTAAAATATAGATATGGGTAGCTACATGGCACAGTGGATAGAGCACCAGGCCTGGAGCCAGGAACACTCTTTTTCTTGAGTTCGAATCCAGCCTCAGATACTTGCTAGCTATGTGATCCTGGGCAAGTCACTTCACCCTCTTTGCCTCAGTTTCCTCATCTGTCAAATGAGCTGGAGAAGGAAATGGCAAACCACTCCAGTATTTTTGACTTTTATTTATTTATTTTCTTTTTTTTTTTTTCACTCCAGTATTTTTGCCAAGAAAACCCCAAATGGGGTCACGAGGAGTCAGACACAAAACTGAAACAACTGAACAACAACATACAGATCCATACTGGCGATGGGCCCATTGTCCTCTGCCTTAGTCAAGCAACATCTAGCCCAGGGGTGGGGAACCTGTGGCCTCAAGGCCACGTGTGGCCCTCTCGGTCCTTGGGTGTGGCCCCTTGACTGAGTCCAAGTTTTACAGAACGAATCCTTTTATTAAGGGGATTTGCTCTGTGAAGTTTGGATTCAGCCAAAGGGCCCCACTTGAGGACCTAGAAGGCCACATGTAGCCTCAAGACCAAAGGTTCCTCACCCCTGATCTACAGTATTGTGTTCTGTCCCAGGGACCTCACTTTTTAGAAAGACAGTTATAAACTAGAGTGTTTGCAGAGGACGGCAACCAGATCATTCCACAAGAAGATCGATTGAACTGAGGGTGTTTAGCTAAGAAGACTTGGAAGGATGTGATAGGTGCCCTCACATACCTGATGAGCTGTCACTTGGAAGAAGGATCAGACTTTCTGCTTGGTCCCAGAGGGCAGAGCTGGGAGTGATGGAAGATCTGGATTAGATGGTAGAAAGAAACTGACAAATAATCAGAGATGCCCCAGAGTGAGCATATTGACATTTGAGTTGGAAGAGGCCAACCCATACCTGAAAGTGAATCTCCTCTGTAACATATCCAATTGGGTTTGGCATCTCTGCTTGAAGACCACCAAGGACGGGGAGCCCACCACCTTTTGAGGCTGCCCGTTCCATGTTGGGAGGGCTCTCATTTCCAGGAAGTTTTTCCTGGATTCAAATCTACATTAGCCTCATTATAGCTTACCCCTACTGCTACTGGTTCTGCCCTCTGGGGCTAAGCAGACCAAAGCACAGACCTTCACAGAACTGAACATAGCTATCACAGCACCCCCCCTGCAACTCCCCAAGTCTTAGCTTCTCCAGGATAAATATCCCCACTGCCTTCAGCTGAGTGACCTATCCTCAGAGTTTAGCTATAGCAATTCCCAGAGACCATCCATTAAGGTTCCAGGAGCTGAATCTGTCTGCATTGGCCCGCTCTATCTCCTCTGTACCTTAGTAAATGGTCTTAGGGAGTTCCCATGGTCGAAAAATTGCCCTGTCCCTGGTGGCCAACCATCAGAAGATGGGGAGCCTCTTTCATGCTCCGCACTGAGCTGCTTTCAGATGCCAGAGTCTTTCACGGGGCTGGACTCAAAGCCTCTCTAGCTTGGAAGAAGCCCTGTGGCCTTCATTTGGCACTCACAGTGTGACTGAATGCCTAAGTCTATGGGAGCTTAGTGGGAGCCAGAGGAGGGTGGGAGGAGCAGGGAGGGAAGGCTTCCTAGAGACCCCACTTAAGTGGGTCTTTGCAACAGGGAAAGGCTTCCCAAGTAGGGACATTAACCTAACCAATAGCCAAGAGATCAGAATGAACTTAGAATGTGTGTGGCAGAGGATTCCAGATCTAGAGCTGGGAGGGACCTGTTTTACAGAGGAGGAAATTGAGGCCCATGTCAAGGAGGTCACATGTAGGCTCATAGCCCTAGAGCTGGGAAGGACCTCACAGGCCATTGAGTCCAAACTCCTCAATTTACAGAAGGGGAAACTGAGGAGGGGAAGTATCTGAAGGAGGATTTGAACCCAGGTCCTTTGCCTCTAAAATCCTCTAAACCACATTGGTGACAGGGGACTTGAGGAACCCGGTGTGCCTGGGGCCCAGAAGAAGGAGGAGTGAAGCCTTTTCCGGACTTAGCTGAGCACACAAAAAGACAATGGTTTAGTTCCCCAGCATTTCTGGATCTGTGTCAGGAGCTGTGCTCAGGGCCGAGGCCGCAAAGATGCAAGCCAAATTATCCCTGCCCACAGAGGCTAACATTCTCTGGGGGTGGGGTGGGGGTGAGGCAGCACGCACCCTAAGCAGCACAAAACAAACACACAAAAATACATCGAAGCGAAATGCAAAGTGATTTTGGAAAGGGGAGGGGGAGGAAGGAGGGGAGGGGCCAGAGTATCAAGAAAGGCTTCGTGTAGAAGGCTGCACCTCAGTTGAGCTTTGAAGGAAAGTAGAGATTCTAAGAGCTGGGGGTGAAGAAGGAGGGTATTCCAGGCATGGAATAGGCCTGGGCAAAGGCCTAGAGAATGGATATGGAATGACAGGCAGCTAGGTGGTGGATAGAGCATTGGACTTGGAGTCCGGAAGACCTGAGTTCAAATCCTGCCTGATACTTAATAGTTGTGTGATACTGAGCAAGTCACTTAATCATTCTGTGCCTCAGTTTCCTCCTCTGAAAATGAGAGGGTTGGACAACCTCTAAAGTCCCTTCAAAGATCTGTGATCCTATGATGTTTATGAGGGGCAGGAAGGCCAGTTTGATTAGACCACAGAGTGCAAGCAATGGGCCTGGACAGGTGGATTTGAGTTACAAGGGCTTTAAATGCCAAACACAGGAGTTTGTATTTGATATTACAGGTAATAGGGAGCCATTGGAGTTGATTGAGGGTGGCAGTGACATGAACAAAAGAATCACATCATCCATCTAGTCCCAGCCCCTAATTTTTACAGATGAGGAAAATGAGGCCCAGAAAGGGATTTGAGTAAGCCACATCATGAAATTGGAACTCATGTCTTTGCCTACAATTCCAATTCCAGGAATTCTTCCTTTGTGTCTCTGTTCATGGGAACACAAGTGCTACGTGCCAACCTCCCGATGTGCTGCCTGCGCAGCCCCTACACTGGCTGTGTTGGCAGGGAGGGGAGGTATGATGAAGCCCTGCTGGTTAAGGGTGAGCTGGCCCCAGGCTGGAGAAACAAGAGAATGGGCTTAGCCAGGCTCTGCTCCCTTCCCTCCGAGGCCCCAGCTGGCCCCCTTGCTGGCCTTCTCCACATCTCCCTCCCCCTCCAGCACATGCCATAATTAGGGTAAAGGCTGAGGGCAACAGGCCTGCCCAGGCTCTCCTCACTGTCCTTATCAGCTCTTGGAACGCAAGGCCTGTGATGCGTCAGCCTGGCCCTGGGGAGGTTTAACCACTTCCCCTCTGGCTCCAAGGAGGCTGGACCCCAGCTTAGGGGAGCAACTCCGAGCAAGGACGGGGGCTGTGAGTGTGTGTTTTACATGTGTGGGGGTAGTGTACATGTGAGTGCATTCCATGAGATTGTATACATATATACAATGACGCATATATGTGTGTATTCACATATATATGTACATATATACATGCATATATATGCATATATGATGATGGTGGTAGTGGCAAAAATGGGATTCATTTTCTACCTCTGATATTTACTACCAGTGTGACCTTGGGCATGTCACTTCCCCTCCCTAGGCCTCAGTTTCCCCTTCTGTAAAATGAGGAGTTTCAACTAGTTGGCCTTGGAAATCTTTTTTTGTTTGTTTGTTTTAGGCAATTGGGGTTAAGTGACTTGCCCAGGGTCACACAGCTAGTAAGTGTCAAGTGTTTGGTCTGAGGCCATATTTGAACTCAGGTCCTCCTGATTTCAGGGCCAGTGCTCTATCTACTGCGCCACCTAGCTGCCCTGACCTCAGAAATCTTGTTCAGGTTTCAATCTAGGGCTGTATGAGCTTGGACAAGTCATATCAGTTCCCTAGGCCTGTTTCCTCATTCATAAAATGAGAGGAATGAATGAGTGGCCTCCAAGATCCCTTTCTGCTCTAAATCCATGAGATAAATCACTTCACTTCCCTGGGCCTTGGTTTCCTCCTCTGTAAAATTAGGGGGTTGTATTAGATTCATTTTCTAGAAAAGGAAATTGAGGCCCAGAAAGTTGCCTAATGGTTGCAAATATCAGTCAATAGACCAATTTACTGAACACCTACTAGGAACCAGGGGCTGTGCTTGGTGCTGGGGATATGGAGACATAAATGAAACAATCCTTGCCCTCAAAGAGCTTACATTCTATAGGGGGAGATGGAGGCCTACTTCCCTCTCTTGACTATAAGTCACTACTCTGTTTACTACAGACAGCTAGGTGGGGCTGCAGTGGATAAAGTACCAGGCCTGGAATCAAGAAGACTCATCTTCTTGAATTCAAATGTAGCCTCAGATGCATACTAAGCTGTGTGACCATGGACAAGTCACTTAACTGTATTTGCCTCAGTTTCCTCATCTGTAAAATGAGCTGGAGAAGGAAATGGCAAACCACTCAAGTGTCTTTGCCAAGAAAACCCTGAATGGGGTCACAGAGAGTCAGACATGACTGAAATGAGGGAGCAATAACAAATTCTCCCTACTATACCATGCAATTCTATGTTAGCATCAGAATTAGAGACTCACAGAGTTACATTACCTGTGTTCCAGAACCCCAGCCTCTGTACTGAGATGAACTGAGTTCGATCTTGGTGGAATCTCTCCCAAATAATGTCTCTTGAGTCCTTATACTCTTATACCCTTATTTCAGTCTAGAAATCTAGTTCAAATACTGTTTGTGTCTAGGTCGCCACAGGTATGGGTATATGGGTTTCCAATTGCTATGCAAGTACTCAGGGTAACAGTGTATATATGGGTTATAGGGTAGCCTTTATTTCACCCCAGGGAAAATGCAGAAAAAAAACATTAAGAACTCACAGTGATCTGTAAGCAAGTTGTAAATGATGTAATTCTCCTCACTTTCCAGTGAGTCCCACCCCAGAGACCTATAGAGTCACTTCATCACCCTCATAGGACCAATCTGGGATTTGGACACCTCTCAGAAGGAAAACCAATTTGGTGTCTCCAAAGAGGCACCCCCAGTAAAGCCCGTTTTTCTTGCCAGCACACACACACACACACACACACACACACACACACACACACACAAGCCTGCAGCCTCATGGCATGACGCTAAGGCCTTGGACTGCCCCTGGAAGGAAAATAAATCTGGGCTTGTTAGAAAGGCAACTGCTTTCTTGTTGTGCTGTCTGAAAAACTCACAGTAATAGCAGAGGGGAAAGTCGAGGTAACTTTGGTCCCTTATGATGGGTTTTGGTCCCTTGTTGCTCTTCCAGCTCCTTGGTCACATGCATGTTCCTTTTTAATTCCCCAAGACCCTGTTGCTGCCCAGGAACTCCTCCCTAGTCTCACTAGGAGGCTGGGTTCCAAGATCCTTTTCTCTCTAAGAGGTTGGAATTCCCCTTCTCAAGAGAGTTCATTGAACTCTTGAACTTGAAGTTGCAAGAGACACAACTGTAAAACAGGTCCTGCCCAGAACCCCACTTCTGCCCCAACCTGCCCCCTGGGCGCCTTCTTTCTCTAGAAGGCTGGGCCCCAGAACTCTATAGGAGGGAGTTGCTTATCATTGTCCAGGAAAACCCAGCTCCCTTGTCCAGGAGCCTGGGGCGGAGGAGCTCAGGGTCCACTTACTCGCCTGTTTGTTACCCTTGGCGGTGAGAGGCCAGGAGTTGCAAAAGGCCTCTGGCCTAGAGCAACTATTTGTGGTGCAATGAGGCTGCATGCATAGGCCAGGAATCCATGCTGACCTCATGCTCCCGTCCCAGGTTGCAGGCCTGCTCTTGGCTCTAGCTCTCAGAATGTCTCTGGAAAATGAGAAAAGGACTGATTCAGCAACTACCCTCAATTACCCAATCCTTTTAGAAGCCAAGCACAAAAGTGGGGCAAAGAAAACCAATTCATCCCAAATGGATACACAATCATTCAAGAATGGGGCAAATGGGCACAGCCACATATTTCACCAAGAGGAATGAGGCTCAGGGGAAAGGGCACTGATTCTAAAGTCTAAGGCCCTGGGGTCAAATCCCATTTCTGATGCTTACTACAATGTGAGAAGCTCTAGGCCTAGGAGCCTGTGGGTGATCTCACACCAGTCTCTGAAGCCCCCTAGGCCTCAGGTTCTCCTACAGTCACAGGAGGGAGTCTGGCTCTCAAGCCTCTGAAGGCCTTGTCACTATTAATCGTAGGACCCTGTTAGTGACCTCACACCGGTCTATTCAGCTCTCTAGGCCTCAGTTTCCCTCACAGTCATAGGAGTGTATATGGACTCTAAAGCCTCTGAAGACTTTGTCAGCTTTAGGCCTGGGAGCCTATAGGTGATCTCATATGGGTTTCTTCAGCTCTCTAGGTCTCAGTTTCCCCTACAGTCACAGAGAGGCTTGGACTCTAAGGCCTCTGAAGGCCTTGTCAGCTGTAGGTATAAAAACCTGTAGGTGATCTCAGACCTGTTTTTTTAGCTCTCTATGCCTCAGTTTCCCTTACAGTCACAGGAGGGGTTTAGATACTAAGGCCTTTGAAGTCCTTCTCAGCTCTAGACCTAAAAACATGTGGGTCATCTCCACACCAGTTCCTTCAGCTCCCTAATGCTCAGTTTTCCCTATAGTCAAACAGAGAGTTTGACTCCAAGGCCTCTGAAGGCCTTGTGAGTTTGAGCCCTAGGACCCTGTTAATAATCTCACACTGGTCCCTTTAGCTCTTTAAGACTCAGTTTCCCCTACAGTCGCATAAGCGGCTTTGATACTCTAGCCTCTGAAGGTCTAGAAACCTGTAGGTGATCTCACATCAGTCTCTTAAGTTCCCTAGATGTCAGTTTCCTCTATAGCCACTTTTAGGGCATAGATTCTAAGCCTAGGAGCCTGTGAGTGATCTTACAGAGGTCCCTTCAGTTGTCTAGGCTTCACTTTCCTCTACAGTGACAGGAAGGGCTTAGAGTCTAAGGCCTATAAGGGCCTGGTCAGCTGTAGGCCAAGAAGCCCGTGGGTGATGTCACATCAACCCTTTCAGCTCACTAGGCCTCAGTATTCCCTATAGTCACTAGAAGGGCTTAGTCTCTAAAGGGTCTGAAGGCCTTGTCACCTCTAGGCCTAGGAGCCTGTGGGGTGATCTCATACAGGTCCTTTCAGCTAGTAGGCCTCAGGTACCCCTAGAGTCACTAGAAGGCCTGGCACTCTAAAGCCTGTGAAGGCCATGTCAGCTCTATACCTAGGAGCTTGGTGATCTCAAATCAGCCCCTTCAGCTCCCAGGGGCTCAGTTTCCCCTATAGTCACTAGAAGGGCTTGGACACTAAAGACCCTGAAGGCTTTGTCACCTGTAGGCCTAGGAGCCTGTGGGTGATGTCACATCAGTCACTTCAGCTCACTAGACCTCAGTTTTCCCTAAAGTCATACAAGGGGCTTGTACTCTAATGAGTTTGAAGGCCTTGTCACCTCTAGGCCTAAGAGCCTGTGAGTGATGTCACTCTCTCTAGGCCTGTTTCTTGCAGAGTCCAGGGAGGGATTTCTGGTCTAAAGGCTTTTAAGGCTTTGTCCCCTCTAGGCCTAGGAGCTTGTGGGTGATCTCACATCTGCCCCTTCAGCTTTTTAGGCCTCAGTTTCCCCTAGAGTCACTAGAAGGGCTTGGACTCTAAAGCCTCTGAAGGCCTTGTCCACTCTAGGCCTAGGAGCCTGTGGGTGATCTTACATCTGCCCGTTCAGCTCCCAGGGGCTCAGTTTCCCCTATAGTCACTAGAAGGGCTTGGACACTAAAGACCCTGAAGGCTTTGTCACCTCTAGGCCTAGGAGCCTGTGGGTGATGTCACATCTGCCCCTTCAGCTCACTAAGCTTCAGTTTCCCCTATAGTCACTAGAACGGCTTGGTCTCTAAAGACTCTGAAGGCCTTGTCACCTTTAATCCTTGGAACCTCTTTGTGATCTCACATTAGCCCCTTGAGCTACCTTGGCCTCAGTTTCCCCTAAAGTCACTAGGAAGACTTGGTCTCTAAAGCCTCTGAAGGCCTTGTCCACTCTAGGCCTAGGAGTCTGTGGGTGATCTTACATCTGCCCGTTCAGCTCACAGGGGCTCAGTTTCCCCTACTGCCACTAGAAGGCCTTGCACTCTAAAGCCTGTGAATGCCATGTCAGCTTTGTACCTAGGAGCCTGTGGGTGATATGACATCAGCCCTTTCAGCTCACCAAGCCTCAGCTTCCCCTAAGGTCATAAAAGAGGGGGTCTGTCTCTACAGCCTCTAAAGGCCTTGTCAGCTCTAAGTCTAAAAGCATGTGTATGATCCCACACCGGTTTCTTCAGCTTGCTAGGCCTCACTTTCCCCTCCTGTCACAGGAGGGCCTTAGACTCTAAAGCCCCTGAATGCCTTGTCAACTCTAGGCCTAGGCACCTTTGGGTGATCTCACATCAGCCCCTTCAGCTCACAGGGGCTCAGTTTCCCCTACTGTCACTAGAAGGCCTTGCACTCTAAAGTTTGTGAAGGCTATGTCAGCTCTGTACCTAGGAACCTGTGGGTGATATCACATCAGCCCCTTCAGCTCACTAGGCCTCAGTTTCCCCTAAAGTCACAGAAGGGGCTTGTACTTTAATGAGTCAAAAGGCCTTGTCACCTCTAGGCCTAGGAGCCTGTGAGTGATGTCACATCAGTCCCTTCAGCTCACTGGGCCTCAGTTACCCCTATGGTCACTAGACAGGCTTGTACTCTAAAGCCTGTGAAGGCCATGTCAGCTCTGTACCTAGGAGCCTGTGGATAATGTCACATCAGCCCCTTCAGCTCACTAGGCCTCAGCTTCCCCTATAGTCAGTAGAAGGACTTGGTCTCTAAAGAGTCTGAAGGCCTTGTCAACTCTGTACCTAGAAGCCTGTGGGTGACCTCATTCTCAATAGGCCTCAGTTACTGGCAGGGTCCAGGGAGGGGTTTCTTAGAGGCTCTTAAGGCCTTGTTAGCTCTAGGCCTAGGAACATGATGGTGATCACATACAGGTCCCTTCAGCTTCTTAGGGCTGTTTCCCCTGCAGTCACAGGAGGGGGTCTGGCTCTTGATTTTCTGAAGGCCTTGTCACATTTAATCCTTGGAGGCTCTTAGTGATCTCACATTGCCTCCTTAAGCTCTCTTGGCCTCAATTTCCCCTAATGTGAAGGGGCTTGTACTCTAAGGGGCCTGAAGGCCTTGTCACCTCTATGCCTAAGAGCCTGTGGCTGATCTCATACAGGTCCCTTCAACTCCCTAGGTCTCAGTTTCCCCTAAAATCACAGCAGGGGCTTGGACTCTAAGTTCTATGAATGCCTTTTTTTTTTTTAAGTCGTTGGGCCCTGTTATTGATCTCACGCTGGTCCCTTCAGCTCTTTTGGCCTCAGTTTATCTTATAGTCACAGGAGGTACTTGGACTTTAAAAAGTCTGGAGGCCTTGTGACTTTTAGGCCTAGGAGCCTCTGGGTGACCTCACAAAGGCCCTTTAAGCTTCCTTGTCCTCACTTTCCCCTAAAGTTACCTGAGGTCCTTGGACTCTAAAACCTCTGAAGGCCTTGTCATTTTTAATCCTAGGTCCTTTTTTTGTGATCTGAAACCTGTCCCTTCAGCTCTCTAGGCCTCAGTTTCCTGTACAGTCACGTGACTGGCTTCTACTCTAAGGCCTCTGAACACCTTGTCATTTTTAGTCCTTGGACTGTGTTAGTGATCTCAGACTGATTTACTCAGCTCTCTAGGCCTCAGTTTCTCCTACCTGTCCCATGTAGGCCATGTACTCTAAGGCTTCATTGGGTCTTGTCAACTCTAGACTTAGGAGCCTGTGGGTGATCTCCCACCAGTTCCTTCAACTCTCTAGGCCTGTTTCCCCTAAAGTCCAAAGAGGAAGTTATAGTCTTAAGACCCTGAAAGCATTGTCAGCTTTATGCCAAATGGCCTGTGGGTGACCTCACAAAGGTCCCTGAAGCTCCCTTGTCCTCAGTTTCTCCTACAGTCACAGGAGGAGTGTGTACTCTAAAGAGTCTGAAGGTCTTGTCAGGTCTAGGCCTAGAAGCCTGTTGGTGATCTCACACAGGTTCCTTAAGCCCCCTAGGCCTCAGTTTCACTTAGAGTCACAGGAGGGGGTGGGTCTGGCCCTAAAGCCTCTGAAGGATTTGTATGTTTAATGCTAGGGCCCTATTTGTGGTCTCACATCTGTCTATTCTGCTCTCTAGGCCTCAGTTTCCCCTATAGTCACTAGAAATACGGAGACTCTCAATCCTCTGAAGGCCTCGTCAGGTTTAGGCTTAGGAGGCTGTGGGTGATCTCATACTAGTCCCTTAAGCTCCTTAGGCCTCGATTTCTCCTACCATCACAGGACGGGGTCTGATCTAAAGCCTTTGAAGGCCTGGTAATTTTTAATCTTAGGGCCTTGCTAGTGATCTTATATTGGTCTATCCAGCTCTCTAGGCATCAGTTTTCTTCACATCACATGAAGGGCTTGGACTCTAAGGCCTTTGAAGGACTTGTCAGTTTTAGTCCTTGGACCCTGTTAGCACTCTCAGATCTGTCCTGTTAGCTCTCTTGGCTTAGTTTTCCTTGAAACCAGAAGTGAGGCTTGAATTCTAAAGGCTCTGAAGGCCTTGTCAGCTCTAGCCCAATGACCCTGTGGGAGATCACACAGCTCTCTAGGCCTCACTTTCCCCTACTGTCACAGGAGGGCCTTAGACTCTAAAGACCCTGAAGGCCTTGCCACCTCTAGGTCTAGGAGCCTGTAGGTGATCTCACATCTGCCCCTTCAGCTTACTGGGCCTCAGTTTCCCCTATAGTCACTAGAAGGGCTTAGACTCTACAGGCTCTGAAGGCCTTGTCAACTCTAGGCCTAGGAGCTTGTGGGCGATCTCAAATCAGCCCCCTTCAGCTTACTGGGACTCAATTTTCTCTTTCATTACTAGCAGATCGTGGACCCAAGGCCTATGATTCTGTGGATGTTCTCAAATTCATCCCTTCAGCTTCCTAAACCCCATTTTCTACTACAATTGCTAGAAAGGCTTGGACTTTAAGGCCTCTGAGAGCCTTGTTAGCTCTAGGTTCTGAGGGTGATCTCACAATGGTCCCTTCACCTCTCTAGGCCTGAGTTTCCTGTACAGTCCAGGGAGGGGGCTTCTAGTCTAAAGGCTCTTAAGCCCTTGTCAGCTCTAGGCCTTGGAGGCTCTGGCTGATCTCACACCAATCCTTGAAGCCCCCCTTGAGGCTCTCTAGGCCTCAGTTTCTCCTACAGTCACATGAGAGGGGTCTTTTTCTAAAGCCTCTGAAGGCCTTGTCACTATTAATCCTAGGACCCTATTAGTGATCTTACACTGGTCCCCTCAGCTCTCTAGGCCTCAGTTTCCTTTGTAGTCACTTGAGGGTCTTGGACTCTAAAGCCTCTGAAGGCCTTGTCCATTTTAGTTCTTGGACCCTGTTAGTGATCTCACACCAGTCTATTCACTTTTCTCAGTTTCCCCTACCTAACCCAGGTAGGATATGTACTCTAAGGCCTCTGTAGGACTTGTCAGCTCCAGGCTTAGGAGCCTATGGATGATCTCAAATCGATCCCTTCAGCTCCCTAGGCCTCAGTCTCCCCTACAGTCACAGGAAGGTCTTGGACTCTAAAGTCTCTAAAGGCCTCACTTTTTTCCCTAAGATCTTATTAGTGATTTCACACTGATCCCTTCAGCTCCTTTAGCTTCAGTTTGCCCTACAGTCACAGGAGGGGCTAGGACTCTAAAGATTCTAAAAGCCTCTAAGCCTAGGAGCCTGTGGATGATATCACAACAGTCCCTTCAGCTTCCTAGCCCTCAGTTTCCTCTACAGTCATTAGTTGAGTGTAGCTTCTAAGGCCTTTGAAGGTCTTGCAAATTCTAGGTCTAGGAACCTATGCTTTGTAATCAAGGATTATCCTCCATTTAAACATGCTCACTTATTTATTTATTTTTTTTGCTAGGCAATGGGGTTAAGTGACTTGCCCAGGGTCATACAGCTAGTAAGTGTTATGTGTCTGAGGCCAGATTTGAACTCAGTTCCTCCTAATTCCAGGGCTGGTGCTCCATCCACTGTGCCACCTAGCTGCCCCTAAACATGCTCACTTATTTAGAGACCATCCTGCTCATTCCCTTAGATTTAGGATATTAGTGGATAAGTGAATCAGGTCTGCTGCTAGAAAGTGTTTCCATCTCCTGTCTCTTTTTCTCTGGGTGGCATCCAAGTTCTGACCCGGTGACAATGGCATGGTGCATCTAATGGGCTCGATAAACCCAGCAGAACATGGAGAGCCCTTTTCAATGCCTGAATGTTGGAAATGGATTAGAAGGCTCCCCATAATCGTCCAGACGATATACTGGAGAACATGGGCGAGAGTTCCACAGGATGAGAGGGTACAGATGGGTCACAACCTACATCAATAGAGGCAATGCCACCATTGATGGACGAGATCAAAGAGCCCTTGAAATAGTACAGATAATTTGTCTCTAGTGACATACCTCCGGGCTCTGTCCTTGGCTCTCTGTCCCAGGCAAGCTTTTTTTTTTTTTTTATCAATGAGGTATTTGATCGAAACGAACAAACAAATGAATAAACAGATAGATAAATACATAAGTGAATGAACAAGTAATAACAAGCTTCTTAAATGGATAGATGACACAACATTGGTAGAGATAGATCACAGAACCTCAGAATTTAAGAGTAGGAAGAAAGGGACCTAACTATGAAACCCAATCTATACTTGAAATCAAATCCCCACTATGTGTGTTGAATTTGGAGCACTGAATTAGAGCTATGGGACCTGAGTTCAGATCCTAGCTCTGACACTTATCCCCTGTGTGACACCAGGAAAGTCACTTCCCCTTCCTGGTCCTCGGTTTCCTCATCTGTAAAATGAGGGAGTTTGAAGAGCTGATCTCTAAGGTCCCTTCCAGCTCTAGAGCCGGCATCTTATGATTCGAATCATGTGCCTACCAAGTAGATGCCCAGCCTCTGCTTGAAGACTTCCAAGGATGGGGATCTCACTCCTTCTTGAGGCAGCCCCCCCCTTTTGGACTGCTCTCATGGTTCTACTCTAATTCCATTAGACTGGGAGCTTCTTGAGGGCAGACTGTCTTTTGCCTTTTTTTGTATCCCCAGCACTTAAGCAAATGTCTTGCACTTAGTAGGTACTTAATCAATGCTTATTGATTGATTGATGGTTAGGGAGTGTTTTCTGGCATCAAGCCTAAATTGGCTTCTTTGTATCTTCTACTCCTCTTTCGGGGTCCAAACAGAGCAAATCTATCCCTCTTAGCTCGGTCCTGGAGTGGGCCTGGAGGCAAGAAGTCCCAAGTTCAAATCTGACCTCAGACACTTTCTAGCAAGTCACTTAACCTCTGTTTGCCTCAGTTTCCTCATCTGAAAAAGGGGGCTAATAATAGCACCTCCCTCCCAGGCTTGTTGTGAGGATGAAGTAATATCACATTTGTAAAGCACTTAGAACAGTGGGTGGCATGTAGTAGGCGCCTTATAAATGCTAATTCCCTTCCTTTCTCTTCTTCCACAAGACAACCTTTCAAATACTATCAATTGTGTCATCCCTGGATCTTTTCATTCCTAGATCCTCGTGTGACAATAACACAAGATCCTTCATTCTGCAAGTTACTCTTCTCAGGAAACTCTTCAGTGTCCTTCCTTAAGCCATGGTCCCCAGAAATGAGCCTAATACTCTAGCTGGGGTGTGACTAGGGCAAAGTACAGAGGGATGCTCCCCTCCTTATCCTTGGAAGTTCCACTTCTCTTAATGTAGCCCATGATCACGTGAGCTGCCACACCACATTGCTGACTCATATTGAGCTTGCAGTCCACTGAAAGCTCAAGATCTTTTTCAGGTAAATTGCCATTCAACCATGCCTCTCCATCTTGTGCCAGTCAAGTCGATTCTTTGAACCAAGTGCAAGATTTTCTTTCTTTTTTTAAAAAATTCTTTTAAAATTTTATTAATTCATTTTGATTTATCAATAATCACTTCCATTTGCTTTTGAGTTTAAAATTCATCCCCTTCCTCCCCACCACCCTCCCCAAGATGGTACACAATCTGATACAGCCTATACATTTATATTCCTATTAAACATATTTTCACATTAGTGACATTGTAAGTGAAAATTAAAACCAATAGGAGGAACCATCAGAAAGAGGAAACAAAACTCAACAGAAGAAGAAAAAATAGCAATTCAACTTCCATAGTTCTTTCCTTGGATGTGGATAGCATTTTCCATCATGAGGTCTCTGGAGATGTCTTAGATCCTTGTATGCTGAGAAGGGTTAAGTTTATCAATATTAGTCATGCATAACATGGCTGTTATTGTGTACAAGTCTCTTGGTTCTGCTCACTTCACTCAGCATCAGTCCATACAAGTCTTTCCAGGTTTTTCTGAAGTCAGCCTGTTCATCATTTCTTATAGCACAATGGTATTTCATTACATTCATATACCACAACTTGCTCAGCCATTCCCCAATTGATGGGCATCCTCTCAATTTCCAATTCTTTGCCACCACAAAAAGAGCTGCTATGAATATTTTTGTACATGTGGGTCCTTTTCCCATTTGTTTGATCTCTTTGGGATATAGCCCTAGAAGTGCTATTGCTGGATCAAAGGGTATGCACATTTTTGTAGCCCTTTGGGCATAGTTCCAAATTGTTCTCCAAAATGGTTGGATCATTTCACAACTCCACCAACAATGTATTAGTGTTCCAATTTTCCCACATCTTCTCCAACATTTATCATTTTCCTGTTTTGTCATGTTGGCCAATCTGATAGGTGTGATGTGGTACCTCAGAGTTGTTTTGATTTGCATTTCTCTAATCAATAATGATTTAGAGCATTTTTTCATATGACTATAGATGGCTTTAATTTCTTCATCTGAGAACTGTCTGTTCATATCCTTTGACCATTTATCAATTGGGGAATGGCTTGTATTCTTATAAATTTGTCTTAATTCTCTATATATTTTAGAAATGAGGCCTTTATCAGAGAGACTGGTTGTAAAAATTCTTTCCCAATTTTCTACCTTCCTTCTAATCTTAGTTGCATTGGCTTTGTGCAAAAACTTTTCAATTTAATGTAATCAAAATTATCCATTTTGCTTTTCATAATGTTCTCTATCTCCTGTTTGGTCATGAATTCTTCTGTTCTCCATAGATCTGATAGGTAAACTATTCCTTGTTCTCCCAGTTTACTTATGGTATCAGCCTTTATATCTAAGTCATGAACCCATTTTGACTTTATTTTGGTATATGGTGTGAGATTTGGGTCTATGCCTAGTTTCTGCCATACTCTTTTCCAGTTTTCCCAGCAGTTTTTTTCAAAGAGTGGGTTCTTATCCCAGAAGCTGGGGTCTTTGGGTTTATCAAATAATAGATTACTATAGTCATTGACTACTGTGTCTTGCATATTTAACCTATTCCACTGATCCACCCCTATTTCTTAGCCAGTACCAAGCAGTTTTGATGATTGCTGCTTTATAATACAATTTAAGATCTGGAATTGCTAGGCCACCTTCCCCTGCATTTCTTTTCATTAGTTCCTTTGATATTCTGGACCTTTTGTTTCCAAATGAATCTTGTTATTATTTTTTCTAACTCTATAAAATAATTTTTTGGTAGTTTGATTGGTATGGCACTGAATAAGTAAATTAGCTTAGGTAGGATTGTCATTTTTATTATATTAGCTCGGCCTACCCATGAGCAACTGATGTTTTTCCAATTATTTAGATCTGATTTTATTTGTGTGAAAAGTGTTTTGTAATTGTGTTCATAGAGTTCCCTGGGTTTTTTCAGGAGGTAGACTCCTAAATATTTTATAATGTCTACAGTAAGTTTAAATGGGATTTCTCTTTCTATCTCTTGCTGTTGGGCTTTGTTGGTAATATATAGAAATGCATGATTTATGTGGGTTTATTTTATAGCCTGCAACTTTGCTAAAGTTGTTTATTATTTCAAGTAGTTTTTACTTGATTCTCTAGGATTCTCTAAGTATATCATCATGTCATCTGCAAAGAGTGATAGCTTTGTTTCTTCTTTGCCTATTCTAATGCCTTCAATTTCTTTTTCTTCTCTTATTGCTAAAGCTAACGTTTCCAATACGATATTGAAAAACAGTGGACATCCTTGTTTCACCCCTGATCTTATCAGAAATGTTTCTAGCCTGTCCCCATTACATATAATGCTTGCTGAAGGTTTTAGATATATGCTATTTATTATTTTAAGGAAGACTCCATTTATACCTATGCTTTCTAGTGTTTTTAATAGGAATGGGTGTTGTATTTTATCAAAAGCTTTTTCTGCATCTATTGAGATGATCATGTGGTTTCTGTTGGTTTTGGTGTTGATATGCTCAATGATGCTGATAGTTTTCCTAATATTGAAACATCCCTGCATTCCTGGTATAAATCCTACCTGGTCATAGTGTATTATTCTTGTGATAAGTTGCTGCAATCTTGCTAGTATTTTGTTTAAAATTTTTGCATCTATATTCATTAGAGAAATTGGTCTATAATTTTCTTTCTCTATTTTGACTCTTCCTGGTTTAGGTATCAACACCATATTTGTATCATAAAAAGAATTTGGTAAGACTCCTTCTTCACCTATTTTCCCAAATAGTCTATATAGTATTGGAATTAATTGTTCTTTAAATGTTTGATAGAATTCGCATGTAAATCCATCTGGCCCTGGAGATTTTTTCCTAGGGAGTTCATCAATGGCTTGTTCAATTTCTTTTTCTGAGATGGGGTTATTTAAGTATTTTACTTCCTCTTCGTTAATCTGGGCAATTTATATTTTTGTAAATATGTATCCATTTCACTAAGATTGTCAAATTTGTTGGCATATAGTTGGGCAAAATCATTCCTTAATTATTGTTTTAATTTCTTCTCCTTGGTGGTAGCTTCACCCTTTTCATTCTTGATACTAGTAATTTGGTTTCTTCTTTCTTTTTTTAATTAAATTAACCAAAGGTTTATCTATTTTATTGTTTTTTCATAAAACCAGCTCTTAGTTTTATTTATTAGTTCAATAGTTTTCTTAATTTCAATTTTATTAATTTTTCCTTTGGTTTTCAATATTTCTAATTTGGTGTTTATTGAGGATTTTTAATTTGTTCTTTTTCTAGTTTTTTAGTTGTATGCCCAATTCATTAATCTCCTCTTTTTCTATTTTATTTATGTAAGCATTTAGAGATATAAAACTTCCCCTAAGAACTGCTTTGCTATCCCATAGTTTTGGTATGTTGTCTCATTATTGTCATTCTCTTGAATGAAATTATTGATTGTTTCTATGATTTGTTGTTTGACCCAATCATTTTTTAGGATTAGATTATTTAGTTTCCAATTATTTTTTAGTCTATCTTTCCATGGCCCTTTATTACATATAATTTTTATTGCATCATGATCTGAAAAGGATGCATTTAATATTTCTGCCTTTCTGCATTGGATTGTGAGGTTTTTATGCTCTAGTACATGGTCAATTTTTGTGTATGTGCCATGTACCGAAAAAAGTATATTCCTTTCTATCCCATTCAGTTTTCTCCAGAGGTCTATCATACCTAACTTTTCTAATGTTCTATTCACCTCCTTAATGTCTTTCTTGTTTATTTTGTGGTTAGATTTATCTAGTGAAGAGAGGGGAAGGTTCAGGTCCCCCACTAGTATAGTTTTGCTGTCTATTTCTTCCTGTAACTCCCTGAACTTCTCCTCTAAGAATTTGGATGCTATACCATTTGGTGCATATATGTTTAGTAATGATATTACTTCATTGTCTATGGTGCCTTTTAGCAGGATGTAGTTTCCTTCCTTATCTCTTTTGATTAGATCTTTTTGCTTTTGCTTTGTCTGAGATCAGGATTGCTACCCCTGCTTTTTTTACTTCAGCTGAGCATAATATATTCTGCTCCAGCCTTTTACCTTTACCCTGTATGTGTCACTCTTTTTCAAATGTGTTTCCTGTAAACAACATATTGTAGGATTATGGTTTTTAATCCATTCTGCAATCCTTTCCTTTTATGGGAGAGTTCATCCCATTCACATTCACAGTTATGATTACTATCTGTGTCTTTTTCTCCATCCTTTTTCCCCCTATTTATGCTTTTCTTTCTCCCCTTCACTAGTGTTTTGCTTTTGACCACCGCCTCCTTCAGTCCCTCCTCCCTTTATTATCCCTTTCCCTTTTCTTCCCCTTTACTCTTACTGCTTCTTCCCTCCCTTCTTTCCCCTCCCTTTTCTTTCCCCTTTTCCCTCCTACTGCCTATAGGGCAAGTTAGATTTCTATACCTAACTGATTATATTATGCCCTTCTTGAGCCAAATCTGATGAGAGTAAGGTTCAAACAATGCTCCCCCTCCCTTCTTTCCCTCTGCTGTAATAGGATTTTGTGTCTTTTCCTGTAATGTAATTTACCCTTGTCTGCCTCCTCCTTTCTCAGTACATTTTCTAAGATCAGATTGATCCACTTATTTGGATCCATTTAACCCACTTGATTAGATTTTTTTTATCATTACATCAAAGTCAACTAATATCCACCCTCTTTATGTATACTCCTTTAACATGGTGTAATAACAATACAGTTCTCAAGTTGCAAGTGTCTTCCCTTGTAGGGTTAAACAGCCCTTATTAACAACATATTGTATCTTTCTGTCCCATTTACCTTTTTATGTCCTTCTTGAGTCCTGTACTTAAAGATCAAATTTTTTGTTGAGTTCTGATCTTTTTATCAGGAAAGTTTGGAAGTCTCCCATTTCGTTGAATATACATCTCCTCTCTTGAAAAATGATGCTCATTTTTGCTGCAATCCAAGCTCCTTTGCCTTACGGAATATCATTTCCATGCCCTTGGTCTTTAATGTAGAAGCTGCAAGGTCCTGTGTAATCCTGACTGTGGTTCCATGATATTTAAATTCTTTTTTCTGGCTGCTTGCAGCACCTTCTCTTCATCTGGTAATTTGGAATTTAGCTATGTATTTCTTGGATTTCAATTTGGGATCTCTTTCAGGTGGTGATCGTGGATTCTTTCTATGGTTATTTTACCTTCTGGTTCTAGGACTTCAGGGCAGTTTTCCTTTATGATTTCCTGAAAGATACTGTCCAGGCTCTTTTTTTCATCATGATTTTCAGGTAGTCCAATAATTTTTAAATTGTCTCTCCTGAGTCGATTTTCCAGGTCGGTTGTTTTACTGATGAGGTATTTTACATTTTCATCTATTTTTTCATTTTTTTTTTTGTTTCTGTTTGACTGATTCTTGCTCTGTCATGGAGTCATTAGTTTACATTTGTCCAATTCTAGTTTTTAACAGATTGTTTTCTTCTGTTAGTTTTTTTACTTTCTTCTCCAATTGGCCAATTGTATTTTTTTTTGTTTGTTTTTGGCTAGGCAATGGGGTTAAGTGACTTGCCCAGGGTCACACAGCTAGTAAGTGTTATGTGTCTGAGGACAGATTTGAACTCAGGTCCTCCTGAATCCAGGGCCGGTGCTCTATCCACTGCGCCACCTAGCTGCCCCTGGCCAATTGTATTTTTAAGGGATTTGTTTTCTTCAGTGTGCTTTTTTCCAGTTTGCCAATTGTGTTTTTTAAGGACTTGTTTTCTTCAGTGTACTTTTTTTCCAATTGGTCAATTGTATTTTTTAAGGACTCTTCTACCTCTCTCATTTGACTTTTAAAATCCTTCTTGAGATCTTCTAAGAAGGCTTTTTGGGCTTCAGACCAGTTCATATTCCCTTTTGATGTTGCAGATGTGGGTTTGTTGACAATGTTGTCCTCTTCAGAATTTCTGTCTTGATCTTCACTCTTCTCATAATATGAATCTATGGTACGTTTCTTTTTACTTACGGTTTCTTTATTCCCTGGCCTTTAAAGAGATTGAGCTCTCCTGTTGGGGAACAGAGGGCACTGACCCAAGCTTCTTGTGTTGGGAGCCTAGGTCTTGGTCACTGGCTTTGTGTGCTGGGGCCTCTCATGTTGGCAATTGTAGGCTGTAGGGTTCTGGCAGCTTACCTGGTGTTGGGCTGGAATCAGCAAGGCTGGAACTTTAGGGCATCTTTAGATTGCTTTCTTCAGCTGCATTCAGATGAATGCTGCATGATGTTTATCTGCCTGGGGCTCTTTGTATGCTGCTTCCCTTATTTTTGCTGAGGCACTGGGACACCAGTTTGCTGTAGAATGCCGAGGCACCGGGATCTCCTCCTGGTGTGCTAAAGTAAGGCTTTCCACTAGCTGCCTGAGATGTCTCCCTTTTCATACTACTCCCCTTCCCCCAGGGTAGGAGGGGCTTTCCCCTTTAATCCTTCAATCTACCTGGGCTACTGCTCTGCTGCTCCCCATGTTTCTTCTGGTTTAGCTGTTCCAGGGTTTTTTCTGGGGTGATATTTTCTGGGTTTTCGGAGGTTGATAGGGGAGGGTGAGAGCGACTACCTTTTTACTCTGCCATCTTGGCTCCCAGAAGTGGAAGTCTCTGGGATTCCAAGTGTAAGATTTTCTATGTAGCTTTGTTCATGTTCATCTTCTCAGGCCCAACCCATATTTCTCAATCCTGTCATCAATGAGTTAACTCTCTTTCCCAGCTTTGTGTCATCTGCTCATTCTATGGGCAATCAGTTGTTCAGTTGTTTTCAGTCATGTCTGACTCTTCCTGACCTCAGTTGGGGTTTTCTTGGCAAAGATACTGGAGTAGTTTGATGTTTCCTTCTCCAGCTCATTTTACAGATGAGGAAACTGAGGCCACAGGATTAAGGGACTTGCCCAGGGTCACATAGCTAGTAAACATCTGAGGCCACATTTGAGCTCAGGAAGATGAGTTTTCCTGATTCCAAGCCTAACACTCTATCCACTGTAGCACCACCTAGCTGCCCTAGGAGTAATCAATGCCTTTATCCAAGTCATTGATGAAAACTTTAAACAGCAGAGGACCAAGAGCGGATTCCTGGGACACTCCATTTGAGACTTCCTTTCAAGTTGACATCGCTTGTCATTAATAAATGACTACTCTTTGAGTACAGCCATTCATCCAGCTCTAAATGGTGGGGGTCGCATCATGCCATCTTTCTCATATGAAAGACTTTATTAAAGTTTTGAGTAAACTGAATCTCTAGCGTTTTCTTAACCTCTTTGTCTGAAGTCACACACAGCAAGTGACAAAGTCAATATTAGAATCTGAAGATTTGAAACCCAGGACTCTTCTCCATGCCTCAGTTTCCCCAACTTGACTATTACTCTACCATCTAGCCCATTGGTTCTTTGGTGCTTACTATTCATGGTCTATAAGGGAAAAGTTCCCCAGAAAATCCAAGTAATCTGGAATCTGGTTTGGCTTTCAGTGGGATACTCCCCTGGGTCAAAAATATAAGGTGATATTGATTCTGTCCAAAAAAAAGCAAGACTCTGGACTTGGCTTTCATTAGCTTTTTTTTTTTTTTGCAATTGGGGTTAAGTGACTTGCCCAGGGTCACACAGCTAGTAAGTGTCAAGTGTTTGGTCTGAGGCCGGATTTGAACTCAGGTCCTCCTGACTTCAGGCCAGTGCTCCATTCACTGCACCACCTAGCTGCCCCTTTCATTAGCTTTAAGACCTCAAGGAGCTGCCTCTTTCCATAGCTCAGTGAGAACCCCTGGGGTTCAAATGGAGCAACTCTGCTCTGTCTCCTTTCTCCTCTGTTCTGGCTCCAGACTCATTGATGGCTCATAGGGTCTCTTCCCCCAGCCCCCATCCAATTCTCCTCCTTCTCTCCCAAGTTTCTGATAAAATGGACTGGCCACACCCCTCTGGAGGCTGGCTCCTAGGGGTATTTCTTTGCCTATCTCCCTCTCTCCCTTTATTCCTTTGTCCTCACACCAGGGAGTCAGAGAAGGGAGAAAGACAGGTGTCCAGTGTCCCCAGACAGATGATGCCCAAGTTGGCCCGGGGTCTTACCCAGGTTCTGTCATCCAGCCTGGTCAGGTGCTTGTCTACCATGGTCTGGTTACTCCCCACCAAGGTGCAGCCATGGAGGATGTTTGGTACCACTCGGCTACTCCAAGATGAGATTCAAGATTCTGGGTAAGTAGGGCCTCTCTCCCCTGGACACATTGTGGGGGGAAGGGAAGAGAACTGGGTAACCTTGGCCCAGTCACTTCACCTCTCTGGGCCTCAGTTTCTCCATCTGTAAAATGAGAGGTTAGCTTAGGTGATCTCTAAGGTGCCTTCCAGCTCTGGCATTCTGTAGTTACCCCATCGATGGCCTCAGTTTCCCCATCTGTAAAATGAAAACGGTGGCCTAGATGATCTCTGAGATCCCTTCCCACTCTGAACACTGTATTTCTGTGATCTATAACTCTTACTTTTTATGAGTGGCCTTGCTTGGAGGAGGGAGAGCTGAAGCACCCATCCAAGGCCTCCTGGGCCCAAGTTTGAATAGCCTCAAGGTCCCTTCTGCTCCCACCTCTTATCTCATCCCTAACCCCTTCATTGTACCTCCTTGTACTGTGAAATGGCCATCAGCACCCAGAAAATGTTACATGGCCTCACCTTAGAAAGTCCTGAGTCCTTAGACCCTTTGACCTGTGGCATGACCCCTTAAAAACAGACTGGATGATTGGCATCTCAGCTCATACCACTTCCTTCTCTCATTTCTAAAGTAATTCTTTGTGAAGAAAGTAAACAAAACCAATTTTGTTAGCTCAGCTTGGGAAATGAGGCTCGGGGACAGCTAGGTGGCACAGTGGATGGAGCACCGGCCTTAGATTCAGGAGGACCCAAGTTCAAATCTGGCCTCAGACACATAAAAAGCCTAAAATACTTACTAGCTGTGTGACCCTGGGCAAGTCACTTAACTCCATTGCCTAGTCAATAAAAAAAAAAAGAAAGAAAGAAATGAGGCTCAGAGGGGCAAATGACCTCCCAGGGCCATACAGCTAGGAAAAGGAAGAATTGGCACTTAAATCTGGTTTTATCTGGATGTTAATTCTCTTCCCTTAAGCTCTGAGCTCCTGGATCCTCTGCTCTCTCTCATCCCTAATATGGACACGATGGTGGTGTCCAGTCACTTCCCACCTCGCTCCACTAATGGACAGCATCTCAGCCCCTCCCCCAAGGCTCTGCTAGTATCCACGGCGGGGCTGCTGCAGACAACTCTCCATTGACAGGTCCTTCTGGCTAGCCGGTGCCATCCCCTTCAAGGCATCTCATTCCCATAAAGCCTTCCCCCTAGCTGACAACACGCCCAGGATCTTGGGAAGTAGTTGGATGCTATTGAGAGTAACTTGGTTGGGCTTGGGTTCATAATCTGATTTTGCTACTTACTAGTTACTAAGTATCACCTTAGGCAAGTCACCTGGATGAGAAGTAGTAGAAACTTTAGAAAACAGAGAATGTCAGAGCAAGGAGAGATCTTAGAACAGAGAACGTCTGAGCTGGAAAGGACCCCAGAACAGAGGATGTCAGAGCAAGGAGAGATCTTAGAACAGAGAACGTCTGAGCTGGAAAGGACCCCAGAACAGAGGATGTCAGAGCAGGGAGGGATCTTAGAACAGAGAACGTCTGAGCTGGAAAGGACCCCAGAACAGAGGATGTCAGAGCAGGGAGGGATCTTAGAACAGAGAACGTCTGAGCTGGAAAGGACCCCAGAACAGAGAATGTCAGAGCAAGGAGAGATCTTAGAACAGAGAACGTCTGAGCTGGAAAGGACCCCAGAACAGAGGATGTCAGAGCAGGGAGGGATCTTAGAACAGAGAACGTCTGAGCTGGAAAGGACCCCAGAACAGAGGATGTCAGAGCAGGGAGGGATCTTAGAACAGAGAACGTCTGAGCTGGAAAGGACCCCAGAACAGAGGATGTCAGAGCAGGGAGGGATCTTAGAACAGAGAACGTCTGAGCTGGAAAGGACCCCAGAACAGAGGATGTCAGAGCAGGGAGGGATCTTAGAACAGAGAACGTCTGAGCTGGAAAGGACCCCAGAACAGAGGATGTCAGAGCAAGGAGAGATCTTAGAACAGAGAACGTCTGAGCTGGAAAGGACCCCAGAACAGAGGATGTCAGAGCAAGGAGAGATCTTAGAACAGAGAACGTCTGAGCTGGAAAGGACCCAGAACAGAGGATGTCAGAGCAGGGAGGGATCTTAGAACAGAGAACGTCTGAGCTGGAAAGGACCCCAGAACAGAGGATGTCAGAGCAAGGAGAGATCTTAGAACAGAGAACGTCTGAGCTGGAAAGGACCCCAGAACAGAGGATGTCAGAGCAGGGAGAGATCTTAGAACAGAGAACGTCTGAGCTGGAAAGGACCCCAGAACAGAGGATGTCAGAGCAAGGAGAGATCTTAGAACAGAGAACGTCTGAGCTGGAAAGGACCACAGAACAGAGGATGTCAGAGCAAGGAGAGATCTTAGAACAGAGAACGTCTGAGCTGGAAAGGACCCCAGAACAGAGGATGTCAGAGCAAGGAGAGATCTTAGAACAGAGAACGTCTGAGCTGGAAAGGACCAGAACAGAGGATGTCAGAACAGGAGGGATCTTAGAACAGAGAACGTCTGAGCTGGAAAGGACCCAGAACAGAGGATGTCAGAGCAGGGAGGGATCTTAGAACAGAGAACGTCTGAGCTGGAAAGGACCCCAGAACAGAGGATGTCAGAGCAGGGAGGGATCTTAGAACAGAGAACGTCTGAGCTGGAAAGGACCCCAGAACAGAGGATGTCAGAGCAGGGAGGGATCTTAGAACAGAGAACGTCTGAGCTGGAAAGGACCCCAGAACAGAGAATGTCAGAGCAGGGAGAGATCTTAGAACAGAGAATGTCTGAGCTGGAAAGGACCCCAGAACCCAGGATGTCAGAACAGGGAGGGATCTTAGAACAGAGAACGTCTGAGCTGGAAAGGACCACAGAACAGAGAATGTCCAGGCAGGTCCAGAAGTTAAGCACACAGAGGAGCAGGTCCTGGCGAGGCGGGGGTGAGGGGGAGTCTCAGATGTCCCCACTGGGCTGTATGAGTGGGATCTGGGCAGATATGTGTATGCCACGATAAGGAGGTGGATAGTTCCAGGCTGACCATACCTATGTTCTCAGTCCCCAGGAGCAATTGACAGTGAATCTCATAAACCACCTGGGGAAGAAGATTACAGTTCCTGTGAGGGAGGGTGAAAACATGCTCCAGTTGGTGCTAAAGCACAATTTGAACTTCCTGGGCTTCGGTAGGTAACCAGGGCCCTGGGATCAGTGTCCACTCACCCACCCTCAGGCCTTCCCTCATCCCCTTTCCCCAAAACAAACAACCCAAGGGCAGCTAGACTATAGTCCTTGAGTTTGGGGTGGAGGGAATGGGGATGGGGAGGAGGGAACCTAGGGGTCTTCATGGCCTGCTATCTCTATATAATTGAACAATGGGATACAGCAACCCCCAAGACCCAGAATGCAGGAGGAGATGGCCTCCATATCCTGCCCAATTCAGATCACATCTGGAGAGCCTGATGGACATGTCCCCATCTGTAAAACAAAGGTCTTGGATTTCCATGATCTCTGTTATCTTCCAACTCAAAATTTAGGATTCCATGACATTACTCTATTCAATTCTGGTGCTACAATCTAGTCAAGACATTGACACCTTGTGGCTTATTCTGAGGTAGAGGATGGCACAGGACTTTGGTTTAATCCATATGAGGGAACTGGGAATGTTTAGTTTGGAGAAGAGAAACCTGGGGGGTGAAGGGGGGGGGGAGACATGATAGTTGTCTTTAAGTATTTGAAGAGATGTCATAGGGAAGAGTGACTTGACTTCTGCCTAACTCCAGAAGGTTCACCTAGCCTTCACCTCAACCTGGACCTAGCACCAATGGGTAGAAGGCCAATGTAGGCACAAGGTCAAAGTAAAATGTATAGCCTCGTGAGCTAGCAATGTCCCTATTGGTGGCTCTCTTTAGGACGATCACTTATCAACCATGTTACAAAGGGGATGTTACAATGTTCACGTATGTTGGATTTGAGAGCCTCTGAGATCTCTTATAACTCAGAGATTTTGTGTTCCTCTGACTCTAGAACTAAAAGAACTGAGAGGAGCCCGGCCAGAGGCTGGCTCTACTACCTTATTCTATTCTGTTTTATACAGTTGTTTTCTGGGTGCACAGAGAGTGATGGCAGTGTAGCAAGCACAATGGATAGAGAGCTGGTCTTGGAGCTAGGAAAACCGAGTTCAAATCCTAGTTCTAACACATACTGGCTGTGTGATTCTGGGCAGTGCCCCAAGCAACTCCAAGACTGTAAGTTGCAGAAAAGGTGCCAACTTGCAATGGTAGTGGCCAAAGCACTGGGCTCAGAATCAGGGGACTTCGGCTCAAATACCACCTCTTCCACTTAGCAGTTATGTGACCTTGGGCAAGTCACCGCCATTCTCAGCCTCAGTTTCCCAGTTTCTAAAATGAAGGTGATAGTATTACCTGCACTAACTGACTTTCAGGATTGTTGTGAGGAGTGATTTGTAAATCTTAAAACTTCTAAAGAAATGGGAATTCTCATTATTATTACCATGCTCTTGGCTGGCATCTTTTCCTCTGTTATCCAGGCACAGGGACAGGAAAGCATGTGGCATATTCAGAGTGTAGAGAGGATTCCAGTTTGGACACGGCATAAATTCATGGAAGAGAAAAATAGGAGATGACAGTGGAAAGCAGAGCAACCTTTGGAGAGAATCTTCAGTGCCAGGCAAAGGAATTCAGATTTAGTGGGCAATAGAACGCTGTTAAGGTCTTTAAGGTAAAGATCATAAGGGACTTCAGGGGACAGCTAGTTTAAACATCTCATTTTATAGATTTTTTCCCCTCTAACCTGGAAGCTATAGATTTGGGCTATGATGTCTTGGAAGTTTTTATTTTGGGATTTCTTTCAGGAGGTGACTTATGGAGTTTTCCTTCTGATTCTAAGAGATCTGAGCAGTTTTCATTCATGATAAATTAACATATGCTATCTAGGCTTGGTGGTTGTTGTTTTCATCATGGCTTTCAGGTAGTCCAGTGATTCTTACATTGTATCTCCTGGATCTGTCTTCCAGGCCAATTGTTTCTGAAATGAGATACCTTATGCTTTCTTCTACTTTTCAGTCTTTTGACTTTTTTTTTTTCCACTGTTTCTTTGTGTCTCATGGAGCCATTGCCTTCTATTTGGCCCATTCTAACTTTTTGGGAATCTGTTACTTTTGTGTATCTAATTATTTTTTCTCTCAATTCTTTCATCTAGAGATGTCATTTTCTTTATAATATCATTTAAATTACTTTTTCAAAAAATTATTGCTTCATTTCTTTCAAGAAATCTAGCTGACCTTGTGGCCAAGCATTTTCTTTGAGGCTTTGCTTATAAATGTTTTGGAGTCATTCTCTTCTGGGTTTGTGTCTTTGGCATCCCTAAGCCAACAGTAGCTCTTTATCATTAGTGTCTTTTTTATTTACTTATTCTCTCAGCCTTACTTCTTAAATTGAGGCTTTGTGTTAGAGCCAACTTCTTTGAACTTCTGGGACAGGAGATGTTGGAACCTTGTATAGTCCTAATCTCTATTGATTGGATCCTGCCAATGCTTCCTTTGAGTACTGAATGCTTCAAGTATCTCAGGCTCTGAGCTGTAAACGTTCATTAGGCTCTAAGAGGTCTGATCTAGGGCATGGTCTGATTGCTGCCCTTCTGGTCTGAGCTTTGGAGGCTCCAGACCCTGATTTAAGTCTAGGCGACACAACTGAAGACTTGCCCCTGGTTGTAGCTCAGTAGACAGTTGTTGGCTCTAGCCCCTATAAGCTAGCTGTAAGACTCTGGTGTTTAGTGATAGAACTGTAGGTCCACCTAGGTTCTTAAGTTCTTGCTCTGATTACTCACCTGTGATCCGGCTCCAGGATCACTCAGGATGTGAAGAGTCAGTGATCCCTTGATTGGAGAACAATAGTATGAATGAGGGGGAGGGAGAAAGCAAATGGCAGTTGTGGGTAGAGGGAGGGAATCATGTGGTAAATGAGGAGCCCATGGGATGTGCCTGAGGAAGGGTTGGAGTTCTGGAAGCCCAAGTGGGTGGGTGGTTGGGTCAAAGAACTCTGACTGGTGCCTTGAGATTTGAGGTGGACAGTTTGGAGGCAATGAAGGAAAATGAGGCCCAGATAATGTCTATCTGAATGGCACATTTCTGAGTTGTCTGTAGTGTCCTTGGAGGAAAAGAACATGTTCAGAGGATGGAAGCAGGCCCCAGGTTTTGGGCCTGGGTGACTTCAGGGCAATAATCTGACTGCCAGGGAGAAGGTGAGTACAAGCAGCCCCATGAACCTTCTCACCCTAGGGATCTGTGAAGGGACTCTGACCTGTTCTACCTGCCACCTCATCCTAGAGAAGGAAGTCTTCCAGAAGCTAGGCCCCATCTCTGAGGAGGAGCTGGACATTCTGGACCTGACCTGTGGTGTCACAGCCACGTAGGTATTTTATCTCAACCAAGGTGGAAGTGGGTAGAGCTGGGAGGGAAAGCCTGCATCCACAGACTCTCTTGGTCTTCTGCGGCATGAAGGTTGGGTTGAGGACACAAGCCATTGGTCCCTGGCCTGCATTTCCCTCTCTATACAAATGATTGTCTCATCTTCATATCCAGCCCTCATCTCTCTCCTGAGCACAAGTCCTGCATCTTTGTGAAACCAAAGGACTTGGGTTCAAATCCAGCTCCTGATACTTGCTACCTTAGTGACCTTGGGTAAGTCAGCTAACCTCCTTGGACCTCAGTGTGCTCATCTGTAAAATGAGAGAGTTGGAGTCAATCACCTCTGAGGTCCTTTATCTATGCTCCATTATCTATCCTCCATTATTTACGGTCCCATTATTTCTCCCCAGATGGCCCAGAGGCATCTCAAACTAAAGCTGTGCAAACAGCTCATTCTATTCTCCCCAAACCCACATCTTTTCCATATTTTTGTTGAGGGTGCCCCCACCCTTCCAAGCACCCAGGTCTGCAACCTTGGGATCCCACTCTTCCCTCTCCCTCACTGCCCATATCCCATGAGTTGCTAAGTGTTGTTGATTCTACCTGTAAAATAGATTTTATATCCATGTGCTCTATATTCACACAACCACCATCCTAAAGCTCTTGTCATCTTTCTTCTGTCCTACTGTGGTAGACTCCTAACTGATCTCTTTAGCTCCAATTTCTTCCTTTACAACCCATTCTCTACTGAGCTGCAATATTGATATTCTTCATGTCACTACCTTATTCAAGAAACTTCGGTGGCTCACCATTGCCAAGCTCTTCCCACCTGGTTCCAGTCTTATCCCTCTAGGCTGATTACCCATAACTCCCCTTCACATACTCAATGCTCATTGTTTTTCCATATGTGGTATTCTATTTCCTGTGCCTGGAATACCCTCTCCTCACCTCTGCCTCTTGAAAGGCTTCGAGCCCTCCAAGGTTTAGCTAAGAACCACCTCTTTGAGGGGCCTGTCCTGGTTCTCCCAGTTGCTAGTGACCCCTCCCTACCATCACTCTGTGTGTGTATATATAACTTTACTTTTAAAATTTGTGGACATATTTTTCCCCTAGTATAGGGGTGGGGAACCTATGACCTCAAGGCCACATGTGGCCCTCTAGGTCCTCAAGTGCAGCCTTTTGAATGAATCCAAACTTCACAGCAGATTTGTTCTGTGGCAGGACCCTTAGAATATGGAACATCAGAAGATTTGTTCTTGAAGTTTGGACTCAGTCAAAGGGCCACACTTGAGGACCTAGAGGGCCACATGTGGCCTCGAGGCCACAGGTTCCCCTGGCCTAGTAGAATGTAAATTACTCAAGGACAGAGACAGCCACACCCATTGTTTGGTACAGGGTATGGCACAGAGAAGCTGCTTAAAAATAAGGATTGTTTATTGATCCAGCTCTTCTAGGATCAAAAGGGAGTGAAAGGAATAGAGGGCAAAGGTGGCTCTTGTTAGGGACAGCCACGCTGTGGGGATGCCACTAGGCCTGCCCAGGGCTACTTGGTCTCTCCTATCTACTCCCCAAATTCTTTAAGGGGAAGAAAACTTAGGGAGTCAAGTGATTTTATCAGTTTGGGGAAGTCTCACAGGAGGAAATACTTTCTAATAATGTAAGTCAGCAACTTCTTTGGAACTTGTGCTCATAGAGATTTGACCAGAACACTGAGAGATTAAGTCATTTCTCCAGGGTCACTCAGCCATCAAGTCAGAGACTGGAAGAGCAAACTTCTGCTTTTGAGGTTGGATCTCTAAGCACTGTGTTATAGTATCTCCCTGCAGCATAATGGAGAAAGGGACCTTAGAACCAGGAATGTCAGAGCTGGGAGGGGCCTTAGAACAGAGAATGTCAGGGATGGGAGGGGCCTTACAACACAGAATGCCAGAGCTGGGAAGTCTTAGAAGACGGAATGTCAGAGCTGGGAGGGCACTTGAAATAGAGAAGGTCAGAGCTAGGAACCATCTAAGAACATAGAATGTGAAATCCAGGAGGGGCCATAGAATAGAGAAGGGCACTTAAAACAGAGAAGGTCAGAGCTGGGAAGGATCTAAGAACATAGAAGGTGAGAGCCAGGAAGGGCCTTAGAACAGAGAATGTCAGAGCTGGAAGGGAATGTTAGAACACAGAATGTCAGAGCTGAGAGGGGCATTAGAACACAGAATATCAGAGCTAGGAAGCCTTAGAGAGAATGTCACAGTTGGGAGGGGCCTTAGAACAGAGAATGTCAGAGTTGAAAGAAGACAAAATATAAAATGTCTTAGAGATGAGAGAAGTCTTAGAACACAGAATGGCAGAGCTAGGAGGGCTCTTAAAACAGAGAAGGTCAGAGCTAGGAAGGCTCTAAGAACATAGAATGTGAGAACAAGAAGGGCCTTAGAACACAGAATGTCAGAGCTGAGAGGGGCCTTAGAGCACAGAATGTCAGAGCTAGGAAGTCTTAGAAAAGAGAACGTCACGGCTGGGAGGGACATTAGAACACTGAATGTCAGATCTGGGAGGGGCCTTAGAACACACAATGTCAGAGCTGGGAGGGGCCTTAGTACACAGAATGTCAGAGCTAGCAAGGATCTAATAACATAGAATGTGAGAGCCAAGAGGGACCTTAGAACAGTGAATGTCACTGCTGGAATGGAATGTTAGAACACAGAATGTCAGAGCTGAGAGGGGCATTAGAACACAGAATGTCAGAGCTGGGAAATCTTAAAGAGAATGTCAGAGCTGGGAGGGGCCTTAGAACAGAGAATATCAGAGTTGAAAGAAGACAAAATATAAAATGTCTTAAAGATGAGAGAAGTCTTAGAACACAGAATGGCAGAGCTAGGAGGGCTCTTAAAACAGAGAAGGTCAGAGCTAGGAAGGATCTAAGAGTATAGAATGTGAGAACCAAGAGGGGCCTTAGAACAGAGAATGTCACACCTGGAAGGGAACGTTAGAACACAGAATGTCAGAGCTTAGAGGGGCCTTAGAACACAGAATGTCAGAGCTAGGAAGTGTTAGAATAGAGAATGTCAGAGCTGGGGGGGACCTGTGAACAGAGAATGTCATAGCTGGGAGGGACCTTAGAACACAGATTGTCAGAGCTGGGAGGGCACTTAAAACTGAGAACGGCAGAGCTGGGAAGTATCTAAGAACATAGAATGTGAGAGCCAGGAAGGGCCTTATAACAAAGAATATCAGAGTTGAAAGAATATAGAATGTCTAAGGGCTGGGAGGTCCTTTAGGACAGAGAATGTCAGAGCTGGAAGGGGCCTTAGAACACAGAATGTCAGAGCTGTGAAGTCTTAGAACAGGGAATGTCAGAGCTGGGAGGGCTCTTAAAACAGAGAAGGTCAGAGCTGGGAAGGATCTAAGAACATAGAATGTGAGAGCCAAAAGGGGCCTTAGAACAGAGAATGTCAGAGCTGGGAAGTCTTAGAAGAGAGAATGTCAGAGCTGGGAAGGGTGCCTAAAACAGAATGTCAGAGCTGTGAGGGACCTTAGAACACAGAATGTTAGAGCTGGGAGGGCCCTTAGAAAACAGAATGTCAGAGCTGGGAAGTCTTAGATGATAGATTGTCAGAGCTGGGAGGGCACTTAAAACAGAAGGGCAGAGCTGGGAGGGATCCAAGATCATAGAATGTGAGATCCATGAGGGGCCTTAGAACAGAGAATATCAGAGTTGGAAGAATATAGAATATAGAATGTCTAAGGGCTGGGAGGTCCCTTACAATAGAGAATGTCAGAGCTGGGAGGGTGCTTAAATACAGAGAATGTCAGAGCTGGGAGGGTGCTTAAAACAGAGAAGGTCAGAGCTGGGAGGAAACTTAGAACATAGATTGTCAGAGCTGGGAGGAAACCTTAGAACACACAATGTCATAGCTGGGAAGTCTTAGAATATAGAATGTGAGAACTGGGAGGGCGCTTAAAACAGAGAAGGGCAGAGCTGGGAAGGATTTAAGAACCTAGAAGGTGAGAGCCAGGAGGGGCCTTAGAACAGAGATATCAGAGTTGAAAGAATACAGAATATAGAATGTTTTAGAGATGAGAGGAGTCTTAGAACACAGAATGGCAGAGCTGGGAGGGCCTTTAGAATAGAGAATGTTAGGGCTGGGAGGAACCTTAGAACACAGAATATCAGAGTTGGGAGGTGCCTTAGAACAGAAAATGTCAGAGCTGGGAGGGGACTTAGAACACAGAATGTCATAGCTGGGAAGTCTTAGAAGAGAGAATGTCAGAACTTGGAGGGTGCTTAAATACAGAGAATGTCAGAGCTGAGAGGGACCCTAGAACACAGAATGTCATAGCTGCGAAGTGTTAGAGAAAATGTCAGAGCTGGGAGGGCCCTTGAAACAGGGAAGGTCAGAGCTGGGAAGGATCTAAGAACATAGAAGGTAAGATCCAGGATGGGACTTAGAGCAGAGAATATCAGAATTGAAAGAATATAGAATGTCTAAGGGCTGGGAGGCCCTTGGAATAGAGAATGTCAGGACTGGGAGGTGCCTTAGAACAGAGAATATTAGAGCTGGAATGGAAACTTAGAAGACAGTATGTCATAGCTGGGAAGTCTTAGAAGAGAAAATGTCAGAGCTGGGAGGGACCTTAGAACACAGAATGTCATAGCTGGGAAGTCTTAGAAGAGAGAATGTCAGAACTGGGAAAATTATAGAATGTCTTAGAGATGAGAGGAGTCTTAGAACACAGAATGGCAGAACTGGAAGGGCCCTCATAGCATGTAATGTGAGAACAAGGAGGGATCTTGGAACAAAGAATGAATGTCCCAGCCATGAAACATCTTAGAAGACAGAATTTTCAAGCTGGGAGGGATCTTAGAACACAGAATTTCTAGGCTGGCAGGACACTTAGAACATCAGAGTTTAGAGGGACCTTAGAGCTTGATCATTTCAACCTGCTCACCTTACAGGTGAAGAAATTGAAGCCCCAAGACTTAGCTAAAGTCACACAGGGAGCCAGGGCCAGAACTGGGACTCATTCTCTCACTTCCCAGCCAGGTCTCTTGCCACTACATTCTGCCATTTTCTTTTCCTAGGTCTCGTCTGGCCTGCCAGCTGTGTATGACCAAAGCTATGGACAAACAGACCCTCTGGGTCCCCATGGAGACTGACACCTCTGGATCCAAGTAGCAGGAGCAGCTCTGGAATCCAGGCAGGGGCAGGGGCAGGGGAAGGCTGGGGGGAGAAGGGATGGTGCCCACCAATGCTGATCTCTTCTCCTTCCACTTCCCACAGTGAGAAACCCATTTCTCACCCTGAACTGGGTGCCTATTCTGGCACAGTGGACAAGGTAAATACTAGGCCACAGTGAAGTGGCAAGAAGGAGAAAAATGTGTCTCTCCTTGTGACCTCTGCCATGGGAAGAGTTTTAAAATATTAATAAATAATTGTTATCCTTAGAATTTGTTTTGTATGCTTTCCCAAAACATTGAGACTCACAAAAAGCCAAGTGTTTTTATTTCCATTTTACAGATGAAGAAACTGAGGCCCAGAGAAAGGAACTGACTCAACTGAGGTCACAATTAGGGAGTAGCAGACTGATAACCAGATGATTTCTACTACATCATATTTGTTTCAAGCTCTATTGGGGGAAATTGGCAGAGGCAGATTTCACCTTGAGTGAAGGAAAAGTGTCCAGCTGAGCTACCCCCAAGTGAAATGGGTTGCCTTGGGAGGTAGTGAGTTCCCTGTTATTGGAGGTCTTCAAGTGGTGATGTTGTAAAGGGACTTCCTGTGAGGTTCCTTCCAACAGTGAAATCGTGGGATACCTTGCAGAAAGTGTGATGCTGAATCCTGTGGGCTGGCCTAGAAACAGAGAGGGAGATCTGGACATGGCGTTCTCCCCAAAGTTTGCTGAACAGTACAGTTGGTGAAAGAGGATAATGAGAAGGGTAGAGCTACAATAAAATGTTGGAGGTCTCTACTCCCCTGAATTTTTGAGTGAGAGAGCACAGACCAAAAATCTGGGGAGCTTCTAGGCAGAGCTCATATAATCCCTCGATTCTTAGAGGAACCTCAAAATTCTAGCTGTCTCAAAGTAGATTGGACTACCTTAAGGAGGAGGGGGTTCCCCATCACTCAAAGTCTTGGAGCAGAAATTGGACGACTTCTTATGGGGCCTATTATTGTCACAAACCTCTCCCATCTGGGACCCCTCCCCAATGCCAACTTACAGAAGGTAACTGATTCCTTCTTCCTTTAAGGGTAACCCTGAGGGGCTGGGCTTTGTAGGACTGGCGCTCTTACCAGCATATTCCCTATTCTCAATCAACCAGTTGCATTAGCTTTTACAAAAGTAGTTTCCTGAAAAGCTATAGAAAGCAAGGGAGTTATATAAAAAAAAACTGCATTATAAATGCAGTTATGGGGTTATAAAAAAAGCCCAATACCCACAATCACACTTTTGGCTTGTACACACAAGGTCCTTGGGAAGAATGGGCTCAAGCTTAAGGTACAATGGTAATGAGGGACTTGTATGAGGAATACAGATGACTTAGGCATACTTTCCAAGTCCCAGCCTTAGAAGCCCTTCTCTCCCTTTATGGAGTCCTTATGAAGTTTCTCTTAGGTAGAGTTCTCTGCCAAAGCCCATCAATTTTCTTGTTTAACATTCACCCTTTTTTCTCCTCTGATACTGGCACCCCCCACCCCCAGCGCAGGCCCTCATCACCTCACATCTGGACTATTGCAATAGCTGTGGATGGGTCTGCCGCAAATGTTTTTCCTACAGTATGGGTCCTTGTCACCTCTCAATAAACTCCAGGATCAAATAGAAAAGTCCTTTATAACCTGCCCTTGCTACCTTTCCAGTCTTTTTACACCTCCCTCCCCGCCATGTATACTTCAGTCCAATGACACTGTTCTCCTTGCTGTTTCTCAAGCAAGACACTCCATCTTGTGATTCTTTGTGTTTTCAGTGGCTGACCCCTATGGCTTACAGAACACTCTCCTTTCTCATCTCTGCCTCCTAGCTTACCTGGTTTATTTCAAGATTTCATTGAAAATCCCAGCCTTGCCAAGTCCCTCTTAATGACAGTGCTTTTTCTCTGAGATCGCCTGTAATTTGCCCCATATAGATCTTGTATGTACAAATCAACAAGAATTTATTAAGTGCCTACTTAATGCCAGGCATGGTGCCAAGCACCAGGAATACAAAGAAAGTAAAAAATCAGTCCCTAAGGGGCAGCTAGGTGGAGCAGTGGATAGAGCTTTGGCCTTGGAGTCAGGAGGCCCTGAGTTCAAATGCAGCCTCAGACACATAACACTTACTAGCTGTGTGACCCTGGGCAAGTCACTTAACCTCACCAAAAAGCAAACCCCCCCAAAAAAAACAAAACACACAGACATACACAAAAAACAAAACAAAACAAAACCCACTCCCTGACCTCAAGGAGCTCACAATCTAATAGGGGAGACAACATTCAAACAAAACAGTATACAAACAAGATATACTCAGAATAAATTAGAGATACAGTTATCCCTTCCACATTGTGACTTTCCTCGTTGACATTTTTGACATATCACTGACCAGCATAAGAAATTAAATGGGAATTTTTGAGGAGTTCTGCAGAAGCCACAGAACTCATACTCAAATACAGAAAAAGTTTAGAAACTCAGAAATACATAAAATATATGTATATTACTGTAAACACCCCCCATAAAAGAAAAAGAAAAAAAATCAGACTTCTTCTCTGGTATGAAGGGAAGGCCAAAACATTTTATGCAGCTTTTCCAGATTGTGGGGGTGCTGTGCCTCTGACCCCCTCCCCATGCTGTGGAAGGGATAACTGTAATCTCAAGGGCAAGGCACCAGCCTTCAGGGAGACTGACAAAAGGTCTCTTGCAGAAAATGGGATTTTAGATGAGACTTGAAGGGAACCAGAAAAGCCAGGAGTCAGAGGTGAGCAGAGAGGACATTCCAGTCCTGGGAGAGAGCTAATGCAAATCAACAGAATCCAAACTCATTGTCTTTTCTCCCAAACCCCCTCCTCCTCCTAACTTCTCTATTACTCTAGCCCAGGGGTGGGGAACCTGCAGCCTTGAGGCCACATGTGGCCCTCTAGGTCCTTAAGTGTGGCCCTTCAACTGAATCCAATCTTCACAGTTTGGTATTATCCCCTTAATAAAAGGATTTGTTCTGTAAGACTTGGACTCAGTCAAAAGACAGCACTTGAGGATCTAGAGGGCCACATGTGGCCTCGAGGCTTTAGGTTCTCCACCCCTGTTCTAGAGGGCACCATCATTCCATCTTCCCAGGCTCCCAGGCTCCCAACCCAAGTGTCATAGTCAACTCCTCAGTCTTCCTAAGCCCCTATATCCATTCAATTGTCAAGACTTGTCAATTTTATGTTTTTTTTTCTTCCCAGTATCTTTCATCTATCGCCCCTTCTCTCCTCTGATATTGCCACCACCACCACCACTTGAAGCCCTCATCACCTCATGGTCAGACTATTGAAATAGCCCACTAATAGTCGGTCTTCCTGCGTCAGATCTCTCATCATTGCAGTCCACCGCAGAGCCAAAGTGATCTTCCTAAACGTTCAGTTCTTACCGGTCACCACCCCTTACTCAATAACACCCAATGGCTCCCTATCACTTCCAGGATCAAATATAAAATCCTTTGTTTGGCTTTTAAAGCCCTTCCTAACCTGGCCCTTGAGTTTAAGGCCATCTACAGGGCATCCAGTTGGAGATGCCCAATAGGCATAGATGTAACTGAATACATGGGAGATGTTGACATCATCAAGTGAAATAGTATATAAATGATAGAAGAAGAGGGCCCTGGATAGGGCCCCGTGAGACACACATGATTAACAAGTAGAAGCTGCAGATACATACTTGTTGGCATGTTTTCTCCATCATTAGACTGTGAACTCTTTGAGGACAGGGACTATTTTAAACTAGCTTCATATTGTCAATGCTTATTATAGTGTCTGGCACACATTCAGTCATGTCTGATTCTTCATGACCCCATTTGGGGTTTTCTTGGCAAAGATCCTGGAGTGGTTTGCCATTTCCTTCTTCAGCTCACTTTATAGATGAGGAAACTGAGGCAAACAGGGTTAAGTGACTTGCTCAGGGTCATATAGCTATTAAGTGTCTGAGGCCAGATTTGAACTCATGAGCATGAATCTTCCTGACTCCAGCCTGGCAATCTATCCACTGCAGCACCGCCTAGCTGCCCCGCTTGGCACATAGTAAACACTTAAATGCTTATTAGCTCACTGATGACTGACAGCAACAGATTGTCTATTCGACTCAGAAGTTGTGAGCCTGGAAAGATGTTGGTGTCCTTAATAGTCAAAGGCAAGAATGGGATTTCTCACTCTGCTATTTCATCTTGGATTTTGTTATAATTATGTAAAAATGCAATTGATTTTTGAGGGTTTATTTTATAGCCTACAACTTTGCCAAAGCTATTAATTGTCTCAATTAGGATCTTGGCTGATTCCCCAAAATTTTGCAAGTAAACCATTATCAGCAAATAGGGATCATTTTATCTCCTCTCCTCCATCTTTACGCCTTTCTCTTATCTTATTGCTATAGCTAGCATTTCCAGAACTATGCCAAATGATAGTGGATAGAGTGGGCACCCTTGCTTTACTCCTAGATTTATTGTAAAAGGTTCTAGTATATCCCCCTTATGATTCTTGCTTTTGGTTTTAGATAAATCATTTTTATGATATTAAAAATAACCCTCTATGCCTATACTTTGCAGAGTTTTTTTTTTGTTTAGTTTTTTAAGCATAAACGAGGGTCACTTTTTGTCAAAAAACTTTGTGTCTATTGAGATAATAGATGTGGTTTGGATTCTTTTGGTTTTTAATATGACTAATTATGTTGATTAGTTTCCTAATATTGAACCATAATGAATGATTTCTTGGATAAATTACTATAGTCTGTCTGACAGGATTTTATTTTAAGAAAATTTTATCAATATTCATTAATTATATTGGTCTATTATTATCCTGTGTTTTATCCTTCTCTTGTTTAGGTATTAGGACTATATTTGTCTTATAAGAGGATTCTAGTAGAGTGGTTTCTTTCTCAGGTTATGCAAATAATTTGTATATTATGTGTGCTTAATTGTTCCTTAAAAGTTTGATAGAATTCTCTTGTGAATCCACTGGGACCAGGTCCCCCCTTTGGTATTTTCCGAACAGCTATTTCCTTTTCTGAGGTTTGGTCACTTAAGATCTATATAGTTTGGATATTTTTAAAGGTATTCCTCTATTTCTTTTGTGTTCTTAGTTTTGTGTGCATACTAGCTTGTGACTATTCTTATTATCTCTACTGGTTTTGTTGTGATTTCGTTTTGCTCATTTGCTATTTCATTGATTTGATTTTCTGCTCTTTTCTTTTTTAATCAGATTGGTTAAAAGTTTAGCAGCTTTGTTAGTCTTACAACTAGTTTTTATTTTGAGCAATTCTATAGTTTTTTATTTCATTTATCTCTTTTCCTCCTAATTTTTAGTATCTCCTCTTTGTGCTTATTTTACATTTGTTTATTTGTTGGTTTTTCTAATTTTTTAAATGAGTATTCAGTTCATTGATCTTTTCTTTTTCTATTTTGTTAATGTATATTTGTAGGGATACGATTTTCTCCCCTAAGATCTGCTTTAGCCACAATCCCAAAATTTGGGTATATTGTTTCATCATGATCATTTTCTTTCACAAAATTATTATTTCTATAATTTATTCTTTGACTCTCATTATTTAGGATTTCATTGTTAAGTCTCCATTTGAGTCTGTGTGTTTTGTTTGTGGTTGTTGAACTGATGACTATTTTAATTGCATTATGATCTATAAAGGATCAATTTACAATTTCTGGTTTTTTTACATTTGTTTGCAATATCTCTGTGTCCTAGAACAAAGTCAATTTTGTAAAAGTTCCATGTGGTGCTAAGAAATATATATATATTCTTTAGTAGACCTGTTTCGAACACCATAAATCTTTTAGCTCTAGTTTCTCTAGCAACTCATTCAGTTCTATATTTTCTCTTTTGTTTATCTTCCTATTAGACTTATCCAAAACTGACAGATGGTCAGTGAAGTCTTCTGTCACTACTGTGTTACTATATCTTCTTGTAGCTCAATTAATGTTTCCTTTATGAATTTAGATGTTAAGCCATTCAGGACATATGAGCTTAATATTGGCATTGGGTTTGTTTGTCTATGGTTCCTTTCAAAATAAGGTAATTTCCTTGTTTATCCTTTTTATATTTTGAATGTTTGTTTTTGTTTTGTCTGAGAACATAGTTGCAGCTCTGGCTTTTTGTATTCACCTGATGTAGCGTAACTTTTTCCAGCCTGTTATTTTTATTCTGTCTTTGTTTTTTGTTTTTTGGTAAGCAATAGATTTTTGTGGGATTAAAAAAAGACCCCAATCTATCACTCATTGCCACTTTATTGGATTATTTAATCCATTCACATTTAAAGTTATGAGAGTTAAGTTCATATTTTCCTTTCTTTGTCTCTAATGCTGCTTTTTATATTAAGATTTTTCTCCCTCTTCCTTTGTGTCTCTTCAGTTTTGTTTTCTTTAGCTTAGTCTATTTTAAGACAATCTTATTCCTACTGGCTTTCTTCCCATCTCTGCTTCCCAACCCCATTTGTTACTTTTTCCCCTAGTTTTGGAATTTTGCCTATTAGTTCCTTTCTTTCCCTTGATTTTATCCAGTTTTTAAATTATTCTCCTCTTTTTTTTTTCATTGTCTTTGTGCATCCTCTCTTGGAGATCAATATGTTTTGCTTGTATAGAGACTATATTTTCTTTTTGATGTTATTATTGTTTTTTGCTTCTCCTCTTCCAGATTGTCCTTCACTTCTGTGTATTTTCATGCCCAATCAGTTGTCCTGTGTTTTGCTTCTTTGGTAAGATTTGTCACCTTGGATTCAAGTTTTTATATTCTGCCTATTTTAGTTGGCTCTCTAGGGTTTTCTTAGTAAAACAGTATGTCATCTGTAGAAAGGAATAATTTTATTTCCTTGTTGCATATGCTTATTCCTCCAATTTCTTTCTTTTTTGGCTTATTGCTCTAATTGTATATATTTACAGTACAATATTGAATAGAAATTGGAATAATGGACCTTCTTGCTTTATCCCTGATGATATTGGAAAAAATGTCTCATTCACCTACATCATTGTATTTCCATAATACTGGATCTTAGTTTCAGATAGATGCTACTTACCATATTGTGGGAAGGGCCACTTATTTTTATGATTTTGAGTGTTTTTAACAGAAGTGAGTGTTGTATTTTATCAAAAGCCTTCTCTGTATCTATTGAGATAATCATGTGATTTTTTTTGTTATTAATATGGTCTGTTTATTATGTTTGTAGTTTTCCTTATGTTAAATCAACATTGCATTCCTGGTATATATTCTAACTGGTTATAGTATAATTATAGACATAGAGATACAAGGGAGCACAGAGGCTCATGGAGGTTACATTGAGTTGTCCAAGGTCACATAAGTAGTAAGTAAGCAGAGGCTGGAGTTGAACCCAGGTCCTTTGCCTCCAAATCTGGTGCATGATGTATTGAGGGCTAGATGATCATGTGTTGAAGGTATTATAGAGGCAGCTCTAGGTTGGGCTCATTGCCTTCTATGATTCCTTCCAGCTCTGAGATTTTGTGGTTCTTCTAAGCCTACTCCTCCTTGCTTCCCCAGGTAGATACCCATCCCCACTTCTTGGGGCTCCTTACCCATTCTTGTTGGGAAGGATTGGGGTGGGGATGAGGAAGCTCCTCCAAGTTTCTTCCCTCAGCCCTTATACTCACATCCCTCCAGACCCGTAACCCAGAAACCACCCCCATTTCCTCCCTAATGACCCCTTGCCTTCCCTTCTTCTACTTGACCAGCCTATTCTCACCTCACTTCACCTCACTCATAGATATCCTAGGGCATGGGAAGAGAAACAAAGCAGGTTTCGCATGCCTTAGCCGACAATGTCAAGAAGAGCATGTGAAAAGAAGTAATGTATAATGAGATTGAAAATATGGCTTTGAGTTAAATTTTTTTCTTTAATTCAATGTTATTTTATTCTCAAGTCTGTATTCTCTCTCTCCTACTTCTTCCTTATCTTCCCTCTCATTGAGAAGCAAGAAAAAGAAACTGTTACAAACTCACTTAGTCAAGCAAGACAAATCTCACATTGGCCACATTCAAGAACTAATGCCTCAATCTGCCCTTTGGGACCATCTTCTTTTCTATCTGGTGGTGGGCAGCAGGTTTCATTGTGAGTCCCTTAGAATCACAGTTGGTCATTTTGTTGATCAGAATTTCCAAGTCTTTCAAAGATGTTTGTCTTCACAATATTGTTATCATTGTATAAATTGTTCTCCTGATTTTACTCTCTTCACTCTGCATCAGTTCATATAAGTCTTCCCAGGCTTATCAGAAAGCATCTCCTTCATTCTTTCTTCTCTTTCTTTCTTCCTTTCTTTCTTTCTTCCTTCCTCCCTTTCTTTCTTTCTTTCTTTCTTTCTTTCTTTCTTTCTTTCTTTCTTTCTTTCTTTCTTTCTTTCTTTTTCTTTCTTTCTTTCTTTCGTTTTTGCAAGGCAATCAGGATTAAGTGACCTGTCCAGGGTCACACAGCTAGTAAGTATCAATTGTCTGAGGCTGGATTTGAACTCAGATCCTCTTGACTCCAGTGTCGGTGCTCTCTCCATTGCACAACCTAGCTTCCCCTCCTTCATTATTCTTATAGCACACAAGAATTTGGAGTCAAGTTGTGAAGTGTTTTAAGAGTGAGTTTATATTTGATCCTGGAGAGCCATTGGAATTATTGAGCAGGGGCATGTGACATGGTCAGAGATACACTTTGGGAAAATAATTTTGAATTGGAGGACTTGAAGGTGTGACCAGGTAGGAAGAGACTGCAATAGCCATAGTGAGAAGAGATGAGTGTTCCAAATAAGTTGGCAACTGTGGAGTAGAAAGGGAAGAATTCCCCTTTTATGATTCTGACCCTCAGACCAGGTACCATTTATGTTTTTAGAAGAATAATTCTTTTAGAGGGAGAAGGAGGTCTTCCTGGCCCAGACTAGCCTCTCTTGGAGCTCTGGCTGCAGATAGAGGGGCACAGGGGGGATGTGGCCACTGACAATGTGCCCTGCTCATGCCTTCAAACAACATCTGGCTCACCATATGAAGCTTCTGTAGATGCTAGATGTAGGCAACATAGCTGCCAGCATGATGGTGGTGTTGCAGAAGGCCTGGTGGGCTTTGAGGACCAGGCCAGGTGGCTGGAACCTAAGAAAAAGCCTGAACTTGAAAGCACAGATCTTGGGAGGGGGGTGCACACACCTAGAGGTAATGCCCCAAGGGCTGAGCAAACCATCAACCCTTTGCCAGCAGCTCTGAGTTGTCTCCTAAGGGCTCACTTCAAGTCTCTTGGGATCCCAGATCTGATCTAGAGGTGTCCAGCTAGAGGGGATTGGGCAGGGTACTTGGAATCAGGAAGAACGAGGCCCTTTGACACTTACTAGCTGTGTAACCTTGGGCAACTTCTTCTCTCCTGGACTCAGTTTCCCCCTCTGTAAAATGAGGAAGCTGGTCTAGGTGGCCTCTGAGGCCTCTTCCAGCTGTTGATATAGGATCTTATGTGTGACCTTGGGTCAGTCTCTTCCCTTCCCTGGGCCTCAGTTTCTCCCTCTATATAATGAGGGGGTTAGACCTGATGGTCTCTGAGGCCCCTGGAAGTCCTAGACCTTGCTCGGAGAGGGTGTGGCTTATACCAGACTACTCTTTGCCCACTCATTAAGGAGTCTCGGGCCTTACAATACCCCTTTTATAAAGGTTTTTATTTTTAATGCCAGGAAATCCCGCTCATGTGGTCTGGAGGGATTTATTCTGGGAGAAGTCAGGTTTGGCATGTTAACAGTGAAGGCTCACAGCCTCCGGGGGCAGTAAAACACCGGGGGCCCAATTTTCAAATACTGGGGGGGGGGGTTGGGAGAGGGGGCTGTGGAATTTTCCAACCGTGCTTTGGGCGGCAAATGCCTTGTCCCACTTCTGCTGCCCATGCATGTGTGTGGTCGTGCATGTGCCTGGATGCGTGTGTGCACGTGTGCATATGAGTTTTTTGACCAGCCTCAGCCACAGAATCCTTTCCCTCAGTTGTGTCAGCAGTGGGAATGGGGCTAGAAGCACCAACGCCGACCTCATCCGGAAAGAACTCAGAGCCCACCTTGTGGCTGGGGAAGCTGCCAGCTGTTGGCTTCCCCACCCACCCTGGAGCCTGCAGTGGAGACAGAGCTGTCTTTTTTTCCACTGTGGCTCCTGGGAGGTTGGACAGAATTCCTGGAAGAAGTGGTGCCCCAGGCTTCCTGACTGACCATGGAGAATCAGAGAGTGATATTCCCTCGGAGATGTCAGCTCTCTGGGAAGGTGAGAGCCAGGAGGGAGCGTCGGACTCAGAATGTCAAAGAAGGGCCCTTAGAGTGCAGAATGCCACTTCTAGATACGATAGCTAACATTTAGAAGACATTTGCAAATTTTGCCCAGCACTTTACAAATATGATTTCATTTGATCCTTACAACATCCCTGTGAAGCAGATGCTATTATTTATCTCCATTTTACAGATGAGCAAAAGAGAAGTTAAGTGATTTGGCCAGGGACACTCACCTGGTGAGTATCTGAGACAGGATTGGAACTCGGGCCTTCCTGACTCCAAATCCAACACTATATCTATTACGCCATCCAGCTAAAGCAGAGCATATCAGAGTTTGAATGCACCTTTACACTCAGAACATCCAGCTAGAAGGCGCCTTAGAACCCAGAATGTCAGAGCTGGGAGGGACCTTTGTGATCATCTAATTCAATTTACAGATGGGAAAATTGCAACCCAGAGAGAGGCAGTAGCATGCTAACTGTGGCATAGGGGTGGTCAGGACTAATTCTTAGGTCTTTCAAGTTCCAGGCCAATGGTCTTTCTTTTATACCAAACTCATTCTGAGAGGAGGCTGAAGGGTTGACAAGGCTGGCTAAGAGTTGGGGTCAGCATTTTGTGCCAATCACTTGAAAACCAATTCAGTTCAATTCAGTTAAACAGACACTTATTAAAGACTTGTCGTATGCAAGGTATTATACTTGGTCCTGGGGTTACAAAGACAAAAACAAAATAACTCTTTCCCTCAAGGACCTCACCTTCTACTGGGGTGGGGGTACAGACAAAATATGTGTATCTGTAAGGAATTAAGGTTAGAGTTAATTCCAAGGTAATGCAAAATGATTCCAAGAAGCAACTGTAGTTATCCCTTCCACATCGAGGGGACTTCCCCCATCTGGAAAATCCGTGTAAAATTTTTTGGCCCTCCCTTCATACCAGAGAAGAAGCCTGAATTATTATGGTATTAAAAGATAAAATATGTCATTATACAACACAATACATGTATTTTATGTGTTTCTGAGTTTCTAAACTTTTTCTGTGTTGTCTGTTGGCTTTGCGTGCCGTCTGTGACTTTCACAAAACTCCCCTCAAAATTCCCATTTATTTTCTTATGCCTACCCACTATATAACGAAACCAAGATGGGAAAAGTCATGATGTGGAAGGGATAACTGTAGTACTGATAACTGAGGGGATGAAGAAAGGCCCCTGAGCTGTGCTTGAAAGGATTCTACCGGGCAGAAGTGAGGAGGGGTTCCATTCCAGGCATGGGGAGCAACGTCAGCAAGAAGCAGAAGCTTTGTGTGAGGAACAGTTAGAAGGCCCATTGGGCTGCAATGGAGAATGCATGAAGAGCTTTACATATCTGGCTAAAGAGTCTCTATTTTATCCTAGAGACAACGGGAAGACATCGAAGATTTTTTAGTAGGGTGGTGACGTGGTCAGATCTATGTCTTAGAAATACCAATATGGCAGCTGTGAGGAGGATGGATCATGCCTTAAGACAAAGACCAAAGAAACCCTAAAAAATGGTGGCCCCTGAATCCACTCTGCTCCCAGGGCATCTTTGCTGTTACCTCAAGTCTATCCAGCTATGACAAGGCAAAGAATTAATAAACTTCCCATAGTTCTCTCCACTAGTCCTCATCTGGGTCCATGAATCCCTCCCACCTTCCTAGAACCCCATGTAGTGCTTCACTCAGACCAGATCAGCTAATCCCTTTGAGAGTAATGGTCAGGGTCCCATGTAAAATCCTCCCCTTAGTGTAGTACGTTCTCTGCTCACCACATCTGCTTTCACTTTCACTCATCCTTGATACTCCAACTTCCCCATTGAGCTGTATATAATAAAGAGATATAATCACTAAAAGTAATAGCTGCATTGATCAGATATTTGTATAATTGTAATAACTCTTAAGCCAGAGACATATTGGAAATATTTGTATGAGTGTACCTTGTGGCAGCAAAGGTGAGTGCCATCAATTTGAGAATGGTATATGAGTGTAATGAATTAATGTTATGTTGTAAGAAATTATGAAGGGGGGATAAGAACTCAGTATTTAACAAAAATTGCTGGGAAAACTGGAAAATAGTACAACAGAAATTAGGCATAGACCAACATCTTACATCCTATAACAAGATAAAATCAAAATGGGTACATGATTTAGATATAAAAATGGATGCTATAAGCAAACTAGGAGAGCAAGGAATAGTTTACCTATCAGATCTATGGAGAAGGGAAGACTTTATGGACAAACAAGAGGTAGAGAACATTATGACATGCAAAATAGATGACTTTGATTACCTTAAATTGAAAAGCTTTTGCACAGACAAAGCCAATGCAAACAAAATTAGAATGGAAGCAGAAAGCTGAGAAACAATTTTTACAACTACTGTCTCTGATAAAGGCCTAAAATATATAGAGAACTGAGTCAAATTTATAAGAATACAAGTCATTCCCCAATTAATAAATGGTCAGATGAAGAAATTAAAGATATCTATAGTCAGATAAAAAAATGCTCTAAATCACTATTGATTAGAGAAATGCAAATCAAAACAACTCTGAGGTACCACATCACACCTATCAGATTGGCCAACATGACAGAACAGGAAAATGATAAAGGTTGGAGAAGATGTGGGGAAATTGTAACACTAATGCATTGTTGGTGGAGTTGTGAACTGATCCAATCCTTCTGGAGAGCAATTTGGAACTCTACCCAAAGGGCTATAAAACTGTGCATATGCTTTGACCCAGCAATACCACTTCTAGGTCTGTATACCAGATATCATAAAAAAGGGGAAAAGGACCCACATGTACAAAAATATTTCTAGCAGCTCTTTTTGTGGTGGCCAAGAATTGGAAATTGAAGGGATGCCCATCAATTGGGGAATGGCTGAACAAGCTGTGGTATATAAATATAATGGAATACTGTTGTGCTATAAGAAATGATGAGCAGGCTGTTGTTAGAAAAACCTGGAAAGACTTGTATGGACTGATGCTGAGTGAAGTGAGCAGAACCAGGAGAACATTGTACACAGTAGCAGCCACACTGTGCAATGACTGACTTTGATAGATTTAGCTCCTCTCAGCAATGCAAGGATCTAAGACAACTCTAAAAGACTCATAATGGAAAAAGCTATCCACATCCAGAGAAAGAACTATGGAATCTGAATGCAGATGGAGGCATACTATTTGCTCTCCTTTTCTTTTGTTGTTTTGTTTTGTTTCTTCTTTCTTGTGGTTCCTCCCATTGGTTCTAATTCTTCTTTACATCATGAGTAATGTGAAAATGTGCTTAATATGAACATATAAGTAGAGCCTCTGTCAGATTGTGCACTGTCTTGGGGAAGGGGGAGAAGAAGGAGGGGGAGAAAATTTGAAACTCCAAATCTTATGGAAGTGAATGTTGAAAACTAAAAATTAATAAATAAATTGTTTAATAAAAAGAAGAAAGAAAGAAAGAAATGATGAAGGCAATGGTTTCAGAGACACCTGCGAAGACTTGTATGAACTGATACATAATTTATAAAAATGACCACAACCATAGGTATGCATAGACATGGTCTGGGTGATTATGAGCACATATGACTACAACAGACACTAAAAAGAAAAACATGCAGTATTGAAAAACAAAGCAATGAAAGTTCAGGAGAAGATATAAGAAAGCATACATCTTCCCTAATGGCAGAGAGGTGGGAGACTACCAGGACAGAACATTGTATACATTATTAGATAGAATCTCTGTGTTAGATGTTTAGCTAAATTGTTTTCCTTTGTCACAGAGGAGAGTCCAGTCTGGGGGAGAGCTAGGAGATGACTTTGATGAAAAGGCGAAAAACGGCCATAAAGTGTATTTTATTTTTAAAAACAGATTTTTATTGATAACTTCTGTTTTTATATTGCCTACGTTTTACCCTTATAAGCGATAATTTTTTAAAAGATGAAGAAGAAAAAATAATTCAGCAAAAACAGTCAACATGATGAAAGTATCTGATGTTATAGGCAGTGTTTCATGCCCATGGACTCCACTTCTGCAACACTGTGGAGGGAGGAGTCTTCTCACATCTCTTCTTGGGGCCAAGGCTGTTCTTTCTAATTTTGCAACATTCAGTTTCAAATCTTTGAATTTTTTCCATTTATATTGTCATAGAATGTGAGTTCCTTGAAGACAGGAACCATGTTTTTGCCTTTCTTTTTATCCCTCACTCTTAGCACAATGCCCGGCACATAGTAAGGACTTAATAAAGGCTTGGTGACTTGATTTGGCTAGTCCTAGTATATGTTCCTTCCTTGTTCTATTTACTTTACTTTGCATCAGTTCATATAAATTTTTCCATGTTTCTCTGTATTCACCTTGTTTGTTATTTCTTCAGGAGAGATCTGTACTGCCCGCAATGTTCCCAAGTGAGGCCCAAACTAGATTAAAATGCAATTGGAAAATATTTAACAAAATAAATAAAAATATGAAAAGAAAAACATAGATAGTGTTAATATGTGGTTTTCTTCAATATTCGTCTGCAAGGATCCTTAAGTCTGGTTTGGTGGCCCCTGTTTCTATTCGAGTTTGACTTCACTGTCTTATAGTACAGTAATATTCTTTTTTTTTTTCCACAAAAGGCCTACATTTTATACTAATGGATAATATATACTTTTTTAACATTAAAAAAAAATCCTGTTGCAACTTGCATTTCCTACACTTTTACAAATTCCCGCATAAGTGTCTCATTGTAGCATAGAGGTGGCCCTGAGTTCTTTTTAAATTAAATTAAATTAAATTTTTTGTTCCAAATTCATGCCCTCCCTCCTCCCACTCCCCCACTCATTAAGAAGGCAAGAAAAACAAAATCCATTACAAATATGTATAGTTATGCCAAACGAATTCCTGCATTAGCCGTGTCACAAGGAAAGAAAGAGAAAGAAGGAAAGAAAACAAAATATTCTTCAGTCTACACTCTTAAGTCCATCAGTTCTCTAGCTGGAGGTGGACAGTATGGTTCAATGTATGGTTGTGAGAGTTGGGCTCTGAAGGAAGCTGAGCAATGCAGAATCAATGCTTTTGAAATGTAGTGCAGGAGAAGACTTTTGAGAGTCCCTTGGACAGAAAGAAGGTCAAATCAGCCAATACTTAAAGAAATTAATTCAGGTTATTCACTGGAAGGTCAAATACTGAAGCTGAAGCTTAAATACTTTGGTCGCATATGGAGAAGCTGGGACTCATTGGAAAAGACCTTGATGTTGGGAAAGATTGAAGGCAAAAGGAGAAGGGGAAGGCAAAGGATGAGATGGACAGATAGTGTCAGGGAAGCAATGAACATGAGCTTAGTCAGACTTTAGAAGATGGTGGAGGACAGAAGGGCCTGGTGTGCTGTGGTCCATGGGCTCACAAATAGTCGGACATGACTGAACAATAGCAAAGCATGGTTCAACATGTGTCCTTTGGAATTATGGTTGGTCATAGGCACAATAATATTCCATTACATTCGCGTAAACAATTTACTTAGCCATTCCCCAACACAATGAATAAAATTCATTTTAAGGAAGAAATGGCAAAGTCTGGAGGAGGGCTGGGTTTGAGGGAAAATATAAGTTGCATTTTGGATATGGTGAATTTTGGATGCCTCTAGGAAATCCAGTTTGAAGTGCACAGCAAACAGTTGGTGATGTGGAGCTCACAAAACTCAGGAGAGAGAATAGGGTTGGATCTCTGGATCTGGGAACCATCTGCATAAAGATGACCATTGTACTCATAGGAACTGGTTGGGGGGAGGGAGGGAGGGAGGGAAGGAGAGAGAGGTGGGGAAGAGAAGGAGGGGAAGAAATAGGGAGGGAGGGAGAGAGAGAGAGAGAGAGAGAGAGAGAGAGAGAGAGAGAGAGAGAGAGGGAGGGAGAGAGAGAAAGGGAGGGAGAGACAGAGAGAGAGAGAGAGACAGAGAGAGAGGTAGATTGGTAACATTTACACTTAGTGGTCAAGAAGAAGACAAAGATTTTACAAAGGAGACTGAGAAGTAGTTAAATGGGAAAGGAGGGAAAAAAGAGGAAAGTGTCATGGAAGCTAAGGAAGGAGAGAGTATCTAGGAGCAGAAGGTGGCCAATAATATCAAAAGCTGGATAGTTAAAAAGGAGAACTATCCAGAAAAAGACATTGGTTCTAGCAATTAAGAAATGATTGAGATGCGTTTTGCAGTGTCAAACATTTATTCATGCCTACTATGTGCACTGTGCTAAGTGCTGGGGATACAAAGACAGACAAAAGAGAGTGCCTGCCCTCAAGGAGCTCACACTCAAAAGCTAGAGATAATAAGAGACGACTATGTATAAACAAGATCCATACAGGATACATTGGAACTAATCAGCAGAAAGAAGGCCCTGGCAGGCAGATGATCACGAAAGGCTTTTTCCTGTAGAAGGTGGGATGTGAGCTTGGCCTAGAGGAAAGCCAAGGAATCCAGGGGATGGAGATGAGGAGGGAGAGCATTCCAGGCATCAGGGCCAGAGCCAAGATATGGAATGTCTCATTTATGGAGCAGCCAGGAGGCCAAGGTCACTAAACCAGAGAGTATGTGGGGAAGGGGGAGAAGGTTTAAGAAGAATAGAAAGGTGGGAGGGCTCTTTTTGGAAGGGCTTTGAATACAAAACCAAAGATTTTATATTTGATCATGGAGGCAAAAGAGAGTGACTGGAGTCTATTCAGTGGGAGGAATGACATGGTCAGACTTGCATTTTAGGAATATCACTTGGGGGTGGGGGGCAGAACCTGCAGCCTCCAGGCCACATATGTCCTGCTAGGTCCTCAAGTGTGGCCCTTTGACTGAATCCAAACTTCACAAAGCAAATCCCCTTAATAAAAGGATTTGTTCTGTAAAACTTGGACTCAGTCAAAGGCTTCACCCCAAGGACCTAGAAGGCCACATGTGGCCTCCCGGCCACGGATGCCCCAACCCAAAGATAAGTGGAGAATGGACCATACTGGGGAGAGACTTGAGGCAGTCAGACTACCCAGCAGCTATTGCAATAATCTGGGTATGAGGTAGTGAGGGCCTGCACCAGGCTAGTAGCAGTGTCAAAAGAGAGAAAGGGGCATATATGAGAGATGTGATAAAGGTAAAATTTACAAGTCTTGGCAACAGATTGGATATGGGAGGGTGAGAGATAGTGAGAAGTTGAGGATAACACCTAGATTGGGAGCCTGAGAACTGGGAGGATGGTGGTGCCCTCAACAGTAACAAGGAAGTTAGTTCTTCCTGAGGTTTTTTGGGGAAAGATAATGAGTTCTGTTTTGAACGTGTTGAGTTTAAGAAATCTAATGGGCCATCCAGTTCAAGATGTCTAACAGGCAATTGGTCAGCAGAGAGGTTAAAGCTGGCTAAGGAGATTTGAGAATAATCAGCATAGATACAATCCATGGGAGCTGATGAAATCACCAAGTGAAATAGCGTAGGGGGAGAAGAGGGCCGATCGTGCCCTGGGGGACATTCACAGTGAGCAGTCATGACCTGGATGAAGATCCAGCAAAGAAGAATGAGAAGGAATGGGAACACAGGCGGGAGGAGGACCAGGAAAGAGTGATGTCCCAGAAACCTAGAAAGAATCAAGGAGAAGAGGACTGCAGACAGGTCAAGAAGAATGAGGATCAGGAAAAGGCCATTGGATTGGGTAATTAAGAGATCATGGGTAACTTTAGAGGGAACAGTTCCAGTTAAATGATGAGGTCAGAAGCCATACTGTAGAATAAGAGGAAAAGAAGTGGTAAAAAGGGAGGAGAGATGTGAGACAATAGCTAGCAGGGATGGATGGATCAAGTGAGCATTTTTTGAGAATGGGGAAGACATGCGTATGCTTGGTGGCAGTAGGGAAGCAGCCAGTGGATAGGGAGAAATTGAAGATTAGTGAGAGAATAGGGATGATAGAGGAGAAGATGGGGTGGAATGGGATTGTTTGTGTACATAGAGGTTTTTTTGTTAGCAAGGAGAAGGACCACCTGATTATGTGAGATAGGGATGAATAAGGCGATGGTAGCCAAAGGCATCTAAGGGATGGACAATGAAGGGGAGAGGAGAAGAGAGAGCTCTCAGTAATGGCCTTGCCAGCTGAGAGGGTGAAGTGAGGGGGAACTATGGGAGGTTTGAGGAGCAATGAAAAGGTTTGGAAAACCCTCTGTGGTGAGCGGAATGGGGACGTAGTTGGGGAGGTGTAAAAGGATTGCCTTGCTGCAGCGAGGGCCCAGTTGAGATACGTAACATCAATTTGCAATGGATCCAATCAGTTTGGTTTCGTGAATTTCTTCAGCTTTATTCAGCAGGATGTGAGTAGGAACAAAGGCAGTGGATGGCAGGAGTAATCCCAAACTGAGGCTTGGCAGGGCAAAATCTATGATACAATAAGGGGGCAAGGGACTAGAGAAAGAGGACAGGGTTGAATTGGTTAACCAAAGGGTCAAGATGAGTAAGCGAGAAGAGTATATAGCTAGTGCAGGAGTGGTGGTCTGGGGAATAACTGAGGGAAAGAGAGATCATGGTGAGGATGAAGAATTGGGTTATGGGTTGCAAGGCAGAGGGAGAGGTGGAATGGCAACAGATGGTAATTAGAGAAGGAAATGTCAGAGCTCTTCTCTGAGGAGTCTTCAACCAGGGATTGTATCAGCAGAGCTACCTGTGCAACTGTCCACTGGGATCAGAATTAGGGAAGCAGGAAGGCCCTTGGGTAAGCCCCTCATAGAGGATGGAGCAAAAGAACAAGGAAGGAGGCCCAGTTTATCTTGCAATTTAAGACTTCTCTCGGTATGGTGCTGCCTGATTAACCTTCCTGATCCATGGCTCCCTACTGCCTAGAGCTAATTCCCAAACCTTTGATTCTGGCACTCAAGGCCCTCCCTAATCTTACCCTAGCCTCCTTCTCCAACCTTACCTATCATCTTCTGCTTGCCTTCATTTACCCTACAAGCTCTAGGCAAACTGGATGGCCAACTGTTTATACAATGTGCCAGGTTTATTCCTGCTCACAGCAAAGGCCTGTGGCCTGAGTTAGGAGACCTGACTTCTAGTTCCAGCTCTGCCACTAATGCCCTATGGGACCTCAGGGAAGTAATTTCCCCTCTCTGGGCCTCAGTTTCCTCTTCTGTAAAAATGTGAGGGTTAGTCTGTATCAGGGGTTCTTAACCTGTTTTGTGTCATGGACCTTGGCAGTCAATCTGGTCAAGTCTTTGTAGCCCTTCTCAGAATAACATTTTCATTTGTGTAAAATAAAATGAATAAGATTACAAAGGAAACCAAAGTTTAGTAAAAATAGAAAGATGTGGCTGTTTGCCCATCCCAGTACACAGACTCTCTGAAATCCCTGCATGGACCCCTAGGAGGTCTGTGGATCACAGGGCAAGAACGTTTCCTCTAGGTGGACTTTTCCAGCCCTGACAGTCTATGTTAGGGGCAGAGTGGAATGAAGGCTGGACCTGGAGGCAGAGAACTTGAGTTTGAATCCTGACTTGGCTACTTACTACCTGTGTGGCCCTAGGCAAGTCCCTTCCCTTCTTTGGGCCTCAGTTTCCTTCTCTGTAAAATGAGGGGATTGGACTAGATAGTCCCTGAGGGCCCCTTCAGCTCTAGATATAGAGTCCTATGTGTGACCTTGGGTAAGTCCCTTCCCTCCTCTGGGCCTCAGTTTCCTCCTCTGTAAAATGAGGGGATTGGGCTAGATAACCCCTGAGGATCCTTCCAGTTCTAGACCTACGATTGTATATGTGACCCTGGACAAACCTGGGCCCTAGTTTCACCATCTGTAAAATGTAGGGGTTAGACTAGACAGCCTCTGGGATCTCTTCTGGCTTAAGATCTAATGATTCTATGTGTGACCTCAGACAAGTCACTCTACCTCCATAGGTCTTAGTTTCCTTCTCTGTCAAATGAGGGGGTTTTCAGCTCCCTTTTGCTATGAGGCAGGATTTGAACCTGGGTTTCCAGCCTCCAAATCCAGCATGCTTTCCACTGAACTTTTAAGTCTCAACAACACTGAGGGTCATACTTTATGGGAAAGTGGACCAATGACTCACCCATGTTGGTTAATAAGGGATGCTGGGAAGGTTTCAATGTCCCTTTCCTTCAATACCCAATGTATTGGGGGTTTCATCCAATTGATACAGATCTTAACCCTCCCTCCATGCCCCAGCTAATGAGTTTGTAGGACCCTAGTTCTAGATCTGGAAGGGGCCTCAGAAGTCCAACCACCTCATTTTACAGAAGAGGAAACTGAGGCCCAGGGGAGTTAATTGGCTTCCAAAGGTCACTCAGCTAGTGGCAGGAGCAGCATTTGAACCCAGATATTCTGACTGTAAAACCATTGCTTCCCTTGATATTGTCTCAAAGAATGAGCATTCCCAAAGCTCATTCGGTTGCCCAAAGACCAAAGTGTCTCCTGCTTAGCTCTGGTTCACAATCTAGACCCAATATATCACCGTTATTTTTCAAATCTTATTTTTCGTCTTTCAAATTTGTCTCTGGATCCCAAAAGTTTCAGCTCAGATGAGGTCAGGAGAACCCTGTAGTTCCTTCATGGATCACGCCACTTACACCAATCATGCTAACCCTGGTTACTGTTCTATTGAATAAACAAGCCAGTGACCTCAGATACTTAATGAGAGTCAGACTAGCGATACCTGGATTTTGTTAAAGTCCTTTCCCAGCCATTGTAATGAAACTTTAGAATATGTTCCTAAACCTAGTGCCAAGAACTTGGGAACATAAACTGAGACTTAAACAATGAGATCATCGAACAAAATGAAAACAAATATTGATCCAATAGCATTAACTCAGTTCAGAGCACGTCCAGATTCATTCGGATAAAATATTCCATGCACCCCCCATCCTTCCAATCACTCAAGGCTCAGAATCAACTCTTCCCACTCACTCATTTTCCCTCCTCCCATCCAATGAGTTGCCAAATCTGGTCAATTCTATCCCCTCAACAACTTTCACATCTATCCCCTTCTCTCTTGCCCTGTTGACCTCTTGGGCAGCTGATTGTCTGTCCTATTCCAGAAGCAATGGCACTATGGATTTGGTTACTATGTGCAGAGCAAGAGATGGAAGGGAGTGGGGAATATGCATAACTGCTGGGCAGATGGCCTCCATCCTCTCTCACCAGGACTATTGGAATAGGCTCCTAACTGGTCTCCTTGCACCAGCCTCCCATCTCTCCAATCCAGCCATCACAAACAATCACCAAATCAATATTTCTAAAGCCTAGATCTAACCATGGCATGCCTCCACTCCAGAAGCATCAGAGGTTTCCTATCACCTTGAATTTAAAATTTGTCCTCTTCAAAAATGAAAGATGAAAACAACAACAATTTAAAATATTCATATTTTATGAATAAAATCTTCATATTTTATTTATTTCATCCCTGGTTTAGCATTTAAAGCCCTTTGCATCTGGCTCTGGTCTGTCTTTCCAGGTTGATTACCCATTACTCTCCTAATGTAGTCTATGTACCAGGTCAACCAGGCTTCTTGTTACTCCCCATACAAACTTTCCATCTCTCACCTGTGTGCCTTTGTATAGGGTCCCTGCCATGCCTAAAATGTTCTCTTTCTTCTTCTTGGAATTCCCTTCAAGACTCAGAGAAAGTGCCACCTCCCTCAAAAAACTTTTCCTGATTGCCCCAGTATTAGTTCCACCCCATCCCATCATCGTGGATTTGTATGTGTATGTATCCTGTATTTATTTATCTGTGCACATGTTCCCTTCCACAGTAGAAAGCAAGCTCCATGGGGACAAGGGATGTCTTAATTTTTGTCTCAAGATCCCTATCCAGTGTTTGGCACACAGTGGGTGCTTGGTAAATGCTCACCAATGGGTTCTACCATTTAACCTTTATTCCTTAGGGTAAGTTTTATTTTTTTAAGAAAGATTTCTTTGGAAGGAGGAGTCTTTAACATCACAGAAGGAATGTATTTCTCAATTATTTTCTTATTCTGGACACTCACAGATTGTTGTTGTTCGTCCTTCATTCTTTTTTTTTCTTTTTTCTTTTTTTTTTTTGCTTTTTGGTGAGACAATTGGGGTTAAGTGACTTGCCCAGGGTCACACAGCTAGTAAGTGTCAAGTGTCTGAGGCCACATTTGAACTCAGGTCCTCCTGACTCCAAGGCCAGAGATCTATCCACTTTGCCACCTAGCTGCCCCTCATCCTTCATTCTTTTGTTTTTATACATATACATTCCTATTAAACATATTTTCACATTAGTGATGTTGTAAGGAAGAATTAGAACCAATGGGAGGAACCACAAGAAAGAGAAAACAAAACAAAGCAGAAGAAAAAAATAGCAAACAGTATTCTTCGATCTGCTTTCAAGCTCCATAGTTCTTTCTTTGCATGTGGATAGCATTTTCCATCATGAGGCCTTCGGAGTTGTCTTAGATACTTGCATTGCTGAGAAGGGCTAAGACTATCAAAGTGGGTCATTGCAAAATGTGGTTGTTACTTTGTACAATGTTCTCCTGGTTCTGCTCACTTCACTCAGCATCAGTCCATACAAGTCTTTCCAGGTTTTTCTGAAGTCAGCCTGCTCACCATTTCTTATAGCACAATGGCATTTCATTACATTCATATACCACAACTTGTTCAGCCATTCCCCAATTGATGGGCATCCCCTCAATTTCCAATTCTTGGCCACCACAAAAAGAGCTGCTAGAAATATTGTTGTACATGTGGTTTCTTTTCCCATTTTTTGTGATTCTTTGGGATACAGACCTAGTAGTGGCATTGCTGGATCAAAGGGTACTCATAGTATTATAGCCCTTTGGGTAGAGTTCCAAACTGCTCTCCAGAATGGTTGGATCATTTCACAACTCCACCAACAATGCATTAGTGTTATAATTTTCCCACATCTTCTCCAACCTTTATCATTTTCCTGTTTTATCATGTTGGCCAATCTGATAGGTGTGATGTGGTACCTCAAAGTTGTTTTGATTTGCATTTCTCTAATCAATAGTGATTTAGAGCATTTTTTCATATGACTATAGATATCTTTAATTTCTTCATCTGAGAACTGCCTGTTCATATCCTTTGACCATTTATCAATTGGGGAATGACTTGTATTCTTATAAATTTGACTTAATTCTCTATATATTTTAGAAATGACACCCTTATCACAGAGACTGGCTGTAAAAATTCTTTCCCAGTTTTCTACTTTCCTTCTAATATTGGTTGCATTGGCTTTGTTTATGCAAAAACTTCTCAATTTAATGTAATCAAAATTATCCATTTTGCATTTCATAATGTTCTCTATCTCCTGTTTGGTCATGAATTCTTCTGTTCTCCATAGATCTGATAGGTAAATTATTCTTTGCTCTCTCAGTTTGCTTAGAGTATCGGCCTTTATATATAAATCATGAACACTTTTTGACTTTATTTTGGTATATGGTGTGAAATTTTGGTCTATGCCTAGTTTCTGCCATACTCTTTTCCAGTTTTCCCAGCAGTTTTTGTTCCCAAGAGTGGGTTCTTATCCCAGAAGCTGGGGTCTTTGGGTTTATCAAATAATAGATTACTATAGTCATTGACTACTGTGTCTTTCATACCTAACCTATTCCACTGATCCACCATTCTATTTCTCAGCCAGTACCAAGCAGTTTTGACAGTGCATATTCCCCACCCCCTTCCATCTCTTGCCCTGCACATAGTAATCAAATCCATAGTACAATCAAATAAGAGAATGAATGAACAACACATATAATACAATTTAAGATCTGGAATGGCTATCATCCTTCGTTCTTGAAGAGGACCAAGGCTACCTAAGGGTAGAAGGATACTGTGCTAGGACTTCTGGAGGACAATACTGGAGACCATATCACATGAGGATTGGGTGAAGAAACTGGGGATACTTTGACTGGAGAAGAGAAAACTCAGGGGAAATCTGCTAGCTGGCTTCAAATCTATGAAGAGCCCTCATGTGAAAAAGGATTAGCTTTGTTCTGTTTGGTCCCAGAGGGAAGAGCTAGGAGCAGAATGGAAAAGTATAGAAAGGCACATACTAACATATGGCTCTGTGGAAGGAAGAATTACTGACAATCAGAGCTGTCCAACAGTGGAACAGACTGTCTCGAGAAATAATGAGTTTCCTGTCACTGGAAAGCTTCAAGATGGATTAACCACATGTCAGGGTTGTTGTCAGAGATATTCAAGCTTCAGTTCAACGTTGGGCTCAGACGTCTCCTCCAGTTCTGCCAATCTGTTCTCAATGGTTTAGGGCCCTTCCAGTTTATGATCCCATAAAAATACCTTTCCCTTCATAATTCTGCAAAGAGTACACAGGACCCTAGATTCAAAATTGGCAGGGTCCTCAGATATCATCTAGGCTAACCCTTTCATTTTAGAGATGAGGAAACTGAAGTCCAGGTGGAAGAAATGACTCCCCATCAAATCCTAAGTCTAGAGCTGGCAAAAATCTCAGAAGCCATTTAGTCCAACCCCTGAATTTTACAGAGGAGGAAACTGAGGCTCAGTAGATTCCTACCATGACTTCTTCAAACATCCCTGCGGCACACACAGAGGTCTAGGGTCATGGCATCCTCCATCATCTGGGAATTCATGGCTTGGAGAAGGCTGTTTTTTTAATGGAGGCAAGTGACTAGCTATTTGAGATCTCCACTGAGGTAAAAAAAGGAAGATGGGATTTTTGTGTCAAGCAGGAGGAACTGAAGTCATATCTAAGAATGAACTTGCTAATAATGAGAGTTGTTAAGTAATGAGGTAAATAGTTACAATTGTGGAATTGCCTTCTCTGTAGATTAGAAGAGGGAATTCCCAATTTCTTTCATCTACTAATCATGGCTAGATGGTTTAGTGGGTAGAGGGCTGGACTTAGAAATCAGAAAACCATGATCCAACACTAATCTCTGACATCTACCATGGGTCATGTCTTTAAAGCTCACTTTCTTCATCTGTAAAATGGACTTAGAATATGCATAGTGCCTGACCTGTGGTTATCAGGATCAAATAAGAGAATAAACGAACAAATGAATGAATGAACAAATGAATGACACATCCTTTCCAGAAGCAATTGTAGTTCTGATCTGATTACTGTGCCCAAAGCAGGAGGCACATGGGGTGGGGGTGGGGACGCGTACACTCAAGGCAGGAGGGCAGATGGGAATGGGATGGGAAGTGCAGTCTGGTGCCAGCTGGATCTAATGGACTAGGTGAATTTGTCCTTATTCACTTGCCAATCAAGATAGCTTAGCCCCGGGGCAGAGTTCCAAAGGTGAGTAGATAATGTATACAAATGTAGAAATGTCAGATTTCATTAGGAAGAGAGGTTACCCAGCAGAGGAAGAAGTATAGCTGAGGAGAAAGAAGTAGAGCTGAAATGAAATGCCTGGAGTGCCCTGCCAAGTCTAAGCTCATGACTCACTGATGTATAGACTAGTTCAACTGGAAGGGACCTTAGTGATAACATCATCTAATCATCTAATTTTCCAAATGGTGAACTTTGAAGACCGTAGAGGCAAGGTCACCAAGTTAGCAAGTAGCAAAGCTGTGATTCAAACCCTGGCCTTGTGACTTGAAACCCAGTTCCCTTTCTTTATATTTAGTGATTTCAAAGCACTTTCACATTCGTTATCCATGTAATCTTTATTATGGAACTTCAAAGTTTATTAGCCCCATTTTCTACAATTGGATGGGAAAGCAACCATGCTGCTCCCTTCCCACCCTAGGTGAGAGATTAAGAGTCTTATAATGGACTTCATCTTATCCATTTGGATTCCTGGGAACTTGCCATGAGAGAGCTCAGGGCCCCACGGGCTACACAGAGCAGTGGTTGCATTAGGGCTATTTACTTCTCTGTGGAGAAGGCAGAGCAGGGGTTTCTAGGAGTACAGGAATCCCCCTGACTGGCTGCTAATCCATTCTCTAGTGCTACTTACTAGTTATGTGACCTTGGGTAAGTCTAGGGATATAGGAGTTTACATTTTAGTAGTGGAAGATAATACAAATATGTGAATAATGAGAAGCGGCAAGAAGGTGGGGGAAGTTGATTCTCTTCCTTGGATCCCAATATCACATGGGATGTCACTTTGGGGCAGAGATTCTAGGTGCCTGATATTGAGGGAATTTTCCAGTGTGTTCAAAGAGCTTATTCAAACAGCTGACATATGAAAGCCATTGTGAAGAAAGAGCTTACCTCAGAGTCAGGAAGAGCTGGGTTCAAGTGGTGCCTCTGACATTTTCTTAGCTATGTGACCCTTGGAAAATTTCTTAATCTCTCAGGCCCCTAGGCTAGCAATTAATAAACATTTCTTGAGCACCTACTACGTTCCAGGCACTGTGATATGCACTGAAGTTATAAAGAGAGGCAAACGAAGTAGTATAGAGAAGAGAGGAGGTCCCAAGACAGAGCCCTGTGTACAACTATGGTTAGAAGGAATGACCTGGATAGAGATCCAGCAAAGGAGACAGAGAAGGAGTGATCAGAAAAGAAGGAGGAGAACCAGGAGAGAGAGAGAGAGAGAGAGAGAGAGAGGAGAGAGAGAGAGAGAGAGAGAGAGAGAGAGATGACCTGAAAACCTAGAGAGAAGAGAGTATTGAGGAGAAGAGGGTGATCTACAGTGTCAGAGGCTGCAGAGAGGTCAAGGAGAATGAGGATGGAGAAAGGACCACTGGATTGGGCAGCTAAGAGATCTTTGGCAACTTTGGAGAGAGTTCTTTCAGTGGAATGATAATGTCTGAAGCCAGATTGTAAGGGGTTAACAAGAGAGTGAAAAGAGAGAAAGGAGACACATAGTGTAGACAGCCTCTTCAACTACAAAGGGCAGAAGAGATATATGATGATAGTTAGTGGGGACAGAAGGATCAAGTGAGGGTTTTTTTTTTTTAGGATGGGGGAGATATATTTGTAGGCAGTAGGGAAAGAGCCAGTAGACAGGGAGAGATTGAAAATAAGTTAAAAAGTGGGGATAACAGAGGGGGCAATCTGTTGGAGGAGATGAGATGGGATGAGATTACTCAAACAGAGTGGTTAGCCTCAATAAGGAATAAGGCCATACCTTTTCATGTGAGACAGGTGGAGGAGGAGATAGTGTCAGAAGGCATCTGGGTGATGGAAAATGAGGAAGAGGGGAGAAGAGGGAGCTCATGGTGAATGGCTTCAATTTTTTCAGTAAAGGTTATCAGGTGAGAGAGTGGAAGTGGTACATTTGTGGGGAGGGGGAGCCATGGGAGGTTTGAGGAGAGATGAGAAGGTTTAGAAGAGCTGCTGTGGAGAGTGGGAGGGTGAATTGATAATGGAGGTAGAGTAGGATTGCCTAACAGCAGTGAGGGCCCAGTTAAGGTTGTGTAACATAAATTGGTAGAGAACCCAATGGGGTATGTGATTGTTCTTCATCTTTATTCAGCAACACCTGCGTAGGTATGAAGGTGACAAATGGTGGGAGTGATCCAAAGCTGAGGCTCATTTGGGTATAACCAGCCATATGATAAGGGGGCCAGGGATTAGAGAGAGGAGGACAACGTTGAGTTGAATTAGTTCACCAAGGGGTCAAGATGGGGAGAAGAGGAGAGAGTGGTTAGTGCAGGAGAGATAGCTTAGGAGAGTCAAGGGATTGGAGGTCATAGGGTGGATGAAGAGTAAAGTTATGAAAGGGAAGGCAGAGGTAGAGGTGAAATGTCAATAGATTATGGTCAGATAAGGAGATTTCAGAATTCTTGAAAGTGGAGGTGGCCCATTTGTGGGTAAGGGCAAAATAAAGGGTATGGCCATCTTTGTGTGTGGCTGAGGTGGGGTGGAGGAGGAGTAGGTCATGGGAAATGAATAAATTGAGGAACTGGGAGGTTGGAGTTTTTGAAGGAGAGTCAATGTTTATGTTGAAGTTCTCTAGTATGAGGGCAAGAGTTGGGGAGGAGAGTAAAATTGGGAGCCTTGTACTGAATTCATTGAGGAAGAAAGGAAAATAACCTAGAGATCTGTAGACAACAGCTACCAGGATTTTGATTGGGTGGTAGAGATAAAAAGCATGAACCTCAGTGGAGGAGAGGTAGGGGGAGAATCTGAAAGTGGCAAGAAAGAGCAAAGAGTCTTCCAGCTCCCTCACACTGACCAGAGCAAAGTGGAACGAGTGAAAGTGCCACCAGTACTGGGAAGGGTGGCTAGGGGGACTGTGTCGTCAGGGAGGAGCCAAGTTTCAATAATAGCTAGTGATTCGAGGAGACAAAGAGAAAAAAGATTTAAGAAGAAAGGACATTTGTTGCCTATGGAACAGGCATTCCAGAGGGTACAGTGGAAGGGAAGATGGTATTTGGTTGGAACTTTGGGGTGGGAGAGTTGAGGGAGATGGGAGTGAGGAACTGAGTGTGTGTGTGGGGGGTGGGGAATGGTTGCTTTCCTTTATGCTTGAAGAGGACCAAAATGACATCACTATGTTGGAGCCACGGTACCATGTGTCTGACTGTGGCTAATCAGACCAATATGAGCTTGGAAGGCTCTACCGCAGGTCAGGCACAAATAGTCCATGTGAACATTTGAAGCAGAGATGTCTCTAAAAGTGGGGAATAGTGTTTAGGTGATGACCTACAGGGATTCAGAATCACTGAGATATGAACGGTCTGACCAGGTGTGAGAATGTTTGTCATTAAATTGATAAATTAAAAAAATTTAAAAAAAAAAAGAGAATGTTCATCATTGAGCGGAAGACACCACTCTTCGGAGGCCCTTCACTGCTTTCCCTTAAGGGAAATGCTGCACCCAGCAGGAGATGAAAGATGGAAAGACATAGAAATAATAGAAACAAGGATGAGAATGAGGATGAATGTAAAAAATTATCATGGTCTTATAAAACAGTGTCAGGAATGTCAAAACAAAGAGAGAGCTGAGTTTGGCAATGAACATCAGCTAGTGAGCTTCCTGTCAGCAGAGGTATTCAAGAGGAGACAGGATGACTCCTCGTTGAAGACATTCCTGTCATCCATTTTCAGGTCTGGGTTGGATTTTTAGGGCCCTGAAGTCCTATGATTCTTTTGGGAGCTGGTACCTCTGATGAACCTGATGGGGTCTTCTGAGACTTGAAGTCTGTGCAGACGAGTCTTTTAGATAGCAGCATGAAGGAGGGACTGAGGGAGGGGAGGAGAAGAGCCATAGAAAAAAGACAGACATGTTACCCAAGAGACAACTGAATTGGGGATTGAGTGGCTGACACTTACTTGTGACATTCAGTAAGTCAGTTCATTTCTCTAGGCCTTCTTTGCCTTATCTTTAAAATTGGATTTAGAGCTAAAAGGGACCTCAGAGAACCTCTAGTCTATCCCTACCCCCACTTTACAGAGTAGGAAACTGAGGCCCAAGGAAGGAAAGAGACTTGTCCAAGGCCACTCATAGGATCCTAAACAGAGTTAGAGGAGACCTCAGAGGTCACTGAGTCCAACTTCCCCATTTTACAGATGAGGAAACTGAGAGAAGGGAAAGGACTTGTGTTAAGTTACACAGATACTAAGCGGGGAGCTGGGATTCAAACCAGGGCCTCTGACTGCAGTTCTTTCTACTGCGCTTGCAACCCCCAGGGCGGTTGTCAGGAAAATGCTTTAGAAGCACTCAAAGTCTGGAGGAAGGTAAAGTTGGGTGAGCCAATGAGAGGAACAGGCCTTGGGGCTGCCTAGCCTTCATTTAGCTGCAAAGCTTCCTTCCTGCTGTGCTCAGAAGGCTACACGGAAGTGATGCGGTCTGGGTTCAGTGCTAATTTTAGCAGCCCCCAGGGATGGCAAGGACAGGAGAGATTTCCTGAAGGCTCCAAGGCCAACAAATGGGTAATCATCCCCGGCCTCCAAAGTTCAGGCCACTACAAGGCTGAGGGGCTGTCTGAATGTGTGCACACATGTATATGTATGTCACAGGAACTGGGAAGGCACATATGCACACAGGGCTGCTCAATGCATTCCGGAGGTATATATGATGCACACCAGAGCATCTCCTCTGTGAAAGAGGCTGTATGCACATGAGTACTATGTGTACATGGGCAAATTGTGGGAATTGGAAGCACACACATGTGTGTAGTATTAAGTGTGCACCTGAGCATCCTTCCTGTACTGGCATATGTGTGTACATATGGGCCAAGATGGCCCAATGGACAGAACGCTGGAGCCAGGAAGCTGTTGTTCAGTCATTTTTCAGTCATGTCTGACTCTCCATGACTCCATTTGGGCTTTCTTGGCAGAGATACTGGAGTGGTTTACCATTTCCTTCTCCAGCTCATTTTACAGATGGGGAAACTGAGGCAAACAGGGTGAAGTGACTTGCCCAGGGTCACACAGCTAGTTAGTGTCTGATGTCAGATTTGAACTCAGGTCCTCCTGACTCCAGGCCTGGGCCCTATCCACTACAGCACCACCTAGCTGTGCAGAGTAAAATGGGGATCATAATAACCCCTGCCTCCCAGGGTTGTTGTGAGGATCAAATGAGGTAATACTAGCAAGGTGCTCTGCCAGCCTTAAAGTGCTATATAAATGTTAGCTATCATCATAATAGTTATTATCACCATTATTATTATTATTTTTACATGCCATGTTGTATCAGCACCACGTCTTCCTCCCCATTCCCAGCAGAAAGAAGGTGAGCTCATTTTGGTCCCTGTATCCCTGGGCATGAGAGGCATACGTATAGCCCACTAAAGAGCAGCCCTCAGAGTCAGACCTGGGTTCAAGTCATACCTCTGACACTTGCTGGCTGTGCGATCCTGGGCTGATTAGTTTTTCTCTCAGTGCCCCTAGATAGCTCCGTAAGAGGAGAAATTGAAGAGTCACTGATCTACAGTGGCAGAAATCATTTCCTCACTGGGAATTCCTTAAACCAAGGAAATCATAAGACCAGCTCAAAACACAATTTTAAGAAATCCCTAGGCCTAGCTGGGTGAGAATGTAACTGCTTACGGAATGGAATTCCAAGATTCCTTCCAACTCTGAATTCTACGTTCTGGTTGTTGAAGTGAATGAAATGGAATAATGCATGTAAAGTGCTTTGTAACCCTTAAAACACTCTATAAATGTCAGCTATTATTAATAGATGTTAGAGATGTAGAAGAGACTGTAGACCACACAATATTAAGGCTGGCTCAGAGGATCTGAGATCTAGAGCTGGAAGGGATCTCTTTGGGATCATCAAGGACAGTAAAGACCAAGCAGTGAAGTGACATGCCCAAAGTCACATCCAGGACCAGAAATGTAGGTCTCTAACTTCCCAACTCTTTCCACTGGAGACACTGACTCCCCATATCTTGGTAGCTAGGAAGCGCCACAGTGGACAGAGCGCTGGGCCTGGAGTCAGGAAGGCCTGAGTTCAAATCCAGCCTCAGACACTCACTAGCTGTGTGATTCTGGGTACTTAACTGCTCTCAATTTCAGTCAGTTTCCATGACTGTAAAATGGGGATAGTAAGAGCACCTCCCTTCCAAGGTTGTTGTGAAGATCAAATGAGCTAATCTTTGCAGTAGACCACATGCAAACAACTATATGCATACACATACATACACAATATACATATATGCATATATATATATACATATATTTATATATACATATAATCTCAGTCAAAACGAACTGACTTACTGTAAAAAGTATTTAGCATAGAGCCAGGCACATAGTAAGTGTATAAACGTTAGTTATTATATCTTGTGGCAGCTGGGGCATAGAAAGGCTTTGCATGGTCTTGGGTTTTTATGATCCCATCATTGGCAGAACAGCTGGCCTGCTGCACACATCTGGAAGATTAAGCCTGTCTAAGAAATAATCTAGCTAGACAGGTTGCCTGGCTTGAGTTGAGAATGGAATTCCAATGGTGTCTGGGAGCAGTGTGTTTCTGGGGTAGGAGCTTTGCCTGGGCTGCTCAGATCCCTCACTGTTCTCCTGGGAAAGTCTCCTTTATATCCTGTGCCTCTCTTTCCCCCATTGGCTTAATTAGAGGGAGGGGTTTATCTGGGTCTGGAGCCTCACCTGAAGGCCACAATGAGGGGTTTTCTGTGTTCTGTAAACTGAGATTTTGCCCCCTCCCTCAGTGGAGGGCCTGGCTTCACTGGCAACATTCCTAGAGCTGGAAGTAGCATAGGGGCCATTTAGTCCAACCCCTTCATTTTACAGATGGGGAAATTGAGGTCCAGGGAGTGGAAAGGACTTGTCACAAGGTCACACATAGGATCATAGATTTAAAGATTGAAGGGTCTTCAGAGGTCACTGCTCTGACCTCCTTATTTGGGGGGAATTTAAGAAAAAAATATTCTTTAATTAATAAGCATTAATTTTCTCACCTCTCTCACTCCCCATCTGATTCTTCATCTTGAGTTCAGTCACCTCTCTGGCAGGAGATGGTTGAGTATGTATTATCATTGGCCCCTGAAATCATGGTTGATTAATGTATTGATCGGAATGAAGTCTTTACGATGTTACTGTTATATTGTTACGATGTTATAAACTGTTCTTCTGGCTCTGCTCCCCTCTGTCTACATCAGCTCATACAAGTCCTAAGGTGTCACCAAAAACCTTCACTTTTATCCTTTCTTATGGTGCAGTGTTGCTTCTGTTCAGTCATGTGACCCTATTTGGGGTTTTCTTGGCAAAGTTACTGGAGTGGTGTGCCATTTCCTTCTCGAGCTTGTTTTACAGATGAGGAAACTGAGGCAAACAGGGTAAAGTGACTTGTCCAGGGTCAAACAGCTAGGAAGTGTCTGAAGCCAGATTTGAACTTAGGAAGATGAGTCTTCCTGACTTTAGGCCTGGCACTCTGGTCACTGAGCCACCTAGCTTCCATTATATTCATGAACCATGATTTGTTCAGCCTTTCCCCCATTGCTGGGCATACCTTCTCTCATTTTCAAGAGACAGAAACTGAGGCAGACAGAGGTGAAATGACTTGTCCAGGGTCACACAACTAGTAAGTGACTGAGGTGGGATTTGAACTCAGGTTTTCCTAATTCCAGCATTCTATTTCTAGCAAGCCCAGAACTCTATTCACTACACCACACTGTCTCTGTAGTGGAAATCCCCACATTGGGAAAGTGGAAGGCACCTGCCCTGTCAGCTCATCCTCAAGCCATAAGCGCCATGGTAACACGTCTAATTTACACAACAATGAATATGAGTTGGCAGGTCATGCTCTGGGATCTTGGCTCAGCCCAGCCCAGGATGTTTCCATTCCAGACACATGTTTAGCCTCCCAATGACACCCCCTTCCTCCCTCCTCTGGCCTGGCCAAGAGAGCTCAGAACCTCAGGAGAGTCTCAGCCTCACTGTTCCTCCTCCCCCTTTTCCTAGCATTGTCTCTTCCCAGCAGAGTGAGTTGGCCTGGTTACTGAAATGCAGTGAAGACTGAGGGGCTAGAATGTTAGAGCTGGAAAGACCCTCAAAGGCTACCTATCTAACCCACCCAAAGAGGGCGAACAATTGGTCTAAGGCAAGGATGGGGAACCTGCAGCCTCGAGGCCACACGTGGCCCTCTAGGTCCTCAAGTGCAGCCCTTTGACTGAATCAAAACTTCACAGAACAAATCCCCTCCATAAAAGGATTTATTCTGTAAAACTTGGACTTTCCCCACCCCTGAGCTAGGGTCACACAGCCACTTAGCAGCAGAGCTAAGACTCTGCCCCTTTGTACTTGTTCTGGTTATTTTTCAAAGTCAATGACCAGCCCCCCTCACATCCCTGAGGATTGAGCCCCCAGCCCTTTCTTCCATCTCGCTCTTCCACCCTGTGACAACCAGCAGCTCCATCATAACTGTCACATTACTAACAACATCATTGTCACATCCTGACCACCATCAATGTTAGTTAGCTAGGTGATATGGCAATCAGAGTGCTGGGCTTGGGGACAGGAAGTCACGAAGTTAAAAAGCTTCTATGGACCATACATTACTATGTATCAGGCATTGTGCTAAGTGCTGGAGATACAAAAAAGGCAAAGGTAAAAATAGTCCTTGCTCTCAAGGAGCTCCCAATCTGATGGAGGAGACAACACGCAAACAACGATATGCACACACATACATATACAATATACATATATACACATATGTTTATATATATATATATATATATATATAAATAGATATATGTTATATCTACCTATCTATCTGATAAATTGGAGGTGATCTCAGAGCAAAGGTACCAGCATTAAGATCTCCAAATGAAATACTATAAAGGGAGAAGAAGAGGACCCAGGCTGAAGGCCACTCACATTTAGCAAAAAAAAAAAAAAATACCATTGAATGGAGACAGAAAACTTGGATATTTTTTAAAAGAAAAAAAAACCCACAGTAAACTAAATGAACAATTGGCTAACCTGATGTTTTAAAAAGAGAGGAAAACAAAATTGTTAGTATTAAAGTGAAAAATGAGGACTTCAACTGAAGAAGGAATACAGGGAATTATCAGAAAATAGTTTGACCAATCAACTTACAGGAAATATATGAATATTTACAGAAACATAAAATGCCCAGATTAGTAAAAAAAAGAAATAGACTATTTGAATAACCCAATATCAGAAACTGAACTACTCATAAATGAACTCTTAAAAGGGGGAAAAAAAACCCTCTGGCACCAGATAGATTTGCAAGTGAATTCTATCAAGCATTCAAAAACCAGTTAATTCCAATACTACATAAATTGCTTGCAATAGTAAGAAAAGATGGACCCTTTCCAATCTTTTTCTATGGTACAAATATGATCCTGATATTTAATCCAAGGAGAGAGAAAGATCAACTATCCCTAATAAATTTTGATGCAAAAATTTTAAATAAAATATTAACAATCAGGCTATAATAACATACTAGAAAGATTATACATATGACCAGACTGAGTTTATACTAGGAATTCAGGGTTGGTTAAACATAAGGAAGACTATAAATATAATAAATCATGTTAATAATATAAATAAGTAATAAAAACCATATTATTATATCAGTAAATGCTGAAAAGGCTTTTGACAAGATCCAATGCTCATTTTCACTAAAAACTCTAGAAATCATAGGAATTTATGGACTTTTTCTTAGTATAGTGAATTGTATTTAAACCCAAGGAGCACACATAGGTAATGGAGAGATTTTACAGGCCTTTTCAGTAAGACCAGGTGTAAAGCAAAGATACCCATTATCACCACTACTGTTTAACACAATGCTTGAAATGCTAGCTGTAACAAGAAGAAAAGAAAAAGAAATGAGGGAATTCACATAGGTAGAGAGAAAATAAAATAATCGCTTTTTGCACATGACATGATAGTACTGAGTGCACCTTAGAGAATCAAGAAAATAATAACTTCAGCGAAGTTTCAGGACATATTATAAATCCACATAAATCATCAACATTCCTATATGTAACCAAGAAAACCTAGCAGGAAGAATTAGAAAAAAAAATTCCATTCAAAATAACTAACTACTGAAGTTATTTGGGAGTATATCTACCAAGATTGGTCCAGAGACTGCCTAATCTAACTATAATCTAGCTATAAAACATTCTGCAGAAATAAAAGCAGGACTACAATTTTGGAGAAACATTCATTGTTCATAGGTAGGCGAAGACAATATGACAAAAATGATAATGCTATCTAAATTAATTTACTATACCAATAAAAGTTCCCAAAAAATATTTTATAAAGCTAGAAAAATAATAATGAAATTAGCTTAAAGGAGCAAAAGGTCAAGAATGTTAAAGATAATATCAGGGGGAAAAAAGTGGGAAGGCTAGGCATCTATCAACACCAGATCTCAAATTATACTACAAAGTAGTAATCGTTATTAAAACAATTTGGTACTGGTTAAAAAAAAAGGGAGAGGTCAATCTGCAGAACAGATTAGGTACATACCACGCAGCAGCTTGGTTGATAATGTTTAATAAACCCAAAGATCTCAGTTCTTGGGAGACAGACTCTTTCTTTGACAAAAACTTCTGCAAAAACTGGACGACGGTCTGACAGGAATTAAGGCTAAGCTGACCCTTCTTCATGCCATATACCAAAACGTGATCCAAATGGATGCACAACTTAGATATGAAAAATCATGTCATGGATTAGACGAGCAAGGAAGGATTGTCCCTTGGATCTGTGGCTAGGAGAAAAATTCATGACATACAAGATGAAATGAACAATTATGATTGCATAAAATTTAAAAATCTGTGTACAAACAAGCATAATATAGTAAAAATTAGAACAGATAACCAAGGAAAAGTATTTGTACCAAGTTTCTCTGACAAAGGTCTTACACCCGAAATATAGCAAGAATGGATTCAAATTTATGAAACTAAGAACAATTCCCCAATATTCGGGCCACCCCCAAAGTCTTGGCGCCATTTTAAGCTTTACTAAGCATAAAACTACATGAAAACTTAAGGGCTACCCGTATGAAGGATATGAATAGGCAATTTCAAAGGAAGAGATCTAAGGTGTCAACAGCCGTGAAAAATGCTCTCCTAATCACTAATAGTTAGAGAAAAGCAAATTAGAGCAACTTTGGGATTCTACCTCAGACCAGAAGATGACAAAAAAGGAAAATGACTAACATTGACGGAGCTGTGGGAAAACAGGTGCACCGTTAGTAGAACTGTGAATTGGTCGAGCTGTTCTGGAAAGCAGTTTGGAACTACGCCCAGAAAGTTGTCAAACTGTTCATACATACCCTTTGACCTAGCTACATCACTACTAGAGTGTACCCCAACACAGTCAAAGAAAGGAAAAGGATGTATGTGTACCAAAATATTTATAGCAACTCTTTTCATGGTAACCCCCAAACTGGAAACTAAGGTATGTGCCTCCTGTAGGAGAGTAGCTGAACAAATCGTGATGCACAAATGGAATGGAATATTAGTGTGCTCTAAGAAATGATAAAACAGACACTTTGATAGGAAACCTGAAAGACATGATGATCAGATGCAGATTGAAGTGAGCAGGAGTAGAAGAATTTACCCAGTGTTTGCAAACTTATACACAAAAACACCTTTGAAGGACTTGCTAATGCCGATCCATGCCATGAGAAACCTGAAGTTCAAATGAATGAAGGTGGAGCATATGGGGGTGGGAGTGGGTGATAAACTTAAAACAGCTCCGTTTTCAGACCTGGCCAATGTGGGAATTTGTCCTGCTGGATTATGCAGCTATGTGTTGAGGACTTTTTTTTTTTTAACATACTCAGTTGGAGAGGAGGAGTAAAAGGAGAAAAGGAGAAACAGATTGTTTTTAATGGTTATTAATTGAAAAAATTAAAAGAAATTCCCTATACAGATAAGATCAGCAACCTCTGAGCAACTTGAGAACTGCCTTGGGCACAGAGGGTTTAAGGGACTTGGCCAGCCAGCTTATATGTATCAGGAGTGGGATCTGAACCCAGGGCTTCCTGACTCCAAGGACTCTGTCCACTATGCGGCATTGTCACTTGGAATCGATAACTCATTTAAATAGGTCAGGCTGGTGTGGTTCTAACTGTGTAACAACTTTTTAAAAAATTTGTATTCCTCTTCTAACTTTGCATTCATTTTTATATTTACTCTAATGTGTCAGTGGTCTGATTGTGCAGGTGGCTGATTTGGGACGGCCTCCCACACCAACAAGGTGTTTCTTGCCTGTTAAAATATTATTGATTTCACTTGGGGTTGTTATTCAGTGCTCAGCATGCCCAATGCTTTCTGAGCTTTCTCTCAAAGAAAGCATTCATAACTTACAGAAGTGAGGCTTCTGGGTAGTCCACAAGTCTTTGGGCTCATTCCTTATTCCTAAACTATATTTTCCAGCAAAGTTTCCACCTATGCCTATCTTGGCATTGAAATCACCCAGAAAAAAATATATGGTGATTTACTTTGGAGAGACTTAGGGAGTTTTTTTTTTCTAGAATGTGGGCTGACTGCAGGATGGACTGAGATGGGTGAGGGAACTAGGCAGAGACGAGGAATCTCTGGGTCCTGAAGACAGTAGGAGCCTGATCCCCAGGTCACCGCCAGTTCCATCTTGTGCCCACTTGGCTTGGAGACACTTAGTCTGTGATTCTGCTGCCATCTAGTGGTTAATGCCTGAGTTTCATTTCTGTTCAGCCTAAACTTTTTTATTTCCTGGAGGTGGGGAACCTCATTCCCTAGATACCATTTTCTTTTCTCCCTTCCTCTTATCTTTCTCTTCTATAATCTCCCTCTTTTCACTCCTGCCTTCTCCTCCTTTTCCTCTCTCCCCTCTTTTCTCTTTCCCATCTTGTCCAATCTCTCTCATCTTCCTTCCTTCTCTCCTCTCTTCTTCTTCTTCTCTCTTTATCTCTTTCCTCCTCAGTGTTTAAGAACACATGTTAGAGATGGCATGGCATAGTAGAATAAGCTAGATGAGACTCAGAATCAGGTACCTCGCGTCAGAGGCAGGATTAAAACCCACGTCTACCTGACAAAATCATCTGAGCTCTCCAAGTTAGTGATGGGTACAAAGACCATGGCAAACCACTCCAGTATCTCTGCCAAGAAAACCCTAAACGGGATCACAGAGAGTCAGACATGACTGAAAAATGACTGAACAAGAACAGAAACTTGCATTGGTGGAGAGAGTTCCCCACACCAATGGAACCACTGTTCTTTACCCATTTGTGAAGTGTGCATTCTTACTCAGGGGAAGAAGTAGTCTGTTAAAACTAGTGATGGCCTCTTGAATTTCTCTACAACTAATCAGGGTACAAAGCCCCTTCACACCGATTATCTTAAGTGAGCCTCCTATCAGTATTGACTCCATCATTCAGAGCCCTCCAAAATCTTACTCCAATCGATCTGTTCTGCATGGAAATACTGAAATAAGCAAGATAAGATGTCTGGGGAGAGAGGCCAACAAGAAGGAACCTTCGCTTCTGAAAGTTAAGAGTTGGACTAGAAATCAATGGCCAGCTAGCCCAACCCAGAACCCAGAAAAAGCTCTTTTTACAACATACTCAATAAACCACCATCCAGCCTTTACCTGGAGACCTCCAAAGAGAGAGAATCCACAAGGCAGCACACTCACTCCCAACATCATCCTGTTCCACTTCCTCATAAGGAGCAGCCCTCACCCTATATTGTTGAGGCCATAAGGTGTAGTGGTTAGAGTAGATCGGCATGATTGCTCAAATCATTTGCCTTCCCAGAATTTCCTTCTTCATCCGTAAAATGGGGTTAACAAAATGGTGTACCACCTGACCCCAGTAGCCCTCTCCATCCTGTGTTCCATGTCTTTTTCCCTCAGTGGTCCACTTGGGGCCTACCTCTAGACCCCTTGCCATTGCATGAGTACCAATGGAGCATACAGACTGTCGCTGTTCATTCTTGCTCTGGGATTGGCTTTTCTTTCTGGTTCTGCCTTTCTCTGATGGCAACCTTTGCATTGTTTCTCCTGGGCAGCCCTCACTTGTGATGTATTGCAGCCTTTTCTTGCCTCTCATGGGCCTCCCTTTGGGTGACCCTCAACTTTAATCCTTCAGACACTATGGTTTTCCAAGACTCTCAGTCATGCGGCCCCACTAGAAGAATATTGATGTTAAAAAGATGAACTTTATTGAGAGAGAAGCTTAGGACCATTAAAAGAACTCTATGATTTCCCAAAGGCAATCCTGCCGGTTCTCCCCCTATTCGGTTCTGGGCCGAGCTCACTGTCCATTTTGGGCATCTGTCCCAGATTTATGTACTGATGGACCAGCCTTATGGGGGTGTCCACCCACTGTTTATCATAATCTGTACAGCAGCTACTTGGTTTTTGCTCTGTTGATAATGAGGCCAAAAACTTTCAAGTGGTTAAGAATCTTAACCAAGGCTTGAGCAATCAATAATAATAATAATAATAATAATAATAATAATAATAATAATAATATTTATTTACCATGTACCAGGCACTATGCTAAGCACTTCACAAATATTACCTTACTTTATCCTCACAACAACCTTGAGAGGTAAATGCTATCATTATCCACATTTTACAGTTGAGGAAACTGAGGCAAACAGAGGTTAAATGACTTGCCCAAGGCCATGCAGGCTCAGTGTATGAGACTGGATTTGGACCATCCTGACTCCAGGCCAGCACTCTATCCACTGCTCCACCTAGTCATCCCCAAAGAAGATGACATCCCCCCCCCATTAGAAATCTCTCTTCTTCTTGGACTCTGTGTTGGACATCTTCCATGACAGTGTTAAACGCCTTGGGTGAACATAAGTCTCTTTGTTCTATGCCTTGCTGGATATGAATAACCAGAGATGATTGTAATCAGATTATTAATATTTACTAATCTTCATTCCAATCATGGAACAATGTCTTCTGTGTTGTTTTATCCTTGGAAGAATCTTACATGACTTGAACACATGTAAGGGAGATATCTTGCTGGAGGAGAGCCTTGGAGATGGGCCATTGTGAATCATTTTTAAGACCAAATGAAATAGTGAGTGCGAAGTCCTTTGTAAACTTGAAAACACTTTAGAAATGCCGGCCATTAATCCTATGTTGTACTACTCCCCTTCACACACTTGAAACTCCAGCCAAACCGGACGAGTTATTGTCTCTCCTCTGTTCTTGGGCTGCCCTTTTCCCTCTTCCCACTTCCCCACTAACTGCCAAGGGCTCCTAAGCTTGGGGTCTCCCATTTTTCAATCCACAACCCTTTTGTTCTTTTATGAAAATGAGTTAGAGGGAAAAAAAAGAAAATGAGTTAGAGGGAAGAAAGATGTTGGAACAATCTATCAGCAAGCCATATTTCATGACACAAATTTTAAATATTTTGTCCTTCAGGACAAGAATCCTTGTTTACAGTCTTGATAAAGCGTGCTGTTGTCCATTTCTCTCCCTTTGCACACATTTAAACTGCCACTGAACTCAGCCTTGGCTATCGATTTGAATCCTTTCAGCTTGGAAAAGTTGCATGGAATGTTCCCTCCTCTGATCTCTTTAGTCAGCCTCTTCAGTGGTGGGTCCAGGAGAAGCGCCTCAAGATGGGGCTGCTCGACCATCTTGGTAGACCCACCAGGTGGGCCTCCTGACATTCCCCCTGCAGTCAGCTACTATCCCTTGACTTCTGAAACAGGCCTATTCACTGAATGGGTGTTGCCTCACTCAAAGTAAGAACCTGAAAAGACCTTAACTTAAAAGGGCCAGGGTCTCCCACTGCATCCTGGGCCATCTCCAGTTGTCCTGATAAACATCTGGCCACTGGAGGAGAAAATGAGGCTGGTGACCTTGCACAGCCCTCCCTCACTCAAAACAAAGTCAATTGCAAGTCAAGTCATCATCTCACTGATGTCATGGTCCCCTTTGAGAATGAAGGACAAACAAAATCTGTGAGCTGAGGAATAATCGAGTTGCTCACCTGCTTTAATTCTTGCTTCTTGGAGTTTGGTTTCAAGCCAATTTATTAGTTTGTTAGACAGGTATCCCTTCTACATCATGACTTTCCCCATCATGTTTTCGAGATATTGTGGGTTGGCATAAGAAATTAAATGGGAATTTTGGAAGAGTTTTGTAGAAGCCGCGGATGACATGTGAAGGCCAATTGACAACACAGAAAAAGTTTGGAAACTCAGAGATTTATATAATATATGTATAGCATTGTATAATACCAACATATTTTATCTTTTAATGCTATAATAATTCAGACTTCTCTGGTATGAAGAGAGGACCAAAAAATTCACATAGATTTTCCAGATCATGGGTACACTGCACCCTTAACCCCCATGATGTGGAAGGGATAGCTGTATTTGTCAAGGACTTTCTGTTTATCTTTATCACCAATTTTGCCTTGGAGTTTCTCATCTTCCACTATAGCCTTCATGTTGAAAGTATAACATTCAAATAAGCTCTTGGAAGACATCTTGCCTCTTTGCTTCTCATCTTCAGCCTTGTAGCACTGTTGTTTTGGTGACCTTTGTCATTGGTGATGGCGATCTCATTTTTCCTTGTCCTTGCTCTTATCCACAACATAGTGGGTGCCATTTGCATCGATGTCAAAGGTCACTTCAATCTAAGGGACATCCCTGGGGGCAACGAGGATTCCTGTGAGCTCAAACTTGCCAAGCTCTGGGCCCATGTGGAGATTTCACAGAGGAAACACTGGGTGGGGGCATGTAAGTGAAAGAGGAAAGTACTTTTTTTTCTTCCTTTTTTCTTTTTCTTTTTTCTTTTTTTTTTTTGCTTTTTGGTGAGGCAATTGGGGTTAAGTGACTTGCCCAGGGTCACACAGCTAGTAAGTGTCAAGTGTCTGAGGCCAGATTTGAACTCAGATCCTCCTGACTCCAAGGCCAGAGCTTTATCTACTATGTCACCTAGCTGCTCCAGAAAGTACTCTTTTAGAGTGGCCCCCAGGACTAGCTCAGAGCTTGGAGGGCCCTAAACACAAAGGTTACATGTGTTTTTGTACCATCCTATATGGGCTTTCAAATAGCCTCCACAAAGAAAGCTTCATAACTAGTATTAACATCTAGAGAATTTTGGAAGGCTATTTGTTCCAAATTCAGTTGCACGTGAACTTGGGATGGCCTCACTCAATTGTCCGATACTTGGCCTGTTACTGTAAAAGGATCTGCAGTTTGTTTTTCATGACATTGTTATGTTAGATGGAAATTATGTCCCCAAGGCCCTTGTGTCTCCCAACTATTTCCTTTCCTCCCTTACTAAGAAAATAATCAAATAAACAAACCCTGCATGCATTTGAAAATCAGTCTTTGAAAAGAAGAAGCAAAATTAAGGGTAAGAAAATCCTCTCTTTTATAAATCCCAGGCTGGATTGGAAATGTAAATGGACATATCTGATTCTTTGTTCAAACCTTACTTGAGTCAACACGATGTAGTGGAAATTGGAGTGGGCTTGGCTCTCATACTTGCTCTCTGTGTGACCTTGGGCAAATCACCTGACCTTTATGTGCCTCAGTTTCCCCATCTGCAAATGTAGGGGTTGGATTAGATGGCTTCTGAAGTCCCTTCCAGCTCTAGATCTATGATTCTGAGTCCCTTCCCCTCCAGGGGCCTCAGTTTCCCCCTCTTAAAATGAGGTGTTGAATTACGTGGCCTCTGAGGTCGTGTCCAGCTCTGAATCTGTGAGCCTATGATTCTGTGTCCTGGACCAAACTATGAAGACCTATGTGATTTAGCATGTAGGCTCCTTGAAGGCAGGCACTGTTTTCTCTTTTGTCTTTGTCTCTCACTTCTAGCATAGTGCCAGGCATGCACATAGTAGGTGCTTAATAGATATTGGTTAAATTTCTTCTTGAGTTGGGTCCCTTGGGTGACCTGAGCCTAGTCAGGCAGAAAGTACCTGTCCCGTCCACAGCCTGGGCTCTTGCCAGGTGGTGGGCAGTGGACAGGAATGTGGAGGGCAGCTGATCTAGCCGCATTGTCTGGGCACAGCTGAGATGCTTCTTGGAGCCCCTTCCCAGGGGGTCACCACCCATATGCTGATCGTGGGGATGTTGGGATGAGCAGACCTGGCCTCAGGGCAAGATGCTTCCTGTCTCTGAATCACATGGAAAAAGGAGGATAAGAAATACATTCCATATCTCATATGTTGTTCCAGGGAAAGTTCTTTATAAAGCCTCAGATGCTACAGAAATGTGGCCTGGAGGGACAAGAGGCAGCGATGATGTGTGTGTGGTGGCTCTGAAATCAACCAGATGGCACCTTGGGCAAATCATTTCCCATCTCTGTGCCTCAGTTTCCACATCTGTAAAGTGAGGGCAGGAGGAGGGGAACTGAGAATCCCCACCCTACCTCCCTCTTATGGCTGGTTTGGGAAATCACATGGGAAACTGTCCCAGGGCAAGAAGTAGAAAGGGCTGTACTTAGGGCTTGGCCTCCCCCAAGGAAGAATGCAGGTGGTCCAGAGGCAGAGCCTTGGCTGGATCAAGATGGTAGGGAGGGAGTAGATATGTACAATCTCCCACCCAAGGAAGGTCCAAGAGGGGAGCTTGAGAATGGGAGTGGTGAGCAGACCATAATCTTTATATAGGCTAGTAGACAGGGCACTGGACCTGGGATCAGGAAGATCTGGATTCAGATCCTATCTCAGACAGTTACTATTTGTCTGACCCTGGGTAACTTAATTTTACTGTACCTCAGTTTCCCCATTTGTAAAATGAGGAGGTTTGACTAGATGGCTTCTGAGATCTCTTCCAATTAGAAATCTATGATCCTCTTGAAAGAGAAAACATCTCAGGCTAGTACAGACACGGGAGGGGAGGGGACACTGGAGGGACTTCATGAGGCCTGTAAGGATGCTTCCTTCTCTTCCACATGCTGGGGTTGAGACCATCTCACCTCTGGCATCTGTTCAGCCAGAGTTCATGGACAGGTAAATTGTGGCTACTGACACCTGGAGTTGAGTGTCCCCCACCCCCCACCATCTCCACAATGGGAACTCAGGATCAAGTCTGTATATAGACAGGCATGGCAATGGATGGAGAATAACCAAGCTTTAGCTTCCTGCACCTAATCCCAGATTGGCTCCACGTGCCTTATTAGAATAATTATTTCAAATAGGAAACCTTTGTCCCACATCCTCCCTTCCTCCCTCTCACAAGAAAGCTGTCAGCAAAGAGCTCTCTCCCCCAATTCTCTTGCCTTCCACTTACTTTTCAACCCTTGCAATCTGGCTTCTAACTTTACCCCTTAAGTGAACGGATCTCTTCCTTGCTAAACCTCATTGGCTCTTCCCAGTCCTCATCCTCTTGACCTCTCTGCAGCTTTTGTCAATGTGGGCCCCACCCCTCCCTCCCCCCTTCTGGCCTCTCCTGTTTTCACAGTGCTGCTATCTCCTCCTCCCCCCTTCCCTTTCCTAGTCTCCTTTGCTGGATCTTTACCATAACAGCTAAGATTTCTCTAGAGTTGGAAGGTTTACATAGTGATTTCAATGCTATCTTGTTTGATCCTCACTATGTGAAGTGGTATTATTCCCATTTTGCGGGTTTTTGTTTTTGTTTTTTTTGGTGAGGCAATTGGGGTTAAATGATTTGCCCAGGGTCACATAGTAAGTGTCAAGTGTCCGAGGCAGGATTTGAACTCAGGCCCTCCTGACTCTAAAGATGGAGTTCTACCCACTGTGCCACCTAGTACTGTCCCCATTTTACAGATGAAGAAACAGGATATTAAGTGACCACCCAGCTGTTAAGTATCTGATGCAGGATTCAAACAGAGGTATTTCGGACTCCAAGTCCAGTTCTCTATCCACTATCCCATTTCCTAACTGAGGCTGCACCCCAGGGATCTGTCCTGGGCCCTCTTCTCTTCAGTCTCTATACCTTCTGCCTTGAGAATCTCATCAGTTCCCATGGGTCCATTGATCGTGCCTACTCAGCCCTCCCTCAATTAAATCCAATTCACTTGCATGTCATGGCATCACCTCCCTGATGTCATGGTCCCCTTCAAGCATGAAGGACAAACAACAATAAAAACAACAGTAACCTACTCAGATGACTCCCAGATCTATGTATCCTGCCCTGACCTCTCTCTTGAGCTCCAATCTCACCCCAGACTGGAGTTACCAAGTGCCTGCTGGGTATCTCCAGTTGCACGTCTCTGAGGCATTTCAAACTCACACATCCCAAATAGAACTTTCCTCCTTTAAATCTTCCAGAACTTAAAAATTTAAAAATAAACGTTAAAAAACTTTACATGTAATATTGGTGACAAAACAATAATTTTTTTAAAAAGTCTTCCAAACTTCCTTATTTTTATCGAGGAAATTTGAGGAGGTTATTAAAACATTATCCTTTGACCCTTTTCTCTCCCAAATCCAGTTAGTTGCCAAACCTGTCGATTTGACTCCCACAGCACTTTTCAAGACTGACCCCTTCTCTCCATTCACATGGCCACCATCCCCTGTCCAGGCTCTCATCACCTCTCACTCAACTATTGCTGTAGCCCCCTCATGCTTCTCTTCTTCCTGATTGTCCTTGACTTCCATTCCAAATCAGCTATTTTCTCCTGTTTCTTTGATGAGACCTACCCCCATGGATTCCAAGTTTTCTAGTCTGCTAATTATTTCTATTGTGTAGGTCATAAATTCGACTTTCACAATTCTTATTTCTCTTGTAAACCAGTCAGGAACATGCCATTGTGGTTCTTTGCTCTCTTGGGAATCCACAGGGTTTTCTTGCCTTACCTAGTGTTGATTGACTTTCTTTTGTTTTACGAAATGAATTCCTAGCTGCCTGAGGTCCATATTTCCTTCTGCTTTTTGGTTTTTCTGGTTACGTTCAAGGTCTTTAATTCTGTTTTCTTCCTCGTAGATCTTTGGTAATTTCAGTCTTTTTTCACCCTTGTTTTCCCCTGACTCCCTCCCCTTTGCTGATAGTTTCCCTAAGGGCTGGATATCAGATTATTTTTGCCTCCTCCCATGCTGGGCAATTCACAGTTGACCAACCTCAGCTTCTGCCCCAGATAACTTTGAGGGAGATAGCTGGATGCTGGGCTCTTTCCCTCAGGCTTAGTGGAGGCAACAGAGATACATGTGTTGTGCTCCAGTTCCCTCTGCCCCTCTGTTCTCTGGCCAAGCTCTGCTGTGGCACAAAGAGATGCCATGCTGCACTCACAGGCTGAGTAAATGCTTTCCCCTTGGATCTCTTCAGAACTAGGAGGCCAAATCAGGGGTGGGTTGGCCTGTACAGCCCCACTGCCAGGACCATGGTGGGCTATGGAGGAAAGGGTGTTGAGTGAGTTCAGAAGGGGTTAGGGATTCACCTTCTCTGCTCTTCATCAAGTTTGTACTTTGTTTGGGGTCTTGGTGTCCTAGACCGTGGAAACAGCTGAAATTGCTCTCTTTCTTGTGCATAATTCCAATTTTGGAGCAGTTGTGAGGAGTGGAGAAAATGTCTAGTCCTACATCTTATTGGTCACATCTGCAGCCTCCTAATTGGATCTCAGCTTCCGGTGTCTCTCTTTTCCCCAGTCCATCACAACGCTCCACAGAGCTGCCAAACCAATCTTCCTAAAGCCCAAGTTCCCTGCTCAAGAAGCTTCTGTGGCTTCCTATTACTTCTAGAATCAAATAGAATCAAAATTACTTCTAGAATTCTCAATGTGATGTTTAAAGCCCTTCACAGCCTTCCTCCAGCAGGCTTTCAAAGATTATTTCCCATCCTTCCCTTTCACACATTCTGTATTCTAACTTAACTGACCCATTGTTCTCCTCCAAACTCAGCATTCCATCCCCCATCTTCATGCCTTTGAACAGGCTTTCCCCACCATGGCTGGAGTATCCCCTTTACCTCCACCTGTTAGAATCTTTAGCTTCCTTGAAGGTTCAACTCATCCGTTGCCGCCTACAGGAAGCTTTTCCTGATCTCTGCCCCCTCCCCACGCGTCAGTTGTTTGAGCTGTCTCCCTCCTCTGAGACATTGTGTTTAATTCTCTGTTTAAATGTGTCATCCCCAGTAGAACATAAGTTTCTTGAGGTAGGGACTTTTCATCTTATTTTTCTCTTTCCAGTGCCTTGTACGTAGTAGATATTCAATACTTAGATTTTCTTGCTGGATTGGATTGGACACCACCAACAGATCCATAACAGTAAATTCTGCCACCTCACCCTTGGCCCTTCAAACCCCTGTCCCCAGGTCTCTGCCTCCTTGTCCCCCACCTTCCAAAGGAGAGGAGGTCATCTCTTTTTTCAGAGTTTATATAAGGTTTTATTTTCAATGTAAAGCATTTACTGGTATAGAATGGAGTCTGTTCTTCAGTGGGGAACAATAAGGCCCCACATATCTCCAAGGAAAAAAGGTAGGGAAAATCTAGTGCAATAAAACCTGGGTGAATGGAACTTTGCAGAGAAGAGGGTGTTCTGGTTAATTCACATTTACCTAGAAAAACCTCATTTATTTTAACCTGTTAATGAAAATCTCTGTAAAAATGAATGCATTCCTGATTTCCTGCTCTAGGAAGTATAGTAGACTGAACATAATTTATACTCGCTTTGGTGGTTCAGTCTTTGATATTACAGCGTCATTATTTTGAATATCAGTTAACATAAGATCATAAAATTAGGTCTGGAAGGTACTCTGGAAACCAGCTAGTTCAACTCCATTTTGTAGATGAGAAAACCAAGGTCCATCAGAGATTAAGTGACTTGCTCAAGGTCACACAGGCAGTAAATAGCAGAGATAGGATATGAACACAGTTCCTCTGACTCCCAGTCCAGTACTCATTCCTCTGTATCATGCTATCTCCATTAAGATTGTATGATACAAAAAAGAGTCACAGATTCTGAATTTAAATTCAGGTTCTATCGTTGACTTGGACAAAGGAGTCCATCTTTTCTAACTTTTGCCCCCATGTGCAAGATTCCTAGTTATAGCTCTGACTACTAATATTTCCTCTATTGTACTTGTGCGTGTGGGAGTCTGCAGGCCCCATTGATTGAAAGATAGCCTGAGATGGGCCAGGGACCCACACAAAACAGTCCCGGAGCTTCCTGGCCCATTGCTAAAGTTGCTTCTATGGCAAAAAGGTTGGAGAGACCATTTTTATGTGACTCTTCTGCCATCTGGTGGTTGGTAGTGTTTCTACAATCTGAGTTTCAGGCATCTGCCCTGGGCTTTCTCACCCTCAAAGCACCAAGTCATTTTTCTAATTCACAGAATAAAAAATGAAAGGAGGGGACATAAACAAAAACAAATCTTGTTACCTTCTTTATATATATGTTTATTATATAGTACCTTGTTTATATATATATATATATATATTGCATATTTACATATTTCTTTAAAAGCAAACTGTTTGACCTATAAATTCAGTTTTTTTATACAATCCTCTTTTCTATTCTTTGGATATTGAAATGTTTGCAGATGTTCATGACTACTAAGTTTACAATAAAAGAAGAAATGTTTTTCAAATATTGTTTTTTCCCTCCCTCTTCTCTTTCTCCTTCTTCCTCTCTTTTTTCCCTCTTTTCTCTCTCTGCTCTTTGTTTACTTCTCACCCTTCACCTCTTCTCCCACCCTGAAATGAGCAACCATTTCTTGATTAACTCTCCAGGGAGGGCACATTTCAGCAAATGCCCTGGCCTGGGCCCAACTGGGGCCCTCATTGGCCAGTCAGTCCTCCATTACCTTTATCCCTGGGACTAGGAGTAATTGAAAGGCAAAGAACTTAATCAGATGGAGCCTGAGGGAGGGTCTGGGTAATAAGAGCAGCCTCAAAAGGTCAATGTGGACTTTGCCCTCTAGGGTGTGAGCCATGAAACAGTCCTATTTTAAAACCTCTTTCAATAAACATTTTTATTTTTCAATATCCTTGATAGGCAGTGCTGTGTAGTGGACAAGAGAGTAAGGTCTAGAGCAAGAGTTTGTAACTTTAGGTCCTTGAACTTGCTTTGTAAGATGTTTTGATAACTAGTTCAACATAATTGGTTTCCTTTGTAACCTTTTGTCTTATTTTTGGCACTTTAAAGCATTATTCTGAGAAGAGATCCATGCAGGGGTGGGGAACCTTCCGCCCCGAGGCCTGAATGGGCTGCACCAGATGGACTGCCAAAGGCACAGACTGACAGCCAGGAAGATCTGGGTTCTAATTCTACCTCTGATGCATACTGGCTATGTGACTGACTATTCATTGAGGTTCTGACCTACACTGGCTGAGGGAGTTCCCTCTATTGACCTGGGGCAAGTCAATTCACCTCTTTCAGCCTCAGTTTCCTCATGTGTGAAATGGGTGGGTTGGACTAGGTGACCTCTAAGGACCCTTCCAGATCTAAATGTAGGCTCTTATGTGTGACTTCACAGCCCTGAACCTCAGTTTCCCCCTTTGCAAAGGGACAGGGTTGGACTAGATGGTTTCTATAATCTCTTCTAGCTCTAAATCCTAAGATCTGAGCTCTTTCCTTCCTTTCCCATCTCCTCTTCATCTCTCATCTCATTATCCCTCTTTCCTTTTACTTCTTCTTATTTGATTACAGTCAGAGCTTAGAGCTTGAAGGGACCTTAGAGGTCATCAGGTCCAATCCCCTAACTTTACAGATGAGGAAACTGAGGCACTCATAAGTTAAGTGACTTGCCAAGGATCACCGAGTATCTTCTTCCTGATCTTCCTGACTCCATTATACCACTCTGTCTCTTCTCCCTTTCTTCTTCTCTCTCCTCCTTTCCTTCCTCCTCTCTCTTCTTCTCGTCCTCTCCTTTCCCTCTCCCTATCATCTCTTTCTCTCTCTCCTCTTTCTCCATCTTTCTCTTTCCTCCCTTCTCTCTAACCGCATCTTTCCCTCTTTTCCTTCTTTCCCTCTTGTCCCATCCCCCTTTTGTTCCTGTGATTCTAGAATGTTGCTGCTGGCATTGTACCGAGGAGGCAGCTAGGCGGCACAGCGGACAGAGTGCTGACCTTGCAGTCCCAGGAAGACCTGAATTCAAATATGGTCTCAGCTGCTCCCTAGCTATGTGACCCTGGGCAAGTCACTTCACCTCTCTCTGCCTCAGTCTCCTCTTCTGTAAAATGGGGATAAGAGTAACACCTGCCTTCCAGGGTTGATGTGAGGATTAAATGAGATCAACATTTGTACTAGAGTACTAGAAAACTTGGTCCAACTAGAAAACTGTTAGACTAATTATCCTTAGAAGATGCAGCTGAAGGGAGCAGCTAGGTGGTGCTGCAGTGGATAGAGCACTGGCCTGAAGTCAGGAGGACCTGAGTTCAAATCCGACCTCAGACCAAGCATTTGATATTTATTAGCTGTGTGACCCTGGGCAAGTCACTTAACCCCAATTACGTTAAAAAAAAAAAAGAAGATGCCTCTGAGGGTCAGGGAGGGCAAAGTGACCTGCCTTTGGCTGCACACTGATCTGATGGCTCCAGCCCAGGAGGGATTGGCCATCATTCTCCTGACTCCTGCTCTACAGGCCTTTTCTTGCTCTAAACCTAGCTCCCTTATCCACTACACTGCACTGCCTATCAAAGATATTGAAAAATAAAAAAAAAGTTATTTATTGAAAGAGGTTTTAAAATAGGACTGTTTCATGGCTCACATCCACATTGATCGCTCTTCTGACTTGGACCCTCCCTCAGGCTCCATCTGATTAAGTTCTATACCTTTCAATTACTCATAGCCCCAGGTCTGTCATGATTCCACCACCTCCCATCAACTCTGAGCCTGAGTCCTCACAGAGCTGCCTCAGCTCAATGACTAATAACTTTCGTTCAGAGAAGCTTTGGAAGACAGAACTATCTAGCTCAGGGAGGTTATACTCTGTATCCTACGTGTCGCCCTCCATGAACAACACATCCTTTCTCACGAACAGAAGGTCGTGCTAAGACTGAAGAAGGCCTGTGGGAAGAAAGAAGCTGCTAGAGCTGCCATGGATGACCACCAAACACCCACATGGTTACTGATGATGATACGTATCAACGATGAATAAAAAAAGGCCTCAATCCAATTGTTTTCTTTGACTTTGTGTCACCTGAGGGTTCTAGGCAGCAAGTGGTAGGGAGGGGGAAGAAGAGGAGAAAGGGAGGGGGAGAGAGGTACAGAGAGCTGGGGGGATGGGGTAAAGAACATGTTTCTCAAATCCTTCTGCCATCTTGGCTCCCCTTCCATAAAGTTGGGATGAGTATCTTGGGCAAGCTTGGAGCAAGGACATACTTGGGTGTGTTTGAGGGCTCCCTTAAGGATTGGCAAGAGGGTGGAAATGTGCCCGGGAGAAGTTGGTGACACATTATGGAGCAGGGGTTGTTTCTGAGGTAGTGAGTTCTCTGTCACTGGATGGCACCTGGGCAGGGATGGTATAGAAGGGATTCCTTTTGGTCTCCAGGATGAGGAATCAGGAAATCTTTTTGTGTGTGTGTGTGTGTGTGTGTGTGTGTGTGTGTCCCAGGCCCCTTTGGCATAGTCTGGGGAAGCCCAGGGACCCCTTCTCAGAATCACATATTTATTTACCTATTTATTTATTTATTTATTTTTATTTTTAGGCAATTGGGGTTAAGTGACTTGCCCAAGGTCACACAGCTAGTGTGAAGTGTTTGGTCTGAGGCCGGATTTGAACTCAGGTCCTTCTGACTTCAGGGCTGGTACTCTATCCACTGCAGTGCCACTTAGGTGCCCCTAGAATCACATTTTTAAACATATTGAATAAAATACATAGAATTACAAAGGAAAATAACTATATTGAAATACAATGATCAAAATCTAAACAAATACAAGTTTGCAGCCTCCAACTTAAGAGCTCCTGGCCTGGATGGTCTCAATGCCAAAATTCCAGAATTCTGGTAACATAGCCAGTTAACTGCCAAGTACAGAGCAGAATGAAGCCAGGCCCTCTGACTTCAGGCTGGGTGTTCTACTGCCTCCACCAGGCTCTTCCCACCCTAGCTCTAAATCCCAAGACATTAAAGACATCCCCTCCCAAAAGCCACAGGGAAGGTAGACTCTCTCATTCCCAGGCTCTCCCCCTCCTCAGCCCTCTCACAGAAAGACCCCGCTTTCCTGGATACTGTTTCCAAATCAGAGGGACCTGGAGGCCATCTGCTCCAACTCTCTTGCTTTACAAATAAGTAAACTGAGGTCCAGAAAGAAGTGATTCGCCCAAGTTGGAGCCAGGATTTGAACCCAGGTCCGCCATGTGGTTGTCACCATATTAAAAAAGAATGATAGACCTCCCCCTGACCCTGAAATCTGTCCACACGTGGACTCCAAGTTAAGAACCCCTGATCTAGGCCTGCCCCTTTGCTGATGGGGAAACTGAGGCCCAGAGATAGAGAAGCTTTAGAATATCAAGCTGAAGGTGACCTTAGAGATCTAGTCCGACCTCTCTGGTTTTACAGATAGGGATACCGAGGCCCAAATGCCAAAGTGACTAGCCAAAGACAAATTACCTACATCCCCAGCTGTGTGCAAGGTATAATCAGGAATGTATGAGGGTGTAGTGTTGGAAGCTTGGGACTTAATCAGAGAAAAGAGACCAGGTGTTAAATGAATTCCGAAGCTGAGGCCACACGGGGTGATGTCTTTTAGATTTATTCAAGGGGCTAAGTCCTATTCATTAGAAAGGGACCACCAGGAATGCCTTACCCTGAGTATTTCCAATTCATTTAACACCTGGCCTGTTTTCTCTAATGAGGCCAGGTGATGGCCTAATCATGACAGATGCAAGATTGAGAGATAACCAGGTTCCCTGGACCCCTGGGGAGACAGGAGAGCTAGAGGATGCCCCTGCCCCCCCCCCCCCCCCCCCGCCCTGTCACGGCTTATGGGAGTACACGGAAAAGAGGCTTGCAAGGGGATGCAACATGCATCACTGGAGGAGGTCTCCATGGTGGGACCACAGACACACCAAGAAACCTTTAAATGTATGCTTCAAATAAGGGTCTTTTGAAAGCCTTTCCCATCCCCAGGGTAAGCTTCATCATCTACATTTATATAGAGCTTTAAGGAACTCTGTGAGGGACAGGATAAGGAGCCCCATTTTGCAGAAGAGGAATTAATGAAAGGACTTTTCCAAGGTCAGGCAGCTGTTTTGCCAGAGCTAGGCCTAGGCTTGTTAGAGCTTTCAATGGTAATTCACTGAAGCAGCCTTCTCCCCACCCCTCCCCCCAGGTTCTAGGTCATGGGCTCCATTGCGATATGGAGCCCCGTGAAATAATTGAGGCCTTGCTCTCATTGGCTGTGCAGGCCTTATAGTTAGTTGTGAGGGTTCCCAGTGGTCCATCCAACAGAGGGCTACCACAGAGACTTCTGGAGTGATTTGGGCCGGCCACACTAACCAGTCTGGTTCTCTCTGAAGAGATGGGTCGAAGCCGGAAAGCAGCCAGGCCACCCCGTCAGGTTACCTCTGGGAAGCCCATCAAGAGCCTGCACTGGGTAGATCGCATCAACCCCAGAGAAGCCAAAGAAGGCAGGTCCAAGAAGAGTCCTCTGGTCGATTCCAAAGCACCCCAGAGACTCCCTCCCTGGGTCCCATCAGGGCGTTCCACCAGCACGTGCGGCTCCTTCTTCCTGGAGATTGCTGATCCCATGGTCAAAAACATGTTCCAGCCTTCAGAATTGAGTCTCAGTAATGTCATTTCATCAATCACCAGGAGACAGTGGCAAGGCAAGGAGGTATGGTCGCAGCTGCAGCCTTTCTGGCGAGGCTTTGGTCCCATTGACACCCAGCCTGAAGCTTGTAGCCAGCTGACTCGTACTTTTCAAAGAAGGGAAGCAAGGCCCCGTCCCCCCAACTGGGGAAGATGGCCCTCCTTGTTCTTCCGGTCACCGTTCAGGGATGGCATGGCCACATTGGGCGGCAGGGTGCGTTTCTAATGCCAGAGGACCACGATGAAGGGGAGAAGGAGGAAGCAACTTAAGGCCATAGTGAGACCTTGTCTCCCACCATGCTAACTGTTGTTGAATAAACCAGATTGCCTTTAGACAAGTTATTTCCTGGATTTTGTGGCTTGGGAGGGCTTGGGCAGGTGGGAGGGGGATGGTAAAACTGAAGCTGCAGCACGTTCCTGACACGTTTGAGTCCTTGTCTCCCAGGGTCCTGGGTTTGGAAGGGCTGGGTTGAGAGTGGGGCCATCCCCCTAGAGGGGTGCTGGGGTGGGGAGGAGGCTTGAGTTCTGCTGAATCCAAGGGACTGTTATGGGAGGGTGGTACAGTGGATAGTGCTAGACTTGGAGACAGAGGCCTTGAGCCATCATGAATTTTGCCCCTGTTGCTTACTGCCTGTGGCAAATCATTTCACTTTTGGGGACTTCCCTTTCTCCCTCCATAAAATGAGGACATTGAAGTAGAGGTCTGGAGTCTGGAGTCAGAGGACCCTAGTTGCAACCCTAACCCCTGGTACCACCTTTGTGACCTTGGATAAGTCACTTGATCTTTCTGGGCCTCAGTTTTGTCAGCTATAAAATGGGAAGGAAGTTGCTCCTGAAGATCCTTCTGGGTCCAGATCTTTGATCCTATCATCTCTAAGGTAATAAGATGGTAGAAGAACAGAGGTGAAAGGAACCTCAAAGATCATCTAGTCTAACTCATTTTACACATGGCGAAAAGGGATCTAGGGCTAGAAGGAACCCCAGAGGTCAGCTGATGCAATCTTCCCATTTTACAGATGAGGAATCTGAGGCTCAGAGAGTTTCAGTGATTTATCCAAGGTCCCACACAGGTACTAAGCAACCGACAGGGTCTTTGCTCTACCTGGAGTCATCCTGTGCTACCCAGCCCCCTTTTCTCTCTGCCCCTCTCCCACATATCTTAGCAGATGACCTGTTGGCCTTCTTAGAGACGGGAAACCTGGAGACATTCCTTGGCTAGCAGCTTTCCTCTATAAGGCCCGAGAAGAGACTGTATTAGGTAAACTGAGTCATCCCCCCCCCAAGAAAATTAGGAAGTCCTCTGGAGCTGGGTAAACCTCCCATCCAATAACCACAGCAGCCCCTGTGAGAGACCCATGGCCAAAAACAGTGGTCCCTTGCCTGGAAGGTGTGGGGGAGGGGGTCCCCCCAGGTCCCCCCCCCAGGTCCCCCCTGGGCCCTAGGGGCTCCATCAACCCTGAGGCCCAGTCTGAGAGCTGAGGCCTGCTAACTGGGGCCTTTCAGAGGAGAGAAGCCAACAGAGGGCACTTCTGCCACTAGGGGGCTCTGTGCCCACTGTTATTGAGGTATCCACCAAAAACTTTAATGCCCTCGCTCTTTTGGGCCATCCCAAAGAAGGCCCCTAAAACCTTCAGTCTCCTTGCTCCATCTTCCCATGGGGCTCCTGGTTGGGAGAAGGTCTTCCACAGGACCTAGTGGGATGATAGGAGCCCCTGATACTGCGAGGGGACCCCCGAGGGCCTGTGCCCAGGCCAATGAGCATTTAGACCTGAAGTCAGAGGCTCTGGGTCTGAATCCCAGCACTCTCACATATGAAAGTTATTTGGGTGGTGTCCTGGGAAAGCCCATCTCCAGGCCCCTGGGGGTTTTCCTAGGTGTCTGTCTCTAACATTAAAGCATCTAAGGATACCAGAGCTGTATGAAACCTTAGAGATGATCTATCCAAGCTTACCCAGAGAAAAGACAAGTGGCTTGCCCAGGGCCTCCTACTATAGCTATGGAACTTGAATTGGGTAGAAAGTGCTCAGGAGAGGGAAAGCAATGACCTGAGACATTCTCAGATCCCCAGCAGGGATTTTCAGGCTGGTGAAGGCATCATGGGAAAAAAAAAAGTGTACTGGAGCTGGGCCTGGAGGAAGAAGGGAAAGAGAGTCAGTGGCTTTGGGTTCAAATCTTGCCTTTGCTGATTCCTTTCCATGTGACCTGAGGTAAGTCAGTCCTTCTCCAGACCTCAGTTTCCTCCTGCACATCTTGAAGACTCGTTCCAACTCTAAAGTTAGGGCCCCATGTCAATAGGCAGAGCACAGCAGAGCCCAGAAAATGCAGAGATGATTTCTCAGGCCTTGGGGGTCCTCATTATAGCAGTTGGAGAGGAGGAGGAGGAAGAGGAAGGGGGACACAGGCTGTGGCCAAGAACTTGTCCCGGGAGTCTGAAGGGGGGAGATCAGTGAAGGCTCAGTCAGAGACAGACAGAAACAAGAGATGAACAAAGTCAAGGGTAAGACGTTCCAAGCTGGGGGACTTCTCAGACACACGTGGTGGGATCTGGGGCTGAGGGTGCAGCAAATACCTTATTTCACACTGGTAACGAGTCCTGTGATAGGCTGCCCAACCCCACCTTCCAAAAGGGGCATCAGAGCCAGAAGGGATATGATCTTAGAGGTCACTTCGTCTGGTGCTCTCAGGGTCTCAGCAACTGTCCCTAGCCCACAGGGGCAGGGCCAGAGCTTTGTCAGAAACTACAAATTAAGGCTCAGAGATCAAGTAACAGAACATCACAGACTCCTGTGGATGAGAGAGACACAGATAGTGACAGAGCTGGGAACAACCTAAGGTCATCTAATCCAAACCTCCTCTTTGTACAGCTGGGGAAACTGAGGCCCAGAATAGGCACTGACTTGCCCAAGGTCACATACTGACAGTGGTAGCAGAGTTAGGATTCATACCCAAGGCCCTGGATTCCCAGAGTGGGGTCCTTTGCAAGATCCCAGGGGCAAGTTTATGGAGGAAGAAGGCCCTGAACTGAGCCTTTAAAGATGAGAATTCGGTAGGTGGAGATTAGGTTCTTGGGGAAGATGTTGTGATTTCTCATCTCCCACTGCAAGTTTTAGAGAATGTCAAAACAGGCAGGAAACTTAGGGGATCACCTTGTCTAACCCTCAAGGCCCAAAGCATGGGAGAGACTAGGCCAAGAATCTTAGAACTAGAACTGGAAGGAAACTCAGAGCAACCTTCCCTGAGGTCGTTTCTAAGGGCCAAGCTTGCACTGAAGCCAGCTTCTGGCCTGACTCTGGGCCTCCATAGGCCCATAGCCTCCCTCATCTCAGCACTGGGCAATCAAGCCAGACAATGACTCTCACCCTACTTAGGAAAGCAGGGAGAGCTGGGAAGGGCATCTCATTCATGTCCATGTGCACCCTAGGGGAGCAGCATGGGAGGAGTCGGATGGAGTAAGTAGAAAGAACCCTAGATTTCAAATGTGACAGTTCCAGTTCTGGTCCCAGCTAGGTCATTCTTTCTGTTACTCTGGGACAGTCCATTCCTTGTCTGGGTCTCGGTTTCCTCCTCTATAAAAAGGGGAGGTTGGAGAGATGAGTTCTGAGGGTGCTCTGAGCCCTTCCCCATGCTTTCTGTCATCCCTGGCACAGTGGAGAGAACCCGGGACCTGGCATCTGGAAGACCTGAGGTCAGATCAGGCTTCACAAACCAGCTGTGTGACCCTGGGCAAGTAGAGCTATCTGAGCTGCATCAGCTGTGTAATCACTGCTTGCCTCAGTTTCCTCAACTGTAAAGTGGGGGGGTATAATAATAGCATCTATCTCCCAGGGTTGTTGTGGTGCTCAAATGAGATAATGTTTGGAAAGTGCTTAGCATAGGGCCTGAAACATAATAGGTACTTAATAAATATTTCCTTCTTTCCCTCCTTTCCTCCCTCCCTCCCTCCCTCCCTTCCTTCCTTCCTTCCTCCCTCCCTTCCTTCCTCCCTCCCTTCTTTCCTCCCTCCCTCCCTCCCTTCCTCCCTTCCTTCCTTCCTCCCTCCCTCCTTTCCTTCCTTCCTTCCTTCCTTCCTTCCTTCCTTCCTTCCTTCCTTTCCTTCCTTCCCTCCTTCCTTTCCTCCCTCCTTCCTTCCTTCCTTCCTTCCTTCCTTCCTTCCTTCCTTCCTTTCCTTCCTTCCCTCCTTCCTTTCCTACCTTCCTTCCTTCCTTCCTTCCTTCCTTCCTTCCTTCCTTCCTTCCTTCCTTCCTTCCTTTCCTCCCTCCTTCCTTTCCTACCTTCCTTCCTTCCTTCCTTCCTTCCTTCCTTCCTTCCTTCCTTCCTTCCTTCCTCCCTCCCTCTCTCCTTCCTTCCTTCCTTCCTTCCTTCCTTCCTTCCTTCCTTCCTCCCTCCCTCCCTCCCTCCCTTCCTTCCTCCCTCCCTCCCTCCCAGACTGGGCTCCAGTACCACTCTCTGCAGCAGGATGCCTTTCTGGGCCCTCTGGTTTGTTTTTGCCTTCCCTCTGAGCTTACCTTTCTTCTACTCCATATATACCTTGCACACACCTGCTGATGAGCATGTCACCTCCTCAGTTAGACTGGGAGCTGCATGAGGGCAGGGCCTGGGTTTCTGCCTTTCTTTGGCTCCCCAGTGCTGAGCAGAGTCCCTGGCACTTAGCAAACACCTGTTCACTGGCCTCTGAGGTCCCTTCCAGCTCTAGCTCTCTGATTCTATGGGACTTTAGGCAAATCCCTTCCCCTCCCTGGGCCTCAGTTTACCCCTCTGTAAAAATGAGGAGACTGAACCATGGGGCCTCTAAGCCCCTTTTAGCTCTGAATACTATTAAATGAAGTAAGTTCTCAGCTCAATACTGATTACCGGCTTGACCTGGCCAAGTCACTTCTCCAGTTCATTGTGCTTCCATTTCCTTATATGTAAATTAGGGATAACAATCCTGATTCTGCACAAGGCTACACTCAGCTGTTTGAGCATAGCCTGGGCATGACCCTGGGTTCTCCAGCACTGTCCTGGTGGATCACTAGCATGGGGAGGGTCCACCAAGTTGGCAAGGCTTTGAGCGGGGCCCTGGCAGCAGACACTGTTTGTTGAAGGCCAACCTTGCTAAGTCCAGAAAGTTTCATCACCAGTCAGCTAGTGACCTGGTGTTTGGCCGTGACCGTCTATGAAACAAAGAACAAAGTCCAGAATGATGCTAGGCTGCTAGGCCTTGTGGCGAGAAAGGGCTCAGGGGGGCGCTAAGAATATTGTAGATTTTTTTTTTTAGGCAATTGGGGTTAAGTGACTTGCCCAGGGTCACACAGCTAGTAAGTGTCAAGTGTTGGGTCTGAGACTGGATTTGAACTCAGGGCCTCCTGACTTCAGGGCTGGTGCTCTATCCACTGTGCCACCCAGCTGCCCCAATATTGTGGGTTTTAGACCATCTATTAACGAAAGGCAGTGTGGTACAGTTTGTTTTCCAGAGCTCATGAAGACACTTTCCCCATTTGATTTGTTTATGAAATTTTATTGCTGTCTTTTGGGGTTTTTTGGGTTTTTTTTTTTGCATCACAGCTATTTCCTTACTATACCCTGAGAACTAAGGGAACCTTCCCTTGTCACGGAGAAAACCCATCAAAAACAACCAACCAGGGGCAGCTAGGTGGCTCTGCAGTGGATAGAGCTCCAACCTTGGAGTCAGGAAGACCTGAGTTCAAATCCGACCTCAGACACTGGATACTTACTAGCTGTGTGACCCTGGGCAAGTCACTTAACCCTGATTGCTTCATAAAAAAACAACCAACCAACCAAGTGAACGGATATGCCAATTGATGCTCCCCTTGGTACCTGTACTCTTCCATCTCTTTGCCAAGAGGAAGGAAATAGGTTTAAGCATCATTCAGTGAGTCAGAGATGGCCTGGAAAGGTCCAAACAAAAATGGCTAAGAGGGAGTGGAAACTTAAGTAAGGAAATAGTAAGAAAGCCCATTTATTGTTGTTGTTCAGGCATTTTTCAGTTGCATCTGACTTCTCGTGACTCCATTTGGGGTTTTCTTGGCAGAGATACTGAAGCGGTTTGTTTCATTTTACAGATGAGGAAACTGAGGCAAACAGGGTGAAGTGACTTGCCCAGAGTCACACAGCTAGTAAATGTCTGAGGCCGGATTTGAACTCAGCTCTTCCTGACTCCAGGCCCAGCACTCAATCCACTGCACCACCTAGCCACCCCGAGCAAGCCCCTAGCTGTCCTCAAATGACTGAATGAATGCATAAAGCATTTATCAAGCATTTGCCTTATGCAAAGCTCTATTCTGGGCACTGGGGGTACAAATAGAAAAGTCATACAGCCCTGATCTTCAGGAGCTCACGTTCTAATGGGGGAGACATCACCAAGGAAAGGTTTTAGCAGCAAATCACATGGGAAGGTCCCAGGGTCCTTAGGGGCATCAGCAAAACATATGGCCAGGCCTCTTCTTGGATGTCATTTCTATCAATAAAATCATGGCAGGTTTTGATGATGAATCACTGGACCAGCCCAAGGACTTTGGAATCCAGAACTTTCTTTTCTGGGCTTTTGGTAACTGTGGCCTTAGCTCCTGCAGGAGTGGTTGCCAGGCTGCATCCCCACAGGCCCGGGCTGCTTTCCAAGATGATGGCTGACAGCCCTGAGCTGGAAGCATTACTATTCCCAAGACTCTTAGGTTCAGGGTGCTGGGATGTCTCCATCAGGAGTTGAGGGGAGATGGTGGCCAAGGCAGTGATCATGGTCTGACTTGCCTGACACATACACACTGCCTCTTGTCTCTCCTCAGGGTGCCTAGCTTACCCTGTGGGTGACAGTTGGTTGATAATTGGTGGGGATGGCTGGACCCTTCTCCACAGAAGGTGTTTCTCCAGGGGATGGCTGTGGAGGCTGAGCTAGAAACAGGACTGGTGGCCTGGGGGACACTGCTATTCCCAAGGCTCTTGGGCTCAGGGTCCTGAGTTATCTCCGTCAGGGCCTGAGGGAATTTTGTGGTCTTGAAGTGTTCAAATCATCTGGCCCAGATGAATTACATTATCAGGTGGAGGAAGAATTGCGGGATTCCATTGATATACTGGTTGGACAAGATGTTTACTGAAGGCCTTTCCAGATCTCAGGTTCTCTGATTCTGTGACTATGTTTGGCGGCTCTGGAGCGAGGAAAATATTGCATCAATTTTATCAAGAGATAATTAACAAAGGGAAGGGAAGGGAATAAGCATTTATAGAGTTCTATTATGTGCCAGACATCATGCTGAGTGCCTTTACAAATATTATCTCAGTTGCACACAGACTAGCTGTTAATGGTTCCACGTCAACTTGGAGTCTCCAGTGGAGTACCCCAGGGATCTGTGCTTGGCCCTGAGATGTTTAATATTTTCATCAATGAGTTGGATAAAGATGGAGAGGGCATGCTGGTTGAATTTGCAAATGACAACACGGAGTGTTGTTTCCTGTGAACTATTTTCCTACATCTACCCTATTTTTCTTGTAGATTGACTGTGAAGGGAATTCAACATTCAAATCCGGCCTCAGACCAAACACTTGACACTTACTAGCTGTGTGACCCTGGACAAGTCACTTAACCCCAATTGCCTAAAAGCAAAAAAAAAAAAAAGGGTAACTGGGAAATACTTAACAAAATAAATTAAAATATAATAGGACATAGATAATGTTAATATGTGGCTTAAAAAAATATGTGGGGGTTAAAAAATCAACACAAGCACCAGGTAGAAGAGGTGTAGCTACGTGACAGTTCATCTGAAAAAGATCTGGGGGTTGACATGGACCTCAAGCTCCGTTTGAGTCAACAGTGTGGTATGGTAACGAGAAAATGAATGCACTCTTGAGGCCTGGTGTTGAGGAATAAGGAAGTAGGTAGTCCCTCTGGAGGACTTCATGCTCTACCCAGTCCTCCTCAGACTTTATCTAGGGTATTATGCTTATTTCTAGGCTTTGTGGTCTAAGAAGGACCCCAGTAAGCTGGAGAATGTCCAAGGAGGGTAACCAGGCTGGAGAAGGCCATCAAATTCTTGCCACTGAGGTTGCATTGAAGGAGGTGGGGATAGCACATGCCAGCTGTCCTCACATCTTTGGAAACAGAGCTTTCAAGAGGGAGGGGGCAGGGTTTGCAAAGAGGCAAATTCAGTCTAACGTCAGGAAAAACTTCTGACAATGAGCACTGCCCCTAAATGGAACTGGCTGTGTCTGAGGAAGATGGCCGCTCCCCCTCAGTGGAGATCTGGGCAGCCACCAACAGGAAGGTTGGAGAGGGGACTCTTTATCAGCTCAGAACTGAGTTTAAAGTCAGGAAGTCTCAGGTTCAAATTTTGCCTTGGACACATTAACTCTGTGGCTCTGGGCAAGTTGCTTAATCCCTAGAGGCCTTGAACAATGCCCTGGGATTTATCTCAAGGTCATAGACAAACCAGGCCACCCATGCAGCAGAGCAGGGAATTTCCCCCCCACACCCCCATGGGCTTAGCCAGCGAATGGAATCCTCACTCTTTCCCATAGGCCTCAATCACAAGCCTGTGTGTCTAGTGCTTTTGGGTCCAGTGTGGCAGAAGAGGCTTTGGTTGTGCTGTGAATTAGTACTTCGGGGTCTTCAGAGAAGCTAAATTATGTAGGGAAGCTAGAGTTGAGAGCCTCCCCTAGGCTGGCTGCCATGTTGGGAGGTGGAGGGAATGGCCCATGAGTTCCTGGTGCTGTCCCTGAAGAAGGTTGGGTGCTAGAGAAAGAACCCAGGCTTCTGTTACTGAAAGGTCCAGGGGGAGGGGAAGGAAGGTTGGGGAAAGGGTAAGTGGGGTTGAGGGAGGGAGTGCTGATGAAAAGCCCAACTGTCACTCTTGAGCAACTGAGGTGGCCTGGAGTCTGGGCTGTGGTGAACAGGACTTCCCTCCCATCATGACTCTGCAGGCCAGGCTGAGGGCTTGGGGTTTGTGAGGAGGCTATTTGGAAAGCCCATTACAGAAGGGAGGTGGTGTAAGATAAGCCACCCCTCCCAGGGCTCCCCTTCTCCCAGACCCAAGTCAGGCAAGGCTAGAGCTCTAAGCCCCAGACATGGTCTCCATGGCCATGAAATCCCAGAATTCCCAAGCTGAAAGGGACCTTAGGAACCCCCTCATTTTAGAGTTGGATCAAGTGTGGTTTCACACAGCTTGGAGGATTGGGGCTGGGGCTCCCACCCCAATCTCTGCCTCTGAGATAGCCCGAGCTTCTTTGGCTCATGCTCCTGTCTCCTCATAACCATTATTTCCCGCTTTCTCTGCGCCACCAGGGAAGCACCAAAGGGAGTAAGATCTGGGTCCCACCCTTACATCTGGGACTGGGATGCAGGGCGTACAAACATAACTAAAATAAACCAGAACATGACAAGTACATAGGAAAGTCGACACCTCCATTCTATGTGAGGTCTGTTATATATTGGGCTGGGACAAGGAGTAAGTGAGGAAGGGCTTCCTGATGGAGGCGTCCTTGGATGTGGGATTTCCAAAGGCAGAGAATGGCCAAGAAGGACATTTGGGGGCATCAAATGAGCAGTAGCATGTGTGGGAGAGAATAGAGAACTTGGAAGAGGAGTATGGGTGCCAGATTCTAGAAGGCCTTGAATGTCAGGCTAATGGAAACTCCTTGGGAATAGGGATTGTTTTCTTTTTTGTATTTGTAAAGAAGGGAATGAGCACTTATATAGTGCCTGCTATGGGGTGTCTGCATGGTATGGAAGATAGAGCACTAGGCCTGGAGTCAGGAAGTTTTGTCGTTGTTGTTGAGTGATTTTTAGTCATGTCCAACTCTCCATGACCTCATTTGGGATTTTTTTTTGACAAAGATACTAGCTTGGTTTATCATTTCCTTCTCCAGCTCATTTATATATGAGGAAACTGAGGCAAACAGGTTTAAGTGACTTGCCCAGGGTCACACAGCTAGTAAGTGTCTGAAGTTGGATTTGAACTCATGAAGATGAGTCTTCCTGAGTCCAGAGCCGGCACGCTATCTACTGCAGCGCCACCTAGGTGCCCTCCTGCCACATAGTAAGGACTATATAAATGTCAGCAATTTTTATGTGCAAGGCACTGTGCTGAACTCTTTACAATTAGTATCTCCTTTGATCCTCACTGTATCCCTGGGAGCTATCCTTATCCCCATTTGACCGATGGGGAAACTGAGGCAGATAGAGGCAAAGTGACTTGCCCAGGGTCCCACAGCTAGTTAAGTGTCTGAGGCCAGATTTGAACTTAAGTCTTTGTGACTCCAGGCCCAGAGTTTGTGCCTTTAGGTAGGTATCTCCCTGGTGCCTCTCACAGTTCTTGGCTAATAGCAGATATTGAACAAATGTTTGTTGATTGAGAGTTAGACCATAGAGAGTCACTGCCATGATCATCTTTATGCCAAGTTCATTGCCTTCATTTTCTGCTCTTGCCCGACTAAGGATTCTTAACCTTTGTTGTGCCAGGTACAACCCCTTGGGCAGTTGGGGAAGCCCCTGCTCAGAATCAGGTTTTCCAGTCATTGAAGGGAATATGAAATTTCTCTTAGATGCTAGTGAAAATAAAGATGCAAGAGGTTTTTTTTCCCTATCCAATATCAAAGAACCGTTGAAATTTATCCACAGACCCCAGTGGAACCCTGGTTAAGAATTCCTGTGCTAGAGTCCATGAGGACAGGGAATGTCTTATCCAAATCTGAGTCCAGCACAGAATTCTGTGCACAAGAGGAGCTGATGAAATGATTGCTGGTCGTTTGAAGGAGTCAGTCACATCTACTGTGCTGAGGCCTCTGCTAGGCACTGTACTTGGTGCTGGGAAAATCCAAACAGAAATCAAAATGGCTCCTACCATCAAGGAGCTTACATTCGAATGGGAGAGCTAGCATGCACATACAGAGGTAGATAGAAGATAGTTATAACGTGATTTTGTTTTTCTTTTGGAGGAGGGAGACACTAGCAGCTGGGAGGGGGTGGTCAGGAGAAGCCTCCCATAAGAGGTGGCATTTGAGCTAAGCTTTGAAGGAAACCAGGGCTTCTAAGAGGCAGAGGTGAGGAGGGCATGGGGAGCAGCCTATATAAAGGCATGGAGGTGGGAAATGGAGATCCATGGATGAAAAACCATGAGAAGAGGCCATTTTGGCCAGACATTAGGTTGGGTCCAAAGCTTTCCATGCCAAATGGAGGGGAATTAGTGGGTGAATGAATGTGCAGGACTATTGGAGAAGGCAGAGAGTAAGCAGAACAGTTCTGAGACAATTGCATTAGTTTAGGCAGCTGGTAACAGGGGGCTTGATTTTTACTGGTGTCAGAGCGAGAGGAGAGAAGGCTATTATGGCGGTAGAATTGCCAGAATTTGGTAACTGATTAGACACAAGAGATGAAGGAAAGGAAGGGTCTAAGCTGAACAGCAGCGTCATTCAGTCATGGCCTGGTGTAATGGCTAGATCTGACTCCTGCTTCAGACACTTACTAGCTGTGTGAGTCTGGTCAAGTCACTTTCTGAGCCTCAGTTTCCCCATCTACAAAATGAAAGGTTTGGCCTCTAAGGGCCCTTCTAGCTTGAGACTTAGGCTCCTATGAGTGACCAGGGACAAATCCCCTCGTCTCCCTGGTCTCTCATTCTCCTCCTCTAAAGTGACATGGTTGGGGGGGGTGCAGCTAGGTGGTGCCTAGATAGAGCATTGGCCCTGGAGGCAGGAGGACCTGAGTCAAATCTGGCCTCAGACATGTGATATTCACTAGCTGTGTGACCCTGGGTAAGTCACTTAACCCCAATTGCCTTGCAAAAAAATGAATAAAATAAAAATGCTCTTTCTCATCAAAACAAACAAACAGAAAGAGTAAGTCACTTAACCTTGATTGCCTCACCAAAAAAACAAACAAACAAACAAATGAAATGACATGGCTAGACTAGCTGAATTCTCAACTTTCTTCAAGCTCTATCTAGATCTAGGCTCTTATAACCTGATTGCCAGCAGAGGACCTGGGTTTGAATCCTGATTCTCCTGTTTGCTACCTAATAAGTAAACAGAGGCTTGGACTCAGTGATCATCTCTGAATAGGATGATTGATCCCTTCTCCTGTCTTCTCCATTTTGGCAAGACTAGCCATCAGAGCCCTAACAGACTGAAGGGAGAAGGAGTGTGTGGCAAGTGGGAAGGATTCTCCAGAACTGCAAGATTCTCTATTGGGAGAGGTCAAGTTTCAGAGCTGGAAGGCATCCATAGTGACCATCTAGCCCAAGCCACGACTGAACAAGACTCTCCTCTATAATACACCCAGCCTTCAGTCATCCAGCCTCTTCTTGAAGACCTTTAGTAAAGAGGAAGTGACCACCTCTCAAGGAAGACCATTCTACTTTGGGCAGGGCAGCCCCAACAAAGGGGAAGCCATGGGGGGAGGAGAGGAGGATGTAAGACATCTGGTGTCCTCTTTGATAACTAACCCAACTCTTCTTTTTGATGTCAACAAAGCTTTTCTTAGCTTTCGATAATTTAAGGAAGCAGAAAAAGCGGAAGTGTACTGTTTGAAAGGATAAATCCTGCTAAACATAGGGGGCCCCCCCCGGCCGGGCTTTGAGTCAAGATAGAAAATAGTGGTTGCTTTTTGACTTAGAAGATGTCTGCCTTTTTGGTAGAAGACCGGTTGGTCTCAAGCCATAGGAGCATGGATCATTAAAGCCCCAGTAGATTTTTTTCTAGCTTCGTTGGACAGCATTCCCTATCTCTCACTCTATGATCCAGCCAAACTGACCTTCTCTCTGTTTCTCACATGTGAATTTCCATGCTTTTGCACTGGCTGTGCCCCATGCCTGGAATGTTCTCCTTCCTCACTTCTACCTTATTGAGTCCCCTCTCTAATATGCAGCTCGGGTATCCTCTTCCGCATGAAGATTTTTCTGACCTCTCCAACTGCTAGTGTCCTCCCTCCTTGACTACCTTGTAGTCAACTCCTTTGTCTTTATTCTTGTTATATTGATTTTGCACGCACTCCCCATTAGACTGGAAAGTAGGGATTATTTCATTCTCTCTCTTTATGACTCCATTGCCCAGCACAGTACCTGGCACAAAGTAGGACCTGTTGATTATTGATTGATTGAAGGAGCCTCAGAACATAGAATATAGGTGATTTAGAGCTAGCTGATACAACCCACTCCTTGTAGAAATGAGGAAACTGGGACCCAGAGAGGTTCAGTGGTCACCAAAGGTCACACAGGAGATCTGGGGAGCTGAGCCCAGGTCTTTTTACTTCCCCGTCTAGTTCTTGGTTCTATCACTCTTCATTTTCCTTCCTCCCTGGCCCAAGTCATTCCCCCACCTCATTAACTCTGGATAAACAGCAGTCTCTGAGCACTCAGGGTGGAAAGCGGAGTGAGTAGGTCTGTAGATTTGCTGGGCAAGGAGCCTCCAACCCAGGGGATTCTGGGTAGGGAGGGCAATGTGGCATCATGGACAAAGGAGGGCCCAAGAGATCTGGATTACAATCCTACTTCTAGCACTTATTAGATGTGTGACCTTTAGGAAGTCACTAAATCTCCTTGGGCCCCAGTTTCCTTCTTTGTAAAACAAGGATAATAATGCTTATACTATCTACCAGCCATAGAAAAAGCATTGAATTTTAAAATGGAGAATCTGGGTTCAAAACCTGGCCCTGCTACCTGGGTGACCTTGGGTAAGTCACTTTCTTCTCTGGGCCTCAGTTTCTTCATATGGACTTGATGTGGAAATGGCCTTGGATTTGTTGCCAGGGAACATGGATTGGAATCTTCATTCTACTATTCACCGCCTGTGTGACCTTGGATGATTCATTTCTCCTCACTGGGCCTCAGTTTCTCTCTCTGTAAAGTGAGGGGGTTAGACTAGATGGCTTCTGAGGTTCCCTTTTGGCTCTGACTCCTCTAATCCCGTGGTCCCTAGATTGAGAAAGCAGCGTAAAAACTCCATTGCTATTATTGGAGGTCAACGGCTGCCCTCCTTCCTCCCCCTTCCGCCTCCCAGAATGTTCTTCAAGGCCAAGGTTTTTCTTGTGAAACTGTACTTGAGGGTGATAAGAACCAAGCCTGTTAGTTACTAAGATCCTGAAATAGATGCCCACATCACCAGTGAAGTGAGTTTGCAAAATTTCCTCCTTCCTCTGACCTTGACCCCCTTCCCCCCACTGGGTTCAATTCATACCAAGTCAACAAATGTATATTAAAAATCTACTGTGCACAAGAGCACAATGTTGGGAATGCAAAGTCACAATAGGAGCCTCTGAGGCCTTAGTGATGTAGCAGGGGGAAGAGATAGACTCAGATTAGTATAAGTTAGAATATAATAAGTTGGTGGGAGTGGGCAAAGAAGTAAGGAGAAATTATTGTGGGTCAGAGTGGGAGGGGAGAATCTCATCTACCCTGGGATATCCAGATGGCCTTGGAGTCTGGAAGAGAAGCAATCTGGAGGTCCTAAGTGAGGGAGAAATAGTTGGTGAGTAATAATAGTGATAATAATAATAAATGCTTTCCTACAGCATCTTGTTGGTTCTGAAGCATGTATTAAGCAAACCTCACAATCACCCTGGGAGGCAGATATTACAGGTTTTGTTATTCTCCTTTTACAGGTGAAGAAACTGAGGCTCAGAAGTAAACTGCCCACAATCCCACAATAAGTAAGTTGCAGGTTGCATTGCTGTTGAATTGTTTCAGCCACGTCCAACTCCTCCTGACCCCATTTGGGGTTTTCTTGGCAAAGATACTGGAGTGGTTTGCCATTTCCTTCTCTTTTTACAGATGAGGAAACTGAGGAAAACAGGGTGAAGTGACTAACTTGCCCAGGATCACACAGCTAGGAAGTGTCTGAGGCCGAATTTGAACCCAAGTCTTCCTAATTCCAACCCCAGTGCTCTATCCACTACAGCACCACCTAGCTACCCAAGTTACAGGGGAAGGATTTAAAATCAAGTCTTTCCTGACTCCAAAAGCCCTGCTCTACCCTTGATTAGACATCATCATTATGGCAAAGTCCACAAAGATTAATGAAGCTGGCCCTTCAAGTTTGTGCCTGTAATGTGTTTTTTGGATATTTCTAATTTTTTATGTTCACAAATAATTTAGTTCATTTTACATATAGTATCTGAGGTTATGTTTACAACAAAGTATATTGGGCAGCTAGGTGGTGCTGCAGTGGATAGAGTGCTGGCCCTGGAATCAGGAAGACCTGAGTTCAAATCCAGCCTCAGACACTTATTTCCTAGCTGTGTGTCCCTGGGAAAGTCACTTCACCTTATCTGCCTCATTTTCCTCATCTGTAAAATGAGCTGGAGAAGGGAAATGGCAAACCACTCCAGTCTCTTTGCCAAGAAAACCCCAATTGGGGTCACAAAGAGTCAGACATGACTCAACAACAATGTTGGGTAAATATTATTTTATCTTTGTTCTAGAGTGAGTTTATTTCAGAAGTTATGCTCTTGCAGGGAGGATGACAATGAAAACCAATGCTTGTCTAGGCCTCCACTACTGTTCTGAGATATGAATGAAAAATAGTAGAAAACCAAAGCCATCATCTTCCTCTCTGAGACCTGTAAACCAAGGGGCCTGTCCTTGAAAAATCATAGTCTCCCTAAGACTCATAACACCCTGTGGAGTAGACACCCCAAAGGCAAACATATTCTAGATCTTACTGAAGAAACAGATTCCCTTCTCATCAGACTCTAGCTAAGTAACTCATTTACTTTGCTCTCTGAGTAAGACATGCCCAGGAACCAAAAGGATTGCCTTCTTTCTTCTCCAAGGAGCAGGACTTAGCAGAAAACCGGAGCTCTCTAGACAATGGTGTCACACTCAACTGGAAATGGTTCCCTGCAGGCCACATATTGACTTGAGAAACCACAAATCCATATTATCTAGGTTGCATTTTTGTTTCCCAATTACATTTTAATCTTGTTCCTGCAAATAGGGAGTTTTACAGGCATTTGTGGCTCATAGGCCACATGTTTTACACCTCTGGGATGGATGGCCTCTGCCAACTTTATTCTAATCACTATCACATCCTTTAGAACTGCTTCCTTTTGTTACAACTCTTTTGTTTTTTTTTTTAAATTAGAGGCAATCGAGGTTAAGTGGCTTGCCCAGGGTCAAACAGCTAGTAAGTGTCTGATGCTGGTATTTGAACTCAGATCACCCTGACTCCAGGGACAATGCCCTATCCACTGTGCCACCCAGATGCCATTTCTTTTTTTTTTAATTTTAAAAATATTTTTATTACATGTAAAAAACATTTTAATCTTCATTTAAAAACAAATTTGAGTTCCAAATTCTTTCCCTCTTTTTGACACCTCCCCCATCCATGAGAAGGCAAGTCATTTTATATCAATTATACTGATGAAGTAATGCAAAATACATTTCTATATTCACCATGTTGCAAAAGAAAACACAGCCAATAAAGAAAAAAAGAAAAATAAAGTAGTATATATGTGGTTCACTTTCTAGCTGCCATTTCTTACCTAGCCTTTAATCACTGAATGGGTGTTGCCTTAGACAAACTGAGACCTGAGAAAGACCTTAGCTTAAAAAGGTCAAGGTCTCCCACTGTATCTGAGGCCATTTCCAGTCATCCTCACCTACGTCTTGCCACTGGACTCTGAAAACTCTGGAGGAGAAAGTGAGGCTGATGGCTCTGCACAGTTCTGCCTCACTTAAATCAGATTCACTGGCCAGTCAAGACATCACCTTCCTGACGTCATTGGTCCTCTTCGACAATGAAGGACAGGCGACAATATCGACAATATCGCATCTTTCATGCGAGTGATAACGTTCTCTCTCCCTCTCTCTTTCTCTCTCTCTTTTTCTTTCTTTCTTTCTCTCTCTCTTTCTTTCTTTCTTTCTTTCTTTCTTTCTTTCTTTCTTTCTTTCTTTCTTTCTTTCCCTCTTCCTTCATTTCTCCCCTCCTTTCTTCCCACATTTCTTTCTTTCTTTGTTTCTTCCCTACCTCCTCCTTCCCTCTCTTTCTCCCTTCCTCTCCCTTCTTTCTTTTCTTCCTCCTTCTTCTTCTCCTCCTCTCCTCTTCCTTCTCTCCTTTATTTCCTTCCTTCCCTTACTTTCTTTCTTTCTTTCTTTCTTTCTTTCTTTCTTTCTTTCTCTCTCTTTCTTTTTTCCTTCCTTCCTCTTTGTTTTTCTCTCTTTTCCTTCCTTCTTTCCTTCCTTCCTTCCTTCCTTCCTTCCTTCCTTCCTTCCTTCCTTTTTTTCTCTCTCTGTCTCTCCCTCTCTCTCTCTCTCTCTCTGTCTCTCTCTCTCTTCTCTCTCCTCTCTCTCTCTTCTCTCTCTCTCTTTCTTTTTCTTTCTTTCTTTCTTCTTCTTTCTTTCTTTCTTTCCTTCTTCTAATTTAGGTTTGTTTTCACTTGAGGTTAATGCTAATTCCATGCCATGTTTCAGTAAGAATGACACAGATTCTGTATCTGTGGCTTTGGGCAGATTTCCAGGGGCACAAATTAGCTTCACGTTACACATAATGAATGAAAGAGGTTGAGTGAGTGAAGGAAGGCAGGGAGGAAAGGAGGAGGGGAGGGGCAGAGAGGAGAACAATAAAGAAGGAAACACAAATTCAGGCTTTTCAATCCTCCCTTCAATGCGAACCTGCTTTGAGGGAGAGAAAAAGTGGGCCAGAGGGAGAAGCCTGGGATTCCTGAGCAGCCGCCACCAGCGCTGGCCCTTTGAGCCACATTTCAGCCCCCTTTGGAAACGCTTTTTGTGGCAAAACCACTACAATAAGTGTTCCGACGCATCATGAGCCATCAAGCTAACACCCCATTAGTTTTAAACCCGAGTCTCAAATTTGGTCTCAGCCATTGGAAAAGGAGAAGGGTGCCCATCCTGTGCACTGCCCCTGCCCCTGAGACCCTCGCTCCCCCTAGCAGACAAATGGCTCCTGGATGGAGCCTCCATTTCCTCTGGTTATCTTGGCACATCTGGCACAGAGACCATCCAGCCCGATGCTTCCCAAAGCCTCGACGCAGCCCTGTAGGTCACCAGTGTTCTTTCCATTATAAAACCTCGGAACCCACAGTCAGCCCCACAAGTTGTTAGGAGCAGGGTGGGGAGGAGGGAAGAGAAGCAAGCACCTCTGTCTCCAAGCCATCTGGTTCCTATTTTCCCCTGAACAGCAGGCCCAAAGCCAGCTCTGACAGGCACTGGGCCCAAGGTCACACACAAGATCCTAGAGCTGGGAGGACCTCGGGGCCATTCAGTCCAACCCACCTTAGCCCCTGATCCATTTTACAGAGAAGGAAACTGAGGCCTAAGGCGGTGATACGATTTGCCCAGGGTCATGCAACTAGTAAGTGACTGAGACGGCATTCTAACCCAGGTCTTCTTGACTCCAAGTTCAGTGTCCTAGCCACTTCACTAGAGGTGTTAAGCACAGTCTGCAGGCCACATGAGACTTAAAACCCTCCTGAGAGGGCTTGACTGAACCAAGGTAAAATGTCATCAGGAAATATTTAACAAAACAAATAAAAATGCAATAAAATATAGATAGTATAACATTGTAAAATTCAGTCAATCTGTGGCCCTCAGGTGTCCTTAGGTATGGCTTGGTGACCCTGCCTTGGTCTCTATCAGAGTTTGCCACCATAGCACTATGCCATACTCTCTGCCTTGCTCTGGGCTGGAGGTGGTAGGACTCAGTTCCACTGAGTCACTCCACTCCAGGTCAGCTGGACAGAGGCCCAAGGGCTGATGGCAGAAGGTAAGTGGGTGGGGGTGAGTAAAGCCTTAAAAAAGGGCCCAGCTACTTGTGCAATGCCTGAGCCCTTCTGTCTGGCTCAGCTACACCTCTAGGGGCCACTGGTAGTCAGGCTTCTGGCAGAGAGGAAGCAAGAAGCAGATGTGAACAGGGGAGGCAGAGAAAAGACTGGGGGAGAAAGGAGAGAGGATGAAAATGATCATCCTAAGTCTCCCACTTCTACAGCCCCTTCAGGGTTATACCCAGGTCCTCCTGGAGTGGGACTGGGGGTGGGGTTCCTAGTGGCATGGGGGGCAGTGACCCTAGCTTCTTTAAGGCTCTACCAGTGGAAAGCACACCATGACAGTCTCCATCAAGCTGTAAAGGTTCTGAGTCTGGTTCTGGTGGCAGCAGGAACCCCTGGTACCTGTCCACTGAGGCCCAGTCTAGGGAAGCATGGAGGGTTCAGCCCCAGTGTATTGGCAACTCAGCAATGGAGTCTTTGGCCAGGGTGGCCCATGGAACAAGGAACAATCCAGCCTGGCCCTGAGGTTGTGTTTGGAGTTCTCCTGCCCACCCCCATCCCCTCCCTAGTGATGGCAGCCACGTGTCAGGAAAGGAAACAGAAGGGGCTAAAAAACACACAGTATTTCAACCATCTCTAAATATTAACTTGATTCTTGCTGCTCTGAATGTGAGACCTTTGTTCAACGCTCAATCAGTAACTGTACTGCTGGAGAACAGTCTCAAAGTCCCACGAGAGTCCAGCTTTATAATTCTTTGATTTCATGATTACAATATGCCTAACTAGAAGCCGCAGCAATTAAATTCAACAAATATTTATTGATCCCCTACTGTGATACAATCTGATCTGTGCTTGAACAGAGGGCCACGTCTTCACCATCACATAACTGATTGAAATTCATAAAGAATCCAAGCTCCTAATCTGCTTTCTATTTGTTGACGTATACAAATCACTCTCCCAACAAGGTACCTTCAAGGCACACATCAAAATGATCTCAGTTTCCATAAGCGATGGAAACACTGAGAAAACCTTATTTCATGATCCTTTGATTTTTAATATTAAACAAGGGATAAACCAGAGAGGCGTAGATGCTTCAGAGATCTCCAGCTAGAAGCCCTAAGTTGGAGAGGGCCTCCCTCTGGATGGCAAGGTCCTTGACAGGCTCCATTTGTGGTTAGCATCAATTTTAAGAACATTGCAGCATCTTCTAGACACGATCCATCCGCACTCAAGGGCTGGGCCTAAGTATACACATGGGAAAAGTCAGGTAGTTACAGACTACCTGTTGTCAAGATGATGACATGCCTTTAAACAGTTTATCATGCTCACCACCCAGTATGTATTTTTATGTCTTGGAGAGACACTACAAATGGACCACAAGTTCAGTCTTGAATCAAACAGGACACTGAGATGAATCACCTTTGTGGAAATCTAAAGTTCTTTTAACAATGCCAAACTTCTGGCCATAGAATCCTATCTTTTTTTAATACAAATGTTCTGTCTCTCTTGATGCTTAGCTATGAGTCATTGGAGCACAAAACACAATCTCCAAAAGATTAGTTTAGCATCACTCATAGGACCATGCATGGTGGGTGGGAGCAGGCCGCCTCACAGAACAAACGAGTTATTACAAAGAAGAAACGGGATTGAGAATGTCATCAAATAAATGTATGATCCAAAAGAAAGCTATTCATCTCTCTGGAGCTGGAAGGGAACCTTAATGATTCACCAATCCAATTCTTTCTTCATAGATAAGGAAAGTGAGTCCCAGAAGGCAGCACCGTGATTTTCCCAAGATCACAGCAGGCAGGGGCCATTAGAGGTGAGATGTGAAGTCAGCCTCCCTGACTTTATTTTTTTTACATTTTTATTTACTTATACTAATTTCCTGATAGAGATTTTTATTAAATCTTCTGCAGCCTTATCTTCCCCACTGTGGGACATGAGATATCAGATTAACTGTAGAATTACACCCTAGAAAGAGAGCTGACATCAAAGGCATGGAAAAACTGGATTCCCATCTTGTCTCAGACACATGCTGGCTGTATGACCCTGTACAAATCACTTACCCCTCTATGCTTTAGGTGAGTCTCTGAGATTTTTAGTTGCAGAGAAGGTACTGATCTGCATTGATAGAAGGAGTCTTTAAAGGTGATGATACTGCAAAAGATGAAAAAAAAAAGTGAATAGCCTGTGTATGATGCCAAGAGAAAGCGAAGAAGAGAGCTCATGCTCCTACTCTGCACAAGAAGTAGACCTCCAACCCCCATCAACTTATGGGAGAACATAGATAAGGGTCTTACAGGACGCCAGTTGCCGATGCGATTGGAGAAAACTAAATCGTGTTCCCTATGCTCACTCCTTCCACCTCCATGCATTCCTAAAGCAAATGGGCTCTTCCTCTCCCCATTTCCCTCAAGCAGGACATTAGTTTCTCTTCTTTACCCCATCATTCCTTAGCTTTTATCAGACTTGTTTGCATACACACTTTGCATGGCAACTCTATCTTTATATTTTCAATTTACAGCACAGCCAACTTGTCTAAGTAGGTGTTTTAATAAATGTTTCTTGGACTGACTAGAAGTTTGCTGTATGTCTTTCTTACCCAAAGTTGGTCTTGGGGGGAGGCGGGAGGGAGCGGGGACGGGGGGTGATGGGTAGCTACTTATGATCAAACAGGTTTTCTCCTGCCAAAAAATCCATCTAATGGAGATGTATTTTGCTATTAGCCAAGTCCCATGTGTTCTAGTGAAGGCTCGGGGGAACGTCATACACAGATGGCACTTATGTCCTCACGCCCTTATGTTTTCGTCTTTATTAACTCATTTATGTAAATGATAAACCAACGCTTCTGGAGTGCTTAAAGGTTTGCAAAATGTTTTCCTTTTCACAATACTGTAACTTAGGGAGCACAGTGGGGCTTCTAGGATGGCAAAGGAAAAGAGTCTTTAGAAACCATTTAGTCCAACTCTGTCATTGTACAGAGGTTGAAAATGAGACCCGGAGATAAGCGAGTGACTTGCTCCAGGACGCCCAGGTAATAATAATTCCCAAAGCAATCATTTAAAAGCAGGTTTTCTGGCTTCGAATTAGGTGTTCATCCCATTATATTATGTTGCTTCATTATTAACCCCATTTTTCAGATCAGTAAACCGAGAATCGGAGAATGAAGTGACCCGCCAATTAGAGGAATCTGTCGCTTCCTTGCATATTACATAAGTTCATAGGTTGAAAGGACTATACGATATTCTTTTGTTGGGAGAGAAATCTCTTGGTGACCGGACAAGTATCTAAAAAGGATTAATATGAGAGAAACTAGAGGTGAGGAGATTCAAAACGAGGGCTTGGAACAAAAGTGAGAGCTCCTGCTAGGGCTGGCCTCCATTCCCCACTGCATGTTCATTCGAGGAGTGGGCATTTTCTAAGACATTCTACTCAGTATTCGTGATTGGAGGTTCCAATTATGTTGCTTCATTATTAACTCCATTTTACAGATCAGTAAACTGAGGCTCAGAAAACACTGTGACCTGCTTGCAGGTCAATTAGAGGAATGGAGCCTCATCTCTTCTTGCCTCCACTTCCCTCCTTGCCTTGCAATCCTAGACAAGGCACTCCTGGCTCTATTATCCATGAGTTTTGTGGCCTCAGGCAAGTCACTTAACCTCAGTTTCCTCATCTGTGACATGAAAAAGATGGACTAGAAGGTCAGCCCTGAATCTATGCCTCTATAATATGATGGTGATGGCCTCTTGACTCTTCTCCCTGCCTCTCCAGACTCTCCCCAATTTCATTCCACCACCACCCACCCCCCAATCAGGTCTGAATCTGTGGCCTCAAGAATCTTCCTAATGTAGCACTGTCCTTCTCAAGAACTTTCCATGGCTCACCAACACCTTAAGGAACAAAGTGTGAATTCCTCAGCTGGGCATTCAAGGTATCCTATAACCTGATTCTGGCCATGTGACCCTGGGCAAGTCACTTTACCCCAATCTTCTTCAGCTTCTTCATCTGTAAGAATGAGAATTATTACATATATGCTATTATTATAGCACCTACTTCCTAGGGTTGTTGTGAAGATCAAATGAGATAATGTTTGTAAAGAGCTTTGGAAACCCTTACAGTGCTATATGAATATTATTATTATTATTATTATTATTATTATTTTTCTCATTTTATACTCATGCCTTTGCTTAACAATGTGTTGAAGTAAGAGCTTTGCCGCTTGCTACCTTTATGACTTTGGACAAGTCATTTCCCTATCTGAGCCTCAGTTTCCTCATCTGTAAAATGAGGACTTTGGACTAGATGGGCTCTGCTGTCTCTTCCAACCCTAGGTTGATGACTCCACCTCCCTTCCTTCAAGGCCCAAAGCAGGCCACAAAGCCTTCCCTGGCTCTCTCTCCCCAGACCCTAGATAGTCCTTCAGACCCTATGCTTGGGCCTCTTCTTTGTGTTTGTCTGATTCTTTCTTGTTTCATCATTATTTGGGCATGTGACCCACTCAGCTGCCATTACAGTCATCATTGTTTTGATACCTATTGTACAGATATATGTATGTATATGTGAAAATCTACAACGAACTGACAGAGAGTGTTTCCCCAGACAGAATGTAGGCTGCCTGAGGCCAGGGCCTGTTCTATTTCACATTTCATCATTGTATCTAGAACAAGCCCTGGCACATCGGGACCTTGAAAAATACTTTTTAATGATTAACTGATCGGTTTCCTGTACTCCCACTACACTTCCTTCATATTCTTTGAAAGCAGGACATGTGTAACAGAGCTACCTTGGTATCCCCTGGGTCCAGGGCTCAGTGTCTTTTTTTTTTAATTTTTATTTTTTTTAAATTTTTTTTCCATATGCTTTTGAGTTGAAAATTTTTTCTCCCTTTTTCTCCCCCCCCCACCCTCCCCAAGACAGCGCACAACCTGACACAGGCTTTACATTTACATACCCATTAAACATATTTTCACATGAGTGAAGTTGTAAGTAAAAATTAAAACCAATAGGAGGAACCATCAGAAAGATGAAACAAAACTCAACAGAAGGTAAAAATAAGTGATAGCGATTCGACTTCCATAGTTCTTTCTTTGGATGTGGACAGCATTTTCCATTCCGAGGCCTCTGGAGATGTCTTAGATCCTCGTAATGCTGAGAAGGGTTCAGTTTAACATTCTTAGTCATTGCATAACGTGGCTGTTATTGTTTACAAAGTCCTCTTGGTTCTGCTCACTTCACTCAGCATCAGACCATATAAGTCTTCCCAGGTTTTTCTGAAGTCAGCCTGTTCATCATTTCTTATAGAACAATAGTATTCCACAGGGCTCAGTGTCTTGCACCAAGATGTTTAATGAATATTCATTAAATTGAACTACCAATGGTAACTGTTTACCATGACGCTCTTAGTAACAGAACATTGTAAGTTTGCACAGGACTTACAACCTGGCCAGGCGGTGAATGTAGATGTTACTGTCCACATTTTGCAGATGGGGAGATTTTTTTCAGAGCTGGCTTGGTTAAGTTCACATAGCTAGTAAGTCATCCTAGGTCCACGGTTGGAAGGGACACCACAGAGGCCATCAATTTGGTCCAATTCCCTCATTTTGCAGAGGAGGAAACTGAGGCCCAGGGCAGGGAAGTGATTTGCCCAAAGTCACACATATAGTCATGAATTTAGAGCTAGAAAAGACTTAATTTAGTCTAACCCCCTTGTTTCATAGAAGAGGAAACTGAGGCACAGTGAAGTGACTTTGCATAGGATCCTAGATCTAGAGCTTTGAGGAAAGGTCATCCAGTCCAACCTCCAAGCTTATAGAGGAAGAAACTGAGGCCCATACAAGGGAAGTGACTCATCCAAGGTCACACACATAAGAAATGTCAGAGATGAGAAGCCAGGTCCACTGATTCCAGAGACTCTTCTACTAAACCATGCTGCCCCCATGGTAGAGCAAGAACTCAAATCCAGCTCAAGTGGGCAGCTTACTGCAATCAGGAAGTTCTCCAAGCACAGAGTTGCATTGTCAGGAAACACCATGTGAAGTTGCATAGTCTTTGTTAGTCGAGAGGTGGGTTGTGTGGACACTAGCCTGTTGCAAAGGGAAGTGGGCTGAATTCGGCAATTGGCTCAGAGGGCCCTTGCTCAAAGTGGCTTAGAAGATGGGGAGGGGCAGGGGTGATGAGAGCAGCAAAGTGCCAGCTCTGAAGGAATCTGGGGGAGGCCCCAGAACGTGGCGGCCAATGGGCCAATGGGCCATGTTGACTGGCTCAGGTTGGGCATGGAAGGCCCAAGAGTGGAATGGAACAGACCAGGATAGACAATAACAGAAGAGTCAGAACATAGAAAGTCAGAGCCAGAAGGGGGCATGGACTGTCAAACCTCTGAGATGATCTAGTCCAACTGGATTTTGTCAAACTGGATTCCTTTTCATGTGAGAAAGGGCTCAGGAAGAATTTTTCAATACTAAGAGGATTTTCCTTTTAAAAATATCAAATACAAGGGGGAAGCTAGGTGGCGCAGTAGATAGAGCACGGGCCCTGAAGTCAGGAGGACCTGAGTTCAAATCCGGCCTCAGACCAAACACTTAACACTTACTAGCTGTGTGACTCTGGGCAAGTCACTTAACCCCAATTGCCTTTAAAAAGAAATCAAATACAAAATCATACCAGTACAAAGTACTTATCATACTCGGTGCTTTTCCAGTATGAAAATAGACTCAATTTCCTTAATTTTCTTTGGTCCCCCATACTCTGGAGGTACTCCATGCCACCAGCCCCCTCAAGCAGTATTTATGGCTCCAATAAAGAATTCTAAGCCTTGGGGCCAACTGAGTTTGGGAAACACTGATCTAGGCCAGGGGTGAGGAACATGCAGCCTCTAGGCCACATGTGGCCTTCTAGGTCCTGAAGTGCGGCCCTTTGACTGAAACCAAACTTCACAGAACAAATCTTTACATGTGGCCTCGAGGCTGCACGTTCCCCACCCCTGATCTAGGCCAAACCCTTCATTTTAGAGAAGAGAAAACTGAGGCCTATAAACGGAAAATGACCCTCAAGCTTGTCAGGTGCCGAGTCTACCTGGAGAGACTACACAGAAAGAGCAATGAATCAAATACTGCCACCATTACTTGTATGACCTGTGTTGTCAAGTTACTTAATTGCTCTGAGCCTCTCTGAAATGGACTCCATCTCTAGAAAATGCTTTGGCCCTGGCTGTGTCCCCCATGCCTGGAAAGCTCTCCCTCCCTCATCTCTACCTCCTGGCTTCCCAGGCTTCCTTCAAGTCCCAGCTAAAATCCCACCTTCTGCAGGAAACCTTTCTCAATCTCCCTTAATTCTAGTGTCTTCCCTCTGGTGATTATTTCCTATTTCTCCTGGATATAATTTGTTTGTTCGTGGTTATGTGTACATTGTCTTCCCCATTAGATTGTAAACTCTTTGAGGGCAGGTACTCTCATTTGCCTTTCTTTTCATCCTTAGTGCAGAGTGCCTAGCACATAGTAAGCTCTTACTCAATGCTTCTTGATGGACCTACTTGATGGTCCATATCCTAAGGTCTGTTGCAGCTTTCACATTCTCTGTTCTAAGACTAACAGCGGGACCTTGCCCAAGATTATTACGTGGATGCTACATGTCTAAGCCAGGGCTCAAGATGCTAAGACCAACTCGATTCCCAGCATGCCTCACTGCCTTTCCCTATAGTTAGGGGTTTTCTGAGTCAATACAACAGAACCTTGGGGCAGATGGTTTTCAACAACAACAAAAAAAAGTGATTCTGGCCTCAGAGAACTGCCCCAGTCATTAAAATCACCATTAATTATGAAGGGTTTTGCTAAGAATATGCCTTCTGAAGAACACCTGAGTGCGACAGGGAATGTTTCAAAGCCTAATCAAGTGACGAATAATAAAACAAGTGAACTGGAATCTGCACCCTCTTTCCAAGTGAGTACAGGAGAAGCCCAAGTTTAGAAAGCTGGGAAAAATCAGCCTTTGCTCACGGTTGGTACTATCCATCCAAAGGCCTTGGAGATTCAAAAGCCATCAGTCCAGAATTGTTTGCTGCCTTATCAAGGGACCATTTTGGAATCATCTCACGATAAACCAACAGCTTGGAAGACAACAGAGTTAACAGCACGTGACCCAGCAAAGCTTCAAATGATGAGTCAGTCAAGCTTAATAAGTAAGCCAAATCAGAAAGCTTCTAAACTTTGCCCACCTTTGGTCTCCTCTTTTAAACAGAAGCAAATAACAAACCGGCCCGGGGCCTCAGGACCTCCAAAGCAACACAAACATCCCAAGGCCGCTGACACACACACAAAAAAAGAGATCGTACAACATCAAACTGCCAATTTCCACTCTGGGGATTGTTTGACCTCTAAACAGTTACTTCATCTGTGCACAAAGATCTGGGGGTTTGTCCCAACTCTCTATAGCTCAGGAGGTGCCTGAGACATTTGGAGATTCAATGACTTACCCAAGGTCACACAGCTAGCAAGCGTCCAAGGCAAAATTTGAGCCTAGGCCTTTCTATCTCTAAGCCTGGTCTATTCCACAGTGCTTCTCTCATCTGTAAAAGGGATATAATAAGCTTTAAAGAATGGCATAGAGGGCTGGCCTCACACCTGGGTTCAAGTCTGGCCACCAACACATCCTGGTTGTGTGACTCTGGGTATCTTTTTTTTTTTTTTGACTAGGCAATGGGGTTAAGTGACTTGCCCAGGGTCACACAGCTAGTGAGTGTCAAGTGTCTGGGGCAAGATTTGAACTCAGGTCCTCCTGACTCCAGGGCCAGTGCTCTATCCACTGTGCCACCTAGCTGCCCCATCTGGTTAACTTTCTAAGGCTATCAGCGGTAGGGTGTTTGCTGGTCTCTGAAGGTAGAGGGAGCTTTCACATAGGGAGTTCCTTATACCAACAAAATTATAGGACCAGACGCCCAACCCCACTCCCATATCTTTTCTTTCCATTTTGTACAAATTGTCTTTTGACAAAAGCACTTTGCAAACTTTATAATGCTCAAGAAATGGGAATCATTCCCATGTCTTTCTCTGGTATTAGATTCTAAGCTCTCCAAAGGAAATATTTGCGTGAGATCATGCCTGGTATCCCTGATGTCTAGCCAAGGGCTTTACCCATAGACAGGCCTTAATAGATGGCTGTCAGATTGAAAAATGCACTTTGTCAGCCTTCAAATTCCCTAGAAATTTGAGTTATTAGGATTGTTGTTGACTTGTGACAACCTTGTCCCCACAAAGCCCCTGCTAAAAACTAAATACAGCAGTTTACTTGGGAAGGGAGGGAAGGGATGGAAAGCAAGGCTGGAGGGTAGCTTACCTTACTCCAATCTCTAAAAAGGAAGGGGGGGCTGTATTTGGACCTTCCTATTGGGAAGGTAGATGCCTAGCTAAAAACAAACAAACAAACAAAAATGACAAAAACAACAAGAAAACTCCCCCCAAAATTCCCAGAAGCCTCCAGGGTTTAGTCAGAAAATATAATGAAACAGGAACCAATTTGGGCCCCACTGGGGGAGAGTAGCCAAGATGGGGAGGGAACTGGAAAGCAGGCCGGCCATGTGAGAATCAGGTGAAGGAACTGGGGAGATTTAGTCTGGGGTAGAGAAGACTCGATTGGTTGTCTTCATGCCTTCAGATATTTGCAGGGCAGCCAAAGGGATTCGCCTTGTTCTACTTGGCACCAGAGGGCAGGTAGAGTTCAGTTTAATTTAAAGGGAAATTTGCTCATAGTTTGAGCCAGAGGTGGGGAGCCTGCAGCCTCGAGGCCACACGTGGCCTTCTAGGTCTTGGGTGTGGCCTTTTGACTGAGTCCGAGTTTTACAGAACAAATCCTTTTCTTAAGGGGATTCATTCTGTGAAGTTTGGATTCAGTCAAAGGGCCCCACTCGAGGACCTAGAGGGCCACATGTGGCCTTGAGGCTACAGCTTCCCCACTCCTGGTTTGAGCAATCCCAAAGCAAAATGGGCTGCCCTGGTACCTTCCCTTCATGTAAAACCTTTATGCACAGGCTGGCTGGCCATTTGCTGGGGATATTGTTGTTGAAGGGACTCCTGCTCATAGCCATGGTAGACTAGGTGCCAGGACTGGACCCCAGAGAAGGGGAGAAGCTGGATGCAAGGAGACACATTAGGAGGCCATTGCAAATACAGTCAAGAGGCAATGAAGGTCTAAACCAGGGCCCGTGGAAGTACAGAGAAGGGGACTTAGTTGAAAGATGTTATATTTGGCAACTAAATGGCTCAGGGGGATGAGGAAGAGTGAGGACTAGGGAGGAATATGGAGATTGTAAATGTGGGGTGGCTGGAATCAAGCAAGCAATCAGTCAATGTTTATTAAGCACTGTGTTAGCATCTAGGCATACAAACATAAAAAAGGTAACAGTTCCTACTCTCGAGAATCACATTGTAATGGCGATGCCCTGGATAGAAAAGGGGAAGTTAGTGAAGTGGTGGCTTGGGGAGGAGGGAGAGAAAGAGGTCTCTTTTAGACATCTTGAGTTTGAGATGCCTATGGGACAGCCAGTTCAAAACATCCAAGGGACAGTTGGTGATGTGGAACCAGAGCTCAAGAGACAGTCTAGGGCTGATAAACGGATCTGGGCATCATATGCAGAAAGATAAGAATTCAATCCATGAGAGAACTGATCCAGGCCACTAGGAGCCAAGGTGGAAGGGGAAGAGGACCTCTCCAGGATGGATCTTGGGTGTGCCCCCACAGTAAAGGAGTGGCACATGGATGACAAAAAGACGAGTGGTCAGACACAGAGGAGGAGAACCGGGGGAGAACAATGTCACAAAAACCCAGAGAAGGTGGAGGTGGTCAATAGTGTTGAAGGTTGAGAGGCCAAGAAGGATGAGGATGAAGGATGAGGATGAAGCCATTGGATCGAACAATCAAGAGATCATTGGTGACTTCAGAGAGAGCAGTTTCTGTCCTGTGGTGGTCAGAAGTCAGAGAGCAAGAGGTGCAGGGTGAGAAGGAAGAGAGATGAAGCAATGAATAGAATCAGTTGGTTTTTTCTAGGAGTTTGGTATGAAAAAGGAGGGAAATAGGACAGTAGTTTGAAGAGAGATAGGGTCAAATAAAGGTTTTTAAAGACTGGAGTGTGTCTGTAGGGCACAGACAGTGATGGAGTGGGGAAAGAGGCCAGGTAATTAGAGAGAGGGGGGGATGAGGCCAGGTGAGCTGCTGGAGGTCATAGGCTGAGAAGTGAGAGGCTGAAGTGCTGGATGGAGGGAAGAGGGGCAGATGGAGAGGGGGTTGGGGTCTGAGGGGAAGTGAAGCCCACTGCTGACATCTTCATCTGCTTCTGAACCTTCTCTGTACCAAAGACCCCTTGGTCAGCCAGGCTGGGGGAAATCTACAGACTTCTCCTCCCAATCACAATCTGAACTACCTAAAATCAAATCTAGAGGATTACAAAGGAAACCAATTAAATGGAAATGTGGCTACTGAAAAGATTTTAAATAAAACAAGCTTGTGGATCCCAAAGTCAGAATTCCTCAGTGCTGGAGGCAGGCAGGTGGTGGAGACGGTAGAGTCAGGAAATCCGGAGTTTAAATCTCACCTCCAGGACTTTGTAATCCTGGCTACTCTCAGCCTCAGTTTCCTCATCTCTAAAATGGACACCTGTAAAACAGAACCAACTTCACAGGGTTGTTGTGAGTCTCAGTTGATATTTTATGTGTGTGTGTATGTACATATAATATTTAGATATTACATATAATGAGGTAGCCTTCTGTAAACACACACACATAAAAAATAAGGCAGCTCTGTGTATACATACACACACACATGTGTATATAGAGGCCTGCCTCATTGTGCATATATGTGTATGTATATATATATATATATATATATATATATATATATATTGTGTATGCACATTTCTATATGTGTATATAGAGGGTTGACACATTTAATGTGTGTGTATATCTATATATAGATGCACACATATGTATATACACACAGACCTCTATATACACACATGTATATAAAGAGGGCTATCTCATCTTATATGTATACACACACACACACACACACACACACACATATATATATATATATATACACACATATGTAGCCCTCCATGCACACATGTGTAATGAGGCAACTTTTTGCATATATACACAATATATATTAATATATACACATACACACATATATGCATACATAGACACTTACTAGCTATGTGACCCTGGGCAAGTCACTTAATCCTGTTTGCCTCAGTTTCCTTATCTATAACATGAGCTGGTGAAGGAACGGAAAACCACTCCAGTATCTCTGCCAAGAAAATCCCAATAACAATGTCCTCTGTACACACACACACACACACACACACACACACACACACACATGCACACACATATATACACACATATGTACAATACACTTATACAGGGTATCTTGAAGGTCTTTTAGTGAAGTTTTAAGCTTTAATTGCTTCAAGCTGCCCCTAAGGCTTTGGGTGGCCCCTCCATTGGTGGCCTCTCCATTGCTGGCCCCCCCATTGATGGTCTCTCCATTGGTGGCCCCTCCATTAGTGGCCCCTCCACTGGGGCCCCTCTCTGAGCCTGACAGCTTCTCTTGAGGGCAGGAGACAGCTAACAAGACAAAGTCCCTGTCCCTGTTCCTGTCCCTCCCTCTCCACTGCCATGAGCTGGCCTGGCTCAGGGGTGAAAGTAGGAGGAAGGTTATGGAAGGCCTAGAAAGCCTTAGGCTGCAGCCTTCAGAGCAAGGGAAGCTGGGCCTTGAAAATCCACAGTTGGAAGGCAATGAGGCTAAGGACTTCCATCCTAGGGATCCACTCTTCAATGTCACTGCAAAGTGGTCACCTGGCCTCTGCTTTGGGGACATTGCCCATGGCTGAGAAGTGTTTCCTGCCATGGCACCCCAATCGGCCCATCCACCAGAACAGCAGCCTCCTCCACTTTGTGGTCCCTCCCCGCATTGCCCTGGCCTCCCCGGTAACAGCATCAGTCCTAGCCTAGCGGCCCTACCTAGCAGAGGATGGGTGTCAGGGCTTGGGGCTCAAGGCCCAGGGGCTAGATCAGATCATGATAAGAGTGGAATTCAGCTTCAGACTAGAACCAGAGCTGGAAATGACCTCTCAGAGGACCAGTCCAACCCTTTTATTTTACACTGAGGAGCAGGGAGGGGAAGGGACTTGTCCAAGGTCACCCAGATCATAAACACCAGAACTAGAATTTGACTCCAGGTCTCCTAATTCCAAAGCCAATCCTCTTTCTGCCATGCTCTGCTGTCTCTCATCTAGTGAGTACAGCTTTACTGAGAATCTTTCAGGGCCCCTCAAGAACCAGAGAGGAAACCCTGGCTGGTGTGTGCCACTGGACTTCAAGCCTTGGCCCATAGGCGAGGGGGGCAGGGGAGGGGAAGAGCCAGCTACCCCAGGGAAGCCAAAAGCCAGAGTCCACAGCAGCTTCTGGAGCAGGCGGGAAGCGGGTTAGGGAGGGAAGGGGGGGGAAGGGGGGAGTTTCACAACCGGGGAGTTTTGTCATGACCCATCCAGATTTCCGTTGGCCGACCTCAGCCTTATCTTCCTGCTTTGGGCTTCCTCTTGCAGGAGCCCAGGGGCCCTTCAAAATCCCCAACCTTCCAGTCTGCAGCCTCAGTGCCTGGCTCTCCCTGGTTCCTGGAGCTTCTCCTGGCAAGCCGTGGGCTGTCCCTTACCTCCAGCTTCTACTCTTCCGTCCCTCACTACTTCAGGTACAGTATCTGGCTGAATCTCCTAGACTGGGGCAGACGAAGGTAATGGGGTGGGTTGTGATTCTACTTCCAGACCGGTGCAGAGGAGGGTGGTGGGGGATTGCAAAGGGGGAATCTGCCTAGAGAAACATCCGTTGGAGTCATAGGACCCTAGGCTCCTAGAGTAGAGCCGGAAGGGACCTCGGAGGCAATCTGTTCCAGCTCCCTTTATTTTACAGAGAGGGAAACTTCCCCAGGGAGGGGAAGTTACTTGGTCAAGATGGAGAAGCCATTAAGTAGAACAATGGCCTTGAGTCCTGTGACTTCACCTGTGCTGGGAGTAGGTGGGGGCCCTACCTTCATCCTTTGCCCTTGATCCTACCTGAGGTTTGCTGGAAGGGGGTATATAGGACTGAAAGAGACTTCTTTCTATCTTGGAGTCCCTGAGGGCCAGGGAAGGAGGAAATGCTTCCAACCTAACCTGGCCCATTGGACTCTGTTTGGAGCTGCTCCCTTGGGAGAGTACAGGATAAAAATGGTAGATCAAGTCCTCTGGCGTAGACTACTCCTACATGGAGGGGGTAGCTGCCAGGCGACTGGGCCCAAACCTTGCCCCTATTAGCCCATCAAGGTCCCCCAGACCCTGGTGCTAGAGTCAAGGCAGTCTGGAGTAGAGTGAGTCTGGGATGAGTACTGGATTTGGGATCAGACAAGTTGAGGTTGGGTCCCAGCTTTCTCATTTACTATGGGTGTGACCTTAGGCAAGTCACAGCTTCCATGAGTCTCACTTTCTTCCTCTGTATGATGAGGGTTTTAGTATCATAGCTTTTGAACTGAAAGGGACCTCAGAGAGCATTGAGTCCAACCCCCTCATTTTACAGATGGGGAAACTGAGGCCTGGAGAGGCTGACTAGTATTGCCAAGGTCTTTCTATCTTGAAATCCTACAAACATCCCTGGAGGTCACAACGTTGTCTCTAGAAGGGCCTTGTGGTAATACTGATATTCTATGTGGGAGGGAAAGAATATAAAATAATCAACTACCAAAGCCTTCTGATGAATTAGGCTCTGAGATTAGATAACAGAGTGCAGGGTCCTGAGGAGCCCAGGGATTGAGGACGTTTTGAAAGGCAGAGGCAGTGTGGGAGACATGTCAGAAGCACAGGACCTGAGAAGGGAGGGAGTGAAAGAATGGGAGGGAAGTTAGAAAGAGGGGGCTCTGAGTACTTAGGTTGCGTCCAAGGGCAGTAGGAGGCCTAGAAAGCATGTGCACTGAGGGGTTAAGGGAGGCAAAGCTGATTTTCCAGGAGGGAGCCTTTTGGCCCACCGTCAACTGGAGGCATGAAGTCAAGGGACAATTTCAGGGTCACTTTGGGCTCCGAGAGATTTCCCAAGTTTCCAAATAGTGTTGGGAGTAGGGCTGGGGGTAGGATAGGACCTGCTTATACTTTCCAGGATTTGTTGTTTACCAGGTTTACTCTCTGTGCTATGACTTTGGTCCCCACCTCTGAGAACTTCTCGGGGACTTGTTTCAATGAACCTGGAGGCCCTTCACCTCTTCATTGGCTTTAGAGACCAGCAAGGCCTTCTACCCCACCCCAGAATTCCCCAGCTCTCCATAGGTTGCCTCCAGTGAGTGGCCTCGTGGCTCTCCCAGCCATCGCTCCATTCCCTGGATTCCCAAGGGGTTTCAGGTAACTACCCATCTAATCACCCCTGTCGCCCCCCGGGAGGTGCCTTTTCTGCCAGTCCTCCACCCCCAATCAAAGATGGCTTAGATGGCTCCTGGGACCCATATTCTCATGGCCTGGCCCTGCTTCCCAGGACAGATCCCACTGAAGCTGTGACGCTCTGGCCAAGCATTTGCTCCTTTCTGGGCCTCAGCATTCTCCTGTGGAAATTGGAGGGGGTGGGATGACAAGACCTCAAACGCCCCTCCCAGCTCTGACATTCCAGTCTGTAAGTTACACGAACATGAATTTTAGAAGCCAAATCTTATAGCCATGAGGGCTCTCCAATGGTCAGTTTGTCTATCCCCCTGCAGCAGGCTGAGCAGGTGGCAGTGCACATATGTGGGAGTGGGGTGGGCAGGAATTACTCCTGGCCTTCAGGGTGGGGCAGAACAAGAGAGTCCTTTGCTAAGGACTTGCATTTCAGGCTACCTCCTAGCACTGGCCTCAGTTTCTCCTACTCTTTCCCCTTCTTCACCTAGCCTTCCACAGGCCTGGACAGATGAATTAATGGGTAGAGGAGAGAGGAGGGGAAGAGATTCATTTTAGTTCCCCTTTCCCCCACCCCCATCAAACCATGTTTAGCAATCTGGAGAAGAAACTATCTCCCTCGGTCGTCACACGATGTCTTGGTGCCCTTCCTCTGTTCCTCTCTGTCACCATCTCTCCCCTCCCTCCTTGGACTTCGAGGTTTCCCCTTCCTACCTCCCAGGGTGGCTGTGAAGATCCAACCAGATCCCCGAAGGGGGCAGCGCTTTGGAAAATTATCCGCAGGCTTGCAGGGTGTGAGAGCTGGGCAGGACCTTAGACCCAATTGTTTATGCTGGAAAGACTCCCTCGGCCCTTGAGAATGCAGTCTGGCAGGGGCAGGGGAAGGAGCAGAAGCGCTTTCTTCTTACCGGGGTAAGGGTGGAGGGTAAGTGGTGCTTAGAAGGGTGCTATCTCACAAGGTGGGGGCATAACCACACAGTCCTCTTTCTACTGTACAGAGGGGTCCATTGAGGCATGGAGCGGAGGATTCAAGGCCCAAGACCCAAGAAAGCTGCCCCCTCATCTGCAATGCAAGGTTGTACTTGGGCTAGAACACGCTCCCTTTCTCTCTCTCTTCCTCTCTCTCTCTCTCTCTCTCTCTCTCTCTCTCTCTCTCTCTCTCTCTCTCTCTCTCTCTCTCTCTTTCTCTCTCTCTCCCCCCATTCCAGCTGTGTCTTTACCCCAGGCTCAAAATCTCATTCTACCACCAGTGTGTCCATTTTCCTCACTGGGGCCTCAGTTTCCTCCTCTGTAAAATGAGGGGGTTAGACTAGAGAGCTTCTGGGGTCCATTTCACTCTATGATCCTTTGTTCTCTCTCTCCTCCTCTCCATCTCATTCTCTTTTTCTTCTTTTCTGTCTCTCTGTTCCTGTCTGTGCCTGAGCCTGCCTCAGTTTTTCTGTGTTTGTGCATCTGTCTGTCGGTCTACGTCTGTCTGCCTGTCTGTCTGTCTGTCCGTCTCTCTTTCTCCTCTAGGGCTGCCCCGTGCCTCCAGCTCCCCGGCCTCTCCTCTGACCACAGGCCCGCAGTGCCACACTCCGTGTATTTGACAAGCTGAGTCGGACACTCCGTGTGGTAGAGTGTCAGTTTGTCAAATACCCCAAGTGAGACATTTGCCTAGCAACCCTGGACTGGGGCAGAGTGGCTGACCGATGGACTGTCCCTGCCAGCTTTGGATTTCCAGACCCAGACCTCCGGAGAACAGATGCCAAGTGGATCAAGGGGACAGCTGTGGGTGGTGCTTTCAGCTTGACCCAGGGTATTTGGGAAATGGCTGGAGTAAGCTCCTCAGAGACTGTAAGAGCAGGGGGAGTCAGGAAAGCTAAGCTTGAGCCCCAATTCTGCTACTCCCTAGCTGCATGACCCTGGGTAAGTCCCTTGCACCCTCAGTTGAAGCATCTAGTGATTAGGTTCTGGTGAGGAACCGATGAGACAATTTATGTAAAGTGCTTTGTAATTTGTAGAGCACTAGATACAAATTTGCTGTTAATAATTCAAGGCTTCTAAGGAGCTAGAGGCCTCTTTGGACATTGGTTAGGTCACAGAGCTTTGTGGCCCAGATATAGACTACCCAGAGGGACATAGGGCATATACCTTGTCCCAAGAGGGAGGAAAGAGGGAGGGCCCAAGCCCCAGGAACACTCTGTCTCATGACCTGGCTTTGTGGGGCTGGGCCCTTTGTAAAGGTTGTGCAATCCCAATGGTGCCCCACATTGGGGTGGGAGGGGGGAGATGGATTTGGAGTTAACCCAAGTCCAGTCCTTGGTTCTACATCTGTGTTACCTTGCTAGAGTCATTTCTCCTTAAGGTACAACTTCTCCAGTTGTCAAATGGAAACAACAATCCCTACCTCACCTACTTCTGAAGGCAAGATTAAAGTATGTAAACTAGAAGTTTACTAGAAGAAGCAGGAGTTAACATTGTTCTTATCATTCCTACTCATTCTTTGTTAGAATGGAAGCTCCCTGAGGGCAGAGACTGTTTTGCTTTTGTTACTGTACCTGGAATATAGTAGGCACTTAATAAATGTTTGTTGCTAGATTATTTCATTAATGTGTCCTTAGGACGCCAGAGAGCTGTTGGTATTGTATATGGGCCCAGTTACTCTTCCTAAATCCCCTGTTGCTATTGAGGGCATTGTCATCTAAGTTCACAACCACAGTGTCATCCTAGACTTCTGACTTGCCTTCACCCTCTATATCCATTCATTTGCCAAGGGTTTTCCACCATCCCTTACTTGGGCCCTACCCATCATCCCTCACTTGAACCCTACCCATCATCCCTCACTCGGGTACCACCCATCACCCCTCATTCAAGCCTACCCATCATCCCTCATTTGGGCCCTACCCATCATCCTTCACTTGGGCCCTACCCATCATCCCTCATGGGCCCTACCTATCATCCCTCATTTGGGTCCTACTCATTCCTCATGTGGACTCTACTCATCATTCCTCACTTGGGCCCTACCCATCATTCCTCACTTGGGCCCTATCCCTCATGGGCCATACCTATCACTTCACTTGGGCCCTACCCATCATCCTTCACTTGGGCTCTACCCATCATCCCTCACATGGACTCTACTCATCATCCCTCACTTGGGCCCTACCTATCACCTCACTTGGGCCATACCTATCACTTCACTTGGGCCCTACCCATCATCCTCACTTGGACCCTACCCATCATCACTCACTTGGGCCCTATCCATCATCCCTCACTTGGGCCTTACCCATCATCCTTCACTTGGGCCCTATCCCTCATGGCCATACCTATCACTTCACTTGGGCCCTACCCATCATCCTTCACTTGGGCTCTACCCATCATCCCTCACATGGACTCTACTCATCATCCCTCACTTGGGCCCTACTTATCACCTCACTTGAGCCCTACCTATCACCTCACTTGGGCCCTACCCATCATCCCTCACTTGGGCCCTATCCATCATCCCTTACTTGAGCCTTACCCATCATCCTTCACTTGGGCCCTATCCCTCATGAGCCATACCTATCACTTCACTTGGGCCCTACCCATCATCCTTCACTTGGGCTCTACCCATCATCCCTCACATGGACTCTACTCATCATCCCTCACTTGGGCCCTACCTATCACCTCACTTGGGCCATACCTATCACTTCACTTGGGCCCTACCCATCATCCCTCACTTGGACCCTACCCATCATCACTCACTTGGGCCCTATCCATCATCCCTCACTTGAGCCTTACCCATCATCCTTCACTTGGGCCCTATCCCTCATGGGCCATACCTATCACTTCACTTGGGCCCTACCCATCATCCTTCACTTGGGCTCTACCCATCATCCCTCACATGGACTCTACTCATCATCCCTCACTTGGGCCCTACTTATCACCTCACTTGAGCCCTACCTATCACCTCACTTGGGCCCTACCCATCATCCCTCACTTGGGCCCTATCCATCATCCCTTACTTGAGCCTTACCCATCATCCTTCACTTGGGCCCTATCCCTCATGAGCCATACCTATCACTTCACTTGGGCCCTACCCATCATCCTTCACTTGGGCTCTACCCATCATCCCTCATATGGACTCTACTCATCATCCCTCACTTGGGCCCTACCTATCACCTCACTTGGGCCCTACCCATCATCCCTCACTTGAGCCTTATCCATCATCCCTCACTTGGGCCCTATCCATCATCCCTCACTTGAGCCTTACCCATCATCCCTCACTTGGGCCCCCTTCTCATAGTGGCTCACACACCCACTCCTCATCCCCTTTCACCTGGAACATCTCCACAGTGTCCTGATTGGTCTTGCTGTCTCAGGTCTTTCTCTGGATCCAACCCATCCTTCACGTGCCTACCAAAGTGATATTCCCAAAGCCTGGGGCTCACTGTGTTGCTCTTTTGGTCAATAAACCCCGGCGACTCTCTATTGACTCTAAGATCCAATGCAAACTCCTCTGTTTGGCATTTAAAGCTCTTCACAGTCTGGCTCTCATCTACCTCTCCAGGATCATTAGAAGTCACTTTCCTTCCCACACTTCCACACGGTCTCATTGCTACTTCTCCCATATTGTGTTCCATCTCTCATCTCCCATTGCCATGACAAGGCATGGCATCTAAAGCAAGATACAACCCTCTCCTTTCCTCTCCTCCACCTCTTATGATTCTGAGTTTCCTTCAAAGCTTAGCTCAAATGCCACCTTCTACCTGAACTCAATTCTGATCACCTCAGCTTCTAGTTCCTACCCCCCAAATCATCCCAGGTTTATTTCAATATATCTTGTATATTCTTATGGTACATATCTTATATATCTTGTATATACAAACTGTGTGACCCTGGGCAAGTTATTTAAACCTCTCCATGTCTTAAGCAACTAAGACTGTAAGTTGCAGAAAGGGTGTCTATCTGCCACTGTAGAGTTTCCTCTTCTGGGAGTCCCTAGCAGCAATGAAGTCACAAGTCTAGTCTCTCTCCCCATATATACATGTTATCTTCCATAAGCTCCTCAAAGATTGTTGTTGTTTTTCATTCATGTCTGACTCTTCATAACTCCGTTTGGTATTTTCTTGGCAAAGATACTGGACTGGTTTGCCATTTCCTTCTCCAGCTCATTTTATAGGTGAGGAAATAGGCAAACAGGGGGAAGTGACTTGCGCAGGGTCACACAACTAGTGAGTGTCTGAGGCCAGATTGGAACTCAGGAAGATGAATCTTCCTGATTCCAGGTCCATTGTTCTATCCACTGCAGCACCACCTAGTGGCCCCTATCCTCAAGGATGGAGATAATTTAATCTTTGCCCTTATTTCTCCCACTTCTAGTATTGTGCCCAGCACCTATTGGTGATTAATAAATGTTTGTTGATTGATTGAATAACTGTGCCACATTGTTACAGACCAAACTTATGGGTCCATGGCCAATACAGACTAGATTAGGGAATGATGCAAGGGAACTGACATCATTCATCCCACCTTGGAAACCTTGCTGTTCTTTGCCTTTTCATTTTTGTCCTTAATATTCTTATGAATCCCAATAAACATTAGAGCTAGAGGGGACCTCTGAGAATATCATACAGTCTAAGCCCACTACTTTGTAGATAAGGAAACAGGGCTGCAGAGTGTCCCTCTCAGGGCTGTGTGACTTACCCATAGTCGCACAGAGAAGTGGCAGAGCTGAGATTTGAATCCATGTCCTCTAACTCCAAATGTCAGTGTAGAAACACTCTGCTCATGTTCTACACTTCCTCCCAGGCAGGGCTACACAAGGAGTCAGGGAATGTTCCCAAAAGCTTGGCCCCATTCTACTAGCTACTTTCTAGCTCTCACTGTATGAGATGGGCAGCTAGGTGGTGCAGTGGGTAGAGTGCCAGGCATGGAGTCAAGAAGATCTGAGTTCAAATCCAGCCTCAGACACTTGCTGGCTGTGTGACCTTGGGCAAGTCACTTTACCCTGTTGGCCTCAGTTTCCTCATCTGTAAAATGGGCTGGAGAAAGAAATGGCAAACTACTCCAGTATCTTTGCCAAGAAAACCCCAAATGGGGTCACAAAGATTCAGACACAACTGAAACGACTCAATAAAAACATGAGAGGCAATAACCCAACAAGCCCAGGTGTTAGTTTTAGTCCCTAATTCAATAACTGATAACTGAATGGAATAGAAGGAAACTGAAGTCTCAAGATCTGGGTTTGAGCTCTTATCACATTTACCAGTTTGATTACCTTGAGCAAGCTATATAACTTATCATCCATAAAATGGGTATAAGATCTGAAGTACCTATCTCATAGGGACATTAAGAGGAAAGCATTTCATAAACCTAAAAGCACTTGGCATGATACTTCAGAGAACAGATTAAACACTCCAAGGAGACGTGTCATTGTTGTGTTTTCTCCCTTCACTACGATCTCTTCCTTCGTGTATTGCTTAAGCCAAAAACAACCCTTGTCACCCACTGGTCAATCTTCTGGAGTAAACTCATATTAATCAATATACTGGTATCAGTAATCATTACTTCTCCACTAAAGTCTTCTTCCAATGCCTCCCAGATATGACCCTGGGATCTCTTGGGCCATAAAAACTGAAAAGTTAGCAGGTGCTCCCAAGCTAAGAAAGTTTGGGGAATCTGACAACAATGGGCCCATCTCAGGATGTCGGAAATCATCCCACGGATGTTGGGATGACCCAGACGTGAATATTTTCTGCCACAATCACTGTCAAAGATGGTGGGGTGAGGTTTTGTGGTCTGCATTGGCATTGATGAAAAGGGTACTCATCGATTAGTGAATCAATCAATCAAAAAGCATTTATTAAGTTTCTATTCCATGTCAAGTACAGTGCTAGACATTGGGCAAAGGCACAAAAATAAATCTCTGCCCTCAAGGACCTTACACTGTGCCTGTATTAAGAAACTTCTTTTAAAGTATTGAAGGAAATATTGTTGATGAAGTTATGCTAATCTTTTCACAAATTTATCTCCACTCCTCAGCTAGACTGTAAGCTCCTTGGGGGCAGGGATTAGATCTTACTCATCTTTGTGTCCCCCATAACAGATAATGTAGGCTCCTGGGCATTGTAAGTGCTCAGTAAATGGGTGTTGACTGATTTATGGATTTTCCATTATACTCTGTGACTGGATCCTTCCCATCTCTGAGACTTAGTCTCTGTAAAGTAAAGAAGGTGGGCTATATGATCTGTAACGTCCCATCCACATATGAAATTCTGTGTTCCCAGGTCACACCAGGCCCTGACATTCTGGGTTCTAAGCACTATCCCAGCTCTTTTACATCTTATGGCCTTGGGTCACTCTTGGTTCTAGCATTCTGTGTTAAGGTCCCTCTCAGCTCTGATCTCCTGTGACCTAAGGTCCCGCCCAGCTCTGATATGATGTATGCCAAGTCTCCTTTCAGCTCTGACATTCTACATTCTGGATTTGTTCATATTCTCTCAGTTTAAGGTTCTTTGTGACTCTGATACTCTTTGTTCTTTTGAGACTGCCCTCTGCTGCATGTCTCATATCCATAAATCAACATCAGTAGAATATTGATATAAAAAGAGATGAGCCTTGGGTTTCCAGGAGAAGTTCAGTATCATTAAAGAAACTATAATTTCCCAAAGGCAAGTCAGTCCAGTTTCCTTCTTCTATTTAATTCAGGACACAACTTATGGTGTGTTTGTAGTATTGGTGAGCATGATAAGCTGTCCATTTAAAGGCATGTTATCATCTCAATAATAGGTATTTTTCATCTTTTCCTTTGTGTGTAATTAGGCCACATTCTTGAGGGCTTCTGGACCTAGTACAGAAGATTCTGCAATGAGCCCCTCAAGGATGTCACCATCCTTAGGGAAGCCCTCTTTGCCTTAGACTCCATGGATCTCCTTTGTGACCACAGCAAACACCCTTGCTGAGTCTATGCCTCCCCATTTTCCCCTTCGTGGTTTCGATATATTGCCGGTGCCGGCAATAAGAAATTAAATGGGAATTTGGGGGGAGTTTTGTGGAAGCCACAGATGACACGCAAAGGCCAGTAGATGACAGAAAAAGTCTGGAAACTCAGAAATGCATAAGATATGTGTATAGTATTGTATAACATTAACATATTTTATCTTTTAATACCATAATAATTCAGACTTCTTCTCTGGTACAAAGGGAGGGTCAAAATATTTTACACAGATGTCTCAGATTGCAGGGGTACCATGCCCCTAACCCTTATGATGTAGAAGGGAATAACTGTGTAGAGAGTTCAGTTTCATGGGGTTTTGTTTTGGTTCTCCAATTATATTTTTGTAGACAGTACATATATTGTGTTCTTAGTTCTTTTTACTTCACTTATGATCGTATGACTTCTACACATTCTGCTATCAGAAGTTGCTTCTACCTACAGGTGACCCAGAGTAGCTGAGAGGATGTCCTCAGTTGAGCCTGAGCCCATGCTAACTTAGCTACTGCCCATAATCCTAGGCCTACTTTCCACTGTGAGTGATAGAGAATCAGCATGGTATAGTGGAGAGGGCACTGGATTTGGAGTCAGGAAGATCTGGGTTTGAAAACCACCTTAAACATTTATTAGCTCCATGATCCTACACAAATCATTTAACCTTTCTGTGCCTCATTTTCCCTCCCCTGTAAAAAGAGTGAGGGGGACTAAATGGCCTTTGAAGTCCCTTCTAGTTATAGGTTTAGAATTTGATGTGTTATGTCCTTAGGCCTCAGTTTCCTTCTCTGTAAAATGGATCAGGGGCTAAGGTGGGTTGGACTGAATGGCCCCGAGGTCCTCCCAGCTCTAGGATCTTGTGTGTGACCTTGGGCCCAGTGCCTGTCAGAGCTGGCTTTGGGCCTGCTGTTCAGGGGAAAATAGGAACCAGATGGCTTGGAGACAGAGGTGCTTGCTTCTCTTCCCTCCTCCCCACCCTGCTCCTAACAACTTGTGGGGCTGACTGTGGGTTCCGAGGTTTTATAATGGAAAGAACACTGGTGACCTACAGGGCTGCGTCGAGGCTTTGGGAAGCATCGGGCTGGATGGTCTCTGTGCCAGATGTGCCAAGATAACCAGAGGAAATGGAGGCTCCATCCAGGAGCCATTTGTCTGCTAGGGGGAGCGAGGGTCTCAGGGGCAGGGGCAGTGCACAGGATGGGCACCCTTCTCCTTTTCCAATGGCTGAGACCAAATTTGAGACTCGGGTTTAAAACTAATGGGGTGTTAGCTTGATGGCTCATGATGCGTCGGAACACTTATTGTAGTGGTTTTGCCACAAAAAGCGTTTCCAATGGGGGCTGAAATGTGGCTCAAAGGGCCAGCGCTGGTGGCGGCTGCTCAGGAATCCCAGGCTTCTCCCTCTGGCCCACTTTTTCTCTCCCTCAAAGCAGGTTCGCATTGAAGGGAGGATTGAAAAGCCTGAATTTGTGTTTCCTTCTTTATTGTTCTCCTTCTCTGCCCCCTCCCCTTCTCCTCCTTTCCTCCCTGCCTTCCTTCACTCACTCAACCTCTTTCATTCATTATGTGTAACGTGAAGCTAATTTGTGCCCCTGGAAATCTGCCCAAAGCCACAGATACAGAATCTGTGTCATTCTTACTGAAACATGGCATGGAATTAGCATTAACCTCAAGTGAAAACAAACCTAAATTAGAAAGAAGGAAAGAAAGAAAGAAAGAAAGAAAGAAAGAAAGAAAGAAAGAAAGAAAGGAAGGAAGGAAGGAAGGAAGGAAGGAAGGAGGAAGGAAGGAAGGAAGGAAGGAAGGAAGGAAGGAAGGGAAAGAAAAAGAGAGAGACAGAAAAACGAAAGAAAGAAAGAAAGAAAGAAAGAAAGAAAGAAAGAAAGAAAGAAAGAAAGAAAGAAAGAAAGGAAAGGAAAGAAAAGAAAAGAAAAGAAGGAAGAATGAATGCTGAGCTAAGAAGCAAAAAATATGGGTTTGATTTTCAGCCCTGATACTTAGTTACTATATAAACCCTTAGACAAGTCATTTCACCCATCTGGACCTTAGTTTCTTCCTCTGAAAAGTGTAGATTAGACTTGACCTCCAAGGTCCCCTCCAGCTCTTCCATTGTAAATTCTATCTCCCCTGAGGCAGCTAGGTGGCACTGCAGTGGATTGAACACTGGGCCTGGAGTTAGGAAGACCTGAGTTCAAATTTGGCCTCAGACACTTGCTAGCTGGGTGACCCTGGGCAAGTTACTTAACCCTGTTTGCCTCAGTGTCCTCATTTGTAAAATGAGCTGGATAAGGAAATGGCAAACCACTCCAGTATCTCTGACAAGAAAACCCCAAACAGGGTTGTGAAAAGTCAGACACGACTGAAATGACTCAACAAAAACTGGCCCTCCCAGTTTTGACATTCTATGGTCTAAGGTCTAATCTAATTAGATCATTCTACATCCCAAAGTCTTTTCTATATCTGATATGCTGTGTACTAAGGTACTGCTCATGCTGACCTTGTGTTTTAAGACCCATTCTTAGTCTGTCATTATATGTTTTAAGCGCCACTCCCCTTCCCACGCTCTGATGTTCTGTATCATAGAATCCCTTTCAGCTCCGCTACCCTATATTCTAAGATCTCTTTGTGTTCTGATACTCTGTTTAAGGTCTGACGCTCTGTGTTCTTCTGAGAGTGGGCATTGTGTTCCATGACTTACATCCATAAATCAACATTGGTCTAATATTTGTGTTAAAAAAGATGAGCCTTGGGTTTGAAGGAGAAGTCCGGCATCATTAAAGGAACTTTAATTTCCCAAAGGCAAGTCAGTCCAGTTTCCTTCTCCTATTTAGTTCAGGACCTAACCTGTGGTCCGACTGCAGCGTCTGTCCGCAATGTAAAAATCTTCTTACTGCTAAGCATCACAAGCTGTCCATTTGAAGGCAGGTCATCATCTCAATAATAGCTATGCTTTATCTACCTGACTTTTCCTGTGTGTATACAGTCATCCCTTCCACATCACTGGGGGAAGGAGCCCGGCGCCTCCCCACAATCTGGAAAATCTGTGTAAAATGTTTTGGCTCTTCCTTCATAGCAGAGAAGGTATTATTATGGTATTAAATGATAAAGTATGTTGACATTATATAATACTCTACATATATTTTATGCATTTCTGAGTTTCTAAACTTTTTCAGTGTTGTCTGCAGCTTCTGCAAAACTCCCCCAAAATTCCTATTTGATTTCTTATGCCAACCTGTGATATGTTAAAACCACGATGGGGAAAGTCGAAATGTGGAAGGAATAACTGTAGCTAGGTCATATCCTTGAGGGCATCTGCATCTTGTGCAAAAGAATGGGCAGCAGCATTCTTTAACTTAATGCAACAAACACAGTACCATCTATCAACAGGAGCATCTCAAGGACGTCACCATCCCCAGGGAAGCCCTCTCCTCTTGGACTTCATGCTGGATCTCCTCTGTGATCACGGCTAGCACCCTTGCTGAGTCTATGCCTCCCCATCTTACGCTTTGCTTGATACTAAAGATCAGAGGGTCATTAAACAAGGTTAGCTCTGTGTTTCCATCTCTTAAGCAATCTTGGCTAATTTTGATGCATGCTTGGGTGACACCTTGTTGGAAGAGTGCCTTTAAGACAAGGTTTTGCTTTACCAAATAAGTCACTTTGACACAAATGTAAGCCCAGTGGGAGCTTCTGTTCTTTACATATTTCCATCAACTGTGTGATGGTAAGGCTATGGCCTGCTGTGGAATATTGCTTGTCAAAGCCTGCTTGGTGGCTGAGAAGAGATAAATTCCTCTGGTCACAATTCAAAAGAGGTTAGAGGTCTGAGGTCCAGAGAACTCATAGGGTGAACAAGAAAGTCATCCCAAAAAAGCTAATGGGGAATTGGAGGTCAGACGGGGAGATGCCTTCTACCTGAACTCTCCTTCATCCCTCTTCTCTCCTGCTCCTCCCTCATCCTCTCACTTCTACTTTCCCCTTGGTCAATTCTGTCTTGGCCTTTCACCCTGTCCCCTCCTTCCCCCACGTCCAGCCACACAGAGCCTACAGGTCAGCCCAGTATAATATCTGGATGCTACCACAATTGGAAGGTGGAGGGTGAGGGAAGGCAGTGAAGCAGCTGCCCCTGACATGGGCCCTGACCTTGCCTGTGATTTAGGGCTCTTTGGTAACAATCACAAGATCACAGGACCTTCGAGATGGGAGGGCTCTTAGGAATCAGGGGTCTACCCTCCCCTCTTTCTTTTACAGAAGAGGAAACTGAGGCAACAGCTTCATCATTGGGAACTTGCCCAGTGCAGTCTGGTGCTGATTTGGTGTGGGCATGGCCTTTTGACCTCAGCGTCTTCCCTTCTAATCCCTGCTTTGCTTCTCCTGTTCACCCCATCTCTCCTCCCTCTCACCAAATGATAGGAGAGAGGGTCATTGGTCAGGGTTCCAAGTAACTCATGGTAGAAGGGGACCTCTTTAGTCCTTTCCCCTCGTGCCCTGCCAAGAGCTCCAGACTTCATGTCTTCCTCTTAAGGATTCTTAACTCTTTGTAGAAACTACTGCCTCAGCTTTCTACCTTGTTTGTGGAGGAATTTAGTAATCGGGAAATGTGAAGGGTTGACATTAAATTACCTGCCCATCAAGGTGAGAAGAGAAAGGGAAAGGGATGAGATCACTGGATCACAGACCCCACAGGCCAGTTGGTCCCAACCCCTTATTTTCTAGATGAGGAAACTGAGGCCCCGGGAGGGGAAGGGACTTGTGCAAGGTCACACTAAGCTCCTGGATCTAGAAGTGGAAGGGACCTCAGAGGTCAGCTAGTCCAGTGCAAGTGACTTGATCAAGGCCACCTAGGCAGTAAGCTGTCAGGATAAACAAAAGCACTGAATCTACCATCCGCAGCATGGGATTGGAATCCCAGACCTTTCATTTACCCACTGTGCTACCTTAAGGCAAGGCCCTTTATCTCTCCTCATCTGGAAAATGGGGATACTAATGAGTCATTCCTCCCTCGAAGAGCTGTTCTGAGGAAAGTGTTTTGTAGCACACGCTATAAAAATGAGCCACTCTTGGGATTATTGCTAAGACACGCCTGGCAGCGGGGTAAGGGCCTGGGAAGAAGATACCAGGATGGCCTCATTTGGAAGCCTTGCAGAGCTGACAGTGTAGAGGTCATGGGACTTGGAGCCAGGTGGCCCTGAGTTCAAATCCAATCTCAGATGCTTGTTAGCTATGTGGTGAAGTCATTTACCCTTTCTGTGCCTTAGTTTCCTCCTCTGTAAAATGGGGGTAGTAATAGCACTTACCCCTGACGATTGTGATCAGATGAGATCACATTTGCACAGTGCTTTGCAAACTTTCCAGCACTACACAAACGTGCGCTGTCATTTAAATCAAAATTACAAGCAATCTAGCAGATGACGGAAAGACACATGGTGCAATGGAATGAGTACTGGGATGGGACTTGGGAGATCTGGGTTTGAATCCAAACCTTACCACTCACTAGCTGTGTGACCTTCAGTAACTGTCTTTGAATCTCTGTGCCTCAGTTTCCCTCTCTGCAAAATGTCTTAGAAGCAAGAAGTCACATGTATGACAGCGTCCAAGAAATGTGTGATTATGGGAGAGGAGGTAACGCAGCCAAGATATAAGAGTGAAGGATGACAAGAAATGCCTTATGAATGTCCAGGCCAAAGGGCCAGATGAAGGTGAATCCTCTTTGAAGGATTCGTGGAAAAACATGGCCCCGAGTTGTCCGGGGTGGGCAGGCATGGAGGAAGTAGCCACATTACTGAGATCACATACGGGAAGCAGGGAAGCAGTATATCACACCATGACAGGTCAAGGGGATTGACTTAGTGGACTTCTGTCACTCTCTTATTAGCAAACCTTTATTGAGCACCAACAATGTTCTGGGCAGTGGGCACAGAGCCCATCTCTGCCCAGTGTCCTAGTCATCTCAATTCAATACTCCTTCTTCTAGGCCCAAAGAAATATAGAGAGCCATATATATATATATATATGTAACTAGTCTCCTGGTGGCCAAGCCTGGGCCTGGTGTTTCTTTGCATTGTCAGGATGAGGAGGCAGGGAGGCCTAAGGCTGGGAGCAAAGCTAGTACCTACAATAGCAACTTTCCAAACTAAAGTCGATTTTCTCAGAAACACCATGTCCCATTGGCCAGGGACCAAAGGATCTGTGTCAGGAGATGGGAGGGGACTGGATGGGAGGGGATAGGAAGGGATGGGATGGGAGGGCATGGATGGGATGGGATGGGATGAAAGGGGATGAGATGGGATGTAACAGGGGCATGGACAGAGTGGGTTGGGGAGGACCCTTCCTATCTCTGAGAGGGAGGAAAGGAAGGCAGGCCAAGCCAGACCAGTGGCATGGCCCTCTGGCTCCCCACTCAGCCCCTTTGTCCTCAGCGGCTTGGTTTTCCATTCTCTTGTATCTCTAATTCGGCCGAGCTACTCCCACACAGCAGCCGGGCATAGTCACTGTTGGCCTGGGTGATGATCTGGTAATCTTGGGTCCTGGCAGGGTCATCGTGGTACTCATTCTCAAGTGCCCTGGTCTCAGCTTCCGCCTCTGCTGTGCCCCCAGAGTAGACGGCAACCCTGGGGCCATCTGTACTCATCCTGAAGCCAACAACACCCAAGGTGGAGAAAGGAACAGAGTGGAAGAAGGGGCTCAGGGAGAACTGGGGAGGGATGAGAACAGGACGTGGGATCCCCCTGTCCTGAGGCCTTTCCTCTTCTTTCCTATCTATAAAATGGAGACAATCTCCTCATAATGTTGTGCACAAGGTCATAGGAGCCGAAGTCTGGAGCTGGCAGGGCTGTCAGAGGCCATCTCGTCCAACCCCCTCCTTTTACAGAGGGGGAAACTGAGGCCCAGAGAGGGGAAGGGACTAGCCCAAGGTCACACAACACCCTAGATCTGGAGCTGGAAGGGTCCAGGTCATGCCACCTCTCCTTGCCGTAGTCTCCTAACTGGTTTCCCAACCTCTAGTCTCTCCCCACTCCCCATCCTCTGCATCCCTCCCCCCACAGCCACCAAATTTGCTATTCCTAAAGCACAGATCCAATCAGGTCACTCTCCTGCTCAACAAAACTCAATGGCTCCTTCTTACCTCTAGGATAAAGGCCTTTGAAGCTGCTTCACAATCTGATTCCAGGCTACTAGTCTAGGCTTACACATTCCCCTTCTTCATCCACTCTCTGGTCCCGGTAAACTGGCTCATCTGTGTTTCATTTCCCACCTCCATGTGTTTGTAAGGCTGTGACCCCCTCTTGCAATGCCGACCTCCTCATTTCTTCCTCATAGTATCCCTCTCCTCTTTCAAGGCCCAGCTTAAATCCCACCTCCCACTTGGGGCATGGCCCAATTGGCCACCAGTAGTAGTGCCCTCTCCACCTTGGGAATGATTATCTATTTTGCACAAACTCATCTCACTCCCTCAATAGTATAGAAGTGTCTTGATGAAAGGGCCTACTGCATTTTTGTCTTTGCATCCCAAGTGCCCAGCATCATGCCTGGTACATAGGAGGTACTTAAGAAATATTAATGACTAAATGAGTGAATGAAGATGATGAAGGCGAAGCTGTTTCCTCAGCCCCAGAAGGGGAGTTAAGAGACCTGGGTTCAGTTCCCAGCTCAATCACTTCTATGTTGTAGAATCACTTCTGAACCACAGAGGGTCTCTGGAGCCACTTCCAGTGCTGAAGCCTGTGACCCTTTGAATGAAACCTAGTCCTGGTCTGTCCTAATGTCTTCCAGCCAGTCGCAAGGAGGCTAATGGGGTGGGGGAGGAAAGGAGGGGAAGGAGGGGAAGAATCTTACCTGGCCACTTCATAGGTGTGCTCTGCAAAAGAAGACACAGGGTCAAGATAGAAGCACCTGGGCAGCAGTAGCACCCAGGGACAGGTGTGGGCATCTCTACTAGCCAGCCAGGTATGACCAAAACCCACGGGACAAGTGCTGAGGGCTGGGGGGAGGGCATCTCCCCTTGGGCATCCAAGGAGAGCCTCCTGAGTGGGGAGGGGCTTAGGGGGCACAAATTGAGCCCATGCATTCCCCTGCCCATCTAGCCCTGCCAAAGCATGACTATTCCCATTTTACAGATGAGGAGGAAAAGGGCCGTCCAGCTAATAAGCAGCATAATGCCTCCCTCCAAAGCCAGTACCCTTCCCATTCTTTCAGGTTGTCACAACAGAGTAACCTTGAACAAGTCACTTTCCTCTAAGCCTCTTCTGTAAAACAGTTCTACTGCTTGCCTCTCAGGGTTGTTCTGTGGCTCAGTTTCATAACAGGTGCTTTGGAAAGGGCAGTGGAGTGCAAGGCACTGCTGCTTTTCAGTACTGTGATCATTGTTGTTCTAATAGTAGGCCTCCATCTGGACAGGCTGCCTCTGCTTATGCCAGCTCTAGTCTCTGGATGGGGATCTCTGACCCACCCTCCCACCCTCAATCCTTCCAGGAAGGCAGACCTTCCCTGGCCCCGGGTGTCCTTGAGGAGGGACCCAGAGTGAACAGCCCCTGGGTGGTTCCCAATAAACCAGGAACCAGAGAGACTAAGCAAAAGCTAACAGGGACCCTTGATGGGGGACCGAACAGCCATAGCCAATGGAAGAAGAGGCATTCCAGGAAGCCTAAGCCCTGGGCCAATGGCATCGATCTACAGGGAGGGCCCAGAGATGGTGCCCTTCATTCCATTCTCTCCTTCTGGTATTTTCTGGGCAAAGTACACAGTAGACTGTGTGATCTTGAGCAAGTCACCTGACCCCCATAAAATGAGGTGATTGGACCACGTTGTCTGGGTCTAAAATTCTACGACAAAATCACAGAATGTCTCAGTTGGAAGGGACCTCAAAGGTCATCTAGGGCCTTATCTGAGCAGGAATCCCCTTCACAGCATCCCCCTCAGGTAGTCTCCACTTGAATACCTCCAGTGATGGGGAACTCACTTCTTCCCAAGGCAGCCCATTCCACAGTTGTTATGAAGTTTATCCTGGCACATAGTAAGCAGTCACTAAGTGCTTGTTCACTTGGCTTCACAAATCCTGTCTTTATCTGCCTCATCGCTTCTAGGGCCACCCCCTGGGGCCAAGTGGAACACACTTTCACTGAGGGAGCAGATAGTCGGTGTCCATTAGGGGTCAATAAATTCATTTTAACTCTAGGAGACAGAAGCTAAATTTAGGAATGAAGTAAAATTTCTAGCTTTTGAGAGGAGAAAATCGGAGAGGGAGGTGAGGGGGATCAGGAAAGAGACATTTCCCTGGGGCGTCAACGCTCCACAGAAAGATGTAAGGAGCGGTTCCTGCTCTCAGGGAACATCTAGTCTAGTTGGGGAAGTGAGGCTCACACATTAGAAAATATAACTAACCATATAGGACTTTAACAATAGTAATACCAGCATTACTTGAAGACAGTGAGAACGAAGCCTTAGCAGAGGTCGTAAGAAGGGCCATAGGAAGAGAGAGAAATGGAAAAGGCAGGAAAGGGCCTGGAGTGTCTGGAGCCTGAGTCTGGCCTTTGTCCTGGGTTCTCAAAGGGTACATGCAAGTGAGCCAAGAGTATAATTAGGTAGGCCACAAAGAGTTAAATGTTATGTTGTTACAGATAAAAGAAAATGTATAAATAAAGTGGTTAATATAAATTTTGCTCTCCCAGCACACACAGAATTGTAAGTACAGTATTTGCAAAATAAATATAACTCGCCTGTTACTCACACACCCTACATATACACACTAACCTCGGAACATGTCAGACTTTGAACTAGCAAAGAACTCAGCAAAAACAGCTGCTCTTTCTTATTGAAGGGAAACTGTGTATGTGAGAGGCTCCTGATTCTCCCCCAGCACTGCCAATTTAAACATTCAGTGTGCCTTAGCTCCTCACGTCAAAGAATATTGTGCCATGAGAAAGAACAAATTTGGGAATCGCTGATGTTTTCTTTGGGATGTCACTGGTGGTGGTTGAGTAGGAGAATGACATGATGAAAAACAGTTTGCTTTAGGAAAGTCAGAGGGAAAGAATACTGGGGGTGGTCAGGGAAAAGGGAGTGATGGGGGAGGGATAGGGGCCCGACTCATGTATGGAGAGGGCATGGATAGAGAGAGAAGGGGAAAGAACATTTTAGGAGGAGAGAGCAATGGTGACCATTTGTGGGTGGAGGCCAGTCTGACTAGAGTACAAGGTGCAGGAAGGAGAGTGGGATGAGCAAAGTTTGGAGCATTTTTTCCTCTTTACTGGTGGTGATCCCATGGAAAGAACATTGGCTGTGGAGTCAGAGAATCTGAGTTCAAACACTCTTTCTGTCACTTACTCCCTGTATGGCTTTGGGCAACCTCTCTCAGCCTCAGTTTCTTCTTCTGTAAAAGGAGAAGAGGTTAGGCCAGGTAGTTTCTGAAATAGTGGTGGGGAGAAGGGAGGCAACCTTGCTTTAGCCTTGGGCTTATCGGAAAACCTTTCACTATTTTACCGTTGTGGACAATTCTAGCTGTTGGCTTAAATACATACTTTCATTTATTCATTTATTTATTTATTTGATATAAATTTGTTTATTTTTAGTTTTCAACATTCACTTCCACAAGTTTTTGAGTTCCAAATTTTTACCCCATCTCCCCCCTCCCCCCACCCCAAGATGTCATGCATTCTGAATATCCCTTCCCCTAGTCTGTCCTCTCTTCTATCTCTCTCCCCTTCTCTTATCCCCTTCCCCTTCTATTTTCCTGTAGGGCAGGACAGACTTCTGTACCCCATTTCCTATATTCCTTATTTCCCAGTAGCATGTGAAAACATTTTTTTAAAAACATATGTTTTTAAAACTTTAGGTTTCAAATTTTCTGTCTTCCTCCCTCCCCACCCACCCTCATTGAAAAGGCAAGCAACTCAATATAGGTTGCACATGTGCAGTTATGCAAAACACTTCCACAGTAGACATGTTGTGAAAAACTAACTCTATTAAATATATACTTTTGACCCTATCATTCATCTGCCTCAGTTTCCTCAACTGTAAAATGGGGACAATAATAGCACCTACCTCCCAGAGTTGTTGGGAGGATCAAATGAGATAGTATTGGGAAAAAATGTTTAGCACAAGTGTGTGGCACATAATAGGCACTATATAAAGGCTTTTGTCCTTCTCTTTTCCTTCCATACCTATAAATGACTGGTGTATCTTGTCAAAGGCTATTTCTGCATCTAGTAGCATAATCAGCACAATTTTAAAATGATTTTCCTAATGCTGAACTGTCGTAGAATCATTGATATAAATCCAATTAGCTTAGAAGTTTGGAAAAGAAGGGACCAAAGCATGGTGGGACTTGAACACCATATTGATGAGCTTGGTTTTATCCTGAAGGTAATGGGGAACCATTGAAAGTTACAAGGCATGGGGATGGTGTGATATTATTACTGTCTTGCCAGGCTGACTTGAACAGCTGAACAGCTACTGCTTTTTTTCATTCCATGCCCTCAATCACTTTTACTCTGGCCCTGCAAAGGGAGATATGAGCTAGGCTGTCATGGTGGAGATGGGGGAGGGGTAGGACCAAGAGAAAAGAGCTTAAAGCAAGATTGGACCCTCCAAGAAGGGCTGTCCTCTCTCCTCCTCCACCTCCCCCAAAGGCTCCATGGTGCTCATCAACAATCAAAATGGTGTCCTTCTACTCAAGCACCACGGCAAACAGGATAAAGTTCAGATTTCACAGCCTGGACTCTTTCTCATTTTTCGATTTCTCTCTGCTTCCACTCCAGTCAAACTGGCTTCTTCATTCTCATAGGACCATAAGCTTTCAGCTAGAAGGGACCTTAGAAGGCATCAAGTCCATTTTACAGAGAAGGAAACTGAGGTCTAGAAAGTATAAAGAACTTGCCCAGGATTCCATAGGAAGTAGGTGTCTGAGGCAGGATTTGAATCCGGTTATCCCTGACTCTAAGAACAGTACTCTAACCACTGCTCCACATTGCCTAGAAATGCTTCTGATCCTTCTCTCCTCCTGCTACGTATCATGGCTTTAGAGTAGAAGGGATCATTAGAAGTTACCTGTCCAATCCCCCATTTTACAGATGGAGAAATTAGGCCGTGAGAGATAAAGTCACTTTCTGCCTAGTACTGCATAAAAGCACACGCCTCAGGTCCAACACCTTCCCTAGGAGGCCTTTCGCCATCACCGAGATACTAGTGCTTTCCCCGCTAAGGCTGCCTTTCACCTACTCCATGGATATCTTGGATGTGCCCAATTATTGACATGTTATCTCCTCCATTAGAATGTAAGCTACTTGCAGGCAAGGACAATATAGTTATCCTTTCCACATTGTGACTTTCCCCATTGCGGTTTTGATATAATGTGGGTTGGCATAAGAAATTCATTAATTAAATTAATTCATTAAAGGAATTCTTGGGGAGTTTTTCGGAAGCCTCGGATGATACGTGAAGGCCAGCAGACAACACAGAAAACACGTAGAAACTCAAAAATGCATAAAACATATGTATAGTATCACATAATAATGTATTTTATCTTTTAATGCTGTGGCAATTCAGACTTCTCTGGTACGAAGGAAGGGCCAAACAATTTTATGCAGATTTTCCAGATCACAGGGGTGCCACACCCCTAAGCCCCTGCAATGTGGAAGGGATATGCAGTTATGTATTTTTACCTATCTTTGTATCCTCAGTGCTTACCACAGTGCCTGGTATACAGTAAGCACTTATGAAATGCCTGTTAATTCATTGATGGATTTGGAGTAAAGAGGACCAGGGTTCAAATCCTACCTTTGTCACTGACTATCTGTGTATGACCATAGGTAAGTCATTTCGCCTTTTGACCTCAGTTTCTCCATCTGTAAAATGAGACTATATGACCCCTTTTGATTCTAAAACTATGGTTCTATGACTTAGCTAGTAAGTGGCAGAGCCAGAACTGAACCTCAGGCTCTCGGTCTTAAGCCCAGAGCATTTTTCCCAGACTCCGGAATCTGGACTCTTTGTACTGCACTGATTTCTCCCCTTCCCTGACCTCCTAGAGGAGTGCTTCTTAAACCCCAGGGTCACCAAAAATTTGGTAACAGTAAAAGGTTTCTGAACATGCAATGACCAAAAATTAATTAAAAATCAAACACACACTTTGCACTGCATATGCCCCTCAGGGCACACAACAGCCAATCAAGGCTGCCGAAGTGTGAAAAGGGGACTAGAGTGGACAAAGTTTAAGAAGCTCTGGCCTAGAGGGTCCTTGTTCCCCCATGGAGCAGCCGAGTAGAGACTGACAGGTTGTGTCAATTAAATGACTCCCATGGGGAACTCTAGTCTCCTAAGCTGACTGTGAACACCCTGATGCAATGCAGAAAGATCCCTGTGTGAATCATTCCCCTCTCTGAGCCTCAGTTTTCTCCTCTGTAAAATGGAGAGATTACACTATAGAGGATCATCTGCTCCTCAAGTTCTCTCCCAGCTCTGATGTTCTGTAGGTTCTGTGAGTGCAGAAACTGGGTCTTCTCATTCTCAGGGTGTGGGGCAGATGTTGTTCAGTGAGTGAATGACTCATTCAACGGGTCGGTCCTGGTCAGACTGAGGGCTGTGCTCATTTCTGGGTGTCATATCTGAGGGCAGCATTGACCAAGTGGAGGTGTCCTCATTGAACACGAGTGAATGGACCTAGGGTGTTTAACAGAGAGAAGACAGGAGGAGCTACAGTTGCTGTCTTCAAGTATCTGACAGGCTGTCCTGTGCATGTGTGGAAGAGGATTTACCCTTGCTCAGCTTGGCCCCGGAAAGTAGAACTGGGAGCAACAGGTGGTGTTGTAGTAAGGCAGGTTGAGGCTGCATATAAGGAAAAACTTCCTGCTCATTGGAGTATCCCAAAGAGGAAGGTGCTAGGTAGGTAGTCGAGTTCACTGTCATTGGAGGTCTTCAAGCCAAGCCTGGATGGTAGATCAAATTGATCTCTAAGGTATCCTCTAGCTCTGAGATTGCAAGACTGTATAACTGTCTGAGGAAACACACACACACACACACACATACCCATGCATAAACACAAAGCCCTGCCACACTCACCATCTTGTGATTTCCTCCGGCAGAGCCCAAAGAGTGTGGCAAAGACCAGTGCGATGCACAGTAAGGCGATGAGGATGATGGCATAGAGGGGCAGGCCTTGTCCACCTAATAGAGGAGACATTCCCAGAGGGCTTTGGAGTGGGGTGGGGGACAATGGTCACCAGAAGCCAGATGTCCACTACCCTGCTCCCCTCTCCCAAGGCCAGTTCCTGGAATTTCCAGTTTTCCCACCTGTCCCTTTCCTATCTTGGCCACAGCCCCAGGTTCAAGACAAGAACACAGTCTCATGGCTTAATCAGGGAGGGAAGGGGAAGGGGGTGGGGAGAGAAGAGGGAAGGACAGGGGAGAAGAGAGGAGGGGAGAGGAGAAGAGAGGGGAGGAGAGGGGAGGGGAAGAAAGAAGAGAGGAGAGGAGGGGAGAGGAGATGGAGGAGAGAGGAGGTAAAAGAGAGTGGATAGGAGAGGATGGGAGAGGAGGGGAGTGGCAGAATAGCTCACTAACTTTAGACTTGGTGCCCTGTGCTTTGAGCCAGAGGCCCAGTCACTTGGCTGTCACCAAACATGTTCTCAAGAAGGCCAAGTACAGGGCCCAGGGGCTCTTCCTTTGCTGCACCTGTGCCACACAGCATAGCCCATCCCCACACAGTCACCATGGACAGAGTAACAAGGAATCTCCCTTAGGCCCTTAGGATTAATCCTGACAAAGTGGGCTCAATGTTTGCCCCTGAGGCAGCCCCCAGGAGCTCCTCCCCACCCCTGCCCCAAGCCATGCTACACCTCAATCTTTGGAAAGGTCACTGGGCATCAATGCACCTGGCCCATAGTAGTGCTTGTTGATGCAGCCAGGCCCAGGGCCACGCAGGTGCGTGGGTTGGCTGGCCACCTTCTTTCCAGGACACCTTCCTCTAGCCACCCCCATCCGCTCCTACCTGCTCTTTTGCTGGCATTTCCCTGGTCCCTCGATGCAACATCTGAAGTTGAACCTGCAAAGGAGGAGGAGCATGGGGATGGTCTGTGGTCTTTGCAAGGCAGTGTAGACCAACAGGCAGAATCAGGGGACCCAGATTCAAATCCTGCCTATGCCACTTAGACACTGTGTGGCCTTGGACAATCTCTTCCTTCTCTGGATCTCTGTAATATGCAAGGGTTGGACTAGACAATAATAATAATAGTAATAATGATGATGATGATGATGATGATGATGATGATGATGATGATGATGATAAAAACTTTGGGTTGCATTTTAAGGCTTGCCTAAAGTACTTGACAGCCATGATCTCTTCTGAGCTATCACTGGCTTCTAAGGTCCCATCCAGCTCTGACATTCTGTGGTTCTCGAGTCTGGCTAGCAATCAGGGGCCATGTAAATGTTCTTGTCCTTCGAAGCTACATCTACAGCCAATGTCCTCACCTGGCCTAGTGTTTCTCTACCTAGTGAATATCATCCTGCCCCTTGGAGCCAAACTGGGGGACCCTGGATGTGGCAGGAGGCCATCAGTGGAGAGATAAGATGCTGATCAGGGCCTTATGACAGACAGCCCTGCTGCCCAATCAGTATTGGAGACTGTCGCTAAGCGGTGGGGACTTGAAAGCTAAAACCTAATGGCCGAGGAGGTTATGAGCGCCAGTGCGCACACACCTCCAGTACAGCCTCTAAGGCCCAGAAGCCCAGCCCAGAAGAGTCCAAATTCACATCTATAAAGAGTATTATATGCAACACTGGAGGAAAGAATTTCTGGCCCAATAAGAAATAGGACCCACTGACCCCTCCCCGCTCCATGCTGAGCCCCTCTCCTCCTTTGTCCTGGGGGTCCTGGGCACCAGGATGAATCCATAGCCTTCCAGCTGAAGGGGGCCTTGGAGACTCAGTGGTGCAGTGGATAAAGCACTGGGCCTGGACTCAGGAAGACCTGAGTTCAAATCCAGCCTCACACACTTACTAGCTGTGTGACCTCGGGCAAGTCACTTAACCTCTGTTTGTCTCAGTTTCTTCATCTGTAAAAGAGGATAATAAAAGCACCTACTCCCCAGGATTGTTGTGAAGAACAGATAAAATAATGCTTGTAAAATGTTTATCACACTGCTTGGCACATGAAGCAATACTATGGAGAGGTTAGTTATTATTAAGTCAAACAGATGACTTCTTCTCTTTAGAGAAGAAGGGGCAGAGCTAAGGTCCAAAGACAAGACTCTAAAGTCACTGTCCTCTGGTGCCCAAAGCTAGCCTGGGAGGAGGAGATGTAAAGCCACAGCCAGGCACATCAGGGCTACTGGCTGGAGGAGGTGTCCCTGACACCCTGGGCCCAGAAGGGAGGGTGGAGAGGGAGTCCATGCAGTCCAGGGACCTCAACCCCGAATTCCCTGAAGCTCCTGGGGGAGGGAGAGGGAGCTCCATTGAATATCCCACAAGGTGCCTTAAGATCATTGTCTAAGTGCCAAGGGAAGATCCCCCAATGGAAAGAAGGTGTTGCTGCTCTTACCTGGCCTTTCGCTGCTCGCCCCAGCATGGCCAGCATCCATGGTTGTCTGCTTCCTAGATGATGTCTCTGTTGCTATGGTGACAGAGAATCAAGATGAAGGCATCCCTCAGTGGGGAGCTGAGCCCTGCACACAAGTGTGAGGACATCACTAGCCACTCTGCTCCAGGCCCTCTCCTACTTTGGGCCTCTGGGAGCATAGGTGCGGTGCATGGAAATCCCAAGCTCAGAGGTGCTCCAGGAGCAAAAAGGGCAGGGCAAAGCCCTGGTCTTGCCCTTACCTAGTCCAATGGTGCTTGCCCCCAAGAAGCTGTCTATTGTCGATGTCTGGTCTCTAGCTGGGGTCGCTGTGGTTGACTGGTGTATTACTATGCAAACAAGGAAAGGAGATCAGGGGACTCTGGGAATGAGTACAGAGGACACTCACATGTTGATGGCTGCTGATTCCATGGGACACTAGGCAGAAAAGACTCCAAGGGTCAGGGTAGACCACAATATGGCCATGCAGTATAGCCAGAATGGAGATCACACCTCACAGGAACAGGAAGCTTAGGTATGTATGACACATGTCACCTGGAGAACCATGGCTTAATTGACTAGTCCTCTCAATTGATAAGGGCCTTCCCTCTACCAGGTCATCACTGTGTTTAACTGAGGTGCTGAGAACTTAGAGGGGAGTCACAGTACAATGGAGGTATCCAAGGATTTGGAACACAAATCTCTTGGGGGGATGCTAGTGATCAGTGGACAGAAGGACATCAAAGTCAGAGGGGCCAGAGAAATTAGCCTAATCCTCCCATTTCACAAATGAGGAAACTGAGGCCCAGAGGAAGGGAAATAAATGACTTGTCCAAGGTCACATGACCTCTACCTCCAGAGTTGAAGAACTAAAAAGTGAACTGAAGTCCTCTGACCCCAGGTCAATATTCTTTTCCTCTCAAGGGAGGAAGTGAAGGCTGAAGGCGTGGGTTGCAGATGACACAATGTCCATGATTAGCTTTGTTTTACAAGTGAGAAAATTGAGGCCCAAAGAGGTTCAAGTGACCTAGCGACAGTCACAGGGTCAGTAAGTCCTGCAGCTGGCACTCGAACTCAGAACTGAGGACTTTTAAGTCTCATGCTTTTTGCTGTTCCCCATAGCTCCTATGGCCATAAGCAAAAGTCAGCTGGAAGGATTTGGGAGAAGTATAAAGAAGATCATGATGGAGGAGGATGTGAGAGGGAGGCTGGAGCCCCTTGCGTTTCATCATCTCAGCACCATGAAGACGCTAGGGGTCAGAAAGGTCACGTCCCTTGGTCTCTGGACCATGGTCGTACAGCTGGGATCAGGTGGTGTTTCCAAGCCCCCCGAGTCAGGGTGCTATGTGGGTGGGAAGGCACCAGATGGCACTCCAAGCCCCAAACCACCACCTCCCTTCCTTCTTCAGCGCCCTCAGCCCGAATCTAGTCTAAGAAAATATTCCCAACAATATTACCAAGGGATAAGGACCAGACTTGGGATTTCATCAGCATAGAGAACCTCTGATGACAAAACTCTGTCACTGCCCATAATTCATCATTTATTTTAAGTGACTTTCTTCTTCATGTGCTCTGTGTTCCTACCAAACCCAGGTCTCTTCCAATCTCTTCAAAACACACTGCACATTCCCACCTCCGTGCCTTTGCTCACACAAGTCTCTGTGCCTGGGATGCCCTCACTTATCCATCCCCCATCTCTGCTGGTCAAAATCTTACCCATCCTCTAAGGCCCAAGTCAAATGGCACCCCCTCCAGGAAACCTTCCCTGGCCACACAGTCAGAAGTGATGTCAGGATGAGCAGATCCTGAGCTGGAAGAGTCCATCTACCAATCCCCTCATTTTACAGAGGAGGCCTGGGTTTGCATTCTGGCTCTGCCACTTACTAGCTGTATGACCTTGGGCAAGTCACTTCTCCACAGGCCTCAGTTTTTTCCTTTGATCATCTTAAATGAATGCTTGACTGAATGAATGAAATGGGCTTCATGTCCTCAGCTCTTTGAAGGAGCTGCCCTTTGCCTCCTCATCCATGCCCCTTACCTCCCTATGTAGGCCTTTCTCAGATGGTCCAAAGTGCCAGCCTTGACTTCCCTTTTAGTTGACAAACTCATCAAGGGAAAGGACTGCATCTCATGGAAGTGTCATTACCAATATGGAGTAAGAACAGGAGAGATGCTCATCATAACAAGAGCTCACATCTCTCCAGCCCTTTTACAGCTCACAGAACAATTTAGTTTTGTGGTTCAGAAAGACTGGGTTTTTTTTTTTTGTAAGGCAATTGGGGTTAAGTGACTTGCCTAGAGTCACACAGCTAGTGAGTGTTATGTGTCTGAGGCTGGATTTGAACTCAGGTCCTCCTGACTCCAGGGCCAGTGCTCTATCTACTGCACCACCTAGCTGCTCCCAGAAAGACTTTTGCAGCCCAGGTTTGCAGGTGCAAGTACTGAGGCCAGGTTCACATGCCCAGTAAGTGGCAGATACTGAAGCCAGGTTCACATGCCCAGTAAGTGGCAGAGCCAAGATTTCTGCCCCTCGTACCCTGGTACTGCCACCTATGATGCCTTCTCTGGATCCCTGGTGGGTCCCTCAAGAGGGGCCGTTTGAAGCCAATCCCCAAGTGCCTCCATTGTCTGCCTCCTCCTGGTTCACCAGAGCTCCTGGCAACTTCCCCTCGGCCTCCAATAGGACTCACCTTCAGGGTGGGGTGTGCTGGCTGTTAGTTCCTCAGGCAGCATCGTTGATGTAGGCCTCTTGGAAGAGTCTGCCAGGGGAGGTGACAGTACACCAGTTATTGTCATGTTCTTTCCCCCTCCCCCACTCCATGGACAACCTCTATGGGCCAAGGGTCTGGCCTACACTAGTAAGGTTTGTCTGACCCAGACCCAATGTGTCCCCAGCTCTTCCCCCCACATTTCTGCAACCTTTGAAATGCCCCCCTCCAACCCTGACCAGATCCAAGGTTCTGATTCAGCTGATCCTGATCTCTGAGGTCATCAAGTGCCAGGGTCAAGATCATTGGCCTCAGAGTTAGAAGACATCAATTTGAATGCCAGCTCTGTCACTTGCCAGCTGTGTGATCTTGGGCAAGTCCCTTCCCTTCATTGGGCCTCAGTTTCCTCATCAGTAAAGTAGGCTGGTGACACTAGATGATTCTTAAAGTCTCATCTGTGTCTCTGCTCTTTGCAGGTTCCAGTAGATTCCAACTAGCCCCAGATGGTTCCAGCAGATTCTGGATTTCAGAAATTTCAATTCAGATTTTCAAAATTTCACCATGGCTATGAGGTTCTAGGTACTTTCTCCTAAGCATGTAAATAATAACTGAAGTTTCTTTAGTGATGAGAGTGCTTTCCATCCAATCTTCAAAACACCCTTGAGAGGTACACAGTGTCAGTACCACCATAACCATTTTATGGAGGGGAAAAATGAGGCCCAGAGAAGTACAGTGACTTCCCACAAAAGATGTGCATCAGAGGCAAGATTCAAAGTTCAGTTCCAATTTTAAATCTAGTGGCCTTCCCACGATGCATGTTGTCTTTGATTAGCTATACCAGCCACACTTGTATCTCCATCCCACTGACCTCTGCCCCCACCTCCCAAAATAACTTTTGCCACTGGCTTAGATAAGGCCATTCACATGTAAGCTAATTGAGGGAAAGAAAGTTTTGGTCTTTTTGCCTTACTTGGGGTCCCCAGTGCTCAGGGCTATGCCTGGCATACAGTAAGCACTTAATAAATGCTTATTGATTGATTGACCATTACCATCCCTTCTGATGCTTAAGGCTTCTGTGAATGTATAAGCAGCCCCATTTCTTTATAGGTAAGTCTGGCCTTAAGCTTTGGGGGAGGTGACTTGCCAAAATCATGTGGCTAGCAAAGGTAGATAAAAGAAAGAACCCAAGTTACCCCAGGGCCCAGGAAACTAGCCCCCAGGGTCCTCCCTGGACCACAAGCAGGAAAACCAGGCGATGAAGACAGCAGCTCACCTGTGACCACAAAGTGGACAAGGTCACTCATCTGCTCAGAACCAACACGAGCCTTGGCCGTGCAGAAGTACGTGCCAGAGTCAGAGACCTGGGCAGGCTTAAAGAGGAGGGTGCCGAGAGAAGTCACCTGGGTCGGAGTCCCATCCGGCTTCCCCTTGTACCACTTGTAGGTGATAGGTGGAGAGCCTTGGGCCTGACACAAAAGACTGATTCTCATGCCATGGGGCACCTGGAAGCCATAGCCAGAACCTGTGGTCACCTGGGGCTTGGAGGCAGGAACTACAGGAGGGAGACAGAGAAAGGGCTGGAGTGAGGAAGGATACCCGCACTGAGAGCAAGCTTCTAGGGGACTGGGCTGGAAGGTGATTGAATTAGGTTGTCATGAGTGGAGTACAGCTTGGGGGCACAGGCCTGGAGGCTGGAACAAGCAAAAAACCTAAGAAAAGGAGCCGAAGTTGGCTCACGAATTAAGAGAGGGAAGCCTAGAAGGGGTAGAGGAATAGGGAAAGGGCAAAGAGCAAACACAGAAAGATTAGCATCCACAAAGGCAGAGATACAAAGGACCCAAGAAAGGAGGACCTTAGAAGGTAGAATGTCAGAGATGTCACGGACACAGAGTGGAAGAGCTAGGAGAGATCTTAGAACGAGGAATGTCAGGGCTGGGAAGGGCCTTAGAACACAGAATGTCAGGGCTGGGAGGGACCTTAGAACACAGGATGTCAGGGCTGGGAGGGGCCTTAGAACACAGGATGTCAGGGCTGAGAGGAGCCCTGGAACACAGAATATCAGAACCAAGACGGGCTTTACTTAAAGCAGAGAATATAAGAGCTACGAGGGGCCTTAGAACATAAAATGTCAGGTCAGGGAGGGCCCTCAGAACACAGAATGGAAGGGCTGGGAGGGACCTCAGAATATAGAATTTCAGGGCAGGGAGGATCATTAGAACTCAGAATGCCAGAGCTAGGAGTGCCATCAGAACACAGAATATCAGGGTTGAGAAGGGCCTTAGAACACTGAATGTCAGGGCTGGGAGGGTGCTTAGAAGTGTAAGAGCGGGGAGGGACCTTAGAACACAGAATGTCAAAACTGGGATGGACCTTACAATGTCCAAATGAGGATGGGCTTTAGAACACAGAACGCAAAGGCTGGGAGGGGTCCTGGAATGCAAAATTTCAGAACCCAGAAGGGCTGTAGAACAGAGAATGTCAGGTCAGGGAAGGCCTTCAGAACATATAATGTCAGGGCTAGGAGGGCCTTAGAACACAGAATGTCAAAACTGGGAGAGACCTTAGAACACAGAAAATAAGGGCCGGGAGGGGCCTTAGAACATAGAATTTCAGAACCCGGAGGGGCTGCAGAACACAGAATGTCAGAACCAAGAGGATCCTTGGGACACAGAATATCAGAGCTGGGAGGGGCCTTAGAACACAGAATGTCAGGGCTAGGAGGGAACTTGGAACACAGAATGTCAGAGTTAGGAGGATTCTTAGAACACAGAACGGAAGGGCTGGGAGTGACCTCATGATACAGAATTTCAGGGCTGGGAAGGCCCTTAGAACACAGAATTTCATGGCTAGGAGGGCCCTTAGAACATAGAATTTCAGGGCTGGGAGGGGTCTTAGAATATAGAATATCAGGGCTAGAAGGGCATTTAGAATACAGAATGTCAGAGCTGGGAGGGCCCTTAGAACACAGAATGTCAGAGCTGAAAGAGGCAGAACACAAAAAAGTCAGATCTGGGAGGGGCCTTAGAACACAGAATGTCAGAATGGAGAAGGACCTTACAGCACTGAATGTAAGAGCTGATCAGGGCCTTAGAACAGAGAACAGAGAATGTCAGCCCAGGAAGAGGCTTTAGGCCCTTTCCTCTAGACTTGCCAGGATCCCATTCCAGCACAGACTTTGTCCCCTCATCCCAAACTCACGTTTCTGGATTTGAAGTTCTGTCATGCGCTCTTTCACCAGCTGCCTACCATCAGGGACCTTCCAGGTTACTTGGCACTGGTAGCGACCTCTGTCATCCATCTCCAAGGTTTCCAGGAGCAGGGACACATCTCCAGGGGGCTCTCTGTTCACCTGCAGGCGGCCTCGGTACTTGGCCTGTTGAATGTGGTCCCCAGAGGAATCCCGCAAAAAGATGGTGACAACCTCATTGTCCTGCTGGACCAGCCACTTCACCTGGACTTGGGTGTAACCTTTCAGGGGCCCGTAGGTGCAGGCAACATTGACATTCCCTTTCCAGGGGCCAATCATTTTGACAGGCCCTTCCAAGGTGGGGTCAGCTGGGAGATGAGGTATAGCAATGATTATAATAATACTCCCTAACATTTCTCCAATGCATTACAGTTGCCAGAGTATCCTGTTCCCTGGCAGCACCAATCTTGGGAGTAGGTAGCATTTTATTGTCCACATTGTGTAAATGGGGAAACTGAGATCGGAGAGAATGTGGCCCTATCCCAGGTCACACAGCTAACAACAATCAGGGCTGAGAGTACATCCAGTCTTTTCCCACTATGCTTTTCCAGTTTGCCCATTATTCTCCCAGGACCTGGGGAACCCCAGGCAGGAACTTTAGACAACTCTATCCACCCTTCAGGATTTCTGCTCTCTTTCCTCTCCCCATCTCAAAACTCATTCTCTCTGTAATGGCTAGAGAGAACTGAGAATCCACCATCCAAGACCTGCAGAGTGATTAACTTTTTGAGAGTGGTCAAAAGAGGGGTGAATTTCAGCCACACAGAGGACAGCTTGGACTAGTCCAACTGGAGTGAACTTTAATGGAGACGTTGGTCCCTAGGCTTCTCTTCACCATCATCCTCACCACCAAGGCAGCCTTCCCCACCCCTGACCCCATTCCAACCATCCTCCTCACCATCCACAGTTTCTTTGATAGCCGACATCCTTTTCTCTCCTGGCTGTCACTCAAGTGTGAAGGCCATAATGGCCAAAGCAGTAGGGACTCACTCCCTCCAATTTCATAGGGTTGGCTAGAGTTGGAAGGAACCTCAGACACCACCTAGTCTGACCTCTCATTTTACAGAAGGGGAAACTGAGGCCCAGGGAAGGAAAGGTATTTGCTCGAGGTCCTTACACAGGGAAAGGATTTGAATCTATGCACTCTGGTTCCAGAGTCTCGGCTCTGTCCTCTGTACCACTTTTCTCATGGGTGTTCAATGGAGATTTGGTGATTGATCAAGAAAAAGATGGCAGGAGAGCCTGACCATCTTGTGTCAGCCCCTGGCAATGGCACTCTCTTCCCCGGATCAATCAATCAATCAACAATCATTTAGTGGCAACTACTAAGTGTCCGGCACTGTCCCAGGTGCTGGAGATACAAAAACCCGAAGTGGAACTGACAGTCACCTTCTCCGGGAGCAGCGACCAGGAACCAGGAACCAGGAATGAATTGCTCCTTCCCTATCCTTGAGTTAGGGAGTAGCCATAAGGATTAAGCAATGCCCCTAACCTTACTGGAAATGTGAGCAGGATAAAACCACTTCAGGGAAATAACTACCAGGCCTGCTGCCTCTCTCCTGGCCTTAACCTTAGCTCTATGATTTTATGCTCTAAGATCCTGAACTCTGCCCTTCCCTGTTCTAAGATCCCTACCAGTCCTGACACTCTACAATCTAGGTCCTTTACAGCTCTGAGATCCTAACGTTTCAGCTAGCTCTGACATTCTATGCTCTAAAGCCCCTACCAGCCCTGACAGTCTGTGTTCCAAAGTCCTTTTCAGATCTGATATTCTATGTTCTAAGGCCCCTCCCACCTCTGGGGCCCTTCTAGCAAAACTATACAGGGAGAAAGCATAGTTTAAAGAGAGGTGAATTTGGGGGCAGCTAGGTGGCCCAGTGGATAGAGCACCGGCCCTGAAGTTAGGAGGACCTGAGCTCAAATCCAGCTTCAGACCAAACACTTGACACTTATGAGCTGTGTGCAAGTCACTTAACCCCAATTGCCTAAAAAAAATTTTTTTAAAGAGAGGTGAATTTGGAAAGTGCCCAGCCCCTTCACCAGGCCTGGAGGGCTTGGGCCTCCCTTTCTTCAGGCCCACTCACTCTGGAGACCCATGGGGTCAATCATTGGCTCATAGCGGCTCCTTTCCCCAGAACAGATCCAGACAAGGGCAGGGTGGCTGAAAGGTCAGGAGAGGGGATGAAGTCAAGGGTCCACCCTGAGTGTGGATTCCTAGATTTCAACAAAAGACCAACAAGAAGAGGGCAAAGAACAAGTGATGGGCCTTACAAGGCTCAAGGCCAGCCCTGCTATAGGCTTGGTGTGTGTGGCTCCTGTCTGAGGAGCCTCAGTTTCCTTTTTCTGAGGGGTCAGATAATAATCCTGGCATTCCTTACTGCACAAATTTGTTCTAGGGAGGGCCTGGGGCAAATGGTAGGCTCTTTGACCCAGGGCTAACAATTGCTGGGCAGGTCAAATGGAGTAGCCTGGGGGCCCATCCATCTCTTCCCAGCATGACAGAAGTACCCAGTCATGGCAGAAGGAAGAAATGTGCCTGCAGCTGACCCAGCCTCCTCTTTGTTCACCTTTTTCCCCCACCCAGTGGACCCTCACAGTCTCCACAACAACTCCCAAATGCCCTGCTGCTCTCTTCTTATCAAAATCTCCATTTACAATTGTAGATGATGGTGTGTCAAAACTGGGAGGGACCTTAGAACTTGGAATGTCAACACTTGTGGGGGGGGGCGCGCTTAGAACATAGAACACACAATGTCAGATCTGGAAGGGATTTTATGGACCAACCAGTCCAAATTAAGTCGTCTACTGGAGAATTTTACAGATGAGGAAACTGAGGCACAGAGATACCTTGTCCAAGTTTAAGTAGGTAATAAAAAGCAGAGCTGGACTATAAGCTCAAGTCTCCTCACCCCTAATGAGGTTATAGAATTCATTAGCACTCATGTGTCAGTGACAGATAACAGCTTTGGATATTCATCCTGGTAGGGGATTGTTTTTAACAGGGATCATAGCCTTTGTTAAAGGGATGAGGCTCCAGTGGGTCGATTTCCCACATCAGAAGCAGGTGGAGGCAGGGAGACCTTTAGAATGCCCTGAAAGTCCAACATTTAGAGAGCCTCAGTGGGCTCTGAGTCAAGAAGCCCTGGGCTCAAGTCCCATCTTTGACTCCTCCTCACACTGAGTGACCCTGGACAAATTAGTCAACTTCTCTGTGCTTTGGGCAATCCTGGAAGACTTGCAGTTTCAGAGAAGGTGCTGACCTCCTTTAGCAGAAGAAGCTTTCTCCCCTGGGAGCTCCCTATAGCAATCAAATTCTACTCCTAGGTTCCTAGCTGAGCAAGAAGGGGGGCCACTGAGTCGAAACCCCTCTTTTTATAGATGAGGAAACAGAACTGAGGTGACTTGGCCAGCATCACACAGCTGGCCACACAGTGGTCAAGGAAGGATTCGAATTCAGGTCTTCCTGACTCCAAGTCTAGGGTGCTACCAGTCCCTATCTCTAAATGATCACCTCGTCTGCTATTGAAGCTAAAAATAGCTTTAATAACGTTCAAAGGAAGAAACCAAGGCCCAGGAAAGGGAAGGGACTTTCTCAAAGTCACCTGGCTACTTAGTAGTAAAGCTGAGCTTTCATCTAGGTCTTCTGACCCTAATTTCTGGATCTTTCCATGGGCATCCCTGGGCATGACTTAGAACAAGCCATTATCAAAATTATCAGCTAGCCCCATGACAGCTTTGTAAAGGAGGTAGCAGGCACAAATGTTATTCTCTCTATTTTCTAGATGGAAAAACGAGTAGGTCAAGCAGCTAGCCCAGGAAGGTGTGAGCCCAGAGTTCCGTGACACCTGAGACCCCATCTCCTGGCACCAGGCATGATGCTCTTTGCCCTAGACCATACCCCGAAGATGCTTGGCTCTTCTTTCAGGACTTCCCGATGGCTGCTTGGTGCCCAGCTCCCTTTCCAGAGGATTCCCCCGGCCCAATGGGAACAGAGCTCCCCCACCCTCAAGACCCCAGCTGGCCACCCCAGCGCTAGCAAGCCCAAGGGTACCCCTGGCCCAGCTCTTACCACTCAGATGGCCTGAGAGGTGGGCCAGGAGGGCCATCGCCAGGAACAGCGCCATGGAGGTCATTGTCCACCGCTGCCTTCTCCCTCCTGCTGCCGATGAGTCCAAAGTCTGGTACCTTGCCAGCTACCCTTCCTTCCCTATTATCTCTCACTCAGTTCCCAGTCCCACTGACTATCTTCCTTCCTTATTTTAGGTTGAGTCATAAGGGTGTGTGGAGGGGAGCTCATTAGCCCTGGGGTTGGGGGAGGCAGCACTGAGGTCATCCCCTCCCTCCTCCCCCTCCTGGAGTATTGACTTTTTCTGAAACAAAGCTCAGTAGTCTTTGAACTCGTAGGTCAACGGGTCAGTGCTTGCTCTGGGGCCCTGCACAGGTCCTAGGAAGTAGCAGGTGACCTGAGTTAGGAAAGACCCTGTAGGATCTGAGGGTGGAGGGGGGCGGGAGCAGGGGGGAAAGGTGTTAGTCTAGATGGTCAAATGGAGAAGGAACAGGGGTGACCGCTTTCTAGCCCTATGATCATGTCTTCTGCTAGACCAGGGCTACCTTCCTTCTCAGCAGATGCCACTAACTCCCATTTGCCTACCCCACCTCCATGCTACTCAGTAGCCACAGGGAGAATACGAATCTCTGAATTTCAGAATTTCTCTTGCTTCTCCCAAACCCTGGCAGCAATTTGAGGAATTCACTTTTTAAAAAGGCCAAGGTCTCCCACTGCATCTGGGGTCATTTCCAGTCATCCTGACCTACGTCTTGCCACTGAACTCAGATGGCTCCAGAGGAGAAAAGGAGGCTGGTGACTTTGCACAGCCCTCCCTCACTGTAATCCAATTCACTTGCAAGTCAAGACACCCCCTCCCGATGTCATTTGTCCTCTTCAAGAATGAGGATAGTAACAGCAACATGGTACAATGACCAACTTTGATAGACTTAGGGTCTTCTCAGCAATACAATGACCTCAGACAATTCCAAAAGACTCATGGGAAAATGCTATCCACATCCAGAGAAAGAACTGTGGGCTGAATGCAGATCGAAGCATACTATATTCTCTCTCTCTCTCTCTCTCTCTCTCTCTCTCTCTCTCTCTCTCTCTCTCTCTCGCTCTCTCTCTCTCTTTTTTTTTTTTCTCATGTTTTTCCCTTTTCACAACATGACAAATGTGGAAATATGTTTAATACGATTGTACATGTATAGCTTATATCAGATGGCTTGCCATCTTGAGGAAGGGAGAGGGGAGAAAAAAAATATTTGGAACTCCAAATCTTATAAAAGTGAATGTTGAAAACTATCTTTACATGCAATTGGAAAAAATAAAATAGTGAGGGGAAAATGAAGGACAAACAACAATCTCAAATGTAACCTCCCCCTCCTTTGACTAAATAACGACAAAAACATAGGAAAAGAATAATAGGGATAAGGGCTGGGCCTGGGCTTTCACTGCTATGGAGAATTCCCTGAGCAGGAGTGGTGGAGAATAAGGCTCTCTACCTTCTCTGGGGCACTGAGGAGCGAAGAGACTTAGCCAGGGTCATACGGCCAGTTTGTGTCAGAGGCAAAGCTTGAACCCTCTTCTGCCTGATTCCGAGGCCGGCTCTCTCCCATCATGGTGAGAGAATTGTTTTCAACAATAATGATGATGATTAACTTGGAATGAAAAGATCTCAAGATACAGAGACTGCCTGCTAGAAACCCAAACCAGAGAACTCTCACCCCCACAGTCCTTCTACTACAGAGGCTGCTAGTCTCTTGTCTTTAGATACCCAGGGTTTATCAAAGTGCCTGGCACATAGTAGGTGCTTAATGCTTCATTTTTTTTTTCTTTTGGTTTTTTGGTGAGACAATCTGGGTTAAGTGACTTGCCCAGGGTCACACAGTTAGTAAGTGTCATGTGTCTGAGACTGGATTTGAACTCATGTTCTCCTGACTCCAAGGCCAGAGCTCTATCCACTGTGCTACCTAGCTGCCCCTTGCTTAATGCTTATTGATGGATTGATTGTCCCAGTCTGCCAAAAACAGTCCTGCATCTCAATGCTGTTTTTAAATTCTTAAAAAACAGTTCTTTTTTCCTGCTGGCACAAGACTTTGCTACACATTGACCATTCAAGAAGAGTAGGGCTGCAACTGGGCTGTTTATATCTAAGCTGTCTTGCATAAAGATGAAGATTCATTCTTGGTCATTTTAAAAAGTGGTTTGAAACGGTGAAGTAAAAAAAAAAGTGAAAAATGAAAAAATGAAAAAAAAATGAAAGCAACCATAACAATAATAATTGGCATTTCTATAGCACCTTAAAATTCACAAAATGTCTTAACATCCCATTTGAGTTTCCCAACAGTTCTGTGGTAGACACTTTAGGCATGATTACATCCAATTTACAGAAAAGGAAACTAAGGCCCAGAGAAGTTAAGTGCTTTCCCCATGGTCTCATAGCTAATTAGCCCCTGAAGGGAGGATGTTAAAGTCTTACTGTTTACTAGCTATGAGATCTCAAACAGGAGAAAGACCACTGACTGAAATCACAAGACATGATTATCAAAGTGCCTGGCACATAGTAGGTGCTTAATGCTTCGGGGTTTTTTTTTTTTTGCTTTTGCCTTTTTGGTGAGGCAATCCAGGTTAAGTGACTTGCCCAGGGTCACACAGCTAGTAAGTGTCATGTGTCTGAGACTGGATTTGAACTCATGTCCTCCTGACTCCAAGGCCAGAACTCTATCCACTGCACCACCTAGCTGTGGGTTCAAATGCTGCTTATGATACTTATGACTGTGTGACTCTGGGCAAGTCACTTCCCCTCTGGGTCTGTTTCTCATCTATAAAATAATAATAATAATAGCTAACATTTAGATATGACCTACTATGTGCCAGGCGCCATGCTAAGTGCTTAACAATTATTTCATTTGATCCTCACAACAACCCTAGGAGGTAGGTGCTATTATGATCCCCATTTTGCAATTGTGGAAACTGAGGCATATAGAGGTTAAGTGTTGCACAGATACTAAGTGGCTGAGGCTGGATTTGAACTTACTTCTTCCTGACTCCAAGCCCAGTGCTCTAAGCATTGTGCCACCTAGCTGCCCCATAAATAAGGTATTGTATTAGATGGCTTCTGAAGTTCCTTCAGTCTCTAGATGTATGTGGGACCTTGGGCAAGTCTTTCTCCCACCCTGGGACTCAGTTTCCTCAAAATTTGTAAAATGAGGGAGTTGGCCATGAGAGCCAAGTCCAGAAACAGTCTCATCACAGTCATTGCCCCCAAAGTCTTCTCCCTCTTCATGGTGCCCACCAACCCAGCCTTTGGAATCTGGCTGGCTTTGTGCTCTGAAGACCCATCTTTTCCTTTAGAAAGAACACTAGTCTTGGAATAGAGAAAGACCTGGGTTTGAATGCCATCTTGGCCACCTTCTAGCTGTATGATCACATCCTGGCCACTCAACCCAAACAGCAGGGGGCCCATCTGTAGAATGGGGCTAATAAGCTTTGTCTCTCCTCCCTCAAGGCAGGGTGACATGGTGCAAAGAGAGCTGAGGTCAGAACCAGGAAGACCTGGGGTTCAAATCCTGATACACACCGGCCGTGAGATCCTGGGCAAATATACAATCACTCTCTGAGCCTCAACGTCCTCATTGATAAAATTGCCAAAACATCCTTGTCCTGCTTCCCCCACAGAAGGGTTATGACACAAGTACTTCATAGACTCTTAAGTACAACATAAACATGTGTTTTTCTTGTAATTAGCCGCTCACATTTCTACATCACTTGACAGTTAATGAGGGACTTTCTGTCCAACATCTCTGTAATTTGGGTGGTCCTGTTCACTACTCTGGGAGCTGTCGCCGGGAATTATTGTGTTAAGCTCATTTTTGGTGTGTGTGTTCTTACTCTTTTTCTTTCCTTTGGCAGTCTGGGGAAGTCTATGGACCCCTTCTCAGAATCAGGTTTTAAATACGTAGAAGGTTCACCAAGGTCATCAATTTTAGTTGAAATACAGTTATCAAAAGCCCTTTTGAAAAACAAGTTCATGGACTTCAGGTTAAGGACCCCTGGTTTATATGAACCAGGGTTTAATCTCAGTTACTACCTCGAAATCAACAAATGCTGGGGTTTGTACACCCCCACCCAGAGTTTACTCTGGGAAATCTCATAATCTAGCTCAAATATGGGTATGAGTGTCATAGATGTGGGTAAAAGGGTATCTGGGTCTCAGGTAATCAATCATTCATGCTAAAAATGAATATAGAGGTACCACTGTGCTACTGTCTTTATTCCATCCTGTGGAAAATACATAGCCCACAGAAATCACAATCAATACAGCTATCCTCTTTCTACAGTGAGTCCCACCTTTCCCCAGGGTCCTGAAGGCCTGCAGGATCATAGCGCTACCCTATGGGTTGGATTCCTCTTAGAAGGAAAACAAATTTGGGGTTGAGGCTGTAGAGTACCTGTTTAAGCTCCATCTGGGCATTCGGCCCTTTGGCAGGACCCCAGTGGTTCAACTTCCCCTAGAAGAGAAATATACCTGGACAATAGACAACCTCTTGACCTGCCTGTTCACTTTCTTTCTTTTTTTTTTTTTAAATTTTCACATTAGTCATGTTGTAAAGAGGAATTAGAACCAATGGGAGAAACCACAAGAAAGAAGAAACAAAAAAAGAGAGAGTAAATAGTATGCTTCCATCTGCATTCAGACTCCATAGTTCTTTTCTCTGGATGTGGACAGCATTTTCCATCATGAGACTTCTGGAGATGTTTTAGATACTTGCATTGCTGAGAAGAGTCTATCAAAGTTTGTCATCACCCAGTGTGGCTCTTACCATGTACAATATTCTCCTGGTTCTGCTCACTTTACTCAGTATCAGTTCATGTAAATCTTTCCAGGTTTTTCTGAAATCTGCCTGCTCATCATTTCTTATAGCACAATAGTATTCCTTTATGTTCATAATACCACAACTTGTTCAGCCATTCCCCAATGGATGGGTATCCCCTCAATTTCCAGTTCTTGGCCATCACAAAAAGAGCTGCTAGAAATATTTTTATACATGTGGGTCTTTCCCCCATTTTTGTGATCTCTTTGGGATACAGACCCGGTAGTGGTATTGCTGGATCAAAGGGTATGCACAGTTTTATAGCCCTTTGGGCATAGTTCCAAATTGCTCTCCAGAATGGTTGGATCAGTTCACAACCCCACCAACAATGCATTAGTGTTTTAATTTTCCCACATCTTTTCCAACATTTATCATTTTCCTGTTTTGTCATGTTAGCCAATCTGATAGGTACGAGGTGGTTCCTCAGAGCTGTTTTGATTTGCATTTCTCTAATCAATAGTGATTTAGAGTATTTTTTCATATGACTCTAGATGGCTTTAATTTCTTCCTCTGAGAATTGCCTGTTCATATCCTTTGACCATTTCTCAATTGGGGAATGACTTGTATTCTTATAAATTTGACTTAGTTCTCTATATATGTTAGAAAAGGCTTTTATCAGAGACAATGGTTGTAAAAGTTGTTTCCCAATTTTCTGCTTCCCTCCTAATTTTGCATTGGCTTTGTTCGTGTAAAAACTTTTGAATTTAATGTAATCAAAATTATCCATTTTACATTTCATAGTGTTCTTTATCTCTTGTTTGGCCTAAATTCTTCCATTAGACATAAATCTGATAGGTAAACTATTCCTTACTCTCCTAATTTGTTTATAGTATCAGCCTTTATATCTAAATCGTGTACTCATTTTGACTTTATCTTGGAATACGGTGTAAGATGTTGGCCTACGCCTAGTTTCTGCCATACTATTTTCCAGTTTTCCCAGCAGTTTTTGTTAAATAGTGAGCTCTTATCCCAGAAGCTGGGGTCTTTGGGTTTATCAAACAGTAGATTACTACAGTCATTGACTACTGTGTCTTGCATACTTAACCTATTCTACTGATCTACCACTCCATTTCTTAGCCAGTATCATGTAGTTTTGATAATTGCTGCTTTATAATACAATTTAAGATCTGGAATGGCTAGGCCCCCTTCCCCTGCATTTCTTTTCATTAGTTCCCTTGATATTCTGGACCTTTTGTTCTTCCAGATGAATTTTGTTATTATTTTTTCTTACTCTATGAAATAATTTTTGGTAGTAAGATTAGTATGGCACTGAATAAATAAATTAATTTAGGCAGAATTGTCATTTTTATTATATTAGCTTAGCCTACCCATGAGCAACTGATATTTTTCCAATTATTTAGATCTGACTTTATTTGTGTGAAAAGTGTTTTGTAATTGTGTTCATAGAGATCCTGGGTTTGTCTTGCTGCCTGTTCACTTTTATCCCGGGGAAGCCATCATGGCATCCAAGGAGATGGTACTATATTAAGGGATTCGGATTCATGCCCCCCAAGGAAACAAACTTGGAGGTTTCTAAAAAGGACAACCTCTTTCTTCCACTGGACCTCTAGTGCCCAGACAATATATGGTGTTGGCATAGGATCTAGTCCAGTCTTTTCCTCCCCCATGTGATGGCTGATCTCTGAGCATCAAGGGCCATTCTGTCTTCAAGAGGTTGGGGCTACCCAGGAACTCCCCTTCTCTTGGTAAAGGATTAGATTCTCAAACTCTGGTGCCAGGCACGAGTGCTAGGTAGGAAACCCAAGTGTGGTATTGTCTTGGACCTCTCCCTTCCTTTACCTAAGATGGCTGGGATTCAAGAACTCTCATCACTCTGGCTAAATCATAGATTTAGAGTGGAATAGGACCTTAGAGGCCATGGCTTTCAGTCTTCTCATTTTTAAATTATTTATTTGTTTATCTTATTTTTAGGCAATTGGGGTTAAGTGACTTGCTCAGGGTCACACAGCTAGTAAGTGGCAAGTGTTTGGTCTGAGGCCGGATTTGAACTCAGGTCCTCCTGACTTCAGGGCCGGTGCTCCACCCACTGTGCCACCTAGCTGCCCTCAATCTTCTCATTTTACAGATGAGGAAACTGAGGCACATAGAGTTTACAGGAGGGAGTCTGTAAAGTCTGGGTTTGAAGCCAGGTGCTCATTTCTCCAAGTTCAGTGACCTATTCATTCTACCATACTACCTCTCAAAATACTTCTCAATAGTTATCACTCAGGTAGAAAAGTTAATCTGTCACCTCTCCAAAGCTGAGGCCAGGAGCCACCTAGGTTAGTGCACGTGGAGAGTTTCTATGGGTTTCTCTCCCCAGCCTCCATCCACCCCAGGAAGTCATTGACAGCTGTTAAAAGGGGGGACCTTTGGAGAAAACCACATACCTCCTCCAGGGCCCAGGGCCCCTTATCTGACACCAGCTGATCTGTTCTTTTTTCAAAGGGAAAAACAGCTCATCCTTTAGGAGGTGTCAAAGGGCATGCCCATACCTTCCATCAAGAACATATAGTCCCGGGGGCTACTAGGTGATGCAGTGGATAGAGCACCGGCCCTGAAGTCAGGAGGACCTGAATTCAAATCTGGCCTCAGACTAAACACTTGACACTTACTAGATGTGTGACTCTGGGCAAGTCACTTAACCCCAATTACCTAAAACAAAAGAAGAAGAAGAAGAAGAAGAAGAAGAAGAAGAAGAAGAAGAAGAAGAAGAAGAAGAAGAAGAAGAAGAAGAAGAAGAAGAAGAAGAAGAAGAAGAAGAAGAAGAAGATACAGTCCAAAGTCCCAGGCAAAGGCTGACCTCCCAATCAGCGCATCAAATTGATCAGGAAACTCTCCAGACCAACGCCCCAGGAGATGCCCCTGGACCTCTCAATGAAGTGCCAGTGGGCATATCCACTCACAACCACCCCACCCTCACAATAAAGAGACTTTTCTCAAAATCCCAAACCAAGTCTCCTCTTTCTGAAATATCATGAGATAGTCATTGCCTCACTTTGTGTTTCATAACAACCTGTGAGATAAAAGATGGGGCCCATACCTGGGCTCTCATAGGTATAGCTACCAAAGCAGAGGCTTAGAGTATTGCCCTAAGCACTGAGAAGAAGGGATTTTGCCCAGGGTCCCATGGCCAGTGTGTGTCAGAGACAGGACTTGAACCTGGGTGTTCCTGATTCTGAGGCCAGTTCTCTCCTCGAGGGGAGACTAGCCTTATTATTCCCATTCTACAGATGGGCACCCTACTGCTTAGGTTAAGTGCCAAGAGCATGATCACAGGGCTAGAAGGTGGCCAAGCTGGCACTCAAAACCAGGTTTCTCTGTACTCCAAGTCATCAGAGAGCAGGATGGACCTTACCCAGAGGCAGTCTGAATGGCTGCCTATAAAAAGATCCCTGAGAGTAGGGAGAGGGGTGAGGGATTTAATGTCAGTGCCTTATTGCTTATTGATCCAAAAATGGCTGTGGGGAAGGACACGTGGGTGGATTCAGCCCACGTCCCTTCTATGTTAGAAGCCATTGGTTCCCAGGGGCATGGTGTTAATAGCTGACACCGAAACCCATCAGGATGGCCTATTGCTATCAATTACTGACATTTCATTCAATAAATATTTCTTGTGTACGAGGCCCTGTGCTAGCCCTGGAGGAGGCAAAAATGACTAAGCCAGGGTCATCATTTAGGAGGGAAGGTGGCATGGAACATAGATATGGTGTCAGTGCTCCAAATATTGGCCGTGCCTCTAAAAGGAGATCTCTTTGGAAAGAAATGCACTGGATAAAGCAATTTCTGACCTCAGGAGTACGTCACATCCTTAGTGCTCTCAGTAGCTCTCTAGGACCATGTAGAGAAGGTGCTGACCTGTAGCCCTAGGGAATACTCAAAGGTTAGAAGTAGCAAAATAGGCACTAACCTCTATCAGTAAAGGGAGTTTCCATACCAGGAGGTCCCAATGACAGTACAGGATGAACCAAAAACACAAATATGCTGAAAAATCACACCAATTAGAGTTCACTTTTAGAAAGCACAAGCTCAAGTCTGAGTCCTGTCCCATACCAGCTGAGGGTCTCTGAGCAATCAGTTGGCCAGTCTCCATTTGAAAACCTCTAGTGACAGGCAGTTCACTCCCTCCTGAAGTCTTTACAAGAGGCAACTCAGAGTGTTGGGATGTTTATTCTGACCTCAACTATAAATCTTTCTCTCATTTCTATTTGTTTGGTCTTTTGAGGCCAAGAAGAACAAATCGAATTCTTCTTTCACACGTCAGACCTTCTCAAATACTTGAACATCTCACCATGTCTCCCATGAGTCATCTATTCTCTAAGCTAAATATCTCATACCTTCAAGCTGTCTGCACAGACTAAAGGCTATCACGATCCTGGCTTCCCATCTCCAACCCACTCATACCAATGATTTCCTGCTTGTCAATGTTTTTTCTAAATAATTATTTTTAGTTTTCAAACTTCACTTCCATTAGATTTTGAGTTTGAAATTTTGTCCCCCTCTCTCTCCTCCTCCCGCCCCAAGACAGCATGCAATCTGATATAGGCTCTACTTATACATTCATATGAAGCATATTTTCCCTTCAGTCATGATGTAAAGAACAATTAGAACTAATGGGAGGAATCATGAGAAAGAAGCAATAAAACAAAACAACAAAGGAAAAGGAGAGCAAATAGTATGCTTCCATCTGCATTCAGACTCCAAAATTCTTTCTCTGCATTATCAAGGTTTTAAACTCAAGGCCCCAAAGAGGACACAATACTCCAGGCATGGCCCAACCAGGGCAGAGGACAGTGGAACCATCTATCACCTCCCTATTTCTGGAAGCTCTATCTCATTGTAGCCTCAGATCCCATTAGGTTTTTTGGACTGTTATATCACACAACTAATGAGACTTGGGTTCAAATCCCAGCTCTCACATTTACTGTGAGAACTTGGGCAAATTATTTTCCCTTTTGGGGCCTCAGTTTCCTTTTCAGTAAAATGAAGGGATCAGATCAGATGGCCTCTAAGGGCCCTTAACTGTCTGATATTCAGGGCCCCTGTGATATAGATAGTCTAATCATACAGAACTTCTGAAGAGGAAGAGAATGGTGCCCTCAGAATCACCAGGAGGGGGGTCTGGAGGAGGATGGACTTCCGAGAGTGATAGCGTGAATGAAGGCACAGAGCCTAGGAAGGTCTAATTAGTGTTCAGATAACAGCAGGCACACCAGCGTAGCTGGAACTGACAGTTTGTGTAGAGGAGTTGGAATACCCCAGAAGGCATCTGTTGCATTTTCTACCTCATAGAGGGATTCCCTCTAAAGAATACCTGGCATGGTGTTTCTTAGCCTCTGCTTGAACACTTTCAGTGACAGAGAGCTCACTACCTAATAAGGAGCCCATTTCCACTCAGACAGCTTGAATTGCTAGATAGCTCTTCATACAGAATGAACATCTGTCCCTCCTCTTCCCCCCACCATTGCTCCTCTTCAGTACAACAGGTGTTTTTAATGCTGTGTGTTATATTGTACAATCTTGGAGTGGGAGAGCAGGAGCAGACGACAGAGGGTCTCTGTAATGCCAAGTTGAAGAATTTGGGCTTTATGGGGAATCACTAAAAGTAGCTGACCATGTGACTGATAGAATGGAATTATCTTAAGAAAATGAATCTGACTGTGTATAGAATGCCAGTGCATAAGACTGAAAGCTGGGGATGACAAATATGAGCCTTTGGAAACAGTGCAGGTAGGAGGCAATGAGGGCTTGCACTTGGGTGGGGACACTGGCAGTGCAGAGAGGGGGAGGGAGGTATGCTAGAACTAGTGGTGAGGTAGAATTGATAAGACTTAGCCACTGAACACAGGCAGCACAGCATTGTGGGAAAGGGTCAGCATCTGAAGTCAAAGGGCGTGGGTTGAAATCTCAAGCTCCTCCATTTACGTTGTTGTTGTTCAGTTAATTAAGAGGGTGTCTACTCCAAACATATGAAGACTTCCCCTGGTGGAATGGGTGGATGAGAACAATTTGTTCCAATGGCCATGAAGGTGGCTGAAGCAGGCACTGTGGAGCACTTAGAGCTTGGTCAGATGTCAAAGAAGCCAAGGCCATCACTACATCCTGGACCATCACCAGTTGTCTTGACTCTGCCCTGCCACTGGACTATGATGATTCTGGAGGAGAGAGTGGGGCCTATGACTTCGTGCAACTCTGCCTCACTTAAATCCAATTTACACATGAATCAAAAGACATCACCCATACCATTTTACCATTTTTACCTATCTCAAAGTCCTGTGGAGACAGGAAAGTGATGAAGCAGCAGGTGCAGATACACTGGGAGCTGTAGTCACAACTCTGTACACAGACAGCCCAGACCATAGGGCTATCTTCTCACTGGAAGCAGCAGTGCGATTCAGCAGCCCCCTGGGCATCTGAGCAGCCTTTTAAGGGTCACACACCTCACCTCTTGGTATGAGGAAGGGGCTAGAAAAGGTGCCTTATGGGGCAGCTAGTGGCGCAGTGAATAGAGCTCTGGCCTTGGAGTCAGGAGGACCTGAATTCAAATTCAGCCTCAGACACTTAACACTTACTAGATGTGTGACCCTGAGCAAGTCACTTAACTCTGATAGCCTCACCAAAAAAAAAAAAAAAAGAAAAAAAAGAAAAGAAAAAGAAAAAAGAATAGGTGCCTTAAAAATTGTCTGCTTACCCAACCCTGGCTTGATTACTGTGGCAGGCTAGGATCCCACCCTGAAGTTGAAATACAAAAAATGTGCAAAAATGTCTGCAAAGCTCTTTTTGTGGTGGCAAAGAATTGGAAATTGAGAGGATGCCTATCAATTGGAGAATGGCTGAGTATACAAATGTAATGGAATACTATTGTGCTATAAGAAATGATGATCAGGCTTTCTTCAGAAAAACATGGAAAGACGTATATGGTCTGATGCTGAGTGAAGTGAGCAGAACCAAGAGGACTTTGTACACAATAACAGCCACATTATGCGATGACTAATATTGTTAAACTGAACCCTTCTCAGCATTACGAGGATCTAAGATATCTCCAGAGGCCTCGTGATGGAAAATGCTGTCCACATCCAAAGAAAGAACTATGGAAGTTGAATCGCTATCATTTATTTTTACCTTCTGTTGAGTTTTGTTTCATCTTTCTGATGGTTCCTCCTATTGATTTTAATTTTTACTTACAACTTCACTAATGTGAAAATATGTTTAATAGGAATGTAAATATAAAGCCTATATCAGATTGTGCACTGTCTTGGGGAGGGTGGGGGGGAGCAAGGAGGAGAATAATTTTCAACTCAAAAGCATATGGAAGTGATTGTTGATAAATCAAAACAAATTAATAAAATTTTAAAAAATTAAAGAAAATGTCTGCAAAGACGATTGCACTCACCATCGGCAAATGGAATGTGTGCACACTTATAGACCACACAAAATCCAGTAGATCTGAAAGACGAACAGCTCTTGTTGCAAGAGAACTCAGCAGGTATCGCCTCCAAATAGCAGCCCTAAGTGAAACAAGGCTGGCAAATGAAGGCCAGCTTACTGAAGTTGGAGCTGGATACATATTTTTCTGGAGTGGCTACAATAAAGGGGAGCACCGTGAAGCTGGTGTAGCTTTTGCAATCAAAACTAATCTAGTCAACAAGCTATTATATTCCCACCAAAAGGAATGAATGACAGGCTCATGACAATGCGGTTGCCACTTGCAGGAAAACGTCATGCCACCATCATCAGTGCCTATGCTCCCACCATGATGAACCCTGATAAGGTCAAAGAAAAATTTTATGAAGACCTGGAGACCTTTATTATCAATGTGCCAAAAGAGAACAAGCTTATAATTCTGGGTGACTTTAATGCTAGAGTAGGCTCAGCCGACCAGATTTGGCAGGGAGTCTTAGGGAGGAACAGAGTTGAAAACAGCAACAGCAGTGGTCACTCACTACGGAAGACTTCTGTATCTCGTGAACTTCTCATCACGAACACTGTCTTCCATTTGCCTAAATGCAATAAAACTTCGTGGATGCACCCTTGCTGCAAACATTGGCATTTAATAGACTGTGATTGTAAGGAGAAGAGACAGACAGGATGCAAGCGTGATGAAAGCAATGTGTGGCACAGAATGCTGGACTGATCATAGACTTATCCTCTCCAAGCTAAATATGCACATACCAGAAGAATTAATGTCAACAGATTAGAGCTCTTCTCTGAGTGGGAACAGCTTATTGCTAACTTGGAGGGAAAGTTGAGCCAACACACAGCTGGCAACAGTGGAGCAGAAAAGCAGTGAACAGCTTTCAGAGATTTGGTCTACAGCATTGCATGTGCCCATCTGGGTCAGAAATACATCAAGACTGGTTTGATAAAAATGATGGAGAAATTCAGAAGCCACCACACGAAAAATGAGAACTTCACAGGGTTTACTGGCAGAATAGTTCATCCATCTATAAGAAGGCAGGATTTAGGGGCAGCTAGGTGGCACAGTGGATAGAGCACTGGCCCTGAAGTCAGGAGGATCTGAGTTCAAATCTGGCCTTACACCAAACACTTGACACTTACTAGCTGTGTGACCCTGGGCAAGTCACTTAACCCCAATTGCCTAAAAATAAAAAAAGAAGGCAGCATTTAATTCCGTCAAAAGTGAAGTACAAGCAAACCTTAGAGAGATGCAGGATCCTTGGCTCAGTAAGAAGGCAGATGAAATTCAGTTTTATGCTAATAGTAACAATTCAAAGAGCTTTTATGATGCCCTGAAGGCTACTTATGGGCCAAAGACCTATGGTGCATCTCAACTGCTCAGTGCTGATGGAGCCACATTGATTAGTGATAAGGATGTGATCCTAGAGAGATGGACTGAACGCTTGCATGGTGTTCTCAACAGACCATCATCAATCAATGCTGAAGCCACTGACCATTTATTTCAGGTTGAAGTCAATCCTTCTCTAGTGGAAGTTCCAACTGAAGAGCATGTTTTGAATGCCATCAGGCTCCTTTCCTGTGGCAAAGCACCTGGTGCTGATTCTATTCCAGCTGAGATTTACAAGGTGAGGGGTCCATTGCTCATTTTAAAGCTGACCAAAATTTTCTGTGTTATATGGCAAGAGGAAGTTCAAGAGGAGGCCTCCATTGTCCATGTCTATAAAAGTAAAGTAAATAGATTGTCTTGTGACAGTCACAAGGGGGTTCTCTCTCTTAGTCATTGCTGGCAAGATTCTTTCCAGTGTCCTCCTTAATAGGCTTATCCTTCATCTGGAAGATGGTTATCTACCTGAGAGCCAGTGTGGCTTCAGAAAGGGCCAAGGAATGATTGCTATGGTGTTTGCTGCCCGACAACTCCAGGAGAAATGCCAGGAGCAGAACAATGTACAATGTACAAATGTATGCAACATTTGTAGATCTGACCAAGGGCTTTGATGCTGTCAGTCATGAGGGCTTATGGAAAATTAAGCCAAAATTTGGTTGCCCTGAGAAATTCATCAGCATCAGTTTCATGACAGCATGCTTGCCCGGGTTCTGGATACTGAACAATGCTCTGTGCTTTCCCAGTCACCAATGGAGTGAAACAAGGCTGTGTGCTTGCTCCCATGCTTTTTAGCATGATGTTTTCCGCCATGTTGTCAAACACCTTCAATGAGGACAAATACAACATCAAGGTTAGCTACAGCACTGATGGTAAATTCTTCAACGTGGAAAGGCTACAAGCCAAGACCAAAGTGGAGGGAGTGTTGGTGCATGATTTTCTGTTTGCAGATGATTGCACACTCAATGCGGCCCCTGAAGCTGAGATGCAACAAAGCATGGATCATTTCTCTGTTGCTTGTGCTAATGTTGGCCTAACAATTAACATGAAGAAAACACAGGTGCTCCATCAGCCAACATCACACCATCCATACATGGAACCATTGGCTACAGCAAATGGAGAAGTTTTGAACGCTGTGGATAAGTTCAGTTACCCTGGCAGTGTACTCTCCAGGAATGTACGCATTGATAATGAGGTTGACACACCCATTGCCAAGCTAGCTCAGTATTTGGGAGGCTGCGAAGGAAAGTGTGGGAGAAAGAGGTATTAGACTGACTACCAAACTGAAGGCCTACAGAGCCGTTGTGCTGACCTCATTGTTGTATGCCTGGGAAACCTGGACAGTATAGCAGCACCATGCCAGGAAACTGAATCACTTCTATTTGAATTGTCTTAGGAGGGTTCTGAAGATCACCCCAGCAGAATAAGATATTAGATGCTGAGGTTCTTTTTTGAGCTGAACTGCCAAGCATTCTACTGCAGAGAGTGAAACTATGATGGTTTGGCCATGTTGTTTGAATGCCAAAAGTACACTTGCCTAAAAGACTATTTTATGGAGAACTCACAGAGAGCAAGCTCTCACACGGTGGGCAGAAGGACACTCTCAAAGTCTCTCTTAAGAGCTTTGGAATTGATTATATGACATGGGAGACACTGGTACAGGACTGCTCAGCATGGTGTGCCCTCATCATAGAAGGTGCTGTGCTCTATGAACAAAGCAGAATAGTAGCTCAAAAGAAACACGACACGAGTAAGTTTAGAGAATCCACTCTAAATGTTCATATGGACTATTTGTGCCTGACCTGTGGTAGAGCATTCTGAGTCTCATCAGCCACAGTTGGATGCACTGTACTTCAACTCCAACATAGTAATGTCATTTTGGTCCTCTTAGCAAACAAAGGACAACAGTCAATGTTGTTCAGTTGTTTTTCACTCATGTCTGATTCTTCACGATTCCATTTGGGGTTTTCCTGGCAGAGATACGGGAGTGGTTTGCCATTTCCTTCTCCAGCTCATTTTACAGATGAGGAAGTCGAGGCAAACAGGGTTAAGTAACTTGCCCAAGGTCACACAGTTAGTAAGTGGCTAAGGCCAGACTTGAACTTAGGAAGATGAGTCTTCCTGATTCCAAACCCAGTGCTCTATCCACTGAGTCATCTAGCTGCTACCTTTGACTTACAACTTGTATGATATTAGACAAGTTGCTTTACCTCCAGCCCTCAGTTTCTTTTTCTATAAAAGGAAAGGGTTGGATTAGATGGTTTCTAAGGTCCCTACTGGCTCTAGGGTTAGGCTCCTATGATTATTTTATTTTATTTTTTTGCTTGGGCGATGGGGGGTTATGTGACTTGCCCAGGGTCACACAGCTAGTAAGTGTTTGGTCTGAGGCCAGATTTGAACTCAGGTCCTCCTGAATCCAGGGCCAGTGCTCTCTCCACTGCGCCACTTAGCTTCCCCCTGATTAGTTTATTTTAAAAATATTACAAAATGATTGGACATGAGAGAAGGCTCCATGACGGCTCTAAGGTTCTGAGGCCAAATGACTGAGAAGGATGAAAGGGGGGCTGACAGAGATGGAAACCAGAAGGAGAAACTGGTTTGGTCAAGGAAAGGCAATGAGTTATGTTGGGGCCATTTTGAATTGGATGGGAGGGGATGTCCAAGAGGAGACAGCTAGAAGGCAGATAGATACGTGAGTATGGGATTTAGGAGACAGGGCAAAGACAGATACATGGAGCAATGAGAGCTGATGAATTCACCAGGGGACACAACACAGAGGACTCCAGGCAACTGAATGCTGAACCAGAGAGATTCTCTTGGTTTCCATCATAGGCCCTTCTAGAAGGACACTTCCCTTCCCCAAGAAGCATGAGCTGACCAACTCTTCTCGATAGTGTCTCCAAAGTCGTGGCGAAGCAGGTGTGCAGGGCTCATTCTCTTTCTAGCACTATCAGAGTTCTCCCATGGGGTTGAAATGGCCAGTGGTGCATAGGAGCATAGGTCTAAAACTGGAGGGGACCTTAGAAGCCATCAATTCCAACTCTCTCACATTGTTTAGTCATTTTTCAGTCGGGTCCAACTCTTCATGACCCCAGTTAGGATTTTCTTAGCAAAGATGCTGGAGTGGTTTGCCATTTCCTTCTCTAGCTCACTTTATAGATGGGGAAACTGAGGCAAACTGGGTTAAGTGATTTGTCCCCAGTCACACAGTAAGAACTCAGGTCTTCCTGGCTCAAGGCCCGGGGCTCTATCCACTGCACCACTCAACTGCCTCTCATTTTAGAGACAAGGAAGCTGAGGCCCAGAGATCTGAAATGACTTGCACTCCTGAGTGTCTGAGGTGGGATTTCAATGCTCTAACCACTACACATGCTAAGATACATTATGTTAAGAAAGATCGAAAAAGACTGGTGAAGGATGCAGGTATGAACGTACGATAGGACACTCCCAGACTTCAGTGAGCTGCTACTGTATTCTTTCTTCCCCTGGCTCTGTAGATCTCTCTCTACTCACTACCTTCTCAGGACTAGTCCTTAAAACGAGCCTAAAATAGATTTTGGAGAGGATGCTCTACCAATGACTTGCTACGTTATGTAGAGCCACTCACTTGCCATCTCTGGGTCTCAGTTTCCTCTTCTGAAGATTGATCTGTCTCCTGGGTCAACATAAGGTGAATCCCAAACCATAAAAAATAATGATGAACTTTCATTCCTAAGAACCATAAAAACAAAGAACAAAACATTGTGGTGAAGGCTATGCTTCCTGGCCAACAGCTTGACTTGTCAGGAATAGGAAGTAGGACCATGAAACAGAAAGACTTACACACGCACACACAAGCACATGCACACACAGTTAAAGTACGGAGCTGGAGCAGAATTTATTATACCTCAACTAAATTACAAAAGGCAAGGGTAGCGATCATGATCTCAGATAAAGCAACAGCAAAAATAGACCTAATAATTAGAGATAATTAGGGAAACTATATTTTGCTAATAGGTACCATAGACAACTAAGTAATATTAAAAAAAAAGCCTTACAGTAAGTTACTCTGATAAAAGCCTTATTTCTGAAATATATTGGGAACTGAGTCAAGTTATTGATAAATGGTCAAAGGGCATAAACAGGCAGTTTTCAGAAGGAGAAATCAAATTTATCAATTTGTTGTTCAGTTGTTCAGTCATGTCTGACTCTTCATGACCCCATAGCCTATAGCACACCAGGCCCTTCTATCCTCCACTATTTCCCAAAGTCTGACCAAGCTCATGTTCATTGTTTCCATGATACTACCTATCCATCTCATCCTCTATTTAAGCTTCAGCTTCAGTATTTAAACTTCTAGGGAATATTCTAATTTATTTCTTTAAGTATTGACTGATTTGACATCTTTGCTATCCAAGGGACTTTCAAAAGTCTTCTCCGGCATCACAATTCAAAAGCTGATTCTGTGGGATTCAGTTTTCACAACTCTCACAACCATACATTGTTACTGTAAAAACCATAGCTTTGACTGTGCAGACCTCTGTCAGCACAGTGATATCTCTGCTTTTTAGTAGGATGTTCAGATTTGCCATAGCTTTCCTTCCAAAGAGCAAGTGTCTCTTAATTCCATGGCTGCAGTCACTGTCTGCAGTGATCTTTGAGCCCAAGAATATAAAATATGACACTGCTTCCATTACTTCTCCCTCTATTTGCCAGGAAGCCAAGATCTTAGTGATTTTGATGTGAAGCTTCAAGCCAGCTTTTCTCCTCTCTTCTTTCACCCTCATTAAGAGGCTTCTTAATTATTCTTCACTTTCTGCCATTAGAGTGGTAACTTCTGCCTATCTGAGATTGTTAATATTTCTCCTGGCAACCTTAGTTCCAGTTTTTGATTTGTCCAGCCTGGCATTTCGCATGGTGTACTCTGTATATAAGTTAAATAAATAAGGTGACAATATACAGCCTTGTCATACTCTTTCTCCAATCTTAAACCAATCAGTTGTTCCATGTTTGGTTCTTACTGTTGCTTCTTGGCCCATATACAGGTTCCTCGGGAGACAAATAAGATGATCTGGTACTCCCATCTCTTTGATAACTTGTTACATTTTGTTGTGATTCACACAAAGACTTTAGTATAATCAACGAAGCAGAAGTAGATGTTTTTCTGGAACTCCCTTTCTCTATAATACAGAGAATGTTGACAATTTGGTTTCTACTTCCTCTGTCTCTTCAAAAACCAGTTTGCTCTTCTGGTGATTCTTGGTTCACATCCTGCTGAAGCCTAGCTTGCAGAATCTTAAGCATAACTTTGCTGGCATGTGAAACGAGCACAATTGTTTGGTAATTTGAACATTCCTTGGCATTGCCCTTCTTTAGGACTGGAATGTTAACTGCTCTTTTCCAATCCAGTGGCCACTGTTAAGTTTTCCAAATTTGCTGGCATATTGAGTACAGCACTTCATTTTTAAAAAAAAAAATTTTTAATGAAAAGATTCTATGATTTCAGCCTCCTTGGATGTAAAAAAAATATCAAAAGCATGGAACTCAGTGCTAAAGCTGTTGAGAGTAGAAAAAATGATTATAGTTAGGCTGGGGAGTAATAGCACCCAATGAAAAGAGGTGTGAAAGTAGAATTCTAGGAAGAAGAACTTTGAGTTTGGGAATTGAGTAACTCCATTTCCCTGACCTTTGCTTATTTTTTTTTTGTATACATGTGTAGTTATGCAAAACATAGTAGTCATGCTGTGAAAAACTAACTCTACTTCCCTTAATCCTATTCTGCCCCACATTTTTTCTATTCTTTCTTTTGACTCTGTCCCTCCTCAGAAGTGTTTGCTTCTGATTACCCCCTCTCCCAATCTGCCCTCCCCTCTATCATCACCTTGCTCTCTTGTCACCTTCCCCCCTATTATCCTGTAGGGTAAGATAGATTTCCATACCCAATTTAGTGTGTATGTTATTCCCTCCTTAAGCCAAATCTGATGAGAATAAGATTCACTCATTCCCTCTCACATTCCCCTGTTTTCCCTCCACTGTAAGAGCCTTTTCTTTTCTGTTTTTTTTTTGTGTGATAATTTACCCCGTTCTACCTCTCCCCTTTTCCTTCTCCCAGTATAAACCTCTCTCACCCCTTAATTTTATTCTCCAGATATCACCCCTTAATCTTCAACTCACCCTGTGCCCTCTATCTATCTATCTATCTATCTATCTATCTATCTATGTACATATAATTTTTTTTTCCCCAACTACCCTAATACTGACAAAGGTCTCATGAGTTACAAATATCATCTTTCCATGCAGGAATGTAAACGGTTCAATTTTAATAAGTCTCTTATGATTTCTCTTTCCTGTTTACCTCTTCATGTTCCACTGGAGTCCTGTATTTGAAAGTCAAATTTCCTGTTTAGCTCTGGTCTTTTTATCAGGAATGCTTGAAAGTCCTCTATTTCACTGAATGACCATTTTTCCCCCTGAAGGATTATACTCAGTTTTGCTGGGTAGGTGATTCTTGGTTGTAATCCTATGTCCTTTGCCCTCCAGAATATTATATTCCATGCCCTGTGGTCCCTTAATATAGAAGCTGCTAAATCTTGTGTTATCCTGATTGTGTTTCCACAATACTTGAATTGTTTCTTTCTGGCTTTGCAATATTTTCTCCTTGACCTGCGGACTCTGGAATTTGGCTACAATATTCCTAAGGGCTTTCCTTTGGGGATCTGTTTTAGGAGGAGATCTGTGGATTCTTTCAATTTCTATTTTGCCCTCTGGTTCTACTATATCAGGGCAGTTTTCCTTGATCATTTCTTGAAAGATGATGTCTAGGCTTTTTTTTTTTATCATGGCTTTCAGATAGCCCAATAATTTTTAAATTCTCTCTCCTGGACTTATTTTCCAGGTCAGTTGTTTTTCCAATGAGATACTTCACATTGTTTTCTAATTTTTCATTCTTTTGGATTTGTTTTACAGTGTCTTGATTTCTCATAAAGTCACTAGCTTCCAATTGCTCTATCCTAATTTTTAAGGAAGTATTTTCTTCAGTAAGCTTTTGGACTTCCTTTTCCATTTGGCCAATTTTGCTATTTTTAGAGCATTCTTCTCCTTATTGGCTTTTTGGACCTCTTTTGCCATTTGGGTTAGGCTATTTTTTAAGGTGTTATTTTCTTCAGTATTTTTTGGGGTCTCCTTTAGCAAGCCGTTGACTTGTTTTTCATGATTCTCTTGCATCACTCTCATTTCTCTTCCCAGTTTTTCCTCTACTTCTCTTACTTGCTTCTCAAAATCCTTTCTGAACTCTTCCAATGCCTGGGACTGATTCATATTTTTCTTGGAGGCTTTGGATGTAGGAGCTTTGACTTGGTTGTCTTCTGGTTGTATGTTTTGATCTTCTTTGTTACCAAAAAAAGATTCTATGGTCTGACTCTTTTTGCAAGGTTTGGTCATGATCCCAGCCAATTACTTGAGTTATAAATTCTTTGTTAAGGTAGAAGTCTGCTTCCAATGTGAAGAATGTACTGTCCCAAGCTTCAGGGGTTTGTACAGCTGTTTTCAGAGATACTTCTAAGGACCTGTAAATTTTCAGTTCTTCCAAGGTGCTATGATCAAGGGTGAGGTAAATTTTCAGTTCCTCCAAGGTGCTGTGATCAAGGGTGAGGTGTTTACTCCTTTCCTAGCCTGTGCTGTGGTCTATGAGTGACCACAAGCACTCTTCTGTTTTGGAACTGTGAGGAGGATTCTCTCTTCAGTACCACTACAAGCTCCACCAGGCCAGCGCTCCTCCTCGTCCCAGGACCATCACCCAGCACTGTGACCTAGATCCGAACACTGGCAAAGCAAGAAAATCCTGCACCAGCAGAGAGAGCCCCACAATCCCCCACTGATCAGCCACTCAATTCCCCCTCAGTCTGTGGGCTGGAAACTCTGGAGGCAGCCATCCCCCAGGGCTGAGATCAGGGACTGGAGCCGAAACCACTGTGCTTCTTTCTCTCACAGCAGAAACAGACTTTTCCCACTGACCTTCTAAGTTGTCTTTGGCGTTCATGGGTTGAGAGGTCTGGAAACCACCACAGCTGCCTGCAATTTAGTCCCCTGAGGCCTGCTCCAGGTTCACTGTGGCCTGTGTGCCCATGCCACTCCTCTCACAGGCACGATATACCTTTCTGATCAACCATCCAGGTTGTCTTGGGCTGTAAATTTGTTTCACTCTGTCTTTTTGTGGGGTCTGCTGCTTTAGAAATTATTTAGAGACATTTTTTATGCTCAAGCTAGTCACTGCTTTCACCATCTTGGCTCCACCCCCCGAGTACAGCACTTTAATAGCATCATCTTTTAGGGTTTTAAATACCTCAGCTGGGATTCCATCACCTCCACTAGCTTTATTGTTTGAAATGTTTCTTAAGGCCCACTTGACTTCATTCTCCAGCATATAAGATCTTTCTTGGATAGTTCTTTTGTATATTTTTGCCACTTCTTCTTAATCCCTTCTGCTTCTGTTAAATCCCTACCACTTTTGTCTTTTATTGTGCCTATTTTTGTATGAGACGTTCTCTTGATATCTCTACTTTTCTTGAAGAGATCTCTTGTCTTTCCTATTCTATTGTTTACTTCTATTTCTTTGCTCTTTTAAGAAAACTTTCTTATCTCTCCTTGCTATTCTTCAGAATTCTGCATTCAGTTGGGTATATCTTTCCCTTTCCTTCTTTCCCCTGTTATTTGTACTGCCTCCTGGACAATATTGTGAACCTCTATCCTCAGTTCTTCAGGCACTCTGTCTATCAGATCTAATCCCTTAGATCTATTCATCACCTCTACTTCATATTCATAAAGGATTTTATTTAGGCCATGCCTATATGGTCTGATGGTTTTCCCTACTTTTTTCAATTTAAGTCTGAATTTTGCAATAAGAAGCTCATGATCTGAGCCACAGTCAGCTGGACATCTTCTGACCTGAGGGGCTTATCTTTCAGCCATCATGTCTTTCATCATTTTAATACTGTCCATGGGGTTTTCTTGGCAAAGATACTGGAATGGTTTTCCATTTCCTTCTCCAGGGGATCACCTTTTGTCAGAGCTCTCCACTATGAGCTGTCCACACTGGGTAACTCTGCAAGGCATAGCTCATGGTTTTGATGAGCTATGCAGGCCCCTCTGCCATGACAAGGTAGTGATCCAGGAGGGGAAGCTATCAATAGTCATATGAAAAAAATGCTCTAAATCACTAATAATTAGAGAAGTGCCAATTAAAACAACTCTGAGGTACCACCTCACACCTATCAGATTAGTTAACAGGACAGAAAAGGAAAATGACAAATATTGGAGGGGATGTGGACAAATAGGAATGCTAATTCACTGTTGGTGGAGTTGTGAATTGATCTAACCATTCTGGAGAACAATTTGGACCTAAGCCCAAAGGTGCTATGAGACTGTGTATACCCTTTGACCTAGCAATACTACCAGTATGTCTGTACCCAAAAGAGAGCAAAGAAAAAAGAAAAAGATCTGTATGTATAAAAATATTTATAGCAGCTCTTTCTGTGGTGGCAAAGAATTGAAAATTGAGGGGATGCCCATATGCCCACGTGATTGTGATGGAGTACTGTTGTGCTGTGGGAAATGATAAGGGGGTGGTTTCAGAAAACACAGCAAGACCTTTATGAACTCAAAATTTTTAAAAAATAAATAATTTACTTATTTTAGTTTTCAACATTCACTTCCATAAAATTTTGAGTTTTAAATTTTATTCTCCTCCTTCTCCTCCTCCCTCCCCAAGATGGTGTGTAATCTCATATAGGCTCTACTTATACATTCATATTAAGCATATTTTCACATTAGTCATGATGTATAGAAGAATTAGAACTAATGGGAGGAAATATGAGAAAGAAGAAATAAAACAAAACAATACAAAAGGAGAGGGGCTGCTAGGTGGCTCAGTGGATAGAGCACCGGCCCTTAAGTCAGGAGGACCTGAGTTCAAATCTGGCCTCAGACCAAACACTTGACATTTACTAGCTGTGTGACCCTGGGCAATTGCCAAAAAAAGAAAAAAAAAGAAAAAGAAAAAGAAAAAAAGAAGAAAAAGAAGAAAGAAAGAAAAGAAAGAAAGAAAGAAAGAAAGAAAGAAAGAAAGAAAGAAAGAAAGAAAGAAAGAAAAAAGAAAAGGAGAGCAAACAGTATGCTTCCATCTGCATTCAGACTCCATAGTTCTTTCTCTGGATGTGGATAGAATTTTCTATTGTGACTCTTTTGGAGATGTCTTAGATCCTTGCATTGCTGAGAAGAGCTAAGTCTATCAAAGACAGTCATCACATAATGTGTGTGTTACTGTGTACAATGATCTCCTGGTTCTGCTCATTTCACTCAGCATCAGTTCACATAAGTCCTTCCAGGCTTTTCTGAAATCCTCCTGCTCATCATTTCTTATAGCACAATAGTATTCCATTACATTCATATAACCACAACTTGTTCAGTCATTCTCCAATGGATGGGTATCCCCTCCATTTCTGGTTCTTGGCTACCACAAAAGGAGCTGCTAGAAATATTTTTGTACATGTGGGTCTTTTCCCCATTTTTGTGATCTCTCTGGGATACAGACCTAGTAGTGGCATTGCTGGATCAAAGGGTATGCACAGTTTTATAGCCCTTTGGGCATAGTTCCAAATTGTTCTTCAGAATGGTTGGATCAGTTCACAAATCCACCAACAATGCATTAGTGTTCCAATTTTTCCACATTTTATCATTTTTCTGTTTTGTCATGTTAGCCAATCTGATAGGTGTGATGTGGTACCTCAGAGTTGTTTTAATTTGCATTTCTCTAATCAATAGTGATTTAGAGCATTTTTTCCATATTACTGCACATAGCTTTAATTTCTTCCTCTGAAAACTGCCTATTCATATCCTTTGACCATTTATCAATTGGAGAATGACTTGTATTATAAATTTGACTCAGTTCTCTATATATTTTAGAAATGAGGCCTTTGTCAGCAACACGGGCTGCAAAAATTATTTCCCAGCTTTCTGCTTCTCTTCTAATCTTGGTTGCATTAGCTTTGTTTGTGCAAAAACTTTTGAATTTAATGTAATCAAAATTATCCATTTTGCATTTCATAACCTTCTCTATCTCTTGTTTAGTCACAAATTCTTCCCTTCTCCGTAGATCTGATAGGTAAACTATTTCTTGTTCTCCTAGTTTGCTTATAGTATCAGTCTAAATCATTGTACCCATTTTGACTTTATCTTGGTATCTGCTAAGATGTTGGTCTATGCCTTGTTTCTGCCATACTCTTTTACAGTTTTCCCAGCAGTTTTTGTTAAATAGTGAGCTCTTATCCCAGAAGCTGGAGTCTTTAGCTTTATCAAACAGTAGATTACTATGGTCATTGACTATAGTGTCTTGTGTACCTAACCTATTCCATTGATTCACCACTCTATTTCTTAGCCTGTGCTAAGTAGTTTTGATGACTTCTGCTTTACAATACAATTTAACATCTGGTACAGCTAGGCCACCTTCCCTTGCATTTCTTTTCATTAATTCCCTTAGTATTCTGGACCTTTTGTTCTTCCAGATGAATTTTGTTATTGTTTTTTCTAGCTCTATTAAATAAGTTTTGATAGTTTGATTGGTATGGCACTGAATAAGTAAATTAATTTAGGTAGAATTGTCATTTTTATTATTGTAGCTCAGCCTACCCATGAGCAACAGATATTTTTCCAATTATTTAGATCTGACTTGATTTGTGTGAAAAGTGTTTTGTAATTGTGTTCATATAGTTCCTGAGTTTGTTTTGGCAGGTAGACTCCCAAATATTTTATAATGTTTACAGTAACTTTAAATGGAATTTCTCTTTCTATCTCTTGCTGTTGGGCTTTATTAGTAATATATAGAAATGCTGATGATTTATGTGGGTTTATTTTGTATCCTGCAACTTTGCTAAATTTATTTATTATTTCAAGTAATTTTTTACTTGATTCTCTAAGTATACCATCATATCATCTGCAATGAGTGTTAGCTTTGTTTCTTCTTTGCTTATTCTAATTCCTTCAATTTCTTTTTCTTCTCTTATTGCTAAAGCTAACATTTCTAGTACAATATTGAATAACAGCGGTGATAATGGACATCCTTGTTGCACCCCTGATCTTACTGGAAATGCTTCTAGCTTATCCCAATTACATATAATGCTTGCTGATGGTTTTAGATAGATGCTACCTATCATTTTAAGGAAGAATCCATTTATTCCTATGCTCTCTAGTGTTTTTAATAGGAATGGGTGTTATATTTTGTCAAATGGTTTTTTTGCATATGTTGAGATAATCATATGATTTTGTTAGTTTTGTTGTTGATATGGTCAATTATGCGATAAATTTTCCTAATATTGAACCAGCACTGCAATCCTGGTATAAATCCTACCTGGTCATGGTGTATTATTTTCAAAATTACTTGCTGTAATCACTTCGCTAATATTTTACTAATGTTTTATTTAAAATTTCTTGCATCTATATTCATTAGGGAAATTGGTCTATAAGTTTCTTTCTCTGTTTTGGCTCTACCTGGTTTAGGTATAAATACCATATTTGTATCATAAAAAGAATTTGGTAGGACTCCTTCTTCACCTATTTTTCCAAAGAGTTCATGTAGTATTGTAATTAATTGTTCTTTAAATGTTTGATAGGATTCACTTGTAAATACATCTGGCCCTGGAGATTTTTTTTCCTAGGGAGTTCATTGATGGCTTGTTCAATTTCTTTTTTGAAACGGGATTATTTAAGTATTTATTTCCTCTTCTGTTATTCTGGGCAATTTATATTTTTGTATATATTCATCCATTTCACTAAGATTGTCTAATTTAGTGGCATATAGTTGGGCAGAATAGCTCCTAATTATTGTTTTAATTTCCTCTTCATTGGTAGTGAATTCGCCCTTTTCATTTTTGATGCGGTAATTTGGTTTTCTTCTTTCTTTTTTTTTTAAATCAAATTAGCCAAATGTTTACCTATTTTTTTTCATAAAACCAGCTCTTAGTTTTATTTATTAGTTCAATAGTTTTCTTAATTTTATTAATCTTTCCTTTGGTTTTCAGAATTTCTAATTTGATATTTAATTGGGGATTTTAAATTTTTTTCTTTTTCTAGTTTTTTTTTTTAATGGCATGACCAATTCATTGATCTCTTCTTTCTCTATTTTATTCATGTAATCACTGAGAGACATAAAACTTCTGCTGAGAACCACTTTTGCTGCATCCCATATGCTTTGGTACGTTGTCTCATAATTGTCATTCTCTTGGATGAATTTATTGATTGTTTCTATGATTTGTTGTTTGACCCACTCATTCTTTAGGATTAGATTATTTAGTTTCCAATGAATTTTCAGTCTATCTTTCCATGGCCCTTTATTACATGTAATTTATTGCATCATGATCTAAAAAGGATGCATTTAATATTTCTGCCTTTCTGCATTGGACTTTGAGGTTTTTATGCCCTAGTACATGTTCAATTTTTGTGTAGGTGCCATGTACTGTTGAGAAAAAGGTATATTCCTTTCTATCCCCATTCAATTTTCTTTAGAGGTCAACCATATCTAACTTTTCTAAAATTCTATTTATCTCTTTAACTTCTTTCTTGTATTTTTTTTTTTTGTGGATAGATTTATGTAGTCCTGAGATGGGGAGGTTGAGGTCCCCCACTAGTATGGTTTCATTATCTATTTCTTCCTGTAACTCCCTTAACTTCTCCTCTAAGAATTTGGATGCAATACTGTTTGGTGCATATATGTTTAGTAATGATATTACTTCATTGTCCATGGTACTTTTCAGTAGGATGTAGTTTCCTTCCTTATCTCTTTTAATTAGATCTATTTTTTCTTTTGCTTTGTCTGAGATCAGAATTGCTACTCCTGCTTTTTTTTTTTACTTCAGCTAAAGCATAATATGTTCTGCTCCAGTCTTTTACCTTTACTCTGTGTGTATCCCTTTGCTTCAAATGTTTTTCTTGTAAAGAACATATAGTAGGATTATGGTTTTTAATCCATTCTGCTATCCACTTCTGTTTTATGAGAGAATTCATTCCATTCACATACATAGTTATGATTACTATCTGTGTCTTTCTCTCCATCGTATTTTTCCCTCTGTTTATGCTTTTCAACCACCGTCTCCCTTAGTCTGCCCTCCCTTCTATTATCCCCCTCTCTTTTCTCCCTCTTTAGTCTTATTACTTCTACCCTCCCTTCTATTCACCCCTCCCTTTTCTTTTCCCTTTCTCCTCCTACTTCCTATAGGGTAAGTTCGATTTCTATACCTGACTGATTATGTTATTCCCTCTTTGAACCAAATCAGATGAGAGTAAGGTTCAAACAATGTTCATCTCTCTCCCTTCTTTCCCTCTGCTGTAATAGGTTTTTGTGGCTTTTCATGTGATGTAATTTACCCTTGTCTGCCTCTTCTTTTCCTCTTCTCCCAGTACAATCCCTTTTTACCACTTAAATTTTTTTTATCATCACATCAAAGTTAACTTATACCCATGCCCTCTCTCTATGTATACCCTTTTAAAATGTCATAATAACAATACAGTTCTCAAGAGTTATATGTGTCACCTTCCTTTGTAGGGATGTAAACAGTTTGCTCTTATTAATAACATGTTGGGTTTTTTTTCCTTTTCCTGTTTTCCTTTTTATGCCTCTCTTGAGTCTTGTATTTGAAGATCAAATTTTCTGTTGAGCTCTGGTCTTTCATTAGGAAGGTTTGGAAGTCACTATTTCAATGAATATCCATCTCCTCCTCTGAAAGATTATGCTCATTTTCTCTGCATAGTTGCTCCTTGGTTGTAATCCAAGCTCCTTTGCCTTATGGAATATTGTATTCCATGCCCTCCAGTCTTTTAATGTAGAAGGTGCAAGGTCCTGCATAATTCTGACTGTGGTCCCATGATATTTAAATTGTTTCTTTCTGGCTGCTGGCAGCATTTTCTGTTTGACCTGGTAATTTTGGAATTTGGCAACAATATTCTTTGGCATTTTCAATTTGAGATCTCTTTCAGCAAGTGATCAGTGGATTATTTTGATGATTACTGTACTCTTGTTCTAGGACCTCAGGGCAGTTTTCCTTGATGGTTTCTTGAAAGATGCTATCCAGGCTCTTCTTTTATTTCATCATGGTTTTCAGGTAAACCAATAATTTTAAAATTGTCTCTCCTGGATCTATTTCCCAGGTCAGTTGTTTTACCAATGAGATATTTTACCTTTTCTTCTATTTTTTTTCTTTCTTTTATTTCTGTTTGACTGATTCTTGATCTCTCATACAATCATTAGCTTCCACTTGCCCAATTCTAATTTTTAACAAATTCTATTCTTCAGTTAGCTTTTGTATCTCTCTTTTTTTGGTCTAGGCAATAGAGTTAAGTGACTTGCCCAAGGTCACACAGCAAACGAGTGTTTTATGTCTGAGGCTGAATTTGAACTCAGGTCCTCCTGAGTCCAGGGCTGGTGCTCTATCCACTGCACCACCTAGCTGCCCCTATACCTCCTTTTCCATTCGACCAATTCTACCTTTTAAGGAGCTGGGGTTTTTTCAGTGTACTTTTTTCCTATTTTGTTAATTGTATTTTAAAGGAATTGTTCAATTTTTCTTTTACCTCTTTTATTTGACTTTTAAAATCCTTCTTGACCTTTTCCAAGAAGGCTTTTTGGGCTTCAGACCAGCTCATATTCCATTTTGAGGTTTTGGATATGGGTATATTATATTGACAATGTTGTCCTCTCCTGAATTTGTGTTTTGAGCTTCCCTGTCACCAAGATACTTCTCTATGGTCATTGTTTTCCTTTGCTGCTTCTTGCTCATGTTGTTTCCCTTTTCGGGGGCTTTTAAAGTTGGTCTCTGTTTCTGGCCACTGTCCCAACCTTCTTGTGCTGGAGGCTAGGGCCTGGTTACTGGTTTTGTGCGCTGGGGCCTCAGGTGTTGGCAGCAGGAGGCTGTAGGAGTCTGGTAATTTGCCTGGTGCTGAGCTGGAGCTGGTGGTGGTGGTTGGTGTGTGCCTGGTGTTGGCGCTTGCTTGTTCCACCACCCTGGAGATCAGGATCTCCCGTTGGTTTGCTGAGGTGGGGCTTGCTGCTGGCTTGCTGGGATGCCTCTCGTTCTATACCAGTCTCCTTCAGCCACAGCAAAAGAGACTTTTCCTATTAATCCCCTTAGCCTCCTGAGCTAAAAGACTGCTGAACCTCATCTTTCTGCTGGCTCCACTGTTCTAGGATTTTTCCTGGGGCAATATTCTTTGGGTTTTTCAAGGTCAGTAAGGGAGGGTGAGAGCTACTTACTGCTTACTCTGCCATCTTGGCTCCTGAAAGTCGAAATAGGTGACTTTCAAACATTCAGTCTGTGGGCTGAGAGCTCCAGGAGCAGCCACTACCACTACTGCCAATTCGGTCACTCCCAGGGCCTGTTCCTGATTTGCTGGGGCCTGGGCTGTATTGGCTTCTCTCGCACCCAGTTCTGATAGATCCCTCCTACTGACCTTCTAAGTTGTCTCTGGCATCTGTGGGCTGAGAAATCTGGAAACCACCTCATCCACCCATCCATCCATCCATCCACCCATCCATTCATCCATCCATCCATCATCCATCTAGCTAGATATTTAGCACATACCTGTTGACTGATTCACCCTACCTCCTTTACTATGTCTGTTCCTTGAATCCTTAGGTCCTTTTCATTGCAGGCCTTCTGCAAATGATTTCTCTAGCAGGGCTCCCTGGGCCATCCTCTCCACAATCCACTCTTCCATATACTCCTAGTGACAAGGATTTAGGAAGGGCAAACTCAAGAAATGACAGCAAAGAGAAAGATTCTATTGGTCTTATTATTCCTATGATCAAATGGAATACCTTTTGTTGTAGGATCTTTGTGAGTGTAGAAGTGTCACCTTCTTTATCATGTTTCAGTAAGGCAAATAAGGCCCTCTCACTATACATCATCAGGGTTTGCCAAGGGGGGTGCTGCCCCATCATGCTGTCACACCCCCATCCTTGGATGGCAGAAGGCAGCCTGGCTTAGGCAGTTTTGCACATGGGGAAAGGGCCTAGGATTTCACAGGCAGGCAGAATTCCTAGGACGAGGAAACCCTCTTTACCAGTGCAGGTTGGCACCATCACTGACACAGTCTTATTGAATCGCCTAGAGCATTCTGGGTTAAATGACTTGCTCAGGGTCACACAACCATGTGTCAGAGGCAAGATTTGAACAGAGCTGTCCCTAGCTTCAAAACTGGCTCTTTATCCACTTTATCATGCTGACTCTCATTTTGCACATGAATGAATAATCAAAGAATTGGAATGATAAATTATCAATGAATTACCCAATTGGAGTCCTAGCTGTAATACTTCCCAGATGGCCATCCCAGGCAGATCACTTAAGCCAGTTACCCAAGTCACTTAAGAAGTGATGTAATACTACTCCCAGAGTTTGGGTTTCCTCATCTATGAACTAGAGCTAGAGGGATAAAGGTCACACTATCTATTTCCTGTGGCTTAATTCTCTATGGAAATGTGGATTGTCAATATTGGACAAGCATGGCACTGGGAGAGACAATGGGCCATAGTGGAGACATTATAGACCTAGAAACAGACAATCTGGAATTTGAATTTGGCCTCAGACTAGCTGCTCCACCCTAGGCTAGTCTTTTGTTTCTCAATTTCTTCTTTAGGGCTTCTGGGATGTCATCTACCTCCAAACCTGTGACCCTAGGCAGTTGGGTGGTGCAATGAAGAGAGCACTCGGCTTGGATCCAGGGAGCCCTGAGTTAAGCTGTGTGACCCTGGGCAAGTAATTTCCCCTCTGTCTGCCTCAGTTTCCTCATCTGTAAAATGAGGATAATAATAGCACCTACCTCCCAAGGTTGCTGTGAGGATGAAAGGAGATAGCATATGTAAAGTGCTTTGCAAACCTTAAAATGTTATACTATTTATTATCATTATTGTTATCATCATTGTTGTTATCATCATCATCATCATCATCATCATCATCATCATTATTATTCTGGCTTGCTCTGTCCTGCCCTTCCACATCCGGCCTCATGGTCTCCCCCCAGGGTCTACCCCATTTGCCCTAGAAGCTAGAATTCCAATTGAGGTTGATACTAGGTTTCTGCTCCCCTTTATCTCAAGAGTGTTCCCCAGGCACACCCCATTTGGGAGATGGGGAAGGGTGGCTGTGACCACATTGAGGAAGGATGCCAGATTTCACGTCAGGATAAGGGAAAGTTTCCTAACAATCTGTACTATCTAACAGCAGAACAGGCTGTTGATGGTTTAGGTTCAAGTACAAGTCATCCCAAATGTGTTACCCATTAAGTAATTTCCCTTGATGCTGCTTCTCTCTGCCCAGCAATGAGCTCTCTGCTCTGAGGAGGAGAATGTGGCCCCAAAAGGGAAGGGGAACCCTTTGGGGGGTGGCCGGGCCAAAAGCTCTCATTGATGGTAGAGTGGGGAATGTTTGGGGAAATGAGATCCTACCCCCAGCTAGCTGTGCTGGTAAACAGAGGCCTTGACAGGCAAAAGACATGATCTAGAGATGGTCTTGGAGTCCAAAGCCTTCAGGGGACAGAGGAAGTCCAGAGGCCAAGTGACTCGCTTTGGTAACTGTAGGAGCACCCATCTGAACCCAGGCTTTCCTGACCTGTACCTAGCCCTCCTTCTGTTAATGGCCTCGGGAGTGTGAGAAACCTATTGGGGATAAAGGGCCTGACTCCTGAGAAAGAAGAGGTGGCTTGTCTAAAAACAAGGGGAGTGGCAGCCACACAAGCAGGGGTGGCTGGGGGCTGCAGGGAAGAGGTCAGGAAGGCCCTGGATTCCAGGCTGGGCTGTGGCCTAGGCTACTAGTGGTGGACCACTGGGCAACTTACTGCCCTTCTCCAAACTGCGTTTTCCTCCTGTGTAAAATGAAGGGGTTGAATGAGATGATTTTTGAGGCCCCTCCCAGCCCTGACATTCTGTGTTTCTAAGGGCCCTCCCAGCCCTGACATTCTGTGTTCTAAGGTCTTTCCCAGCTCTGACATTCTCTGTTCTAAGGCCCCTCCTAGTCCTGACATTCTGTATTCTAAGGTCCCTCCCAACCCTGACATTCTGTATTCTATGGGCCCTCCTAGCTCTGACCTTCTCTGTTCTAAGGGTCTGCCCAGCCCTGACATTCTGTGTTCTAAGGTCCCTCCCAGCCCTGACATTCTGTGTTCTAGGGTCCCTCCCAGCCCTGACATTCTATGTTCTAAGGTCTTTCCCAGCCCTGACATTCCTTGTTCTAAGTTCAATATTCTCTCTTCTAAAGGCCTTCCCAGCTCTGATTCTCTGCCTAGCTCTCAAGTTCATAAGTTATCACCTAATTGTAACCTGTGATTTCCTGTGGATAAGGGATGTTTTGACAATGAAGCTGAATTCCTTGAAATCTGAGATGGGGCCTTCTCTGTATCCCCCAGAGCATGGCCTAGCCCAGGACTGGCTACAAAGGAGCTGCTCAGGCCAGGTCCTCAGGAGTCTGCTGGGGCTCCATTGGACCCAATACAGTTTTCCTCTGACAGAGGCCCCTAAGGGTGGCCCCAGCTTACCTCCTTTCTCACTTTTCTTTTTTTGCACACACTGGTAGATTTTTCCCTCCTGAGGTACACTAAGTTATCAGCAACCTATGTATGATATCCTCTGGAAGAGAGAAGGTAATGCAGTAGATCAGTGGATTTAGCGCTAAGCCAGGAGTCAGGAAGACCTGGGTTCAAATTCTGCCTCAGACACTTAATATCTATTTGACCCAAGCAGATCACTTAATCTCTCTAGTCTCAGTTTCCTTATCTGTAAAATGGGGAAAATAACAGAACCTATGTCATAGAGTTGTTGTGAGGAGCAAATGAAATATTATTTGTCAATCACTTTGCAAACATTAAAGGGCTATACAAATATTAGTTGTTATTTTTTATTTTATGTTTTTTATCATCTGCCCCAGCCTCCTGGTACTGCAGAAGCCTCTCTGCTGTCTGCTCATACAACACAGCAGTTGTTCCCACTTTACATAATGCCAGGCTCTCCCAATCCTCCCCCTGACCCCAGCCATGAGCTGCTTTCCCAAGATGGGCCTTAGTGATGGAGGGGATGAAGCTTACACTGAGAGGGTTCACCCCACTGAACCTCCTACATTGGACTGAGAAGAGGCCATGCTGCCTTCTCTCCCCTCTGAATTGTATACGTATTGATGGGACCATTCATTTGTCCCTTAGAAGTCAAAGAATCATAGAATGTCAGAGCTTGGATGGGTCTTAGAACAAGGAATACCAGAGCTGGGAGGGATCTTAGAACAGGGAATGTCAGAGTTGGAATGGGGCCTTAGAACAGAGATATCAGAGCTGGGATGGGGACTTAGAACAGAGAATGTCAGAGTTGGAGGGGACCTTAGAACAGGGAATGTCAGAGCTGGGATGGGGCCTTAGAACAGGGAATGACAAAACCATACTTTAAACCCAATTCACTCTGGCTCTCATTGACTGGACAACAATAGGTCCCAGCCCCAGAACCACTTAATGCTTACTTTTTGGGCCCTGATTGCTCAGAGGGAATGTAAATAATAATTATTTCTCTTTTGGCCAGCAAACCCTGAGAGTCTTCCCCTCCCAATTTTTTTTTTTTTAATTAAAGGGGCCAGCCCTCAATTCACTTCTTAAATAGGCCTATTCACTGAATGTGTGGTCCCTCACTCAAAGTGAGAACTTGGAAAGACCTTAGCTAAAAATGGCCAAAGTCTCCTACATCGTGGGCCATCTCCGGTCATCCTGATCTATGTCTGGCCATTGTCCCCAGATGGTTCTAGAGAAGAAAGTGAGGCTGGTGACTGCATAGCCCTGCCTCACTGAAATCCAATTCACATGCAAATCGTGGCATAATCTTCCCGATGTCATGGTCCTCTTCAAGAATGACACATCAGAACTGGAAGGGTACTTACAACAGGGAATGTCAGAACTCGGAGGGCTCTTCGAATATAGAATGGCAGAGCTGTGTCAAACCTTAGAACAGGGAACATTAGAGCAGCAAAGATAGCTTCATCCAACCCCCTCATTTTTATGGAAAAAGAAACTGAGGCCCAGAGAAGAGAAATCACTTATCAAGGGTCTTACAGTGAGCTGGTTGACTGAGGCAGGACTTTTTCTCAGGCTCAGTACTCCTCCTCTTGCTCCTTCTTCCTACTCTGCTTTTGATCTGAGGGAGAGGGGAAGGATCCATATCTCTGACTGAATTTTCACTCCATTTCTTCCTGTTACATTCACAGACCAGCTGGCCACCATCATATACTTACCAGGCCTTTGCAGACTATTCATTGGGTATGAAAGTGTTCTCTTCTCTACAAGAAACAGCCCAAGTTATTAACCTTTCCCAGTAGGTGGCTTTTTTCCATCAGCCTCATCACATTTTTGGGGAAACCATGTCCAGGGCCTACAGCTGTCAGCAAATCTTAAAGAACAAATACATGGTTACAACTGACCCCATGACTGTACCATTGGGAAATCCATGTACCCCAAGGAATGGACTAACCCAAATGGAGCAATGGTTTCATCATGGGACTGACAGTGGACACTCCCCCTCCACCCTCATGGGCAGCTTCCTTGTGTCATACTGGAACTAGGGTGGGGTAGCCCAGACAGAACATTGAAAGCCTAGGGGGTGGAAGGGTTGGACCTAGAAGAAGTCTCTAGGATGCACAGAGGGCTCAGGGAACCCTTTTCTCTGCATCCTTCTCCTGGCTTGAGTACAGTGGCCAAGGTGAGAGGATGAATCCAGGGTAGAGCTGGAGCTCTCTACAGAATATCCTCTGACCCCTGGGTGATGGTCACAGGACCTCCAAGTTGAAAGGGACTTCAGGGCATCTAGGCAGGAATCCCTTCTGTGACATCTCCGATAAGTAGTTGGAGCTCTCTAACTTTGATCAGAAGACCTATGGTCCTGGGAAATCCACTGCTCCCCCACCCCGGGTAGCCCATCTCACTTTTGGACCAATCTAATTATTAGGAAGTTGTTTTTTCTGATATCAAGTTACAACCTGTCTCTCTGCAACTTTACTGAACTGCTCTGAGTTCCATCACGCAGGAGCAGTAGCTAGGACCCTGAATTTAGAGTCAAGAAGACCTGAGTTAAAATCTTGTCCTTATAGATACTTAGGATGTTTGTGACCCTGGACAAGTCACTTCCTTCTGTGGCCCTGGTTTCCTCATCTACAGTTGTAGACTTATCCCTATTCCAGATGACCACCCTTTACAGAGCTACCAATGGCTGCCATGTCCTCCCCTAACCCTTATCTTTTCTCTTGGCATGTTCATTTCCTTCAACTGATCCCCTTTGGACGTTTAGAGACTGCTCACCATCTTGTTCCCCTTGTCTGCAGTTCATCTGGGTCTTTAATCAATAGTGCCTAGATGGGACCTCAACAGCGCAGAGTCAGAGTAGATGTCCATGGAGGTCCCTTCTATCTAGAAATCCTGTGACTCTGTGGACAGTGGAGTTGTGACCTCGCTTACTTGGGACACTCTACCTTCCTCACTGTAGTCAAAAATCATGCTGTAGTTCCTGGGTCAGGCCTCAGGTGTCAGAATTGATTACTGGCTCTAAGTTAGGATCACCTCGGAAACTTCAGAGATGTCCAAGGCCAGAGAAGTGTCTGCCTCTGGACATTCCTGTGCTCATCTTCCATCTCATTCTCTTCTGGAGATCAACTAAGTGAAATGCAGGATGACCACTTGTTGGTGTGTTAGCCAGGGAAGAATTGGGCTCCTAAGGTCCCTCTTTAGAGGTCTAGATCGGGAGACTATGTGTGAACTTGGACAGGTCACTGCCCTTCTTGGGCCCTCTGTTACAGGGTTAGCCAAGCAGATGTCCACGGGACCTTCCTGCTATGGCATCCATGAAGTGCAGCATTTGCTTGGGGCCTATGTGTCAGAGCCAGGACCTGGGCCCAGGACTCCAAATTCAGCACTGCTTTGGCTACCCAAGGGGTGTCTGTGATGACAAAAAGAGCTTTTAAGAACCAAAGGAACAGTTATGCTAGATAAATGAGTGACCCTGGGACACAGGGGGTCCTGCCTGGCACCCCCTCAAGGGAGACTAACTGTTGATGAGGCATTTTATCTCGTCTGAGCTACTGTGAAGCCAGAAGCAGGGCTCCCCCTCAGCTCTGCAGGCCTGGGGGTGGCACAGTGGGTACTGAAGGGACTATTCAGCTCAGAACACTCTTTACCCAGTCAGTGCCAGATGGACAGATTGCTCTTTTTTTTTTCTGGACCATTATGGTACAGCTCAAAGCAATAATTAGCATAGGACAGCTGGGGTTCGACCCCCAAGTGCTGCTATCTGAAGAATGCATTTGCTCCACTCCCCCAGTGCTCCTAATCCTTCAGGTACTTATTGCCTTAAGCCTCTAAAGCTGGGGGTGGGGAAGAGGTAGGCCCCAAGAGAGGGCAAAGGATCAGGGTCCTTGGGGAAGGAGGAGAAAACAGGCCACCCCTTCTCCTTTAATAAATGAACTACTAATCTGTCCCTTCCAAGGGTCCTGCCTTCACTCACCCATAAACCACTCTGGGGCAGAGACCAGATCTGGGCTTTCCATCCTCCACTCAACTTAATTTGGCCAAGGCACCAGGCCTCTGAGTCACAGATTTAGCACAGATGGAATGTTTATGTTAATTCAAATATTCACTCAACAAATATTTAGAGTGCCTGCTATGTACATAACTCTGGACTAGTTGCCTTGAAGCATACAAAGAAGAAAGTTTGTGAATAGTGAAAGAGTGGAAGGAACACTGGATTTAATGTCAAAATACCTGGGCTCAAACCCTGGCTCTGTAGCTTACAAGCTGTGTGGCCTTGGGCAAGTCACTTCCCCTCTGCGGGCAAGGGGAAGGGGAAGAGGAAGGGAATAAACACATGTCTAGTGCCTACTAAGGGCCAGGCACTGTGCTGAACACTTTTATAAACATTTTCTCACTCGTTCCTCACAACAGCCCTGGGAGAAAAGCGCTGTTATTATCCCCATTTTACAGTCAGGGAAGCTAAGGCAGACAGCGATGAAGTGAGGAAGTGACTTGAGATTAAGATTCAAACTCAGGTCTTCCTGACCCCAGGCTCAGCACTCTGGCCACCTAGCTTCCTTTGTGGGCCTCAGTTTCCCCCTTATGGCATTTAGACTAAATGATATCTGAATAGATTATAGACCATAAATGTAGAATTTGGAAGACACCTCAGAGATCAAGTATTCTAACCCCTGACTATACAGATGAGAAAACTGAGGCACAGGGGAGTGATTTTCCCAAGGTCTCAAAGATAGCAGAGGGGATCATTGAGGAGAACACATGTGACAACATCACTCTATGTAAAACACAGCATGACAAAACCCAAATGAGTGAGAAAGATTGTAAGGAAGTCAGAAAAGGGAGGGGGAAATAGAGTGTTGGGTAAGGACGTGAAGGTGGAGGTGGGATCACCACTAAGCCTTGACTTCCAGGCAGGATCCAGAGAGGCCGACTCCTCCAAGGCATTTCATTGCAAATAGGGAAAAGAAACAGAGTCAGAGAAGTAGGAATGGATATAATGGGTTGGGCAGAAAGGGAGGCAAGGAGGAGACCCATCACCTAGAAGAAAAGGGTTTCCAGGGGCAGCTAGGTGGCACTGCAGTGGATAGAGCACCGGCCCTGAAGTCAGGAGGACCTGAGTTCAAATGTGGTCTCAGACCAAACACTTGACACTTACTAGCTGTGTGACCCTGGGCAAGTCACTTAACCCCAATTGCCTAAAAAAAATAATAAATTTTAAAAAAAGGGTTTCCATTGGGAAGTAACAGGAGATTAGGAGAGAGTTGATAGGATCCTAGAGCTAAAAGGGACCTCTGAGGTGCTGGAGCCCAATACCTCCATTTTATAGATGAGGAAAGAGGTACAGAAATGGGAGGTGACTTGCCCAAGGTCACATACAGGAGCAGAGAGCGAGAGCTGGCTCTAACTGATCATGGAGCTGCATTCTAGGGAATCAATGAATGAAGCAGCATTTATTAAGAGCTTACTCTGTGCCACGCACCATGATAAGCACTGCGGATACAAGTCCAGTAGTTCACATTCTAGTTGGGGGAAATGACACACAGATGAGGGTTCAGTTGCTGGAGGGCAGGATGGAAAGGCCCTGCGGTCCTAACGGTCCACCAGCAAAGAGGCCCAACTGTCCCTTAGTGAAAGCTTGATGGACTGGTTGAGGGCCCTCAACATGAAAGTGCAGATCTAGGGGACATATTCACTAAAGTCTACTCTGATACCTGCTCATGGTGTGGAGGGGACCCTCATTTTTCTACCAAGTCGGGAAGGCTTTGAGCACAGTCTTGTCAATAGACTGTGTCTCCGGTCCTAGGGCCAGCCTAGGTAAGCACAGAGAGGCCCATCACTAGTAGGCTGAATTCTTTGGCCATTTCAAGTCATTAAGGAGACAGACACTGCAAATTCCAAGTAATAATTCAGCCTTACAAACAGCTACTTTCATGAAGGCCATGGCAAATTATTCAGAAAAGAATGAATGGCTTCATTCAGAGAACCTCTAAGTTGGAAAGGACCTCAGAGGGCCTCTAGTCCACCTTGGACCTGAACAGAAACTCCTTGTACAACATCCATGACAAGTGGTGATTGATTTTACTAGGTATTTCATGGAGAGCATAACAAATCATCAGAAAGAGGGCAGCAGGAAAGGAAATGCCTCTGAGGTCCCTTCCATTGAGGAGATGTTGTGAACATTCAGGATTCAACCAGATGGTGGAAATTCAGCTACATTGGAGAAATCTGACCAAGTAGTAACCAAAAATGACCATGCCAGGGTTTGAAGAGGGAAAAAAAAAAAGACAGTGTGATGGTCTAGGTATAACTTCTTTTTTTTCCCATGGGAGTATTTTTTCTAACTTAATATTTTATTTTTTCCCCAATTACATGTAAAAGCAATTTTAACATTCTTTTAAAAAAAATTTTGAGTTTCAAATTCTCTCTCCCTCTCCTCCCCTCCCCCCCATTAAGAAGGCAAACAACGTGTAGTCATGCAAAACACATTTCCATGTAAGTCGTTCTGTGAAAGGAAACACAGACCAAAAAAAGTAAAAAAATAAAAAATAAAGAAAGTAAAGAAAGTAAAGAAAAAGTACCTATGATCTTCATTCAGGACCTACCAGTTCTTTCTCTGGAGATGGACAGCACCTTTCATCATAATTCCTACAGAATTGTCTTGGATCATTGTATTGCTAAGAATAGGTAGGTTATTCATAGTAGATCATCACACAATATTGCTGTTACTATGTACAATGTTCTCTCCTGGTTCTGCTCATTTCACTTTGCACCATTTCATGTAAGTCTTTTCATGTTTTTCTGAGAGCATCCTGCTCATCATTTCTTAAAGCACAATAGTATTCCATTCACAATCATATACAACAACTTGTTCAGCCATTCCCCAACTGATGGGCATCCCCTCAATTTCCAATTCTTTGCCACCACTGAAAGAGCTGCTATAAATATTTTTGTATCCATAGGCCCTCTTCCTTTTTATTTTTTTATCTTTTTGGGATACAGACCTAATAGTGGTATTGATGGATCAAAGGGTATGTATGGTTTTCTAGCCCTTTGGGCATAGTTCCAAATTGCTCTCCAGAATGGTTGGATCAGTACATAACTCCACCAACAGCACATTAGTGTTTTAATTTTCCCACATCCCGTCCAACGTTTGTCATTTTCCTTTTTCTGTCATATTAGCCAATCTGACAGATGTGAGGCAGTAGCTCAGTTGTTTTAATTTTCATTTCTCTCATCATAGTGATTTAGAGCATTTTTAATATGACTATAGATAGTTTTGATTACTTTGTATGAAAATTGCCTGTTGCTATCAACCATTTCTCAACTGAAGAATGGCTCTTATTTCTACAAATTTGACTTAGTTTTCTATATGTTTGGGAAATGAAGGAACCACTATAAATTCTTTTCACAATAATGATTACCAACTATGTATTTCCCTCCATCCTATATTCCCTGTTTATCCTACTGTCTCTCCTTTTACATTTTCCATTCTCAAAATTGTTTTGCTTCTGACTTTTATCTCCCCTAAACTGCCCCTCTTCTATAAGCTCCTTCCATCCACCTTTTCTCTTATCCCCTTCCCCTCCTGCTTCCCTATAGGGTAAGATAGATTTCTACACCCAACTGAGTGTGTATGTTATTCCCTCTTTAAGCCAATTCTCATGGGAGTAAGGTTCATGTGCTCCCCTTCCAGCTTCCCCCATTTTCCCCTCCACAGTAAAATCTCTTTCATGCCTCTTTTATGGCAGGGAATTTATCCCATTCTACCTCTCCCTTTCCCCTTCTCCCAGGGCAGTCTTCTTTCTCATCCCTTATTTTTTTTTTTTAGATAATCTTAACATCACATTCAATTCACACCTCTGCTTTCTGTCTATGTATAGTCCTTCTAAATGCCCTAATAATGAGAATGCTTTTAGGAGTCATAGATATCATTTTCCCATGTAGAAATATAAACAGCTTAACCTTCTTGGATCCCTTATGATTTCTCTTTCCTGTTTACCTTTTTATGCTTTTGTTTTTTCCTTTTTGGCTAGGCAATGGGATTAAGTGATTTGCCCAAGGTCACACAACTAGTAAGTGTTATGTGTCTGAGGTTGGATTTGAACTCAGGTCCTCCTGACTCTAGGGCCAGTGATCTATCCACTGTGCCACCTAGCTGCCCCGATGCTTCCTTTGCATCTTGTATTTGAAAGTCAAATTTTCTCTTCAGCTCTGGTCTTTTCATCAGGAATGCCGTGAAAGTCGTTTATATCATTAAATATCCATTTTTACCCCTGAAGGATTATACTCAGTTTTGCTGAGTAGGTGATTCTTGGTTGTAATTCTAGCTCTTTTGCCCTCCGGAATATTATATTCCAAGCCCTCCAATCCTTTAATGTAGAAGCTGCTAAATCTTGTGTTATTCTGACTGTGGCTCCATGATATTTGAATTCTTTCTTTTAGGCTGCATGCAGTATTTTCTCCTTGATCTGAGAAGTCTGGAATTTGGCTACAATACTCCTGGGAGTTGTGCTCTCTTTCAGGAGGTGATCAATGGATTCTTTCAATTTCTATTTTACCCTCTGGTTCTAGAATATCAGGGCAGTTTTCCTTGATAATTTCTTGAAAGATGATGCCCAGTCTCGTTTTTTGATCATGACTTTCAGGTAGTCCAATAATTCTTAAATTATCTCTCCTGGATCTATTTTCCAAGTCAGTTGTTTTTCCAATGAGATATTTCGCGTTTTCTTCTATTTTTTCATTTTTTAAATTTTGTTTGATTGTTTTTTGATGCCTCATAAAGTAATTAGCCTCCACTTGCCCAATTCTAACTTTTAAGGAATTATTTTGTTCAGTGAGCTTTTATACCTCCTTTTCCATTTGACCAGTTCTACTTTTTAAGGGATTCTTCTCTTCAGTGAATTTTTGTATATCTTTTTCCATTTGGCTAATTGTGTTTTTAAGGTGTTATTTTCTTTAGTCTTTTTTGTGCATCCTTTACCAAGCTGTTGACTCTTTTTTCATGATTTCTTTGCATCACTCTCATTTCTCTTCCCTATTTTTCCTCTACCTCTCTTATTTGATTTTTAAAATTATTTTTGAACTCTTCCATGGCCTGAGACCAATTCATATTTTTCTTTGAGGCTTTGGATGCAGGAATTTTTACTTTGTAGTCATTTTCTGAGTGTGTGCTTTGGTCTTCCTTATCACCATAGTAACTTTCTATGGTTAGAATTTCTTTCTGTTGTTTGCTTGTTTTCCAGCTGATTTCTTGACTATTAACTCTATGATAAAGTAGGGTTATGCTTCTGGAGTGGAGGGGGCACTGTCCCAAGCTTCAGTGGTTTTTTGTGTGTGCAGTTGTTTTCAGAGGTAATTCTGGGGATCTGTAAGTTCTGGGCTCTTCTAAGGTGGTATGATCTAGGGAGATGTGTGTTTACTACTCTCCTGTCCTGTGCATGGGTTTGTGAGCAACCACAAATGCTCTTTTCCACCCTGGAACTGTGACCAGGATCCCTGCTCCCCTGTGGCCACAAGCTTTGCTATGCTAGTGCTCCTTCTTGCACTGGGACGAAGTTCCCAGGACTGCGACCCAGAACCAAGTATAGGCAATATGACAGAGTCCTGCCCCTGGTGCCAGCAAAAAGACCCCTGTAAATCTCCTTCTGACCCACTGTCTGATCCCTTACCATTTGTGGGATGAGAGGTATAGAAACTGCCACTGCTGCCACTGATTCAGTCACCCCAAGACCTGCTCTGGCTTTGCTGGGGCCCAGTATGTGCTGGCACAGCCTGTGCTGGACTGTGCACCTCTCTCACTCTGGTGCAACAGATCTTTCCTGCTGACCTTTTAAGTTGTCTTGGGCTGGAATTTTTTTTTCACTCTTTTTGTGGGTTCTGTCACTCTAGAATTTGTTTAGAGTCATTATTTAAAGGTATTTGGAGGGGTTTGGTGGAAAATCCCTGCCTTTACTCCACCATCTTGGCTTCACCTTTCTAGGTATCATTTCAATGGGAAAAATAAACAATGGGATAACTTGCCCCATGATCTTTGCTTGGCTGTGAAAAGAATGGGAGGGTCTTAGGTTAACTGGAAAAGAAAAAAAAACACTGCTATTGTAGCTAAAAATAATAAAACTTGATGTTACTCTAAAGTTTTAAGGTTTCTTTTCCTCATAACAATGGGGGGGGGAGGAGAGTTCCAGTTTTATGATCCTCATTTTACAGATGAGGAAATGGAGGCCGAGAGAAGGGAAGTATTGAAGCTCAGGCATGAAACCCAGGTCACAACATTTAGAAGCAGACCCTAGAGATCATAAGAACATAGATTTATGGAATCTATGGAATTTATGGAAGGGATCACAGAATTACAGTTAGAGGCCATTGAAACCAACTCCTTCATTTCACAAAGTAAGAAACTGAGGCCCTGGGAGGGGAATTGACTCACCCTCAATTGTCAAGCCTCAGAACTTGGGTGTGGACCCAGGCACTGACTCTGGATCCATCATCCTTTCCACTATCAACCAATCAACAAGTCTTTACTAAGCACCTACTATGTGCTAGGCACTTTGATATGAAGACAAAAATGAAGCAGTCCCTGGAGGGGAGGTACTAGCCCCTAGGATGAACCAGAAAGGCTTCATGAGTTGAATTTTAAAGGGAACTAGCCAAGAGGCATTCAAGGTACAGAGGGTAGTTCTTGAAAAAATGGGAGCTGGAATAGCTCATACGAAGAACCCTAAGAAAGCCAATTGGTCTGGACCGCAGAGAGTATGACAGGGAATAGGGAGGCCAGGAAGGGAGGTCAAAGTTAGGTTATGAAGGATAAATAGAGGAGTCCAGATTTGAGCCAAACGCTAATAGGAAGACACCAGTATTTGCCGAGCAGGGGAGTCATATGACCACATCTGTGCTTCTGAAGAAAATCTTGCTTTGGCATCTGCCTGGAAAGGGTGGTTTAGAGAGGGGAAAGACTAGGAGTGAGGTGCCCAATGAGGAGGTTATTGCAATAGTCTAGTTGCTGAGAGCCTAGGGTGATGGACATGTGAATGGAGAAGAGGGGACAGATGTGAGAAAGGCTGTGGAGGTAGAAACAAGATTTGGCAACTGATGGGATATGGGGAGTGAAAGAGAGAGAAGAGTAGGGGATGACTCTGGGATTGCAAATTTGGTGACTGGAAAAATGATAGTATTTTGGCCAGAAATAGGGCAATCTGGTAGAGGAGTGTGTTTGAGGACAATGATAATGAATTCTGCTTTGGATATATTGAATTTGGCAAACCCACAAGGCACCCAGTTGGAAATGTCCAATAGGCCATTGGTGATAACAGGAGCTAGAGAGAATGGGGCAGGATATATAGATTCAGGAGTCATTTGCATAAAGATGATAATTGAACCCATGGAAGCTGATGAGGTCACCAAGAGAGTGTGCAGAGAGAGAAGAGGACCCAAGACTTGGTAGGTTGCTGCCCTTCGTTCTCAAAGAGGACCAAAACGACATCACTATGTTGAGTCAAGGTACAGTGTGTCCAACTGTGACTGATCAGACCAGTACAAGCTCATTGGGCACAGGTTGGGCACAAATAGTCCACATGAAAATTTGGAGTGAAGATGTCTCTCAATTTGTGCATCTCAGGATTCCTTTGAACTACTTCAATTCTGCTTCACTCACAGAGCACAGTGACTTCTTTGATGTGGGCACGTCATGCCAGGTGGTCCTGTGCCAGGATCTCCCATGTCTTATAATCAGTTCCAAAGTTCTTCAGAGAGACACTGAGGATGTACTTGTAAGCTTTCCTACTGGCCTCCATGTGAATGCTTGCCCTGTGTAAGTTCTCCATAAAATAGTTTTTTAGGCAAGTGTACTTTTGGCATTCGAACAACATGGCCAGCCCATCATAGTTTCGCTCTCTACAATAGAGTTTGAATTCTTGGCAGTTTAGCTCCAAAAAGAACCTCAGTGTAGGGTGCCTTATCTGCCAGGTGATCTTCATAACCCTCTCAAGACAATTCAAATGGAAGCGATTCAGTTTCCTGGCATGGTGCCGGTATACTGTCCAGGTTTCCCAGGCATACAACAGTGAGATCAGAACAATGGCTCTGTAGACCTTCAGTTTGGTAGTCAATCTAATACCTCTTCTCTCCCACACTTTCCTTCGAGGCCTCCCAAACACTGAGCTAGCTCTGGCAATGTGTGCATCAACCTCATTATCATTGTGTACACCCTTGGAAAGTACACTGCCAAAGTAAGTGAGTTTATCCACAGTATTCAAAACTTCTCCATTTGCAATAACCAATGGTTCCGCATATGGACGGTGTGACGCCGGCTGATGGAGCACCTGTGTTTTCTTGGTGTTAATTACTGGGCCAAAATTAGCACAAGCAGCAGAGAAATGATCCATCCTTTGCTGCATCTCAGCCTCAGAGGCTGTGTTGAGTACACAATCATCTGTGAACAAGAAGTCACACACCAACTCTCCTTCCACTTTAGTTTTGGCTTGTAGCTTTTTAATATTAAATAATTTACCATCAGTATGGTAGCTGACCTTGATGCCATTTTCATGCTTATTGAAGGCTTTTGACAACATGGCTAAAAACATCACACTAAAAAGCATGGGAGCAAGCACATAGCCTTGTTTCACTCCATTGGTGACTGGGAAAGCACAAGAGTATTGTCCATTATCCAGAACTCATGCGAGCATGCCATTGTGAAGCTGGCATACAATATTGATGAACTTCCCTGGGCAACCCAATTTTTTGACCCAAGACAGAGCCTTGAAGAACATCTACAGTTAGGAGGCAGGATATAATGTTCAGTCTCCTTTAGAATGCAAAGAAGTCAGGTAGGTAGGAGAACCAGGAGAGAGAGCAGTGTCATGAAATCCCAAAGAAGAGAAAATATCCAAGATGAGAGAGTCATCAAGGAATGAAGGAAGGAAACCAATATTTATTAAATACATCTACTGTGCGCATATCTCATTTGATCCTCACAACTACCCTGAGAAGTTGTTGTTATTGTTGTTGTTCAGTTGTTTCAGTCACATCAAACTCTCCATGACCCCATTTGGGCTTTTCTTGTCAAAGATACTGGAGCGTTTGCCATTTCTTTCTCCGGTTCATTTTACAGATGAGGAAACTGAGGCAAACAGGGTGAAGTGATTTGCCCAGAATCACACAGCAGTGTCTGAGATCAGATTTGAATGCAGATCTTCCTGACTCTGAGCTTACCACCCTATCCACTGTGAAGCCAAGCTACCTCTATCAATAATCAGTGATGTCCAAGGTTGCAGAAAGGTTGAGGAGGATGAGGATTGAGGAAAAAAAAAACCCTTCATATTTGGCAATTAATAGATCATTGGTAACTTTGGAAAGAACAATTTCAATTAAATTTCAATTTCAATTAAATTCAATTACAAAGCAATTTCAATTAAATAATGAAGTTGAAATTCAGATTGCAAGGAACTGAGGAGCGAGAGGGAAGGAAGGAGAAGCAGAGCTGTGGACAGCTTTTTCTAATAGTTTGACTGGGAAACAGAGGAGAGACACACACTAGCTTGACAGGACTGTAGGATCAAGTGAGGACTTTTACAGCATGGGGATGTCCTGAACGTGCAAGTTGGTAAATAAGGAGGGACTGAAGATTAGAGACAGAGAGGAGAACATGGCCAGGGCAATCTGTTGGAGGAGATGGGAGCAGATAGGACCAAAGATACAAGTAGATACAAGGGTTGGCCCTGGCGAGAAGAGCACTTCTTTATTAGAGACTGGAGTCAAGGAGAGAATGGGAGATGATGGTGTGAGGTTTTGGAGTAAGGGAGAAGGTAGATCATGTCCACTCTGTAAAGTATAAGGCCAGGTCCTCTGCGGAATTGTGATATGGAAGGCATGAGTCTTGAAGTCAGGAGCAAGAGGGAGTACAACAGAGAAGCATTTAGGGAAGGGCACACAGATTGTTTTGGCGCAGTGAGAGCCCAGCTGAGATGTAAAGACATCAATTGGTAGACCAAGGCAACATGGTAATGTGACTTTCTCCAGGAGTGTCAAGCAGCACATAAGTAGGAGCAGAGGAGGTGGAAGGTGGGTACGATGCAGGGTTGGAGTTTGTCAAGGCCTAAGTGTTGACAGGACAAAGGGGAAGGGGTTTAAGAGCACAGGATAATGCCAAGTGGAACCGGTTAACTGGTTTTACATAGTAAAAACTAGAAAGGGAGGAGTGAACCCAGAACTGGGGTGGTGACATGGGAGGGGGTGCCAAGAATAGGTTGAGGAGGATTCAGGCATCAGGAGGAGTTGGAATGATAAGGTGTTAGGGTGGGATAGAGGACTTTCAGAGTTCTGGATCCTGGAAGTGGAAGAGTCGCACAAGTGATTGGGAGATCCAAGGAATGACCATGGCTGAGAGTGAGCCGAGCTGAGGCCACGGATGTCTTTGAAGCTCCTCTAACTCCATCTAATGTCCTCTGCTATCTCAAGTACCAGGCCAATGTCATTCTCTAGCTCTAGGTCAAATGCTCTAAGCTGTGCCTTCCCTAAGACGAACGCTTTCCCTGTCTCGTCTCTCCTCTCTTTGCCCTCCCCAATGGGAGGTGGGTGTATTTTCTTGATTCTCCATATCACGGGGTCAGGGGGTTATGTTTGAACACTAAGTCCTTTCCCTTTGTCAACTGACAGAGAGGGCAGAGACCTCAGTTCCAGACAGGTGGGTCCCTGGGGCACACACATGCCCACAGACCAAAGGGAAAACCGGGGGCCATTTCTGTCATCTTTCCATGTGCAATCACTTTCTCCTTATTTGTCAAGGCTTGTTTCTCAGTTGTTGCATGATGGGAAAGGCCAGATCAAATGAGATATTTGGAAAGTGTTTTGCAAACCTCAAAGTACTATATAAATACTCCGATGATGATGGTGATGATGATGATGATGATAATAATTAATCATCAGGACATGGGTTTGTCTATTTCCTCCCTAATTTTAGATCTTCTAGTTCTCATTTTTGAAGAATAATCTCCCTGTCCAAGAAAAGGAAGTGAAAACAAACAATGTGAAAGGGATTTGTCTCAAAGTGTCCTATTGCAATGGGACTTGGCCTCTGAGGTCATATGAAAGCCCAAGGTACAGTTGTTGACAATCTGAAGCTTCTCTAAAGAGCGAGGGAACAGCCTGGGGACCATAAGCCCTGATTTCAAAGCCCAATTCCATCATTTACTGCCAGGGGACCTTGGGTAAGCCACTTCCTTCTCTGGGTCTCAGTTTCCTCATCTGCAAAATGAGGATTTTCCCTAGACAGTCAAAGGTCCCTCAAAGTTCTAAGTCACATGGCCTTGCTTTGTCTGTTCAACCAGAAATGATCTGTTTCCTGGGCCCTCATGTAGGACTCTGCACCTCGTGGATCCTGAGACTTAAAATTGTAGCAGGCTTTTGAGGAAGCCCAACCCAACAACATTATTTTACTGTTAGGGAAAGTAAGACTCAGCGAAGGGCAGTGACTTGTCTAAGGTCACACACAGGCAGTTAAGTGTCAAGGCTGAGACTTGAACCAAGGTGTCTTGACTCCAAATTCAGTGCTCCTCCTAACACAGCTCTTATGAAGCTCTGTTGTATTATACTTATTATGTGTTCTGCTCCTCCTAGACTGTAAGCTCCCTGAGGACAGGGACCACTGTCTTATTTATCTGTGTATCTCCCCTAGGGCCTGGCATAGCTCCTTACACATACATGGGCTTAATCAATGTTTGTTTAACACTACCAAAATTTTCATAGTGCACAGAGTACTGGGCTTGGAGTGAGGAAGACTCATCCTCCTGAATTTAAATTCGGCCTCAGACACTTAACTAGCTATGTGACCCTGGGCATGTCACTTAATCCTGCTTGCCTCAGTTTCCTCATCTGTACAATGAGCTGGAGAAGGAAATGGCAAACCACTTTAGTACCTTTGCCAAGAAAACCCCAAATGGGGTTTTTTAAGTCAAACATGACTTTAAAAAAAGATGAGATTTTTTTTCTTTTTTTCTTTTTAACCTGGATTATGCATGTATGTATGACTCTATCACATGCGTCTTTTAAACTTTTGAGTTCTAAATCCTCACTGTCCCTCCAGCCCCTCCCCCACCCATTAAGAAGGCAAGCAATATGATGCCCACTATACACATAAACTCAAGCAAAACATGTTTCCACATTAGCCATGTTGCAAAAAAAAGAAAGAGAGAGAGAGAGAGAGAGAAAGAAAGAAAGAAAGAAAGAAAGAAAGAGAGAGAGAGAGAGAGAGAGAAAGAAAGAGAGAGAGAGAGAAAGAAAGAAAGAAAGAAAGAGAGAGAGAGAGAGAGAGAGAAAGAAAGAAAGAGAGAGAGAGAGAAAGAAAGAAAGAAAGAGAGAGAGAGAAAGAAAGAAAGAAAGAAAGAGAGAAAGAAAGAAAGAAAGAGAGAGAGAGATAAAGAAAGAAAGAGAGAGAGAGAAAGAGAGAGAGAGAAAGAGAGAAGAAAGAAAGAAAGAAAGAAAGAAAGAAAGAAAAGTGACAAAATCATCAGTTCTCTCTCTAGAGGTGGATAGGTTTTCCCCTCATGAGTCTTTTGGAATTATCTACGAATGTTTGTGGTGTTACCATGTTGAACTCCTCCTCTTCTATTCGCTTAACTTTAGCACAACTGAAGCCTTTGTCAGTATCTATATGCGGATTAGGCATCCCTCCAAAGCAGGAATGTGCCCCAACATTGCAGCTCCCTCAGAATCTCACAGTAGGGGCTTAATACACGGTTCTTTGAACCTCCACAGAGATGTGTGGTTGGTAGCCTGTGCAATAGCTGCCTTAACTCCACCCCCAAACTTTTTCTTCATTCTCTATACCATACCCTGCCCACTTGAAACGTATAATAGCAGCTAACATTTATATATAATGCTTACCATATGCCAGGCACTGTGTTAAGCACTTTACAATTATCATCTTGTTTGATCCTCAAGATAATTTGGGGAGGTAGATGTCATCATCATCCTCATTTTACAGATGGGGAAACTAACGCAAGGAGGTTAAGTGACTTGCCCAGAGTCACACAGATATTAAATACCTGAAGTCAAATTTGAACTCAGGTTTTCCTGACTCTAGGCTTGATGCTCTTATACCTGGCTCTGAAACTGTTACCCCCCTCCCCAAAAACCTATCCCACCATAAAAAAAAAGCAGCACCTAGCCTAGTAATTTACTATTTGCTTCTCAAAAAATGTATTAGCCCTGAATCCCAATGTTTCTGGGGCATGTAAGAGAAAGAGAGGCCAAAGTTGGCCATTCTGCCTTGTACCCTGATATTTTGTGTCTGTGTGTGCTCCTGGGCACCCCAGCAAATGTTATTCCAAGAGCCTGTGTCACCAGGGGCCTCTGAGTGCTGGGTTCCCCTGCTGGAAGGGGGCTCATCTGATTCAGCTGAGGAGGAAATGGATCTCCCACCATCATGCCCCCTCCCCCAACTCTACTCCCACCCTCCAAGTGTGCCCTGAATGGGTGTGTTCAGAGAAAGGATTCTTAGAAGTTCACGGGCATGTTTTTCCAGTATTGTTAACTGCATTTCAACATATTTAGTTTCCTTCGTGAATCTGTGTATTTTATTCATTTAAAAACCTGATCCTGAAAAGAGGTCCACAGGCCTCACCAGACTGCCTACCCAAGGATCCAGAATGCAGGAAAGGTTCAGGGCCCCGGGTCTGGACACTGTTTATGAAATTATCTCGACCAACATATTGTCACTTGAAATGACATTCAGAGCCTCTGGAGGTCATCTGGACCAAAACACTGTCATTCCTAGAGGGCATCTTAACACAACAAATATGTGACCCTAGATCTACCTCGGAAGGCATCTAGTCTGGTCCCTTCATCTTGCAAATAAGGAAACCAAGGCCCAGAGAAGGTTAGTGACCTACACAGGGTCATATATCAGTAGTCAATGTCTGAGAATTTTCTTTTTCTGCTAACTACTTTAGTGTTGCTTACTTATATCTGCCCCACATCTATATCCCTTGGTATAACATCTTGCTGTTTCCTGATATGCACCCCGTGGTTGGTTCACTCGTCTTGAGGCCTTGTTCACTAGGATCTAGCTGCCTCTTCCTCACTGACCTACCATTTGTGTTCAGCTCTGAGCCCCTAAGGAGATCCAAACCAAGACAATGCCATCCATGCTGATCTAGAACTCGGGGAGTGCTAGGGACCTTAGACACTTAATTGCTATCTGTAACTGGATGCCTCATAATTCAGCAAACCAACTTTTTTTTGTGAGTGAAGGAAAACCTTTATGACGCTTCTTGTGAGAGACGTGGGCACGTGGGTGCTGGTTCAGTGGTAGAATCAACTTATTTTTAAATAATTAGTAAGATCCATACTCCACCCACCAGGGCTAGGATTGGTCCATCAAACCAACTTACACTAAACTCCAGGCAGAGTAAGGTTGTCTCTCATGTTCTCCCTACATAGGTGACTGTGAACCTTCTCACTCCTCAGGCTTTCTGGATCTTACAAGTATTTGCACTCCACGCCCCCTGAAGTTACTTTGAATGTAGTCTGCATTGATGATTTTGCTGGTCCAAAGAACTTCAGATAAGGAAATTCCCTCTTCCAGTACAGACTTTAGCTCAGAGTGGCCCAAGGGCATTGTGGATGACCAGCCCAGAATCATGCAGTTCCTTTGGCTGCTAAATGGGTACCCAATGTTTGTAGACTTTTGCTAATCTAACCCCCAGCTCAACAGAGACCCTGCTCCCCGCTCCTTTCCCACTGGCCACCCAGCCATGTCTTTTTTTTTTTTTTTTGGCTAGGCAATGGGGTTAAGTGACTTGCCCAGGGTCACACAGCTAGTGTCATGTGTTTGGTCTGAGGCTGGATTTGAACTCAGGTCCTCCAGGGCCAGTGCTCTATCTACTGTACCACCTAGCTACCCCACCCAGTCCTGTCTTAAATGCTTCCGGAGATGGATAACTCATTCCCTGATGAGGGCCCTTCACTTGAGTCTATACATACCGTAGTTCGGGTACCCACAAAATCTACCAGTTGCAGCATGTCATCTTCTTCCTCCTTGAGGTCCTTCAGTAACTCCTTATTACCCACAAGGATGAATATAAATCCCTGCCTACAAGCTGGGAGGCACTTTTGGACCCCATTCTTTTTTCACTCTATACATCAGCTAAGCCCATCAACTGGCCGTTTGCTGAATATGGTTCTCTCTGTTAGCCATCCAATCCTTAGGCTCCAAATTGGTTTCCTCTAGGAAGTCTTCTCCAATTAATGAACTGGGTTTCATTGGGGGGGCAGTGCAGACCAACTGAGCATGGAATTTGTAGAACTTGAAACCAGGTCTTCTGACTCAAAGGCCAGTCTTCTGATTGCTGCACTACATTGGGTACCACACCATGCACCCCACGGTTTCTGAACTGGGAGAAACCCTGTCTCCTCATCAGTTACCCTAGGTGCTTGTGAGGGATGGGGAGTATACAGCAAGGTCAGAGATTCGTTTCCTTTCAAGGTTAGGACTGGGGTTAGGGTGAAAGAAGGGTATGGCCAATCATGACACAAAGCAAACCATCCGATGTTGGTGAAATTCTTTATTAACCTTGAGTAAAAAAGTTGAAACAGCATTAGAGTTATATGGCAGGAAACAATCATCTTGTTGTCATTGTGTGAATTGTACCAACTTTCCTGTGGATCAAAACCTACGGTCTTCATTTAAGAAAGAAGGCGACATTAACTTGTTATGTATGTGTTGTAAGAGGACATGCTGTTTGGAAGGCGATGCAGCTGGAAACTCTAATATTTGCCAAAATACAATTTCCCCGACAGGCTATTCGTTATGGGGAAGGCACTAGAAGCATATCAAAGAGCGTATATGGAAAGCAGCAAGAGAGCCACAGAAACAAAGCAAGCCAAAGAACGGGACTAGAAGAGCAAAGCTAACAGGAAAAAAAAGGGGTGGGGGGAAGTATTTCCTAAAAAACAGACATTGTTTGAAGCTTGTATTTCTCATAATGCGCGCTTTGCAAAATTTTAAATATCTTAGATGTTTAAGATATGTGCTAAATAAAAATTAGATAGTTTGAGAGTTTAATTTTGCTACTGGCTTTTTGGTACTTGACTCATTAGGTAAAAGAGAAAGCAAAGAGGATACTGGGGAAAAGTGTCGCTCCCCCATCCCTTTCCACCCTTCCCCCCAACTTCTAAAGCACAATTGCTTGCAAAGAGCACTACCCTTCCGACTTATACTGGAGTACTGAGCCTGGCTAAAGGCGCTAGAGTGGAGGGAGTGGGTGGGCAGGTGGGCCAAGCTGAATGGGAAGTTCAGGAAGCCTCAGGCATCTCCTTTTCTCATCTGTCATCCAAGGGGGCACTGTGTTCCTGTGGCAATTAGCTTATGGAGAAATGGCATCGGCTTCCCTAAATGCCCTTAGGACCTGTCCACCTTGGTGTTGGTCTTGGCCTGACTTCTGTGGGTTCTTATATAAGGCCATACATGCGTAGGTGGGGCTCAGTTCCTGGGAAGGGGCACCCTCAGATCGTAGGGCAATGAATGGGGCAGCCACATGGAAAAATAACACTCCATATTAAAAGTTCCGTTTTCCATAGGAAAAGAAAATTGTAAATAACCAAACTAGATTTTAGTCTAAGAAAGAAAAAGATCAACACATGGCTACGCAAATAAACCTACTTGCAAACTTTAGAAGGAAAAAAAAAAGTTTTGTTCTGTCTTTGAAGTACTAGAAAAATAACCTGCTTCTATATAACAGACCAAATGGGCCCAGGAGAATCCTGGGATGGGAGATCTCATGGTGCACAAGCGAATGCTCTAGCCCCTGGATCACAAAAGAAACAGCCCTAGCTTATGACATCTTAAACACAGCTTTCTCACCTATACAAGAACAGCATACCCTAAAAATTGCAGGTTAGAACTTTGGCTTGAAACAAATGGGACCTTTCCCCTGCCTCCAATGTATCACCCACCTTCCTCCTCATCTAGACATCAATCCCAGGTGACATGGGATTTGCAGTAACTCCCTCACACTCCCAAGGGCCTGCCCTTTGACAGTGTGAGGAGGTTAGAGATTAATGGCCCCAGGTGGTAGGGGGGCCTCTAGCATTTGAGGAGGAAGCTAGGCAGGGGAAACGGAGCCCCATGGGCTCAGGTGGTATTTTCAACTTCTGTGGACTCTTCGATGAAGTTGGCGACAGGGCTGAGAAGCAACAGGGGGAACAGCTTGTATTCCCCATTGGGGTCTTCTGGGAGCAGTGGGGACTCAAAAGACTCAAGTGGATTCTCATAATCATCGGACAGGCTGGGTGCTACCAGGCAGAGAGGATCATCCGAGTCCTCCAAGTAGGTAGGCATATCCTCCTTATCCTCCAGGTCAGCCAGGAGGAGGTCTCTAGCATCTTGGGATCTGTCTTCAAAGGAAGGCAGGTCTTCAAATAGTGACAGCAGAGGGTTGCTCATGTATTGGACCAGCTGCATGTCTGCGGGGAGATGGGGCGAGTATTTGATTATGCACGAGAGGCACTAACATCCTGAAACCAAGGAGGCCTCCAAGAGGACAAACCTGTATGTGGCCAGGCAGAGAGTGATTGCCTCCCCCCCCTCCCCCACAGATCCTGCTACAATCACCAAACTGGCCATCCCAGAGGCTGGTTCCAAGGCCAAAGGCTGTGCTCAGCAAAACCGGACCTAGCTCATGCCTTCTCTTCTGAACCCTGAAGCCAGCACCAGCCCTCCTCCTTGTTCCTATTACAGGCACCTGTTCTCACAAAGATTACAGGCTTCCGCTTGAATACTGCTGAGAAGCACTTTAAAGCCCTGGGCTTTTGCCATGGGGCTAGGTATACTCTTTCAACTGACAAACATGCATGTCATGAGAATGCAACGTGACTTGCAGATCCCGAACTGAGGCCCAAAGGGTCCTCAGACACCAACTTCCTCCTCATTTACACGGGAAGAAATAGACTGATGGAGGTGAAGTGACTTACTCCAGGTAACACAAGCGATAAGTATCACAGGCAAGATTTGAACCCAGATCCTGTGATGGCAGATCAGAGGCCCCTAGTAGAGGGTCTGAGAGCTGCTACAGCTCCAAATGTTACCATCCTGTGGCTAAGCTGGTAATGAGCCTCTGAACTTGGCCAACCTGTGGGGAAATGGAGCTGAGGAAGCCCCCAAAAGAAGCAAATTTGGAACAATGCTGAACTTCATCTACTGTCACAAGTAATGGCCTTTCAGGAGTCTAAGGTGACTTTGAAGCTTTCCTTTAAGGAGCAGGGCATATCATCGCTTCCTTCCACCTGACATAAGGGCAGTATAACCTACAAGGCCTATGAGGCAAGGCAAGGCAGGTGACAAAATAGAGGCTCTCAGAAGGGCCAGGACTTGTTTAAGGTCTCAAGGTAAATGACTCAGTGGGGGTGGGCCTAGAGGCTAGAGGGTCTGCTGCTCGCCAGCCCAGGCCTCTCTCCTACCTTTATTTCCATCAGCTTCAAATTCACTGGTCATTCCACCTTCTTCAGCACTCTTTTTGAGAGTCAGGGTCTAGAGGGGAACAAAGGGCAGGCAAATGTTTAGCGGCTCCTCATTCCTAGAGACAAAATTAAGTTTCTAGGAGTAAAGAGCCTCTCTGAGGAGCCATTACAGGAACAGGGGCGGGGGGGAATTGGTCCGTTTTCTTCTTTCATTCCATGGGCCTGGCTTTTTTGGCTTGTTGCTCTCTAGACAAGGGGAGAAATCAATGAGTGGTGCTGCTGAGCCAAGTGTACCAAATGGTCGAGTTGTGATTCTGCCTGAGCTAATATTGACCAATATTTCTCTGAACAGACACCAGCAAACACTAAATGAGGGACTGAAGTCCAAACAAGCCAACTTGTCAAACATGCCCGGTCTGTCTGACAGGAAGAGGAGAAGAAGGAGGCTTTCAAGTCTTCCTGGCCCAGTCACAGCACGAGGGCCAATGTCCTGGGAGGGGCCTGCCGCTTAGAGTTTGATCAATGCTATTTATTCCCTTTCCTGGCTGGGCAAACAGGAGAGTGGACTTTAGGGAAAAAAAAACCCGAAACAAATGAATAATTTCCCAGGCAGACCAGACACATGTGATGAGAAGGCAAGGTAGCAGCTTCCAGCCAGGAGCAGAGTCCTCTTGCTATACTCAGAGAAAAGGGGCAGCAGAATCCCCCAGGGGTCTCCAGAAAGGATCATGGGCTTCTTTGAGATGTCCAGTCTGAACCACTGCTACCTAGTGCATGTGTCAACAGCACAGGGCTGCTCCTTCTGGTGAGCTGAGGCAGGCTTCCAAGCCATCTGGGAACAGGGCTTACAGAACAGCCCAGGATTTGCCTGCCCATCTTGAACATTCCCAGCCCAATGGGAAGAACAGAGGATGGGGGTGCCAAAGGGGTAAAACAGTGTTAGAGAAACTCAGGCAGCTGAGGCAACACAATTTGTGCACGTGCCCTAACTCAGGGGCTGCTCACTTGTAGGAGACCTTCGCCTGCAACCTTCCTCCTTTGTAAAATGAAGGGCCCCTAAGGTCCCTTCCAGATCAAGCCAACATTCTAAGTTCCAGTTCTGACACCCTCTGTTCTAAGGCCTCTCCTGGTTCTAAGGCTCTACAATTCCATTATAATATGAAAAGGAGTCCTTTGGCCACTAGAATCAAATACTGTCATTCAAAATAATAACTATAGTAAAATCTCATTAATTCAAATAAAGACTGGTCTAAGGGCCTCATTTGTACAACCTGTGGAAGGTCTGCTAAGGAAATTAAGTCACAGAGAAGAGTGCAGAGCGAATGGCTAGACTAGGGAAGAGAAGAGCCCGTTTTCAAGCAATTAGCAGCTAATACATTCATTACAAATGCTCAGTAAGTAGGTTCCCAAAGAATCATGACCTGGCAACCCTGTGATTGAGTCTGTGCACAGACCTGAAGCTGGTAAAGCCACACCTTGACATTATCCAGCTCCATCGGTAAAGCATATCCCAACATGTGAAATGAGTTGCCAAGTCTAGGGTCAGTCACAGTCATGGCCTGGCCCATGAGGACGACAGAGGCCAAAAACTAAGAACTGGGAGTGTGTACTAGATGGAAAGAGGGCAAGGAGGAAGGGCGGCCAAGAAGCTGTTCTCATCGTGGTCCTTCGCTGCTCAGAAAGAGGCAGTACTTGCCCAATATCTTCCCAATGAAGGCGCCAACACCTTTACCTGGCATTCAAGGACCTCCAAATTCTGCTGCCACTTTACCAACTGTCTGGTTTTATTTCATGTTCCTCTCTGCCATGCTCCATGTGCTCCAACCCGACCGGCCTCTCTGCCCACCCCCTGAACACGGCCGCCCTCTCCCATCTCTGTGCTTTCACTCACACTGTTCCCTACAACCTTTCTTTACCCACCATTTGACACCACACTCCCTCTCCTTGCTCACCCCCACCTCCTGGCTTCTTCTGCCCCTCACCCAAACTCCCACCTTGTGCAGGAGGCCTTTCCCAGTTCCCCACTGATGCTAGTGCCTTCCCTCTGAGTCTTTCTCTAATGGATCCTATCTAGATCTTGTCTGGACTTAGTTGTTTGCATGCTGTCTCCCCCATGAGACTGTGAGCTCCTTGAGGGCAGGGCCTGGCACATCAGTGCTTGTTATAGTGTAGGTGGCATGGCCTGCTCCCAGAGTAGAGCCTGCCCAGCGGCAAGGGTTGTGTGTCCTAGATACTTCATTTCCACAATGTTCCATATACACCTCTTCAAAGTGTGGATGTGAATGGGATGGGATGACCAATGTGAAGAATGAAAGGAATTATTCTGCAAAGATGTGCGTGAAGTGAAGGATGACCCCTGAACAATGACCACTATAGAAGTAGGACAGAGCCAGGCCTCAGGAGGCGCGGCCTAGCGGGTGGCATCCGGCATCTACAGCACTTGTGTAAACCATTTATTCTTCTCCCTGGGAAATCTTCATTGCGTGAGATGACTGGCAGACATTCAGAAATGACAGTGAGGCACAAAGGCCAAGCTAAGACCGGCGGACCCTGGCACGAATGGCAGCTCTTCCAGAACAAGGCTGCATGTGCCATCAGCCTCAATCACCCTCTCCTGCTTCCTTACTTAACTACATTAACTGTTATGTTGTGGGATTTGTGAGGAGCACCTGACCAAACGAAGCAGATCGATAACTACTGTGTGTCAATAAATAGATGCATTTGCATTGGACAGATCCTTCACCCTACCCCCCCACCCCGCCCTTCCAAAAGGCTGCTTCACGAGATGGGGCTCTTTGTGTGGGGAAGAAGAAAATCTCCCATTCCCCAATCCCTCCTCTCTCCAGCTGCCCCATTAAGCCCAGGTCTGACCATGTCACTGCCCCAGGGCCATCCTCTTGCCTCTCCAAGCTCCCTCTCCAGAACACCCCAACACTCTGGCCCACAGCATCACGCCTGAAATGCAGCCTCCAGGCTGCTTCTGAGCCTCAGTTCAACGGCCACCCTCCCACCTACAAGAGGACTTTGCTGATTCCACAGGCAGGGCACTGTCCCTCCAAAGGCCTCAGTTCCAGAGTTTGCACTTGACAGCCTCTGAAGTCCCTTCTGGCTCTAGCACTAAGGTCCCCAGATCCTACATGAGAAGCCAAAATCATCTGGAGAGAGTCACTAAAGTGACCTGTGGGGCTCTTCTGGCCAGCTGGGACCTAAGAAGCTGATTCTGCTCGATTAGAGGATAGTAGTGAGCACTGAGCGGTGTATTCCATCCAGCTGTACTTTGCCCATGACTAAATGACAAAAGTCATCTCTACATACTGCTCCCTCCACCCCCCACCCCCCACCAAGGATGCAGGCCTCTCACCTTTAGACCTCAAGCAGCCAGCCAGCACCCAACTCCTAAAGTGCTACAGCTCCCTTGCTTGGAGCTGGAATGCACCTGTGCAGGAATCCAGGCCAATGTGTACCTGAGCCGGAATCCTGGAGCCAGGCTCCACTGTTAAGACTTGGAGAATAAGGATCCTAACCGTAATGGGCAAGCTGCTGGGGCCGCTACTGATGGGTAGTTCTAATCATGGAGGCTGAACTCTGCCTCCCCTACAACTTCCCCTCAGTGTTCCTAGTCTTTTTTCCACATCGAGATCCCTTAAACACCTGAAGACAGTCACCATTCTCTCCTCCCCACCCTTCTGTATTCTCTAAGCTAAATGCCGTCAGTTCTGTGGTCTCCTTCCCTTTGGACATAATATCCCTCCCAGAAGTGTGTCACCCAAACAAATAGCCCTGTGAAAGACCGTACCCCTCCCACCTCGTCCACTCTCATTTCAGACTCCATTCCACTGTTGAGATCCTGGGAGCTCTTTGGGTTACTATGCCACACAGTCCACCGAGACCCCTCCATCTTTTCATACGGACTCTCAGTGAGCCACACCTCTTTTGTGCAGCTTGAACCCCAACGCTCTCTCACGCTAACCCCTCTGTTACCTTCCCAATGCGGCCTAATCAGCGATAACGATCTTATTTGTACGTATGTCACAGGGAATCAGGACAATACAGACAATACATCTCATTCCAATTCTCTTGTTAGTAATCCCACCACTGGATGAAAATCCTTCTCAATGATAACCAATACACGGCATCATAATTTGACAGTGAATACATATACAGAGACCATCCGAGAGCTCTACAAGATCGAATTCACTCTTACGTCAGCCAAGCTGGATGAGGTTCCTGTTTCGTTCATGTTCAGGATTGGAAATTCAGGAGTTGGAATCTGAGGGGGGAAAAAAATTAATGTAAACACAATCCTTTAAATCTAAGAATTTAAATCCAATTCAACGTCTGATTGCTATGGCAGAACCAAAGGCTTCTGATGAGGGTGCTGAGAGGGGATGCTGCTAGAGCCAGCTCTTACTAGTTCTTGAGAGCTGAATTTTCAATTTTCAGTGTGATTACTTATACCTTGGGAATTGGCAAAGGCTACAAAAATTGGGTCTGATTTTTTTGTCGATGTCTAGACTTAACAGAGTGAGGGAGAAAATGTTCATGATACAGACTACACTTCAAAAAGTGGTCTTGTGTGTACAATATTTTTCCCATAGTGAGCCAGTTGTTAAATATGCTCTAGCACCACACCCTGTTTCTGGACAAAGGTATCACGCTGGCAAGAAAGGGAAACTCTGGACGCTGGAATTAAGACCACAAGCTTCATAATTCAATGTGTCCCCAGGCAATTCTCCGAGGCTCTAAGTTACAGATGGGCTGTTGATAATGCAACAGTGAAGGGAGTTTCCATTCTGGGAGTTCCCTATAATGTAATCCCATGGCTATGCCAAGAAAAAGGCCTTGGCCTCCATTGTTCATATGCAACTACTGCTTTTAGAAGGACTCTTTTAAGTGGATCTGAGAAGAACAATCATAAAATTTATATCGCAAAGACATGCACGTTAGAAGAATTCAAAGAAGGGCTATATCACCTTTTGATTTTCTAGTTCAGAGACTGAAGGCTAAAAGTCACATTGCTGGGAAATAGTGTGATGAGCATTGTGCTAGGGGCCAAGAGGCCTGTGTTTGGCTGCTGGCCTAGTGCCAGTTTCCCTATCAGCTGTCTGTGGAGGAGGGGGTCATGAAAACGATCAAGTGGAGAGAAGAGTCAGCATGTTATTCTTCAAATACAAATGTTTGTGAATCCTTGGCCTAACGTTATCTGTCCGGGCCCCAGAATAAACAGCTGCCCTCACCTCACTCAGGAGCTCGGGGCCCGGAGTCAGCTTCTTCACAGACAACATGGAGTGTAGCTCCTCCAGATTAGCTTCAATACAATTCAGAAAATCCTGCGTTTCATTCCTTAAATGAGGAGAAGAGAGGAAGTTAAAGATCTAAGCATGAAAGCCAATGGAAAACATGGCCATCTAGTTGACAGGGGATTCATAAGGCTTGAGCCCAACACCACAGGATATCCTTGGGCAAATACCACAAAACATAAATTTCACAGATTGTGGCAGGTCCTAGAACATGAAACCACCAACCATATGGCCTTCTCCAGTCAAAGGGATTTCATGTCTAGCCTTTAAAGCCCACTGCTATTCAGAATGATGGCAGCCCCATCACTCATTGGTTAGAACTGAGACACAGTGCCTCCCCATCCCCTTCCAGGCAACATACCAGAGTTCTGAAGTCTGAAAGAGGGAAGGGAAAAATATGTGTGTGTTATGTGTGTGTGTATGCATGCACATGTGTGTGCATGCGCAGGCAACATCCCCTAAGAATTCTAAATAGGAAGCTGTCCTCAATCTCTTCCAAAGGGAGTCTTTATTCCCAGGCTGGAGCTGGATCAAAGTACTCCACTGGCCTAAGAGGAAGGGAGGAAGGAGCTGCTAGGAATTTCAACAAGCTCGTCCATTTTGTAAAACAAATGAGATTTTCAAATAGCTACATTTCTTCCAGCACCAAGTAATGTGCTATTTGTTCAGACTCTCTCTCATTAGATAAGTCATTTAGTGTTTGCAGTTGAATGAATGAGTGAATTGTACTTTGCTTGAAATTTGCCAGTAGATGGGAAACACGGCATTCAGAAAAAAAGAATCAAGCTAATCTTGTAAGCATAGAAATATTTACAGCTCTTGACTTGGCCCCAAAGTGTAAGCAATCATTCATTCAATGAGGTCCGCTGAAAAAATCCTACCTATTTCAATTGGCTATTTGTTAAGCACCTACTTTCTATAGGCCCAGTGTTTAGTACAGGGAACACAAAGTTTCATGAAAACCAAAATGTCCCCGTCCTCCAGTTTTCAATCTATTACTGAGAGGGTCCCTTATGCACACAGGCAAGTATGCCACGAGGCAGAAGTGAGATGGGGCAAAGAGGAGTGAGTTGCCCCCGATACTCTGGAGATCTGTTCTCACTGCAACACTGCTCTCAAAGCTGGCTGCCAAGACACCGATACAATGACCCCATGCTGAATACCTGAGCAATCCTGACTGACCTAGTGTGTGCAGTGAGAGCTTCCGACCACCTACTGCAGTTGTCTCTCACCAGAAATAAAACCAAGTACACGTGCAGCACTGGACACTCTCTGGGAGCTGCTGGACATGGAGGTTCATTTGGCCAAACTAATTTTGTTTTTCTCCTCTCGTTTTTATTCTTTGTTACAAGGGAGGGCTTAGTGAGTATGCGAAGTGAAGGAAAATGAAGAAGTAAAGGAAATATAAACACACAGAAGGGAATAAAACTGTTGTTTCACAAGAATGTAGAAAGGAGACGACATTGAAGCTGGCCCCCTCTGGGCCTCAGTTTACTCATCTGTAAAACGAGGGGCTAAGACTAGATGATCTCCAAGGCCCCTGTCAAGTGTACATTCTATGCTCTATGATACTATGTTACATTCTGTCTGAAAGATTTTGCGATAAATTTGGCCATACGGAAAGAAGAAAGAGAAAAGAATATCTACAGAGAGATATGCTGATGGGCTGGGCAAAGTTCACTTGTGCCCACCCTCTCCCCATGAGTGTGGGGTGGGGGGAGGGGGCCCAGATGAGGACGGCGGTCAGGAGAGCACAGGCCCAAATCAAATGATAAAGTGTGCCAACACCGTCCAATTCTGCAAAGGCCTGCTGATGGGGCTGAAACCCAGGCCACCGCCTCTCCCTCACATGCCGTTGCCAGTTTTTTCCCGGGTATAGATCTGCTGACGCTAGTGTCTTAACAGCTCCAATTTAGTAGGGCTTTTTGCTGAAGCGCACACAACCTTCTTGCTTCAGGAAATGAAGACATCCTTTCTGCTATTGTTTTGGGGCCAAGCCTCAAACAGCTACTTGCACATGCAAGAATTCTGCCACAGATGAATAGCAGCTCAAGGGATTCCTCTCTGCCCCCTGAAGATGCCCAGCCTCCCAAAGTCTTGATCCTTCTTAGTCCTTAAGCCTGGGATTCCCTCCTTCCTTTCCCTTCTCCTCTCTCTCTCCCCTTTCTCTTTTTCCTACCTCTCTCCCTCCTTCTCTTTCCTCTTTTTTCCTTTCTCCCTTCTCTCCATTTCCCCCACTCTCTCTGCTTCCCCCCTCCCTTCTCTCCCTCCATCTGTCTCTCCCTCCCCACTCCTTCCCTCTCCCTTTCTCTTTCCCTCCTACTCCCTTTCCTCCTTCCTCCTTTCTCTCTCCCCTTCCCCCTTTCTCTCTCCCTCCTTCCCCTACTCTCCCCCTCCTCCCACCTTTTCTCTCTCCTTCCTACTGAATTCTTCCTAATTCATCCTTAAAAGTCCAATTCCAACAGCACTGCTCTGATTCCTTCCTCCCCCAGTCAGTTATTCACGTCCTTCCTTCTCTCTTGGAGTCCAAACATGGGAGTTAGCTGTGCCCATTACTAGGCTGTAACCTCCATAGGGGCAGGCATAAGTATGGAACAAGAGAAGGGAAGAGAACTCAGCCAGAGAAGTCCCAGGGCTTCCTCTGTGCACTGTCGCTGTTGGGGGAAGGGTGTTATTCTTGTTGGTTTTTTGTTTTTGTTTTGGGTGGGGGGTGAGAAGAGAGGGAGAGTTAGCTCCCTTGACTGATTGTTATCTCATCAAACTTTCCATGGCCACAGGTGGCCAAGGACATATTTTTTTTAGAAGTCTTGAATTGCGAGTCAGAGGAACTAGGTTCAAATCCCAACCATGCTATTTTACCAGATGCATGACTTTGCACAGGTCATTTCTCTCTGGGCCTCAGTTTCGTGCCTTATAAAATGATAGGGTTCAATATACTACCTACTTTCAAAAGGAAGCAATCTATGCATAAGAGAGACTCCATCTCCCACAAGCCTGCCTTTCCTGTTCTCTATGGGAAGGTTCACATTTGCTGGTGTCTATCCAGTTTGTAACCAGCAGAGGGATAAAACTTGTCATTTCAACTGAGATAAACAATTCCCCTTAGCAAATGACTGTATAAGAGAGGTGCCTGGGCCAGCATGGCTCAGCGGCAGGACTCGAACCCAGGGCTTTCAGGCTCCAAGGCCAGTTCTCTATACATTAGGCCATACTATCTCTAAAGTTCATAATAAAAAGACAATACGGCAAAATAAACACAAAGGAGTCTAATAGACTAGGTGAGACAATCCTGAAGTAGCCCTTCCACAGCCTATGAACATAAAAGGCTTTGGGGCCTTGAAAGTCTACTATCAGCTATCCAAGTGGACCCTAAACTCTACCTTCAAATGACCCGAAGTGAGGAGGGTTTTCAAGGTTACTACCAAATCTGGACTTAACTTTCGCAATATGGAAAGTGGCAGACCCAACTGTGAAGTGTGCCCAGCAGCTACTACAAGCAAGCACCCACCTACGACAGCCCCTCATTTCTCTCCTCTAACTGGCAGCAGCAACCCCTTCTTGAACCCTACCAAGGTGGCCTTAAGGGCTTTGAAGGAATGAAAGCGGAGCTAGTTCCTGAATTAGGTTCACCCCACCAAAGTCTCAAAGAGCTCCCCGCCTCCGCCCCGGCCTCCGCTCTCCTAGCCCTCCCTGATGGGAGCAGAGTACCTGTTCGAAAAGTTGCCACTCTGGGTGGACACGTGGCTGTCATTCAAGATGGAGTCAATGACTGCAACAGGGTCCTCAGAGTCAGCGGCCTGGGAGCAGTGGAGCTCCAGAGGAAGGTCCTCAATATCCTCAGGCTCCAGAGAATCCTCAGTGATTTGAAGTGGGCAGTCAGTGACATCCAAGTCCAACCCAAATGATGGTATCACATGCACTGGGGATACATGGTTGTTCCTAAGAAGTAATCAACACGTGGACATTGATCAGCTCAGACGCATTACGGCCCTACCACGTGTACTACAGCATTCAAAACAAGGCAAATGGTGTCCCAACTGAGGACCTCTATGACAGGGAACTTACCAGGGAGCAATAAATATTCATGGCAGTGCTTGCTATGGTAGCCAAGAACCAGAGACAGAGAGGCTGGCCATCAATTGGGCATATGAATGTCAGGGAATATTACTGGGGATAAGAAATGATGGTTTCAGAGAAACCTGGAAAGACCTGGATGAACTGACGCAAAGGAAAATGAGAAGAACCAGGAGAAAGATTTACCCAGCAGCCACAAGGTCAAGATTTAAAATAAGTCTGATCAATACAATGGCCAATCAGGGCTCCAGAGGAGCTGTATAGGTACAGAAGGAGACATACATTTTCAGACACGAATAGTGTGTCAATTGGTTTTGCCTGATTATACTGATTTGTACCAACAGCAGGCTTTTATTTTCCGGAGGGGAGAACTGGGGGGAAGTTGGAGGGGGGGCAGTAGCAGTGATACAAAAACAAAAGAAAAGATGATCAACAGCCCATTAAAAAACTCACAGAAGAGAGAAGGAGGTACAAGGGAAGATGCAGACAAGCAGGGCTGTTCAAGCCCAACTTAATATACACTTAAAAAACTGTTCTTAAAAAAAGAGAGAAAAGCTGTCAAGAGTGGAGGAGGAAAGTTATCCTGAGCAGTGCCTCTAGCACACAGGTAGGCCTGCACTGGGATGGGAGGTCTTTCTCCAGTCCCCTGAGGGAAGTCTCTCTAGGGCCAGCAAAAGACAAAGACAAGAACTACCAGGTCACGTGGTAGCAGGGACTGGATAAGACCTGGATAAGGAGAGAATGCACCCACAATGGCAAGAGTCAGATGACTCAGATGTCTATCAACATGGGAGTGTGGGCCAGGGAAAAAGGCACTCAGTTTGGAACCAATGACATGGAGTTCAAATCTCAGCTCTGCCACTTAATCCCGAATGACCTTAGACAAGTCCCTTGCCCATCCTGGGCCTCACTTTCCTTCTCTGCAAAATGAAGGGTTAGAGTAGTGTGGCCTCTGACATCCTTCCATGGGATCCTATGGGTAATGTGGAGACCTACAAAAAAAGGACTTGGTCTAGGTAGCCTCCAAGTCCCGTCTAGCGCTCAGTCTCTGATGATGTTGGATACCGTCTTGCATGGCTCAAACACTTGATATGACAAGTAGGCCGAGCCATCACCCTCATTTAATGGCTTCGGGTGGCTAAGGGACATCCAGGGAAGCAAGCACAGGAGAGGGCAGACTGAGCAGCTTGGTGTTCCTCTCCTCTGGCTCAGCTCTCCTGGAAGCCAGGCTCCCATCGGCCACCTTAGCAGGGGAGTGCTCACTGAAGCTGTAGGGGCCACAGAGGGCTTTTCTCACCACCTTGGGAGGGAGGACTGCAAGGATTACTCTTCTCATTTTTACTGAGGTTTCGAGAAAGTGAGACTTGGAATGGAGAAACTGTTCGCTTGGCGTCATAGCCAGTGCTGAAGCAGCGCTTCCGGCCTTTTCCTTTTTCCTTTCCACCATAAGGCCTGGAGTTTAAAGATACTTTTCTTACAGGAAGCCCCCTGCTCCCCTTCCCCCCAAGGAAGTAAGAAAGGATGAGGAGCTGAAGGAGAGAAGGGGAGGGGGGGGGGAGGGAGAGGCCTTCCAGCTGCAGAGACGGAGGCTAATTTTCCCCAAGGATCAAATGTTCCTTTGCACGGGGCTAATTAAGTTGGACTTCCAAGGCTAATTAAGTTGCCTAAGTAAGCGTGATTTTCCATCTCCTTTCTTACTTGCTGGTTTGGAGGGCTGTCAGTACAGCCGAGCTGCCCGAAAACCCAGAGTGGATAACTGGGGCTCCTCCAGTTCGGTCTGCCATAGACAGGCCCACTTAACAACCATCACTCTCACTGCATTAGCTCCTAGGACATTTTAACAGCGAAGTTGGAACTCCACTTCAATCTTTGCTCTTGCTGTTCTGTCTCTGTGGCTGAGCCCTATTGTGGACAGTCGGTACATGCCCCCCCCCTTCCCCTCCTGATCGCCTCTGTTATCTGCCAGCACTAAGACAGCAAATCTTCAGGCTGGCGCTTTTAGCAATAATCCCAGTAGACCTGGGAGGTGAGCAATGCTAAGTATTACCCTCTCCCTTTCTTACAGATGAGGATACTGAGGCTTAGCTCGGAGCGATGAGCTGACTCATTCAGCACCTTCCCCCCGACCCCTGCAAGCCAGTCAAAGGCAGAGTGGGAATGCTCATGTCCTGATTCCGAGTCCCGGGCTCTTTCCATCACCCAACTCTGCAGGTGGTATGGGAGCAAAAGCTCACCCCACAGAGGCCAACATCTGAAGACCAGCATCAGGCATCCACCCCCACCTTCCCACCACAACCCACGACTCAAAACAACTCCCCTACAACATAGGCAAAACTGTCTCCCCTCCCCCCCCCGTTTCCTTGCTCCTCAAATGCCTTGCCCCAACAGCTCTTGCCTGCCAACGTTCCCCCCCCCAAAACAATCCTCTCCCTTGCCCAATGCCAACATCCTGAGGCTCCTTCTGGGGCCAAAAGCTCCTCCCCTGGAACGCCCTCCTTCCTCAGCCGGCCTCCACTTGGACCACCCAGACCTCGCCCATCCCCAGGCCTCTTTTAGCTCCCCAGGTCCTATTTCTGCCTGAGAAGAGCCCTCCCCACCACAGAGGGCCCTTTATGCAGACAAGCTGGATATTTCTCTCCATGTTTGCTTTTGCGGTTACACGGAGCCTCCCATTCACCAACGGATTTTAAGGCCTTTGCTAGGCAGCCCAAGTTTCCATTTCAATTTAATGGCTCCATTTAATGATATTCTTTTAACAACCTGACATTTCTATCCTCCATGGGGTTACTTTGAAACATTTTATTTCTCTGATGAGCAAATGAGATTGTCCAATTGAGTTCTGCAGTGTTAAGTGTCTTGTCTGAATGTGGTGAGCTCTGCTGGCCCTGGCATGATGATAGCTTTTGTCCCTCTGTGGGCCTCCCTGGTGGGCCAGCTAGCCGACTCAGGGGCCTCATCCTGGTGGAGAGAGGCCCTGGGCGCTCAGTGGAGCACTGGAGCTGGTGAGGCAGCAGGGAGTGAGAGGACCATGGGATTTAGTGCCAAGTGATCAGAGAAATCTTAGTGCTAGAGCTGGCCAGGCCCTCTGAGACCATCAGAGGCAACATCCCTCATCTTCCAAGGGAAGAGCAATGATGTCAAGATAAAAAGACTTCCGAGGCCATCTGGGTAATCAATGACCTTGAGGATGGCGGCAAGGCACTTTTAAAAGCTTCTAGGCCTTGTGATTCCCATGTGAAGATGAGCCTTGAGAAGGTCAGAGGAGCTCATCACCAAAGGCTTGACCAAGGGCCAGAAAGGTTTTCAGCTACTCATGGAACAAGTACTGGGGGTAGAGGGAGGACCCATTCTCTAAAGAAATTTCCCAATCTTCAAAAGGTAGAATACTAACAGCAGTTCACATTTCCATTAACACCTTAAGGTTTGCAAAATGCTTTTGTAGATGTCAGCATGATTAACACTCAAAGCAACCCTGGGAGGAAGGTGCTATCCTCATGTCACAGGTGAGACAAGTGAGGCCCAAGGAAGGGAAAGGGCCTGCCCAGGGTCACCCAGATAGGCAGAACCCGAACCCATAATATCTGTAAAGCACTTCGAATGGTTCCTGGTATTCAGTAGGCACTTAATAAATGCTCGTTTCCTTCCTTTCTCCTACCCTAACTCCAAGGCCAATGTTCTATCTGCTATGCCATCCAGTACTGGGAAAGCAGATGGACCAGCGCAGAATCTATCACTCCCAACTGGGATAGTAATGAAAAATCCATGCTGTGTTGACCAAGAATAAGATCTGCCCCATGACCAGTGCAGTGAATAGACTATCGAACTTGGGAGTCAGGAAAACCTGGGTTCCAATCCCACATCAAACACTTATTAGCTGTGTGACCTTGAGCAAGTCCCTTTCTCTCCCTGGGCCTCAGTTTCCCCTTCTGTAAAATGAGGGGGTCGGACTAGATGGCCCCTGAGGTCCCTGCCAGCTCTAGAGCTAGGAGCCCACGTGCGACCTCGCACAAGTCCCTTCCTCTCCCTGTGACTCGGTTTCCCCCTCTGTAAGATGAGGGAGTTGGACTGGATGATCTCTAGGGCCCCTCCAAGCTCTAAAATCTAGGATTGTATGACTTCGGCAAACTACTTGCCCTATTTATAACATCCCCAAAAGTCAACTGGCACCTTCACTTGGTCCTGAGTGTGGTCTCTTTACTACCTCCAGTAGGCACAAAAGATTCCAAAAGGGGAATTCCCATGCTTACCCTTCAAGCAGGCTTGACTGATCTGCAGATAAAAATAAAGTGGGAGCTGGAGCTCCAAGCCCACTGGGGCCATCATCCACAGAAGCTGTGACATCTTGAATCACGATGCCATCGGAGTCCTCGACAGCTGGAGAACCAGGATCTAACACATCTACCTAAACAGAAGCAAAGGGGAGAGGGACTGGGGATGAATAGTCTGCCATTTTGACATTTGGTTTTCCACAGCTCCGATGATGCAAAAGGGATTGAAGAATCCACCAGCATTAACAGATGCATACAACTCGAACCTCCCCTCCCCACCATCACTTTCTCCATCAAACTCACAGCTTCCCCACTCTCCACAGGGATCGAGACACACTGGCGGCTGAACTTCGAAGGCGGGGAACCAGACACGTCTGGCAATGACCTGCAATGACATCCCATTCCCAAGCACTATTAGCAATAAGAATCACACAGTCCTGGGCACACAGACTCCAGGAGAACTAGTGAGCCTGGCCCCAACTGGAGCCTGTTTCTACAGTTTAGGTCTCTGTTGGAAATAACCTCATGGAAGGGTTTACTCAAAGTCAACACTCCAACCCTACAAGGGAGAATTCTTTTTATAAAGTTAAATACTTATAGACTCTAATATGAGGAGTGGTCAATGGCCTCAGGCCTTGTTCACAGGAGTCATCTTTCATTTGTTCATGAACAGTCCGGAGGACTGCCCCGGCCCTCCAATCTGGCTCCAACCTCCTTTTATCCTGCCTTATCTCATGCAAGTCTCCTTCATGTGACAGGCAACATATCCAGGTTCAAAGGGCAACGGCCTTGGGAGTCAGGAGCCCTCTGGGTTTGGAGCCCACCTCTGGCATCTATTAGATAAGAGACCATGGACCAAGTCACATCATCTGTCTGAGCCGGCATTTCCTCTCATCTGCGAAATGGGGAGGCTACTGGCATTCTCTTACAGGGCTGGTATGAAGAAAGCATCAGAAGAACACCCAGGATCAAGATCAATGCTCCCGATTTTGGAGCCAATCCCACTTCCCAACTGCCCCCCCTCTCCCTTTTCCCCTCTCAGGGCATCAGGCCTGAGGGACCCACCGAGCCTTCTTGTTTATCTCATTTGCCCTTTTTGCACAGTTATCGTTGTACAAGCACAGGCTGTGTCTCAGTGCTCTGCTCTTCAGTGCTTACCATCTGGCGCCTTCCATACAGTTGGTGCTTAATCAAAGCTTGCTGCCTCCGACTAGAGTCAAGTCCCTGGCACGGTACCAGGGACTGGTAGAAAGGGCACCCTGTAGGGAGTGCACTGAAGCCCAATGCTCTCTCCTTGCACGACTAATACAGGCATGCCCATAACCTTGGGACGCGAGAGGCCAGCTCTAGAGCTGAGGGCTATAGGATGGGTCTGGGAAGCTCCTGAGAGTGCCAGGACTTAGGGATAGAGGACGAATGCTCTGCCGCATTCCCAGAATGGTTCCAGGACCCTTTTGGGGGGCCGTGATCTGGCCTGTGAGGATCCTGGGGCAGGGCCAGGGAGAGGCGATCTCAGAAAGGACCTTCTTACTCTAACACTGTTCTTCCTTCTTCTAAGGTTTACTGAGTACTTTCCTCACAACAACCCTGTGAGGTAGGTCGTGCACGTGTCAGGATCCCCGGAGGGTCAGAAGAACAAATAGCCTCCAAGAAGGTGATCCTCCGGCAGGGTCAAAGAGTTACACAGTTTCCGAGCTGGAAAACAACCTTGGGGCTCTTGATTCCAGCCAAGCCCTCTTCCCGCTACCCTGTATCCTCCTTCTCCATCATGCTCTTTGGAGCGAAGACAAAAGCCCTAGGATGTCTGGGCATTCCCCAGGCTAACCCTGGGTCTGGGAAATTCTAAAAGATAAACTGAGTGCCAGCAACTGGAGCCCACCCACTTGAGGATCGAGCTGTCCCGAGTCAGCTTGCTATCATTAGCCCATTAATCCCTCTGGTACCACCTTCAAAATACAGGTGCTACTGCAGCCAGCAGCTCAATGAAGGCCTGGCCACCTCTCCTGGGAGGTACAGCTTCCCACCCATAAAGCACGTGAGCCACACATGGCCTGACTAATGCTCTGCACCAAAAGCTAAGAGGTGCATTTAGAAAGGCTTGATGCTATTGGGGAAATTATGGCCGGTTACGGAGAGAATACTAGGGACCAGTAATTTCACCTTTTTCTCTTGACGCCCACAATGTAGTTTCCTTTCATCAAACCAAGTAAGAACTGGAAGATCTGAGAAGAACACAAAGTATATTTCAATCAGCACCCCATGCTTCACGTGAACAAAGCCTCTCTGAAGCACTCCTAGACACCAACACATCCGACACATTCTCCTCGCCTTCAGATGATGACGATTTGGTGGCAGTCCAAGGGCCCAAGGCTCTGGCAAGTTCAGTCCTGCCAGAAAGACTTCCAGCATGGCGCCAGTGGCAGAGTCAGTCAATGTTCTTGGGGTCCAGCCTGGCTGAGTAAGCTCCCAGAGGCTCACTACCAGTAGGCAGGCCACCAAGGGAAGGAAGGAAGGAGGGAGGGACAAAGGGAGGGAAGAAGGGATGAAGGAAGGGAGGAGTTCTTTGACTGGGGCAACCCAACCCAAGAAATCATGGCCAAATCAAGCTTAAGGCTGATGAGTGCTTTCTGCCTAACATCAGTTCAGAGAAGAGCACAAAGGAGAAGCCTGCAGGGGCGGGGCAACTGCTACCTTTGATAACAGCTGCTGCTGTTGGCCGTGCTTCTGTCTTAGGATGCCCACTTCCTTCCAGAGAGCTTTATTATTCCTGTAACATACAACAGACCCCAAAGTGAAAAGGGGCAGGAGGAAGCTGGGCCTCTGGATGAGAAGCTGGCTGGCACCCCAGGCACCGTCAGATGGGGACCATGTACAGGAGCAGCCCAGCACGTCATCGATGCCCGGTGCCCAGGACGTTGTATGTGGGCACTCCAAAAGCTACGGCCTGCCTTCACATGGAGTTCTGTCTGTTCTCTCAGCCTGCTCCCTCTCCCCTCCCCTGCCCCCTCCATCGTAAACACCCTATCTTGGGGGATTGCCATGGGCCACTTCAGATGCAAAACCCTCAACCAGGCATTCATGTTTAGCTTCCTTTGGCCTCCCAGGTAGTTGACTAGTCTGGGGAATTTATGATAATCTTCACTCCTTAAGAGTGGAAGTTTCTAAGAGGTTTTCTAAGACTGAGAAGACCAGGATTATCTCCCCAGTCTGAGGAGTAGAAAGAACGATGGAGTCAAAAAGTTTGGGTTCAAATCCTGTCTCTGCCACTTGGACAAGTCTCTTACCCCTTTCTGAGGTGGGCCTTCCCTTCCTCTTGGGGATTGGACTAGATTCTACCTAAGGTCCCTTTCAAGTCCCAAATCCCAGGTTTTTGAGCCTATGTCACATCTGGTGGCAATCCACAGAATGCCAAGACCACAGTGGAGAAAGGAGACTTTCTCACCAGTCTTGTGGGCATACAACCACGGGCACCCATTGCAGAGACACCCATTGCTCCTCTGCCCATAATCACTGGCCCAATCAGCAGGGAGGCAGACAAACAGAGGGGCAAGAAAGCCCCCTCTAGAAGGCAAGGGGACAAAGTCAAGGCTGACAGCAGGACTCTCTGTGAGCTACAGAACAACCTGTGAAGCTTTTATTGGGGGTGGGCAAAGAGTCTCTCCGTCAAAATAAAATGAGTACCCGGGTATGGCTTTGCAAACACTTTTGAGTCTTACAAATGATGGGAGGATAGGCCTAGAGAGTACACGCTTCCCTCAAACTCCCCAAAGCACAGTGTGCCCCCACTAAAGCCACAGTCCCATGGGAGGAGGGGAGAGCAGTTGCCCTCCTCTCTCAGCTGGGCTTCTGAAATCACAGAATGTTGCTGAGTACCCACCCTTTCTACTCTGTGCTGAAGGCCAGCTATGCCTGCGGTCGGAGAAGAGAGGGGATGATTCATGAACACCTAGGATATAGCTGAGAACCCAAGCAAAGCTCCCCAGGCCTGACACCAGCCTCTCTCTGGATAGCAGGCATTAGGGAGAAGAACTATCACAGACTGGGCACTCTTAGGGCTGAAGTCTCAATGGCTTTTACCAATAAGCCTGTGAGCCTGGGATAGCAGACAGCTGCTTTTCAATTCAGTTCAAGTTAACAAGCATTTAGAAAGTGTCCCTCAAGCGCTGAGCACTATGCCAGGTGCAGGCCACCCAGACACAAAAACCAGCAGGTCCTGCCTTCAAGAAGCTTACAATCTATGGGGAAAAATAACATGAAAACACAGGAGTAAACACAAAATATCAAGTCAACACAGAGGTGCTTCGGTGGGGAGCAGCTGGAAGGGCCTGGGAAAGATGGCTTCTGGAAGGCAGCGTCTAAGCTGAGGCCTGAAGGTGGTCAAAGACTCTCAGAGTTGGAAGTAAGGAATCAGAGGCGAGAGATGGAGTGTTATGTCCAGGAAAGAGAGAACAGATTGGTTTGGCCAGAACAGAGATTGCCCAGAAAGGGAATGACAGAAAATCAGTTTGGTAAATGAGCCTGAGACTATCATGAAAGCAATCTGATGGCCACAGTACTTAAGCAATTGAGTCCATTTCCAGGGAAACACTGGGAGGAAAAACGATACTGATTCAAGAAGAACAATTCAATCAGATTTGTAAATGGGATTTTGAAAGGGGCAATTTTATTGCTTGTCTTCTAAGTTTGCTCTATACAGCTGACATTCTTTAAGAGAAGAAAATGAAAGACAGGCTTGTGCCAGACTGTGAAAGGTAGGGCTTTACGTGCCAAAGAGAGGAATCTGAATTTCATCCTAGGGGCTGTAGGGAATTATTGGAGCTCATCGAACTAGAAGGTGACGCAGGCAGATCAACAGCTTAGGAATATCAACTGATGGGGAAGAGAGGAGCCCAGAGTCAGGGAAAACAATTAAAAGGCTATTATGGGGGGAAAAAAATCTTTGTGGCAAGTTTCTCTGATAAAGATCCAATTTCTAAGGGAACTGATTTAAATTTATAAGAATAAGGACTGTTCCTCAATTGATAAATGGCCAAAGTATGTGAAGAGACCGTTCTCAAGGGAAGAAACACAAGCTATCTACACAAATTAAATTGTAAATTAAAACAACTCTGAGGTACCATCTCACACCCAGCAAATCAGCAAGGAAAAGGCCAAACGCTGGAGGGGGCAGTGAAAAGTAGATCTATTAAGAGCCTGTGAGTGGAATGTGAACTGGTCCAGTCATTCAGGAAAGTAATTTGGAACTAGGCCCAAACAGTAACTAATCGTGCATGGCCTTGGACCCAGCGATATCAGTGTTAGGTCTGAATCCCAAAGAGATTAAAGGAAGAGGAAGAGGATCCAGATGTACACAAATATTCCTAGCAGCTCTTCTAGCAGTGGCAAAGAACTGAAAACTGGAGGGGGGCGGGCAGGGTATGTCCATCCCTTGGGGAACAGCTGAACAGATTCTGGCATATGAATATGATGGAATACTAGGGTACTCTACGAGATGAAATGACGAAAGAAAGGGTTTCAGGAAAGCCTGGGAAGACTTGGATAAACTGAGACAGAGGGAACTGAGCAGAACCCAGAGAACAATTTATACAATTTATACAATGGAAAGACAAGCAACTTTAAATGACTTACAAACTCTGATCAATATAATAACCCACGATTCCAGAGGGCTCATGAAGAAACACAATATTCCCCTCCTGACAGACACGTGATGGATGAACTCAGGGTGAGGACCAAGGGAGACAAGGTGGATTTTTGTTGATTAAAAAAATGTATCATTTTAAAAAGGCTATTTCAATAATTCAAGTAAGAGGTAATGTGAGCATTGACTAAGGTAGTGGCTACAGGAGGGAGGATACAAAAGATGCCGTCAAGAAAGAAGTTATAAGATTTGCAAGCGAGGAAGCCAATCAGGAGGCTACTGTGATAATTTAGCTAAGAGGTGCTGAGCACCTAAACCAGTGGAGAAAGTGATAGAGATGAGAGATAGTGTACAGGCAGAATTCATGAGACCTGGCAACCAAGTGGATAGAGCTAGAGCAGGGAGGGGGTTGGAGGAACAAGAGTCAAGAATTGAAAATGCCTTTGGAGCTGTGAGCCTGGGCACCTAGGAGGATGGTGGCACGCCTGACAGAAATAGGCGAGGTAGAAAGAAGAGCCAGTTTCTGAGGTCACAACTGGCCTGTAACAGAAGGCAGGACAGGGGGCCACAGAGGGAGCGAGGAGGCCAGGATTACAACTGTTAAAAATCAGAACTATGTGGCAAAGTTTGGGGACACCCTGTATAGATCTGGAAACCATCTGCTGGGGATAATAATTCAACCCAGCGGAGCTAAACAGATTACCAAGAGAGTGTGGACAGAAATGCAATGAGGATCCAGTAAGAGCCTGAGAAGGCAGAACCAGACAGCTAAAAGAAACAGTAAGACCAAGGGGTATCACATGGATTCAGAGAGGAGAGAATACCCAGAAGAAGAGGGGGCACTCAACACGGAGACTAAGAAGGCTAAAGATGGTCACTGGTGACTTGGCAAGATTCTCTTCAGCTGAGCCGTGGGGTCTGAAGCCAGTGTGCAAGGGCCTGAGAAATGAGTGAAGCGAAGGAGTGGAGTTGGCCTTTTTTACAGATAAGGGAAACTGAGGCTCAGAGAGATGTTGAGACTTCCTACAGTCACACAAACATTAAGTGTTAGAGGTGGAGATTTGAACCCAAGTATCTACTGACTCCAAGAGCAGCCCAAGAGCAGCACTCTTTCCAACCAACTGGTAAATGCTGGATGATTCCTTGTAGTTGCAATGGTCAGCTCAGATACCAGTCACCTAGTCTGCTTCGCACAGAATCTGGGAGGGGCTTCAGAGACCAGCTACTCTGACTCCCTCACTTTCCTGAACAGAAAAATCACAGTGCGGAGAAGACAAGGCGCTTGCCCAACCTGGCCCAGTGACTCCATAGCAGAGTCAGAAATGAGAACCAACCACAGAGTCCTCTACTGACAATAGGGTGTTTCTACATGTCTCCTCATTTCTTCCTTCCTTTCTGGAAAGGCAGAAACGTAGTGGGAAATGAGTTGGGACCAGTAAAAACTCCCATCCCTAGAGCTCCCTCATGTTTGCCAAGAGTTTCACTCTCAGTAACTCGGAGTATTGTTATACCCATTTCACAGATGGAGAAGCTGAGGCTCAGAGAAGTCAGGTGACTCACCCATGGTCACAAAGCTATTCTGAGGCAGGGCTGGGCCTGGAAGGCCAGGCTCCTGATGCTGTCAGATTCTGGCATGTGATGTGAGATGGGAAAAAGGAAAAGGGGAAAGAAAGGAATGGAAGAGGCAGCCCCCAAGCTCCACCCTTGCACTCTGATGAGCAAGGAGCTTGGGAGTTTCCACCACAAGGGCGGGGCCCCTGCCACCTGGATCCATACCCACCTCTTCAGGCTCGCCAGCTTGTTGTCCATGCCAATCTGCTGCTCCTTGATCTCCTGCACCTCAGCGAGAGCTTTCTGCAAGTCATCAGAGCCTTTGATATCCTCTGTTCTCCCAGATGACACCTAAAACCAAAAGAGTTTGCACATGAGGATGGCCCTTGGGCTCCGCACACTGCCCCCAAGGGTCTTGCCCCCTCCTCCTCTCCAATTCCAAATCTGCAGTGGTGCCCAGACTAACTGCTTTCATAATGCTGTTGGGCCCAACGTCATGCTATGAGGAAACTAAGTATGTTAGCGTGAGCATGCCTGTGATCCAGAGGAGAACCAAGAGGTCAAGCAGTGGGGCAGGGAGCACGACGCCCCGCTGAGGTTCCAGCGCTGACTCGGCCACTCACACAGGGAGCCTCCTCTCTCTAAGCTCTAGTCTCCTCATCTCTCAAAAATCCTGCTAATAATACACATCCCACTAATCTTCACAGGCCTCTTGTGTCCCATAAGCTAAATGCTATTGAAATGGGAGTTACCACTACTACCAGCGAGAGACTGAACCTCCACCAATGTAGATGGGCATGCAGCCCACAGCTGACCATCTTAGTGAGGGTGGCCTGGGGCACTGAGAGGTTCCACGATTGGCCCAGGGCCACACAGCTGGTTTGTCAGAGGTAGGCCTTCAACACAGGTCTTTCTGGCTCTGACGCTGCTTCTCACTATTATTATTGTTGTTGTTGTCCTTATCACTATTTACACATAAAATTGAAGAGGAAGGTATAAACTGACTATATATATTCAGCAAGTTCTACATCCTAGAATGTAGCTACGATGTAAGATGAATAACAGGGCGGACACTCAGAAGTTCACAGGGGCTAAAGTGCAAGTACGGAGCCAGTAATTGGCCAGCCATGGCCTATTCATATCTACCCACAAAGGCACAAAGAATGACTAACAATAAAGATGAACGAGAGATTCTAAGAGGCAAGAAGGCAAATTTGAGCTCAGAGGTAACACTGAGACATGGTAGGATGAGACTCGCATGGCTGAAATGTGGCACAGGATGGGCACCCCACTTTATTCAAAAGAAACAGGTTCAATTAAAGGGTAAAGATGCTTTACTCACATAAGAAAGTCCAAGTACCAGAACGGGGAAAGCATGACAAAAAACCAGAGTGACGAAAGAAAGAGAGGTGATTTTTTTCTTTGGTTATTGACATATACTAGAGACTACTTGGACAGCAAGAGGACATGGATGAGAGATTTGGGAAACAGATTACAAGCCTGGCACAGAGGGAGGACAGAGTAGTGATGTGGGCAGAGGTGAGGAAGAAAGGTGGCTTCAACTACCCAGACAACTGTTGGAGCTCTTTCTGCCCAAAGCAGGGAAGCTAATGCTTCTCGCCTTGCTTTAACAATAATTTCACCCTTCAAAAGGTAGAGGAACAAAAAGAGGGAAATCCATTTTGGATGCAATTCTCAACAACAGGGAGAAAGTGGTTGCCAAGGTAGAAACGAAGGGGACCTTGGGAAGACACGACTGTTATCTTTTGGAGTTTGTAATGTACAATGGAAGATCCAAAAACAGTTTGACATGTACCTAAAGTCTGGGGAGAACAGATTTCAAAGGCTTAGAGGAAGGCCAGGTAGGATCACACCTAGTAAAAGGCTTCAAGAGAAGTCAGCCCAGGAAGGATGGGAGATGCTCAAGAAAAAATTCTGAAGACACAAGGGGAAACCATTCCAAAGAGAAGGAAAAAGGGGAACTGTCCAAAGAGATCAAAGTAGATTCATAAGAAACTCACTAAGCAACACAGAAAACTGGAACCAAGAGCAGGTAACAGAGGATCACAAAAGCACTGTATGGGCCTATAACAGTGTCAGGAGGGCTAAGGCTCAGAATGAGTGGAAACAAGCAGGGAATGCTAAGGACAGCAAAAGGGATTTTCTTTGGAACTCTACTGGGCAAAGGACAAGGATGAAAGAAAGAGTAGAATCCTTCCTTTGGACTGATGGGGTGTTAACTCATTAACGAGGGAAGACAACGCTGCATAATTCTGATTTTGCTTACATTTTCTCTGCCAAGGAAATTGGTCTGTGGACTGCAAAGGACAGAACAAAAGTGACTAAAGAGGAGTTGATGGTGAAGATCAAGCATGGAGACTATGAGAGCACCTAGCCACCCCGATGAGTTCAAGTCACCTGACGAAGATGAACTACATCCTCAGAACCAAAAGAATTGGCAGGCATGATTGCTAAGCCCCATCAGTGACCTTTGACAGATTATGGAGAACATGACTGGAGAAGGGCATTCCTGATGACCCAAGTGTCACAAAATGGAAGAAAATGAAGATTAGAAACTACGGGCCAGTGAGCTTAACATAGATTCCCGGCAAAATCCCGCCAGGTCTTATTAAAGGGATGGTTAGTAAACACCTGAGAAGGAGGCAGTGATCACCACGAGCCAGCCTGGCTTCATCCAGCCCAGGCCAATGTGGGGAGGGTCTGACTTCTCTTCTAACAAGGTCACTACTAAGTGAGAAAGCACCACAGGGACAGCCTTAGCACATTATTTGCTACAATAGCTCAAGATCTTCTTGTGCAAGAGTGGTGTGATGTGAGCCAGATGAAAAGATAATTAGATAGCATCAGAACTGGCAATTGGTCTGGGGAATAGCAAACCAAAAGAAGCACCATGAATGGGAATGGTTACATGTCCAATTGGAAGGAGGTCTCCAGTAGCAGGCCCCAGGGAACTTGCGCTCAGCCCTGGCTGTTTAACCTTTCATGAATGATTTAGATAAAAGGCTAGATGGCATGCTTGTCAAACGTGCTGGCAACACCAAACTGGGAGGGTGTGCCAACACACTGGACAATAGCCCAAAAGGTCTTGGCTGGCTGGCACACTGCAGTGAAGGCACTAAGATGAATTCAAAACAGCTAAGTGTAGTTTTATACTTGGGTTCCAAACAAATCTACCTCACAAATACTAGAAAGTGGGGGAGGCCTGGCTAAATTGCCAGAAGTCCAAGTGAAAAAGATCTCAGGGTTGTAGTGGACTGCAAACTCCCTGTGGGTCAGAAGTGTCCATGTGGCAGCCTCCAGGAAGGGGTTCTACCCTGAGCAAACCAGAGGCCACTGTTTATATGGAGAGTAGAAAGCAAGATGGTAAAGGCCCTTGTGCTCATGCCCTGAGAACTGAAAGACCTAAGGATGTTTGACCTAAACTATGTAAGACTTGGAGTGGGGGGAAGGAATTTGAGGTCTTCTGTAATACACACACACACACACACACACACACACACACACACACACACACAACATATACATGGGTGTATATGCATATATATTATACATACATGTTTATGTATATATGTGCATGTGCCCATACATATGCACGCATGCATATATCTGCTCCTATGATAGTTGTCTTCAAGAATTTGAAAGGCTAAGTGGAAAAGGGATGAAACTTGTTTTACTTGGCCCCAGAAGACAGAACTAGAAGCAATAGGTGTGAGGTCCAAAGGGGGAAACTGAGGCTTGGGGTAACGGAAAACTTCCTACTAGAGCTGTCCAGAATGGAATGGGCTCCCTCTCTTTGAAGGACAAAAGTAAAAGAACACTTGGTTGGGCATGTTGTTTCCAAAGAGAAGTCTTTTTGTGTTATCAGCTGTACAAAGTAGCTTCCAACTGTGAAATTCAGAGATTCTGCCCCTTTGGCCTGTGATCAGAGGGAGATATTCAGTCAGAGACACACCCTCACTAACCCACACTCTGTCACTCACATTCCCCTCACCCAGGGTCCATTCCTTGGGCTTCTATCCTCTTTTCTATTATCAGAAACCTGAGATTCAGCTGAGCAATGGGAGCACAATATATTGTACGTTGATGATGGTTTGATTTTAAGCCAAGAGACTTTAAAGCTGTGTCAGAGATTAGCTCCTACCTTCTTTTTTTTCTGGTATAAAGTATTTTTTTTAATTAAGCCATATGCTTTTGAGTTTAAAATTTTTCTCCCCCTTCCTCTCCAAGATGGTGCACAATCTGACATAGGAAATACACACACACACACACACACACATATAAATACATATTCTTATTAAACATATTTTCAGATTAGTAACGTTGTAAATAAAAATTAGAACCAATAGGAGGAACCACCCAAAAGAGGAAACAAAACTCAACAGAAGAGAAAAAAAATAGGAAACAGTATGCTTTGATCTGCATTCAAACTCCATAGTTCTTTCTTTGGATGTGGATAGCATTTTCCATCATGAGGCCTTTGGAGATGTCTCAGACCCTTGTATTGCTGGGAAGGGTTAAGTCTATCAACATTAGTCATCTCACAACATGGCTGCTATTGTGTACAACATTCTCTTGCTTCTGCTCACTTCACTCAGCATCAGACCATACAAGTCTTTGCAGGTTTTTCTGAAGTCAGCCTGTTCATCATTTCTTATAGAACAATAGTATTCCATTACATTCATATACCACAACTTGCTCCTCCTACCTTCTTCTACACAAAGCCAGTGCCCGCCTGCCTTCCACCCTCCTGCCCTGTACTTAGTTTTAATTTCTTCTCTTTTATGTTTATTCCATGTAGACTTAGAGATAGATGTGCATGCTGTCTCCCCTGAAGAATGTCAGCTCCTTAGGAAATGTTTCTCTAGTGCTTAACACAGTGTGGATCTAGTCCTGGCCTCTCATTTTACAGACAAGGAAACTGAGACCCCCAACAAAGTGACTTCCCCAACTTCAAACAGTTAAGTGACTGACACATGTGTACCCAGAGCCCAAGCCTTCTGACTTCAGTGCCCACTCAGCCCACACCATGAAGCTCCCCCCCAGCCAGGCGTCTCTGTTTTCCCTCTGCCTTGTGAACATCTCCTGGAGGCTGAATACTAATTCAAACTGCAGTTCACGTTTACTAAGCACTTCAGTGTTCACAAAGCAGGTCATAAAAGCAAAATTATCCTGCAGGTACCAAGGGGGCAGTGCCCTGGCCACAGTGGCACCAGGTGGGTCACAGCCCCTTTGCCTTTATGAGAACAACAAGGCTGACGGCGGGAGGCGGCCTGCACGGCAGGCAGAGCCGCCATCTGCATTAGCCCCGCTGATTTCAAAGGGCCTTAAACTGGATTCCTTCCCTCAGACCCCCATGGCCCTATTCCTTACCGACAGCAGTAATAACCCAGGTAAAAAGTGAACTGTATAAAACAACATGGTGCACTTACCGCCTCTTTGTGTACCCTCATTTATGCATTACACTGAGTCATTAACAAAAACAAACGTGGGCTGCAGCAGTTAAGCAACTGCAGCCATAGCAAAAAGTTGCGTTTCCTTGTCTCATTCCCTGGGCCCCCGTATCCCAGGGCCATCCTACAGGCTGGACGGGCCCCACATTTGCAGAGTCGACAACTTGGTGAGGGAGTAAGATGGCGGTGTCAACAAGTTGAGGAGCAACAGGAAGGCTGGGGTACATACAGGCATGGACTGTGGGGCCTTCGGGCCAGCGTTGCCACATCACCAGGGCCAGTCCCAGCCCACCAAGTGCCCTGGGGAAGGGCACTTCTCCAGGACGGAGGGGATTCCTGGGAAGTCAATACCTCCTCTACAAGATGCAGCTGCCTGAAGACTGTGAGAAGGGAAGTGCCTGGCCCAGGCTCCCAAAGCCAGTCTCTCTCAGAGGCAGGACTTGAACCTAGGTCTTCAGAAGACTGGGTGTGGATGCAGACTTGGCCACTAACTCGCTTAATAAGCAAGTGATTTCATCTGTGAGAGCCTGTCACCTCATGGGTCAAATGGGGGTAAGAATGCATCTTGATACTATTTCCTGTCCACAGAGGCATTGTGGGAATCAAGCAGGATCAGAGGGTCCTTCCATAGCTGGAAGGAACCCTGGAGATGACATAATCTAATGCCCTCATTTCATATAGGAGTTAGAAAGGAACAAAGGCAGGATTTGAACCCAGAGCCTTGAACACCAAAGCCAGTGCTCACTCTACTATATGATACTGTGCTATTGGGACTAAAACATGCTACACAAGGGTCAACTAGCATCATTTGAGTCATGGAAAAACATCTGCGTGCATCCTTTCAAAGGAAGAATACCTTATCCAAACTTTGTCTCTATCTCTCCACTCCAGTTCTCTGCCATGTAGCAGGGGGGCAGGACAAGGCCATGTATGATCAGTGCCAAATGAAGATGTTCTGATGGGTGAGGTAATAGGAGAAGTACAGGATAGAATCCCCACTGACTTCCTCTTGCAATGTGCTGACCCGCAAAATGATTGTTACGTTGGGGAACCCTGCAATTCCTTTGAGGAGAAGCGCACATCTGGGCCCAAAGCTGTCCACCCATTATGGTCCCATTGCTGAGAACCACAAGAGGTCTCAGAGGGAACAGACGCTGGCTATACAGGCCATGTAGACCAACGTTTTGCCTGAACCCTGGTTAATAGTTCACCCTGTCTTCCTCCACCTTCCTTCCAACTGACATAACAGAGCACAGCATCCCCAAACCTCCTCATAACCACAAATGCCATTTGGGTTGGCTTTTCCAGAGTAGGCCATGAGCTAACCTAACTGAGGCAATGTTCCAAAGTGGCCTGGCCTTGTTGGGATACATATTCCAGGCCAGTTGGGGACCCTGGCATCCATGTGCACTATTGACAACATCAATAGATGTCTCAAACCCGCACCCTGTCTACAAAAGCGGAAAAGTCAGGCTGGCAATTCTGTAGCCTGCCCTGGCTTGACAGGAAGTTCTGGGTCTGGAGAGACAGGGCACAGACTCAACCCAGCAGCTGCTGCTAAACCACACATGGGACTCATTGGGTAAACAATCAAAACTCAGTGTCTCCTCTGGCCACTTCCTGGGAGTGTTAGGGGCCTGAGGGCCAGTGATCAGAAATAGGAGGGGGCTGCCAGGAGAGGCCTGGAATTGATGAAGGAGTCTCCTGGCTGATGGAGATCTCCAAGTGGCAGCAGCACCCTGGGCCCCATGGATCACTAAGCCATACGGCCACCGTGAAAATGTCCAGGAGGTCCCTCTCAAGCCAAGGCTGGCACCAGGTGACGTACCTTACGCTTGATGTTTTCCAGAAGGTTTGCCTCCCCTTGTTGGAAAAACATATGCTGGAACTCAATCATTGTATTCTTCTCTGGGACAATCATCCCACTTTCCACTGCAACCACCTTTCGAAAGCCATCTGGCAAAGAAAGAGCAAAGGTCACTGAGCCGGTGCTGAGCACAAGGTGGAAAATCACCCAAATAACTAAGCTACAATTGCCAAACATTTTTACATCCCTGCATGCCATAATGGGCTCTAATAACCAGGCTGCCTTTTAAATATAGGGATTCGAAGTTCAAAAGCCTGGCTTTTGGCATGGTGTTTTTTTCATGGCACATAATGACCAATTTTAGGATAACAGGCCACAGAGAGAGCAGAGACAATTGAACTCCATAGATGGTCCTCAAAGCTCCTTTAGTCAACAGCGTCAACTTCAGCTGACTCCCACCAACTCTTTCTCCAGTGTTGCCTGGGAAGAAAATGCAACAGCTTGGATTGTGTTTCTTTTGTGTTTCTTGCCCTGCCCTTGGAAACGACTCAAAAAGAGGCAGAAGAAGGAAGGACAAACTTCGGCAAGCAATGGCACCTGGATCATGACAGGCAGCCTGGGCCCAGAGAAGCTGACTAGGGCCAGGGGTTGGGGGGAGGTTTGGGGATGATGGCAACTGCCTTGGGGATGGGAGTCTTGGAGGGCCAGGGGGCCTGGGAGCCAGAGCGAGTGAGCGCTTGGTCTTTCTGTCTGGTTTCCTCTGAGCCACAGACTCTTAACTTTCTCTTTGGTCCCTTGGTCAGGCTACTGAAATCTCTAGAGAGAGCCTTTCTCAGAAGAAGGTTCTGAAATAAATTCTTAACTCATTATTGAAGGAAATACTAACTTTCAGGTAGAAGTTATTGAATAGAAGATGTCTTTTCCTTCCTGTTCAAGTTCATGAAGCCCTGGAAATCCATCCCCAGACAGTCCATGTACCTCCAGTTAAATCACCCCTGCTCTAAGCTCAGACATGAGATCTGACCCTTGGAGTTCACACGCCAAGTCCAGAGGCCAGACAGATCAAAGGAGGAAAGACAAAGGAATCCAGGTGACAAGGCCTAGGACAATTACTTGATATATCTATGCCAACACTGACTGGTTTCCACAACTTTACCTACATGTGTGCACCTACCTTCTTTCCCTTGGGAAAACGACTTTCTAAAACAGCTCAATGGGATATGACACCATTTTTAGCCATAGAAAGCAGTGCCTTAAATATTCCAGTGAAGATCTGCAGTGTGTTCCTATACTAATTATTCCCAGAATCTTCATTTCCTAAGGCCACCAAGAGCCTAATGCCAGGCCCCAAGAAAGCCCTAGGGGTTTATATAGACTTGGCCTGTACACTCAAGTGTTCTGTTTTTGTTTGTATCTCATCCCCATCTCCTTGACTGTAAGCCCCAGGAGGACAAGAGAGGCCTGGTGGCTAGGGCTCCTCCAAGCTGGCAGCCACCTCAGCATAGATGCGAAGTCTCAAATGGGTTTTTCTCTTCTTGTGGCTTGCAGGAGGTAATATTCTCGTCACAATTAGCTAGGAAGATGGAGACACAGTCCAACCTGAGGAGACTTGAGCAGGAAATAGCCACAGATGCCCACCCACTTGTCTTGGGGCTTACTCAGGACAGGAAAGGAAAACCATCCAGGGGCTCAAACTGGGCCCAACTCGCTCCTCCTCTTTAACCCCAACCAAAATGCCCTGGAGCTACGGACGCTTCAGTGTCCCTGTCTCTCTGACTAGGGGGCAGCTCTACTCTTCTCCAGGACACTGCCAGAGACAGGCCTGACAAAAGTCTCTCCGCACAGCCCTGGGCCCCGGAAGGCAATTCAGGTCAAGCCCAAGCTCTGGCAAGGCTTGGCCCACTTGGGCCGGAGGGACTGCCAAGGACAGCCCTGGGCTGGTCAGGTCACTTCACTCCTCAAGTCCAGAGCAACAAACCAAGTTTAAGGCCTGTGTCTGAACAGCACTTAGAACACCAAGATGGAGACAGAACAACCATCTTTGACCTCAAAGAGCTTACAAAGCTCTCTAAAAACCCTAGATTTGTTTAAGGCTCAGGTGCTGAATGTTTGCTCTCTCCTCAAATTCCTGTGGAGCAGGTAACCCTATTTACTGCATGCTCAATCACCCCAGTCAGCCAATGAACAAGGGGCCTCCTCTGTGCCAGGCATTGGGGATCCAAAAGCAAAGTCTTTCTCCTTGAGCAACTTACACTCTACTATAGAAATGAGAGACAAAAACTTCTGAAATGAAGTGGCACTGGGGTGAACCAAAGACTCACCCAAATCAGGATGAGGTATATGATGGGAGAACACGGGAGGGCCTTCTCTAGACAAATCACCTCAAAAGACAGGATTCAGCAGAGGCTCAGGACAGTGCGGGTGCTCGCCCAGGGCCTCTGAGGCCCAGGAGGAGTGCTCCTGGGATGATGATTCTGTGTTCTCAAGCGCCGGACTAGCAGAACCCAACAGTGTGCCTAGCCCTCTAAGCCAGAGAGACTTGATGACCGGCCTGGCTATGAGACTCGTCCAAAGAACAGGCTGGCTGAGTGAGCCAAGCCAAGTCTCATACCCCACGTGCTGGCCATCCCCCAGCTCCTAACCCACTCAATCTCTGAAAGCCTAGCCATGTGGGTCATGGGCAAAGGAAGGGCATGGCCTTCTGGTCTCCAAAGCAGGCCATGGCAGAAGGGTCTTATAAGCTGGGAAACAAAACTTGCCATTGGCCAGCAGCCTGACTCCTGCTTGCGGGCAGAGGCTGGACATTAGTAGTGACTAGCAGGGCCACCCTCAGGCACTGGGGGAGAACTCCCAAACAAACTCACTCGAAAAGGCAAAAAGTTCCCTTTCCAGAACGAGCTTTGAAAGCATTACTTCCCCCTCATGTGGTCAGATGTCTAACTTGCCATTTTAATTCCTTCTGGCAGCCTACTCTGCCTGGCTTTTGTTCTCTCAAAAGCAGAAGCTCTCTTAAGGAGAACACAAAGATATCAGCAAGAGCTGAGAGCCAACTGCGGCCTCGGACCCAGAGCAGGCAGTCTTTACGACAGATTAACTTCTTCTCCTGCCAGCATTTGGGGAGGCTCACTGTGTTACATGGGCCATGGCCAGGCTCTCTTCACGGGATTCCTAGCCTGGCCTACAGGACCTGCCGCTGAAGAGGAAGGTGCACCTCCTTCATCCCCTTGTGCAGCATGAGAGGCCCTTCACACAGGCCCTATATCCAAACCCCATCCCTCCTGTTCCCCTTGTCCCTCGATTCCTCTGAAACCTTAGAAGCAAAGCCTCAGAATAGTTTGAAAGCCAAGCCTGAGTTTCTGAGAAGGAAGAAATCCACCCACGCAGAGGACCAGAGGGACCCAATGTGCGTCAGGATGCTGGCCACAGCCTGTGTGCTTCTTTCTTTTCAGGCACCTGCTCACATGTCAGACATTGGAAAAGACTGGAAACTGGTTTCCTGAAACAACCCAGCCAAGAGAGAGGAGATTCTTGGCTCTGGGCGTGACTCTCCATGTCTGCAATGACCAGGAGCTAACCTGGACAGAATGTCCAAAGCCTACCTAAGACCTAGCTCCCATGGGAGTACAGAGGACAAAATTCTCTGCCTTGAGGGAACCCCAGAGTCTGGCATGTCATGGCTGACACGAGCCAAGGCCAAGACAGAATACTGCTTTTTCTTCCCTAAGTTGGAAGGGGCAGGAAGGATGTGAAGTCATTTCCCATCCTCCTCAAACACTACCTTAAGAGCCTGGCACCAGCCTAGAGAAAGGCAGTGTGGTGCAATGGCTAGAATGCCACTCTCAAGAGTTAGGAAGACCTAGCTTCTGTCTCATCCTGGCTCTGGGACACCCCCTTAGGGTGCCCAGGCAACTCTCTAAGACAATGAGTTGCAGAGAAGGCATAACACTGGTAGAAGGAGCTTCCTCATTGGGAGTTTTCCAGCCTCTCCTTGAAGTGGGAAACTCACCAACAAGTAGATATTCACTCTCCCTCCACTTAAATACTTCCAGTTACAGAAACGGTCACCATCCCTTTGGCTAAAGACTCAATAGACTGAAACGGGTCCCAATCGTCTGAGGTCTGCCCCCTGAGGCACAATCAGGCTCTCTGGTGCAGATGGGTATATTTACTCCTGCTCAGAGAGACAAGCCTGGCTTTCCTATTCTGGAGCAAAGCAAGACACACACACACAACACACACACACACACACACACACACATAGAGTATGTACTCCTTGAATTAATTCACTGGCTCTTTGTTCTCCCAACAGCAATGTGTTTAGACCCAATACAGGGAAAGAGGGCTGGGGCCTGGATGAATAGTTTTTATTCCTCCAAGAACTAGAATCTTGGGCCTTGGCTCTGAAAGGTCCAAAAATTTTACTAAGACAAGGTTGGAGCTTAGAACAGGAAAGCCCCAGGAAGAGAGAAACTTCTCATCTTCGAATGGCGATGTAATGATGGCTGCAAGCTAGAATCAAATGTGGAGTGAGGGTTAAGGGCATAAGCGTACACTGATGAGCCTGGTCCAGAGGATGAAGCCCTGTACTTACACACATTGAGCTGGCGGACAAAGCTGGAGAGATTGTTATGTTTGAAGTATTTGGGAAGCAGCTCTTTGGAAAACTTCGGTGCATCCAAGATGCAGAAGCTCTGGCCATTCTAGAAAGAAAAAAAGAACGAAAGGTCACACACTGAAGACAAACGTACACGATAAAGAAAGGAGTGTCCAGAGGATGGATGAGCACATAATACCCAGTGCCAGGGACCCATGTAAACCTATGGCCAAAAGTCCCCATGGCCCAAGGCCCTGTGATCCCCTTCAGAGGGGTACCGGCAACTTAGTCACATAACTCTGTCCTCGTGTATACACAATGAACTCTCTAAATCCGTACTTAGAGTGGCAGGGGGTGGGGTGGGGGGGTGGAGAAACATCACAAGGGTAAAATATTAATAAATGTAATTGTATAAACATTTTAAAGTAATTACTAGATGCAAGACACTATACACCAGTGATTAAAAAAAAAAATCTCTGCCCACAAGAAGCTTACACTCTATTCCAAATACAGAATGTAAAAAGACACACATAGCTGATACAAGATTGCATACTTCTCTTCAGTGAAGAGAAGAGGGAACTATTAACCAGGGACTCTAAGATGGGCATCCTGTAGGAGGTAGCATCAAAGCTGGGCCTTGAAGGAAGCTGGGGATTCTCAGAAGTGGAAATGTTGGAGGCACTTGCCAGCGTAGTAAGAACAGGTCATGCCAAACTAACCACGTTTCCTTTTCTGACAGGGTCACTAAGCCAGTAGATCCAGGGAATGCTAGAGATTGAGTCTATTACGAGTTTAGCAAAGTATGTGACAAAACTACCTCATGCTCTTCTTGGAGGAAAGATGGAGAGATGCGGCCCAGAAGATGTCAGTACAACTAGGTGGTTTTAGAACTGGTTGAATGGATGGACCCCAAGAGTTGTCATTCATTTGCATCAACCCAGAAGGGAGCCTTTCAAAAATCACTTATTCTTATCGGTGACTTGGATAAAGGTCAATTGGCTGATCTGCAGACAACATCTAGCTGAGAGGGAGGGTTAACACACATTGGATGATAGAGTCAGGCTCCAAAAAGGTCTTGAAAGGCTGGAGCACTGAGCTCAATATATTAAGTTAAGCCCAAGATATGAATGAACTTCACATACCCAACAGGAGAGAGCCGTGCTTAGAAAATAGTTTGTCAGGGCAGCTAGGTGGCGTTGCAGTGGATAGAGCACCGGCCCTGAAGTCAGGACGACCTGAGTTCAAATCTGACCTCAGACTAAACACTTGACACTTACTAGCTGTGTGACCCTGGGCAAGTCACTTAACCCCAATTGCCTAAAAACAAGCAAACAAAAACCAAAAACAAACCAAAAAAAAAAAAACCAGAAAAGTTTGTCCGAAAAATACCCAAGAATTTTAGTGAACCATAAGCTCAATGACTCAACAATAGTGTTGGGAAGGGGGAAGAAAGTCAAGAATGATTCCAAGGTTGTGGACCCAGGACACTAAAAGGATGGTGAGGTGCTCCCCTAAACTGAAAGGAGAAAGGTTGGAGGAAGTGTAGGTCTAGGAAGGACATGTGGAGTTTGACAAGCTGATAACCATAACTATTAATTCTATGGCCCATGGTCACTAGAAAGTATTTTAGTCATTATCTCACGCAAACCTCCCAATGGCATTGGAAGGCAGGTACAGCAAGCACCATCAGCTCCGTTTCATAGATTATAATCACAACCATGAAGTCCTCTGCTGTCTCTTCATCTCAGCATGAAAATGGCCCTAAGTTCTTGAAGTCCGTAATAGTGGAGCACAAGTTCTGCCTGCCCTTACCAAGCTGGAAGGGCCTGAAGGATGGGCCTATGGAGGGGCTGGATATCTGCCAGAAGACAGCCAACCAATCCTCAGCACGAGTAGCCTCATCACCAAACTGACCACAGGGTAATGGCATTTTTGACCACAGTCATTCTTGAAGGCTGTTTACTAAATCATTTAAGGGTTGGGTTAAGAAGGGGTGCCCCAGCACAATCACTGAGCTCAGGAGTGAACAAGTGACGAGTCTACGTTTACAAGCCTGCTTTCCTTTCAAAGACCCCAACAGATCAGTATTCACCTTCCTCTAGACAAGGAAATTGACCTACCAAAACTGACTAGGAACAGGCAGTTTCCATTTGAACCCCTGTCTTTAGATTCTAAGTCCAAATTGGCTAAAAACCTAAAAATCTTTGCTTCCTTCCCCATTGGGAAAAAGGACTATCCCCTTCCAAAAAAGAGACAAATTCACTTGATTCAGAATTTAAATCTTTAACTTTATGAATTTTAAGTGGCCTAATGAGAAAACGAGAAATCATAAGTACTCCAATTTCCTTATTTTCCAGATTTTGAAAAAGGGAAAAATGCAAAATTCAAAATTCTCAAAACTGAGCCATTTGGCAGCTTGTTCCAGGCCACAAGCTAAGTCAGTTACAGAGTTAAGACTAGAACACAAGTCTCCCAACTTCCAGAGTAAAATGTTCTTTCCAACAAACCACACACTAACTCCATTTCAGGTGGTAACACTGAGTCCAATTTTTAAGGTCTCTTACCTCCTCCTCCCTTAACTCCTCAGTAGCTGACTACAAAATCACTGTATATCAATACTAGCAAGGACCTCAGTGATTATCTAATCTTATACCCTCATTTTATAGTTGGGGAAACTGAGACCCAGAAAGAAATAACTTGCCTGAAGTGAAATAGCCAGTCAGTGGTAGAGTTGGGCAAGCCTAATTTAGTTCTGAAGAAATGAACTTAGATCTGGACATTCCCCCCTTTCACATCTTCCACCCCTACCCCCAGCAAAATCCAAACTGGCTCCTAGAGAGCCAAGGAGTCACCCTGAATAGCTGGGTCCAGGCTACGTTGCCTTTGTCTGGTAATATACTTAAGGAGTCTGAAATCCCTGGGTGGTCAATGAACTGGGGGCTCCAGGTGGGTGTTCCGGGTGGGGGGGTGGCTGGATTAGGAATTAGCCAAGTCTGGGCTTTCTTTTACCTCCTGCTGGTAAAATCATTCCTAGCATTCACAGCGGCTCACATCTGCGTTCCTGAAGTTAACCTGGATTGACTGCCCCGAAGGACAGAAGAACCCCCAGGAAGTGGAAATTCTATCCAGGGCCTTCTGAGCCTCTCCCTTCCTTTGTCTGTTCTTTGAAAGACCTCAAATAGCTGCAGACAGGGACTAGAAAGATAAAAAGGCTAGAGAAACAAGGAGCCTGGATCAGTCCACAAATTGGCTAATTGGTACCTGAACAAGCCAGGGCTTGACTGTGGGCATGGGAGAGTTAAATCAAATCGGGTCATTTCCTTTCCAATTTCCTCAGTTTAATATCTAGCACTAACGCACTAACCTGAGACTGCAGGTGTGTTATTCTTTAAGAAAAAGGTAACAAGAGATAAAAATCCCAACTCAACAGATGAATTAGGAAGTGGGCAACTGACTAGGCAAAAGGATTCACCTCCAGCATGTTTAAATAGCAAGCCCCTCCTTGGGAATTCAAAAATATCATTTGATTTACACACCACATCAAGACAAGAACACCTGTTTATGACTGACTTGGATTTGGAGTATGAATGGGTGATTTCATTGGTGTAGGAAGCACAACCTACTAGTACAGCCTGGCACCTTCTCTACCCCTTCTGGTCTCGGGGGCTGCTTGGGGCACTGAGATATTAGAAGCCACACAGTCAGTATTTGGGAGAAGCTGGACTTGGTTTGCTCCTAATTCCAAGGAGAGCTCCTACCTGCCTCATCACATATCATTTTGGTTATTTTTTCTAAGTTTGCGTTAAGGATAGAAAAGTGGCCTGTTACTTCATTGGTATGGGGAGCTCACATTCATGTCTGCCTCTCAACACTGAGACGTGAAGGGCCTTACCCACAAGCTCACCCAGCCAGGGGGGTGTCAGGGGCAGCACATGAACCCCAGGCCTTCCAGGCTCCCAGGCCAGATTCCTAGCCACTAAAGCAAGCTGCCTTTTTTATGTTAGCAACATGAAAACTGTCAAGGATTTTCATCAATAAATAAGTCTGTGTATTTTAAAATGTGTTTGTGTCATAAAATGCTAATAAATTCTTATTTTTATTTGAATAATATGATTTGAGAAATATATTTACATGGATCATGTTATGAAAAAGAGGTAAGAGCAGTTCAATTCTTTTATTTCTACTAAAATGAAGACCCCTCTCCGCTGTCTGGGTGTGTCTGCTCCTCTATAAAATGGGGGGGGGGCTGGCCGTTCATGCCTAGGGCCCCCATTCTGTCTACCATGAATGCCCAGCTTCAGAGACTGCTTTCTTCCGAGCCCCACCAGATGGCAGTATTCCCCAGGCCGGCCTCCTCCAGCCAGGCCCCATTCTTTTCTACTTAACCTCCTGCTATAAATATCCAAATCTAATCACTCAGATACAGGAACTGCCGAGAGAGAGTACATCACTTCAAGGAAAATCGGTTTGTTTTTCACCAGCCTTCAACTGGGCTCAAAGTCTATCTCAGAAAAAAACAATTTAACCGAGATTTCACCATTGGCCAGGGCTCAACGTTCCCTCACTCAGAATACAGAAGCCAAACAAGACACCTGATTGATATAAGGCAGAATGTCTGACCAATTAATTAGAGCAGCCTAAATGGCTCTTACAGTGGGGACTTGAATTCCCCATTCCTGGAAGGGCCTTTGGAGGATGCTAAGGAGGGCAGACTTTGGTGGAGGCCATTCTGGTAGGGGGTGCCTGCAACAGACCATTTAACCTTCCAATTTTACCCTCTGGATCAATCAGAAGGAGAAGAAACAGATTGGAGGAAAAAGCAAATGTCCAGCAGCTTCAACATGAACAGAATTCCCAACATCACAGGGTTAAAGGAGACTGCTGAACCCAGGATGGGAGCGTGGAATAGGGCCCCCAAAGCTCAGCTGATCCTAGCTCACCAAAGCTGGAAAGGACCAGCGAGCCCAGCCCCTCACTTTATGGATGCCCACAGACATGGTACACAAGGAGTTAATGGCCAGACCAGGGTTCAAAAGCAGTTCTCCTTGCTCCTATTCCAGGGACACCAAATCACAGAATTTCAGAAGTGGAAGGAACTGTAATGACTAGTCCAACACACACAGGTGAGTTATAAGCTCCCTGGGCCTCACTTTCTTCATCTTTAAAATAAAGGGATTAGACTAGGAAACCTCTGAGGTCCCTTCTAGCTCAAAGGTCAGTGGTCTACTATGAGATGACTCACTGAGGTGCTCTCCTTCCATGTCCCTGCACTTGCCATTGCAGCCCACCCCTTATCCATCATGTGGCCCTGGCTCCACTGCTGGGGCTCTTCTCCCCTCCAGGGAGCCGCAGAAGAGCAGGCACAGCTGCTGTGGCTGCCAGTGGGCTTAGCGATCAAGTGGTCTGTAGCCCTGTTCCCAAGAACCCCACCCCACAGGACAACACAGATGCCAATGACGAAAGCCAGGGGCTACCCAGACAGCCTGCTATTTGCCTTGCTGTTGGTACCTGGGATCTAGCCCCCAGGAACCATCCTCTACCCTCATCTCCAATTAGGGGAAGATGGAAATTTACAAGTAGAATTTTCTAATTTCATAGATTTAGAACTAAAAGGGACTTAAGAGATACTGGGAGACAACGCACTCATTTTACAGATGAGGAAACTGAGACACATAGAGGTTAAGTGACTTCCCCAAGATGCCAAAGCTATTAAACATCTGAAGCAGGATTTGAACCCAAGTCTTTCTGACTCCAAGCCCAACATTCTATCCACTACACTATACTGCTTTTCAACAGAAATCTTTGCATAATCAGTGAGTATTCTGATGTAGTCTTTTTTAAAACTATGATAGCAATAAAAACCAATTACCAAAATAACTAAACTTAAAACCAGACCTTTAGGCTGCTATATTAACAAGCCTTAAACTAAACAATTTTAAAATAATCAGGCATATTCAATCATGCTGCTCTCATTCCAAAATTCTCATTTTAACTGAAAATGGAAAGGTTTTCTATACCATTAGTAAATAAGTTTTTATAGTCATCTTTATCATATCTTTAACTTCAATTATTTTGATCTTAGTAATTTATGTGTATACATACACACACACACACATATATATATATATATGTATATGTATATGTACATGTAAACATAGACATATTGGTGAGTGCCTGCTCCAACATTTTTTCCTAACGGTGTGAATCATCACAATAGTTTGGGGCTGGCTGCTTTAGGTCTGTAATCCTACATCCCTCAAGGCCTGTGTCAATAACCACAGTTCCTTCCATCTATCTGCCTACAATACAGACCCCAAGGCCTTTAACCATCCCAGCTTCCCTCAACCAAAGCTCTCCATTGATGACCTTCCTCAACCGCACTGCCGCCTAGAACAGAAAGGAAAAAGCCCAAGGCATGGGTTTAAATGTCACCTCGGAAACTCAGTGCATCACCCTGGGCAAATATATCAGCGTCCTCATCTCTAAAATGAGGGGTTCATTAGACAACTCTGAGACCCTTCGTAGAATAAGTACACAAATGTGCCACTGATAATGCCAATTGGTGGTTTTCTAACAAGTCAGTGGTTTTTAATTGAATTTGTTACCACTGCTCTCCACAGCTCTAGGTAGAAGTCAATCAAGGCACAGCATAGAGTGAGCCTCATTTCCACAGCTTTTCTTAACATAGCCCAAGATGGCATTGACAGTTTTTTGGCTACCTCATCATTCCATTTACTACAATTGAACATGTCTACCCAAAGCCCCCAGATTTCTTTTTTTTCTTTCTTTTTTTTTTAAGGCAATTGGGGTTAAGTGACTTGCCCAGGGTCACACAGCTAGTAAGTGTCAAGTGTTTGGTCTGAGGCTGGATTTGAACTCAGGTCCTCCTGACTTCAGGGCCAGTGCTCTATCCACTGCGCCACCTAGCTGCCCCCGGCTTTCTTTTTTCTAAAGCTGCTGGCCATGACTTCCCCAAGCTGTATTTGTGAAGTTGGTCTTTTGAATCCAGGTATAAAACTTTCCATTTGTCTCCATTAAATTTCTTTTTTCCACCTTTGTTTTAGATTCAACCTAATATCCCTCCCACCATTGTATCATCTGCAAATGTGGTAATTGAGGGCATATGCAGCTTCATCCAAGTCACCAATAAATATGGTAACACAGCACATGGCAGAGCTCCCCTGCCCATCTCACTACAAGATACCCACTCCAAACAAGAACCAGAGCAGAAAGATCAATCTTTTTGCAGTTCTGATAGAATTAAAAAGAAGCAGCATAGATGGTCCTAAGGCAATTGGGACAGGGGCACTGGAGAAAGGACTACCAAATGAATAAAGGGAGGAAGTCTTTTATTGCACACTGTTCCAGGGTCAGCCTGAAGCCCCAGCTGCCCTCGAGGAGCTTACTGTCCAGTTGGAGACTCCAGATTTAGACACTAAAAACAAGAAGTTAGCAATAAAGCACAAAGATGAACCAATCCAGTGCTCTAAGAATAAGATTTTATTTGTGGCTTACTTTTTTTTACTCAATTTTATTTTTGCAATGAGCAAAATCTACCTTCTCTCCTTCCCATCTCATCCCCAATTGAAAAGGAAAAAAACCCTCCTATTACAAACGTGCATAGTAAAGCAAAACTAATTTCCTCATTGGCCATGTCAAAAAGTATCTATCTCCCTCTGCACTCTGAGTCCTTTGCCTCTCTATCAGGGATGGACGTTTCATCATTAGGCCTCCAGAATGGTGGCTCGTCATTACATTGATCAGAGTTCCTAAATCTTCCCAACTTGTTTGTCTTTACAGACCAGATCACCACTCCCACCCGTACCCCCGGCCCCTTCTAGGGCCCACTCAGTCTCTGTCTCACAATGTCAACCTTGACTGGAAAAATGATTCACTGTGATTTTTTTGAATTTCCTGGCCAGAATTCAGTCTGGTGTGTTTTTTGTTGGGGGGTAGGGGTGGGAGGCGGACACAAAAGGCCGTGTACTTCTTCTTGCTCCCCTGCCTTGTGGCTCACTTTAAAAGTGTCCTCCACACAATGACCCTAGGAGGTGGTGCAAGTGTGATTATCCCATTTTACAGATGAAGCAACAAACTCAAGAGAGGTCAATGCTGAAACTTGAAGACAAGCCTTCTAATTCCTCAGCGGCAGTCAGGAAACGTGGATGATCTGGATGTGACACTGAGCCTGCACGTGAGCCATGAGAGGACCCAGAGCCTTCTGAATAAATGAAATTCACTGGGGCAAACATCTGACAAACTTTCATAAATGTTACGTTACTTTCTCTTTGTGGTAGTATGGACTGTGGGACCCTCTCATTGACCTCACAGCAGGACTGCCTCATAGCAGGCAAAGAAGGCCAGTCTCAGTCTGGTTTTCTCCCTCAGCAGGTGCTAGATCAATCAACCAACTGATCAATGGGGATTTCTGGAGTATTGGCAATGGGATTAGTGCCAGCAAGTAGGTAGGCAGACTAGGGAGCAGGTGTGGCTAATAGAGTAAGACGATCTCATTAAATCAGATGAATCTCTGCTATAAAAAACCAGAACAACTACTGCTTTCTTTAAAGACACTCCACTAGATACTGGGCAGGGTCCTGGCGATATACACTCCATGAGAGGCAAGGAGAGAAGTGGTGAGACCACTGTATTTGGCAGCAGCAGACATGGAGGTTCTTCCACTTCCTATGCGACCTCCACGTACAAATCCCTTCTTCTCTGGGCTTCACGTCTCTCTGCCCTAGAAAGTCATACTACCTCTACCTGGCCAGTTTGAAACAGAATTGTTAGAAGGGAAGGAATATTAACTACTAAAACCCAGCAGGACAAAACAGAAAAAGAAATCCTTCTCAAATGTGTGTGTGTGTGTGTGTGTGTGTGTAAGTATATAAAATATATACATAGGCATATATGCCTATTTATACGTGAGAGGTAAGACACATCTAGGCCTCGTATGAATGAGTGACATGAAAAACACTTCTTACAAAAGAAGAAATGGAAACAACAGAAAACAAATGCTGTGAAGTCATGGCCTTGGGTGGCCGCAAAGAAGAGATAAGAAGGCATCACTCCCCCTTTTTTATAGAAATAGGGGAGTAGGCATAGGGAATATTACATAGGATAGAATTTTTTTTCCAATGAGTCATTTACTTTTGTTGAACTGGTTTCCAGACAAGACGGTTGTCTGAACAGACACCCCCACCCTCAGCTCCCACTTACCTACTCCAATAAAAAACTCAAATTTATACCAAACCAAATAACCATCAGGAAATCCAATGAGAAACTACAAGCTATTTCTACTCCAAAACTGCACAAAAAGTTAGCCATTTAGCCCAAGGGCAACAGGAAAGAGGACCACCACCAACAAAGCTGGCACATAAGAGGGCAACCTAGCAGTGTGACCCCAAACTACCTGGAGACAGGCCGGAGACACCAGGAACTCCCAAGGCACTGTAAGAGACTAATTCCAGGAGGCAGAGGTCAGCACAGGAACCCAGGGGATGGAGGGGCAGAGCAAGCAAGGCCAAACCCCATATCCTAAAACTCAAAAGATGAAGGAGCACAATGCCCCAATTCAAGAACTAAAGTTAGAGAGATGAGGAAAGAAAGACAGCTACTGACCAGTATCCAGAATTATTCTAGATCTGGAAATGCCACAAAATTCATCCTAGATAGAGACAAAGTTTCTGATAACTCCAAGCAGAAACTCGAAGGAAAAAAAGGATTTTCTAAAAGGACATGAAAAGCTAGAAGAAATGAAAGGATTTCGAAAATGAAATAAAATCTTTGGAGCAAAGAATTGGAAGAATACACTGCTTAGAACAGAAAGTGGTAAATCTTGCCTAAGAAATGCACTCCCTGGGGCAGTTAGGTGACATAGTAGATAGAGCACCGAGACTGGAAATCTGAGCTCAGACACTTACTAGCTGTGTGACCCTGGCAAGCCACTTAACCCTGAGTGCCTCAAAAAAAAAAAAAAAGACAGATTAAACTAAAAAAAAAAAGAAAAAAGAAATGCACTCCCTGAAAATTAGAAGAGACAAAACAGAAACCAATGACTCTATGAAAAAACAGTAAGCATTGGAACAAAATCCAAGGTTGAAGGCATAGAAGGAAAATGTACACTATTTAATATCAAACACGACTTGGAAAATATGTCAAGGAAAAGAAAATAATTTATGAATCATTAGACTTCCTGAAAACCACGGTTTTTAAAAAAGCCTGGAAAGTTCAAGAAATTGTAAATGAAAACTACCCAGATGTAATAGAAACAGAGGGCAAAGTGAAGATGGAAATAGTCCGCCAATCACCTCCTGAAATAAACCTCAAAAGGAAAAATCCCAGGAATATCATTGCCAAAATCCAGAGCTCCTACATCAAGGAAAAAATACTGCAAGGAGCCCAAATGGCAAATATGAAAGGAGTCACAGGCAGCATCACCTAAGTTCTGGAAGCTTCTATTATAAACAAGAGATCTAAAGGACCAAAAATATAGGTATATCTCCTCTACCCTGCACCCCCCCAAAAAAACCCCAACCATGCGAAGCTGAGTACTACCCTACAGATAAAAAAGCTGAAGTTTAATGTAATAGAGGATTTTAGACCAGAGCTGAGTAGGAACTCTGAAATACAAACCTAAGAGTCCAGTGAACATCTAGTAAAGCTCTATTGTTTTACAGAAGGGGAAAACTGAGGCCCAGGGAAGTGAAGGGACTTAGCCAAGGTCACATTTAGCTGAATGATGATGTGGTGCTAACATTCTAATCAGAGCAGAAGAAACAAGGGTCCCTTCAGAACCTTCATGCCTTCAAAGGGTATCTAAGGAGATAAATAAGAAAGCCAGAGGACCTCTAGGTGGATTGGTTCTGTTCTGAGGGTTTCAACAGGGGAAACAAGGGAGGGCCAAAGAAGGAATACACTGGTGTAAAGAAGAGGAAGAATGGGGACAGAACTATTTCTCATCATCAGAGTGCATGAGAAGGGTACGCAAATATGGAGGAAGGAGTGGAGACAGAAAGAACCAGATAACCCTCAAGAAGGGCTGAATGCACACACTGACCGAGAAATACATCACACTCAACAAGCAAACAAATAAGGATGGGAGAGTTAAGAGGGAGGGGCGCTCACATCGGGGTGAGCAAAACCAACTCCCTCATCCTTAAGGGAGGATGACAAGCAAAGAACAGAATGGGGATCTAAGGGGCAAACTCTGAAGTGGGAAATGGCTAAACAAATTGGGTAACTTGAATGTAATGACATGTTACTGCACTGTAAGAAATGACGACAGATGATTTCAAAGAATCCTGGGTAGTAGGAACCCTGAGAACAACTTCTACAAGGACAACCCTGTAAAGAAAAACAACTTTGAAAGCTGATTAATGCCGTGACGATCCCCCTTCTCCGATGATGATGAAGCGTGTCCTTTACCTCATGACAGAAAGGCCATGGACTCGGGGTGTAGGGTGTCGCAAGGGGCGCACATTTTTGGACATGGCCTCTAATGGATTTGTGTTGCTTAACTAGGCTTAGTTGTTACAAGGGACTGCTTGTTTTATTCGCTAAGTTTTTATTGGGGGGAGGGAGGTTAGCAATACTGATGCCAAAAGAAAAAGTCATTGAAACATTTAAAAAACATACACAGAAAAGAAGGAAGTTCAGAAGGAAACACAAACAAAACAGTTTGGAAAGTAACGTGTGGAATTTATCATATATATTTTTTAAAGTAAGAGGAGTGAAATAGAGTCTCACTGTTTCATATACAATCCTCCTTTTATGTCCTACTAAGTAAATGGAAATGCTCAAGGTTTATTTGGTGTTTAAATTCAGAATAAGAAATTTTCACTTGAAAATGTAAGTGATGTAAAAAATATCAGTAAAAATTAATTTAAAAAATAAAGACAAAAAATTGAGGGACATTAATTGTTCATGGTCATGCTAAGATAATAAATATGACAACACTAGCTAAATTAATTTACGGAATCAGTCAGTGGTGTCAAACTCAAAGAGAAACGGGGTCAGCAAACTGTCCATGGGGATCCCTATGGACCACATGTAGACTTAGCTTCAAAATGTAATGTTGTCTGTGTTTTACTGTATTTTTGTTTATTTCGTTAAATATTTTTCAAATCTATTTTAATCTGGTTCTACACTCAGGAGTCCCAGTGCTTTACACCTCAGAAAATTAGACAAAATAACAATAAAATTCATCTTCAGGAAAAGCTCAATAATCTCAATGAAGAAATGAAAAAAGTAATGATAGAGATCTAGCGGTACCAGATTTCAAGTTATACTGCAAAGCAGTAATTGAAATAATGTGGTATTGGTCAAATAACAGAAAAACATCTCAATGGAACAGATTAGGCACACAGAACCTAGACTGTACCTAGGGACAATTGAACACAGTAGCACAGTGTTCAATAAACCCAAAATACACCAGCTACAGCCATAAGGGCCCCTTCCTATTCCAAAAAAACTACTGGACAAACTAGAAAGTAGTCTGGAAGAAATTAGGTTTAGACCAAACCCTCCCACCACATAGCACTATAAACTCCAGATGAATACATGATTCAAACAAAAAAGCTCTTAAGTTAAGTTAAGAAGTGGACTTTTGATTTCATTGGTGTGGCTAACTTTAAAGTCTTAGAGAGTTGCCCAGAGCACAGAAAGACTAAATGAATTGGCCCGGAGTCACATGGCCAAGATGGGTTGGTTAGAGGTAGGACCTGAACTCAGGGCTTTCCTTACTTTGAGACTGGCTCTCTGTCCTTGACACGATGCTGCTGTTCTCTAAAAACCTCTCGTATCATAAACAAATTAGAGGGGAAGGGAAGGAGATATATTTTACAATTATGGATATAGGAGGAGAAGATATAACAATGGAATGAGATGAATACAAAAGGTAAAATGGACAATTTTGATTACATAAAATTGAAAAGGTTTTTCACCAACAAATAATTAGAAGGGAAACAGCTAACTGGTTAAAAAAAATCTTTGAAGTAAATTTCTCTAATAAAGGTTTGCCATCCAAGATACATAAGGAATTGATACAAACATGTAAGAGTCATTTCCCAATAGGTCAAAGGATTAAGAACAGGCCATTTTTAGAAGAACCGCAATCACTACCACATAGGAAAAAATGTTCCAAATGACTACTAGTAAGACAAATTCAAATTAAAACACTTCTGAGGGTCCACCTCACACCCAGGAGATTGGGAAGGATGATCAAATGGCTGGAGGGGCTAAGTGAGAACAGGCACACACATGCCCTGCTGGTCTGACCATTCTGAAAAGCCATTTGGCTCTTTTTGCAAAAAGTCCCTCAGCACTGCCTACCTTTTGACCCGGCAATACCACTACTAAGCATAAACCCCAAAGAGGTCAAAGACAGAAAGGAAGGGCTCTCTGCATGCCAGAGTAAGGAAAGAGGTCTTTATTTTGTACCGAGTGGGTGCTCATCCTTTGGGGAATGGCTAAACACATTGTGTTCTCTGAACAGAATGGAGTATTGTGTCATTAAGAAATGATAAAAGGACAAATTCAGAGAACCACAGGAACTGATGTATCGTGAAGTGAGCAGAAGCACCATTTAAATGACAGCTTTTATTAAGTGCTTGCTGTATACAAAGCACTGGGGATACAAATGGAAAAGTCAGATAGTCCCTGCTGTCACAGAGCTCATGTTCTAAAGGGGGGGGGTGGACTATGCGTAGGGAAGGGTTTGACATAGGGGGTAGTGGCAAAGACAATGTTAATGGCTCTTCTTCAGTGTCATTTCCACTGATGCGATCAGATGTGTTTCTGATGTTGACACATTTGGCAAGGCCAGGGACTTTGGCAGCAAAAAAAGACACACGTACACTAGGTGAAAGCTAACTATGAATATTCCTAGTCACCCTGGCCCTTTCTTCTCCTTCTGGGACCACCTATGCTTTTCCAGGTAATGTTTTCATCTCAAAACAAACAGAAATGTCTATTAAGTTGGGGAAAAAAACCCACAACCCTGGTGTTTAAACTTCGATAAGCTTTATTAACACCTACTGATGGGATCCCCTTTAGGACTGTCCTGGGACCTTCTGGTTCAGCAACTAGAGGCTGGATGCAGGGACCCACTGATGAACTTTGAAGCAGGCCATAGGAAAAAAAGCTTATTCTCCCAAGTTATCAACATGTCCCCCACTAGTGCTAACTCAAGTCTCCGATATTTATGGAACAACAACTTGGCTAGACCAATCGGTGTGATGGCCAAGCCCAACCTCGGAAATCAGAAGAAGGAGCCTGCTTCCTGGCTGGAGGCACAAAATGAGCCACGGTCCATTCCCTCTGCTTGATGGAACTTCCTTGCTATGAGAGAGCTTCCATTTGTTGTGAGGACTAAATAAGAGAAGGACACGCGTAAAATGCTTTGCAAACCTTAAAGCACTAGAGACATATTACCTATTATTATTGGAAGGAGTTAGTGGGTGGTGGAAGGATGCCAAATAGGGCCCAAGAAGCTAAAATGATTTTAAATAAGACACAGAAGAGAGCAAGGCATCATTCAATTTTGTTATCACCACATTACATTTAATGTACATTAAAAAAAAAAAATACCAACCTGGACAGAAGGGAGGCTCAACTTCATATATGACACTGGTTTTTGTCCTTTGTATACTGAAATGCTGATGTTTATTAAGTTTATGAAAGACATTTTTTTTTAAGAAAAAGAGAGAACAAGACAAAGTTGTTCCAGAGCTTTACGGACTTACTTCAATCCACAGATCTGTGATTTCAGACTTCTTGAGTGGCTGAAGCTAAAAACAAAATTCTCTACGTGATGGCTACCTTTGGGATACCAAGTCTCTCCAAACTGGGCCCCAGGGGTACGGGCCTTTCACAGGTCCCAGCTCCAAACCCCTCCAGCTCAACAGGCCCGGCTGGACAGGGCCAATGCTTCACTGGCTTAGGCCACCAGGAGGCCCAGGCACTGGTGGAGGACTTAAGTGAAAGACAGAAATTTAATTTGGTGGAATTAATAGAGTGACAAAATTGGACTGATGTGAATGGCCCAGATTTGATTTGCTATTCATTTCATTCTTCAATACTTGGATTCATTCTACAGTTAATTTTATTAACTGACAAGACAGAAAGAACATAGTTTTTCTCCTACAAATAAATACTTTTTTTTTCAGCCTCTGCCTTCATCCCCTCCCCTCGCCAAGAACAAGGAGCAATTCTAACTTATGGAATGTCAGACATTTTTAGATGGTGTTCCACAGTGGCCTAGCATATGTGTGCCCTAACGGTAACTAGGAAAACACCAGCAGGGTTATAACACAGTGTTTGTGGACAGGGGAGCCATTCTGGCATAAACCCCAAAAGGAAATGGTTGCGTGTAGTATGGTAATAGGCGTGAGGCTTGGTCTGTGGGCCTCCTGGAGCTAGGAGGGACGGTGTATAGCACGCCCGACGCCCACACCCATGGGGCACAGGGGAGAGCATTGGATTTCGAGTCCGAGAGCATGGGTTCTAATCTCTGCTCTGCCCTCCGCCACCCCCACTGCCTGTGACCTTGGTATATTACTTCCCAAAGCTGCAGGAAAGAGGGAGGGAGTGTACTGAATGATCTCCAAGGTCCCTTCTAAAGGGAGGTTCTGTGGTCCTTCCTGGCAGTCCACAATGAAGGCCAATGATCATATGCGTTAAAACCAGCACATGACTACTGTACCACTGAACAATAAGGGTGGGGGGCAGCTACCAGTTGTGATTCAACCACGCATTTACTAAGTACCTTCTTCTCTGTGCCTGGCACCATGGTAGGCACTGGTAACGCTAAGACAAAATGTGGAGTCCCCGATCTCAAGGAGCTTGCGTGGTCTCTTGTGGGAGACACGGTCATCAACCAAGTGTGTGTAAAATCATACAGGTATGAGGGGGCAGGGGATGGGTGCAGTTGATTTTTTGGACTCCAAAGGGAAGACTTGACATTGATCCCTGTGAAATTCCATTTGTGGAGGTACCAACAGTTGGGAGAGATCACAAATGGCATCAGGAAGAAGATGGTTCTCAGGCTGGGCTTTCAAGTTCACTAGGATTCTAAGAAGCAGCTGGCTGGGCGAGCCATCTGGTGGTACCAGGGCAGCTGGCTTCAGTATCCTCTTGATCTGAGGCCCGACTCTCACATTACAGTGCTCCCTGCCCTACCTCGGGCTTGGCTCTCTAGAACTATGCGGGGTAGATTCTTGCTTGTTTCTTGGGCTAAGAGTTTCCCAGAGCAATCATACATGTGTTAGTTAACACATGCAAATTTAACCATGCCGGCCCCTTGGGACTTAGAATGACTTAACCCCTGGGGTTTTTTTTTGAAGCACCAGCATGAAACTCTTGATATATTGTCCCCAAATGAGGTGTCTGTTTTTGGTGCCTTTATAGTGAGGGAGCTTAGACCATACATTGTTGGGATTTGGGTTCAAGTTCCACTTTTGCTACCCACTCTCTAGCAAGACCGTAAGCAAATCCCCTCTGCACTCTGGGCCTCAGTTTCCTCATCTGTAAAACGAAGGAGTTAGACTGGCTTGTCTCTAGGTCTAGTCCAGCTCTAATATTCCATGGTCTATGGCAAAGGTCTCCTCCAATTCTCTACCAATCCATGACTTCTAAATATTATGCTGTAGAAAAACTTAGTAAGCTTTGCTATTCGAGGTCATTCTCCTAAGCTTTAAGAAATGGGCCAATCAACTGGTACAAAGGTCTGGGAATCGAAAGTTAGGAAAGGGTTAAATGACAATGTTTTGTGTAGTGGGAGAAACACCAGACTTGGAACCAGCCTGGGCTTGAATGCCATGGAGGTGTATGTATGATCTTGGCCAAGTCCCTGCCTCCCCCCCACACCCCGGCCTCATTTTCTTCCTATGGAGAAGGTTGTACAAAATGGGGCTAGGAGACTTTAAAGGACTAGAGAAATAGCAGCTGCTATTCCTGCCTTAATTGCCAAAGGAGGCAGCCTGTCTGACCTCTAGAAAAGGGTTACCACCAAGGTACAGCTTTCTGTGCCTCGAGAAGCCCAGATCTAGAGCTGGAAAGGGAGGTGGGGGGACCAACCCACTGGCACATTGCTGATCTGAAACCAAGTGAGGATTTGAACCCAGCCTCTAACTCCAGAGGTTCTGCCCTTGCTAAACACAGCCCCCTGACAGTTATTTTACTCACCTCCCACCATAGCCCCAACTCCCCTCCACTTTACACTTAATGGGGACCTAGTAAATGTTAAAATTCATTCTGATGTCAACTGACAAACAGAGAGTCTGAACCAGAGTTAGGCACCAAATAAACAGACTGCTCAGAAGGGACGATTACTGATTACCAAGCCTCTGAGGCTCCAACCAGCCCTAGCTGGCCTGCCTCTTCATTTTTGTGTGTGCCCAAGCTGTGGGCCTGACTGTGGTTAAGCTGAAGAATGGGCCTAATTGCTGCTCATACAAGGGCTGAGCAGTTTCTGAGGTCCAGGCCAACTTGGAGGCTTGGGCGCCCAGAAGGTGAGAAAGCTGCCTCACTAGACAGAGGTGTTTAGGTACCATCAAGAAGAGATGGGAAAGAGACAAGCCCTTCGAGGTCCTTCCTGGCTCAGCAGTTCTACAGTTTGGTAATAAGCAGGGATTCCAAAGAATTCCAAAGATTCCCCTATGGGGGGGGGCTAAGGGATTTCTGCAGAATGAGCCCAAGTCAGACCTCGGTGCAGAAAAGAAGACTCCTTGGAGTGGAGGGGAATATGTGTCTTCAAATATTTGAAAATATTTAAAAGGATCAGACTTGTGCTTGGCCCCGGGGTCAGAACCCTTAGAGACAGCCAGATTAGTAATGTCCCCAAGCAGAACTCGGCTGCTCTCCTCAGGGGCCAACTGAGTTCCAAAGCAGTCAGTGCGCCAGGCTTTGTGCTAGGCTTGGCAACGGGGATGGGAGCTAGCCGATCACTTAACAAACACCATTTAACAAGCACTTATTAAGAGGTTCCCCAAGTTCAAAGTTTGGGGGGAAAAAGGCCACAACTAAATCAGTCCCTGCCTCCAAGGAGCTTACTTTGTTGGGGAGGAGAGTTACCCATGGAGCTTCAGGCTGGGCAGGAGGGCATCTGAAATCCTTCCAATCAATACGACAAACTTAGATTAAATGCTTGCTACGGACAGAAGTGGTTTGGTTCCAATGAGGAGAAAGGATCCCTACCCTCATACAGCTTAGTCTACTGGAAAGATACAACCTATACAGATAGGTAAATAGGTACAAAGCAACCTGAAGAGAAATATTACTAATGGCTGAAGGGCTCAGGAAAGGTTTCCCACAGCATCTTAGGTCTAGAGCTGGAAAGGACCTCAGTGAACATCTAGTAAAGCTCTATTGTTTTATAGAAGGGGAAAACTGAGGCCCAGGGAAGTGAAGGGACTTAGCCAAGGTCACATTTAGCATCCTATATCTAGAACTGAAGGGACCTCAGAGGTCAAGTAAATCTAATCCAACTTCTTCATTTTACAGAGGAGGAAACTGAGGTACAGGGATGTAAAAGTGGAGTTGCCTGAGCTGAGCCTGCAAGGAAGATACCGGTATTCAAAGGACAAGGGGCTGGGAGGGACAACTTATGCAAAAGCCGGGATGGGGGGGCCCACGACGGTACTAGCAAGCCTTCCCACTTTCAGTTTTCGAATTCTATAATTGTAAGCCCGCTGGGATGACAGAGAACAAACAGGCATTTGCAGGAGGAGAAAAGCAAACTCTTGTGGGCAATAAAATGGGAGGGGGGAGGGGAGGAGGCTGCTTCAAATGCAACAAAGTGTTTCAGGCAGGAGCAGCGGGTTCTCCAAGAAAAAGTAGCTCTCTGCAATCAAGGAGTGTCCAGCAAACTTTCCCGCCCTACAAAATCTTGCTGGCGAGAGTGGCCCCTTGGTACTCCCACCCTGCAAACTGCCATCCCAGTTTTCAGGCAGGAATGGAACCCTGCAAACTCTTGCAGACAAGAATAGCCTCTACCCACACTCTGGATGCTTCTCAAAAGCAAACAAAAAAGGAAAAACAAACAAAACAAAAACAAACAAACAAACAAAGCCTCTGGCCAGCAGGAATAGCCCCTTTGCAGAATTTGCGGGGCAAAAGAAATCCCCCACCTCGAAACTCTTGAGCCTCCCTAAGTCTTCCCAGCTACAGTAGCCCCGCTGCAAACTCTACCACCTCGCAAACTTCAAAACTCTTGCGCCCCCCACCCCAACTGTTTCTGCCTGGAGAAGCCTTCCTGCAAACTCTTGCAGGTAAGCACAGCCGCCGCCCCGCTCCCCACCTTCGCGGGAGGAGTAGCCCGTTGCAAACTCTCTCACTCTTAAAACCTAGTAGCCACCCCCAAACTAGCCCCCCCATTCTTTCCAGCAGGAGTAGCGCTCTTGGAAACTCTCCAGCCCTGGAAATTCTTGCAGACAAGAATAGACACCCTCAAATTCGACTCCAGGAGCCATCTCAAAACTTTGGGGGGCATGAACAGCCCCCACAAATGCTTCTGCCCTGCAAATTCCTTGGGGTGGTAGTCCCCAAACTCTCCCGCCCTACACTCCTTGGGGCAAGAGCAGCCCCTCTCCAACTGTCCTATTCTTTAAACTCTTTGGGGGTAGAGTAGTTCCCTCCCCCCAAAAAAAGCATACCCACTCTGCAAAATTCCCCGGAGCAGTAGCTTCCCAATTCTCCTGTCCTGCAAACTTATTGGGAGAAGAATAGCTCCCCCAAAATCTCTCCCTCCTTGTAAAATTCCTTGGGGCATGAGTAAGCCCCCCCCAACTCTCCTGTTCTGTAAACTTTATACAGCAAGAGTAGGCGCCCCCCAACTCCAAGCAATCCCGCTCTGCAAAAACTCTTTAGAGTAGGACCTTCCCAATTCTCTCCTGCAAAGCCACAGGGGCAAGAGTAGCCCTCCAAGTCACCGTTTTGTAAACTCTTTAAGACGAGAGTAATCCGTGCGGCGCCCCTCCTCCGCAAAACTTGTAGTAGCTTCCCAAGTCTCCAGTCCCGCAAACTCCCTGGGAGAGGAGTAACTCTCCCCACCTCAAACTTTCCGGCTTTGAAAAACTCCTTGGGGTAAGAATAGCACACCTCCCTCACGCTCCAGTCCAGCAAACACCTTGAGGCAAGAGTAGCCTCCAAAAAGCTCAAGTTCTGCAAAACTTGGAGTAGTTAGCACCTCCCAACACTCCCACCCTGCAAACTCCTTACTTCAAGAGTAGCCCCCCAAAACTCTCCCGCTTTGAAAAATTCTTTGGGGGAAGAATAGCACCCCCTACTCTCCCGTCCTGAAAGCTCCTCGGGGCAAGAGTAGCCCCCTCCCCCAAAAAAGTTTTCTAGTTCTGCAAAAACTTCTTAGGGCAGGAGTAACCCCAGGGTAAATTATCCTTAACAGCAGTCTCCACTAATTCTCCCGCCCCGCAGATCTCAGGAGCAGGAATAGACCCCCCAAAAAAATCCCCACGCTCTTTGGGGCAGGAGCCCCCCACTACAAAATCTATGGGGCAAGGGCCACCCACTCCTGCAAACTTGAGCGCAACTAGGGTCCCCGGGGACCCCCATGGTGGATTGGTGCAGCACGAGGGCAACGCCCCCGCCCCCCCCACCCCGGAGCCCCGAACGGTGGCCCCCTGTGAGGAATCGGGGGAGTTAGGGAGCCAAGGAGAACGGGGAACAGGAGGGGCGCATGCGTAGCCCGGGGCTCCCGAACGCGGCCCCCTCCCCACGCACCCCGGCCCGCGAGGTGTCCAGAAGGGCTGGGCGCTCCGACACCTCGCGGAGCCCAGTCCCCGGCCTCGCACCCCATCCCGCTCGCTACGCACGCGCAGCCACCCTGGCCCTTACCCGGCTCCAACCGATCACGTCGTCGGTGCTCGAGTCGTCGACCAGAGCCCAGAGTTTGGCCAGAAAACCAGGCACCACCGTTGAAGCCCCCTCCATGACGCTAAAGAGCCTGACGGAGACGAGATGGTAACAGACACACCACAGTCGAAAGCTGAACTCCGACAACTGGCTAAGACGTCCCAGGCTGTCCAGGGCAAGCCAGCCGCCGGCCCCGCCCCATTGCTGGGGGGCGGAGCCCCGAACCCAAAGGGGAGCTCCGATTGGCGGCAGGACCATACACGTCACTGCTGGGGCAGGGGGACACGTGACCTCGAGGCACGCGTTGTGGGGGGAGAGCCAGGAAAGGGCAAGATGCGCTCGAGGGGAGGGGAGAGAGAGGGAGGGGAAGGGGGAGGAGAGGGGGGTGCCTTTGCTCTTGGCTTTGTTGAGCTCCAGGGGGGCCCAACCTGAAGCCTTCACTCTTGGCCTGAAGTAAGTTAACCCCTTGGTGGGTTTAGCAACCCCCAGACTGCGACTTTGAGTGCGAATTGTAACTGTGCAAGCTGGGGTGAGCCTTTCGTTGACTGAGAGCCCCCCAGGGACCTTAGAGACTCATGTGGGCTAATTGCAGAGGAAAGACCTAGGGGCCTTAGAGCTGAAAGGACTTGACCAAGGTCACTCAGATTGTCCTAGAGGCAGATTTTGAACGCAGGGCTTCTGATTCCAAATCTGGTACTGTAAAAGGTCCATAAGGACGTAGAGATCATCTATCCAGTCCACAGATTCCCCATCTTTTCCAGCCCATCTCCCATTTGCCTTGATTTCAGTAAACCTCAGAGCACCCCCTACTCAAATATGAAATGAAATAAAGTTCACACTTTATCGTGCATATTCACAGAAGAAATAAAATAGAGATCAATAAATAGTAGGTCCTTATCCAATGCCTGTCGGTATAATTAACATGGAATAGTAGAGTGATTTGCCAAATATTCCCATACCACTTGAACAAGCTTCTCCTACCCATTATGTACTCCATACATAATGCAGGTTGGGGACCTCTGATTTGGCCCAACCCCACCCCTCTTTTTACAAAGGGGGAGGAATAATCCTAGAGAAAGGATATGTCCCCCAAAACGTTAAATGTCAGACCTAGAGGGTCTTTAGAACTTATAAATGGTCTTCTAACTTTACTATTCATCTCCCAGGCCACTCCATCTCCCCTTTCTATGCCTTAGCACTGGATATCCTCCCCCCCTACCCCAGCCTACAGGCTTGGAATGGCTCTGTTTCCCTGCCTCCTTGGCTTCCTTCAAATCCCAACTAAAATTCCCCCTTCTACGGGAAGCCTTCCCCAGCTTCTCAGAATTCTAGTGCCTTCCTGCTGGTCATTATTTCTTATTCATCTTGTATATAGTTTGCTTTGTATATATTTGTTTGCAGGCTGTTTCCTCCATGAGATTGTGCCTGGTACATAGGCACTCGATCTGTTTACTGATTGATTTGGTTGATGTAGTCCTAGGCTCTACCATAGTGTCTGGATCTAGCCAGCCTTGGCCCTGGAGGGTGGAGGGGAAGGAGCCCTCTGGCTTAGCTGGGAAGTCCAAACAGCCCACAGGAGGTTGGAAGCATTAGACAGTGTCAAATACAAGGTTGTAGGTTACAGACTGTGAGGGTGCTGGAGACCATCCTTTGAAGCCGTACAGCTTAAGGGATAAATGCAAGGCTGTGGTTGGAGCCAAAAGGATCTGTATCCAAATCCTACCTTTGACACCCTATAGGTCCTATAGGACCTGTAGTATAGGATCTGGGAGCCTGTGGGCAAGTCCTTTGACTCTGTCCATGTGGCAGACAAGTGAAGGGGTTTTCCATTCTGGGAGTTCCCTACAGGGATAAAATCACAGGTCCAGACCAAAAAAAACAAAAAACAAAATGGTAAGGTTTAGGGAGGTGATTGTCTCAGTAATATTTTAGGGCCCTCTCTATGCCAAACCACCTTCTCTTTTCCAGCTGTAGTTCTAAGAATAGTAATCAAATCAACACTCTCATCTCTGTAATAATAATAGTAGTAAAAATATGATTTTAGTGTTCAGTCATGTCCAATTTGTTGTGAGCCCTGTGCACCATACTGTCTATGGGCTTTTCTTGGCAAAGATGCTGGAGTGGTTTGCCATTCCCTTGTCCAGTGGGTTAAGGCAAAAAAAGGTTAAGTGGCTGGCCCAGGGTCACACAGCTAGGAAGTGTCTGGGGCTGGATTTGAACTCAGGTCTATCCTGATTCTGGGGCTAGTGCTGTATCTACTGAGCCACCTACTGTCTCCAACAACAATATAATAGCTAGCATGTATATAGTTCTTTAATATTTACAAAATGCTTTATAAACGTTCTCTCGTTTATCCTTACAATGGCCCAGGAAAGTAGGTGCTATTATTAGATGAGGAAATGGAGGCAGACAGAGCTTAATTGACTTGCTCAAGGTCACAGAAGCTGAATTGGAACCCAGGTCTTCCTGACTCCAGACTCAGTGCTATGAAATATTGTCTGACTCCAATCACCTTTCTCCCTGACTTCCCTGCCCAAAACACTCTTTCCAGGCCAGTACTCCTCTATATGTGTTCTCTTCCTATGTTAGAATATATGCCCTTTGAAGTAAGGACTGACTTGCTTGCTTGTATTGGGAGGAGGCATCCTACCTCCCTTATCAAATTTATTACAGCATTTTTGTTCCGTCTCTCCTTTGCTGTGACCCTGTTCCATTTTATATTAGTTGTTTCTATCTAGCACATCCGTTCCTCCTGCTCCTTGTGGAGAACCTCCCCCCATCGCCATCACACATCTTAGCATTTGCCAAGGCCTCTCCTTTGCCCTATCTCTCTGACCACTGGGAACAGGGTTATATTATATATTTATGTTTCTCCCTTAGATCTCTTGGAGAACTCCCACATCACCTCATTTCCCTGTGACTGGAAGCCCTCAAATTCTTTCTGCCTCTTGAAATCCTGCCGTTCCTCCCAGGGACCCCTCCAAGTGAACTTTTCCCTCATCTTCTCCCCCACCCCCAATTATTAGTCCTACCTCCCTTATCAAATTTATTACAGCATTTTTGTTCCGTCTCTCCTTTGTTGTGACCCTGTTCCATTTTGTATTAGTTGTTTCCACAAGTGTCTTTTGCCCCTAATTAGACTACAAGCTCCCAGTGTCATCTCTAATACCACCTTCTTCAGGAGGCCTTTTTCACCCACCCACATCCTGTCCTCAGCCATTAATGCCTTCTCCTCATCACCCTGTATGGACTTTCTATGTACAAGTTACATCCCACATTAGAATGAAAGTTACTTGTGGGCAGGAACAGACTGGCCAACAATAGGTCCAGGCCAAGCCCCACTTGATGATTGTCTGAGCTCTGATTGCTTATGGTGTATTTTAATAGCAATTATTTCTGCTTTTGACCAGAAACCCCTGAGTCTTCCCCTCGCAAATTGACTTTTTTTTGGGATTAGGTAAAAGAAGCCATTCTCTGCCACATTTCTTACCTAGCCTTAATCACTGAATGGGCTTTGTCTCAGTCAAACTAAGATCTGTTAAAGACCTTAGCTTAAAAAGGCCAAGGTCCCCCACTGCATAGTCCTGATCTGTCCACTGGACCCAGCTGGCTCCAGAGGAAAAAGTGAGGCTGGTGACTTTGCCCAGCCCTCCTTCACTTATATCCAATTCACTTGCAAGTCATGACATCACCTTCCTGAAGTCATGGTCCTCTTCAAGAACAAAGAACAAACAGCAGCAGCAGCAGCAGCAGCAGCAGCAGCCCTTTACCTGGAATAATCCCCTCTCCTCTTCACCTTTTGTATTCTTTACTACTGTAGAGGGCACCACCATCCTCCCAGTCCCTCACCTTCACAACCCAGGAGTCATCCTGGATGTTTCACACTCTCTCATCCCCCAGATCCAATCTGTTGCCAAAGCCTGGCGATTTCACCTTTGTACTTTCTCTGCAATACACCCTTTTCTCTCCTCTGATACAGCCACCACCATGGTGCCGGGCCCCCATCACCTCATACTTGGACTATTGCAATGGTTGCTGGGGGGGGGGGTTCTGCCTCTCATGTCTCTCCTCACTCTAGTCCACCCTCCCATTTCAGCCACTAAAGTGATTTTCCTAAAATATAGGTCCAATCATCACACACACACACACACACACACACACACACACACACACACACACACATCCTCAATAAACTCCAGTGGCTCCCTATTACCTCCACGAGCAAATACAAAATTCTCTGTTTGGCACTCAAAGCCCTTCATCACCCTCCTACCTTTCCAGGCTTCTTATACCTTACTTCCCACCCCATACTCTGAACCAGTGACTCTGGCCTTCTGGCTGTTCCATGAACAAGACCCTCCATCTCTCAGCTCTGAGCATTCTCTCTGGTTGGCCCCCAGGCCTGGGTCACTCTCCCTCCTCCACTCCAACTACCGACCTCCCTGGCTTCCTTTAAATCCCAACTAAAATCCTATCTCCTATAGGAAGCCTTCCCCAACTCCTCTAAATTCCAGTGCCTTCTTTCTGTTCATTATTTCCTCTTTATCCTAGCTTGCTTTGTATATATTGTATATATGCATGTTGTGTCCCCTATGAGATTGTAAGCTCTTTGAGGGCAGGGGCTACCTTTTTTTTGCATCTTTTTGTATCTTCAGAGCTTAGCACGTGGCCTGGTACATACTAGGCACTCAATAAAAGTTTATTGATTGGTTGTTCTTATCTGGCCTTCAAATCCTAACTCAGATGGGCTCTCTTCCTGGGATCCTTCTCTGATCCCTACTGGCACTAATGAACTCAGGCAGCATTTGATTTGAACTTTTTGGATGTACTTCTCATGCAATACTGTTTGAAATAGTGCCCCGTGATGGCATCATTCCTTTCCTAGATTGTAAAGTCCATTAGGACAGAGGCTGCCTGAGTGTGGTATGATGTGAAGAATGTGTTGGATTTGGAATCAGAGCACCTAAGTTAAAATCCTGGCTCTGCCACTTACTGGCTATGTGACTGTAGACAAGTTACTTAACATCTATGGGCAACATCTGCTTGTCAAACATTCCTCTGAGATTATAATGTCTTTTTTAAAAAAATGTATTTAAATCTTTTGTTCTTATATGACCTTCATTTCTAAATGCATCTGTCCTCTCTTCCCTCCCCAGAGAGCCATCACTTGTAACAAAGTGTAAAGAGAGGGAGAGAAAGAAAAAGCTCAATACCTTAGCTGCTCTGCTCAGCTTCAACTTTTCCCCTCTACCATAAAGGAGGAGTACATTTTGTTCTCTCTTTATGTAGGCCAAGCTTGATCATTATAATTATGTATCCTTCAGTTTCATGGGTTGGGGGCGGACTCCTTGCCATTTACGTTGTAGTTACTGTGTATGTTATTTTCCTACCCTCTGAGTTTACTCACTTTTAAAAAATAGTTTATTTTTATTTTTTCAATTAACAAGCATTTAAAAAATATCCTTCCCATTACTCCCCAAATTGAGCAAATTACACACACCCTCCCCACACCCCACACCATAAGAAACAAAGGCATACATACATATACACATACATACATAGATACATACATAGCTACATAATTCAGCAAACAAATTCCCCTATTAGCCATGTCTGAAAATATATATCCCTTCCTGCATTGTAAGCTCTCTGTCAAGAGGAGAGGGGTAGACTTCATCTTCATTCTTTTAGCCTCATGATTTATCATTTCGTTCATCAGTTTTCAAGTCTTCCAAGGCTGTTTTTCTCTGTCATGTTGTTATCATCGTATAAACTGTTCTCCTGGTTCTGCTTACTTTGCCCTACATCCATTCACAGAGGCCTTGCCAGTTTCCTCTGAAGTGGTCCATTCCATCCATTCTAACAATGAAACACTCTTCCATGACATTCATGGACCCCAATTTGTTTAGCCATCCCCTAGTTAACTGGCATCAACTTTGGTTTTCGTTCTTTTCTACTACAGAAAGTGCTGCTATAAATATTTTGGTGAATAGAGCATCTTTCTTGAAGCTTTTGATCTCCTGGGGTATATGCCTAGTGACTGGGGCTCTGGGTTAAAAGGTAGAGGCAATTTAGTTACTTTCTTAGCTTGACTTCAAATTGTTTTCCAGAATCATTAGGCCAGGGGTGGTAAACCTGTGTCCTCGAGGCCACATGTGACCCTCTAGGTCCTCAAGTGGGGCCCTTTAACGCTGGGTTAGGCCAATTCACAGTTCCACCAAAAGGTATTTACTAGCATTCCTGTCCTTCCACAACCCCTCCGACATTGATTCGCCATCTTTTGTTGGTTTTGCCTGTTAGCTGGGTTTAAGGTGAAACCTCAGAGTTATTTTGATTTGTTCTTTCCTTATTATTACTGATTTGTAGCAATCTTTCATTTGGTTCTTTTGAGAGTTGTTCATGTCCCTTGACCATTTCTTCACTGGGGAATAGTTCCTGGAGATATGTGTGTGTGTGTGTGTGTGTGTGTGTATGTGTACATATATATACACACACACATATACATACATACACAAACACATGTACAATACATACAACACCTACATATATATTAGTTCCATATATAATGAATATATAAGAAGATAATAAGATGAATATAAGAGATACTTGATGCAAAAAAAAAATCCCCATTGACAGCTTCCCTTCTTATCCTATTTGCATTAGTTTGGTTCATACAAAAACTGTAAAATTCCACTATAATCAAATTTATCTGCTTTATTTTGGAGGGGAGGGTATAGAGGTGTTCAAGGAAGACTAGTATCTTTGGTGTGAGGGCTGCCGAGCCCTTTTCAGGGCTGCTCATCCACCTTCGGTGTCCACCCGGCACCCAACTCTCACCTGTGGCTCCAAGAAGCTGGAGCACAGGCAGCAGCCACACCCTGATAAACTGTTTTGGCAGACAGGCTAAACACGGTTGAGGGTAGCCAACAGGCTTCAAACCCATCGGTGAGTTAGGCAGGTGTCTACCCCCAGTATGTGAAGACTTCCCCTGCAGCTGGATGGATGAATGAGAACAATTTGTTCCAGTGGCCATGAAGGTGGCTGAAGCAAGTGCTGTGGAGTACTTGGGGTTTTGGTTTGTCCTTCGTTCTCAAAGAGGACCATGACATGATGGAAGTGATGTCATGACTTGCAAGTGAATTGGATTGAAGTGAGGGGCAGGCTGTATAAAATCACCAGCCTCACTTTCTCCTCCGGAGCCATCTGGGTCCAGTGGCCAGATATCGATCGGGACAACTGGAGATGGCCCCGTGGAGCGCTTAGAGTTTGGTTAGATATCAAAGACACCAAGGTCATTGTCTGCATCGCAGGCCATCATGGTCACTTTGACTTTTGTCTTGCCACTGGACTTTGATGACTCTGGAAGAGAGAGGTGATGACTTTGAGGAACTCTGCCTCAAATACCATTTATGAGTGAGTCAAAAGACATCACCCCTACCATTTTATCATTTTTGTGTACTTCAAAGTCCTGTGGTGACAGGTAAGTGATGAAGCAGCAGGTGCAGGTACACTGGGAGCTGTGGTCACACTCTTGCACACAGATAGCCCAGGCCATAGAGCTCTCTTCTCACCGGCCTGAAGCAGCAGTAGGATTTGGCAGCTCCTTGGGTGTTTGAGCAGCCTTCTTAAGGACCACACTGCTCACCTCCTGGTATGAGGAGAGGGCTAGGAAAAGTACCTTAATATTGTCTGCTTCACATAACCCTGGCCTGATTACTATGGCAGATGGGAATCCCACCCTGTGGTTGAAACAAAAAAAAAATACAGAAACTTTTGCAAAGATAATTCTACTCACCACTGGTGCATGGAACATGGACATTATGGACAACAAAAAATCCTATAGACATGAAAGACAAACAGCTCTTGTTGACAGAGATTCAGTGGGTATCACATCCAAAAAGCAGCCCTGAGTGAAACAAGGTTGGCAAATAAAGACCACCTAACTGAAGCCGGAGCTGGATACATATTTTTCTGGAGTGGCTGCAGAGATGGGGAGCTCATGAAGTTGGTGTAGGTTTTGCAATCAAAACTAATCTAGTCAACAAGACGTGAATGACAGACTCATGACAATGCAATTTGCCACTTGCAAGAAAGCACTGTGCCACCATCATGAGTGTGTATGTTCCCACCATGATGAACCCTGATGAGGTCAAAGAAAATTTTATGATAACCTGGAGCCCCTCATTCTCAATGTGCCAAAAGAGGACAAGCTTATAATTATGGCTGACTTTAACACCAGAGTAGGCACAAATATGGCAGGGAGTCATTGGGAGGAATGGAATCAGAAACAGCAAAGGCAACAGTCACTTACTACTGAAGATTTGTGCATCTCATGGCCTTCTCATCACCAACATTGTCTTCCATTTACCTAAATGCGATAAAACTTCGTGGATGCACCCTTGCAGCAAACATTGGCATTTAATAGACTATGTGATTGTAAGGAGAAGAGACAGACTGGATGTGAGAGTGACGACTGCGATGTGTGGTGCAGTGTGCTGGACTGATCATAGACTTATCCTCTCCAAGCTAAATATTCACATTCAACAAAAGTGGCATCCCCAAGGCAAAATGACTGCCAGAAAAATGAATGTCAACAGATTAGAGCTCTTCTCTGAGCAAGAATAGTTTGTTGCTAACTGTGTTGAAAGATTATTTATACAACATTTGCTATATTTAGAAAATGTGAACTAAGACTTTACAACAAAGTGAAAATGAAACCTCTAGTTTTCATGTTCATTCATTATGGCACACAGCCAACTTTAGAGTAAGTCTCAAACTGATTGCAGCACATGAGACAAGGTGGATGTGGTCTATAAGGCATCAAATTCACTGTTTAAGACAGTTTTGAAAAGGCATTCAGTGTTCAGTGCTCAGGTAGGTAGATGAAGTACTATAGTTTGGGAAAGGTAGGGTGGCAAATGTGTGGAATTTTTTAGCATTTTGTCATAATTGTACAATTTTGCATTATTACTGGATGTCATTTAAGTTTCTTATAATAATACCTATTCTCGTTGAAAACATGATTGGTTTAAAAGATTTCTAATGTCTTTAACTTCATTAGTGCAATCCACTAGTAATCATTTCTTATATATACTTTAATCCTGGCAGCTAGGCGGTGCAGTGGATAGAGAGCTGGCCCTGGAATCAGGAAGACCTGAGTTCAAATTCAGCCTCAGACACTTTCTGGCTGTGTGACCTTGAGCAAGTCACTTCACCCCTATTTGCCTCAGTTTCCTCATCCGTAAAATGGGAATAACAGCAGTACCTATCTCCCAGGGTTGTTGTGAGGATCAAATGAGATGATAATTATGAAGAGCTTAACATAGTACCTGGAGCATAGTAAGCACTATATAAATGTTAGCTATCATTATCATTATTATTATTGTTATTATTATTATTATTAATTATTCTGGCTCTGGCACTTATCTCTTGGTTGTTCTTAGACAAGTCATTTACCCTTTCTGGGTCTCAGTTTCATCATTTGTAAAATGAGGGACTGGCCTCCAAAATCTCATTGAATCCTCATTGAATATCCTTGGGAGGAAATGTAGGGGTGCAGGGAGAAGTGAAAGGTATTATTATCCCTATTACAAATGGGAAAACTGAGGCTCAGAGAAGTTAAGGTACTTGTCCAAGGTCATACAGCTAGTAAGGCAGGAGATGGGAGTTAAATCCATGCTTTTTGACTCTTAACTCCCCTAATGAAAGGCAGTATGACATAGTACAAAGGTTCCCAACCTAAGTAAGCATATACCCTGGGGGTGTGAGAAAATTGTCAAGGGGGTACAGGGAATATTTGGTAAATAACTATATTATCCTATTGAAATATTTCAAAGGAAGTTAGTGAAAAGATGTGTAGACTATAGAGAGAACTGTGAGGTGGTGCAAGTGGGAGCATTATTGTACATCTGAAAAATTTGAAAGAGACAGTTGTAGGAATAATTCGTATTGGCGAAAGTCAAATGAATGAGGTTTTGAGATGAAATCCTTTTAATATTGAGCCAGAAAAAATCAACAATAATGAATCATTGAAAGACAAGTTCACTGATCTCCGCAATAACGAGAAACTCCAAATTGATTTTCAATCAATGAAGTTGCAAAATGTTTAGTGTCCCCCTTAGTGAAGCAATCTTACTAACCATGCTCACAAGGCTTGGATTTTCTTTATAACAACTTATCTCTGTGAATGAGGATTCTCAGTTCTGTTCCCAATCAAATCCAAAGCAAGAAACAAATTGGAGGCTAAACATGGCGTGTAGGTTTCTCTTTCAAAAATTGGACCCAGAATAAACTGTCAGTTGACAAAAAACCAGAATTCAGCACCTCATTTATTTATTTATTTATTTGACTGTGTTCCAATAACCATTTATCAACCTGATGCTACTAAAATGCTGTTATATATAAAATAAAGATTGCTTTATGAAAAATTAATCTCTATATTGTAGTACTTCCTTGGCCATGAAAGATGTGTGTTGCATGCTGGGTATGCAATGGCAAATGTAACTCCTAATTGGCTGAAAGAATGCCAAGCTCAGTGTTGTAGATCTACCAGTTATAGAACTTGTCTCCAACACACTTCCCCTTATCTCCTAATATTCTCTTCCTATGCCCCTAAGCCTGATGTTCAAGTTCAGGGCAGTTAGAACCTAACCACTACTTGGTGGGGGTGCCAGAGGGAGAAGATGAGTGCCATTGGGAAAATTCTCTTACTCATCTTCTCCCTCTGCCACCCCCACCACCACTGATCAGCCTAGGCACCCCTCAAAGGGTAGGCTCTCGGATTCGAGGTTGTGATCAGTAACCATGTCTTCACTTTGGTTTGGGGTGGTTCCACAGCACGAGCAGGAAGGATTTGGGTTGGGATATGTGTCTCAGATCTCATTGTGTTCTCTTTCCCCCAGAACCACTCCCTCTTCGAACTTTGCTATTTCTGTCAAGGGGCACCAACATCCTTCCAGTTACTCTAGTTGACAGTGTCAGCAGCATCCTCTCTCCCTCATCCCAGATATCCAATCAGTTGCCAAATTCTGTAGTTTCTGCCTCCACAAAGTCTTCTTCCCTCTACTCTCATAGTTACCAGCCTAGTTCAGGTCCTTTTCACCTCTTGCCTAGACTATTGCAATAGCCTCCTAACTAGTCTCCCTGCCTCCAGTCTCTCCGCTCTTCAACCCAACTTCCAAAAGTGATCTTCCAAAAGCACGAGGCTTACTGTGCCTCAGGGGCTTCTTATTGTCTTTATGATCAAATATTATTCTGTCTTTAGTTCACCATTTCCAAATGTCTATTTTTGTGTAAATTTTATGCGGTGTGTGGTTCTTATTCCAATTGTCCCTTTATAGGGATAGGAATTGACCTGGTGATTTCATAGAGGCAGCTTCTGAGTGAGCAATATGCTGTTGCCAAGGGGGCAGCTAGGTGGCGCAGTGGATAGAGTGCCGGCCCTGGATTCAGGAGGACCTGAGTTCAAATCTGACCTCAGACACACAGCACTTACTATCTGTGTGACCTTGGGCAAGTCACTTAACCCCATTGCCTGTCCTAAAAAAAAAATATCCTCTTGCCAATGCAGTTTGACACCTTCTGTTGTACCTTATTGTCTTAGAGAATTGGTTGTTCTGGAACACTGAGAGGGTAAGTGATTTGTCTGAGACAGGGTAGGCATATGTATTTGTGTGTGTGTGTATATACATCTATATGTATATAAATAAAATATATATGTATACACATGTTAATGGAACATCATTCATGAGCCATGAACAGTGAGTGAACAATTAAAGTCAATCAATAATCACACACACACAAAAAGCCAAGATGGCTCAGAGGCACGATGAGCCTTGGGTTTTTTCTGGCTTCAAGGACAAATCTCTCTTCACTACCACTCACTGCCTCTCCATACACAGATATAATTTAGAAATAATTACATGTGCACATACTCAAAACCTTTTTATTGATAGAGATGAATGATGAAAAAAGTTTGAAGAGCCTAGTTCCCTGGCCTAGAGGGGACAGTCCATGCCCGAACTTGGCTATTATCTCTTGTCTACCAGCTTCCTCTCTTTTGTCCAGGCCACCTGGTTCCCCTCTCTCCCCAGGGGACCTTCTTTAAATATTTCCTGAGATATGTAGCTCAGGGATTTATGAAGGTTTTAATTCATCTGCTGATAGAGATTGTAGTCCTTCCACATCTCCGTAGATCGTTATTTCTTCATGAGTTTCTATGGACAAACTAAAAATTCATCCTCGTGATTTCCAACCTTCTGGCACTGGGTACTGAGCACTTACCAAGGCTGAGCCTTGGATGACAAGACAAACAGCTCAGCACTAGGGAGCAGCCTGGAAGATTTTCTAGCTACAGGTAGGTTTTTCAAAGGTCTTTGGGACCTCTTTATCCCCTGAGCCATCAGAGGGGGGACTTTCGTGGGAGTCCCAGGAGCCCCAGCAGTTGCTGTCTGTACCTCCCAGGCTGAGGAGATGCAGATTTGGGACCTTTGGGTTGTTGACAGGGGTAGCCCTTTTTTGGGTCTGCTTCCATCGCAGTGGGTGGCATCTATCCTTGGGCCTTAACCAGGAGCCGGCTGCATTAGACAAGATTGAGAGCAATGCTGCTAGGGCTGTTAGAGGTTTTCAAAATTCAAAAGTAACAGATGCTAATCGATGTGTCTGGAGCTTAATTGAAAGGACCCTAAGCAATAATATAATTCAAGACTAATTCTTGATACTTGGAACACAGACTGTCAGAGCTATGAGGGACCTTAGAATGTTACATACAGAACATTCTAAGGGTCTTCCCATCTGTCTCTCCTCATTCCAATCCATTCTCTACTTAGCTGCCAAAGTGATTTTTTTTCTATGCCAATTCAGTTCAATGAACATTTATTAAGCACCTACTGTGTTCCAGGCACTGTGCTAAGCACTGGGGATACAAATAGGAAAAAGAAAAACAGTCTCTGCCCTTAGGGAGTTGACAATCTAAAGGGGAAGACAACACACAAAAGAAAGCTGAGAAAGAGTGGGCACAGGGTTATTTGGCATGGGGGCATGGTGTTCTGTAGAGTTGAAACCAAGCAGAGCTGCTGGTGGAAAATGGAGAGTTACCTAGAAAGTTCTGAGCCCTCCATAAAGGAAGTCTTTGGGAGTTTATTTCTCTACCCTCCCAGTCCTCAAAAGTGAGTCATCTGCACGGTGGTGAAATTTCAGGTGATCAATTTATCCTGGGGGAGGCACGATATTTTTTGTGGAGTTGAAACCAAGCCTAGCTGCTAATGGAAAACGGTGTTACCCTGCACCAGCTCAATCTCTGAGGAAAGGAAGGGGGATTAGGTTCCTAGCTTAGCTCGGTTCCCATAGAGCACAGTCCCAGTTCCAAATTCAAAATCCTCCTCAGGCTCGAGTCCCAGGTGCCCTGGCTTCTCAGGGCTTCCATGCTAGGTTGGCTGGCTGCACCATTCTTGTAATCCTGGCTCCAAGGTCTCCATGGCACCAACTCCCAATGCCTGTGAGAACTTCCAGCACCTAAAACAGACGACAAATAATCCCAAACAGAAACAAATATCCCCAGCCCCATTTCTCTGAGCCAGAGGTAAAAGAGGGAGCAGGGAAGGAGAAACCTTCCCCTCTTACTGATTCAGTCATGGCCCAAGCTAGGCATAGCAAATTACCGAAAAGAGTGGTTTTTTCAGTTTCCCAGTTTTAAAGACGAAGGCAATCAGTCAAAGGAGGCTACTACCCCCACCTACATGGTAGGGGATGCAGAAGCCTCCATATTAGGCAATCCAGATGTGCTCCATAGGCCCCTCATAAACTGGACATGCCCAGACCAGCCCAGGTTACATATTTCCCCTGTTTAAAATTTGCTGTCCCCTGAAAAAAGGTAGGGATGCATTTTTTTTTCTTTTTTTTTCCCCCACAGTACTAGTCCCAAATTCAGAACAGTTCTCTATGGTCTCTGTATAAGCAATGTTTATTCACTTGGTTCTCCAGTGCCTTATAGTTGAGTCTGTAACTCAATTTACATTATCATGTAACCCAATATCACGTTATCATACGCAATCTCACATGTAAAAATTGGGATTATCTCTAAATAGAAAAATTTGAAGATTTGGAGAACAAAGAACATTTCATAAAGTTCCCCAAATCAGTCAACAAAAGAAGAGATTTTTTTTTTCCCCACAAAGTTTACCAAGTAATAAAGCTTGCTTAGCTTTATTAGCCCTACCGGACCTCTCTCAACCTACAAGTAAAAGAGCAAAGATAAAGAAAATTGGCTTCTGTCTCAAACAGAAACTGGTCCACCCTGAACTTTCCAAACCACATGGAGCTCACCCCACAGGGATTTGTGGTCAACTTGGCATTGCTCCTTTCTCAAATGAGAAAACTATCCTAAGTAGAAACTCTTCCATGATTCTCTCAGTGCATAAGGCCATTCAACTGGAGTCTAAACAAAGTGTCCCTTTCTACACAGGGCACAGGAAAATTCTCTAGGGGGGTCCTGTTTACATAGGCAATCCCCATAGAGGTCCAGGCAAATTCTTCTGGGTCCCTTATCCTGGAGGGCACCTGAAATTCCTTCATAGATCCTTGCCACTGCTAGGGTAAACCAAGTGGAACTGAAAATGTACCCAGCAGGCAAGAAGACAAGTAGGCTCAGTTAGAGAAGTAGCAAAGGATGTGGATTTTAGGCACAGGCTTTCTGACCCTAAGAAGTTGTAGGGCATTTTGCTTTCACAAAAGGCAAGCAGTTTAGGTCTGCTTAAATGCAAAAAGAACAAAATGAGCATTTCTACTAGTGATCCCAAATTTCTCACATTGAGCTCAATACAAGTATTTATACAAGACTCCATAATATAGGGCATATCAGTATCCAATCTTTATACAGAATTCAATAATACAAAAAGTATCAATATTTAAACAGTTGAGCAATCAACAAATGAAAAGTATGCAAAATTATACTATCTGCTCACGCCCCAACTCAAGGATTTCCAGTGGCTCCCTGTTACCTCCAAGATCACAATATAAAATCCCACATTTGGCATTTAAAGCTCTTGATAACCTGGCCCCTTCCTCCAGGTCTCAGCTGAAATCCCACCTTTTGCAGGAAGCCTTTTCCGGTCCACCCCAGCTGCCAATGCCTTCCCCTCTCAGATTAATATCACATAACTGTATATATTTTGTATGTACTCAGAATATTGCTGTCTCCCCCACTGGAATGCAAACCCCTTGAGACAAGGAACTGTAGTTGTTTGATTTGGGGGTTTTGCTTTTCTTTGTATTCCCGAAGAAATATGTGCACCCTGCCTGATACGTAGTTAGCACTTAATACATGCTTGTTAAAGGTACACTAGATCACTGTTTGGGAAGCTGTGAATTGGCCCAGCCATTCTGGAAAGAAATTTGGAATTACTCCCAGAAAGTGAGTAAACTGGGCATGTTCCCTTTGACCAAGCTATACCACTACCTTGGCCTATACCCTAAAGAAATTAGAGAAATAAGACAAGGATCGATCTGTACAAAGATATTGACAGCAGCTCTTTGGACAGTGGCAAAGAATTGGAAAGTAATGTACAGGCCTCCTATTGAGGAATGGCTAAACAAATTGTGGGCCATGAATGTAACTGGTAATGTGCCAGAAGAAGTGATGGAACCATTTCAGAGGCAACTGGGAGGCCCTTTCTAAATTGATTGATGCAGAGTGAAATGATTAGAACTGGGAAGATAATTAATTTATACAATGATAACACTATAGAGAAAGACACCTGTGACAGATGTTAGAACTCTGATCAACACAATAATAAACCGTAAGACCAAGAGGAGGACAAGGAAACACCACTCAACTCCAGCCAGAGAGGTGAAAACTTAAGATTCAGAAAGAGACATCCATTTTTGGACATGCTTAATTTGGAAATTTATTTTTATAGGGCTATCAAGATATGTATTAAGGAGTTGCTTTTTTTTTAAATTGATTCAATGCGTAGAAAGGGAAGGATAGGTCGACACAATTAAAAATAATTATTAGTTTAAAATTTAAAAAAAATTTTCAAGAAAAAATGCTTTAAAAAAGGGGGGAAAAATGCTTAACCAAACAGGAAGGATTATTAAGTCTAAAGGTCTCTAAAATTTTGATTACATACTCCAATTCAGTAAAATGATTTTGAGTATACTCCCCCCAATATATATATTCTTATTTATAAGCTATATACCTGGACTATGGCACTATTGTATACAGTATAAAATATAAACCAAAAAATAAAAAGATGATATACATATAAGAAACAGTATTTTAAAAATACTTTTATGTCATTTATTAACAATAGGAAGTCCTTTCTGTTCTCCCTCTGAGAGCAATTTGATTTGAATAGACTTCAAAATTTTTGAAAAATCCTTGTGTGTGTCCTAAAGGATAGAGGTGGATTTGTAAATAATTGCTTGTTAGTAATCAATCGTTCAGTTAATTTGATCACTGTAGCTAGCCCAAAAGGTGATTTTTTAAAAGATCCTTTTTTTTTAAAGATACACAATATGTGTCAAATTCAAACAACAGCAGAAGTCACCATTTTCTGGTTCAAACTGGTCACCACTCTCAATGCAAGACCAACCCAGAGTCAGTTGTCTCCACTGTCCCCCCAGCAGAAGGTTTTCAGCATAAAACTAGTCCCCTTTCTTTCCATGGTTCTAATGCAGGGCTTCCCAACTTTTTCCTGTCCCTGAATCCCTTGGCTTTTGGTAAACTTTCCTGTACCTACTATTCCATGTAAAAAGAAATACATTTCTAGAGTTTACTATCGTATACATGGAAGAAATAAAATGAACTAAAGATTATTTTTTTTAATCAAGAAAACTTTCTTTTGTGAGCATAGCAACATTTTTAGTATCATAGAGTTGTTCTTTCTCCAACCCTTGGGGGTTAGAGGGGACCTCCTGGGGGTGAGGGAGGGAGGAGATAGTATAAGGATATCTACAATGTAGAGCACAACTCATTCTTCACTCTCATTGACCTCTTCTCCTTGATACATTCTTCTCTCAAGGCTTTCAGGACATCCCTCTGTTCCGACTCTCCTTGTCCTTATCTGAATGCTCCATTTCAGTTTCCTTTGCTGGATCTTCCTCCAGGTCACTCCCTCTCATCATGAATGTCCCAGAAAGTTCTACCTAGGTCCTCCTCTCTTCTCCCTCTAGACTACTTCACTTAGTAATTTGACCAGCTCCCATGGATTTCATTACCATTTCTAGGCTGAGGATTCTCAAATCTACCTATCCTGCCCCAATATCGCACCTCCAGTTGCCTTTCAGAGATCTTGAATTGAATGTCCAGTAGACGTCTTAAACTCACAACATGTCTGAAACAGAATTCATTGTCTGTCCCCCTAAACCCTCCCTCCTACTTTCCCTGTTACTATAGAGGGCAACGTCATCTTTCCAGTCCCTCAGGCTCACAACCTAGAAATCATCTTGGACTCCTCATTATCTCTCACTCCCAACATGTCCAATCTGTGACCAAGGCCTGCCAACTTCACCTCTGCACCATCTCTCCAATACCGCGCCCTCTCCTCTCCTCTCCTCTGATAGGACCACCCCTCTGGTACAGGCCTTCATCATCTCACACCCAAACTATTGCAATAGCTGCTGGGGGGCGGGTGGTCTGCCTGCCTCAAGTTTCTCCTCCCTCCAATCTGTCCTGCATTCAGCCACCAAAGTGACTTTCCTAAAGCACAGGTCTGACCATGTTACCCTTCCCCCTCCATAAACTCCAGTGGCTCCCTATTGCCTCTAGGATCAAATATAAAATGCTCTGTTTGGTGTTTAAAGCCCTTCATAACTCAGCCCCTCCTACAATTCCAGTCTTCACATACTTTTTGATCCAGTGACCTTGGCCTTCTGACTGTTCCACAAACAAGACTCTCCATCTCTTGGTTCTGGGCACTCTCTGTGACTGTCCCCCCATGCCTGGAATGCTCTGCCTCCTCTGCTCTGACTCCTGACCTCCCTGGTTTCCTTTAAGTCCCAACTAAATCTCACCTTCTACAGGAGCAATCCCTCTGAATTCCAGTGCCTTCCCTCTGTTCATTATTTCCTATTTATCCTGTACATAGCTTGTATAGATTTCTTTGCATTTTGTCTCCCCAGTTAGATTGTAAGCTCCTTGACAGTGGTCAGTAACTGTCTTTTGCCTCTTTTTGTATCTCCAGCACTTAGCACAGTGCCTGGCACATAGTAAGTGACTAATAAGTTTTATTGATTGATCATCCAGACTGCTTAGAGGGAGAAAGGGGTGGAAACTTTTACTCACCAATCATGGCCTACCCCTGTCCTCAATTTGAGGTAATCTGGAGGGGCCAGGTATAGAGATGCTGGATTGGGGTAAGGGTAGAATTTTCCTAATGGCACCAAGGTGGCTGGGGGTGCCCTGGGTCTTTAGGTCACAACAGCCCTAAGGGGCAGATGGCCAAGGGCAGAAGGGAGGAGGTTAAGTCACATAGTGGTGGGAGGGATAGGCAGTAATATAAGGTATGTTTGTTTTGGAGACAAGCCCCTTGATTGGCTATTGCATGGAGGGAGCATAGATGGGACTCACATTCTCACCTGCCCATTGGAGGATAAGACACCCCTTGAGGTCATGATACAGTCCTGACTGGAGAGACCATTGATCTGTATCCACTGCTTTATCTTAGAGGTAAGAAAGTTGAATTGGGCAGTTACTTGGCACAGTGGATAGAGCCGTGGGCCCTGGAGTCAGGAGGACCTGAGTTCAAATCAGGTCTTAGACACTTACTAGCTGTGTGACCCTGGGCAAGTAATTTCCCCCTGTTTGCCTCAGTTTCCTCATCTGTAAAATGAGCTGGAGAAGGAAATGGCAAACCACTCCAGTATCTCTGCCAAGAAAGCCCCAAATGGAGTAAGGAAGAGTTGGACACAACTAATCAACTAAACAACAAGAAGGAAGCTGAGGCCTAAAAAACAATGATTTACACAAAGTATAAAGTAGGAGGAAACAAAAAATCACAAATTGTTGTATGGTGGTTTGTGCTCCTATTGTCAAGGCTAGTCACTTGACTGACTTAAACATAACTTTTTATCTTCATGAAAATGATGTGTGTGTGTGTGTGTGTGTGTGTGTGTGTATGTGTGAAAAGATGATGTAGACAGACATACCTCAGAGATATTTCAAGTTCCCTTCCAGACCACTGTAATGAAGCGAATATAACAGTAAAGCAAGTCACACGGATTTTTTAGCTTCCCCATGCATATAAAAGTTATGTTCATCCTACACTGTAGTCTATGAAGTATGCAATAGTATTATGTCTAAAAATGTACATACCCTAAATAAAAATACTTTATTGCTAAAAAAAAATGCTAACCATCATCTGAGCCTTCAGCGAGTCATAATCTTTTTGCTGCTGAGGGGTCTTGCCTTGATGTTAATGGCTGCTGACTGATCAGGGTGATGGTTGCTGAAGATTGGGGCTGCTGTGGCAATTTCTTAAAGTAAGACAACAATGAAGTTTGCCACATCGATTGAGACTTCCTTTCCCTTAACCACTTAGAGGCTATTGTAAGGTTATTAATTGGCCTAATTTTAATATTGTTGTGTCTCAGGGAACCGGGAGGCCTAAGGAGTGGGAGGGAGATGGAAGAACAGCTGGTTGGCAGAGCAGTCAGAACACACACAACATTTATCCATTAAGTGGATGGTCGTATATGGGCGCCATTCATGGTGCCCCAAAACAATTCCAATAGTAACATCAAAGATCACTGAATACAGACCTCCATAACAGATATAGTAATAATGAAAACATTTAAAATAGTGTGAGAATTACCAAAATGTGACACAGAGACTTGATGTGAGCTCATGCTGTTGGAAAAATGGCATCCACAGACTTGCTCGATGCAGGGTTACCACAAACTTTTAATTTATAAAAAATGCACTGTCTTTGAAGAGCAATAAAGCAAGGTATGCCTGTAATGCTTTGAATGGCCACAAGTGTATGTAAATCTCATGCCCTACATTTCCCCAGCCCTGTAGGACTCTGGCTTCAATTCAATTCAATAAAATATTTCTGAAAGCTCTTATTATGAACAAGCACCACTCAAGGCTCTAGGGATAAGAAGGGAAGGACCCACAGATAGTCATACGGTCAGAGATCTAGCACAGGAATGGGCCTTAGAGGCCAGCTAAGTCAACCCCCTCATTTTACAGAGGAGGAAACTGAGGCCCAGGAAGGGGAAGGGACTTGTCCAAGGTCACACATAGGATCCTACACCCAGATCTGGTGGGGTCTTAGAGGCCAGCTCACCCTCTGCTCCAATCCCCTTATTTTATAGAGGGGGAGCTAAGGCTCAGGGAGCTTTAAGTGATGCCTTGGAGCCTTGAGGTCACAGGGTAGTTAAAGGGAAGGGGTGAGAATCCAAATGGGTTCTGAGTCCAATTTCAGCCATCTTTACCCTGTACCACACTGAAAGAACAGGGCCTTGCATTTGAGGCCCTTATATCCTTAATTACTGTTGCCCTTGTGACTTAGAAGCATTGTACCAAGTCCCTTAGATGTTCTCCATGCCTGTCAATTGGTTCCCTGGGTGAGCAATAAAAATGCCTACTCAAGTCAACTGTGCAATTCATGAGGCCAAAAGAACACAAGAATTAACTAAGACAAATTCAGTTTCAGGGAGGGAGAATAAGTTACCATAGTGGCTTAGGGACAGGCATGTAGTATTAGAAGGGACTCCAAGGTTATCTGGTCCAACTCACAGGTTTGGAGTTCCATACTCCAGAGAGGCCCCAGGAAGTCTCCCTCACACATAGCTCATTCAAGGAAAATAATGATAGGTAACATTTATTGAGGGTCTATTATGTGCTTGTAAAAGCACTGTGCCCAGCACTTTACAAATATTATCATGTTTGATCCTCACAATAACCCTGGGAGGTAGGCGTTATTATCAGCTCAATTTTACAGATGAGGAAACTGAGGCAAACAGAAGTAAAGTGACTTACCCAGGGTAAGTGTCTGAGGTTGGAATTAAACTCAAGACTTTCTGATTTCAGGCCCAGAGCACTATTCACTGAGCCACCCGGCTGTCCTGTTGTTGGGTGTAACATTTTGACCACTCTCCCCCACTCTGGGGGCAAATGTCCCTGCTTATTGAGGGCAGGTAGGCAAGAGGCTGGTCTGAGTTGGTAATTTCTTTGTGGAACTGAGAGGGAAATTAAAGCCTACATACTCCATTGTCCCTCCCACCCCCTGGACCCCCTCCCTTATTCCTTAGCCACCCTCCAACCTACTACTCCCCTTACCTACTTAGATTCTGCCAAAGGAGTGTACATATGAATTTTTTGCACCCTTCAAATTTCTTACCCTAAAATAGAGTCCCAGCAGCCCTGTGCTAGTGACAGGCCTACTTAGTGGCACCCTACATCACTGGGTGAGGGGAGACACAACCCAAGGGTAACCTCCTCACAGAACTCATAGAAACAAAGGGAAACATTCCTAGAAGCTGGCCCCCGTAGCTGTCCTCCTCCAGCATGACAGAGGTCCCCTCTAATGCCTTTCCCCTGCTCTAAGAACTCTAAAGTTCCACCTAACTAGTCTCACAAATACCAGGAGAAATAAGTCCCCCATTCCCTGCTTTTATGTGCTGGCTGGGAGCACTCTGGGAGAGGCTGGTGCCCTCTTTAGTGCAATTGACCACAGCTGCTGCCTTCTTAGCCTCCCAGGTCAATTTCACTGCTTCTTTTGTTTAGCTAACACCCAGGGTTAGGCCTTCTTAATCACAGCCTCACCAAAGGCCCCTCCTGCCCAATAACTGCTTTTCTCACCTGCTAGCTAATGCCAGAAATTTCTTTAACAGGAGAAAAGGCCTCTTATTCCACAATTACAAGTCAGGCTGAAAATTCAAACATTCTCGAGTAGCTCAAGTTTCTTTTTTTTAAATTAGGTTTTATTTTATTTTCATACCTGCATTCTCTCTCCCACCCACCGCCCATTGTGAAGCCCAACTTCTGACAAACCAGTCACCCCTGTGTTTTTTTTTAAATTAAAAGCAGAAAGAAGAATATGATGATGTGCAAATCAACCTTTCTCACTCCCCCTGACCTTTCGAAGCTCTTCCACCTAAAATTCCCCCCTGAATTTATATAAGCTTACTCTTAGCACTTTATCTCTTCTTGGTCCTACTCACAAAATCAGAAAGGGAGCTCAAGGTCCATTTTAGTCCAACTCATCCTTAAATAAAAGCCCCCCTCTACAAACACCTGTCCAGCCACCAGCCAGCTTTTGTTTGCAGACTCTCAGGGCATTTATTTCCCAAGGCAGCCCCATGCCACTTTGGAGGCCAGCTTTCATTGTGTTAGGAAGGTTTTGTGACGTCAAGTCTATATTTGCTGCTCCTGGTTCAGCTCTCTGGGGATAAACAGAGAAAATCTAATCCCTTTTCCACATGACAATTTTTCAGATAATTAAGATAGCTATCATGTTCCCCCCTGCGCTATCTCTTTAGGCTAAACTTGCCTAGCTCTTTCAGCCTCTTCTCAGATGGCATAGGCCCTAGGCCCTGCCCCATTTTGCTTGTCCTCCATTAGCCATCTTTAGACTCCTTCCTCCCAGAACCTCCATTTTGGGGAAGGGTCCATACTAGCCAGCCATCATTCTCCAGGCCTTGTCACCATACCTGTACCTCCTTCTACCATTCCCCTAACCCCTTGTCAGCAACCCTTTCATGTGTTATCTTTCCTCTTTAGAATATAAGCTATATATATATATATATAATATATATATCATATCATATCATGTAATATAATATATAATATAAAATAATATATAATATATCATATAATTGTCTTCTTAAAAATTGTATTTGTTACCAAAATAAAGTCAAAATGGGTTCATGACTTAGATATAAAAGCTGATACCATAAGTAAACTGGGAGAACAAGGAATAGTTTACCTATCAGATCTATGGAGAACAGAAGAATTCATGACCAAACAGGAGATAGAGAACATTATGAAAAGCAAAATAGATAATTTTGATTACATTAAATTGAAAAGTTTTTGCACAAAGCCAATGCAACTAAGATTAGAAGGAAGGTAGAAAATAGGGAAAGAATTTTTACAACCAGTCTCTCTGATAAAGGCCTCATTTCTAAAATATATAGAGAATTAAGACAAATTTATAAGAACACAAGCCATTCCCCAATTGATAAATGGTCAAAGGATATGAACAGACAGTTCTCAGATGAAGAAATTAAAGCCATCTATAGTCATATGAAAAAATGCTCTAAATCGTTATTGATTAGAAATACAAATCAAAACAACTCTGAGGTACCACATCACACCTATCAGATTGGCCAACATGACAAAACAGGAAAATGATAAATGTTGGAGAAGATGTGGGAAAATTGGAACACTAATGCACTGTTGGTGGAGTTGTGAAATGATCCAACCATTTTGGAGAACAATTTGGAACTATGCCCAAAGGGCTACAAAAATGTGCATACCCTTTGATCCAGCAATAGCACTTCTAGGACTATATCCCAAAGAGATCAAACAAACAGGAAAAGGACCCACATGTACAAAAATATTCATAGCAGCTCTTTTTGTGGTGGCCAAGAATTGGAACTTGAGAGGATGCCCATCAATTGGGGAATGGCTGAGCAAGTTGTGGTATATGAATGTAATGGAATACTATTGTGTTATAAGAAATGATGAACAGGCTGACTTCAGAAAAACCTGGAAAGACTTACATGGTCTGATGCTGAGTGAAGTGAGCAGAACCAAAAGGACTTTGTACACAATAACAGCCATGTTGTGCGATGACTAAGAATGTTAAACTGAACCCTTCTCAGCATTATGAGGATCTAAGACATCTCCAGAGGCCTCGTGATGGAAAATGGTGTCCACATCCAAAGAAAGAACTATGGAAGTCGAATCACTATCACTTATTTTTACCTTCTGTTGAGTTTTGTTTCATCTTTCTGATGGTTCCTCCTATTGGTTTTAATTTTTATTTACAACTTCACTAATGTGAAAATATGTTTAATGGGTATGTAAATGTAAAGCCTATATCAGATTGTGTGCTGTCTTGGGGAGGGTGGTGGGGAGGAAGGGGGAGAAAAATTTTCAACTCAAAAGCCTATGGAAGTGATTGTTGATAAATCAAAATAAATTAATAAAATTTTTTTAAAATTGTATTTGTGTCATTAATGCCTAGCACAGTTCCTCCCATGTTTGTCCAGTTGTGTTTGACTCTCTGTGACCCCATTTGGGATTTTCTTGGCAGATACACTGGACTGGTTTGCCATTTCCTTCTCTAGCTCATTTTACAGATGAGGAAACTGAGGCAAACAGGGTTAAGTGACTTGTCCAGGGTCACATCCTCCCATATAGTAAGTGCTTAATAAATGCCTATTGACTGACTAGATGTTCTTTAGCTTCTCAGGGTCTTTTTTAAAATGTGGCGCCCAGGGGCAGCTTGGTGGTGCAGTAGATAGAGCACCAGCCCTGGATGCAGGAGGACCTGAGTTCAAATCCAGCCTCAGACACATAACACTTACTAGGTGTGTGACCCTGGGCAAGTCACTTAACCCCATTGCCTAGCCAAAAAAAAAAAAATGTGGTGCCCAGCACTGAACAACATAGTGCAAATGAGTTCTGACGTTGGCTGAGTAGAGTGAGACTGTCACCTCCTCATTCCTGAAAGCTTTGCCTCTGAATTCAGCCCAAGATTGGATCAGCTTTCTTGGCAGCCACATCATATTGCTGACTTCTACTGGGTCTGTGGTCTGCTACGACACCTAGATCTTTTTCAGGCAAATTGCTGACCCACCCACCAGGCTTTCCTGATCTGCCACTTGTGAAGTCAATTTCCTGAACTCAAGTGTAAGACTTGTTATTGATCTCTCTTCAATTCCATCTTATTGGAGTTAGCCCACTGTTCTGGCCCATTGAATTCTTTTTTGGCTTCAGACTGTTACCCAGGATCTTAGCTATGCTTCCGGGCTTTGTGGCATCTGAAAACTGGATAAGGGTTGGCTGGGTGGGATTCCTGACTATCCTTTTCATATTCTAGGTATTAGCATCCTGGTTCCACCTCTCTATATTTTGGCATCTTACTTAATAACTTGTGGTTTTTACTTCAGACTGTTCCAATTGTGTTGCATTCTGGTCAGTCAAAAAGGGGTCAATGGTTTCTATGAGATACTAATAACAACCAGGCTATTAGAAGTGGTAGGGATGGGGCGATTAGGTGGCACAATGAATAGAGCTCTGGTCCTGGAGTCAGGAGGACCTGAATTCAAATCAAGCCTTAGAAGCTTACTATATGTGTGACCCTAGGCAAGTCACTTAATCACAATTGCCTCAAAAAAAAAAAAAAGAAGTGGTAGGAATGATCTTCTGAAACTTGAAATGGCCAAGAAGATGGGCCCCTGGAATTTGGAGTATAGAGTGGAAGGACAACAGAGTACGGAATGAGCTTGTTTTGCAATGGGAGGTGTGATCAGGGGAGCCCTGGATGAGTATGATGAGGTCCCTTCCACTTCCAATCAACTGGATGAGGTTATAAAGTGTGGACTTTTGTCAGAAGAGGGTGCCTTTCATGGAGGCCCAATGCTGATAGGACACAATGAATTCCTCTGATTGGTCCCCAGTGATGGAGCTGCCTCTAAGATGACGACTAAGAATCAGAGAGGGTAACGCATTATGACTGGAAGCATTTTTTGCCTTCCATCGATAAGGGCAAGTTGTGACGTGGCCCATCACTTTCCTTTTCTTTCCTCTCTCCCTTGTGCTCTCTTCCCAAGAATCCCAAACTGCAGCTTGCAGAAGTGGGCTCCCTTGGCTAATCGAAGGCTGCTTACCATGTGCTTTGCTTTTCTGTTTCTTTTTCTGAACTGACTTCTGACCTCTGGGTCAGAGACTAGGGTTCCTGAGAAGATATCTTCAGGGGTCACATCATCAGCGAGTCCAAGTTCTCAAGTTCAAAAGAAAACTAAAAGTACCCCACGAGGCTTTCCAATCCTCTATGAGCTTGCTATGGACTATACGAAAGGTGCTGTTTCAAGGGAGGGGAAATATTTGCTCACAAGTCCCAAAGGTAGTTTTACCTTCTAGGGCAGGTCCCCTCCCCCCATTAATCTAGGGGAAGTTTAAAGAATGGAACGGGAGGCTATTAGAATTTATGCTTCTATATTTGTTCTTTTGCATCCTATGCATTTTCTGAGGTAGATGAAGTAAAAGCTGTCCCAACCTCAGTACCCATACTGTACATTGAGTCATGTGGGATTTGGTGGCCCTGGGGAAACTTTATCCTTTTTTACTTCTTAGATTTCCCCAGAGTTTGACCATGTAGTGGGAGTATGAACCAAAGAAATAAACTGACCTCTTGGGGTCAGGCCAGCAGGAAGGCACCCAGTCTGTATTACCCAGAGTTCCTGAGAATGAGCATGTTCTGGTCAGTGATTTGAATCAGAGGAAGAGAGTGGATTGGGACTGTGTGGAAGCTAAGAAAGGAGGAGTCCTGTAGATCTCCAGAGAGCTGGGTTAGCCCCCTAGAAGGAAGTTCGATAGAGGGAGCTTGAGGCTATTAAGGATTTAGGTGAAGTGTGGAGGCTGGCTCACAACATTGAGCATGTCCTGGGTCCCAGTGCCCTTCCCATGGACTGATAGCAGCACGTAGGGACAGTGATGCAAGCACCTTGACCTACTGGAGCCCTTGGTGGTCTCTACACAGGAAAAAAAAAACAGCATCTAGGGGCATTGCAAGCAGGCCTAAAGCTTGGGGAGTGATTGAGCATGAGAATGTATGTGTCTTCAAGGGCAGCCAACTTTCAATTTCCCAACAGATCCAAGTCCTGTCCCATTTCCCTTCATGGCTAGTAGTTGACTATTGACCATCCTCCCATCTAGTGGTAGGATTTACTACCTGAACCCATTGACTTAAAATAGCAGTAAGGTGTAAATGGTTGCTATTGGGTAGGTCCTTTTGGAAGGGAAGATTTCTATAGCACTGAATTTTCCTCATAGTCCAATGAGGCTGGTAACACAAATTGCATAGCTAGTAGTAGATGCCCTGGAACATGAAAACGAGTCTTTGGCCTCCAGACGCCATTTTCTTTTCAGAGAAGCTTCACTTCACAATTTTGCTTCAGGAAGGCCCTGAGAGTGAAGCAGAGCTTCAATATTGTAGGGCTACCCAGGCGTGGTCCCAGATGCTGACATTTGGGGGGGCCATGCTTCACTCCCAGGAGACCTTGCCTTCTTCCAAAACCCCTCTCCATATTACTGGCTGCCCTATCAGTCATGTTCCCTTGACAGGCTCTGGGCTGTCATACTTCAGGGGCCCCTGGCTATCACACCCTTTCCCAATGCCTACATCCCTACCCAGATGGACAGCCTCTTCCCTGGGAATTAACACTGGACACTAGCAAAAGCAGACCCACCTTCTAGCAAATTTTTTGAGCTAAGGATTGGGTCTTAACACCTCTCACTTGCCACCAAACACAAGACACAGAGTAATCACTTGATAAATGCTTGTCAATGATTCACAATCAATCAATCAACATTTTTAAAGCACCTACTCTGTGTCAGGTACTATACTAGGATACCAAGACAAGAATTAAACAGTCCTTGCCCTCAAGGACCTTACATCCTATCAGGGCAGATGACATGTACACAATGGACATGTCTACAGAATATCTATACAATGAATACCAGATAATTTTGGTGGGAAGTTCCAGATAGCTGGAGTAGGGGTAAGTGGATAGTAGTGGTCAGTCAGGGAGGGCCCCGTGTAGGAGATGGTGCTGGAGTTGAGTTCAGAAGACAATTAGGCAGAGGTGAGGAGGATGGGTGTTCTAGGCATGGAGAAAGCCTAGGCAAAGACATGGAAACAGGAAATGAGATTCCATGTGTGAGAAATAGTTAAAGACAAAATGGCAGGATCACAGAGTTTGTGAAAGGGGGTAATAAGTCTGGAAAGACAGATTGGTGCCAAGTTTTGAAGCTCTTCAAATGCCAAGAGGGAGTAAATGGAGTTTATTGTGTTTTAGGAATGTCATTTTCTCAGTTTTGGGGTGGAAGGTGAATTGGAGTGGGCACTGACTTCAGGGAGACCACTCAGGAGACTGAGAGTTCAGGTGAGAGGTGACATAGGCCTGAACTAGGGTGGTGGCTGTGTGAATGGAAAGAAGGGAATGGCTCTGAGAGCGGTGGAGTTAAAAAAGGAACGATTTAGCAACTGAGTCAATGGATGGGGTGTAGGAGAGAAGGGAGTCCGAGAAGACACGGAGTTCGTGAACTCAGGTGACTGGAAGAATGGTGGTGCTCTAGACAGAAATAGAGTGGTTTGGAAGAGGCATAGATTGAGAAGAAAAGATACTGAGCTCTGTCCTGAACATGTTGAGTTAGACCTCTTCATGGGGTATCTATGTGGAAATGTACAATCGATAAGCAGTTGGCGATGTGTCCTGGGAACTCAGGAAAGTAACCAGGGCTGGAGATCTAGATTGGATCATGGGATCCATGGGAGCTGAGGAAGTCACCAAGAGGGAGAGTAGAAGGGAAAAGAAAGGAGGGCCTAGGTCAGAGCCTTGGTGAATATTCCCAGCTAGGTGGGAAGGATACAGGTAATCGAGGAAAGGAGACTCGGAAAATTAGGCGAGAGGACAATGGAGAGAATGTAGCATGGTGAAGTGGCTTATAGGGGCCATTCCATGGAGCAGGCTGAATTGCCAGGAAAGACAACTCTGAGCATTTTCCATGGGTTGCCCACCATGCGTGAATTCAGCCCCTGCTTATAAGAGTGTCATGAAAACTCAGAGAAAGAATATCCAAGAGAAGAGAATGCTCTGCAGAATCCAATGCTACAGAAAAGTCAAGAAGGCTGAAGACTGAGAAAATTCCATTAGAGTTGGCTGTTAAAAGATTCTTCTTGGTAACTCTGGAGAAAGCAGTTACAGTAGAGATATGAGGATGGACATTAGATTGCAAGGGGCTGGGACATGAAGGAGAAGGCAGGAAGTTGAGGTAATGAGAGAAGACAGCTTTGGGGGATAGCCTGGATATGAAAGGGAGGAGAAATAGAGGATGACAGCTTGAGGGATAGTGTTGAGCTAGGATTGTTTCAGAATAGGGGAGTCCTGGGCATATTTGTATAAATGAGGCAATGAGCTAGGCAGTTAGGTTCCAAAGTAGAGAGATAGATAAGTAATGGACTTGGAGTCAGGGAAACCTGGGTTCAAATCTTACAAGCTGTATGACCATGGGCAAGTCACTTTAATCTGTCTGCCTCAGTTTCCTCATCTCTAAAAGCATGATAATAATAGTACCTGCCTCTCAGGGTTGGTATGAGGATCCTAAGAGATATTTATAAAATGCTTTGCAAACTTTAAAGGGTTTTATAAATGCTAGATATTATTATTATTATTATTATTATGGACAAGTAGAAAGAGATGGAAGATTAGAGAAAAAAATGATTGTGGGGATAATCTGTCAGAAGAAAGCCGAAGTCAGAGGAAGGATTGGCCTTCGCAAGGAAGAAAGGTCACCTTTTTTCATCAGATACTGAAAGAATAAAGAAAGGGAGATGATATCAAGGGCTTTTGAGATATAGAGCAGGGGAGAAGGGAACTCAGGGCCAATGGCTGGAGTTTTTCCCGTTAAAAATGAGCCTAGGCCTTTAACTGAGAGGATGGGGGGAGGGGGGCTGCAGGAGACTTGAGGAAAGAAGAGAAGGTTTGGAACAGCTGCTGTGGGGAGTGGGCTAGAGACTAATTTCAAGGGGGATTGGTGTGTTACAGCCAGTGCCCAGTTGAGATTAGATAACATAAATTTGTATCGGACCCAGGCAGCTTGATTGTGTGACTTCCTGAAGCACGCTTAGCAGCACGTGAAAGGGAGGCAGGTGGTGGGAGTAATCCCAGGGTTGGAGTTTGGCAAGACATGAGCCACGATAGGACAAGGGGGGCGAGGGATTCAAAAGTAGAGGACACTTGATATGTTTCTTGTCAAACAAATAATCCCCCTGGCTCTCTCCTCCCCTCCCCCCCCCACCTGCTGTAATCATCTGAGAGAAGAGCACCTCAGAGCCAGAATGGGCAGAGGCCCTTCCACGCTAACAAATTCGTACCTCCTGCTCCTCTAATCCCTGTGATTCACCAGTGGCCTTCAGGACCCCCTTTCCCCATGACCTCTTCCCACACTCATCTGTTCCACTCAGCCCACACCCTTCCTCGTCCCTCTTCCTCCATTGTGCCCTCTGCAATCCGGCTTTTGTTAACAAACTCTGTTTGGGCTGACAACTCTTTCCCTCACACTCTTGCCATCTTTCGGTGCTCCCTGAAAGCCAGCCCCTCCCCCCTCTCTCCGGCTGTCTGCTTTTTCTCTCCCACACTCTGACATGCAGGGCCAGGGGGAACAGCTGACGTCCTTCTCCCCCCAACCCCCAGCCCCCCACCCCTGCTACTTTCAGACCCTCCATCTGCCACCATCACTCAGCCGTTACCTTTCAAGTTTCCCCCCATTCTGTCCATTTCCTTGTTGCTGTCATTTGTGGGATCTGGGGTCACTTTCTGTCCTTCCAAATAAGTTCAGATTCTGACTCCCAGAATTCTTCTCTACCTCCAACCTTATTCTCTTCAAACACCTTGGTTTTCCCATTCCTTAGACCATGGGTAGGGAACCTGTGGTCTTGAGGCCCCATGTTCCCCTCTAGGTCCTCAAGTGCAGCCCTTTGACTGAATTCAAACTTCCTAGAACAAATCCCCTTAATAAAAGGATTTGTTCTGTAAAACTTGGACTCAGTCAAAAGGCTGTACCTGAGGACCTAGAAGGCCACATGTGGCCTCGAGGCTGCAGGTTCCTCACCCCTGCCTTAGCTTCTTCAGCAACCATGACCTCTGTCTCCAATCAATCTCACTCAATCACAGGAGCGGTTATACCTTAGACCAGGGGTGTCACACTCTAATAGAAATAGGACCAATTAATCCATACATAAGGATCCCTGTGGGCCACCTTTTGACTTAGTTTTGAAATGTCATGTTATCTATGTTTTATTATATTTGGATTATTTTATGTATTTTTGTATTTATTTTATTGCATTATTATTCATTTTGTTAAATATTTGATTTATATTGTTAAATATTTCCCAATGACATCTCAGCCTCACTCAGGAGGCACTCTGGAGTGTTGGGGGCTAAATGCGGTCTGCAAGCAACTTTGCTTTTGATCCCTCTCCTGATCTCCTACCCTTCAGCTTAATTTTCCTGAAGTAAAATTCTTAGAAATGACTGGGGGGAGGGGTTAACAGAACTTCTGTCAATACAGGTCCACACTTGCTCTGCCAATTAAAGTCTTAGACAGGTGCTCAGGCTGCCAGTGAGGTGCCTTGCACAAGGTTGCACAGACAGGATTTGAACTTAGGACTTCCTGACTCCAAGGCCAGTTCTCTACCCACAATGCCACCCTAACCAACACATGTCTAAACAGGGCCTTGATTACAAAATTCCTAACTTTTCTTACCTATTGAGGACATATCTGCCCCCACGGCGAGGCAGCTGTAGCATGGCAGAACGAACACTATCGCAGAATCTGACAAGCTGGGCTTGAATTCTAGTTCTGTTCCATATCAGCCGTGGGACCTTGGACAAGGCATCTTTCCTCTCTGATCCTTGGTCGGTCTAAAATCAGCAAGCATTTCTTAAGCACTCAATATATGCTGGCACTGTGACAAGCTCTGGGGATACAAGGCAAAAAGTAAATATTCCTTGCTCTTGGGGGGGGGGCTTCCATTTTAATAGGCAAGACAACCTGTGAGTCCTGTAAGTACACACCTACTATATATGAAAGAGCATTTTAGGATACAGGCTCTAGTAGCCAGGGGAGAGGGCGGGGGTCAGAAAAGGCTTCCAGCAGAAGGTGGCATTTGAACTTAGGCTGGAAGGAAGCCAGAAATTCCAAAAGACAGAGATGAGAAAGGAGAACATTCGGGACATGGGGAGCATGGGAGACCAAGTATTGTGCAGGCCGCTTTAGAGGAAACTGGTGGTGTCACAGTGCTCAGAGCACTGGGCCTGGAGTCAGGAAGATCTGAGTTCAAATCCAGCTACAGACACTAACTGTGTGATCCTGGGCAAGTCATTTAACTTTTGTCTGCCTCAGTTTCCTCAACTGGAAAATGGGGATCATAATAGCACCTACCTTGCAGGGTTGGTATGAGGATCAAATGAGATAATACTTGTTTTTTTTTAAATGCTTACTACAATGCCTGGCACACAGTAGGTGTTATAGAAACACTTTCTTCCTTTATTTCCCCCTACCCCACCCCCTTGCAGTTTGTCTGGACTACAGAGTGCGTGGAGAGGAGTAAAGTAGAAGATGACTAAAAATCTAGGAAAGGGCTGGGTTGAAAGTGGCATTTGATGCCAAACATAGGAATCTCTATCTCACCTCTGTCAGCCCCCTCATCTTGCAAATGATGAGATTGAAGCCTTAAGAGGCTGCCCACTGCATCACACAGGTGGTGGCTGGGTCCTTGAGCTGAGATCCAACCTAAGTTCCCTCACATTGCAGCCATTGCTTTTCCTATCACTCTATAAAATGAAATCAGGCCCCCTGAAGCACACACAACATTTCTGGGATGATGCCACAGTCCACTTGTGCATCAAATGGCTGACGTACAGCCAACAGTTTTCATTCCTGTTAAGAGACCCTCATGGCTGCCATTTGTTGGGCCTGGGACTGTTTGCATCGGGGCCTCAGAGATTTCCCCTCTCCCCTGCCCTTGTCTTCTGGGCCGATTAGCACATCTTGGCCGGCTCGGCCGGTCAGCCGATGGCTGGTGTGGGCCAGCATTTGCTAACTGTACTTCATCAGCTGAAATTGTCCTTAAAGTGTTTTTTCTTCCCACCTTGCTTTGATTGGCCCCACTTCAGCTCACTGCGGCAGCTGATTACATGTCACTGCTTCCACTTCCTCATCACCCGCTCCCTCCAAAAAAGCCCTTGCAATCGCTCCTTCCCCCCAACTGCTCAACTGAAGCGGCCCTCTCGAAGGGCATGGACAACCTCTTAATTATTTCATCTAGTGGACCTTTCAGAATCTGCATCCTCCCCTGACCTTTCTTAGTTGAAGCTGCTGACCACTTCTTACTTCTCTAAACTTTTCCCAGTCTTGGCCTTCATGCCGCAGCAGCTCAATCCTCCTGAGTATCTCTCCCCTCTGTGCTCCGGTTCCTTCCCTGGCTCCTCTTCCTCCTCCCAATCCCTGAACGTGGACCACATCTGGCCTGGTGTGCTCAGTTGAGCAAGGCCTTGACAGCTGGGAGCACATCCAGAGAAGGGCTGATTGAAGGAACCCAGGATGTTTAGCCTGGAGAACAGAGGGCTCGGGGGAAAATAATCAGTGTCTTTATGTATTTGAAGGGCTATCACGTGGGGAGGGGGATTAGATCTGTTCTGTTTGGCCCAGAGGATGGAAGTAAGAGTAGTTGCAGAGATGCGGAAAATTCCATAGAAATCACTGAATTGCAGGCTTGGACCAAATCTTAGACATTATCTAATCCAACCTCCACCAGAATAGGAATCCTTCCTATAACATCCCCAACCAGCATTCATCCAGTGTGTGTTTGAAGAGCTCTAGTCAAGGGGAACTCACTATCTCCATCCTATAACATCCCCAACCAGCATTCATCCAGTGTGTGTTTGAAGAGCTCTAGTCATGGGGAACTCACTATCTCCATCCTATAACATCCCCAACCAGCATTCATCTAGCATGTGTTTGAAGAGTTCTAGTCATGGGGAACTCACTATCTCCATCCTATAACATCCCCAACCAGCATTCATCTAGCATGTGTCTGAAGAGCTCTAGTCATGGGAAACTCACTACCTCCATCCTATAATATCCCCAGCCAGCATTCATCCAGTGTGTGTTTGAAGAGCTCTAATCATGGGGAACTCACTATCTCCCAAGGCAGACTGTTTTGCTTTGGGGACGGATCTGAGAGGAGTCTCTTCCTTATTGTGAGCTAAAATGGGCCTTTCAGCAGCTCTTCCCCCACCACGGATCCTGATTCTGCCCCCTGGGACCAAGCAGAACACGACTAATCCCTTCCCGGCCAAAAGCCTTGGAATATTTGACCACATCCACCGTGTTCCCCCTGAGTCTTATTTTCTCCAGGGAATCATCCCCAGTTCCTTTGTTCTACCAGTGCTCTATGGTATGGTTTAGGGTCTTCTTCACCCCACATGTTCACATAACAGTTTGTCAATATCCCTCCAAAAATGTGGCACATAGAACTAATTTGCAAACAATGTTCCAGATGTGCAGGTGTAGTCTGACCAGGGTTGAGTACCAGAGGCTATCTCATCCTGATATCAGATTGTAAATAACCTGAACATCAGGGTTACAATTTCTATTTGAAAGAACCAGGGTTTTTTTTACTTGTGATCAATGGTATGTGTTATGAGGTGATTGGTCAAGATCAGGAATTCTGCCTGTTGCCAGATTAGGTGTCAATTCATGACCGAGGTCAGGATTCAGGCTGTGGTTGCAATTGGTACTAAGAGCAAGAGTGTGCATGGGAGCAGGGGGTAAGAGGGAACCAGAAAAGGTCTCTTGCTGAAGGTGGGATTTGAGCTGAATCTCCAAGGAAGTTAGGGAAGCTGGGAGGCAGAGGTGAGGAGGGGGAGCAATCCAAATATAGGGCACAGCCAGGGCTAAAGCACCGAGGTGGGAGATGGAGTGTCACATGGGAGGAACAGCAAGGAGACCAGCTTAGCTGAAAGATTGGAAAGGTCAGAAGGTGCCAAGTCATGAAGGGTTTTATTTCATTTTATTTTATTTTGGTGAGAAAGATACACCCCTATTTTTAATTTTTTTAGAGGGGGAGCAATGGGGTTAAGTGACTTGCCCAGGGTCACACAGCTAGTGTCATGTGTCTGAGGCCGGATTTGAACTCAGGTCCTCCTGAATCCAGGGCCAGTGCTATATCCACTGCACCACCTAGATGCCCCCACATGAAGGATTTTAAATGCCAAATATTTGATCCTAGAGTTAATAGGGAGTCGCTAGAGCTTCTTGAATAAGGGAGTGACATGGGTAGACCTTGGCTTTAGGAAAATCACCTTGGCAGCTGGGTGAAGGATGAATTGGAATGCATGGGCACTTGAGGCATAGAGACCAATGAGAAGGTGGTTGTAATAATCTAGGTGAGAGTTGATGAGAGCTTGTACTAGGGTGGCGGCTATGTGAGTAGAGAGAGGAGGACTATGGGAGAAACATCAAGGAGTTAGAAATGTTAAAATTTGATGGCAAATTAGATATATGGAATGAGTGCAAGTAAGGAATTCAGAATGTCACCAAGGTTACAAGCCAAGGTGACTGAGAAGATAGTGGCCACCTTGATAGTAATAAAAAATGTAGGGAGCAGAGCCAAGATGGCTAAGAACTTGAAAATAACACCTCAAATCAAATGTTGGGAAAGCAGAGCCAACAAACTTAGGAGGTTGACAGAGAAGTTTGTGGTACCAGGGTGGAGACCAGTCTGGAGCCCACACATGTGGAGGATGAGAATGAAATGAAAGGGTGAGAAAGAAGGATGCACTGGGAGAAGGTGGGGCGAGAGAGGTGGAATGGCAAAAATTATCTCACATAAAAGAGGCATGCAAGGAAGAGCTTTTACAATAGAGGGGAACATGGGGGTGGGCAATGCTTGAACCTCACTCTCATCAGAATTGGTTCGAAGAGGGAAGAATATCTAGCTATCTATCTATTCATCTATCTACTTACCTACCAATCCATCCATCTATTTATCGTCTATTTACACATACATACACACACTTAGTTGTGTATAGAAATGTAACTTACCCAATAGGGAAATAGGAGGGGAAAGGGGATAAGAAAAAGGGGGAAGTGATAAAAGGGCAGATTAACGGAGGTCATATTTAGAAGCAAATTAGACTTTTGAGGAGGGGCAAGATAAAAAGAGAGAGAGAAGAAGAAGAAACAGAAGAAAATGAGATGGAGGTAAATACGCAGTTAGTAATCATAATTGTGAATGTGAATGGGATGAGCTCACCCATAAAATGGAAGCAGAGAGCAGAGTGGATTAGAAACCAGAATCCAGCAGTATGTCATTTATAAGACATTCACTTGAAACAGAAAGATACACAACATTAAAATAAAGGGCTGGAGCAAAATCTGACATGTTTCAACTGAACTAAAAGAAAAAACAACAGGGGTAGAAATCATGACCTCAGACAAAGCAAAAGCAAAAATTGACTTAATTAAAAGAGATAACCAGGAAAACTACATTTTGTGAAAAGGTACAATATACAATGAAGTAATATTAAAAGTTTTTACAGCAAGTTTCTCTAATGAAGGCCTCATTTCTCAAATATATACTGAGTATAGAACTGAATCAAATTTATAAAAATAGAGCCATTCCCCAATGCATAAATGGTTAAAGGCTATGAACAGGCAGTTTTCAGAGGAAGAAATCAAAACTACCTATAGCTATATGAAAAAATATTCTAAATCACTATTGATTAGAGAAATGCAAATTAAAACAACTCCAAGGTACCTCACCACCTCACATCTATCAGAAATGACAAATGTTGGAGGGGATGAGGGAAAAATTGGCACACTAAAGCATTGTTGGTGGAGTAGTGAACTGGCCTAATCATTTTGGAGAACAATTTGGAAGTAGGCCCAGAGGGCTATAAAACTGTGCCTACCCTTTGACTTAGTAATACCGCTAGCAGGTATGTACCCCAAAGAGGTCAAAGAAAAAGGAAAAGGACCTATATGTACAAAATATTTCTAGAGGCTCTTTTTATGGTGGCAAGTAATTGGAAACTGAGGAATTTTAATTGAGCCCATCAATTAGGAAATGGCTGAACAAGCTATGGCATGTGAATGTGATGGAGTACTATTGTGCTATGAGAAATAAAGAGGGGAGGGTGGTTTCAGAAAACACAGCAAGATTTCTATGAACTGGTATAAAATGAAGTGAGTAGAACCAGAAGGTCATTGTGCACAGTAATAGCAATGTTGTAATGATGATCAACTGGCTATTCTGATCAATACAATGATCCAAGACAATTCCAAAGGATTCATGATGAAAAAGTGCTACTTACCTCCAGAGAGATGACTGATGAACTCTGAGTGCAAAATGAAGTGTAATTTTCTCACTTTCTTTATTTTTCTTTCTTTTCTGGGGAATTTGGCTAATATGGGAATATGTTTTGCATGATTTCACAAGTATAATTGATATCATATTGCTTGCCTTCTCAGTAGGTGGGGAAGGGGTTGGGAAAGAGGAGGAGAATTTGGAACTCAAACTTTAAAAATAAAGAATGTTAAAAATAAATAATTTTTTTAAATAAGAAAATTAGGAAGAAGGGGGGTTCCCCACCCCTGGTTTGGGACATAAGGATAAGATAGAGGGTTTTTTTGATGTGTTGAGTTTCAAATGCCTATGGGACATAGGAAATTAATATGTCCAAAAGGCAAGTTGGTGATATGGGAATGGAGCTCAGGAGAAAGATCAGGGCTGGATATAGATGTCTGAAAATCAGCTGCATAGAGGTGAATTGAATGCATGGGAAATGATGAGTTCACCAAGGAAAAGAGTACAGAAGGGAAAAAGGAGATGACTCAGGACAAAATCTTGGGGGATACCAAGGGTTAGACAGAAGTTTGTCAGACAATACCTCTTCCTTATAGGTATGACCTTCTCTCCACATATATGCCCTGGCCACGTGTGTTTTCTACGTGTGTACCTCTCCAAATGTGTTCCCAGTTAGTGTCCACTCTTCCCAATGCTGAATGTGTATTTGTGGGAAAATATGGCCTAGGTTTCTGGGGGAAATGTATAAATGTATTCAATTTTCCTGCTATGCCATTTCATTAAACATCCTTATTTTGAACTAATTGTATCCCTTGGATCATGATTTACGGTAAAGGCATTAGTTGGGGTTTGAGAGCTATGGTATAATGCTTGAACGAAGATACCTTGAGCCTTGGGTCAGATTCTCTGAGGGATTGAAAGAGGTGCCCCCAGGTACTGCAATGGTGACCCCATTTCATCATTCAACCAAGCTGAGATCTTGTTACCTCTGATTTCTCCTTTTCCTTCACCCTTCCCCCCCATCCAATAAGTCACCAAATCCTATTCCTGATTCCTTCCTAATGTCTTTTGCATATGTCTCATTCTCCCCATTCCTGCAGTCTCCACTCTAGCCCATATTCTCATTGCCTCTTCCTTGGTCATTATAACAGCTTCCCAACTTCCTCTAGTCTCTCTGGGCTCCCATCTATCTGGCTAAACTGACCTTCCTAAAACACTGCTCTGAGCATGTCATTTCCCTCCTTTGAAAACCTTCAACGGTTTCCCATTACCAACAGGCTAAAGTTGGTTTCACATTCAACATACTTCATCATTACTTAGTCAGCAAGCATTTATGAAGCACCTACTATGTGCCAAACACAGTGCTGGGTGCTAGACACCCAGATGTTTTTGAAGACAAAAACAAAGCAGGCAGTGTGAGAGTTCAGGGAGGAAGATGACATAGCCACATAAGTATATAGAAAATATATAATACAAGGGAATTTCATTAGCAGCTGGGAGGTAGCATTTGGAATGAACCTTGAGGGAAAGTGAAGATTCTGAGAAGATGTAAGTGAGAAGGGAATGTTCCAAACATGGATGATGTCCCGTGCAAAGACAATTAGAGGGGAGGTGGAATGTCCCAAGTAAAGAACAAGCAAGGGGGCCACTTTGGCTTGACAGACAGAAGAGTGGGTATAATAAGCTTGCAGAGGTTGGATCCAGGTTGCAAAGAGCTTTAAAGACCAAAGAGAGAAGTTTCCATTTGACTCTAGAAGTAATAAGGAGCCAGTGCAGGTCTCTGAGAAAGGCAGTGATGTAGACTAGCACAGAGGCAGCTGTGTGGATAATCGATTGGTGATCACAGTACTTACCTCCCAAGGTTGTTGGAAGATCAAATATGTGGAGAGATACTGGATGTAAAACATGTTGCAAACCCTGAAGAGCTCTATAAATGCAGGTCAGCTACGTGGTGTGGTGGCTTTAAGAATCCTGAAGACGTATTGCTTGCCTTCTCAGTGTGTAAGGGAGGGGCAGGTAAGAGAGAGAGAACTGGAAACACACAATTCAAAAACAAAGACTGTTAAAAATAAACATGAAATATGAAAAAAAAAAAGAAACAGGAAGACTTGAACAAGGGTGGTGGCAGCCTTATGAGTAGAGGGAAGGGGAAGGATGCAAGAGATATTGTGCAGATGAATTGAAAAGATCTAGTGATGAATTTGATGTGTGGGGTGAGTATGAATAGGGGAGGATGAACCAGAGCCTATGAACCTGGGAAACAAGAAGGATTATGGCTCCAGAAATAGGAAAACTTGAAAGAGGAGTGGGTTTGGGAGGAAAGAGAACAGGCTTTGGTTTTTATATGCTGAATTTGAGATACCTATGGGACATCCTGCCGGAAATAGCCAGTAGAAGGTTGGTGATGTAGGACTAACACTCAGGAGAGAGGTTAAGGCTGGATATATAGATCTGAGAGTCTTCTGTGTCTAAATGAAAAGTGAACCCATGGGAAATGATAAAGTAGTAGAGAGAGAGAGGGAGAGAGGGAGAGGGGGAGAGAGAAGAAGGAGAAGGAGGAGGAGAAGAAGAAGAAGAAGAAGAAGAAGAAGAAGAAGAAGAAGAAGAAGAAGAAGAAGAAGAAGAAGAAGAAGAAGAGAAGGAGGAGGAGGAAGAAGAGAAAGAAGAAGGGAGAAGAGGAAGAAGAGGAGGAGGAGGAAGGAGAAGAAGAGGAAGAAGAAGAAAAAGAAGAAGGAAGAGGAGGAAGAGGAAGAGGGAGGGAGGAGAGCAGGAGTTCTTAACCTAGGGTCCAAGAAATAACTGTTTTTTGTTTTCTTTGCTAATCCTATGTATTTTGTTTTATGCATCTAAAAACATGATTCTGAGAAGGGCTTCTGAGAATAGGCTTCCCCAGACTGACCACCCAAGGGGTTCATGACAACAACAAGGTTAAGGGCTTCTAGTGTCAAGAGAGAAGGGAAGAGGGCCCAGGACTGAGACTTGATGGGAGGAGATTGTCCACAGTTAGGGGCTATGATGGGGCTAAAGATCCAGTGAAACAGGCTGAGAAAAAGCTGTCAGATAGACAGGAAGAGAGCCAAGAGAGAACAATGGAACAGAGGAGAGAGTACATAGGAACGGAGGATAGTCAGCAGTGCTGAAAGCTATGAAGGTCAAGAAGCTCAGGGACTGAGAAAAGGCCCTTGGAGTTAACAATGAAGAGATCATTGGTAACTTTGGAGACAGAGATTTCATTTGAGTCATTTGAGTCAAAAGCCACATTATGAGGGATTGGCAAGGGAGAGGACTGGAAGGAATATTGCAAGGAATTTATCAAGAGAAAATTGTAAACTCTTGCCCGATGGCTCCCTCCAAGAACCAGTTTCTAGGCCTCTTGCCTTAGTAATGTTAGAGCTAAGTAGAGACAAAAGAAACCTCCGTAGGGCACTCTGATGCTATGTGCCACTTACCATGTCACAGCTTAGTCTTACATCTTGTCTTCCAAAGGATGATAATGTTCGGCTCAGGTCAGGTGAAGGAGGGCTTTGGTGGCGGCACTGGTATTTCTTGTTTTGTGGCAGACCAGAGATTTCTACATCCAAAGCAGATATAAAAGGGATGACCATTTTTTTCTTACACTGGGAATCCCAGTTGGTTAACCACTGCCCTAGACTCCCTGGGACTGAGGAAACTGAAACACCTCTAATGGGAGTCAGTGATGGATTCACTTTGGGTATTAAAAGAGAAAGTTTGTGAGTCCCCTTTGGGAATGCTAGCAGCTGGGTGCCGGTGATCCCTGGTTCACCTCCCTAACCTGCTTCCCACAAAGCTGATGGGGGGTGGGGCAGCTAGGTGGAGCAGTAGATAGAGCACGGGCCCTGAAGTCAGGAGGACCTGAGTTCAAATCTGGCCTCAGATCAAACACTTGACACTTACTGGCTGTGTGACCCTGGGCAAGTCACGTAACCCCAATTGCCTAAAAAAAAAAAAAGCTGATGGGGGCTCATCACATTTGCTACAACCATCCCAGGACCACTGAGAGTTGTCACCCAGTCCCTGCTAGCTGACTTGAAACTATAGGCCACTACACAGCATAGATTTCCTTTCAAGGAAACCTGGTTAATCTCTGGCCTCCTTGATACCTTTTCTGGCTACAAAGGACATCCTCTAATAAACAACATTAGGATGACTACCTGGTTTCTTTATTCTCTAGACTTGAGGATCATCATGAAATCACTTATTTAGAGGGCATTTGCTTCTAAATGTAGGAAGTAATATGAACAAGAACATCTAATCAATTCCTTTTCTCAGTTATTTTCTATGAATACCCATAGTAACCCTGACTCATTTGGCAAAAAGGAACAAAACCTCCAGTGGGGAGGACAGGAGATTTTGATTTTGGGGGCAGCATCAACAATGAGGGGACATAAAGGCCCTGCCCATATGGATCCCTACATTGAACACCTACATGGCAACTTGGACTCCATCACCCACATTTAGGGAAATCTCAAAATGAGTGAAGGTAAATTACAGTTAGGCATTTTCCTGAATCAATTCCAAGTGGGGACAGTGAGCCAAGGGGAAAACAAATAATACTTATGGATCACTCACCAGGGTCAGACCCAGTGAGTGTGTGTGTGTGTGTGTGTGTGTGTTGTGTGCACGTGTGTGAGCCCAGAGGCTTTGGAAGCCCTGGGGCACATGTTACTAAACCCAGGTGTGTGTACCATACTTTCCTATTTATCAATCTCTCCTGGAAAGGCAGATGGCTGCCATGGATAAAAGACCAGCATTGGAGCCGAGAGGATCTGAGTTCAAGTCTTATCTCTGAGACACACTGGAAGGACAACCCTGGGTAAGGTCCTATGCGGCAGCTCTCAAAGACTATAAGTTGCAGAAAAAATGCTGGCCTGCATTGGTGGAAGGAATTGCTACACTGTGAGCTCCCCTGTGGTAATGAAGCTACAGGTCTTGACCAAAAACAAGCCCCAAATCTACATTGACTCTCAGGACAACTCCATGAAGTAAGTAATGCAACTATTTATTATGCCCATTTCATAGATGAGGAAATGGAGTCCCAGAGAGGTGAAGTGATTTCCCCAGAATCATATAACTAGGTGCTGAGTGATATAAGTCCAAGGCTTTGGAATCCCAATCCATTATTCTTTCTAATACATTTGGCTGTAGGTTTTGTCCAAAGATGTCCCTGAAGATTCCCCAGTTTGGAACTGCCCATGAAGAAGGGAAACGCCCTGACCAAGTATTGAAAAATAGATCCTTCTAAGGTTTTAGCTTTGTCTCTACCAAACTAGGTGACCTTGACCAAATTTCTTCCCCTACTTAGGCATCAGTTTCCTCATCTATGAAATGAAGAGGTTACATTAGAGAGTAGACAGTCACTGAGGTTCCTACTAACTCTAGAGCTTGATCTGACGTGTGACCTTGGGCAACTGACTTTTCTTCCTCAGTTTCCTCCTCTATAAAATCAGGCAGTGGGACTAACTGGTCTCTGGGGGCCCCTCTATCTCTAACATTCTGTGTTCTATGATTAATGAGTTCTAAATAGAGGAGAGTAAGCCAGGAAAGGTCATGGGTCCAAGTGTACGACCTTCAGAGAGCTGTCTTTGGGTAGTGGTGGTGGTAGAAAGTTACCCACTTCCACTTGTAGAGCTGGCCTGGGAGTGTTTCATCGTGGAGACTCCAGATGAATGCAAACACTGTACAGTTACAAAGCCTGATGTAAACATTGTCTTTCTAAAAGTGAGCACTAAAAAAAATAATAATAATAAAAAAAATAAAAGGTAGCACTGAGGGCCAGGAAGTAGAAGGCATATGAGGTCGTTAGAGAATATCCTAAAATGTTAGTATTGGGAGGGACCTTAAAACAGAGAAGGTCAGAACTTAGAGGGACTGTAGAACACAGAACATCAGAGCTAGAAAGAGCTCTTAGAATATAGAATGTCAGAGGTGGGAGGGACCTTAGAACATAGAATGTCTGAGCTGGGAGGGACCTTAGAACATAGAATGTCTGAGCTGGGAGGGACCTTAGAACATAGAATGTCTGAGCTGGGAGGGACCTTAGAACATAGACTGTGAGCTGGGAGGGACCTTAGAGTACATAGCATTGGAGCTGGAAGAGGCCTCTAACACACAGAATATCAGAGGTTGGAGAGACTTTAGAACACAAAGTATTGAAAATGGGAGGGAACGTAGAAGAGATGGAAAAGAACTTAGAACATAGAATGTCTGAGCTGAGAGAGATCTTAGAGGGCACCCAGTATAAGCCCCTTATATCACATATAGTGAAACTAAGGCCCAGAAGGAAGCGAATGGTGAATACAATTGTAGTACAAGTTAGTGGCATAATGGAGACCAGAACTCAACTCTCCTGGCTTGTGGTCTGGTCCACTTTGTACTCTACCCAACTGCTCCTTTATGAGAACTGGTCTGGATAACTGAATCTACTCTAAAATGGTCAGAAATTTTCTAGTTTGTTCCTGCCATGACCTGGTCATCCTTGAGTCCCAAAGCTTGAAATGAATGACATAGAGGTTCAAAGGATATTAGGCCATTAGATGTGGAAGGGACCCTGGAAGTCATGAAGTCCACTCCTCTCATCTCGCAGAGGAGGAAACTGAGCATCCAGACCATTGAGCTTGCTCCATTCCCCTCTGTTCAGGCTTAAAGGGAGATGACCATTGGGAGTTGAAGTGTTTGGTTGTCATTTTTCCCGCAGTGGAACTTTCCACATGGATAAGGTTAGGCCTGAAACTTTCAAATTGCACTTATTACTCATGTTTCTCTTAGATGATTTTTAATTTCGAGAACAGTAATCAATTAGACAGTAAAAAAAAAAAAGGAATTTGACCTTAAGTGTTTGGAAGACATTTTATATGGTTGATCATCTGTAATGGGTAAAAAGCTCTCATAGAGCACTTTGCATTTTCTCAAGTGCTTTCTAATCATTAGAGGCTTTGCATTTACGCACCCTGGAAATGAAGGTGACGGGGGTCCTGCTTCGTCATATTCAGAGAATTAGATGTTCCTTAGCTCCTGGAAGATGGGGAACGGCCTTCTTATATATACAGAGCCTAATCAACAAATACTTGTCTAATGTGGTTAGGGATGGGGGGGCCTGAAGCACATGGGAGATCATGGAACTTGTTGAAAATCAGAGGTGGGGGGAATAGAACACCTGTGTGGGAAGGCACTGTAGAACACTGGAGGGCAGAGCTAGAAGGCACCTTAGAACAGAGAATGTCAGGGCTGTGAGGGGCCTTAGAACAGAATGTCAGGGCTGGGAGGAACATAAAATAGAAAATATCAGAGCTAGAAGGTACCTTAGAACAGAGAATGTCAGAACTGGAAGGGCCCTTAGAAAATAGAATGTCAGATCTGTGACATCTCATAGAGCAAACAATTCTAGATCTGAGAGGTACCTTAGAACACATAATGTTAGAGCTGGAAGGGACTTTAGAATAGAGAATATCGGATCTGAGAGGGATCTTAGAATATCAGATTTGGTAAGGACCTTAGAACAGACAATGTCTGATCCATAAGGATCCTTAGAATAGAGAATATCCAAACTAGGAGAGACCTTCGAACACAGAATCTCAGGCCTGGACAGGGTCTTAGAACAGAACATGACAGAGCTGGGGGTGGGATAGGGTGAACTTAGAACATAGGAGGTTTCTTCAAAGCTACCTCAGGTTCATAGAACTCTGTGGGTTTGCATCCACTCACAAACAGAGCTCATGAGTTCCCACCAATGTGTTTCTTTCATCAATCAACCATAGGACATATTGGTTCAAAGAAAAAGGCATTTAATTAAAGAGGAAAGTAAAATATACACATAAGAGTATAATCTCCTTTAGGCTATCATATCACCAGGAGGAGATGTACACATGGCCAGGAACATGTGTGACTGGGGCAATTCATGCCTCTGATGCTGTTGTTTTCTCCCTAAAAGAGCTACCAAGGTCTTCTGGTCATTAGACCAGAAGTTTCTTTCTATATTGAGCTAGGGTCTTCTTCATCTTTTTTTTTTTTCCTTCTTCTTCTGTTGGGATGTTCTCTGTTAAAGGGTCTCCACTGAACTCATTTCTGCTGGTCATTTCTACTGAGCTGTTGCTGCTTTCTGCTGTCCCCTGCTGGTCTTCAGCTGCTGTGCATCTTTTCTTCCCCATAGGGGTCTATCAGCTCTTTTAATTCATAGTCTTGCTAGTTATTTTTGTCAGCTCTTTTGTGATATAGACCCCAACTGGCTTCAGCCAGCTATCCAGTTAGCTAGAGACAACTTTTAAGCATTTTAGACTGTCTTTTGAAGTGAACTGCTCTTCTCCCCTTCAGCCTTATCCCTAAAGTCTTAACCCTGTTACTGAACTATGACAAGAAAATTTCTTTTAGCTCCTATCATCTATCTGTTTGTCAGCCTGGGTCCCCACAATTCATTCTAAAAGTCTTACTTAGCAAAACTACAATGGAATTAAAGTGGAGCCCTGGAGACAATATACCTTTCAACTCTCATCATGCCCCTGTTCCATGCAAATTATCTTAGGGGCAAGCCCAGAAAGAAGAAGGCCGAGTTGGTGAAGTTGGCCTAATTCTTCCCATTAATGAGTGAGAGGGAGTCTCACGGTATTTTCCATACTATCAAACTTAAAGCTGGAAAAGATGGTAGAGGTCATCTAATCAATTGCTCCAACCTCCCACGGACTAGATTTTATTAGGGAACATCTAGTCCAACTCCCTTTTTTTTTTTGTGAGTCAATCAGGGTTAAGGGACTTACCCAGGGTCACACAGCTAGTAAGTGTCAAGCGTTTGGTCTGAGGTCAGTTTTGAACTCAGGTCCTCCTGACTTCAGGGCCAGTGCTGTATCCACTGCGCCACCTAGCTGCTCCTCAATTCCCTCTTTTAACAGATGAAAAGACTGAGGGATCAGAGAGGGAGGAAGACTTGGTGAAGGTCACACAGCTAGCCATCAGCATCAGTCAGTCCTTTTTCCTTTTTTAATGGGACATGTACTGGCCACAGCTTTCTGCTTGCATCTTGGACTTAATTCTCCAGGCAAGGGCGGCAGGGTCAGAGCAGAGGTAATAGAAGGGAGCACTGAAGATGACAGAGGTGTTTGGACGGTGTGGAGAGACAGGTCATTTAGCCAGGGCAGTGGGAAAGAAGTTGACTTTGGAGTCCCTCAAGCCTTCAGCTAGCTTCCTATTGAAAGGGAAAAATGAGGCTGCTTAACATTTTTTTTTCTGTGTCCCCACTCCTAGGCCTAGAAATAAGATCCCAAGGTTGAAACCTTTCAGGAAAGGGCAGCTAGGTGGCGAAGTGGATAGAGAACCAGCCCTGGAGTCAGGAGGACCTGAGTTCAAATCTGACCACAGACACTTGATACCAGCTGTGTGACCCTGGGCAAGTCATTTAACCCCATTGCCTAGCCCTCCCCCCCCCAAAGAAAAAAAGAAACCTGCAAGGAGGAAGGACTGGCAACTATCCTTGTTACTGAGTACCAACCACAGAATTGGATGAACATGGAGCAAGAGGCTTATAGACAGACAGAGTAAGACGTAAGAAGAAAAGAAAGGTACAGGTTATGATAGACTTTAAAAACCAAAGCTCCAGAGTCAGAAGTTGTTGCTGTTCAATTGTTTCAGACTCTCTGTGACCCCATTTGGGATTTTCTTAGCAAAGGTACTAGAATGATTTGCCATTTCTTTCTCAATTAGGAAACTGAGGCAAACAGGGCAAAGTGACTTGCCCAGGGTCATGCCACTAGTAAGTGTCTGAGGCCGGATTTGAACTCAGGCAGATGAGTCTCCCTGACTTCAGGCTCAGCACTCACACTATCCACTGTGCCCCCTAGCTGCCCTTAGAGTCAGAAGGCCTGGGTTCAAATCCTATCTGTTATGTGGTCTACCTGTGTGGCCTAGGGCAACTCACTTAACTTTTCTGGGCCTCAATTTCCTCCTCTTTCAAGGAGGAATTTGAGAATGAGGGGATTAGCCTCTGAGACCCCTGTTCTGTATCTATGATCCTATGTATAATCATGGGCCTTCCCCTTCCTGGGCCTCAGTTTGTCGTGTCAAAATGACTGGGTGGGTCAAGCTGGCTTCTGAGGTCTTCTACCTCTAAATGTAGGCTACTATGATCAGAATTAATGCTAACAATCAGGTTTCTACAATTTTCCGAGGCTTTCAAAGCCCTTTCCTTATAGCAATCTCCCCTCCTGCCGCGAGCCCCAAAGGCAGAGAAGGCAGGTATTATAATATAATATTATATTATTGTAGAAACCTGATTGTTAGCATTAATTCTGATCATAATATTATAATCTCCTTTTTACAGGGGAGGAAACTGAGGCAAGTGACTTTCTCAAAGTTCCCCATTGGAGGACCTTAACCCCAGATCTTCCAATTCCAAGTCAAGCACTCTCTCTCCTCTATTAAGAGGACAAAAGTGGCCCCATTTCTCTTCCCCCATCCCCCACAGATGCCCAATCATTTTGGGGTAGGAGAGCTGCCCTTGACCCCTAAGGCCCCTGAATAACCTTAGTTTGCTTCTCAGACTAGCTTCTGAACTTCTCTCCTGCCCTTTATTTCATCCCCTTTCTTCCACAGTTCCTTTGGAAATTTCCAAAAGTATGTCCAATGCTTGGGTTGCCAATGGGGCCCAAGCCAGAGAGGCTTTGGGGCTGGGGCCACTCCAGCTAACTGCTCATTTTGACCAGAAGGAAATAATTGCAGAGAAAAACTCTCTTCCAGCCCAACTCTTTGCAAGGAATGTGAAACCAGGGTAACCCCTGCCTTTCCAGATGATTCCAAGGTTTCTCCTAGTTTTAGTCTCATAGAACCATAGAGCCAGACAGTACCTCAGAGCAAAGATGTCAAACATGAGGCCTATAGGCCACATGCAGCCCACAACACTCCTGAGTGAGGCCTGAATTAGATTAAAATGGAATTGGGAAATATTTAACAAAATAAATAAATATAGAAGAAAACATTACATACAATATAGCATTATGTTTTAGAATTAAGTCAACATGGCTAGTTCGGAAGTATGTTGTGCATGACTTCATATGTATGATGGGTGTTGTATTTCTTGCCTTCTCAATGGCTGGGGGAGGGGTAAAGGGGAGGGAAAGAATTTGGAACTGAAAAATATAAATTTGAAAAAGAAAATAAAATTTTAAAAAGAGAAAAGCATAAAAGTAAGTCAATCTGCAGCCCACAGGGGGCCCCCTTTATATGGGCTGGACCCAGCTACCTCCCAGCACTGGCGCAGGGATGGAACATAACTGCCATTAATATAAGGTAATCCCAAAGTCTTAACAGAGTTTTAAGTTTTAATAGCTTAGACGAATAACTACTTTAAGAGATGCTATCTATCTTAGTAGATCCTCACAATCCTGGGCAGGAGGTGCTGCAAGGTTTCTTATCCCCATTTCACAGATTGGGAAACTGAGGCTCAACAAAGTGAAATGATTTTTCCATGGTCACACAGAAAGCCAGAGTCACAGTCAGGAATTGAAGCCAGGCTTCCTGAATTCCAGTCCGAGGCATTTTTCTGCCACACCTGAGCTCTCCTTCCCCTAGACAACCTGGAATGAATTTTTGGTTTTTTTTTAAGTCATTGATATCTTTTGATTTGATATAGCCTTCATTTTCAAATGTATCCCTCTCCCTGCCTTACCCAGGGAGCCATCCCTTGTAGCATCGTGTTAGAAAGGGAGAGAAAAAAAAAAGGATTGAGGAAAGCTAGCCCCCTCATTAAGTATCTGGCAGTCTGAAATAGTCCACATGTATAGTCCCCTGCCTCTTCAGAGAAGCTGGGGCAGCACATTTCCCACCTCTTCCACAGTGTCAAGCTTGGTCAGCATAATTACACAGTGTTTGGGTTTGTTATAAACTTGTGGCTCTTTGGGGGATACAGAGTGAGTCTGTCCTCCTTGTCTGTTATGTGTCTTAGCTTGTGAGTTTCTCAACAGTAGGGATCCAGGCTATCCAAATGGTTCTGTACAAGCTTTGGCTTGACACCATGTACAACCAGACACGTAATCAGTACTTTGTGATGACAAAGAAAATAATACACCCACATTTGGGGGGAAAAGGAAAAAAAAAGGCAAAAACCCAAACCAGGGGAATGGCCCTATTCCACTGCCCACTACCCCCACCAACCAAGTCCGCCATTGAGGTGTCCCTTTGCTAAAGCTCAGCCGATCCCCAATCAAAGGCAATCTGAGGGAGGGTTGCAGCATGCCAATACGGGGTGGAGATTGAGGCTGGGAACAGTGCCCAGCTCAGAGTTCATCAGCTGGCTCCATTTCTGAGGTTCCATGAAGATAAATCACACCCACACTAGGTTTCCTGAGCAGGGATGCTTGAGCGTGTTTCAGATAAGAGAGTCCTCAGAGCTTCAGGCCTGACCCTGGACTGTCCACCATGGGAAAAGAATGACTGATCTTTTGATGATGCCATCTACTTTCTCAGAGAATTTCCATATCCATAATTTCATTTGATCCTCCTGATCCCATCAGAAAGGGGGCAATGGAGCCAATGGTGGGGGTGGGGCTTTGCCTCTGCCCTCCTTTAGCCACCCCCTGGGCTCCCCTTGCCCACTCTGGCTTTCAGGAAGAGGAGTCTCTCTGATTGGCCCAAGCAGGGGCATGGTGGAACCAATGAAACTGCCCTTCCTCAGTCATGTAGTATCTAGCGTTTTGGCCTAGGAATTAGGAGAACTGGGTTCTAATTTGAGCTTGACCTTGTGAGATATGATTCACTGGGGCCCCCACTCTATTCCAACCAGTATTAATCAATTTGACATTTTACACAGATCATATAGGGATAATTAGATAAGAGAGAGTAAGCCTTCATAGTAGGCCTCAAACTTTAATGTAATGTTCACTACTTGTTTACCCATTATGAAGCTCACTTGCACCAACACAAGAATGCTGACAAAGATAACTCCATCCTATTTTATTCAAATTCTATATCCAAACCTAGTGTGGGTGAGATGCCCTAATTCTCTGGAAAGTCCCCCAACTTATTTTTGTACCTCCAGACCACTCTCTCTTGCCTAACACGAGCAGATGACCCTCTTAGGACCACTTGGTCACTGGAGATGACTTTTGCCTTGCCCATCTTAATTTTTGGCCCTCCAGAGCAAGGTCTATCAATCAATGAGATTCTGGATTTTGTGTAGCCCTTCTAGAGTGTTCAGGTATCAAACCTTAGAAAAATAATGTCCTGGAGGATCCTCTGATAATCTCCTATGGAGTATGGACTCAACCAGGAGAGCTTGTACCTGGGCCTCAGCTGTGTTTTCCAATTTGTGTTGTCTTTCCCAAGTAGGTGACTGAACATTATTGTTAAGGTATGCATATCTAAGCTTAGACATGATCTTCTGAGTTTGGAAGGTGTGGAGGGTGAAGTTGGTTGGTCACGTTACCAGCAGACATGTACCTGGGGTTGTTTGGACAGTGTGGAACCCGAGAGGAAATGTAAAATGCTTAATTAGCAGGTGCGCCAACTGCTTTATCTTCTGATGAGGCTGTATAAGCCTCCCAGAAAACTCTAACAGTCATTGTAAGTTACTGAATCCTATTTTAAGGTGCTCTGCTGATGTGTGCTTTGAGTCTTTCCTATTTGACATTTTTTTGTGTGTAGGAATAAGTTGCCTATCCTAAGGGGGGGGAACCTGTGACCTCAAGGCCACATGTGGCCTTCTAGGTCCTCAGGTGCGGCCTTTTGACTGAGTCCAAGTTTTACAGAACAAATCCTTTTATTGAGTTGGGATTCAGTCAAAGGGCTGCACTTGAGGACCTAGAAGGCCACATTTAGCCTCAAGGCTGCAGGTTCCCCACCCTTGACCTATCAAATACCTGATTCATATTGTACTTTGGATATTCATATTGTACTTTCACTTACCCATTTTTGGAGAAATCCTAGGCATAAATCATATAACCTGAGCTATAATATTAAGTAAATAATTGCTAGCAGTAATGATAAATAAATAATAAGTATTAGCTAACATCTACATAATGCTTTAAGGTTCGCAAAATTCTTTACAAATATTATCTCATTTAATCCTTACAACAACCCTAGGATGTAGGTGCTATTTATTATGCTCACTTTACAAATAAGGAAACTGAGGCAGATGGTGGTTAAATGACGTTCCCAGGGTCACATAGCTAGTAAGTGTCTGAAGCCAAATTTGAACTCCCTGCCCAGTACTCTGGGGTAGAGGCTTAATGAACCAAGGAGTGTGAGAAAAGGGAGCCTGAAATCTCTCTTATTAGAAGCCAAGATCCCTCAGGACTAAACCTGGTTCAAGCCACATGCCTGGGTCCGGAGTAGAGAAGCCTCTCAGTGGAGAAGGGAGTGACACAGTACCCTAGTGGTTTCCAGTGGTAGGCAAGGTGTTAAAAGGAATTTCTAACCCTGAGTCAAATTGGGGATTCTGACATAGACCCTACCTGTGGCAAGCAGAAAATAGAAGGAAGAAATAATTCTACTGCAGAAACAAGAAACCATTTCAAAATTGGAACCAGAAAGAATATGGCAAAACAACAAGTAAAGAAAATTTAGCTGGAAAGGTAATATTTTATTGAGGAAGAAAAAGAGCCTTATAAAGGGGAAGGGACTTGTCCAAGGTCACCCACAGCCAGTAAAGTAGAAGAATTGAAATGTCAACTGCTCTGCTCTAACTCCAAAGCTTTTGTAAGTTTCAAGGTCAGCCATCAAGGCTGACTTGTGCCTCAGCTCTCTCCACTTCCCATGTCAAGGCTCACCGTGTCCTTAGAAGTGAACAGAGTGATGTTCTGCCCACTTTGCCGGTTCAGTCCGGATCTTGCCTTACAGGCCCTCCCCCATGAATTGTTTACCCTGAAGCCCTTTATATGTTTACAACACAACACATACCCCTGGGGGCCTCATTTGTTAAATAAGCAGCTAGACTTGATGAGCTCTCCACAAAGACCTTTACAAAGCTGACATTTTCTGTTCTCTGTTATTCAAAAAAATTATTGATATATTTTGCTTTTAAATCAGCTTAATTTCTCAATATAGCCATCCTCCCTCCCCTCCCCTGTTAGTCATCTCTTCTAGCAAAGACTAAGCAGATGGGGGGGGGAAGATCAATTAAGCTAAAACACCCAGCATAATTGAATCTTAACATTAGAAGCCAAGACAGGAGGGACGTGCATTTTTTAACTCTTCTACGCACTTAGGCTTGGTAATTATAGTTTTGTCGTGTTCTGTTCCTGTGTATGTGTGTGTGTATGTGTGTGTGTTCCATTAATATTGTCGCAGTCACTGTGTAGATTGTGGTCCTGGTCTGTTCTGTCTTCTAAGGGCCTTGGAATTCTCTGTTCCCTATACCAAGGACCCTTTCAGTTCTCAAGTCTCTGCCCTCTATTCTAAGGGAGGTGGAGCTCGAACTTTCTCTGTTCCCTGCTCTAAAGGCCCTCCTAGCTCAGCCATTTTCTCTTCTGTGGTCTCAGGGCCCTGGGGCTGGGACAGTCCAAGGGCTGTCTTAGCTCAGGCAATTCTCTATTCCAGCTATTTGATGATAACTAGTTTCACTCACGTTGCCCACAACCAATGAGGAAAAGGTCATGTATTATTGTCTTCTGCCCCCCTTCCTCTGTCATGCCCTTTGCTCATACCTTTTCAAGTATGAGCCGTGCATGAGTCTGAGAAATGCCATCTGACTCAGCCCTGCTTAGCTATAGGCTGGCTATAGGGTCTTAGTATGTTGGGCATTAAAGATGATGGATGCATAGTAGAGATACGCCTTGGTGGGCGTTCCCAACCTGGGAACTCTAACCTGGTTATGCCCGGAGCATGAGTCGAGAGAATAAGAAAGGGGGAGGACCAGGGGGGCCATGGCTGCTCCTGACTCCTGAGTCTAATGACCAGAGTTTCCTCCAGTATCTCCCTCTAAGTAACACATCCTCCCCTCCTTCCCCCCGTGGAAAACCTCCCTTCCTTCCCTATCACGTATCTTAGCCTTGCCAAAGCCTCTCCTTTGTCCTATCTCTCTGACCACTGGGAACAGGGTTATATTGTATATTTATATTTCTCCCTCAGATCTCCTTGAGATTTTTTAGGTTCTCTCCCCCTCAGCTCATTTCCCTAGCATGGCCTCTGTGACCAGAACTCCCCAGCCTCCTTCTTCCTCCTGCTTCTTGCATTTTCTTCTAGGGCCCCCTTGCCATGACCTTTTCCCAGCACAATGTCTGCCACACAGTAGGCAGCTATGCTTGGTAATTGATTGGTGCCTGTGCCACCATGCACTGGACCCAGCCAGGCACTGTATTTATGTGGGCACACCTCCTAGTACAACCCAACAACTCAGGGAAAGCACCCTGATTTTGTTTCCTTTCCGACTCAGCTCAAGGCCACCTCCAGGAAGCCTGTACTGATCTCCCCAACTGATAGTGCACTCTTTCCCAAAACTACCTGCATTCATTTTTATATAATCTACATACATTTCTTTGTGGTGCATTAGATAGGACACTGGACTTGGAACCAGAAGGGCCTAGGTTCAAATCAAACATCAGTCACTCTAGTACTATTTATATGTTATTTATATGTTATGTGCCAGGCACTATGTTGAATACTTTATAAATGTTATCCCATTTGGTTCTCACAACAACCCTGGGATGTAGGTGCTATCATTATCCCCATTTTACATTTGAGAAAACTGAGGCAAACAGAGGTTAAGTGACTTGCCCAGGGTCACACAGTAAGTATCTGAGGCTGGATTTGAACTCAGGTCTTAGCGACTCCAGGCCCAGCCCTCTATCCACTGTGCCTAGATATCCACTTAGCTACCTTGCTACCACTGTTTGCTGTACGGGGTGTCCAGGAGCACTAGCACCTCTGGTGTGAGGGCTTGCCGAGCCCTTTTCAGGGCTGCTCATCCACATTTGGTGTCCACCTGGCACCCAGCCTTCACCTATGGGTCCAAGAAGCTGTAGCATGCACAATAGCCACACCCGCTAAACTGTCTCAGCAGATGTGCCAAACCAGGTTGAGAGTAACTGAGAGGGCTCAAGCTGGTTGGTGAGTTGGAAGGGTGTCTACTTCAAGCATGTGAAGACTTTCCCTGGTAGAACGGGCAGATGAGAACAATTTGTTCCAATAGCCATGAAGGTGGCTGAAGTAGGCACTGTGCAGCACTTAGAGCTTGGTCAGACATCAAAGATGCCAAGGTAATCCACTGCATCCCAAGCCAATGACAGTCTTTCTAACTTTTGTCTTGCCACGGGACTTCAGTGACTCTGGAAGAGAGAGTAAGGCTGAGTGTGCAACTCTGCCTCACTTAAATCCAGTTCAGGCACAAATTAAGACATCACCCCTGGGGCAGCTAGATGGTGCAGTGGCTAGAGCTCTGGTCTTGGAGTCAGGAGGACCTGAGTTCAAATCTGGCCTCAGACATTTGACCCTCACTAGCTGTGCGACCTTGGGCAAGTCACTTAACCCCAATTGCCTCACAAAAAAAAAAATTATTGGGGCAGCTAGGTGGTGCAGTGGATAGAGCACCGGCCCTGAAGTCAGAAGGACCTGAGTTAAAATCCTGCCTCAGACCAACCACTTGACACTTACTAGCTGTGTGACCCTGGGCAAGTCACTTAACCCCGATTGCCTCAACAAAAACAAATAAAAAAAAGACATCACTCCTGTGATGTCCCTGGTCCTCTTCAAACAACAACAACAACAACAATAACAACTTGCTGTAAGACTCTGGGCAAGTCACAGCCGCCCAGTGTATCAGTTTCCTTATCTGTAAATTGAGAAGGTTGTCCTTGGCCTCTTTCCTACTTTAAATCTATATTCCTCTATACATTGGGTCTCCCCTGTTAGAATGTAACCTCCTTGAGGGCAAGGACTCTGTGTCACTCTTGTCTTTGTATCTCAGCACAGTGCCTGGTACACAGTAGGTGCTCCCTAAATGTTTAATGGATTGTATCTTACTCTTTTTTACGGAGCAGACTTATTGTTCCATTAGTGTGGAGAGCTTTTAGAGAGGAAGGTCTCTCTCCCAAATCAGGTTAGCACCTTCTCTCTAACTTAAGAGTCTTGCCTGATACCCTGAGAGGTTAGGTGACTTAACTTGCCCAGGGACAGGTTTCCAGGACATATCAGAGGGAGGATCAGAACTCAGGTCTTCCATACTGAGACCCACTGTTCTCTCTCCTTGTACTCAGTAGGGAGAGGAACTGAGTGCACCTCTGATTTCATTGGTAGAAGGAACTCTCCAGATAAGGACATTTCCTGTGCAATTTATAGTCTTAGAGGGTTAGTTACCCAGAACACTCCTCCCTCCCCCCATGACCAATATGTGTCAGAGGCAGGACTTGAACCCGTGGCTTCTCTTCTTTGCCAGGCTTTCTCTCGCCCTGATCCTTCATCAGTACTAAATAAACATGACAACATGATCTGGAAAGGAGTGCCAATTATGCGTTTAGCCCCGTGTTAGATGTTCTGAAGACCACAGACTACAGTAAAATTATCAGACTCCATCCCTTCCCTGAGGGAATTGAGTTGGGGAGATAAGATTCCCACAAAGGGTGGAAGGCCAGTGCTTTATAATTAAGCACCAAACTGCGTGGGATGGCCAGTAAGTGCTACAAGATTTCACAGGTCATAGACTGAGAGCCTAAAGGAACCTCAGAGGCCATCTGGATCAGCGTCCCCATTTTACAGACGAGGAAGCTAAGGCTGAGGGAGAAGTGACTTGCCCAAGGTCACACAGGTAGGAAGGAGCTGACCTGGGATTTGAACCCTGACTCTAGCCCTTGTCACCCCCCTCTCCCCCCACTGCAGCAGGAGGGAGAAGAGAGGGGTTCCTACCAGTCAGGCTTGGGCTGATCCTCAAAGGTTGGCTAGAGGCTAGAATGCAGAAATGAAGGGTCAGAGGCCAGCCTGAACATGAACCAGAGGGGCAGAGCCCTTTTTAAAAGGTTGGGAAAATCCCCTAACCCTCCTCCCACTGGGGGCCATGAGGCTTTGAGCTTTCCTGAAAGCAAATGGGACTTAACTAATCCCAAAAGAAATCCCTATGGGGCCTGGGAGGGCAGAATTTTCTGGAACTGAAATTGTGTATTTATAAAAACGATCAGGGATTTAAGGTTGGCCCGACCTTAGAGGTCATCTAGCTAAACTCCCTCTTTCTACACAGGAGGAAACTGAGGCTGAGAGAGGACAGCTGACTTGTCCCGGGTCACAAATGACTTGTTTGGTCCCAGGGAGAGCCCCCTACCAAATTTTATTCTTTTTAAATCCCAGTGTCTGGTACATTTTTTTTCTTTTGGTCTGGTGATCTCCTTGGCAGAGAAGCCCTCTCAATGAAGATTGGCATCTGCTCTACAATTCAGGTCCGTAGAGAGCTGCCGGGGGGGGGGGGGGGGGGCGGCACACTGGCAGGTGAAGTGACTGACCCAGGGTCCCACCACCAGTCATCATCCCATCTGGGATTTGAACCTGGGTCTTCCTGGTTCTGAGGCATAGGCAGGTGATCTCTCTTGGCTTCTACTTGTTTCAATAGGTCAGCTAGAGGTCAGAGGCCCCGCTTCCTTGCTCTTTGTATGCCCTACAACACAAGGGCCCCAATGAGTGTTTGCTCTCGAGCTGACCCAATCTGGTCCTTAAGAGGAACACGAATTTGGGGATTATTTATTTGTTTAGCTTTATTTAGTATTTTATTTTCCCCCAGTTACATGTAAAAACAATTTTTAACATTGGTTTTTAAGACTTCTAGTTCCAAATTCTCTCCCTTCCTCCCTTCCACCCCCACCCCCCACTGAGAAGGCAAGCAATTTCATATAGGCCATACATGTGTAGTCATGCAAAACATATTCATAATAGTCATATTGTGAAAGAAAACATAGATAAGAAAAAAAAACCCTCAAGAAAAATGAAGAAAGTAAAAAAAAGTGTGCTTCAAATCTGTATTCAGACACCATCAGTTCTTTGGGGATGGATGGCATTTTTCATCTTAAGTCCTTCAGAGTTGTCTTGGATCATTGTATTGCTGAGAATAGCTAAGTCATTCACAGCTGATCATCTTACAATATTGCTGTTACTTTGCACACAGTACTTTTCCCTTTGCATCAGCTCATGCAAGTCTTTCCTGGTGTTTCGGAGGGGATCCTGCTCATCATTTCTTATAGCACAATAGCAGTCCCTTCTAATCACATACCACAACTTGTTCAGCCTCTCCCCAGTTGATGGGCATTAAGGACTTGGGATTTAAACTGGACAAAAGTATCTCAAGGAGAGACTTTGTCCTTTAGTGGGCACAGGGAAATAGGCCCTGGAAAGATCAACTTCAACTGAGGCAATTTTTTTCATCTGTAAAATAGGATTGATAAGTATATTGCTATAATCCCAACAGCACTATCTCCCATTTCCCTAGCCCTTAAAGGTTTCTATGGCTTATTTTAGAAGCAGTATCCTTCATTCTTGAAGGGGACCACGACAGCAGGAGGGTGATGTCTTGACTTGTAAGCGAATTGGATTTAAGTGAGGTAGGGCTGCGCAAAGTCATCAGCCTCACTCTCTCCTCATTGGGGTCCAGTGGCAAGACATAGGTCAAGATGAGTGGTGATGGCTTCATAGCGGTTAAAGAGCTGACCTGTAGCCAGGAGGACCAGGGTTTAAATCCTGCTTCTGATACAGGTGACCCTGGGTAAATCATTTAATCTCTCAGTACCCCAGGCAGGTCTCTAAGACTATAAGTTGAAAAGCAGTTGGTGATCTGCATTAGTGGAGGGAGTTTCCTCATCCTGGAAGTCCTTAGAGAAATAAAATCACAGGTCTGTCTGATTTTCTTTTAAAGGCATAGTTTACTATTTCACTACTTTGCTCATGGGAAAGGGCTTGAGGAAAGCACTGTGTAATACTTCGAGCAACAAACATTTATTAATCGCCTACTCTGTGCCAGGCATTGTGCTACTCACTGGAGATGCAAAGAGGCAGAAGACAGTCCCTGCCCTCAAGGAGCTTACAATCTAACGGGGAAGACAACATGCAAACCAATATGTACAAAAGGAGCTAAATAGAGAAGACAAGTAATTAAGAGAGAGAAAGCCCTAGAAACAAGAGGGGGTGGAGGAATCTCCAGTAAAAGGTGTTTTAGTTGGGACTTAAAGGAAGCCATGGAGTTCAGTTCGAGGAGTGGAAGAAGGAGGGCATTCGTTATTATTATTATTATTATTATTATTATTATTATTATTATTATTATCATCATCATCATCATCATCCTCATCATCCTCATCATCATTATGCTATCATTTTTAAAGGTTTTAAGGAGGGATGGATGGATGGATGGATGGATGGATGTGAACTCTGAATTGCAGACAAGGGCTCATACAGACACTGGTAGCTTCCTCCATTCTCACTGCTAGAAATGTGGCCACAGCTAGCAGGGAGGTGGGGCTGCCCCCAGTGATTACTAAAGGCCTGCTTGAAAGCCCAGCCTGGCCCTTTGATGGTTCCCAGAGGTCTATAACCTGTCTCCTGTTGGCTTCTGTGAGTCACAGTCTCATTCCTTCCCCTCCCTGCAATAAAAACCTTAGTGCCTGGACTTGGACCCCAGCTTAATGAATCCCGTTCCCACCTTCCTGCTTGGGGCTACTGTGCTCCAAGGTCCATGGTAGAAGGGGGTGTCTAGAACCAGGGTGATGACGTGGAGGCCTGCCTCCTCCCATCTTGCCCAGGGGTTCCCATTTGGCTACGGTCTGGAGGCCCAAGCTGGGAGGCCCAAGCCTAGGTCAGCTCCCAGGTCTCCAAGGGCACCGGGCCACCTCTAGAGCTTTATGACAGAGACTTTGCTCTCCTGGCCCGTGCTTTTGGCCCATCCTTCTCCCAAGGCCATGCCTCAGATTCTCAAGTCACAAGAAGTCAGTGTGTGAGGCCTGCCTCCAGGACTGCAGCTGCTCCTAGCTTGGGACGTCTCTTCAACAAGTAAGGACAATGGCTGGGCTCTGGGCCCCCATCTCCTGTCTCCTGAGCCCTTCCTTTCTCTCACTAGTGAGACAGCTTAGGGCATTCTCTCTGGTGCTTCTGAGACCTCACCCTTCTCTTTCCCTTCCTCAATTACTGTGCCCCATGATTTCCTAAGGCTTTTCCAGCCTTCTGGTCAGGACTTCAGCAGCTTTTGGAATGGACAATTTTTATCCTTTGACAGAGACTTCCTTTCACCTCAAACACATTCCGACTGCTGGGAGACACCTTGGGAGATCTGAAAGGGATCTTGGGATCTAGAAAGTCTGAGCCAGATATGCCCTGTTCTAAGGCCCCATCCCAGCTCTGACATCTCATATCCTTAGCATACAGAACAGAGTATATTCCGGCCATAAGAAAGCCAAGTCTAGGGTTTCTTAACCATCTCTATCCCAAGGGGTCTCTGGATAGATTTCAGGGGGTCTGTGAACTCGGATGGGAAAAAAAAATTAACATTTATTGGCACAAACCTCTAACTGAAACATAGCTTTTCCTTCAGTTAGGAATTTATTTAAAAACATGATTCTAAAAAGAAATCTATAGCCTTCACCAGACTTCCAGAGGCTTAAAAGGGACTTAACACAAAAGATTAAAAACCCCAGCTCTAATCCAACCCTCCCATTTTCCAGATAAGGAAAGTGAGGCCCAGAAAGGAGATAAGTGACTTGCTCAAGGTCATGCCCTAGTAAAAGTGTCAGATCTGGGACCAGAACCCTTCCTGTCCCATGTGTTTTCTGGTTCTATACACTGCTTCCTTGTGAGACGCCGATTTGGGGGCCTTTAAATAGATTGCTAGGCGGATAGAGGACAACAATATATCGTAACAGCACTGAAGAGACCAGCAAATCTGACAGCCTTATATTAAGCATGAGGTCTAGAGGTAAGTGACTTGGCCAAGGCCATCCAATGTACTAGTTAGTAAGCAGTAAAACCAGGTCTCTTGACCTCTGTAGAGTCCAGCTCTCTTTCCTTCTGGCTGTTATTGGTTTTTCAATGGGGGCCTGTGGAGTTCCCTTAAAGGAAGAGCTTAAGCTGCTATCGGCCCACGGTTAAGTGCCAGTTAGAGGAAGTAGCAGGAAGGCAGGAAGAGGCAGCCTGGGAGGGTAGAAGTGCAGTTGTCAGGGGAGAGGCAGTATGCCTCAGGCCCTGAGCCTTGGACATTCAACCATTTGCTAGTTGGGGAAGGTAGAGTGGGAAGAGCGTTGGGTTTTGAGCAAGAGGGCCTGGCTTCAAAACCCTTCCTTTGTCACTTATTACTGTGGGATCTGGCTGAGTGACTTAACGGCCTTGGTCTCGTGGTGTTTGGATCAGAAGGCCGCTCTAAGGTACTGTCCAGCTCCGAATCTATGATCTGAATGAAGTGACTTCCCTCTTCTGGGCTTCAGTTGCTGCCTTTGAAAAATGAAGGGGTTAAAATAGGTGATCTCTCTAGTCCCTTCCAGCATTAATATTAGAAGCTTCCCTTCCAGTTCTGCTGTTCCATGCTCTAAGGTCTCTCTAGCTCTGACACTGTGGTTCTTCCCAATGCTGACCTTCCATATTCTAAAGCCCTTCCTAGCTCTGACATTTTCTGTTTTAAGGTCTCCATCAATTCTGACATTCCTTGTTCTAAGGTCCCTCCCAGCTCTGACATTCCCTGTTCTAAGGTCCCTCCCAGCTCTGACATTCCCTGTTCTAAGTTCCCTCCCAGGTCTGACATTCCTTGTTCTAAGGCCCCTCCCAGCTCTGACATTACCTGTTCTAAGGCCCCCAACCCAGCTCTGACATTTTGTGTTCTAAATCCTTTCCCAGCTCTGGCTCAGATGCTGGCCTAGGACGGGGCCTGGGCTGCTGCTCCTCTCCTTGGGGCCCGCTTCTCTCCTCCCTAACCCCTTCCTCTCAGCCCAGACAACAAAGACGCCCCGCTCCCTCCCCTTAACCCCGCCCCCGGCCCCTGGCCCCGCCCCTGGGCCCGGGCCCCAGCCCGGGCCTCTGGGAATCCCTGCCAGGATCTCGGCCCAGGTTGGTTCAATCCTAAAGGCCCCCGACACTTTCTGAACCGGGCCTGGGGAAGGGGCCGGGGCTGGGGCCTGGGCCCGAGGAGAAGGCCTGGTCTCCCCTCTGAGACCCCCGTGGCCTACTTGAGCCTGGCTTCCCCCAGGCTGCCGAGGGCTAGGCCCAGGAGGCCAGGTAAGCCCCCTCCTTTGTAGGCCCCTTCCTCTCTCTCCCTTCCCGTTCCCCTCCCCTTCCCTTCACCCTTCCATTCTCTGCTCCCCCTCTACCCCTTCAGAAGGCAAACAGGGTCCAAGTTGTTGGCACTCAGAGGGCACAGTGGCATGGAGTTCAGGGACAAGAGCAAGTGCATCCAGAGCCTGAGGATCTGGGTACAAATTCTTGCCCTTTTTGTATGCTAGGGCAAGACCCTTCCTCTCCCTGGGCCTTAGTTTCCCCCTCTTTAAAATAAAGGGCTTGGACCAGATGGCCCCTATTCTAAGGCAGGGTAAACTTAAGCATTAGATTTGGAGACTATCCCTATTCCTGCCCTGCCCCTCTTACTAGCCCTTCGAGCTCAAGCAAGTTGCTTTCCCCTTTCTGGGCCTCAGTTTCCTCTTATATAAAATGATCTGACTCATGATGTTGCGGCAGTGGGAAAAAAAACCAAACCCTCATTGGCTGGGATCTGGGTGGTAATTTGGTTTCTGTTACTACCCATGTGACTTTATAGGCCCCAGAGATTTAAAGCTGACCTTAGGGGTCGGGAAACTGAGGCTGAGGGTGGTGAAGTCACTTGCCTGAGATCAGAGTTGGGAATCAAGGCCTGAGGAGCTCCTCAGGTTCTAAACTGAAAGCTCCACATTGGCTTCCCTCTCTGGCCTCAGTTTCTTCCTCAGCCAAAGTTTCCAAGGCCGGTGAACTGGAAGGTGCCATTTTCTCTGGCCTATGAGCTTGAATTTTTCCTGGGAACTTCCAGTCCTGCTCTCCTCCCCCCCAACCCTCCAGAGGCCAATGAGGTAATGAGTGTGAAAGAGTGTGGTATAACCACTTAAACTATTTAAAAACCCCCAACCAGCCCCGTGTCAGAGTTCTACTTTGATGTGGTTTTAAAACTGGTAATATGAGGATATGAAGTGGCTTCTGAAGAGCTGACTTTGAACACTTCCACATTGAGTGAGCCAGTCACAGCACAGACGGTCCAGAGACTGCCAAAAGTCAGTCTGGTTTGGTGGGCCAAGGCCTGGGTTGGGATGCTGCTGGCAGCTGAGGTGTGCTGGATGAAGCCAGGCACAAGGGCCCCTTGGGCAAGTCTCTGGGGCTCAATTTCCTTCTGCTATTTGTACCAAGCAATAGGGCATAGTCGCAGGGGTGGGGAACTTGCGGCCTTGAGGCCACATGTGGCCCTCTAGGTCCTCAAGTGTGGCCCTTTGACTAAATCCAGACTTCACAGAACAAATCCCCTTCATAAAAGGATTTATTCTGTAAAACCTGGACTCAGTCAAAAGGCCACACCCAAGGACCTAGAAGGTCCTTTCTTTCATGTTACCTTTCCCCCTTACCCCCCACTAGTGGATAGAGTACAGGTTATGGAATCTAGAAGATCCAGGTTCATAGCTGGTACTTACTAGCTCTCTGGCCATGGGAAACCCATTTCTACATGGTGAGTCTCAGTTTCCTCATCTGTAAAGTCTCTTCTAGCTCCATGATTATCACAGTGCTTTAAAACTTTCCCGTTCTATGGTCTAAGGTCCCTCCCAGCTCTGACTTTGTCTGCTAACGGCCTTCTCAGCTGGGACTTCCTATGTCCTGAAGACACCGATCAGTTCCGATATTCTCTGTTCTAAGGTACCTTTCAGTTTTGACATTCTATATTCTAAGATTTCTTCCAGCTGTGACATTCTCTGTCCTGAGGCCCCTCCACTTCTAATATTCTGTGTTCTAAGGTTCCTCCCAACTCCAACAGTCTATGTTGGAATTTGTGTTAAGCCTTGAAAGAAGCCAGGGAAGCCAGAAGGTCAAAGTGAGGAGGGAGAGAGCATTCCAGGCATGGGTGACAGCAAGTACAAGGGCAGGGAGGTTGGAGATAGGGCATCATGTTTGAGGAGCTGCATGTAGGCTGTTGTAGCTGGATCATAGAATTCGTGGATGGGTATCAAATGGAAGATTGGAAAGTTAGAAGGGGTTCAGGTTGTGAAGGGCTTTGAACACCAAACAGGAGATATTTTAATTGATCCTGGAGGTAATAGGGAGCCACTGAAGTTTAGTGAGCTCAAACCTGAGCTTTAGGAAAAATCCGCTTGGAAGGACTGGAATGAGGAGAGACTTGAGACAGGAAGGCCAAGCACAGCGCCATTGCAATAGTCCAGGCCTGAGGTGCTGAGTGTCTGCCACAGGGCATTTTGTGAGTGGACAGAAAGGGCCTGGCATGCAGGAGCCCCCCAATAAGTATTGGCTGTTGTGTTGTAGAATAGGAGCTCTGGAACTTGTCCTTTTTCTTGGCTGGCCTGCCTAGTTCCAGGTGAAGGAGATGCAAGTGCAGTGTTCTTGTACTTTGACCTGAAAAGAACAGCATGCAAACTCTCTCACCTGTTGTTTATATCTTCCTTGGACAGGATGCTGATTTCCCAGGGTGGATCAAAGTCTCTCTAGCAGTCTGAGCCTGAAGCTTTGCCAAGCACACCCAGCCCAGGGCCACTTTTCCCATGTCCTCTGGCAGAGGGGTAACTCTTGACCTCTTCCCCTCTTCCTCTCTTGCTATTGCACTTCCTGTCCTGCACTTCTCCCTCCTCTTTCCCCTCTCATTCCTAGACTCCCAGACCTGTAGAAATCATCTGGTCCATTTCCTGATGTTTGTCCAGCTTTAGCTGTTTGCAGAGCACCGTGGTGGGAACTGAGGTGGGGAGCCAGTTAGACTATGCCCCTTATTTCACAGATTATGGAGAGATGAGGTACTTTCCCAAGGTCACATGTGCTCTCTCCCTCCCTTCTCTTTCCTTCCTTCCTCTGCAGTCAGTATACATCTGCATTGTTTTGTATCTGCCTTTGAATGCAGCTGTGCACAATTCCTTCATTTGCTCAATAAGCATATCTTTAGAGCCCACACAACTTAGGTATGACATGAGTCCTGCCTTCATAGTAAATGAGGTAATAATTGTAAAGCTTTGAGCACATAGTAGATGCTATATACATGCTATTTTTATCATGAAGAAGAAGATCATGATTATGCTATAGGAGGGGGACATAGGCCAGGCCTGACTCAGATTGGCCCAAGTTCAGGTTTAGGACCGGGACAAGATCAGACATGCGTACCCATTCATCAGTTAGCAAAAAGAAGTTTACTTAATCAGCAAGGATGCAGCATTGATTCAGTTGGGCGCAGTTTCCTTGCCTCTGGGTTGGCCATGTTGGTGTCTTGGCCAGAATCTCCCCACTCTTGGTGAGTAGACTTCTGTACTTGGGCCTGGAAATTAAATTCATGCCTTAAGCCTTAGCCTCCTTGTCCCAATTCAGTCTTGAGGTGGTTTCAGATTGTGTGGGGTAATGCTATTGCTTCTGTAATACCATGTAGTCCAATCCTTTTTATTTTTACAGAGGAGGAAACAGGCCTAGGGAGGGGATGACCATGTCGGAGGAGAGAAGCTAGTATATTGGAGAGATGTTCCAAAGTTAGAAATGATAGGACTTGGCAATAGATTGATTATGGGGATGAAAGTGAGGAGTCAAGGAGGACACCTTAGTTTTACAGCAGGGATGGGGAACGTGTGGCCTTGAGGCCACATGTGGCCTTCTAGGTCCTCGAGTGTGGCTTTTTGACTGAGTCCAAGTTTTACAGAACAAATCCTTTAATTAAGGGGATTTGTTCCATGAAGTTTGAATTCAATCAGAAGGCCACACTTGAGGACCCAGAGGGCAAGGATTTGTTCTGTGAAGTTTGGATTCAGTCACAGGGCTGCACTTGAGGACCTAGAGGGGATTTATTTTGTGAAGTTTGGATTCAGTCAAAGGGCTGCACCTCAGGACCTAGAGGGAATTTGTTCTATGAAGTTTGGATTCAGTCAGAGGGCCACACTTGAGGACCCAGAGGGCAAGGATTTGTTCTGTGAAGTTTGGATTCAGTCACAGGGCTGCACTTGAGGACCTAGAGGGGATTTATTTTGTGAAGTTTGGATTCAGTCAAAGGGCTGCACCTCAGGACCTAGAGGGAATTTGTTCTATGAAGTTTGGATTCAGTCAGAGGGCCACACTTGAGGACCTAGAGGGGAGTTGTTCTGTGTAGTTTGGATTCAGTCAGCGGGCCACACTTGAGGACCTACAGAGACACATGTGGCCTTGAGGCTGCAAGTTCCCCACCCCTGGTTTAGAGCCTCAGTGCCTGGGAAGATGGTCATTCCATGGACAGTAACAAGGAAGCCAGGACGAGGAGAGACTTTGACATTGGAGAGAGTATTTTCAATTTAATGAAGATGTCAGAAAAGAAGAGAATAAGAGGAAAGGAAGTAGATTGTAGAAAGCCTTCTCAAGGATTTTAGCCAGAAAACAGAGGAGAGATATAGGATGAGAGCTAGAGGGACTGGCTGGTTCAAGGAGGGCTTTTTGAAGATGGGTGAGCCATGGGCATGTTTGTGGGTAGTAAGGGAAGGAGCTTATAGAAAGAGATTGAGGGTTAGTAACCGAGTCAGGATGATAGAGGAGGCCATCTGCTGGAAAAAGCTAGGCCTGAATGAGCTCACTTGTGCACATAGAAGGGTTTGGCATCAGGCAAGGCCACCTCAGTGTGTGAAATGGGACAGTGAAGGAGACAGTGGGGAGGCATGGAAATGATTTGAGATGAGGAGGAGGGGAGATGAGGGAGCTCTCTGGGAACGGGCTCCATTTTATCTGTAGAGAGGAGGCAAGTTCTCAACTGAGAGGATGGGGAGGAGGAGCCATAGGATGCTTGAGGAGGGATGAGGTTTGAGAAAAAACGCTGTGGTGAGTGAGATAGCAACTTGATTAGGGAGCTCTACAGGGATTGCCATGTTACAGCTAGGGCCCAGTTGAAATTAAGTAACAGAAATTTGCAGATGGCCCAGGGAGAAGAGTTTCATAGTTTTCATTGGCTTTGTTCAGAAGCACATGAGGAGCATGGGAGGGAGTGGGGAGTGAGGAGGAGGAGTGATCCAAGGCTGAGGATGAGCAGGGCAAGATTGGCCATAGGATAAGGAGGACAGGGGCTGCCAGACAAGAGCTGTCAAACTCAAGGCCTGAAGGCAGCCCAGCCAGATTAAAATGTCTTTGGGAAAAATTTAACAAAATAAATAAAAACACAATATGACATAGCGCTTGTTCATTTGTGACTTTCTAAGTCAATGTGCAGCCTTTGAGTCTGACGCCACAGCTGTAAATTATGCCCCCAAAACCACTGAACCTCGCAGACCCTTTGACTGGGCAACACTAGGTCTGTATCAGAGAAGGAGGAAAAGGACAAAAATATTTCTAGCAGCTCTTTTTGTGGTGGCCAAGAATTGGAAATTAAGGGGGTGCCCATCCACTGGGGAATGGCTGAACAATTTGTGGGACATGAATGTAATGGAATACTATTGTGTTATAAGAAATGATGAGCTGGATGGTTTCAGAAAACCTTGGGAAGACATATGATCTCATGCAAAGTGAAATGAGCAGAAGCAGGAGAACTATTTATCCAATAGCAATAAAAGCATAAATTCAAACAACTTTGAAAGACTTAGGAACTCTGATCGATGCAGTGGTACCCGAGGACTGATAATGAGACAGGCTTCTCACCTCCCGATAGAGAAGTGATGGACTCAGGGTACAGACTGAAGCATGCACTATTTTGGACATGGCTAATGTGGGAACTACATTTCTGACTATAAATACTGGCTTTTCTTGCTTTATCAATCAGTAGGAGAAGGGGACCTGGGAATTTGGAACTAAAAATACAATTGGAAAAAAAAAGAACACAGTGTAGATTTCAATTGATTCACCAAGGTGTCAAGAAGAGGAAGGAAGGAGAGTGTAGGCAATGTAGGGGTGATGGTCTGGGAAGAAACTGAGGGCTGGAGGGTCATGGTGAGGATGAAGAGGTGGGCTAGGGGTTACAAGGCAGAGGGAGAAATGGAATGCCGACAGATTGTGATCAGATGAAGGAATTTCCAAGCTCATGATTATGAAAGTGGTACATTTGTGGGTGATGGTAAGGTCAAAGGTATGGCCATCTCTGAGTATAGCTGAAGTGGGGTGGAGGGAAACTGAGGAAGTAGGAAATTAGGGTGTTTGAGGTCAGTCAGTCAGTCAATAAGCATTTATTAAGGTCATTACTATGTGCCTAGCAGTCTAATGCAAACAACTATGTTTGACTGAGATGATACAGGCTATATTGGAGTTAATCTCAGAGGGAAGGCACTAATACTAAGGAAGATGGACTGGGGAAGGTTTCTTGTGGAAGGAGAGACTTTACAGAAGACAAGAAAGTTAAGGAAGAGATGAGGAGGCATTGGGGACAGCCAGGGAAGATTCTTGTAGTTGGGAGATGGAATATAGTATTCCAGAATCAGTGAGAGGTGATCTGGTCAGACCTATGTTTAAGCGAGATTGATTTGGCAGCCCAGCAGAGGCTAGGCTGGACTGGACTGGGGAGAGGCTTGAGGCAGGCCATGGCAATCGTCCAGGAGGGAAGTGAGGAGGGCCTGGACCGTGGTGGTGGCGGTGTCAGGGGAGAGAAAGGGGCTCGAAGAGGGATCATCTGGAGGAATACCAATATGTATGCTAATGTTCCTTAATAGGAGGGCAGGATTTGGGGAAGAGAGAAAGACTGTGAGCGAGGCACTGAATTCATTGAGGAAGGAAAGAGTGTGTCCTGGGAGTTTGGAGAAAACAGCTACCAGAAGCTTGATTGTGTGATTAATATGGATTGAATGAACCTCAAATGAGCCAGCATGTAAATTGTGTAAACAGAGCTGTTGAGGCCATGGGAGTGAATGAGGTTGTCAAAGGAGAGGGGACAGAGGGGCCATGGATGGATCCTTGGGAAACCCTCGAAATATGGTTCTGGTCCAGTGAACTCTCCAGGGTTCTGTGTATGTTGGGGGGGGGTTGGTATGCTTGTATATTTCTTCTTGTATCTGTGTTTCTGGGGGTGACTGCTTAGCTCCACTGTGAGAGGTAGGTGGGGCTTTCTGACTGGTCTGGGGAGTGAGAGTTGCCTCTCACTCGGAATAAGGTCTGTAAAATGGGACTGAGAATCCCCTCAGGGTCTTAAAGGAAATAGAGAAGACCAAATCGGAATTCTGGTGTCATCTAATTTGGTTTTACTACAACCTGGAGAGGAGAGGAAGAGGCTAAATCACTTATCCTCTCTGGGTCTCAGTTTCCCTATATGTAAAATGGGATCAGACTAACCAGCTGGTCCCCTTCCAGCTCTGACATCTTGGGATTCTAACATTGGGCCTTCCCTGGGCCAAGAGGTACCAGAACTGTTCATCTAAATCATCGAAAAGAAGCTCTAAGCCGCTCCCTTGGCCCACAGATTACCCAGTGGGAAAGGTAGGAATAATGGGTATATTACAACCCACCTCTGCCAGGCAATCCTGGGCTAAACTACCTGCTGGGGCAGGATCCTAGGCCTCTAAAGGGGGCCCTTGGAGGCCACCTGGCCCAACCCCATCATTTTACAGAGGAGGAAACTCAGGCCCAGGGAGGGGAAGGGACTTGTCCAGGGTCACACAGAGAGCATTAGTGCTATATAGCTCATCATCCTCATTATTGGACTGTTAGGAGTGTCCTTCATCTGAAAGTGGAATGGGCTGCCTTGGAAGGTAGTGAGTTCCCTGTGACGAGAGGTCTAATAGCAAGGTGATAAGATGTTGTAGAAGAAACCCTGTTCAGGTACAAGTTGGATTAGTTTCTCCTTTTGCAGAGGGGTAGTCTGAGGCCCACAGTGGGAAACAGAAGTTCTCCTGTCCTCTGGGAAAGGAGAACAGGAAAGGCAGGCAGGCACAGTGCTCCCAGGGGGTTTGGATAACCCAGAGGTGGGGGGGCCAAATCCCCACTTGGGCCTTCTGTCTCCTAGGTATGTCGAGGCAGCTCAGTAGGCCCATGACTAGAATGCTGGGCCCTGGAGTCAGGAAGACCCAAGTGCAAGAGCAGCCTCAGACACTTTCTAGCTGTGTGCCCCTGGTCGAGTCACTTCATCTCTGTCTGCCTCAGTTTCCTCAACTATCAAATGGGATTCACCTGTTGCTCAGGGTTATTGTGAGGATCAAATGAGATCAGATTTGTAAAGCCCATAGTAGGTGCTTTCTCCCTTCCATATACAGAGCTTATGTTTTTCTAATTGTTCTCCATGCTGTGTCCCAGCTACTTGAGGGCAGGGCCGATGTTTCTGTCTTTCTTGGGCCTCTTCTAAGCACTTAGCCCAGTAACTGGCCCACAGGAAGTGGTCAGTACATGGCTTTTGACTATACCATGTTCCTTCTCACATGATGTGGTAGGGGAGAATGTTCTCTGCTCCCTCCCATTCTCCATAAAAGCATCAAAATGCTTTTCACTCTTCTGTTTCTTCATTAATAACATAGAAAAATAAAGGATTAATGAACTAAATGTGCAATTAAAAACTCTTATCAATTGCCAGGTGCGATGGCAGCTGCCTGTAATCTCAGCTGCTGGGGAAGCAGGGGCTGATGCAGATTGGGTGTCTCTTCCTGTTAGCTTCCCTCTCTTCACCACTGGCTTCCCTGGGGCACTTCTCAGCCCCATTCTCCAGGCCCTAGACTGAGGCAGAGACAGGGCCAGACTCTTACTCCCCCCTTTTCATTTAAGAGTCCTGGTGAAGGTCGAGCCTCCTACTCTTTGTGAATTCCACAAATCCATTGGCATCCCCCAAATTAGCCCACTCTTCCATGAATTTCTGGCCTCTCATTAGGGTGAGCTGAGTGGTGGGCAGTTAGGTGGTCATAAGAGGCTGGCTGTCTTAGTGGACCACAAGCCAAATCTGCATCAAGAAGGTGAGAAAGATGCTGGGACAAAGGTCTGGCAATCTAGCATCTTGTGATGGTTCATTTTTGTCTTTGTCCCATCGCCTAGCAGAGATCCCTCCCCCTACTGTACCACACAGAGAGATAGGCTGGGATTGGCACTACCCAGAGGTGCCCAGTCCTTGGTTCTAAGTGGCACACACACATGGTGTTCCCGAAGTCTTTTTTAAAATTTATTTTTATTTATTTTTTCCTTTTTTTTGTTCCCTAAGTCTTAGTGAAGTTCCCAGGCTATTTCAAGCTATTTTCACTTTTCTCCTCTATAAAATGAGGGAGGTTGGACCAGCACATCTTAAAGGTATGGAGCAGTGCATCCTGGGAGAAGCTGGCCCATGGCCTTGCTGTCCTGCTGTCCGGCTTGTCTTTACTTTTCCTTCCGTAGCCTTGGGCCTAGGCCCCTGCCTCGTCCCTCCTTGGCAGCCTCTCTGGCTACATAGACTCAAGGCTTCTTTGGTGTCTCTCTTGCAGAGCAGCAGCTGCCTCTACGTGTGCCTGCCAGAGCCATGCAGGCCATGGGCCAGTGGTGGCTTCTGGGGGCCCTGCTCTCCATCCTGGTGCTGTGGCCTTATCCGGCTCAGGGGGCAACCCGGATCCACTACCTGGGCATCCGAGAAGTCCAATGGAACTACTTGCCAAAGGGGAGAAACATCACGGGCAAGTCAGTGGAAGATGACAAGTAGGTTCTACCTTGAGTAGGATTGGGGGAGGGCACGTACCAGGGGGTAAAGAGCCCTAGGTGTCCTGGCCTCTGCTATGGGACATGGAGAGGCCTCCTAGGAATAGGGGACTTAGAGCTTGAAGACCTTAGATATATTCTAGTATAGCCTCCTCATTTTACAAATGAGGAGACTGAGTCTCAGCGTGAAGTGACTTACCTCCGCAACCAAGGTAAGTCTTAGTGAATAGCAGAATTAAGATTTAAAATGAAGTCCCTTGACACTAAATTCATATTCGACTATCCCACAATCCCTCTTTAGGACTCTAGTATGGCAACAATAATTCCCACATCTAGGGAACATTAAGGTTTACAAAGGGGCAGCTAGGTGGCACAGTGGATAGTGTGCTGGCCTGGAATCAGGAAGACCAGAGTTCGAATCCGGCCTCATACACTTACTAGCTGTGTGACCTTGGGCAAGTCTCTTCACCCTGTTTGCCTCAATTTCCTTATCTGTAAAATGAGCTGGAAAAGTAAATGGCAAACTAATATCCGCCAAGAAAACCCCAAATGCGGTCACGGAGAGTCAGACGTGACTGAAATGACTGAACATCAACAGGGTTTACAAAGCACTTCCCCCAAGCCAACCCTGTGGGCTAAGCATTATGAATATTATGATCTTTTTTTTTTTTTTGGCAGTTGGGGTTAAGTGACTTGCCCAGGGTTAAGTGACTTGCCCAGGGTCACACAGCTAGTAAGTGTCAAGTGTTTGGTCTGAGGCTGGATTTGAACTCAGGTCCTCCTGACTTCAGGGCAAGTGCTCTATCCACTGCGCCACCTAGCTGCCCCTCATGATCTCCATTTTACAGATGGGAAAACTGAAGTGTAGAGAGGTGAAGGGACTGGACCAAGGTCACGTCAGTAAGTGGAGGAGTCTTTTGACACCAAGCCCAGAGCCTTTTGTCCCCCTCCATGGCTTTCTGGTGTAGGTAATCATAGATGCTCACTTTTCTTCAGCACTTTACAATCTACAGCATGTTTTCTGTACAGATATGTGGTGCAGATGGTATTATGCCCATTTTACAGATGTGGAGCCTGAAGCTCAGAGAAGCGTCTTGTCCAAGTTCACAGTCCGACTTCAGATTCCCAGTGCTCTAACCCCTAACCCAGCTTATCTTTTCCCCATAAAGACTCACTTTGAAACTCCAAAGCCTCTAAGTTTGGGGCCAACTTTCCAAAGCTGATCTCAGTGATGCAACTTCCCATAAACCAGTTACAGCCCAGCTTTTCCAGCAAAGACCGTCTTCCCCTTCAGCCCAGTTTTGGAAGCCCAAACTCCCTGGATTGGAACAGGTCTTGAAAGGTCACCTCAGCCTCTTCCCTGCCTCAGACCACACTAATGGCCAGCTTGGTATGGCAGTTGAGTGCTGCCAATGAAGACAGAAGACCTGAGTTCAAATCCCTGCTTTCTCATGTATTAAGTATGTGACCTTGGGCAAGTCACGTCCCTTCCCCTGGGCCTTCAGTTTCCTCCTTTGTAAAACAAAGAAGTTGGATTACCTGGTCTCTGAGGTCCCTTCCAGTTCTAGATCTAAGATCTTGTGTGTGACCTTGGACAAGTCACTTCCCCTCCTTGGCCCTTTGTGAAAAGAGAGGGTTGGACTAAGTGACCTCCAAGTCCCCTTCTGGCTCCAGATCTAGGGTCCTGTGTGCCACTTTGGAAGGGGTTAGACTAGCTGTTCCTTTTGGCTCTATGCTCCTCAGACTCAGTCTACTCACTCTTGAATGGGGATAATGATGAACGTGCTGTCTACCTCTCTGGTTACTGTGAGAACAGTTATTTGCCAACCTTAGGTACTAGAGCATGGATTCTTGACCTGGCATCCATGGATAGATTTCAGGGACTTGGAGAACACGGATGGAAAATAGGGCCAGCTTTGTTTTCCCTAATCTTATGTTTCCTTTATGAACTGATATATTTTCTTTTTTGTATTTAAAAAATGCTCCTGAGAAGGCATCCATAGACGGCCCTGGCTTCACTGGCCGAGGAGTCCAGGAAGCCCTCTGCACTCAGAAAGGGGGAGCTGTTATTACTCTTCTGCTTCTCTCTCTCCCCCTAGGGTGGCTGCTGGTTTCCTGGAACCCGGCAAGGACCGAATAGGGAGTATCTACCATAAGACTGTCTATAAGGAATACTACGACGGCTCCTATACGACAGGAGGTGCCCCAGCCGGCCTGGTTGGGCTTCCTGGGCCCCGTTCTATGGGGCGAAGTGGGGGACATCATCCTAGTTCATCTAAAGAACTTTGCCACACGCTCCTACACGATTCACCCCCATGGCGTCTTCTACGAGAAAGACTCTGAAGGTCAGCCGGCATGCCCTCTCCTCCCTAGGCTGGGCCCCTTTTCCTGATCTGAAGGAGTTTGGAGAGGGCTCTTCCAGGCCAGTAGTCTGGAGACCTGAACTCAAGGCCTGGCTCTGCTGCCCAAATGGGCACTTCCTTGACGTCTCTGGGCTTCAGTGACTCCCTCTGTAAAATAGGGCTAATGATCATGTTTGGCTTATGTTGAGGATCAAACGTGTGGTTTGTGAGAGAGTGCTCCGAAAATCTGGAAGTGCTGTTCACAGAATTTGAAAGCCAAAGGGGAATTTAGAGGGCCAACATGTTTATTTTACAGAAAAAGAAACTGAGGCCCAGTGTGGACTGTGGTAACAGAGCTGAGTCTTGAGCCCAGATCTGCTGGCACCCTATTCAGGGCTCTTAATGTTATACCTTGATATGACCCCAGGGAGCAGGCCTGAGAAAGGGAAGGGACTCAGACCCAGGCCAGTGCTGATGCCATCTGAGAGGGATGGCAATGAGTCTGGCACCAGTGTTTCAAACTGTCGTCTCTCAGTGATCCTGGGATTTAGTGCTGGAGGGAACTTTCTGTATGCCTCATCTGGGCCAGCTCCATCATTTTATCAGTGAGAACCCAGAGAGGGAGAGTGACAGAGAGGGAAGGGGATGGGGGGGAGAGAGAAGGGGGACAGAGAGGGAGGAGGCAGAGAGAGAAGGGGGACAGAGAGGAAGATGGACAGAGAGAGGGAGGGAGACAGAGAGAGGGAGGGGGCAGAGAGAGGGAGGAGGCAGAGAGAGGGGGGACAGGGAGGGAGGGGCAGAGAGAGAAGGGGGACAGAGAGGGAGAGGGCAGAGAGAGGGGGACAGGGAGGGAGGGGGCAGAGAGAGAAGGGGGACAGAGAGGAAGACGGACAGAGAGAGGGAGGGGGACAGAGAGGAAGAGGGACAGAGGGAGGGAGGGGGACAGAGAGGGAGGAGGACAGAGGGAGGGAGGGAGAAAAGAAGGGAGAGAGAAGAAATGAGATAGGAAGGGAGGGAAGGAGAAAGTAACTTTATGAAACCTGAAAAATACCTCAGTTCACAAAGAAGCCTGTGCTAGGCACTATGCTGAGTACTGAGATACAAATACAACCCCCAAGATGGTCCCTGGCCTCAGAGAGCTTAGATTCTTCTTTTTTATTTTTTTGTAGCTTAGATTCTAATAGGGGAACTCAACCCCTCAAGGGATGCTGGGAAGTGGGAGTGCAGAAGGGTACCCAGTAGAAGACAGACTGCTGTTTAGTGGAAGGGAGGTCTAGGCCCTGGCAGGGTAAGGCAGAGGCCCCCTAGCAGATGTGAGGAGCCAAGGGTGGAGTCCAAGTTTCCCTCAGGCTAGAGATGGGCAGAGAGGTGACTTGTCCACAGTCACCCAGGTAGCCTGTAGTAAAGGTGAGCAGCAGGGCCTTAATTCCGATTTGAGTTCATTGACTCCCCATCCAGCATTCTCTCCACTACTAATGTAAAAACTGGCCTGTTCTCTTAACATCTTGGGCCTTAGGAGCTCTTGGTATTTGACCGTTGGGTAAAACCCTTCTCACCTGGGGAACTGAGGCATGGGGCAGGGTAGAACCTCCCTCAAGTTGATGCCTCCTGGATCCCAGAATCCCCTCTTCCCCAAATCCAGCACCAGAACTCAGCTGACTTGGGTGTTTTGCTTTCCAGACTAATCTTGCCCCCAACACCTCACGCTGAGCAATAAGGGTGAGGAGGATACCTATATTTGTTCTGTTTGCCAGGTTCCCTGTACCCAGATGGTACCTCTGGGAGGCTGAAAGCAGATGATGCTGTTCCCCCTGGGGGGAGTCACATGTACAACTGGACCATCCCTGAGGGCCACGCGCCTGCCCATGCTGACCCCCCTTGCCTCACCTGGATCTACCACTCCCACGTGGATGCTCCCCGAGACATTGCCTCTGGCCTCATTGGGCCCCTCATCACCTGCAAAAGAGGTAGAGTCTCCCAGTCAGAGGAGGGGGATGGGGCCTGGGGGACCCGTCTGCTATTATTGCCAACCAGAGCACTTTGAGGTAATAGGAAGGGGATGTTGACAGCTGCCACCAGTAGGCCATCAGCTTCTCCCCCACTCTGAGGCTGCTTTTAAGCAATAGATAAAACACAGAGAGCCCAGGCATCTGGGAGCCTGTACTATGGCTGGAGAGAGGACAGCAGGAGAACCAGGTGAGGCCTCTTCATGGCAGGGCAAGGTAGCTCCAAGGTAGCTTTCCCGGTGCACCTTTGTGTTTCCCCGTGGGAAGTCTGATGTACCAGGCTGTTTTACAGAGCTGCCTGATGTCTTGGGCCCAGACAACAGTAAGGAGCTGGGGGATGAAGACTGTCAATGTCACAAAGTTATTGACTGAGTCAGAGGGACTGCCCTCCTGCATCCCTTTTGACTCTTCCACTACCATCTTATTCCTCCTCACCTCCCTGGTAAAGCTCATAGTGGTATGTAGGTGGGTGTGGTCAGGGTGGGGGCTGCTCAGGGTTTGGCCTCGGTAGGGATTTTTAGGGTTGTGGCTGGTTTGGAGGAGGGATGTTAGGGGTGTGGTGAGATTGGGGGCTTGGCCAGGGTAGGATATGGCCTGGCTACATATATGATCAGAGTTAGGAGTGTGATTAGGGGTGGGACTGTGGTCAGGGTGGGGCTTGTCTGGGGTCAGGGTGTGGCCAGGGCTGGGTCTTGGGCAGGATGGGTACAGGGTAAGCTATTTCAGTTTTAATTGAAGCCCCACATCAGAAGGTTAGACAACCTTCCTGCCACTGGCCAAACCTCCCAGGCCTCCCCTCTTCTCATTCTTTCCTCATGGGATGTTTCCTCAGTTTCCTCTACTGTCCCCTTTGTCATCCATCCTTGGGGCTCCTCATGGCCCTTTCCCTTCCTGCCTCCAGGAACCCTGGCTGGAAGCTCCCCTCCCAGGCGACAGGATGTGGCCCAAGACTTCTTCCTCCTCTTCAGTGTGGTGGATGAGAATTTGAGCTGGCTCTTGGATAAGAACATTGCCTCCTTCTGTTCAGACCCTGCCTCAGTGGACAAAGAGGATGAAGCTTTCCAGGAGAGTAACAAGATGCACGGTGAGGCCGCTCGGCTCCAGACTTTGTGCTCCCGCTACCCCCTCTTCTTGACCTGATCAGGGATGCAGAGTCTCTGGGCCCCATCAGCCTGATGAGATGGGGGCACCTCTGGCCATTGGTGCCCAGGGCTGAGCAAAGGCAAAACTGTAGGCGGGCAAAGAGTCTGTGTTCTCCATGCCCAGTAGGAAAGCCTTTTGGATCGGCCACTCCCATCAGCAGATCATCAGGGACTGCCTCCAGAAGTCCTGCCTATTTGGGCAAGGAATTGACCTTTCCCAAATTTCATAAAATGTCAGAGCTGGATGGAATCAATCAACAAATCTTTATTAAGTGCCTACTTTGTAGCAAGCAGGTGCTGGTCCCTTGGGGTAGAAAGACAAAACAAGCATTTATTGAGCACCTACTCTGTGCCAGGCACTGTGCTAAGGCTGGGGATATAAAAAGAGGCAAAAGACAGTCCCTGCCCTGGAGGAGCTTACAATCTAATGGGGATGGCAACGTGCCAAACAAATACATGCAAAGCAAGCTCTATACAGGATCAACAGGAAATAACGAACAGAGGGAAGGCACCGTGATTTAGAGGAGTTGGGGAAGGCTGCCTACAGAAGAGAAGACGAATTTAGTTGGGCCTTAAAGGAAGCCAGGGAGCTCAGTAGTTGGAGCAGAGGAGGGGGAGCATTCCAGATCTGGGAGACAGCCAGAGAGAATGCTGGGATGGGGGGGGGGGCTTGTTGGTGGAGCAGCCAGGGAGCCAGAGTCATTGGGCTGAAGAGTACGTATCAGGGAGTAGGGTAAAAAGCCTCGCCCTCTGTTTCCCCTTATGCTCACCCTACCCCCATCTTCCCCAGGGTCTATTGTCACTGGCGCTTCCTCGGAAGGTGACACACACACACACACATACACACACACACACACACACACACACACACACACACACACATACACACACACTATATGCACATGTGATCAGGGAGGGGAGGTGCAGGGATATGAGACTTGGTCCCTTGCCTTGAGGATGTTATAGTCTAGGAGAGACAAAATTCCAATAGCCATTATCTTTTGTTACCTATTTAAAATGAATGTAGAGAGTTAGGGGAGGTACAGAGTCCGGTTAATTCATTTTACGGAGAAGGAAACTGAGGCCCGGGGAGGGAAAGAGGCTTGTCCAAGGTCACCTAGGTAGCAGGCCTCAGGGGCGAGATTTAATCCCAAGTCCTTTGAGCCCCAGGCCAGGGCTCTTTCCACTGAACTGGACTATCTCTAAATCTAGGTCTGGCCCTGGGGTCAGTCCCATGATCCCTCCAGGCCCAGGACTGGGTTTCTGACACCAAACCTTAGGGGCATGCCCCCAGTATGCCATGCTTCCTTCTCAGTCCAAGGGAGGGTGAGGTTGTATCCAGGCAGGCTTCAGGCAGGAGGTATGGGCCAGGGTGGGGCCCCATGAGGGTTTGGGATGGTCAGAGAGAGGGACTGTGGACTTGGCATGGGCAAGGTGAAAGTTAGATTGAACTTGGAGGAATTTCTCCACACCCTTATTGCCCTTTTCTCTTGTTTTAGCCTAGACTTTTTCGGATTGTGTGGTTGGAAGTTCTGTAGGTTTTCCTTACTACCTGTGTGACCTCTTCACCTCTCTGGGCCCCAATTTCCTCCTCTGTAGAATGGAGGCTCCTAGGGTCCTAGCTGTAGAGCTGGAAGGGCCCTTAAAGGCCACCGCATCCAACTCCCTCCTTTTCCTTCTCTTCCCTCTCTCTCTGTCCGCTGGCTCTTTCCCTCTCATCTGCACACATGCCCACGTCTCCCTCATCCTCCCAAACTCCTCGCTTGATCCTTCCATTCTCACTAATGCCCATCCCATAGCTCTCCTCCTTTCTGTGGCTAAACTTGAGAAGGTCCCCTGTAAAAGGCGCCTCCATTTTCTTTCCTCTCCCTCTCTCCTTGAAGCTTTCCATCCTGCCTTAGATGTCATTGGCACAGCCAGACGGCTCTCTCCAAAGTTACCATCGATCTCTTAGTTGTCAAACCGAGGCCTTTTCTCAGTCCTCATCCTCCTTGACCTCTCTGCAGCCTTGGGCATTATCAATCACCCTCTTCTCTTTGATGATTTCTCATGTCTAGGCTTTGTTGTCACTCCTCTCCCTTGGTTCTCCTCCTACCTTTCAGACAGCTCGTCTGTCTCCTTTGCTGGGTCCTCCTCCAGATCATAGCTGTCCCCCAAGGTTCTGTTCCGGGTCCCCTTCTCTTCTCCCTCTTTACTATTTCATGGTGATATCATCAGCTCCCATGGATTTCATTACTATCTCTGTGCTGAGCTTTCTCAAATCTGCCTATTCTGCCCCATTCTCACGTCTCCAGTTGTCTTTCAGACATCTTGAATTGAAATCCAGTAGACATCTTAAATTCAATATGTCCCAAACCGAACTCATTGTCTTTCCCCCAAACCCTCCTATCATCCCTATTACTGTCAAGGGCATCCCCATCCTTCCAGTCCCTCAGGCTCATAACCTAAGAGTCATCCTGGATTTCTCACTCTCTCACCCCCCATGTCAAAGCTGTTGCTAAAGCCTGGTGATTTGACCTCTGCAAGATCTCTTGAGTACGCCCCTTTCTCTCCTCAGACACTGTCCCCACCCTGGTGCAGGCCCTCATCACTATTGCAATGACCCTGGACTCTTGGCTATTCCACAAACGAGACCCACCATCTCTCAGCTCCAGGCATTCTGTCTGGCTGTCCCCCACACCCAGAATCTTCTCCCAGCTCTGTTCTGATTACTGAGCTCCTCCTCGGAGTCCCAACTAAAATCCCACTTCCTACAGGAAGGCTTCCCCATTCCCTCTTCATAGTTGCCTTTCCTCTGGTAATTATTTCCCATTGATTTGGTATAGGGCTTGTTTGTATATATTTATCTGTATGTTGGGTCTCCAATTTGATTGTAGGCTCCTTGAGGGCAGGGCCTAGCTTTGCCTCCTTTTGCATCCTCAGAACTTAAATGCCTCAAATTGCCTAGCAAAGCAGTGGAGGCCCAGGGACTAGAACCCAGGGCTTCTGACTTTCTACTTTTCTCTGTGCTAGGTTGAGGTCCTTTTCAGTCCTACATGTAGGATCCTACGTGTGACCTTGGGCAAGTCATTAATCCTCCTTGGACCTCAGTTTGCTCCTCTGTAAAATGAGAGGGGTTGGACTAAATGGCCTCTGTGATTTCTTCTAGGTCTATAGCCATGAGCCTATGGGCTCTCTTCCCATATTTTGGAGATGAGATGATGAAAGTCGTGGCCCTACTCCCTGCCTCATGTCATTCAGGATAGTTTAGACTTTGATCACTTCTTTGCAAACCTTAAAGCCCTATACAAATGTTAGATACTTTTTTTTTTTTGCTAGGCAGTTGGGGTTAAGTGACTTGCCCAGGGTCACACAGCTAGTAAGTGTCATGTGTCCGAGACTGGATTTGAACTCAGGTCTTCCTGACTCCAGGGCCAGTGCTGTATTCACTGTACCACCTAGCTGCCCCCCAAATGTTAGATATTTTTGTTGCTTTTGTCTGAGCCTTTGTCTTGCCATCCCGAAGAGGCCTGATCTTTATCCCTACATAGCAAGAACCTTTCCCCCTCCTCTTGTCTCCCCTCCCCCAGCCTAAAACCGTTGGCTGGCTTGATGGAAGTACAGGGTACTGAAGAGAATGAAGACTTTTGCCTAGGGAGAGGTTGTATGGAGTGGTGAGGAGAGCTCCGAATTTGATGCCAGAGGACCTGAGTTCAAATTCAGCTCTGTTACCTGTGTGACCTTGGACAAGTAACTTTCCCTCCCCGGGCCTCAGATTCCTCATCTGGAAGGGGGGGGGGTTGGGTTGGATATTCTCTGTGGTCCCTTCCAGCTCTAATGTTCTGGGATCTTGGTCCTTTTCGTAGCAATCAATGGCTTTGTCTTTGGGACCCTGCCTGAGCTGAGCATGTGCGCTGGGAAGCATGTGGCCTGGCACTTGTTTGGCATGGGCAGCGAGGTGGATGTGCACACAGCGTTCTTCCCTGGGCAGACGCTGACAGTCCGGGGCCACCGCACAGATGTGGCCTCCCTCTTCCCAGCCACCTTTGTGACTGCTGAGATGGTGCCCCAGGTCCCTGGCAGTTGGCTACTGAGCTGTCAAGTGAACAGCCACCTGAGAGGTATGATGCTTGGGTGTTCCTGGCCTCCTGGGAGGGGAGGAAAGCAGTAGGGACTCTAGGAAAGGGAGGGTCTTTGGGCCAGGGCTGTCCAGAGAGAGCTCCCAGAAACCTGGAGAGTCTGAAGATGCTGTAATACGTCTTGGAGAAGGAGCGTAGGGCTATATGGTAGCTGTTGGGGTACTGTGTGCAAGTACAGTGGCATTCTGGGAGAAAGACATGGCAACAGAGCATAAGAATACCTATATGTTAGCACAGTCTGGAAGGCAAGGCACTTGAGCTGTGGCAGCCAGAGGGCAGCAGCTGCTGCTAATAATTTTCTTTCTGTGAGCAGAGAAAGTTCAGGCTTCTGGGGTAGTAGTTAGTCTGGTGGTAGTCAGTCAACAAGCATTTATTAAGTACCTACTATGTGCCGGGCCTGTACCAAGTGCTGGTGATACAAGGAAAAGTAATACTACATCCCTTGCCCTTGAGAAGCTCACAGTCTGATTGGGGAGAAAACCTGTACATAATTAGATAGATACAAGATACATACAGAGTAGATGGGAGGTAATCTCAGAGGGGAAGATTCTAGCAACTGAGGGGCTTCCTGCAGAATGTAGGATTGGAGATGAGTCCTGAGGGAAGCCAGGAGTGGGAGCAGCCAGAGCGAATGCCTAGAGTTGGGAGATGGAGGAACACGTGGGGAATGTGAGGAACAGCCGGGAGGCCAGCGTCACCAGATCATGGAGAGGGGAGGAAAGTGTGAGAAGCAAGGAAAGTGTGAGAAGCCTGGAAAGGGAAGAAGGTCGAGTTGTGAAGCAGAGGCTTTTCTATCTGATCCTGAAGGTAATAGGGAGCCATGGGAGTTTATTGAGGAAGGAGGTAGACTTGGGCTTTGGAAGCTCACAATGGAAATTGTGAGTCTGGGGGACCGGGAATATGGCCACAGCCTTGACATCAGTGAGAAAATTGGGAAGAAGGGAAGGTGTGGGGGAAAGATGATGAGTTCTGTTTTGGACATGTTAATGAGGAGATACTTAGGGGCCATCCGATTTGAGAGGCCCCCAAAGTGGTTGATGATGTGAGAGACCGGGGCTAGGAGCTGATGAGATCACCAAGTGAGATAGTGCAGAGAGAGAAGAGGAGGTGGCCCAGGGCAGAGCCTTGGAGGATCCACATGGTCGAAGGGCATGACCTGGGGCTGGCAAAGGAGGCTGGGAAGGAGGAGAGCCAGGAGCGCCAGAAGAGGATCTCTGGGAGGAGAGGGTAATTCACAGTGCCCAAGGCTGCTGGTTGGCCAGGAAGGCCGAGGATGGAGAACAGGCTGTCAGATTTGGGAATCAGGACATTGTCGGTAACTCGGGAGGGAGCAGTTTTAGTTGAATGATGAGGGCAGAAGCCAGAATGTAGAGAGTTCAGAAGAAGAGTATGGGGAAGGGAAGTGAGCTTAAATGAGAGGGTGTTATTGGCTTCATCTCTTCTGTAAACACTCTTCCTCAATGCTAGGTCAGAAGCCTCTTCCCAGTATTCAAAGGTATGGTGGGCCCTTCCTTGGCTATGCCAAAGTGTGGCTGGTGCCAGGCCTGCTGGTGATGAGGGGCTGAGGCGTGTGTGGGCTCAGGATATGTATCTATCCTACTGTGGTGTCTCTTCTCCAGATGGCATGGAAGCACTCTATGAGGTCAAGTCATGCTCCGTGGCCTCCTCAAAGCCCCTCCTTACTGGCCAAGTCCGACGGTACTTCATTGGGGCCTCTGAGGAGCGTTGGGACTATGGGCCTACGGGGAGAGATGGAAGGACTGGGAAGAGCCTTCAGGAGCCAGGCAGGTAAGAGGTGCCCTCCAGGCCAGACACCGGGGCCCTCTCTCTCTTTCTCTCGGGCCCTCTCTTCCCTTGATTTTACCTTTTTCCTTTCTCCTTTCCTCTGCCTTCCCCCACCCCCACTTCCCCCAGCAAACTCTTGGATTGTAAATGTTCAAACACATACTGGCTGAGCTGGTACATGCTGGAGGTCTCATGAACATGGAACTCTATGCATGAAGAGCCCAGCCTGAGAGCCTGGCCCTAGCTGGGAAGTTTCTGAACAGTGATTGAAACAAACAGAAACAGCTCTGGCTTTGGAGTCAAGAGGAACCAGGTTCAAATCCTGATGCTTGTCTGACTTTGGACAAGTCATTTCTCCTCTCTGGCCCTCAGTTTGCTCATCTGAAAAATGAGGTGATTGCATGAGATGGCTTCTGGGGTTCCTCCAGAGTGCGTGACCTTGGGCAGGTTTCTTAATCTTCTGGCTTCTGAAGGCCTTTTCCAAGCCTGGGCAAGCCCCTTCTCCTCCCCGGGCCTCGGTTTCCCCCTCTGTAAAACTGGGGGGGGAGGGGGATTGCACTAGCTGGTCTCTGATGCTCCTTCCTGCTCTAGACGTAGGATTCTGTGGGACTTGGGATGGCCTAGTAGGCCATAGGAGGGTAGGCAGGTGGCCCTTGAGGGGGGCTGCTGCTTTGGCCTTCCCCAGGGCCTGAGCACCACAGCGAATGCAGTAGCTTCTTGCTTTTTTTCTTCTCACAGACTTATTGTGTCAGAGCCAGGAAAGGATCTGGAGTGTTCAGAGCTGGAAGGGCCCTTAGTGCTAATATAGGCTAACCCCCCTCATCTTACATATGAGGAAACTGAGGCCCAGAGAGGTCACATCCCCAGTCCTCCAACCTAGGGTCTCTGACTCCAAATCCAAGGCTTTTTACCACTAGAGTAACCCTGGGAGCCTCAGCCTGGAGAAGGCCTGGGAGCCAGATAACTCCTCTGATGGCTCAGATAAGATTGGGAAGGGGAGGAAGGGAAAGAGATGGCTGGCCGGCTGGTGCTGTGGCTGGGCCTCACTGTCCTCATCCTTTCCTCTGAGTGTCCTGGCTCCCTAGCCTGGCCAAGCTTGGGCAGGATGGAGTGGGAGGAAGGTAGAGTACCTAACCCTTGGATGGAAGAGCCTTCTGGCTTCATCCAAGATTGTGCAAGGCTGAGGGGAGATAGCAGAGGAAAAGGCCTCAGGCCTTTTCTTCCACCTCATTCCTACTATCAGGAGAGAGGAAAGGGAAACCTTTTGCAATATTTGACAAAGGGCAAGGGACTTATGAGAGGCAGCATTTATAAGCAGATTTCCTGGGAATTGGGAAGAAAGGCCTGGAATCAAGTCCTGCCTCTGTGGTGGACTGGCTGGGGGGCCTTGGCTAATTCACTTGACCTCTTAGTGACCACGCTGTAAGTTATAGAAAGGGGTGGCCATCTGCTTCAGTGGAGGGAGTTTCCACACTGGGAGTTTCCCCATGCCAATAAAATTGCCAGTGCTTGGGCACACACACACACACACACACACACATACACAATCATATGATACTTGGACAATCAGGGCCCCAGTGTAGCTCCCAGAAGAGGCCTCCAACTAGGAAGTTTCCTTCCACGAGGCAGCTTGGTGTACTGACCTGGGAGTCAGAAGCTTTGCTAGCATAGTGCAGCAGGGGCCACAGTCAGCAGCCCTGGGTTGGAATTCTGGCTGTCACAGTTACTCATTGTGTGACCCTGGGCAAATCCCTTCATCTCTGGAAATGAAGACAGTAGTCCTTGAGAGCTGCTTTGAGCCTGCTTTGGAGGCTCTGAAATGCTTTGTTCCATGTCAGAGGGCTCATCAATTCTAATTAGCTCCTTTTACCGCTGTGGACACTGAGGGATTGGCCCAAGGTCCCCTGGTCAGTAGCCTTGTAGCCAACTCCCCTTATTAAATCAGACACTCTTTTCATTCCACAGAGGTCATGGGGGTGCAGGGCTTGTGTTTGGGGAAGGGGTAAGCAGTGTTGACCTGGCTAGGGGAGTGGGATGGGACCTGTCACTGCTCTCCCAGTATCCCATGGAGGTGGGAGAAGGTATGTTTCCTTATTTGTTTTGGGGGGTTTTTTTGGTTGTTGAATGTTTGATGAAGGCATTTATATGTTTTTTTCCATCACTGTTGCTTTCCCATAATGACCTCCCAATCCCCAAATCAACAAAGTCTCTTTTATAACAAATAAGTGTAGTCAAAATAAGTCTCCATATGCACATTGTGGGACCTCCTCATTCCATACCTACAGTCCATATCCCCTCTGCTTCATCAAGGTCTCTTTGGAAGTCATGATTGGCCACTGAACTGATCATAGGATCATTGGCTTATAGCTCTGTCACTGCAAAGGAGCCTCCCAGGCCATTAAGTCCTTTTTATGGAGGAGGAAACTAAGGCCCATAGAGAAGTGACTGCCCCAAGGTCACACAGATAGTAAGTGGTTGAGGCCAGATCTGAAAGGAGGTCTTCCTGACTCGTGGTTCTGCTTACTTCTGGGCAATAAAAACACATTCCATTCCCATACTGGTTTGTTCAAGCATTCTCCAGTTCATGACAACTCACTTTGCTTCCACTTCTTTGATAAATGTTTTCTATACATAGGGCTTTCTCCTCGGTCCTTGGGGTCCGTGCACAGTCCAGGGACTTTTGGGACTGTGGCCCAAACCCAAATTCCACAGCATCCCATGTCTGTTGCCCCATTCAGTCATCTACACCAAGGCCTGGGGCTCTCGAGGGGTAGGAGATGGGGAGTGAAGTCATGTGACAATTGAGTCTTCCTGTCCTAGCAACTCGGAAAAGTTCTTCCAGAAGAGTTCCAGCAGGATTGGGGGCAGTTACTGGAAAGTCCGCTATATCCAGTACACAGATGAGACATTCCAGACAAAGCTGCCACAGTCTGAGGAAACCTTGCACCTGGGCATCTTGGGTGAGCCTCATCAGGGTGGAGTTGGGGCCTCGAGAGCATGGGGCTGGGGCAGGCCAGAGAACTGGGATCAATTGGGCCACTGTGCCAGGGAAGACCTGGTTTGAGCTCTTCACACATCCACAGTAGGGATGCTGCAGATAGAGCAGAGGGTGGACAATAACAATGGCCTCCTGTGGACCAGGCATTGTCCTTGGTGCTGGAGATACAAAGACAAAGCCTGAGCTTTGCATCAGTCAACAAGCCCTTACTGAGCACCTGATATGCACCAAACAGGGGCCTCCTTGGTTTTCTCCCTCCTCCCTTCCTGTTCCCACCTGCCTCCTCTGCCTTCTTCCCAAAGCCCTTCTTATTTCAGCCCTCCTTTTTTTTTTCTTTTGCCCAGGGCCAGTGATCAGGGCCGAGGTGGGTGACACCATCGAGGTAGTGTTCTACAATCGAGCCTCACAACCATTCAGCATTCAGCCCCACGGAGTCTTCTATGACCAGGACTACGAGGGCACAGTGTACAATGATGGTCAGTCAATCGCTGGCCTGAGGGCTTTTGGGGGCCAGCCTCATGGGCACTGGTCTTCCCTTGGGCAGGCTGCTTCACCCAATGGCAAGAGCCCTCAGTAGGCTGGTTGGTTGTCTCAGGGGCAGATGTTTGCTCCTTGACATATCAAATTGCTCCCATGATCCCCTCACCAGGGTTGACTACACTGGGGTCATACTAAGACTCAAAGAAGATGAAATTTAATAGGGAGAAGTAGAAAGGCCTATGCCTAGGTTAAATAAAAAGAAACCAACTGCTCAAGACCAGAATGTCCTGAATAGATTCCCAAGTCAGCCTGTGTCAAGGGCATGACATGGTCACATCCAGGCTCTCCTTGTGCTTTCTTAGGTACTGGTCAGTTGGAAGGACCAAGAGGGGCCCTCCACAAAAGGAATCCCAACTGTCACATTGCCAAAAGCAGTCTTTGGGGGCAGCTAGATGGTGCAGTGGATAGAGCACCGGCCCTGAAGTCAGGAGGACCTGAGTTCAAATCTGGCCTCAGACCAAACACTTGACACTAACTAGCTGTGTGACCCTGGGCAAGTCACTTAACCCCAATTGCCTAAAAAAAACCAAAACAAAAGAAAAAAAAAACAAAAGCAGTCTTTGGGCTTCTGCTCAAAGACTTCCAAGGATGGGCAGCTCACCACCTCCGAGGCAACCCATATGGGGCCAACTGTGCTTTCTAGGAAGGTTTTCCTGACACATTTGGCTTCTATGTACCTTGTCCTCTGATCATGGAATCCTTGAGACAGGCCTGGGAGGGCCCTTGGAGGCCTCACACTGAGTCCCTCCTCCTCCACATGATAGCCCTTACTGGAAGACAGCTCATATCCTCAAGTCTGAACCTTCTTTTCTCCATACTCAACATGCCCAGCACATTCAATCTATGCACATGAGATTCTCAGAGTCCTTCTTAATCTGTGGGTTCCAGAATTCTCTACAATACTCTTTTTTTTGGCTAGGCAATGGAGTTAAGTGACTTGCCCAGAGTCACGCAGCTAATAAATGTTATGTGTCTGAGGCTGGACTTGAACTCAGGTCCTTCTGACTCCAGGGCCGGTGCTCTATCCACTGTGCCACCGAGCTGCCCTTTCTCTACAATATTCTGAATGAGGCCTGCAGTCCTCTGTCCTTGTCAGACCCCCCCCCCAAGGGAGTCATCTGTTCCTTTCTGGGCAGAGGACAGCCACATTGGGGAAGGGATTTTTTATATTATGGCCATTGGGAATGGTTGGAAGGAGTCGAGGATGCTCATTTTAGAAAAGAGATCTTGGGGGATGTGATGGCTGTCTGCAAGTATTTGAAGGCCTGCTGAGTGGAGGTGGGGTTAGCTTTATTCTCCTTGGCCCCAGAGGGCAGAACCAGGGGCAATGGGGGATGTTTCCAAGGGGAGGGTTAGTTGCAATGTATGGAAAACCTGCTAGGAATTCAAGCTGTCCCAGAGTTGATGGGTTGGGATCCCTCTTCCTGGAGCTCTTCAGAAGGAATTCTTGGTCAGGTGACAGGCTGGACTAGGTGACGTCTGAGGGCCCTTTCAGCTCAGATGTATTGAGAACTTTATTCTTTGGGAAGGGCCTTGGCAGCCATTGTGTCAGCTCACTAGCAGGAGGTGGGGTAGGGCCAGTATTGTCTCTGGAAGATGAGGACGGCTCCATTCCATCTGTTGTTCAGTTGTTTCAGTCTTGTCTGATTCTCCATCCATTTGGGGTTTTCTTGGCAGAGATACTGGAGTGGTCTGCCATTTCCTTCTCCAGCTCACTTTGCAGATGAGGAAACCAAGGCAACCAGGGTCAAGTGACTTGCCCAGAGTCACACAGCTACAGTCTAAGGCTGAATTTGAACTCGGGAAGATAAGTCTTCCTGACTTCAGGCCTGAAATGCTGTCTATCCACTGCAGCTCCACCAAGCTCCCTCCTGCCCCCCCATTCCATCTACAGCAGGACAAATACTGTCACCCCCATTTTACAGATGAGAAAACCAAGGCCCTAATTAGAGAAGGGAAATGATTTTCCTTGAGTAACCCAGCTAGTCAATGGCAAAGTTGGAACACTCTAGATGTCTTGCTTAGGCCTCACACTGCCTCACCTTTGTGGCTTTCCACAAAGCCTATCTATGTGATAAGGCTTCTTGCAGAAGTGGTTGATCTAGGCCCCGGTTGTGCAGAATTATTTGGCCCCATCATGCTGCATTTTGAGAGGCAGCATGGTAGCAATGGGCAGAGTTCTGGCTTTAGAGTCTGAATTCTGCCTTCGTCACTAACTACTTGGGTGACCTTGGCCAAGTCATTTTTCTGCCTTGGACCTCAGTTTCCTCATCTGTAAAATGAAAATGTTATACTAGATCCAAGGTTCTTTTTTCTTATTTAATATTTTATTTTGCCCAATTACATGTAAAAATAATTTTAACATCCTTTTTTTTTTCAAAATTTGAGCTCCAAATTCTCTCCGTCCCTCTCTTCTCCCCCCATTGAGAAGGCAAGCCATTTGACATATATACACCTACGTGTATAGTCATGCAAAACACATTTCTGTGTAAGTCATTCTGTGAAAGAAAACAGACAAAAAATCCCAAGAAGAATGAAGAAAGTAAAGACAAAGTATCTTTGATCTTCATTCAGGCTCTACCAGCCTGGAAAGGGACAGCACCTTTCATTTTAAGTCCTACAGAATTGTCTTGGTAGATCAAGGTTCTTAACAGGGAGTGGGGTGAGGGGGAGGGAGATCTTGTGAACTTTTAAAAATCATTTTGATAACTGTATTTTAATATCATTGGCTTCCTTTGTAATCTTCCATTTTTATTTTATGAATCTAAAAATCTGATTCTGAAAAGGGGCCCAGAGATTTCACCAGTCTATGACATGGGAGTTCATAACCCCCTAAAAGATTAAGAACTCTTGGATTAGATAACCTTTGAGGTCCCTTCCAGCTGTAAATCTCAGACTCTCTGATCCCACCCAGGGACACGTCAACATGGCTTGATCGCCAAGTCCTTCGAGAAAGTCACATACCGCTGGACCGTCCCTCCCCATGCTGGCCCCACTGCCAAGGACCCAGCCTGTCTCACTTGGATGTATTTCTCAGCTGTCAATCCCATCAAGGACACCAACTCCGGCCTAGTAGGGCCCCTTCTGGTCTGCAAAGCGGGCTCCCTGGGGGCCAATGGCAAGCAGGTAGAGTGAGGTGGGGGGGATGTCTGGGTTGGAGTGGGCAGGCCTAAGAGGCATGGCCTGCTGGAGCTGCTTGTCGGGGTGTGTGGTGGGGTCAGGGGGTCATGGGTTCATGGGTCGGGCTTTAGAGGATCGAGATGGATTTTCCAAAAGCTGTCAGCTCACAAATAATAGTTATTGAATTCAGGGGTACTCCTTTCTTGTCAAGAACTCTCCATGTGTCTCCCCTTTCTTGCTTCTGTTGCTTTGTGTTCCTGTTTTCTCCCCCTCCCACTAGTCCGACTTTCTCTTATGCCCCAGTTTCTGCTTAGCCCCTGACCCTCTCCCTCGTTCTTCCCTGGACACAGCCTCACTAACCTTTACCTTCCTAGGCGAGCTTAGTCTGAGAAGCCTCTCCCAGCTGGGTGCTGTTTCTGGGCCCTGGCCCCTGGCATGTGGAGTTCAGATTGGGCAGAGTTTGAATCCTGACTTAGCTTCTTGCTAGCTAGACGAGGCATTCGTGGGCAAGGCATTCCACCTTCCTGAGTCTCAGTTTCCTCAAAGATGAGAGAGTTGGGCTCAATAATAATGGCAATAAGAGCTAGCATTTATATAGAGCTTTAAGGCTTGCAAAGTTCACGAGATCCTCATGTAACCCTATGAGGGAGGTGCTGTTATTATTCCCATTTTGTAGATGAGGAAACTGAGACAAATGTTAAGTGACTTGCCCAGGGTCACATAGCTAGTGAGTATCTAAGGCAGGATCTGAACTCGGGTCTTCCAGACACCAAGCCAGGCACTCTAGCCACTATAGCACCTAGTTCAATGACCTTTAAAGTTCCTTCCAGTTCCAGGTCTGTGACCCATGATCCTCTGTTCTCTCCCTGGGACCTGCAGAAAGGTGTGGACAAGGAATTCTTTCTCCTGTTCACTGTCTTTGATGAGAATGAGAGTTGGTACAGCAGCACCAATAAGGATGCCACCATGTTGGACCAAAAACACCTCTTAGAAGATGAGAGCTTCCTAGACTCCAACAAGATGCACAGTAAGGCTGCCGCGAGGCCCTCCCCACTTCCTGTATCCCTCCACTCACCAGAGCTCTAGGGCTTGTCCTGACTGGCCTAGTGTTTGGTAAGGCCGAGGGAGAGATGAATTGGAGGAGGCAGAGCAGGCCAGGCCAGGCCTTTCCTGGGAAGCTGCTATGTTCCCAGGCCTGGGTAGCTGAGAGTGAGGAGCCAGAGAGGTGAGGTGACTTGGGATCGTGGGCCCACACATTTCACAGTGAGAGAGGGCCTCACTGGCCTGTAAAAGGGTGGCCTGAGTGATAGGGCCTCTGAGTTCCTGTCCAGCTTGACATCTAAGCACATATGTTTAACCCTAGGGAAGTTGCTTCACCTTCTTGGCCTCAGTTTCCTCATTTGTAAAACAAGGAGTGTGGACTAGGCCAGGGGTCCCAAACCTCTTTTTGTCCCAGAGCCCTTCAGCATCCTAGTGAAGCCAATGGGCCTCTTCTCAGAATCATGGTAGACTCGGGGGTAGATGATACCAACACTTCAATGCTTCAGGTATCTGTAGTTGAGGCAGGGTGACCAACCCTCCCTACCCCGCCCCCTCCCCCAGACACAGGGAGCCACAACTCAGAGGGTTGAATGATGAATTTGTTAGAAAGATGTCACACAAGTGCTTTGTGAGACCCGATTCTCTGTTCTATCCTGCCCTGCCTCAACTCTAACATTCTGTGTTCTAAGACACCTTTCTCTTCTGTAAGGGAAATAATGTGAGCAAAACCCTGGTGAGATGAGAGCTCATTGCCTGATGGGGGTTCTAAATGGAGCCCAGTTTGCTGATAGGTGTCCTCAAGGGGGCTGATGGGAGACACAGTGGCAAAGGTCTCCTGGCATCCAGTGATGGGGAGCCTGGAATGTCATGGGAAGGCGACAAAGAGCTGTGCAAGGTTTTTGGTTAAAGGCATGAAATGTCCAGGGTTAGACAGGAGGACATTTGGCAGTGAAGTGGAATAAATGAGATTGGAAGCATGGTACAGCAGAGAGAATACTGAATTTGGAAGGCCTGAATTTGAATTCTGACTCTGCCACTTACCAATTCTGTGACCTTGGGCAAGTCCCTTCCTCTCCCTGGGCCTCAGTTTCCTTTTCTGTAAAATGAAGGGGGTTGGACCAGATCAACATTTCCTAAACTTTTTGGTTTCAAGACCCTTTCCCATTTTTTTTTACATTTTTTTAAGGCAATTGGGGTTAAGTGACTTGCTCAGGGTCACACAGCTAGTAAGTGTCAAGTGTTTGCTCTGAGTCCAGATTTGAACTCAGGTCCTCCTGACTTCAGGGCTGGTGCTCTATCCGCTGTACCACCTAGCTGCCCCCAGACCCCTTTCCATTCTTAAAAATGATTGAAGATGTCTTCAAAGAGCTTTTGTTTCTGTGGGTTATAGCTTTTGACATATGCCTTCTTACAAAGTAAAATATGTTAGAACTATGAAAACAGTTATGACTTTGTGGACCCCCTGAAAGGTTCTCTGGGAGCACGTGGGCCACCCTTTGAGAATCAATGGAGTACATGGCTCCTGAAGTGCTGCAGAGCTCTAGAGCTGTGCTCCTGTGATCTCTTAAAACCCCTTCCAGCCCTGTGACTTTATGGGGAGAGAGAAGAATGAAGGAAATAAACATTAAGCCCCTACCATGTGCTAAGCATAAACACTTCATTAGATACTGCTGTTATCAGAATACCCCATTTTCTAATTGAGGAAACTGAGGCAAAAACAGGTTGAGTAATTTTGCCCAGGGTCACACAGCTAGTTAGTGTCAAGTGTTTGGTCTGTGGCCAGATTTAAACTCAGGTATTCCTGCCCCCAGGCCCTGAGCTCTACTCACTGAACTACCTGGCCCCTTAGGAGGTTATGGCAGTGGTGCAGGAGCCCTTTAGAGCTGCCATACTGTCAGTGGTTATAGAGGTCCGGTGTTCATTTTGAGGATGTCCAAGCTGGGGCTGTGTGAGGCCTTGCGTGGTGAAGCCTCCAAAGATGTCGACAGGATTGTCACCATTCTGATGTCTGTTACTTTCCCCTTGGACACCAAGCTGGCTGCTGGTTGGTTTTAGGTACCTCGGCACAAGGATTGCTTCCTTCTTTCTTGTCTCCTAACCCCTCCTACAGTGCCTGGAACAGAGAGGGTGCCTAATAAGTATTTGCTATTTGAACATCTAGCTCAAATGTTAGATGAGTAGTTTTCTAAACGTGTGGCTGTATTATCTGGGTTTGGCGCCTTCTCCAGCCAGCAGGGGGAAGTGTTGGTAGTGGAGAAAAACCTTATTCTTTGTGAGAAATTTCTGGAAAAACCATTTCCAGGCTTTTTTTTTTTCAGTCTCTCAGCAAGTGTGTTTGCTATGTCAGGTATGAGATGCCACCTTCACTCTCTGGATTCACGTGGAAAAAGGAAATGCCTCCCAGGGGTGCAGACTTGGTGACTGAGAGCCTGAGTGAGGGTCTGTGGCTCTGCTTTGGAGAACTTTGGGCCTGACAGGTGTTTGATGCTGGTGGTTTCCTCTGTGTTTCATTTATGTGCATTTACAAAGCTGATTCTGATAAAAGGCCCATTGGCTTCACTAGGATGCTGAAGGATTCTGGGACAAAAAGAGGTTTGGGACCCCGGCCTAGTCCCCACTCTTCACTGTACAAATGAAGAAACTGAAGCCAAGGAGGTAAAGTGACTTAAAGCTGGAAGGACTCTAGGAGGCCAGCTAGTCCAATCCAGTCTTTTTTACAGAGAAGAAAACTGAGGCCAAGGAGGCAAAGCGTCTTCCCTAGGATTAAACACAGGTGCTTAAATCTCAGGAACTCAGAGGCCCTGTCACCCAGGCCACCCTTTTACAGGCCAGTGAGGCCCTCTCTCACTCGGAAATGTGTGGGCCCACAATCCCAAGTCACCCGGGTCACTTTCCCCATTTGGAGATAGATGGGATTGGCCTTGGAGGTTCCTTTGAACTCGTAAATCTGTGATGTGAGGATTTCCAGTCATTTCCCTGATCTGTACCATAGTCTCCCAATTTGCAAGTTGAAAGGAGAGGACCTCTTCGCATCATAAGTCTCTGATCCCCTCATCTCAATGCATATCTAGTCTCTGTGCCTCAGTTTCCATCTGTGGAATAAGTGTATAGAAGCAAACTTCCCCTGAGGTCCCTTTGAACAATGAAGGCTAGGTAGACCATTACATAAAGCAATGAGCCTGGAGGCAGGAAGTCTGGAGTTTAAAACCAGCTGTGGGCACTTTCTAGTTTATTGACCCTGGGTAAGTCAGTGGCCTACTCTGCCTCAGTGTTTTCAAGCTTAAAATGGGATAATTTGCATCTAAATGCTGAGGTTGTTGTGATGATCAGATCAGGTGATGTGTTTGTAAAAAGTGCCTAGCTTACTGCCTGGCACACAGTGGCTGCTTATTAAATGCTAGTTGTCATTGTAATCGAGGAAAAGTCTTTCAAAGGCTCATTTAACTGATCAGGCAGTTAGCCAGCTGAGCTGACAGGGGACTGAAACAGGAGCAAAGAGATTAGCCTCAGACATTTTCTAGCTCAGTGACCTTGGATAAATCATTTTACCCATTTGCAGCCTTGGTGTTCTCAGGTGTAAAATGGGTATAAGATGATTTCATGAAAATCTTAAGGTTGTGAAGAGGATCAAATGGGTGATATTTCTAAAAAGGGTCCAGCACAGTGACTGGCACATAGTAGGTACTTACCAAATTCTAGTTGACAGTATAGTTCTATGGGAGAATTCTCCATAAGGGCCATTTAGTTTATCAGGCACTGAGGTGGCTGAGTGAATAGAGGGACAAGAATGAAGTTGGGAGGGGCAGCTAGGTGGCACAGTGGATAGAGCACCGGACCAGGAGTTGGGAGGGCCTGAGACATTTGATACTTACTAGTTGTGTGACCCTGGGCAAGTCATTCAACTCCGATTGCCTCACAAAAAAGAAAGAAAGAAAGAAAGAAAGAAAGAAAGAAAGAAAGAAAGAAAGAAAGAAAGAAAGAAAGAAAGAAAGAAAGAAAGAAAGAAAGAGAAAGAAAAAAAAGAAAGAGAATGAAGCTTGGAAGTAAGGAGGTCAAAATTAGACTCAGACATGTGCTAGCTTAGTGACCCTGGATAAGTCATTCAACCACTCTCTGCCTCAGTGTTCTCGGAGGTAAAATGGGCAAAATAATATTGCAACCAACTCCTAAGGTGTTTGTGGGGATCACATGGGATAGGTTTTATAAAATGGTTTTAGGATGACTCCCAGGACACAGAAGGCTCTTGGTTGATTTCTATAGATGAATATCCAGAGAAGGCTATTTATTGAATTAGGGAGGCAGAAAGATGATGGCGCATAGAACTGAGCCTGGAGTAAAGAAAGCTTGAGTTCACAATGTGTTTCCACTTTTTGACTTAGAGACCTTAAATAAGTTAGTGAACTACTCTTTGCCTCACTGTTCTCACATGTAAAGTGGGTGTAATAATATTTCATGTAACTCCTGAGAATTTTCCAAGCATGAAATACAGTGATATTACTTAATGGGGCATAGAACAGTGCATGGCACATAGCAGGGGTGCACTAAATGCTAGTTGTTGGTATAATGCTGTAGGAGAATTCTCAAACAAGATAATTCAATACACCAGGGAGCTAGCTAGAGTTCCCAATGGGCCTGATTCACTTTTTAACATAGAGACCTTGGAGAAGTCACTGAAATGGGGCAGAGGACAGTATGTGGCACATAATAGGGCAGCAGTAAGTATTGGTTTTCAGTATAATTGTATAGGAGAATTCCCTATAAAGAATATTTATTGCGTTGGGGACCTAGCAAGTTGAGGGCACATAGAACTAAGCTTAGGGTAAAGAAAGCTTCAGTTCACAATATGTCTTGATCCACTTTTTGGCTTAGAGGCCTTAAATAAGTCAGTAAATTACTCTTTGCCTCGGTGTTCTCACATGTAAAATGGGTATAATAATATTTCATGTGGCTCCTAAGGGAGTCACAGGCATGAAATGCAAGGATAGTACTAAACAGGGCATAGGATAGTCCATGGCACATAGTGGGGCCATAGTCAATGCCAGTTGTAAGTATAATTCTATAGGAGAATTCTCTGGAAACAATATTTATTGTGTTAGGGAGCTAGCTTGAGTTCACAGTGGGCCTGATTCACTTTTTGACTTAGAGACCTTAAATAAGTCAGTAAACTACTCTTTGCCTCAGTGATCTCACATGTAAAATGGGTATAATAATATTTCGTCCAGCCTCAGACACTTGACACTTGACACCTACTAGCTGTGTGACCCTGGGCAAGTCACTTAACCCCAATTGCCTCACAAAAAAAAAATAATAATATTTCATGTGACTCCTAAGCGAGTCATGGGCATGAAATACAGTGATATTACTAAATGGGGCCTAGCACAGTGTATGGCACATAGTAGGGGCACACTAAATGCTAGTTTGCTGTATAATTATATGGGAGAATTCTCTGCAAAAGACATTTAATGAATTTGGGAGGAAGAAAGGTGAGGGCATGTAGAACTAAGCCTGGTTTAAAGAAGGGTTGAGTTCGTAATGAGCCTGATTCACTTTTAAACTTAGAGATCTTAGATAAGTCACTCAACTATTCATTGCCTCAGTATTCTCAGGGATAAAATGGGCATAATGGTGTTGCATGTAACTCCTAAGAATTTCATGAGCGTGAAATAAAATGATGTTACTAAGTGGGGCATAGGAGAGTGCATGGCACATAGTAGGGGTGCAATCAATGCTAGTTGTAAGTGTAATTATGCAGGAGAATTCTCTGTAAAGGACATTTATTGTTAGTGAGCTAGCTTGAGTTCACAATGGGCCTGATTCGCTTAATAATTTAGAGACCTTAGATATGTCACTCACTCTTTGCCTCAGTATTCTTAGGTATACAATGGGTATAACAGTGTTTCATGTCACACTTGAGAATTTCATGGGCATGAAATACAATGGTATTGCTTAATGGGCATAGGACAGTGCATGCCACGTAGTAGGGGTGCAATAGCTTTTAGTTTTCTGTATAATCATACAGGAGAATTCTCTGAAAAGGACTTTTATTTTGTTAGGGAGCTAGGAAGCTGGTACATATAGAACTGAGCCTGGAATAAAGAAGGTTTGAGTTCAAAATCGCCCTCACGTACTTTCTACCTTAATGACCTTTGAGAAGTCACTTAACTACTCTTTGCCTCAGTGTTCTCAGGGGTCAAATTGGTATAATAGTATAGCATGTAACTCCTCATAATGTCCTGAGCACCTGATACAATAATATCACTAAATAGGTCTTGACACGTTGCTTGGCACATAGCGGGGGGGGGGCAACAAATGCTAGTTTGAGTATAATTTATGTCCATTCGTTTGAATGCACCAGGGAGTGCAGATCCTGAGTGAATGTAGGCCTGAATCTGGAGCAAAGAAGTTCTCAGTTGGCTTCAGGCATGCATGGTCTAGCTTAGTGGTCCTGGATTAGTCACTTCCTCACCGGTTTGCCTCAGTTCTTTCCAGTTGAAATGCCAAGTACGGCATTGCATGGAAAGCCTAAGGTTGGTGTGAAGCTCCAACGTCATGCTGTGTGTCCCCACTGAATAGCCCACATACTTCTCTGGCGCTGGCACTTCCAGGATCGGGAGGCCGGCTTCTCCTGGACCCGCCTCTCCTTTGCCTGTCCCACCCTAAATGGGCTCACCCAGGTTCCCAGGAGCTAGAAACTCGACTACATCATTTGTGGTATCTGGGGACTGGCTTCATGTTCTCCCTAGGAAGAAAAAAAAAAAGAAAAGTACTAGGCTTGGCACTTAGTAGGGGCATACTATAGGCTTGTTGTCAGTATGGTTATGTAGGAGATGTCTGTTTAATGTCCATTTAATGGATTATGCATTTAAGTAGTTGAGTAGAGGGAGGAAATGGCAAGTCCTGAGTTCAAAATAGGCCTCAGATACGCCCTAGATGTGTGTCCCTGAATAAGTCACTGAACTATTCTTTGCCTCACTGTTCTGGAATGTAAAATGGGAATAATAAAGTAGCATCTAATGCCTAAGAATGTTATGAGCATGAAATACACTGATATGGGATAGAACACAGTGCTTGGCACATAGCAGGGTAGCACTAAATGTTAGTGGTCAGTATAATTATCTGAGAGAATTCTCAGAAAAGGACATTTATTATGTTAGGGACCTAGTTTGAATTCCCAATGGGCCTGATTCACTTTTTAACTTAGAGACCTTAGATACATACCTCCTCTTTGCCTCAGTGTTCTCAGTTGTAAAATGGGTATAATTGTATTTCATGTAACTCCTGAGAATATCATAAGCATGAAATACACTGTTATTATTAGGTAGGTTCTAGCCCAGTGCCTGGCACATAGTAGGGGTACACTAAATGCTAGTTATCAGTATAATTCTATAGGAAAATTCTGTGAAAAGGATATTTATTATGTTATGGGGTTAGCAAAATGAGTGCACATAGAGCTAAGCCTGTAATGAAGAAGGCCAGGGTTAAAAATTGGCCTGAGACATTATCTAGCTTAGTAACCTTATAAATGGCACTCACCTACTCTTTGCCTCTGTGTTCTCAGGTGTAAAATGGGTATAGTAATCATTCACATAACTCCTGAGAGTGTCATGAACATGAAATACAATGATATTACTGAATGAGGCATAGGACAGTGCATGGCACATAGTAGGGGTGCACTAAATGCCAGTTGTTAGTATAATTCTGTAGGAAAATTCTCTGCAAAGGACATTTAGTATGTTTGGGAGCTAGCTAGAGTTCCCAATAGGCCTGATTCACTTTTTAGCTTAGAGACCTTAGATAAGCCACTCAACTATTCCTTGCCTTAGTGTTCTCAGGTGTAAAATGGGTATAAATATTTCATGCAACTCCTAAGGATGTCATGAGCATGAAATATGCCAATATTGCTAAATGGGTAGAGCACAGTACATGGCACATAGTAGGGGTGCACTAAATGGTAGTGGTCTGTATAATTATATGGGAGAATTCTCTGAAAAAGACATTTAATGAATTAGAGAGCAAGTGATGTAAGGGCACAGAGAATTAAGCCCGGTGTAAAGAAGGCTTGAGTTCCCAAAGGGCCTGAGTGTTCTCAGTGTTCTCAGGGGCAAAATGGGTACAATAGTCTTTCACATAACTCCTGAGAGTGCCGTGAACATGAAATATAATGATATTATTAAATGGAGTAGAGTACAGTCTGTGGCACATAGTAGGGGCATAATAATTGCCAACTGTCATTTTAATTCTGTAGGAGAATACTCTGAAAAGACCATCTAATGTATTAGGGCCCTAGCAAGATGAGAACATATGGAACTAAACCTGGCAGAAAGAAGGCTGGAGTTCAAAATTGGCCTGAGACACTTTCTGGCTAAGTGACCTCAGAGGAGTCATTCAACTACTCTTTGCCTCAGTGTTCTCAGGTGTGAAATGAGTATTATAGTGTTTTGTGTAATGACGATCAAATGGGATACTTGTACCAAGTGTACAGCATGGTGCCTGGCACGTAGTAGGTGCTTAATAAATGGCAGTTGTCATTATAAGTTTGCAGAAGAAATCTAATTGTTCATTCACTGCAAGCCCTGTGTTGCCAGTGGTGGATAGCAGCCATAGCTTCCTTCAGAGGCGGTGGTTTGACTGGGCCAGTTGGGCCTGGTGTGATCAGACCCACCACCACTGTTAACCCTCAGTCTGTGTTTTTTTTTTCTCTTTTTCAGCCATTAATGGTTTTGTCTTCTCAAACCTGCCCGGGTTAGTCATGTGCCAGGGGGACACAGTGGCCTGGCACTTCCTCAGCCTGGGCACTGAGACTGACATGCATGGAGCCATGTTCGAGGGCCATACCGTCCACATGCTGGGCATGAGGAAGAGTGGAGCTTCCCTCTTCCCACACACCTTCGCTACAGCGCTCATGCATCCAGACACTCCAGGTAAGGCCTCTGGCTTAACATGGGGTCCCTGGAATGGTGAGAGGCAGCCCCCCCAGCCCCCATCCCATTGCCTACTCACTGTCCCAGATCTCTGGACCCTTCTTGGCCTAGACTACACTGGCAGCCTGCAAGGCCTCTCCCCTTCTCTTCCTCCTGCCAGCCTGTTCAGTGTCTGGCTTGGCTTAGGGGCTCTGTCCACCCAGTCAACATTTATTAAGCACCTACTATGTGCCAGGCACTGTGCTGAGCACTGAGGATGGAAAGAATGGTAAAAACCAGTCCCTGTGCTCAGGGAGCTCCTAGTATAATGGGGCAGACAACGTGCAAACAACTGTGTCCAAAGTGGATCTAGGAGGACTTGTTAGCCACAATTAACAGAGGGAAGACCCTAGAATTAGGGGAGATTGGGACAGGTTCAGGGCTAGGAGGCTCACTAAATAGAAGGCTGGGCTGGGGTCAGTAGGAACCTTGAATTTCAATCCAACCTCAGACACTTAGTAGTTAGGTGACTCTGGGCCAGTCACTTAACCTCTGTCTGCCTCAGTTTCCTTAAATGTAAAATGGGGATCATAATAGCACCTAACCTCCCAGAGTTGTGAGGATCAAATGAAATCATCTTTGGAAAATGCTTGGCACTTAGTAGGTGCTGTATAAATGCCCATTCCCTTCTCCCCTCTCCCCATCCTTCTCTTACTGTAAAAGATGGGATTTTAGCTGGGACCTGAAGGAAGCCAGGGAAGGCAGGAGGTAGAGATGAGGAGGGGAGGGCCTTCCAGGCAGGGGGCAAAGCCAAAGAGAATGCCTGGAGTTGGGAGATGGAGGGTCTTATATGAGGCACAGCAAGGGGATCTGTGTCCCTAGATTGGAGAGTCTGTGGGGAAGGGGTAGTGATAAAAAGTGTAAGAAGACTGGAAATGTGTATGTGGAGGGTTTTGAGCACAGACCAGATTTCATATTTGATTATATATTATTATAATATATTAATATATTATATGACACAATCAGATATGTTATATGTAAATATATAATTATTTATATAACATATAATAATATAATGATTTATATACATTACATGTATATATAATCAGATATATATTATACTTGATTTATATTTGATCCCAGAGGTGATAAGGAACCACTGGAGTTTGCTGCGTAGGGGCTGTGGTCAGACTTGTACTTTAGGAAGACTGAGGCAGGCAGACCCATCAGCAGCCATTGCCATAGTTCAGGTGTGAGGGCCTGCTCCTCAGAACATATGTGAGAGATCTTGTAAAGGTCAGATTGACAGGCCTTGACAAGAGCTTGAATATGGGGGCAAGAGGGAAGGAGGCCACTTGAACAGATGAGAGGGTTTGGGGGAAAAGCTAATGAGATGTTCTGGACGTGTGGAATTTCAGATGTCCATGGGACATCCAGTCAGAGATGTGTAACAGACAGCTGGAGATGGGAGTCTGCAGGTCAGCAGAGAGGTTAGGGCTAAATATGTAGATCTGAAAAGCATCAGCACACGACAGCAGAGAGATGCTAATTGAATCCATGAGAGCAGATGAGATCACCGTCACTCATGACGAGGGAAAAGGGGAGAAAGCTCAGGCCCGCCAGGAGCCTGGAAGCCACCCACGCATCCTAACACAGTGCAATCAGACCTTCCCGGCTTGGTATGGGGACCCAGGTGCTGTGCCAGACAGAAGGGGGCCTGCCTCTGCTGAGCCCCAGCTTTTGTGGGCCCTAAGGCTTATGAACACCCAGGCCCAGGCAATCTTGCTTTCTCATTAGCTCCTTAGAGCTAGGCAGAGCAGAGGCTCTGAGAAACGTGAGGGGGCAGGCACCTTGCTACCTTTACTGGTGATAGCTGGGGGGTAGGCAGAGGTGGTTTGAGACTGGCCAGGCAGGCATTCAGCAGGTGAAGAGAGCAGCCCAGAGACATTACCAACAAAGGCATGGAAGTTTGGGGGCAGAGAAGAATCCATTTTGATTCGAGCATGGAGTATGTTGTGGGGGAAGACTGGAAGAGTTGGGGTGAAGGGCTTTACCCCATGAACACTGACCTTCCATTGGGAATACTGCAGAGAGGATTTCCATATTGGTTCAGAGAGAGTCTCTGTATAAAGAGACAGAGAGATAGGGAGAAGGCGGGGAGGGAGAGAGAATGAGAGATGGGGGCGGACATTACATGCACCATCAGATTGATAGAGGGTTAGTCTCACTACTCCTCCCCTCCCTTTTTTATCTGCTGTTACCAGGAAGGTTGTCTCAATCGGGGGGGGGGGGATTTGTATTGGGGAATGAAAGTGATGTAAAAACAAAAGGTAGCTGCGTTACAAGCCAAATCACCCCAGATCACCTCTCTCCCTCTCTCCTGTGTGGCCCAGGTAGGAGGCCATGGATGTGCAATGTTGCATGTGTCATCAGACTTGGTTGATATGTTGGTTACTTTTGTCAGGGTGCCTGTTTTCCTCTTTCTTTTATTTTTTATTACTATAGGCAGCATTCTGGGTAGGAGAAGGATACGTCTGAAAGTAAGCATTATTCAGAGAGCCAGGAGCCTAGGCCCAGAGCCAGCCAGGCCCTTGTAGACCACCTTGTCTAGCTCTTTCATTTTGCAGAGGAAGAAAGTGATTCTGAGCGAGGGGCTCAGGGAGGAAGTGGCCCTGGCCCCCACCCCAGGGAGCAGGCTCTGGGCCTTTGCAGTCAGGCCTGGTTTTCCACATGCAACCAGCAGGTGTCCACAGTGCTGCTTAGAGAACCAGGAAATTGGGGCCGAGAGCCCTGTTACCTGGGGGTCCTGGCTTACTGGAGTTAGGGGCTGCCCCGAGCCCCTCCTGCTCCTCCTTTGTCTCCCTTTGACGCTGAAAAAGAAAATCCCATCCAATCAGCTGAGCCAAGGGGCTTTACCCGCACTGGGCAGGGAGCAGCTTGGCTTAAATGTCACCCTTCTGGTTGGGCGGCCATCATTCTTCCCTAGCCTTTATTATTGGCCTTCTGTTTTCTGATCCTATTGGCTATTCCAAGGGGCCAAGGAAGGGCCTGGCAAAGCTCATCAGAAAGAAGAACATGTCTGCCCCTTCCCTCAGCTTTAATCTGAAATTGAAAAAAAATTAAAAAGGATTACATAAAAAAAATTAATTCCTTTTGTTTTTTTCCATGACAGATCTTTCTCAATATTGATTCTCCTCTTCCACTCTCTCCAAACCCTGGCCCCCATTCCTATATCCTCCTATCCAAGTGTATCCTTGTAGAGGGTAGGGAGAACAGAGAACATTAGAGCAGGAAGGAGAGTGGCAAAAAATGGAATGTCACGGCTAGCAGATACCCCAAAATACAGAATGTCACAGTCCAGAGACCTCAAAACAGAGGGGCCTCAGAATGCCCAACCTCAGAGCTGGGAGGGCCCTAGAACAGAGAATCAATGGGCCACCATTTTATGATGTGCCAGGCACGGTGCTGGTACTGGGGATCCACAAAGACAAAAGTAAAATTATTCCTGTTGTCAAGAAGCTGACATTCTATGGGAGGGTTAACATGTAAATAATTAAAGATATTCTCCACCCCCTCCCCAATACATGGTAAGTTGGTGGGAAGAGCCCTAGGAGAGAATCTAAGAGGCTAAGGTGAAGAGGAGAACATGCCAGACATGTGAAGAGGGGCAGGGACATGGTCTTGTGTATATGTGTGTGCGTATCTGTGTATATATATGAATGTGTATATATGTGCATGTGTGTATATATGTATGTGCATATGTGTATGTGTACATGTATATGTGTGTGTGTATGTGTGTATATGTATATGAATATGTCTTTGTGTGCGTGTGTGTGTGTGTGTGTGTGTGTGCTCATGTGTGTAAAAGCAAGCTAGCCAGGAGAGTGAGGAAAGGGGGTTGGAAGAGGTTGCAAAGCTAGCTTGGGGCTGGGTTGGACAGAGGTTTTAGCTGCCAAACAGAGGAGTTTAGATTTCATCTCAGAGGCAACAGGGAGCTATTGGAGGTCATTGAGTAAGGGGGAGATACCACTTGAGCAGCTTGTGGAGGATGGCTTGGAATGAGGAGAGACTTGAGGCAGGGAGAGCAGTGACGCAGCTGCTGCCACCCTAGTCCAGGAGAGGCCTTGAGCAACGAGTCTAGAGAAAAGAGGATGGATGTGAGACAGAAACAGGGCTTGGCACCCACTTGAGTATAAGGATGGCTCTAATGTTGCAGACAGCGGTGCCTAGAAAGCTGGCCACGCCTTGGAGGGCGATAGGGACGTTGAGAAGCTGGCAGGCTTGGGGGTCAGGAACCCAACTTGTTGGAGCTAGAAGGGACCTTGGACCCTGGCACATCAGGGCGTGTGGCCAAGTGAGCAGAGACATGAGAGAGATCTTCTATTGCAACTGCCTCATTCTTACAGAGCAAGAGACCAAGGCCCCCAGGGAGGAAGTGACTTGGCCAGGGTCACACAGGCAGAATTGGAGGCCAGGTCACCTTGTCCCCCTATATGATGTCACTGCACAGGTAGTAGAAAGCCATCGTAGACTCTTGAGCTGAGGAGCCATGGAACGAAAGAAAATGAGTGTCTGGTCCATATCTTCTGATCTTGAACCTCTGACATAGAATATTTGAACAAGTCAGATTTTGGTCTTCATTCCATTGTTAGAGCTCCATGGACAGCCAATTCCGAGCTGTCACAATGGAATGTGCAGCTGTCTGGCTTGACTTGGTCGGTCAGAGAGCTCCCAGCACACAGATGGATGAGGAAGATGAGTTCTCGAGGCCAGAGTTGGAGGGGACCTTACGGAGCTAGTAGAGGGCGTGGCTCCCACTGGGCTCCGATTGGGCCACTGATGGCCAAAGACCAAGGCTCTGAGTTGAACCCTCTACCAAGAGCTTCATTTCCCTCACCACCCAAGCCCAAGACATTTGATGGACCCTGTTCTGTGGGGACCCTTTCCCCAACTCCACCCTATCTTGCTCATAACTTCCTGTCCAGACCCTTCTGCCTGTCTCTCTCTCTCTCTGTTTCTCTTTTTCTCTGTTTCTCTCACTCTCCCCTCCTCTGGTGGACACAGGCTCTCCTCCCTGACAAAGGCAATGTGGCATAGTAGGGAGCACCACTGGGTCTGAGTGCTGATTTGGCCATTTTTGTAAACTGGGCAAATCACTCTGCCCCTAAATGCAATTTCCCACCTCTGTGACTTTGTTCATGACACCTAGAGTAGCTTTTCTTTTGTTTTTGTTTTCTTTTTTTTCTTTCCCACTTAATATGGAATAGCTTTTCTGGGCCTCAGTTCTCTCATCTTTAAAATGAGGTCAGTTAACACGTGTTCTCCTTATCTCATGGGGGTGTTGCAAAGGAATCATTTTGCAAGCCTCGGAGTCCTTGTCATTATATTTCCCAGGGATCCCTGCCCAGGACCATCTCTTGCATGGCTTTCTGAGAGAAGCAGGTGCAGTTCCCTGGGGAGGCCTGAGGCAGATCTTTCCCCCTGTCTCTCCTCCACCCAGGGACCTTTGAGATCTATTGCCAAGAAAGCAACCACCTCCAGGCGGGAATGAGGGCGTCCTACAATGTCTCCAGGTGCCAAGGCAGAAGGTCTGGAGCCCGACTGCGTTACCAAGCGGTTCGCACCTATTACATCATGGCTGAGGAGGTGGAATGGGACTATTGCCCAGACCGCAGTTGGGAGAGCGACTGGCATAATCAATCAGAGAAGGAGAGGTGAGGAGGCCTGCTGAGAGGGAGGGAGGGAGGGAGGGAGCAATCAAGGCAAACATTTAGGAAGAATCCAAGGCCCAGGGCACAGTGTTGGATTCTGGGTTATAAAGATCTCCTGGCCCTCCCCTCAAGGAGGGGCAGTAACAGGCACTGCAGTGCCCAGAATGCTGGATCTAGAGTCACAAAGAACTGAGTTCAAATCTAGCCTCAGACCCTGAGCAAGTCACTTCCTCTCTGTCTGCCTCAGTTTCCTCCTCTGTAAAATGAGGATCACAACAGCACCTACCTCCCAGGGTTGTTATGAAGATCCAATAAGATAATATTTATTAAAAAAAGCACTTAGCCTAGTTCCTGGCACACAGTAGGTGCTATATAAATGTTTGCTATTATTTAAGGGGTAGGAGATGTGGGGAGAAGTCACCAAGCTGTGATCTAGAGGAGAGTTATGTGAGTGCCAGGGAGAAGCCAAGCAAAGTACCATGGGAAAGGTGAGGAGGGAGAGGTCACTTCTAGCTAGGGGCTTCATGGAGTAGGGTACCTGGGCTGGGCCTTAAAGCAACAGAGGGGACATTAAGAAATAGGGAAAAGGCCTTCTAAAGCAGCACTTCTTCCACTGTAGGTCACAGCCCCATATGGGGTTGCAAAAAATTTGGCAACAGTAAAAAGTTTCTGAGCATGCAACAACCAAAAATGAATTAAAAATCAAATGTAATGAATCTGAGGTGTTTCTGGCAGTGCTTGTCTGTGTTATACTGCCTCAGCTTCATGGCAGCCTTGGTTCTGAACACACAGCATGCGCACTTTGTACTGCACATGCCCTCAGGCCACCATCTAACACTGTGGCCAACTCCAAAAGGGGTCGCCAGTGGAAAAAGTTAAAGAAGCCCCGTTCTAGAGGAGGGCACTGGGGCTCCAAGAGAGGAAAGGACTTGCCCAGGGTGACACAGAGGATCCCAGTTCTAGAGCTGGGGATGGTGGGGGTAGGACCTCAGAGGCTGGTTGGCCCAAACCCCTCATTTTACCTAGGGGGAAACTGAGGCCCAGAGAACAGAAGTGACTTGTCCAGGGTCCCACAGGTAGTAAGTGTCTGAGACTGCATTTGAACTCAGGTCCTCCTGACTTTAAATCCAGTCCTCACTGCTTCAGGGGTCAGAGGTAAGGATAAAGGGTAGAGAGTAAGGCCAGTCTGGTTGGAGGGTGAATCCAAGCTAAGCTTGACTTAGAGGCAGGTGGCCAGGTGGATGGAGTCAGGAAGACCTACCTAGCTTGGCATCCTGGGCCAGGTCACTTTGCCTCTTGGTGCATGCACCCCGACAACTCTTCAGAACCATGAAGGATCGGCTGCTGCTGTATGTTGGCAGAGGGGTTTTCCACACCAGGAGTTCCTCATATTGCTGCACTCACAGCTCCTCTTCCCTGACTTGAGAGCCTGGCCCCCATCTCCACTGGGCCTTCCCAGCTGCACAATGCTCTTCCTCTTCCCCAGCTGACTTGCCAACAGGATTCACTTGGTAGCTGTTCAGACCATCAGTGATATCAAACTCAAAGAGAAAAGGACCTGTGGGGGCCACATATTGACTTTGAAAACCACAAATTAATGTTCTCTATGTTGTATTTATTTTTCTTTTGGTGAACATTTCCCAATGACATTTGAATCTGATTCATGCCACTTTGCCCCCTCTGATCGAGACCCTTGCTGCCCCCATCCCTGTGCCTACATCTTGGAGCAGAGGGGAGATTGGGAGATTGGGCTTAGACTCCTGGGATGGAGTGGCTTCCCCCTCTTTGGAGGCCTTCAGGCATGGGCAGGATGGCCTTGTCCAGGGGGGTAGAGTAGGAATGGCTTTTGAGGTTTGGGGCCCTTCCAACCCAGGTTCTGGGATCCTCTCTCCTAACTTGCCCCACATACCCACTCAGCTGGTAGATCATGTTCCTTTCTCCACAATGTGTCTTGTCTGTGCAGCCATTGCCTTGATTCAGGCCCTCATCACCTCTGGCTTCATCCATCGCAGTGGCCTCCTAATTGGCCTCCCTGCCTCAGTGTCTCCACTGTCTAATCCACTGTGTACACAGCTGCCTGGGTGACAATCAGAAAGCTCATGTTGGCCATGTCACTCTCCTCGGTGAACTCTGCTGGCTCCCTATTACCTCTAAGATCAAATATTCTGTTGTTCAGTCATTTCAGTTGTGTCTACCTCTCTGTAACCCCGTTTGGGGTTTTCTTGGCAAAGATACTGGAGGGATTTGCCATTTCCTTCTCCAGCTCACTTTACAGATGAGGAACCAGTGGTAAACAGAGTGAAGTGACTTGCCCAGGGTAACACCAGCTAGTAAATGTCTTAGGCCAAATTTGAACTCAGGTCTTCCTGACTCCAGGCCTGGCACTCTCTCTACCATGGTGCCACCCAGCTGCCCCAAGATCAAGCATAAGCTCTATTTAAAGCCTTTCCCAACTTGTACTACCTTTCTGGTCTTCTTACATGTGACTCCCCTCCACACATTCTATGGGCCAATCATACAGGCCTATTTGTCATTTCTGATCTCCTCACCTTTGCACTGAACATTCCCCCATGCTTGGAATACTTCTCAATACCTGGCACAAAGTAGGGGCTTAATAATTACCTGTTGTCAGTTGGCTCCTCTACACAGTTGTTCTGCCAACGATTGCCTCTTCCACTCATCTTGAGTCTCTCCCTCTATCCTGGCCCCTTCCCCACTGTTTACAAACCTGCCTCTGTCTCCCTCCTCCATTTCACTGCCAAACTCGCAGAAAGGATCGTCTCTCCTGTTGCTGCCATTTCCCCACCAATGGGCCGCCTTCCCCCCCCTTGGCAATTTGGCTTCTGCCCCAGCCTCTCTCTAACGCTTGCCAGTGATTTCCCACGTTGGAAATCCAATAGCCTTTTCGGCATCTCCATCTTCCTTGATCTCTGTCGCTCCTGGCACTGTCAACCACCCATGTGCATTGATTTTTGTGTGCCATTGTTATGCCCTGCTTCTCCCACCTGTCTGGTGGCTCCTGAGTGAGTCATCCTTTCTCTTCTCCTGCTGTGATGTGGGGGGAGGGGGGTTCCCCAAGCCAAGGCTCTGCCTTGGGGCTCACTTTATCTTTGGAGACCTGCTTGGAATTCATGGATTCAGTTAGCTAGAGTCTGTGCTGCCTCCCAAATCTCTGCAGTCAAGCGTAGAGTCCAGCCCTCTTTGGGCAGCGTACGTACCATAGTGGAGAGAGTGCTCAATTTAGAGTCAGGAAGACCTGGATTCAAATCTCATCCCCAATATTTACTCCCTGTGTGATCTGGGGCAGCCCCTCTGGCCTCGGTTTCCCCATTTCTAACATGGGAGGGCAGGGGGGCGAACTTTTTGATCATTGGACTCCCCTCCCTGTAGATTGGCCAAAGTACTTTGCACCTTCTCCAGATTTGCCCATTTTTGTTCAAACCTGACTGGCCCTTGACTCTTTACTTCCTCTCCCTCCTCAGACCCAATCAGCTCTCAAGCCCTATCAATTCTACCTTCTCAACATTCTCAGCATCTGTCCCCATAGCTCTGCCTCAACACCCATTAAGCCACTGCCTTAGTGCGGGTGGTCATCAGCCTGCCTCAGACCATCCAAAGAGCCTCCCAACTGCTCTGCCTGCCAGTCTCTCCTCTTCCCCTTACTCAGCTGCCAAAGTAATGCTCTTAAGATCCAAGGCTGATCATGTCTCTCCCCTCCTCAAAACTCTTCCGTAGCTCCCTAGTGCCTCTAGGAGGATTTAAAAACTCCTTGGTCTGGTATTTGAATCCTAGTCCGAGCCACTATGAAGCATTCCTTACCATGTACCATGCTGCCCAAATCTGCCTAATTCTGCCATGTTGTTTGGCCCACATCCCTCTGTGTTATCCCCAAGGGCAGCATGAACAGCTCAGTCAGATGCTTTGATGAAGTCTAGGTATGCAATGACTACAGGATTTCCCTGATTTCCTGGGCTAGTGACCTTCTCAGAAAGGAAATGAGGCAAGCGTAGTGTGACTTGTTCTTGGTGAAACCGTGTCATGTCAGCGCTTGGTGTTAACATTTCCCTCTCTAACTGCCCAGATAGCGGCTCTTTAATAATACGTCTTCGAATTCTGTCAGAAAGCAAAGCCGAGTTCACTGGCTCCCTTTGGGGACTCCCACATCTTATCTTTTAGAAAAGCAGCCTATCAGCCCTCCTCCAGTCCTATGCACGTTCAGTGCCCTCCACCACCTTTCAAAGAGAACCAACCAATATTATTTACTCACTTAGTGAAGGTTTCACCTCCCTATTGACTATTTTTGTTCTGGCCATCTCAGGCTGAAGATAATCTTCCTTGGCAGGAGAAAAAAATATGGGAAGCACTGTGGCATGGTAGATTGAGCTCTGGACTTGCAGTCAGAAAGACTTGTGTTCAAATCCTGCCACAGAAACTTATTACCTATGTGACCCTGGGCAAGTCACTTCCCTTCCCTTGTCTCTGTATGTGACCTTAGGCCAATCCCTTCCCCACCCTGGGCCTCAGTTTCCTCCTCTGAAAAAGGAGGCAGTTGGACTGGATGGCTGCTGAGGGCCCTTCCAGCTATAGAACTAGGAGCCTATGAGTGACCTTGGACAAGTCTCTTCTCCTCCCCAGGCCTCAGTTTCCTTTTCTGAAAAAGGAGGCAGTTGGATAGGATGGACTCTGAGGGCCCTTCCAGCTATAGAACTAGGAGCCTATGAGTGACCTTGAACAAGCCCCTTCTCCTCCCCAGGACTCAGTTTCCTTCTCTGTAAAATGAAGGAGTTGTACTGCATGGCCTCTGAGTCAAGGATCCTGAGTCAAGTAGTTGTGCCATGTCTCTTTTGTCCCCTTGACCCTACTCCTTCCCGCACTCTGCTTCTCCATTCCCTCCGAGCTGTGCTTGGCCTTTGGCAGGCCTGGGTCATGCTGTTGCACTCAGCCTCAGCCACCTGCCTTCACTTCTTTTTTGAAGACATGGCTGGTTAAGAGATCTAGGCTGGGGGCCCAGTTCCCTGAGCCTCCATGCCAGGCTTTCCCCAGCTCCCCTTTTATGTCTCATTGGAATGGCTCCTGTTTAGGTCTTTGGGACCTCATTCCCACAAGCCTCCCATGCCTCCTGGGCAGAATTCTCCTGTGGAATTGTAGGCCACAGGGAGCCTTTCTATCCTAGCCTTTCTCTGCAGCCTTCCCAAACCTATGGTACAGGTTGACATGTACTACCCTGTGGTAGTGTCTCTCATTCCTCTGTTAACCAGCCGTACCTCGTGAATGAGTCCGTGACTTCGAGGTTTGTTGTTCCATCCCTTCTGTCAATTACTGGGCCTCTCTACTGCCATTTTGTTTAGGTTAGTGTGTAGCTGCTATACTCTATGGCAATTAACTTGGCAGATGTACATAGGGAGTTTGCTCTTTCCTCCGCTTTCAGTTTGAAGCCTTCATGAATGGATTCACGGCACTCTAGACAAATATGTACACACGCACACATATATATGCACATGTACATATATATACACATATACCTATACACATATATGTGTGTATATATGTATATACATGTATATGTATGTATATATAGTTAGGTGCACTTTATTGTTGGCCAAAAGCCCATCATTCCTTCGTCCAGAAATACAAATCCTGCTCATAGAGGACATCTTAACCAGCCATTCACTTCCCAAGTCCTATTTTCTCCTCAGGATGGGCTTAACTTCAATCCATCAGTAGTAATGAGGAAAACACCACCTGTGCCCCAAGGTCTTGAGTCTCTTGCCAAGAACTTCAGCAAAACTCGAGTCTTTCCAGTGGTCTCACCCTCCTGAGTAGCCAGAAATGGGCAATGTGTGAGTGAGGCTTGATGAATCTTGGGAGCTCAGCACCATGTCCCAGGTGCTTGTCTGTAGGAGACGGCAGATCTCTCCGGCATGAAGAACAAGTCAACGTGGCTTGTCTTCCTTAGCAGGGAGCCACTGACTGCCCGCTGATTGGCGTCCTTCTTCTGCTTCATACAGATGGGTATCTCATCCCATAGCTTCTCCCCACCTGCCCATTCCCACGCCCTTGGAGGACCAGCAGAGTTGAACTTCCTTGTCTTTAGGAAATTTGAACTTGTTAATTTAGCCCCACGTAGCCTATGCTCCTTCTCCGGCCTCTTTTCCTCCCTGCCATGTTCTTCCATCCTCCAGCCTCTTGATGTGATGCTCTTTGGCATTTTATTTGGCCAGTGAAGCCATCCTTGCCATTTCTAAGGGGATTTCAATTCTCTGGGCTCCAGTGGGCAGTGGACAGGTGTTTCCTGAGGCTTTGGGCCTTGGGTATCTGTAGTAATACAGAAGCATTTCCTGAAGGTCACCACAGTATACCCCCTGCCCTCAGATTCTCTGCTCTCATGGAGAACTGCATGTCAAAGTGCTTTTTCTTCTTGCTGGGGGCTCCAGACTTGCCCAAGGGGACACACCCAATGAAGAGGCAGCAGGCAGAAGCAGGAATTAGGCCTGTTTGCTGCCTCCTGGTCTGCCACTCTCACTGCTTAGAATTACAGGTTTCAGAGCTTTCGGTCTGACTTCCTTCCTTTAGATGAATATGGTGTTATCCCCATTTTCCAGGTGAAGACACTGAGGCTCAGAGGGCAGAGGTCACTTGCCCAAAGTCCCTCGCTGAATATGTTGCAGAGCCAACTCTCCTGGCATCCAGGCCAAGGTTCTTCCCACTATATTGGCTTGCCTCCCCTGGGCATGGGTAGCAGTTAAGAGGGGCAAGTGGAAGCTGCAACCTGTTCTCTGATCCCCTGGTCATGCAATGAGACCATCAGAGTATACCTATAGGAAGGGGAGGGTCGCTTCTCCGCACCTCAGTTTTTCCATCTGTGGTATAGGACCTTCTTTACATCTAAAAATGAGCTTGTACTCTCCCCCCATCAACCTTGTCCCCTAAAGGGATGGACTGTGCCCAGAGGGCCAGGGGCTGATGACATACTCTCTGTATTTCCCAGCTATGGCCATGTCTTTCTGAGCAATGAAGATGGGCTCCTGGGTTCTCGGTATAAGAAAGTTGTGTACAGGGAATATTTTGATGGCACCTTCAGGACTCCTCGCCCAAGGACTGGCCCAGAAGAGCACTTGGGAATTCTGGGTAAGCATATCAACTTGATCTCCCCTCTTTATCTATTCCCTTCTGTCTCTTCCCTCATCCCTAGAACCTGGCAGCCTGATCTGGGGCCAGGAGCCTGTGCCCAGGGTGATGTGGGGTGGCGGACAGCAGGTGGCGGGCAGTGGTGGGGTGGTAAGGAAAAAAGGACAGAACTGGATCAAGGCACAGCTGGCTTCATCTAAGGCCAAACGGGGTCTGGTGCCCTTGCACCTAGTTAAGAGGAAAGGGTATCTGAGATTTGTTCAGAGGCAGCTGGACACCTACTCAGCTCATTAAATAGAGCACCACACCTGCAGTCAGGGAGACACGAGTTCAAATCCAGCCTCAGACACTTATTAGCTGGGGGATCCTGGGCAAGTCACTTAACTTCTGTGTGCCTCAGTTTCCTGTAAAATGGGGACCATAACAGTACCTACCTCTCAGAGTGGTTGTGAGGGTCAGATTGGATATTTGTAAAGTACTTAGCACAGTGCCAGGCACATAGTAAGTGCTTCATAAATCTTCCTTGCTTCCTCCCTTCCTCCCTCTGACCAGTGCCACAGAGTTGGACCATACATCGGCTGCCCAGCCCCCCTTCTAATTTGGCACATGTGCTACTGCTTACTATTATTTTTGAAAGCACGTTTCATTAAAGGCTTTTGATATTACGCCAGTCATTTCTGGAAATGCCTCTCCTCAACCCCCCACTCCAAAATGAACTCTAGTTTGTGACAAAGAAAAACAGTTACAAAAACCATTTGCTCTGGTGACCCATGGCCTCACTGTGCAGAGGGAGCTGGTCTGGACCCCATCGGTTACTGAGTTTGGCTTCCTTCTAATAATAGCAGCAAACGTTTGTTAAGCACCTACTATGTGCCAGGCTCTGTGCTAAGCACTTTTTACAAATATCCCATTTGATTTTCACAATCACCTTAGGAATTAGCTACTATTATTACGCTCATTTTATACTTGAAGGAAATGAGGCAAACTGTTTAAGTGACTTGTCCAGGGTCACACAGCTAGAAAGTGGCTTGAGTCGAGTTTTGAGCTCAGGACTTTTTGACTTCAGGCCCAGGTCTCTGGCCATGGAGCTACCTAGCTGCGTAATCAATTCGATGAATGTTTAGTGGACATCTACTACAGAATTACAATGACAACTAGCATTTATTAAGTCCTATGTGCCGGGCGCTGTGCTAAGCACTTTTTTACAAATATGATCTCATTTCATCCTCGTGACACCCTGGGGAGGTGGCTGTGTTATCATACGTATTTAACAGTTGACAGCACTGAGGCGGAGGGTAAGCAACTTGGCAGGGAGCACACAGCTAGACCTCAGGCCTTCCTAATGCCAAACCCAGAGTTCTATTTAGTGAGTCACCTAGTTGCCTACTAATTTTTAATGAACATTTGGTAGATATCTACTACAGAATTATGATAACAACTAGCATTTATTAAGCACCTACTATGTGCCAGGCACTGTACTAAGCATTTTTCTTTTAATAAATATAATCGCATTTGAGCTTCACAACAACTATCATTATCCCCATTTTACAGATGAGGAAACTGAGGCAAACAGAGTTAAAGTGACTTGTCTAGGGTTCCACATCTGGGAAGTGTCTGAGGCTAGATTTGAAATTAAGCTGTCCTGGCTCTAAGCCCGGCGCTTTCTCTTTCCACTGAGCTTACAGTTCATTAGTCTTTCCTTGGCTCTCTTGCACTTGAGAACTCTCACTTGTTCCAGTTATGAAAGGTTATTTTCTCTAATTTTTTAAGATGTGACCTTTTCTATCCATGTTTCCTCCCCCTTCGGACACAAGCCTTATCTCCATAGCCATTTTAGGGATTATACAGTAAGTACTGGGTGATGTGACTGGAATCTGAAGGATTTTGCTCTCCTTGCCCCATGCCTAAGCAGGGGTGGGGGTGGGGGTGGTACCCTCCCGCTAAATGTAGGGACAAGACTCTAGCCCCAGTCCTTCTCTTGTCTGTTTCTGTGTGGCCCTGGTTTTTTAGGTTTTGTTTTTACACTTTTATTAAGTTTTCTTGTGTTTAAAAATATGAAAACCGGGGCAGCTAGATGGCGCAGTAGATAGAGCACCGGCCCTGAGGTCAGGAGGACCTGAGTTCAAATCTGACCTCAGACCAAACACTTGACACTTACTAGCTGTGTGACCCTGGGCAAGTCACTTAACCCCAATTGCCTAAAAAATACATACATACATACATACATACATACATACATACATACATACATACATACATACACATATACATATACATATACATACACATACACATACACATATACATACACATACATACATATACACACATACATATACATACATACATATACATACATACATACACAACACACACACACACAAATATATATATATAAACCATTCAGAGGATTTTGGCCAGAAGGATTTGGCCCATGGGCCAGGCCGTAGTTTGCTGACCCCTGTACCCTTACTATGAGGCCTGGCAGCTGGAGGTGCCTATGCCTGTTTCAGGCTGTTCCTCAATTCTCAATTTTTCTTTCTGATACATAAATGTAGCCCTGTCCTCTTCTTCCCCTCACCAGGACCACTGCTCCGGGGAGAGGTCGGCGACATCTTGACGGTGGTGTTCAAGAACAACGCCAGTCGTCCCTACTCTCTTCATGCCCATGGGGTACTGGAGAAGGAGGCGGGCTCAGTGCAGGCTGCAGAGTCTGGTAAGTGGGGCTATTCTGGTGGGGTGAGTGGCACAGGGGGAGCTTTATACTGGCAGTACCCCTGTTTTGGGCCCCTGGCTTTCTTAGGCCCTTTAGCCCTTTCTCAGAGACCAGGATACTGGTCAGGACTGGGCCTTGGAATTTGTTCCTCAGTGCAGGATCTCAGGTCGGTTGAATCATAATATGGATGAGGCCAGAGTTGTATGTTCATGTCTGTGATGGGCCATGTAGCTTAATTTAGAGAAATATTTATTTACGTGGCCACAGGCTAAATCTTAACCCTTAGGCAGCCATCTTAGCCTGGAGAGGAAGCCTAGTGGGTGGAGTTAAGGGACCTATGTTCAAATCCAGCAAGTTATATAATCTCTCTAGGCCTTGATTTCCTCATCTGTAAAATGAGGGGGTTGGGTTTGATGTCCTTAAATGTCCCAGCTTTGAATATGTGATCCAATTACTAGTTGCTAGGATAAACATTCCAAATTTCTTCAGATAGAAGATATTACTAAGGTACTTACAGTCTGAGACTGGGAGGACATAGTCCCTTATGGGATCTCCAGTGGGGAAAAAGGGATTTGATTTTCCCTGCCTGGATTCAGAGAGGAGGAAGGTGAACAGCAACTGATTTAGCTGGTGAGGGCTTCAGGAAAAACTCCCTGGTAATTGGAACTCTCTCCAAGTATGGTGGGTCACCTTAGGAGATTGTAGATTGCCTGTCTCAGAAAGTTTTCAAGTGGAAAAACAGTCCTTCTGTCAGAAACATTGGAGAAGGGCTTTGTGCTAAGGTCTGCATTGGACCCGAGGCCGCCAGGAGGCCCAAGCAACTCTGAGATCCCAATATGCCATGAGAGGTTCCCAAATGAAATAGGCACTGTATGGTATAGCCCCTGCTCAGCCAACTTTAGGGGCCCCCATCACCTCGAGGGTCCAATAGGAAGCCCTTTCTTTGGCATTTCCGGCCCCTCACATCCTGGGGCCTTCCAAGATTCCCAGCCCTCGTCTCTGGGTCTTTGTGCATGTCTGTAATATACTCCCTCCTTGTCCCCACCTCTTGGGATCCCTAAGTTCTTTAAAGGCTCAGCTTATACGCCACCTTCTGATGGAGGTCCTCCCTGGTGTCCCCAGCCACTAATGCCTCCCCCTTGTAGATCACCTTCCATTCTCTGTCTGTCTGTCTGTCTCTCTCTCTCTCTCTCATATATACAGACAGACATCATAATACATATATATGTATATCTATGTGTACACCTTCTCTCTACCATTAGAATGTAAGTGCCTTGAGGACAGGGGCTGTCTTTCCTTTCCCATGGATCCTCTGCTTAGCTCAGCAGTGCTTCTGGATTGAGTAACAGATGGCCTATTCTGGATAGCTCAATTCAACAGGAGTTTATTAGATACATATTATGTGTAAGACCATGGCACCAGGATCATTATAAACTAGAAAGAAAGGAAGACCTGGGTTTGAATCCTGCTTCTGTGACCTCTGAGCAAGGTACTTAAGTTTCCTTTTGAGCTTTGGGAAAATCTCCAAGGCTTAAGATGCATTCTGTATCCTGTGGAGGAATTTCCTACCCTGGGAGTTCCAACATCTGGAAAATCATAGGTCCTTGGCATGTTGATTTACATGTGAGATACTGTGGTGCTGTTCTGGAAATACAAAGACAAAACTGAGTAACAGTCTGGGCCCTCTACATTGTGTTGGAAAAGGAAGCACACACACACACACACCCTCCCTAGTATGGCAGGGTGGATAATGAGTTAGCCTCAAAGTCGGGAAGACCTCTCCTTAAGTCCTTACTTTGATATATATTGACTGTGTGTTTGATATTTGCATGATTTATAAGCCCTGTTAGGAGGCTGGGGGGTGGGAGAATGGGAGAGAACCATGGCCTGGAGTAGTCAAGGTGGGCTTTCTGGTGGCCGTGGGCCTTGAAGGACAGGTCCAATTTGGAGAGAGGGAGAGTAGCCAGAAGGGCCTTCCAAAAGAAGAAAGGACATGATGGCAATGAGCCTGGCTTGTTGGAAAGTGTTTGTCAGATTCCTGGCCTTGGCCCAGGGTGGCCTGGCTTTGCTGGAGAGTTCTTCCTGCCTCTCTTCAGGTGAGGTGATCATATACCAATGGAGCATCCCTGAACGATCTGGCCCTGGGCCGAACGACTCAGCTTGCATCCCCTGGATCTACTACTCCAATGTGGATCCCATCAAGGTAGAGTTTGGCCTAGCTCCCTGTGGGGCTGGGGCAGGGCAGAGGTGTATGAGTCCTCCTGATCATGGGCTTAGGGGACCGGCCTTGGGGAGTCTGGATATTCTGAATTCCAGTGTTTTCTTCTGCCTTGAAGAGCTGGATCTGGAGGCCTGGCATCTTTTCCCAGCTCTGCCTCTGACTTGGGAAGGTTCCTGGCCTTAGTTCTTCAACCAGGGTGAGAGTCTGTGCCCCTCTTAGAGCAAAGCCTGGCAGACCAGGCCAGGGAAGCAGAGAACCAAGAACTAGAAGGGCCCCCTCACGTGACCTGTTGCAGAGAATGCTAGGCCTAGATCCGGCAGCACCCTCAGAGGCCAGCCCACTCACTTCACAGAGGAAGACACTGATGTTCAAGGAGGTTGTACTCATATATGATCCTAGAGCTTCAGATGACCTCAGGGGGCCATCTGGTCCAACCCTCTCATTTTACAGAAAAGGAAACTGAGGCCCAGGGCAAAATGACTTTCCCAAAGTCACTCAGAGGATCTTAGCTCTAAAGCTGGTAGGGCTCTTAGAGGCCATGAAATCTAACCCCCTCATTTTATAGAGGAGGAAACTCAGGCCCAGAGAGAAAGGTGCTTGCCCAAGGTCATACCGAGAGTGAGTAGCAGCACTTATTCTAATTCCATGAGCACCCCGACTTATCCCAAGTTCTCCTGTTCCCCTCCAGACCTGAGGGGTGACGGACACCCCTAGCCTTCTTACTTTTCTCTTCCAGGATATGTACAGTGGCCTGGTAGGTCCCTTGGTCATCTGCCGGAAGGGGACACTCAAGGCCACAGGGGCCCGAAAGGATGTGGACCGGGATTTTGCCCTACTGTTCCTGATCTTTGATGAGAACCAGTCTTGGTACCTGGAGGAGAACGTGGCAGCCCATGGTCTCCAAGATTCAAGCCACAGCAACCTGCAAGATGAGACCTTCCTAGAAAGCAACAAGATGCACGGTTTGTGGGCCCCAGTGTGCGCCATGGAGGGTGGGGCCTGGCAGGGAGAGGACCCTTCTGCACTCCCTGGCCTTTCATCAGGAGGCATGCTTCTGGGGTGGTGAGGCCTGGCTTCCCTTCAGAGCTTGCAACGTTGAGGCCTAGCTCAGGTCCAGCTGCCTCCTGCCCAATCATGCACAGTAACCAGAGAGCTGCAGGAAGACACAGGTGGAAAAGATCTCAGTCCTAAAGTGTTCAAGCTACAAGGGTCCTTGGGGCCAGCTAGTCTAATCCACTCATTTGACAGAGGAGGAAACTGAGTCCTGGAGAGGGGAAGGAAGTTACCCAAGGTCACACATGGGCTCCCAGATCAAGGGCTGGAAGGGTCTTTGCAAGCCAGCTAGTCCAAATCCATCTCTTTGCAGAGGAGGAAAGGGAGACCCAGGGAAGTCAGGTGATTTGCCCAAGCAGCTTCATAAGCTACAAAGCTCATATTAGAACCCAGGCCTCATGATTCCCAGCCCCATTCTCTTTCCACTGGGCTGGGTCTCACTTACCATGCTGTATGGCTGATGCCAGAAGCTATGTGGTATATAGAGAAGAATAAGTCTGCCCTCAGAGCTTAGAGTCTGATTGGGGAAGAAAGGAGACAAGATAAAACAACAAGGGATGGGGGTGAGGGGCCTAGTGAGTAATGGGCTCTCGAATGAATGAATGAATGAATGAATGAATGAATGAATGAATGAATGAATGAATAAACAAACATTGTAGACCAAGCAGTATGCTAAGTCCTGCCCTAAAGCAAGGCAGTCCCTGTCCTCAGCAAAGGACTTAGACACTGCCATTATCTGCAGGGGAGAAAACACCCAAAGGGTGGTCATGGAAGGGAGTTTTGGTCTGGGGGTCACAAGGATGATGCCACCCATTGGGTATCTCATTGGCATGGCCCTTCCCAAAGTGATGCTAATGTTGGTTTGATTGTTAAGTATAGAGAAGGTAGCACTGATGTGAGTGGAAGAGGCCTTTAAGATGCAATAATGTGGCAAGAAGGAAAAAAACACCAGATTTGGATTCAGAGGTCCTGGGTTCAAATCCTGGCTCTGCCACTTATTACCTGTACAAGACCCTTTCTCTGGGCCTCAGTTTCTTCCTATGTAAAATGAAGGAGTTGGACTGGATGTCTTCTGAAGGACCCTTCTAGCTCTAAATCTGTGGTCCCCATTTTGCAGATGTGGCAACTGAGGCTCAGAGGCATTGAGGGATTTACTCGATTTCACATAGCAAGGAATGACAATTGGGATTTGAATGCATATTCTTTGACTCTAAATCCAATGTTCTGCTGCCCCAAGAGGTAAAGAGTTGGTCAAGGCATTCCTTCCTTCCTTCCTTCCTTCCTTCCTTCCTTCCTTCCTTCCTTCCTTCCTTCCTTCCTTCCTTCCTTCCTTCCTTCATTCCATTGACCATCCATGTATTGAGTGCTTGTTCTATGTAAGGGTCTGCATTAGGTTCCATGGAGGGGCAGGGCCTGAATACACGCACAGAAGGGAAGGGTATTCCAGCCTTCTGTGAGTAGGGTGAGTAGGGTGAGTAGGGTGATTGAAGTATTGAAGGCTGATTGAAGGCTGGAAAGTAGGCTGGGGCCAGCCTGTTTGAAGGGCTTTGAATTCAACTTGATTCAACAGTGCAATGCACTGGCAAACCTCAGCCCTCAGCCAGCTTACCTGCGATGGGGGGTAAGGGTGAGTGTGAGGCAGGGAGAACTGAGGAGGGATGATGTCCATGGCCTACGGGGGCTCGAAGGTGCCACCTCTACCAGGGGTGATTGGCAGCTAAGCCTTGCAGGAACAACAGGATTCTGAGGCAGAGCGAGGAGGCAGGGAGGGCACTCCTGGCGTGGGGTGTGGTGTGCAGAAGTGCATGGAGGTGGGGAATGTCTAGTAGCTTAGTTTGGCGTGCTCCTAGCTCCTGTGGAGGGGAGTGATGTCAGATGGGAATCTGAGGCAGTCCGAAGCCCAGCTGTGGAGAGTTCAGTTCTACATTGAAGAGCTTCTGTTTGATTGCCATCAAAGTGTTTGACCAGGGATAAAGCCGCAGTCGGATGGGGATCAAGGGGATGAGTTTGGTGCTTGCTTTGGGAGTGTGGTAACTAAAGATAGGCCCATCAGTTTGGTGGCAGCACGGAGGATGAAATAGGAAGGAGCAAGGCTAGAAGCAGTTAAAACCAATTAGGAGGCAAGAGGTGGTAAGGACATGAACTGTGGGTGGAGGGAAGGGGGCAGATGTAAGAGATGCCATCAGTGGCAGCTCTCCAACACTCCCCGGAGTCACAGAATGGCAGAGTTGGACGTGTGGTCCAACTTGCCCAGGGTTGGATGGGAAAGAATCTCCCCAGTAATGTACCTGACAAGTGGTGTTTAATTGGCTGCTAATTGGCTGGGGGGGGCAGGAGAGGAGGGAGAAGAAGCTGGCAGAGAGGGCTGAGTTTCTAAGTGTGGCCCTGCTGGGAAGGCTATAAGGAAGGCAGCTTTGGGGGCAGGCTGCCTGGTAAAGAGCTGGCTCTTTCCCCAGTACCGCAGTAGGTATGGGGCAGGTGGTGTTGAAAAGAAGCAACACAACATAGAGGGGAGAACATTGGATTTGGAACGAGAAGGCCCAGCTTTGAGTCACTGGTGGCTCTGCCACTGACTAGCTATGAATTGCCCTCTTGGAACCTCATTTTCCCATTTGCTAAAATGGAACTACAGCTATCCCTTCTCTGTCACGGGGGTTAGGGGCACAGTGCCCCTGCGAACTGGAAAATCTGCCTACAATGTTTCAGCCCTTCCTTTGTAGCAGAGAGGAAGTCTGAATTTTTTTTCTTTTTCTCTTATGGGGCGTTTGTCTTTCATTGTCTTTCATTCTCAAAGATGACACCAGCAGGTGATGGGAGAGCAGCGCTCAGGACCAAGACTAGGCCTGACTATACATGGTTTTAGAAGCCATCGTGGTAGATGGTAATTGCATATATGAGAGCTGCTGAGATCATCGAGAGAGAAAGAAAATGAGAGGGCCCACAACCAAGCCTTGGGGGATGCCTCCAGTTACAGGGCATGGCAGGGGGGGAAATCTTGCAAAGGAAACTGAGGAAGAGCAGTCAGGCAGGAGGAGAAGCAGGAGCAGGGCCACCAAAGGCCAGAGAGGGGAGAGTTTCCAGGAGGCATCAAAGGTGGAGAGAGGGAGAAGGCTGAGTCTGGAGAAGAGGCCTCTAGATGTGGCGGCTTTGGAGAGAGCCCAGTCTGCTGAATGATGGCGACCAAAGCCAGCCCACAAAGGAGTGATGAGGGAGGGGAAAGGAAATGAAGGCAACAAGTATAGATTTTGAAGAGGTTTCACATAGACCACTTTGTAAACTCTAGAACACTGGAGACGCATGAGCCATTTTACCAAATCCTTGGCTGAGAGGGCCAGGATATTGTGACGGGGTTTGTCTGAGGCAGACGCCCCCATCCATGTGGCACGGAGTCTGGAATGGTCCAGATATGAGTGAATGGACGGCAGGAGAGGCAGCAGGAGTGGAGAGAAGAGGATGAACAACAGAGCTTTTCTTCCTTCTTTGCAGCCATCAATGGGAAGTTGTATGCCAACCTTGGGGGACTGACCATGTACCAGGGAGAGCGAGTAGGCTGGTACATGCTGGCCATGGGTCAGGATATTGACCTGCACACCGTCCACTTCCACGCAGAGAGCTTTCTCTACCGGGTGAGTGGGGCAGGGCTCGGGAAGAGGCTGGAGGTCATAAAGTTGGTGGCGGGAGGGCAAAGGGAAGATGAGGGAACAATAGGGTTATCAACTGGCCCATGGTCAAAGGAGAAGGATGCTTACTGGGCCCTGGAGCCCAGCCCTTCTTGCTCTTGTGGGTTTGGGATAGAAACATATACAGGATAAATTTAAGGTCCTGCACTTGGATTCAAAAGAGCAATTTCATAAACACAGGCTAGAGAGCAGTTTATGTGTGTGGGGGAATAGATCGGAGGGGTCTTAGTGGACCACCAGCTCAGCAAGTGAACATTGTGATATGGCAGCCAAAAAAAAAAGGCACTTAGGCTGCAATCGGGGAGGCCTGGTAGCCAGAAGGATGGCGATCAGAGTCCTGCTGTACACTATTGTGCTTCATCCACATCTAAACGGGGACATTATAAACTGGAGAGCTGCCCAAGAGCAGCCAGGCTGATGAGAAGATTGGAGAGCGTGCTGTGTGAGGATCAGCTGAAGATCTGTGGATATTGAGCCTGAAGAAGCGGTTTGGGGGAGAGGGGATACGCATGATGGTGGAAGGGGGGCTAGCCTCATTCTGCTTGGCCCCAGAGGGCAAAACACAGAATGATAGGGAGGCATATTTAGAATGTCAGGAAAAACGTGTGCGTGTGTGTGTGTGTGTGTGTGTGTGTGTGTGTGTGCTCAAGAGTGTGTGTGTATATCTATATGCAAGCATGTGAGTATATGTATATATATATATATATATATATATATATATATATATATATATATATATGTCTGTGTGGGGGTGTCTGTATATCTGTGTATGAGCATATGAGTGTATGTGTCTATATATGTTTGTGTGCGCTTGTGTTTCTATGTGTCTATGCGTGTCTGTATCAGCGCGAATGCATCTCTGTCTATGCTATGTGAATCTCTGTGTTTCCGTGTGTCTATGTTTATGTCTGTTTGTAAGTCTATGTTTCTTTGTGTATCTCTGATTGTGTCAATATGTGTGTGTCTCTGTGTGTGTATCTATGCAAATATCTGGAAATGTGTGTCTGTCTCTTTGTTTCTGTGCCTATGTGTTTATAGGTGTCTATGTGTTTGTGTGTATCTGTGAACATGTGTATCTGTGTTTCTTTTTGTGTGACCGTGTTTCTCTTCATGTCTCTGTATCTCTGTGTGTTTTTGTGTGTCTACGTATGTCTGTGAATATGTGCCTGTGTTTCTGTGTATATCTTGTGTGCCTGTGTGTTTCTTTGTGTGTTTGTGTCCGTGTGTCTCTGTATATGCCTGTCTACATGTCTGTTTCTTTGTGTGTGTTTCTGTCTTTGCAGGTATGTGTATCTTTATGTGTTTCTCTGTGTGTATCTGTGTAAGTCTATGTGTTTCTGTGTGTCACGTACATGTCTCTGTGTTTGTGTTTTTATCTGTGTGGGTCTCTGTATTTCTGTTTGTTTATTTATGTGTTTCTATGGGTGTCTATGTGAATATGTATGTGTCTGTGTCATGTATATATGTGTATTTTTGTATGTCTATGGTTTTCTCTTCATGTTTCTGTGTATCTATATGAATTTTGTGTGTCCATATGAATCTGTGTTTGTGCCTCTGTGTGCATTTCTCAGTGGGCTTTGTGTGTCTGTGTATGTGTCTGTGCGTGCATCTGTGTGGGTCTGTGTGTTTATGTATCTTTATGTGTATCTATGTGTCTCTCTCTGTATGTCTTTATGTGTGTGTGTGTGTGTGTGTGTGTGTGTATATATATGTATTTCTGTTTATGTGTGTGTGTGTGTGCGAAAATGTGGCTATGTATCTGTCTGTTTTCCCTTGTTTCTGTGTGTGTGTGTGAATATTTGTATGTCTCTGTGTGTCTATATCTGTCTCTATGTTTCTTTGTGTGATTCTATGCATATCTATGTGTGTCTTTGTGAATACGTGTTGCATATATTTCTTTGTGTGTCTATGTTGTCTGTGAACACGTGTGTCTACAATTATGTGTATCTGTGTGTGTATTCTTTGCATGTTTTTGTTTCTATGCATCTATGTGTGTTTCTTTGTGTCTAGGTATATGTGTACATCTTTATCTTTATGTGTGTCTGTCATTGTTTTTCTGTATATATCTGTTTATCTATGTGTGTGTCTGTGTGAATGTTTATGTGCATATGTATATCTGAATATGTGTACATTTTTATGTGTTTCTGTGTGAATATGTGTGTCTTTGTGTTTCTGTGTGCATACGTGTGTCTATTTCTGTACATATATTTCTCTGGTTTTCTGTTTATGTGTGTGTCTGTTTTTTGTCTGTGAGTTGTATATATGTCTGTGTCTTTCTGTGGGTCTGTGTGCATATATGTGAATGTTTGTATCTGTATATGTGTATTTTGTGTCTATGTATATTTCTCTATGGGTTTCTATGTGGCTATGAATGTGTCTTTGTGTATGTTCTGTATGTGTATTTCTGTGGGTCTGTTTGTGTGTGTCTGTGTGTTTGTGTCTCTTTGTGTGTGTCTGTGAATATGTGTATCTGTGTGTGTTTGTATGCTTTGTGTCTTTCTGTGTTTCTATGTGTCTGTGTATCTTATGTTCTTTGTGTTTCTCTGTGTGTTTAGGTTTTTCTGTACATAGATTTGTTTCCTTTGTATATGTTTGTGTCTGTGTGAATGTTTGTCCTTTCTGTGTCTGTATGTTCTGTGTGTGTCTGTGTGATTCTGTGGCTCTGTGTACATATGAATATGTGTCTGTATGTATCCAAACATGTTTTCTTATCTCTCTGTATATGTGTACTTGTGTGTATGTCTGGGTGCATGCCATTGTGTGTCTGTGTGTATTTCTCTACGGGTTTCTGTGTGTCTATGTATGGGTCTGTGTATAAGTTTGTTCTGAATGTGTGTTTCTGTGGGTCTGTGTGTTTGCTATGTGTCAGTGTATGTTTGTGTGTGACTCTGTTTCTCTGTGGGTTTTTTGTGTGTATCATCTGTGTGAATGTTTCTCCTTTTGTGTGTCTGTGTCTGTTAATATGTGTAACTATGTGTCTGTGTAATTCTGTGTTTCTCTGTATGTCTTTGTGTCTCTGTGTTTCTCTGTATCTGTGTATCTTGGTTGTGTCTGTATTTCTCTGTCATGTTTCTCTCTCTCTCTCTCTCTCTCTCTCTCTCTCTCTCTCTCTCTCTCTATATATATATATATATATATATATATATATATATATATATATATATAAAATATTTCTGTTTGCTATATGTATGTTTATATGAATGTGTGTCTGTTTTTTATTTCTCTGTGTTTTATATGTGTCTGTGTAAATATGTGTGTATGTATGTTTCTTTGAGTCTGTTTATGTGTCTGTATGTTTGTATGTATGTATCTGTGTCTGTGTGTTTTTGTGTCTTTGTTTCTATGTGTGTTTCATTGCATATACGTGTGTGTCTGTGCAATTTCTTGGTATATTTCTGTGTGTATTTCTCTATAGGTTTCTGTGTGTCAATGTATGTGTTTTATGTACTGTATGTGTGTTTCTGTCTGTATGTTTGTTATATGTCAATGTGCTTCTTTGTATATGTTGTCTGTGTTTCTTTGTGTCTGTGTGAACATGTGTTTTTGCTTCCCTTTGTGTTTTTGCCTGTCTCTGAATATTTATCTATGTGTGTCTGTGTCTCTGTGTGTTTGTATGTTTTTGCATCTCTATGTGTTTCTGTGTGTCTATGCATGTGCGTATTTTGATTGTGTCTCTGTGTTTCTCTCTGTCTTTATTTTTCTGTGTGTGTATTTGTTTCTGTTTCAGTGTGTCTGTAAATGTGTCTGGATTTTGTATTTATATGTTCTGTGTGTGTCTGTGTGAATATGTGTGTGTGTGTCTGTGTGTGTGTGTTTTAGCAATTGGGGTTAAGTGACTTGCCCAGGGTCACACAAAATATGTGTGTTTTTATGTGAATGTGTGTCTGTATTTATCTGTGTATGTGTGTTTTTTGTGTCTATGTGTATATTTGTGTAATTTCTTGGTGAATTTCTGTGTGTATTTCTGGGTTTCTGTGTGTCTGTATATGTGTCTGTGTGAACATCTGTTCTATGTGTATATTTCTGTGGGTCTGTGTGTTTCTTTGTGTCTATATGTGTTTGCTGTGTATCTCTGTGTTTTTATGTTTCTGTGTATATATCGTGTCTGTGTGTTTGTGTGTCTATGTTTTTCTGTCTGTGTATTCATCTACATATGTGTCTGTGTAAATGTGTGTCTGTGTTTTTTGTGTTTGTCTACTTCTATGTGTATCTGTGTGTATGTCTGTATTTTTTGGCATGTTTCTATGTGTCTGTATTTCTTTGTGAGTTTCTGTGTGTCTCCATGTATGTTTGTTTTGTGTGTATATTCCTGTGTATCTATGTGTGTTTCTATATGTCTCTGTGTGTATGTGTCTATGTATCTGTGTATTTGAATTTTGGGTGTCAGCATGTATTTTTCTATGGGTTTCTTTGTGTTTATGCGTGTGTCTCTGTTTATGTTTGTTCTGTGTGTGTGTTTGTTATATGTCAATGTGTGTTTCTATATGTTTCTCTGTGTCTTTGTGTGTCTGTGAATGTGTATGTGTGTCTGTGTCTCTATGTGTTTCTCTGTCTGTGTATCTGTGTTCTATGTGTTTCTCGAGGTGTTTTATGTTTTTCTATATATGTATTTGTTTCTGTTTGTCTATGTGTATATGTGTGATTCTGTGGGTCAGTGTGTCTGTGTGAATGTGTATCTGTATGTATGTATGTTTTTTGTGTCTGTGTTTCTATATGCCTGTGTTTGTGTCTGTTTTTCTGGGTGTTTTTCTGTGTATATATGTGTGTTCCTGTTTTCCTGTTTGTATCTATTTCTCTGTGTGCGTTTCTATGTATATATGCGTGTCTGTTTCTCTGTATATATATATATATATATATGTATATGTCCATGTGTTTCTGCCTGCATGTGTATTTCTATTTCTATATGTATCTGTGTGTTTCTGTGTATACACATGTGTGTGTCTCAGCAGAGAGGCCAAAGAGCCTGCTCTCTGGTGCTCGGCCCAGGCCAGTGCTGAGCCATTCTGGAAGGAGGGGATTCTCAGAATGACACCCAGGGCTCCTGTAAGTTGGGATCCTTCCTTGCTCCGAGAGGCTCCGTCTGAGAAGTGCATGCCAGGCTGCTGCGCCACTGCGCCCCATCCCCCCCACACACTTAAAGCATGAAGCCCCTTCATAGCATTCCCAGCGTCTGAGGCTCCAAGATCCCAAGCTGAAAGAGGCCATGAAGGGTGGCTAGTCCAGCCCCCTCAAGGCCCAGGGCAGGGCAATGATTTGTCCAAGGTCACACAGAGGAGCCTCGATGGCCAGTGGGAAAGGCTCTCAGAGGTCGTCTGGTCCAGGAGTTCTTGACCTTGGCTCTTTGAAGTCTTTTATTTGATGTGTTAATAAGTCTATTTCAATAGAATTTATTTACTTTGTAATCCTGTTTTTCATTTTTAACACTTAAAAACATAATTCTGAGAAAAGGCCTGTAGGCTTCACCAGCCTGATGGCTGGAGAGGTCTCTGACAACAAAGGTTAAGAAGCCCTACTCTAGTCCAATCTTCTCATCTTGCAGATGAGGAAACTGAGGCCCAGGTGTGTGAAGGGTCTTGTCTAAGGTCCCATAGCTAATAAAAGCTTGAGGTGGGATATGAACTCAGGTCTTTCTGACTCTCTGTTCATGCTTCTTCATAGCTACCAGGACTGACAGGGCTGGAAGGGAGAGCCCTAGTGGAGAAGGGGGAAGCTAGAAGCTTGAGCTACTACAAAGGGCACCTTGACAGAAAAAAAAATGGTATATGGAAATGTTGGCATGGCACCAAGCCAGGCTTTCGGCTCCCAGTCAGGTCGAGAGCACCAACAAAGATTGGGCTGTCCTCCTTGCAGGCCAAACGCATGGCCGTGGCTGATCCAGGGCCCAAGGGTGATGTCCCCTTCTGGCTACCAGTTTGAGAGAGGCCTGGCATTCTCTTCCCTCCTCTCACTGGCCACATCTCTCTGACAGAATGGGGAGAGCTACCGAGCTGATGTGGTGGACCTGTTCCCAGGGACCTTTGAGGCTGTGGAGATGGTGGCCAGCAACCCCGGAACATGGCTAATGCACTGCCATGTGGCTGACCATGTCCATGCTGGCATGGAGACTCTCTTCACTGTCCTAGCCCAAAGAGGTAAAATTGAAGGGAGGGGCAAGGAAGGGGTATGTCTCAAAGGACCCCAAAGTTTAGAACCCAGAATGTCAGGGCTGGGAGGGAGTCTTAGGACACAGAATCTTCGAGCTGGGAGAGGCCTTAGACCAGGGAATGTCAGAGCTGGGAGAGGCCTTAGAACCCAGAATAGCAAAGCTTGGAGGGGACTTAGAATATGAAATGTCAGAGCTGGGAGGGGCCTTAAAACACAGTACATCAGCTCTAGAATGGACCTTAGAACATAAAATGTTAAAGTTGGAAGAGGCCTTAGAATAGGGAGTGTCAGAGCTAGGAGGGGCCTTAGAAGAGGGAATGTCAGAGCTGGGAGAGGCCTTAGAACCCAGAATGGCCAAGCTTGGAGGGGACTTAAAATATGAAATATCAGAGCTGGGAGGGACCTTAGAACCCAGAATGTCAGTGCTAGGGGACACCTTAGAACCTAGAACATTAGCTCTGAGAGGGAACTTAGAATGAAGAATGTGAAAACTGGGGTGGGGGGAGGGATCTTAGAACATAGACTGTCAGACCTAGGAGAGGCCATGGAATGCTAGCCTCCTCATAAAACAGGGAGAACCCGAGGCCTGGAGTAGGGACTGGGCTTGCCCAAGATCACACATTTTTGTTAGTGGCAGAACCAGGTCCCCTGATTCCCAGTCCAGTGCCATCCCCCCTATTTGTTACTGCCCCTTGCCCCTTGGTACCATGGGAATATCCCCCCGTTCCTGCCCTTGAGTGCCCCACACCTGTACACACACAGCCTAGGCACATGGAGAGACAAGGTATTGAGTTCAGGGGGCCTAAGCTGTCTCTCCTTTTTGCAGAGCCCATGATCACCACCAGCAACAAGAAAGCAGGATCAGGTATGGAGGGTGCCATGCAAGTAGGGACTGCCCAAGGGGGAAAGAAAGTGGTTGTGTGTGTGTGTGTGTGTGTGTGTGTGTGTGTGTGTAGACAACCCAGGGGCTGGCTCAGGCTGGCTCCTAATGAAGAAGATGCCAGATGGCCACCAGAGGCCAGGCATTGGCTATTTCAATTTCCTCATGCTCCTCTGCTTCTGCATGGGCCCAAACCCCAGCGTTAGGGGTGCAAGGGATCTTAGAGAGGATTGAGTCCAAGTTTTTCAGAGGAGGAAACTGAGGTTTTGATAGGGAGTAGCATAGAGCTGACCTGAATCACTTGGGGGCCCAGTGCCCAGCCCACAGTAAGTCCTTAGTAAATGCTTTTGGAGGGATGGAGGGATGGATGGATGGATGCATCCATCTCATGTGAGAAGACCATAAATGTGGAGCTAAAAGGCCTTTGAGTCCAACCCCCTCATTTTACAGATGAGGAAACAGGGTCACACAGCTAGAAAGTGAACTCAGGTCTTCCTGATTCCCAGCACTCTGTCTCATTCTGGCTCTGCTGCTTACTAGCCGTAAGCCTCTCTAGGCTTTTATATCTATTTTCTTGGTTGATCCTTGCAACAAGTGGAAGAGGGAGGTGAGGCAGGTAGTGTCATCCCCCTTTCACAGAAGAAGAAATAGTCTCAGAAATTGAGTGACTTGCCCAGGGTCATACTGCTAGTCATTACTCAAACTCAGGTCCATTGACTTCCAGCCCAACAGGTATCCTACTGCCCTATGCCCAAGCTCCCCATTAGCAGCCAGCCGAGCCCCACCCCACCTCATTGGGTTACTCTTTTCAATCTCCCGCCATGCCAGTCACAGCCCCTGAAGATATGGAAGCCAGAGTCAGGATCCTGGGAATAAAGGTCCCTACAGAGCACGTGGAGACATTAGCCATGGTCCTTGTTGTTCTGGGGCTTGTCCTTCTCATCGTCGTGGCAGCCTTGGCTGGGGTCCTGTGTTACCAGCAGCGGCAGAGGAAGCTGAGGCGGAACAGGCGCTCCATCCTGGATGACAGCTTCAAGCTCTTGGCCATGAAGCAATGAGACCTGCACCCAGGGGCCCATGTCTTCGTGAGAGCCCATTGGATGGCTTTGGAAGCTGGGACCGGGTGGGGCAGGGCCTTCTTTCAGTAAGATGTTTTCCATGGCACTGACCCACATGAACCCTCTGCTCTAGAGTGGGTTACCAACGACAACAGCAGCAGCAGCAGCAGCAGCAACAGCCTCACACCTCCCAGCAGCCTCTGGTACCCCTTCAAAAACAGTCAGATGTGTCCAGCTGTGAAGGTGGACCCTGGCTTAGCCTCCTGAAGCCTGACCCTTCTTTCACGCGGGAGTGTGGTGCAGTGCCTGGACAGAGGGAGAACAGGCCAAACGCAGGCCCCGAGGCCCAGCCAGTTCGGGGGAGATGCCACATCTGGGCCATAAGGACCAAGAAGGGGGCCAGGTTTGGGGCTGAGGAAGGCAGGGTCTGCCTTGGACCTTGATTCTCCTTGGGGCTGACTGCTTTAGAAGGGCTGGCTTGGGTTGGGGGAGGTTGGTAGGCAAAAGAATGCCAGCTCCGGAAGGTAGGCCTCTCGATGGGCAGAGGTCCCGGCCCAGAGGGAGGGCCTGGCATGCTGTGTCCCGATGTGATTCCTGGCAAACACTGTACATTAAAGAGCTGATGAAACCTGGAAGTACAGGACTAAAGTGGGGGGAGGGGCTGCATGAACACAATCCTATGGCTCTTGGAGTCCAACACCCCACCACCTGGAGGGGGCATTTCTTCTACAGCATTTGTGGTGGTCAGTGGGCATCTGGTCCCTCCCCCTACCCTTGGGAGGACCTGACCCTTCTCTGGCCAGACATTAAGGGGTCTCTCTTGCTCTCTTGGCACCTTGTTCTGTCTGGGGCTGGGGAAAAACCCACCAAGCAAGAGATCGAGCTGTCAAGCAGGAAAGAGAACACTGGCTGCTCTGGGTGTGTTTGGCAAGGGGGAGGTAGCTCCAGCAGGGAATATCCTAGCCCGGGGTAGGGAACCTACAGCCTTGAGGCCACACGTGGCCCTCTAGGTCCTTGGGTGCAGCCTTTTGACTGAACCAAGTTTTACAGAACAAATCCTTTTATTAAGGGGCCACAGGTCCCCCACCCCTGTCCTGGAGCGAACCCCAGACTTGGGAGGGGGCAAGGAGGGTGGCAGGGTGGTGTGGTGGAGAGGGTGTGGGATTTGGGGTAAGAAGGCCTGGGTTCAGCTCTCACCACAGACACCTCTCAGCTGGGTGACCCTAGGCAAGTCACCATCTCCTTTGACTTGCTGTAAAACGAGGGGGGCTGGACTTCCTGGCCCCTAAGAAGCCTTTCAGTTCTCAGTCTCAGAGCCCTGATCCTCCAAAAGGCTTCATCCAGAAGTGGAAATCTAGGTCTGGGTGCCAAGTGATGATGGCAGAGAGAGGGAGAGGCCAGGCTTAGGTTCTCCCAGGGCTAGAGAAGATGGGTTTTTTAGGACACCCCTGACTATGAAGGCCTATGCCTGGTGGAGCCACCGGTGTGATAGGAGGGTCACCTTCATTCTGGGGGTCCCTAGACAATGGGCTCCCTCCCTCCATCCTGCCTTTGTAACCAGGATATTTTTTCTTTGGTAAGTTGAGAGCTCAATGAAGCCTACTGGTACCCCAGAGGCAGAATGGGGATCTGAATGGACTCTGCCTCATGGCACTGAACATGGCATCGACAGCCCAAGAGGGCGTTGAGGAAAATGCCAGCCATGGCCTCCTCCAAAGCCCTGACCCTCTTTCCCCATTTCTCCCTCCTCCTCCCCAACTACCCACAATAACCTCTCCAGGTTTCCCATATTGCACTTGGTCACTGCCCTTGGGTTCAAATTCTAGCCTGAGCAAGTTATCATACCTCTCTAGGCCTCACTTTCCTCCTCCATAAAATGGAGCTAACATCACTTGTACTCCCAACTTCCCAGGACTGTAGATAGTGCTAGAGAAATGTGAGCTAGCATTCTTGCCTGAGCAAGAGAATGGTGGCCCAGTTACCGACCAGCCTTTATGGGAGCATAAAACCCACAGGGCTTGAGCTGTCTTTGGTGCTGAAAGTTGAGTTCCTGGTACCCAGAGGCTAACCAACTTAATTTTACAGATGAGAAAATTGAGGCAGAAGAAGTGCACTAGTTTGGTCGGGGTCACACAGGTAGCAGAACTTGTATGCTGGCCTAGGTTTTATGACTTCAAATCCCATGCTCTTCCCATTTGCAGGAACCCCCATGACTCCAGTCCCCCAAGAAGCTAGGCCCATCTCAGTAGATTTCTAGGAGAATGGCTAGAAATGCTAAAAGCTTCAGGTTGTTAATAACCCCCCGAAATGCTTAGGAGCCTTTAAAGTATTACCGAACTAGTGCATTTCATGGCAAGAGAGTCTTTTGACCTAGTGGTTAATTTACAGGGTAATGAAAACCCAGTGCACTCTGGGGACTTGAGGCAATTACACTCTTGTGTGCAAGTGGAACTTCGATCTCATCAGCATGTGCACTCCACTCAGTTAAATGGTGTCCATGCCTGCCCATCCTGTGTGGGGATTCCCTGAGGCTGCTGCCTCCTGGGCCAGTGGTGCAATCAATTGGCATGAGCATGGAAACGTGGATCCTTGGTGGAGACAAAGCTGAGGGAAGAGATAGGTCTGGCCTGACCTTCAGCTCCAGTGTCCAGTGAGGGTGCTAAAGTTTAAAGCCTGGCCACTCTTAAAAGGGGAGGGAACGAGCATATATTAAGCACCTACTGTGTACTGGGCACCGTACCAACTGCTTTACAAACATTACCCCATTTGATTCTCACAACAATCCTGGGAGGTAGATACTATTAGGATCCCCATTTGACAGTTGTGAAAACTGAGGCAGACAGAGGTGGTGTGACTTGCCCAGGGTCATAACAGCTAGTAATCAATTGCCCGGGGCCAAGTTTGAATACAGGTCTTCCTGACTCCAGGCCCAGGGCTCTCTCCACTTCACCACCTAGCTACCATATATTAGTGGGGTGGTATCCTAGATAAATGGGGGTCTGAAGGTAAGCAAGATAGCACCCCAAGTGCAGTAAGAGGAATAAAAAGGTACTCTCAAACCTTTTAGAAGTGTGTTGTTTGTTTGTTTTCAAATTTAAGCTGATAATTTGGTAATTGGTACCCAGATTCATGGGGAAGATAATTCAACAGCAGTTCCATTACTTCTGCTCTGGTTTGTTTCTCTCCAGACTCACTAAAAGCTGACACCATAGAGTGTCAGAACTAGAAGGGTCCTTAGAACATGGAATTTCAGAGCTGGGAGAGATCTTAGAACATAGGCTAGATTTCTGGTCCCATCATGCCTTATTCCTGGCCCAATCACTGATCCTCTGCTTTTCTTTCTGTAACCTATAACCTCTTTCTCCAGTCTGCATCCGCCATGTATGGGAGTGTCATAACCTATACCACTAACCACCCCCAGCTCATTTGAATTTACTCCAGGTTCTGTAGTTCTGGAGGGACTGATAAAGAGCTGGCTTCAGAACTGGGAAGACCTGGGTTCCAGTCCTGCCTTTGACACATGCTAGCTGTGTGACCCTGGACAAGTCACTTCACCTCGAGGTGCCTCAGGCAGTTCTCTGGGTTACAAAGAAGGTGCTGACTTGAATTAGTAGAGGAAGTTACCTCACCTGGGAGTACCCTACATCAAAGAAATCACCAGACCAGGCTGTATCCCTCTCTGGAATTTCTCATTTGACATCTGTGTCTAAGCATCTATTTCTGACTCACCTTTGGTTTGGCAATGTCAGCCAGCAACTGTCATTTCTATTGGGGTTTTTTTAGCCACAAAGCCCCCTATAGCTGTAAAGCCCACTTGATCTTCACCACCCTATGAGCAAGGTGGCACCAGTATTATCTATGTCTAGGTCTGTGTGATCCTGGGCAAGTCATTTTCCCTTTCTGAGCTTCAGTTTCCTCATCTTGAAAATTGTTGTCCAGCATGATCGATGAGAGAAAAACGCTCTGTAAGCCTTCAGACCCTGTGCAAAGTGAGCTATCATAGACTCAGAGCTAGAAGGGACCAGAATGACCAAGTCCAGGCCCCTCATTTTCAGAGGAGGAAGCAGGGGAAGTACTTTGCCCAGGTAGGAAGTGTCTGAGAAGAGACTTAAACCCACGGCTTCCAACACCCTACCCACTATGGCACACTGCATCTCTCAGCATCCTTTCCCTATTCTTTGCATCCCTCTGGGATGTTTTCCTACTCACTCCCCCAGCATACTCAAAATACATAACCCCTTCCAACTAATGTCTGATTCTCTCAGCCCGTCCTTTCTATGAGCTAAACAGTAGCCAGCTATCTTAAGAACACAGGGCGTGGTCCACAAGATGTGTTAGCTGGGCAAGTCCTAGGGTTCTTTATTGGGCATAATGGGAGTGCATGAGCCGCTGCTAATGAGGCAATTTTAGAAGGAGCTTTGCTGAGATCCAGCCTCGAAGTCATGGGAACATGATTAGCGGCAGCCACAAACAACTTAATTAGTGTGGGCTGCTGTTCAAAAAAAAAATGAGCTATGGACTTTCATGCTCACAGAGTGGTGAATTTACAAGAACCTTAAAACATGGAACACAATATCAAGACAGCTTCGAATGTAGAAAGTAAGAGCTGGAGAGCGGATTTCGGAACATAGAATGGCAGAGTTGGAAGGCGTCTCAAAAGACAAAAATGTTGGAGCTGGGAGGTATCCGAGAACTCAGGGTTAGAGCTGACAGAATCCTTAGATATAAGCCAATCTGATCCACTCATGTTACACAAGGGGAAATTGAGTCCCAGAGAAGGAAAGGGACTTTCTCAGGGTCACACAATGAGTTAAATGGAAGAACTAAGAAACAAATGCAAGTCTCCCTACTGCCTCTGCTGCACCATAATGTATGGTGCTGCCTTCTCTTAGGTCCGTTTCAGCCTCATCTTTGTGACTTTGACTAGGAGAAGCTTGTTACACTTGGAACCAACTGACTTCAGAAAAACCAAAGCCCACTCTTATTGTGAGATAACCCATGCTTCCAGCCATACCCAGGTTAGCTTGTCTGGCCTGCTGGGCCCAGGAACTGAGATCCATACAGCATCCAAAGGCATAACTTTGGTCAGTCCCCATAATCCTTCTTCCCAACTGGGCTGTTTGTCACTGTTTTCTAATGCTCACTTCCCCCCTCCAGACTGGGCAAGAGAATAGACCTGTGGGGTGAACCAGAGCAGAGAATATCAGCAATGCCTGGATAAGCCGTGTGTTAGGTCTGACCACTGATGCGTAGAGACTATAACATGGACATTTGTAATCTCAGAATGGCAGGGCTAGGGGATCTGTAGAACCTAGAATGTCAGAGCCAGAGAGGTCTTAGAACAGAGAATGTCAGAGCTGGGAAGGCCTTAGAAGAGAGAATGTCAGAGCTGGGAGGGCCTTAGAGCAGAGAATGACAGAGCTGGGGGCCTTAGAGCAGAGAATGACAGAGCCGGGAAGGCCTTAGAAGAGAGAATGTCAGAGCTGGGAGGGCCTTAGAGCAGAGAATGACAGAGCTGGGAAGGCTTTAGAACAGAGAATGTCAGAGCTGGGAGGGCCTTAGATCAGAGAACGTCAGAGCTGGGAGGGCCTTAGAGCAGAGAATGACAGAGCTGGGAGGGGCCTTAGAACAGTAAATATCAGAGCTGGGAGGGCCTTAGAACAGAGAATGTAGGACCTAAAAATGATGTTCGAGGCCATTTTGTTCTAGGGCCCTGTGTGCCCATGGGCCTGTGTGACAGTATAAATGTACACACTGGTATATAAGTGTATGAGGTTGTACTAGTAAGAATACACAGGGCTTTAAAGATGGGGCTGGATTTGGATCCTAAGCCATGGACACAGCTGCTTTGCCATACTCAAGGGTACTGCCCCATGGGGATGGTGTTTGAGCCAATCCTAGGCCCTGGGAAGCAGACAAGGTGCGGCTTGGGAAGACATTGGGGAGAAGAGAGCATACTGACCAAAAGCACTGACTGGGGGCACCAGCTTGGCTTCATTTACACTTCTCTGGGGGACCTCAAACCCACGTCTGTGTGCACCTCTGTAAAGCCAGCCTGCTCTCCATGAGGTGGGGGCAGGGCCACGATGCAACCCTAGGGTCCACGAGGACTCGACTTGAGCTGCTCAAAATGGCATTCTCTGGGAAGGCCCAATAGTCCCTAGCTGCTCTAGGCCCTCTGTACATATATGGATGGGACCTGCTTTCCCCTCCTGTCAGTGTTTCAGCCAAAGTTTGGTTCAGTCTAAGAGTACCAGGACAACGCTCCTTAATATTCACCACCCTTCTCCCCATCTCATTGATATTCCAGTCTCCTCACCCTTTCATGACTCACTCATATATAGATTAGAGTCTGTCGGCCTGAAAAAGACTCCAAATAAGCCAGATACAGGCCTAGTAGTTCTGACCAGCAGAAGTATTTCTGGATGGGGCCTGAATTTTCAACTCCCCAGGATATTTGATTACAGTGAAAATGAAAACAGCTATTGCTTTTCAAACTAGCACCAAGTAAGGTCTGAAATCTCAGTTTCCCCTTTTCAGTCTCTGGTGCCCATTTTTTTACAACTGCCCCCACAGATGATGTCGGAAGGGGAGTGCTCCCCAGGCATTTCAGTCGAGTCCAGCTCTCTGTGACCCCATGTGGGGTTTTCTTGGCAAAGATACTGGTTTGTCATTTTCTTCTCTAGATCATTTTACAGATGAGGAAACTGAGGCAAACAGGGTAAAGTGACTTGTCCAGGGTCATACAGCTAGTAAGTGTCTGAGGCCAGATTTTAAACTCAGGTTTTCCTGACTCCAGGCCTGGCACTCCACTACCATTATGCCTCCATGAATATTCTGGCTGGCAGCTAGACAAATACCTTGCTGGCTACCTCTGAGGCTGATCACTGGTGCGTGCTGACTCAGTAACCCACTCCTACAGGTTACCAATAGCTTTTCCTGGTGTCTTTCACATAAAACACTGGCCATTTTTTTTGAAGATATGACATTAGAGTGAACTCACACAATTGCTTTTCCATTAAAGTCTTTGGGAAATGCACTTAAACACTTAATGTTTTGTTCTGGAAAAGTACAGTTAAAAGCAGCAGGAAGATACAAAGAAAAAAAGAAACTGGACCTATCAGAAGTTACATTTGACTCTGAAGTTAGGATCCCTGACCCCATTTAACAGATGGGCATACTGAGACCTCTGGGGAGAAGAAAGCTTGTTTAGTCATTAATAAGGTCAGCAGCTGAATAGGAATTTAAACGTAAGTGCACTCAGTGTGGTGTACTAGAAATAGCCCTTAGCTGAGAAGCAGGAGATCTGGGTTCTAGTCTCAGTTTCCTCATCTGTAAGAGGAAGGGGATGGTATCTAGGAGTCCTTCCAGATCTGATGTTCTGGAACTTCCAATGCCCAGCTTTCTCCACTTAATGGTCTCTGAGTACAGGGTCGGAAGGTTGGGGGCTGGTTAAATTGGTTGGCCAAGTGCATGGGGGAGCAAATCTAGGTCCCTATTCCTTTGCTGAGTCATTGTCAGTTTCCCAAGAGTGTGTATCTTCTCTCTACTCTGGACAGCTCCCAACCCAGAAGCACTCTCATCTCTGTCCTGTACTCTAGTCTCTCATGACCCTCCCCATTCAGACACTTCACAGACATCTCAGGGGACCAAAATCAAATGCATTGGCTGTTCCCCAGACCTGTCCCTCCTCCAAACATGACCAGGTCTACCGATGGTATTTACATCAGGCTAGTCACTTATATCAGTCTGCCACCTTGGTGTCACCCTGGACTCTTTTCTCTTTCTCATCTTTATCTCCAATTAATTACCAAGTCTTCTTGATTCAACTTCCCAATGACTTCTCATAGCCACCACCTCCTCTCCACTCACATGAGCTGCTACCCGAATTCAAGCTCCCATCACCTCTCACCTGGGCTTCCAATTAGTGTCCCTGCATCCAGTTAGTCAAGCCAATTAGTCTCTGATACATCTTGTACATAGCTACCAAATTGATATTCCTAAAACCAATCTGACCATGTCACCTTCTCCCCCACTCAAAAATCTATTGCAGCCTGGATTCCAAAGTACACAAGCTTCATGTGGCCACTCAAGGTCTCTCATAATCTAGCTCTCTACCACCTACCTCTCTGGTCTTTTTTTTCTTATTATTTTCTTTTTTTTTTCAAATTTTTTTCTTATTACTCTTCGGCATGACTTTTCAATCCTGGTAAACTAGTCTGCTAACTATTGTCTGAACACAATGGTCACCTCCTCCCTCACTGGGTCCAGACACTAGGCCTTTCTCTTGGGGCAGCCTAAGATTATGTTAACTTTTTCTCACATTGAGTTTGCATGTCCAGTGCCCCGGAGAAACTATGGTGGCCACCCAGGCATTCAAACAGTGGCCTAAAATAAAATGAGTAAAGGTTGTCTCTCTTTTTTAACAGAACTAGAACTAAGGCGAGGTGACTGGCACTTTGCTCCAGGGCACTGAAATGTATAGGGCGCTCATGTCACTTATACTCCCTCAGCAGATAGAAACAACTAGGCTTAGTAGTTAGTTAGCAAGAATAATGACTATAAATAAAAATTTCTATTATTAAATGAATAGAACTGTTTTTAAAAAGAGACAATAAGATGGCTGCTTCTTTTTTCCTATCCCAGGTGAGCTATTTCCTAGTATGGCTCTATTCTGCTTTCTCCCTCCCTATCTGGACAGTCTCCTCATCCTAGGCCTCAAGGTCCTGGGGTTTTTGCCTATAGCCACCAGGGTTCCTATCCCAGGGCCTTGTGTTTCTCCTCACAGCTTTCCTCTTCCCCCTTCCCCATTGCTCTGCCCCCAGTACATTATGAGGTGCTTTTGCTCCAGGTCCTATAATTATCAAGTAAGAGTCTTCTTTTGTGTGGCTGGTCTTTTTACTAGGCCTATATAATATCCTGTGATTTTAGGGAAAGAAAGTAGGCAAGTGGGCTTTGGGGTGGGATGGTATCAGCCCATAGCTATAGCATCCCCAGTGGAGTGGAAAGGCCATTGCATTGGGAGCCAGCTGCCTTGGGTTCCAATCTTGTCTCTGCCTCCTGTGACTTGGGGTAAATCTTGGTTTCTTGATCTGAAAAATGAGGGAGGTAGACTGGATCTCAAAGAGCTTTTCCAGTTCCAAATTGTAATAATCCTTTCCTGACACTAGGTTTAGGGGAAGTACTATCAAAGGCAGGAAGTTGGGACTGGGATGGAGAAGGACACACCACACTAGACAGTTAAGACTCTCCTTGAACTGGCTTCAGCTTTGCTTTCCCAACTTATTCCCAATACTGCTCTATACACACACACACACACACACACACACCCACACACACACACACACACACCCCTTGGAGGCCAAGGAAACTAACTCCCTCATTTTACAGATGGGAAAACTGAGGTCCAAGGAGGAAAAAGGGATTTGCTTAAGTTCACAGTGTTTGAGATGGGATTTGAACCTGGGTCTTCCTCACTCCCAGTGAGCAGCTAGGTGGCCCAGTGGATAGAGTACCAGGCCTGGAGTCAGAAAGTCAGGAGGACATGAGTTCAAATCTGGCCTCAGACATTTACTAGCTATGTGACCCTAGGCAAGTCACTTCACCCCGTTTGCCTCAGTTTCCTCATCTGTAAAATGGGCTGGAGAAGGAAATGGCAAAGCACTCTAGTATCTCTGCCAAGAAAATCCAAAATGGGGTCATGGAGAGTCAGATGTGACTGATACAAATAAACAACAACTTCCTGACCCCAAGGCCAGAACCCGAGCTGTTGCACTATATTGCCTCTCATGTCTCATGTTGTTCCAAACTCCCTTCCACAGAGGGTATATTTTTGGATATTCTTTCCTTCTAGAACTTTATCTTTCTACCTTCTGCCTTCTCTCCAGCAGACATCTCTTCCAATAGCATCTCCAAGATATCTGGAACTAAATCTCTATCTCACATCCCTATTTCTCTTTCAAGTGCTAGTCTTCCTTCCATTTTCCAACTGCCTGCTAGAAATCTTCACTGGGTGCTTTGGTCCTGTCCCATCTACCTTCCTACTCTAAAAACGCCAAACCAGTTCAGGGCCTCCTATTTCTTTCTTTTTTAAAATAATATATATATTTTTCCCAGTTACATGTCAAGAAAATTTTTAGCATCCATTTTATAAGATTTTGAGTTCCAATTTTTTCTCCATTCCTCCCCTCTCCTCTTCTGAAAATGGTAGGCAGTTTGATATAGTTTGTATATGTCTTATCATGTAAAAATGTTTCCATATTAGTCATAGTTGTGAAAGAAGTAACAGATACAAAGAAAAAACACAAGAAAGAATAAAGTAAAAAAAGTATGTTTCACTTCTAGGGCTATATCCCAAAGAGATCATACAAATGGGAAAAAAACCCACATGCACAAAAATATTCATAGCAGCTGTTTTTGTGGTGGCAAAGAATTGGAAATTGAGAGGATGCCCATCCATCGGGGAATGGCTGAGCAAGTTGTGGTATATGAATGTAATGGAATACTATTGTGCTATAAGAAATGATGAACAGGCCGACTTCAGAAAAACCTGGAAAGATTTGTATGGTCTGATGCTGAGTGAAGAGAGCAGAACCAAGAGAACGTTGTACACAATAACAGCCATGTTGTGCGATGACTAATATTGATAAACTTAACCCTTCCCAGCAATACAAGGATCTAAGACATCTCCAAAGGCCTCATGGTGGAAAATGCTGTCCACATCCAAAGAAAGAGCTATGGAATTTGAATTGCTATCTTTTTTTTTCTCTTCTGTTGAGTTTTGTTTCCTCTTTCTGGTGGTTCCTCTTATTGATTCTCATTTTTACTTACAATATCACTAATGTGAAAATATGCTTAATAGGAATGTATATGTATAGCCTATATCAAATTGTGCGCCACCTTGGAGAAGGTGGTGGGGAGGAAGGAGGAGAAAAATTTTAAATTCAAAAGCATACGGAAGTGATTGTTGATAAATCAAAATAAATTAATAAAAAATTTTTAAAAAGAAAAAAATATGCTTCAATCTATATTCAGAGTCCAACAGTTCTTTATCTGGCTGTGGATAGCATTTTCCTTCCTGAGTCCTTTGTGCTTGTCTTAGATCAGCTTCATAGCTGATCCTCACACAATGTTCTGTTACTGTGTACAATGTTCTGGTTCTGCTCACTTCACTCAGCATCAGTACATGTAAGTCTTTCCAGGTTTTTCTGAAATCTGCCTGTTCCTCATTTCTTATTGCTCAATAGTATTCCATTCCAGCTTGTTCAGCCATCCCCCAGTTGGTGGGCATCCCCTCAGTTTCCAATATTTTGCCACCACAAGAAAGGCTGCTGTAAATATTTTTGCACATGTAAGTACTTTTCCCTTTTCTGTGATCTCTTTGGGATATGGCAGGTTCTCCTGTTTCTCTTATTGGTATGCTATTGGAAAGAATCAGATGACCTAAGTTTGAATCCCAAGTATCTCACTCACTGCCTGGCTGGCTTTGGGTAAGTCCCTTCCCCTCCTCGGGCCTGAGTTTACTCATCTTTAAATTTAGGGGTTTTGCCTAGATGAGAAGTCTAGTTCAAACCAATTACCAAATGTGGCCTGAAACAGAGGAAAATATAATTGAGAGTTATTGAACAAAACAAATAAAAATATAATAGAGCATAGATAATGTTAATATGTGGTTGTCCAAGTCAGGGATCCTTATGTACAGTTTATTGGCCTTTGTTTCTATTTGAGTTTGACACCATTGGACTAGATGGTTGCTGAGGTTCCTCCCAGTTCTATATCTAGTATTGTTTTATGACCTTTTGTGAGCCCCTTCCCCTCCCCCCTCATGCCTCAGTTTCCACATCTGTAAAATTAAAAGGCTGGATAACCTGGCCTCTGAGGTCCCTCTCAGCTCTAAATCTCTGACCTCGTGATTTTTTTTTGGCAAGGCAATTGGGTTTAAGTGACTTGTCCAGGGTCACATAGCTAGTAAGTGTCAAGTATCTGGTCTGAGACCGGATTTGAACCCAGGTCCTTCTGACTCCAGGGCTGGTGCTCTATCCACTGCACCACCTAGCTGTCCCACTCCTGATCTTTTGACCATCCTCTCAGTTTCCAGAATCTCTTCCTGTACCTCTCTCCTTCCTCCCTCACCATCTTCAATCGGGAACTGAGGGCAGAGAGAGAAGTGACTTTCCCAGGGTGACAGAACTAGCAAGTCACAGAAATGGGACTAGAACCCAGGTCTCCTTTCTCTCATTCCATTGCTTGGCTTGGGAGGAAAGTCCAGCAAAAGTCCTACCCTGGGGAAGTGTGGCTAGCCACTGCCTTGAGCAATGCTTCTTGAGCATTGGTGGGGAAGGGGGAGAGCCCTTAACCTGGAAACTCAATTGAAATGGAGTTGGTTTCTTTTGTGACCCCAGGTATATTTTATGCATTTTGAGAATGATTCTGAGAAGGGGTCCCTAGGCTTCACAAGACTGATGGCCCAAGGAATTTGTGACCCCCAAAAGCTTCAAACACTCTGCTCCAGTGGGGAGGGGGCTTGGGTGGTGGTGAAGGGCCAAAAGGGACCATGTCAACTTGAACCTTGGTGGGGGGGGAGCTGCCAGCTGCAAGAATGAGCTCAACGAGTCCCGAGATGAAAGGATGGAGGACACAGGCAACATGTGATCTCACAAAGGGGTATCAAAACAGGGCAAGATCACATTGTCTCCGTCCAAACTGAATTTCATAGGGAAAAAAAAAAGCACATTTCAACATGTCCCAATGTTGCCTACCCTGACCTCTGACCTTCTTAAATGAATGCCTCAGAAGTAAGGACGCAGATATGAAGTCTCAACATCATTAATCAACCCTAAATAATCATGATCGCGTGCGCCGGCTCAGAAGTGAGGAGACAGATGGAGCCAGCAAATAGAGGCCATCTAGTGATCTGGGGACTTCGGGAAAGATTGCAGAAAGGGTTCCCTGCCCCTTGGCTTCATGGCAAGGCAATGTGATACAGTGGAAAGTGGGCTTCCCTGGAAATTGAGAGGCCTGAGTGCCATTTGTCCAGAAGATCTGGATTCGGATCCAGCCTCAGTCGCTTAACTAGTTATGTGATCTCGAGCAAATCACTTAATCTCTGTCTGCCTCAGTTTCCTCAATGGTAAAATGAAGATAATAATAACAGATAATAATAATAATAGTAACAGATGATAATAATATCATAACTACTTCCCAGAATTGTTGTGAGGATAAAACAAGACAATATTTGCAAATGCTTGCAAATGTTAAAATGCTATTATTATTGCTGTTCCCAGCTCTGTCATCTTCTGACTTGGAATTTTCCCTGGCTCTCTCTGCTGCCTTCAGTGCTCTCCCTTTGTGCCTCTGCTTCCCCGGTTCCTTCAAATCCCAGCTCAAATCTCACTTTCCTCAGGAAGCCTTTCCCTGTTCTGATTAATGCTCACGGCTTCCTTCTGTTCCTTACCTCCACTTTATCCTGCATATGGCTTGTTTGTACATAATGGTTTGCATGTTGGCTCACCCATTAGACTGAGCTCCTTGGGAGGAGGGGCTGGTTTTTGCCTTTCGTTGTACCTCCAGCACTTAACATAGTGCCTGGCACATAGTAGGTGCTTAATAAGTGTTGTTGACTATATGATTTTACCATGCATCAAGGATTGTTGATGGTTTTCCTGTCAGACTTCCCGGCATTCCCTTATGCCCATCTTTGCACCCTCTGGGCCACCCTGCCTTACTGCCCTACCTGCTGAAGAACTGTGGCTGGTCCGTGCATTCCTCTTTAAAATTGCATTTCAATATGACTGGTTTTCTTTGTAGCCCTACATATAAAAACATGACTGGGAGAAGGGTGCCTAAGCTTCTCCAGACTGCCTGAGGAGTCTAGGGGACAGAAAAACCTTATTAGAATGAGACCTTCTTGAGAGTAGGGACTGTGTCACTTTCATATTTGTAGCACCTAGGACTTAGACCAGTGCTTGGTACATAGCACTTGGTACACTCAAACATGCTTTAGCATTCATTCATTTAAGTATTTCTTCCCAGTTCTAACATTTTGCATTCTATGTTCCAACAGTCCTTCTAGCCCTAATATTCTAAGTATTCCCTTCCCAGCTCTTCTTTCCATCTCAAATATTTTGTGAAAGACCAAAGATGACTTGAGTGAATACCCCCAAACTTGCGTTAGCTTTTACCCACTTGGGGCTCCTTGGCAGTTTATTACCTTAAGTCTGGCCTGGTGTCTTGCTGAAAGTTGTCCTGAGAGAGCACTGAGGCAGGCTAGTTTGTGGTGTGCCCATGATTTCTTTGTGCCCAAGACAGGATTATAACCCAGGCCTCCTCACAGCAAATCCATGACACCAAGCTGCCTCAAAGATGCAAGAGCCAGTATTCTGGATACCCCCAACTCACAGGGTAAATCCCCCAGCAGAAAGTTATTCCAGGTTCAAGATCCACTATGGGTTTGTACCCCTAAAAATATGGGGCTGGCCTGGGAATGGTTCTCACTTTGAGTGCCAAAGAATTTGGCAAATAGGAGCGAAGAGGAGAAAGCACCCATTTCAGCCAAGGCTAGGAGAAACAGAAGGGTCCCTTAGGAGAGCAGGCCTGGGAAGATTTTTCCCTATTCCAACGGCTGAGCGTGCTAGGCTTGAGCTGCTGCAGAGAAGCCCAGAAATGGCTGAGATCACTTCTCTGATGAAGAAGAAGTGTCAAGTACCTCATGTGAGGACTGAGCTCAAACCAGAAAAGAGACGCTTGCCAAGCTTGGGCAAGAAGATGTTAACATTGTTGGAGGTGGGAGTGGGAGTTGACCTCCACATGTGGGCACAGCCCCTACATTCCCTACAAGGTACACATGCTCCCCATGGGGGTAGCCTTCCATACCTGCTCCCTGTGTGTGTCTACTTTTCCGCCTTGAAGATGTATTTATGTGGAAAAGTGGACCCTGAGTTTATAGGAGGAAATAATGTATTGCTACATTTTTTTTTTCAACATGTCATTTCACAAAATGCCTTTGCTTGGAATTAATTCTGTCCTCCGGCTGATTAGAAATAAACACAGTGAAAGTCTCTGAGGCGTGGATTTAAATAGATGCAGACCCACAGAGTGCCTTGAACTTGGGGAACCTTATCTGGGGGACCCACTGTGCAAGCGGGAAGTGTCTCCAGGGGCTCCAGCATTGAGGTGGACACCGAGAGTCAGACTCGGAGGGGCTGCAAGGGTAAAGTCAGAGAGATGGCAAGAGACAATGAGACAATGAGAGCCGAGGAGAAGTCGGCAGAGTGGCAAATTTGATAATTGCTGCTTTAAAACACAAATAGGGAGAAAAAAGCAATGTTGTTTAACATCTCCATTCATTAGCTCAGCTTGATGAGCAGCTGAATGTTTGCCCATCTCTTGTGCAAAGAATATGAATTATGTCTTTAAAGTTATTTGAAATAATATGCTCTCAATGAGAAAGACAGCTTGCCAGGCACACAGCCTTCTCAGGAGAACTTTGCTGGAGGCAGTGAGAATCACTAAGTCCATTTTCCCCACTGGCTTCCTCTGCCCTGTGAAATACCTGGAGTAGAGCTGAGCACCTGAACCTTGCCAGACAAACAGGATCTAACTGGCTTTAATTACCACAGATGCCACTCGCTCTGACATCAGGGAGCCTGCATTGAACCCCATCATGCTGCTTGTCTCCTGGCCATGTCTTGAGTCATCTGGTGACTGATGTTTCTCATTCATTCTCTCTGGAGGGAGGTAGAGACTCGGGCTTTCAGAAAACTATGGCCTGAGATGGTCGTAAGACACTACCCCCCGCCCCCCCCCCAACCCCAGGCTCGAACATGCTGAGAGTGAGGGGGAAGGCTGGCAAGAAGAAGGGAATCACAGGTAATTATACAATGGTAGCTCTGGATGAATACAGAATACAGAAGGTGAGAGCTGAGAGGGGCATTATGTCTTGTCTAGTACAGCACTCCCCCTTTAACAGAGAGGGAAACTAAGGATCAGGAAGAAGTGACTTAACCGAACTCACACTTAGAATCCTAGATGTAGATAGAGCTGGAAAGGCCCACAGAGGCCAACCTCCTTATTTTACAGAGAAAGAAACTGAGGCTCAGGAGGAGAAGTAATTTGCCCAGGGTCCCACAGCCAGTTAGTAGCAGAGCTGAGAGATGGACATAGATGTTTTGATTATACATCTAGAAAAACCTCATGGAGTTGCTGTGAGGACCAGAGGACATAAAGTATAGGAATCACTTTGTAGAGTTCTAGATCATTCTCATGCATTAAAATGGCAGTTGGAATGAGTTCTTGCTCACAGACAAGAACAGTGGAAAGAAAGCTGCATGCGGGGTCAAAGGCCAAGTTGTCAGTTTCTGACTCTGTTGATATCCGTGTTACCTGAGATGAGTTTGGGCCTCTGATGCCCTTATGCCCAGCTCCCCTCATTGTAAAGAAAAGGAAACTGAGGCTAAGCAAATGAAGGAGCTGGTTCATGGCCAAGCCATGAGTTAGGGGCAGATCTGGTACTTGAATCCAGGTGCTTGATTCTACCCAGACCCAAGGTCACCTAAAAAGTGAGGGGAAGGACAGGACTTGACCCCAGATGCCTTGTTAACTTCAGCACTCTGTCCATTGGACCATGATGGCCTCCTGTTTTCTCCAAGGCTTCTTTCAGCTTTAACATTCTGCATTGAAAGGTCCCTTCCAGCTCTGATAGTTTACGCTCTAAGATCACTTCTGACTGACATTCTGTATTCTAAAGTCCTTCTGGCTCTGATATTCTATGACCTAAGGCAGCGTTCTCCAAACTTATTTGATGGTACAACCCTAGCAGTAAAAAAATTTCAGAGTACTACCTCCACATATGTGTACAGGGTGTCCCAAAAATCTTAGGGCAGTTTTAACAGACCTCCTGACTTTGATGTTCTGTGTTCTAAGGTTCCTTCAGCTCTAATGTTCTATATTCTAGGGCAGCTAGGTGGTGCAATGGATAGAGTTCAATGGTCCTGAGTTCAAATCAGGCCTCAGACACTAGCTGTGTGATCCTGGGCAAATCACGTCACCATTTGCCTCAGTGTCTCAGTTTCATGAGTTCCAGTTTCTGGAAAATGAGCTGGAGAAGGAAATGGCAAACACTCTAGTATCTTTGCCAAGAAAACCCCAAATGGGGTCATGGAGAGTCAGATACAACTGCAATTACTGAACAACAACAATTCTACATTCTGAGATTCTTCCCCACTCTTATGTTATATGTTCTAAGGTCCCTCCTATCTTGAACAGCCTGTGCTCTACTCTTCCTCCCAATGTTGACATTCCATATTCTAAGATCCCTCTTGGCTTTGATATTCTGTGTTCTGAGGACCCTTTCAGCTCTGATATTCTCTCTTCTCCGGTCAGGCCTTCTCTCCCTCTGACATTCTATAGAAATATTTGGAAGATGAGCAGCTACCCAAAGGGGCCAATGGAATTCAGGGTTCCTGCCAATTACTCCTGCATCATGGCTCTTTGTCAGCTCTGGGTGCAGAGCTAGAGATGCTTGTTGGAGGATTAAGCTGTGTTCCTTCCCCCCACCCTTCCCCCTTTCCCCAACTCAGTTCTCTGATGCTTTTGCCATTAACAACTGATGCCTAGAAACCGGAACTAGATGAAGCTTAATGAGAAGTGAGTCAGGAAGGACAGCAGGAATTAACTAGCTTGTGTTAAGAGGGAGGCAGAGAGTGTACAAAATGAGGGAGGGGACGGTCTGAACGTCCTCAGCATTAGTCAGTCACCATCCAGAGTGCTGTGTCCTATTTTGGGCACTGTACTTTGGAAAGGACATTGGTGAGATAGAGTACATCCAGAGGAGAACAAGAGGGATGGGGAAGGCACCGGATCCGAGGCCATATTGGAGACTGCTTAGAGGCCCTGGAGATCTTCTTGGAGAAGTCTCATGGAGTAGCATGTGGATCTCCCATAGAAGAGGGCTTAGATCAATAATAGAGTTAAGAAACAGCACTAGATTTTGAACTGGAGGACCTGGGTTTGAATCTGGGTTCTGTTAAATAATAATAAATAATAATAATAAGTAGGAGGAAGAGGATTGTGATGGTGATGATGAAAATAATTTAATAATATATAATGCTCTAAGGTTTGTAAAGTGTTTTACAAACATCTCATTTCATCCTTGCGACATCGTTAGGAAATAGGCACTATTATCTCCATTTTACAAATGAGGAAACTGAGGCATGATGTCTCATTGGTAGCAAGTTTCCGAGTCTGAATTTGAAATCAGAGCTAGCTGAGCCTAGGCCTAGCTTTCTATCTTTTGTGCCATGTAGCTGCCACTGTTTACTACCTGTGTGCCCTTGGGGAAGTCACTTACCCTTTGGGTTTCAGAGCCCTCATTTATAATTTGAGGTGGTTGGAGTTGATATCTTTAACTTTACCTCACTCTCTGCCAGCTCTTATATCTATAGTTCCCTGATGCTAAGGTGCAAGTAGAAACAGCTGAGCTTGATGGAAGGAAAGATGGTAGAATAATCAATGCTCTCTCAAGATGGAATGGGTCATTGCCTCAAGGTGTAATGAGTTCCATGTTCCAGTGGATGTTGCATGACCACCTGCTAGGCATGCTATGGAGGGCATTCCCATGCAGGCACTAGATGGCGTCCAGGGTGCTCTTAAACTTTGAGATTCAATGATTTCAAAGAACAGATGGGCTCTCTGTGCCCTGGAGCACTTCTAGCCCCATTAGAGTTCACCAAGGTCCACCCAGGCCCTTGTCCACCCAGCGCATGTTTTTCTCCCTTGCTCATTCACTCAAGTCCAAACCATACAAGATCTCTTATTATCAATCCCTAGCAAGGCCCTCTCTATTATCAAGTAATAAAAACTACCTGGTAGGTAGTGATTTGCTTGTTAGTGGAAGCCTTAGAGTAGGTCCTAGAAGGCTCACTTGTCTGGGGTATTGTAAAAGGAGCTTGTGATTCTCAAGAGAGCCCCCAAATTGCTTACCCCAGGAATCAGCGGAGCTTTGGGTTCAAAATTACTCCTATTAATGCCAATAATCCCCCACCCGCTGAAATTTCCTCTTTTAGAACAATCAAGATTTATCAAAGGGCCTCGCATCCTAGTGAGCATAAGTACACTTTACTTTAAGTAGAAAGCCCTTTGATAGTAAGGAAATGAATGAACAGCAAACAAACACCCCATACTCATGGCCCCAGCAAAACTACCCTCCCTCCTCCCATTGAGCCATGGATGGAAGGCTGTGAGTTGAGCCTCGTTTCAGCCACATGGCCTCACACTATTCCCATGGTCAACATGGAGAAACAGGGCGCAATATGTGAATATCTTGCCTCTTGGATATCTGTGTGAGGCGTCTTGTTGTCTGGGTTATCATTGCCTTTTGCCTCAAGGATCAGTCACAGGTCAAGAATTAGCCTTTATTGCACCCACTGTAGATGGGGTGAGATCTGTCCAAGGTCTGGGTGGGTGGGACTGAATAGAGTCTGGAGCCAGGCGTAATGACATGTATGGAGAGCTGCTACTTCTGCTACCAAAAGTCAGCACAGAAAGAGGAATGCTAACCCTTCAGTGTGTCCAAGCCACCCAAGAACAAAGCTCAGAGCATCGAGGCTATTTTCCCCCCATTTACTTCTTCACTGGCGCCATTTTCTACCCATTTGTTTCTTCATCTGGCTCTCCCTATGTCCAGGCATCAGACATGCTGGGATATGTGGAAACTCTGGAAGCACCCATTAATGGGAGGGATTATCTTCACTGTGGCCCCTAGTCCATCTTCTCCTCAGTAGAATATCTGCAGTCTGTGTTAATTATATGGGTGACACGGAGAGAGCTATAAACATATATCATAAGCATCCGTAAATTAGCATGTACCAGTCACAGGGAATTACACTGAATTATCTAGTACATATATCATCCACATTATAACTGCATGCAGGATGCAGGAGCACCCACAGAAACAGAGAAGAGGATGATGACAATAGGAGCTAGCTGAAGTTTAGACAGTGTTTTGAGGTCTGCAGGGAGCTTTTCAAATATTATCACATTTGCTCCTCACAATGAGCCCGGGAAGAGAGTGCTGTTATTATCCCCAGTTAGAGATGGGGAAATTGAGGCAAACAGAGCTTAAGTGACTTGCTGAGGGTCCCCCAGCTAATAAGTGTCTGAGGTAGGGTTCCATTAAAATTAAAAATGAGATTTTGAAAAAAGCACCAACAAGGTCCTGGGATGGGGCTTCACAACCGGCCCCAACATCTTTTTGAGTATCTGTGCTTCTTGTGGCCAGAGATTGAAGCTAAGTAGAAGAGTATGCTACTTAACAGGCTCCACGGTATGCCCTGAATCTTTCACTGGCATTCTATTCTTCTCTGATGCCAATCCCAATGCACCAGTGGTGGTGGTGGGGAAACGTTGGGCAGTGGTGTTTGAGGCCCTCCCGACTCTAACTCCAACCTTCTTTCTACTGTACCATCTTATCGTTGTTACTGTTGTTTGCCCTTCATTTTGGAAGAAGACCAGTGACACCATGGGGGATGTCGTGACTCGTGCGTGAATTGGATTTAAGTGAAGCAGAAGTTGCACAAAAACCTCACACTCTCTTCCAGAGTCATCAAAGTCCAGTGGCAGGAGAAAAGCCAGGCTGACTTTCGATGGCCTGGAATGCAATGGATGCCCTTGGCGTCTTCGACGTCTGACCGAGCTCTCAGTGCTCCACAGCGCCTGCTTCATCCACCTTCATGATCACTGAAACAAATTGTTCTCATCTGCCCGTTCCACCAGGGGAAATCTTCACATGCTTGGGATAGACACCCTCCTAACTCACCGACCAGTTTGAAGCCCACTGCTTACCCTCAACCTGATTAGCTCATAGGCCGAGATGGTTTTACTGGAGTGTGGCCACTGCCCATGCTGCAGCTTCTTGGAGCCCCAGGTGAGAGTGGGGTGACAGGTAAACACCAAAGGGGGAGGAGTAGCCCTGAAAAGGGCTCCACAAGCCCTCACACCAGAGGTCCTAGAACTCCCTGAACACCCCATACTGCCTCAGATACTTAGTAGCTCCAGGACCCTGGCCAAGTCATTAAACCTCCATGAGTTTAGTTTCCTTATCTGTGAAATGGGGAGGGGAATCAGACCCAATGGCCTCTAAGGTCCCTTTCATCTCTAAATCTCTGATCCTAGGGTAGGCACCAAAGGGTGGAGGTGACCACGGGGCACTCAGACTCCAGCAATGCTGGTGACCAGACTGACTTAGAACACTTTAAGAGTAAAGAGCTTGCGCATGCAGCCTGACGTGTAACGTTGAATGTAGCTATGAAAAAAAGAGTCGGTACCTGGGGAGGAGGTGGGTTTCTCTGAGTGGCCTATGTGTATATGCACATCGGTACATATATGCAATGTCTAACGCATAATTGCATGTATATATATTATTGCTTTAGATATTTTATATTTTATGTGACATAGTAGATAGGTGTTTGAAGACATCAAAGACATCGAGGTCATCCCCTGCAACCTGGGCCATCACTGGTTGTCCTGACTTTTGTCTTGTCATTGGACTTCAGTGACTCAGGAAGAGAGAGTGAGGCCAATGACTTTGTGCAGCTCTGCCTCACTTAAATCCAATGTATGCGTGAGTCAAGACATCAGCCTGGGATGTCACTGGTCCTCTTTGAAAACGAAGGCAAGATTTGAATTCAGGTCTTCCAGAATCCATGCCTATCCCTCTATCCACTGCACTTATCCTGACCTTGTAGATGGCTAGGAAGAATAGAACACTCAAGATGCAGGATGGAGAGGGTGGAGGGAGCATGAAAGATGTGGACAAATATTTGAAAGGCTGTTATAGAAGGCAAGCTCCTTGAGGGCAGGGACTATGTCATTTCTTTTGATAATTCCTGAATCTGGTACAGTGTCCAGCACATAGTAGGCACTTAATAAATGCCTATTGATTGATTGTCATGTGGAAGATGCGTTGGCCCCTTCTCTTTGGTCCCAGAAGGCAGAACTGAGAACAATGGGGAAAAGACGTAATGAAGCAAATTTAGGTCTTGATGTAATTACAATCAAAGAACTAGAGATGGAAAGGGCCCATAGGTGTCATTCCTCCAACCTCATTTTACAAATGAGGAAACTGAGGCACAGACATGTGAAGTGTCAAAATAGGAACATAGATCTAGGGCGAAGATTCTTACCTTGGCGTCCATGGCCTCAAAGGTCCCTGCCAGCCCTAAATCTGGGATCCTATGGTCTGAGGAATTGGGGCCCACTGGGTTTGGAGGCACATTCATGTTCAAGATAGGCCTGGGTGATGGGGAGGGATGAAAACAAGGCAACACTCTGAGGTCTCAGGTCTTGGAATTGACCCTATCTGTTCTGTCCCTCTGTCTATTAAATCATATCCAATATTTAACTATAAAAATAGCTTACTTTTCTATAGTCCTGTAAATTTTAAAAAGCATTTTCTTCCCAAGAACGCTGACAAGTAGGGAATACAAGCATATCCCCATTTGCAGTGATTTTAAATGTGGTTGATTTGTTCCAACAGCTAGAGAGATTTAGTCCCACAGCTAGAGAGAATTGGAATTAGACCTTGAATTCAGGTCTTCTCCCTGAAACTAGTGAGCTTCCCACAATGCCATGCTCCCTTTCACTACAGAAAATATTAGACTGATGCAATAGCCAAGCTCCAAGGGGCCTTCCTTAGCCAACCCAACTTCTTCATTTGACAGAGGAGGATGCTGAGGCCCAGAGAAGGGAGGTTTCTCTTACCCAATGCCACACAGAGGACCAGTTCTAGGGCTAGAGGGCCCTCGCAGGCCATCTCATCCAACTTTCTCATTTTACAGAGGGGGAAACTGAGGCTCAGAAAGGGGAAATGACTTGCTCAGTGTCCCACAGCCAGTTAACAGCAGAGGTGAGAGAAAGACACAAATGTCTTGATTCTTCATTTGTAAAAAAAACTTCATAGAATTGTTGTGAGGACCAGAGGAAATAAAGTGTGTGAACCACTTTGTAAAGTTTTCTATTGTTATCATACCATAAAATATATCTAGAGTCAAAGGCCCAGGTTTCAATTCCTGATTTGGCTCATCATCATGAATCTGGGTCTCCTCTGGGCCTCAGTTTCCTCATCCTTAAAAAAACGAGGGTTTCACTGGACGACTTCCAAAGATCTTTCTGGTTTTATATCTATGATCCTATGATTCTATACATACATACATATATTTCCTATGAAGAAATGTGACTTTTTGGAGCTGTCTCATCAAAATGTATCCATCCAGAAGAAGGTCATCCTTCCAACTGGTTCACCTGGGAGACTAGGCATTATTCCCACAATGCCGTCATGCTCAGAACATGCCTGGGCTCCTCAGCAACTGGGCCCATCAAACCAATCCATATTGGAGCCTCATGCTTTCTGTCACCCAGGATTGATCTCTCTCCACCCCCTTTCACTGAGAGCTCCCCATTCTGCCCTCCTCTTCATCTCACATTAGTCAGACATCTTCCCATACTACTCTGCTTATGTCTGATGAAAAGGTGGCCCTTCTCCTTGCCAAGGCAAACCTCTCAACGGTCATCTTTGATGAAGTCCCATCCCAATTTTCCAACAGATTGCTCTGTCATCCTTCTTTTAATGCCAATTCTCCACCTCTCTTCCAATGACCTGTTCTTACTCCTCATCCTCCTCAACTTTTCTGTAGCCTTGTACACTGCTGATCACCTTCTCCTCTCTAGGTTTTGGTGACACTTCTCTCTCCTGGTTCTCCTCCTACCTACCTGACAGCTCCTTCTCATTCTCCTTTGCTGGATCTTCACTCATTGTCACCCAAGGCTCTGTCCTCTTCTCCCTCTACACCATCACCCTTAGTGATCATATCAGCTCTGATGGACTTAACCATCCTCCCCATACATGAGATCTGGGTCTATATGTCCATCTCTCTTTCCTGAGTCTCAGCCCTATATCACCAAGTGTCTTTTGCACAGCTCTAAATGGATGTCCCATAGACATCTCAAACTCAGCATGTCCAAAATAGAATTCAGAATCTCTTCCTCCCAGAATCCTCCCCACTTTCCAACTACTGTCAAGGGCACCAAATATTACCAGTCATCCAGGTGCAGAACATAAACTTTTCCGCCATGCTCACCCCACCTGTCCAATCTGTTGCCAAATCTTGTAGTTTCTACCCTCCTGGCATCTCTTGGATATTCCCCTTTCTTTGTACTTACACAGCTGCCCTCATCCTTGATTATTGCAAAGACCTCTTCATTGGTCTCCCTTCTCTCCAGTACATCTTCCACCCACCTGCCAAAGTGATTTTCCTAATGCTGAGGTCTGGCCATGTCACTTCCCTACTCTGTTAACTGCAGTGGCTCCCTATCATCTCCAAGATCAAGTATAAACCCCTCTGTTTGGCATTTAAAGACCTTTCCATCTTGGCCTCCACTGTTCTTTCACTTGACAGCCCTGTCTGCACTCTCAGATCCAGCTCCTCTGGCCCCCTTGTCACTGCTCCTGACTCTACGTCTTTGTCCTGGCTGTCCCTCATGCTTGGAATGCTCCCACTCCTCACTTTGCCCTCCTGGCTTCCTTCAAGACTCACTCCAGTTCCATGTTCTCCAGTGGGGCTGACCCAGTCTCTTAGTGTCTCGACTCAGCTGATTCTTTCCAATTTACCCTGCTCAGAGCTAATTTGTACGCAATTGTTTGCTGATTGTCCAGGCCATTAGATTGGGAGTTCCTTGAGGGCAGGGCCCTTGAAGTGATTACTTAGCACAGGGTCTTGCCCACTGTAAACACTTAATAAATGCTCTGTGACTGACTTTCCAAAATTCAAATATCTTCAGAGTTAGAAACTTTGTGGTAACTGAGTAAGTTCAAAAGGATGCGTGACTGGCTCTGAAGAGAATTCGCAAAGAGAAGTTTCAGAAAGGTGGTGTGTGAGCAATGCAGCCTCTGGGGATAAATCCTGAGTGCAGAAGCTCTTCAGGGGGCAGCTTCAAAGGGGCCAACATTCATTGGGCTGAATAACTTAGAGAATGTTTGCTAGACAACAACAAAAATAGTCCCCTGACTTTACAGCCCCATCTGGAATCGGGAGAAACTCTAGTCTCCTCTCTTCCCCTCTCCCCTTTCCTCTCCTCCCCTCTCTTCCTCCCTTCTTCCCTCTCCTTTCCTCCATCCTCTTGTCCTCCATCCTCTCCTCCCTTCTTCCCTCTTCTCTCCTCCCTCCTCTCTTCCATCCTCTCCTCCTCCCTCCTCAATCTTCTCCTCCTCCCTTCTTTCTGTTTTCCTCCCTCCTCCTCTCCTCAATCCTCTCCTCCTTCCTTCTTCCCTCTCCTCCCCTCTCTTCCTTCCTTCTTCCCTCTCCTTTCCTCCATCCTCTCGTCCTCTATCCTCTTCTCCCTTCTTCCCTCTTCTCTCCTCCTTTCTCCTCTCTTCCATCCTCTCCCCTCCCCTTTCTTCTCCTCTCCCTTACTCTAATCAACTGAAGCGGAAAGGGTTTAATAGATCCCCTCAGTCACCCCTTACTTTTTCTTGTCTCCTCCAGCCTTCATCACTGTTTCTCCACCTCCCACCCTCCTGATTCAAAGTCTGAAGCTCAGCATTTTCTTCTGGATGCTGGAGGGGAGAGGTAGGAGAGGAGAAGAGGACAAGGGTCACAAGAGAAGGAGAGCAAGAGAAGGGGGATTTGAGGAGAAAGGAAGGGGAGAGAAAAAAGAGAAGAAGAGAGGGAGGGGGACAGAGAGCAAGAGACAGTCACAGAAATGAGAGCAGGAAAGGGAGGGAAAGGGGAAAGAGTTGGAGAGAAGGGAGTAGGGAAAAGGGAGAGAGCAGGAGAGGAAGTGGGAGTGAGAAAGAAGAGAAGAGGGAGAGATGGAAAGAGAGGGGAGAGAGATGGAGAAAGAGAGGAGAGAGATGAAGAGAGATGGAGGCAGAGAGGAGAGGAGGAGAGAGAAGAGAGAGAGAGAAGAGAAGAGAAGAGAAGAGAAGAGAAGAGAAGAGAAGAGAAGAGAAGAAGAGAAGAGAAGAGAAGAAGAGAAGAGAAGAGAGAGAAGAGAAGAGAAGAGAAGAGAAGAAGAGAAGAGAAGAGAAGAGAAGAGAAGAGAAGAGAAGAGAAGAGAAGAGAAGAGAAGAGAAGAGAAGAGAAGAGAAGAGAAGAGAAGAGAAGAGAAGAGAAGAGAAGAGGGAGGAAAGGGGAGAAAAAGAGAGGGAGGGAGATGAGGAGGGGGCAGAGAGACAGAGTTGGAGGAAGAAGGAGCGAGAGCTGGCAAGGAACTGCAGCCCCAGGGGGGCCTCGAGGGCCCAGCTCCCAGCGCCTCCTAGGTTCCTGTCAGGCTTCGGGAGGAGGCTGGACTTGGAGGGGCGGGCCTGGGGGGCTCTCTCTCCTTTCCCCATTGGCTCTCGCCTGGCCGCCCCGCTTTCTCTAAAGTGCTTGCTGCGGGCGGGAGTCAGAGGGTCCAGTAGTCTGCTTCAGGCTAGCTGGGCTGCTCCCCACTCTGCCCGGGGAGTGAGGGGCAAGGTCTTGCGGGGCGGGAGCCGAGAGGAGAAGGGTGTGCCTCGACAGGCCTAGGGTCGACAGGGGGTGGGGTGTGGTTCCAGGGATCCAATCACCTTGCAAGGGCGAGGGCGCAGCCAGGGTGCCCAGAGGGCGCCCCCAAGGGTTCAGCCGACGACTCCTCGGCTCCCCGAGCTTGGCCAGAAAGTCTTCAGCCCTCTCGTCCTTGAGGAAGGCTTCCCCTCGCCGCCATGGTGTCGGTCCCGCTCGGTGGCACCCTGAGCAGTGTCGGGGAGTTATCTCAGCCCAGTGAGACCCCCCAGACCACTGGGACCGTTGGACTGCTGGATAGCGAGGAGGGCCAGAGCATCGGCACTGTCTGGCCTTCCTTGATCTCCCTCCTGCCTCAGTTGTCCGACCATACTACAGACGCTGACTTGACGCTGGACCTGACCCTGGGCCGTCCGGGCTCCTTCATCAATACCCGTACCGAGCAAGAGACGAGCAGCTTCAGCTTTCGAGGGCTCTTCATCTTCGCCTACTTCTCCATCATGTTCGTCTCCCTTTTGGGAAACTCTCTGGTCTGCAGCGTGATTATGAAGCGTAAGCGGGTCCACTCGGCCACCGGGCTCTTCATCGTCAACCTAGCCGTGGCCAACATCATGATTACATTGCTGAACACACCCTTCACTTTGGTAAGGGTGGAGTGGGGTGGGCTGTGGTGGGGGACAGGAAGGGAACAACAGAGAGCTAGGCAAGTGGGATGGTGGGTAGAGCCCAGGACACATTTTCTGTTTGCCTAAGGGCTATCCAAGGGATGTCGCCTACTTTTCCCTCACAGAGTGCTTTGAGATCTGAATAGATTTCCCACCCCCACCCCTCAAGCTTATTTAGGCCAGGGATGGCTAGGAGGTGGGGGAGGGGCATAGGCAGCGACCAGTCTAAAGAATCAATCCATCACTCAATCAGTCACGAAAAGCCCCCGACACTGATCTGCCTTGGATACCTCTAGACCTAAACCTCAGCATTTCCTTCGGCTCCCTTAGCTTTCAACGTTTATTGAGAGACGCTCAGGCTGGGGAGCCAGGTTCAAGCCTCTCCTGCTTCTACTTTCTGTGTGACTATGGTACTCACCTCTCTCCGGCTCAGTTTCCTCCTCCGTCAAATGAGAGGGTTCAACTAGACGACACAATTTTTCTCTGTCCTTTCGACCTCATCATTCTTCTCTCCTTCACCCTTCCTACTCTCCTCTCTCCTTCCTATTCCACACTTTGCCTCTCTTCCCCCCTCTTCCTCCTGCCCCCCCACTGTTATTGTTGTTATTCAGTTGTTTCAGTTATGTCTGACTCTCTGTGACCCCATGTGGGGTTTTCTTGGCATGGATACGGGAGTGACTTGCCATTTCCTTCCCCAGATCATTTTACAGATGAGGAAACTGAGGCAAACAGGGTAAAGTGACTTGCCCAGGAGCACACAGCTAGGAAGTGTCTGAGGCCAGATTAGACAGGTCTTCCTGACTCCAGGCCCAGCTCTTCAGGCACTGCAGCACCACTTAACCCATACCTACCCTTTATTTTCTCCTCATCTCTCTCCCTCCCCTCTTCTCTCCTTGTTCCCTTCCCCTGTTCTCCCCTCCCTCTTTTCTTCTCCCCTCCCTTCCTTCTCTCATTCCTCCTCTTCTATTTCCTCTCCTCTTTCCCTCTTCCTCCTTACCCCTCCCCTCCTGTGATAAAACATTTTCCAATTTCTCTTCAGGCTCTGATTCGATATCAACCTTGTCTATCTCCAGACCTCCAAGGAGGCTTGTTCCAAGCCCAGAACTTTAGTAGGTGAAAAGCAAACAGTCATGGGGTCATCCTGTTTGTAAAAGTCTATTGGAAAGGGAATTCTAAGGCCCCTTTGCGTTCCTGCTCCTGCTCCTAGGGCTGTCTCCTAGAAAGTCCTTTACCTCCCACGTACATTGCTTTGACTGTAAATCACAGGAAGCTCCCTCTTTACTTAGCAGGTAAAATACAAGCACACATTTGTTGTGACCCTGGGCAAGTCACTTCACCTTACTTCCCTCATCTGTAGAGTGAGGAAACCTCATTGCAATCTTCACCACAGGTGGCTTAAAACATCCCTGAATCTTAAAGAACTGGAGATATGCCAATGTGTTATTCTTTGGGTCTCTGAGGGATCTTTCTAGGGTTTGCCTAGTCATTCTTCCTATGGGCCATTTTGGGAGGCACAGATCAATAGCAGGGATTGACAGAAGAGGCCGATTGTCTTCCAGTACCTGGCACAAAGTGGATGTTCAGTAAGTGAACTGGATTTACTGAGATTAGCATAAGCTTTTGAGCTAGAAGGGGACCCTAGAGGGCTCATCCAGTCAGTCAGTCCTGTCATTTTACAGAAGAAACAAAGGCTCTCATCAAGGAAGTAACTCACCCAAGGTCACACAGGTAGGAAGGTATATAGTTGGTATTTGAAATTCTGTCCTCTTGATTCCCAAACCCATTGGGTAGAAATATTCTAAACTCCATCTAATCGGATCCATGGGAGTCATTAATTCAAGGATTCATAAATACTTGTCCCTTGAAATTGATTTGCATAGATTCACATACATTACGAATTAATCTGAATTTCCTTTAAGCCTTTAGGTGGAAAAAGATTGTGATGCCCTGGTTTTCTTTGTCCTTATCTAGTCCCCATTCCCAACACTCAGCCCCCACTTCTTGTCTCTGTTGCCGCTTTCATTGGCTGTTGGGACTCCCAGGGGTGGGGCTGGGTATTGTGCATTGAGGGCTCCTAGGATTCACTTACAGCCTCAACTCTTGCCCACAGGTCAGTTTCATCAGCAGCACCTGGGTCTTTGGATATACGATGTGTCACCTGAGTCGTTTTGTCCAATACTGCTCCGTCTACGTTTCTGTGCTAACCCTGGCAGCCCTCGCTTTGGATCGACACCGGGTATCACTGGAACCCACTAGGGGAGGGGCATGGGGGAGCTGAGCTGGAACAAGGACCCAATACCCGGGCATGGGGCATAGAGGGGGTGTCCAGATAGCCAGCTGGGGCCTCAGCAGGGACAGTGAGCCATGATTGCTGGCTCACAGTCGTGAGCCACTATAGAACCCCTGCTAAAAGTCATTGGTGATTGTCACAGGCCTTAAAGGGAAGCCAAACAGCTGGGAGCCCAATCCTCCTCCACCCCCCCACTCAAAGTATCATCATTAAGGGTCCTGCGGCAGCTTGGCAGGAAGCCTCCAGTGGAGTGCCCCAAGGATTTGTCACCATGTAACATCTTTATCAATAACTTGGATAAAAACATAGAAGGTACAATCATCAACTGTGTAGACGACACCAAGCTGGGAGGGAGAGCTAATACACTGAATGGCAAAGTCAGGACCCAAAGAGATACCCACAGGCAAGAGCGTGGGCTGAATCTAAGAAGAGGAAATCAATGGAAAGTCTTTCACTTGGAGTCAGAAAGTCAACCTCTCCTGTCTAGAATGAGAGCAGCTTGGTTACATGGGAGTTTTTCTGACAAGAGGTCTGGGAGTTTTAGCAGGCTGCATGCTCAAAGTGAGTCAGAAGTGTGATGAAGAGGCCGAAAAGCCAGTGGGGTGTTGGGTTGCCTTAAGAGACACAGGGCTGCCAAGAAATAACTCCTCTGCCCTTGATCAGACCTGTCTGGAGGTCAGTTCTGGGCCGTTTAAGGACATTTGATCAACTAGGGGAGGCATATGCAGATGAATGAGGGGCTGCCATTTAGAGAGGAAGCAGCCATGTTCTGTTTGGTCCCAGAGGGCAGAACCAGGGGGAAGGTGGGGGAGGGGCATGTAGAAGGGCCAGTAGTAAGGACACTGTTAAGACAATGGGATGGCTTGCCTTGAGGGAAGGCAGGTTTCCCCTTCTTGGAGATCTCCTGGCAGAGGCTGGAGAATGGTTCTTAGGCATGTTATAATGTATTAGTGTGTTATTTCATATATAGGTTCAACAGGATGACTGCTGAAGTCCCTTCCAGTTTCAAAATCTGAGATTCTATAGGAAATTTCTGAACCAGCTGTTTCCAGATGAGAAGAGGGGAGAGGGATAGGACTGGGAAAAAGGAAGGGAGGGAGTTAGGAAGGCGGTAAGGATCAGAGGATAAAAGAGGGACACTTGGGAGGGACCTTAGAGGTCACCTAGTCCAATTTCTTTCATTTTACAGATGAAGAAACTGAGGCCCAGAGAAGTTAATGATGCCTATAGTAACACAAGTGGAATAGCAAAGCCAGGATTTGAACCCAGGTTTTCTGACTCCCAAGCCTGCACTCTCCCCACTGCATCATACAAACTCTCGGGGAGAAGGAGGAGGATCAGTTTCCCCCAAAAGTCAAATGATCTTTAAATCCCTCCCCTCCCTCTGGCATTCTCTGCCCCATTGTGCTCTAGGAACTTCCCTTCCCACCCACAGACAAGGACTACAAGAACCTAGTGCTCACAGATGGCAAAATAAGGCTCCCCTTGAGAGTAGAAGGCAAAGGTTTCTGCAATTGACCCACAATCGTACGGTACCTTTATTGGGGGAGTGTCTTTTCCCTTTGCCAAGATGCAAGTGTGCCCCCATGTATAAATGCCAACAAAGTGGGCCATCCCTAAGGGATCCTGAGAAGCAGTAGGGGGGTAAGGGGAAGGACATTGCATTTGGGGGAGTTGGCCTTGAATAATAGCTAGCATTTATGTAGTGTTGGAAGGTTTGCAAAGCACCTTGCAGATGTGATCCTCACAACAGCCCTGGGAGACAGGTGCTGTTATTATTCCCATTTTGCTGATGAGGAAACTGAGGAAGATTGAGGTGAACTTGAAGTTATGCCAGCTTTGCTATTATATTAGCAGTGTGATCTCGGGCAAGTCACAGGACCCTTCTGGGTCTCAGTTTCTGCATCAGTCAAATGGGTTAGATTGGATAATCTTTACAGTACCTTTACGTCTGAATCCTACGCCCCGCTCTTTGTGTGGCTTTCCCGTATTGATAGGGAAATCCATTCTAACAGTTGCCAGTTGCCCAGTAATGAAGGGCTGTGTGAGTGGGCAGAATTGGGCTTATCAATTAAATTCATTAATTTTAATGTATATAAATAAAGTATAATATAAATTAATTAATTAATTATATTTCTCTATTCAAACTCAGAAGCCAGATTCTCCCCATGCCTATTGATGGCCCTCCTCAGCCAGATTAGATAGACCTAAGGTCCCTTTCAGTTCTAAGAGCCTTCGACCCCAGCTAGTATCTTTTTTCTGTCTCAAAGATGCTGCCACTGTTCTGTCAATAGATCATTTGCAGTTCTGATCAGCACTGACCCATCTGCACTCCTACGCAATGCCCCTTATGATCAAGGGTTTGGTGGTTAGGGAGCAGTTGGTGACTAGGGAATGGAGAAGCAGACTGGCCCATGGGGACCTTGGGACCTTAGTGCCATCACCATCACCTGCCACCCAACTGAACAAACTGATGGCTTTGACCAGTGGTTTGCAAGGAGTACAGGTTCTCCCAGAATCTTCCCAATACCTGGACATGAAGACACTCTGGCTTCTGAGTTTGAATTGACAAATCAAAATTAATTAATTAAATTAATTTCTTTATATTCTAATTTATTCCTATAAATTAAAATTAATTATTTGGATTGATAAGCCCAATTCTGCACCCCCCTCATACAGCCATTCATTATCACCCACCTGGATGACTATTACAACGGATATTTTTTTGTTTTAGGCAATTGGGGTTAAGTGACTTGCCCAGGGTCACACAGCTAGTAAGTGTCAAGTGTCTGGTTTGAGGCCGAATTTGAACTCAGGTCCTCCTGACTTCAGGGCCGGTGCTCTATCCACTGCGCCACCTAGCTGCCCCCAATAATGGATTTTTTTTAGCAGAACTTGGGGCCTCTGCTCTCTCACCAATCTATCCATCCCTCACATTTAGTCAGAACAATCTTCCTTAGATCTGGCCATGCTATTCCCTTGCTTGAAAAAGTCTCAATGGCTTCCTATTGCTTGGCATTCAAAGTCTTCAGCCTTCCTCATTCGATCAACAAACACATATTAAGTACTTACTATGTGCTAGGCACTTTACTAGGTTCAAAGGATATAAAGGCAAAATTCTATTGTCCCTGCCTTCAAGGAGTTTACTTTCTTTGTGGCAGACAACATATACATATATTAGCATTTGTGAGATACAGACAGCCAGCAGCTGAGGGGTCCAGGAAGGTCTTCCTTCCAAAGGTGGTACCTGAGCTGAGGCCAGAAGCCAAGGACTACAAGAGGCCGAGGTAAGGCAAGAGGGCGTTTCAGGCACGGGGCGAAGGCATGGAGATGAAAGATGGTGTCTTGTGCTCCTGGGACGGCAAGTAGGCCAATATGGCTGCCTAGTGAAATGGATGAAGGGGAGCAATGTGGCAGTGGACTTGAAAGGGAGGAAGAGGCTAGTTTGGGAAGGGGTTAAAGGTCAAAAAGAGGAGTTTACATTTGATCTTAGAGGTAATAGGGAGCCACAGCAAGTTGTTGAGAAGGTTAGTGACGTGGTCACACTTAGGATCTATGAAAATCACTGTGGCAGCTGTGTGGAGGGTAGATTGGAAATGGTGGAACCTTGAGGCAGGGAGACTAATTGGGAGGGCACTGAAGTAGTCCAGGTGAGAAGGGATGAGAGTCTGAACTAAGGTGATGTATACAAGTGGAGAGAAGAGGAGATACGTATCTTGCATACATGTATGTGTACACATGGGTATACATAATATATATACATATGTATGTAATATGTACCTATATTATATACCTATATATCTAATATACACATGTATATACATGTATACATAACACACAGTGCATATATATGTATATAGTATACACATGTGTTTATATGTATACATAATATAATGGAAGAGGGTAGGATCAAGGGTACATGTAGAGGGGTTGGCCTTGGAGATAAGAAGGACATGATGGGAAATGATATCAGGAGGGTGCAAGATAAGGAGAAGGGGACTTGATTTTCTTAGGAAAGTATGAGTCCAGGTTTTCAATCAAGAGAGTAGAAGGAGGGGATGCCATGTGAGGTATTAGGAGAGGTAAAAAGATTTGTAACAACCACTGCTGTCAGTGAGTTAGAGAATCGATTAGAGAGGAGAAGGATTAAGTTCCTGAAATAAGAGCCCACTTGAATTTTGATAATATAAATTGGTAGTGATCTCAGCACCATGGTGTGGCATCCTCCCTCTGTTCTGCAGGAAGGAGAGAAAGAGGCAGACAGTTGGAGGAATCTGGGCTTGGAGTTTGGTGAGGGGTGAATGGTGACGGGACGAGGGGATAAGTGGCCTGAGTGTAAGAAGGTAGCTTAAAGTTGGACTGACTCAATAAGGGGGGACATGGAGGAGGAAAGAGAGTGTAGCCAAAGCAGAGGCGATGGCCTAGGAAAAAGATGGAGGCAAAGAGGAGGTCACAATGAGGGGGAAGGATAGGCTAGGAGGAGGAAATCCTAGGGAGAGATAAAATAATGGAAGGCTATGACCTGAGAGAGGAATTTCAGAACCCTGGAGATGGAACGCTCAAGGGTGATGATGGTGATCAAGAGGGTGACTGTTGTCATCACATGTATGTAGATGTCCCCTAGGAGGAAGGCAAGAGTTTGGGCTGTGAGAAAGACTATGAGGCAGGCCTTGAACTCCCTGAGAAAGGAAAGGGAATGTGCTGGGGCTTGGGAATCTGGTTTGGTTATTTGGATAGCGAAGGAGAGGTCGTTGAGTGATGAGGGTAGAGGTTGAGTCTGGAAGTGGCCATGACAGAAACAAGGAGAGTTCAAATGCCCCCACTGGTACTGATGAGTCAGGGGATGGTCTAATAGAAGGTATAGCCATTACTAGAGAGGATGGCCAGGGTGAGAGTCAGCCAGAGGGAGTCAGGTCTCAGTCAGAGCCAGGAGATAACAGAAGTGAGACCCAAGAAGTCTCAAATGAAGAGAAGCTTGTTCATGATAAAGCAGGAATCCCAGAAGGCAAGGGGGCAGAGATGGGCAGATTGGGAGAGAGACCTTGGAAGTAGGGTCAGGGTGCCTAGGGATTAGAGAGTGGGCTTTGCTCTTTGCATTTGGTATCACAGGGATTGGGAGAGTAAGATAGGGAGGAAGAAGCTTCTTTCCAACCTGTGAGTGGGTCCAGGCAGAGTAACAGAGGAGCAGGAAGGTGCTGTTCCTAATGAAGGTCAAGGTCAGGGCTCCGTTCAGTCTCAAGGGCCTCTTCCCACCTGAGCAACTCATGACTCAATGGTCTACCCAGAATAAGAGAATCAGGGGCAGCTAGGTGGTGCAGTGGATAGAGCACTGGCCCTGAAGTCAGGAGGACCTGAGTTCAAATTTTGCCTCAGACCAAGCACTTAACACTTACTACTGTGTGACCCTGGGCAAGTCACTTAACCCCAAATTGCCTAAAAATTTAAAAACAAAACAAAAACAGAGTAAGAGAATCCCCAAGCAGCAGCCTGCATTGGGAATTGGGTTGGGTTCTTGTGGCCAATGTGGCTGGGGTTACCACTCTGCCTACTGGATTCTTCCCTAGCCTTTTGACTCAGATTCAAATGTTGCCTCTTCCATGAAGTTTCCTTTGCTTCCTCCCATGGGTACTAAGTCTTGGTTCACACAGCACTTTGCCCTTTCTGGATGCCCTTATCAGCCTCTGTTGTACATCCTACTTAGCTGTGTTCATAATATATCCCTGTCCCAAGCTGTAAGTTCCTACGGGGCTGGGATTGTTATACAAACCGTGTCTCCCTAAGAGCATTGTACGAAGTCTGTACAAATGTGCATTCAATCAGTTTGTTGACTAAATAACTAAATGTCCCATTTCTAGCATCTGAGTCTGCTTTGGTTCCTGATGAAGATATTCCTCCCCTGCCTCTTTCCAGGTAACCATGCAGCCTCTGAAGCCACGAATGACTACCATGAAGGGCGGTATCTATGTCATCGTCATCTGGATCCTGGCCAGCTGTTTCTCCCTGCCACATGCTATCTACCAGAGATTGCCTCAGCTTGATACCGTGTGAGTGGGCCAGGGGAGGCCTGGGGATTCTTCCTGGCTCTCCTAGGGAGCTGCTAGAACTTGGGAAATCACCTGGAGGCCCCATTTTAGAGGCAGGATCTTCTGCACGCGACGGGGTTAATATAAGTCTTCCTCCAAACACGATCTCTTGTCTCCCTCCCTATCTCTCTTCCCTTGATTCCCACGTCTCCCTCTAGGCTGGGCACTTCAGGCTGTGGTAAGGAAGGAGGAGGCGGGGGAGGGGAGAGAACAAATTTCTATTAATGCCTACTGTGTGCCAGGCAGTGTGCTAAGCCTTTGATCCTCACAACAATTCTGAGAGATGTGTATTATTATTATTATTATTATCTCCTTTTTACAGTTGAAGAAACTAAGGCCATCAGAGGTTAAGTGACACGCTCAGAGTCTCACAGCTAGTCAGTGTCCGAGGCTGGATTTCAACTCAATTCTTCCCAACTCCAGGCCCACTTCTCTATCTACCGGGTCACCTCACTACCTTTATAGTCAATAGAAGTGGGAGGAAGATAAGAAGAAAGGGAAGGGAGTGGAAAGTAATAAGTGCCTACTCTGTGCCAGGCAGGTGCTGAGCACTTTCCAAACATTATTTCATTTGATTTGAGTGGACAGAAGAGAATTTCCTCTCAGGCCAGCTAAGAACATTTCCCAGTAATTTCAAAGTGGGTCCAGCGTAGGCACTCTGTTGTGTTTATCTGTGCCAACGTGGGGAAACAAAGTCCCCAATTAGAGTACCAATTAGCCCATTCACGAATTGTGCTTCCATCTACACTTCTTCTCACAAAGGTCAAGGTTTTATGCTCTGATCTAGGCCATCAGTAAATGAAAACGTATTTGCATCTTGTAATTCTGCATTTCATACCAGCATCGGCAAACATGTGTGTGTTGTTTCATCTCTGAGCAACACAAACAGCTTTTATGACATGGACAGCTGAAATATAGTTTTGTCAGCTGAAATATGTGCAGATGTACAATGTATGAATGTGCTAATTATTATTCTCTCCTCTGATTGCGAAGTACTCTTTACTTGGAATATATATACACAAAACATTAGTTAATTTGCAACTCATGAGTTGAGTACAGACGGAAGAGTGCTCGCTTTGGAATCAAGGGACCTGGGTTCGAATCCCACTTCTGTCACTTGCTACTTTTGTGACCCTGGGCAAAGCCCTTAGTCTTTCTGGCCTCGGTTTCTTCATCTGTAAAATGGCAGGGTTGATTTAGATGTGCCTTTTTAGCTCTAAATCTGTGCTCCTATGAAGACCATGATGGTACCTGCTAAAAGAGCTAACATAGGAAGGAAGAAAATAAGTGTTTATTAATGTGGAATATAGCTGTGTGCCAGGTACTGGGCTAAGCACTTTACAAATACGATCTCATCTGATCCTCACAACAACTTTGAGGGCTAGGTCCTATTGTTATTATCCCCATTTTACAGATGAGGAAACTGAGGCAAACAGAGGTTAAGTGACTTGCCCAGGGTCACACAGCGATGAAGTGTCTGAGGCCAGACCTGAACCCTTTTGCCTCTTGAGCTGTCAGTCTGGTGAAGTCTGTGAACCCTTTCTCAAAATCATGTTTTCAAGCGTGTAAAATAAAATGTGTAAGATTACCCAGAAAACCAATTATATTGAAATACAATGATCAAAATAGGCAGCATAGATGGTGCAGTGGATAGAGTGTAGGGCCTAGAGTCAGGAAGACCTGACTTCACATTTGCCCTCTGACACTTTCAAGCTGTGTGACCCTGAACAAGTTACTGTACCCTGTTTGTCTCAGTTTCCTCATCTGAAAAAATGAGCTGGAGAAGGAAACGGCAAACCACTCCAGTATCTTTGCCAAGAAAACCCAAATGGGGTCATGAAGAGTTGGACATGACTGAACAACAACAAAAATTATCAAAGTATTAAAAAACATTCGTGGACCCCAGGTTAGAATCCCTGATCTAGAAGAAAAGGACTGGGATGGGGAAGGTTTCAGAGAGCATGCTATATAAGGAATGGTTACATGAAATGGAGATATATATAGTCTGGGGAAGAAAACACTTAGGAAAGACTTCAGGTATTTGAAAGGCCATCATGTGGAAGAGGAAATACACCTGTTCTATTTCACTTCAGGGGTGGGGAACCTGGGGCCTCGAGGTCACATGTGGCCCTCTAGGTCCTCAAGTGCAGCCCTTTGACTGAATCCAAACTGCACAGAACAAATCCTTGTCCTCTAGGTCCTCAAGTGTAGCCCTTTGACTGGATCCAAACTTCACTGAACAAATCCCCCTAGGTCTTCATGTGTGGCCCTCTGACTAAATCCAAACTTCACACAACAAATTAAGTCAAAGGGCCACACTAAAGGATCTAGAGGGCCACATGTGGCCTCGAGGCCACAAGTTCCCCACCCCTGCTTTAGACTATCGAGCTAAGAGTGAGAGGGGAAAGTTATAGAGATACAGATTTAGACTTCTCCCCACAACTTCCTAATAGCTCAAAAAATTCCAGTGTTGTGAGGTAGTAAGTTCTTCATCATTGGAAATCTTCAAGCAGAGACTGAATAACCCCTTGTTGGGAATATTGGGGAGGAGATTCAGGTTGGACTCAGTGGCCTCTGACATTCTAGGATGCTTCCCCTTGTGATTCTACCTCTTCACATAGCAAGGTAAGACTCTTGGGGAAAGCCAAGTAGATATTACCGTCGTATGGTGTCGGACCATATGATTCACCACTACGGTGGTTCTTAGGCATCACTTATTCAAACACTCATTTTACTTAGGCCAGACTAATTACCAAGCACTTCTTGTGATGTGCCAGGAATGTGCTCAGAGAAAAGGAAGCACCTGAGTAATTTGAGGTGGGATTCAAAGCAAGTCCTCTGCCTCCAAATCCAACCTGATCTCCATGTCTCTCGCTGCTTTCACCCCTCTTTCTGTCTCTGTCTGGCACAACAGGAACAAAAGCAACAAAATGGTCTGCCTTCCCAGCTTTCCCCACTCTTCAGATGGCATCAGGAAGTACTTGGACTTGGTTACCTTCCTTTTCCTGTACATCCTGCCCCTGGTGGTGATTTCGGTCACCTACTCACTAATGGCCAAGAAGCTGTGGCTGCGGAATTCCATCCGAGATACGGCCTCAGAGCATTCCATCAACCGCCAACAGAAAAAGAGGATGACCCTGAAGATGCTGGTCATGGTGGTGGTGGTCTTTGCTATCTGCTGGCTCCCCCTCCATTGCTATGAGGTGCTCCTGTCCAGCAAGGTCATCTACAGCCATGAGGCTGTCTACTTTGCTTTCCACTGGTTTGCCATGAGTAGCACTTGCTACAACCCCTTTATCTACTATTGGCTCAACAAAAGTTTCCGTGATGAGCTCAAGATGGCTTTGCGTTCTTGGTGGCAGAAGGTGCTGACCTGTGGCCATGGGCAGCCCCCCGACTCATCCACCTGTCGACGTACCTGCAGGGAACCTTCCCCTTTCTGGAATACCAGTTCTGGGATGCGCAGGCCCAATGAGGATTCCCCCCCGTGTGACCAGATAGACCTATCTGGCATCTGTCCCATCATAGAAATGACTTGAGCTGATGGGGTTCTGATGGCCAATCTATCCAGCCAGAATAGGCCGGAGATTGCAGCCAAAGTGGGTTAGCTGTACCCATGCCTGGCGTGGAACACATAGCTTAGGTCATTCTGGGGTGGGAGGGACATGTTTGTGCTATTATTTCTGCCTCTCTCCCTCTTTCATGGTTCTTTCCTTTCCTTCTCTCTTCTTGTGGGTCATGACGATGTTGTCAGGCCCATTAGGATAGGTTCTTTGCCCTTTGCTCAGAGGGACAGCTCACCTTGTCTTCTGATGTCTTTTTCTCCTAGTTGCCATTGTTTGCTTATCCAGGCCTCAGTTTACCCACCAGTGTCCTGGACCTTGTAGCCATAGCTCCACCAGCGCTTGAAGATTCTCCGTTGTGGTTGTGTGAGAACCAAACCTTGTAAAATGAAAAAAATACATCCAGAGAAATCCCGGAAGACTTGTTACTGAAATGTTTAATAAATGTTGTTGGTATATTTGTGTAGTTTCATGGAGCCAGAGAAGTTGGGTTCAAATTCAGTCTCTGATACTACCTCTGTGACCCTTGGCAAGCCACTCCATTTCCCTGGGCCTCAGTTTCCCCTTCTATAAAATGAGGGGCTTAGTTTAGATGATGTCTAAGGCCCCTTTTTGCTCCAGTTCTAAAATCCTATTATCTGGTGTTCTGAGATCTCAAAGCACCTCGTAAAGACCAGCCCTTGTAATCCCAACTCAGTGACAGAGAGAGAATGAGAGGTCTCAAAGCACTTTGTAAAGACCAGTCCTCATGATCCCAACTCAGTGAGAGAGAATGAGAGGTCTCAAAGCACTTTGTAAAGACCAGTCCTCATAATCCCAACTCAGGGAGAGAGAATGAGAGATCTCAAAGCACTTTGTAAAGATAAATCCTCATAATCCCAACTCAGTGAGAGAGAATAAGAGATCTCAAAGCACCTTGTAAAAACCAGCCCTTATAATCCCAACTCAGTGAGAGAGAGAGAAAATGAGAGACTCTTTTTTTTTTAAACATGTGGTACAAACTCAAAGTGATGCTTCAAAATCCCTGATTCTGCTATTTACTGGATCCCCTGCCTTTTCATACATTGGGTCACAGAGATTTGCACTGCTGATTTTTTTTCTTCCTTTCTCAGCTTCTTTTTTCTAGAAATAGAGAAAACCTGCATGATTAAGATAGAGATAAAGATATTCTGTCCTTTCCTGAGTCTGGCCTGGGGAGAATTCAAACTTAGCAAGAAGGAGATGGGTGGCTGGGGGGAAGGACAGAAGAAATAATCCCATCCTTTGACCATTTCCCTTCATCTGAATTCAGAGTTCTTCTAGCAGCTGTGGGGGTGTAACAGTGGGAGGGACGCAGAAGAGATCTGCCTTGCCTGGAAAGCATCCGTCCTAGCCTTTTCTTTTCCTGGAACTGGCCACTGTGAAATCAGCTGGGTTGGGGTAAAGGGAATTGTATCCTCCCTTCTTTTCCCTCATCAATCAATCAATCAATCAATCAATCAATCAACAAATATCTACAAAACACTTACTAGGTGCTGGGCACTGAAGTTTGCAAAGAAAAAGAAAAGACCAGTCCCTACCCTAGGATCATAGGCTTAAAGCCTGAAGGGAACCTTAGGAATTATTGAGTCCAACCCCTTTCTAGGTTCATGCATCTAGAGCTGGCAGGGCCCCCAGAGGCCAACCCTCTCATTTTACAGAGGAGGAAAGTGAGGCCCAGGCAGGTGGTGAAGTGACTTGCCCAGGGTCACACAGCTAGTACATATCTAGGCTGTCATTTGAGCCCAGATCTTCTTGACTCCAAGTCCGGCACCCTACCCACCAAATCAAACTGCCTCAAAGAGCTAACATTTATTATTCTCATCTTATTCCCTGGTCCCCTTCCTCTTCTTCCTTTTTCTCCCTCCTCATCCTCATTCTCCTCTGGCTTCCTTTCACCTGACTCTTCTCTCTCCTTTCTGTCTTCTCTCTTTCCCTTCCAACTGCTCCATTTCCTCCTCTTCTCTCCTTTCCTAAGGGAGGAAGGGGAATTCCTAGCAAATTTCATTAATACTTTCCCCCTAGTTCCTAGAACCCATTGCTAAGGTACAGAGATATAGACAAAGTGCCCTGGGCTTCGATTCCCAATGGTCCTTTCCCTAGGAAAGAGTCCATAGGGGAAGAAGCTTCCCAGAGTCCCCCAGACACACCCCTTTGTGTCCCTTGCTTGCTTAACGAATGCTACAGCTCTGACTGAGGCAATTAGGCCCTCAGGTATGTCCACTTCAGATCACTATTGTCTGATTCATTTCCTCCATGACTTTCTTGATCTTCCTTCCCTCCCCAATCATTGAAGACTTTTCTTACTAGCTGGAGGGAGAATGCAATTCCCATGTCACAAGTCAGACTTCTTTCCACTGTGGTCCACTTTGGAACCAAAAGGAAAATTCCAGGAAGTCCCAGGCCCAGCAGGCATATGCAAAGATGCTGCTTCCGGCAGCTACAGATGGCATTGCTCCCCACCACTTCTGTCTCTCGGAAGTTTTAGGAGTATCCTCTTATCTAGTCCAAGTATATACTAGCCATATCTATATCTATACATATGTATGTTTGTATACATATATTTTATATATGTGTATCCTTGTTTGCATAGCTTAAATTTCATACTAGGTACCAAGCACCCAGCCTTCTCTGAGGGGCAACTGTTGTCAAAAGTCTATAGCTTGAGAGCTGATGGTCCATAGCCATGCAGGTCAGTTAATTTATTGGGTTATATTCCAGGGTTAATGAGACCAAAGTCATGGTGTGAATCCTTACCTAGCCCAGTTACTGTTCTGTTTTCCCTGTCCCCAGTCTATGCCCTTCATTGAGGCCAGCCTTTTGGTGACCATAGCTCCTGGGGCACCAGGAGGGCCTAGTAGGAAGGTATGGATGCCTGTCCACATGGCTGAGGAAACTGACTCAAAGCATATGGCCTACTGAAAAGGGATTGGTAGTGTTAGCTTCATAGCTGAAGGACAACTTGGCATTTCTAAATGTCTACTTGAAGGAAGTGAGATCTATGGCAATGGCGGATAGGGAACACTTCCTAGATGATCCTCCTCTCATTTGCACACCCAAACTGATGCAAAGAAACCATTGGATTGCTCCAAACTAAGATAATCCAGATGAGACATTGTTTACGTGTAATGCTTCAGTGCCCACTCTAGAATAGGAGAGAACAGTATGGATGAATTAATCTTCAATTATAGGTACTTGGAAAGACATCTATCAGGACCATATGTTGGTTCTTCCTGGCACGTGGGATTGGAGACTCCATCCTGAATGCATGGTCTTTTCTAAGATCCCTGTGGTAATTTTCTCCTCTTCTCTAGACACATATATTTCTTCATACAAATACATATACTTGTACACATGCGTGCACATATACACTCATGTGCTCTCTCTCTCTCTCTCTCTCTCTCTCACACACACACACACACACACACACACACACACTTTGAAATTCATGGGATTGACTTAGAGATGAAAAGGACCTTAGAGGCTGAGGCCAATCCACTCATCCATTTTACAATGAGGAAACTGAGGCCCGAGGAGGTGACCTGATTTGCCCAGCACCACACTGCTAGTAAGTATCTGAGGCAGGTTTGGAATCTGGGTTTTCCTGACTTCAAGTAATGAGCGTACCTTTTTGAACAATTATATTAGGACTGATGCTTCCAAGCCAATGTTTTCTCTAACATCTTCCAATATGGGTGGCTGGATGCTTACTTGGGTGATGCAGCTGTGATTCCAACTAATTTGGGGAGTCCTCTTTGGGAATTATTTCACATTCTTTTGAATCACATCAATGTTGGTGAGTCCTTCAAAGGTGGGTCTGATGAGCTAAGTCTGGTGTTGTAAGACTGGGTCATGCTATTTTGTGTTAAAACAAAACAAAACAATGTTTCTCTGAAGGTTTATTTGAAGCTGGAGCAGCATTATTGGCGGGGTACATCCTTAGGTCCTGGTTCACCTCTTTTGTGTCCCCCAGAATTCCTCTGCACTTCTGAACTAACTCTTCCCCATTGCCTGTTGTGTTTTAGGAGATGAATTCTGCATGAATAATGCATTGATGGCAAAAAGGGAATGTGATATTCTCTTCATTTGCTATCCCCATGCACATTTCCATGGGTCTTGGGGATGTTGACATTGCATTGTGGACTTTGATATTCCTAGTTTCATCACCTTTTATTGGTCCCCCCAACCCCATTCTTCCCCCTAGTCTTTTTTGAAAGATCAGAACAAATGCTTAATCTTTATATCTGTATATCATGCCCGGCACAGACATTAGCAAAGCTTCTATCAGGTTCAATATTTCTTTCCCAATGAGGCTGTCTCTTTATGGAGATGTCATTCTTCAGCCACAACACTCAGGAGTTAATCACCTATTTGAACAAACCAGGCTTTAGATATTCTCACCATTTCTATTGGCCTTGGAGGTGGCCAGAGGACTGTCTCGTGCACCAACGTGTGTGTCCTACTGACACTCTTTAATCCTTTTGGGCCAGGCACAAAGTCAGTATCTCAATGTTGGTCCATAAAAAAGCATCTTTGCCATGCTGGGTTCATGACTTGCAGAATTTTCAGATGTTACATGCAGATTCATATGAATTCTTGGTGGCAAAGAATTAGTTCTGATACAGAGCAATGATTTAACAAACTCGGCTTTTTTTTGAGCACAGCTCCAGGTATGGTCTGGAGTGACCCCTCCTCATTGCAAATGAGGGAAATTAGGCTCTGACATATTGAGTGACTTACCCATGGTTACACAGCTATGGAGCGTTGGGGAGAACTGAAGCCAGGCCTTGCTGATTTCAAGTCTAAGTGTCTATTTGCTATGCCATAGGATAGTGACCAGCAAACCTTGAAGGTCTGGATGCTGAAAGATGTCAGCATGTCTCTGCTATGACTTAACTTTTTCTGTTTCCAAAAAACTATATACGGGGCAGCTAGGTGGTGCAGTGGGTAGAACACCGGCCCTGGAGTCAGGAGGACCTGAGTTCAAATCTGGCCTCAGACCAGATACTTGACACTTGCTAGCTGTGTGACCCTGGGCAAGTCACTTAACCCCATTGCCTAGCAAAAACAAAACAAAACAAAATAAAACCCCCAAAAAAACTATACATAGAAAGCAGGCTCATTATAGTCAAGCTATTGCCAACACCACCCCTGTCTATGTACAGGAGCAGCTAGGTGGCACTGCAGTGGTTAAAGAGCCAGGACAGGGAATCAGGAAAACCTGAGGTGAAAATCTAGCCTCAGACACTTTCTAGCTATATGACCCTGGGCAAGTCACTGTACCTTGTTTGCCTCAGTTTCCTCATCTGTAAAATGAGCTGGAGAAGGAAATGGCAAACCACTCTACTACCTTTGCCAAGAAAACTGCAAATGGGATCACAGAGAACCAACTGAAATGACTCAAGAGTAGCAACAGAAACACAGACAGACAGATACACATACATATTCACACATGCAGGCACATAAACTACACCCCACGTCCTGTCCCCCAAGGAAAAGAAGAAACAACTTAGAGTAGTCAGTAGCACGTACTTTGGTCCTTTGAATGTGCACTGTCTTTTGCATCTCTCACTGGGTGCCATGTGAGACTTTGCAGAGGATTTTGGACAACTCTAAGTGAGGGCTTGGCACTGTCACAGAGGCACCAGAAGAGGAAGTTCCTCATTGTGGAAGAGATTCTTCACGAAAACAGCTGTCAACTGGGGATTCTTAGAGAATGAGGCCTGCTGGCTAGGTCCTTTGGGAGACCAGAGGGCCAGACTCCTTTGGCCCTCATTACAAGAAATTTCTCTAAGCTATGGGGTGCTTATAGTTGCATCCATCCCCAGGCCTGCTGAGGCTCCCTGTTCCACGAGTGGTCCACTGCCTCAAACCAGCAAGTGGCTTCCAAGTTCCACATTCCCACCCAGGTCCATCAGATCATTAATCTGTCAATGCTGGATTGCTCATGCCAAAGCCTGACTCGGGACCACGAGGCAAGCCTTGTTGGTGGGAATCCCATTGTCCTTTGGCCCCCAAGATGGGAAAGGAAATTAACTGCTGAGACATGGGATGCAAATAGAAGGTGGCTGTTTTTTTTTTCCTTTATGTCAACTTTTTTGTGTGTGGATTCTTGATCTCTGACGTATTGATGCTAAAGAGGAAACATATGGGTTGTAAGCCCAGCTGTGACTCTAAGCTACATAACCCGTGTTAGTAATAGATCCCCTACACCTGTGCAACTGTGAACTTGAATTTTGAAACTCATATTTGTAGCAGTCACTGGGGACTGCTTATGGACCTGAAATTGGGGTCAGAAGATTGCTTTAGCTGCTGAGAAACGTCAATGGGGTCAGATTTTATCATTACAACGATTGTTGGGTTCGTTGTGTTGTAGGGGGGGGGGGAGGGGAATCTCCCCTCTGTGCCCAGTAATGGAATAGTTCAGCCTGGGTGGACAAGGTAACCCACTGGGGAGGGGTTGACTGTCATGAGCGCAGGTGTGCTTTGCTTTACACACTAGTCCTGGTCCTAGGGAAACTGGCCGGTGAATTGAATCCCATTTTAAATACAGCAAGGAGAACTTGCTATGTAGGAGTCCTGAAATGAATTAAAAACAAAAACCCAAACAAGCCAAGTTTCCTTTTGTAATGAAAACAAGTTTGGAGTTTTCTCCCCTTGAGCAGGCCCACTTGTATTTTCATGGAGTGAGTTGAGAAAGGGGAAGAGAGCTATTCCATGAGAACGTATGTTCTCTTGGGTTTCCTGTTCAGAACACTGCTTGGATCTCTTCCACTGAAGGTTGAGGCCAGTGTTTAAATGAGCTGAGATGATGGGAAAATAAATGCCTTCTTTTGCATGCCCCTTAAGGATTCTGTAAATTCAACTGTGAAAGTAAGTCAGACAGGAGAAAAAGGAACTAAATGTAGAAACTGAAAAAGTCTGATAACAAACTTGCCAGGGGCCCTCGTGCCCCCGACATTGTACATTTACCAGTTAAACATCTCCTATGGATCCCAGCCTGGGCCCTTGCTTAGAGGGCAGCTGTGACTTGGTCCTAGGGGAGTGGACTTTGCAAGGTCCTACCTACATCTTTTAGCTTTGCCTGTGGCTCCGTGTTACTCCCTGGAGAAATGATAGTAGGGGTCATCCCCCCACCCCCAATAATCCAAAGCCCTCCCTTTGCCCCTGGAGGTTCTACTTGTGCCAAGGGGAGAGTTGGGGGCAGGGAGAGGGGACAGGCTATGGTTCTGCTACATTCTCTATAAGCATTCAGGGGTCTTTGACTAGCACAGGCTAACATGCTCTGTAAGAAAAACTCCAGCTGGGATGGACTGCCTGATTGGAGCAGCTCTTCCTGGAGGGGATGAAATAAGGCTCTTTCTTTCCATCACGATACAGCCAGAAAATGGACAACGTTTCAGGCTCTTGGCACTGGGAAAGTGGGGTGTGGGCTCTCCTTCTAGTGACTGCTGCTTTGCTGGCATCTTTAACTCATTGTATTGCAATTAAGATGTTGATTGTGGCTTCTGGGTGAAGGGGGAAGTGAATAAAGATGTTGATTTGGAAAGGTTCCCAGTGCTTCGTCTTGCCTGAGTTTGTGGAGTGGAGTACTTTTGCAAGTGGGCCTCTGAGACTATCAGCAGAATAAAACCAGTGTTCAGTCTCTAGATTTACTGTGAGGACGCAGGCCCCGCCCTTGAGAGGCTGAGAGAGCCGATGGCTGGAATTGGGCCCACAGTGCCCACAGGTGGCCCATAAAGATGAGAGAGAATCAGACTCTTAGCCCTGAGGGGTCCATCAGAGGGCATTTAGAAGAATTCCCAATTTCGGCAGGAATCCCCTCAACTACATCAGAGGCAAGCCACCACTTGAGATTTCTTGGGGGCAGGGAAATCACTACCTTTCCCGTGGCAATCCATTTCTCTTTCAGACAGCTCTAATTATTAGGAAATTTGTCTTTACATCAAACCCCAATCTACTCTTCTGTAACTTCCACCCAGTGTGTCTAAGTTGCCCTTTGGAACTAATTAAAAACCAGTCTAGATCCTTTTCCATATGAAAATCCTTCCAGTACTTGAAGACAGTTATCATGGACCCCTTAAATCTTTTTTTCTCCAAGGTAAATGTATTCATTTCCTTCCATCAGTCCTCACACGTGGTCGTCTCATTAGCTTTGGGCTCTCTGCTCTGGAAGCATGTCAGTGTCCTTCCTATAATCTGTCAGACTCCCTGGGACACAACATTCCATAGAGATATGGTCTGGCCAGCACCGTGGAGAGCGAGGAGGATCACCTACCTCACCACTTTCCTCCTATTTGGGCAGTCTAAGGTGGGCTTGCCAGGGCACAGTGCTGCCTTCTAATAAGCTTGCATGCTGACTTAACCTTCAAGTTCTTATGTGAACTGCTATGTCCCCTGTCACTCCCATCCTATACCCGTAGCACTGTTTAAAAACAAAAGCCAATCTGTATTTACATTTATCTCCCATTAAATCTGATCTTTTCCCATTCACTCTATTGTTCCGATCTGCCAGAATATTTTAGCATCTGTATTCTTCCTCCTAAAGCATTGGGCCCCCTTCCAGATTTGTATCATTCCACACATGTGAAAAACATCCTATTTTGTGCTGTATGAGTCTCAGGATGAAATGAGATAATACATGTAAGGCATTCCGAAAACCTTAAGGTTCTCTCTCTGTGCTATAATGCCTATGATCTGCTGTGGTGCCACGACCTTTAAAATACAGATGGCCAAGAGAATGGAGAAGAGCTTGGAAGGTACTTAACAACAGTTGGGGATTCCGTTGTCCTTAACCCTCTAATAGAGTCATCATCTCCTAGCTCTTTGACGTTCTCTGTAACTGAGACCTCAAGCAGCACTCAGCGCAACTCAGTGTCCAAGACTTTCCTCAGGGACACTTACAACACAGAAGAAAACAAACAGAACCATATTGCTCGGCTTAGATAAAGCCTCTCTTTCTCTCTCCCCGTCAACCCACTCAGCTTCATAAGAACACAGTACAAGAACCAATATGGGGAACGGTCAATACACAAGCCTGGACTAAGTATGCTTTTATAAGCTGCCTGAAGGCGACCTCAGAATAGGGAAGAGGCTGTTTTCTGCTTTCATTATGGGTATGCACAACTGCCTCTATGTTCCTGCTCCCACAGTTCAAGCACCCTGCTGACTCAATTGTGGTAATAGATGCTTTCATCTGAGAAATCGATTAAAAATATTGAAAATAATAATGGAGTCCATTTGAGTCTTCCATCAGGATGACACTGCTCCACCATTCTTGGGGTTGACTCATTCCAATAGTTCCATAGCCATCCTTTAGTCTAGGCATACACAGGGTATAGGACTGTTGGGTTGGTATGTCTTGGAAAAACAGACCCATTGGCTTTTGCTCTTAGGGGAAGAGGAAAGGCCAATGGTGATGGGGGTGATAGCAGCCCAGGCCTCCACTCTGTGCATACTTCAGCTCACATCTTGCCATCTCATCCACAAAAATGACATGAGACACTTTGTTAAAGGCTTTGGTGAAATGTAGGTATATGTCCACCACATTTCACTGATTTACAACTCCTTTTGTCAGAAAAGGAAATGTGATTGGTGTTCTCAGGAAATGATATGTTCTCAGTTAACCCATGTAGGTCCTAATGATCATCGCTCCCCTTGTGATTACCCTTCATTATGCTGGAATGCAGATGAACCAGGGGTTCAGAAAGAAATGTCCTTGAATTCTACTTTCAGGTTGCAAGTAAACATATCTCCCATGGCCTGGAGGAATGGCAGAATGAGAACACTTTGTTCCAAGGGTCACGAGGGTGGCTGAAGCAGGCACTGTGGAGTGCTTAGAGCTTGGTCAGACATCAAAGACACCAAGATCATCTACCCCATCCCACGCCGTCACCAGTCATCTTGACTTTTTGTCTTGCCACTGGACTTGGATGACTTTGGAAGAAAGAGTGAGGCTGACAACTTTGTGCAACTCTGCCTTGCTTAAAACCAATTCACACTCAAGTCAAGACATCACCCCATGATATGATTGGTCCTCTTTGAAAACAAAGGGTGAATAATAGCTTGCACTGCAAGGTGTAATTGCTCATAGGTAGAGAGAGGGCAAGAGAGAGAAATCCCCTGCTACCTTGCCACCCACTGCTAGAGGCACAAGGGAAAAGGCAAAGAGTGAGTATTCAAGAGCTCAGTCCTTCCTCCAGAGCTGACTCTCAACACTTCTACCAGGGTCATTAAAATAATTCTCCCCATTTAATGACAGTTTCTGTCATTCATCCAAGCCCGGTGGATAAGCCCACTCTGGTGGTAGGGACCACTCTGCTGGTCTTAGCCATATCAAGGTATGACAAGAGCAAAGCCCCCCTGCCCCACGCCATCACAATAATGTAGGCTAGAATTTTGCCAGAATCAAACTCATCAGCTTACAGTTTGAAATATATACTTTCTTCTATTTTCTGAAAATCACAACATTTACCCATCTCCAATTCTATAAGCCCCTTCTTATTCTCCATGATTTTAAAAAGATCACTTTCAGAAGTTCAGCAATTAGATGTGCTAGTTCCTTCATTCTTCATGGATATCAATTGATCCAGGCTGGGTGACTTAATTTCACTGAGGGAAGTTAGTTATTTTCTTGCCATCTCCTTCATTATCTTGGATTTTAATACCCTGCTAAGCATTTTTGTTTCATTTTTCCCAGTCTAAAAATCAGTCTCTTTGGCAAAGAAATGGGTCACTGCATGTCTCCTGGCTAATTGTGTCTCTTTTTGTAGCCACGAAAAACTGTTGCTTTGTTTCATTCTCTCTGTGGATGTTTCATGGGCCTGGGAGTGATTCACAGTGACAGCTAGATGGAGAAAATGCTGAGATCTATTCTAAGGAACGGGATTGCCCCTTGACTGGTGTTGATATCTTTGCAATAAAGGAAAGATATAAAAGATACACTGGCATTCTTTATGGTCTCTTTAGTACTGGAACCTCTAAGTTCCACCATTTTAGAGCTGAGCAGCCTTGGGATCATGTGGTGTTGACCGCTGTCACCTACAGTTCACTAAGGATTGCAGACCACTCTGAATCTTGTTTGTAATCCTGATGAATTGGGGAGAGGAGGAATGTTCTCTCTCTCACTCTCTCTCTCACTCGCTCCCTGTGTCTCTGTCTGTCTGTCTCTCTCTGTCTCTGTCTCTCTCCTCCATTCCATCCTTTCTGCCAAGGGATCTTCTTTATCATTCTTGGGAGAATGGTTACTCAGGGGCTTGCTCTATCCATAAGAAGATCTTAGGAAGAAAAGGACATGAAAGGGAGTTATAGTTGACAATGAAATTACAATCTATTGTGATGCAGGAGATTTCATACATCTAGGAAAATTTTTCTTCTACATACATTAAAGTTGAGTTGAACTACTATGCCAGTGTCTAAATCTATGAATACCCAAGGAAGATAAATGAGAAGCTTAACTATTCCAATGGTGGATGGCTACAACCAAGATATAATTATAGCAATTTCCGTACTTTAGCTTTTTGTCAATACTTAATTTCCTAGGCTAATACCTGCACACGAGGAGGGGGGAGATGCCCCAAGGTGAGGCATTGTGGAGGGAGGGAAAGCAATGTAGACTAATGAGGTTTACCGAGGCTTTGAGCACCCTTTGGTGTAGGGATGATTACCCTGTTTTGTTTCATAAACTCTTTTGGCAGTCTGGTGAAGCCAGTGAACCCCTTCTCAGAATGATGTTCTTAAATGTATAAAATAAAATACAGGGGATTATAAAGGAAACCAATTACATTGGAACAGTTATCAGAATATAAGAGAAAAAACAAGTTCATAGACCTCAGTTAAGAATCTCTGGTTTAGTGGCTGGAAGAAACTTTGCAGTCTTGTAAAGTGCTATCCATGTCCCCCCTCTCCGCCATCCCAGAGCACAGGCAGACTGGTGGGAGCAGCCCAAGTAGAATACCACTTGACAGATAGCAACAGCAAGCAAATGGGCATCAAATGAGTATCAGACTCAATGGGTATCAACCTTTGAGTTGAGTCAGCTCCCAACCAAAACAAGCGCCTGCATTTCAAGTCACTGTCATATGTCATCTATAGGATGTGTTCATTATTCAGTGTGACTTAAGATGCCATTTCATCCTCAAAAAACCTAGTTACACATTCTCTGTAACTATGAGGAGCCTCAAAACGGCTGTAATCCATGGGCTGAAACACCAGGCTCTGGGTTTACCCGAATTAGGTTCCATCTTAGACCATGGCACCCCAAATCATGGTATCTTTGACTTTTTTGCCCCCACCCAGAGTTGCCCTTAGAAGATATCAATCTAGTTCAAATGGAACTCTAGACATGTGGGTAAAAGGGTCCCCAACCCTTGTATGAGTATTCAAGGTGCAGATTGGGAATAAGACATTGTTCATTTCACCCGATAGGCAATGGAGAAAGAACACGAAGGGCTCACAGTAGCCCATAAACACTCGACATAATTCCTCTCTTTTTCTAGTAAGTATCATCTTTCTTTAGGGGTCCAAGATAGTCAACCAGACTCAGAGCACCACCTTGTGGTTTGGATTCCCCTCAGAAGAGAAACGAACTTTCAGATGCTGGAGAGGCAACCCCCCTCTCCCCCAACTTTCCAGTGAATCTCACTTTCATCCAAGATATATACATAGAGAGAGATCTAAAGTCTTATGACACTACCCTAAAGACCTGGAAAGTTCCCCGCAGGAAAATAAATTTAAAGTTTTTGGGGAGGTAGCTCCCTTCTCTTTGGGCCTGCACTGTTTGACTGACTCATGTAGTAGTAACAGTAGAGGACCAAGGCCAAGTCTGCTTTCTTCCTTTCTTATCTTACAGCCTTTGTTGTCTTTTCCATAAGAGGCTAATGTTGACCAGCAGCTCTTCCTCAATAGAAAGTTGGATTCTGGGATCCTCTTCTATTTCCAAGTGTTTGGAAACCCAGGAACTCCTCATTTCCACTTTAGAACTTAGGGTCCAGGAATTCTCTCAGGTGAGAGCGCATATAATGCCTATGGGATTCTTTCCCAAGACAGCCATTAACTGTTCTTGGGATAGCAAAGTGTGGACATGCAACAGGCTTCCCCCTCCCTCATACTTTCCCCTTTACATTCCAACTCAGGTCCACTCTGAAGTTCTGTTGCTCTATGGTGTGTCCTCTGAAAAGGGGAACAGGCTAAAAGGTCAACCCCATAACTGATCCCTTTTTCGTAAAGCCTAGCAAAAGGTCCATGTCTTTCCCCAAAGAATCCAAGCTAAGCAATTCATACCCAATTGATCCAATTCAACTCAAATCAGTCAATTAGTCTCAATCAATGAGATGCAATTAAATTCCCAAACAGGTTTATAAGCTCACCAAGTTGATCCCTATTAACTTCCTATTCTAGAGGCTCCTTTCTTCTTTGTGTTACATGGTTCCCCACACCCCATCCCAGCCCCACTTTCTTTCATGGAAGATCCATTCTCTCTGATAAAGCTGAGAATAGGGAGGTGTTCTCTCTCCTTTTCATTTCTTTTTCTTCTAACAGGAAGGCCATCTTATGTTTTGTGCATAAAATAAATAATATTGATTGACTCTGGAAGAATGTAAAGCAGAAAACAACCTTTGACAGTTACCCTCTATCACCATCCCCATCTTACCCCTTTGGCTCCAAGAAGCTGTAGCATACACAGTGGTTACACTCTGGTAAACCATCTCACCAGGTGGGCTAAACCAGGTTCAGGGTAACTGACCGGCCTCAAAGCAGTTGGTGAGTTAGGGCGGTGCCTACTCCATGCAGGTGAAGACTTCCCCTGGCAGAATGGGTGGATGAGAACAATTTGTTCCCAGGGCCATGAGGGCGACTGAATCAGGAGCTGTGGAGCACTTAGAGTTTGGTCCGGCATAGAAGACACCAAGGTCATCCACTGCATCTGGGGCCAGTTTTCAGTTGTCTTGACTTTCGTCTTGCCATTGGACATTGATGACTCTGGAAGAGAGAGTGAGGCTGACGATTTTGTGCAACTCTGCCTCACTTAAATCCAATTCACACACAAGTCACGACATCACCCGTGATGTTACTGGTCCTCTTTGAAGACAAAGGACAAACGATACCCCTCGGTTTTTTGGCTGGTAAGTTGTGCTGCTGACAGCTAAGGAAAGCTATTGGTTTTCCATATTTGGCAGGGGTCGACCAATGCGCTCTCTGAGGTCCTTTCCAAATCCATGTTTATATGATTATACTTTGGAGTGTGTTTAAGGTTAATGAAATGATTAAGAACACCTCTATTTGTTATAGGGAAATTTGTTATAAAGGGAAAAATGAGGCATTAGCTCAAACTTGGCTATTGTATCATCTTCTCAAATCCCTTCCATATACTAAGAAGGTAAACAAGATTACTGCTTCTGAAATGCTCACATAATGCTTGTTATTCATTTTAGGCCAAATTTGTGATAGTCTAAGATTTAAAAATTTTTTAATTAAATTTTTTTTAGTTTTTAAATTAATTTTTTTTAATTTAAAAACTTAATTTTTTAAAAAAATATGTGTTGTGTATTTATGTAATTCCGGCATTCCTATGGTTTAACAGACCATGTGGAATAGCCTCTTTGAGAACACTGTTTCCTTTTCTAGATGCTCACTAAACCATTTTGCTACAAATGAAAGTCAAGTTTTCTGACCTACAATTTGCAGATTCCATTTGCTTCCCTCTCCCATGACAGCTGCACAGTCACCATTATCTACTGGTTCTTTCAGTGTCTTTTGATGTCACCCATCTGGACGTGTGCTCATCAAAGGATGTGGCTGTCCTTGCTTGATAACGTTCTCCTTACTTATGTTGGATAAGAGCTTCCTCTTAGGCCTTTACACTCCAGTAACTGGTTTCTCCTTGTTGGTGAGAATCAGATCCAAAATAAAATCCCCTTGGTTGATTCTTCCACTTTTTGGAGGATGAAATGATCATTAAGGCAAGTTAAGGAATTGTGGACCATTCTGATTTCAGCAGAGAGATCCCAACAGCTGTCTGGATAATAGAAGACTTCACTGCTGCTCTACCATGCTTTTGTGCCAGGCTTGTGATCTGATTACTGAACTCACCTATTTCTCCTTTATGTTTGGGTGATCTATAGCAGTGGTGTCAAACTTAAATCAAAACACAGGCTCCAACTCAATGCAAAAGGATCATGGTGGGTGGCATATTGACTTAGGTTCAAAATGTAATGTTATCTGTGTTTTAACGTATTTTGATTTATTTTGTTAAACATTTCCCAGTGACACTCTAATCTAGCCTGGCCACACTGCGGAGCATGGTGGGCCACCAGCTGTGGCACTGGTCTGTAGTATGTACTCTGATGACAATATCACTCATTTCAATTTCCTCTGATCGTTAGGCAACAATGCTGTGAGGCTTATATAGACAATGGATAGAAAACACTTTGTAAACCTTACAGAGGTTTCAATAGAAAGTGGACTATAAATTCCAGTTATTATTATTATTGTTATTATTCTACAGACACTAAGTCTCCAATCTGCTGATAACTTCATCCTCTGAGCCTTCTACTGTATTTGGGCTGAGTTTGAGCAAGGTCTAGGCTCTAGAGAGTAACATGGGGTAGATGTGTTGGTACATGTTTAACAAGTGGGCTCCCTGAGAGGAATAAAACAGGAGACACACACACACACACACACACACACGTAGTTGAATCTGTATTAGTAACGCTTTCTTAAGTCCAGACAATCAACAAAACAATAAGCCCAGCCCTCATTTGTAGCATTTGTTGATTTTGGAGGTGTGAATGCTCACATTGAAGACTGAACAATCAGTTCTTGTGTACCAGTTAATGCATAGTCTTGTCTTTACCCCAATGCTCCCTACTGTGCTCCCCTCTCAGGTTCTTGGATTTCCTCATAGGAGTATGCTGTCTTTATACGTGATGTTACTCAGCTTCTCTCTCTTCTCATTGACCCCTGAATCGTTTTTCTTTTGAGTAAGGTATGCCTTTCTTTCTTTCTTTGTTTTTTGAAATTAAATTATTTTGATTTATCAACAATCACTTCCATAAGCCTTTGAGTTTTAAATTTTTTCTCCCCCTTCCTCCCCACCACCCTCCCCAAGAGAGCACACAATCTGATATACGCTATACATATACATTCCTATTAAACATATTTTCACATTAGTGATGTTGTAAGTAAGAATTAGAACCAATAGAAGGAACCACCAGAAAAAGGAAACAAAACTCAACAGAAGGAAAAAAAAACAAGTAGTATGCTTCGATCTGCATTCAAACTCCATAGTTCTTTCTTTGGATGTGGATAGCATTTTCCATCATAAGGTCTTTGGATATGTCTTAGATCCTTGTATTGCTAGAAAGGGTTGAGTTTATCAACATTAGTCATCGCACAATGTGGCTGTTATTGTGTACAACATTCTCTTGGTTCTGCTCATTTCACTCAGCATCAGACCATACAAGTCTTTCCAGGTTTTTCTAAGTCAGCCTGTTCATCATTTCTTATAGCACAATAGTATTCCATTACATTCATATACCACAACTTGTTCAGCCATTCCCCAATTGATGGGCATCCTCTCAATTTCCAATTCTTTGCCAGTAAGGTATGCTTTTCCAGAGCCAGGGGAACTACTAGACAGAAGTAAGAAGAAAATGTAGCTCTAGCAATAAGAAAAGAAAGAGACATTGAGAGAATTAAGTATATGCAATGATCATTTCTTGCAGATAATGTGATAATGGACTTAGAGAACTCCAGAGAGTCAATGAAAAATTAGTTAAAACAATAACGTCAGTAAAGTTAAAGGATATCAAACAAATCCACATAGTCAGCATCTCTCTATATTGCCAACAAACCAGATAGAAAGAGATAAGGTGAGAAATTCCATTTAAAATAATTACAAAATGGACAAGATACTTAGAAGTTGACCTACCAAGATACACACAAAAACTACATAGATACAAGTAGAAAAGAATTTTTATGATGATAAAGCCATCCTAAACAACTGGAGAAACCTAAACAACTGGAGAAACATCCATTGCTCATGGGTAGGCCGAGTCGATATAGTAAAAATGACAATACTACCTAAGTTAATTTACTTATTCAGTTCCATACCAATCAAACTACTGAAGAATTACTTTATAGAACTAGAAAAAGATAGCAAAAGTCATTTGAAAGAGTAAAAAGTCAAGCATGTCAAGGGAAATAATGGAAAAGGTCAGGAGGAAGAAGGCTCAGCAGAACCAGAGCTCAAACTATACTAGAAAGCAGTGATCACAAAAAGAATTTGGAACTGGTTAAGAAATATAGTGGATCAGTGTAACAGATTAGGCACACAATATACATTAGCAAAGGGACGGAGTTGTCTAGTATTCAATAAACCCAAGACAGCAGCTACTGAGGTAAAGAAAGATTCACTATTTAACAAAAAATGCTGGGAAAATCGGAAGGTGGTCTGGTACTAATTGGATTTAGAGCAACCCTTCACATCACACTTTATAGCAACATACGCTTCAAATAGACACATGATTTAGATATGAAGGGTTGCATCATAAACAAATTCGAAGGAAGAAATGACTTTTTGGATCAATGAAAAGGGGAAGAGCTCATGACCAAACAAGGATCAGAGAAGACAAAATAGACAATTTTGATGCAATGAAATGCAAGCGGCTTTTTTGCAGAAATAAAACCAGTACAGCTAGGAAGAGAAATCAATTAACTGAGGAAAAAAATCTTTACAACAATTTTTTCCTGATAAAGATCTCATTTCCAAGATGTGTAAGGAAAGGATTCAAATTTATAAGAATTACACGTCAGTTTCCCAATTGGTAAAGGCAAAGGATAAAAGCAGGTAGTTTTCAAGGGAAGAAATTAAAGCGCTCTCTCTGTCTCTGTCTCTGTTTGTCTGTCTTTTTGTCTGTCCTTCACTGTTGTTCAGTTGTTTTTTTAGCCACGTTTGACTCTTTGCGACCCCATTTGGGGTTTTCTTGGCAAAGATACTGGACTGGTTTGTCATTTTCTTCTCCAGCTCATTTTACAGATGAAGGAACTGAGGCAAATAGGCTAAGTGACTTGCCCAGGGTCACATAGCTAGTAAGTGTCTGAGGCCGGATTTGAACTCAGGAAGATGCATCTTCCTGACTCTGGACCTGATACTTTATCCACTATGCCCTGAGCTGCCCTGTGAAAAATACTCCAAAATCACTAATAATTAGAATAGTTTAATTTATATTTATTTATATATTTATAGAACATTTATTATTATTATTATATTAGAATAATTTTTAAAATGCACATTAAAAGAACTCTAAGTTTCCATCTCATCATCATCACCAATCCATCAGATTGGAAAAATTGACAACAAAGGAAAATGACAGATTGAACACCCTGTTGGTGGAACTGTGAACTGGTCCAGCCATTCTATAAAGCAATTTGGAACTAGGGTCAAAAAGTTACTACATTGTGCCTGCCTTAAATCTAAAGAGATCAAAGAAAAAGAAAAAAGTCTTCTATATACAGACATATTTAAAGTGCCAAAGAACTGGAAACTGGGGTGGGGAGTGTCCATCAATCGAGGAATGGCTGAATAGATTATGGTACATGGATGTGATGGAATCATGTCGTGCTGTAAAGGATGAAGGGGATGATTTCAGAGAAATCTGGGAAGATTTGTCCAAACTGATGAAGAGGGTAGTGAGCAGAGCCAGGAGAACAATTTGTAGTAGAACATGAACACTGTAAAAAAGAAATTACTTTGAAAAACTTAAGGTCTTCCATCAATGAAATAACCAATTATAATTCCAGAGGACTTAGGCTGAAGAAAGGTATCCATTTCCTGATAGAGAGGGAAGGGAATAAGCATTTATATAGTGCCTGCTATGTGCCAGGCACCAATAAGAGCTTCTTACAAATATTATCTCATTTGATCCTCCAGGTAGGTGCTATTTTTATCCCCATATTACAGATGGGGAAACTGAGACATAAAGAAGACTTAAGTGACATGCCTAGGGTCACATAGCTAGTAAGTGTCTAAGGCTGGATTTGAACTTAGGTCTTCCTGACTCCAGACCAGATATTCTATTCACTGTTCTACCAGCTGTCTCTTAGATGATATCAGAGAGATGACAGATTAAATATGCAGAATGAGATACACATCTTTGGATATGACCAATGCAAGAATTTTTTTTTTTGCTTAATTATGCTTATTTATTTCATGGGTTCGATTATTCTTTTCCTTTTTTTTTAAGTGGAAGGGAGAGAAAACAAGTGCTCGTTAATTGAGAAAGATAAAATTCCGTTAAAATACACTAAGATATATAGAGACATTCTTTTGAAAAAAGGAAAAGCCTGGTGAGCAGAGTGGCTTTTTCAAATAGTCTACATTGAGTGGATGGTGCTTATATTTCCACAGTGATCACTGGAGACCATTTCTGTTCAAAGTGCTGGCTGATCTCCCTCCTAGGAGGGAAAGTTAAGGAGCTCAAGGAAAACCTCTCTGCTCTATAGTTCATTGGGGAGATAGAGGTGTTCCTTTCCAAAAGTGGAAAAAGGTATTCAATGTGCAAAGAAAGGAGAAAAAGAATGTGAAAAGGCAAAGGGACATCCTGACCTATGCCAGGAGATTATAGGAACCTAGATCTGAGTGCTGGGAAGGAGCTTAGGGGCCAGCTAGGCTAACCTCCTCATTTTACAGATAAGGAAACTCTCTCAATCCATTAATAAGCATTTAATCAGACCTTCCAATTTGGCAAACACTATGCTTGGTGCCAGGGATGCAAATAGGAAGAATGAAAAGATCTCAACTCTCAAAGTGCTTACATTCCAATGGGGAAGACAACTAGTGCATACATAAATCCATTTATATATAAACACAAAGGATTTAAATACATGGCAGTTAGGAAGGGAGGGCACTAGCAATGGGGGAATCAGGAAAGGCTTCATGTAGAAGGTGATGCTTGAGCTGCATCTTGGAAGAAAATCTGGACTCCATGGGGCAGACGTAAGGAGGGAGTGCATTCCAGGAAAGGGCAAAGATTGTCATAAAGTGAGGAGCAGAGAGGTCCAGTTTGGCTGGATCACAGTATGTGGAAGGAGTAATACCCAATGAGGCTGGAAAGATAGGTTGGGTCAGAGTTGTGAAGGGTTTTAAAAGCTAAGCAGAGGAGTTTATATTTATAGCCTAGTGGCAGCTGGGAGCCAATGGAGTTGATTGAGTAGGGGAGTGACATGGTCATATCGGCACTTGAAGAAAATTATTCTGGCAGCACTGTATAAAATGGGCTTGAATGGTGAGATACTTGGAACTAGGACACCAAAATAGGAGGCTGTTGTAATAATCTAGGTGAGAGGCTGTTGTTGTTTATCTTTCATTCTTGAAGAGGACCAATGACTTCAGGAAGGTGATGCCATGACATGCAAGTGAATTGGATTTAAGTGAGGGAGGGCTGTGCTAAGTCACCAGCCTCACTCTCTCCTCCAGAGCCATCTGAGTGCAGTGGCCAGATATTAGGATGACTGGAGATGGCCCGTAGGCTTGAACTCAGGTGGGAGCTATGTGAGTGGAAAGGAGTTAAATGCAAGAGGTTTGTGGAGGTAGAAATGTCAAGATTTGGCAACTGGTTAGATATGTGGGGTGAGGAAGAGTGAAGAGTTGAGGAAAGTGCCAATGTTACTAACTTAGGAGACTGGAAGGATGCCTTTGACAGAAGCAAGGAAGTTTGGAAGAGGGATGGGTTTGAGGAGAACATCATGGGTTCAGTTTGGGATATGCTGAGTTTGAGGTGTCTAGTTTTATATGTCTAATAGGCCATTGGTGGCACAGGATGGAAGCCTAGGGCAGAAACTGAGGCTGGAGACATAAATCAGAGAGCATAAGAGAAGAGAGCCCAGGTAAGAACCTTGGACAGCACCCAAGTGCTGACTGCTTAGGGAGTGGTCACATAGGGAGGAAGAGAACCAGGAGACGATAGTTTCATGAAAGGCCGGAGAGGAAACAGTGAAAGAGAATGGTCAGCAGTGCCGAATGTATTAAATAGAGCAGAAGGATGAGGACTAAGAAAATACCATTTGATTTGTCAATTAAGAGATTTTTGGAAAGAAAAACTATGGCCCTAAAGAAGAGGTACATAGATAGATAGATAGATAGATAGACAGACAGACAGACAGACAGAAAAATAGAAAGGCAAATAGGATAGACAGAAATAAATTAAGATAGATAAATAGATAAATAGATAGATGGATAGAAAGACAGATATACAGAAATGAAGATAGATAGATAGATAGATAGATAGATAGATAGATAGATAGATAGATCGATTGATCATTTATTAAATGCTTACAATGTTCCAGGCACTGTGCTGGAACAAGCAATGAGAAAGACATTGCTTACCCTCAAGGAGCTTAGATCCTAGTATGGCAACCTTACACGTAAAAAAGAGCTGAAGAGTAGAGAATGTAGGTAAGGGTGGGGAGAAAAGTGAGCACGGAGGGCTTGAGCATTACCTCTTAAATAATGGCTCTGGGCAGGCACTCAGGGATGGAAGGAGGAGGCCACAGGGATAGAGGCACCTCCAGGGTGAGAAGACTACTAGGTCAGACCTGGGAAAGATATGAAGAGATATGAGAAGACATCTTGCCCCTTCCCATTCCTTTGCAGAAGGGGGAGGCACAGGGGTGGGGAACATTGCATATATTTGCAGATTTTTTTTTCTATGTATTGATCAGTTTTGCTGATATTTTTCCCTGTTCCTCTTTTTCTTTTACAAAAATTCTTAGCTATATGGGATAGCTCTCTGGTATGGGGAGGGGAAGGGATACCAGGGGAAATTTAGGTTATTTAAAAACAAAATCCAGTAATACAAATTCATTTAAAAAACAGATTGCTGGGTAACTTTGGGGAGAGCAGTTTCAGTTGAGAGGTCAGACAGCAGATTTCACGGGGTTTGACTGAGAAACAGAGGAGAGAAATAGGAATGATAGACTGAAGGGATATTAGGGTCTAGTGAAGTGGTTTTTTAATTTTTTTATGGGGGGAGACAGGTATATTTGGTTTTTTTGTTTGTTTTTGTTTAAATATAAATTTATTTATTTTTAGTTTTCAATATTAACTTCCACAAGTTTTGAGTTCCAAATTTCTCACCCCTCCCCCCACCCCAAGATGGTATGCATTCTGAATACCCCTTCCCCTGGTCTGCCTGGAGACGGGTATATTTGAAGGCAATAGACAAGGAACTGGGGAATGTTTGAACTGAGGCCCAGACAAGTGAAGTCACTTGGCCAAGGTCAATAGGAAGTAAGGAGAAGAGTTGGGATTCAAATCCATATCCTTTGACTCCAGATGGAGGGCCCTCTGCATTGTACCATGATGTCTTGGATGATGAAAAAATTATCACACAGAGAAGGGGAAACTGACTTCCCCTCACAAGGGGGCTGTCTGTTTCCAGAAGGAGAAGTTGTACCATTGTTCCATTTCTCAGCCAACCTTCCCCGTGCTCCTGTCTTTGAATCTGGGAGACTAGACTTGCTTTCTTGTTTGGCCTCCATAACTGGTACTTGAAGAGATACTTTGGAACTGATTGGAACTGATTTTGTTTGCTTCTGCTCTTTCTGGCCTCTGCCTCCTGCTTGTAAGACTTCCCTCTCTTGTAGTATCTTGTCATGTCCAACTTTCTCTCGTTGCCTCCAGCGTGAGCCTGTGTACCAGTAGGTACCCTTTGTTCAGCACCCTGGCTGGGGAGGACTCAGGCTTTCCATCTCCTTTGCCAACGCTGCTTCTCTAGCTCCAGCCTTTGAAGCAGTGTTTCCGCATGCAGCACGAATTCTGAGCATTTCTCTCCTTCTGTCTTGGAGGGGGTTGAGAAATTGGACACAACCTTGCTTTGTATTCTTCACCTCACCAAGTTGTCTCTCTAGTTTTTTCAAACTTTCTGTTTTTTTTTAAACTATTTTATTTTTTCCCAATTACATGTAAAACAATTTTAACATTTATTTAAAAAAAAATTTGACTTCCAAATTCTCTCCCTCCCTCCCTCCATTCCCTTCCTTCTCCCTAAGACAATAAGCAATTTTATATAGATTATACATGTGCAATCATGTAAAACATATTTCCACATAAGTCATGTTAGGAAAGAAAACACAGACAAAAACACCCCAAGAAAAATAAAGAAAGTTTGAAAAAGTATGCTACGGTCTGCATTCAGACTCCATCAGTTCTTTCTTTTTTCCTTTCAAAAATTGCCCTTTGTATGCCAGTGATTGTTGATAAATCAAAATAAATTAATAAAAAAATAGATGAAGGAAAAAAAATTGTCCTTTGGAATCATCTTGGATCATTGTACTGCTGAGGATAGTTAAGTCATTCACAGTTCTTCATCGTACAATATTGCTGTTACTGTGTACAACATTCTGGTTCTGCTCACAACCAACAAAATAATAAATCAAGCCCTGATTTGGAGCCTTTGACAATTTCCAAGGTATAAATGCTCATATTGAAAATTTAATAATCAGCTCTAGGAAACCAGTTTGAGGTGACTCTAGTCATCCCCCCCCATAATAACAATTTGCAGGACCTGTCTCTAACATAACTGTCCACATCATCGCCTTCACCTATGATCTCCAATACTCTCCATTCTGCCCCCTATCACAGCTGGCCTCCAACACCTTTACAAGCTTCCAACTTCTCTCCTTCTCCGCTGTGGGACTGGGCCCTCTGGACTTCCAGCTGGCCATTCAAATCAGCAGCTGGGCAGGCAAATTGCATCATTACATTCTCTTTCCTCACAAACCCATCCCTACTTCTGTCCAGAGCACCAGCACCCTCCCAGTGACCCAGGCTCTCTCGACCCTGGTGTCATCCATGATTCTTCACTCGAACTCACCCCATATCTCCAATCTGTTGCCAAGTCTCATTGTTTCTAATTTCACAACATTCCTCCTATATGTGTCCCTGGCTCTCCTCTCACATGGCTGAATCACTTTATATCTGGACTATTGCATTCGACTTCTGGTTGGTTTCCATGCCTCATTTTCACTCCCATTTTCTCTGATTCATCCATCCATTCAGTTGCCAAAGTGCAGGTCTGATCACGCCATCCCCCTTACTCAATAAACTCCAGTGGCTTCCTATTGCCTCCAGAGGCAAATAGGAAATGCTCTGTTTGGCATTCAAAGTCCTTCACAGCCTGGCCCCTGCCTATCTCTTCTGTCTCCTTGCATTTTGCTTCTCCAGTCACACTGTCCTACTTGTCATCCACATATCATGCTCCATCTTGTGTCTCTGAACCTTTGCACTGACTGGCCTGCTCTTCCTTCTCATTCGTGCCTCTTAGAATCCCTAGCTTCCCTTAAGACTCAAATGGAGGATCACATCTTGGAGAGACACATTTCTAGACCCCAAAGTTTACATCGCCTTCCTCATCAAGGTTGCCTTGTGTTTACTTTGTATATGTCTTATAAAGGAACGCACTTGAGGACCTACGCCTGTATATCGATTTCATGGTGAAGCCACCACTGTTCCCTACATGTAGTGTGGATGGAATTTGGTGCTGGGTTCCTAGACTCTGCTCCTTTTTTGGGTCTCATAGCTGGTTCTTCTCTTTAACATGAGGGAGTCCCCTCCTCGAAGCTGCTTCCGGCTCTTTTTTATTTAAAAAAAATTGTTTTTAAGGCAATTGGGGTTAAGTGACTTGCCCAGGGTCACACAGCTAGTATGTGTCAAGTGTCTGGTCTGAGGCCAGATTTGAACTCAGGTCCTCCTGACCTCAGGGCTGGTGCTCTCTCCACCGCACTGCTTCTGGCTCTTTTTCTGGCATCCAGAGTGGGCTTTGCTCCCAGCTAGATGCACTGTCTTCTGCTGGTCCAGCAGCGTTGACTCCATGGCTGATGGTGGGGGAGAAGAGAGAAAGTTTCCCTCCTCCGCTCACTCCCTCTTTTATTTGGCCTCTAGTACAGGTGAAAGGGTCTGCCTCCATGAAGTACTTCTGAGCTTGGACTCCGTAACAGCCAAATGGCTTGATTTAAAAAAAAAAAAATATCGGCCCAAGGGGCCTGACTCCGTCAATCACAAGATGTTTCCTGCGCTGTCTCCTAACAGCCAAAGCCCTATAATCCTCTCAAATTGATTAAGGCTCACTTACACTTTATTGTGGGATTGTAGGAAAGCCCCTTCACCTCTCCTGTACACTTCGTGATTTCACTCTGAGCCTTCTGTGATTATATTAATCAGACTGTAGGGAAACCGCTTCCCATTATAATAATATAATAGCTAGCTTTTGTAAAGGCTTGAAGGTTTGTAAAGCTCTTTCCAAATATTTGATCTTTACGACAACCCTGAGAGGGAGGTGCTATTTTCATCCCCATTTTACAGATGAGGGTACTGAGGCAGGCAGAGGTTAGGTGACTTGTCTAGGGTCCCGCAGCCAGAAAGTGCCTGAGTCAGACTCTGAACTCAGGAATTTCTGACTCCAAGTCTAGTGCTCTATCAATCTACTACTTCATGTTAGTGTCCCATAAAGGTCGATGGGACCTCACTTTTTATCTCCTTATTTCTTTTGGTTTTCAACTGTCCATTCACCTTTTTTGCCACGTCCTTTTCAGTTCAGATATCACAGTCTTGGTAGAAAAAATCCGAAGCAAAGAAGAGTTGGGCAGCTCTGTCTCTTTGCTGCTGTTAGATATCGTTAGCTATCATCCATCCTGAGCAGGGCTGTTGGGCCTTTGGGGAGCATTCCCTTTCCTCCAGTGGAACCCCAAACCAAGCCCAACCCAGCCTTTTGTCAGGTTACCCTTAGCTTTCCTTGATGACCTGGGCTTATTTTGCTTTCGGTACTCCTGACACTGTTTTTACAGCCCCACGTCCCACTTCTGTACTCACTCTTGGTCACATGCCTCACTTTTTCTTTTGTATCCATATTTCCAAAATCATAGTTGATCAGTGAATTTCTTCCATGTCCATATAAACTTCTTTAGATAACTCCAATTTTTCTTCTTCATTGGAATTGTATTTCCCTATGTCTTCAGGATTTTCCTTCCTTCCTTCCTACCCTCCCTCTCTCCTTTCTATCTTTCCTCATTCTTCCTGGGTTGACTTCCCCTATAGAATTTGGGGCCATAGGAAGCTACCTAACTTTTCTTTTTTTAAAAATTTATTTTAAACTTAAATACTAAAACTTAAATATATAATAAGAAAATATAAAGAAATATAACCTTAAATACAAAATAAGAAAAGAGGAAAAAAGTATTGTCATGTGCACAGCAGAATGTAAGAGAGGATTTAAAATATAGAAAAATAAATTTCTATTTCAAGAAAGCCTATATAATAAATACTATACATTGTATTCAGAGCTGTCCATCTTTTCTTTGCTTCCTTGTTAGTTTTCTTTTGTTCTCTGCTGCGCACCTTTTACTTTGTTCTTTTCCCCCCTCTCTCCCTAAGAAGGCTACAATTAAGTGCAGATATAGATATAGATATAGATAAATACACACACATATAGATGCACACACACATATAAATATACACAAATGTATATAACATATATAGATATACATAATATGCTTACATACACATACATATACTAAGATATCTATAATCATACTCATATGTAGACATATACATTCATATGCATCTATGCAAGATCATACTATGCTTACTTGTCCTCTGTTTCCCTGAGGGTGGACAATCTCTTCATAAGTCCAAGTCTTTACATATCTTTCTAAGTCCACCAGCTTGTCATTTCCTACATCACAGCAATATTCCAACCTTATACCGTCTAGTTATTTTAAATAGTCTAAAACAATACTGATTAATAGGGCTGACATATAGTGTAGTTTCCCTATTTTTCTCTTTTGATTAAATGTATTATTATTATTATTATTTTTTGCTTTTTGGTGAGGCAATTGGAGTTAAGTGACTTGCCCAGGGTCACACAGCAAGTAAGTGTCAAGTGTCTAAGGTCGTATTTGAACTCAGGACCTCCTGACTCCATGGCAGGAGCTCTATCCATTGCGCCACCTAGCTGCCTCTCTAATGCATTCTTATGACAATGTAAGGGCTATTTCTATACCATTTTCCTGTTTCTTTCTGCAAATGTTTATCACCAGTAGGCTCATAAATAGTTAACAGGAAAAACCACCACCACCTATGTATACATGCCACATGTTTATTTTTCATCTCCATTGTTAACTTTTTCTCCATCACTGCTGGCAAAGGGTTTGAGAGCCCAACTGCGCATCTGAAGACAGGCATAATGTCACACATGTCTCCTCCATTACACTGTGAGCTTTTTGAGATCAGGGACCATGTTTTGGTCTTCCTTTGTATCGCCAGTGCTTAGCACAGTGCCTGACACACAGTAAGGGCTTAATAAATACCAATTGTTTTGGCTTTCCAATATATTCCTCTTCCTCTCCTACCCAGAGAGCTATCTTTCGTAATAAACAGAGATGTGAAATAGGTGAGGAAAAGGCCTGGGCAGTTCTATTGAATCAACCAATTAATTAAGAACATTAGACCAGGTGTAGTAAAGTGCTTGAAAGTCAATGAATGAAATGGAGTGATGCTCCACAGTACTGGCTTAGGAGATTTTATGACAATTTGCAGGTTTTCTCTAAAAGAACAAGCCAGCTTGAAACCCAGGGATTCTATCATCTGAACATCAAAGGGCAGAGAGCCATTCCAGCCAAGCTCCTTTGAGGGAGCACTTTGGGGGATAAGGGAGGACATAAACCTCAATTCCTCCCATGACTTTGTGAATTTTAGGAGGTCTGCAGGATTTTAGACCTCCCGCCTGAACTCTAGCTGTGTCCCTGGAACTGGGAGTTGAGGACAAACTAGATACAGTGCCAATCTGGCATCAGACACTTACTAGCTGTGTGACCCTGGGCAGGTCACTTAACCTCGATTGCCTCCCCCCCCCAAAAAAAAAGAACCAAAAAAACTAGATACAGTGACGAAAAGCAACAGAAGGCCTTTACAAGAAGACCGTTCCTAGGCCAACCTTTTGACGACTCTAGCAAAAGGACGTCAAAGATGAGTTACCCTCTTTGCCTCATGTAATTGCATTTTCCTCTGGATTCTGTTTGTATTGATAGGAGATTGTGCCACAGACCTTGGGGGGAGTGCTTTTTACCGACTGTTGTTACTATACCAGTTTATTAAAAAGCACTTTTCTAAAAGCTAATTATCTGGGCTGACTAATTCCAGTCAATGCATAATCACAAGGGAAACACATCAGTGAGGCATTATGATTTGAGGCGTTATGATTTGCCGCATTAGAAAGATGCCATAACGCTTCAGGAATCAGAACCGCAGGTGCAAGCGGGAATTGGAAGAGTAGTTCCCAACTGTATACATGAGATACAGATGACTAAATTGAAGCCTAGCTGTGTGACCTTGGGCAAGTCACTTAACCCCAATCGCCTCACCCCCCCCCAAAAAAATAAAATAAAATAAATTGAAGCCCAGACCTGAAGTGACTTGGCCAGTGACACACAGCCAGTAAGTGTCCGAGGCAGGATTTGAATCCAGATCTTCCTGACTCCAGGTCCAGCTTCTCTTCATGCTTCTTCACATAGTCACTGTTCATATTGTTTTCCTTATTCTAAAGTTACTTTCTGTGCAGGAGGTGAGACTGAGGATAAGCAAAGAGATTTAAATTGGCCAGAGGTACTTAATGCTCTGGAGGAGTGAAAAGAATTGTAACACTGTCAACTTGAGGAGAGCTGGAGGAGAGCAGCTAAGCAGAGTGAGGGATAGTAGTAAGAGGAAGGCGGGCAGCTAGGTGGCACAGTGGATAGAGCACCGGCCCTGGAGTCATAAGGACCTGAGTTCAAATCCAGCCTCAGACACATAACACTCACTAGCTGTGTGATTCTGGGCAAGTCACCTACCCCCAACTGCCTCACTGAAAAAAAAAAATAGTGGGAAGATGGACCCAGGACATCTGCTAGGAATGGAAGCATTCTCCATCCCCTCCTAATTCTACTGCCTTCCTTCTGTTAACCTTTTCCTTTTTGTCCTGTATAGAGCTTGTTTGTACATATCCGTTTGCATTCTGTCCCCTCCATTAGACTGTGAGCCCCTCGAGGGTGGAGATTGTCTTTTACTTTTTCTTTTTTTTTTTAATCCCTTGCATTAGCACAGAGCCTGGCATACAGCAGGCACTTAACAAATGCTTATTGATTGATGGATTATTGGACACCTGCACATGGAACAGCAACTAGAGGGGAGCTCAGGAAGTGAGCCACACCATGCATGGAGCTGACTGGCCTTCTTTTGGAAACTCACACTCATCTCCTTGCCTTTGCATTGGTCCTTCCTCATGCTTGGAATGGGCTCCCTTCTTATTTCTGCCTCATGGAATCCTTCTCTTCTGTCAGGTACCATCTTCTACACAAAACTTCTCCTGACCCCCACAACAGCTGGTGTGTTTTTTTCTGTTTACATCCATATTTTATATGGCTATATCCATTCATTCATTCTATCTGTACATATTGGCCCCCTCAATAGAATGGCAGCTCCTTGGGAGCAGGGACCCCTTTCGTGCTTTGTCTTTGTAGAATACAGTAGGTGGCTAATAAATGCTTGATTGATTGCTTTGTGCCAGAGGAAAATACCACAGGCTCCTTGGTATATGATGCATTTGGCTCAAGGGTTCAACAGAACTCATCCGAGTGATTTTCAAATAATTTGGGGGTACAGATGGAATATCACAGGACTCACTCAGAGCAGAGAATCTTGGTGCATATTTTCCCACAAGAGAAAGGTGGATCCTTCAAGCTGTGGGCTAGCAATCAGAAAGCTGAGGATTTCCAAAGGCATGGTTTGTAGCCACTTAGAGCAGGAAGCTAGGTGATCATTTAGAAACATTATGACTCCATGAAGAATGAATCATTTCACATCCACCTCCTTTCTTAGGAGGAGAGTAGACATTAACTGAAAGCTAGTCTGGATAAATCATGTCGGTGAATTCATCTCCCTGGGCTTTGGTTTCTTCTTCTGTAAAATGAAGGGATTTCACTAGATGGCCTCTGAGTCCTTTCCAGCCCTAAATCTAAAATCCTCTGTGTGTGTGTGTGTGTGTGTGTGTGTGTGTGTGTGTGACCCTGGGCAAGTCCCTTCAAGCTCTGCAGTGCTGTTTCTATGGGTTTTTCTGTTCAGTTCTAGCCTTTGCTTTCATGGGGAGGGTGCCCCTCGGAGGCAGTGATGGATGTCTGGACTCCCCCACAGGTGCCTGAAAGCAGTCCCAGGATCAGGTAGCTTTTTTTTTTTTATAAGCTTTCTTCCACATCAGGCTGCTTTCCCTCTCCCCAGCAGGGGCCTCTTGCTGAGATTGTGCATTCTAAGCACATCTCAGGTTGCAACCAGCTCCCCAGTGTGGGAGCAAGCAGTTGGATCAGGTTGCCAGGGAGCTGAGAGGGCCTCCTTTCAGACGCTGGACCTTCAAGTGCCTGCAATTCCCCTTGTCTGTTTCACTCCCTGTACTATTCAGGCAGTATATTAGCCTACCCTAAGCTCTGCTGAGAGCAGTATTTTGTTCAATAGCAGAACTGAGCTGAGCTGTAAGAGGTTTGTGCCTTGCTGGGCTCACTCTCCTGCCACTTGTTCAGACTCGTGTTTGGTTAGTGGCCCTAGGCTTTATGTACCACAGTCTGGCATGGCCCAGGAAAGTCTGGTGCTGCTTGGGCAGGATGCCCACAGGGCATCTTTCCAGTTACAGATATGATCCTATAGACCACAGGCTGGCATAGTCCAGGGCTGCTTGGGCAGAATGCCCCCAGGGCATCTTTTCAGCTACAGGCTTATGATCCTATAGACCACAGGCTGATATGATTCAGGAATGCCTGGGGCTCTTTTGTCAGGCAGGGCTTTGGAAGAATGCCTTCAGGCACTCCCCTTTCTCCTCACCCCCAACATCCCTGGGCCATGCCAGCCTGTGGTATATTCCTGAAAGAGTATCTGATATGCCTAAGGCATAGATGACAAACCCATAATTAACTATCAAGAGCAACTGGGATGTTTGGGTTAAGTCTGTGGCATCTTACATTGATCTCAAGAAAGAGAAGATGAATCTTGATCAGCCAAGGCATTTAGTGAGTTAGCTGAACCAGAGGTGTGGCTATACCTAGGCTCTCATAGTGTTGTGTTCCATCATGTCACAGCAGAGAGCACTTTTCTGCTCGGTGTTCAAAATGATTTTTATGTTTATTTAAGTTGTTTTTTTTTTCTTTTTTCTGTTTTTGGCTAGGCAATGGGGTTAAGTGACTTGCCCAGAGTCACACAGCCAGTAAGTGTCAAGCATCTAAGGTCATATTTGAACTCAGGTCTTCCTGACTCCAGGGCAGATGCTCTATTTACTGTGCCACCTAGCTGCCCCTATTTAAGTTTTTAAAAAGCTTTTAGTGAATGGACCCTTATGTCCTTCATGGGAGGTTTTATAGTTAGAGCTACTATAGTGAATCCCATAATATGAAATGCTTGGAACAAATAGTCCTTGTGTAAAATATAATACTAAATCACTGAAATTATAAATTAAGGTTCTATATGCTATTATTTGGAAAATAGATTCAGATGTGATAGAATTTATTCTGCTCTCATTTCAGGTGAAATTTCTTATACCTCAGTTATCTGATTTGTAAACATTAATTTGATAATTCATTGTTTTAGAAATATTGTTAGAATAGTTTGCTTTTCTTTCATTCCTTTGGGTTATGGATTGAATTGTTAAAAGACTACAGTTAATATGTTATAAAGAAAAAAAATCAGTAAGATTGAGCTCTTCCTTTTGTGGCAGATTGGTAACTGAGTTAGGGTGTCAGTATTTTAAGATTTCGGGAGCTAGCCCCAAGCTTAGGCTAAAGTACAATAATTTGATTTTAGTTATGAACTAGAAATCACAAAGGAAAAAAATTTTTGAAAACAGTCTTTAACCAATTTTAGTCTAAGAGTAAGGTCAGATAAATATCTGGTTAATCGTGTCCACCCACCTTTCAGGATAATTTGTAGGAAGCCAGTCTTAAATCTAACACTATACAAATATCGGATATGATAAAAATATTGGTTGTTGTGATCTGTGATCATTATATGAGATCTTAGATGTTTCCTTGTACTATTTAGACTGAGAATTATTTATCTCTATAAAAGTTCTCAAAAAAACAAAAACAAAAAAACAAAAAAACCCCCCCAAAACCAAAAACCAAAACAAAATAAACCAAAACCAAAAAAAAAAAAAAGCCTGACCACACCCTGCCAGCAGTTCCTTAGAGCTATCTGCCTGGGCCAAAAATCAGTCATCTAAGATCTTAGATTAAGAGATTCTAAAAACACTGGCTTAGAATACTTAGCCCAGGATACTTTAAGCTACCCTAATGATAACAGGTGTGAATTCAAACTGTTTGTAAAACTTTATTTGTATGTCTAAGCATATGTCTATAATGGGAAATAAAGGTGAATCCTTAGGCCAGCTTCCTATTTGAAAGGTCTAGAGAAGCTGGAATTGAGGGATTGAGAATTGATCCAGCTCCATAAAAAAGCTGAGGAAAAGATTATATGGAGCTGGGAATTGTTACCACATGTCTTTCAGAAAAAGAAAAAAAAATACAAATTTATGGATAGTAATTTTTTTGAAGTGCTAACAGTACTGAGCCTTGGAGATGTTACCATTAGCGATTATAAATACAGATTTGATTTAAGTTAAAAGCTGTCCTGAAGGGAATTAGAATACGGTCTGATTGTGTTCTGTCAGGATAATTATGATGCAATTGCTTCATACTTGATACTTCAGTTTTAGATGTGATTGGCATACAAGGCCAAAGGTGACGAGATGAATGATTTTCTCTGTAAGGTAATTTGGAAATGCATTAAATGGAATTAAAGCCACTTGATTGGTAATGGATTTTGTTTCAAGGTTCAAATACACGATATTGTTTATGGCATTGTTATGCTTCTATATTGTGAAATTTGGTAAACAATTGTATCAGCTATGTTGTTATGAAAGCATCTTTTTATAATCTGGATATTGTTAGATTAAGAATTGTGTTGTTAAAAGAAGGTTTAAAAAATGAGTAAGAAAACTGTTAGGCCATTTTATCAGCCCTGCTGACCATGTGCTGTAATATTCTGAAGTAGAAATTGTTTCTGTTTTGGCCAGCAACCCTCAGGGTATTACCCTCCTAGATTGATTTTTTTTTTTTGGACTAGGTGGAAGAGGACATTCTTTGCCTCATTTCTTACCTAGCCTTAATCAATGAATGGGTGTTGCCTCAGACAAAGTGAGAGAACTTGGAAAGATCTTAGCTTAAAAAGACCAAGGTCTCCCACCACATCCAGGGCCATTGCCAATCATCCTGACCTATGTCTTGCTGCTGGACTCTGATGACTCTGGAAGAGAAAATGAGGTTGATGACTTTGCACAGCCCTGCCTCACTTAAATCCAATTCACTTGCATGTCACGGTATTACCTCTCTGATGTCTTTGAGAACAAAGGACAAATAACAAATAATAGGTAGAGTAAAAAGTGCCCTGGCTCCTAGAGTCACTGAATCTGGATTCAAAACTTGCTGGTGTGACCTTGGACAAGTCCTTCCCCCTCCCTAAGCCTCAGTTTCCTCCTCTGTAAAAAGGAGAGTTGTACTAGCTGGTCTCTAGGGTTCCTTCCAGCCTTGGATCTCAGGCCTTATGGTTGACTTTGGATTAGTCCTTTCTGCTCCCTGGAGCCCCAGTTTCCTCATGTGTAAAATAAGGGAATTGGATGCCAAGGCCTCAGGGGTCCCTTCCAGCTGGAGATCACGGGTCCTATTTTTTCCTTCAATTTCACCAGTAAGGATATTGAGGTGCTGACAATGGCCTGAGCCTGGTGGGTTTTGATTTGCATCCAGTGGAGTTTGGATCCACACCAATGAGCTCACAGATCTGCATGGCCAGCGGCCAGAGAAGAAGAAGAAGAAATCCCAGAACTCAGGGCTGGGAGAAGTGACGAGGCCGACTTCTTTAACCTAAGTAGTGCAACTACTGTGAGTCCAAATCCTTGGAAGTGGATGGGTGAGGGTGACATAGGAGACCTGGTGCGTGTAGGTCTAAGGTCCCAGGCTAGAGAATGTTTCTCTATTCTCAGGTTCTCGAACCCAAGTAGAAATCAATGATAACTTCTTACCCTAACCATCTAAATATTTCAGGCAAAGAGATTGAGTATGTATACACTGCATACATAGAAGAGTCACCTGTGATGGTCAGGGATCCTCTTTGAAAATGAAGCACCACCACCAACAATAACATCATCATCATCATCATCATCATCATCATTACCATCATCAACAAAGGCAACAACAGAAGAGTCACTGTCAGGCAGCAGGAAAAGAAATACACTGGATTTGATATCAGAGGACCTGGGTTTGAATCTTAGTTTTTTTGGTTGCTACCTGTGTGTCCTTAGGCACTTGCCTGACTTATCTGGACTTGAGTTTTCTCCTTGGTCAAATGGAAGGCTAGGGTTACCCTTAGTTAACCTCAGGCCTGTTCAGCTTGTAAGTGTAAGATTCTCAGAGGAGACACGCACGAAGAAACGTGTTTCAACAAGTCAGGTGTAAGTATCCAGTCCACTAGGCACCCTGATGCTTAATAAAGCCAGAAAAACTCACTGCTTCTACTCTTTTCCCTAACAATTTCAGCATAGCCCTTTGCCTTTTCTCTTATTGTCTCTCCTGAACAGAACTGAAACATCCACATTAACTGGAGAGAAGGTGTTGGGCTCATTAAACAGTGAGATTAAACTTAATGGCATAACCATGACATTAAGATGAAGAAAGGTTATCAGATCCTGAAGGATCTCAGAACAAGAATATCAGGGTTGCTGGGGGCAGTAAAGCAGTCTCAGCTAGAAGAGGCTTTAGAAGTCAATAAACATTGATTACTTATATGCCAAGGATTATGCTAAGGGCTAGGGATATAAAAAGAGGCAAAAGACAGTCCCTGCCCTCAAGGCACTTACAATTGAATGGGGGAGATAAGAAGCAAATAGATATGTGCAAATAAACTACTTACAGGATAAATAGGAACTAATTAATAGAGGGAAGGCACTGGAATTATGAGGGGTTGGGAAAGGCTATTTTAGTTGGAACTCACAGGAAGTCAGGGAAATTAGTAAACAGAGTCAAGGAAGGAGAACATTCCAGGGATGGAGGACATGGAGAAAATGCCCTAGGGACTGAGGATCTAGTTCTTGACATTCATGGAATATCAGAGGTGGGAGGGATTCTTTAGAACAACTAATGTCAGAACTGAGAGGTACTCTTAGAACACTCATGTCAAAATTGAATAGACACATAAGGATCTCTGTAGGTAGCATATCGGCAGACATTATCCATGTTCTACTGTATTTTTATTTATTTTGTTACATATTTTTCAATAACATTTTCATCTGGTTCACGTGATATTTGGGAATACTGGGTTTTTGATACCTCTGCCATAGAATATAGGAAAGGGTTAACCTTGGGTCCACACACCCTCTCTACCCCCCCCCAACCTCAAGGGGTACGTATGTACATTTCAGGAGGTCCATGAACTTGGATAAAAACAAAAGATTGCATTTTTATTTTTACTAACTTCTAACTGAAATTTGAGCAACTAGGTGGTACAGTGGATAGAGTACCAGGCCCAGAGTCAGGAAGACCTGAGTTCAAATTTGGACTCAGATACTTATTAGCTGTGTGACCCTGGGCAAGTCACTTAACCCTGTTTGCCTCACTTTGCTCTTCTGTAAAATGAGCTGGAGAAGGAAATGGCAAACCACTCCAGTATCTTGGCCAAGAAAACTGCAAATGGGGTCATGAAGCGTCAGACAGGACTGAAAAACGAATGAACGACAACAACAACAAAAACTGAAATTTAGCCTTTCCTTTGATGATGATTTCAAAGCATCTTTTGAGAAGCGGTCTATGCTAGACTTTCAAAAAGGGTCCATGGCACAAAAAAGGGTTAAGAACCCCAGACTATAGGATGTCACAGCTGAGAGAGCCTTCAGAACATAGAATGTCAGGGTGGGAAGGGATCTTGGAACACAGAATGTCTGAGACAAGAGGGACCTTAGAACACTGAATGTCAGTGCTTGGAATGCCTGAATCTCCCAGTTGACAAGGGATGTCAGAAGCCATCCAGTCTAGCATGCCAAAAGTCCCTTGTGGGCCCTCACTGATGATCTGGGGTGAAGCCGGTCTCAGGCTCGGACACTTCAGCACTATAACTCTCCCATTGAGATGGACAGTGTTTCCCTCCGGGCTCACTGGTCCACTCTGAAGATGTGTTGTTAGGCAGTCTGTGACCTTGAGACTTTGTGGAATAGGGCTGGCACTTTCCTCAGCCTCCATCTCCAGGCTTGCTCAGGGCTCCCAATTCTACACCACATTTTTATTGCTCTCTCCATCCCAACGGGTGCCCCAGTATGTGTCATTCTAATCTGGGAGGACATGAAAATAGAGACATTCCCGTGTATCGGAAAGATCCCTGGATTTGGGGGCCAGGAGACTTGAACTCTGACACTGATTAGCTCTGTGATCTTGGACAAGTCATTTCCTCTTCTAAGCCTCAGTTTCCACAAAGATAAAATGAAAAGATTGGATTAGTTTATCTCTAAGGTCCCTTCTCTGGTTGGAAGCTGTTCAAACAGGAAGGTGTAGACCATTATGTAAATTCAATAGCTACCCCTCACCCCCAAAGCTTATGTCAGAGCATTGGCAGAAAAGTTAGCTGGTAAAAACATTCTCTGAGGCACAATTTTCACCAGTCTTCGTTCTCCAGTTCTGATGAAAGATGATCAAGCTTGGCCCACAATAAGAGAGGAGAAAAGGGCTCTCTCCTTTCTTTGCAGAGATGGATGACTAAGGGTGTGTAATATACTCTCAGACTAAGTTAGTTTCATCAAATTGTTTGTCTTAATTTTGTTGTTTTCTTCTTTGTTACCAGGGATGGCTCTCTGGGTAAGGGTAGAATGAAGAACAGATTTGTAAATTAAAGTGACGTTGAAAAAAAAAACCCCAACAAATTAGAGGGGAACAAAGAAGCCTGGAAATGATTATATGTTTTGAGCTAAAACTTTTCCACAGTAATCAGCAAATGTGTTAATCTTGTGTGTTCAACAAATACATCTCCTTGTTTTTCCAAGACAGAAACAAGGCAAACATCTATAGTGAGTGGGAGCCCCAAAAGGGCAAACCAGGAACCCAGATGGACACACAGACACCCTAGAACATCTTCCTGCTCCATGGAGAAGCCCTCTTCCCGCCAAGACAACTCAACAGTTCCACTTGGACAGAAGACCCTTTCCTCCTACTCAGCACCCCAAATGCCCATGGGTAAGAGGGTGAAATCATGCCCATTTACATCTGCTGCTCCTTCCATTGTGGAGCCCTAGGTTGTAAGGGAGCATTTTGCACAGCTTCTGATTCATCAGCTGCATGACCTTGGCCAAGTCCCTTCACATCTCTGGGCCTCAATTTTCTCCATTGTAATAACAATAGTAAGAAGAACAATGATATTATATAGCACTCATATAGCCCTTTTGGATTTACAAAGCACTTTTCAAATATTATCTCATTTGATCCTTATAACCACCCTGAGAGATAGGGGCTATTATTATCTCTACTTTACAAATGAGGAAACCAAGGCAGACAGAGGTTAAGTAACTTGCTCACAGTCACACAACTAGTAAGCTGAATTCAGGATTTGAACTCAAGTCTTCCAGACTCCAAGGCCAGTGCTCTATGCCTTGTACAAGCTCTTGATGCCTCTGTCAAATGAGGGGAGAGGGTGTGCTCAACGACCATGAAGATCCAATTATGCTACTATTCTGGTCATGCTCTCCCTTCTAGCCCTCAAAGAACCCCAGACTCCCGACAGCCTCCGAGTTGGCCCATGGAGCCACTTGGAATGATATCTCTCCCCTCTAAGAGAAGGAACGGGACAGGCTAAGACAATAGCTAGAGAAGAACTATCAGAAAGGACGTAGCTAGGTGGTGTAAAAGATAGAGCCTTGCACTTGGAATCAGGAAGATCTGAGTTCAGATCCTGTCTCAGATACTTATTAGCCATGTGACTTTGGACAAACCTGTTAAGCTCTCTCATCTACACTGTTCTTATCTGTGAAATGGGAATAATAATATAATAATAATAATAATAATAATAATAATAATAATAATAATAATAATGCCTACTTCACAAAGTTGTTACGTGAATCAAATGAACTAATATAAGTAAAATGCTTGGCAAACCTTAAAGCACTACATAGGTATTATTAGCTATTGGTGTCAGTCTCTTTCTGCAACCTGTATGACTACTGGAAGATCAATGTCAGGGGTACTGGAAACATTTGGCATAAGAAGACCTGAGTTCAAATCCTGACTCTGCGACTTACTACCTATGACTTTGGGTAAATCACTTTAGCTCCCCATGCCTCAGTTTCCCTTACTGTAACAAGGCCTCTGAGAGTCTGGGTTTAGGATCCCATGATGCAGTTTGCTCAACAAGAACTTGTTAAATGCTTATTCTCTTGAGGGTTGAGGGAACCTGCAAAGATTTACAAATGGATGAGGAGGCTGAATCCAGTGGCCTCCCTGTCTTTGGGTGATGCTCAATACTCCAGCTTCAGAGACCCCATGGGAGCAAAGGTCACCTTTAGCCCTTGACCTGTCAGTGGATGGACATTGCGCCATCTCAGGGCTCACGGTTGAGATTACAGGCCAGAGTGTGTGAGTATGCCTGAGTTACAGAATGGCCAGTTTGTAATTGCAGAAATGCCAGGCCTATTTGGCCAGTGGTCAGGTGCTGTTCTGGGATAATGGGAGAGGAGGCTACCCAGATAGCCAGACAATGCCCAGTGACAGAGAGTAGATCACTGGACTATACCTGTACCACATGATGCTCTGCGTTATATAGGACTTGCTACTTATGGATTTGGTCTAGAGAGCATAATTTTGCTATATGGGCTATGGATTATGTAAAAGAGATAACTGGTCAATGAGGGGTTTTTTGTGGATGCTTGCTGAGTCTGCTTCCATGCACATAATAAATGATCCCCATGTCCACTTGTTTGTGACTGTTTCCTATTTGATTACTGTGTGGTGAGGCAAAATGACCAGTTGAAAAATTGGCTGCTAAGACAAACTAAACATGCAGAGAAGACTCCCACAGACCCAACTTGACTTCTTTTCTTCCCTAGTGATGTATGAGGAGGACAAAACTTGCTGTGTGCCTACGGGTAGAAAAGGAGCCTCTGATGCTCCTTCACCTAGAGCTGCCATGAAGCCATGTTTTCTGCCTCCCTTGTGTCTAGCCTTTCTTGCTCATAGGTGATGGACCACTGGAGATGCTGTGATCTTGTAAGCCTTGAAAGTTCAAAAGCACAATGCTTCCCCAAATTACCAATGTATTTTGAGCCTATATCTGTATATATTTAGATCATACATGTGTACATGTTGTAACATCCTATAGAATGTAAGCTTCTTGAGGGCAGGAAGTGTTTTTTTTTTGTGTGAATCTCCAGCCTTTTCAATCTCTCTGCAGCATTTGATACTGTTGACCACCCTCTCCTCCTGAATACTCTTTCCTCTCTGAGTTTTCATGACGTCACTGGTTGTCCTCTTACCTTTCTTACTGTTCCTCTTCAGTATCCTTTACTGGATCTTCACCCTTGTTCCACCTTCTATGGAAGGGTAAACCTAAGGATTCTGACCTGGGTCCTTATATCTTCTCTTTCTGCATTATCTCTCTTGGTGACTACTTCATCAGCTCCCATGGGTTCAGTATAGATCCAGCTCTTGTCTCTTTAATGAGCAACAGTAAAGAGTCCTGAGCACTCTATTTCAGACACTCACCATATCTCACTTGGATGATAGCCAGAGCTTTTGAATAGATCCCTCCACCTGCATCTCTTCCCTCTCTGATCTAACCTTCACACTTGAGCAAAGGGGATTTTCTGGAAACACAAGTCTGACCTTATTTCTGGAAACACAAGTCTGACCTTACCATTCACTGTAACCTTTAAGGTCAAATACATCCTGGCCCAAGCTACCTTTACAGCCTTCTCACATATTATTCCCCTGCACACACTCTCCAGTCCAGCCAGATTAGCTTTCGTGTACGACACCCATTCTCCCATCTCTGCGCCTTTGCCCAGATGGTCCTCCATGCCTGGATTGCATTCCCTCTTCAGCTCCACCTCTTACAATCACTAACTTCCTGCAAGGCCCAGCTCAAACACTATCTTCTACATGAAGTTTTTCTGGCTCTCCCCACCTTCCAGTGCTTTCCCACATGAAAACAATTTCCTTAGATCCATTTTCTTTATACTTTGAATCTTCATGTACATTCACATATAAACATATATACATATATACACATATGCTGCTGTTCAGTCATTTCAGTCATGTCCGACACTTTGTGAGCCATTTGAGGTTTTCTTGGCCAAGATACTGAAGTGGTTTACCATTTCCTTCCCCAGCTCATTTCACAGATGAGAAAACTGAGTCAAACAGGGTTAAGTGACTTGCCCAGGGTCACACAGTTAGTAAGAGTCTGAAGCTAGATTTGAATTCTCTCTCTATGTGTTTTTCTCTCTCTGTCTCTGTCTACACACACACACACACACACACACACACACACACACACACACACGCACACTGTCCCCCTAAAAGAATATCAGCTTCTTAAGGACTGGACACACTTCTCTTTGATTTTTGTATCCCCAGTTCCAATACAGTACCTGACACGTAGTATAAACTTAATAAATGCTTGTTAATAGAAAGATTGATTGGTTCCATATTGTTCTGAGGACAAAAGCCAAATGTTTTATTTTGGTTTTTAAAACCTTTAGCAATATGGTTATGGCTCCTCTTTCCAGGCTCATCACCCATCCCTCTTCTTCACAATCTCTCTATTCTAGCCAAAATGTCTCACAGCTCTTCTCTGAACACGATCTTCCATTTCTCACCTTTCTACTTTGTGATGGGCTGTGCCCCATGCCTAGAATGCCCTCCTTCCTCATTTTTCCCTCATAAAGTCCCTGGCTTCCTTCAGAACTCAGCTCAAGTGTCATGGCCCACCCAAAGCCTATTCTGATCTGACCAGGATTTAAAAAAATAATAATCACAGTAGCTTTTAATATCATGTGTTGACATCATTTACATAAATTTCATACTTGGGAAATACTTTTAAAATGTATAGTACTGGTCTGTAATTTAATTTAACCTCTTTCTTCTAGCATTAAAAATGAGACTGGCAAAGCCAGAGATGAGGCCACATAAAAGACTTCAGTACCATTTTCTAAGCCAATATGTTCAATAACACGAATTCAACAGGTACATTAATAACAGTTTAATAAAACACCAGAAAAATGGATGTTTTCTATGGTCCACCCCATTTGTTTAGGGTGAAAAATGGTACTTCTTTAAAGTTAAGTAGTTTTTCTATATTCTATTCTAATCTTATTTTTTTACTTGAAAGTAAAAAAAAAATATTTAGGGGAGTCAAGCACGTTGGTATATAAATAAAGGAAATGCATTTATGAATGGTTCCAGGCTGTGTATAACATGTACCATTTATGTACATTTCACCGGCATTGATGCAAAGTGCCTTTCTTATAATAAGGCATGAAATATAAAATGTCACAAAAACCCCCGATGAATCATTTCTCAGTACAGAGTGAATCATAATGATAGTAACTTTGTCAGTTCAGAGGGAATGATGTCCCTCTGGAAATTACCCTGAATATATTTTGCATTTCATTTTCTAGGTACATGTTGTTTTTACCCCAGTAGAATATAAGCTTCTCAGGGGCAAGAAACTGTGGTCATTTTTGTCATTATATATGCAGTGCCCCACACATGGGTAGGCACACTTGTTAAATGAGTCTATGAATGACCGACTGAATTGAAGGGAATTTAATGAAATGAAAGACAGTTGGTAAACAAATGATTTGTCAGAGACAAATTGACATGGGCCACAGCCAAGACTGCAGGCAAGAGGAAAACAGGGAACATTAAGTATGGACTGGAATGTTTTTAAAAGGCAAACAAATTGATCATTTAACTAGTAATTGAAGAGAATTAGAAGATCAACAACCGATTCAACCTTCGGATAAGATTCAAAGTAATGTGATAAGAATGAGTGTTGAGATGGATGTATGAGAATTGGAAATGGGAATGGTTCCAACAGTGGAAAGGCATGGTGGGTTCTCTGACAAAATGAATGAAGCAAATTGACCCCTGGCTAGACTAATGAACACTCAAAGGAAGGAAAGCACATCCTAATACAAATAGATTTCAGGAGGGGCTATGCTATAATAGCCTACAGAGAGAAGAAAACCTTTCTCCCTCATTCTAAATCTTATGTGTTTCTTGAGGTAAGACATGGGAGATGGGGAAAGAGGATTGAATCCTGAGGTCATATCATTTGCCCAAATTAAATGAATTGGCCATAAAAGCTTAAAATGTCCCTATAGAGATGGAAGAAATCAAAGAGACAATTTATAGAAGCATCCCAATGTAAATGCTCAGGGCCCAGACAGTTATGTAATTGAATATTAGCAAACTCATCAAGCTCCGATAATACCAGTGTTTCAGAAAGCATTTAACTATTTTCTGCAGTGAAAACTCTAATGACAATAAACAAAAGAAATGACCCAACTATGCTGCCCAGTGGACTCCAAAAGGCACCAGTTACGTGGCTTCTAAAGAAAATTGTGATCACAGTGGAAAATGAGTGCTGACTCCAGAAGGAATATGGGAATAAAAATAGTAAAGAAAACTCTCTAAAAAGCAATTAATCAAATGAGTGCAGAGGTGAATTAAATTCAAGTCAACTGAACAAGCAGTTAGCAGATTCTTGCTCCATTCCAGGCCCTGTGCTGTGTTCTGCAGGACCAAAGACAAACAGGAAATGATCCCTTCCCTCATGGAGGGCACTTTCTACTGGCTTCATTCAGCTGGACCAAAGTGGATTTCTACTCAATCAGATTTTCCATCGATGCCCCCTCTGGTGCCTCATTGTAGAATGGAGGTGATCATCCTGTGTCTCAAAGGCTTTGCTCAGGAGCTCAGTGGAGCTCAGGCTCTGATACTGTCTTCCATACTGGAAAGAATCGCGATTCTAAGATTTATTTTGACTTGCCCCTTTCCTCCCTACTTACCACCATCCCAGTCCCCTTATTACTACCCACTTAGACAATGGAGAAAGTTCCTAATAAATCCTCCAACTTCTATTCCTCTCTCTAATTCTCCCTTCAGAAGCATCTTGGTAGGGGCAGCTAGGTGGCTCAGTGGATAGAGCACCAGCCTTGAAATTAGGAGGACCTGAGTTCAAATCTGGCCTCAGACCAAACACTTGACACTTACTAGCTGTGTGACCCTGGGCAAATCACTTAACCCCAATTGCCTAAAAACAAAACAAAACAAAAACAAAAAAAACTCAAACAAACAAACAAACAAAAAAGAAGCATCTTGGATATGTATTATTCTGGTCATGTTACTCCTGTACTGACAAACCTTCAATGGCTCCCTACTGCTTAGGGGAGTAAAATTCAACCTCCTCGGTAGGTATTGAAGGCCCTCTACAATATGAATCCATCTCATCTTAGCAGCATTATTCCCCTCCACTGAAAGGCAGTGTGGTGTAATGGATAGAGCAGTGGCTTTGGAACTAGGAAGCCCTGTGTTTGAGTCCTGTCTCTGGAACGTATTGGCCACGTTACTCTGGGAAGTCACCTGATATCTCAGGTAACCCTTTAAATTATGAGTTGCAGAGTAGGTGTGGATTGGCATTGGTAGAAGGAGTTTGTGGATTGGGAATTCCTTATACCAGTGAAAACCACAGGTTCAGTCTAAAAGAAAAAATCCCTCCACAAACTCTATAGTCTAGTCAAATGACAATTTGCTGACCCTCCCTCAACACATCCTGTACTTTCCCACCTCTTGGCCTTTGTTCATACAGTTCCCTATGCGTGGAACTATCCCTTTTCCTTTCCCTCTTTATCTGTTGAGTTCCTACTCATCCTTTAAAGACCAATCCAAGTGTTAGCACCTCTAGGAAGCCTTCCCTGTCAGTGATGCCTGCCTCCCTCCCATCCTCCATCCCCTCCCCAACAAGCAGCTTGGATAATGCTTTATTTTGTTGCTATTCAGTTGTTTCAGTTGTACCCAACTCTTTATGACCCTATTTGGGGCAGAGATACTGGAGTGGTTTGCCATTTCCTTATCCAGCTCATTTTACAGATGAGGAAACTGAGGCAAGCAGGGTAACTTGTCCAGAGTCATACAGCTAGTGTCTGAGGCTGTATTTGAACTCAGGTAGGTAAGTCTTCCTGACTCTAGGCCCAGCACTCTATCTACTGGAGCATGACCTAGCTGCCCTACAATACTTCCTTAGGTGAGCTGATTACACTTATCAAATTATCTTGTGTATTACAGTCATCAATGACGGTGTCCTAATTTCCCTACTAGACTAAAAATTTCACTAAGGAAAAAAAAAATAAAACTTTACTCAAACTAACCTTTTAGAAAAATCAATTCTGGTGCCCAAAGCAAAAACAAAAACAAATTCCTGACTCATCGTAGACTAGAAATGTCTGTGCATTCTTCAAAGGTCATGGCAAAAGAAGGTAATTTTGGATAAGCTCTATCATTTAAGAAAAGTTTGAGAGTCTCTAACCTCTTCCTGAGACCTAACCTCGTTACAAATGGAAAAGCCCTGAGAACAATGAAGAACCCAAATCCTGTCCAACCTTATGCACCCTCCCTCTTTTTCTTCAGTGACAGTGATGGGGCAGGGGGGGGAGGGGGAGGAGTGAGGGCTAAGAAATAACCAGTCTTTAGATAGTGCATAAAGTTAGCCTAGTTGTGAAACTTTAAATGTGAAATTCCTGACTAGTGCCTGAATGGATAGGTAACCAGACACACTGCATTTTATCAATCATTACATATATATGTGTGTGTGTGTGTGTGTGTGTGTATATGTATGTATAATATATTTTATATATAATATATATTATATATATAATATATATTATATATATAATATATATATACATACATACATACATACACATATATACATATTTATATACACATATATACACATATATTTCTATATGTATATTTATATATATATATATATATATACACACACATATATAGATATACATATTTATCAATTGCTCTGGATTCACTTGTTGATATTTTATTTCTTTTTTAATATTTATTTTAGTGTCCTTGTTTCCATCCAGAATGTAAGCTTGTCGTGGACAGTGATTTTCTTTTCTCTTAACATCTCCAGTATCTGTCAGATAGAGCCAGTGCTTAATCAAAGCTTGTTGAATCTAATTGATATTCTTGCTACTAATTAAAAGAAATGGAAGGAACTTGCAGCTAAGTGGAAAGAGGTTTCAGAGATTCTCCTTGGAGAGGCAGACAGAGGACTGGAGAAATTTGCTTGTATTGTGTATCCAAGGACAACAAGAACCATGATTTTTGGGGGAATCTGGCCCTTTTCTGTTGCATTGCTCCTGATAAACATCTCCAAGAAGACCACCATAAACGGAAATACAACGCTTGTGGCAGAAGTGTAGAAATCTATGGAAAGCTCCTTTAGACTCGAACCCACGGCTTCTTCATCCTATATAGAGTCACAGGCCTCTTTGGCCATTCAGGGCAAGATTGGCTGCCTACATACCTAATTGAAAAAAATACTAAACTCCAATTAAAGGGCATGAAAATAAAATGTAAGTTTTTTTTTTTCCTTTCCAAATTCAGTCTCTGATATTGTTCTGTCCTGTGGACTGTGAGTTAAGAGCTGATGTTTACATTAAGTCAGTGTAGGGGCAGCTAGGTGGCGCAGTGGATAGAGTACCAGCCTTTCAGTACTGAATTTTCTCTCACCAGACTTTCCCTCTCCCCCATTAAGAAAGCTAGAGAGACAAAACTGTTATAAACATGGACAGTCAAACAAAAGAAATTGCTGTATTAGTCATGTAAAAAAAAATGAATAAAATATCTCTCAGTGCACATCCTGAGTCCTGAGAGCATCAGCTGTCTATCTGGAGGTGGGCGGCCTATTTTATCAGGAGCCCTCCGGAATTTTCATTAGTCATTATGTCGATTAGAATTCCTAAGTCTGTACTACCTCATGCCTATCAGATAACATGACAGAAAAGGAAAATGATAAATGTTGGAGGGGATGTGGGAAAATTGGGACACAAGAACATTGTTGGTGGAATTGTGAACTGATCCAACCATTCTGGAGACAATTTGGAAGTAGGCCCAAAGGGCTATAAAATTGTGCATACCCTTTGCTAGGTTTGTATCCCAAAGATATAAAAAAGAAAAAGGTCTTATATGTACAAAAATATTTATAGCAGCTCTTTTTGTGACGGTGAAGAATTGGAAATTCAGGGTATGTCCATCAACTGAGGAATGGCTAAACAAGTTGTGGTAGATGATTGTGATGGAATACTGTTGTGCTATAAGAAATGACAAAGGAGAGGAGGGTGGTTTCAGAAAAAAAAAACATGTCAAAACACAGTTATAGCAATGTTGTAATGATGATCAACACTGAAAGTCTTGGCTACTTTGATCAATGCAGTGATCCAAGACAATTCTGAAGGCCTTATGATGAAAAATGCTATCTACCTCCAGAGAGAGAACTGATAGAGTCTGAATGCAGATTGAAGCAGACTCTTTTTTTAAACCTTTTTTTTATTTTTCTTGGTTTTTTTTTTGTCTGTTTTCTTTCACAACATGACTAATATGGAAATCTATTTTGCACGACTGCACATTTATAACCTGTATCAAATTGGTTGCCTTCTCAATGAGGGGGAAAGAGAGAGAATTTGGAACGCCAAATTAAAAAAAGACAATGTTAAAAATTGTTTTTATGTGCAATTGAGAAAAAAAATTAAAGAAAAAAATTCCTAAGTCTTTCAAAGTTGTTTGTCTTTCCAGTATTGTTATTATCGTATATAATTCATCCAAGTTAGAGAACTTGGAATGCTCATTTGGTGTTATATTTAGAGAGTGGACATAGAGGGCTTCATCTCACTCCATGCTCCCTGAGACATGACCCAATGCCCTGATACACTCATTTACTCAGATGGAAAGCTAACTATTTTTCAAGACTGAACTCTGTGTAATACAGGTTCCCTGAGGTTATTCCAGCAGTCTCCTACTGTCTTTGGTGTCTGCCATCTGGTCTTCCAAGATGGCAGTCTGAATGGTACTGGCTTTGGAGCAGAGCAACTTCAGTTGGAATTCTTGCTTCATTTCCTCGTGTGACCCTGGGCAAATCAGATCTCCTGTTGGAGCCTCAGTTTCCTTGCCTGTAAATTTTCTCCAAACTATTACAGGGAATGAGTTTTAGAACCAGAATTTGAACTTGTGGGAAGATCAAGATATTTTTATAATTTTAAAATTGACGGAGATCACCTTAGAACACTGAAATGTCTGAGCTGGGAGGGTCCTTAGAACATAGAACAGGGAATGTCAAAGCTGGAAGGGGCTTTAGAACACAGAACAGGGAATGTCAAAGCTGGAAGGGGCTTTAGAATATAGAACAGGACAACCAGTCTCTCTGATAAAGGCCTTATTTCTAAAATATATAGAGAATTATGACAAATTTGTAAAAACACAAGTCATTCCCCAATTGATAAATGGTCAAAGGATATGAACAGACAGTTCTCAGATGAAGAAATTAAAGACATCTATAGTCACATGAAAAAATGCTCTAAATCATTATTGATTAGAGAAATGCAAATCAAAACAACTCTGAGGTATCACATCACACCTATCAGATTGGCCAACATGACAAAACAGGAAAATGATAAATGTTGGAGAAGATGTGGGAAAATTGGAACACTAATACATTGCTGGTGTTGTGAAATGATCCAACCATTTTGGAGAACAATTTGGAACTATGCCCAAAGGGCTACAAAAATGTGCATACCCTTTGACCCCAGCAATAGCACTTCTAGGGCTATATCCCAAAGAGATCAAACAAATGGGAAAGGGACCCACGTGTACAAAAATATTCATAGCAGCTCTTTTTGTGGTGGCCAAGAATTGGAAATTGAGAGGATGCCCATCCGTTGGGGAATGGCTGAGCAAGTTGTGGTATATGAATGTAATGGAATACTATTGTGCTATAAGAAATGATGAACAGGCTGACTTCAGAAAAACCTGGAAAGACTTATATGGTCTGATGCTGAGTGAAGTGAGCAGAACCAAGAGGACGTTGTACACAATAACAGCCACGTTATGTGATGACTGATATTGTTAAACTGAACCCTTCTCAGCATTACAAGGATCTAAGACATCTCCAGAGGCCTCTGGATATAAAATGCTGTCCACATCCAAAGAAAGAACTATGGAAGTCGAATCACTATCACTTATTTTTACCTTCTGTTGAGTTTTGTTTCATCTTTCTGATGGTTCCTCCTAATGGTTTTAATTTTTACTTATAACTTCACTAATGTGAAAATATGTTTAATGGGTATGTAAATGTAAAGCCTGTATCAGATTGTGTTCCATTTTGGGGAGGGTGGTGGGGAGGAAGGGGGAGAAAAAAATTTTCAACTCAAAAGCATATGGAAGTGATTGTTGATAAATCAAAATAAATTAATAAAATTTTAAAAAATTTAAAAAAATAGAATATAGAACAGGGAATGTAGAACTGGAAGGAGCTTTAGAACCCTAAATGTCAGAGCTAAGAGGGGCTTTAGAACATAGAACAGGGTAAAGCAGCTAGGTGGTGCAGTGGATAGAGCACCAGTCCTAGAGGCAGGAGGACTGGAGTTCAAATCTGGACTCAGACACTTACCAGCTGTGTGACCTTGGGCAAGTCACTTAACCCCATTGCCTAGCCAAAAAAAAAAAAGCAAAGCATAGAACAAGGAATGTCAGAGCTGAAAGGGACTTTAGAACACTGAATGTCAGAGCCGGGAGGGACCATTTAGTCTCAGAAACACAAATTTGAGAACTCCCTTTCTCCCTACCTGGAGTTTGAACCCGGGTCTTTTGAGTCTAAAGATGGTTGTAAATGATAAAAATAAATTAAATAAAATACTAGAGAAAAGTAAGCAATTTTGATTAGAACTTGAAATCGAAATGAACATGAAGCAAATTGTTCTGACACCAGCCTTCACTTTTTTCCTTATTGTTTTTCTCATGTGGAATACAGCTCTCCTGGACTTTAGGGCCCATGCAATACTTCCAAATTCTGGCCCCCTTTCCCTGCCCAGCCCCATCCCATTTTCTCTTTCTCTGTCCTGTTGTTTTGGGGTTTTTTGCCTGTAAGTTATCCATGACACACAAAAGCCATGTTTTTGCCTCTGTTGGGATAGGGACATGGCATGTTGCTTTGGTATAAGGCTTCACTATATCCCCATGACAATATCTTGAGCATCTGCTTCTAGCCTGAAGTCCTGTTGCACAAGAGGCAGGACTGACTGACATGGCATGAGATTGTCCCCTGAGGTTCCTATTTGATACCCACAGGTCTTTGATCTCATGGATTTTCAGGCCCAAGACTAATGGTTAGCTCTTGATGGCCATGTAAATAATAATTCTCATTTCTCTAGTGCTTTGAAGTCTACAAAACACTCCACTACCTTGATGATCAGACACCTGGATAGGACTTAGAGTCCAAAACCCTAGTCTTGGTGATGGAGCTCGGCTGGCAGCTAGAAATGTGTGGAATGAAGGATCCTTTATAAAGGATGAAAGATGAAAAACAGACAAAGACTTGAGAAGTACAGAGACATGTCAGAACAGCGATTAGAGGACTTCAACTATCCAGACATGTTCTAGTGGGCTGAGTCTGCCAAGAGCAGAACAGTTAATTGCCTTGCCTTAACGATAATTTCATCATTCAAACAGTGGAGACCAGTGACAAGGGGAAGTACTGTCCTGGACGTGATTCTAATGGCAAAGAAGAAATTGGTCTCTGAAATAAAGATGATAAGCTACTTCAGGATGAGTAAACCACTCCATCTTATAATTCGTGATTGGGAAGGAGACAGAGAAGAAGAATACTGGGCATATCCTTACATGCACCCTAGCTTCAGGGAGAGTGAGTTTAAAAAAGTTCAGCTAAAGAGTATGCAATACCCTATACTCTAAGACTCAGCAGTGGAAATCAGCCCAGGAGAGAAGAGGACCCCCGTAAATACTCGATACCAAAAAAGGAAACATTTCTAAATGATAAAAGATCTTGCTACAATTTGGGGGGCACCGGTCTTCTTTAATACATATGATCTGGTTTTCATTCCAGTATTTTGTGGATATTTTCTGTTTCTGCAATGATTGCAGATTTTATTTCCTTACATTTTTGCTACTTGGATGTTCAAGCAACATGTTTCCTTTATCTTACAGGCTCTTGTTTCATTCCCCAAACCAGATTTTTTTCTAATTTAAAATAAGTGAAATTTCTAATTTACAGTGGAACATATTGAACATACAATTGATGGCATGCTTTTGCACAAGATATTTACTTTGTATATACTTATTTTATAATGGCAATGCCCACTGTCTACCTTGTACTGTTGGTTGGCATTATTCACCTTCAGTATTTAAAAGCTACCATTACACAATTTGGTGGTTCTATGATAAAGAAAATTGAACTTGATTTAACTCAACAAGCATTTTGGAGAACCTACTATGTTTATACCAGGCACTGTGCTAGACATCTAGGATCTAAAGAAAAAACCAAGAGTCAGCTTACATTCTACTGGGGAGGAGACACCATGGATCTAGAGGAGGAAATAAAACAAAGTTAAGCAAAATCATTTTGAGAGAGAGCAGAACACAGATGTAACCAACTTGGAATTTAAAAAAAGACATGCACATAGTATGGAAGCAAGCCCCTTTAGAAAGGATGAATATAAAAATATGGCATGGGCCTTCCATGGATCTAGAGAAGGAAATAAAGCAAAGTTAAGCAAAATCATTTTGAGAGAGAGAGAGAGCAGAACACAGATGTAACCAACTTGGAATTTAAAAAAAGACATGCACATAGTATGGAAGCAAGCCCCTTTAGAAAGGATGAATATAAAAATATGGCATGGGCCTTCCATGGACCTAGAGAAGGAAATAAAGCAAAGTTAAGCAAAATCATTTTGAGAGAGAGAGCAGAACACAGATGTAATCAACTTGGAATTTAAAAAAAGACATGCACATAGTATGGAAGCAAGCCCCTTTAGAAAGGATGAATATAAAAATATGGCATGGGCCTTCCATGGATCTAGAGGAGGAAATAAAGCAAAGTTAAGCAAAATCATTTTGAGAGAACAGAACACAGATGTAACCAACTTGGAATTTAAAAAAAAGACATGCACATAGTATGGAAGCAAGCCCCTTTAGAAAGGATGAATATAAAAATATGGCATGGGCCTTCCATGGATCTAGAGGAGGAAATAAAGCAAAGTTGAGCAAAATCATTTTGAGAGAGAGAGCAGAACACAGATGTAACCAGCTTGGAATTTTAAAAAAAGACATGCACATAGTATGGAAGCAAGCCCCTTTAGAAAGGATGAATATAAAAATATGGCATGGGCCTTCCATGGATCTAGAGGAGGAAATAAAGCAAAGTTAAGCAAAATCATTTTGAGAGAGAGAGAGAGCAGAACACAGATGTAACCAACTTGGAATTTTTTAAAAAGACATGCACATAGTATGGAAGCAAGCCCCTTTAGAAAGGATGAATATAAAAATATGGCATGGGCCTTCCATGGATCTAGAGGAGGAAATAAAGCAAAGTTAAGCAAAATCATTTTGAGAGAGAGAGAGAGCAGAACACAGATGTAACCAACTTGGAATTTAAAAAAAGACATGCACATAGTATGGAAGCAAGCCCCTTTAGAAAGGATGAATATAAAAATATGGCATGGGCCTTCCATGGATCTAGAGGAGGAAATAAAGCAAAGTTAAGCAAAATCATTTTGAGAGAGAGAGAGAGCAGAACACAGATGTAACCAACTTGGAATTTAAAAAAAGACATGCACATAGTATGGAAGCAAGCCCCTTTAGAAAGGATGAATATAAAAATATGGCATGGGCCTTCCATGGATCTAGAGGAGGAAATAAAGCAAAGTTAAGCAAAATCATTTTGAGAGAGAGAGAGAGCAGAACACAGATGTAACCAACTTGGAATTTAAAAAAAGACATGCACATAGTATGGAAGCAAGCCCCTTTAGAAAGGATGAATATAAAAATATGGCATGGGCCTTCCATGGATCTAGAGGAGGAAATAAAGCAAAGTTAAGCAAAATCATTTTGAGAGAGAGAGAGAGCAGAACACAGATGTAACCAACTTGGAATTTAAAAAAAAGACATGCACATAGTATGGAAGCAAGCCCCTTTAGAAAGGATGAATATAAAAATATGGCATGGGCCTTCCAGAAAGATGTCAGGAGAGCTAGAGCTCAGAATGAACTGAGGCGAGGGTGAAATTCTGAACAAAACAAAAAGTCTTCAGAAATGAGAGCTACTTTGGGGAAAAAAAAAGAGGCTCTAAGATGGGGTTGGGGTGGGAGTATAGGAATAGACAATGGAAAGAAAGTAAAACTGAGGCTTAGGGCTGGAAGGGACTTCAAGTCCAACTCTTCCCTTTACAAGATTACCCAGTGGCCTCTGTGTTGCTTTCTCCTGTTATTCCTGCTTCTGTCCTCTGGGGCTAAAGAAAACAAGGCTACTCCCTGTTCCATGGGCCAGCCCTTCAAACACATCCTTTCTTCCTTCCTTCTTCCTTTTTCCTTTCTTTCTTCCTTTTTCCTTTCTTTCTTTCTTTCTTTCTTTCTTTCTTTCTTTCTTTCTTTTTCTTTCTTTCTTTCTTTCTTTCTCTTTCTTTCTTTCTTTCTTTCTTTCTTTCTTTTCCTTCCTTCTTTCTCTTTCTTTCTTTCTTTCTTTCTTCTTCTTTCTCTTTCTTTTCTTTCTTTCTTTCTTCTTTCTTTCTTTCTTTCTTTCTTTCTTTCTTTCTTTCTTTCTTTCTTTCTTTTTTTTTCTTTCTTTCTTTCTTTCTTTTTTCTTCCTTTCTTTCTTTTTCTTTCTTGAAGCCTACTAGACATCTTCAATAGCCATCTCAAACTCATCACATCTAAAACAGAACTTGTTACTTTTTCCTCCAAACCCTCCCCTCTCTCCTGCTTTCCTATTTTTTGTTAATAATAACAATTACAGTTAGTGTTTATTATAAATCTAGCATTTCATAAAACTAATATTTATAAATATGAAGCTTGTAAATTGATAAAGCTAGCATCTAAGAAACAGCACACATTTACTATACAGCTAGCACTTTAAGGTTTGCAAAGCACTTTACAAATAAGATATTTGATTCTCACAACAACCTTAGCAGATGGGTGTTATACTATCCCCATTTAACAGATGAGGAAACTGAGGCAGAAAGAGGTGAAGTGACTTGAACAGGGTCACACAGTTAGTAAAGTATTCCTCCTCTCCTTATGCCTTCTCATTCTATATGTCCAATCAGTTGCCAAATCTTGTCCATCTCTACCTCCACAACATCTCTCCCATCCAAAATTTCCCTTCTTTTTATTCACATAGCTACCATCCTAGTTCTGGTTCACATTACATTTTTTTCTGTACTATTGCAATATTTTTCTTCTTTTTAAAAATCTTGGACAAATGTACAGAGCTGTCTACTTAGGCTTAATTATTCCCCTTACTCACTGCAATCTAATTCTATAGTTAAGTACTTGGCTGTACTTTGAAAAATTATTCACGTCAGCTTTCGGTTCTTACAGAAGAGGTTTTTTTCCACCAGAGAAAGATTCAATCTTTGTTACAAATATTTAAAGAGCCATTTACCACCTTCCCAGACATATCTAGCCTTAGCAGAAATGCGAATGAGTGACAGCTTTCCTATGCCAACTTTGAGATGGATGGGAAGCAGGAAAAGGACATTCTTTTATAAAAATGGTAACAGCAGATCACCAGAGAAAGAACCTTTGACCATATGAAAAAGGGGCTCCAGGACCCTGTGGTAGTCAACATGTTCCTCAGTTGAAGTGATGGGAACATGGAGATTGCTCCATCATTGGCAGGTCCATCTTGGGTAGCTTGAAGGCTGTGGGAATCCTCTGTAGTTCTGCCAGCCTGGACTCCTATCAGCTCTGCTGGTGATAGCTTCCAAGTCCGTCTGCAGGACTGGGAATTGAGACCACCTGAGTCAGTTTTCTGTGGAGTTCTTGGTCCCAAAAGTCTCCATTTTCTGTTCTGACCCTATCTCCACTTCTAGAATATAGGCTGTTGACATCTAGGTCAAATAAAAAAGTAGAGGTTCCACCAGTAAACCTGCCTCTGAGTTTTATTTTTTTCACCTGGAAGAAGAATGGGATGCAGTGCTCAGAATGGACCAGGCTGGTTTCTTTGGTTTTCTTTCCATTTTACTTTATTTTATTTTTGGCTAGCAATAGGGTTAAGTGACTTGCCTATGGTCACACAGTGAGTAAGTGTCAAGTGTCTGAGGCCAAATTTGAACTCAGGTCCTCCTGATTCCAGGGCCAGTGTTCTATCCACTGTGACACCTAGCTGCCCCCTCTTTCCATTTTAAAGCTTTAATCTATGGCCTAACTCTGTTGCATGAAGCTTCAGAGAAGTCAAGAAGGATGAAGATTGAATAAAAGCAAGTGGATTTGACAATTAAGAGGTCATTGGTAACTTTGGAGAGACCCATTTGTGTTATGTTCATTGGGAGGTACATCTGGCTATCTGGATACAATGAAAGACTGATTTGGGTGTTTCTCTTTTTTTAACAAAAAAATATTTATTTTGTTTATATTTTTGTCACATTTTGAATTTTGAGTTGTCTTCCTCCCACCCTCCCAACCCTGCATTAGAGAAAGCCAACATTTGATAAAGATATATATATGTGGAACCATACAATACATATTTCCATATATCAGTTCTTTCTCTGGAGATGGAGAGCATTTTCCTTCCTAATTCCTGCGTAGTTAATTTGGATGTTCATATTACTCAGAAAAGCTTAGTCATTCACAGTTACTCTTCGGCAAATACTGCTGTTACTGTATACAATGTTCTCTTGATTATGCTCATTTCACTCTGCATTATTTCATGTGAGTCTTTACACGTTTTTCTAAAATCAACTTGTTTTCAGACAAAGTAATTAAAGCTATCTAAAGTCATGTGAAAAAATGCTCTAAATCACTATTGATTAGAGAAATGCAAATTGAAACAACTCTGAGGTACCATCTCACACCTAACAGAAAAGGAAAAGGACCTATATCTACAAAAATATTTATAAGGAGTTCTTTTTGTGGTGGTAAAGAATTGGAAATTTAGGGGATGCCCACTAATTGGGGAATGGCTGAATAAGCTTTGGCTACGTGGTTGTGATGGAATACTACTGTACCATAAGAAATGACCAGCAGCAACAGAAATATGTGTAGCATGGTTTTACATATATGCACATATTTGTGTCTAATGGTAGCCTTCTCTAGGGTGAGCTGGAGAGGGAGACAGAAAAAAGTACACAGTAGAAAACAAAAGAAAACTTAGAAGAAAGCACAGAAAAGCAGGGTAGCTTTGAAAACAATGTGTAGCATTTATTACACAGTCTTTCAAAAAAAGTAAACTAAATAAATAAATGAAATGAAAATAAAACAAAAACCAAAAGTAAACAGTGTGAAATGAAAATTCATGGTTTTATATTGAATCCCCTTTTTATGCTGTGCTGTGTACATGGAAAATTCTTTTTTTTTGTCTTCTTGTATTGCAGTTCAAAATGAATAAAATTTTATTTTGAATTTTTTTTTAAAAAGAAAAAAAAGAAATGCTCAGCAAGACGCTCTCAGAAAAACCTGGAAAGACTTAGATGAACTGATACTGAGTGAAGTAAGCAGAACCAGGAGACTATTGTACATAATAACAGCCATACTGTACAATGATCAACAGTGAATGACTTAACTATTCTCAGCAATACAATGATCCAAGACAATTCTGAAGGGTTTATGATGAAAAATGCTAACCATCTCCAGAGAAAGAGCTGAATGTAGATCCAAGCATATCTTTATTTTTCTTTCTTTCTTTTTTTTTTGTGTTTTCTTTCACATGACTAATATAGAAATGTTTTGTCATGTATAATCTATATCAAATTGCTTGCCTTCTCAGTGAGGGGGAAGGGAAGGGAGGGAGGGAAAGAATTTGGGACTCAAAATTTTTAAAAAATGATCAAAATATGTTTTTAAATGTAATTGGGGAAATAAAATATTAAATTAAAAAAATCAATCTGCTTATCATTTCTTATAGCACAGTAATATTCCATTACAATCATATACCACAACTTATTCAGCCATTCCCCAGTTGATGGGCATCCCCTCAATTTCCAGTGCTTTTCCACCACAAAGAGCTATTATAAATATTTTACAACATATAGGTTCTTTGCCTTTTTCCCTAATCACCCTTGGGAAACAGACCTAGTAGTGGCATTGCTGGGTCACAGGGTACGCACAATTTTATAACTCTTTGGGCATAATTCCAGATTGCTCTCCAGAATGATTGGATCAGTACACAGTTATACCAACAGGGTATTAGAGTCCCAATTTTTTCACATCTCCTCCAACATTTGTCATTTTCCCCTTCTCTCATTTTAGCCAATCTGATAGATGTGAGATGGTACCTCAATTTTGCTTTAATTTGCCTTTCTCTAATCTGTAATGATTTAGTGCATTTTTTAATACGACTATATATAGCTTTGATTTCTTCTTCTAAAAACTTCCTGTTCATGTCCTTTGAACATTAATCAATTGGAGGATGACTCATACTCTTATAAATTTGACTCAGTTCTTTATATATTTGAGATATGAGGCCTTTATCCAAGAAATTGTCTATAAAATTTTACCCCCCAATTTTCTGCTTTTCTTCTAATCTTGATTTTATTTTTACAAAGCTTTTTTACTTAATGTAATCAAAATTATCCATTTTATATCCTACAATGCTTTCTCTCTCTTGTTTATTCATATATTTTTCTCCTATCCATAAATCTGATAGGTGATATTTCATGTTCTTCTAATTTATTTATGATATCTCCCTTTAGGTCTAAGTCATTTTTTTGGTAAACGGTCTCCCTGATTCAACTGTGTCTTCATTTGGCACAGCTAAGTGGTGCAGTAGATAGAACGCTGGGCCTGGAGTCAGGAAGACCTGAGTTCAAATCTGTCCACAGACACTGTCTTTGTGATCCTGTGCAAGTCACTTCACTTTTGTTTACCTCAGTTTCTTCATCTGTAAAATGGGGTTAATAATGGCATCTACCTCACAAGGTTGTTGTGAGGATCAAATGAGATAAGTAATTGTAAAGTGTTTAGTGCAGTATCTGGCACAGTGTTATATAAATGGTAGGTATTTTAATCATTAATTTTTATTAGTAGTAATAATAATGATTATCATCATTCTTCCACACAATAATCAAAGTGATTTACTGAAAGTGCAGATCTGACCATGTACCTCCCTTGCTTTCTCTTACTTCTGTGATCAAATACATATTCCTCTGTTTCCCCTTTGAATCCCATCTCAACCAGGCCACAACTTGCCTTTCTAGCCTTGTCACACATCATTCCCCTCTGTGTACTCTGTGCCCAGCCAAAGTGACCTCCATACTATGCCTTACACAGGATCCTCTATCTCCCCATCTCTATGCTCTTTGCATGGGATATCTCCCATGTCTGGAATGTGCTCATTCCTCATTTCCAGCTCTTCGAATCCCTAGCTTCCTTCAAAGCTCAGTTCAGTGACCACTTTCTACATGAAGCCTTCTCATCCCTATAAGTACTACTGCCTTCTCCCCAAATTACTTTGCATTTATACTTTATATATGTGCATGTTGTCTCCCCAGCTGGGATGTACACTCCTTGAGGGAGTGGCACATAGTAGGCACTTTAAAATGCCTATTGATTGAATAACTGATTGTCCTTTTTTTTTGGTACCTGGAGATGTGGTTTGGCTGGATCAGGGGACCTGAAGACATCAAGAGTAGCTGGGGGCTTACTTATCATCTCCTTACTTAACTTGGGTCCCAACACTCCATTCACCATATTTATCTTGCATTTTGTTGTTCAAAGATTTCCCCATGGGAGAGAAAACAAAAACACCTTCTGTCCTTCTATCTGCTGTCAATCATCATGAAGAAGCCATGGCCCCAGAACCGGAAGGGACTTACCCAAAGAGGCCCATCCAGTTAGTGGCTGAGCCCAGGCTACTGTTTTTACTCACTACATGAACCTGCCTCCATCCAATGATCTCAGTCTATTGAATGTATGGCCTTTCACTATCTGTTGGACCATATGCTCACCACTGGTGCTCTGGACAGTATTAGAGCATGAGAGACCAATTTTCTAGAAAGATAAGCAAAGCAGAGTAATGCCCACAATTTTTAGCTCAAGATGCCTAACTGAGAAACAAGCTTCCCTAATTTCTTCAGCACTGGATTGGTTCCTTAGTGGGCCAGGCAGAAATTCAGTAGGTGATTTAAAGGTGATTCAGTAGGTGGGGAGAAGGCTAGAGATTGCATTTGGGGAATAGAAATTTAGGAGAGCTACCAGGTGACAGACCATCTTACAAAGGAAGAAGAGAAGGCTATTTAGTATTTGCCAATTTCAGACTGAGGCAGCTAATTGTCCACTTAGGAATAACAGAGGTAAGTTGTCTACTTGGGACACGTATCTAAGACATAACAAAGAATGCCCCATGACTTCTGAAAACTCACAAGCCCAAATGATAATTTCAGAAGGAACCCAAAAAGTAATATTAACAATTATGAAGTCTTGGGTAAGAGCCTGAAGACCAGAGGGACATAATTGGTACATTCCTTATCCCTGCCCTTTGAAGACAAGAGATGTGCCTTTCCTCTATTATTTCCTATGTCTCTTGTATATACCTGGCTTTGTATACATTTGCTTGCATGTTGTCTTTCCTGATGGATTGTGAGCTCCTTGAGGGGCAGGGACTGTCTTTTGCCTCTTTTTGTATCCCCAGGGCTTAGCATGGTGCCTGGCACATAGTAGGTACTTAATAAATGTTTATTGATTGGTATCTGTGAATAGGGTTTGGAATTCTAGACTATGCCTTAAAGTATAGAGATGACAGATTCCAGGCCTGGATCGGGCACACCTAAGAAAGCCTGGTAGGAAGGCATTGTTCAAATGTCTTGCAAATCTAATCAAAGGTCTCTAAGCTGAAAAGGTTTGGGGGGGGGGATGTCTGAGCTCCTCCACCAAGCTAGATGTCAAGACACCCTGAAGATCACAGTAGACAAAACTTACTCATCATTAGTCAGACTCATGTCTTTCAATATCTACATCCAAATGTCCCAAATTTAGGGAACAAGCAAGATAAACTGAGTTCTAATGAAAGAGAGAAAGCTGATCCCCTGAGTATTACTGGGACTTGGGGGGGGGGGAGGAAACCCATGGCTTGGTATGAGTATATTTTATTCAAAAGAAACAGGATAGGTAAATAGCAGTGGGGTGGGTGGAGTAGAATTGTACATTAAGAAGATAAATTCATGTGAGGAAATATTAGACAGAATGAGGAAATATATGAAGATTTTAAGATCATGAGTCTGGTACAGAGGCATAATATAGCAGTGATAGGGGACTTTAATTATCCAGACCTCTGCAGCAGCTAGCTCTCTCTCTCTCTCTTTCTCCCCTTCTCTCTCTCCATCTCTCTCTCTCTCACTCTCCTCCCTCCCTCTCTCCCTCCCTCCCTCCCTCTCTCTCTCTCTCTCCCCTTCTCTCTCTCCATCTCTCTCTCTCACTCTCCTCCCTCCCTCCCTCCCTCCCTCCCTCCCTCCCTCTCTCTCTCTCTCTCTCTCTCGCCTTCTCTCTCTCCATCTCTGTCTCTCACTCTCCTCCCTCCCTCTCTTTCTCTCTCTCTCCCTCCCTCCTTTCCTTTCAGCCAAAACAGAGCAGATAATTTCATCCTTCAAAAGGTGGAGGAAGCAACAAGGGGAAATTCTGTGCCAGATCTTTTTCTCACTTACAGGCAGAGACTTGTTGCTGGGGTGGAAATGATGGAAACCCTGGGGGGGGGGGAAGTCATCACTCCCTCCTAGAGTTTATGAGAGAGGAAAGGAAAGACAAGCATATAGTCTGAGATGTACCTGTATTGGGGGAAAACAGATTTCAGAGAGGTCACCAAAAGTATAGGTAGGATCTCTTGGAATAAAATTCTACAGGGGAAGCATATTTTCTTGGTAGACAATGCTACCTCTCTCCCTTTTACCTGCCCTATTTCATTTGATTGAGTCATATTTCAGGCATGGGATTCATCCTGCTCAATCTCGGTGATACTTTGGAAGGTAGCTTTGTTTCATTGTGTTTGTGTCTCTGTTTCCTCTCTCTTTGTTGCCTAAACTCTGGGCATTGATTAAAAAAATCCACTTCAGGTACAATAGCACTTTAAAAAAGAAACCCGAGGCTTTCGATGGGCTAAAAGCTCAAAATGAATCAGCAGTATGATGTGGCCCCTAAAAAAATAGAATGTGATTTAGGGCTATATCATGGGGCAGAGATTCCAAGAATAGGTATGTGATAACCCTTCTGACCTCTGCCCTGATCAGACTTCACCTGGAGTGTTGTGTTCAACTCTGGGCATCAGGATTAAGAAGGACATTGCCAAGCTAGAAACCAGAGAAGGCTGGTTGGTTAAAGTAATGGAAGTGGGTATTCAATGAGGGAAAAACAATCTGAAGTGGAAGAGGGGAAACTGGACATTTCATGGAATGTTGGAGAGAAGAAGAATGCCACATAAAAGAGGAAGGGAAGGAAAAGAATGATGATACCTTTGGAACTATGAGATAAATTGGATACTCTTCCCTAAGAGGAGGGAACTTGGATGCTCTGATGAGGAAATAGCCACTTGGGTATCAGGGGATGAGACCACCTTATAAAGGAAGAAGAGAAGGCTATTTAGTATTTGCCAATTTCAGACCAAGGCAGCTAATTGTTCACCAGGATGGTGAAAGGACTTGAATCCACGTCAAGTGAGGATCAGTTGAATGAACATGAAGACTTGGGTTGAGAGAAGGGAAAGATCCTACCTTCGTGCATTGGAAGGGTCATGACATGGAAGAGAATTCTGCTGTTTGACCCTGGAGGCCAGAATGGAAGCAATTGGGGTGGGGGAGTTCTGAATCAGGCTTGATGTCAGAAAAAGCTTCCTAACAATTAGAATGCTCTCTAAGTGGAATACTCAGCCATGGGAGGTAGGGAGTTCCCCCTCCACATGAGGTCTTTGAGCAGAAGCTAGATGACCCCTCATCTGGTACAATATTATAGTGGGAGTTTCTTTGGCCATCAGTTGGACTAGATGGTCAATTAAAGCCCTTCTAACTTTCATATTCTGTGATTCTGAGAAACAACATCACCCAATATGCCAACTCTCATTGTGTTTCTGTTTTCTTTGCCAAGGAAGGAGATCACTCATCTGAGAAAGACAGAATAAAATGGTAATCAGGGAACTGAAACCAAAGATGTGGGAGATGGTTAAGAGAGCATCCAGCTGCTCTTAGTGAGTTCAAGGTGTGGATGAATTATGTGCTAATGGAAAGACCTGTCAAGTGTAGTAAGACCATACCAATGGGCATTGAAAGATCAGGGAGAGTGGGAGACATAACTGGAGAAGGGTAGTTGTTTTGATTTTCAAAAAAAAATGAGCTATAGGGTCTTCACACTATAGACCAACAATCTTGATTTCAATTCCTGACAAAGTTTTTGCCACAGTGTGTTTGAGTGAGTACGTGCCTGTGTCTATGAGGTGTGTGGGTACTTAGAAAGGGAAACGGTGATTACTAAGATTTGGCATGGCTTCATCAGAGAAGGCTCTGCTGGACTCATTTTGTGGCTTTTTTAGACAAGATTGGCATGCCCAAGGGAATGCTACGGACATGTTCTGCCAAGATTTTAGCAAAGCATTTGACAAAGTCCCTGTGCTCTCCTGGGGGACAAGACAGAGAGATGGTCATGGCAGCCCAAGTGCTCATTTGCCATCTCCTAGACTCATAATGCCCTCATCATGTGCCTCTTATAGATCATCTAATTCAGCCCCTTTATTTTCTAGAGCAGGAATTGGAGGCCCAGAGAGGGGAAGTCACCCACCCAAGCTCACACAGTGAGCCACTGGCAAAGGCAGGATGAAAGCCCCAGGTTCCTGACACCCTGGCCCATACTTTGTCCACTGTGCTCCCTTCTCTATACCTAGGCTGTGACACTACCCAGTGCTTCTGAAGTGCCACCTAATTTTTAGGAATAGGGGTGCAGCATCTAGCTAAGTAATATCTCAGTTCAGAAGCTGGACAGCGGCTGCCAGAGCCTCCAGTGACTAACAGGCTTGAGAGCTGCTCCCACGGGTTCCGGGTCTCTTTCAGTTAGAGGGTCTGACCTGTCGTGATGCATTCTAATAATACCTAGTGTATGAGTGCTTTTATCATTTCACTTAGAGTCTCCTTACTCATAATGACACAATCTATTTTAGAAAAGTGCACCTTAAATTGGTGAGCAAAGAGCATTGTTGTGTTCTTCTTTAACATCTCTCTTTCCATCCCCTGCATAATTTCCTCAGTCTTGTTTGAATTTCAATGTTGTTTTGGATTTGGGTTTATTGAACATTGGTAATGGGGTGCTCACCATTCTCCCCACCATCTCTACTCTTGGATTGCGATGGCCGTATTTAAACAAATCCTCCTGAGAACCTTTGGTTGTCATGAAGAGTGTGCATTACAGAGGTGGATATTAGCTTCCCAAAAGATTCCATTAATGTAAGTGGGACCTTTGCTCTTGTGACATTTTATATGCTGCATCAGGTATGGATATATCTACTTTTGTGGAGCTTGGAAAATAGGCTTTATTATATACCCTTATGTTTTTAATTATCTATAGCCTTCTTTCAGTGTTCAAGTTGTTACTGAATTTGGTCCTTGTCCAAATGAATGTTGGAAAACCCTGAGTAGAAGCAGGAGAAGGATGACTTTGTGAACTTTGAAGTACTATGTAAATGGGGGTTATTATTGTCATCATGGCTAACACTACTTATCATTTTAGAAAATCCACAGTGCAACTGGTACATGGTTTCATGCGGCCTGCCACATAAGGCAGAAAAGTTGTTTGGTATTCAGAGGGAAATGGAGACGTTGGTGACTAGAAAGCTTCTGATTTGGATATCCTGTTCTTGCTTGGGTCCAGGGGTGGGGAACCTGAGGCCTCCAGGCCACATGTGGCCCTCTAGGTCCTCAGGTGTGACCCTTTGACTAAATCCAAACTTCACAAAACAAATCCCATTCGTAAAAAGATTTGTTCTGTAAAAATTGGACTCAGTCAAAGGGCCACACTTGAGGACCTCGAGGGCCACATGTGGTCTGGAGACCACAGGTTCCCCATCCCTGGTCTGGTCATTAGAGTGGACCATAGGAGCACAGATCTAAAGGCCAAAAATTTTTTTTTTAATTGTGAACTTAGCAATCATCAAGAAATACAAACATTTCAACATACACCAAAGATCAAGGGAGAAGATTGTATAAGAAACTGTGGACTGTTATTTATGGTTTGGTTTTTCAAAAGAAAAAAAATATATATATATATGTTTGTATATCTATATCTATATATATACATATATCTATTATATATAATTTAATATGGTAGTTACAGAATTGCTTTATTTGTGTCCCCTTCTGAACTTGTTTTCATTTTCCTCTGTGCATTTAAAAAATGTTTCATTGATGCTCTTTCTGTTTGCCTATCCGTCACTATCCACTTACACAGTCTTCTCTCTAAATAGAAGCCCTCCCTGTAATAAATACGTATAACCAAGCAAAACACATCAGCACACTGGCTGTATCTGGAAATGCACGTCTGAGCACCTCAAGAATGAGACACGCATTTTTAAACATGGTCAATACATTGATTTGCTTTTGCTCTGGATTACAGCTCAGGTCCCGATTAGCGTGAATAATGAATCCCCTGACGTGGGTACACATAGTCGAATTTGTGCTATTTAAAGTCATAATTACGTAAAGTATAGTCATTGGTTCCAGCTCAATGGGAATAGGGAGGGGGAATTCAAATAATGAGACTGCTTCAGATAATCTGTGAACTAATCTGAAAGTAACTGTAGACAGGCCTCAGTCTGGAAGAAGCCCCACAGGCTCTTTGTGATTCTTTTTCTAGATGTTCACTGACCTTCCCTTTAATAATAATACATTCTAGAATATTGCTATGAATCAGTCAGGCTTGCCAGCCCCTGGTTTGCAGACTCCATTCTTGTCCCTCTTTTTTAAGTAATGGGGTTTGACTCCTGTCTCATATACTTACTAGCTATGTGACCTTGGGCAAGTTAAGCTAGGCCTCAGTTTCCTCATCTGTAAGATGAGGAGGCTTGACTTGATGAACTCTGAAGTCTTTTGCAGTTCTAAGTCTAGCATCTCATGAGCCTATGCGAATGGAGAGAAGGGGGCAAATGCAAAAATATATTGTAAAGGTAGAAACACTGAGGTTTTGAATCTTGGTGGCTGGGGTGACTGGGGGGGGGTCCACCAAGAAAACAAGAAAGCTGGCCAAAGGGGGCAGTTTTGTGGAGAAGGAGGATGACTTTAGTTTTGGACATGGTGAGTTCTGAGTTGACAACAGGACATCGAGATGGAGAACTCTAGTAGGTAGGTGATTATGTGGACCTGTAGTTCAGGGAAGAGAATAGGGCTGAATGGATAGAGCTGGGAATCACTTGCAGAGAGATAATGGTTGAAGCCATGCAGGTGGATGTAATCAACAAGGGAGAGGGTGGAGAAGGGAGAAAGATGGCCTTAGGGACATCCCCAGTTAGAAACAAAGAGAGACAGACAGAGAGACAGAGAGAGACAGAGCCAGAAAGACAGAGAGAAAACATTTATTTTTATTAAATACTTACTATGTGCCAGGCACTGTGCTACGTGTTGGGACACAAATACAAGAAACTAAGATGGTTCCTACCCTCAAAGCACTTCCATTCTAATGATGAAGATAAAACATGAAGGGGAAATGGAAATTTGGGGGGTGGGGTGGGAGGAGAGGGGACCCACTGTGGAGAGGGTTGGAGAAAGAAGGGTACTGAGGAAGTCGAGCAGATTGAGTTGAGCTGGGAGTGAAGTGAGCAGTTCTGAGGCTCCTCAAGAAGTGGTGATCCTGGGAATGGCTGAAGAAGTTGTATATAATTGCTATAAGAAATGACAAGGGGGATGGATTCAGAAAAACCCAGGAAGACTTACACGAACTGATGCAAAGCGAAGTGAGCAGAACCAGGAGAGCATTGTACACGGTAACAGCAACATTGTATGTGATCAATTGTCGATGACTTAGTTACTCCGATCCAAGGCAATTCCAAAGAACCCATGATGAAAAACACTCCCCACCTAAACAGAGAGAACTTATGAACTCTGGGTACAGACCAAAGCATAGTTTTTTTCCACTTTATTTTCTTGCTTTTTTTTTTCTTCCCAACATGGCTAATATAAAAATGTTTTGGTCACATGTACAATTGGCATAACTTCACATGTATACTTGCTATAATATTGCTTGCCTTCTCAATGGGGTGGGGAGGGGCAGGATGGATGGAGAGAATTTGGAACTCAAAACTTTTAAAATGAATGTTAAAAATATTTTTTAAAAAATTCCCCTCCCCCTAAAAAAGAAAAAAATGGTGATGGGACCCATCAATCAGGAGAGAACCCTTGGGGGTGGGAGGAAGAGGAGGATGATGTATTGATCGAGATTGGATAGATAGGGAAGAGGAGAATCAGGAGAGAGCAATGGTCCTGAAGTGGAGGGATAGAGAGTCCAGAAGAGGTGCTGCACCACTGTGCTGAAATGCTCCAGAAAGGTCAAGGCAGAAGAGGCCTGAGAAAAGGCTGGTGGCTTTAATAATTCCAAGGTATCTGGTGACCTTTGAGAGCCGTTCAGTGGAATGGTGAGATCAGAGGCCTGGTTGCAGTGGGTGGAGGAATGAAAGGGTGATGAGGAAGCAGAGGCCATGAACGTAGATTCTACTTCCTGGGGTATTAGCAGGATAAGGGAGGAGAGATTTAGGATGAGAGTTTGAGGGTCCAGCAGGACAGAAGGAAAGAGGGCCCTGAGTATGTGTGTAGGCAGCAAGGAAGGAGGCAGAGATTGGAGATGAGAGGGAGGGAATGATGGAAGGAACCAGTGTCCAAAGGAGATGGGAAGAGGTGTGATGGGATTTGGGGCACAAGTGGAGGGGTTGGCCTTGGCTAAGAGAAGGACCCCCTCATCCTCTGAGACCACAGCAAAGGAGGATGGAATCAGTGTGTAGGATGGCTACCTATGATGGATCAATCTGTCCATCAATATGCATTTATTAAGCTTCCTAGGTACCAGAGATTGTGCTAGGCCCTGGGGATATAAAGATTAACAGGGAAATCTTCACTTCCCAGGAATCACGACCTGGTCAGGTGAGACAATATGGAGGTATATGCAAAATACACAGAAAATAGATATCAGATAATTGGGAGGGAGGGGCAGCATGTCAGCAAGGGGGCTGGGAGTTATGTAGAAGGGGCACTGGAACTGAGCCTTGAAGGAAACTAGTGGTATCAGACAGAGGCAAGAAGCAAGTGTATTTTAGGCAGGGGTGGGACAGCCTGGGCAAAGTCAGGGAGGCAGGAGGTACCTGAGGAAGATGTCCTAGACTAGCCTGGGATGTCATCTCGAGGAGGCAAGGTGCTGGGTGATTGGCAATCCTTTGACTCAGGGTCCTGGCTGGTGAGGGAGTCAGCCTCTTCCATTTATGCACATATCCCTTAGCTCAGTGCAATGACTTACATGTAGTAGGCCCTTAGCAAATGTTTTGTGAATTGACCTAAAGGGAGAGGAATCTCACAGTTCAGAACCTTGGAGGTGAGGCAGTTTGGGGCTAAATTGCAGGTCAGAAGCATGACCATTTGCTTACCCATTGGGGAGTGCAGGTGACTCTAGGATATCGAAGGCCATGGCATCATGGTACAAGCCGTGGCCATTCCTACCAACATGGGATGATGTGGAGTGTGGACATCAGGATGGGTTCTGGGTCTCTTGTCCACACTAGGTACAAAAAATTTCATCACCAGAAAGTACTGGGGCAGACACTGGGGGCCACAGCAACTCATGAATACTGCCTAGAAAATGCCAGAGGGGTCAGGATTGGCACTTGTAGCAGGAGGGCACACACAGATGAAACAGAGGAGGCATAAGAGAGAAATAGCAAGATGTAGGAGACAGAGAGAGATAGAGACATAGACAGAGAGACAGAGGCACAGAGAGACAGAGAGAGGCAGAGAGAGACAGAGAGACACAGAGACAGACAGAGTGGTAGAGCCAGAGCCAGAGAGAGCCAGAGAGACTGAGCCAACTTCAGACTCAGGAAGGCCTGGATTCCAGTTCCACCTTTGACACAGTGCTGTGTGACTCTGGACAGGTCACCTCACCCTTCAGTGACCCACCAGACTCTCTAAGACTGTAAGCTACAGAGAAGGTACTGAGTTGCATGGGTAGATGCCTATACTGATGAAATTGTAAGTCTGGTCCCGAAAACTGGAGAGATTCTGGTATGTAATATCTAAATCTCCCTTGGGTTTTTTTCCGCCCTTGTGTCCAAAGCTTTGCTTTTTAAGCACATGCTCACAAAAAGCCTGGTGCAGAGGACAGGGCGCTAGGTCTGGAATCTCAGCACAGTCATGTACTAGCTGTGTGACTTTGGACAAGTCACTTGCTCTTGGATTCATTCTGTAAACAGATCCCTTGGCTTAGACCCTAAGGGCCCTTTCAAGCCTAAATCTCAGGATTGTCCTCGTGGAAAGGGTACTGGACATGGAGCTAAGAGAAGGTGGGTTCAGATTCCAGATTAACCACCTACCACCCATATCACCTTGGACAAGTCACTCAGCCTCTCTGAACCTCAGTTTTTTCATCTACAAAATGGGGAGATTGGACCTAATGATCTCTAAGGCTCCTTCAGCTCTACATCTATGATCCTGTGAGGTTTTTTTTTTTTAAGGCAATTGGGCTTAAGTGACTTGCCCAGGGTCACATAGCTAGTAAGTGTCAACTGTTTGGTCTGAGGCTGGATTTGAACTCAGGTCCTCCTGACTTCAGGGCCAGTGCTCTATCCACTGTGCCACCTAGCTGCCCCAATCCTGTGAGCTCTTTCTTTGACTTTGGGCAAGCTATTCAGCCTTTCTCATCCATAAGATGAAGGGATTCAACCAGACCAGGAGTTTTTCATCTTTTTTTGTGCCTTGGGCCTCCTTGGCAGACCGGGGAGGCCTCTGGACCCCTTCCCAGAATCATGCTTTTAAATGTGTACAGCGAAATCCGTAGGATTACAAAGGAAGCCAATGACACTGAAATACAGTTACTAACATATTGGAAAAAAAACCCCAAGAAGTTCATGGACCCCTGGTTAAGAATCTCTGGGCTAGAGACTCTCTCAGTCCTCCCAGCTCTAAATCTGGGGGATCTTGTGACCTAGAATGGGTTCCATTTATTTCTGCAAACAATGGCATCAATCACCAAATATTTATTACAATGCCAACTGTATGCCAGGCTCAGTAAAAGCTCTTTCCTTACAAGGACCCTGGGTTGTATTGGTAAGATCCTCATTTTATTTTATTTATTTTTTTGGCTAGGCAATGGGGTTAAGTGACTTGCCCAGGGTCACATAGCTAGGAAGTATCAAGTGTCTGAGGCTGGATTTGAACACAGGTCCTTCTGACTCCAAAGCCAGAGCTCTAGTCACTGGGCCACCTAGCTACTCCGGTAGAATACTCATTTTAAAGAGGAAGAAATGAAGGCTCATTGAGGTGATGTGACTTGCTCAGTTACCTGACTAGTAAGTAGCAGAGTCAGGGCTGGAATCCAGGCCTGCTCACATCAAGTCTGGGCCTCCCTCTTGCAACACGGACCTCAGAAAGGTGGCCATGAGGTCCCGACCACATCGTGGATGGAAAGTGAATCCTACCCCTCATATAAAAGTTTACCCTCCCAAAATGGGTTCTGGGAGTTTTTCTTTGAGGCCAGATTACTTTTTTTTTTCCTTTTTCCCTTTTCTTTCCTAAAAGTTTCTTCCTCTTCACACGTTGAGCAACACATTAGTTGAGCTTTGAACACTCTATCCTGACCCAATGTACAGTCGGTGTTTAGACAATCTTCCCTTATTCTCTCCCACCCACTTATTTTTTCTCTAATTCATCTATACTATGCTTTTATTATTTATCCCTTTTTTCCACTCTGGATCCCCCTCCCCAGTTCCCTTTTCATTTAGCCTTACGTGGCTTTATTCCACTCTCTTCTTCCTTTGGAGAGGCATGAAGTATGTTTCACTAGCACAAGCTAGCTGCCTCCTCTTTTTCTCCTTATAATCCCATTTATGTTTCTTTGTTGTGTTTAATGGTGGCTGATGAATCTCTCCAACCCCTCCTTTCCCCTTGGCCTTTACTTCAATTTCTCCTTTCACAGGTTGTTTCTGTGCAGGATCTGGGAGGGCGGGAATGGAAGGAAGGGTCTGGCTTCTGGTAGGCCTGGCAAGGGATGTGCTCAGCAGGAAGCTGCCTAGTCTCTGGAATTGACTTCTTTTGGAAAAAAAAAAATGTAAGGTGTGAATTGAGGCAGGGCTGGGCTCTAGGTTTCCAAAGGGGGTATGGAAGAAGAGGATAAAATTATGGATTCATATGTACCACCTGGTTCCTCTGCTGTCTCCTGAGCAAGGTGTGAATTATTCTTATCTTGGGTCCTCATTGTGAATGATGAGTGGCAGCAGAGAGGGCCATCAAGCTGACACCTTGGGAGCTGTCCCTTGGACTTGATCTTTATAGGAGGTTGAGCCAGAGACATGGGGAGATGTGGCCACACGTGCCAAGTGACCCAGACCTAGAAGTGGTAGGCTTCCTGCAGACCTGGGGGGAGGCCTGCATATTCATACCATTTCTGCAGGGACCCATACAAGCACCTAGGTGCCCATGCCAGACAGTTGTGGGAGAAGAGAAATGGCCCTCGTGAAAGAGATGAAAAGTATTTGGGGGAGAGAAGGGATGTGTCCATCCTCCCTATGACCTGGAGAGAGGTCTGTAAGCCATCTGGAATCACAGAACATGAGAGATGGGGGGGACCTCAGTGGTGATCAAATTCAACCAGATCTGAAATGAATCATCCACCCTCTGCTTGAAGATCTCCGATGGGCAAAGAAGCAGCCACCTCCCTAGGCAGTCCATCTAGCTTTTGGACAGCTCTCATTGCTGAGAAGATTGCCCTGGCATTGTTTAAATTGGCCTCTTTGTAACTTCCACCCACTGCTATTGGTTCTGCCCTCTGGGGCAAAGTAGGAGTTCACAAGACGGCCCTTCAAATACTTGGACTCAGCTATCACATCCCCCTGAGTCTTCTTTTCCTCAGATATTTGGTACTGTGAGTCTATATAGGCACATGAGAGGGGAGGATTGTATTATGCCCATCACAAAAGGGAGGAAAGTTTTCCTGACTATCAAGGGTCTTGGGTACTAGCCCATTCTGTCTTTTTGGTCAGGCTAAATAAAACCCATCTTATATTTAATGTCTCAGTAGCCTAGGGGAGTGAAGCTTCTGCTGGGGGTAGTAGATGTGAGCCAAATTTTGTGGTTCTCACAGGAGCTTCTTGGGTGGGGGGGGAAAAAAGCCAGAGAGACGGCTCCTGACAGAGGCCCGAAGGTCTCGAGGCTAATCTGTTCCATCAGAGTCTGGGACACCACTGACACACGTTTAATTTTTTTCCACTTATCAGGATCAATGACTCTGTTCTTGTTATTTTGGACGTCAGCTTTCTGCACTATCAGTGGCCAAATTGAAAAAGCATCTGCGCAAGGCCCAAGGTGAGACTAGAGATAGCTTTTGGAGATCCCTTCTGTATTATGATGAGGAGACCATTGAAAGAACTTGAATATGGCCATGGTTCTTTAGGGGAGAGGAAAGGACTGGGGAGGGTATTCCTAATTCGGCTGGTGGGTGCCCCTGCCCCAAATCTCCCCCCAGTGCAGGCCAGCCTCCATTTAGCTGCCAATGTGATCTTCCTAAAGCACTCGTCTGACCATGTCATACACACACCACTCCCCGCTCCTACTCAATAAAAGCCAGCGCTTCCCTATCATCTCCAGGATCAAATATAATATCCTCTGTTGTTCAAAGCCCTTCATAAGCTAGCCCCCCTCATCTGGCTAGTCATCTTATACCTTGCTCCTGCTCTCACCCCACCCCCACCATGTACTCTGTGATACAGTGGCACCGGCCTTCTTTGTGTTCTTCTCACAAGACCTTCTATCTCCCAACTCTGGCCACTCTCCCTGGCTGTTCCCCATGCCTGGAAGGCTCCCCCTCCTCATCTTTCCTTCCTGTCTTCCTTCAAGTCCCTGCTAAAATCCCACCTTCTACAGGCAGCCTTTATCAACCTCCTTAATTCTATTGCCTTTCTTCTGTTAATTATTTCCTATTTATCCTGCCTATGGCTTGTTTGGACATAGTTGTTTGCATTTTGTCTCCTTTATTAGACTAGGAATTCCTCCGGGGCAAGGCCTGGCTTTTGCTTCTTTTTGTATCCCCGGTGCTTAACACTGTGCCTGGCACATAGCAGGTGTTTTATAAATGTTTATGGACTGACTGATGTCATGGCCTTCACAGGTTCTCAGACCAAGCCCTAGAAAATGGGATTGGTTAATTGATGCTCAACTTCTGTACAGGCCTGCTAAGCAAGTTGAAAGCCCTAACAGTGCCAAAGGGATGGACTGTGGAAAATGCAGGGATACAGCTGGGGATGGGGCCACCCTTCAGCCAGTGACCCAATGTCAACACTATGGCCAGGGGAGAACCACTGGAGACAATTATGGTTATTTGGGGGTGGAGGGAGGAGGGACCTGATTCACTTATTTCCAGTGGAAAATCTTCGAACCCTGTTTAGAATATGCCCTAGATATGATGTGGGAATGGTGGAGGATCTCAAGAGCCTGCCTCTGTGCACCAGCCTTGACTTCTCATTCTATGCAATCTGAAGAGGAATGCTTGTGGTTACAACCCTGAGAGTGCAAAGGTTGGAAAGCCTTCTACAGAGATTGGGGACCAAATGTGCACCACCCCGGGCTGACTCTAGCACTCTAGATGATGAATTAGGAGTAGGTTTTTAAACTAACAAACAAACAACATGTCTATCTGAGTAATAGGAGTAGCTTCCCAGACACCCAGAAACAATTTATTCACTTAGGGAGGTAGAGGTAGGGCATATTAAGAAAGACTATGAGGGGCAGCTAGATGGTGCAGGGGATAGAGCACCGGCTCTGAAGTCAAGAGAACCTGAGTTCAAATGCAGCTGAACACTTGACACTTAATAGCTGTATGACCCTGGGTAAGTCACTTAGCCCCAACTGCCTAAAAAAAAAAAAAGACTGTGGGAGCAGCTGGGTGGTGCAGTGAATAAAGTGCTGGACCTGAGTTCAAATACAGCCTCAGTCACTTAACCCTGATTGCCTCCAAAAAAGAAAGAAAGAAAGACTGGGAATGGAGGCTATGGAGGCTATGGATATTGGCCCTGAGGGTTGCACTGTGATCCACTTAGGTGGGAGCTACCAAGTCCAAACTAGAGAATGAACCAGACTTTACCAGAAATGGCCAGCTAGGCCTGCTATTGATTGGATTCTAAGCCACTCTTTCTGTCTTTTTTTCTTTTTTTTTTTCATCTTTTATTAATTTATTTTGATTTATCAACAATCACTTCCATATGCTTCTGAATTTAAAATTTTTCTCCCCCTTCCTCCCCCCTACCCTCCCCAAGGTGGTGCACAATCTGATATAGGCTATACATTTACATTCCTATTAAACATATTTTCACATTAGTGATGTTGTAAGTAAAAATTAAAACCAATAGGAGGAACCACCAGGAAGAGGAAACAAAACTCAACAGAAGAGGAAAAAAATAGCACTTCAACTTCCATAGTTCTTTCTTTGGATGTGGATAGCATTTTCCATCATGAGGGCTCCGGAGATGTCTTAGATCCTTGTATTGCTGGGAAGGGTTAAGTTTATCAGTATTAGTCATTGCACAACGTGGCTGTTGTTGTGTACAGCGTTCTCTTGGTTCTGCTCACTTCACTCAGCATCAGACCATGCAAGTCTTTCCAGGTTTTTCTGAAGTCAGCCTGTTCATCATTTCTTATAGCACAATAGTATTCCATTACATTCATATACCACAACTTGCTCAGCCATCCCCCGATGGATGGGCATCCTCTCAATTTCCAATTCTTTGCCACCACAAAAAGAGCTGCTATGAATATTTTTGTACATGTGGGTCCTTTCCCCATTTGTATGATCTCTTTGGGATATAGTCCTAGAAGTGTCATTGTTGGGTCAAAGGGTATGCGCATTTTTATAGCCCTTTGGGCATAGTTCCAAATTGCTTTCCAGAATGGTGGGATCATTTCACAACTCCACCAAAAATGCATTGGTGTTCCAGTTTTCCCACATCTTTTCCAACATTTATCATTTCCCTGTTTTGTCATGTTGGCCAATCTGATAGGTGTGATGTGTACCTCAGAGTTCTTTTGATTCACATTTCTCTAATCAATAGTGATTTAGAGCATTTTTTCATATGACTATAGATGTAAGCTACTCTTTCGGAAGGCATGAGAAGGCAACTAGTACTGTCCAAAGGAAACCCACCCAAAGTGATAACTCCATGATGTCTCCATGATGACTAGAGCCACTTGGGCCAAGAAGAAGCTCTCTTTCTGGATCAGGCTAGGGTTTTCTGGCTTCAGATGGCAGCAGATGTGGGTACAACATTCTAGAACCCCTAGCATACCAAGGATAGTTCCGCTGATTCAGTTTGCTTCCCTGGAGAATATAGGATCTGAAAAAAAAGATGGCACTAATGTGCCTAGACTTCTCACCCCTGAAGGAGACCAGAAAAGCAGGAGCAATATCTTAGTGGTGATGGACCACTTCATCTAGTGTGGACAGAGCCACACAACCAAGAACTGTAGTTCATTGGTTCTTATTATAGGGACATTTCTTGGTGTATGACTTTCCCATCAGGATTCCAATTGGATTAGTGTTGAACTTTTGAGGGTAGGCTAGTTGATGAGCAACTGGACTTGATGGGAATCAAGAAATCTAGATGGATTCTGTGCCATCCTTCAGGAAATCTACAGCTGGGGCATTTGAAACACTTTTTTTTTTTTGGCTAGGCAATGGGGTTAAGTGACTTGCCCAGGGTTACATAGTGAAACACACTCTTTTTTTTTTTTTGGCTAGGCAATGGGGTTAAGTGACTTGCTCAGGGTTACATAGTGAAACACACTCTTTTTTTTTTTTTGGCTAGGCAATGGAGTTAAGTGACTTGCCCAGGGTTACATAGTGAAACACACTCTTTTTTTTTTTTTGGCTAGGCAATGGGGTTAAGTGACTTGCCCAGGGTTACATAGTGAAACACACTCTTTTTTTTTTTTTGGCTAGGCAATGGAGTTAAGTGACTTGCCCAGGGTTACATAGTGAAACACACTCTTTTTTTTTTTTTTGGCTAGACAATGGGGTTAAGTGACTTGCCCAGGGTTACATAGTGAAACACACTCTTTTTTTTTTTTTGGCTAGGCAATGGGGTTAAGTGACTTGCCCAGGGTTACATAGTGAAACACACTCTTTTTTTTTTTTTTGGCTAGACAATGGGGTTAAGTGACTTGCCCAGGGTTACATAGTGAAACACACTTTTTTTTTTTTTTGGCTAGGCAATGGGGTTAAGTGACTTGCCCAGGGTTACATAGTGAAACACACTCTTTTTTTTCTTCAGCCAAATACAAGGTTTGTTAGAACATCAGTCATATTGGGCAGACTCTTAAGGAGTCTGAACATTAGTAAGCTATTGGTTGGATTATAAAAATCTAAGCTGTGGCTAGATTTTAAGAATCTAAGCTGCAAAACACACTCTTGCGAACATGTGAGGGGTACTGAGGCCTGAGCATGAGGCTAAGCAGAATGAGCACATGGCCCATGTGTTGGTAATGCCCATGATAACACGGCCACCGGCTTTTCTGCGCATGTTCTCCGGAATCTCTGAGAATGGGGGAGGACTTAGAAGCAACATGTCACGTGATCAAGTGATCAGGTGATCAGGTGATCAGTTAAGGGAAGCCTACTGCCCATCGTGATCTTGCCCCAGGATAACATAAAGAGGAAGAAGCAATAATATAATGTTCAGCTTAGCCAGATGGAGCTCCAGGCTTGATAGAGGCTTGTTATCAAGTCTTGGTGTCCTGGGAAAACTGAAGATAGAAGTGGAGAGCTCCCAAGGGGAGAAGAGACTTGGTTGTGTGTTGGTGTACAGAGTAGCTCCAGAGGATGGCTCAAACTCTGCCGAGATGTTGCATCCCAATCCCTTGCTAGAGAGTGAAACAGGAGGATGGGAACAAGGGAGAATGGAGGAATGTGTCCTTACAAAGGTCCTTCTACTATTGCGGCTAGCCAACTGTGGAAGATCCAGTCAGAATCTGGATGAAAAAGAAGAGGAATCTATGTAACATCCATACAGGGTACAGCATGAAGGACCAGCATGAAGGAGACGTCTGCCTAGATAGGGGAAGGACCTTAGATACATTTCGAGGTCACCCCTTTATTTCCCATGCCTTGACTTTGCAATTTCCAGAACAGAGGCCATCTACAGAGACCACCAGAAATGTTTGCCTTAGGTCATCTGCTGGGTCTTCAGGGCAGTGATCAATTAAAAACAAGCACTTATTCAATGCTTACTGTATACCAGACACTGGGAAAATAAAGGCAGGGAAAAACCATTTCTGCCTTCAAGGGGCATGCATTCTAGTGGAGGAGGCAACATGGGAAAAAATAGGCACATAAAGACACAGAGTGTGTGGAAGGTCAGTTTAGAGGAGAAGGCTTGAGTGACTGGCAGAGCAGAAAGGCCTCCTCCAGAAGGAAGCATTGGAGCTGAATCTTGAAGAAAGCCCTGAGTGCCAAGAGGCAGTGAGGAGGAAGAGCATTTTCAAGATGGGGAACAGCCAAGGCCAAATCATAGAGATGGGCAGGATGGAATGTTGTGAGGAACAGCAGGTCAGCCACTGGCGATTTTGGAGTGAGGATGATGTGGTCATACCTGAGCTTTAGGGAAATCACCTTGGGAGGTGTGGAGAGGATTGGAATGAGGGAGGGACTTGCAGTGGGGAGACTGATTAGAAGACAATTTAGTTGACAGGTGACGGGGCCTGGACCAGGGAGGTGGCTGTGTGCATTGAGAGAAGAGAACAGATGGAAAACGAGGCTGTGAAGGGAGAAACAGATTTGGCAACTAATCTGCACTGTGAGGTGCAAATGAGGAGATAAGGAGGGGGCAGTGAGTCACTGCAGACATGTTCGACTTTCTGGCCAGGCACCAGGCAGCTGCACCATACCCCAGGGGGTAAAGAGCAAAGATGTTACCCATAGAGCACTGCAATCGGAGCAAGCTAGCACCCTGCTCTAATATCCAATCAGTCAGTCAACAAGGATTTAGTAGAGGCCTACCAGGTGCTAAGCAAAAGACAGGACAGTCCCTACTTTAAAAAAATTTAGTATTTTATTTTCCCCAGTTATATGTAAAAACAAGTTGTAACATTCGTTTTTAGAACTTTGAGTTCCAAATTCTCTCCCTTCCTCCCCCCCTACCTCAGTCCCTATTCTTGAGGGGCTCACAGTCTAATGGGGGAGACAACGTGTGAACAACTATGTACAAGCAAGATATAAACAAATCTGATGACCTTTACTCAAGCCTCATCCTTCTTGAATTCTCTGTCTTTAACATTGTTGTTGACAATAGTTTTGGCGATGAGGACATCACTAGGGAGGGAGCAATTTCAGTTGAATGATGAGATCAGAAGGCAGATCATAGAGAGTTCAGAAGAGAGTGAGGGGAAGGGAAGTGGAGGCACCCACTGTAGATGGGCTTATCAGGGAGTTTGGCCACAAAAGGAAGAAGAGGTATGGGATGAGAGCCAGCAGAGATCAACTGAGGGTATTTTGTGGATGGCGGGAAATCTTTGAGGTGGGGCTAGAAGGCAGCAGGCATTCCTCAGCATATACCCAGAGGGATAAGACCCTTTCCACTTTACTGTCTCCTGACCAAAGCATAAACTCCATAGGCAAGATTTGAATTCTCCTTGTCCTGGGGCCACATTGCCCCACAGATGCAGCCTTTGCTTCAACAGCGACACTGAAGTTCACTGAGTCAACACCTCAAGAATGACAGAATTCAGAGAAGGACATGTAGGCAGACACACAAGGAAATTCAGGCACATACCAGAGACAATGGGCACCCAGAGACAAATATGGACACAGAGATGCTGACTTATATGGAGATTTGCAGATATGTCTGAATATTCATGTGGCCTTTTCAGGAAGCTACATGAACTTAGGGGGAAGGAATGGATAGAAGGAAGGTGGTGAAACTTCCTCAAGAAAAAGAGGAACCTTGAGAAGAGGAGGGAAGAAAAGAAATCAGGCTGCTTGGTCTCCCTTAGCTCAGAAAAGTCACCTACATACCACACACCTCCATGGTCCCAAAAGGAGACACAGATCAGGGAACCACATGCAGTGAAGGGAAACCCAGGTTTATACCTGGGAATTGTAGGTACAGTGGGAACCACCAGAAAAGAGGATTGCTTGATACCCTCTAGAGGAGACTTTTCCTCTCAAGGTTTGATGGGCATGAAACCATTTGATGCTTTCATTTGGGTTAAATAAAGCCTGAATTTTATCTGATAACTTAGTTATCAAGTCGTTTAAGGGAGCTGAGAGCACTCTTAGGGAGCTACAAGCCAAAGTCTAGGTTGGACAAAAAGAGCCTTGGAGATTATTAATAAATGATAGAGGCCCTAAAAGTCAACCTGCTCCATCATGGCAGAGGCTGTGGTGGTAATGTCTCCAAAACTGCACATAGGATCACAAGGCTTAGAGCAGAAAGGGGCCTTAGAGATCATCTTGGCTAGGAGAACTCTCCTATTTAACAGATGGAAAAACTGAGGCCCAAAGTGGAGAAGTGACTTGCCTAAGGTCACACAGTGAATTAGTGGTTGAGATATGGCTTGAAGCCACTATTCTGCTGCCTCCAGCCTGTCTGATTGCTTTTGGGATTTGAGTCTCCTCTGTTGACTCAGTGTCCATATCCTGACCCCTAATTGTGGATGTCCCTCAACGCTCATCCAGTGGCACTTTCTATAGAAGGGATCCTCAAGGCTATATATTCCCAAGCCCTTAATTTACAGATGAGAGAATTCTTTTCTCTACCTCTTCCTCTTCTCCCAGTCAACTCTTTTGTCATAGTCAACACCAACATGGTTGAGTGGCAAAAGTTAGATGTCCTGGTTTCTAATTTGAGTTCTACTACCTACTTATTGTGTGACTCCAGGCAGTTCACTTATACCATCTAGGTCTCAGTTTCCTCATCCTATGGATGAGGTGCCAGGAATAGATAATTTTAAAGCCCTTCCAACTCTAAGATCCTAGCCATCAGGACAGCTAGGTGGCGCTGCAGTAGATAGAGTAGCGGCCCTGAAGTCAGGAGGACCTGAGTTCAAATCTGGTCTCAGACCAAACACTTGACACTTACTAGCTGTGTGACCCTGGGCAAGTCACTTAACCCCAATTGCCTAAAAATTAAAAAAAAAAAGGTCTTAGCCATCCTGCTCAACACAGTTATAATTCATCTGGAAAAGCCTCATCAGAAGTTTCAGTGGTAAACAATGGGATTCAGTTGCCAGGTATTTGTGTAAAGTTTTTGAGAATGACAAGGCAAGGTAGCTGGGGCTCCTGGGAGCTTTCCAGCAGCCTGTCCTTGCATTGATGGCTACTCAGTTCAAGAAGGAAGGACAAACAAGGATGACACAGTTTCCAGTGGAGAAAGAGCATGTTTCCTCAAAGATCCTAGCTGGGCATCTGAAATCTCCTCCTCTTAATTCTGCTCTGTGGAGCAGCCCTTAGCTCAGGGCCTCAATCATTGATTCCACCTTTTACCCCAGGCCCTCTTCCATCCCCAATATCTGATGTCAATCCAGGGTTAGCATCCTCATCCTCATCATTAACATCAGCAGTAAGGTGGAGCAGTGGATAGAGCACTGGCCCCAAAATCAGGAGGACCTGAGTTCAAATCCAGCCTAAAACCAAATACTTGACACTTACTAGCAGTGTGACCCTGAGCAAGTCACTTAACCCCAATTGCCTAAAAAAAAAAACCCAACAAAAAAGAAAACATTGGCAGTAGCAACAACAACAGTAACAACAGCAACAGCTAGGTGGCACTGCAGTGGATAGAGTGCTGACCCTGGAGTCTGGAAGACCTGAGTTCAAATTCAGCCTCAGACACTCACTAGCCATGTGACCCAAGACAAGTCACTTAATCCTTGTTTGCCTCAGTTTCCTCATCTGTAAAATGGGGAAAATAATAACACCTCTGTCTCAGGGCTGTTGTGGGGATCCAATGAGATAATACTTATAAAGTGCCTAGCACAGTGCTTGGCACATAAGTGCTACTGAAACTTTAGCTATGATGATGACGAATATACCTATTTATGGATATGCTGCCTCCTTCATTAGAATGCAAACATCTTGAGGGCAAGGACTCTTTTGCTTTTATTTTAACAACTCCTTTGACAAACTGGGCCTGTGATTTCATTGGTATAAGGGAACCCCTGAGGAGAAAACCTCCCTCTACCCATGACGCATGTCGGCATCTTATATCTGGGGACTTCTCTGCACTTTGGAGTCTTTAGGAGTCTAAATGACTCATGTGGGTCTTTCCCTTAGCCTCTCCTGGAGCCTGTCTCCTCCAACCTCAGCCCTCATGGCAGTACAGTTGGAAACACACCATAAGGTGCAGGGGCTATGGTCACACACCCACTCATACCCATGTCAGAACATAGAATAGAGCTCTTTTTGCCCCACTCTAGTTAGGGATCTAGTGGATAATAATGCTTGCACAGTTTGCCGCCCCCCCACAGGGTTGTTTAGAAGAAAATGCTTCAAGGCAGTATAGAAATGTGCGTTCTTATTAGTCAGATTCCCCTGAGGGACAGAGAGACAGACTGGAAAAATAATCTCCTCTCTGCCATTCTACCTCCCTCCCTATCCTCCAAGAATAATGCGTGGTTGGTTAGAGAATTAAAGAAGGCAGTTTAGCTACCCAGGTTCCATTTACCAGCATCTAGCTTGAGTTGAAGCAGTTGCAATTTTATACAGTCTTTGGGTTGGCAAGACACACCTCCCTTGTCCATGCCCTCCTCTTCCCTGCATCCCGGCCTGGTTGAGCTGTCCTGCGCAAAACTAGCCAGTCTGAGACCTGAGCAGTGAAACATCCCAAAGGGGCCCCTTTGCTATCAACAGCGCGATCAAATCACTGATTTCCTGTCCAGACCCAGTTGGGAGGCTAGAAGATGCACCTCAGGAGATGTCCTTTTAGAGGAAGCGAAATTGTTTGGCCTGGGGAAGAAAAGGCAGAAGAAGTTTGGCACCCTCTTCAAAGTGATATAATGGGGTACGCTGAAAAAAATGGAGCTGAACTGCAATTCACAGGACCTGAGTGCTACTCCTGACTTGTCACACTTGTATGACTCCTACAAGTCCTTTCTCTGGGCCTCAGTTTCCCCCTCTGTAAAATAAGGAGTTGGGCTCGGTGGCCTCCTCTGATGCCCCTTCCTGCTTTAGATCTAGGATGTTATTATGTGTGACCTTGGACAAGTCACTTCACTTCCCAACCTCAGTTTCCTTCTTTGTAAAATTAACTTTGATGGCCACCATAGATCTAGGATCCCATGACAACCTCTCACGTCCGTATGAGCTCTGCATATTTAGCATATAGTGTACACTGGAAAGTGTATGGTGGAAAGAGCTTAGAATTTGGAGTCAGAAGTCTTGGGTTCAAACTCTGCTTTTGTTCACTAGCTTGGCAACCCTATAAGCAAGTCACCTCTTCTCACTTTCCCTACCTTTCAAATGAGAAAGTGAGATTAAATGAGGTCTCTAGACTTCTGTTCCTATGAGAAGCCTGTTTAGTTTTAAGTGGGGAGCCTCCATTTCCTCAAGTGATCAGGAGTCAAACAGCAAGGTAGGCTGACTATAATAGAAGCAATATTTCCAGCTAGGCCTCTACAAGCCCTTTTTTTGTGGCCCTGGCTACTGGAGCTATATTGGGAGATTGATGGAGGATTTCATAGCTTTCAGTATGTTTCTGTAATCTCTGTGTATTCATAGAATGATCGAATGCATAGAATGTCGCAAGGAAGCACAGAACCTGAAATGTCAGAGATGAAAGAGACCTCAGAAAATCAAATGTTAGAGATGGGAGGGACCTCAGACATCACCCTTACCAGAGCCCCTCCTTAATGAAATGGAGGAAAGCCAGTCCTGGGAGGTTAAATGATTTGTACCTTATCACCCAGCGTGTCAGTGACGGCAGTAAGAAACCCACCTGGGGGCTCTTGCTACCACTTCAATACCCCTTCCTCTATAAGAGTCTGGGCCGTGCAGAAAAAAAACAGCCAGCCATCTTCCTCCTCCCTCAGCTTTGACCCAGCCCTGGCTCTTTCAGTGGCAGAATTTCTGGGGCTCACTGTAAGCATGAGAGATGGCATTAGCAATAATTGAACCATTTTCCATTTGGAGTGGGGTCCCCAATACGAGGGAATAATGTGGTGCAGGAGACAATTAAGCTTGTCTCCTTGTAAAATGTGGCTGACGTTCAAGATGCCATACATAGCTAAGTGCTATCATTTGGCGGGGACAGGAGACAAGCTAAACCGATGAAGAGCTATCTGGTGCCTCTCAGGCCTTGCTCTCTCTCCCCTCACTTACTTAGCTAGATGCGTCACACAGAGAGGCTACTGTAGGTGATCTACTTTCTCGATTATCTCCAGCAAACTTTTTCTATTCTGATATTTAGCTTCCACAGGCCTCCGGGATTTCTCCTAAAGCTAATAAACATTGCTTTCCACAAACCATCTAAAATGATACAAATCACCTAGCCCCGCCCCCCCCCCCATCTTCCACTGCCCTTTGAAAAATCTTTTCTCTCTCTCCTGTTATGGCACCAGAAATTCACAGGATTATAGATCTGGAGTCAGGAGGAACCCCAGAGATTATTAAGTCCAATTTCCCCTCTTCCATTTTGCAGATGAGGGTAAGTAGGCAGAGAGGTGAAGACATTTGCATTGATGGTGCAGTGAAAATTATCTGAATTTTCTGAATTATCTGAAATCTGAAAATTATCTGAAACCCACTCTGAAAATTATCTCCCATTATACTCTACATACGTTGTATGTACAGGGTTATTTGCACATTATCTCCCCTAATAGAATGTGAGCTCCCTGAGGTCAGGAACCATGTTTCTGACTTTCTTTATATCCCTAGTAAGTATTGTGCTTATCACAGTGCCCGGCACACTGTAGGTGCTTAAAAAATGGTTATTGTTGCAGAAGATGCTGCTGCTGCTGCTAATGATGATGATGATGATGATGATAAGGCGTCTGAGGTGGTATTTGAACTCAGGTCCTCGTGACTCTGAGTTTGTTTTCAAGGATCTCAGAGATGGAAGGGCCATAGCCAAGTCTAACAAATATACCTCAATAGGGATCCCCTCTACAGCAGCCCTGAGAAATGTTTATCTAGCCTTCATTCAAGGATCTTCCATGATGGGGATACCACTATCTCCTGAGGCAGTCCTTGTCATCTGTCCCAAAGCACTTTCTGCAAGTCCTACTGATTGTTCCTGGTTTTGTCCCCTTGGTGCCCAAAAGCCTGATCCTTCTTCCTCATGGCAATCCTTTAAGGGCTAAGAACAGAATGAAAGAGTTTAAAGCCATAAGAGCCCTCAGACAGTAGCTTTTTCAAAATCTCTCATTTTGCAGAGGAAGAAACTAAGACCTAGGTAGGGAAGGGATTTGCCCAGGGTCGCTTTGATAGGAAGAAGAATCAAAATTCAAGCTCAGCCCCTCTCACTCACATTCTCTGTCCAAAACGTCATCCTAGGCCACCATATGTGTAATCCTCCATTATAATGTAAGCTCTCCTTTTTACTTCTATCCCCAGTATGGTGTCTGGCACATGGTAAATCCTTAATAAATTCTTTTCCATCCATCTATCCATCCTATCATTCATCCATCCATCCATCCATTAATTCATTTACTCATTCATTCAATCTTTCCCTCTCCGAGCCAAACACTCTCCCTCAACAGATTCCCTTATGGTCTGATTCCTAGAGCTCTCACCATCCTGTTCTTCCTCTGGACACACTCCAAATTGTCAGTGTTCTTTCTAAAGCTATTCGGTCCCTATGAAATGACCACTAGTTCTCTGAGACAGTTAACACATTCATCCATACTATTTACCACTTTTTTATTGCATGTTAGTGAGATTGTTTTCCAATAAGACAGTCAGTATCACTTGGAGCAGACACCTGGCCTGTAGGCCAGGTGTGGCCCAAGCCACTCCTGAGTGAGCCCAATCACACGAAAATATAATTGGGAAATATTTAACAAAATAAATAAAAAGACAACAAAACACAGACAATATTGTGTTGGCAAAGAAAGCCACTATGCAACCTGCAGGGAGTCTTACTCTGCAGTAGTGGCCCCTGTTTCTATTTGGATTTGACACCACTGACTCAGAGGGTATGAGGGACAGATTGGCTGCTTTCATGAAAGGAGTTGGGGAAGGGGAGCAGAGCTGGCTAAGGTGGGCGCAGTAAGGGATTGTGGGTAATGATGATAGCTCACCTTTCTATAATACTTCAAGGTCAACAAAGCACCTTCCTCACAACCACCTTATGAGGCAGCAATAATATTATTCCTGTGAAGTTTAGATTCAGTCAAAGGGCCCCACTGGAGGACATAGAGGGCCACACGTGGCCTCCAGGCTGCAGGTTCCAGACCCCTGAGCTAGACACTTGTGAACTAGGGCTCTAACCTAGACTCTTGACTCAGACTTCCACTACATCACAGGGCCTCCCTTGGACATAGGACCAGCAATTTAGAGTGAGAAGAGACCGATTTAGAACTAGAAGAGACTGCCGAGGCCATGTAGTCCAAACCCCTCCTTTTATAGATGAGAAAAATAAGCTTGAGATATGAAGTGACTTGCCCAGGGTCAATAGATGAGGAAATGACAGATGTAGCATTTGAACCCGGACTCTCTAATGCCAAAGTATTCTTACTAACTCACTATACTAGGCTGCCTCTAATAGTGGCGGGACGCAGGGCTGAAAGTCCAGGAGATTTCCCTAGAATGATCTTTTCCTTCTATTGTGCACAGAGCTCAGAGGGCTGAATCCCAGTATCCCTCAATTACACACTCCATTGCTCTCTGGGCCTGGGGTGCATTCCCATGGCTGAGACTTTTTTTAGAGTTCCTAGGTTTCATTCTTCTCAATTCCTGTATGACTGGGCCAAACACTGCCAAGCCTCCCTGACAGTTTCCAATTCTCTCTTTCACAACTTGGACAGCAGCAGTTGGAAGCCTGTCACCTGCATCCCTTGGTGATGGACTCATCTCAAGGACTGGCAATATTATCATGGCTGAAACTATGGTTTCAAGCTCATTTAACTTCATTCTCTTGTCTGCTCAAAGGCCCACGGGGTGAGGGGGTCACCTACGTAAGACCTGTTATTGTAACCGGCACACTTGGAATATTGGATTCATTTTATGAAGAGCATTGACACACCAGAGCACATCCAGAGGAGGCCATCCAGAATAGTGAGGGGATTGGAAGCCAAATAATTGAAGGAACTAGGAATATTTAGCCTGGAGAAGAACAGATTGAGGGAAGGAAAGGAGAGGAATCATTATTGTCTTCAGGTGCTTTAAAAGGCTGTCATGAGGATAAAGGAACAGACATTCTGTTTACTCTAAGGGGGAAATCTAAGATCAGTGGGAGTAAGTTGCAAAGAGGGAGATTTAGGCCCAATGTCAGGAAAAATCTCCAAAGAACCTAGTCTCAAAGTAGAAAGCACTGATTTGGTAGGTACTGAGCTCCCCAGCACCGGAGGTCTTCAAGTGGAGATGGAATGACTATTTTTCAGTGGTTTGGGAAAGCAGTTTCTTGTTTGGATACAAGTTGGCCTCTGAGGTTCCTTTAAATGGAGAAATTCTGTTGCTCTAGGGTTTTATAGGGAGAAGCAGGAGGAGTAGGGTGATAGCCTGGTTCAGGGGTGGGGAACTTGCGGCCTTAAGGCCACATGGGGCCCTCTAAGTCCTCAAGTGTGGCCCTTTGTCTGAATCCATACTTCACAGATGTGAAGTCAAAGGGCTGCACTTGAGGACCTAAAGTGCAAGGATTTCTTTTTTTTTTCTTTTTATTTTAATTTTTAGGCATTTGGGGTTAAGTGACTTGCCCAGGGTCACACAGCTAATAAGTGTCAAGTATTCGCTCTGAGGCCAGATTTGAACTCAGGTCCTCCCGACTTCAGGGCCAGTGCTCTATCCACTGCCACCTAGCTGCCCCAAGGGCAAGGATTTCTTCTGTGAAGTATAGATTCAGTCAAAGGGCCACACCTGAGGGCCTAGAGGGCCACATGTGGCCTTGAGGCTACAGGTTCCCCACCCCTGGCCTGGTTCTTCACTGCCTACTGTGTTGGAGGGACCCTGCAAAAGCAAACTCTCGTCTGTCTCATCACCACCCCACCCTCCACAAATGAGGGATGCTGAGGGTTGTGCTCAACAGTATTAGTGAGTGCTTCTGTTTGGCAAAGATGAATTAATGGCATTCCCACTGCCCTTTCAGTCACCACAGCATAATTAGACTTAGTTTTAATCATTGTTTGGGGCTATTGAGATCTAGAAATTCTCCCAACCTAAAAAAAAAAAAATCCAAGGTGGAGTACAGGCCTCTTTGTCCTGGCCAAGGGTTGTATGTTGGCTGGCTGGCTTGTCTAGGCTGGCAAAGAGAAATGAGAATGTCCTAGAGTGGGCCACTGGTTAACACGTCATGATTGGACACTCCGATCCAACACCTCCAGGCTGGGTGACTTGGGGAAAGTCACTTGTAGGAGCAGAGAATTTAGAGCTGGAAGGGACCTCAGAGGCCATCTTATTCTACAGAGGAGGAAACTGAGGCTCTGAGGGAAGGCTAATTGCTTAAGGTCGCAATAGGGTAATAGGTTGAGAGTTGGAAGAGACCACAACCAGGCCAATAGTGTCAAATTCAAATAAAAAGTGGGGGGCATTAATCCATATGGAAGAATTCCTTTAGGCCACATATCGATTTAGAAAACCACATGTATTCTATTGTATTTTTATGTATTTTGTTAAATATTTCCCAATTACCTTTTAATCTGGTTCCCACCACACTTGGGAGCCCTCAAGCTGGAAGTCTGACACCTCGAATTTAGTCCAACACCTCATTTTGTAGATGAGAAAACTGAGGCCCAGTGAAATGAACTGATTTCAGATCCTAGCTATAGACCTGGAGCTCAAAGCCATCTGAGGGTTCATCTTGGACCAAGGCCTTCATCAGACTAGGGAGGAGATTTAACTTGGACAAGATCACACCAAGTTAGGAAGGGACTAAGACGGAGTTCTGTCACTTCAAAGTCAGTGTTCTTTTTGGGGGGGGGGGTGAGGCAATTGGGGTTAAGTGACTTGCCCAGGGTCACATAGCTAGTGAGTGTTATGTGTCTGAGGCCGGATGTGAACTCAGGTCCTCCTGAATCCAGGGCCGGCGCTCTATCCACTGTGCCACCTAGCTGCCCCAAAGTCAATGTTCTTTTAGTTGTATTTAGTTGCTTTCCTGGACAAATGAATAGGTTGGAGTAATACGATCAGTAAAAAGGTGGTGTAAGTTTTCAGCAGAACTCCTTCACGCTATGGCCTTAAAATAGCAAGATATATGTCAAATTTGGAGCAACCAAAATTGCAGCCTGAAGAAGAGATGGAAACACCTCTGCACGACGCAATGGCCTTCTGAGATATTAGCGGAGGACTAGTTTGCCTGAAGCTCCCATATACCCTCTCAGCCTCAGCCCATTTGCATTCTGAGGACCCAATACAAGCAATGAGACAGACTTAAGGTCAGACGGTGGTGGCCTCTACCCTGGCCCCTCTGGACAGTGACTTATTGTAAACTCCCCCTCCTTCCTCAATGAATGGAAAACAGTGAACTTGACCAGCCTTGGAATGGAAAAGGGATGCATCTGTGAAGGGGTTAAGAAATCTAAGTTAAGAAATGCTTCCGAGCCAGATGAAGGGGGAAGAGGCCATGAACCTAGACTCAGTTGTCGTCTTGTGTTTCCACAAGACAAGAACCAGGTTGAGCATTCACGTCCCCCAATGTGAGGGTCATGGCACTGGAAGAGGGAGGGGCCACATAAAGGAGGAGGCCTGAGACAGGCTGCCAGGAATAGAAGAAAAAGGACAAAATTAATAATGGGCAGGAGACAAAGATTGGGTTTAAGCCCAGCCCCTAGGAAGATAAATGATCAGTGAGATTCAAGAGGAAAGGGCCGGGGGGGGGGGCAAATGAGCAAACAATTAGGAAAAGGTCAGAACACAGTGAATAAATAGTGTGCTAACGGAAAGTGAACCCCAAAATTTCAATGGAAAAGAAAGACAGCTACTTCTTTAAGAACAACAGAAATAGTGGAATGATGCAAAGAAACTCCGGAATGATTCAAACAAAGAGATAACTGTATTTTTAAAAGAAATTAAGATATAACTTAAAGTACTCAAAGAAAACATAAAACTCAGTATGTCTCCAAAATAAGAGAGACTCTGAAAAACATAATGACAGATTGGGAGCTCAAAAATTCCAAAGTGCAAGAAAATACGATAGAACTTAATTTCTTTTAAAGACGAAACTGTGGAAGAACACGTGAACTCCATATAAGTTGAAGTTGCTACTGTTAGTACTTCATTTTCAGAGGGACAATGACATCATAGGGGGATGTCTTGTTTTCCGGTGAAATGGGTTTAAGTGAGGCAGGGTTGCAAGTTGAGGTGACTGACTTTGAAGACAGGATGCATTGAGATAAGGACAATTTCAGTTTCATAATATTAGGAACCTTCTGCACGTGTAACCCAGGTCCCAACCAAACCTGGGGCATTTTCTACATTGCTCTGTATATGGAGGCAGACATGACTGGATTGACAGAGATAATGCTGAGTGTGGTGTCACGCCAGCAACCCTGAGAATCTTCCCTTTCCAGTTTATTTATTTATTTATTTTTTATTAAAGGGGCTATCCCTTGATTCGCTTCTATAAGAGGCCTATTCGCTGAATATGTACTGCCTCACTCAAAGTGAGAACTCAAAAAGACTTCAGCTTAAAAAGGCCAAGGTCTTCCTCTGCATCCTGGCCATCTCCAGTTGCCCTGATATATATCTGGCCACTGGACCCAGGTGACTCTGGAGGAGAAAGTGAGGCTGGTAACTTTGCATAGCCTTCCCTCACTTAAATCCAATTCAATTGCAAGTCATGTCATCACCTTCCTGGTGTCATGGTCCTCTTTAAGAATGAATGGCAAATCACAACCTGTGTAAGGGACTGATGGTATAGTTTCCAGAGACGTTTGGGAGGAGATATATGTGGAGAGAGAAGTTAAGAAACGTAGGGGGAACTGGCTTCTGAACATGTCCTGGATGCCCAGCTTGCCTCCTTAGAGACTGCTAAAATGGCCTGAGTTATTATCTTGTTCCTAGCTAAAGCGTTAACTTACTCTTGTGTATTTTCTAGTATACTGTAACCTGTAGAACTCCTTCAATTTCTTTTTGCTGTTTTGTTTGGGTAAATGGGTTTTCTCATTTACTCATTATTCACTATTTGTGATGGTCTTTTGTGTAATCAGCACTAAACTAGTGAGTGTAAAGCTAAGAGTTACTTAAGGGCCACCAGGGAAGCAACTTCCCTGAACTTCTAAATGCCCTAGTCTTAGACCAAAGATATTTGGTCCTGGAGAAAAGAGCACCCAGTATTGTGGTCAATGAGATAATAAGTAAAGCTTTGTGACCAAATGATATCATATTTGTAAAGTGCTTAGTACAGTACCTGGCACAAAACAGTTGATCAATGTCTCTTCCTTTCCTTGTTCTAGGGGCTTGCCTACCCTTCCCCTCCACATGGCTAGCATGGTGGTGATATGAGCAGTCAGTCAGTCAACTAGCATTTATTAAGCACCTGCTATGTGCCAAGCACTGTGTTAAGCACTGAGGATATTAAAAGAGCAAATGTATGGTTTCTTTCCTCCAGGAACTCACATTCCAAAATCAGAGACAGCATATTAAGAAAAACATTGTACTTACAAGCATAAGGTTATCCCACAAGCATTGATTATCCCACCCACTTAAAAAGTAACCTTTTGTAGGTAAGAATACTTCCTCCTTTACCCAAGTATCTAGATTTCCTTCTCATGGTAGAGATGCCTCTAGCCCATGTCCTCCTGATTTGTGAATTCCTCCCAAGGGACTCCATTTGAGGAAGTGCCCACGCCAGCCTTGCTCACTTCTAACCTGACTTAGTGTCTGACTCTCTGTAGTCTTCCATCTTGCCCCTCCTTTTGATGTGATGTCTTCTCTCATTCAGTGACAGCTTCTTGAGATCTGGGACAGTCTTGTATTTTCCTATTTGCTGCACTTAGCATAGTGCCTGGCACATAGTAAACACTGAAGAAATGCTTCAGCTAATTTAATCTGGATTGAATCAATCAAAACCAGTGTGGACACAGCCAGTATACTTCCTCCAAATAAATCAAGAAGTCATCAAAGCCATGTCTGAGAGACATGATTGTTCTCTAGCTAATTTGTCTGAAAGGAAGGCACACTCACAGAAAGAACTCGAGAGACTCGGAGAGTCTGGGAGCAGAGATGTCGGCATAAGCTGGTGCTTCCAGCACTGCTCTTTTTCTTCCTCTCCTCTCATTCTCTTTTGAACTATGATCTGCTTTCTGACCTCATTATCCTGCCAAAAGTGCTCTCTCCAAAGTTCCCAATGATCTCTTAGTTGCCAGATCCAATGACCTTTCTCAATCTTCATTCTCCTTGACCTCTCTGAAGCCTTTGACACTGTCGATCACCTTTTTTCTCCTTAATATTCTCTTCTCTCTGGATTTTTGGGACCCTACTCTCTCCTGGTTCTCCTCCTATCTATTAGACCACTCCTTCCCAGTTTCTTTACCTGGGTCTTCATACAGATCACACCTGCTAATGGCAGTGGTCTCCTAAGCATCTGCCCTGGGCCCTCTTTTCTTCTTCCTCTATAATATTTCATTTGGTGATCTCATCAGCTCCATGGATTAAATTATCATCTGTCTGCTGATGATTCTAAGATCTACTAATTCAGCCCAAACCTCTCCCCGCTTCAGACTTGCATCTCCAGCTGCCTATTGGATATTTCAAACTGGATGTCTTAGTAGTAGACTTCTTAAACTCCACATGTTTCAAACTGAATTCATTATTCCACCCCTCACAAATCCCCAAACCTTCCCCTCTTTTACACTTCCTTATTACTGTCAAGCACACCACCATCTTCCCATTCACTCTGGCTCACAAACTAGATGTTGTCCTCAACTCCTCACTCTCTCCCCCTCACCCTCAATATCTGATCTGTTGCCAAGGCCTGTCGATCTCACCAAAGGGCTATAAAAATGTGCATACTGTTTGACCCAGCAATAGCACTTCTAGGGCTATATCCCAATGAGATCATACAAATGGGAAAAGGACCTACATGTACAAAAATATTTATAGCAGCTCTTTTTGTGGTGGCAAAGAATTGGAAATCGAGAGGATGTTTATCAACTGGGGAATGGCTGAACAAGTTGTGGTATGCGAATCTAATGGAATACTATTGTGCTATAAGAAATGATGAATGGGCTGACTTCAGAAAAACCTGGAAAGACTTGTATGGTCTGATGCTGAGTGAAATGAGCAGAACCAGGAGAACATCGGACACAGTAACAGCCGCATTGTGCAATGACTAATATTGATAGACTTAACCCTTTTCAACAATACAAGGATCTAAGACATCTCCAAAGGCCTCATGATGGAAAATGCTATCCACATCCAAAGAAAGAACTATGGAGTTTGAATGCAGATTGAAGCATACTATTTGCTATTTTTTTTTCTTCTGTTGTGTTTCATTTTTTTTTTTTCTTTCTGGTGGTTCCTCCTATTGGCTCTAATTCTTCCTTACAACATGACTAACGTGAAGATATGTTTAATAGCACTGTATATGCATAACCTATATCAGATTATGTGCTGTCTTGGGAAGGGAGGTGGGAAGGGAGGGGGAGAAAAATTTAAAATTCAAAAGCTTGTGGAAGTGATTGTTGATAATTCAAAACAAATTAATTAAAAAATAAAATAAAATTCAGCTCTTTCCCCAACTTTCTTTCCAAGTTCCTATCCATCCATAGACACCATCACATAATCTATTGATTCTCATAAACTTTCCCAGAGATCTGACTTTTGCCACAACCACAAAAGGACAGGAATTAGAGATGGCTATAAGTAGAATGTTGGGCAGAGAGCCCAATCTCTGCCTAAATGTTAGGAAATATCCTAACTGGAGGTTTTGAGGAATTGGGACAAAATTCACAACTTTTTGTCTAAAGTTAACTTCTGAAAGCTAAAGAGGAGGCAACCCCATGGACCTTAGAGGCTATTCTATCACCCCCTAGTGTTAAAACAAGCTAATTATTGAAATAAACTATTATCCATGATCTCTCCCAGTGTAAGTGGAAGGTAACATCAGAGGGAAAGACCTGGCAGTGAAGGTTGGGTAGGGGATCCAGGATAGACCTCCTGTGGAAGGTGACATTTCAACTGAGTCTTGAAGGAAGCCAAGAAAGCCAAGACGTGAAGACGAGGAAGGAGAGGACATGGAGTCAGGACGTGAAGTGCATAGAGGAGAGTGAAGAGTAAAGTGACTAGAAAGGGGCCAGGTTGGGTAGAGCTTTACAAGCCCAACAGAGGAAGTAATAGGGAGCCACTGAGTGTGTGTATGGGGTCATGTGGTCAGACTTAAGCTTTAATGAGGTCACTGTAGCAGCTGAATGGAGTAGGGAGAGACTTGAAGCAGGAAGACCAACCAGATGGCCATTGAAATGATCCAGGTACAATGTAATGAGGAGCCACACCAGGGAAGTAGCTGTGTAAGTGGAGAGAAGGGGACATATGGGAGAAATTTCAAGAAAGTAGAAATGACAAGTCTTGGCAACAGTTTGGCTCAGTTGGGCGAGTTCAAGAGAAGACTTGGGGATGACACTGAGGTTGTGAACCTGAGTGATTGGTAGGATGATGGTACCCTTGACAGCAACAGAGAAATCTGGAAGTCAGGGAGAGTTTTCAGGAAAAGACAATGAGTTCTACTATGGGCATGTTGAGTTGAAGATATCTTTGGGACATCCAGTTTGAGATATCTAAGAGGCAGTTAGTAATGCAGAGCTGGAGCTCAGGAGAAAGGTTAGGGCTGGACAGGTAGATCTGGGAATCACTCACGTGGAGATGACTGAACTCATGGGATTTGGTGAAATCACCAAAGAGATACTACAGAGGAGGGTAAAGCAATAGGGTCCTTGGCTCAGGGCTACTGTTTGTGCTCCTCACACCAGGTTTTCAGAGTGGGGACACTAAATCACACAAAGGTGGGGATTCTGTGCAAACGGGGAGCCATATTATACATTTAAGAAATCCATGTGGATGTACCATATCTATTTCAGACGGGCACACCCATCTTAATCACAAGCAAAATCAATGACAACAGAATTAGGAGAGAAACAATAATGTGAGGAAATATTCACATCAAATAACATTGATAAAAGTTAAACACAAATATATAACACCAAGAGCTATTTGCTAATTTATGGCCAAAAGATATGAACAATATTAAAAATGTCATAGCTATCAATAACCACATGAAAAATTGCTCCAGAATAGTAGGAATCAGAGAAATGAAACTTCAGACCCATCAAATTTATAAAGACAATAACAGACAGGCATAATCAACATTGGAGGGAACGTAGGAAGACAGAAATACATGGTTTGTGGGGTTTAGAATTGGTCCACACTTTCTGGAAGATAATTTGTAATTATGTAAGACAAATTACTCCCCATTAATCCCTCTTGATTTGGATCTCATTAATGAGTATGTATCCCAAGGGAATCAAAGACAGAAAAAAATCCCCATTTCTATCACAATATTTGTGATATTTTGTGATATTTGTGATATCATAATTTTGTGCTAGGGAAAAACAACAACTGGAAATTAAACAGATGTCCATCAACAAATTCTGGCATCTGAACGTAATGGCGCACTACTGTATGATCAGGACAAGTGCACGGGACTGCTTGTGGGAGCTGATACAGGGTGAAGTAAACAGAATGAGGAGAATACCATAACATACTAAGGAGCTGAACCGTGATTGATTTTACAGACCAGGCTTGGCCCTGGAGAACAAATGAGGGAGTGCATCTCTCTCCTTTCCATGTAGAGGAGACAATGGGTGAAATATATTAAATACACTGCCAGACTAAGTCAAAGGTCAGCAAAATCCAGCCAATGGGTCAAATCCTGCCTCCAGCCTGTTTCCATATGGTCTGTGAACAGAAGAATGGCTTTGACATTGTTAAATAAAGTTTTATGATATTTAAAAATGTAAACAATTTGAGCTGGGGCAGTATAAAACCAGGCAGTGGCCCTAGGGTTGGAGTTTGCTGACCCTTGATAGAGGTCACTGTTCCAGTGGGTTTTGCTTGGCTGTTTTCCTTTGTTTCAAGAGAGGGTTCAATGCTGGAGGAGGTGGGGATCAGATTAATATCTTGAAATAGCTGTGATGGAAAAACAGAAGGCATTTAAGCTGTATTGCTGCCCTTCTGGACTTTAGTACCATGTTTCAGCTGTCATCTCACTCTGGTACTTCCTTTAGTGCCTGGGGCCTCCTTACCCTGGAACATCCACCCATCTTCTCCTGGAGCCTCCTCACTCTGAAATATCCATCCACCTTCTCCTGCGGACTCCTTACTCTAGAACATCCATCCATCTTCTCCTGGGGCCTCCTCACTCTAGAATATCCATTAATCTTCTCCTGGGGCCTCCTCACTCTAGAACAACCATCCATCTTCTCCTGGAGCCTCCTCACTCTGGAATATCCATTAATCTTCTCCTGGGGCCTCCTCACTCTAGAACAACCATCCATCTTCTCCTGGAGCCTCCTCACTCTGGAATATCCATTCATCTTTTCTTGGGGGCTCCTTACTCTAGAACATCCATTCATCTTCTCTTGGGGCCTTCTCACCTTGGAATATCCTCTTGCCAGCCCAGCCCATTTCTGCCATTTATGAATTCCTCCCTGGGCTTCCATTTTGGGGAGAAGCCCAGACTGTCCAGCCTTCCTTCCCCAACCAGCTGTGTGCCTGCCTTTCTGGACATCAACATCATGCCCTCATGCAGAGACCTTACCCAATTTTTTAGTTCCTTTTGCTTGTTGTCTCTTTCATTTGAATGTCAGCTCCTTGAGGGCAGGGACTATTTTTCTTTCTGCATGTATCTGTATCCCCAGAATGCAGTACAGAACTTGTCACACAGTAGGTGCTCAATAAATGTTTGTTGTCTTACCTTGCCTTATTAAGCTTTATTTTTAAAGTTAATGAATTAGTTGAAAAAAATGGGGTTGGGCAATGTTAGAGTCCATGACCTCTAAGGTCCTTTCTAACTCAGCCATTCTGTGAATATGTCAAGGTTTCCTTGAACTCTGTCTTCTCCTTTGCCCTGCCTGGCCCAAGCCAAGGAATACCCTCAGTAACTATATAATCCTAGCCCTGGAGGTGCAAGAATGAGGAAAATGCTAGGTGGAGTTAGAGAGAAGCCACAGGCAAAATCACATTGGAGAAGTTGGCTTTCCTTCCATACCTAGTTAATCACCAAGTCTGGATCTTTTAGCCCTTTGAAATGTCTCTGGCATCCTCCCTTCTAATGGACACCTAGCCTTTATCCATTCTCATCTGGAATGTTGTAACAGTTGCCGTTAATGGGGGCTCTGGTAAAGAGGGCCTGAGATGGTAGGGAAAAGGAGATGAAGTATCTCAGAGAGACCTTAGACCCGGGGTGGGGAATCTGTGGCCTCAAGGCCACATGTGGCTCTCTAGATCCTCAAGGATGGCCCTTTGACTGGTCTATTTGAAGTTCCATTTCTAGTCTCTAAGGCTTTGTCTTGGCAGTCCCTGATTCCAGGAATGCCTTCTCTCCTTGCCGCCTCTCAGTTTCCTTTCTTCCTTCAAAGCTCAGCTATAATCCTACCTTGTGCAGGAGTCCATTCTGGGCATATCTCTTCTCTCTCTCCTTCTCCTCCTCTCTCCTCTCCATATGGCCCCTCTCTGCTATAATGCTTCCATGTTATAATTATGTCAGTATTTTATTCCTGAATGATAGCTAGTATTTATAGAGCACTTTAAAGTTTGCTAAGCACGTTACACATTCTCTCATTAGATCTTCGCAACAACTCTAGGAAGTGGGTGCTATTATTATCCCTATTTTACAGATGAGGAAACTGAGGCAGATAGAGGTAAGTGGCTTGCCCAGGGTCACATAGCTACTAAATGTTTGAGGCAGGATTTGAACTCAGGTCTTCCTGACTCCAGGCCCAGTGCTCTATCCAGTGAGCCATCTAATTACCCTACTAGACTCTGAGTTCCATGAAGACCAGGGCAGTGTCTTATTTAATGCTTTGCACAGAGTTGGCATTTAACACACACACACACACACACACACACACATACAACATGCTGAGTTATACTTTTAAAAATTCTGTGACACTGGACCACGCCACTAATCCCAGCCAGGGATCATGCCAACAGCAGTGGGTCTGAAAGAGAGACTAGGGATAGGTGAGTGCCAAGCCATCCTGTCTACAGGTGACCTAGTCTCCTCCTTAGAGTATTTCTGAATCCTTCTTAATCCCAACAGGGGTCTCTTTCCCTCTTTTGAAGTGAGGATGCAAATAGCCAAAGAGTAAAGTGGATTCCAGAGGACCCAAATTCAAATGCTACCTCAGACACTAACTAGTTGTGCAACCCTAAGCAAGTCACTTAACCTCTATTGAATTCAGTTTCCTCATCTGGGAAATGGGGATAACAATAACACTTACTTCCCAGGGTTTTTGTAAGGATCCTCTGAGCTAACATGTAAAGTACTTTGCAAAACTTAAATGATCCTATAAATGCTACCTATCATTAGCTTTTCTTATTAGCCCTCTTGGGCACAGATGGAGGCAAGAGGCAAAGGAGAATCGTTTTTTGGAGTACTTCCAGAGATTATTGCAAAACAAGGCCCTAAGACGGTGTCACAATCTCTGCTGAATGTATCTCAATGGGCCATTACAGTGAAGGCCCCATCAGCTGTTTCAGGCAAGGTTGAGGAGAGAGTGGGCGAATTTCTAACCCATCTGTCACCAGCTTTAGCAGACTGATCTATGTGGCACAACATTCCCAATTCAGCTTCAGTTAGACTCAGTGACCTCTGAGACCCTTTCCAACTTGACGATACCGAGGCAAGAAGTCTTTATTGTGGATGTGGGAGACTGAAAACTATCTACATAGCTGTAATGAAGGAAGAATGAATGAATGAATGAATGAATGAATGAATGAATGAATGAATGAAAAACCATTTACTAAATGTGCCAAGCACTGTGTTAAGTAATGGGATTATAAATACAAAGGCACATGGTAGGTCCTTGCCCAGAAAGAGCTTCCATTCTAATAGTGATAGAGCAAATATGGAGGAGTTCTGGCCTGGGAAGGGGGTTTTGGTCAGGGAAATCACAGGGATGGAAAAATGAGGCAGTTGATTGACTTTCCCTTTTCAGGTGGGAGCCAGGAGTAAACATGATCCCCTCCAGTCTCTACACCCAAATGCCCAAAGTTTAGATGATAAGAAAGAGTAATGGGAAGGCCTAACCAGGAAGCCAAATTTGACCTCATAAGAATCAATGAGACTTGGTGGGATGAAACCCCATCATGACTGTGTACCATGGCTCTAGATGGGTATACCTAGGGTATGCAAAAGGATGATGGGGGGGGGGGTGGAAATAGGGTAGCATTGTATATTAAATGTATATATTATATATATATATATTATATATATATATATACACACACACACACATACACACATACACACACACACATACATATATATGTGTGTGTGTGTGTGTGTGTGTGTGTGTGTGTGTGTGTACTCAAAAAATCCAGGTACTCAACAGGGGAAGCATGGAGGTGGGGCACATTTGGGTGAAGATCAAGAGAAGGAGGAAACAAGCGATTTTATCATCAGAGCCCTAGACAGAAAGAGGAACATGGGAACCAGATCATATTCCTTGCTCAGAGGTATGATATTGGAGTGATGGGAGACTTCAATTAGCCGGACCTCTGCTAGAGCTCTCTGTCTCTCTGTGTGTCTGTGTATTTCTGTGTGTCTATCTATCTCTGTGTCTCTGTTTTTGTGTCTCTGTTTCTCTCTCTCTCTCTCTCTCTCTCTCTCTCTCTCTCTCTCTCTCTCTCTCTCTCTCTCTCCCTCCCCCCAAAGCAACACAGCTAATAATTTCTTACCTTGCCTTAATGATCATTTTCATCCTTCATGCAACATGGTGGAATCCTATTCTGGAGCTGAGTCTCATTAACCAAGATGAACTGGTGGCCAAGATGAAAAAGATGGGAGCTTTGGAAGGATATCATTTCCTCCTAGAGTTTATGATAGAAAAGGAGGGGGAAATCCAGGCATAGAGTAACATGAATCCAAATTTGGGGGAAAGTTGATTTCCATGGAGGGTTCAGGGGACAGACAGGATCACATGGCCCAATATTCTGTAGGGAAATCAGCCCAGAAGGACTGGGAGACCAGAAGCCTGAAATGCACTCTTTGCTCCCCACCTCCTCTTTACAAAGGAGAGTGCCCAGTGCCAGAGCCCTATGCTTGATGCCATTAGCTTACGCTTCCCTGACTCCATTCTGTTCATCTGCCCTGACCTCAGTCACAGGTTCTCACCCTTTCTTTCTTTCCCTTCAAACTCCTCTTTGCAGTCTACCATCCAAGGTTAGTTATTGTTTTGCTAATCCCTCCCTTAATCTACCCCGTCTTTCCTCTTCTCACTTCTCCAAATTCCCTCCTGTCTCCCTATTGAGTTGAATAATACTTTGCACCCAACTGTGTGCATGTTCTACTCCCTTCTGACCAGTTCAGATGAAAGCAATGCTTCGGTGTCTCCTGCCCCCCTTGTTTATACAGGCTTCTACTTGAGCACCTCTGATTATGTAAGATAAGTTCCTTCCTCCACCATTCTCCCCCCTTTCTTTCCTAGTGTATTCCTTTTCTTCTCCCTTTATTATTATATTATTATTTTAAGATAATCAAAGAATAACAAAATTGCTTGTTGTTCTCTCTGCTTTGAATCTTACCCCACTCTAATTTCATCTTCCACACAGCTGTCAAATTGATCTTTCCGTCGTGCAGGTCTGACTGACACTTCCCTACTCAATAAATTCCAGAACACCCAGAATCAAATAAGAAATTCTCAGCTTGGCTTTTAAAGTACTTCAGAGCCAAGCTCCATCCTATACCTTACTCCTCTCCCGCACACAACATTTTATCTCCTAACTCCATGCATTTTCACTGGTTGTCCCCTCTGTCTGGAATTTCCTCCCTCCTCATCTCCACTCTCTGGCTTCCCTGGCTTTCTTCAAGTCTCAGCTAAGATCCTATCTTTTGAAAGAAGTCTTTCTCAATCTCCCTTAAGGCTGGTACTTTCCTTCTCATATAATCTCCAATTTACCTTATATATATATATATATATCTTGTACCACATAACTGTTTGCACATTGTTGCTGTCCTTCAGTCACGTCCAGCTCTTTGTGCCTTAATTTGGAGTTTTCTTAGTAAAGATACTGGAATGGTTTGTCATTTCCTTCTCCAGCTCATTTTATAGTTGAGGAAACTGAGGCAAACAGGGCAAAGTGACTTGCCCAGGCTAATAAGTGTCTGAGGCCAGATTTGAACTCAGGAAGATGAGTCTTCCTCACTCTAGGCCCTGTACTCTATCCACTGATCCACCTAGATGCTCCTGTTTTCATGTTGTCTCTCCCATTAAACTGTGAAGTCCTTCAGAGCAGAAACCATTTTTACCTTCCCTGGCACTTAACATAATGCCTGGCACATGGCAGATGCCTAATAAATACTTGTTGACTTGATGACATTAAGATTCTGAAGGGATACTTATGTCTTCTCTCCCATTAGAACCTAAATATTTCATCCTTATTTGTTCTCCCTCAATTGCCCACTTGTCTTTACCATTTTATGTTTCTCTTGACTCCCATGTTTAGATTTCAGTTTCTACTCATCTCTGATCTTTTCATCAGAAATGCTTGGAATTACTCTTTTTCATTAAAGGTCCATTTCCCTCCTTGTATTTTTTCACTCATTTTTATTGAGTAAGTCGTTCTCAGTTTAAGCCTTTATTTTTCACCTCACAGAATAATCATATTCCAAGCTCGTTGCTTCTATATAGTGATAGCTGCTAGGTCTTGTACCATCCTGACTTGATCTCCTTGGTACTTGAACACAGACACACACACAAACACAGAAACACACACACATACACACACAATGGAGAAAAGAGCAAGATCTTTCTCCACATACTCTCCGAACTTCTCTACTTCTTTGTCAGCAATCTTTCCCTGGTAGATATGCCTTCACCCTGAGGCTCACAGTCCTGATTGCTAAATCCTTAGCCCTAATCACCATTTCATTAGGGGCCTCACCTACATTTTCTTGCTAGTACCCTCTCACCTCTTCTTTCTAGCTCCACTTCATGTTTTGCTTTCTCTGATTAGAATGTAAACTTTTTCAGCATAGGAACTGTTTTGCTTGCTTGTATTTGTATCTGTAGCATGAAGCACAATGTCAGGCACATGGTAAACACTTAATAAATTCTCTATCTACATATCTATGTATTTATCTCTATCTATCCTTAAATCTGTCTGTTTATTATCTATCATCTATCTGTCTATTATCTATCCATCTCTCTCTCTTCTCTATCTCTTTCTTTCTGTGTGTCTCTGTCTCTATCTCTCTAAAAGGAGGTTGTTGCTTGGAGTGAATAGGATGATGACATTTGACCACAGAGAGAAAAGCATAGCTGCTCAATTCTTATCTCGCTTCTGTTTTCTCTGCCAAGGAATTGAATGTGTGCACTGGAAAGGCTGGAAGAAAAATGACTAATAGGGAATTGATACATAATAGAAGGAAGGACCTAGGTGTTTTTAAGAAGTTGAGAAGCCTGGCCATGATATCCTTAAGTTGTGAAAGAGCTGGCTGATATGGCTGAGCCACTGTCAGGGATAGGTGAAAGATCATGAAGAATGGGAGAGGGCCTACAGAATTGGAAAAGGAAAAAAAATGTCCCAAATGTCAACAAAGGGAAAAGATCAGAAGCTGCAAATTATGGGCCAGTGAGTTTGACTTTGATTCGTAGAAAAATTCTGGAATGACTCACTAAAAGAGATAGTTGGCAAACCTTTACAAGGCAATACAGTGATTACATTAGCAAGAATAGGTCATGCCAGACTAGAAAATTGATTGGTTGAACTCAAAGTGTAATCATATTTCTCTCTCTCTTTTTTTTTTTTATTCAATTGGGGTTAAGTGACTTGCCCGGGGACACACAGCTAGTAAATGTCAAGTGTCTGAGGTCAGATTTGAACTCAGGTCCTCCTAACTCCAGGGCTAGTGCTCTATCCACTGTGCTACCTAGCTGCCCCAAAGAGTAATCATTAATGGTTCAAGGATGTCTCAATCATCCCATCCAGGAATTTTTTAGAGGAGTATCCTGGGGCTCTGTGATTGGCCCTGTGCTGTTGAAAATCTCGATCTATTACTTCAGTACCAGCATAGATGACACATTGAATGACAGAGTCAGGAGCCAAAACGATAACAACAAATTAAAACCTTGGACTGAGTCTTAAAATGTCAAATCGAATAGAAATAAATATCGCCTTACACATAGGTTCAAAGACCAACCATAGAAGTGGAAGATGGGAAGGTGTGGATATAGATAGTAGTTGCACTGAAAAAGATCTGCAGCATCAATGAACAGTCAGCTCAATGTGAATCAGCAATATGATGCACCCATCAAGAAAGCTACAATAATTCTGGATTGCATTAAAAGAGGCAGAACTTCCAGGAATAAAGAGGTAATAGTCCCACTGGCCTCTGTCCTCTCAGACTTCATCTAGAGTATTGTGTTCAGTTCTGGAGACCACAGTTTAAGGAGGACATTGATAAGGTAGAAAGTGCCCACAGTAGCACAACTAGGATGGAGAAGGACCTTGAACCCATGTCATATGAAGATCAGTATTAAGATAGAAGGGTACCTAGGTGGAGAGATGCTGTGGATAGAGTGCTGGGCTTGGAATCAGAAAGACTCATCTTCCTGAATTCAAATCTGGCCTCAGACACTTCCTAGCTGTGTGACCCTGGGCAAGTCACTTCAGTCAGTTTGCCTCACTTTCCTCATCTGCAAAATGAGCTGGAGAAGGAAATGGCAAACCACTCCAGTATCTCTGCCAAGAAGATCCCTAAATGGGGCCACCACTGAACAATAAGATTAAGATGGAACTTGGTATACTGAGTCTAGACAAGAGGAGACTCAGATAAGATGAGACAGTTGTCAGTAAGTATTTGAAAGGCTGGGAATAGAAACTATATAAAATCTTGACTGAGAATTAGCCATGTATAGGGCCCTGGGCTCAGCAAAGCAGGTGAAAAAATAATATGCCGTGGTTCTACCTCTCATTAATTCACAATCTAGAGTCTATAAGGGTGGGGGGGTGCTGGAATAGGACTCGTTAAAATGAAAAAACTAGAAAATAAAGGACATTATATAAATCATAAAATCTTTGAGCTGGAATGGACCTTGGAGCCTAGAACTTGGAATGGGAGGGCTAGAAAAGACCTTAGCACAGTAGCAGAGGGCCCCTGGGCAGGCAAGAGCTGTAGTTATTGCAAATGGCCCATCAATCCTCATTCAGTTCCATAAATAAGCAAGCACCTTCTGCTGACTGAATAAATAATATGCCTCATGCCAATATGAATTGCTATTTTTGAATGTATGTAGATGCTTTTATGACTAATAAAATTTATTTTCATTTAAAACACCACTGAATTCACGGCTGCATTTTTGTTATTGTGTATTTTTTCAAATGCCTGATAACAGATATTGCAACTACTCCGGGGTAGGGGGTCTGCAAAAAAAAAAAAAAGTTTTTATTTTGATTAGGCAGTACTCCTAATAAGTATTTGTAAAAGACCACCATGAAAATAATTGCAGCTTATGAGCTAACATTGGTAACAGAAGATGATGGGGCAGAGAAATTCTACACTGAATACAATAGAAAAATTTCAAATTAAATTCACATCCAGTTTGATACTGGATGACTACAATGCAAAGGTGGGAATAGGTGAGGATTGCAAAGAAATAGATCTGAAAGCCTGGGTCAGGAAGAAGGATGAGAGAAGCCAAAGGTATGTAAACAGCACAGCAGCCTTGAGACTTTTATATCATGAGCACTCTCTTTGAGAAGGAAATCAGTAGGCACGAGGCATGATCAGCATTGCATAACATGAAAGCAAAGTGAAATTGATTATTTTTAACAAACAGGAAAAAGACTAGTTATTGATGTGGGAGTCACCCCCGAGTCTGCTGCCTGAATACAATCTGACCACAGACTTTTACAGAGGAAAGATAGGAATTAGTAAAAAAAAAAAAAGGCAGAAAAATAATAGGAATAAGATATGGAGTATAATTGAAACAACTCAGTGCTGAACTATTTGAATAAATAATTCCTAATCAAAAAGGATAATGAACAACAGGAATGCATCAGTACCAATTATAATAATTTTCTGGAGAAGTTTAACCAATGTAAATCAATTGGTATAAAGAGTCCAAAAGAGCCCCCAAAGTATTTTAGTCAACAAATACTTCATTTACTTGCCAAGCTGAGAGATATGGCAGCCAAAGGCAGCACTGGTTTCAGATATAAAATTCACTGTCAAATCTTATAGAAACCATTATGAGCAGTGTCACCTTCTACCATTGGAATGGAAGCCCCATGGGGGCAGCTAGGTGGTGCAGTGGATAGAGCACTGGTCCTGGATTCAGGAGGACCTGAGTTCAAATATGGCCTCAGACCAAGCACTTGACACTTATTAGCTGTGTGACCCTGGGCAAGTCACTTAACCCCAGTTGCCTAAAAAAAAAAAAGGCTCATGTTGGTCAAAGAACTAGCACTAGCTGTGTGACCCTGGACAAGTCACTTAATCCCATTGCCTAGCCAAAAAAAAAAAAAGAAAAAGAATGGAAGCCCCTTGGGAATAGGCTCTGTTCTGGCTTTTGTTTTTGTCTCCCCAGGGCTTAGCACAGTGCCTTGGTACATAGCAAGCATTTAACAAATACCCGTTGATTTCTCAATTGGTAAAACAGAGAGAAACAGTGAAGGATAAAAGCAGCTTAAGGAAAACTCGACAAGAGATTCAACTAAGCAAAAAACATCTCATGAGCATTTAAAGAGGAGAACCATCCCACTTGGACTCTGGCATCACAATCCTGTGTGTTCTCATAGGGCATTGTAGAAGTGGTATTAAAGAGAACAATGACAAAATATATAGGGGCAGCTAGGTGGTTCAGTGGATAGAGCCCCGTCCCTGAAGTCAGGAGGACCTGAGTTCAAATCCGGCCTCAGACCAAGCACTTGACACTTATTAGCTGTGTGACCCTGGGCAAGTCACTTAACCCCAGTCGCCTAAAAAAAAAAAAAGGGCTCATGTTGGTCAAAGAACAAATAGAGAGAGGAGCTATGTGCTGGAGGTGAAAGAATGAGGAGTTCTTTGAATGATTATTTTTTGAACAATCAATTTAAAATCAATTTTTTGTGGGGGGTTTTTTTTTGGGGGGGTAAGGCAACTGGGGTTGTGACTTGCCTAGGGTCACATAACTAGGAAGTGTCAAGTGTCTGGTCTAAGGCTGGATTTGAACTCAGGTCCTTCTGAGTTGGTAAGGCAATTGGGGTTAAGTGACTCACCCAGGGTCACACAGCCAATAAGTGTCAAGTGTCTGATCTGAGGCAGGATTTAAACTCAGGTCCTCCTGACTCCATGGCCGGTGCTCTATCCACTGCACCACCTAGCTGCCCTTGATTTCAAGAGTTTTAAAAAAGAGGGAGATACCGAAGGCGTGCAAAATATCTTGGACCATTATCATACCAAAACACATCAAGAAGTACAGACCTATATATACTTATGTTGTTAGCTGTATAAAATCTTTCTGAGACTCAGCTATGCATAAATTAGGAACAACTTCAATGGGGCTATGCATAGGTAACAAACAGGCTTCTGCAAGTCATATTCTACAACAAACTGTATCATTTCCCAATAGACTCAAAGATGTAGAGAATACATGATTCCATTGTTCTAATGGCTGATTATACAACGGTATTTGATTTGGCACATCAGAACACTGCTTCAAAGCCACTCTGCTAACAATGTTATCTCCCATCCAGCCATCAAAATCATTCCAGACTCCTTAAAAGATAGAACAACAGAAATAAACTTATTCAACAAGCCTGTAATCATAAGCGTCGGGCAAGTCATAAAACAGAGAGATGTATGCTCACCAGAGGTGCTCTTCACTGTGATGGAAGAGAGTCCAGCTGGAAGAGGAATATCCTGTGGGTGGTGAAGTCCTCATGTTCACACTCGTGGATGACATGCTGGTTGAGCCCCGAACATTGTAGAGCCTCCTGGAAGAGTGTGTTATTTTTTGTTGCTGTTGTTTGTTTTACATTTTCTCTCTTTCTTTTTTTTTTTTTTTGGTGAGGCAATTGGGGTTAAGTGACTTGCTCAGGGTCACACAGCTAGTAAGTGTCAAGTGTCTGAGGTCAGATTTAAACTTAGGTCCTTCTGACTGTAGGGCTGGTTCTCTATTCACTGCACCACCTAGCTTCCCTTGTCCTTCATTTTCGAAGAGGCCCCATGGCATCACAGGGTTATGTCTTGATTTACATGTGAATTGGATTTAAGAGAGATAGAGTTGCACAAAGTCATTAGCCTCACTCTCTCTTTCAGAGTCATCAAAGTCCAGTGGGAAGACAAAAGTCAGGGTGACTGGAAATGGCCCAGGATGAAGTGGATGGCATTGGCATCTTTGATGTTTGACCAAGCTCTAAGCTCTCTACAGCACCTGCTTCAGCAGCCATCATGGCTGTTGGAACAAATTATTCTCATCTGCCCATTCTGCCAAGGGAAGTCTTCACCCCCCTGGAAGAGAAACATAATCATTCAAAAGAGCTTGTCCTGACTTTCTACACAGGATAGCCTAAGTGGATGAAGAATGTCTATTGACACAATTATATAATGCAGTTAGCTGGACAACATATAGAGCTTACTTGCCATCATGAATACCTATAGCAGACTGTACAGATGGACAATGAGTTGGACCCAGACTTAAACAGGAAGGGAATAGTGGGATGGATTGCCTTGAGGAAATTGTAAAATTTAATGACTCTGAGCTTCTCCTGGAAACAAAGGCTTATTTCTCCATTTTTCTTTTCCCTTTTTATTTTGAACTTAATAATCATCAACTAACACCAACGTTTCCATATACCAGGAAGAAGAATAAAAGAGACTGATGCAAGATATGACTTCAGATAAGAGAGGGAGCCAAAGACATCATTGGGAAAAGTCCAATAGGAAAAGAGGAAGCACTGGCCATATGGCAAGGGTAAGGGTTGACAAGTAGACATATATAGCACTCTGCTGATGTCTTTGCAATGCCGTAAGAAAGTGAAGAAGGCCTTGAGTACTTTGGGAGTACATAGACAAGAATGACATAAGAGAGTAGACATAGATGGGGTGTGAGCTATATGCTGCTGGAGGGAACACCAAAAACCTGAAGAAACCACAGAGCCATTTGAGTATTTGGATCTGAGCAAAGGTCTCCCTCCTTGAAAAGGTGGTGACCACTGCCCCAAATCAAAAAAATATGATTCTGGAGCTGGAAGAAATCTTTGAATATACAATGTTGGAACTGGAGGGAACATAGTACAGGGAAGGCAATAACTTCTTACTGGCAAAGAAGCAGGGCAAAGGTCACCAGCTCCATTCCGACTCTTCAGTCTTGTTCCCAGTGTAAGATTTGTATGAAATGCTCTTTGCATGCTGACAGTGGAAAGGAGTTGAAGGAATTTTCTAAACCCAAGTCACATAGTAAAGTGGGGCTAAGGCGTGGTAGCCAGGGCAGAAGCAAGGAGTTTAAAATACACATTTACTTAATTTCTGAGCCAAGAGTTGATATTACTCCCTTCCTCCCCCATCCCTCTTTGGGACCAGAGGCCAGAGGAGCTGAAGACCATTCGGTGGCAACAAAGAGCAGCAGAGGACTCAAAGAGTACAGACCAGTTATACGAAGTCAGAAGCTACAGAGAGCTACAGATAGAAATACAGATAGCTACAGAGAGCAAGGGCTAGTCCATATTGTAGCCAGACAGCATCACCTGACCCACTGATATCAAGGGTTTTGTAGGGGAATAGCAAGCAGCAGCATCAGAGGTGAAATGAATGAATGAATGAATGAATGAATAAATGAATGAATGAATGAAAAAAGCACTTAGTAATTGCTTACTACATGAGGCCTGTGCGCCCATGCCAAACTGCGTTCCTTTCCCTGCCCGGAGCAATATACCTTTCCAATCAACCATCCAGGTTGTCTTGGGCTGGAAATTTGTTTCACTCCATCTTTTTGTGGGTTCTGCTGCTTTAGAATTTGTTTAGAGCCATTTTTATAGGTATTTGGAGGGGTTTGGGGGAGGGCTCAAGCAAGTCACTGCTTTTACTCCGCCATCTTAGCCCTGACTCCCCCTACAATCTACTTACATCTTACTCTATCAATTGCTTACTTGTAACATGGAAAACACTGTGCTAAAGTTCTGGGAGTAAAAATAGAAAAGAAAGATAGTCCTTATTCCTGAAGAGCTCACATTCTAATTGGGAGCAAAAGTACACAAAAAGGGTGTTCATCTGCAAAACATACAGAAAGTGTGGTGGTCTTTAATGTTAAGGAACAGAGAAGATAGAAAGACTCAGGGTCCTTAGGGTGCACTGGCAGTCTGGATGGCAATGGCCAGGAGTCAGAAAGGTACTGTGATAGGGAAGATGCCTTAATAAATCCTACTTTTCTGAGAGTTGGCATGATGAGGAGATCAATCAAACCTTATACATTATTATTATTAGCAGTAATAGTCATAGTCATAGTAGTGGCAGTAGTAGTAATAGCAGTGGCAGTAGTAGTAATAGTAGTGGTAGTAGTAGTAATAGTAGTGGTGGTAGTAATAATAGTAGTCATAGTCATGGTAGTGGCAGTAGTAGTAATTGCAGTGGTAGTAATAGCAGTGGCAGTAGTAGTAATAGCAGTGGCAGTAGTAGTAATAGCAGTGGCAGTAGCAGTAATAGTAGTGGTAGTAGTAATAATAGTAGTCACAGTTGTAGTCAGAGTAGTAATAGTAGTTGCTGTTGCTATTGCTGTCGAGCTGTTGCTGAGCACACAGAATAACAGACTCTCACAATGGGAGGAAAAACTCAGAGGCTCCTAGTCTATTTCCACCCTCCCCTCAAGGGATTAAAGGAGAGAAAGGATGGGAAAGCACTATGTAATCTATAAAGCTTTCTCCAAAGTAAGGTGGTACTCTTTCCAATACCAAAACTTCCTTCTTCTCTATAGAATCCATCCCCTTCCTTCAGGCCTTTGGGAGTTGATGGATGGCTAATCTAATAAGGCTAATATTGAAATTTATCAAGTGTCAGCTACATACAGAGCACTAGGGTAGATACAGACTTAACACTGTAGATAAGACAGAGCCCCTGTATTTGTGGAACTTACGGTCAAGTACCAAGTAACATAATAAGCACTGATTAAGTACCTGCTGCTTGCCAGGTGTTATGGTAAGTGCTGGAAATACAAAACCAAAAACTAAACAGTCTACCTTCAAGGAGCTACCATTCTAGTGGAGCTAAGAAAGAAACACGGGTCGCTATAATATACGTTACATTGCAATAGAGGCAGACTGGCCTAGGCCGCCTCTTGGAGCATGTGCAGATATTCCCTGCCAGGTTCCAGTGACTGCATGGATGCTTGGGGGAAGCCTACTTTCGGTTATGATCAGGGGCTTGCACTATTTGATCATGAGGAGTTCCCTAACTGGCTGCCAAGGCAGAACTCAGTAAATATACAAAGGGGACACTCTGTCCTTTTTCTCTCCTGTCCTTTTCTTTCTTTTTTGGTAGGAAGAGAGTCAGAAGTCATTGGAACTACCTCCTGAGAGCTATATGTAGGAAGCCACCCAGCTAAGGGCACCTGGCCCCATTCATGTATCCAACCATGGTAGCTGTGAGCATATGGTTGCCCTTGTCTATTTTGTGATCTTGGGTGAGTGACCATCCTGATATGGAGGTGTCTACACAACCTTGTGAGTTCTTCAGTGTTGGAGAGTCTTGGGAGGTCTGCAGGACTGTGAATGCAGTATCTCCAGACTGGTAATGGCTGATGTTGGCAATTGTCTGCATCCAGAGTGGAGAATCACACTGAGGATGGGTGCATGTGGTAAGACAGTCATCCAAGGAAAGGAAGTTTCAGGAGCATGACCTATCATGGCAGAGAGAGGTGCTGACTAGGATGACCTCCAGAAAAGAATGAATATTAGTTTGAGCTCAGCATTTGATGCAGAGTAACAATAGGACCTCAGAAAGGGACTTGGACTCTGATGACTCTGGAAGACAGAGTGAGGCTGATGACTGTGGGACTCTGCCTCATGCACAAATCAAGACATCACACTCTTGATGTCATTAGACCTCTTCAAAAACGAAGTATGGGGGGGAGCAGCTAGATGGCGCAGTGGATAGAGCTCCATCCTTAGAGTCAGGAGGACCTGAGTTCAAATCTGGCCTGTGACACTTGAAACTTACCGGCTGTGTGACCCTGGACAAGTCACTCACCAAAAAGCAATAAAAAAAAAAAAGTATGGGCAGCAACAAAGCTAGTGCAGCCGAACATCTTGTCCAGCAAAGAGCTACACATGGAGCTGGCAAGGATTTCTAGAAGCACCAGAGTCTTTACAGTGTAAAACTGAATTCTTGGTTTAAATCCAATGTTCCTATAAATGCTGTGGGGAGAGTGAGCCCTAAGTGAAAACCTGGGTTTACATCCTGCCTCTAGCACATTCTGATTATGTGACCGTGGCCAGCTCTCTAAGACTGAAGCAATTAGATGGCACCATTGATAACACGCTGGGTTACAGTTGAGCTGGCCTGAGTTCAAATTCTTACTTACTAGCTGTGTGACCCTGGCAAAGTCATTTACCCTCTTTCTGGTTGTTTTTTCCCCTTGTCTATCAAATGAGGGAGTTGTACAAGATGACCTCTGAGGTCCCAGGTGCCTCAATCAAGGCAATTCATGTGTCTGGGCTTCAGTTTACAAAATCACATGCCAAATGAGAAGGTTGGATGAGATGGCCTGTGAAGTGCCCCCCACCCCCACCCCCAGCTCCAGATGTGAAGTTGTTCTCATTCAGTCATGTCCAACTCTTCGTGACCCCACTTGAGATTTTCTTGGCAAAGAAACTGGAGGAGTTTGCCATTTCCTTCTCATTTTACAGGTGAGGAAAAAGGGTAAAGTGACTTGCCCAGGGTTACACAGCTAATAAGTATCTGAGACCAGATTTGAACTCACAAAGATGAGTCTTCCTGACTCCAGGCTTAGTGCTCTGTCCATTGTAGCACCATCTAGCTGCCCTGTCCATATGTGAGGGGATTGCCCTCTGAGGTCCCCCCACCTTTCCTGCTCTAGAACTACCATTCTATGTGCAACCTTAGACAAGTGGGCCTCAGTTTCCTCTCCTGTAAAACTAGGGGATTTTACTAGATGGTCTCTGAGGCCCCTTCTGGCTCTACATCTGATCAACACAGAATGTTATTGGTCCTATTCAAAAACAAAAAATAAACAACAGAATCAGAGAGGAACTTAGGGTGTGGGTAAGGGAAGGGCTGCTGGGTTTGCTGACAGCTTGCAACAAAGTTCTCCCCAAGTTGGAAAAGGGGTTTGAGATCCCATGAGCCACTCCCCCATATTACAGATGAGCAAATGGAGGCTGCAGAGGTTTTAATACTAACAGTGTTCATTTCTCTAGCACTTCAAAGTTTATACTTTTCAAGCAATAGCCCCTGGGAGGCAGTGCAGAGTGGCAATGCTTTGCAAGTAGTTACCAAGCCAGTCAAGCTGGGACTTGAACTCTGAGCCTAGGGTCCTCTGAATCCAAATTCAGTGCTCCTCTTTCCTCATTACAAGTGACTTGCCGGAGAGTGCACCAATCCTAAATAGCAGAACTTGAACCCGAGTCTTCTGAAGCCTGCGGCCAGTGCTCTGGATCTGTCCACTGTACCACACAGCTCTCCCCAGAAGGCCAAGCAATGACACTCAGGCTCTTAGGAGTTCAGGCTCCTTCTATTCTGGGAAAGCTCTAAGACAGGCCTCCCTCTCCCACTCACACTCCTGTGTTCTCTCGGTCTGCACTCTTTTATCCTCTTTTTAGGAATTTAACTAGCAGCCCCTTCTTGCCTCCCTCAATCCCTCCTCTGCAACACACTTCAAGAACTCCTTCCTTCTCTTCTCTGTTTTTCTTATATTTATTAGTCCAGGCTCGTAATCTCAACTTGCATTTATGAGTCGAATAAGAAAACACATGATATAACTAATTTAATTGCTATTGTATTTTTTTTTTAAAGAGAGAAGGCAACCATGGAACTAGCCTTTTCTCCTGCTCACTCATGAGGACCCAAAAGAATATCTGAACTGAACTCACCAGGGAGATTTAGATGCATAATAAGAGAAGGGCCATTTCACATTCAAATGTGAAAAAATATGATAAATCATTCCTTCCAAGAGAAAGAGAAATCTCCCAGTGGTGGGGTCAAGGTCAGCCTTTAGTCAGGATGTCAGGATAGAAGGCTGGTCCCCTTTTCAGCCCTCCACCTTCCTCTGCCCCCAAGCACAATTGGGACTAGGTGGTCTCAAGGGGCTTTTCCAAGCTTTATAGTTGCTAGGCTTGTGATTTTCACTCCAGAGGAGCTGGCTCGGGGAAATGGGAAGACTGGGGTCCTGAGTGCCTCCCACATTCTGGAAACAGTCCTAAACAGTCTTTACCTGCCTCCTACTCAAGCTCTAAGAGTGGCTGTAATATTCTCACAGCAATAATCGGTGGTGTGCTGGAAGGAGAGAATGATAGGAATGTAGGAATACACACGATGCTCTGAACTGGGTCTCTAGGTGACCTTGGCCAAGTCTTATCCCTCTGGACCTTCGTTTCTTCCTCTGGGTTGGACTACATGACTCTGAGGTCCTTTCTAGATTCATGCTGCTATGTCTGACCTTGTAGCAATCATTTCATTTCCCAAACTCATTTTAGAGCTCATTTTTTAGAGCAGGCTGGATTGGTTGTTCTCTGAGGGCTTCTCCTGCTCTAGAGGCCACATATTGACTTAGAAAATGACATATTAATATCATCTCTGTTCTATTGTATTTTTATTTATTTTGGTAAATCCTTATTTCCCAATTACGTTCTAATCTGGTTCAGGCTGTACTTGGAAATGCTAAAAGCCCAGCCAGTGGGTTTGATGCTTTTGCACTAGGTTTATACTGCAATATATGACCTCCAATCCCTCAGCCCTTCAGTTTTCTCCCAGGTTATCACCTTCGTACTAGTTACACTTGTCTCTTTTTCTTTTCTGGAGCCATTTGTCAACTCTGTGCTATTCTCTTCTCTTGAGTCCCTGGCCCCCTTATCACGTTGCTGCCAAGTCCCAGCCTTACTTAGATCACTCTCACTATCCACTTTACTGACTTCCAGTCTTGCATCATCAACTGCCTTTGAGACCTCTCAAAATGGATGTCCAATAAACATCTTAAACTCAACATGCCAAAAATGGAACTTGTTATCTTCCCCCTCCCCAGTTTTCCCCCCTCCTACTTCCCTAATTCTGTAGAAGGCAACACCATCCTCCCAATCCCTCAGGTTTGCAACTTAGGAGTCATCCTGGATTCCTTACTACCTCTTACCCTCCACGTCCAAGCTTTTGCTGTTGCCTGTCCATTTCACCTTTTTTTTTTTTTGTGAGGCAATCAAGGTTAAGTGAGTTGCCCAGGGTCACACAGCTAGTAAGTGTTATGTATCTGAGGCCGGATTTGAACTCAGGTCCTCTTGACTCCAGGGCCAATGATCTATCCATCAATTTCACCTTTGTAGCATCTCTGGAATATGCCCCCTCTTCCCTCCTCTGAAATGGTCCTCACCCTGGTGCAGCCCTTCATCACCTTACACCTGTACTATTGCAATAGCTTCTGGGGGATATGCCTGCCTCAAGGCTCTCCTCATTTCAGCTACCACAGTGATTTTCCTAAAGTGCAGGTTTGACCATACCACTCCCTCTCTACCCAATATACTCCAGTGGCTCCCTATTGCTTCCAGGCTCAAGTACCAAATGTTCTGTTTGGCGTTCAAAGCCTGTCATCACCCAGCCCCCTCCTACCTTTCCAGTCTTCTTACCCCTCATTACCTGACATATTCTCTTCTGCCCAGTGACCCTGGCCTCCTGGCTGTTCCATCAACAAGACCCTCCACTTCCCAACTTGGGCATTTTCTCTGGCTGCTCCCCATGCCTGGAATGCTCTTCCTCCTCATCTCTGGCTTGTGGCCTCCTTCAAATCCTAGCTAAAATTCCACCTTCTACAGGAATTCTTTCCCAACCCCTCTTAATCCAAGTGCCTTCCCTCTGGTCATCATTTCTTATTTATCCTGTACATAGCTTATTTGCACAAATTCATTTGCTCATACTCTTCCCTATTAGATTGTAAACTCTTGGAGGGCAGAGACTGTCTTTTGCTTCTTTCTAGCACTTAGCATAGGCCCTGACACACAGTAAGCACTTAATAAATGTTCATTGACTGACCTTGTATAAGTACTTCCCCTACTTGAACTTCACTTTTCCTCATCTGTAAAATGGGCAGATTGGTCTAGATGGTCTAGGTGATCACCTTGCTGCTCGGGATCTACACTACTATCTCTCTGGATCTCGGTTTCCTTATTTGGAAAATGAGCAAGTTGGACTCAGTGTGTACCTTCAGAGTTTCCTTCTAGCTCTACATCTGAGATCTATGATACCATACCTGAGTTCCCTCAAGAAGAGAGGCATGAAGAAAAAATTTTCCCATGATTTACAGACTAGCCACTCACCAAGCCAGTGTCTTCTGGGGCCCACAGCTCAGAGCACAGGGAAGATGCCACGGGAGTGAGGATGAGGCATTCGCCCTGACTCACCAGTGGGTTAAAGATGTGGAGGAAGAGACAGGGCCTGGTACTCTGTGCAAAGTGCCATATCATGGTGAAGGTAATTAATAATTTGCTCCCGGAGAAAGCATGCATCAGCAGCATAATTAAGCTGCAATTTAGATACAAAGAGCTATTTGGGCAGCAGCCTCCACACTATTAAGAGATTTAAAAGCTGAAGAAAACAGGAAAGTAGTTACAAAAATGTCAATGGCCCCAAGACGACTCATTGCTCTAGTCCCAAGAACACCCACCTCCACAGAGAGAGAAAAAATAATTCCCTGAGAACATCTCTCAGATGGAAATCAGCCCCAGAAACTTCATCTTCACTGCAACAAGACGGGTAATTAAGGCCTGCCATCTCTCACTTTTCTCTGGTCCTTGGAACAGAGGGGGGCCTGGATAATTGAAATCCACTGATAATCCAGAAATCACGATTCTGCCAAGAGTTTCCTCCCCTTCTCACCCATCCCATTACCAGAGTGGCGTACAAGGAGCTAAATGGACTGATTCGATTTTTTTTTTTCCACCTTCTTGGCCACCCTGGGAGAAAAGACTTAACAAGTAAGGAAAGGGCCCAGAAGACCAGGCAGGGGAGGCATTGCACATTAGCTGCACACCCAGTAACAATAACCAGCCCTGAGTCATGTAGAGGGGACTTGAAAGAAGCACTTGGAAACCAGGATTCTCAAGGGGAAGAAAGAGGTTGCAAGTTGGGGAGGAAGACAGAGCCAACTGACGTTGGCTGGCTGAGGGGATAGTAGATGTGCTAAGTCCAGATCCTAGAGAAGTCTTGTTCCTTTCCGTGTCTCAAGAGTTTCTATTAAGAGAAAAGCACTCCTTGGCCAATATCACAGGAACATGTTGGGGCAGGAAAGACTCTTAGGACAAAATGTCAGAGCTGAGAGAAACCTTAGAGCAGCAAATATTGGAGCTGAGAGGTACCCAAAAAGCAAATTGTTAGAGCTGAGAGAGACCTTAGAACAAAGGTATTTAACCTGGGCTTTGTGGATAGACTCGAGGGGTTCTATTATATTGAATGTAAAAACAACAACAACACCACATCTTTATTTTCACAAATCTTGTACTGAAATTTAACATGTCCTTCAATTATTAAAAATTATGATTCTGAAAGGGAGTCCATAGGCTTTACCAGACTTCCAAAGGGGTTTGTGATACTCAAAGGGTGAAGAATCCCTGCTTAGAGTAGTGAATGTCAGAGCTGGGAGGTGGGAGGGTGGTCTTGGAACATCGACCATAGAATACCGGTGTAAAATATATTAAGTACCATTAGTTCATTCTCCTAATTTTGTAAATGAGGAAGCCGAGGCCTAGAGAAGGAATGTGACTTAGTAAAGTTCTAAATCAAGTCAATGGCAGAGCTGTGACTAAAACTCAGGGCTCTTAACTCATGTTCTAGAGTTTTTTCTACTACACTGGGAAGAAGGACAACTTTGTTGCTGATAACCAAGTGAGCTCAACAGGGACATTGGTACAGGGCAGGAATAGAAACAGAAAAACATGTCATGAACGTGGGGGACAAGCATTTATATAACGTCAACTATGAGATAGGCATTATGCTTTACAAAAATTCTCCCATTTGATCTTCACAACGATCCTGTGAGGTAGGTGCTATTATTATCCCTATTTTACAATTGAGGAAACTTAGCCACAGAGAGGTCAAATGATTTGTCCAGGGTCACACAGCTAGGAAGTGTCTGAGGCTGGATTTGAACTCAGGTCTTCCTGACTCCACTTCTATCCACTGTAGCGCTACCTAGCAGCCTTTGAGTTGAGGACTGGCGCTTAAGCTCCGCAGTTGAAGTCAAAAGAACTGGAGTTGAATTCAAGCTCTACTGCTTAAGTCCCCCCTCTGTGTCTCAGTTTCTCACTTGTAAAATGAAGGGAGCAAAGAAGAGACAATAGCAAGCCCCTTCATCCCCTCTATGGGTGTGGGACACTGTACATAATCTCATGTTCTGCTCTTGGGCTGGTTAGATTTGCTAAACCTTTTCTTTTTCATTCTTTTTTTTTTTTTTATAAGGGATGGCTCCAGGGAGGGGAGAGGAGAGACCTGTTTGAAAACAATGGTGAAGTAAAAACAAAATACATCAATAAATTTAAAAAGTTTAAGATTTAATTAAAATTAACATTAATTTTTTTAAATACTAAAAATGAAACTCAATGCTGTGTAATTATCATAACTGTTTAGTCCTAGAGAAGAGATGAAAAAACTGTATCTCACTTCCTTGTCTGCAGAAGTGGGGGACTGTGGGAATAGAATATTGCATATTCTGTTACACTTGGTTGGTATCTTTTTTTTTTGGCTGAATTGCTATTTCTCCCTCTTTCTTTTTATTCTCTGCCACAATGGATGGCCCACTGGATAGGGGGTGGGGGAGGGAAGGACCTATTTGGAAACATTAGTGATATAAAAACAAAATATGGCAATATAATTTAATTTTTCAAATTCAATTCAATTTCAATTAATTTTCAAAAATTTGAAGTAGATGATCTCTAAGACCTTCTCCGGTTCTATCATGTCATGAGACCAAATTCCTTGGCCTTTCTAGACCTTGGGTTTCTTCTTTGTAAAGTGAATATATTGGACAACATGATCCCTAAGGTCCTTTCCAGCTAGGACTTTCTACAAATCTCTCAAGGTGATGGATCCAGAGTAGAAGCAACTTTGAATTAGGAGGTGAGTAGAGGGTCTTGGAGAGCCAGGGAAGGACTCTGGTTTGGGAGTCAAGTGGACCTAGGAGGTTGGATCTAAATTGGTGGTGGTGGGGTCACCTCCATGTAAGACTTTGGATCAGTTTCCCTCTCTATAAAATGAGGAGCTTTGTCTAGATGTTTTCTGAGGTCCCTTCCAACTGTACCTTTGTTGAAGTTACACATGGGAGTCACTGGCTGCCTACGTGGATGTGAGCAAGTCACTTCCGAGGGCTCATGGGATAGGATTCTGTTTCCTCTTCTGCTACATGCAGAGAGTAACACTTCTATTGTCTACTTCATGACCCTAAGCTGGATATAGCTGGGCTCTTTGTTTCCCAACAGCAATAAAATACCTCCAACAAAAATCCCCAAGCCACCCCCAGTGGCTGCATCCTCTGGGCATCCTTTTTTTGTTGCAAACAGAGCTCTTTGGTGTACATTTAATGTAAATGCAGACGCTTGGAAATACTCATTTGTGGGGGGTCAGAGGTGTACTGACAGGAATCCAAACAATAGGGGAGCAGATAAGTTAGAGTGCAGGGGGAGAAGCCTTCAATAATAGACTCTGAGAGTGTCAGAGCTGGAAGGCACCTCGGGGGTCAACTAATCCAACCCCCTCATTTCACAGAACACCAAAATGAAATGAGAGGAGTTTGAACAAAGGAAGAACCAACTGGAGAAAGAGTAGGGAAAGTAGGAGAGGAAGCCCGGTGGGGATGGAGTGAAGATTTGAAAAGACTGACTTAGTCAGGGCAAGGAGTTAAGCCAGGCCAGAAGCTAAGGGGAGGAATTCCAGGAGTGCGCTAGGCTAGTTGGTGGGGGTGCTTAGAATGGGGGCCAAGAGTGCCTGGACAACACAGACACTGTTAGAGCTGAAAGGGAACTTCAAGATCATAGCCCAATGATCTCACTTTAGAGATGAGGAAATTGACATGGGAGAAAGAGTTGGACTTGAAGTCAGGAGAAAATTGGGTTTGCATCCTATCTCAGACACTTATTACTGACTAACCATGGACAAATCAGTGAATGTCCCTGCGCCTCAGTTTTCTTATCTGTAAAATAGGGATAATGATATCCGTGGTGCCTACCTCCCAGGCAGGGCTATTATGAGAGAATGAATGTAACACACTCTGTAAAACATGAAGTGCTCTGAACACATCAACCACCATTGCTTGTTGTTGTAATAACAGTCTTTGACTTGTATAAGAGATGTGAACTGGTCCAAAGCACCTTGTTCAATTGTTAAGTTTATTCTCAAGAAATCACTTGAGTTGAATAATCAATATTTCTATTAATAACTAGAAAAAAAGAAATCAGGCTGATCATTGGATTGTGGGAAAAGCCAGGAAAACTAGGCATAGTTTCAGGGTGGGTGTATTGGCTAGGTGGAGCAGGCATTCAATTAGAGAAAGAAATTCATCTGAAAATTGGCTTTGAGGGGCAGGTCATGGAAATCAGGCTGTGTTTTGGATATGAGATCCAGGGAACACACTAGAATCAGGAACCATACTACTCATTGGAGGGAGTGAGGAGGAAGTGGTTAATTGGCAATAGGAATCAGGCCGATCGTTGGGTTTTTTTGGCTGGAAGGTGGGAATTACCTATTAAAACCTGACTACTCGTTGAAGTGGGGGAGCCAGGGCAAACTCTCAATAAAAATCAGGCAATTTGTCAGATTATGGATGCTGACATTCATTTAGGAATAGAAATCAGGCTGATCGTGTGATTGAGAAAGAGATTTAGTCTGTTGGATTAGGATATGAAGAACTACTGGGAGAAAAATCTGGCTACTTGCTGGATTTGAGAGAAATCATTGAATCCTAATTCAATAGATATAATAATTCATAGAACTAGAGCTGTTCCTTTGGACTGGGGTAGCAGAGAGTGAACCAGGGATAGAAATTAGGTTACTCATTGAATTAAGAAGTAGGTATTAGGCTGGGGATAGAAATGCTATTTACTGGATGGGAGGGGCAGATATTGGATTAGGAATAGAACTCAGGCTTTCTAGTGCCCATGGGGAGCAGGGAGTATTAAAATTTTAAAAAATAAAAAAAAATTAAATCTAACTATTCATCAAATTGGGCCAGCAAGAATTTGGAGTAGGCATTGAAATCAAGCTAGTCGTTGGATTGTGGAAGGAGGCATTTAACTGTGGATAGCAATCAGGTTGCATTTGGACATCAGTCTGTTCATTGGGTTTGGGCAACATGGAGTGAATTAGGAATACAAACCCTATATAATAATACAGAGTAATAATAATACAGTATGTAATAATATAGATATTATTATGATATAATACTATGATATTGATATATGATATATGATGGGTAATACTATGATATTGTAAAAGCAAACATTATTATATTGTAGTTATTAATATAATAACATAGAATATGATACACAATTCAGTGGATTGGGGGAGCAGGCATTGAGCTACGGCAGCATCAGTCTGTGCATTGGATTTGGGGAAGCATGAGCAGGTTAAGCCTGGAAAACGAGCTACTCTTTGCATCTTGAAAGTAAACATTGTTTTAGGAATAAAATTCAGGTTTCTCAATACACTAGAGGAGCAAAAAGCAAACAGAATTGCTAAAGCAGGCCACTCAAGTTACATAGGCAAAGGAGAAAACCCTGACTCAATCCAGAATGGCCAAAAATATTGTTGTCAATAGTTGAAAACTATTGCTCCCAATTTCCATATAAAGAAACTGAGGCTTCAAGAGATGATAATAGACCTTGCATTCAGGTACATGAGGATCTGGGGGCCTATGTAGACTCCAGCCCAGGCTTTGGTATTGTCATCCCACTACAGCAACTCAATTAAATTGAATTGATTTGAATTTAATTCAGTTCAAATGAACAGTCACAGATCAAATGACTACCATGTCTCTATGGGTATCTACAGGTGCTAGAGTTGGGGAGGAGGAGGAGGGGAGACTAGCTATGGTCATTTTCTGCCATCCTGGAGCTTCTAGTCTAGGAAGTAGAAACTGAGGCAATCCTAACAAAGGTTGATTTCCTAAGCTGGACAGAGCTGGGCCCTGTAACTAGGGTGTTGTCAGTTAATTGTATAATTAAGTATTGTTAATTATATAATAAATAATATATATTTCTATATAACATATACAAAACAATATAAACAAATAAATTACATAATAAATAATGTTAACATAAAATGTTGAAGCAAAGATAAGTAAAAACTGAAGGAGACGGGGAAGCTGATTTAAGGAACATAAATGGGGGCTTCTTTTGGGGGACAGGGGAAAGTGGGGGGACAGAAAAGAAATAAGCTCATAATAAAAAAGAAAACTAAAAACAAAGACATGAGGATGGCTTTCCTAGGATGGGGGTGAGGGACAGAAATGATGGAGGGGGGTATTCTGGAGCTGGGGTAATGAACAGAAAGAGGAAGATGCTTATTTAAGGCCTGGAACTAAAGGGATTCTTTCTAAGGGCTTGGGTGGGGGTGAGGGAGTGAGATAGAAAACAGAAAAGGGGGGCTTTTAATAATGAGGGTAAGGGACAAAAATGGGGAGATTTCTGGAACTGAGGTAAGGGGCATAAAGAGGAAGATGTTGATTTAAGGCCCAGAAATAAGGAGACTTTTTCTAGAGACTGAGGGGAAGGGGATGGGGGATGTGATAGGATACAGGAAAAAGGGGGCCCTTGAAGGGGGTGAAAAACAGAAATAGAGAAAGTTTCTGGATTTGAGGTGAGGGGAAGAAAGAGGAAGATGTTGATTTAAGGTCCAGAAATAAGGGGACTCTTTTTAGAGATTGGGGAGGGGGTGGAGGCCCAGAAATAAGAAAACTCTAGGAGATGAAGTGGGGAGTGGAGGATGGAGGATGGGGAAATTAGATAGGAAACAGAAATGAAGGGGATCTTCCTTCGACTGGGATGAAAGGCAGAAATGGGAGAAAGTTCCTTTAAAAATATATTGATATCATTAGTTTTCTTAGCACCTCCATTCCCTTCTCTTAGTACCTTCTCTCCCCTAGTCAGAGAGCCATCTCTTATTCTAAGGAATAAAAAAAGAAAGAAGCTAAAAAGACTGGCAAAATTAACCAACACTTTGGGGCAGCCAGGTGGTGCAGTGGATAGAGCTCTGGCCTTGGAGTCAGGAGGACCTGAGTTCAAATCTGACCTCAGACACATGACACTAGCTGTGTGACCCTGGGTAAGTCACTTAACCCTGACTGCCTCACCAAAAAGCAAATAATAATAATAACAACAACAACAATAACAATAATAATAATTAATAAATATTTAAAAGTAAAAAAAATTAATGCACACTTCAACCCAGGTGGACAGTACACATATGTCTGTAAAGGTGGGGGTTGGGGAACTTCCCCTTTCTGGATCCTGGGTGAGGAACAGAAAGGATCTTCTTCCTGTGGTTCAAGTGAAGAGTGAGACAATATTAGCAATAGCTCATATTTCTACCAGTCTTCAATGATTAGGAAGTTTTCTTCACAGCAGCTCTATGATGGAGCTAGCACAAATATTAATAACTCCATTTCACAGATGGAGAAACCAAGACAAGGAATGGTTGGATGGCCTGTCCTAGATAACATAGTTAGTTAGTGGCAAAGTCAGAAAACCACCTTTCTTTTAACCATACCATGCACACAGTGGGGCTGAGTTCCTTGTCAGGGCTCACCTGGGGTGGGGGGAACTTTCATTCTTGAGACGATGGCCTTAGGAAGAAGACGAGTCCTTGTATCTCCTGGAATCATCTTAGGAGCCCACCACCTAGTAGGTAAGACAACAAGCATAAAGCTATGTATATAGCAAGTCCTATCCAGGAGGAAGAGGAAATATGAGCAGAGGGAAGACCCTAAAATTGAGGGGATTTGATGTGGAAAGGCTTCATGTAGAAGGCAGATTCTGGTGGCTGCTATCTGCTGATGCCAGGACATTCTCCTTCCTTTCTCAATGAATTCAGTGTCAGGTTCAGTCTTTCTCTCTAGCCCAATTCCTGAGCTCATACTAGAGGTCTTAAACAAACACACTGATGCTTCTTCAAATACCCAAACTCCCTAGTATCTCAGTGTATTCACCTCCCATGATCTATTCCTCCACTCTATCTCAGCTACACATAGAGATGTTTAGGCCTTGACCTTGCCATCACCAATAAGTGTTCCATGTTTTCTAGCTATGAAATTCCTTTATCTTGTCTTCTGTTTTATGATCTCCAACCCCGTTTTTGTCTTTGTCATGAGCTCTATTCTATCAGCCTCTTAGTTCTTTCCTAGGTGTCCGGCCCTACACTGGCTATATCATTCTCTTCTCTTCCCTACCTCTACCTCAGGGTGAACGAGTTCATCTCTACAGTGTCCTCTATAGTCTATTTCCTTACTCCCTTGACCTATCACACCTGGCTACATATCAGTGTTCTGTTACTCCTACTGTTAGCCACCTTTACTTTTATTGAAATGCTTCTAAGTGGAGCTCGAGAAAGTCATGAAACCATGTTGACTGGGTTTGCCACAAATTTATGGTACATAATCTGAAATGAGTCCTCATTGAAGCAAGGCAATCCTACCTTTCACTGATTGACTCTCTATGTTACTTTCCACAGCAGCTATTCTGAACCTTTTCATCCATTCTCAAGCATCCCAGAACACCCCTATGACCACCCTGTTAGCTGAAGGCCTCATCTTATAGTCTACCAGAAAAACAAAAACAATTGAGGCTGTTAACCATAAGTTCTCTCTCCTTTCCTTCTGACATCATCCCCCACCACTTCCTTCTTTGCTCTGGTCTCATATGATGAGGTGACCCTTCTCTTTGCCAAAGCCATGTACTCTTTTTTTATTGTGAGGCAACGGGGTGAAGTGACTGGTCCAAGGTCACACAGCTAGTAAGTGTCAAGTGTCTGGAGCCAAATTTGAACTCAGATCTTCGTGAATCCAGGGCCAGTGCTCTATCCACTGTCCCACCTAGCTGCCCCCAAACCATATACTCTTGACCCTATCCGCTTTCATCTTCTCCAGAAGATCCCCTCTCCCTACCACCATCTCCATTCTTTTACTTTTCTCCAATGTTTCCCCATCTACTGGCTCCTTTCCTGCTGCCAACAGACACTGTCTAGTGTCCTTCATCCTTAAAAAAAACCCTCAGTATATCCTACTATACTACCTGCTATTATTCTGTATCTCCCTTGTCCTTCTCCACTGAACTCCTTGAAAAGCCATCTATAGATGTTGCCTCAACTTCTCCTTTCACTCGGTTCCAAAACCCTCTATAATCTGGCTTTTGATGTCATTATTGAACTGAAACTACTTTCTTGAAAGTTACCAATGATTGTTTCAATGCTGATTCTAATGACCTTTTATCAATCCTCACCCTTCTTGGTCTTTCTGTAACCTTTGACCTATTGACCACTTTCTCCTCCTAGATATTCTCTTCTCTCTAGATTTTTGTGACACTACTCTCTTGGTTCACCTCTTTCTTATCTGATCATTCCTCAGTCTCTTCTTCCAACTCATTAACCTAGAATGTAAGCTCCTATGGACCTTGGGCCTATGGGCAAAATCTTTAACCATCGCAACTGTCTCAAAGGCTGGGCTGCCTCTGAAGGTTGTGGGTACCCCCTCACTGGAGGTCTTTAAGTAAAAGTGGGATGATTATTCAGGTGAAAGTTGGATGAGATGGCCCATGAGGTCTCTTTCCACTTTCAAGATTTTGGAATTCTGAGACTGATTCTGTTTGGCCCCAGAAGTATTCAAGGGAACATCAGGGAACAGTAGTCATCATTTGTCAGGGAAGTTATAGAGGAGATTTAGTTTCAAATAGAGGTTAGAATAGATGACAGGATGGTACAATGGAAAGAGAACCAAGTTTGGAGTCGGGGAGCCTGAGTTCAAATCATAACTCTGCCATTTTGAGCTTCTGTGACCTTTCTAGGCCTAAGCTTCCTCCTCTGGAAAATGAGAGGGATAGAATAGAGTATTTGAATACTCAATATCAATAATCAATCTCAATAACCAACATAAAAAAGAAATTGAACAAGACACAAATAAACTCCATAGAACTCATTTGAAACACTTCTAGGACCAGATGGATTTACAAGTGAATTCTATTAAACATTCAAAAAACAATTAATTCATGGTGGCAAAGAATTAGAAATCGACGGGATGCCCATCAATTGGGGAATGGCTGAACAAGTTATGGTATATGATTGTGATGGAATACTACTGTGCTATAAGAAATGATGAGCAGGATGCTTTCAGAAAAAACTGGGAAGACTTACATAAAGTGACGCAAAGTGAAGTGAGCAGAACCAGGAGAACATTCTACATAGTGACAGCAATATTGTACGATGATCAGGTGTGAATAACTTAGCCCTTCTGAGCAATACAATGATCCAAGAAAATTCCAAAGGACTCATGATGAAAAATTCTATCACCTCCAGAGAAAGAATTGATGGAGTCTGAATGCGGAGTGGAGCATGCTATTTTTCACTTTCTGTATTTTTTGTGTCTTCTTTTACAACACAACTAATACGGAAATATGTTTTGCATGATTGCACATCTAAAACCTATATCAAATTGCTTATTGTCTTAGTGAGAGGGGAGAGCAGGGAGGGAGGGAGAGAATTTGGAGCTCAATATTTTTTAAAATGAATGTTAAAAATTATTTTTACATGTAATTGGAAAAAATAAGATATTATTAAAGTAAAAAAAAACCACAAAAAATCTCCAAACAATTAATTACAGTAATACATAAACTGTAATAATAAGAAAAAAGGAACCTTTCCAATCTCTTTCTATGATATAAATACGGTCTTGACACCTAAGCCCAGGAGAGTAAAACATAGAAAGAAAGGAAGCTGTAAACCAATGTTCCCAATGAACATTGACACAATAATTTTAAATAAAATATTATATAGTATATGGTATGCCAAGTAAAACTACAAATGGATATGTGACTTATACATAAAAGGCGACATCATAAGCAAATTAGAGGAGCGAGGAAGAAATGACCTTTTAGCTTTATGGGAGAGGGGAAGAGTACAGAACAAAACAAAGAATACAGAGGATCATAGGAGACAAAATTTTGACCATATACAACATCATTAAAAAAATTTTGCACAAATGAAACTCATGCAGTTACGATTAGATGGGAAATGGGAAACTGGAATAAGATCTTTGCAGCAAGTTTCTTTGGTAAAGATCTCATGTTCCTGATGTGTAAGGAAATTATTCAAATTTATAAGACTGTTCAGTCATTTTTTCAGTTGTGTTTGACTCTTTGTGACCCCATTTGAGGTTTTCTTGGCAGAGATACCGTAGTAGCTTGCCATTTCCTTCTCCAGCTCATTTTATAGATAGATGATGAAACAAACAGGGTGATGTGACTTGCCCAGAGTCAGACATCTAGGAAGTGTCTGAGGCCAGATTTGAACTCATGAAGATGAATATTCCTGACTCCAGGCCTGGCACTCTATTCACTGCACCGAATTGTCTGATTCCTCAATTGGTTATAAAATAACAATAAAAATAACAAATAACAAAAATAACAAGAGAACAACAATATGAAAAGATGTTCCAAATCACTACTAATTAGAGAAATGCACATTAAAGTAACTTTGATGTTTCACAACACACCCTTCAGATTGTCAAAGATGACAAATGAGGAAGATGACAAATATCAAAATTGGAGGGTAGGTTGTGGGAAAGAAAGCATTTATGCATTGTTAATGGAACTGTGAATTGATTGATTCAGTCACTCTGGAGATCAGTTTGGAGCTATGCTTCCTAAATTTCTAACAGTGTGTACCTTTTTGACCCAGAGATAGCGCTACTAGGCCTATACTCCAAAAAGATCAAGGAAAGAGGAAAAGAAGTCATATGCATAAAACATTCATAGCAACTTTTTTCAGAAGAGCAAAAACCTGGAAACTAAAGGGGTGCCTATCTACTGGGAAACGGCCAAAGAAATGATGGTATATGCATGTAATGGAATATTTTTGTGACATAAGAAATGACAAAAGGGTCAGCTTCAGAGGAAAAGAGGAAGACATCTATGACCTTATGCAGAGTGAAGTGAGCATAACCAGGAGAATAATTTATATAATGACAAGATTATACAGTAAAATATCTTTGAAAGACTTGATAACTCCAATAAATGCAATGATAAAACATGATTCCAGAAGACCAAATGATGAACCAAGCTATCCACCTCTTGCTTGAGATGCAGAATGAGGCATACATTTTTGGACACAGCCAATGTAGAAATTTATTTTGCTTCACTATACATATTTGTTATGAGCGGTTTCTTTTTTCCCTTTTTTTTTTGGTTTTGATTCAATTCGGGGTGGGAGAATGGGGAGAGATATGCAAGGGAGGTAAGGTAAACGTTTGTAAAAAAAAAAAAAAGGAGACCTATGAGCTAAAACCAAGCCTATGCTTGGAAAAATGGACTGTTCATCAAAGTACCCTTGATATCCAATGTAATTAGTGTGGTTTTGGGATGAATTAAAGAATATGTCAAAATCTTGTGAACTCAATCCCAAATCGTGTAAATTAAGTGATTGCAGCAAAAGGATACATTGCATATTAAAAGTTTTATAAAAAACAATAAAATAAGGTAGTTGGACTTACAAGATTCCTTCTAGCTCTAGAGCTATGATACTACCTGTATAATTGGTCGAGTCACTTTATCTCCCTGGGTCTCAGTTTCTTCATTTGTAAAATGAGTGCAAAAAATAAAGGAATGAATGAATAAATGAAATAAGGGACATGGTCCCCAAGGTCCCTCCCAGCTTTAGACTTTTGATCATGTGACCTTTAAGATTCCTTCTAACTCTAAGGTTCTATGATTTTGGTTCCTTCCAACTCTCATATTTTATATTTTAATGTTCCTTTAGAGCTCAGAAATTCTCTGAGGCCGTGAATGTGACAGCCCTTCCCTTCCTCTCTGGTGTCAGGCAGCAGCAAACCCTGCCTAGATACAGCCACATCAAGTGGTCCTCTTGAGAGTACTTCTTCTTCTTGGAAAGAAATGTAAATGGCAGTGGCTAACCCAGGTATGGACCAACAGAATTACTAAAGGCTAGCAGAAGATGTCCTTGGTGGACAGGTCAAAGCTGTCATCCTATAGGCTCCCAGGCTGAGGCTTTTGAAACTGTCATAGAGGGGTACAAAACTACATCAATGAGCATGTGTTTGGCTGTTGTGCATTTGCAGGGAACAATCACAAAGCACTTCTGTCCCCTCTCTGCTCTCTTGCCACCCATTACATACTCTGCCATTTACTAAACCCCTACTTTGGTCAAAGCTAGAGCCCAAGACTGGTCCTAGGAAGCCCCAGACTGAGGGGTGGGTGGGAGGGGGTGGGAAGAAGATGGAGAGATGCAGCACTGTTTAACAGGCTTAGAACCAATGATAAATCCCAAGGCTCAGATCCCTCTTACTGCTGTCAAAATCGAAATTCTTTGATTCCATGCCTAGTGGAAGGGAGGTATACAAATAATAAATTACATATTTAAAAAATGATTTAAGGTTTACAAAGCACCATCTCACAACATCCCTGTGGAATAAGGAATATAAGCATTATCATCCCCACTTTTTCAGATGAGGGGAGAAAATGATTTGCTTAGGATTGCACAAATAGGAAGTGGCAGATAGACCCAAATCTATTGACTCCAAATCTATAATTTTTTCAATGACACCATGCTGAGCGATCCCAGGCAAGTTGATTTGCCCTATTCCCTCACCTGGAACATGGGGCTAATAGTATAACAATCCTCTCATACATGAAGCCCTTGGAAGAGCTATCCCAGGTGTGAAGCCCTCTTGTGGGTGGGTTAATACCCACTCAAACTCGGCTTCTGAGTTTCCTTTCACTGCCCAGCCAGAAGATACATTTGTTCAAAACCAAAGCAATTTACCCAAATAGCCTAGCAGATGAAATCACAAAAACAGAGCAGCCTTTATTTCTACTACCCACTGTCCTCTGGAGTCTTCTTTAGCTAGGATGGGAGATATGTTGCTTCTCTCCACTGGGCTTGTCACCTCTGCTGTACATGTCTGGTCACCAAACTGCTGCCTGAAATCCACTAGAAGTGGGCTTCAGATCTTCAGGGTTATCTACTCATTCTCTGTTTCCTACTACTACTGTAGTGGAGTGGAGTGACTAGAAAGTCTCTCCTTGCCAAGGGCAGACTAGCAGCATGGCTGAGACTATGAGAAACTACACCGGTCAGACAAAAGTCAGTTAAAGTGTCCCAGGCTAAGATTGCCTATTCTTTTGACTACTGGAGCAGTCAATCTATTGACTGATGCAATCTGTTGGAGAGCTGGATTCAGTCTGGAGCTGATTCAATCTATTGTCCCAGGCAACTAACTATTTGATTGGGTTAGAAAATTCCTCTAACTCCTCAATAGCATCTTGAGTAGCCCACTTCCCCCTCACTCCCCTAGACCATTTCAGGTGGCTTTTTCACTGGAATTTTCACTGGAATAGTGTAGCGCTAGGGGAAATAAAGTACACTTTGCTCTTCCAATCCTCCTGAACCAGCAAATTAAGTTGAGCGGGAACTCAAGATGGATGGCAAAAACTGGCCTTCAGCTCTCTACCTTACTGGTCTACATTCCAACCCTTATTCTGGATATCTGCCCCCAACGAAAGGTCAGCTTCTGATTTTTGAGGAGCACAAAACTGCACTGTATCCATACACTCTAATTTATATGATGCTTTAAGATATTTTCTTCACTGGTACTCTTAGCTCTGTGACTCTGGGCGAATCAACTCTTCTTTCTTTGTAAAACAGGGAAAACAATTCTGTCAGCAACCACCACCTAGGCTTGTTATGGGACAAGGACTTGGTAAACTTTGAAGAGTCCAAGAAAAATGTGTTATTATTCTTAGGACATGCATTTCCCATATATATAGGGCTTTGAGCTTAAGAAAGAGGAATTACAGTGCCTTCAGCTTAGAGATGACAGAGAGATTAGCTTCTAATAACACAAGCTAGCCTTTTTCCAGATGGGTAAGTAAACTAGGGCCTGGTGGGGCTGGGGAGGAGGAGGGAGTAATGACTTGTCTTGGGTTGCATGGCTGGAGAACAGTAAAGCCAGAGCCTAAGGAGTACAGATTGTCCAGAATGGGTACTTATAGAGCATTGTTATGCGGACCCTCGGCCCTTCTCTGGCTAAGTAATCCCTGTTCTTACTGTCTTTTCTCTTCTCTAAAGCTGTTTGTAATAAATAAAGTCTATCACTGATGAAATGACAAATCTTTGACGTATTACACTTTCCAGGCCATTTAGTCAGACACCCTGGAGGTTTCCGAGGAAAATATTTTTGTAAGGGATCTCGATTTCAGTCCTGACCTTGACATTTTTGTGACAGTTTTGTTAACAGTTTGAAACTTTGAAGAAGTCACAACTTTTCTCAGAGTCTCAGTTTCTCCCTTGGCGAAATTAAGATACTAGGATAGTGTCATGGAAAGGGTACAAGATTTGCAGTCTGAGGACCTGCGTTCAAATCCTCCACTCTGCCACTTGATTCCTGGGAGACTCCCCTCCCTGGTAAGCCTCAGTTTCCTCCTTTGTAAAATGAGGGGGCTGGGTCTGATGGCTGAAGAGGCCCCTTCCAGCCCTAGGTGTGGGATCTGATGATTTTAAAGTGCTATAGGAATGTTTTATTGTGATCTATTCCTAATTCTCTCTGGGAGGATTAAGATGTGGAGATGGAGATGGGAGAAATAGAAATTCAGTTCAAGTCAACAAGGCTTTATAAAATGTCTCCGAAGTTCCTAATCCTGTGCTCACCATCTCTGCTTTTGAGACAGAGAAGGAGAAGGAAAAGACAGCCCCCGGGATGCTCACAGACTTGTTCAGGAGACAAGACTCATATATGTGAAACGATTAGAGAATAATTTCACAGTGGCAAATTCTGTGTATAATCAAGGGCGAAATTGGACTGCAAAGATAAGTGCTATGGAAGAAATGTGCGTAGGTGGAAGTGGTCAGAGAAGACTAAATGGGGGAGGAATGGAACTGGGAAGATTTAGATGAGAAGAGGAGAGGCAGAAGCCAATACCCCAGAACAGGAGCCCATGCAGACAATCCTCAGCCCCTGAATGCCCCCATTGGTGCCAATGTCACCAAGGGTTTCCCTTAAGCACTCTCTACCCTGGCTATGCTCCTGCACTGAGCTCTTTCCTACCCTGAAATCAGCCCTGCCCTGCCCATAGCCCCCCGCCCCACTCAAGTCACTGACTCATAAATGATTTGTAGTCTGAGCTAGAGAACATCTAGTCTGACCCCTTCATTGACTTCATTGACTTGGTGGAAACCAAGACCCTGGGGCCCTTTCGGGAAAGGAAAATATTTACAAAAACACAAAAACATTTCAAGTAGCTCTTTTCGTGGTGGCAAAGAATTAGAAATTGAGGGGATGTCTGTCAATTGGGGAGTGGCTGAACAGGTTGTGGTAGAGGATGGTACTATTGTGCTGTGGGAAAGGGACGAGGGGAGTGGTTTCAGAAAACCTTGGCAAGACCTATGTGAACTGATACAGAGTGAAATGAGAAGAACCAGGAGGTCATTGTACACAACAATAGCAGTGTTGTCACAATGATCAACTAGGAATGGCTCAGTTCCTCTGCTCAATACAATGAACCGAGATAATTCCAAAGGGCTCCTGATGTAGAAGTGCTGTCTGCCTCCAGAGAGAATTGATGGAATTTGAATGCAAATTGAAATATAATTTTCTCGCTTTCTTTGTTTTCTGCTTTTTTGTGTGATGTGACTAATACGGAAATATGTTTTGCATGATTTCATGTGTAATTAATATATTGTTTGCCTTTTCAGTGTGTGGAGGAGGGGTAAGATGGAAGGAGAGATTCTGAAAGTCAAAATTCAAAAAGAAAAAAATGTTTAAAATAAATAATAAATACACTTAGAAAAAAAAATAAACTGAAGTCCAGAGAGGGGTAGTGACAAGGAGACACAGCTTGTTAGTGTCAGAGCCAAGAATAAAACCCAAGTCTTCTGGACCCTAATCTGGCTCCTTTTCCTGCCTGCCTTAGCTACACTGAAGATGGCTTTCCAATGACCAGAAGACTACCTTGGTTACATGTCTACTGGGCTCTGTTACTACTCTATGTTTTACGTTTCCCCTTCCCCTCCTCCAAGGACATCTGCCCTTGAACCATTCCCCATCCTAAACTCTGGTTGACCATTATCCTGATCTGGTCACTACTCCGACTTTGCATCTGCTTTGATCTTGGCCTTAGACCAAGGATGCTCCTGATGCTAATTCACCCTAATTATGCCCCAGAAAGACCACTGGATTTGAAGTCATACCAGCTCTACTATTTGCTCTTTTTGTACCCTAGGGCAAGTCTCTTTACCCTTCTAGGGCTCAGTTTCCTTGCTTGTAAAATAAAGGGGCTGAACCCACATTCAGGCTAAAGCCTTGCCATGTTCCCATCCCAAGTAGGCCCCTCCCCTGACCATATCCTTTTTGTAAATGCCAAAGGCCTAGCCTAACCTTCTCCCTTGAACTTGCCACAATTCTCCCCATACTCCCACATCCTCCCTCATCATCTTGGCAACTTTAGACACTGATGACTTCACTCTGAGTGTATTTTCCTCCCTTGGTTTTTCCTCCTTGGCCATTTTCATGCTTACCAGCTTTCACTTCCTACCTGGCCCTTAAGCTCCTCCTCTGAAGTCCGTAGCCTCTGGCCTGACGGGTGAAAGAGAGAGAACTAGGCAGATCTAGACCCATCACCTGCTTCCAGATCATATTTGTGCTAATATGTGCATATGCTTCTCCACCCCCTGCTTTTTTCCATCTCTAGCTCTGAGTACTCTAATCTGATTAATACTGCCATTCCCAGAAAAGATGTGTTAATTGCTCTAAGGCTCCACTAACCATCTTGCGACTTCTCGATCAAAACACACTGCCAGCCGCTGTGCTTCACAATGTGGATACAGACAAAATGAGGCAACACCTGCCTTCACAGAGCTTATATTTGATGAGTGCAAACAATATATGCACACCTAAGCATGTTGCTGGTCAGTCATTCAGTAGTGTCCAACTCTGCATGACCCTCTAGATGCTACCCATGTGGTTTTCTTGGCAAGGATGCTGGAGTGGTTTGCCATTTCCTTCTCCAGTGTGCCCCTATTTTACAGATGAGGAAACTGAGGCAAACACAGTCACGTGGCTTGCCCAGGGTCACACAGCTAGTCAGTATCTGAGACCAGATTTGAACTCAGATCTTCCTGACTCCAGGCCCGCTTTGCTGCCACCCTCTTCCAACTTCAACAAAAAGCTTGTATGTGAAAAGGATGGTAGCTTGAGGGGCCAATAACTATTTGTCGAATGCATGTTATTGAATGAGTTATTTTTAAATTACTGTAGATTCTATGTTGGTGTTATCTCTCTCACATCTGTCCCCTTGTCTCCAATACCATTGTCAACACCCTGGTTCAGACTTTCATTGGCCCTTGTTCAAATAACTACAATTCAATCCAATAAACATGTATTACATATCTACTATGTACAAGGTGTGCTGAATTCCCATCATTGGTTTCTTCTGACTCCAATCTCTCCTCCATTTCACATGCACTGCCAAAGTAATCTTCCTATTGTACGGCTCTGATCGCATCTTTCCCCTGCTCAAAAGCCTTCGGTGGTTCCCCATTGCCAACAGGACAAAGGCACAACTCCTTAGCTTGGTAAGTCAAGGCCCTCCCAAACAACTTTTCTAGTCCTTAGTACATTCTCTGTTTCACTCAAACTGGACTACTCACCACCCTTCCCAATCTGGCCTTGGCTCCTACAATCTCTGGGCTTTCATTCATTTTGTTTCCTGTGACTAGAATGGGCTCACATCCTCAACATCTTTGTTGAAAGTTTATCATTCCTTAAAAGTCCAACTCAAGGGTCTGCCTCCTTCAGGAAGGATACATGTCCCTCTGAATGGAAGTGATCATCCTGTCTTTCATAGAATGTTCTCTGTATTCTCCTTTACATTTATATTCTAGTTAGTATATTATTTGTTTACTATTTTATTCTAGTTAAGTATCTGTGCACCTCTCTTACTAGATTGAATTTAATAATAACACATTTCTATATCATCTTTTTTACAAGAATGTTTTGCCTACAACAACCCTTTGAGATAAGGGGTATGAGTTTTGTTATTGGTATTTTACAGATGAGAAAACTGAGGCTTAGAATGGTTCAAGGATTTGCCCAAGGTCACATAGATAGCAAGGATCAGAGCCATAATTTGCACCTGGATTCTCTGACTTTTTTCACTATAGTGCCTTGGTTCTTGGCCTCCCATGCCACTTTGGAGTGGTTCTAATTGTCAGGAAGTTTGGCCTGAATCAGCCTCTTTGTTTTCTTCCCCCTTGGCTTCTGTTCTGCCCCCTTCCAGGTCTTGAACACAGCTCTCATATTCTCCCCTGCCCCAGGTAAACATGCCCAATTCTTTCAACAGACCAATTACTCAATCAGCTAGCATTTAAATGCTTCCCATGTGTTATGTTCCAGGCCCTATGGTAGGGACTGAGGACCCAAAGATGAAAATGACAACAATTCTTGCCCTCAAGGAGATTACATTGTAATAAGAGACAACACGCATGTGTATAGCTATGCAAAAACACATATGTAACTGATATATGTTACACTTGGTGTGGGGTAATTATAGCTGGGGGAATCAGGAAAGGCCTCATGTAGAAAGTAATTCTTAATTAAGCTGGACTTTAAATAAAAGCTGGGAATCTGAGAGGTGGAGGGGAGCAGGAAGTGCATTCCAAGCGTGGGGCACAATGAGTTCAAAGGCATGGAGATGGGAGATGAGGCAACTTGTGTGCAGAACAGCAAATGGTCAGTTTGGATGGAGTATAGCACGCATCAGATGGATGGCATGTGTAATGAGCCTGGAAAAATAAGCTAGGGTGACCAGTGAAGGGATTGAAATGCCAAACAGAGGACTGTAAATTGACTCCCAGCAGTTTCAGGGAGTCACTGGATTTTATCGAGTAGGGGGTGACAAGGTAAGGCCTATGGTTTAAGAAAATCACTCTGGATGCTATATGAAGATAGACTGGAGAGGGGAGGCACTTTAGGCAGGGATGAAAGCAAGACAAGATTTGGCAACTGATGGGATGTGTTGGGTGAGAATGAGGAAACAAAGATAATACCAAAGTCATGTACCTGCGTAACTGAAGTTTGCAAGATGAGCGTGCAATGAGAATGAATTTTTGGAAATGCTGAGCTTGAGACGCCTCTAGCTGGAAGTGTCCAACATGCCATGGGCGAGGTGGGACTAGCGACGTGCTAGATTTCAAAATCTGGAAGACCATAATTAAGCCCATGGAAACTGATGAAGTCACCAGGAAACACAATACCTAGTGAGGACGGGAGGTTCTGTTGAGGGTTTTTTTTAAGGATGGAGAAAGACTTGAGCATTTTTATAGGCACCAGGGAAGGAACTGGTAGGTAGGGAGACACTGAAGATTAAGGAGAGAAGAAGAGGATTGTGGACGTAATCTACAGGAAAAGATGGGATCGAATAGAACCAGAACAACGAGTCTAAGACTTGGTGAGGAGAATGGTTACTTCTTCGATCAATGAATCAACTAGCAAACATTTATTATGCACTTACTCTGGGCCAAGCATTCTGCCAGCTTCTGGGGATAGAAGCACAAAAGTGAAATAATCCCTCCTCTCAAGGAACTGATATTCTATACACATATAACAATACATAAACTGTATAGAAAGTAAATACAAACTTGCTTATGGGTAGGCCAGGCTAATGTAATAAAAATGACAATTCTACCTAAGTTAATTTACTTATTCAGTGCCATACTAATCAATTTATTCTTAAAAATTTAAAAAGCTAGAAAAATAATAAAAAATTCATCTGGAAGAACAAAAGGTCAAGAATATCAAGGGAATCAATGCAAAACATAATGTGTAAGAAGGTGGCCTAGCAGTACCATATTTCAAACTATATTACAAAGTGGTGATCATGAAAACAATCTGGTATTGGCTAAGAAAGAGTGGTGGGAGGCAGCTAGGTGGTGCAGTAGATAGAGCACTGGCCCTGGAGTCAGGAGGACCTGAGTTCAAGTCTGGCCTCAGACACATGATACTCACTAGCTGTGTGACATTGGGCAAGTCACTTAACCCCAATTGCCTCACCAAAAAAAAAAAAATGAAAGAGTGGTGGATCAGTGGAACAGAACAGTAGAAAACGGCCATAGTAATCTGTTGTTTGATAGACCCCAAAATCCAAGATTTGGGGACAAGAACTCACTATTTGACAAAAAGTGCTAGAAAACTGGAAAACAATTTGGCAAAAACTAGGCATTGACTAGCATCTCATACCGTATCCTGAGACAAGGTCTAAATGAGTAGATGATTTAGACATAAAGGGTTCTATAAACAAATAGGAGACTGTGGAATATATTACCTATTAGATTTATGGATAAGGGAAGAATTTATGACCAAAGAGATAGAGAGCATTACAGGATATAAAATGAATAATTTTGATTACATGAAATTAAAAAGGTTTAGGCCAATGCAGACAAGATTAAATAGAAAGCAGGAAACTGAGGGGAAATTTTACAGCAAATTTCTTTGATAAAGACCTCATTTCTCAAATATATAGAGAACTGAGTCAAATTTACAATAATACAAATCATTCCCCAATTGATAAATGGTCAAAGGATATGAATGGGCAGTTTTCAGAAGAGGAAATCAAAGCTATCTATAGCCATATGAAAAATGCTCTAAATCCCTATTTATTATGACAGAAAAAGAAAATGACAAATGTTGGAGGGGATGCAGAAGAATAGGGGCATTAATGCATTATTGGTGAAGTTGTGAAGTGATCTAACCATTCCAGAGAGCAATTTGGAAACTATGTGCTAAGGGCTATAAAACTGTATATACCTTTTGACCCAGAAATACCACTACCAAGTCTGTACCTCAAAGAGAGCAAAGACAAAGGAAGAGGTCCTACATGTACAAAATTATTTATAGGAGCTCTTTTTGTGGTGGCCAAGAATTGGAAATTGAGGGGATGCCCATCAACAAGGGAATGGCTGAACAAGTTGTGGTATATGAATGTAATGGAATACTATTGTGCTATAAGACATGATGAGCAGAATGCTTACAGAAAAACTGTGAAGAGTTGCATGAACTGATACTGAGTGAAGTGAGCAGAGCCAAGAGAACATCATACACAGTAACAACAACATTATACAATGACCGACTTTGATAGACTTAGCTCTTCTCAGCAATACAAAGATCTAAGACAATTCTGAAGGACTTACAATGAAAAATATTATCCACCTCCAGAGAAAGAACTGATGGAATCTGAATGCAGATTGAAACATACTTTTTTAAAACTTTCTTTATAATTCTTGGTTTTTTTGTCTGTGTTTTCTTTTGTAACATGGCTAATATGGAAATGTTTTGCATGACTATACATGTATAATCTATATCAAATTGCTTGCCTTCTCAAGGAGGGGGGAAAGGAGAGAGAGAAAAAGGGAGAGAATTTGGAACTCAAAATTTTTTAAAGCAAAACTTGATTTTTTGTTTACATGTAATTGAGAAAAAATTTAAATTTAAAATATTTTTTTTAAAAAAAATTCTTTTTTACAATATGACTAATGTGAAAATATGTTTAATAGGAATGTATATGTAGAACCTATATCAGATTGCGAGCAGTCTTGGGGAGGGAGGTGGGGAGGGAGGGGGAGAAAATTTGGAACTCAAAAGCTTATGGAAGTGAATGAATGTTGAAAACTAAAAATAAATTAGTAAAAAAAGAAAAAAAATGAAGAAAGTAAATTCAAGGTAGATTTGGGATAGGGGTCAATAGCCACTGGTAGGCATTAGGAAAGGCCTCACATAAGCCTTCATCAAACACTGGAATAAAGGAGGAGATAGGGAAGGATAATGTTAAGGAGCATGAGGTAAGGAGAAGAGGAGAAAAAGAATAGTGGATGGTATTATCTGCACCTTTCAGTCAATTGCAAAATAGTAAAGCTGTGGTCCATTATTGACTATCACTTTCAAAAGCCTTCATATTCCCTACTAATACCCCATCAATGATGTTCTTGATCCATGTGTAGCTGAGTCTTATAAAGATTTTATATCAATGGTCCTTTTTTTTTTTTTTACAAAGATCTTAAATCCCCCACCGTACCTTTGGTATCTTCCCTCTTTCAGACTCTTTAAATTTCTCTTCAACTTTGGTGGTTTACAGAGGGGAAAAGGGAGGCCTACAGAAAGGAAGGATCTTGCCTAAGATGGCACAGTAAATTGTGGGACAACCAGGGCTTGAAATCAAGTCCCATAACTCTGAATCTAGTTTCTTTGCAGGATACTAGGCTTCCTCCTACAAAAGCAATCACAAATACAATAAGCCTCCAAATTCTGCCCTCTCCCCTCTTGGAAGGGAGATAAGCTGGTGTTTTTGTTTGTTTGTTTGTTTGTTTTTAGCCAAAGACAAACAGAATTCGGAAGGGGAATAAACTCCTTTCCCTTTCATCCTCCCTCAAGCCCTCCCCCCAAAAACAGAGCGACTCTAAACCCTGAGATAAATGGTTTGGGATTATTCCCAGTTAGGCTTATCTATCACCCTACATTTGCATGGATAATCTGGCCAAGAGCACAGTGATACCTCAGTGACTCTGGGTTCTCAATCTCCACTGGGGGCTGAGCTGACTGATCTCTGCTCTCTGAAGGAGCTGTCCATGACACTAATAACTGATATTTACATGGTCCCTCAAGCACATGCACATGCCATGTTCATCAGCTCCTCCCAAGAGCCCTAGATTAGTCTGTATTATGAGCTAGAGGCTCAGGCCCAGAAAGGTAAAGGAATTGGTCCAGAGTCACACAGCTAGCAAGTCCCAGATTTAGAGTCTAAGGCCCCAGGCCTTCTTATTCCAAATCCAGGCTTTCTTCCCCTACACTGAGAAAATAGAGCACAGAGTCCGGAATAAGGAAGACCTGAGTTCAATTTTGGCCTCAGGTACCCACTGTCTGTGTGACTCTGAGCAAGTCACTTCACTTCTATTTGCCTCAATTTCCTCATCTGTAAAATGAGCTGGAGAAGGAAATGGCAAACCACTTCAACATCTTTGTCAAGAAAATCTCAAATGGCATAATAAATACCTACCCCGTCGTGGTTGTTGTGAGGATCAAAAGAAAGAATAATTTTGAAGTGCTTAGGACAATGCCTGACACATAGCAGGTGCCATATAAATGTTGGTGACGATGATGATGGTGATGATGTATCCTAAAATTCCAGAGCAGCTTAAATTAAGAAAGAGAAGAAAGCAGAGGTACAACGAAAAGATCTCTCTTTAGGAGATCAGAAGAGCCAGCTTCAAATCTTGCTTCTGACATGTGCTACACATATAACCTTGGACAAGTCACTCCCAGTGGCCAGCAGTCCAATGAGGTAGGCTGTATCTCTGGAGAGCTGGGCCATGGCAAGAGATAGCTTGATTCCTCTGTCCTCTACGAAGCTAGTCCAAGAGGCGATAGCTGTGTACACACACACACAAGCCTTCCTCTTTGTCGACACCTGAAGAAGGTACTTTGCATGCTTTCTTTATACCTATGAATTGCAAAATATTTGGGGGAGGTGGAATTAGCTTTGTATTTCTAAATAAATCGGTAGCAAGACTATATTTTTCCCCAGTGACAAATAGCCTCAATTTACCAGCAAGATAAAGAGGTATTCTGACAGATGTCAGATGACCAATCCAGCTCAGGGACCCTTTGGATCAAAGCCCCTCTGAGAGTCAAAGAGCCTGAAGAAGCCTGAAAGGGACAAAGTAGCCCAGAGGCCAATAATTTCTAGCTCAAGGGGCTGCTTTCGCCCAGAGATTGTAAGCAAAGCAACACAGTGCAGAGAGACAGAACAATGCATTCAGAGTCACAGGATCTGAGTCTGGATTCCAGCTGTGCTATCATCCCTTCCCCTTTCGGGGACTCAGTTTCCTCATTAGTAAAATGAAGAGTTTGGACTGACTGAGCTCTAAATCATCTACTTCAATTCTTGCTTCTAGCCCAGACCCTGCTCTTTTCGCCTCCCAGAGATGCTAAGCCCCCCCCCCTTTTTTTTTTTGCCTCAGTCTTGTCTCTCCCCTCCCCAGGGTGGGTTTTCAGGCAGGAGTGGGCGCCTGAGGGGAGGAGGTGGTACTGATGCAGTTTTCTCTCCACTTCAATTACCACCGAAATGCATGCAGCAGATAATCATTTGTTCATTCAACTGCATTTTTATTAAATGCTTCTAACACGCAGGGAATTTTGCTTGGTTCTGAGGAAAATAACCAGGTAAACAAAACATAGGCCTCATTCTTATGGGAAAACTCTCAATCCAACTCACTCCTTCCAATAGTCAGTCAGTGTGGACAGTGCCTACCCAGATATCCAAATTCACCCTAGAGCTATTCCATCAACTTGTAACAGCTGAGCTCTTGGGATTCAGCAGGGAGGAACTGGCCCCCCCAGCTCTATTTCCCCCTCTGTACAATGAGGCAGGTGACCTTCCATTTAACCATTTAAGTGTATTAGACTTGGAGTCAAAAAGAACTGGGTTCAAATCCAGCCTCTGATACTTATCACCTATGTGACTCTGGGCAAGTGACTTAACCTCTGTTTCCTTATCTGTAAAACGGGGGGGGGGGGGCGGAGATGGCAATAATAACACCTACTTCCCTGTGAGATTCAAATGACGTGTTTGTAAAGCACTTTGCAAAACTTAAAATGCTACATAAATCTGGCTACAATGATGCCAGATCATAGGATTTAGGGTAAGAAGGGACTTTTAGAAGCTTCTCACCTGAGGGAAACTGAGACCCAGAAAGGGGAAGAGTCACACAGCTCCAACCCAATTCTTCTGAGTGCAAAATTCTTTCAAAGGATCATAGAGTCTTGACAGGACATAATAAATACCAGGTGTCACCAAGTCGACTTCATTAATACACTCAGCCTCTGGACTTCTCAAATACTTCTGTCATTGTCTTATGGAGAGAAATGTCTGTGTATCCTCACATATATCTGTTTGCTTTCATTTGAAAAGACAGATGAGAGTGTGTGGGCAGATGGGCATCTCTGCATACCATTTGTATATTTTCCTGAACACTAAACAAAAAGCGAAACAATGCCTGTCTCCACTTCAAACAACAAATACCCAAGGCTAGGACGCATTGAGTGGAACCAGCAGAGAACAGGCAGCTGGGAAGAGACCAGAGGCTGCGACCTTTATTACTATAGATGCCAGACCTGTGAGTGAAACCTCTTAGCCAGGAACAGAGCAAGGGTGTGAGTCATGAAAACATTTGTCTGGTGCCCTCTGTCCTCCTTTTCTTCCCCCCCCCTTTGTCTCCTAGCCTTTTCAGGGCCCTCTCTTAACTAGGCTCACTTATGTAGATCCGTCTTCTTTTCTGTGCTTCAGTGGAGCCTTGGGTGAGATGTTCTCCACCAGTCTGAAATTGGAAGAGTAACCATGGCTGGAGACTTCTCCCAGATCCTTCTTTACACTCTTCCTTTTGGATTTTCATTAAGCGGACCCCTAACAAAAATATGCTATGCTGCTGAGCACTGAGCCTGGGGACCCCGGTTTGAGTCCTGACTCCGTCACTTGCTAGCCATATGACCTTGGGCAAGTCACATTCCCCCTCTGATGCTGATTTCCTCCACCTGTAAAAGGGAGCTTGCCTCTTAGGACTAACTCCTGTAGTCTTGAGGGAGATGATGGGAAAAGTTCTGGGAAACCTCCAAGTTGCTGGCCTTTCTCAGCCTCCTGCCCATTCCCACTTGGATCTCCTATTACCTCCCAAGCCAAGCCTTCTGGAGCTAGGACTCTGGGAGAAGGGGAGGCCAGAAAAAGCAGTGTCAGGGGGAGACTTGGGAGTGGCTTTCCAGCTGAGGGTGGGACACAGTCATGCAGGGGCCACTGCTGGAAGATGGCATTTGGGGGTGAGAATGGACCTCCCTTCCATCTTTCCCAAGAATCCTTGGGCAGTCCTATCCTTTCAGGCTGGCCACTCTTTTACAATCACCCCTTCTGCTCCCTTCATCCCTCTTGCCTGCCCAACCAGAAAGCTGATTTGCATCTGCTTTGTGCTTCCTGACCTCTCCAGGGATTCTTGTGCCTGAGAGAGGGGCTTAGAGCTAAGCCACCAGTATACCTCTAAAATGACAGCCGGGCAATGGAGAAGACCGATGTGGGGCTTTGTCTACCTTGTACTGGGCCTGACCACAACTGACTGCTTCTTATGACAGCCCTGTCCAAATGCTTACCTCCTCACACAGTAAGTTCAGTCTCAGTCTTGGCCAATCTCCCTCCTCCTCCAGCCCCCAGCTCCACACCTGATATACCCAGCCCAGTCATGTCCTTCCAAACCCTCAACCATCAAGGCCAGCCTCAGGCTTCCTAAGTCACAAACAGAGCCACCCACAGACCATCAAAGGCCCATTTCCTGGTGCTGCTCTTCCCTTCTCACTGTCTCTCTTTGGAGGGGTCTCTTCAGCATGGATCTCACTCCATTCCACTGCCACATCCCATTTCTCCAGCACTTCAGCCTCAGGACTGGCTTCCACACCTGAATCTATTATTTCTGAGCTGAAGGACTTTAAACCAGTCATTCTACTCCTCCAAGCCTGTTTTCTCTTGAAAAATACACTTTGTAATGTCACAGGGTTGTTGAGAGGACCGAGTGAGATGCTGGACAACAAATGTATTCATCTGAGTTACTGAGAGTCATTATCTTCACTTCCCAGAGTAAACCCCCTCTTGCAAATGTCTGTTCATTCTAGCTTTTTTTTTTTTTGGTGAGGCTATTGGGGTTAAGTGACTTGTCCCAAGTTACACAGCCAGTAAGTGTTATGTGTCAGAGGCCTCATTCGAACTCAGGTCCTCCTGACTCAAGGCCGGGGATCTATCCACTACAGTGACATCTAGCTGCCTCTGCTCATTCTAGTTCTCACCTTATCTTCCCTTTCCCTGCTGTCTATCTTGGAGCAAGTCAGACCTCCACAAAGCCAAGCCCAACAGATCCCAGATCCCTCCCTTCTTGGAAGTCCTACTTCACTTAAAGCCCATGCCAAGCACTCTGGCATTCAGTTTGGCTCAATTCAATTCAAAAGGTATTCGTTGAGCAACTTGGATCTGTAAGGATGTGGGAACATGAGGTCTTGTGGAAATTCCAAGGAAGAAAAAAAAAAGAGAGAGAGAAATTCCAAGGGAGGAAAGAGCACCCTCGGCCGAAGGCTTGCTTCCTGGAGGAGGCATCATTTGACCTGGGTCTTGAGGGAGGGTGGTGCTATAGGGAATTAGCGAGTAGTTTGATTAAGGAAGGATAGAGTTCCAAAGTATGGAATAATGCCAGAAGACAAGGTTAAGGCCAGAGAGTGAAGAATTTGACCTGGCAGGCACGAGAGGCCATTGAAGGGTGACGAGGATGAACAAGAGGCTGGTTGGGGCAATCAAGGTTGAATTGTGGACAAGTTGACTTGGGCTACAAATACATTGGAGGCAGAGACACTGGAGGCAGGGAGAATGGTTTAGAGGCTACTCCAATATCTCAGGAGAAAGATAATGAGGGTTTGCATCAGGAGAATGGCAGGGGAAATGGAGAGGAGGTTCAAAGGATATTTGGGTAGAGTTGGAATAGATCTGAAAGGGTATTCCCTCATTCCACAGATGAGAAAATGGAGGCCCAAACAAGAGAAATGACTTTCCTGAGGATGCGTGGAAGGCAAAGAACAGCATAGAAAGATAAAATGACCTGGTGACTGGAGGTATCTCAGCCATTGCTTATTTTATAGATGGGAAAACTTAGGACCAGATAACGAAGGAAATAAGCTTTTAGTAAGCACCTACTATGTGCCAGGCACTGTAGTATACAAATATTATCTCATTCTGCTCACAATAACCCTGGGACATAGGCACTATTATTTTCCTAATTTTATGGTTGAAGACACTGAAGGAGACAGAAATGACACGCCTAAAGTCACACAGGTAGTGTGAGTGGCCAGATTTAAACTTAAATGGAGTTACTAAGCAGCTCAGTGGATAGGGTGCTAGTCCTAGAGTCAGGAAGACTCCTCTCTTCCAGGGTTCAAATCCAGCCTCAGACACTTACTAGCTGTGTGATGCTGAGCAAGTCACTTCACCCTGTCTGCCTCAGTTTCCTTATCTGTCAAATGAGCTGGAGACGGAAATGGTAAATCAAGCCAGTATCTCTGCCAAGAAAACCCCAAATGGGGTCACAGATGTCCAACATGACTGAAAAAAGACTCAACAACTGCGACATCACGTCACTTGTCCAAGACAACACAGATAGCGAGGAGGAGAGGTGGGCCGATAATAATGATGATGATGAAAATATCAAACGTTTACGTAACAGCTCCTAACTTCCCAGCATTATGGTAAGCACATTATGAATATCATCTAATTTGATTTTCACAACAACCCGGGGAGACGGCTAGGCACTGGAAAACAGGCATAATAATAGTAGTGATCACTCAGGGTTATCATGTGAATCAAATGAAATTTTACTTGTGAAGTGCTTAGCACAACACCAGGCACTTAGACTTTCCTCTGTGCTTTTTATTGCTGGTGCTTCTATCATTGTCCAGTGTTTGCTTGTCTTTCTTTGTGTGACTTTGGACAAGTTTCATCATTTGAATTCAAATCTGGCCAAGAAACTAACAGCAGGACCTTGGACAAGGGTCTGTAATTCTGTCTGCCCCAGTTTCCTCAACTGTAAAATCAGGATAATACTAGCAGAGATGGTAAAGAACCAAGATGGAAAAATAAATAAATAAATATAAAATAAAATAATAATATAAACATATGATAAAAATAATAATAGTAAGAATATTAGCTCACCTTGATCTCGTACCTACTAAGTGTCAGGCACTAGGCTAAAGACTTTATAGATTTTATCCCATTTGATCCTCACAACAACCCTGAGAGACAGGTATTTGGTATTATCCCCATTTTAATAGATGAAGAAACTGAGGCAGGCAGCGGTGAAGTGACTGAAGATTGGATACAAAAAAATCAACAACAATAATAAAAATAGCAATAATAATAGTTAACATTTTTATAGGATCTGCTAAGTACCAAACGTTGTGCGTCCTAGGGTCACACAGCTAGTAAGTATGTGTGGCTAAATGGGAATTCAAGTGAAATAACTTGTCTAACATCACACAAAATAGTTATGATAATGCAAACCATTGATAGAGTACCTACTATGTACCAGGCACTGGGCTAAGAACTAGAAAAATATTGTCTCATTTGATCTTCACAACAAACCTGAGGAGAAATGCTGTTAGTATCCCGATTTTACAGGTGAGGAAACTGAGGCAGATACAGTTGAAGTAAGTGGTCCAGGGTCACACAGCTAGTTAAGTGTTTGAGGCTGGCTTTGAACTCAAGGGAAATTACTCATCCAACCTCACAGAGAGAGCAAGGAAGAGAGATAGGATTCTAAGAAGAACAGCAATAATAAAAATATTAATAATAATAGCTAAAATTTATAAAGGACCTACTAAGTGCCAGGCACTGTGCTAAGCACTTTACAAATATCATATCATTTGATCCCCACAAGAACTCTGAGGGATAGGTACAGATATTAATTCCATTTTACTGATGGGGAAACTGAGGCAGGAAGCGGTGAACTGACTGATCCAGGGTCACATAGCTTGTGTTTGAGACTGGATTTGAACTCAACTGAAATTACTTGTCCAATGTCACAGAGACAAAGAGCAGCAAAGACAATAATAATAATAATAATAATAATAATAATAATAATAAAATAGTAATAACAATGATAGCTAACATTTGCATAGCACCTACTAAGTGCCAGGCATTGTTCTAAGCCCTTTACAAATATTAACTTATTTGATCCTCACAGCAGCGCTGAGAGATAGGTCCAGATATTAATCCCATTTTGCAGATGAAGAAACTGAGGCAGACTGAGGTAAAGTGACTGGTGTTTGTGACTGCTTTTGAATTCAAGTGAAATTACTCATCCAACTTCACATAGAGAGAAAGGAGGAAAGATGGGTGAATAATAAATAGTACTACTAATAATAATCATAGCAGCTAACATTATATAGGACCGACTAAGTGCTAGACATTGTTCTAAGTATTTTACAAATATTAACTCACTTGATCCTCACATCAACCCTGAGAGATAGGTCCAGATATTAATCCCATTTTACAGATGAAGAAACTGAGGCAGGCAGAAGTGTAGTGACTGCTCCAAGGTCACACAGCTAGTAAATGTCTGTGACGGAATTTGAACTCAAGGGAAATTATTCGTCTAATGTCACACCACGGAACAAAGATGAGATTGTAATTATAAAAATAGTAATGGTAATAATAACATTAGTTAACATTCACATAGCACCTATTATGTGCCAGAAAGTCTACTAGGCACTCTACAAATAATGCCTCATTTGATTCTCAAAACAACCCTGGGAGAGAAAGACACTAACCTCATCTTTCCTTTATAGATGAGGAAACTGAGGTAGGCACAGGTGAAGTGATCAAAGTTTGAAAATTAAAAAACAAAATAAGAACGAAAATAGCAATAATAAATGCTAACATTTATACAGCACCTACTAAGTTGCAGACATTGTTTTAAGCACTTCACCGATGTCTTTCATTTTATCCTCACAAGAACCCCTGAGAGATAGGTCCAGATATTAATCCCATTTTACAGATGAAGAAACTGAGGTAGGCTGAGGTGAAGTGACTCTTCCAAGGTCAAACAGCTAGTAAATGTCTCTGACTGAAACTGAACTCAAGGGAAATTATTCATCCAATGTCACACCATAAAACAAAGGAAAGACAGTAATTATAAAAATAATAACAATCATATTAGCTAACATTCACATAGCACCTACTATGTGCCACATGATGTTCTAAGCACTTTACAAATGTGATTCTCAAAACAACCCTGGGAGAGAGATACTGACATTATGTCTGTTTTACAGATGGGGAAACTGAGGTAAAAAAAGGTGAAGTGATTAAAGTTTGAATATTAAAAACTAAAACAATAATAATGGCTAATATTTTTACAAGCACCTACTAAGTGCCAGACATTGTTTTAAGCACTTTACCGGTGTCTTTCATTTTATCCTCACAACAAACCCTGAGAGATAGGTCCAGATATTAATCCCATTTTACAGAGGAAGAAACTGAGGCAGGCAAATGTGAAGTGACTGCCCTAGGGTCACACAGCTACTGAGTGTCTGTGACTGATTTTGGACTCAAATGAATTTACTCATCCAACTTCACATAGAGAGGAAGGAGGAAAAATGGGTGAATAACAATAATAAATAGTAATAGTAATAATAATGATAGCAACTAAAATTTATATATCACCTACTAAGTGCCAGGCATTGTTCTCAGAACTTTACAAATATTGAATCATTTGATCCTCACATCAACCCTGAGAGATAGGTCCAGATATTAATTTCATCTTACAGATGAAGAAACTCAGGCAGGCAGAGGTGAAGTGACTGTTCCAAGGTCATGCAGCTAGTAAATGTCAGTGACTGAATTTGAACTCAAGGGAAGTTATTCATCCAATGTCACAGACTAGAAAATAATTATAAAAATACTAACAATAATATCACGTAACATTCACATAGCACCTACTATGTGCCAGAAAGTCTACTAGTCACTTTACAAATAATGCCTCATTTGATTCTCAAAACAATCCTGGGAGAGAAAAGTACTAACCTCATCTTTCCTTTATAGATGAGGAAACTGAGGTAGGCACAGATGAAATGATTAAAGTTTGAAAAATTAAAAAATAAAATAGGAATAAAAATAACAATAATAATTGCTAACATTTATACAGCACCTACTGAGTGCCAGACATAGTTTTCAGCACTTCACCAATGTCTTTCATTTGACCCTCACAATAACCTTGAGAGATAGGTCCAGATATTAATCCCATTTTACAGATGAAGAAACTGAGGCAGGCAATTGGGAAGTGACTGCCCCAGGGTCACACAGCTAGTGAGTGTCTGTGACTGGTTTTGAACTCAAGTGAATTTACTCATCCAACTTCACATAGAGAGGAAGGAAGAAAGATGGGAGAATAATTATTATTACTACTACTACTAATAAATAGTAATAATAATAACTGAAATTTACATAGCACCTACTAAGTGTCAGGCATAGTTTTAAGCACTTCACCAACATCATTTCATTTGATCCTCACAACAACCCTGAGACACAGGTACAAATATTAATCCCATTTTACAGATGAGGAAACTGAGGCAGGCAGAGGTGAAGTGACTGTTCCAAGGTCACACAGCTAGTAAATGTCTGTGAACTAAATCTGAACTCAAGGGAAATTACTCATCCAATGTCACACCATGGAATAAATATAAGATAGTAATTATAAAAATAATAATAATAACAATAGCCAACATTCACATAGCACCTACTATGTGTCAGACACTGTTCTAAGCACTTTAGAAATAATCCCTCATGTGATTCTCAAAACAACCCTGGGAGAGAGATATTGACATTATCTCTGTTTTACAGATGAGGAAACTGAGGTAGGCACAGGGGAAATGATTAAAGTTTGAATATTAAAAACTAAACTCATAATAATAATCGCTAAAATTTATACAGCACCTACTAAATGCTAGACATTGTTTTAAGCACTTTTCCAGTGTCTTTCATTTTATCCTCACAACAACCTCTGAGAGATAGGTCCAGATATTAATCCCATTTTACACATGAAGAAACTGAGGCAAGCAACTGGGAACTGACTGCCCCAGGGTAACAGAGCTAGTGAGTGTCTGTGACTGGTTTTGAACTCAAGTGAATTTACTCATCCAACTTCCCATAGAGGGGAAGGAAGAGAGATGGGTGAATAACACTAATAAATAGTAATAGTAATAATAATGATAGCAACTAAAATGTATATAGCACCTACTAAGTGCCAGGCAGTGTTCTAAGCACTTCACAAATATTAACTTATTTGATCCTCACAGCAACGCTGAGAGATAGGTCCAGATATTAATCCCATTTTACAGATGAAGAAACTGAGGCAGGCAGAGGTAAAGTGACTGACCCAGGGTCACACAACTAGTAAATGTCTGTGACTGAATCTCAACTCAAGGGAAATTATTCATCCAATGTCACAGCATGGAAAAAAGATAAGACAGTAGTAATAAAAATAGTGATAATAATAATGATAATAATAGCCAATATTCACATAGGGCCTACTATGTGCAAGAAAGTCTACTAAGCACTCTACAAATAATGCCTCATTTGATTCTCAAAACAGTCTTGGGAGAGAAAGATACTAACCTCATCTTTCCTTTGTAGATAAGGAAACTGAGGTAGGCACAGGTGAAATGATTAAAGTTTGAAAAATTAAAAATAAAATAAGAATAACAATAACAATAATAATCGCTAACATTTGTACAGCACCTACTGAGTGCCAGACATTGTTCTAAGCACTTCACCAGTGTCTTTCATTTTATCCTCACAACAACCCTGAGACATAGGTCCAGATATTAATTCCATTTTACAGATCAAGAAACTGAGGCAGGCAAATTTGAAGTGATTGACCTAGGGTCACACAGCTAGTGAGTGTCTGTCACTGAATCTGAACTCAAGTGAAATTATCCATCCAATGTCACAGACTAGAAAATAATTATAAAAATAGTCATAATAATATCAGGTGACATTCACATAGCACCTACTATGTGCCACAAACTCTACTAGGCACTCTATAAATAATGCCTCATTTCATTCTCAAAACAATCCTGGGAGAGAAAGACACTAACCTCATCTTTCCTTTATAGATGAGGAAGCTGAGGTAGGCACAGGGGAAATGATTAAAGTTTGAATATTAAAAGCTAAAATAATAATAGTAATTGCTAACATTTATGCAGCACCTACTAAGTGCCAGACATTGTTTTAAGCACTTCACCAGTGTCTTTCTTTTTATCCTCACAATAACCCTGAGAGATAGGTCCAGATATTAATCCCATTTTACAGATGAAGAAACTGAGGCAGGCAGAGGTGAAGTGACTGGTCCTGGGTCACACAGCTAGTAAGAGTCTGTGACTGGATTTGAACTCAAATCAAATTATTGATGTAATGTCACACACATAGCAGAGGTCAAAGATGGTAAAACAACAACAACAACAATATTAATAATAGTAACTAACATTTAAATAGCACCTACTAAGCACCGGGTGCAGTGCCAAGCACTTTATAAATGCTATCTGCTTTGATTCTAACAACTCTAATAGATGGGAACTGATATGGATCTCGTTTCACAGAGGAGGAAACTGAGGCAAGTAGAAGTGAAGTGACTGACCCAGGGTCACACAGCTAGCAAACGTCTCTGACTGAATTCGAACTCAAGTGAATTTATTCATCCAAAATCAGACCATGGGACGAAGATGACACAGTAATGATTTAAATAATAATAACTAACATTCACATAGCACCTACTATGTGTCAGACACTGTCCTAAGCACTTTACAAATAATGCATCATGTGATTCTCAAAACAATCTTGGGAGAGAGATATTGACATTATCGCTGTTGTACAGATGAAAAAACTGAGGTAGACAGAGATGACATGATTAAAGTTTGAATATTAAAAACTAAAATAATAATTAAAAATAATACTCATCTCAGTAATTTAGTTAATACCTAGTACGTGTCAGACATTGCTCTAAGCACTTTGCAAATATTAACTCATGTGATCCTCACAAGAACTCAGAGATAGAGCCAGATGTTAATCCCATTTTACAGATGAAGAAACTGAGGCAGGCAAATGGGAAGTGACTGCCCTAGAGTCACACAGCTAGTGAGTGTCTGTGGCTGCTTTTGAATTTAAGTGAAATTACTCATCCAACTTCACATAGAGAGGAAGGAGGAAAGATGGGTGAATGATAAGAATAATAATAAGAGTAATTAAATTTTATATAGCACCTACTAAGTGCCAGGCATTCTTCTAAGCACTTTACAAATATTAACTTATTTGACTCTCACATCAACCCTGAGAGCTAGGTCTAGATATTAATCCCATTTTACAGATGAAGAAACTGAGGCAGACAGAGGTAAAGTGACTGACCCAGGGTCACACAGCTAGTAAATGTCTGCGACTGAATCTCAACTCAAGGGAAACTATTAGTCCAATGTCACATCATGGAACAAAGATAAGAGAGTAATTATAACAATAACAATAATAATAATAATAATAATAGCCAACATTCACATAGCACCTACTATGTGTCAGACACTGTTCTAAGCACTTTACAAATCATGCCTCATGTGATTCTCAAAACAATCCTGGGAGAGAGATATTGATATTATCTCTGTTTTACAGAAGAGAAAACTCAGGTAGACAGAGATGACATGATTAAAGTTTGAATTTTAAAAACTAAAATAATAATAATAATGGCTAACATTTTTACAGCACCTACTAAGTGCTAGACATTGTTCTAAGCACTTTATCAGTGTTTTTCATTTTATCCTCACAACAACCCTGAGACATAGGTCCAGATATTAATCCCATTTTACAGATGAAGAAATTGAGGCAGGCAGAGGTAAAGTGACTGCCACAGGGTCACACAGCTAGTACATGTCTGTCACTGGATATGAACTCATGTGAAATTATTCATCCAACTTCACAGCATGGAATAAAGATAAGACAGTAATTATAAAAATGGTATTAGTAATAATAACATTAGTTAACATTCACATAGCACCTACTATGTGCCAGAATGTCTACTAGTCACTTTACAAGTAATGCCTCATTTGATTCTCAAAACAATCCTGGGAAAGAAAGGTACTAACTTCATCTTTCGTTTATAGATGAGGAAACTGAGGTAGGCACAGGTGAAGTGATCAAAGTTTGAAAATTAAAAATAAATAAGAATAAAAATAACAATAATAATTGCTAACATTTTTACAGCACCTACTGAGTGCCAGACATAGTTTTCAGCACTTCACCAATGTCTTTCATTTGACCCTCACAATAACCTTCAGAGATTGGTCTAGATATTAATTCCATTTTACAGATGAAGAAACTAAGGCAAGCAACTGGGAAGTGACTGCCCCAGGGTAACAGAGTTAGTGAGTGTCTGTGACTGGTTTTGAACTCAAGTGAATTTACTCATCCAACTTCACATAGAGAGGAAGGAAGAGAGATGGGTGAATAATTAATAACAATAATAATAATAATAATAATAATAACAAAAAGTAATACCTAAAATTTATATAGCACCTACTAAGTACCAGGCATTGTTCTAAGCACTTTACAAATATTAACTTATTTGATTCTCACATCAACCCTGAGAGATAGGTCTAGATATTAATGCCATTTTACAGATGAAGAAACTGAGGCAGGCAATTGGGAAGTGACTGCCCCAGGGTAACAGAGCTAGTGAGTGTCTGTGACTGGTTTTGAACTCAAGTGAATTTACTCATCCAACTTCACATAGAGAGGAAGGAAGAGAGATGGATGAATAATTAATAATAATAATAATAATAATAATAATAATAATAATAATAAAGTAATAATAACTAAAATTTATATAGCACCTACTAAGTGCCAGGCATTCTTCTAAGCACTTTACAAATATTAACTTATTTGATTCTCACATCAACCCTGAGAGATAGGTCCAGATATTAATCCCATTTTACAGATGAAGAAACTGAGGCAGGCAGAGGTGAAGTGACTGACCCAGGGTCACATAGCTAGTAAATGTCTGTGACTGAATCTGAACTCAAGAGAAATTATTCGTCCAATGTCACAGCATGGAAAAAAGATAAGACAGTAGTAATAAAAATAGTGATAATAATAATGATAATAATAGCCAATATTCACATAGGGCCTACTATGTGCAAGAAAGTCTATTAGGCACTCTACAAATAATGCCTCATTTGATTCTCAAAACAATCCTGGGAGAGAAAGACACTAACCTCATCTTTCCTTTATAGATGGGGAATGTGAGGTAGGCACACTTGAAGTGATTAAAGTTTGGAAATTAAACAATAAAATAAGAATAAAAATAGCAATAATTATCGCTAAAATTTATGCAGCACCTACTAAGTGCCAGAAAATATTTGAAGTAGTTTACAAATATTATCTCATTCAATCCTCACAACAACTCTGAGATGTAGGTACAACTATTAATCTCATTTTACAGATGAGGAAACTGAGGCAGGCAGATGTGAAGTGACTGACCCAGGGTCACAACACTAGTATATGTCTGACATTGATTTTGACCTCAAGTGGAATTACTTGTCCAAAATCACACAGATAACCACGTGCAAACATATGACAATAAAAATATTTTTAAAACTAATAATAGCAGCTAATATTTATACAACACCTACTTCGTGCTAGGCCCTATGCTAAATTCTTGTCAATTATTATCTCATTTAATCTTCCTAACAACTCTGGGAGGTAGGTACTGATATCGCCCCCATTTTGCACATGGAGAACCTGAGGCAGGCAGAGGTGAAATGACTGACATACAGCTAGTAAGTGTCTGAGCCTGGATTTGAGCTCAAGTGAAATTACTTATCCAAAGTCACACTGATTAACAAGGAGCAAAGATGCAAAAATAATAAACATTACAATAGTAATAATAGTAACTAACATTGATATAGGACCTACTAAATGCCAGGCACTTTGCTAAGCATTTTACAAATATTATCCCATTTGATAATCGCAACAATCCTGAAAGGCAGATATTAATATTATCCCTATTTTATAGTCTAGGAAACTGAGGCAGACTGCAGTGAAGTGACGGTCCAGGGTCACACAGTTAGTAAGTGTCTGTGAATGGATTTGAACTCAAATCAAATTATTGTTCCAATGTTACACACATAACAAGGATCAAAGAAGGGAAAACAACAACAACAACAACAAAATATTAATAACAGTAACTAAAACTTACATAACACCTACTAAGTGCTGGGTGCTGTGCCAAGCACTTTACAAATGCTATCTGCTTTGATCCTCACAACTCTAATAAATGGGAACTAATATGGATCTCATTTCACAGGGGAGGAATCTGAGGTAGGCAGAGGTGTAAAGTGACTGACCCAGGGTCACACAGCTACCAAATGTCTGTGATTGAATTTGAACTCAAGGGAAATTATTCATCCAATGTCATACCATGGAAAACAGATAAGACAGTAATTGTAAAAATAGTAGTAGTAGTAATAATAATAATAATGATGATGATAGCAAACATTCACATAGCACCTACTATGTGTCAGACACTGTTCTAAGCACTTTAGAAATAATACCTCATGTGCTTCTCAAAACAATCCTGGGAGAGAGATATTGACATTATCTCTGTTTTACAGAAGAGAAAACTCAGGTAGACAGAGATGACATGATTAAAGTTTGAATTTTAAAATAATAATAATAATGCCTAACATTTTTACAAGCAACTACTAAGTGCCAGACATTGTTTTAAGCACTTTACCAGTGTCTTTCATTTTATCGTCACAACAACCCCTGAGAGATAGGTCCAGATATTAATTCCATTTTATAGATAAAGAAACTCAGGAAGGCAAATTTGAAGTGACTGACCCAGGGTCACAAAGCTAATAAATGTCTGTGACTGAATCTGAACTCAAGTGAAATTATTCATCCAATGTCACAGATTAGATAATAATTATAAAAAGAGTAATAGTATTAGCTAACATTCTCATAGCAGCTACTATGTGCCAGAAAGTCTACTAGGCCCTTTTCAAGTAATGCCTCATGTGATTCTGAAAACAGTCCTGGGAGAGAAAGGTACTAACCTCATCTTTCCTTTATAGATGAGGAAACTGAGGTAGGCACAGGTGAAGTGATCTAAGTTTGAAAATTACAAACTAAAATAAGAATAATGATGGCTAAAATTTATACAGCACCTACTAAGTGCTAGACATTGTTTTAAGCACTTTACCAGTGTCTTTCATTTGATCCTCACAACAACCCCTGAGAGATAGGTCCAGATATTAATCTCATTTTACAGATGAAGAAATTGAGGCAGGCAGAGGTAAAGTGACTGATCCAGGATCACAAAGCTGGTAAATGTCTGTGACTGAATCTGACCTCAAGGGAAATTACTCGCCCAATGTCGCACCATGGAACAAAGATAATGCAGTATTAATAATAATAATAATAATAATAATAATAATAATAATAATAGCCAACATTCATATAGCACCTACCATGTGTCAGACACTGTTCTAAGCACTTTACAAATACTGCCTCATGTGATTCTCGGAACAACCCTGGGAGAGAGATATTGACATTATCTCTGTTTTACAGATGAGGAAATTGAGGTAGGCACAGGGGAAATGATTAAAGTTTGAATATTAAAAACTAAACTAAATAATAATAATCGCCAACATTTTTACAGCACCTACTAAGTGCCAGACATTGTTTTAAGCACTTTACCGGTGTCTTTCATTTTATCCTCACAACAACCCTGAGACATAGGTCCAGATATTAATCCCATTTTACAGATGAAGAAACTGAGGCAGAGAAAGGTGAAGTGACTGCCCCAGGGTCACACAGTTAGTGAGTGTCTGTGACTGGTTTTGAATTCAAATGAATTTACTCATCCAACTTCACATAGAGAGGAAGGAGGAAAGATGGGTGAATGATAAGAATAATAACAATAATAATAATATTGATAATCATAACTAACATTTATATAGCACCTACTAAGTGCCAGGCATTGTTCTAAGCCCTTTACAAATATTGAATCATTTGATCCTCACAACAACCCTGAGAGGTAGGGCCAGATATTAATCCCATTTTACAGATGAAGAAACTGAGGCAGACAGAGGTGAAGTGACTGCCCCAGGGTCACACTTGCTAGTAAGTATCTGTGACTCAATTTGAATTCAAGACAAATTATTCATCCAAAGTCAACCCATGGAACAAAGACGTGCGAATAATTATAAGAAATAGTAATAATAATAACTAACATTCACATAGCGTCTACTAAGTGGCAGGCATTATTCTAAGCAGTTTACAAATGCTGTCTCATTTGATCCTCACAACGACCCTGAGAGGTAGGTCCAGATATTAATCCTATTTTACAGATGAGGAAACTGAGGTAGGCACAGGTGAAGAGTTTGAAGATTAGATACTAAGAAATAAAATAAAAATACAAATAGTAATAATAATCTCTAGCATTGATACAGCACCTACTAAGTTCTAGACAGTGTTCGAGGCACTTTAAAAACATTAACTCATTTTATCCTCACAACAGCCCTGAGACATAGGTACAGATATGAATCCCATTTTACAGGGGAAGAAACTGAGGCAGAGAAAGGTGAAGTGACTGCCCCAGGGTCACACAGTTAGTGAGTGTCTGTGACTGGTTTTGAATTCAAATGAATTTACTCATCCAACTTCACATAGAGAGGAAGGAGGAAAAATGGGTAAATAATAATAATAATAATAATAATAATAATAATGATGATGATGATGATGATGATGATGATGATGATGATAGCAGCTAACATTTATATAGCACCTACTAAGTGCCAGATATTCTTCTAAGCACTAGGCAAATATTAACTCATTTGATCCTCAGGGATAGGTCCAGATATTAATCCCATTTTACAGATGAAGAAACTGAGGTAGGCAGAGGTGAAGTGACTGACCCAAGGTCACACAGCTAGTAAATGTCTGTGAACTAAATCTGAACTCAAGGGGAAATTATTCGTCCAATGTCACACCATGGAACAAAGATAAGATAGTAGTTATAAAAATAATAATAACAACAATAGCCAACATTCACATAGCACCTACTATGTGTCAGACACTGTTCTAAGCACTTTACAAATAATGCCTCGTGTGATTCTCAGAACAACCCTGGGAGAGAGATATTGGCATTATCTCTGTTTCACAGATGAGGAAACTGAGGTAGGCACAGGTGAAATGACTAAAGATTGGATACTAAAAACTAAAATTATAATTAAAACAGTAATAATAACCTCTGGCACTTAGATAGCACCTACTAAGTGTCAGGCATTGTTTTAAGCACTTTACCAACATCATTTCATTTGATCCTCACAACAACCCTGAGACACAGGCACAAATATTAATCCCATTTTACAGATGAGGAAACTGAGGCAGGCAGAGGTGAAGTGACTGGTCCTGGGTCACACAGCTAGTAAGTGTCTGTGACTGGATTTGAACTCAAATCAAATCACTTGTCCAATGTCACACACAAAACAAGGATCAAAGATGGGAAAACAATAACAATAAAAGTGTTAATAATAGTAACCAACATTTACATAGCACCTACTAAGTGTCAGGCACTGTGCTAAGCACTTTACAAATACTGAATCATTTCATCCTAGCAAACAACCCTGAAAGGCAGGTATAGATATTGATCCCATTTTACAGATGAAGAAACTGAGGCAGGCAGCAGTGAAGTGACTGACCCAAGGTCACATCACTAGTAAATGTCTGTGACTGGGTTTGAACTGAAGTAAAATTACTTGTCCAATGTCACACAGATAACAAACAGCAAAGATGGGGTCAATAGTAATAGTAAAAATAGGCATAACAGGAGCTAACATTTATATAGCGCCTGCTAAGTGCCAGACGTTATTCTAAGCAATTTAGTAATATTAATTTGCTTGATCCTCACAACAGCTCTGAGATAGGACAAATATTAATCCCATTTTACAGATGAGGAAACTGAGGCAGGGAACAATGAAATGACTGACCCAGGGTCACACCACTGGTAAGTGTCTGTACGTGGATTTGAACTCAAATGAAATTACTTGTCCAACCTCACAGAGAAAGCAAGGAGCAAAGATTGGGTGCTAAAAACAATAACAATAATAAAAAACAGTAAGAAACAATCTCTAACATTTACATAGCACCTGCTAAGTGCCAGGCATTGTTCCAAGCGCTTTACAAAATATTAATTCATTTGACCTTCACAACAAGATTGAGAGGTAGGTACAACTATTAATCCCATTTTACAGATGAGGAACCTGAGGCAGGCAGAGGTGACATAACTGTTCCAGGGTCACAGGGCTAGTAAGAGTCTTTGACTGGATTTGAACTCAAACTTTCAAAATTACCTGTCCAACCTCACACAGAAAGCAAGGAGCAAAGATTGAATACTAAAAACAACAACAGTAATAAAAATAGTAGTGATCATTGTTAACATTTGTGTGGCACGTACTAAATGCCAGGCACTTTGCTAAGCACTTAAAAAATTTTATCTCATTTGATCCTCACGTCAACCCTGATAGGTACAACTATTAAGCCCATTTTACTGATGGGGAAACTGAGGCAGACAGCTGTGGCAAAGTGACTGGCCCAGGGTCACACAGCTAGTAAGTGTGTGTGACTGGATTTGAACTCAAGTCAAATTACTTGTTCAAAGTCACAAAGATAACAAGGAGCAAAAATTCGATAATAATATTGCTAATTATAATTGAATAACAGCTAACATTTATATAGCACCTACTAAGTGTCAAGCGCTGTTGTAAGCATTTTAAAAACATTATGTCCTTTGATGTTCACAACAAACCTAGGTGACAGGTACTAGTATTATCCCTGTGTTACAGTTGAGGAAACTGAGGCAGACAAAGGTAAAGTGACTGGTCCAGGGTTACACAGCTAGGAAGTGTCTGAGGCTGAATTTGAACTGAAGTGAAATTACTTGTCCAAAGTCACACAGATATCAAAGAAGAAATATGGCATAATAATAACAACGACAATAATAATAGCTAACATTGATATAGCACCTACTATGTGCCAGGCACTGTGCTAGGCTCTCTTCCAGTATTGTCTCGTTTGATCTTCACAACAACCCTGGCAGTTAGGTACTAGTATTATCCAGGATTTACAGGTGAGGAAACTGAGGCAGACTGTCCTTGAGTCACACAGCTAAGTGTATGAGGCTGGAATTGAAGCAAAGATGAGACAGTAATAATAACAAAAATAATTTTATTATTGTTGTTGTTATTATTATTATTATAACAACTAACATTTATGTACTACCTGCTCAGTGCCAGACACTGTTCTAAGCACGTTACAAATTCTATCTCTACAGACCTGGGATGTAGATCTTAGTATTATCTCCATTTTACAGTCGAGGAAACTGAGGCAGACAGAGGTAAGGTGGCTGACCCAGGATTACATAGCCAGGAAATTTCTGAGGCTGGATTTGAATTCAGATGAAATTACTTGTCCAAAAGTCGCACAGATAATGAGGTGCAAAGATGGCATAATCATAATCATAATAGCTAACATTTCTATAGTACCTCCTATGTGCCAAGCACTTTTCCAGTTTTATTTTGCTTGATCTTCACAACAATCCTGGGAGGTAGGAACTAGTATTATCCAGGATTTATGGATGAGGAAACTGAGGCAGATATGCATGTGCAGTGATTGTCCCTGAGCTGAAGTGTCTGAGGCTGGGTTTGAATTCAAGTAAAATAACTTGTCCAATATCACATAAATAGCTAGCAGCAAAGATGGGATAATAATAATAATAATAATTATTATTATTATTATAATTACTATTACTACTATAACAACTAACACTTATATAATATCTACTCAGTGCTAGCCACTGTTCTAAGTACTTTACAGTTATTATTTCAACAGCCCTGGGATATATAGATCCTAGTATTATCCCCATTTTGCAGCTGAGGAAACTGAGGCAGCGGGGGAAAAAAATGGAGTGGCTCAGGGTCACAGGATAAGTGCCTGAGGCTGGATTTGAAATCCGATCTTCCTAACTGCATGCCCTTGGTTCTATCCACTACGCCATCTAGCAGCTTCTAGCCGGTTCCTGCTAGCCTGTCAATTCAAAATAAAAGGCCTTTATGACGGATTCAAGTACCTATAGCTATGGAGAGAGAAAAGGGAAAAGGCTTTTTTCTGAGCCTGGGTGATTAATACAGTGCTACTGCCATTTACAGTGACAGGTTAGTGTGGAGAGAGAGCTGCTTTTCTTGTGCTCATTTGTGTGGGTGTGTGCATTGCTGTGTTTGTCTGTGTGACTGTGTGTGTCTTTGAAAGCATGACTGTGCATCTTTGTGCTTGTGTGTGACTGTGTGGGATTGTGTGTGTCTGTGTGTGTGGCTGCGTATGACTGTGTGTCTTTGTGCTTGTGTGTTACTGTGTGGGATTCTGTGTGTTTCTGTGTGTGTTACTGTGTCTTTGAACGCATGACTGTGTGTCTTTGTGCTTGTGTGTTACTGTGTGAGGTTGTGTGTCTCTGTGTGTGATTGTGTGTCTTTGTGCTTCTGTGTTACTGTGTGGGATTTTGTGTGTTTCTGTATGTGTGACTGTGTCTTTGAACGCATGACTGTGTGTCTTTGTGCTTTTGTGTTACTGTGTGAGGTTGTGTGTGTCTCTGTATGTGATTGTGTATGATTGTGTGTCTTTGTTTTGTGGGTTACTGTGTGGGATTTTGTGTGTTTCTGTGTGTGTGACTGTGTCTTTGAACGCATGACTGTGTGTCTTTGTGCTTTTGTGTTACTGTGTGAGGTTGTGTGTGTCTCTGTATGTGATTGTGTATGATTGTGTGTCTTTGTGTTTGTGGGTTACTGTGTGGGATTTTGTGTGTTTCTGTGTGTGTGACTGTGTCTTTGAACGCATGACTGTGTGTCTTTGTGCTTTTGTGTTACTGTGTGAGGTTGTGTGTGTCTCTGTATGTGATTGTGTATGATTGTGTGTCTTTGTGTTTGTGGGTTACTGTGTGGGATTTTGTGTGTTTCTGTGTGTGTGACTGTGTCTTTGAACGCATGACTGTGTGTCTTTGTGCTTGTGTGTTACTGTGTGAGGTTGTGTGTGTCTCTGTGTGTGATTGTGTATGATTGTGTGTCTTTGTGTTTGTGGGTTACTGTGTGGGATTTTGTGTGTTTCTGTGTGTGTGACTGTGTCTTTGAACGCATGACTGTGTGTATTTGTGCTTGTGTGTTACTGTGTGGGATTTTGTGTGTTTCTGTGTGTGTGACTGTGTCTTTGAACGCATGACTGTGCGTCTTTGTGCTTGTGTGTTACTGTGTGAGGTTGTGTGTGTCTCTGTGTGTGATTGTGTATGATTGTGTGTCTTTGTGTTTGTGGGTTACTGTGTGGGATTTTGTGTGTTTCTGTGTGTGTGACTGTGTCTTTGAACGCATGACTGTGTGTATTTGTGCTTGTGTGTTACTGTGTGGGATTTTGTGTGTTTCTGTGTGTGTGACTGTGTCTTTGAATGCATGACTGTGTGTCTTTGTGCTTGTGTGTTACTGTGTGAGGTTGTGTGTGTCTCTGTGTGTGATTGTGTATGATTGTGTGTCTTTGTGCTTGTGTGTTACTGTGTGGGATTTTGTGTGTTTCTGTGTGTGTGACTGTGTCTTTGAACGCATGACTGTGTGTATTTGTGCTTGTGTGTTACTGTGTGGGATTTTGTGTGTTTCTGTGTGTGTGACTGTGTCTTTGAATGCATGACTGTGTGTCTTTGTGCTTGTGTGTTACTGTGTGAGGTTGTGTGTGTCTCTGTGTGTGATTGTGTATGATTGTGTGTCTTTGTGCTTGTGTGTTACTGTGTGGGATTTTGTGTGTTTCTGTGTGTGTGACTGTGTCTTTGAATGCGTGACTGTGTGTATTTGCACTTGTGTATCTATGTATGCCTGTGTGTCTTTGTGTGTGCGTGACTATGCATGATTGTGCATATCTTTGCATACATGCCTGTGTGCCTTTGTGTATGCACATATGTGTGTGCATTGAATTGATGAATTTCGTTTGGGAGTTTTAGGTTTTGAGCATACAATTGAGCAAATTCCCCTTCCTCAGAGAAACTGATTGGAAAAAGCCTGGGCTTGGAACAGCTAAGAGCCCCTTCATCATTGGCTGTCAACTTAAGCACCTCTAACCAGCCTGTATGTCCTTAATTAAGGCTTGCAGAGGTGGCTCCTAGGGTCCTGGGCTAGGGTTTCTGGTCAAGGCAAGGTATTGCATCATCCTCCCAATGCTTGGAGATATCTGGATGGTTTAGTCAGTTAAAAAGCCCCTCCCAGTTTGGGTGGGGAGAGAACTCAGGGTCCTGAATCCATGGGGTGATGGGGACACTCTTCAGTGTCCTGAAATCACAATGTAGAGCTAGAAAGGGTCTTAATGATGAATTTGTCCAACCCTCTCATTTGACAGATGAAGAAACTGATGCCCAGAAGAGGCTAAGGCTTTGTTATTTATTTTACTTGGTATGGAGAGACTAGGTAAAAGAACACAGCATGACGAAGGCAGAGACAGGCTGAGTTGAGATAGCTAAAGTGGGCCCAGATGATGGAGGTTCAGACAGCAACATTTAGACTATGAGAAAGGGACCACAGCACTGGCAGAGACAAGCATAAACAGCAGTATTTCCATTAATCTACCACCCATGTACTGCAGCATGTGTGTGTATGTGTGTATATGTGTGTACATATGTGTGTGTGTCTCTGTGTGTATGTGTGTGTGTGTTATGTGCAAAATCAAAGCATCTTACAGCTAAGGCTAGAAAAGAGCTTAGAGCCAATTAATCCAGGAATTCTCAAACTAGGGTCTACATACTCCCAAGGGGGTCCAAGATTAGATTTCAGGGGTGCTCTGAACTTGCAAGGGAGAATAACATCTTAATTTTCACTAACCTCTAACTGAATTAATAATTTTCTTCAGTTATGATTTTTAAAAAAACATAACAACATGATTTTCATCTCATAGGCTTTACCGGCCTGTCAAAGGGATCCAGGACACAAAAAATGGCTAAAAACCCCTTATCCAGCTCAACTCCCTCAGTTTACAGAGGAGGAAACTAAGGCCCAAAGAGGGTTAAGTATTTTGTTCAAGATGACATAAGGAATAAGGATTCAAACCCAGATACTCAGATTATAATGCAATAATAATAATAATAGTAACTAATATTTATATAATACTTGCTATGTGCCAGGCATTGTGCTAAGGACTTCACAATTATCTCATTTGATTCTCACAACAGCCCAGGCAATAGATGTCATTATCATCCCTATTTTGCAGAGGAGGAAACTGAGGCAGGCAAAAGTAAAAGCTAGTAAATGTCTGTGACTGGATTTGAATTAATGTTTTCTGGCTCCAGGCCTGATTCTCTAGCCACTGTGCCACCTGTAGTAGGGACATCCCACTTCAGAGGCTATAGCCAGAGACCAGAAAATGGATGCTTACAGTTTTGCCCTAGAGGAAAACAACACTGGAAATGGGGGGGAAATGATCAGAGGCTTGAAGAGAAAAATCCCAGGATTTTTAGAGCTGGATCCTTAGAGCTCAGCTTTCCTTTTTACCAAAGAGAACCCAGGGAAAGCAGTGACACAGCAAATATATGACAGTGGCCAGATTTTAGCTCAGACCCCAAATCTAGCCCTCTTTCAACTGAAGCAGGAAAGCACTAGCTAGGGGGACCATTGTAATTTTCCAGGTAATAGGTGATTACAGCCTACACTGCCAATTGTAAGGATGGAAAGATGAACACCATCTGAAATTTTTTTAAAAATGAACAGGGGCTTGAGGAGAATTGAATTCTAGGATTTTTTCAAGGGGGAAAGAACCTTATGGACTACCTAGCCTAACCTTTTCATTTTTACAGAGGAGGAAACTGAGGCCCAGGAAGGGAAGTAAAACAGCAAATATATAACAGGGCTAGAATGGGAATTCTGAGAACTGCAGCCCACAGTAAAAGTGCCCCTGCTATGAAGCATTCAAAAAAAAAAAGGAGAAAATACATTGATTTACCTACCTTTGAAGTGGGAGGCCCCCTGGTTCTGGTGTAACTGGATCTGGACTCCAATCAATCCTGGCTCTGCACCTTACTATCTGTGTGACCTTACCCAAGCCCCTTCCCCAATTTGGACCTAAGTTCCCCACCCAGTAAAATGAAAGGGTTGGAATAGATGCTCTGAGATTCTTGCCACCTGTAAATCCTGGGATTCTATAATCCTAGCTTGGGAAAGGAAGCATTTGCACACCGCTCGTTTCGTTTCAGAAAAAAAAATCTCTTTCCATCCTTTCTCGTTCCTTCTTCTCCGCTCCCGCCTTCCACTCGGGAAGCTGGGGGGGGGGGCTGTGCGCCCCCTGTCTTTGGGCCCCACATAGCTCCCCGAATCTTCCGGCATGGAAATATACTGCAGGGAGATGTGATAGGACATTAGAACGGGAAACTTCATCTCGGTGAAAATTCAAGGGTTGGGGGGGGCATCACGAAGCAGGGGAGCCGGGAAAATCAAGAGCTTGGTGAGATGGCACTGCGTAGGTGGAGCGCCCAGCAACAGCGGTGACCGGTCCAATTCGCTCCCCTCAGCCTTTGGGCCAATCCCCAGCCTCTACTGCCATCCAGCCCCTCTTCCCCCGCCCAGGGCAAAACCCAATAAATTGGAGCTGCCGGGACCCGGGAGCCGCTGCTTCTTATGAATGAGAGTTGTAAACAGAGCTAGAGCCTAGCTCCTCCTGTTGCACTCTCTGATTGGCCCTACTGCCTGGAACTCCGCTCGCATTCCACACGTGTGGCTGCCGGACTACCTGCGCTCGGAGCCCGAGCGTGTGCCCTGTCCGGTCTAGCCCCCCCTGGCCCGCTCGCCTGCCGTGGAAGAAGACCGGAGACAGCTCGACCCCTACTCCCTAACTTCCGCAAGGTTGGTAAGCTACGTGTCCCACGCAGTCACCTCCCCGGGCTGGGTGCGACTGTATTAGAGGCTGGGGGCGGGCTATAAGGGCTGCCGCCGGGTCGGGGTCCTCCGATCTGTGCCCTTCGCCCCTCGCCGGGGCTGCGCGTGGCTGCTTCTGTCCCCATCTGAGCTGTTTAACACTCCTCGGGCTTGTGGGAGCGCACCAACAGAGCCGGCGCCGGTACATAACGGCTTGTCTGGCTGCTCCCCACCTAGCCTTGCCTAGCCACGGCGCGGGCTCACTCCGTGGGTGGGTGGGGGGGGTGTCTGTGCCGACGCGCGCGGACTGCCGGGCGGTACGCTCAGGCGGCGAGGGAGGGGAGCCGGAGAGAGCCGAAGAAAGGGAGATAGGCTAGATCTTGAAGAGCCTGGCAGTCTGGAGGCTGCAACGCGCGCGTCGGGAGACGGAACCCAGTGCCTGGCTTATTGCGAATCTGGCTTTCCTGGCTGCAGGTAAGGTGCGCACGAAGCTATTTTCCCTAGGAAATGTTTGCTTTAAAATGAATGGGAATAAGTGGGAATGGTCAGAATTGAATCAGTCGAGGCACACGAAAAGCCCCCCCTCCCTCCCCCGGACCCATCTTCTTATTGCGATTTCCCCCGGTCCTTTCCCTCCTCTCCCCCGGCGCGCCTTCTGTCTGGGTTAGAGAAGGAGTCAGAGATATATACGCAGGGCTATCTTCCCCAAGCCGGGCTGAGTGCCTGCCGGCTCACCCAGGGCTGCTGTTTATTCCCACATCCGTACCAAGGGAGACAGGGAATAAGCGGAAATAAAAATTGAAATAAAAATTAAAAAATCACACTGGAGGCTTGAGACTTCCAGGAAAGTTTACAGGAAAGGAGACGCCGTAAGGTGAGTGGTAATCAGAAAATTGCTTTGGCTGCCCTGTCGTCTTCTCTCTTTTCCTCTCCTCTTCTCTTTTTTCCCCCCTCCTCGCTTCTCTTTTCCTCTCCTCTCTTTTCCTCTGCTCACATCTTTTTTCCTCTCCTCTCCTGTCTTTTCCTCTCCTTTTTCCTCTCCTCTCCTTTTTTCCCCTCTTCTCTTTTCCCCTCTTCTCCTCTCTTTTCCCCTCCTCTCCTCTTTCCCCCCCTCTTCTCCTCTCTTTTCCCCTTTTCTCCTCTCTTTTCCTCTCCTCTCTTTTCCTATCCTCTCCCCTTTTCCAGGATTAAATGTGTCTAGCCTTGAGTATGTCGGTTCAGATCTTAGTGGGAAATGCCTTTGCCATGGTATTTGGATACAGGTTGTTTCTGTCAGGCTGTTATGAAACTTTCTGTGGATTCTTAGGTTTTTTTAAAAATATATTTATATATTAAGGTTTTATTTTGTCTTTACCACCCCTGGCTCCCCTTCTTTTTGCTCCAGAATTCCCCCTTCTCCATCACAAACACACAGGTTTCAGATGCAGCCATTAGAGACAGGGCGTGGGGAAATGGGGGGGGAGGAGATAGAAAAGTCTAGAAAGATGATTATCAGTAGGGGAGGAGGGAGGAAAGAGGGAGGAGAGAAGAGGGAGAAGGGAGGGGGGAGGAGGGAGGAGGGAGGAGGGAAGGAAAAGAACAAGGGTTGGATGGGGTGCTGTGGTTTTAGTGGTGCTTTGGCCTTTGGATTTTTATCACTGTGGAGTAGCCCCTGACAAACCGACAGTTGGTCATTTAATACCTAAGGCTGATGTCGTGTCCATGGCTACAAAATATTGGGTCTCAGGCTCCCAGGTCTCCTGATTCCTTAGGTCCAGGGCTCTTCCCACTGTACCACCTAGCCAGAAAGAAGCCATTTCATAAAAATCACAGATTCAGAGCTGGAAGGGACCTTAAGGATTTTTCAGCCCCATTTCTTAATTTTACCGGTGGGGGGGGGGATGACCCTTAGATGGAGGAAGGGGCTTGCCTAAAGTCCCCCAGGTAGGGAGTGGCAAAGCCAGGATTTGAGCACAATTTCTGACTCCAAATAGAGCTTAGAGGACCTGGGTAATGCTCTTTTGATAGTCTGAGGACAAATGCATCAGCAGGGTCCTAGAAACCACTATTTGACAGTGCTGCCTTCAGAATTGGAGATGAGGGGGTAAATATGGGCAAGAGGTAGGAAAACTGAGGTAGAGGCAGCATGTGTGAGTCAGGGACAAAATGGGGAGGAAGTGTTTTGTCTAGGGTTTTGCTCTGTGAGGTTCTTTCTAGGGGAATAGGCAGGAAAAAGCCCCCCCCACACTTCTGGGGCTCACTCCCCAAAGCTTTGCCCACAGCATAGCCACCTTGGGTGGGGTTCTTGCCCAGTTACCCCTCAGATCAAGGGTCGCTGAGGATTGAGAGATCTGGGAATCTCCTAATTGCCCCTCTCCCATTTTAATGATGGGAAAATGGCGGCAGGCCTCGGAAAAAAACAACAACTCATCTCCAGTGGCTAAGGCAGGGCCAGAGAAAAGAGAGAAAATAACTGAAAATTTTGTAGAAATGGCAGACACCTTTCATTTTACATATGAAGAAACTGAGAATCAGGGGGCAGATAAGCCAGCATCACTCAGAGAGGGAGGGGCAGAGTCAGGTTTCAATTTTGGTCCTCTGAATCTGAATTCATTGCTTTCTCCCCCCTATTGTCTGTGCTCTAATCCTGGGGGAAGGGGCAGTGGCTGCCGCAAGGGGTGGGGCCAGGGGGGGGTTAATGAGGGAGGGAAGGGGGAGCGGGGCACTGCCAGTGGGGAGGGTGGGAGGGCTCACTCCAAACTGTATCAAAGGTGTGGGCTCCAGAGATATCCAATACAAGGCTGGGCACACAGTAGGGACTTCAGTGGGTCTTAAATGCTGTTTTTAAATGTTCCCAATGATGCTGTTGACAGGAGGTGGTATGTACATGAAATTACTCTTTACAGGTAGGGATTTTTGAGAAGGCCTTCTATGTTAAAAAAAATAATCTTCCCAAGAGCTCTAGGCACCTGAGTACCTCTGCCTCAGTTTCCTCAACTGTAAAATAAAGATACTAATAGCACCTACCTCAAAGGATTGTTGTAAGGATTAAATAAGATAATATTTGTAAAAAGTGTTTAGCACAGTGCCTGGCTCCTAGTAGATGCTATAGAAATCCTTATTTCTTTCTCTTCTTTTTCTCCCTTATGCTCTCACCCCAACTGAGATTCCAATGATGTTTATCTTATGCCCTTTTCCTCATCCCCCCCCCTTTACCCCTCCCTTCCAGAATCCTCAGGCCAAGCCCCTCCCCAGCTCCTGGGCCTAGATGAGGCACAGTAAAGAGTCACGGGGACATCCACCATTTGCTAAGTAGCTCCTTTGGCCAAAGAAATGCTTTTAAAATCTGGGATCCTTTTCATTCTCAGAGACCAGCCAGCCAGTGTAGGGGTGGGGGTATGGGGGGGGGCGGGAAATAGTGCTATAAACTACATGTAGATCCAAATCTCTTGTAACCCCTACAGTTGGCATTTTAGCCTTCCAGCTAGCCTCCAGGTGCCTATTCTTTTTTCTGCCTCTCTTCTGCCCCCCACCATCACAGCACCTCAAAGGTAGTCTAGGAGTCCCTTGGGGTTTTCGCTGTCCCTCTCTCTCTTCAGTCTCTTCTCCCTGCCCCAGACACCCTCTCTCTGTGTGTCTCTGTCTGTCTGTCTGTCTGTCTGTCTCTCTCTCTCTCTCTCTCTCTCTCTATTTCTCTCTCTCTCTCTCTCTTTCTCTCTCTCTCTCTCACACAACACACACACACACACACACACACACACACACACACACACACACACACACACCCACCTGCAAAAAATATGGCATATCTCTTTAGGATAGGCATCAGAATTCAGTTTAAGGCAAGCCAATATGGTAAATCAGAGGCATCTATAAATTAATAAGATGATATCCAAGGATTGTTATGGTGAAATCCCAATGCAAAAACAAGTGCGTTTCTCTGTCTAGTCAATTCCTGTTCAACCTAGTCTGATGCTTCCTTCCTATCACAGAATACTAAACCGGGAGGCCTCTCAGAACACAGGTGTGAGAGCAGGGGATGGAAGGGCTGGGGCAGGAACACAGAATGCCACGACTGGGAGAGATGAGAGAATAGCAGAGCTAAGAGGGACCTTAGAGGTCAGTTAGCCTGACACCCCCATTTTACAGAGGGGGAAGCTGAGGCTCAGAGAGCAGCTCTTTCCCTCACGGAAGGAGGCAGTGGCAGAGCTGCTACTTGAAATCTCTATCTCCTGACAGGCAAAAAGCCTGAGTAGTGAGCTCCTTGTCACTTTGGGTATTCAAGAAAAGGTCAGGCAGTCATTTGTCAGGGTTGTTGTAGGGGGGAAATTCTTTTCTTTTTTTTTTTTTTTGGAAAATTTTTTGAAGGTGCATATTGAAGTAGATGCCCTTTAGCTCAGATACTATAGGATTCTAGGGTCAACACTTAGTAATCTTCCCCCTCCTCAGAGCCCTTGATATCTGTAGTGAACTGCCTAGCATTTGTACTCTGTCTGGGGCCCCTTAATCATGTCTCTTCAGCTCCAGCGCCCCCTTTCGCCCCTACCTAGCCAGGGACTTCATCCCTACAACAGGGAAACAGTGGGTATTGAGAGAGCTGTGTAGGGGAAGGAGGCTCCTTAATTAAGAAGGGGTAAATGAGAGTGAATTGGGTCCTGAAAGAGAAGGCAGGCTATGCGTGTGGGGTGGAGCACGGCTTTTGGAGGTGGAGGGGTGAGTTGGACCAATGTGGGCCAGGATCTGAGGGGTAGGGGCTGGTGGGGGGGAGGCAGCAGCTGTGGGTCTATATGGAGTGCGAGTGTTACCTGCTGGGTTCTGTAGAGTCTACAGAGGCAGGGAACAACAGAAACCCTCCCACTTCAGCATTTGGGGTCCACTAGCTGACTGGTTTTGACTGGTTGAGACAACAAAGGGCTAATGAATTCAGACCATTTGCATGTAGGTATGTCTTTAAGGAAAATAAGATTGACCAAATCTGATAATTGCTTATTGTTGCTGTCGTTTTCTTGGAGGGAGGGGGAGTGATTTGGTTTTTAGAGTCCCTAAGAAATGAGGTGACTGTGACAGGGTTCACATGCCCAGTAGGAGACAGACCCTAGGCCTAAGGGGTGTGGGGGGGCAGGGAACTGCAGCTCAGAACTGATCCCCAGTCCTGCCCATAGGAGGGAAAGAGGGACTCAAAGCATCACTGAAAAGGCTTTTTCTCCCAACTCCCCCTAGCTCTGCCTTCTCCCACACATTTCCCCAGCTCTTTTCCTCCTCCCTCGCTCCCCCTCCCTCGCTCCCCCTCCCTCGCTCCCCCTCCCTCGCTCCCTCTCCGTTCTCTGGCTCCTCCCTCCCTCCCCTGCTCCCCCTCCCTTCCCTTGCTCCCCCTCCCTCCCTTGCTCCCCCTCCCTCCCCGGCTCCCCCTCCCTCCCCGGCTCCTCCCCCCTCCCTCCCCTGCTCCCCCTCCCTTCTCTTGCTCCTCTCTCCTGCTCCCCCTCCCTTCCCTGGCTCCTCCCTCCCTCCCTAGCTCCTCCCTACCTCCCTCCCCTGCTCCCCCTCCCTTCTCTTGCTCCTCCCTCCCCTCTCTCCTGCTCCCCTCCCTTCCCTGGCTCCTCCCTCCCTCCTAGCTCCTCCCTACCTCCCTCCCCTGCTCCCCTCCCTTCTCTTGCTCCTCCCTCCCCTCTCTCCTGCTCCCCCTCCCTTCCCTGGCTCCTCCCTCCCTCCTAGCTCCTCCCTACCTCCCTCCCCTGCTCCCCCTCCCTTCTCTTGCTCCTCCCTCCCCCTCTCTCCTGCTCCCCCTCCCTTCCCTGGCTCCTCCCTCCCTCCCTAGCTCCTCCCTACCTCCCTCCCCTGCTCCCCCTCCCTTCTCTTGCTCCTCCCTCCCCTCTCTCTGCTCCCCCTCCCTTCCCTGGCTCCTCCCTCCCTCCCTAGCTCCTCCCTACCTCCCTCCCCTGCTCCCCCTCCCTCCCTAGCTCCTCCCTACCTCCCTCCCCTGCTCCCCCCCTTCTCTTGCTCCTCCCTCCCTCTCTCTCCTGCTCCCCTCCCTTCCCTGGCTCCTCCCTCCTCCCTAGCTCCTCCCTACCTCCCTCCACTGCTCCCCCTCCCTTTTCTTGCTCCTCCCTCCCTCTTTCTCCTGCTCCCCCTCCCTTCCCTGGCTCTTCCCTCCCTTCCTCCCCCTCCCTCCCTGTTCACCCTCCCTCCCCTGCTCCCTCTTCTCACCCTTTTCCTAGCTTTCTTCCCTCTCTCTTCCCTTCCTCCCCCTCCCTCCCCTCTTTCCTCAGTCCCCTTCCCCCTCTCTCTTCTTCCTCTTTTCCCTATCCATTTTCCTCTTCCCTTTCCTTTCTCCCCCTCCCTCCCTTGTTCCCTCTCCCCCTCCCCATTTCCCTATCCCTCTTTCCCCTCCTTCTCCCTCCCTCCTTCCCCCTCCCCTCCCTCTCTTTCCCCAGTCTCCAGTCCCCTTCCCCCTCCCCCCTCCCTACTGTACCCCCATTCTCCATTCCCCATTTCTCTTCCCCTACCCCATCCCTCTTCTCCTTCCTCCCTTCTTTCTCCATCCTTCTTCCTCCCCCCTCTCCCCTTCCCCTTTCCCTCTGTTTCCCCCCACCCTTCCCTAGCTAGATTTCCCTCTGGATACCCAAGCCCAGAAGTGACCTTGCCTCCTCTTTAGTTGGTCCTCAGCACACAAATCTCTCAAACTCCTTTGTCCAGGACTGCAGTTCTCTGGGCAAACAGTGGCCTCTTTCCTAGGCACAAGTTTGGCCCAGGTTGGGCTGCAGTCCGTCCCTTGGGCCCCAGTCAACCACAAAGGCCCAGCAATGAACGAAAGTTTTCCCAAGGCAAATCCCCCAGGTATTGTCGTCCCGGACCTTCTCACCTGGTTTGGCCCTGTCCTTTGGAACCGCTCAACCTTCTCATCTAATAGCAGCAACCACAGCTACTCATGGGATCAGTCTGCAGCAAAGGAGCAAGCCAAGTGGGGCGGCCCACTAACCAAAGTGAGGATGGTGACCATGCTTGCCTACGCCTGTGCGGTTGCTTTTTCCCTGTTCGGCAATCTGAAGCTGTGCGAGATGTTCATCCGACACCCTCTCATCCGCCTCGCCGCCGACAGGCTCATCCGCCAGATCGCTCCCATGGATCTGCTATGGTCCCTGTTCGCTATGCCTTTCAGCGTGGTAAGTGAGTCTGTCCCAAGGCTGGTGGTTGGCCTTCCTTTCCACCTTCTCCTCCCTGGCAATGACTCAGGACTGTAGAGCCAAGAACCAGAGAGAAGCTCAGAGGTCATTTCCTCCAATCTTCTTCTTTTTGTAGATAAGGAAACTGAGGCTGAGAGAAGCCAAGTGACTGGTCTGAGGCCACACAGTATATTGGGGCAGTCAGGACTAGAACTCTGTCCCTTGATTCCCAACATTCTCAAGCCTTTTCTGTTGTAGTTAGTCAATGCTCATTTTACAAGTGGAAAAGGCATTTCTGTTCCGTCATCCCTACCTACACCAGGAATAGGGTGGGCATAGTGCCATACTAGTACTAAGATGGTCCAGGGAAGGACAATAAGAAGCAAAGAGGTGCCATTTGAGGCCTGAGCTCTCTCCCAAACCCCCTGGCCTCCTGCCCCTTGCCTCAATAACCCAGCTAGCCTCCCCACACTCACGTGCTTACTGACGCTCCCTGTTTTGGCCATCAGGTGCGAGAGAACAACAAGGCGACGATGCTAGGCCGGATTTTGTGTTTCATATTCCGTCTCGTTCATTTTTCCCTGAGCACCGCAACGATGACATTGGCCTTCGCCCTCTTGGACCTCCCCCTGGTAAGCCTGAGCTTATCTAGGAGTGTATGCGCGTGTATGGAGGGCAAAGAAGGGTGGATGCTGGGTGACCAGTTTTACTGCATGTCCTGGGTTGGATTCAGGAGCCAGCTGTGAAGGTTGGGGGGGGGGTGCCTCCAAGAGTTGGTTGACACCGTCATTCAGCTTGGGCCAATTGAGGGGAGGCAGCAGTTTGGGGAGTGTGGCGTGTGGGCATCTGGGCTGTGATCAGGGTACCTGGCAGCCTTTCTCCTTGCCAAGTCTCACAGGGGCATTTCCCTTTCAGCCTATTCTCCGCCCTTTGACTTTCGGGGCTATGATGACGAAACATCTGACGAGAGTTGCAGTGATTTGGACTTTGGCGATAGCTGTTTCTTCTCCCCGATTCATCTACCAGAACTTGTATCTGATCAGCCTCGAGTGAGTAAAGGAGCCTCCAGGAGGCCTGGAGCCCTTCCAACTCTTCTTTCTCCTCTTCCCATTCTCTTTCATAGGACTCCAAATTCTCTAGTCTAGATGGAAGCCTGCATAGTCACCAAAGATTCTGGTGAAGAAGATAGAAAAGGTTTGCCCATCATAGGCATGGATTGTGCCTTCATACAATTAAGTAAGCAATTATGACACGCCTACTCCACGCTAGGCACATACTACATTATCCAAGGATGGCAGAGTTAGAGGGGACCTTCCAGTGCGTTTGGTCGAGCACCCTCATTTTACAGGTCTTCATCCCAGGGTACTTCAGTTCAGGCTACCAAAGCAAAGGTCACCGGCCTCCCCCCCAGAGGATAGACCTCTTCAGCAAGCAGAATGGGGAAGGGCATCAGGGGTCTGTGGGCAGCTTAGTGCCTCACAGGGAAGGCCCAATGGCCATTTTTCTCTTTTGCCTGCTACTGGAGATCGCCTAAGAGGTTCAAATGAGTTTTATAGACTCCTGCACTGATGGCTTTCTGAGGAGGGGGGTGGTGGTATGTGTTGGGGTGAGGAAAGCTACAGTTCCGAGCTCTGGCTGCTACAGTTATGAATACATTCTGAAGATATGTGTGTTATGTTGAGGGGGTACTGACTATATTAGCCTTCTGTGTACCCTTATTTATCTCAGTGGGAAAGTCATCCCCAATTACTTTACATTTTTCCTTCCTACATTTACCTTTGGACTACTGTTACAAGATGGTGTATCACTTATAGGTGTGAGGCCTGGTCATTATCAAAACAGACACTCCACTCTCACCCTGCCCTCCCTTCTCCTTCACTAACAGCCTGGGGCCAGCGCAGAGAGCTGGGGGGGGGGGCAGGATAAAGCCCTCCTGGGGAGGGGCACACCTTCAGCAGAGCTGGTGTGGGGAATGGTGCCCAGGCCCCTCTCTTGCTTATTCGGTGGCTGAACAGAAGCTAGCAGGGGCCTATTATGATAATGACCACATTGCTCATCATTCGCTGTCTAAGCTGACCAAGTTATTGAGCGAACAGCATGATGAGTGAGCGCTCCCCTGCCCCACACTTGTGTATATACTCACGTTGCCAGTGTGATGGATGAGCTGGGGCTAGCAACAGGGAAGATTGCTTTGCTTGGGCATTGCTGGCTGCTGAGAATAGCTGGATGGTCCGAGGGCTTCTGATGGCTCACAGGAAAGAGCAGGAGGTGGGAGGACCTCTGTCCTCGGCCCACTGAATGAGGAGGAGAGGATTGAGGGAAAGGGGTGAAATCTGCACAAAGAGGGCCCTAAAGTAGCTGGAAGGGCCTTCTGCTCTCTGGCGCAACCTGGAGAAACAGGCTCTAAAGTGGGACTGAGAGTTTCTGTACATTTGCTGCTTTACGAACCCTTCACACCCATCTATGATGACACCGGATCCTTGCGAGAACACCATCAAGAGAGATGGGGAAGGGCTGAGCATCCCAATTTGAAGATGAGACAATGGATAAAGGAGAAAGGAAATAATGGAGTCCAATAACAACTACCATGAGTTTTCACAGCACTAAGGGTCTATGGTGTCTAGGACCAGGGAGGTGATGGTATGCCGTTCTCTGCGTTGAGCGTACCGCAGCTGGATGGCTAGCTTCAGGTCTAGCCTCCCCAGTTTAGGAAGGATTGAGATAAGCTGACCAGTGCCAGGGGGAGGGCAGCTAGAATAAGGGAAGGGACTGGATGAGGTCATGCCATAGGAGGATAGGGAAGGGAACTGAGAATATTTATCTCAAACAAAAGAAGACTTGGGAGACAAGGTGGGGAGTGTCAGTGGGAAGATCTCCATTTTCCTGATGAAAAACAGGCCCGGAGAGATTAGATGTCTCGTTCACTCTCCCAGACCTAGTAAATGGCTTGGCTGAGCCTCAAATCCAGGTCCCCTGACACCCAGCCTGGTGTCTGGCATACAATAGGCACTTGTTGAATAGGATTGCGTTGAAGTAGGTGGTGCAGGTATCACCATCTTCTAGAGGAGGAAATTGAGGTTCACGGAGACGGAGGAACCTGCTTGGGTCGCAACAGAACCAAGACCCAGCTAGAGCTGGTTCCGAGTCTGAGGGGCTCTTCCTGAAGGTAGGACAGGTCTCCAGGGCATTGGTGGCTCTGGAGGAGGGGGCAAGCCATGGTTGAGAGGAGTCTTACCAACTGTCAGGTGACCAGAGCCCATTGGTTATTTCCCAGGGAGAACCTCTGGATGCCTCACCTCCCCGACATCCTAGACAGCGACTGGCTCGTGATGAAGCTTCTCAAAATCGTGATTTCCAGCGTGTACTTCCTGGTGCCTCTGCTGCTGTCCGCCAAGGCATTCCTGATTATGATCAGGGTGCAGTTGCTTACCATTGCTGCAGAGATGCAGTTTCTCGAGCTGGAAGACGTCGTCCCGCCAGTCCCCAACCGCAGGAAGACCCTCATGCTCCTCCTTGTCCTCGTTGTGGTCTTTGTCATGTCTTCGTTTCCCCTCAGTTTCTATGTGGCACTTATTGCCAGTGCAGACGCCAAGACCAAGAGTGCTGTGTCCTTTGCATGCCAATGGTTTGCCCTGATCAACCAGCACAACGTTCAGTTCGTGCATTGCGGGGTGGAGAATTTCGAGAACAACATCAGGCTTTTAGTGTCCGAGGGCCACGTGTCGCCGAAGGTACACATCCAGCTGGGAGATCAGATCCCCCAAATTCCCCGATTGCGCCCCCCAGCCCTGATAATTTCCCTGGAGGCCTGGCTGGAGCTATCAGAGTCCCTCCTGGAGCTCCCAGCTCAGGAGGCCCACAGCTTGGCCCAGGTGCCAACAATGGGCAACCTGTAGAGCAGAGAGGAGATGAAGAGCTTCTAGAGTTAGACATCCTCCCCTTGGCAGCCAGGGCACATGTCCGGGGGGCCTAGGGCACAGGACAGGGCGGGGAATAGGTATGCTTCAGGCCAGGGATCGGGCATCTCGGGTGCCGGCCAGCCACCCTCTCAGAGAGGGAACCAGGATGGCAGGCGCCCTTCATGGATCATAATCCACCAGAGATCCCCCAGAGAGCTCTATAGACCAGATTTACTCCAGGACTCTCTTCTCCACTCAGCTACCTACCAGCAAGAAGGAGAAGGGAGAGATGTACCACTCTGAGGAACCCACATGTGCCCCTCTATCCACCTTCTTTCCTGCTCCCCCCCCCCCACCACTTCTATGACCAGGACTCACCATCCTCTCGAACCTTTATGTTTCCTACTCTAGCCGGATGCTTACCCCTCCCCCTTCAGACCCAGGGGGGTGGAATCAGGTGGGAGATATCCTCCCCACTGGGGCCTTACATGTGCCCCCTGCCTGCTTTGCCTTGTGTAGCTTCTGCCGATCTTCTGGTTCCTGAGTCTTGGTCTCAACTGTAACTCACCTGCCTTCTTATGCTCTTTGATCACCCGACCTGATGTTGAAGAGCTTGCGTGGAGTGACATTTTTCCATCTTGTGCTACCCTCCGGTATTTGCATGTGCACTTGTGTGCTCTCTCCTGTGTGTGGCTTTCTCCTTGCATTCTACATGAATGCCTTCCTCCTAGTCTGCCCTCGCCCTAGTCTGCCCTCACCCCAGTCCACCCTTGCCCCATTTTCCCCTCACCTTCAGCCCTAGCTTTTGTGTCCCTGACTCCATCCTCTCCCCTGCCATCCCTGACCTGAATTCTGGGGTGATTCTAACCCTGACCATACTCCCTCCCCCGCACACACAGGCTGGCACTTACATAGACTGGCAGAAATTGCCTTCTCTTCATTCCCCTCCCCAGCTAGGTGCTCTCAATTCACCCTGACCTCCAATCCCAACTGTGTCATAGAAAAAGATATGAATGTATCATAGAAAGCTAGAAATAATGTTCAAGGTCATGGAGCCCAGTCTCCCCATTTTAAAGATGAGGAAACTGAGCCAGAGGCAGATGCTTGAGTTGGAAGTCAAAGTCTGTTTATTGCTGATGTCTCACGTGTTTTCCCCCTTCAGCCCTTGTGAATCTCCCTACTGCAGACTGTTTAACTGGACCCTGGAACTCATACCTTGCAGTGACACCGGGTATTTGAACCCTCTTTTTTGTCTGTGTTCTTCTTCTTGTGTTGATCCACATGCTCTTTAAGGCCACATAAGGCCTGCTTCCCTCACTTTGCATCCCAGTAATCCTCCCACCCCAATACCTGCATGATCTTCCCCAGTCCCAACTCCTTGCTTGGTACCTGGAGCCTGAGGTGACACCCAGTGGGAGACATTCCTGAAAAGGTAGCTCACGATGTCGTGAATTCCCTCTCTTTGTAGCCCCCTCACACCCCACTACACCCAGGTACTCCCAGCTGGTCTCCCCCTCCAATGCCTGGGGATGGGTGCCTGGGACCCTTGCCAGGAAAGCTCGAAATGTTGCTGGGATGCCACAGGTATATGAGGCCTTCTTTGCCCCAGGGTGTGAGGTCGCTTTGTTGCCAGTGCTCTGTACCTTTCCTGCCTTCAGTGCGCATTATTCTTCCCCTTTAACCCCTACAGATCTTCTGATCAGTGACCATTTCACAGGACATGCGGTCATGTTGGGCTCTGACACTTATGCCCTTATCATCATTGGATTGAGGATTTCTCTTGTTCTTGTACTTTGTGGACTCATCAGCTCAATTTTGCATTTAATCTAAGACCCCAAGTCTCAATTAAATACCACTACCTGCATGATCCTCCAACCATTCCCCATCCCAGCCTGGATCTCCATCTCCCTCGCCCCAACCTCAAGCATGCAGATACCACAGATCCCCATTAGATATCTCTGTCCCCCAAATAGCAACCGTCCCCCACCCAGTATGTTGACAACTTTGGCTGTTTCTCTGACCTTGAAAGGTAGATGAGAGAGAGAGAGAGAGAGAGAGAAAGAAAAAAAAAGAAAGGAAGGAAGGAAGGAGGAGGACTCCATGGGAGTTCTGGGGCCTTGGGTCAGATTCTTTCTAGAAAGAGCTAGGGCTCTCCAGCCTGCCTTAGCAAACCAGCCTTGGGTGAGAGTGGCACTGAGGTAAGAAGAAGATTAAAAGATAAACAACTGTTTCTGGTCCAAGACAGTTTCCCATGACAGATTTTCCCCTTGGCCTTTGAGGGCCACTTTAGAACAAGAAATGCCCTGCTCTCATTAATTCCTTTAGTCCAGTCTGGAGCTCCATCAATCAACAGGCCCGTTCACTGGGATATTGATGTGGGAAACATTAGGAGTGCAACAATTTCCCTGAGATTTCAGCCTTCTTTAATTAGATCATTCGTTCACAATTAATGGGGACTTTTTATGCTCAGTATTTATTCCCAGATAGAACAGGTAGGGACCATGTAGGGACAAAATGTGATATACCCTTTAGAGTCCATCTTCTCCAGGAAAGGCTTGGGAAGAAGTTGGTACTAGAGAGAAAGACCTCTACCTTCTGCACCTAACTGAACCGTTCCCAGGCCTTCTTGCCACGTGGCAGGTGGCCGGGCATAGAAGAGGGGTATAGGAATGGCCAGATATCCTGGCATCTATGTCCAGCCCAGTGAGAGGCGAAGAGAGACTGTCCAGAAGGCAGATGTGGGACAGAGCAGAAGGATTTGGGAAAGGGATCATGGCCACAGAAAGAGGCAGTCTTTCCCTCAGTCCCAAGCCTCACTAGCCTTTGGGCTGGGAATAGCCTGGGCTGGGGGAACCCTTTGCAGAAGCCTCTTTTTTACCTTGTGGCTGAATAATATGGAGGGGCTTGGGTCCTTCTTGCTGCTGCTCAGGCAGGGATGAGCAGCAAAGGCTAGATCCAAGCTAAACATTTTCCATGATGGAACTGCCCGGCTGGGCAGGAAAGAGGCGCAAATTGAGAGGCACAACCTGAGGGGTAAATTTCAGCACAATTCAGACCACGAAAAGCACAAAACAAATCATTTTCAAATTAATATGATTTTTAAGTCAGGATCTTGCTCAAAGTCCCTTCTTCAAGTCACCAATTGGTGGAGGTCCCAAATTCACGCATGCAAGTAACTCGATGACCCAAGTGGAGAGAAAGCTGCTCCCAAGAAATGGAGCATCAGAAGATGAGCAGGGCTTAGAGTCAGAACCTAGGGACAAAATTGGGAAATTGGCCAAAGTTGGATCTTCCCTCACATTCCATGTCTTCTTCTAGTTCCCACCTCCTCCCTTCTCTTCCTGGGTGCCTGTCATATCCCTTAACTTCCCGGGGCTGTGTTTCTCTGTTTCCTTATTTAAACTACTTAATGTTATCTATATTGTCCAGAGCTCTCCACAAAACTTTAGAATTAGTTTGTGCTACTGTGTTAAAGTATTTATTAATGTGAAATCTATATTGTAACTTAATGTAATTTCAATATAAAGTGTTAACACTTTTGCAGGGGACCATTGAAGACTCCAAAGTCTTCAAGACCCCTAAAGATGGCTCTTGAATGGTAGGATTGTAAGCATTGTGCCAGGCCTTGTGAGGGCTGCATTTGGGGGTTGGGGATTCAATATCCTCAGGTCTTAGATGTTACCAGCCTCGGCCTCCACTTGCGCGGTTTCGCCAGCAGCCCTGAACCGGCTCTAAGTCACTGGGCAGAGAGGAATTGTTATTTGAGAGTTTTGCATGACAAAAATAAATTCTAGTTCATGAACCCCTAGTTGGTAAAGCTGCTGTCAAGCCATCCCCTCTGAGGGAATCGGCAGGGGAATGAACCATGTATTTGTTCAGTATTGCTGTAAACTGTCTTTGTTGGAATAATTTTTGAAGTGTGACGTTTGTGGTACTTTGGAGAATGCCCTGGATGTGCATGTTTTAAATTAAAAATCAATAAACTTTATTGGGGGGAAACTCCCTTTCAAAACACTTGAGTGTATTTTGTCCAGCGCCATCTTGTACCTAGCCTTAGACCCTTGGAAGAGCCTTCTTCCTTGGTCAACAGGTTAAGAGGAGGAACACAGGTTTTTCCAAAGAGAAGTACTAGGAATGAATGACACTTCTTATTGGAAAGTTCTGGCTGACCCCAGTGGAAAGTATTCCCAAGGTTGTGGGTCAGCCCTCCTGCCCCACCCCACTCAACTCCCACTTTATTGACTTAGGGTAGGCAAATCTCCCCAGAGGCTAAGTAGGACAGTGGGATGGAGAAGAGGGTGCTGGGATAAGGGAGATAAGGGATAAGGGAGGGGCGAGGTGAAGGAGATGTCTGTGTATATCTACCAAAATATCCACTGAGAATTAAAAGGAAAAAAAATCCTTCTCTCTCTGGTGAAAAGTAAATATATATGATGAAAAATGGCACTTGGGACACCAGAAGTTCATGGGAAATAAAACCCAAGAAAGGAGCCAGCAGTAAACCCCCTACCCACAAATGCCCATGTTTATCAAGAGAACCTAATGCAGGAAGGCCAATTTGACTTCATGGGGATCCCCAAGACTTGGTGGGGTGAGACCGATGACTATGATGAATGAATGATGAAATATGGCTCTGGATGGGTATACTTTACTCTAAAGAGTGTCATGGAAAGAAAACCCCATGCTTATGATTTAGGGTACAAGTCACTAAAAAGTTTCATAATTGTAAGGCAGTCATAATCGTAAGCCAAAGCAGGGAGAAATATCTGTTGGACCATAAAGAAGGGAAATTTATATAGAGTAAGGGGGTTTCTGAATATGAACCAGTTCTCATAGGTACTTAAAGAGTACAGGAAAGACAGTAATGTTGGGTTCATAGCTGGTCACCCATTGGCCTTAGAAGTAGTTTGTATTCCCGGGGAGGGGACAGAGATTTCTTAAGTTACTAGTCTGTCATTAGATTAGGGGATGTGAGACAGAGCAGACACTATCTTTTGGTTGGCATTGGCCGAGATTTGTTGTAAAAGAAGGCAAAATCCAGGGTTTAAATGTGACTACCTGTTGGCACTGAAATGAAGGCTTGTTCTTAAATGGAGTTACTAATGTCAAGAAGAGAAAACCCAAGGTGCTTCCATCTATACCACAACAAAAAGTAAAGGGGATGGGGAGTGTCGGCTTAAGAAAGTGTGTGGAAATCCATGGCGGAGAGCTTTGGGGTGAAGATCAATGAGGGAGGTGGGAGAAACAGAATGGATTTTAGAATTGGAGTTAGTGGTCAGCCAACAAGCATTTATTAAGACCGCAGTATGTACCAGGCACTGTGTGCTAAGTGCTGGTGAAACTGAAAGATAAAAGATCCAAGAAGTTCTTGAAGAGCTCACAATCTGATGAGGAAGGCAACATGCAAACAACCATGTACGAACAAGATATAGACGAGAGAAATTAGCACTGAAGGGGGATTTTTGTAGGACGTAGGATTTTAGTTAGGGTTTGAAGGAAACCAGGGAACCAAGAAGGTAGAGATGAGGAATTAAGAAATGGACTGTCACTGTGAAGAGCCAGGAGGTCAGTGTCACTGGTTAAGCAGAATACATGGGGCGGTATAAGAGGTAAGAAGACTGGAAAGGTGGTAGAGGAGGGGATTAGGAAAGGATTTGAACATTGCCAAATAAAGTGGTTTGTAGTTGATCCTGAAGGCAATAAAGAGCCACTGGAGTATATTGACTTGGGGTTTGACATGGTCAGATCTGCAGTTGAGGAACGTCACTGAGTGGAAAATGGATTAGAATGGGGAGAGCCTTGTGGCAGGCAGCCTCACCAGCAGCTGTTGCAATAGCCCAGGTGTGAGGTGATGAGGGCCTGCATCAGGGTAGTGACAGTGTCAGAGGAGAGAAGGTTGCATGTATCAGAGATGCTGGAGGGGTAAAATCGTCAGACTTTAGAAATAGATTGGATATGGAGGGTTTGAGATAGTGAAGAGTTGAGGATGACAGCTAGGTTCCAAATCTGGCTGAGAGGGAAGATGGTGGTCCCCTTGACAGTAATAGGAAAGTCTAGGAGACAGGAGGGTTTTGGGGAAAAGAGTATGAGTTTTGTTCATCTTGAGTTTAAGATGTCTATAGGACATACAGTTCAACATGGCCAATAGACAGCTAAATACGTAAGACTAGAGGTCATCAGAGAGGTTAGAGCTGGATATATGTATACACATACATACATACATACATACACATTTGAGTATTATTATCAGAGAAATGAGCATTGAATCCATGAATCCACGGGAGCTGATGAGATCACCGAATGAATAGTATAGAGGGAAAAGAAAAGAGGGCCAGGGTGGAGCCCTAGGGTGACACTCATAGTTAGGGAGTGAGATCTAAATTCAGCAAAGGAGATTGAGGGGTGGTCACATAAAGTAGGAGGAGAACCATGGTAAAAATCAGTGTCACAGAAACCTAAAGAAAACAGAATGTTAAGGAGAAGAGGGTAATTGACAGTGTTGAAGGTAGCAGAGAGGTCAAGAAGGATGAAAATTGAGAAAGGCTATTGGATTTGGTGATTAAGGGATCATCAATAGCTTTGGAAAGAAAGAGCAGTTTTGATTGAATGATGAGGTCAGAAGCCAGACTGCAGAGAGTTAAGAAGAGAGGAAGAGGAAGGGAAGTGAAGGCATCAATTACAGGTGGCTTTCTCGAGGAGTTTAGCAACAAAAGGGAGGAGAGAAATGGGACAATAGCTAGCATGGGTGGAAGGAGCAAGTGAGGGGTTTTGAAGCTGGGAGAGACATGTTTGAAGGTCGTCGGTAGGTAGGGAGAGATTGAAAATATCTAAGAGAGTGGGGATAATCGAATGGGATCACTTGTACACGTAGAAGGGTTCACTTTGGCAAGGAGAAGGGTCATTTTTTGCACGTGAGACAGGAATAAAGGAGGAGATAGTGGCAGACAGCATCTGGGTAATATGAGAGAAGGAGAGGGGGAAAAGAGGGAAGTCTCAGTGAATGGCCTCATTTTTTCAGTGAAATATGAGGTGAAGTGCTTAGTTGAGTGGGTGGGAGGAGCCGAAGCCATAGGAAGCTTGAGGAGGCATGAAAATGTTGGAAAAAGCCATTGTGGATAATGCGATAGCAAGTCATTCCAGGAGGCTAAAAAGGATTGCCTTACCACAGAGAGGGCCCAGTTGATATTAAATAACATGTTTATAGTGGACCCGGTTAGCCTGGTTCATGATTTTTCTCCAGCTTCATTTGGAAGTCTAGTGAGCAAGAGCAAAGGGAGTAGATGGTAGGAGTAATTCAAGGCTGGAGCTTGGCAGGGAAAGATTGGTTATAGGATAAAACAACAAGGAATTCTAGAGAAGAGGACAAGGTGAAGTTGACCTGATTAAACAAAGAGTCACGATATGGAAGGGAGAAGAGTGTGGCCCATGTAGGGGTGATGACCTGGGAAAGGACTGATGGGTGAAGGGATTAGAAGTCAAGATGAGGCAGAAGAACAGGATTTGGGACTGTGAAGCAGATGGAGAGGTGGAATGACAATGGATTATGATCAGATAAGGGATCTTCAGAGTTCTTAGACATGGAAGTGACACATTTGTGGGTAATGACAAGATCAATGGTATGACCATCTGTGTGTAGTTGTAGGGAAGTGGGGGAAATGTGAGGTTAGGGTATTTGAAGGAGTATCAGTACGTATGTTGGACTTTCCTAGTATGACAGCAGAGAAAGACTGTGAGCCAGGCCCTAATATTAAAAAAAATAGTATATGTATATATGTATGTATGTGTGTGTGTATGTTATAGGGGCTGTCATATAAGGAAAATATTATATGTATATGTATATGTGCACATGTGTGTGTATATACAGGGTCCTAATATAAAGAAAGAAGGGAAGTGTCTTGGAGTTCAGGAAACAACAGCTAGTAGAATTTTGATTGGGTTGTAGATATGGATGGAATGAAACTCAAAAGAAGAGAGGTGATTGAGTGATGGTAATAGAGAAACAGCTTGGAAGCGGCCATGGGATGCAAAGGGGTATCTGACTACTCTACTTTAACTGGTCAGGGGAAAACGAGTGGAAGTACAGCTAGTACTGGAAAGGGTGGTCAAGGAAAGCTGTATCATCAGGAGGGATCCAGGCCTCAGTGAGAGTCAGAAGATGGAAGGAGTGGGAAAGGAAAGATTTAAGATGAAAGTAAGTTCGTTACTAATGGAGCAGGCATTCCAGAGAGCACTGCGGCAAAAAAAGGGTAGCTTTAGAGTGAGACATTGGGCCCAGAGTTCAAGTGAGGGGGATAGAAATAAAGGAGCTGTTGGTGGGGGAAGGAGAATGGAGTTTAAATCTCGGCTGAGGGTTCAGAATCATCGGGATGGGGTTGAGTATGACTGGCTTTGGAATACTACAGGTCACCTGGGTAGAGAGAGGAAATAGATGAGTTTGGGAAACAGACCACAATCCCTATATAGTGATAGGAGACTTCAAATATCTCTTTGTCAAAAACAGAACAGCTAATAACTTCTTGACTTGCCTTAATGATAATGTCATCCTTGAAAAGGTGGGGGAAACTCTAAGGGGAAATTCTATTCTAGATTGGGGAGGAACTGGGTGCCAGGGCAAAATGACGGTGACCTGGGGGAAAAGTGACCATGTCTTTCTAGAGACTGAACTCCTTAATGTTTTGCCTCAAATCTGTGTTTTGCCTTTCTTTTTATCCCCGGAACTTAAGCATGGTACCTGGCACGTAGTAGGTACTTAATAGATGTTTATTGACTGAAGCCACGATAGAGGAGAGGAAGCCCAGACACAGGCTAACATGCATCCTGGATTTGGGAAAAGCAGATTTCAAAAGGGTTTAGTGAGAGGATGGGCAGGACTAGAATTCTATAGGAGAAGTCTCAGGAGGGATGGGAGATGCTGAAAAATGAAATCGTAAAGGCATAGACGTAAATAATTTCAGTGAAGAGCAAAAATGTATCAAGAGACCAATGTGGATGCACTGCAAACTGACCAATCAGCTTCGATTTTAAAAAGAAATGTGCAGAAGATAGATGCAAGGGCAGGTAGCAGAGGATGAATACACAAGCATGCCATGGTCCTGTGAAAAACAGAAGTGGGAGGGCCTAAGTTCAGAATGAATTGGAGCTGGCGACGGAAGCTAATGATCACAAAAAAGCTGCTGCTGCTGTTGTTGAAAGCTGTATTGGGAGAAAAACAGTAGATCAAAGAAAGGTGGATGCTTGGAGTATGGGGCAAGGATAACTGGCATCAGAGAGAAAGCAGACCTATTAATTCCTCACTGTTTGCTTCTCATTTCTCTGCCCATGAGAAAGAGCTTTGACCTATAAAGACCAGGACACCAATGGCTAAGAAGGAGCTAAGTACCTGAGCTACAGAAGGAGAAGGTAAGAAGCCTCCGGCTGTCCTTGATAACTTCAAGTCCCCTTGGCCCGGATGAATCGTATCCTTAGGTAGTGAAAGGGATGGAAGATGGGATGCCCTTGATCTTTGAGAGATCATGGAAATGGGATGGTTGGTACAAGATGGGAAAACATCATCCTGATTGCAAATAAAAGGGGAGGGGGAAGAGAACAGAGTATACAAACTATATGGCAGGGAGCTTGGCTCCAGGTCCTAGGAAAATTCTAGAACAGATCATTAAAGTGATGGTTGGTGAATGTCTACAAAGCGAAGTGGGGATCTCAGTGTGCCACCATGGCTTTGTCAAGCTTTTGTCATGCCGGGCAAATTTTATTTCCTTTTTCGACAGTGTTGCTAACCTGGTAGCTTGAGATGAGCATGGTAGCTGTGGCTGATCTAGCTTTTAGCAAAACCTTTGAAAAAGCCTCTCATAATATTCTTGCGGAGACAGTGAAGAGACGTGGGTTAGATCAGGGGTGGAGAATCTGCAGCCTCAAGGCTGCCTGTCGCCCTCTATAATGTGGCCCCTTAATAAAAGGATCTGTTCTGTGAGGTTTAGATTCAGTCAAAGGGCTGCACCTGAGGATCTAGAGGGGATTTGTTCTGGGAAGTTTGGATTCAGTCAGAGGGCCACACTTAAGGACCTAGAGGGGATTTGTTCTGTGAAGTTTGGATTCGGTCAAAGGGCCATACTTGAGGACCTAGAAGGCCACATGTGGCCTTTCCACCTCTGGGTTAGATGATAAAACAATCAGATGCATTCCAAACGGGTTGGATAGGTGGCCTCAATGGTGATTTGGCTGGGTGTCTCCAGGGAAGGACCCCAGATGTTCTGGGGTTTGTGTTAAAGTGTTTTTTTTTTTTTTGTGTGTGTGTGTGTGTGTGTGTTTTTTTACCACTGACTTGGAGAAAGGCATAGATGGCATTGATGATATGCTCATTAAGCTTTCAGATGACACAAACCTGGTAAGGTCATAAAACACAATGGATGACAGGATGAGGATCCAACAAGATCTTAAGAGGCCACAATTAGTTACTGAGCTGAATTTAAGAAGACGAATATGAAAAAGGAGCAATATAAAGTCTTACACCTGGGTTAAAAAGAATCAGCAGCACAAGTACAAGACAAAGGAGGTATGATTAGACAGAAGTTTGTCTGAAAAAGATCTGAGGGCTTTAGTGGACTACTAGCTCAAGAGGGGTCAGCAGGGTGATGAGGCAGTTAAAAAACTGAGTGGGATCTTGGACTGCATTTTTTGAGGAATGTGGAGGTGAGAGTCTCACTATATACTCTGCCCTCATTAGACCTCATCTGTTGTAATGTGCTCAGTTCTGAGTTCCATAGACCAGGTGGACCTCAGTAAGCCATTTAATCTAGGGTCTCTCTTAGGTAGGACTATTGGCAAACCACAGCTTATAGAGAGGAGGGCAACCTGGATGGCAAAAGGCCTTGAGTCCATGTCATATGATTCTAGATCTCTAGGTTACCAAGTTTGACCTGGTCTATGGTCCTCAGAACTGGGCACATTACAACAGATGAGGTCTAATGAGGGCAGAGTATATAGTGAGACTCTCACCTGCATATTCCTGGAAGCTCAGCCCCTCATGATGCAGCCCAAGATTCCATTTATTTTTGTTTGTTCATTTTTTTTTTTTTTGTTAAAGAACTGACGATGTTTGGTTTGGAGCTTTTTTCAAGTATTTGAAAGGCTATCATGTGGACTAGATTCATTCAGTTTATCCCCAGAGGGCTGGCCCAAGAACCATGGATGGAAGTGGCAAAGAGGCCAACTGAGGCTTGATGTCAGGAAAAGTTTCTAATTAGAGCCACCCTCAGGTGAAATGGCTGCCCTGGGAGAGGGTGGGCTTCCCCACCTTGGACACTTCTAGGTAGAAGGTAGGTGACTAGGTATATGCGATACAGGGAATTCCATTACAGATACAGGTTGAACTTGGTACCCACTGCAGTCTTTTCCAATTCCAAAATTCAGTGATTGTGAGAAAGGAATGCATAGAGCAGGCTGGTGGTAGAAAGAATCTGGTTATCAGAGGCAGCTTCCAGAGCAAAATGGTTTTATTTCCAGGAAGGAAGGCCAGAGTTTCTCCAGAGAAACTGGAGAATCAATTGATGGAAGTCAGGAGCCTGCTAGGAAGAGGGGAAAGACCTATTAGAAACACAAGGGGAAGAAGAGAAGGGATTGAGCATTTCATAAGTGCCCATAATATGCCAGGCATTGTGCTATATATGCCACAGGGGTTCCACTTAATGTGCTGGGGTCCATCCTCAAATTCTCTTGCTATTATGTGAGTGCTGGTGGAATGTGCCTTGCCTTTGACATGTGACTGGCTCGTATTTTGTCCCCAAATGAACACTGATAGCATCCTTCACATGCTTATTTGTGTGATTTCCTTGTATGTAACATGTTATAGCTCGCACATACCTGCCATCCACGTCTCCTGGGCTGATCCTTGGCTGTCCTTGGCATGAGCCTTAATTTTGATCCTTCTGACTTGCACTCATACACCCTCACCAGAAGAATATTGCTATTAAAAAGGTGAATTTTTGTTTTAAGAGGAAGTTTGAAGTTATTAAAAGAACTATGTAATTGCTCACAGGCAGTCCAGCCCCCCTCTGCTTCTCCTGTTCCATTCACCTGTCTTTGTCTGACATACATGTACTGATAAACAGGCCCCCCCATATGTTGTTCACCCAACTGATTAGCCTAGGATTTTGGAGACTATTTGGTTTTTCCTGTGTAGATAGTTTTTAAAGGTGATTACAGATCTCTTCTAAAAGACTGTAATGTTCTGGGGTTTGACACAATGAGTATAAGGTCAACCCCAAACAAGAAGAGTTCATGTATGGAAAATCCCTCTTCCATTTGGACTCTAAGGTGACCTCTTCTGTGACTGCAGCAAGCACGTTTCACAGGGATATATCTATCTCCTTGTTTTATGCCTCCCACGATATTAATCACCAGAGCATTGTTGAACAAAGTTATCTCAGCTATAACATCTTTCAAAGAATCCTAGGAGAGTTTGGTGTACACATGGGAGACAATATGGAGGAGGGCCTTTAAGGCGGCATTTTGCTCTACCAAATGAGGTGATTTCTTAATAGTCAATGAACAGCAAACACAATGGGAGTTTGTTGTCTCTGTATCTTTTACTGGATTATGTGATGATAAAGATGTGGTCCACTGTAGAATATCACTTGGGAAAGCAAAGCCTTTTTGTTTTCTTCCAATGTTTTCATCAAGCATACCCTTGAGGCATACATTTTCAGAACAGTTTTGTATGTGATGAGAAAATGAGGCATATGGGCCAGTAGTTAGAGATAATCTCTCAGTTACAATTTTTTTTTCTTGGGGAGGGGGGCAGGATATTCATATCTGAGATGTATTCCAAACTCTTTGGATCCTCCTCTCTTTTATAAAACTTGAGAACTTGAGACCCTTGAAATTAATCTCTTTTTTGTATACTTGGATTCGTTTTACTGCTTTTTCCGTCTTTATTTTCTTCAGTATCTTTGCCATTCACTCGGTCCGGGACTGTGCGACATCCTTGAGAGTTTGTTCTAAACATCTTTACAGATCTTCCCCACTATTCATCCTTTTCTTGTCTTCTTTCCAGTTTCATTCTTAAAATGCTGTCAGAGTGACTTTGCTTAGGACAGTCTCTCACCAAGCTTTTTTTTTTTTTTTTTTTTTTTGCATTTGTTTCTCCCATCACTGTTGCTTGCTTTTGGATTAAAAAAAAAAAGTGCTACTCAGAATCCTCCATCTTTCTTCCCTGTAAGATTATGTGAAGGAGTTTCTATTTGAACTGGTAGTACCCTTGGCTATTAGATCTTTCTGTTTGGCAAAGAAATCAAGTATTTGTTGGCTAAGGTGGCTTCTGGGCTCTTTTGGTCATTTCATTTTGGCAATAGATTTACATCAGTTACTTTTCCCAGAAATTGTTCTAATAGGTGCTAATGTCCTTTCCTCTATCCGTTCCCCCCCATTTCCCCCCACCACCCGAAATTTTTTTTTGCTATAAATAGGCTATATTGTTGTTACTTTATTGTATGCCAGGACCCAGGGAGATGGCATATGTAAAGTGATTAGCTAGCCTGAAAGCATCATATAAAACCGAGCTATTTCATTATTTTCATTTTTATTTTCTCCTACTTTTAGATTAATGTTGACCTTTTCTCTAACAAGTTACTGGCTTGTACAGAGACAGCTGAATCAGGAATGACCACCACATCAGTAGTGAGTCATTGCTTGTCTGTTAACATATAATCGATTCCATTTTTTCCGTGATGTTTTTGGGTGCTGACCATGTCCAGTGCCTTCTGAGCTTGTTTTTTCTCAAAGTAAGTATTCCTGACATAAAGATGGAGGCCTTTGGCTTCTCCCATTCCTCATTCCAGAACCATATTTTCCTGTATATTTTTCTTTCCTCCTCTGCCCTTTTTATCCAAGTGAGCAAACACTGAAGTATATGTTGTTTTAATTTGGAGTGTTCTTAATGAATTCTGTATAGAATTTTTCCACCTCCTCATCGCTTGCAACATTGGTACAACATTGATGCATAAGCTACAATTATCCTCATGGTGGTCTTTGTATAATACTTATCATGAGCGCCGCAATGCAAGATGACCAAGCATCCCATGAAATTAGGTTTCGTGCTGCTTTTATATGTACTAGAAAACCAATTCTGCCAACTCCTTTATTTTCCTATCTAAGGAGAATGTGTGAGTCATTTTTTTGATTTGCCTGCAGTTTTATGTTGACTACTTGGTTCCATTTAGGGTGAAAATGGTAAGACTGTTCTGACTCAGTCTCTCCAACAGGGTCTACTTGGTTTTGGGGGGCCAAGGCTCACACATTGAGAGGGTCAAAGGCTTACTTAACATTTATAAACAGCCTCGAAATTATGTGATTTTGGGCCCCCTCTTGGGTGCCTTTTTTGCCCCACTCTGTTTTTGCAAAAGCAGAAGGGGAAGAGGCCCACCCAGGACTGAGGGACATTTTGTATTTTCCTTAGTTGCACAGGCAGCCACGGCCAAAGACTTCATCATCAAGTGGCCCGCCTGCTGGTGATGGATGTCTCTAGGCTGATGCTTGGAAAGCAGGTTATCCCTTGGCCTGTTCTCAATGGCTTTTTTTTTTTTTTGGCTAGGTAAAACTTGCCAGAGCTTGCATGCTACTGATATGCCCTTTGAGAATCCAGGGTCATCTCCCCACCATCACTGGGCCATATATAAGAGGAGGACTTAGTGGAGGAATTCTGAAGACAGATCAGTTTGTGAATTTTGTGATCTGAGTTCTGGATGGAGGTCTCAAAAGGTTTTGATCACTAGGCTGTGTACAATGCTAACTGGAGATATTTCTCCAATTTGTTGGGAGATTAAAATGAGGTGCCATATTGACACATTGGGTGGGTTGTCAGTGATAAACAATGGAGATGTTACCTATATAGAGGTGGTACTCTATGTACCTGGATTGTTTCCTGTGTTAGATTCCTGCCTATATCTATCACAGACTGTCAAATTGGTGAAAACTGAAATGGAGTGAATTCAGCGTATATAATTATACAAGGCATCCAGAATGTAATGGAATTTTCTTTAAAGTATTTTTATTTATTTCATTCAGTATTTCTCAATTACATGTAAAATTTTTTAACACTCATTTCAAAAAATTTGAGTTTCAAATCCTCTCCCTCTCTTTTGCTCTTTGAGAAGGAAAGCAATTTGATATCAATTATACATGTGAAGTCATGCAAAACATTTCCACATTAGCCATGTTGCAAAAGGAAACACAAATAAAACAAAACAATAAAAATGGAGGAAGTAAAAAAAAAAGCATGCTTCACTCTGCATCATTTCTCTCTCTGGAGGTACATGGCATCTTTCAGCATGGGCCCTTTGGAATTGTCTTAGATCATTGTCTTAATCAGGGTAGCTAAGTCTTTTGCAAATGATTATCTTTATAATATGAATGCAATGAGATTTTTTGAGAAGATGATTTGGGGATCTCTGTTTGATCCACACTTTGCTCTAGCAGACTGCAGAAGTTCAAGATATCCCTAGCCTGTTGGTGAATTAGATCATGGTAGCTAGTGTGTATGTGTGTGTGTGTGTGTGTGTGTGTGTGTGTGTGTGTGTGTGTGTGTGTGTATACTAACCTAGGTGTCTCTAGTGGGATGTCACAATGCTCTATTACATTCAATACTTTTTTTTTTTTGGTGAGGCAGTCAGGTGTAAGTGACTTGCCTACGGTCACACAGCTAGTAAGTTTCAAGTGTCTGAGGTCTGATTTGAACTCAGATCTTCCTGACTCCAAGGCTGGAGCTCTATCTATTGCGCCACCTAGCTGCCCTCATATTCAGTACTTTTAACAATGAAGAAGAAGTGGACATAGATGGCATGTTCATTAAATTTGTATCTCACATGAAGCTTGGAGGGGGAACTAATAAGTTGAATGGAAAAATCAATATTCAAAAGATCTCAATGGGCTGGAATGGTGGAAAGAATCTAATAAGATAAAATGAAATAGGAATCAATGTAAAGTCTTGCTCTTAGGTATAGAAAATCAATTGCATAATTTCCATAGAGGGCAGGCTGCTTAATAACTGCTCATGTTAGAAAAGCTTCAGGCTCTTAATAGATTGAAAGTTTGATATATCAAGTATGTGGAGTGGCAATCCAAGCAGCCAATGTGATCTTAGATGCCATTAAGAGGGATAGTCTTTATAAAGCATCTACTGTATGCCAGGCACTGTGCAGGGTTCTGGGGCTACAAAGACAAGAATGAAACAATCCCTGCCTTCAGGGAGCTGACTTTCTATCAGACTTTTTGAGTAGCTATCTCCTCATTTATACAAGGAAAATAATATTCTCTGTCTCATAGGTTTATTTTGAAGATCAAAGGAGAAAATTTATGTAAATGTACTTTGGGCATTGGAAAACACATTAGAAAGGTGTGCCATGGTATTAATTTGAAAATAGAATAAGCTACCTTGTGAGGTAGTGACATTTTGTCACTAGAGGTGTTCAATCAGAGGCTAACAGGCCATTTGTCAGGGCTATTGAATAGAAGATTAATTAATCAAGGAAAGGGATGGATCTGGTGACCATTCACTTCAATTCCGAAAGTCTGTGATGTTTATGTTTCCCTATTAGGGTCCCCAGGCCCCAAATGTTAGCCTTCTACTCCCTACCAAGGGTATTGGTGTGCCATTATAAAAACCATCAGGGGTATTGATTATGCCCCACTCTCAAAAGGTATCTCCCAAGGGCAGTCATGCCACTGAGACAGAACCCTCCAGACTATAGTAATATGCTTAGACAGCTGGGAACCATGATGCTGCCAGAGCATGGTAAAGATCCCATGTACCAACTGCCCACAGAGCATTAAGGCCTGCCTAATGGAGCCTGGAGAGATGTGCTCTTAGAGGAATGCCCCTTCCCCTCTCCAAGGTGCTAATGTCACCTTGACTGAGTTCCCCAGACCATAGTGATCCCTTCTCTCTCAAGCAGATCCTCCAGAGGGTAGCAATGCTCTTCTGATAGAGCCTCAAGCACCATCTCTTAAGAGAGAGTCTTTAATGGGACAGTAATACAAAAGGAGTCAGAATGGCACAGAAGAAAGAGTGAGGGACTTGGAGTCAGGGGACCTGGGCCTAGTTCTGCCCCTTGCTACGTGTGGGACTTTGGCCAAGTCACTCTCCCTCTGTGGGCCTCAGTTTCCTCAGCTATGAATTGAAGGGGATTGGCTTCTGAAGTCCTTTCTGGCTAGAGAGCTCAGATTCTTTAATGATATGATCTCTAAAAGTGGCTTCCAGCTTGGGCATTCTAACCTATCTTTGGTGTTCCAGAACTGATAGAGGATGTTCTATATTCTTAGGTTCTCTTCCAGCTTGGACGTTCTATGTTTGGTGTTCCAGGACTGACAATGTATATTCTGTATTCTTAGGTTCTCTTCCAGCTTGGGCATTCTATGTTTGGCATTCCAGAACAGATAATGGATGTTGTGTATTCTTAGGTTCTCTTCCACCTTGGGCATTCTATGCTCTAAGGCCTTAGCTCTTCCATTCTATGTTCTAAGGCAATGGTGTCAAATTCAAATAGAAATGGAAGCCACTGAACTGTACCTATGGATCCCTGAAGCCACATATTGACTTTAGAAAACCACATAGTAACATTAGCTATGTTCTATTGTATTTTTATTTATTTTGTTAAATATTTCCCAGTTACATCCTAATTAGGTTCAAGCCACCCTTGGGAGTGTTACCAGCCCCAGTGTGGCAGGTGCTTTGTGTAATGGCCTTCCCAGCTCTGAGATTCCCTGCTCTCAGTTTTGGCATTCAACAAACATTTATTAAACCTAAAAGGTATTTGAAAGAGAAGCGGAAAGACTGATGTTAGCATTCTACCTCAGATCCAAGCAGACAAGGTGACCCAGGTGGGGTACATCACTTCCTCACTTTGCTTTTCAGCACCCCAGGCCACTCCCAAAGTTGCAGAACAGGGGCCCATCTGCTTCTGTAGAGGGAATTCACTTATTAGGAGTTCCCCACACCATAGAAGTCACAGATTCAGTTCAAAAACACTGTTTTGAATACAGATCAAAGCATATTATTTGCTATTTTTTTTCCTCTTCTGTTTAGTTTTGTTTCCTCTTTCTGGTGGTTCCTCTTATTGATTCTAATTCTTATACTGCATCACTGATATGAAAATATGTTTAATAGGAATGTATATGTATAGCTTATATCAGATTGTGCACCGTCTTGGGGAGGGAGGGGGAGAAAAATTTAAAACTCAAAATCTTATGGAAGTGATAGTTGATAATTCAAAATAAATTAATTAAAAATTAAAAAAATATATATTCTGGGCCCTGTGCTAGGCCCTGGGGATATGAAGACAAATCTGGACCAGTTCCTGCCCTCTGGGAGTTGACATTCTATGTATCTGCTCTATGGTTTCTGGTCTAAGACTCCTTCTAAAGCTTCCATTCTATGTTACATATTCTAAGGCCCCTTCCCCCTCTCCCATGAGAACATTCTTTGGTTGATACTGATCTTCTAGTCCTTTAAGGTTGTGAGAATGGCTTCTCTATACTATTTCACTGGACTCTTACAACAACTCTGGCAAGAAGGTGCTATGGAGATTAGCTTCCCTCTTTTCCCAGTGGAAAACCTGAGGCTCACAGGCCTTGCCTGAAGCCTATAGGCAGTGGGTGTTGAAATGTGTCTCCAGTCTCCAAGGCCAGCTCTCCTTCCCAATGTACCCTCCTGCCTCTCTTAAGTTTTAAAGTCCTTACTGCTATAACATTTTGTTCCCTATTATGTCTTATTATTCTAATGATTATATAAGATAGTTCCCAAATCCTGCAGAAAGCCCTTCACCAGCTCTGAGAGGCAGCTCCAACTATTATCATTATCATCACTCGTTTCCTTGTCAAATAGCCTTTATTAAATTTCTCCATTGGCAGAACAGGCAACCATGCCTAGCATTAAATATCACCCTTCATAACAACAAATTCTTAAATTCTTACATTATGTAAGACTAGCTGGGGGAAACCAAGAGCCTTCCCAGGCCAAGATGGGGAGATAGGCAAGACATTTGGACAGAGACAGACAACTCATAATTCCAGGTAACATAGAATAAGCCCTCAGTGAGTGGGATGAGAAGCAGGTGTCATCATAATAGCATGGACACGGATACTGAGGATCTTCTGTAGGAGAAACCCACTACCATTGCATGAATCCTAGATATGGCAGGAAGTTTCCTGGATCTGATAGCAAACAACTTGGGTTGGAATACCAGTTTGGCCACTTTCTATGTAGCTTTGGCTAAATTATTTTCTCCTTCTTGGGCATAAAATGAAGTGGCTTGGAGAAATGGTCTCCAAGCACTGGCTTTCTGAGTTCTATTTATAAAGAGACCAACCAGGTACATAGCACAAAAGAGCTAGGCTCTTCAAGCTGGTACATATGCATAATAAAAGCAGGAATGTGGGCCCTGCTGGCTTCCTCAGTCTTATTTACATGCTAATTGAAGAGGAACTTGGTGGGGAGGGGGAGGTACTCCAGCCTCCGCCCAGTTTTTGTGGTTTTGTGTTTTAGTTTTAGTTTTTAGGAATTGAGTCTGGAAGATGGGTTTGAGTGACTCAAGATCCCAATCAGGGATAAAGCAGGAATTAGGAATTTCCGAGTCAGATGGTTGTTTGGGACCATGGACTTATTATCAGCCTCAGGCACAGGGAGAGATTTCACACTAATCTGGAGAATTTCAGTTGGCTTTTTTGAGCTGCCTGGCTATGTGTGGTCGTTCGTAGCCTGCCCTAGTCAGGGAGAACCTTTCTAGGTGCTATACCTAACTAGTGGGGGTGCTAAGAACCAGTAGGTGGCCTGGGAGATCTGAAGTCAAGTAGATAATAACAGAAGGGAGCTCAGCAACCATGAGACCAGCAGAGACAACATGACGAAGAAGAGGCAGGGGACACCTGGCCAGAGACAATGAACCCAGCAGAGCAGAGACACATGAGACCCAGGATACAGCAATGTGATGGCATTGTGAGAGGGTACCAGCAGCGCTGCAGCATCAGAGGTAGGACTTATCCTAGTACACATATAGCCCCATATGGACGGCCTTCATCTGTGGACACTTGGTTTCACAAAGTTTACGTGGTGGTGGTGATGGGAGATAGTCCCTGATCTCAAGGAGCTCACATTCTACTGGGAAGATAACACGCAAACAAAGATGTACATGCATGCGCTCTCTGTCTCTGTCTCTGTCTCTCTTTCTCTCTCTCTCTTTATATCTCTTTATCTATCTATCCATCTCTATATCTATTTATCTATTTATATCTCTGCCTCTATATCTCTCAATATCTTTATCTCTATCTCTATCTCTATATTTATATCTCTATCTCTATGTCTGTATACCACTCTTTCTCTATCTATCTATCCATCTATCTATAGCTACATGGAAGGAATTGGGGATAGGGAGATAGAAAAGACCTCCTGTAGAAGGTAGGATATGAACTGAGTCTTGAAAGAATCCCAAGAAGCAAGGAGTTAGAGGTAAGGAGGGAGGGCATGCCAGGCATTGGGGACAGCCAGTACAATTGCATGGAGTTGGGAGATGGTGTTGTGTGTGAGGAAGCTAGTGTTGCTAGATCATAGAGTGTATGGAGGCAGGGTAAAGTGTAAGAAGACTAGGAGGGCAGGAAGGGACTAGGTTTTGAGGAAGTGGGTAGGACATTGGATAGAGCACTGGCCCTGGACTCAGGAAGACCTGAGTTCAAATCTGGCCTCGGACATAATAACTGTGTGACTCTGGGTAAGTCACTTTACCCTATTTGCCTCATCTGTAAAATGGGGATAATAATAGCACCTACCTCTGAGGGGTATTATAAAGATCAAACAAGATGATATTTGTAAAAAGCACTTAGCATAATGCCTGGCACATAGCAGGTGCTGTATAAATGCTTATTCCTCCTCCCTTCCCTTATGAAAGGCTTTGAATATCAGAGGATTTTATATTTGATCTTGGAAGCAACAGAGAGCTGCTGGAATTTATTGAGTAGGACATGCCATGGTCAACTCTGTGCTTTAGCAAAATTACTTTGGGAGCTGAGTAGAGGATGGTTTGGAGTGGGGAGTGATTTGAGGCAGGGAGATTGATCAATAGTCTATTGCAATAGTTGAGGCGATGGGTGATGAGAGCCTGCCTCCAGGTGGTGGTTGTGTGAGGAGAGAGGAGGGAATGTATAAGAGAAATGTTGTGAATGTAGAAATGACAGATTGTATCTACTTGGGTGGCCAGGAAGATGGCGGGGCCCTTGGCAGTGATGGGGCAGTTGGGAAGAGGGGAAAGTGTTGGAGAAAAGGTAGTGAATTCTGCTTTGGACATGTTGAATTTGAGATGCTATGGGACACATGATTAATCATTAATTAAATAAATTTATATAATATTTTATATATATATATGTGTGTGTGTATATATATATATATGTATATATATATATATATATATATATATATATATACATACATACATACATACACACACACACACACACACACACACACAAATTAAATAAAAGGCATTTGGTGACATGACACTGGACCTTAGGTGAGACATAAGGGATGTCTATATAGATCTGGAAATCATAGAGAGAGAGAGATGATAAGTGAAATCATGGGAACTGCTGAGATCACCAAGTGAGATAGTATAGAGGGAGAAGAGAAGAGGGCCAGGACAGAGTCTTGGGGTGGGGCACCCATGGTTAGCAAGCATGACCTGGATGAGGATTCAGCAAAGGAGCAGTGAGATATTTAGGAGGAGAGCAGCATTGTGAAAATGTAGAGAGAAAAAGAGTTATCAAGAAGAAGGTGATTCCAGGGCAGCGAGGTGGTGCAGTGGATAGAGCACCGGCCCTGGATTCAGGAGGACCTGAGGTCAAATCCGGCCTCAGACACGTAACACTTACTAACTGTGTGATCCTGGGCAAGTCACTTAACCCCATTGCCTAGCCAAAAGAAAAAAAAAGAAAAAAAAGAAAAGAAGAAGGTGATTGACAGTGTCAGAGACTGCAGGCAGGTCAAGATGAATGAGGATTGAGGAGAGGCCATTGGATTGGGCAGTTAAGAGGTCATTGGTAACAATGGAGAGAGCATGTTTTGGTTAAATGATGGTGTTAAAAATCAGAGTACAGGGAGTTCAGAAGATAGTGAGAGAAGTGGAAGTTGCCATTGCGGATGGATTCCTCAATGATTTTAAACAAGAAGGAGAACAGAGATATAGGATGATAACCAGCAGAGATGATCTGATCAAGTAAAGTTTTTATGGATGAGGTAGACATGGACATGCTCCATGGAGTCATGGAAGGAGCCAGTAAATAAGGACAGACTGAAGACTAGATAGAGTAGAAATGATAGTGGAGATAATCTGTTGGAGAAGAAAGAAAAGGCTGGAATTAAGGGTGCATTTTAAGAGTTTTGCCTTGGCAAAGAGAGAGGCCATCTCTTCATGTGAGATAAGTGTGAAGGTAGAGATAGTGAAGGAATATGTCCAAGGCATGTAAGGAAAGGAGGAAGGTAGAAAGATGAGCTTTTCACTATTGGCCTCAATATTTTGGGGCAAAGTAGCAACTCTGGAACAGCCATTGTAGTTAATGGGATAGCAAGTCAATGAGGGAAATGTAAAAGATTTGCTTTGTTGCAGTGAATTTATTGAAATTATGAATCTGAAATTGAATTTATGTGACATGAATTTGCAATGGACTACATCCACTGATGGTGTGGCAACCTGTGGGAGATTGTATTCCATGTGTATGTGGAGGGATATTTTCTCATCACTTTATTTCCTCTGCTGTGTGATTAAATATATTTTGCTTTGAATTAACGTGTCTTCTGGCTGGCGGGCAAGCATAAATCTATTGATGGGGGCTCATGAACTATGGTTTTGAGTGGGTACTCACCACAGAGGTAGCTTTTCTGTGGACCTTTGTGTGATGATTTAACTCTTGCTGCATATACTAAGGTCCCTTCCAGCTCTGACATGTCATGTTCTGTTTTCCAAGGTGACTTTCTTCTACCTCCACCTTTGTTCTAGGGTCTAAGGTCCCTTGCAAAACTGACATTCCATCTTCTGAGGTCCCTCCAAGTTGACATTGTATATTCTGTGTTCTTGGATTCTAACTCCAGCAACTCCCCTACTTCTGAACCTTAGCAAGGCTATTCTGAGATGCTTACATGAAGAAACAGGACTGGTATGGAACTGGAAAAACTCCAACCTAACTGGGCATTTGACAAGCTGATCTGATGAGATCAAAGTGCTTCAAATAATGTTCCTGGAAATTTGGCTTGTGTTCAAAGTGCCTGTTAGCTTTTGAAGGAATGCATATTTTTATGTTCTATTTCTTAGACTCTACTGGAAACCCATTGTGTGGAAAGGGAGGAGATAAACATTTATATAGTGCCTAATATATGCCAGGCACTGTGCTAACCACTTTATAAATATTGTTTTATCCTCACGACAACTTTGAGGGATAGGTGTTATTATTATCCCCATTTTACAATTGAGGAAATGGAGGCAGACAGAGGGGTTTTTTGTTTGTTTGTTTTTGTTTTTTTAGTGACTTCCTCAGGGTCACATAGCTGGTCTAAGGCTGGATTTGAATTCAAGTCCCAGGCCCAGTGCTTTATCCCCTGTACCATCAGCTGCCTCAGGCTTGCAGTCAAAATAGAAACTTGGAGAGTATAGAGGACTTTGGGTTTTTTTTGACAGGATGAGATATGAGAAGCTCTTTGACAGGCGAAGATATGAGAAGCTCAGGGCTAGCTAGACTCATGCGGTAGAAGTAGATATCGAATGGGGCTAACAAGCAAAGCCACAAAGACAGAATGAAGACAGATTGACTAACGAGAAAAACACCAAACCAAACAAATGACCTGGGGGTCATGGTGAACCACAAGCCAAATCGAAAGAAGCAAAATTGTGCTGTGGTTAAAGAGCCATTGTGATACTGGGAGTCTAAAAGCGAGACATGTAAGGAATGGGAGGGGATTCCTTCATTCTACTTCTCTATTTTTAGTGAATCGAATCTGTGTTGGAGCATGGTGGGTAGCTAGTATTGGGGTCTATTTTTTAAAGAAGATGGTAGAGAGTCAGGTACTAGAAAAAGCGCTGGGCTAGCAGTCCAAAGACCTGGGTTTTAGCCCTGCATCTGGCAACTAACTAGCTGGGTGACCTTGGGTGAGTCATTTTTCTCCCTCTTGGCCTCAGTTTTTCTCTCTGTAAAATGAGAGTAGTGGACTAACAGCCTAAATACAATGCAATGAAATGTCATTTTTAAATTATTTAAAACTTTTTTATAATTTATTTTTAAAAATTAATTATTATTATTTAAAACCATACAATACACAAATAAGCAACTGGTGGTGGTCCATAGGCCATGGTACGCTGAAGCCTTGACTAGATAATCCCTTCTAGTTCTGGCAATTCTGTGTTCTAAGGGCTGAAAGAAGGGTGACAATTATAAAAATTATAAAATTATAAAAAAATTATATATGAAATTATAAAAAAATTATAAAAATTATAAAAGTTATAAAAATTAAAGACATGTAAATTAGGCCTGAGGTCAAATCTGGCCTCAGACACTTATCAGCTGGGCGAGTCACTTAACCTTGTTTACCTTGGTTTCCTCATTTGTAAAATGAGCTGAAGGAGGAAAGGGTGAACCACTCTAGGATCTTTGTTAAGAAAACCCCAAATGGGGTCACAAAGAGTCAGACATGACTGAAATGACTGAACAGCAACAACGTATATCTTAGGACCGAAAGCTAAAAGAACAGGTGTTGTTCAGCACAGAGAAGGGTCAAAGGGCAGGGTTTGAAAGAAGGTCTTTTTTTTTTTGGCTAGGCAGTGGGGTTAAGTGACTTGCCCAGGGTCACACAGCCAGTAAGTGCTGTGTATCTGAGGTCGGATTTGAACTCAGGTCTTCCTGACTCCAGGCCCAGTGCTCTATCCACTGCACCACCTAGCTGCCCTGAAAGAAGGCTTTTCTAAGCAGTTGCTCTTTATATACAAGGAAAAGGCAAGAAGAGAAAAATGACCTAAACTACACAGATTTAAGGGATTCTGTCTTGACAGCCAGCAACATTGATTTCTAAACATTTTTCTTGCATTGACTTGAACTGAGGAAAGACTTTGAATCTCTCTATTTCTCAAGAAACAAGGAACAGAGGAGCATTTATCTTGGTTAAAATTTCATTCACTTGCCTGGAGGAAGGGGGTTGGATCATGTGATGAGAAGCAGCTAGGTGGCACTGCAGTGGATCGAGCCTTGGGCCTGGAGTCAGGAAGACCTGAGTTCCAATTCAGTCTCAGACACTTACTAGATGTGTGACCCTGGCCAAGTCCCTTAACCTCTGCCTGCCTCAGTTTCCTCAATTGTAAAATGGGGATAGTAATATAGCACCTATCTCCCAGAGCTGTTGTGAGGATCAAATGAGATAATATTTATTAAAAAAAAATGCTTAGCACAGTGCCTGGCACGTAGTAGGCATTATATAAATGCTCATTTCCTTCTTCTTATGACCTTTCCTGCTCCCTTCCAGGCAGAGGATTCTAGGATTCCCAAGCCCTTACCCTTACAGATCTTTGTCTGAGTAGTCAATATGTTTCTGAGCTGTCTAGTGTAGAGGGCAGAGTCAGTATCAGGATCTAGACTTGCCCAGCACAGAGTCTGCTTATCATTCATTCTGTGGCAATTCTTTGAATGTTTCCTCTGTGTTGGCAGGTTTCCTAAAATCTGGTACAGGCTTTGTTTTTGTCCTGCTGCCTCTGCCCCCTCCCTCCCTTTGCTTTTTAATGTCACTCAATAAATGTGGTTAAATCAATTAATTCATTAAATCCTACTCCTAATTAGTCAGCCACCTCTAACAGCAAATTAGTGCTGCCTTTAAAAGAAGGCTGAGCTTTGCCTTGTTTTCAGACTCTGGTGCTCTGAGCTCTGTGCTGATGTCGTGGGCACAGCAGGGGCTGTTCCTGCCCTAGCAAGGTTCAGCCCTGGGTTTCAGGGAGCCAGAGCCCCTCTGGAGAGCCAAGGCAAGGGGAGGGGGGAGAGGAAGCAGAACAAATGTAGCTTCCCAAGGCCCAGCCTTGAATCCAGAGCTGCTGAAGATTTGTTCAATAGACACTGAACTTAACCCTTTCTTATCCATCTCCTTTGCTGGTTTGTTGGAGTATCCTCTCAAACTGTATCCTTGCCCTTTTTTTCCTTCTCTCTCTATAATCTCCCTTCATCACCTCCCATAAATTAAAAAAACAGCTCTCTGAAGGGGTCTCCCAAACCTCCATCTTTTTCTGGGTCTCCAAATGCTTACTGCACATCTCCACATAGATGTGGACCCCCTGTACCCCCAAATTAACATTTCTCAAATGCAACTCATCACCTTCCCTCATAGACCTTCCCCTGCTCCTGATTTCCTTATTTCTGTTGAGGGCACAAACATACTCCTTATCGCTCTAGTCCCAAATCTCAGAATAATCTCTTGGAAGACCTGAGTTCGAATCCCATCTCAAATATTTACTAGCTATGTGACCTTGGGCATACACTAAGTTTCTCTCCTTGACCTTCAGTTTCCTTATCTAGAAAATGAGGGAACTAGATACAATGACTTGGTAAGTTCTCTTCCACCTTTCAATGTACAATGCTATTGACCAGGAACAGCTAGGTGACTCAGTGGCTATAGTAGTGGGCCTGGAGTCGGGAAGACCTGAGTTCAAATCCAGTCTCAGACAATTACTAGCTGTGTGACCCTGGGCAAGTCATTTAACCTCTGTTTGCCTAGTTTTCTCATCTGCAAATTGGGGATAATAATAACATCAGCCTCCCAGGGTTGTTAGAAAGATCAAATAAGATAATATTTGTGAAGTGCTTAGCATAGTGCCTGCCACATAGTAGGTGCTATATAAATGTTAGCTATTACTACCAACATCACCACCACTACTCCAACTACTATGAATCCCTCACTGCTCACATCTAACAGTTACCAGGTCCTGTTGATGATACCTCAATATCTTTTATTTTTTCTAATATCTCTATTCACAATATCTTCTGCATCTATCTCCTTTCCACTTACGTGGCCACAGGCCTATGAAGTCCTCTTCAGCTTTTACCTGGAGTATTAGAATAGCTTCCTACTCAGTCTTCCTGGCTGCAGTCTCTTTCCTCTCAAATTCCTCATTCAGGCATCTGTCAAAATATTACCAAGGCACAAATCTGACCATATGACTCCCTTGCTATAAACAAACAAACTAACTAACAATAAACCAACCCCATTGGTGACTCTCTCTTGCTTATAAGATAACATAGGAACTCCCTCAGCCTTAAGGAACTAGGCCAGGGGTGGGGAACCTGTGGCCTGGAGGCCACATGTGGCCCTCTAGGTCCTCAAGTGTGGCTCTTTGACTGAATCAGAACTTCACAGAACAAATCCTTGCCCTCTAGGTCCTCAAGTGCAGTCCTTTGACTACATTCAAACTTCATATTCAGTCAAAGGGCTGCACTTGAGGACCTAGAGGGTCACATATGATTACAGGTTCCTCACCCCTGAACTAGGCAATCTGGCCCCAACCGTCCTATCCCACCTTATTTCACATTAATTTTCTTTTCTTTTCTTTTCTTTTCTTTTCTTTTCTTTTCTTTTCTTTTCTTTTCTTTTCTTTTCTTTTCTTTTCTTTTTTTCTTTTCTTTCTTTCTTTCTTTCTTTCTTTCTTTCTTTCTTTCTTTCTTTCTTTCTTTCTTTCTTTCGCAATCAGGGTTAAGTGACTTGCCCAGGGTCACACAGCTAGTGAGTGTTATGTGTCTGAGGCTGGAGTTGAACTCAGATCTTCCTGACTCCAGGTCCAGTGCTCTATCCAATGTGCCACCTAGCTGCTCCCACACTAATTTTCTTTATACCTTCTCTCTTCTAAACAAGTTGACCTTCTACTATTTGCTGGTTTTCCCTCTGCATTCTCATAGGTCTCATGCCTGCAATGTATTCTCTCCTCATTTCCCACTGTCAAAATCTTGTTCTTCCTTCAAGGGGCTCAGAAAAGGGTTACCTCCTCCATGAAGCCTTCCCTGATTCTACCCTGTCCCCTCTCCCTCCAGTTGAAAGTAATCTCTCCTTCCAATTTTCCTGGAGCATTGCACCTGAGTCTCTCCTCTGTGCCTCTCACATTTTACCTTATATCATATTATTTGTCTACACGTCTACATTGGATACAATGATGGCCTCAGAATTAGGAAAAACTGGGTTCAAATCCTTACCCTGACCCTTAAGCTGTGTGGCATTGAGAGTCATTTAGCCCCTCAATTTCCTATGTATTTCGTTCAATCTCCTGACTCCACATGTTTGCATATACTGTCCTTCATGCCTGGAATGAGTTCCCTCCTCAGCACCACCTTATAAATTTCCATCCTATTTTCAAAACTCATCTCAAGGGCCACCTCAAACAGGGAGTCTATGCCAATCCCTCCCCATTAACCACTTAGTTCTTTCTCTCCTAATTAGTTTGCATTTATATGGTACCTATTTTGGATGTGGGCAGCTAGATGGCACAGTGGACAGAGTACCAGGCCTGACGTCAGGAAGACTCATCTTCCTGAATTCAAATCTAGACTCAGATACTTATTAACTGTGTAGCCCTGGGCAAGTCACTTCACCCTGTCTGCCTCAGTTTCCTCTTCTGTAAAATGAGCTGGAGAAATAAATGGCAAACCACTCCAGTATCTCTGCCAAGAAAACCCCAAATGGGGTCACAGTCAGATATGACAACAAATTTTGGATTTACTTTTCTGTATTCCTGTTTCCTCCTCTGCCCACAAAGGTTCCTTGAGGGTAAGGACTGTTTCATCTCTGTTTTTCTGTCCCTAGCAACTATCAGTGCCTATCATATAGTGGGCACTTAATAAATGCATATGGAGTTGACTCATATTTATATAACATTTTCTTAAAAGGTACTTGATGCAGATTTTTCCTATTCAAAATTTTAATCTTATTCTAGCTGCATTAATATCGATCATTAGGAAGACTTCAACTTGTATGTAATTAAATTTGTCTATCTTGTCTTTAACAGTATTTTCTATCCCTTGAGTATGAATTCTCCTCTTAATCATAATCCTGAAAACTACATCTTATTGATCTCTGATTAAATAAAAAATGATGTGACCTTTTACATTTTGATCTCTTACCCAAACTTATTATGGTATATGGTGTAAAGTGTTGGTCTGAATCTTTTTTCTGCTGAATTACTTTTCAGTATTCACAGGAGTTCTTATTGTCCCTCATCCAGTGGTTTGTGTTCTTTGTTTAATCTTACACCCTGAGGTAGTGGTGCATAGTAATAGAGCTGGGATGAAGAAGATCTAGGTTAAAATCTGGGTCTCAGACATTTACTAGCTGTGTGATTCTAAGCAAGTCACTCAACCGCTGCCTGACTCAGTTTCTACATCTCTAGAACTAAGATGACAATCACACCTACCTCCTAGGGTTGATGTTATGGTAAAATGAGATAACATTTGTAAAGGGCTTTGCAAGCCTTAAAGCACTTTATAAGTGCCAGCTATTTTTCAATTTCTTGCTTATCTAGCATACTCCATTAATCTACTTTTCTATTAAATTTTTTTAAAACAGTACCAAAAAATTTTAATGATTACTGCTTTACAATATAATTTGAGATTTGGTAATGGTAGATTCCATTTACTCCTACTTTTTTTTCATCAGTTCCCTTAAGATTTTAGATAATTTTTCCTCCCCCATTGATTTGGTTATTATTTTGTCTAATTCCATAAATCAACACAAGATTACTTTGATCAGAATGGCATTAAATCTGTAAATCATTTTAGGTAGATTCACCATTTGTTTTGCCATGGTATTGCCGAATCTTGATAGATCAATGAATATTTTCCACTTTGTTTAAGTCTTCCTTTATTTCTAAAAGAACATTTTGTAGTTGTAAGCGCTGAGTGTGTCCTGGTAATTTAAAATGTCACATAATTTGTGCATTATTATTTTGAATGGAATTGCTACTTCTGTCATTTCTCCTAGTTTTTATTACTGCTGAATAAAAATGCTGAATGGTTTTGTGGATTTATTTTATATCCTGCTACTTTACTAAAGCCATTAATAATCTCAATTAATTTTTTCACTGATTATTTTCAATTTTCTAAGTAAATTAATTTTGTCATCTGCAAATAAGAATAATTTCATCTTCTCTTTGCCAGTGTTTATACTTTTAATTTATCTCTCTTGTTTTCTTGATATAATTAGCATTTTTACAGTGGTCTCAAGTGACAGTGGGTAGAAGGGACATCCTTGCTTTTCTCCTGTATTTGTTTGCAAAGTTTCCAGTGTTTTGCTGTTGTCTTTGGCTTTAGATCTGTGCTTTTGATCACATTAAAGGAGTACTCCACCAAGCCAATGATTTTGGGGGGATTTAAATAGAAATAAATATTTTACTTTGGCAAAGCCCCCCTTTGTATCTCTCAATATAATTATGGTTTTTGTTTCTGTGATTAACGATACTAATTGCTTTCTTCATCTTGAATCATCTTTACATCCCAGCTAAAAACATAAGCTGGCCATTATGAATACTTTTTTGGTCCTATTGCTGTACTGCCTTTGCTAAGATTTTATTTTATTTTTTTAACGGGGGCAATGGGGTTAAGTGACTTGTCCAGGGTCACATGGCTAGTGAGTGTTATGTGTCTGAGGCCGGATTTGAACTCAGGTCCTCCTGACTCCAAGGCCAGAGCTCTATCCACTGCGCCACCTAGTTGCCCCTAAGATTTTATTTTTTAAAATTGCATCAATAGTCACTAGTAAAATTGGTCTCTAGCTCTATTTCTCTGCTTTATCCCTCTCTATTTTGGGTATCAGGTCTCTTATGCTTGTCTCATAAGAGGAGTTTGATAAGGAAGTAGCAAAACATAGCAAATGGAGAGATACTCTTGGAATAAGGAAGAAATGGCTTCCAGTTTTATCTCTGCCATACACTGACTGTGTAGCCCTGTACCAGACACCTCATCTCTCAAGGTCCCTGGCATCTCTCTAACACTATAACTTGCAGAAATCAGCAGCTCCCATGTCCCCAGTGAAATTGCAGACAGGGCTGGGTCAAAAAACCTAAAAGAATTTAGTCAAGCATTATTTTTCTTAGTGGTTGAAAAAATATCTTTTCTAGCATAGGTATTAATTGGCTAAATGTTTGATAGAATGTACCTTTAAATCCATCTGATCCAGGGACTTTTTTCATTAATAGTTATTTACTAGCTGACAAATGCTGACAAAATGTTCTTTGGACTGAATTGAGTTTCAAGTGAATACAAAGGATGCATTAGTCTGCATCAAAACCAAACTCCCCTCTACAACCCTCCCAACAAGTGGTCATATAGTTCCTACATGAAGAATTTCAGAGACAGAATTGACTGCTTCTCAGAGCAGCACATTCCACTTTTGTATAGCTCTGATACTTAGGAATGTTTCCATATACTGTGCTGAAATATATCTCTCTGCTTCTTCTATTCTGCTCTTAAATCTACTGTCTGGAACTGAGCTAAAAAAGTCAACTTTCTCCTCCAAATGAAAGTCCTTCAAACTCCAGAGGATAGCAATGACGATCTCCTCCTCCTCCCAGCCTCCTCTCCCAAGTTTTATCCAGGATCAATGGAAAAATGCTGGGAGTCTTCCCCTCCCACCTTGATTTTTTTAACTAGGTAGAAGAGGCCACTTTTGGCCTCATTTCCTGCCTAGCCTTAATCACTGAATGGGCCTTTCCTCAGTCAAACTGAGACCTGGGAAAGAGTTTAAAAAGGGTAAGGTGTCCCACTGCATCCTGGGCCATTTCCAGTCATCCTGATCTAGATTTTGCCACTGGACCCAGATGGCTCTGGAGGAGAAAGTGAGGCTGGTGACTTTGAACAGCCCTCCTTCACTTAAATCCAATTCACTTGAAGTCATGGCATCGCCTTCCTGATCACCTTCAAGAATAAAGGACAAAAAAAAGAAAAGAAAGGAAAAAAAAAAAGAATGAAGGACAAACGATAACAACAAAAACGATCCAGGATTGATGACTCCAGTTCCTTCCATTGATCCACATATGGATGGTCTTCAGCCCCTTCATCATCCTTGTCATCTTCCTTCAGCTCCACTTTAGCTTAGCCCACACCCTTTCTGACATATGGCGCCCCGAAATAAACACAATACTCCAGCTGGTGTCTTATCGGGGGATTGGTCAGTCAGTGAACAAGCACTTCTTTTGTGCCAGGCACTGTGCTAGGCCCTGAGGATGTAAAGAAAGGCCAAAGACAGTCCCTGCCCTCAAGGGGCTCCGTATAATGGAGGAGACCAAATATAAGCAACTATATATAAACAAGCTATACATGGGATTAATTAAAAAACAGGGAAGGCCCTAGAACTAAGGGGAATTAGGAAAGGCTTCTTATAAAAAGCAGGATTTTAGCTGGGATCCAGAGATGAGGAAGGAGAGCATGGGAGGCATGTGGCAGCGGGGGTGGAGGGGACACTCAGTGAAAATGTGGAGATTTGGAAGATGGAGTGTCTTGTGGGAAGAGCAGCAAGGAGGTCAGTGTCACTGGGTCACGGAGTATGTGGTATAAGATGTAAAAAGACTGAAAATGCAGTTGGAGGGCATGTTGTGAAGGGCTTTGAATGCCAAAGAGATTTTATATTTGATCCTGAAAGTGACAGTGAGCCACTGGAGTTTATTGAATAGGGGGAGACATGGTCACATCTGTGCTTTAGGAAGATTAATTTGATAGCTAAGTGGGAGATAGACTGGAGTGGGGAAAGATGAGTCTGGGAGATGAAGCAGTAGGCTATCGCAGTAGTCCAGAACCCGCACTAGGGTGGTGTCACTGTCAGAGGAGAGAAGGGGCCATGTGTAAGAGATGTTACGAAGGTAAAATCAACAGGACTTGACAACAGATTAGATATAGGAGATGAGAGAAAGGGAAAAGTTGAAGGTGATACCTAGCGTGCAAACCTGGATGACTAGGAGGATGGTGGAGCCCTTACCAATAATAGAGACGCTCAGAGGGGAGAAGGATTTGGGGCAATGATGAGTTCAGTTTTGGACATGGCAAATTTAAGAAGTCTCTGAGACATACGGTTTGAGATGTCTGAAAGGAGAGACTGGAGATAGGGAGGGAGCGTAGGGCTGGATAAGCAGAATTGAGAGTCATTACCATAAAGATGGTTATTGAATCCATGGGAGCTGATAAGATCACTGAGTGAAGTAGTATAGAGGAAGAAAAAAAGAGGACCAAGGATAGAGCCTCATGGACACTCACCTATAGCAAGTATGGCCTGTATTAAGATCCAGCAAAGCAGAATGAGAAGGAATGGTCAGACAGGTAGGAGGAGAGTCAGGATGTAGTAGTATTATGGAAACCTAGGGAGGAGAGAATATTAGGGAGAAGAGGGTGATTGACAATGTCAAAGGTTGCAGAAAGGTTGGGGAGGATGAGTGTTGAGAAAAAGCCATTGGATTGGGCAGCTAAGAAAGATGCCAAACAGAGATCATGGGTAACTTTGGAGAGAGTAGTTTTGGTTGAATGATGAGGTCAGAAACCAGACAATAAAGAATTCAAGCGAGTGAGAGGAGAGGAAGAGGAGGTATCTATAGTAGACAGCCTTGGGTACTGCTGATCACCCATTCTCTCCTCTCTAGGTTTTTGGGATGGCCCTCTCACCTGGTTTTCCTCCTACCTCTCTGACCACTCCTTCTCTGTCTCCTTTGCTGGGTCCTCCTCCAGATCATGCCCTCTAGCTGTAGGTGCCCCTCAGGGTTCTATCCTGGGCCCTCTTCTCTTCTCTCTCTAGACTACTTCTCTTGAGGATGTCATTAGCTGCCATGGATTCAATTACCCTCTATGCTAATGATTCTCACATTTACCTTTCCTGCCCCAACCTCTCTGCTGACCTCCAGTCTCCATCGCCAACTGCCTATTAGACATCTTGAACTAGACGTCCAGTATTGACATCTCAAGTGCATCATGTCCAAAACTGATTTCATAATCTTGCACCCCAAACCCTCCCCTCTTCTTAAGTTCCCTGTTATTGTCCAGGGTATCACCATCCTCCCAGTCTCTTAGGCTTACAGTTTAGGAGCCATCTTGGATTTCTCACTCTCTCTCCCCCCAATATCTAAGCTCTTGTCATGGCTGCCGATTTCACCTTTGTAACCCCCTCTCTCCTCTAACAGTGTTACCACCCTGGTCCAGGCCCTCATCACTCCAGGCCTGGACTATTGCAATAGCTGCTGGTGGGGCAGGGGTGGCTCTACCTGCCTCAAGTCTCTACCCATTCCAATCCATCCTCCATTCAGTCACCAAAATGATTTTTCTAAAGCACAGGTCTGACCATGTCACCTCCATACTCAATAAACTCCAATGACTCCCTCTCACCTCCAGGATAAAATACAAAATTCTTTTTTTGGTGCTCAATGTGCGTCATAACCTTGCCCCCTTTCCTCCCACCTTTCCAATCTTCTTATGCCTTACATCTATCTCTTCATGTACTCTTCGATCCAGAAACAGTGGCCTCCAGCAGCCACAAATAAGACACTCCATCTCTTGGCGTCAGGCACTTTCTCTACCTGTCCCCCATGCCCAGAATGCTCTCCCTCCTCCCCTCTGACTACTGACTTCCCTGGCTTCCTTCAAGTCCCAGCTAAAATGCCACCTTCCACATAAAGACTTTCTAACCCCTCTTGATTTCAATGACTTCTCTTTGCTAATTATTTCCTATTTATCTTGTAGAGAGCTTTTTTGTATAGACTTATTTGCATGTTGTCTCCCCCATTAGATTGTAAGCTCCTTGAGGGCAGGGACTACCTTTTTGCCTTTCTTTATATGCCTAGTGCTTAGTACAGTGCCTGGTACACAGTAGACATTTAATAAATACTTATTGACAGACCGACTGACTGAATATTTTATAGACAACCTATAGAAACCAAGTTTCCTCAGTGAATCCAAACACACTTCTGTGCAATGGCACTCCAGCTGATCATAGGTTCTCCCTTCCCACCACTCACTCTGTAGCTCATGATTGATTGATTCAGTAGAGAAATGTTCTTGGAACCTAAGTGGAGGACTGCACATTTTGCCTTGCTTCATTTCATCTGATTGCATTTAACCCAACGTTCTGGCCTTTTGAGATCTTCTTGACTCTTGATGTAATCTTCAGTGCCTTTCAATTGTAAATTCAATGTTTTTAACCATCCCCTCCAACTGGAACATCCTAGATTTTGTGTTATGGCAACAAAAGGATGGAGAGCCCAGAGAAGGGGAAGACAAGTGAGGGGCACACGAGTAGTCAGAAGAGTCCTTCTGGAGAAGAGAGGACTTGAGCTGAGTCTCGAGTACTGGGAGGATTGAAAAGTGGGGAGTGTTCGAAGGCATTCAAGGCAGGACAGTACTGGCAAAGGCTCTGAGGCAGGAGGAATGGGTCACGGGATCCTAGATTGAAAGTCAAAATGGACTTCAGATGCTATCTACCCCAACCACTTCACTTTACAGATGAAGAAACTGAGGCCTGGGGAGGGGAAGTGATTTGTTCAGAGTCACTTAGGTAGGCAATTGCAGAGCTGGGCTTTGAACCTTGTTGTTTTTTAGTTGTTCCTGACTCTTTGTGACCCCATTTGGGGTTTTCTGGGCAGAGATACTGGACTGGTTTGCCATTTCCTTTTCCAGCTCATTTTACAGATGAGGAAACTGAGGCAAATAGGGTGAAATGACTTGCCCAGGGTCACACAACTAGGAAGTGTCTGAGGTCAGATTTGAACTCACAAAGAGAAGTCTTCCTGACTCCAGGCTCGGGCTCTATTCATTGAAGATTTGAACCTAAGCTCTCTGATTTCAAATCATAGACTCATAAATTCATAGCTCTAGAGCAGGAAGGAGCCTCAGAGAGCATATACTTCGGCCCCTTCATTTTACAGATTAGGAAACTGCGTCTCATAGAGGTTAAGTGCCCAATACCACACAGCTAATAAGTGTGTCTGAGGATGGATTTGAACCCAGGTCATCTGACTCTAATTTTCTACAGTACCACACAGGGAGGAGACCCCTTTGAGTATGACAGAGAGGAGTAGAAAATAAGATTAAAAACAAATAGGTTGAGTCAAGATTGTAGAAAGCCTTGAATGCCAGGCTAAGGAGTTTGGGGTTTTTCCTGAATACAAGGGCAAGTTTTTGGAGGACTGATTTGAATTTGTATTGATGGTTTGGATAGAGAAGAAAATGGAGGCAGCTAGACAGCATGGAGGTTATTGCTGTGGTCCAAAACATGTTGCTGTGAGGATTTCAACCCAGGTTATGACCTTAAAATTGGAGAGAGGACATGCATCTAAAAATATTTTAAAGGAAGAATGTTTTCTTTTTCAAAAACCCACATGTGTTTATTAAGCATAAATCTCTTTGTTAAATGCCGTACTGAAAAACAGAGATGGAGTCAGGAGAGGATACTTTGCAAGCAAGAAGAACAGCTTATGCTCAGGGAAAGGGTAGACAAAACTTTGTTCTCTGAATATGAATTGAATTTTCATCTGGCTCGACTGTAGAGGATATGAAGAGGCTGGAAATGCACGCTGAAGCTACTCAATATTAGTGGATGAGTCTTTAGGTCTTTTTTTGTTTTGTTTTGAGCCTCATTCAAACTCTGACATTCTTTTTGTGGTCTAAGCTTCAGCCCAATTACAGCAGTCTCTTTCCTGAGCCTCACCTCAGCTCTGGTATTCTTTGTTCTGAGCCTCAGTTGAGCTCTGAGATCATTCCCAGAGCATTCAAGATGAAACTGGGAGGAAGGCAGTGAAATGATGAAAAAATGGAACAGAGATAGGGAGATTTTTGATCACAACAGGTCTTCATCCATGACTCTTGGGCATTTCCATAGAAGCTCTGCTATGTTATAGGAGGAAGTGGAGATATCACAAATCAATCAACACTAAGGCTACAAAGGTAAAAAATGAAACCTTTCCTGCCTTCAGGGAGCTTGCCTTGGGTTAACCATGTGAAATACATATATAATACATCCAAGTTTACAGCTTGAAATTTAGAGTTTAAAACCAAGAAGTACAGAAGGCACTAGCAGCTGGGATCACGGAATCACATAGTCAGTAGAACTTGATCTGAGTTTTGAAAGAAATGAAGAGTTGTAGGAGGTGGAGGTGAGGAGGCAGAGGCATGCAAAGGCATGGAGTTAGGAGAAGAAGGGTCATGTAGGAGGACAGGAAGAAGGCCAGTTTGGCTGGACCTCAGAAGGCACAGAGGGGGAAGAATTTATGATAAGTCTGGAAAGGTGGTTCAAACCAGCTTGTGAAGGGCTCTAAGGGCCAAACAGAGCCATTTATATTTTATCCTAGAGGTCATAAAGAGTCACTGTTGCTTACTGAGCAGGTAAAAAAAAAATATAGGGAGACTGGTACTTTGGGAATATCACTTTGTCAGCTGTGTGGAGGATTATTTGGAGTAGGGAGAGAGTGGAAGCAGGGAGATCAATTAATTAGCAAGCTAGTGCAATAGTTCAGGTGAGAAGAAGTGATAAGAGCATGCATCAGGGTGACAGAGAGGTAGAATGGACAAGACGAAAACTGATAGGATGTGGGGGAAGAAGGAGAGAGAAAAGTTGAGGAAAATCTTGAGATTCTCAACCTGGGAGACAGGAAGAATGGGGGTTAAGTAACAGGAAAATTCAGAAGAGGGGAAAATTTGGGGGGAAACGGAATCATGATATCTAGTGTATGTCATGCCTGACCTCTTTCTTTCAGGAGAGGTTTTGTTTGCTGCTTTGCTTTTTACTTCTTTTTTACCTAATCTAGTTAACTATTTACTAGGATAATGATCCTTTGATCATTGATTGACCCTCAAAACTCCCAGGAATATCATAGCTGAAATCCAGGGCTTCCAGGTCAAAGGAAAAAAAAATATTACAAGCAGTTAAAGAGAAAGAATTGGAGCACCAGAGAGCCAGTGTCAAGACCACATAAGCCTTGGCAGTTGCTGCTATAAGGGATAGAGAGCTTGGAATATGATATTACCAAAGGAGAAAGGCTTATAACCATGAATAACCTATCATGAAAAATTGAATATAATCCTACTAGGCTGGGGTAAGGAGGAATGGATCTTTAATTAAATAGAGGATTTCCTAGCATTCTTGGTGAAAAAAGATGGAACTTAATCGACACCGTGAGGGGGAAATGCAGGAATCAAGAGAATTATGGACGTATAAGCAGATTTGATCGGTTGAAAAAGACTGTATGAATTGTTTACATAATAATACAGAAAGAAGAAATGTGTCTTTTTCAGAACTGTAATGTCTTCAAGAGTCAGGGAAAGTTTTAAAATAAGATGGAAGGCCTAGTGTGGTTTTATTCTGTTTTTGTGGTCTTAGGAGAAGACAGAAATGAAAGGGAATATGAGAAATATACTGTAAAGGAGAAGTCGAGGAAGGGGAGGGAAGTTACTATCCCACAAAATTCCATTGCATAAGAGGAAGACTGTTCATACATAGAGGAAGGAGTGGTAGCAATGGACATACAATGAAGCTCACTTTCACCTGAATCAGACAAAGAAAATCGAGAGTGTGCACACACAGGCAAAAAGAGAGTCAATTATTAATTTTTAAATAATTATATTATTATACAATGTTATATATTATAACATAACAAATTCTATTATAATTATTATAATGATAATGTAATATAAATTATATTATAGTTATAAAACAATAATTGATAATGATAAGATAATTAATAAATTATTAAGCACCTACTATATTCAAGCCACTGTATTAAGTGCTGGTGACACAAAGAAAAGCCAAAGACAGTCCCTATCCTGGGAGCTCACAATCTAATGGGAGGGACAAAGTACAAACAACAGCGTACAAATAAACTATATACAGGACAAACTGCAAATAATCAATAGAGGGAAGTCATTAGCATTAATGGGGATTAGAGAAAGGCTTCTTGTGGAAGGTGGGATGTTAGTTGGGACTTGGAGGAAGCCAATGAAGCCAGGAGGCAGAGAAGAAGAGGGAGAATGTTCCAGGCATGGAGGACAGCCAGTAAAAATGCCTGGAGTCAGGAGAGCAGTGTAGATATACATTATATCCAGTGGGGGAAATACATGGGGACGGGAGAAGAGAGAAGGGGATTTAAAAGGGAGGGCAGAACAGATAAGGGAATAGTCATAAAAAAAAACAGTTTTCAATATTGAAGGGAGGATAAGGGGGGAGTAAAAGGAAATTAAAAAAAGAATAAAAACTTGTGATTGGGGAGGGGCAAGGGGAAGAGAAGTGAGGTGATAGAGCAGAAATAGACAAATGAATTCATTGATAGATCACCATTGTAAGTCGAAGTTCCTGTCTTTCAGCATCACTTCTTATCTGTAAAGAGATCAAAGAGAAGAAAAAGTTTAAGAGAACAAGATGGAGGGATATACACAATTAACAGTCATAATGTGAGCATGGATAGAATGAATGTAGCCATAAAGTGGAAGAGGACAGCAGAATGGAATAATAAACTGAATCCAATAGTATACTGTTTACAAGAAATACCCTGGAAACATAGATTCGCATACAATTAAAACGGAGAGACCAGAATGGCATCTATTATGGTCTAGGTGAACTCAAAAGAAGCCGGGTAGGAACCATGATTTCAGGCTAGATTAAATATACACACAATAAAAGGAGATAAGCAGGGAAACTATATCATGCTTGAAGGCACCATAGATAATGTATCAATATCACTACTTAATATATATGCATTGAACTGCATAGCATTGAACTACTTGAAGGACAAGTTAATTGAACTGCAGGGAGAAATAGAGAGTCAAACCATAATATTTAGAGACCTCAGTGAAATCTTTTCATACCTGGATAAATCTGACAAAAAGATAAACTAGAAAGAAGTTGGGGATCTGAATAGAACTTTAGAAAAATTAGAGATGATAGATCTCAGGCAATTACTTTTTAAAAAAAATATTTATTTTTAGTTTTCAACATTCACTTCCATGAGATTTTGAGTTCCAAATTTTGTCCCCATCTCTCCCTTCCCCCCTCAAGATGGGGTGCAATCTGATATACATTACAATCTGTGCAATCTACATATGCATTCATATTGGACATATTTTCACATTAGTCATGTTGTTAAGAAGAATTAGAACCAGTGGGAGAAACCACGAGAAAGAAGAAACAAAAAAGAAAAAAAAAGATATCAAATAATGTGCTTTGATCTGCATTCCGACACCATGGTTCTTTCTCTGGATATGGATAGCATTTTCTATCATGAGACCTTTGGAGTTGTCTTGGATCCTTGCGTTGCTGAGAAGAGCCAAGTCTATCAAAGTTAGTCATCGCACTTTGTGGCTGTTACTGTGTACAATGTTCTCCTGGTTCTGCTCACTTCACTCAGCATCAGTTCATTCAAGTCTTTCCAGGTTTTTTTTTCTGAAATCTGCCTGCTCATTCTTTCTTTTTTTTTTCAGAATTTTTTTTTTTAGGCAATTGGGGTTAAGTGACTTTCCCAGGGTCACACAGCTAGTAAGTGTCAAGTGTTTGGTCTGAGGCCAGATTTAAACTCAGGTCCTCCTGACTTCAGGGCCAGTACTTTATCCACTGCACCACCTAGCTGCCCCAAATTCTTAATCTTGCATTTATTATTATTATTATTATTTTTTTAGCTAGGCAATGGGGTTAAGGGACTTGCCCAGGGTCTCACAGCTAGTAGGTGTCAAGTGTCTGAGGCCAGATTTGAACTCAGGTCCTCCTGAATCCAGGGCCAGTACTTTATCCACCACGCCACCTAGCTGCCCCGTCATCATTTCTTATAGCACAATAATATTCCATTACATTCATACACCACAGCTTGTTCAGCCATTCCCCAACTGATGGGCATCCCCTCAATTTCCAATTCTTTGCCACCACAAAAAGAGTTGCTAGAAATATTTTTGTACATGTGGGTCCTTTTCTCATTTTTATGATCTCTTTGGGATATAGCCCTAGAAGTGGTATTGCTGAGTCAAAGGGTATGCACATTTTCTTAGCCTTTTGGGTATGGTTCCAAATTGCTCTCCAGAATGGTTGGATCAGTTCAAAACTCCACCAACAGTGCATTAGTGTTCCAATTTTCCCACATCTTCTCCAGCATTTATTATTTTTCAGGCAATTATTGCGTGGGAACAAAAATGGGTTTACATATTTCTCAGCCATGAATGGCACCATTACAAAACCTGACAATGTATTAGAGCATAGAAACCTCTCCAAAAAAGCCGAAAGAACAGAAATACCAAACCTATCATTTACTGATCGTGATGCAATAAAATTATATTCAATAAAGATTATTTGATGAAAGAAGTAAATTAATTGGAGAATAAATAATTACTCCAAAAGAAATGGTGACCCAAAGAATAAATCATAGGAACAATAGAAAATTTTATCTAAGAAAATGATAATGATGAGACAACACACCAAAGCTTATAAGATGTAGCTAAAGCAGTCTTTGGGGAAAATTTTATGTCTCTAAATATTTTGATCAACAAAAGATAGGAAGATCAAATAAATGAATTGGAAACTAAAAATAAACCCTAGAAAAACAACTAATCAGCTCTCAACCAAGTGCCAAAGTAGAAGTTTTGAAAATCAAAGAAGGGATTAAAAATAGTGAAAGAAAACAAAAGACATTAAGGTGATAAGTAAATAAAACTAGATTTTTTTAATAAAAAATGAATGAAATAAATAAATAGACAGCTAATCTGATGTTAAAAAGAGAGGAAAACCAAACCACTCATATCAAATGTAAAGAAAGGAAATTCACAATAATTGAAAAGGAAATTTTAAAAAACCTACCTGAAAACTGAAATTGATGGCTTAAAATAAATTCATACTTAGAAAAACAAAGAAGCAGATTAACAGTAGAAGGAATAGATTGTTTAAATAACCCAGTATCTGAAAATATGTTGAACAAGCCATAAATGAACTTTCAAAGGAAAAGGAACTCTGAGATCAGGTGGATTTGCAAATAAATTCTATCAAACTGTCAAAGCACAATGAATTCCAATATTACAAAACTGTTTGCAAAAATAGAAAATAATGGACTTTTATTCCTCCAATAATGCAAATTGGATTTTGGTACCTAGATCATAAAGAGGCACAGAAGAGAAATAAAATTATAAATCCACATCCCTAATGAATGTTGACAGGGAAGTTTTAAATATCAGCAAGTAGACTACAGCAACATAATAAAAGGATTATGCAGTATGATCAGATTGGATTGATACCAGGACAGTTGTGATAAGACACTCCATCAATTATTGAAAAGTCCTTATAATTAGAGTAATGTTGCCCAGGAATCATGTTTGGAAGATGGGACATAAAATATTGACTGAGACTTCTGTGATGATGAGATATGCCTAGTAAAATGACATTTAACACAAGTTTTTAGAACTGAAAGGGCTTTGGGGAAATCTGATCCAGCCCCTCATTTTACAGATAATAAACTGAGGACTAAAGAGGTAAGCACTTTTGTAAATGATTATTGATTAATTGCTTCCTCTTCCCACCCATGATGGGATTAAAGAGGCATTTATTAAGCCCCTACTGTGTGCCAGTCACTATACTAGATACATGGGATACAAAACCAAAAGCAAAACCAGTATTTGTGGAAAAGTGTGCCCCAGATATGACAATAGTATGTATAGGGCTAAGGAGGGGGATGTAAATGAGGAGATTGGACCAGATGACCTGCAAGGTGTCTTCCAGCTATAAATCTAGGATCCTATGATATTTTCTAAAATGAGGAGGTTGGATTACAAGATTTCTAATGTCCCTTCCAGCTCTAAATCCTATGATCCTTTCCAGTTCTAACATTTGAAAGGTCTATGCTCTAAGGTCTCATCTAGCTTGACTTTTGTGGGTCTATGAGTCTGAGGTGGACAGGAAGGGCTGGATCACAAAGACATTTCTTAGCAAAATTGACATGAGCTAAAAGGATCGGTCACATTCTCCCTAGCCCTGTGAAAGAGAATATGCATGAGTGGCCAGAGTAGAAACCAAATAGACAACACTGATTGTAATCCCAGTGAGAAAGAGTTGCTTCTGCCCCTTTGAGCTCCTGGCCAGAGGCAGCTTAATGCCCAATGCAGATTTCTCGGCAGAATCAGGAAGAAGTCATGTTTACAAGTTGGAAAAGCAACTATTTTCTGAAAATAACTCCTTGAGGGTAATGAAGCCTGGAGCACCAAGTAGTACAATTGGAGCCAGCCTCCTATCCAGTAATTGTATTTTTGATGAAATTGCAATAAAGGAAGGTGAATCAAGTGGTATTGAATACAACCACCACTGGTTTAGAGCAAAGATTTTTATACAGCACTCCACGTGGAGAGTGGCTCTGAGAAAAGATGCCTGCATTTATTAAAAATCTACTTTAAGACCAGAGGGGATAGCAGTTGAAAGAAAACTGGGGTATGAGGGAGAGAACCATGGTTACCTGATTCAGGAAAGTGGGAAGTTGGGGGGGAGAGGATTGGCTTGTGGACACCCCCAAAATGTAATAATAACATAATAGAATGTTAGACATGGAAGGGTCCTTGGAGATCCTCATCCTATTCTTTTACTGCCAAAGGAAACCGGACCAAAAAAACATGTGCCTTGTGTAAGATTCTATAGGTAGTAAATATCCAACCTGAGACTTGAGTCCATACTTTTGATCCCAAGTTCTGTTATTCTTGCTTTTTTTTGTTTTGTTTTGTTTTGTTTTGCTAGGCAATAGGGTTAAATGACTTGCCCAGGGTCACAGCACAACTAGTGTCAAGTGTCTGGTCTGAGATCGGATTTGAACTCAGGTCCTCCTGACTCCGGGGTCAGTGCTCTATCCACTGCACCACCTAGCTGCCCCCCAAGTTCTGTTATTCTTGTCACTACACAATGCTACTTTTTCTGTTTGTTTTTGGGTGGACCTCTCATTTACTTAATATAAGGAAATCACAGTTCTGCCATACTGCTATAACCTTGGGCAAGCAACTGAATGTCCCTGAGCTTGAATGTCCTCATCTTTAAAGTGAGGGGATTAGAGGGGTAGATCAGTGATCCCCCAATGATAAAACTCCCTCTACCGATGAGTATCAGCATTTGCTCTGTAATTTACAGGCTTAAAGAGTCTCTTAGGGCCACTGGGAGATTAAGTGACTTGCCCAGGGTCACATAGACAGTATATGTCAGAGACAGAACTTGGACTTAGGTCTTTCTGACTCGGTGGCTAACTTTTTAATTTACAACATGGTTTCTCTATTTTTTTGGAGGTGGGGCACATCTATGATTACTCTCTTTACCTGTGGAGATCAGCACCTGCTATTGCAACTTGAAGTCCTGGAGTTACCTGGGCCAGTTAGAAGCTAAGTGACTCACTCTCTCAAGGTCCCACAGTCAGTGAGGGTCAAAGGCAAGCCCTGAACCCCCATCTCTTGATTCTGAGGCTGCCTCTGTCCACTGTATTATACTGCTCCTGTTAAGTTAGGAGTCAAATGCAAAGGTACCAGCCCTCCAACTTCGCAGTGTGGGCAAAACTGTCAACAGGACCTTGGACAGCTCTCCTTCTTTGGGAGTCTTTAAAGGCTACGGCAGGCATTTCTTTCAGGCATATTGAAGGGTTTCACATTCAGTTCCTCACTGGAACTTCCAAAGAAGCCTATGAGGTAGTTTGCATGTATAAAAGGCAGCAGGAGCATAGTGGAAAGACCACTGGATTTGGAATTAGGGATCCTGGGCTCGGATTCTGACTGTTTGACTTCAAGCAAGTCACTTCACATCCCCAGGCCTGTTTCTTCCAGTGTAAAATGAGAAGGTTAGATTAGATGACCTCTGAAGTCCTTTCAGGCTCTCAGTGTATGCCCATTTTACAAAGGAAAAATCTGAGGCTCAGAGAGGGAAATTGATTTGCCCAAAGCTACAAGGCAATGACAGAGCTGCCATTGGAACTCAGGTCCTCAAACTCCAAGTCCAAGTTGAGCTTTCCACTGAATCATCCTACCTTCACAAACCTTTGACTGAGTCCAAGTTTTATAGAAAAAATCCTTTTATTAGGGGTATTTGCTCTGTGAAGTTTGAGTTCAGTCAAAGGGCCGCACTTGAGGACCTAGAGGGTCACATGTGGCCTCGAGGCCACAGGTTCCCCACCTCTGACTAAACTCCTTTGATTGATCCTTCTAGCATCTACTGAAAGAAATAAAGGACAATATAACACAATTTACCCTAATGGAGAGATAATTGAGCTTCTGAAAAATTAACAGAGAGATGTAATTTCCCAAGTTTGTCTTGGAAGAAGATATGAAAAGATGTACCTCTCTTTTGCTAAGGTAGGAGGCTGTAAGTGTGGGACAGCTCAGTTAGTATATGTTGGCTCTGCTGAAATACTTTTTTTTTCTTTTTTTTTTTAATTCTTCATTAGAAGGAAGGCTAGATGAACAAGAGAGGGGTCTATTCAGAAATGAAGGTGATGTCAAAACAAAAGATATCAATAGCAATTTAAAAAGAAAGTAGTCCTCACTCAGGGGGGAGAAACATTAAAGCATTGTGTTCTGAGCCCCCAGGTGATTAACAGCCACAAATTACCAAAGACACTTGTGACTCCGTAATTAAAAAAGGAGGGGAAAAGGAGATGCGGAGCCCAACAGGCAGACTGAAATTACACAGAGAGGGAATCTCTGGTGAGATTCCTCAGTTTCTAAGAAGTGGCCTGTGTCCCTCGATGCTTCTTACAGACTGCTTGGACTGCCCATGTTGTCATGGTGCATAAAGCTTCAGCCTACCTCTGTGCTCTTCTCTTTCCCTCCTCCCCTTTCTCCTCCAGCACAGCATGGGGGAAAGAGCACTGGTCCTGGGTTCAAATCCCAGTTCTGCTGCTGACTACTCGTGTGACCTTGGACAAGTCACTTCTTCTCCATGGACCTCAGTTTCTACTTCTGTGAAAAGAGGAAGTTACAATAGATGGGCCTTGAGGGCCCTTTCAGCTCTAGATCTAGGATTCTGTGTGGGACTTTGGGGAAGTTATTTCTCCTCTCAGCCTCAATTTGCTGCTCTGTAAAATGGCAGCTTTGATGTCCTAGGTCCTAGAATGATGTCCTTTGTCCTCACAAAAAACTTGTGAGGTAAGTGTTGTTGTATTCCCCATTTAACAGTTGAGGAGACTGAGGCAGACAAAGATTAAATGGTTTATTTAGGGTCACATAGCTAGTCTTCAGCTCTAGAGTTGTGATACAATGATTCTGTGATCTTCATCTGTATGGGGAGGATGGCATAATCACTACTGAACCTTCCTCCCAGGGATGTTGGAAGGGAATATTTTGTCAGACTGTAAAGTTCCACTGAAATTGGACTTCATTGTGAGTTAGAAGGGAGCTTGGCTCCTTTGAATACTCTGCCAGTAAACTCACTCACTGACAGGTCCTACCGGCTTCAGTGGTGGCCCCAGGGCCTGACTGGCCACCCAAGGCCCTGGCTAGCTAAGGTTGGAGCAGCTCAAAGCCCACAGGTTGCCTGCAAAGTGATGAGGGTTTCTGGCATTAGTGTCTCATGAAGATTAAAGTGTGGTGCAGCCTATGCAGAGGGGGCATCCGTGCTGCGAAGGGCAGGGATCTTTGGAAGTTCCCTTGAGGCTGTTCAGGAATGCCTTATGTGCTTGATGCTGGTGACACAAGGTTAGGAAATGAAACTCTACCTGCCAGGAGGTAGCCCCTACTTTAATAGATGCCTCATGCAGGGAAGCCCTTCAGACATTTGAAGATAACTAACACCAACTTGAGGAAGCTAGGTGGATAGAATGGATATACTGCAGTACAGCACTGGGCTTGGAATCAGGAAGACTCATCTTCATGAGTTCAAATAACCTCAGATACTTACTGGCTATATGACCCTGGGCAAGTCACTTGACTCTCCCTGCCTCATTTTCCTCATCTGTAAAATGAACTGGAGAAGGAAATGGCACAAATTGCTAAGAAACCCCCAAATGAAGAGTTGGACATGACTGAAAAGGCTCAGGAAAAAACACCAACTCACCTCCCATTCCAACAACACTCAGTGGCTACAAAGTGCTTTCCTCATATGGCCAGCTCCTTCAGGACAGGGACTGTTTCTTTTTCTTTTTTTTTTTTTTTTGGTCTCCATATCTCTAGTGCCTAGCCTTGGGCCTGGCACAAATAGGCCCTTAATAAATGCTTCGTGATTGATTGACTGGGGACCTTTATTTAAAAAAAAACACCTCACTTTTTTTCTGTATATATTTACTCTGCATTGGGAGGCAGCTTGGCCTTATGGATAGAGAGCTGGTTTTGGAGGCAGGAAGGTGGGGATTTAAGTCCCAGCTCTAACATATATTGGCTGTGTGACCCTGCACAAGTCACCTGACCTCCAGGCACCAGTCTAAGAGTATAGGCATGGAGTGGATAGAGCTCTAGACCTGGAGGTCAGAAGAGCTGAGTTTGAATCTTACCTCAAATACCTACTAGTTATGTGATTCTGGATAAGTCATTTCACCTTTATCTGCCTCAGTTTCCTCAACTGTTTAATGAGGAATACAACAACGCTTATCTCACAGGGTTTTTGTGAGAATGAAATGGATTAACAGTAAGGTATATAAAGGTATGTAACAACAATAAGGTATGTAAAGTGATTTGCATACCTTAAGTACTATAGAAATGATAGCTATTATTGCTACTATTATTATTATTATTATTACTACTACTATCATCGTCGTCATCATCATTGTTAATATTGCCAAGAAGGTACCAACCTTCCTTGGGAGAGGGAGTTTGTCCATTGGGAGATCCCTATAGCAATTAAATCCCTATTCCATCCTTATAAATGAATGTATTGCCTTCCTGGATAGAAAGTAAGGTGTTTTTAAAGATATGAGCTTAATAAATGCTTGTTGTTTGAGTGAAAGTTGTAGAAGAATGGCATGCATTATTCCATTTGACATATTAGGAAACTGAGGCCTTACTAATTACCAAAAGGTGGATCAACCACATTTCCATGTCCCTTTTACTCCAGGTGAGATCTGAGGCACTTTCTGGGCCTGCTTGCCATATCTTTCCTCTGAGCCTAGGCCCACCAGTCCTTTCTATCAGCACTTAACGCTATTTTCCCAAGTCTAATTTCCCATTTGACCTCCTCCTCCCTCTGACTCATTTTCCCTTGCTGTCTCCTATTGCTTTGAAAGACACTCTTTCAATATCTCCCACTTCTGGCCACAAACTCCGTGATTGTCTTTGAGTTCCTCTCTTTCACTTTGGTTCCTAGAATTCAAACAGCCTGCATGTAATGGCTCTTTGTAAACTGGGAGTCAGTTATTAAGCTCTCTCTTCTAAACTCCCTAATGTAGACAAGGAGGCAGTTCATTGTTGTTGGAGAAATACTTTGTCCTCGAACTTACTCCTCCAATGGTTTCTTTTATTTGTTGGAGCTATTAAAGTCTTAAGTCATTGTTTGAGCTGCGTCTCACTTTCCCAAGTAACATCCCTGTGGTGTTGGCCTTACTGTTCAGTATCCTGTTCTTTCAAAATCAAGGGCTTGTCTGTGATGATCTCTGGGATCCATTTATTTCTTACGTTCAATAATTCTATATTTTAAGATCCCTCCCAGCTCTGAAATTCTGTTTGAAAGTCACTCCTAGCTCTGACATTCCATGTTCTGAGTTCCCTCTCAGATGTGACATTCTCAGTTCTAAGGTCCCTTCTGCTTCTGGCACTCTGTGTTCCAAGGGTCTCTTCTAGCTCGGATTCTGTTTTCAGGTCCCTTGCAGCTCTGACATTCTTTGCTCTAAGGCCTTGTAAGCTCTGACGTTCCCTGTTCCAAGGTCCCTTCCAGCTCTGACATTTCCTGTTCTCGAGGTCTTTCCATATCATCTTCCATTTTATGTTCTATATTCTCAGATTCCTTCCAGCTCTGACATTTTTTTCTTGTTCTTTATTCTGAGTCTCCTTCCAGTTCTTTTTTTTTTTTTGGGGGGGGCTAGGCAATGGGGTTAAGTGACTTGCTCAGGGTCACACAGCTAGTAAGTGTTAAGTGTCTGAGGCCAGATTTGAACTCAGGTCCTCCTGAATCCAGGGCCAGTGCTCTATCTACTGCACCACCTAGCTGCCCCTCCTTCCAGTTCTGACAATCCATGTCATCTCCACACATTTCACCCAGTAACATTCAGTACCTTGAGAAACAGCTTTGTAGTTCTGTACACTCTGATTCCCACAGCTATATGTCTCCTGGCACTCTTGTGGCAGAATAAATTTGCGATAACCTGTCTCTTTACTATATGTTACCTCTATTGAACAGAAAGACTCTCTGGAGTCAGACACTGATTTCCTGTTTAAAGAAGCAAACCCTTTCAAAAAAAGTTGAATAGGATGGTACATTGAGAAGTCCAATTGATTAAATTTAAGGTACTGGAAAAGTCAAATTCAAGAATGTTCTCTGGCCTCTTGGCATTCTCATTTCACTCTGAATTGGATACAATTTCATTCAGACTAATAAGCTCTTCCTTCTCAGCACTACGTCCTTCAAAGACAGGCAGGCGATGGCCACGTGGGCCTTGGTAATGCTGCTCCTCACTTACTAAAATGACTTCTTTCATTTGTGTTATTACCAGTTGCAGATGGCCTCATGCTGGGTGATGTATTTGTAGTGAGCAGAGTGTACAAGAAATATTGAGATTTCCCCTTCCTTTCTGCCAGGGGTTGGCACCGTCAGCCACCAAGCACCTTGGTCCAACCCTGGGGTGGGGGGGAGAAGGCCTTAGCTTTCCCAGCTGCCTGCTGGACCACCTGCCCAGCCCCTGAGCTCAAGTCAAGGAGACAAGACAAGAACGCTGGGTTTGGAAGCAGGAGGCTAGGGTTCAAGTCCCAGTCCCAACACTCAATAGCTATGTAGTCTTAGCTAAGTCCCTTTCTTTTTCTGAGTCTTGTTTTCCTCACCCATGAAAAGAAACCATTTCCACTTCCCATCTGATAGGATGGCTCTTTGTAAACATTGAAGGTTTAGACATCGCCAGGAGAAAGAGTGGCAAAGTGGATATAGTGCTGACCTCAAAGCTAAGAAAATTGAGGTTTGAGCCTTGTATTTACCATGTATTGGCGATGTAATCCTTAACAAGTTACTTAACACTTCAGCACTCCAGGAAACTCTCCAAAATGGTTTAATGGCTGAGCAGGCACTGATCCACATTGGTAGGGGGAGTTTCCCTACTGGGATCTCTTTACACTAATGAAGTAATAGGCCTGTTTTAAAAAAAAATGATGAGCAGGTCCAGGAGTCAAACCAATCGTCCAACCCCCACGCAAATGAGGCACCTGGACTAGACAGTCTTCCTGCTTCTCCTAGCTGTAATCATCTCCATCCAGGTCTTTTTTTCTCCCACACTTCCCTGACTTCTTGATACGGGTCTTTGCCCTCAGCCCAATTCTGACTCTTAGCTGGCGAATTCAGATTATGGTTAGAGTCTGGGAGGAGAAGATCACCGAGGCTCCCTCACACTCTGCTACCTTCTCGTCTCTCCTTTCTGCATCTTGGATGGTTCTTGGTTGGCTTGGTGTGGTATAATTGGGAGACTTCCATGATTGATATCATGCACATGTTAAAATCTTCTGTCTGATTTTGTTTCCCCAGTCAGCTTAACACATCCAAATTAAGGGGAATGGCTAACACTGCCCAGCAGTATTATCAGTAATTGGTTTGCACAGTACTTTTGCCATTAGCTAATATTGTGCTTTGTGAATTTCCATTTTCTGCAGGGGTGTTATGCTCCCTCCTCTTTCAAATGCTTTCCTCCAACGTTGTCCCCATCATTTGGCCTAAGAGAACAAATCACACTTTCATCCCTCCCCCTCCCTCAGTGGAAGTAAAGAAACAGTCTCCATGGTGCCCATTACCCTCCCCAGCTCTCTTCCCCCTTCTCTTTCTGACTGCTTCTTTGATAATATCGAAGTACTAGAAGACTTACTCTGTGACCTTGGACAAGTCACTTATGTGGGCAGTTGGGCAGAGCAACTATCTGATCAATTTGATCAGCTAAAATGAAAGAAGTCTTGGGGTTCTTAAGAACATCTGGTCACGCAGGATGTGGACCTGCCCACTAGCACCTCATGAGAGGCCTAAGGACGTGCCCACTGGCACATCAAGAGAGACCTAAGGATGCCTCCTGGAGGCTCAATCTGGAGAGTTCCCTGATCAGTTTGATGAGTTGATGGGGAGGGGAGCCTTGCCTTGGACTTTGTCTTCCTATGGATTATATAATCATGCCGTTTGGCATCTCCTAGAGGATGGGCCTAGCTGATTGACCTTGCCTGTTGTGGGTGGAACAACCACTTCATGCTGGACCTATTTAAAGGGATCACCTGAATACCCAACATCCCCCACCCCTCCTCAGCCTTTTGCCTTTTCCCATTGTCTAAGCTCAAAGAGTTAAGAGGGAGTTTCGATGTTGGGGGTGGTTATGGGATGGGAGGATACTTGTGTACATCAGCATAGTACTCAGGGTTGACTGACCATCCCTGCCCCTCTCCTGTACCCACCAGCTCCCGAGGCACCAGCCTTTTGAGCCAAGAGGTGGCATTCTTTAGAGAAGTGGTGGAGGGTAGAGCTTCTTGGAAGAAGGGATGATTTCACTTCTGTCTTTATGTATCCCTGGAATCTAGTAAAGTGATTGGCATATAGTAAGCACTCAATAAATGCCTGATGATTGATTTCTAGTTGCCAGACTTCTGATATGTCCACTTGTTATTCTAAGCACTTAGAGAGTTTGGGCACCCATGTATGTACCCACTTCTGTGAGGATCTGGACCCAAACTATATTTGATTTACATTCTGAGATTGTCTAGAGACAACCCAGGGTGGGGACAGTTTGGGGGGGGCTCCAAATCCAACTTAGGCCAGGGAAACCATGAGCATGGAGCAGTCTGCTGGGGGTCATTCTTCTACTTTCCTTTTTTTTTTTTTTTTACTTTTAGGCAATTGGAGTTAAGTGACTTGCCCAGGGTCACACAGCTAGTAAGTGTCAAGTGTTTGGTCTGAGGCCGGATTTGAACTCAGGTCCTCCTGACTTCAGGGCCGGTGCTCTATCCACTGCGTCACCTAGCGGCCCCTATTCTTCTCCTTTCTGAGCGTCCTTTGGCCACAAGTGAAAGGAGAAGCTTGAATGGGCTGGATTCTAAGCTCTACCTTCTACCTCTAAACAGATGATCCCATGCTCCTTCTTTCTTCATGGTGTGATGCCCCAAACACCAGATTTGGGGGCCAAAGACTCCAAGCCTATGTTACGGAGAGATATCTTGCATGTTTATTCTTCACCCAGGCCTTAATGCGCTTCGAGTGCCTGGGAACTACAGAAGCAACTTGAGCCAGTCCTCAATTACTCAGAATGATTAATGGTCACTGGGAGAGCTGGGACAATGTTCATTTCCAGAGAATGGTTAAGCAACATTTTAGCGAGTCAGGGTCACACACCCCCTCCCATCGCCCCCCAATCATCCATCTGCCCTGCCTGTGGCAGGCAGGCTAGTGTTGTAGGGGGGAAGGGAAGCAAGACAATCAATTGAGAAACATCAGAGCATACCATAGAATGTGAGAACTAGAAGGACCCTGAGACAGCATTTAGTCTCTACTCCCTCATTTGGGGAAACTGAGACCCAGAGAGGATTAGGTAGCAGTAGATCTGGCCCTGGAACTCAGGGCTTCTGACATTCTCTCCCTACCCACATCTCCCCACCGCCCATTGAATTCTCTTTCCACCACACTGGTGTTTCATCTCTAAGCTTAAAATCTCAAATGAGGAGTGGAGTAAAGTGGAAAGTTTGGGGGAGAGAAGACAGAAAGGTTGTCGCTTTGGGCACCTGGGGAGCACTCTTTTCTCCTTCCCAAGGACTGAAGAAATGTGAGACTGTTTCTCCCATCTGCCCCCACCACTACCATCACACAAACCTTTCCCACATAGACCGCTAGCCATACAGGAACCATACCCCCACATCTATCCCATGGTGCACCAAGGATCCTTACTGGAGATGCTGACAAATGGCAGAAATTCCCAAAGATGGGCTGTGAGAGGAAAAGCTGAGGCTCCGGAGAAGCCATACGCTGGATAATCTACTTCTCCAAATAACTAAGGGCAACTATGACCTTTGGAATTTGTTCTAGGGTGCAGAGTTGGGAGTTAAAAGAATGGGATTCAGATGCCCTCTCTGCCAGTAAATTGCTACATGACCTTAGATGAGTCACTTTCTTTTTGTTTCAACTCAAGTTTTTCCATGTATGAAATGATCTCGAAAATTCTTTCCAGTTCAGACAGTGTGTGCTCTAAGGGTCCTCCTAGATCTGACATCCTGTTCTCTAAGGGTCTTTCCAGAAATCTCTCTGAGAAGCTCAATACTCTGACATTAGTCACAGAATAGCTCTTTCAACCCTGCCCCCCATATGTCCCTCCTTGGCCCCTCTGATCTCTACTTTTCTTTTCCCTCTCCCTCTTTTCCCTCCCTCACCCCATTGTATCAGACAGGAAGGGAGGGGAGAGAAGAGTCTTGTTTGTGGCCCTGGAGACCAAAGCAAGGGTTGAGCAGTAGGCTTATGGCACAGAGCACCAATTAGTCCTGGAAGAGCTGGGTCAGGAGAAAGAAAAATCAGAAAGTGATGAAGTCTGTCTCCCTTCCCCCACATGCTGCTCTTCCCCGAGGGTCCCAGCAGGGAAAAAAGTCCTGATAAACAAATTCACACAAAGGTAGATGAGCCTTTTACAGGAGAAAACTGGTTGGAGAGGACAATGAATCATGGGTAGAAAGCATCCACTCCAAATTCCTCATGTTACCAAATTGAGATCCAGGTAGAGGAAGAGACTTCAAATGTCAGCCCTAGGAGGCACTTTCAAGATTGTCTTGGCCCCACAAACTATGAGGCAATGTTGCCCAATGGTAAGAGCACAAAGCTCAAACCCTAGCTCTGTCACTTCTTGGGGGACCTTGGATAGGTCATGAAGCAAACATCCTTCTTTTCCAGGTGAAGAGCTTGGCTCACAGAAAAAACAGACTTTGAGATTCAAATTCAAACCAATCATTTTTCAGATGAGGAAACTGAGACCCAAAGAAGTTGTGAGCTGCCCATGCTGAGAGCAGGTGACTGGCTCAGGCTAAGAACCCAGGCCTCGACTCTGTCCACCCCTCCACTCCTCACTGCATCTCTGCAGCTGGACTTGCAAGGATGATGTGCGGAGGAGTATCGGTCACTAAACCGGCCCCGGCCGAGATCCAGCGGATCGCGGACCAGGTAAAGGCACAGCTTGAAGAGAAAGAAAATAGGAAGTTTCCAGTCTTTAAGACTATGGAATTTAAAAGTCAAGTGGTTGCTGGAACAAACTACTTTATTAAGGTTCACGTTGGTGAAGAGGAATTTATACATATTCGAGTGTTTGAAAGTCTCTCTCATGAAAACAAGCCATTGGTTCTATCCAGTTATCAAACCAAGAAAACCAAGAATGATGAATTGGCCTATTTTTAATGCACCATTTTGAATAGTGGGCCTTTGTTCTTTTGTATGGGTACATTATATACATCATATGGGCAGGTATTAAAATTTGGCACAATAAAAGAAATCTGATTTAAAAAAAAAAAAGAACCCAGGCCTCTTGGTCCCCAGGCCAGAGGATTTGGTTGTACTACCCCCTGTTCCCAGCCCAAAGGTGACATTTCCCCTATCATGATATTTTCATTTTTGCAACTTTTATTATTACCTTCTGTTTTCGTGTCACCTTTATTTCCAAATTCCATCATCCCCCTACTCACCAAGGAAATAAAAGACTAGCCATGCTAACTGTGTGACCATGAACAAATTCCTTAACCCCACTGAGTCTCAGTTTCCTCATCTATAAAATGAGGGGGCTGAATAAGATGCCCTCTAAGGTTCTTTTCAGCTCTTGATCCAGGATTCTGTGTGACCTTAGGCAAGTCCCTTCCCCTCTCTGGGCCTCAGTTTCCCCCTCTGTCCTATGAAAAGGTTGGACTGGATGGCCTCTGAGCTGTCTTTTAGCTCTTGATCCTTCCTCTCAAGTCCCTTTCCCGCCCTGGCCTCAGTTTCTTCCTCTGTAAGATGAGAAGGTCAGACTAGCTGACCTTCAGGTCCCTTCCCACCCTATGTCTGTGATCCTTGGTTATGAGCCACAATATGGCACCTGTGGAGTGACCAGAAGCAGCTAGCAAGCGTCAGAGCAAAGATTGAAATGCGTCAAGGCAAGGCATTTATTAAGCACTGAATGATATGCCAGAAAATCGTGCGGAGTGCTGGTGATGCAAAGCTGTGTAATCCTGGGCAAATCACATTACTTCTCTATCTTCTCATTTCTTCATAAAAATAATCCGTGTACGGTATCCTTCCCATTACTTTATTACATTTTGAAAGTCGAGTTGCTATCTTTTGTTTTCCCAACACCTTCATTTCCTATGTTTATCATTCTCCCTCCCCAACCTAGCCAGCCATCCCTGATAACAAAGGATAAAGAAGCAAAAGGAATGAAAAAAGAGCAAAGCCACCCAGTACTGCCACTAAGTCCGGCAGGATAGTCTATATTCCTTAACCAGTCTTATCTCTTAAGACACCTGGTCTGTAACTGAAGGTAGTAGGAGTGGACAGTCGCTTTTGGCTGCCTCTGGGGAATGGACCCTAACTAGTGATAGAAGGGGCACTTCATTGGGAGCCAGGAGACAGGTTCAAGTCCTAGCTTGCCACTTACTTTCTGAGTAGACTCTGAATCACTAAAACCCCTCTGAGCCTCAGTTTTCTTATTTATTAAAGGGGAATCATAATAGGCAGTGTAGGGTAATGGAAAGACCGATGGATTTGGAGTCCAAAGACCCCGTATTCTTATGTTTAGAGCTGGAGGAGACTTTAGAAGTGATCTAATCCAACCCCTTCATTTGGAGGGGGGAGATTTTGGGGGTCTGGACTTGGGGTTTTGCTGGTATGGGAAACTCCCTCTTGTAGTGCAGGTTGGCACCTGTTCTGAAAAAAGACTTGTACCAGAGCTGGGGTTCGAGCCTAAGTCTTATGATTCCAAATCCAGCATTCAGAGTATTGAGGTGCTCAGAGAGATTTCTGGGAAGACCCTTAGAGAACAGAATGTCAAATCTGGGAGGACCCTTAGAGTACGCACTACCTGAGCTGGGAAGAACTTTTGAGATTATTTCATACGTGGAGAAACTCGAGTTATCTGGGGCCTTGAGAAGTGAAGTGACTTGCCAGAGTCACACAGCCAGTGTGTGTCAGAGGTGGGACTCAGACCCTCATCTTCTTGACTTTCTCAGTGACCCCAATCTGCCTCTTCCAATGCCTTCATTTTATACAGGGGGGAAACTGAGGCACAGCGAAAGGAAAGGGACTTGCCCGAGGTCATATAGGTAGTAAATGTGAGAAGCAAGATTTAGAACAGTAATCTTTTTCTTGTTTTCCCTATCTTCTTGATTCTGGCTTTGTGACCCTGGACAAGTCACTTCCCTTCTGAGTCTCAGTTTTCTCCTCTATAAAATGTGAGAATTGAGCTAAATGACTTCTGAGACTTCTTCCAGCTTGAATGCGCCATGAGCCCAGTAGTTTCTACACTCCATTCCTTTCCCCAAGACTATTGCATGAATCCAGCTTTGAACCCACTTCTTGACTCTTTCCACTACCCTTCACAGCCTCTCTGGGCTTCAGTTTTCTTATCCATAAAATCAGGGAATGGCAGAAGGAGGTTGCAGCAGCACTGTGTGGTGGAAAGAACAAGGGAATTGGAGGCAGAGGCCCTGCGTTCAAATCCTTACACTACCATTTAATCCAAGAGTGAGCTTGGGAAATTCACTTCCCTTTTCTCATCCTCAGTTTCCCTCTCTGAAGTTCTAAATCCTATGATTGTTTCCACTGTAACAGTTGAAGAATGGAAGCCATTCCCCTCTCTGAACCTCGCCTATAAAATGGCAATAACTCTACTGGCCCAATTGCCTTCTCAGGATTTTTTGAGGGATGGGGAAGCTCCAAGGTAATGTGTGGTTTGTGGACAGATTACTGGATTTGGAATCATAGGATTTAGGCTCAAACCCCAGCTCTGGCACTTTCTAGCTAAGTGACCTTGGGCATGTCACCTATACAATAAGGGAGCTGGACTTGATGGTTTCCAAGGTGCTGATCAGCTTGGCGTGGCAGGCATTCCAGGGGATAAGAAGACTAGAAAGACTTTCTTATATAAGCACCTTGGTAAGGAATGGGGTGGCTCTGACTGGTGGGGAGACAAGGCCATGGCCAGCCTTCTAGCCTCTCTGTTTTGGGGGAACAGAGCTATTATGGCGAGGTGTCAGGGCCAGGCAGCTCTTTGGATATGAGAACAGTGAGGGGGAGTCTCGCAACTGTCATATTATACTGACAGAAATGCGTTGCAAGTCACTCTATACACAAGGGACATGATTTGACTCATAATATAATCACAGCCAGCAACACAGCCAGACACTTTTATAATGGGGTTTTTACAGAATATTATTTTAGATTTGTCTGCTTATACTCTCTCCGTCACAGGGCTGAATATAATTGTAGCTTGCATTCTGCTTCAATAATGCAATTCAACACACATTTATTAAAAGTTTACTGTATGAAGAGCCCAGTGCTGGGCACCTGGGAGGGGGAGAGGTGCAGTTTGGTAATTACCCAGGGTTCATGCCTATGGATCTTGTTGTGGTTTGGCAGGGGAATAAAATAGGCAAATAGATAATGGAATAATGGAAAGTGTGATGGACCTAAAGGCAGGAGAGGTTCAAATCCTGGTTCCAGCTTTTACTAGCTGAATCACCCTAGATAATCATTGAGATCACAACTGTTTGCCCTCTGAGCTTTTGTTTCCTCATTTGTAAAGTGGAGATGATACTGCTATGTACTACCTAAGTCCTAGGGTGGTTACATTTGAAAACCTTTTTAAAAATTCTTTTTTTTTAGGCGTTTTGGGTTAAGTGACTTGCCCAGGGTCACACGGCTAGTAAGTGTCAAGTGTTTGGTCTGAGGCCGGATTTGAACTCAGGTCCTTCTGATTTCAGGGCCGGTGCGCTATCCACTGTGCCACCTAGCTGCCCTGCATTTGAAAACTTTAAAGCACTATGGGGTTGTGATTTATTATTATTCATCTGTTAGTTAGGCAGATTTGGGGTAGCCACTGCAGTGGATAAAGAACAAGACCTGGGGTCAGCAAGACTTAAGCTCTAATCTGGCTTCAGGCATTTCCTAGCTGTCATTTCACCCTGTTTGCCTCAGTTTCCTCATCTGTAAAATGAGCTGGAGGAGGAAATGGCAAACCACTCCATATCTTGACCAAGAAAACCCCAAATGGGGTCGCAGAGAGGCAGACATGATTGAAATGACTGAATAGCAAAAAAAAAAAAAAAGAAAAGAAAAAAGAATTATGTGATAAGAAGCATATTAGCTTTGGCAAAGTCATATGGAGTAAGTGAGTGCTGGACGTGTCTACTGGAGAGTGGAGTACTTCTGAGTGAAGACCGGAAAGAGAGGGTGAACCAACTTGGAAAGGGCCTTAAATGCCATTCAAAAAGAGCTCATACTTGTCTCTGAAGGCAATGAGGAGCCACCATAGATTCTTTTTCTTTTTTTTTAATTTCTTTTTTTGATTACATTTTGAATTCTGAGTTATCTCCCCCCCTCTCTCTCCCAACCCCGCATTAGAGAAAGCCAACACTTGATATGGCTATATATGTGGAACCATACCATGCATACTTCCACATATCAGTTTTTTCTCTGGAGGTAGAAAGCATTTTCCTTCCTAAGTACTTTGTAGTTGATTTGAATGATTGCATTCCTTAGAATAACTTAGTTGTTCACAGCTACTCTTCAAGCAACATTACTGTTACTGTGTGCAATGTTCTCCTGGTTCTGCTTGTTTCACTCTTTATTATTTTGTGCAAGTCTTCCCAGGTTTTTCTGAAACCATCCCCCCTCATAGTTTCTTGTAGCATCACAATCATATACCATAACCTGTTTAGCCATTCCCCAACTGACAGGCATCCTCTCAATTTCCAGTTCTTTGCTACCACAAAGAGAGCTGTTATAAACATTTTAGAACATATAGGTTCTTTTCCTTTTTCCCTCCTCACCTTGGTAAACAAATCTAATAGTGGCATTACTAGGTCAAAGGGTATACACAATCTTCTAATGCTTTTGGACATGATTTTTGATTGCTTCCTAAAATGGTTGAATCAGTTCACAGTTCCACTAACAAGTGTTTTAGTGTCCCAATTTTTCCACATCCCCTAGCCACTGCTGATTCCTAAGCAAAGGAGTGATGTGAGTACATCTGTGCAAAAGGATGATTATTCTGGTAGCTTGTGGATTCAGGGAGGGAAAAAGAGAAGAGAAAAAAAAAAGATAAAGATCCTTTAGGGGCGATGACAATTAAGCAAGGAGTCGTGAAGGCCAGTATTAGGCAGTTGACAACAGCAATGGAAATGAGGGGATGAATGTGAGAGTTGTTTGGGAGGGAGATGAGGCGGGGCCTGAGAACTGATTGGATATGAGAAGCGAGGAAGAGGGGAAGGGTCAAAGGTGAACCCAAGGTTTTATACATTGGAGACAAAATGGGGCCACTGACAGAAACAAGGACAGCAGAAACAGAAGGTTTCAGAGGAAAGAAAATAAGCTTGATTGGGATAGATTGAGTTCAAGTGCTGCTGCAATATCCAAGTGGAGGTGCCCTGGACGCAACTGGAGATGGGCATGGTAGGGGAGGGGAGTCTGAGATAGCCTTCCTGTGGGAAAAGAGACGCTTCAATCCTCCAGGAAGACGGATATTTTGAGTTCAATGTAATTCAATAAGTATTTATTTTTTGAAATTTTCTTTTTTATTATGAGCAAAAACATCAATACACATGAACGTTTCAATGTACAAAGAACAAAAAAGAGGATTATATATTAAATGACAAGCTTCTGTTATGTTGAATTTTTTAAGTGTATATTAAATTTAAGACGGTAGTAGCAAATTTACCTCGCAAGTCCCTTCTCACCTTTTGATTTCTTCTGTGTTCTACTGATGCATCTCTATTACCACCCACTCACTCCCCCTCTTCCCACCTGTAGAAGGCCCTCCTTGTAACAATTACGGTCAAGGAGGGAAAAAAAATCAATGTGTTGACCATGTAAACCTTTATTGAGGCCTTACACTGTACTAAACATTGGAGACACAAAGATGCAGCTGAAGATACCTCTGATGTTGCAAACTTGGGTGACTGGAAAAATGGGGGCTGCCAAAATAGAGAAGTTGGGGGAAGAGGGAGGATGGGGGGTGGGAAATACATTTCTGTTTTGGACAGATCAGGTCTTAGAAGTCTGTGGAAATTCTAAAGGACTCATAATTTAGAAAAAAATGCTATCTACCTGCAGAGAACTGATAAACTCTGAGTACAGATTAAAGATATTTTCTTTCACTTTCATTATTTTTTTCTGCTTTTTTTTTTCATTTTACAACATGGATAATATGGGAAATATGTTTTGCATAATTTCATATATGTGATGAGTATCATATTTCTTGGCTTCTTGATGGTTGGGGGAGTGGCTGGAGGGAGGGAGAAAATTTGAAATTCAAAATAAAAAATTAATGTAAAAAAAATAGAAGTCTGTGGAATCCATAGATAGAGCCATCCAATGGGCAGCTGCCAATGCAGCACTGGAGTTTCGGGCTGGGGTATCAAATTGGGAGTCATCTGCAAAGAGATGCTGATGGATGGAACAGGCAGTTGCTTTTTCAGGAGGGGGGATGGGCTGCTCTGCTCCATTCATATTCATATATTCCTTCTCCCTTGGTAGCAATGGTTTATATTTCCTTTTTTTTTTTTTTTGTGAGGCAATTGGAGTTAAGTCACTTGCCCAGGGTCACACAGCTAGTAAGTGTCAAGTGTCTGGTCTGAAACCGGATTTGAATTCAGGTCCTCCTGACTCCAGCTCTATCTACTGCGCCATCTAGCTGCCCCTATGGTTTGTATTTTCAAAATGGCTAATGAGTGAGGGCACTGATCTATGGCGTTGGGACAGAGTGAGCCAGGCATGGGATGTAGCCCACAACCTTGCCTCCATTATCACGTAGTCTTGTGTCTGTCCAGTTGAAGAATTTCTCAATAATGCTTCCCAGCATTCCAACAATGGAATAGGCTCTCTTAATAGGTAGTGAGTTCTCCATCATGGGTGGTATTCAAGAGACCAAATAATCCCTTGTTTGACTGGTTATTTGCCCACGAGTGGCCAGTCTGGTCTGAAGAACTTCCCCCTCCTCAGCTATTTCCTCTAGAACAAGGGTGGGGAACCTGTGGCCTTGAGGCTACATATGGCCCTCTAGGTCCTTGGGTGTGGCCTTTTGACTAAGTCCAAGTTTTACAGAACAAATCTTTTTATTAAGGGGATTTGTTCTGTGAAGGTTTACAAAGCACGTCCTTTTCAAACCCTGGTGAGGTAGGTAGTTCAAGGATCGTTATCCTCATCCTCATTTTATAGACGAGGAAACTGAGACTCGAAGGGATTGAGCCACTTGCTTGAGGTCAGAATTGAAACGTAGGTCTCTTGACCCCAGGTTCAATGATCTTTCTAATTCTCATCAATTCAATTAAATTCAATCCAAGAAGCATTTATTAAGTGCCTACAATGTGCCAGGTGCTGTACTAGGCTTGGGTGTAAGGAAAGATTAAGGACAGCCCCTGTCCTCAAGGAGCTCCCAGTTCAATGAGGGAGGTAACATGCAAGCACCTGTATACAAACACCATCTAGACAGGAAAGGTTGGAAATAATCAACAAAGATTTTGGTTTTGATCCTGAAGGTGATAGAGAGCCACTGGGGTTTGTGGAGGGAGGGGTAGGGAGTTAGTTGTATGGCCAAACCTGGCACACTATGCTACATGTGACTGGGAACAAAAACACAAAATCATGAGTCCCCACCCTCCAGGAGCTGACATTCCAGCTGGTCACTGGGCATGGATGCATGGCATTACTCCTACCTTTGAGCCTGTCTCTGTGGAATCTGAATGCCACTCACTGAGATGCCTAGTGACTGGCTTGGCCCTCAAAGATTCAGGGGGAAGAAGAGCTTCTGGAATCTGCGACATTGGCCATTCAGCAATGGTACCACCTGAGCCAGTGTGAGTTCATGTGATGGACTTCCTAGTTCTCTGCCAAGCTCCTTGCTGGAGGAGTGCCCCACTGGGAATCTTATCTGCCCATGCCATGTGCTGCGATCTGGCTTGGCAGTCTGTGAGAGATTGGGCAAACTGGCTCCATGCCATTCAAACACACTTTACCACCCAGGCTGATTTCAAGGCTGTGAGGACAGTAGTAATTTGTTGCACAGATGCCTCCAATTTGTCATGCCTCATCCTAGGGTCAGACCTAGTTGGAAGAGCTGTGACCTGGTCTCTACTAAGACTACTGTCTCATTCTAAAAGGAGCTCTAGCATTCTGGAGACCCACCTGCATTGGGTGTTGGGAGAATGAGCCCAGAGCTTTCACTGCCAGAGGGTGGCCTGAAGACTTCATTGAGAGGGCCCTCCAGATGAGAAGAAAGCTGCCCAAATGCTGTTGGGAGGTGGAGGTGGGAGGGAAGGAAAGACTTTAGAATCATGTACCTGGAAGGGACTTCATCATTATCACTGTCAATTATTATTATTAATTAACACACACATAAAGTGCTTCAAGGTTTGCAGAGCACTTTTCATCTGTTATATAATTTGATCCTCAAAACAACCCTGTAAAGTAGGTGCTATTATTATCCTCATTTTATGGATGAGGAAACTGAGGCAGACAGATGTGACTTGACCAAGGTCACACAACTTGTAAGTGTCTGAGTGAGATTTGAATCCAGGTCTTCTTGATGTCAAGTCCAGTGCTCTATCCACTATGCCATTTCTTTCATTTTCTTCCTTCCTTCCTTTCTTTCTTTTTCTCTTCCTTTCGTTCTCTCTTTTTCTCTTCTTTTCTTTTCTTTTCTTTTCTTTTCTCTTCTTTTCTTTTCTTTTCTTTTCTTTTCTTTTCTTTCTTTCCTTCCTTCCTTCCTTTCTCTCTTTCTTTTTCTCTTCCTTCCTTCCTTCCCTCCCTCCCTCCCTTCTCTCCTCTTCCTTTCTTTCTCTCTTTCTTTTTCTCTTCCTTCCTTCCTTCCTTCCTTCCTTCTTTCCTTCCTTCTTTCCTTCCTTCCTTCCTTCCTTCCTTCCTTCCTTCCTTCCTTCCTTCCTTCCTTCCTTCCTTTCCTTCCTTCTTTCTCTCTTTTTTTCTCTTCCTTCCTTTCTTTTTATCCTCTTTGAATAAAGTGCTATGTGTATAAAGTCATGCATGCTTATATATGTGTAAATATGCAGCTCCAAAGGAACATGAGATGCACAAATTTAGAGACATCTCCACTCCAAATGTTCCTGTGGACTATCTGGCCAGCCTGTGGTAGAACCTTCTGACCTCACATTGGCCTGATCAGCCACAGTCAGACACACTGTACCTTGACGTTGTGATGACATTTTGGTCCTCTCCAAGCGTGAAGGACAACCAACCAACCAAATATGTGTATTTACATACATGTGTGTGCATGTGTGTATATGGATAAAGCTAACGTAGCTATTGTTTTAAATGTAAAGTTCTTGCCCAGTGACCAAAGAGTTGAATTGCACCAATCTTATCATTTTCACCATAAAGAAGATCAGGGAACCAAAAGAAGCCAAGGCAAAGCAGAAGGATGGCTCGAGTTGGCTTTATCATATATTGAAATGAGAAACATCATTTTCTCATGGGCTATTTGGTCTCCTTGGGCAGCTCAGTGGCACGGTGGATAGATCACCGGGCCTGGAGTCAGGAAGACCTGAGTTCAAATCCAGACACTTACTAGCAGTGTGACCCTGGACAAGTCACTTCACCCTATGTGCCTCAGTGTTCTCATCTGTAAAATGATCTGGAAAAGGAAATGAAGTATCTCTGCCAAGAAAGCCCCAAATGGGGTCACAAAGAGTCAGACATGACTGAAAAACAACTGAACAACATTTAGTCTCCTTGTACAGCAGTATTCATGATAAGCACTGGCCAAAACACTATCATAAAATAATCACAGCAAATGACCCAGCATCTGGTGCAGAGGTTGAAGGATCAGCAGAGGAATTTGATGACAAGCTTAGTGAGGCCCTTCAGATTATATTGACATATATTTTGACATTCGATGCCTTTAATGCCAGGGTTCTGTTAGGCCAGGATGGTGAAAAAATATGCTGGAAGATCTGGTTGAGGAGCAAGTGATGAGAACAGCCATTAGCCAAAGAGATTGCAAGAAAGCCTCACAGTACACAGCATAAACACTTTGGAAAGAATCACAAATTCTTAAGTAGGCGCCGGATGTGATGAGCACTGTCTTAATAATAGGAGAAATGAAATTGATTGTGTTTTAACAGATAGGAAACCGTCACTCCTGAGTTAGTCACCTATGTTGAGTCAGTCCACTGACTTGCTTTAGTGCAGAGATCAAAATTAATTCAAAGCCGGAATAAAAAGAATAAAAATGAGAAAAATATACAGCCAGTGATTAGAACAACTTCAGCTTGATCTCTTTCATCATGTTATCAGCGCTCCCTTCAAATGGGATATAGACCGATCAAAGGTCACTGACCTGGCTTACAATAATTTGAAGTAGAAACTTAAATGATGTAAATTAATTGCGCTAATGAGGAGAACAAAAAGGTCTAAAAGCCATCTTGGTTTACTTGCCAAATGAAGGAAAAGGCAGCCAGGGACAGCACTGGTTAGGAATATAAACTCATTTGTAGAATATTATGGAGAAGGACAGTGGAAGATTATGAACAGATTATGAACTCATAAAACAGCGAGGAGCAAGAGAGGGAGAGAGAAACCGGTCCACAAAAAAAGAAGAGCTTTGACAGAGAACTGGCAGAAGTAAAATCTACCTGAGGGTCTTTGATTTTTGTTTTCTTCACCCAAATCAGATGACTTTTTAGAGAAAAAAAATTTAAAAGAATGAAAAGAAATGGAACATATTAAAATCGAATGAAACATATTATGTTCAGGATAAGAGACTTTTGTCAAAGGGTCTACCCACAAAACATCTACACAATGTCCTTTTCGTTTCCCATCTCCATATGATGTAGATTCATGGCTTTGGGGGTCACTTTGATTTGTTACCAGATTGACATCATCTGGAAGTTTTTCTAATGGGTCTTGGTCTAAACTGGGAGCTTTGGAGCACTGATATGTCTTTGGGATAATTTGGGCTTCTTAAGTGCTTGCTTGGTGGGTCCAGAGTACCTTTGATTAGAAATAGCTCTCCTCCAAGAATTACACAGTAAGGACAATCTTGTGGTCCACGAGATGATGGAGCCATGGTCAGAGGCTGCCTATTTCACTTCTCAATGTCCAGTGGTCACCACCATGGCCTCCCAAAGACCTGACCATTTGGTCACTCCTCTTCCTGCTGCTCTTCTGAGAAGGAGGCTCTAGAGAGCATTTAAGCTTGCTTTTTCCTCCTCCCATTCTTTTCTCCTTTTCTCTAGTCTCTAATAAAGAGGTGGCACTTCTCCTGAAACAGTTGACTCCTTTACTCAAGCCTTTGACTCCATGACCTCCTGCTTCCTCTGGGAGCATGGCCCTTTGATCATCCATTCTCTTTGCTGAATTATTCTTTTTATGAAATTTAATTTTATATATATTTTTTTAGATAGGCAATGGGGTTAAGTGACTTGCCTAGGATCACACAGCTAGTAAGTGTTATGTGTCTGAGGCTGGATTTGAACTCAGGTCCCCCTGAATCCAAGGCCAGTGCTTTATCCACTGTGCCACCTAGCTGCCCCCTAATTTTATGTTTTCAATGAGCAAAAAGTCTCATTTCTTCTCCCTCAGTTGAAAAAAAAAAATGAAAACCCTTATAATCAAGCAAAATGATTTTCTGTATTGTCTTTGTCTAATTTTCAATCTCTCCTCATTCACTATTGGGCTCCTTTCTTGTCTACCAATGTCTCACCAATCCATAAAAACCTTTCACTTGATTCAATCATTCTCCCAAGCTGCTGCTGCCGCCACTAATATCACCACCACCACCACTACTACTACTACTTCTACTACTACTACTACTACTACTACTACTACTACTACTACTACTACTATACTAGCTGCCATTTATATAGTATTTACTATGTACCAGACAGTATGCTAAACACTTTATAGATATCTCATTTGATCCCCACAACAGTCCTGGGAGGTAGATGCTGTTATGATTCCCACTTTACAGTTGAGGAAACTGAGGCAAACAGCAGTGAAATGACTTGCCCAGGGTCTGTCTGAGGCTGTATTTGAACTTGGGTCTTCCTGACTCGAGGCTCAGCAATCTGTGCCCCTAGTCGCCTATGCTATCCTATATGGCCTCCCTTTCCTAGCCAGGCTTCTCAGGGCGGGGGGGAGGGAAGAACTGTCTATACTCATTGCTTCCATTTTCTTCCTTCCTCACTTCTCAACCCTTTGCTTCTGATGTCCTTATCATTCCATGGAAAGTTCTGTCTCATGAGTTAACAATGGCTCTTTCCAAATCCATTGGCCTCGTATGAATCTTTCGTCCCCCTGACCTCTCTGTGTCATTTGACACTATTGACTACCCCATCCTGCTAAACATTCGCTCCTGTATGGATTTTCCTGACAAGGCTCTCTCCTTCTCCATTTCCTTTGTCATCCAATATGTTCTGCCTCCTCTTTTCTCTCTCTGCTCTCTCACTTGGTGATGTCAGCAGCTCCCAGATCTTCATCTCTATGTAGATGATGCCTGGATCCACGTACCCAGCCTTAACCTCTCTCCTGCACCTTAATCCTGCGTCGCGAACGCCTATTAGACATCTCCAACTGAATATCCTATAGACATCTCAAACTCAACACATTTGTAACTGAGCTCCTTATCCTTTCCTTTCCCCTAAACACACCACTTTTCCTAATTACCTTATTTTTGTAAAGTGCACTGGCTCTGGAGTCAGGAAGACCTGAGTTCAAATTCAGCCTCATATTTTCCCTAGCTGTGTGATTCTGGGCAAGTTACTTTACCTCTGTTTCCCTCAGTTGCCTCATCTCTAAAATGTGGATAGCACAACCTCCCAATGTTGCTTTGAGGATCAAATGAGGAAATATTTGTTAAGTGCTTAGCACATTTCTAGGGAGGGAGGGAAGGACCATACATTTATACAGCATAAGCTCTTAATAAATGTTTTTTTTCCCCTCCCCTCCAAGATCTTTTTTAGACAAACTGTTGTTTAATCACGCCACCTCCTCTATCCCCAGACCTGTACTTATGAAGTTGATTTGGGGGTTATGAATTATTAAAGGCAATTCCCACATGCTTCTCCAGGATGAATTCTGGACTTCCTCTACCATGCTCTTCATTTTGAAGCCCCCCTCCAGTCCACCCTTTTGGCCTCTCCATCTGATCTGATGACTCCTTCCCAACCTCCATTTAAGAAAAGCACCCAGGCCAGCCATGTATTACTGCTGTCCAGACTCTCTCTTACCCCCCCACCCCCCAGCTGCAGCTGAGTACCTTTTCCCACCCCACCCCTTTTTCTGCTTCCTTTTATATGTTCTCTTCCTCCATTAGAATGTAGGCTCCATGAGGGCAGGAGCTGTCTTTCTACTTGCTTTTCTAGATATCTAGACATAAAGATAGAGATAGATACACATAGATATTGGCAGCATACAGATCAAGATGTATTTTTCATATGTTCACATGTGGATATGTTGATAATGCATATATATGTGTATTTATGGGAGCACTTAATACATATTTTTGACTGAGGAGCATTTGAGCCCCATGCAGATTGTCTTCCTGGTTCTGCTCATATCGCTGTGAATCCGTTCATATACGTCTGCCCATGTTTCTCTCAATTCCTTTTATTCATTATTTCTCACAATAAAATGACATTTCGTTTCTTGGAAGAGACTTTAGAACAAAGACCTTAGAATGTCAAAGATCATAAGGACCTTAGCCAGCATCTAATTTCACCCCTTTACTTTAGAGAGGAGAAAATTGTAGCATAGAGAGGGAAAATAACCTACCCAAAGTCACACAGCAATTCAGTGGCAAAAGCAAAAAGAGAACCCGCTTTGACCTGCATGCTGATATTTGATTGTTGTCTTTGAACAAATACCTTCCCCTCTCTGGGCCTCAGTTTCCTCCTCTGTAAAATGAGGGAGTTGAACTAGATGGCTTCTGAGAGCCCTGCTAGCTCTAGGACCCAATGAATACATGACCTCGAAAAATTCCATATAGTTCTAACAATCCATGATTGTATGGCCTAGGTTCAGGACTTTGCTATGGTTCTATGCGTAAGCAGTATGACCTTGGCTATATCATTTCCCTTTCTGTGCCTGAATTTCCTCATTTGTCAAATAAAGGAGTTGGAATGAATCTCGTGTGTGTGTATGTGTGTGTGTGTGTGTGTGTGTGTGTGTGTGTGTGTGTGTGTGTGTGTGTGAGGGAGAATTGGGGGGGGTTGAATTTTAGGGGCAAGACAGGCTAAGTGCCTTGCCCCAAAGTCACACAAATAACGAGTGAGGAAGAGAGCCAGGATTTGAAGTGAGAAGATCTCAGAGCAGTTTTGATGTCTTCTTATCACTCACTGACCATGAATATTCGCACTATTCCATTGCAGACCTGAAACCAGGCTTTGAATAAACTCAAATTCCTCTCTCCATGGAGTCTGTGAGAAGCATTCTTCTCTCCTAGCATCTCCATGTTTTTTGCCCGTCAGTGGGTAGATTGGGTAATTTCATTTTTTATTTAGTAAGCTAATTAGATTTCAGTAAACTAATCAGGCCTTCATTGTGCCCTGACACCTTTCACAAAGTCTCTTCCACGGGGAAAGGCCTGGCCTCTCAGAAGTCACACCAGGGAGCCAGTGGCATTGAAGCCTGTGAAGGTTTTGTCATGCTTGAAGGGCTTTGACGATAGGCCTGTTTCCCAAGAACCGGCCTAAGAAGCAGAGGTCCATTCTCCAGCCTACAGGCTGACCTCAGGGTCAGGAGCCCCTTGGCCATGGCAACCCATGAAACCAAAATACAACTGCTCCCTTCTCCCCTTCTTCTATAGTGACAATGGCAGGGGGATGGAGCAGAGGGGGTCAGAATCCAGTTTTCCAAACCTAACATCTAGGAGTCTATGATGCTGGTCCTGCTAACTTCACTCTGCATAAGTTCATAGAAAACCTTCATCATTTCTCATGGCACAGTAGTTTTCCATTACATTCATGTACGGCAGTGTGTTCAGCCATATCCCTAGTTGATGGGGCCTATTCTTTTAAGACTGTTGTCTTAGAGCTAGAGGATAATGGAATACAACCCTTGAGAAATGAAAATGATTGTCATGAAAACTTTAAAGAACAGTGAATTGCAGGACTGAAAATGATAGGCTATGTAGGCTAAGGCTAAGGGGTGATGGGTGGACAGTGGCCCAAGGGCTCCACTAGTAGCAAGCCAATGAAAGAAGAAAGGGAGGAAAGCCATCCGCTTGTTGATTGGAGCCACTATTGTGAGCCCATGGGAGGGCATGGACAAGAGTTAAAGGGGATGGGACAGCAGGGATGAGCTGCAATCTGCATCATCGAAGAGATTATCCAAATGAATGAACTCACAAAGCCTTTGGAGTAGTTGAGTTGAACTCATTAGAATGGCTATAATAATAGTACCTAGCATTACAGTTATCCCTTTCACATTGTCGGAGTTAAGGGTGTGGCACCCTCGAGATCTGAAAAATATGTGTAAGATGTTTTGGCCCTCTCTTTATACCAGAGAAGAAGTCTGAAGTATTATGGTATTCAAACATAAATAGATTGATATTACATAATACTATACATATATTTTATGCATTTCTGAGTTTCTAAACTTTTTTCTGTTATCGTCAGCTGGCTTTCCTGTGTTGTCTATGGTTTCTACAAAACTCCCCCAAATTTCCCATTTAATTTCTTATGTCAACCCATTATATATGGAAATCATGATGGAGAAAGTTGCCATGTGGAAGGGAAGACTGTAATCTAACACCTTAAAGTTTGCAAAGCACAGTATGTGTGTTTTCATGTTTGCTTCTCACAACAATCTTGGGAGGTAGGTAAATTTGTAACCCCCATTTTATGAATTAGGAACCTGAAGTAGACAGAGGCTAATTAATCTTATTAAAGTGTAAGCTCTTTGAAGACAGGGACTGTTTTGTGTCTCTTGCTTTCTTTCTTTCTTTTTTTTTTTTTTGTATTCCCAGTGCACAGCGTGGTGCCTGGGCCATAGTAGGCACTTAATAAATGTTGACCAATTGACCGTTCTGCCCAAGGTCACCGTCAAATCTGACGTAGGATTTGAACCTAGGTTCTCCTGACTCCAAGTTTAACACTACCCAGTGTGCCACCCTATTAATATTTCTGTTTTGAGCTAGGAAAATGGCTTAGAGAATGTCACTGTTCCACTTAATAGGGCAACTTAGTAGAAGGGAAAGGAGCAGTGACTCCCAAGTTAGAGGGACTGGGTTCAAAGCCCTACTCTGCTGCTTGTTATCCCTTTGTCTTAAAGAGGAGGACAGTGCTGCTGGGAGGGTTAAGAGACTTCCTCAATGCCACACAGCAAGGAACTAGGCAGGGAGCCATTGGCTGTTTGTTATAAGAGGAAGATTGGCAACCTTGAAAAAGTATTCTCTGCATGTGTATATGTTTGTGTAGGTGCATATGTGTCTGTATATGTGTATTGTATGTATGTATATGTGTACACATTTGTATATGTGTACTGTGTGCGCATGTAGTATGTGCCATATTATGTGGTTACGGGTCTACATATGTGTGCATGTGTATACATGTGTTAAGTGTGTGCATATGAATATGTAAGAGTGGCATGTATTTGTGTGCATATATTTGTGTAGTATGCATGTATGTATTATGCATTCATGTGTATTGTGTATGTGTATGTATATATCGGCATTGCATGTATATACAGGCATGTGCTATATGTATATATGCATTGTATGCATATACATGTGTGTTTATGTGTATTTGTGTATGTATTTATATACATGTGTATATATCGTGCATATGTGCATTGCATGTATTTATGTGTCTGTGTGTGCCTGTGTATGTGTGTTATGTCTCTGTGTCCGTATGCAAGTGTGGCTGTTTATGTATATTTGGGTATTGTGGGTGGGGGTAGCGATGGGGTCAGGCAAAGGTCGACTTTACTCAGTGCCCAATTCTTTCAGGGTTGAATTTTTTTGAGATCCATTTCTGAGGCAGGCAGCTAAGAATGGCCATAGATTCCGTCCATGTGTCTAGCCTCACAAAAGTGATGGAGAAAATGTTAACAAGGTATTTCAACATTAAAAGTGGGTTGTTATGTGCCTGCTTTTTGAGTGTTGGGTGTTTTTGTTAATTTAACAATAGAGTGGGAGTGAATGAGAGTTAGAATGGGGTGGCCCAAAGTGACCTTTTGAACTGCAGGTCAGAGGGTGAAGAACTCTCACCCAGGTGTGTGATACATAGTAAATACTTAATAGATGTTTGTGAAATTAAGAGAAAAGGGATTGGAAACCTAGATGGCAACAGTCTTCTGAAGAGAGGAGGGGAAATATCCAATGCCGCCTAACAAGCTTCCAAGGTATTGCCACAAAATCCTCGCCCTTAATTTTTAAATGCTCCTTATAAGTAGCAGATGACCGAGTTTTGATTTTGTATCTGTTTTGCCACCCTCACATTTTATTGACTTGTTCCATCCATTCATTTTAAAGGTTATAATTATTAGGCTTGTGTTTATCTCCACTGATTTCTTTTACATCGATTTGTGTTTGACACTTCTGCTCACAATGAGTGTAAGAGGGAAGTGCTATTAGGATCCCCATTTTACAGATGAGGAAACTGAGGCAGTCAGCGGTGAAGTAACTTACTCCAGGTCGCACAGTTAGTAAGTGTCTGAGGCTGGATTTGAACTCAGATCTTGCTGACTCCAGGCTTGGAGCGCTATCCACCTCTAAGCTGGAGACAGAAAGTGAGGGGATCATTGTCACAAAATTGGTGAGCAGCAGAGGGGGGACTCAGATATGGGTCGTTGTTGAGTCATTTCAGCTGTGTCCGACTCTCCATGACTCCATTAGAGATTTTCTTGGCAGAGATATTAGAGTGGTTTGCCATTTACTTCTCCAGCCCATTTTTACAGATGAGGAACTGAGGTGAACAGTTAAGTACAGCTAGTAAGTGTCTGAGGCAGAAATTTGAACTTGGGTCCTTCTGACTCCAGGGCCAGCGCTCTATCCACTGTACTACCTAGTTGCCTGAAAGTCAGACGACTACAAATTCAGTGTTCCTTCCATTACATTAACAGGTAATTTGAACTGAATTTCATTTCTCTGATGTATCTATCATGTACTACCATAGAGAGATGTCCTGGAATGTGCTCCACTTTCAAGGCACCCTGTGGATGGATGTACTTCCACTTAAAACCATGGCTCAGAAGCCCCCACTGACATGTTTCCTCTTACTATTTGGCCAGAAGACATAATTATTTCAAGGCAGAGTATGTAATGGATAATAGAGTAAGCATAGCAAGAGAAACAGCTGTAGGCTATTTCTCCTCTAAACCTATGGCATGCTCTCCTGCCAATTCACATCCCTTTGGTGGGAAGAGTGGACATACATGGAGATTATATGTGAGAGGCACGTGCTTAAAGAAAAGAATAAGTGTGTCTAGGGCATACGCATAAGGGGGCAAGGCTACAAAGCTGCCAGTGGCTTCTGGGGATGTTATGATTTTCCTTTCCCTAGTCCCGCTCCCCAACTGAATGTTCTTGCTAGCTTTGCCTGCACCTTGGTGTCATATCATGTCACATCTCCATCTCTTGGGCTGCTCTCACTGCTGCTACTTATTGAACTTCAGCTAGAGTCCTCCGATGCTATATTGTCTCTTCCCATTAGAGGAAAAGTAAGTCCTGCTATGTCCCTTTTTGCTTAGAGCCCAGAGCCTAACTTACAGTTCTGTTAGGAGGAAAGAAGATCTCTATAATATGATCATTGGACTAGAGAAAATCAGCTTTCTCTCCCCAAGATGAGTAATCTGCCAATTGCCAGGGTCTTAGCTTCTGTTTGTTGATCTCTTTTGAAGCGTAGATAGACAAAAAAGTTCATTAGAACCTGACATCATTTAGTCTGTCTTTAGAGCTCCTGTATCTGGGACTGAATAGCAGTCCATTATTCCTGGCCACTACTTGACCTACTCCTAGAAATTCTTTTTTTTTAAACTCTAATTTAACTTATTATGGGGATCCCATGTCCTCAAAACCAATTCCAGGGGTAGAATTCTGCCAAAAAAAAAACCCCACAAGAGTTGTGTGAGTCTGAGCCACTGCATTTCTCTCCTCAGGCCCCAAGATCCTCCAGGTCTTCCATGCAAATGAATGGGTAGGAGGGAGCAAGAATGAATTAACTGAAGTAGGACTACTTTGAAGTTCATCCTCTGTACCTCCAATCCATTGTTTCTCAATTCCCACCTTTATTAGGTGCATATGGCAGACAATGTCTTCTTAGCTTTGGGTTGCCCTGAATATAAAATAAACTCTTCCTCCTGAAGGGGAAGGGATGTCAGAGATAATCCAGTGGTTCTCCAAGGTTTTCTCCCAAGGAGTATTTCCAAGGAATAATGACACACTGAAAGTTTAATTTGGCAACACTAAGGCCAGTTTGGGAGACACCTGCCCCTCAATGAGAGTGGCCATTTTTTTTTATTGAGTTCTTTATGAGTTTAAGGTTTGATGTATTTTAAGGTTGTCATTGTCCGTCCTTCATTCTCAAAGAGGACCATGACGTCAGGAAGGTGATGCCACGACTTGCAAGTGAATTGGATTAAAGTGAGGCAGGCCTGTGCAAAGCCACCAGCCTCACTCTCTCCTCTAGAGCCAGCTGGGCCCAAGGTTAGGGCATACATAAAATAGGGAATTTTTATATATTTTATGAATACTATACTTATTGCACTATGTATTCTGGGTGAGTCAAATGCTTATTTAAATTATTTATACATTTTCTTTTATTTGTAATAACATAATATCCAGCATTTCACAGCACGTCTAGCCAAATGCACAGTACGTCTTTTGAAAAATACTCCCCTAGACTGTTGGCTTCATGAGGGTGGGATTTGACTCTTTCTTATCCACACATACCACCCTGGGGCCTAGTACAATACTCTGAACATATCAGATGTTTAATAACTGTTGTCAAATTGAATTGAGTCAAGGTGGGAAGCAGAAGGCAGGTGCTGAAAGAGAGCAAGAAGGAAGCTGAATTCCAGACGGTCTGTAAACATTAACTTAACTATGAGTACTCTGGTGACCAATAAATGGACTCAGTACTAGAGGAACTGAACTTCATCAATCTTGACATCCTTGCTATAAATGAAGCCAGGAGACAGAAGGAAGTTTCAGCTGAAAGGAAGGATGGCTGAAAGTTCTCCCTGGAGAGCCAAATAAATGAGTGGGTGGAGTTGGTTTTATCGTGTGTCAAAAGGTGTCGATAAATATGATTTCATGAGACACTTGGCCAGCTTGTCAGGCAGGGCTCATGATCAGCATTTTCAAAAAGATCACTGGAAAGATAATTGCAGCCTAGATGTTAGCAGCTTTTGCACAGAATAAGAAGTAGCGAAATTCTATGATGCACGTGATCAACTCCTCCAAATTAAATCAATATATACTTTAATCCTCAGTGACTTCAATGAAAAAATGGTTCTTCCTCATCCAGGGGTGACTAGAGGGATGCAGTCAAAGTTAGCATCCAGCAGGGAGACCTTTTCCCTCTCCCATCCAGGCCCTCCAGACCTCACGCCCAACTTCCTTGTCAATTTCCCCTTCTTTCCCCCCTTCTGGTTGGACACTCACATGCCCATCTCCCCATCTCTGCTAGAGGGAACCCAGGCTACCCTCTTCCCAATCCTTGACCTGTAAGACCTCAATGCACCAGGACTCCCGGGTCTTGCCAACCCATGCTTCCTTATGACCTCTAGACTGCTCTACAGTTGAACTCTCCTATATGTGTTAGCTTCCTCAATTAGAGTGTGATTTCTCTTCGAGTAGAGACTGCTTTATTGTTTTGATCTGCATCCTCAGTACCTAACACACTGTTTGACATATAGCAAACAATAATTTTTTTTAATTCATTCATTCACAAGGGAGGAGGGTGAAAAAAATATCTCACAAAAGGCAGTTGATTAAGAAAGGAAAGAGGCTTGTATGCTAGACAGAGGCCTAATACTGGTCTATTATGAATGTTTTCTTCAAGAGGAAAGTTGGGGAATATTGGGTATTAGAAGTACCAAATGCTTTAGTACCTTGATGGAGCTTTGATTTAAAAAATGATGGTATTCCCTCTAATGATGATGATTGCAATTCACCCATTCTTGCCCATCCTGTGAGATTGCCATTTTCTTCTCCTAAGGCATTCCCCAGTTGGTTTTCACTAGGGTTTTCCTATAGATCACTTCATATTGTGTGAATATGTGTGGAATACAGGTGCTAGCTACTTTGCTTATGCTACATGACTAATCTTTTTTTTTTTTTCTGGTTGTACATTTCTATGACGACACCCCTTTCATCACTTCCCTTTAGCCAATTAACTATCATTTATGAAGTGCCTCCTTAATAGGCCGGAAGCTAGATGGTGCAGGACAGCTAGGTGGCGCTGCAGCAGATAGAGCAGATTTCGGGCCTGGAGTCAGGAAGACTCCTCTTCCTCAGTTCAAATCTGGCCTCAGACACTTCCTAGCCATGTGACCCTGGGCAAGTCACTTCACCCTGTTTGCTTCAGTTTCCTCATCTGTAAAATGAGCTGGAGAAGGAAAGGGCAAACCACTCCAGTAGCTTTACCAAGAAAACCCCAAACGGGATCACGGAGTGTTGGACATGGCTGAAAATGACTGGAAAACAAACAACAATAAGCAAACAAATATTAGTCTACTATGTGCCAGGCACCATGCTAAGCACTGGATATATGAAGAAAGGTAGAAGATAGTCCATACTCTGATGGAACTCCCAGTCTAATGAAGGAGAAAATATGCAAACACCCATGTACTAACAAGATCAAGACAGGCTTAATTGTAGTCACCACAGAGAAGGCACTAGAATTAAGAAGAATCAATGGGAAAAGGCTTCCTGTGGAAGGTGGGATTAGGTGGGACTTGAAGGTAGCCAGAAAGGAGAGCAGGAGCAAGAGCATTCCAATCATGGGGGTCAGCCACTGTCAATGCCTGGAGTCAGGAGATGGAGGGTCTTGAGCATTTTTTTTTTATAATGTATAGTTTTTTAATAATTTTTCATAATGCAGCTCATGCTCACTACATGCCTCTCCATTATCCTGGGTTTATTTTGAACTTTAATTCTACAGAGTCTGTCCTATTCCATGACTGACCTGAGTTCTCATCCAGCCACTTGCTAGCTGTGGGACCCTGGGCAAGTCACTTCACCGCTGTCTGCCCCAGTTTCATCATCTATAGAATGAGGATAACAGTAGCACCTACTTCCCAGAGTTGTTGTAAGGACCAAATGAGATAATACTTGGAAAGTGCTTAACAAATGCTTGTACCCTTCTTTCCTTCCTTCATTTCTCCCTCCCTTCCTTCCTTCCTGTCCAAGATATGTGTACTGATGGACAAGCTCTATGAGCATATGTAATGGTCTATAATAATCTGCTTGACAAGCATTTTTCTCCTATTTGGTTTTTCCTTCAGAGCTGGCTGGGCCAAACTCTTTAGAATGATTACAACTTCTATTTTGGAGGCTGGGTGATGTTCTAGACCAGTGGGGTCAAACTCAAATAGAAACAGATCCCTGGCTTCACATTGACTTAGAAAACCCTAAATTAACATCGTCTGTGCTGTATTGTATTTTTCTTTATTTTGTTAAACACTTCCCAATGACATTTGAACTTGGTTGGGGCTCACTCCAGAGCGTTGTAGCCACAAGTGGCCCCCTGGCCCAGAGTTTGACACCTCTGCTCTAGGACAATCAGCACAATGTCATGAGCAAATAGCAATACCTGGCAGATCTCACCATCTGTGGGAAATTCCTCCATTTGACCTCTCCACTGAACATCGTCCATGACGAAGGATTGAAAAAAAAAACAGTCAAATTATTTGAATGGGCATGGATCTCACTATTTTGTGCCTTGGTTGGCACTAAGAAAGATACATGCAATTAACTGATGAATGCGTTTTCTACAGCAGGGGTTGGCAAACCATGCCCTGTTATTTACATTGAGTTTAGATAGCAATATGGAGGCCTTTGGAAATTGACATGGGCATAGCTTCCTGAATAAACAGAACAGCAGGATTGTGATTTTAAGATTCTAAGAATATTTTCCTCAGTATCTAGTATTTTACTATTCTTTGATCTGTCCTTACCATCCTAATACTGAAATAGGGCACCTGGACAATAATTCCAAGCATTTTCCTACCCCATGGATCATAAATTGAATGCCTATCATCCATGGCTGCAAGCACCATTGTGTCTCTGTAAGGCACTCTTTTTGGCCTTCAAAGTTCACGGCCAGTTTTATATCTAACAGCACCAAACTCTATCCCCCAGGAGGCCAGAGGAGAGAATGAAGGAATATCAGAGTGTCAGTCTACTGGTACGGAGTCAGAGTCGGAAAGCCCCAGTTATAGTTATGTGTGAAAGCATCTCTGTTTGCTTCTCTTACCTTCATCAAGGATGGCCTTCATACTTGCTTAGGTTATAAAACTCTGGTGCAGATGGGAAAGTATGGGTCAGGAATTATTTTTCTTCTTTTCCCCTTTTGGTAATAAGAAGGTCCTGGCTTTTTCAAAGCATTCGTTTTCCTCCCCTTTCAGAGATATTGACAATCAATCCCTCAGTGCCTTCAACATCGTGTTGCCTCCAGCATGGACTTCCTCTGTGTGTTCTTGGTTTCATTCAGCTGCTCTTCCCATCTTCATTTGCTTTAATGCTGTTTCTACTTCCTCGGGCTGCACATAAGGGACTGTGATGTTGGCATCCAAATGTCCAAATGTTCCCACTGTCATTGATGGAGAAAAAAGTTCGTTATAGAAATCTTGAGAGATCTTTTCCATTTTTCATCTCTTCATTGTCCTTCTTCCAGGTTCAACTTGAAATGCCCTTGGGATGATCTAGCCTAGTTGGGTTTCCAACAAAGCTTTCCACAATCTTCTTTTTCTTTCCATTGATCTTTCCTGTTTTCTAAGATGATACTGCTCATAATCTTTCACCATAGTACATTAGATTTTTTAAAAAATATATTTATTTTCCTTTTGCTGATGCCTTTTTAATTTTACATGCCATTCATTTATGAATATATCCATTCATTTCCCCTCCCCTTCACAAAAGGAAAAAAAAATGAAAAAGACAGAAGCAGTTCAGCAAAACTTACCAACCCTTTGGCATTGTCTGAGAGCATATAAAATACTCCATACTCAAGGAAGGAGGGGGGAAAGGACATGCTTTCTCATCTCTTCTCTGAGGCCGAGCTTGTTCATTTTTTAATTTCCATTTCCACTGTTACACTCCCTGTGCATATTGTTTTCTTAGTTCTGATTATTTTGCTCTGTGCCAATTCATGTAAGTCTTCTCATGTTTCTTTGAATTTTTAATGTTTACTATTTCTTAAGGTGAGGTATTCCATTGTGTGTACTAATAGACAATCTCTGTGAGCATAACAAACTGCAGAGCTCATAACCTGGCCAAGAAGCATTCTTATATCCAACTGGTTTTTCCTATGTGGATGGTTAGAATAAACTCTTCAGAGTAATTATGGATCTCATTTAGAAGGCTCTGCAATGTTCTAGTGAGATGTTCCAAGATGCATTTGGCCATCCTGCATTAGAAGGGCAATTACTTTGTTTCCAGTTCTTCGCTACAACAACAAAAAATGCTGCTAGTATTATTTGGGTGGACCTGAGACTTCATTTCTGTTTTTTTTTTAACTCTTTGGGATTGTACAGCTATTGGTGTGATCATGGAATATAGACATTTCAGTCACTTTTTGTTTCCAGCATAATTCTAAATTGCTTTCCAAAACTGTTGGAGCAATTTCACCAACAATGTATCAATGGTCCTGTCTTCCCACAGCCCTTCCAACATTAAATATTTCTGTCTTTTATCATTTGCCAATTTTCTGGATGTGAGGTGAAATCGTATCCTAGCTCCAATGTTTTGGAGCTCTCTTCCATATGGTTGCAAATAGTTGGTTGAGACCTTTTGAGCACTTTTCTAGTGGGAAGTGGTTCTTGACCTTAGTTATTCGTGTTAGTAATAATAGTAATAGCCAGTATTTACATAGTGATTTAAGGATTACAAAGTACGTTAGGAATATTTTATTTTATTCTTGCAACAACCTTTTATTAATTAAATTAATTAATATACAGATTTTTAAAATTTACAATAACAATAATAAATTCAAGTTCACTTATCTCTTCCTTTTCAATTTTGTTAATTTTTTTTTTTCAGAAATAAACTTTTCTTATTGAGAACTGCTTTAGTTTCACCTCAAAAAATGTTGGAATGTTGCCTCCATTGTTATCATCATCTTTTACACAGCTATTAATAATTTCTCTGATTTGTTCTTTGATTCACTCATTATTCAGGATGTAGAAATGATCAGGGCAATCCTTGCCTTGTCAGACCAGGAGAAATTCCATGAAGTTGGACATACACTTTGTCCCCTTGCTGAGGGGCATGAGTCTTGCTGGGATAACAAAGGAAATTCCTGATTGGTCCCCAGTGACTAGATCTATGCCAAAGATGATTGGTCAGTGAAGGTCAGGAGGATGGACTCCTGTTGGGGTATAAGAACTGTGGAACCAGCTCCACTCTTTCTCTTGTGGACACTGTCCCCTCTTCCCATGCACTTTCTCCCAGGATAAGGATGGAATTTCTTTCTTCTTCCCCCGCCCCCCAACTCCTGCTCCTCCTCCCCAGCAGCAATTATACTTTATAGAACAAATATATTTCTATGGGAGATATGCTTGTCTAAGAGATAGACCCTGAGAATCTGTCCACTCTTTTTTTTAATTTCCCTCCCTAACCACAGCAGCAGCCAGAAATTCTGAGAAAGCAGGAAAGAAGCAAGCATTTATTAAACTCCTGCTATGTGCTAGGCACTGTGCTAAGTACTTTCCAAATATTATCTCATTTGATCTCTACAACAACCCTGCAAGATAGGTGCTATTATTATCCTTTTTTTTTTTTACAGATGAGGAAACTGAGGCCAATAGAGATTATGTTGTCCAGAGTCACATAGCTGGTAAGTATCTGAGGCTGAATTTGAACTCAGGTCTTCCTACCTCCAGGTCTAACACTCTAGCGTCACTGCACCACCTAGCTGAAAAAATAGATATGTCCGGTTTTGGCTGTACCATTCTGCGTCGAAAGCTCCTGAGTTCATGATGCAGACATCAGTAGACCAGAGAAGGGAGATTTTTGTAATAAGTTCATCAGAGGAGATCACCACTTCCAGGATCATCTTGTAGCTGAATGACTAGAGAAAGCTAGGTTGTGGCTGTTCAGGAGGGAAGGACCACTGCTCAGACAGGGCCCATCTGAGGTGAATTGGAAGTATTTGGTTAGCAGTCCCCCAAATTTGTCTTTACTTTCCAAGGGGAGGGAAGTAAGATTATTGTGAATGGCCATTCAAAATGCTTTATACTTCCTATATTTGTTCATGTGCTAAATTCTTTGTCTCTTCTGCTTTGGTGGTGGAGAAAATAAATAGCTATCCTTTATCTGGCACCCAGAATCTACATTTAGCACCTTTTCTAGAAGACACCTTCTTGCCTGTATTTTGGGAAGAGCTCAGACATGAGTCAAACATAGGCTTTGTTTTAGAGAATTCCCCGGGAGTAAGACTGTGGGATTGGGTGGGGGGAGAGACAGAGACAGAGACAGACAGAGAGAGAGAGACAGAGACATAGAGACAGACAATGACAGAAGGAAAAGCAGAGAGACAGAGACAGAGAGACAAAGGGGGGAGAGAGAGAAAGAGAGAGAGAGAGAGAGAGAGAGAGAGAGAGAGAGAGAGAGAGAGAGAGATGGAGAGACAGAGATGGAGATTCAGAGAGACAGAGACAGAGAGACAGACAGTGATAGAGAGAGACAGAGATAGAGAGATGGAAGAAAACAAAGACAGAGACAGATAAACCAAGAGATAGAGACAGAGAAATAGACAGAGAGATAGGCAGTGGCAGAAGGAAAAAAAAACAGAGAAAAATAGAGGAAGGGGGAGAGAAGGGGGAAGAGAAAGAGAGGTGGGAAGGGGGGGAAAAGGGGAGAGAGAAGCAAAACCTGATTATTTTGGGTGTTGGGCTCTTCAGAATTCAGCCTGCTTTGTGTGAATTCAGAACCAACCCCTTGTTTGAGACCCCTGGGTCACAGGATACATCATTGCTCATTTAGGTCTAGGATTATTCCTTTGCTTGTATTATTTATATTAATTACCATTTTTATTGTGTTATAGTCTGTGAACTTGTTATGAAATTACAGATTCAGTCCCTATTCCCTATCCCTATATGGTCTATGAAGTATGTCTTTGGTAGTTCAGATTTTTACATTTGTTTCTAATTTCTCTGTGCCCTAGCACAGTCTATTTTTATAAAGGGATCATGTGGTTCTGAGAAATACGTATAAAGTCCATAGTCCAGGTTGCTATGGCGCCCTCTCCAGCTAAGGGGCCTCAGATCTGGGTTTATGAAGACCTGGTTCCAGCTTGAGGGAGCCTGTGCTCTAAATGAGAGGGGATCTGATTCTTGCAGGGGAAGGGGAAGGGGGACGCAGCATTTAGCTAGAGGTTACTGTGTGCCAGGCACAGTGCTAAGTGCTTGTAATACTCTGCCTCATTATGTCCCAACCGGGAGCCCAGGAAAAGAAAAAGCCTCCTAATGCTTAGGTTTGGCTCCTATTTAGAATCCCCCTGAAAAGGATTAAGAGGATTCTATCTACAAACCTACTCATTGCACCAGATAGGTTAGGCATAGGACATTTATTTAATTCCTGGATCATAGAAGAAAATTTGAAAACCCAGAAACCTTCATTGGTTACTACTGGAAGCATGATGTGAACACTTAATGCATGATGCAATAATCCATCCTAATCCATTAGTCCTATTATGTTCTCCTAGAGATGTGTACTTAAAACATTACGACTTGAAACACTTTGTGAGGTTGCTGGAAAGACATTTCATTTTTCCCCCTGGCCCTGCACTGTCTGAGAAATTCACTCAAGGTCCTGACCTTCTGGCACGCTAGGCCATTACTAAAGCCTAGCCTCCTGATGGTGGACGTCTCTCCTGAGATGTAATCTCAGAGATCATCCCCTTCTGGACGTCCGGCACCCCAACCCAGAAACTCCCAACTTCTCAAATTCATGGGCTTGGCACAAAGGTTAGAACATATTCATCTGAGGGTCACTGTTCACCTGTGTTCAAGGAAAGAAACTCTAATCAAAGTATCCACCAAGGATTCAAGGTCCAGGGGCTCCGAGTCTTCTATGGCAGGAGTAGGGAACCTGTGGCCCTGAGGCCACATGTGGCCCTCTAGGTCCTCGGGTGCGGCCTTTTGACTGAGGCCAAGTTTTACAGAACAAATCCTTTTATGAAGGGGATTTGTTCTGTGAAGTTGGGGTTCAGCCAGAGGGTCACACTTGAGGATCTAGTGGGGATTTGTCCTGTGAAGTTTGGATTCAGGCAAAGGGCAGCACTTGAGGACCTAGAAGGGATTTGTTCTGTGGAGTTCAGATTCAGTCAGAGGGCTGCACCTCAGGACCTAGAGGGCCACGTGTGCTTACAAGCAGCAAACTGCAAGAGGTTGCTACAATAATACTGCTTACAGTAGGACTAAGTAGGAGTCAGCTCTTTGTGCTCAGTCACCAATCATCTTCAACAATTTCTCATGAGAGGAGTGAGGTGGCCAAGTGGGAAATGGAAAGTCATTGTAATCCTCTGGTGTGCATGTATTATGTCAAGGGACTCGTCAGAAAGGTCCCAGGAATGGATCATTGGAAGAGGCCTAGCTCCAGGCATGCTCTCCAGAAGAGATGGCCATTGTTACATAGGTAATATTAGGAAGGCTTTTGTGGAGGCTTCATTAATGGAGGTGTCCAGTCAGAAGCTTCCATAAATATTTTAGCTCTACCTTCTCTAATCAGTAGGTTTGATGAGATGGACAAGAGTGGAGAGAGTCGGAGAGAATAAAAAGACTTTTGATGCAAGCAAGTGTTCTGCCTCTAGAATGTAAATACTCCCAATCCTGGAAGTCAACATGCATGGGGAATGGAGGAGAATAGTGGCCCCACCTAGGTTTCCAGTTCCCTTTTCCTCAGATGGGGAAGGTGCTGGGGATACAAAGAAAGGCAAAAACATGCCCTCAAGGAGCTTACATTCTAAAGGAGTAGACAACTTGCAAACTATTGACATGCAAGGTGTATACAAAATTGGAAATCATTTTTTTTAATATTTTTTTCCAAATGGCATGTAAAAAGAATTTTTAATATTAATTTTTTTAAAATTTTACCTTCCAAATTCTTTCCCTTCCTTCTTCTCTCTCCTTCTCCCTCCCTGAGATGGTAAGCAATTTGATATAGGTTATACATGTGCAAGCATGCAAAACATAGTTCCATATCAGTCATGTGGTAAAAGAAAATACAGACCAAAAAGAAAAATAAAGAAAGTGTAAAATAGTCTGCTTCAATCTGCATTCAGACTCTCTCTGTTCTTTCTGGATAGCACCTTTCATCACGGGTCCTTTGGAATTGTCTTGGACCATTGTATTGATCAGAATGTCTAAGTCATTCATAGTTGATCATCACGCAATGTTGCTGTTACTGTGTTTCCTGGTTCTTCACTTTGCATCAGTTTGTGTAAGTCTCTCCAGGTTTTTTCTGAAATCTACCTGCTCATCATATCTTATAGCACAATAGCATTCCACGACAACCATATACCACAACTTGTCAGTCATTCCCCAATTGATGGGCATCCCCTCAAGTTCCAATTCTTTGCCATCACAAAAAGAGGTGCTATAAATATTTTTGCACTTGTAGGTCCTTTTCCCTTTTTATGATCTTTTTGGGATATAGACCTAGAGTTGGTATTACTGGATCAAAGGGTATGCACAGTTTTATAGACCTTTGGGCATAGTTCCAAATTACTCTCCAGAATGGTTGAATCAATTCACAACTCCACTAACAGTGCATTAGTGTTCCAATTTTCCCACATCCGTAAGTTGGAGGTAATTTTAAATAAAAATCGCTAGCCATGGTGGAGAGGGAGGAAAGAGAGAGGCCTCCTCTTTCTTGTGGCTCTCTACTGTGCCTTGTGTTGTTTATCTCTTCCTCCACATCCCCTATATCCTCCAACTGCTTGCTCTCCTTTTCCTTCACAAAGCTGAGTGGAAGCAGGATCTGGTGCCTCTCATTGAGTCATTTTTCATGGGGGACCAGAAAGCAATATCCATGACCAGGTCCTGATTGTGTTCAGTGCACTTGAGGAGTGGGGAAAGTAAGTCAGAGTGCAAGGTATTCAATTCTTCTGACACTGTTTCATGAAATTTTCACCTTATGTGCTGTTGCTGTCTTCTTTTGTGTTCAGACTTAGTTACTTCATATCTCAGTCATAATTCCTTTGGCTGAGAGTTATAGAAAGCCATTACTCCTCTGTCTTGCCAGAAGATGAAATTCAGTAAATTAAGTCTTTCTAACTTGGGCTCCCCAAGTCAACTTTTTGGATACAAATGGAGGAGGTATAGGTAGGTAGAAGGTCCTATGGAAAAGACCTGAGGAATTTAGTGTATGGCAAGATTAAAGAGTGTAGCATAATATAGCATAGTATAACATAGTAATATGATCTTAGGCTGTGTGAACAGAAGCAGAGAGAACAAAATGAGAGAGATGAGATTCCCATGGTACTCTACCAAAGTGACCATGCATTTGAAATGTTGAATTCAGTTCTGGGCACCATCTTGGAGGAAAGCTGGCTTATTACCTGTTGAAAGTGCTGGAGAAAGAATTTTGGGTTGGGTACAGATTGGGATGTATGAAATCCCTTAAAACTCAGATTCTGCTACTATAATTCTGTTTTTAAAGAAGTGCTATGTCAGCAAGCATTCATTAAGCACCAACTGTATGCCAGGCACTGTGCTGAGTGATGGGGATATAAAGAAATGCAGAAACATGCTTTCCAAGAGTTCTAACTGGGAAGACAACTTGTAAGCAACTGTTTACCTATACAGTGTAAGTTGGAGGTAAATCTCTTTCTTTTTTAATATTTTTAGGCAATTGGGGTTAAGTGACTTGCCCAGGGTCACATAGCTAGTAAGTGTCAAGTGTTTGGTCTGAGGCCGGATTTGGACTAAGTTCCTCCTGACTTCAGGGCTGGTGCTCTATCCACACTTGGAGGTAAATCTTAAACAGAAATCACTAATGTGAGGAGGAGGAGGGGAGGGGAGAAGACAGAGAATGATTTCTTGCAGAAAGTAGGATTTGAGCTGAGTCTTGAAGGAAACCAGGAAGGCTAGGAGGTAGAAGTGAGGAGGGTGAGCATTCTAGGCATAGGGCACAGATAATGCAAAGGCACAGAGCCAGGAGATTGAGTATTGTGTGTGAAGAATAACAAGTAAGCCAGTGTTGCTGATGGTGAGCCCTAGGATGCAGGAGGGCTGCAAGGTTGCCAAAGGAGTGGTGAGCCAGCCCAGAGTAGAAACACAGCAGGGAGGCAGCTAGGAGGCACAGTGGACAGAGCACCGGCCCTGAAATCAGGAGGACCTGAATTCAAATCCGGCCTTAGACACATAACACTTACTAACTGTGTGACCCTGAGCAAGTCACTTAACCCCAATTGCCTCACCAAGAAAGGAAGAAAGAAAGAAAGAAAGAAAGAAAAAAGAAAGAAAGAAAGAAAGAAAGAAAGAAAGAAAGAAAGCAGGTCAAAGCTTCTCTACCAAAGAGCAATGGGATAGGCCTGTGAGTGTCCACTGTACTTCCAGCATGAGAGAGGGAAATTTAGTTAAAAAAGGGCATTATAATAGTCCAGGTATTAGATGATGAGACTGGACTATTATAAGGGTGGTGACTATGGAAGTTGATACAATGAATTGAATCCTGAGCCTAGAGTCAGGAAAATCTGAATTTAAACCTGGCCTCAGTCACTTACTAGCTGTGTGACCCTGGGTAAGTAGGTCATTTAACCTCTGTCTGCCTCAGTTTCCTCAACCATAAATGGGAATCTTAATAGTACCTACCTCCCCAAGGCTGTTGTGAGGATCAAATGAAATAATATTTGTAAAATTCCTGGCACTTAGTAGGCACTGTATAAATGCTTATTCCCTGTCCTGTGAGTAGAGAGAGAGGGAGATGTTTATGATAGATGTTGTAAAGATAGAAATAAGACTAGGCAACAGATTGGATATGTGGGGTGCATGTGAGTGAGGAATTGAGGATGATGCTGAGGTAGCCAGCCCCAGTGACTGAGGGGACAGTGGTGTCTTGGACAGGAATAAAGAAACTGGGGAAAGGAGAGGGTTTGGGGGGGAAGATAATGTGTCTTATTTTGGACATGTAACATTTGCGATGTCTAGGAGATATCTGGTTTGAGATATTCAAAAGATAGCTGGATAGACTGGGTGTTAGAAAGGAGGTTAAAGCTAGATATATAGATCTGGGCTTCATCTGCATTGAGACAATAATTAAACTCAGGGGAGCTGATCAGATCATTAAGCAAGATAGTACTAAGGGAGAGGAGAAGATGGCTCGGGAGAGAGCCTTGGGGATAACCCCCAGTTAGTGGGCTTGACCTAAAGGAAGACCCCACAAAGGAGCTTCTCAGTTGAGAAGGAGCTGTCAGACAGGAAGGATGAGAACCAGGAGAGGGCAGGGTCATGAAAACCTAGAGAGAATACAAGAGGGGAAAGCAATTGACCATGTCAAAAATGGCTGAGAATCGATCAATGAGCATTTACTCAGCACTTGTTCTGTGTCTGTGCTAAGCACTGGGGATACAGATACAAACATAAAGTAAGCCAATCCCTGCCCTTAAGGAGCTTAAATTCCAGTGGAGGAAGACAATGCATAAAAGGGAACTGAAAATTGGGGGTGGAGGTAGGGGAGAAGGTACCTGATCTGGGACATGATGGTGAAGTCAGAACTGGATTCTGGAGAGAAATGAGGGTTGGCTGACTGGGGTCCTTTCTCAAAAAGGTTCTGGGAGGCACTCACCAATGGGAAAAGGGGACTTCCGGTGTGAGGAGGCCATAGGGAGGAGGAGTACAACTAGGGCAAGAAAGTGGCTGAAGCTGGTGGTAAAATCTAGTCAGAAATGAAGCTGGAGGGGAATGAAGGATGGCTGGCCTAGGGCCTTCCTCAAAATGAAGCTTCTAGAAGAAAGGTCAAGGAGAATGAGGACTGAGGAAAGGCCATTGGTGACTTTGGAGAGGGAGTAGCTTCTTGTGAATGATGAGGCCAGATTACAGAGGATTTAAAAGGGAGAGGAGAGGAAGTGGAAGCATTGAGTATAGACTGATTTCTCAAGAAATTTGGCCAAGAAAGGGAGGTGAGAAAGGGAGGGTGATTACTAGGAGGACAGTTAGATCAAGTGAAAGTTTTTTAAGGATAGTTTTTTAACCATGGGACAGACATGGGCATGTATGTAGATGGTAGGTAAGAAGCCAGTAGATAGGGACAGATTGAAGATTAGGAAGAGAGTGGAAGAGAGATTAACCTTGTTCTCAGAGGGCAGATCTAGGGGATGGTGAACGAATGTTACAGGAAGACAGATTTCAGCCCAATACAAAAAAGTATTTTCTACCAATCACAGCTGTCCAAAGATGGAATGGGAGTGAGCTCCCCATGACTAGAGGTAATCAAGTAGAGGCTCTATTGACCACTTTGTCAGGCATATTCCAGAGGAGAAGCTGGCATAGAGCAGGCAGTTGAAATCTATGTTATCTTGGGTCTTTTCCAGCTCTGCTCATTCTCATCTCCTCCACCTCTTGGAACTCCCAGCTTTCTTGAAGGCCCCTGCTCATGTGCCATTTCTTTCATGAGGCCCAAGTTACCAGGCTTCTCCCACCCATCATTGCATTTCTTTGGCATACATCCTATTTTGACTTCTCTGTGAACATATTGAACCCCTTCTCCCCACCCCAGAGAATGTAAACTCCTGGAGGGCAAGGATTGTTTCATTTTGGTCTCTGTAGCATCTAGCAATGTGTAGGTGCTTAATAAATGTGCAGTGTGTCTTGTACATAGTAAGTGCCTAATAAATGCTTGTTGATTGATTGCTCTGAATTCTACCCTCTGAGGATAAGTGTAACAAATGCAATCTGAGTCAGAGAGATAGGGTGGTATGGGATAAAAACCTTGCCTCTGGCGTCAGAAGACCTGGGTTCAAAATTTGACTCTGCTACTTTTAATCTGTATGACTTTGGCCAAGTCACTTCCTTTCTCTGGCCTACGATTTTCTGCTTTGCAAAAGGAGGGGATTGAACTAGATGGTCTCTAAATGTCCTTCCAGCTCTAAAGCTATGTTTATCATCATCATCATCATCATTATTATTAATATCATCTAGTATTTATATAGTACCTTAAGTTTGGCAAAGTGCTATCCAAATATGATCTCAATTGGATCCTCAGAACAACCGTAGGAGGCAAGTACTATTATTATCCCAATTTGACAGATAAGGAAACTGAGGCAGACAGAAGTTTGATGTCTTGCCCAAGACTAGTCAATGTCTGAGGCCATATCTGACTTTGACCTTTTATTTTATTATCTCTTCTCCCCATGATAAGCTTTTAAATATGGAAGACTGATCCTGTTCCTTCTCTGGTCTGGGCTAAACAGCTGCATTGGGCTCAGATTCCTAAACTCATAGACTCTTAGAGCTATAGTACATGTTAGATTATAGAACATTGAATGTTAGAGACCTTAGGACATAGGAGGCCTGGGAGTGACTCAATCTCCTCATTTTACAAATGAGGAAACTGAGGCCCAGCTAGGAGAAATGACTTGTCCATAGGGAGTTTGTAGCAGAGCTAGAGACAGCACCTAAGCCTCTGGACTTCCTGTTCCACTGGGTCATCTCAGGCCTCGCTCTGTCCCTATGAGCACTCTGTGTCACTCGCTGATGTGCGTGGGATTGGTGCTGTCTGTGGCAACCCACGTGAACCTGGTTTCTAAGGGATGTGGCTCTTCAGTTTGACCTAAAGGAAAATGGACAGCACGGATTGATTTGCCCCCAGTAGACAAGCCAGGGATCAAAACTCTGGAAAATCTATTCTTTCTTCCCTTGTTGTCTTCTTGGGGAGGGCTCTGTCTCTAATTTGTTGTTGATGGTGGAAGTATTTCATCTATGGGATGGTAATGAAAAAAATAGCTATTCTCATAATGCTTTGGAACCTGTCACAACAGAGGCAAAGTGCAAAGTAGAATTAGGTAATTGGGGAGCTGATCAATGGAGAAGCCCAATTAATTCAGGTAGACTTCCGTGGTAGGTCAATTGGCCTGTTTAATCAAAGTCTGAATAATATATATTCAACTGGTCAATCTTGTCTGTGTGTTCTGAGCTCCCCAAGCTGCCAGGGTGAAGCTTCATAACTTGAAAAACATGATTATCCCACTCTAGTAGCTCGTTAAGACAGATCGATGCCGCAGACTGAGGGCGTAAACACAATGTCCTATGTTCTTTTGATGAGCTAACTCCGCATGCTGGCCCAGAGTTGGAAAGCAACTAGTCTGATGTTTTCCAGCAAATCTGAGGCTGAGCTGCAGTTGAGAAGCTTAGTGCCCTGATCCCCAAGGCCATCCCTTACCACCACACATGCTACTCATGTTCCTATCTCACTCTACACCTTGTAAAGTTCTTTCTCCACACCTGCCCTGGGAGATAGGTTATTATCATCATATTATTATCTTGACCATTTTACAGATGTGGAGACTGAGGCACAGCAAGTTTAAGTGCCTCCTCTGAGGTTAGACAGCTAGAATCGCTAAATCCCTTAACATATCCCCACTGAGATATGCCTGGGTAAGTGCCCCAAGCAATTCTCTAAGACTGTATATAGGTTACACAGATACAGAAGGTGCTGGACTAACTTGATAGAGGGCATTTCCCATTGGAAGCTCCCTATATAGAGAAAATCATAGATCTGATAAAAAAATAAGATAAAATAAAAACACAAAGAAAAACAAAACAAAAAAATAACAATAACATCCTCAACAAATAGCTATCCAACCCCAGCTTGAAGACTTTGCTAATTGGGGAGCTCACTACCTCCTGATGCAGCTACTTTTAGACCACTCTGATTGTTAGGAAGTTTTTCCCTTCCTCCTCCCAATGGGATCTGGTGTGTCAATGCTCTTCCTAACATGTGCCCCCCCCCCCGACTAAACCCGGCTCTCCAATTCTCATCTGGACAGGGCAGAGAACAGTGGGACTTGCTCCTCTCTCCCTCTGGGCATTATTAAGACTACCTCGGGTCAGTTTCATTTTCTAGGCTGCCCCATTATACAAGCTGCCATGTCATTAAGTTTGTATTTCTCTGAGCACCTCAGTATTCCAACCATCCATAGAGGCGTTTCTCATTGTTAGGTCCATTTCTGAGACTTGGAGATTGACTCCAGAATCTAAATTACCTGGGGGTGAAATTCCCTTCTGATATTTACTATCTCTGTGACCTGCAGTAAGTCATTGGCCCTCTCTCAGCCCCGATTTCCTCAGCTGTAAAATGTGAACCAGGCAGATTCCAAGGCAGAGATTTGTTTTCAGAGAGGGCAGCCTAGTGTGGGGCAGTGGCGAGAGAATAGTGACTCTTCAATCTGAGGGCCTGCATTCAAATCTGGCCTCTAATAATTGGTAGCTGTGAGACCTTGGGCAAATCACTCCACCTCTCTCTCAATACCTAATCTGTAAAATGATGGGGTTGTACAGGACAGCTTCCAATGTCTCTTTGAACTCTGGACTTAGGATCCAGTTAATTAGTTGATGCTGGGAACAATAGATGTAGACCAAGGATTTTTTGCCAGGGATCTATTGATGGATTTCAGGGAGCCTGTAAACTTGGATATGTCCATATACATATATGTATAAGTGTATGCATGTATACATAAAAATGTATATGCATATATATCTACATGTATCTATACATATATGTGTATGCGTATATATGTGCACATGCATGTATACATAAAAATGTATATGCATGAATGTGTGTGTATTTATACATATATGTACATATAGAAAGGTATAGGTATATATTTATATACATATGTATATATACATATATATGTTTTATACATGTCTATAAACACGTGTACATTTCTGTTTATTATAGCTTTTATGTATATAAACATCTTTATTTTTACTAACCTCTGACCGAAATTTAGCATTTTCTTCAATTATTTAAAAACATCATTGTAAGAAGAGATTCGTGGCTTCACTGAGAGGCCCATAACACAAAGAAAAATTAAGAGCCCCTTGTATTTTGCACATTTAAAGGAAGGCTGGATAATTAAACTGAAGAGATACCCAAGGACCACAGGGAGGGATGATGGTTGCTTGGGCAGTATTCCATCACTCCAAACTGGGCTTTATCCAATACCTTCAAAATTAGGGTATCATTGGCCCTCAAAGCGGAGCAATAGTTGAGACCCATGAAGCTGGACACAGAAAGGAAGAAAGGAGGGAAGAGAAGGAAACAGGGATGCTGGCTGAGATCCTCAGGCATAAAGGTCTTCCCTCCAAGGTAGGAGGAGGCCTTGCAAGAGTCCAGTGCCAGGACATTGATGCACCAAGCTGTTGCCAGTTGGGTGAGTGGGTCTCCTGGGTGATTATCACCTCATGCATCGAGACAGCTTGGGGAAACTGAGGAAGGCCAATTGGGGAAGAAGGTGTATGTGTATGGTGTGGGAGTCTGCTCAGCTATCTCTGATTGGTTTCTCAATCTCTGACGTCTCTGGCAGAAAGAGGTCAATTAGCTGGGAAACTGGACATTTTTGGCCAGGAAGAGTTCAGGTACAGAAGATTCCTGATGTGGGGCAGGGGGAGACTATTGGCCAGAACAGAGACAGCCTGTTGAAGAAATACTGCTTCTGAAAAACAAGAGGTTTTTCAAACTCCAGTAGCCATTCTTTACTTGAGATATTGATTGTGTTTTTAATACAAGCTCAGGATTTTCTGTTTGTGCTTCTTAAATTCCATCTTACTAAACGAAATTGGTTACCACCTGTCAAATCCACCTAAGTGGCTTTCCATCTCTTCATTTTGCCAGGGATGATTTCGCACATTTATACAGTACTTTAAGGTTTATAAAATACTTTGCTCGCACCAACCCCAGGAGGAAATTGAGACAGTACAGGCTTTATTATCCTCATTTTACAAATGATACCCAGAGAGGGAAAGGAACCTGGCCACAGTCACACAGCTGGTGAGTGGCAGAGGCCAAGCAGGGACAGAGAGTGGGTGTTGGGGACTTTGGCTCACAAATCCTCAGAACTTTCAGCATCCAATCCTGTGCTTTGGGCTCAGCTGCACTGAGAAATAGGGTTCCTGGCCTCCCTGGAATTGGGGCGGCCCATTTGGAAGGGTCATTTGGATCCTTTTGGAAGGGTCCCCACTCATTTGGACAGATAAACACTAGAGAGCCTATTGTAAAGTCCCAGTAACCCCATGGTCACATTGTGCCTAATGTGTTTTTTTCATAAGAAGGCTGGATGTGGGCCACTTATCTATTGATGTACCTTACCAAGCTCTTTGAATGTAAGTGCTATGTCATGAATGCACTGATGCCAGGGGTCGGACTCTGCCCTCTTGGGTCCTCCCAACTAGGAGCAGCTGTACTTTTTGAGTTCTGTAGTGTTTTGAACCTCTCCTCTCAGGACAATAACAGCCCCTGTGTAGAAGCACAGTACATATAGACCGATTTCAAAAGCCTGATACATAGAACTCTGCCTGTGAATCATCAGTCTCAATTGACCCAGCCTGTGAGTCCACCTGAATTAATTAGAATGTTCCCATTGATTAGTCTCCATCTACCAATCTCTCCCTTGAACTTTGTCTCTGTCGTGACAGCCCCGAAATGTGAGGCAAATGGACATCTTTTCATCACTGTTCCAGGACAGTAAACACTTAGATAATAAACAGTAAATATGGGACAGAAGTAACCCTTCTGCAGGAAGACTTTGAACAAGCAGGTGCTTTTAGCCATTGCTGCTTTGAAAATATCTCTCGCTGGAGGGGGGAAATGTACCCCGTGCAAGGAAAATCAATTTAGGGGAAAATGACATATTTCCCAGTAGTATTGAAAGCATAGATAGATGATGTAAATTGCTGATAAGTAAAAGGAGAAAGGTGTTCATTTACCACTGATTGTCCGCTCACATGTATTTACCAGGAGGGGAAGAAAGTCATGTTTGTCTCTCCCTGGCTTGGGGACTGAGGGGTTGATTTAATTGACGTCTGTGAGCCTTCTCTCTCCCCCGTATGCCTGAGTTCTCCCTCCCCCTTTCCCCTCCGGCTTACCATTCCTATCTCTAAAGCATCACTCATGCATAGGAGGCAGAGAACATTAGGTGGATGGCAAAGAATTCAAGGGGGCTCATTTCCTATGCCTCTTTCAGTCCATTCGAGGAGGTGGGGGTGTGGGGGGGCAATGGAGAGATGACATTCTCCAAAGCTGTGACCCATGCAGGATTGAAGAAATTACAAAGTAATTTTCAAGAATGCTGAGAACTGTGAGGGGTGTGTGTGTGTGAGGGGGGATCAGGAAAGGCTTCTCTCATGTTAGGAGGAAGCATCTGAACTAGCCTTTGAAGGCAGGTTGAAACTTCCTTAAGGGCAAGATGAGGAAGGATCGCGTTGGAGACATGGGAGAAAGGGCAATTGGGTGGTGCAGTGGATAGAGTACTAGCCCTAGAGTCAGGAGGACTCGAGTTCAAATCCGGCCTCAGACACATAACACTCACTAGCTGTGTGACTCTGGGTAAGTCACTTAACCCCAATTGCCTCATCAAAAAAGAGAGAGAGAGAGAGAGAGAGAGAGAGAGAGAGAGAGAGAGAGAGAGAGAGAGAGAGACAGGGGAAAGGGAAAGTATGTCCAAAGACACAAGCAGAGGGTCCCAGATCTTGAGCAGGAAGTGACATTAGAGGCCATTGAATCCAATCCCCCTCATTTTTACAGATGAGGAAACTGAGGTACAGAGAAAGGAAGTGATTTGTATAAGGTCACCCAGCTTGGAAGTGTTTGAGATGGGATTGGAATCAGATTTTCCTGAGTCTGAATCCAATACTTTCATGGTACCTCCCAAAGGGGATGGCCAGTCTGGCTGGATCATGAAGTGCTTACAGCGGAATGGGGGTGGGATGGAAAGGGGAGGAGAAGCGGCCTCAAAAGATAGACTAGAACTGCCACATTGGAAGGGGCTTTCAATGCCTGACAGAGAGGTCTACAGAAGCCTCACAGAAGCTATAGGCTCTTCCTTCTTGACCTTTCTGTGGCTTTTAACACTGTTGGCTACATCCTGACTCCTCTTCCTTCTCCTCCTCTTCCTCCTCCTCTTCCTCTCTCTCCTCATCTTCCTCTTCCTCCTTCTTCTCTTCCTCTTCCTCTCCCTCCTCATCTTCCTCCTCCTTCTCCTTCTCTTCCTCCTCCCCCTCATTTCCCCTCCTCTTCCTCCTCCTTTTTTCTCCTCCTCTTCCTCCTTTCCCCTTCCTCTCCCTCCTCTTCCTCTTCCTCCTTTCCCCCTCCTCTTCCTCTTCCTCCTTTTCCTCTTCCTCCTTTTTTCTCCTTCTCCTCTTCCTCCTCCTCACCATAGTGATCCAACTCTCAATTCTCCTCTAACTGCTCCTTCTCATTCTCTTTTCCAGGATTCTCCTCTACTCCCACCCTATCTGTCCCATGGTCCCTTCTTTCATTTGCACACCCTACCAGCATCCAATCCCTTATCAGTTTTCTACTTGACAATTTCAGTCACCTACTAGTTGGTTTCCTCAGCTCCAGTCTCTCTTCCCTCTCCACAGAAGCCAAAAAGCCTAAAAGACAGATCTGACTGTCATCCAGGTGCTCAAAAGTCTTCATTGCCTCCCTATTGCCTCCAGGATTAAAAAAAAAAAGTCCTCAGTCTGACATTTAAAGTCCTCCACCTTATTTACAAAGCACTTGATAAGCATTATCTCCTTTGGTCCTCTGATACCCTGGGAGATAGGGGCTATTATTATCTCCATTTTTACAGAAGAAGAAATTGAGGCAGGTAGAGGTTAAGTGATTTACCCAGGGTCACACAGCTAGTAAGTGTCTGAGGCAGGCTTTGCACTCAGGTCTTCTTTCCACTGGGCCACCCAGCTGCCTCTAGCTACATACTAATGACCACATAGTAGGTGCATACTAAAATCCTGTTTAATTAAACAGAATTGCATTCCAGTTACAGTGGGTCAGAGTTGAGGTTGCTATAAGGAAAAGCAAATGAGGAGCATTATGGAGAGTCATAAGGGGCTGCCTATGGGAGTACTGACCTTGCCATCACTGTAGCTTGGAAGTAAAGCCCAGGTGACCATTTAGAAATGACTGCATTTCCTGACTCAGTCCTATGTGGGACCTGCAGCAATCTCATTCATCTATCTGAGCCTCAGTTTCCTCATCCACTAAAATGAAGCTTTTGAACAAATTGACTTCTCAGGCCTGATAGAAGAGGAAAATGAGGCACAGGGGCTGAAAGTGACTTGTACAAAGTCATACATCGAATCCTAGATCATGAGTTCTAAAGAGGCCATTTAATTCAATCACCTTACTGTACAGAAGAGGAAAGAGAAGCCCTAGAAATGATGTGATTAAACCAAGAACAGCCATAGACCTAGACTTCAGAAGCTAGCTAGGAAAACTCCCTCATTTTAAAGAGAAGGAAACTGAGGCCCATCATAATAAAGTGACATACCTGGGGTCACACGTCATATCCAGGGACCTTGAGATAAAAAGGTGGGCCAGAGATCATTTATAACAGCCCCTTCTATTTACAGAAGAATGAAGTGAGGCCCAGATAGATGAAATGTCTGAACGTGTCATATAAAACAGCATAGACCTGAAATGGAAAGAGACCTAGGAAGCCATCTTGTTTTACAGAAAAGGAAACTGAGGCACAGGGAAATGAAATTTAATGGGAGGTATTAAGGAGGACCTAGGTGGTGCTGGGCTAGGAACCAGAATGGCTCGTCTTCCTGAGTTCAAATCTAGCCTCAGATATTTACTAGCTGTGTGAGAAAGTCAATTCACCCTGTTTGCCTCAGTTTCCTCATCTGTAAAGCGAGCTAGAGAAAGAAATGTCAAACCACTCCAGTGTCCCTGCCAAGAAAACCCCAAATACGGTCAGAGAGAGAGTTAGAAATGACTGAAAAATGACTTAACAGCATGATTGGGGAGCATTAGGTCTAATTCCCTCATTTTACAGAGGAGGAATCTGGGAACTAGGTAAATGATTTATGCAGGGTCACTCATATAATCCTAGATTTAAATATGTATAGGGCTACAGAAGATATGTAGTAAAATTGCATAGTTTTACAAAATTGGAAACTCAGCCCCAGAGAAATGAAGGGACTTAGCCAGGGCCACCCATATAATCCTAGACTTAAATAAGTATGGGGACTCAGAAGCTATGTAGTAGCTCCATTGCTTTACTGAATTGGAAACTGAGGCTCAGAGAAATGATGGGACTTAGCCAGTATCACTCGTATACTCCTCGACATAAATATGTCAAGGAACTCAGAGGCTATTATATTACATTACAGGATTGGAAACTGAGGCCCAGAGAAATGAAGGGACATGACCAGGATCACTCATGTAATCTTAGATTTAAATATGTATAGCACTTCAGAAGCTACATACATAGTAGAATTACTTTGTTTCACAAAAATTGAAACTGAGGACCAGAGAAAGAAAGGGGCTTGCCAAGGATCACTAATATAATCCATGATTTAAATATATATAGGGCCTCAGAAACTATGTAGCAGAACTACATTGTTTTATAGAATTGGAAACTGAGGCCCAGAGAAATGAACTGATTTAGGCAAGATCACTCATATAATCCTAGATTTAAATATGTATAAGGACTCAAAAGTCATTTAGTAGAATTGCATTGTTTTGTAGAATTGGAATCAGGGGCCTAAAGAAGAGAAGGGATTTACCCAGGGACACTCATATAATCCATATGTAAGGTGCCTTAGAAGCTACATAGGAGAACTATATTGCTTTGCAAAATTGGAAACTGAGGCCCAGAGAAATGAAAGGATTTGGTCAGGTTCTCTCATATAATCCTAGACTTAGACAAGGGGGACCTTAGAAGCCATGTAGTGGAGCCACATTGTTTTAAAGAACTGGAAACTCACGTCCTGAGAAATGCAGGGAATACTAGACTTAGGAATGAAAGGGGCCTTAGAAGCTATGTAGTAGAACCACATTTTTTTTTACACAGTTGGAAATTGAGGCCTACAAAAGTGAAACAACTTACCAGAGCTACTCATTTAATCCGAGACTTCAATACGTACAGTGTCTCACAAGTTATGCATTACAACTACATTCTGTTACATAATTGGAAACTGAGGCCCAGAGAAATCAAGGGACTTAACAAGGGACATTCAAAGAAATCTAGATTTACACAGGACAGGAGCCTCAGAAGCTATGTGGTAGAATTACTTTATTTACAAAATTGCAAAGTGAGGCCAAGACAAATAAAGGTGTTAGACAAAATCACTGATATAATCCTAGGCTTAGATGTGTATGTGGCCTCAGAAGCTATATAGTACAATTGCATTGTTTCGCAGAATTGGAAACTGAGGCCCAGAGAAATAAGAGGACTTTTCCAGGATGTCTATATAATCGTAGATTGAGAAATCGAAGGGTAGTAGAATTAGATTGTTGTACAGAATTGGAAACCCTAGACTTAGGTATCTACCTTAGAAACTATGTAGTAGAAGTACATTTTTGTATACTGTTGGAAACTAAGTCCTAGAGAAGTGAATGAGCTTGGCTGGGCCCACTCATGTCATCGTAGACTTAAATATGTATAGGGCCTCAGAAGCTATGTAGTAGAACGATAGTGTTTTTCAGAATTAGAACCTGAGGCCCAGAGAAATGAGGGGACTTAACCAGGATCACGCTTATAATGCTAGACTTAGGTATCTAAGGGGCCTTTGAAGCCATGTAGTAGAACTATGTTATTTTACAGAATTAGATCCCAAGGCAGAGAGAAGTGAAAGGATTTAGCCACGGCCACTCACATCATCCTGGACTTAGATATTTAAGGGGCCTTAAAAGCTTTGTGGTAGAAGTACATTGTTTTACAGAATTGGAAACTGAGGCTGAAAGAATGGAAGGCACTTAGCCAGGATCACTCACGTAATTCTAGACTTAAATATATATGTACATATGTGTATGTATATATATATATATATATATATGTAGACATTTATAAATTCTGAAGCTATGTAGTAGAATTACATTGTTTTGCAGAACTGCAAACTGAGGCGCATAGAAATGAAGGGGCTCAGAATCACTCATATATTCCTAGACTTCTTTATGTGTAGGGCCTCAGACGCTATGTATTCTAACTACATTATTTTATAGAATTGGAAACTGAGGTCCAGAGCAATGAAGGGACTTGGCCAGGATCACTCATATAATCCTTGACTTAGATATGTAAGGTGCCTTAACAGCTACGTAGTAGAATACTTTCTTTTCTTGCAATAGAAACTGAGACCAAGAGAAGGAAAGAGACTTACCCAAGATCACTAGTATCATTCATGATTGAAATATGCATAGGGCCTCAGAAGCTACATGAAAGAACACCTTTGTTTTACAGAATTGGAAACTGAGGTCCAGAGAAACGAAGTGACTTGGGCAAGGCGACTCATAGAATTCTACACTTAGATATGTAAGGGGCCTTAAAACCTAGGTAGTAGAACTGAGTTGTTTTGCTGAAGTAGAAAGTGAGGCCTAGAGAAATGAAGGGACATAGCCAGGATCACTAATATAATCCTAGATTCAAATTTATATCGGGCCTCAGAAGCTATGTATTAGAGCTATAGTTTTTACAGAAGTGGAAACTGAGCCCAATAGAATTGAAAGAACTGTGCCAGGATCACTCATATCATCCTAGACTTAAATACGTAGAGGGCTCTAGAAGCTATGTAGAGGAACTACAATGTTTTACAGAATTGGAAATTGAGTCCCAGAGAAATGAAGGGACTTAGCCAGGAACACTTAGCCTTAAATATAGAGAGAGCCTCAGAACCTATGTTGTAGAACTACATTGTTTTACTGAAATGGCAACTGAGGCCCAGAGAATTGAAGGGGCTGAGGCAGATCCACTCATTTAATCGTAGATTTAGAAGTGTAATGGGCCTAAGAAGCTATGTAGTCGAACGACATTCTTTTAAAGAACTGGAACCTGAGGCCCTGAGAAATGAAGGGACTTATCCAGGGTCAGTCACATAAACGTAGAATTAGATATGAAAGGCACCTTACAAGCTGTAGTAGAAGTGCATTGTTTTACAGTATTGGAAACTGAGGCCCATAGAAATGAAATGGCCGTGGCCAAGATCACTCATTTAATGCTAGACATAGCTATGTAAGGGGCATTAGAAGGTGTGTAGAAGAACGACCTTATTTTACAGAATTGGAAATTGAGTTCCAGAGAAATGAAGGGAATGAGCCAAGGCCACTCATGTAATCCTAGGTTTAGATATGTAAGGGGCCTCTGAATCTACATGGTAGCACTACCTTATTATAGAGTATTGGGAACTGAGGCCCAGAGAAATAAAAGGAGTTTTCCAGGATGTCTATGTAATCGTAGATTGAGAAATATGAGGGTATCACAACCTATGTAGTAGAATTAGATTGTTGTACAGAATTGGAAACCCTAGACTTAGGTATCTACCTTCGAAGCTATGTAGTAGAAGTACACTTTTGTACAGTATTGGAAACTAAGTCCTAGAGAAGTGAATGAGCTTGGCTGGGCCCACTCATGTCATCGTAGACTTAAATATGTATAGGGCCTCAGAAGCTATGTAGTAGAACGATAGTGTTTTTCAGAATTAGAACAAGAGGCCCAGAGAAATGAGGGGACTTAACCAGGATGACGCTTATAATGCTAGACTTAGGTATGTAAGGGGCCTTTGAAGCCATGTAGTAGAACTATGTTATTTTACAGAATTAGATCCCAAGGCAGAGAGAAGTGAAAGGACTTAGCCACGGCCACTCACATCATCCTAGACTTAGATATTTAAGGGGCCTTAAAAGCTTTGTGGTAGAAGTACATTGTTTTACAGAATTGGAAACTGAGGCTGAAAGAATTGAAGCACTTAGCCAGGATCACTCACGTAATTGGAGACTTAAATATATATGTCAATATGTGTATGTGTATATATATGTAGGCATTTATAAATTCTGAAGCTATGTAGTAGAATTACATTGTTTTGCAGAACTGCAAAGTGAGGCGCATAGAAATGAAGGGGCTCAGAATCACTCATATATTCCTAGACTTCTTTATGTGTAGGGCCTCAGACGCTATGTATTCTAACTACATTATTTTATAGAATTGGAAACTGAGGTCCAGAGCAATGAAGGGACTTGGCCAGGATCACTCATATAATCCTTGACTTAGATATGTAAGGTGCCTTAACAGCTACGTAGTAGAATACTTTCTTTTCTTGCAGTAGAAACTGAGACCGAGAGAAAGAAAGAGACTTACCCAAGACCAGTAGTATCATTCATGATTTAAATATGTATAGGGCCTCAGAAGCTACATGAAAGAACTCCACTGTTTTACAGAATTGGAAACTGAGGTCCAGAGACACGAAGTGACTTAGGCAAGGCGACTCATAGAATTCTACACTTAGATATGTAAGGGGCCTTAAAACCTAGGTAGTAGAACTCAGTTGTTTTGCTGAAGTAGAAACTGAGGCCTAGAGAAATGAAGGGACATAGCCAGGATCACTAATATAATCCTGGATTCAAATTTATATGGGGCCTCAGAAGCTATGTATTACAGCTAAATTTTTTACAGAAGTGGAAACTGAGCCCAATAGAATTGAAAGAACTGTGCCAGGGTCACTCATATAATCCTAGACTTAAATACGTAGAGGGCTCTAGAAGCTATGTAGAGGAACTACAATGTTTTACAGAATTGGAAATTGAGTCCCAGAAAATGAAGGGACTTAGCCAGGAACACTTAGCCTTAAATATAGAGAGAGCCTCAGAACCTATGTTGTAGAACTACATTATTTTACTGAAATGGAACCTGAGGCCCAGAGAATTGAAGGGGCTGAGGCAGATCCACTCATTTAATCGTAGATTTAGAAGTGTAATGGGCCTAAGAAGCTATGTAGTCGAACGACATTCTTTTAAAGAACTGGAACCTGAGGCCCTGAGAAATGAAGGGACTTATCCAGGGTCAGTCACATAAACGTAGAATTAGATATGAAAGGCACCTTACAAGCTCTGTAGTAGAAGTGCATTGTTTTACAGTATTGGAAACTGAGGCCCATAGAAATGAAAGCACGTGGCCAAGATCACTCATTTAATGCTAGACATAGCTATGTAAGGGGCATTAGAAGGTGTGTAGAAGAACGACCTTATTTTACAGAATTGGAAATTGAGTTCCAGAGAAATGAAGGGAATGAGCCAAGGCCACTCATGTAATCCTAGGTTTAGATATGTAAGGGGCCTCTGAATCTACATGGTAGCACTACCTTATTATAGAGTATTGGGAACTGAGGCCCAGAGAAATAAAAGGAGTTTTCCAGGATGTCTATGTAATCGTAGATTGAGAAATATGAGGGTATCACAACCTATGTAGTAGAATTAGATTGTTGTACAGAATTGGAAACCCTAGACTTAGGTATCTACCTTCGAAGCTATGTAGTAGAAGTACACTTTTGTACAGTATTGGAAACTAAGTCCTAGAGAAGTGAATGAGCTTGGCTGGGCCCACTCATGTCATCGTAGACTTAAATATGTATAGGGCCTCAGAAGCTATGTAGTAGAACGATAGTGTTTTTCAGAATTAGAACAAGAGGCCCAGAGAAATGAGGGGACTTAACCAGGATGACGCTTATAATGCTAGACTTAGGTATGTAAGGGGCCTTTGAAGCCATGTAGTAGAACTATGTTATTTTACAGAATTAGATCCCAAGGCAGAGAGAAGTGAAAGGACTTAGCCACGGCCACTCACATCATCCTAGACTTAGATATTTAAGGGGCCTTAAAAGCTTTGTGGTAGAAGTACATTGTTTTACAGAATTGGAAACTGAGGCTGAAAGAATTGAAGCACTTAGCCAGCATCACTCACGTAATTGGAGACTTAAATATATATGTCAATATGTGTATGTGTATATATATGTAGGCATTCTGAAGCTATGTAGTAGAATTACATTGTTTTGCAGAACTGCAAAGTGAGGCGCATAGAAATGAAGGGGCTCAGAATCACTCATATATTCCTAGACTTCTTTATGTGTAGGGCCTCAGACGCTATGTATTCTAACTACATTATTTTATAGAATTGGAAACTGAGGTCCAGAGCAATGAAGGGACTTGGCCAGGATCACTCATATAATCCTTGACTTAGATATGTAAGGTGCCTTAACAGCTACGTAGTAGAATACTTTCTTTTCTTGCAGTAGAAACTGAGACCGAGAGAAAGAAAGAGACTTACCCAAGACAGTAGTATCATTCATGATTAAATATGTATAGGGCCTCAGAAGCTACATGAAAGAACTCCACTGTTTTACAGAATTGGAAACTGAGGTCCAGAGACACGAAGTGACTTAGGCAAGGCGACTCATAGAATTCTACACTTAGATATGTAAGGGGCCTTAAAACCTAGGTAGTAGAACTCAGTTGTTTTGCTGAAGTAGAAACTGAGGCCTAGAGAAATGAAGGGACATAGCCAGGATCACTAATATAATCCTGGATTCAAATTTATATGGGGCCTCAGAAGCTATGTATTACAGCTAAATTTTTTACAGAAGTGGAAACTGAGCCCAATAGAATTGAAAGAACTGTGCCAGGGTCACTCATATAATCCTAGACTTAAATACGTAGAGGGCTCTAGAAGCTATGTAGAGGAACTACAATGTTTTACAGAATTGGAAATTGAGTCCAGAAAATGAAGGGACTTAGCCAGGAACACTTAGCCTTAAATATAGAGAGAGCCTCAGAACCTATGTTGTAGAACTACATTATTTTACTGAAATGGAACCTGAGGCCCAGAGAATTGAAGGGCTGAGGCAGATCCACTCATTTAATCGTAGATTTAGAAGTGTAATGGGCCTAAGAAGCTATGTTAGTCGAACGACATTCTTTTAAAGAACTGGAACCTGAGGCCCTGAGAAATGAAGGGACTTATCCAGGGTCAGTCACATAAACGTAGAATTAGATATGAAAGGCACCTTACAAGCTCTGTAGTAGAAGTGCATTGTTTTTACAGTATTGGAAACTGAGGCCCATAGAAATGAAAGCACGTGGCCAAGATCACTCATTTAATGCTAGACATAGCTATGTAGGGGCATTAGAAGGTGTGTAGAAGAACGACCTTATTTACAGAATTGGAAATTGAGTTCCAGAGAAATGAAGGGAATGAGCCAAGGCCACTCATGTAATCCTAGGTTTAGATATGTAAGGGGCCTCTGAATCTACATGGTAGCACTACCTTATTATAGAGTATTGGGAACTGAGGCCCAGAGAAATAAAAGGAGTTTTCCAGGATGTCTATGTAATCGTAGATTGAGAAATATGAGGGTATCACAACCTATGTAGTAGAATTAGATTGTTGTACAGAATTGGAAACCCTAGACTTAGGTATCTACCTTCGAAGCTGTGTAGTAGAAGTACATTTTTGTACAGTATTGGAAACTAAGTCCTAGAGAAGTGAATGAGCTTGGCTGGGCCCACTCATATCATCCTAGACTTAAATACATAGAGGGCTCTAGAAGCTATGTCGAGGAACTACAATGTTTTACAGAATTGGAAATTGAGTGCCAGAGAAATGAAGGGACTTAGCCAGGAACACTTAGCCTTAAATATAGAGAGAGCCTCAGAACCTATGTTGTAGAACTACACTGGTTTACTGAAATGGCAACTGAGGCCCAGAGAATTGAAGGGGCTGAGGCAGATCCACTCATTTAGTCGTAGATTTAGAAGTGTAATGGGCCTAAGAAGCTATGTAGTCGAACGACATTCTTTTAAAGAACTGGAACCTGAGGCCCTGAGAAATGAAGGGACTTATCCAGGGTCAGTCACATAAACGTAGAAGTAGATATGAAAGGCACCTTGCAAGCTATGTAGTAGAAGTGCATTGTTTTCCAGTATTGGAAACTGAGGCCCATAGAAATGAAAGCACTTGGCCAAGATCACTCATTTAATTCTAGACATAGCTATGTAAGGGGCATTAGAAGGTGTGTAGAAGAACGACCTTATTTTACAGAATTGGAAATTGAGTTCCACAGAAATGAAGGGAATGAGCCAAGACCACTCATGTAATCCTAGGTTTAGATATGTAAGGGGCCTCTGAATCTACATGGTAGCACTACCTCATTTTACAGTATTGGGAACTGAGGCCCAGAGAAATAAAAGGACTTTTCCAGGATGTCTATGTAATCGTAGATGGAGAAATATAAGAGTATCACAACGTATGTAGTATAATTAGATTGTTGTACAGAATTGGAAACCCTAGACTTAGGTCTACTACATAGAAGCTATGTAGTAGAAGTACATTTTTGTACAGTATTGGAAACTAAGTCCTAGAGAAGTGAATGAGCTTGGCTGGGCCCACTCATGTCATCGTAGACTTAAATATGTATAGGGCCTCAGAAGCTATGTAGTAGAACTATAGTGTTTTTCAGAATTAGAACCTGAGGCCCAGAGAAATGAGGGGACTTAACCAGGATCACTCTTATAATGCTAGACTTAGGTATGTAAAGGGCCTTTGAAGCCATGTAGTAGAACTATGTTATTTTACAGAAATAGATCCCAAGGCAGAGAGAAGTGAATGGAGTTAACCATGGCCACTCACATTATCCTAGACTTAGACATTTAAGGGGCCTTAAAAGCTTTGGGGTAGAAGTACATTGTTTTATAGAACTGGAAACTGAGGCCCAGAGAAATGTAGGAACTTATGCAGGGTCACTCACATAAACATAGAATTAGATATGAAAGGCACCTTGCAAGCTATGTAGTAGAAGTGCATTGTTTCACAGTATTGGAAACTGAGGCCCATAGAAACGAAAGCACGTGTCCAAGATCACTCATTTAATGCTAGACATAGCTATGTAAGGGGCATTAGAAGGTGTGTAGAAGAACGACCTTATTTTACAGAATTGGAAATTGAGTTCCACAGAAATGAAGGGAATGAGCCAAGGCCACTCATGTAATCCTAGGTTTAGATATGTAAGGGGCCTCAGAAGCTACATGGTAGCACTGCCTTATTTTACAGTATTGGGAACTGAGACCCAGAGAAATGAGGGGACTTAACCAGGATCACTCTTATAATGCTAGACTTAGGTATGTAAGGGGCCTTTGAAGCCATGTAGTAGAACTATGTTATTTTACAGAATTAGATCCCAAGGCAGAGAGAAGTGAAAGGACTTAGCCACGGCCACTCACATCATCCTAGACTTAGATATTTAAGGGGCCTTAAAAGCTTTGTGGTAGAAGTACATTGTTTTACAGAATTGGAAACTGAGGCTGAAAGAATTGAAGCACTTAGCCAGGATCACTCACGTAATTGTAGACTTAAATATATATGTCAATATGTGTATGTGTATATATATGTAGGCATTTGTAAATTCTGAAGCTATGTAGTAGAATTACATTGTTTTGCAGAACTGCAAACTGAGGCGCATAGAAATGAAGGGGCTCAGAATCACTCATATATTCCTAGACTTCTTTATGTGTAGGGCCGCAGACGCTATGTATTCTAACTACATTATTTTATAGAATTGGAAACTGAGGTCCAGAGCAATGAAGGGACTTGGCCAGGATCACTCATATAATCCTTGACTTAGATATGTAAGGTGCCTTAACAGCTACGTAGTAGAATACTTTCTTTTCTTGCAATAGAAACTGAGACCAAGAGAAAGAAAGAGACTTACCCAAGATCACTAGTATCATTCATGATTGAAATATGCATAGGGCCTCAGAAGCTACATGAAAGAACACCATTGTTTTACAGAATTGGAAACTGAGGTCCAGAGAAACGAAGCGACTTAGGCAAGGCGACTCATAGAATTCTACACTTAGATATGTAAGGGGCCTTAAAACCTAGGTAGTAGAACTCAGTTGTTTTGCTGAAGTAGAAACTGAGGCCTAGAGAAATGAAGGGACATAGCCAGGATCACTAATACAATCCTAGATTCAAATTTATATCGGGCCTCAGAAGCTATGTATTACAGCTATATTTTTTACAGAAGTGGAAACTGAGCCCAATAGAATTGAAAGAACTGTGCCAGGGTCACTCATATCATCCTAGACTTAAATACGTAGAGGGCTCTAGAAGCTATGTAGAGGAACTACAATGTTTTACAGAATTGGAAATTGAGTCCCAGAGAAATGAAGGGACTTAGCCAGGAACACTTAGCCCTAAATATATGGAGAGCCTCAGAACCTATGTTGTAGAACTACATTGTTTTACTGAAATGGCAACTGAGGCCCAGAGAATTGAAGGGGCTGAGGCAGATCCACTCATTTAATCGTAGATTTAGAAGTGTAATGGGCCTAAGAAGCTATGTAGTCGAACGACATTCTTTTAAAGAACTGGAACCTGAGGCCCTGAGAAATGAAGGGACTTATCCAGGGTCAGTCACATAAACGTAGAATTAGATATGAAAGGCACCTTACAAGCTCTGTAGTAGAAGTGCATTGTTTTACAGTATTGGAAACTGAGGCCCATAGAAATGAAAGCACGTGGCCAAGATCACTCATTTAATGCTAGACATAGCTATGTAAGGGGCATTAGAAGGTGTGTAGAAGAACGACCTTATTTTACAGAATTGGAAATTGAGTTCCAGAGAAATGAAGGGAATGAGCCAAGGCCACTCATGTAATCCTAGGTTTAGATATGTAAGGGGCCTCTGAATCTACATGGTAGCACTACCTTATTATACAGTATTGGGAACTGAGGCCCAGAGAAATAAAAGGAGTTTTCCAGGATGTCTATGTAATCGTAGATTGAGAAATATGAGGGTATCACAACCTATGTAGTAGAATTAGATTGTTGTACAGAATTGGAAACCCTAGACTTAGGTATCTACCTTCGAAGCTGTGTAGTAGAAGTACATTTTTGTACAGTATTGGAAACTAAGTCCTAGAGAAGTGAATGAGCTTGGCTGGGCCCACTCATATCATCCTAGACTTAAATACATAGAGGGCTCTAGAAGCTATGTCGAGGAACTACAATGTTTTACAGAATTGGAAATTGAGTGCCAGAGAAATGAAGGGACTTAGCCAGGAACACTTAGCCTTAAATATAGAGAGAGCCTCAGAACCTATGTTGTAGAACTACACTGGTTTACTGAAATGGCAACTGAGGCCCAGAGAATTGAAGGGGCTGAGGCAGATCCACTCATTTAGTCGTAGATTTAGAAGTGTAATGGGCCTAAGAAGCTATGTAGTCGAACGACATTCTTTTAAAGAACTGGAACCTGAGGCCCTGAGAAATGAAGGGACTTATCCAGGGTCAGTCACATAAACGTAGAAGTAGATATGAAAGGCACCTTGCAAGCTATGTAGTAGAAGTGCATTGTTTTCCAGTATTGGAAACTGAGGCCCATAGAAATGAAAGCACTTGGCCAAGATCACTCATTTAATTCTAGACATAGCTATGTAAGGGCATTAGAAGGTGTGTAGAAGAACGACCTTATTTTACAGAATTGGAAATTGAGTTCCACAGAAATGAAGGGAATGAGCCAAGACCACTCATGTAATCCTAGGTTTAGATATGTAAGGGGCCTCTGAATCTACATGGTAGCACTACCTCATTTTACAGTATTGGGAACTGAGGCCCAGAGAAATAAAAGGACTTTTCCAGGATGTCTATGTAATCGTAGATGGAGAAATATAAGAGTATCACAACGTATGTAGTATAATTAGATTGTTGTACAGAATTGGAAACCCTAGACTTAGGTCTACTACATAGAAGCTATGTAGTAGAAGTACATTTTTGTACAGTATTGGAAACTAAGTCCTAGAGAAGTGAATGAGCTTGGCTGGGCCCACTCATGTCATCGTAGACTTAAATATGTATAGGGCCTCAGAAGCTATGTAGTAGAACTATAGTTTTTTCAGAATTAGAACCTGAGGCCCAGAGAAATGAGGGGACTTAACCAGGATCACTCTTATAATGCTAGACTTAGGTATGTAAAGGGCCTTTGAAGCCATGTAGTAGAACTATGTTATTTTACAGAAATAGATCCCAAGGCAGAGAGAAGTGAATGGAGTTAACCATGGCCACTCACATTATCCTAGACTTAGACATTTAAGGGGCCTTAAAAGCTTTGGGGTAGAAGTACATTGTTTTATAGAACTGGAAACTGAGGCCCAGAGAAATGTAGGAACTTATGCAGGGTCACTCACATAAACATAGAATTAGATATGAAAGGCACCTTGCAAGCTATGTAGTAGAAGTGCATTGTTTCACAGTATTGGAAACTGAGGCCCATAGAAACGAAAGCACGTGTCCAAGATCACTCATTTAATGCTAGACATAGCTATGTAAGGGGCATTAGAAGGTGTGTAGAAGAACGACCTTATTTTACAGAATTGGAAATTGAGTTCCACAGAAATGAAGGGAATGAGCCAAGGCCACTCATGTAATCCTAGGTTTAGATATGTAAGGGGCCTCAGAAGCTACATGGTAGCACTGCCTTATTTTACAGTATTGGGAACTGAGACCCAGAGAAATGAGGGGACTTAACCAGGATCACTCTTATAATGCTAGACTTAGGTATGTAAGGGGCCTTTGAAGCCATGTAGTAGAACTATGTTATTTTACAGAATTAGATCCCAAGGCAGAGAGAAGTGAAAGGACTTAGCCACGGCCACTCACATCATCCTAGACTTAGATATTTAAGGGCCTTAAAAGCTTTGTGGTAGAAGTACATTGTTTTACAGAATTGGAAACTGAGGCTGAAAGAATTGAAGCACTTAGCCAGGATCACTCACGTAATTGTAGACTTAATATATATGTCAATATGTGTATGTGTATATATATGTAGCATTTGTAAATTCTGAAGCTATGTAGTAGAATTACATTGTTTTGCAGAACTGCAAACTGAGGCGCATAGAAATGAAGGGGCTCAGAATCACTCATATATTCCTAGACTTCTTTATGTGTAGGGCCGCAGACGCTATGTATTCTAACTACATTATTTTATAGAATTGGAAACTGAGGTCCAGAGCAATGAAGGGACTTGGCCAGGATCACTCATATAATCCTTGACTTAGATATGTAAGGTGCCTTAACAGCTACGTAGTAGAATACTTTCTTTTCTTGCAATAGAAACTGAGACCAAGAGAAAGAAAGAGACTTACCCAAGATCACTAGTATCATTCATGATTGAAATATGCATAGGGCCTCAGAAGCTACATGAAAGAACACCATTGTTTTACAGAATTGGAAACTGAGGTCCAGAAACGAAGCGACTTAGGCAAGGCGACTCATAGAATTCTACACTTAGATATGTAAGGGGCCTTAAAACCTAGGTAGTAGAACTCAGTTGTTTTGCTGAAGTAGAAACTGAGGCCTAGAGAAATGAAGGGACATAGCCAGGATCACTAATACAATCCTAGATTCAAATTTATATCGGGCCTCAGAAGCTATGTATTACAGCTATATTTTTTACAGAAGTGGAAACTGAGCCCAATAGAATTGAAAGAACTGTGCCAGGGTCACTCATATCATCCTAGACTTAAATACGTAGAGGGCTCTAGAAGCTATGTAGAGGAACTACAATGTTTTACAGAATTGGAAATTGAGTCCCAGAGAAATGAAGGGACTTAGCCAGGAACACTTAGCCCTAAATATATGGAGAGCCTCAGAACCTATGTTGTAGAACTACATTGTTTTACTGAAATGGCAACTGAGGCCCAGAGAATTGAAGGGGCTGAGGCAGATCCACTCATTTAATCGTAGATTTAGAAGTGTAATGGGCCTAAGAAGCTATGTAGTCGAACGACATTCTTTTAAAGAACTGGAACCTGAGGCCCTGAGAAATGAAGGGACTTATCCAGGGTCAGTCACATAAACGTAGAATTAGATATGAAAGGCACCTTACAAGCTATGTAGTAGAAGTGCATTGTTTTACAGTATTGGAAACTGAGGCCCATAGAAATGAAAGCACGTGGCCAAGATCACTCATTTAATGCTAGACATAGCTATGTAAGGGGCATTAGAAGGTGTGTAGAAGAACGACCTTATTTTACAGAATTGGAAATTGAGTTCCAGAGAAATGAAGGGAATGAGCCAAGGCCACTCATGTAATCCTAGGTTTAGATATGTAAGGGGCCTCTGAATCTACATGGTAGCACTACCTTATTATACAGTATTGGGAACTGAGGCCCAGAGAAATAAAAGGAGTTTTCCAGGATGTCTATGTAATCGTAGATTGAGAAATATGAGGGTATCACAACCTATGTAGTAGAATTAGATTGTTGTACAGAATTGGAAACCCTAGACTTAGGTATCTACCTTCGAAGCTGTGTAGTAGAAGTACATTTTTGTACAGTATTGGAAACTAAGTCCTAGAGAAGTGAATGAGCTTGGCTGGGCCCACTCATATCATCCTAGACTTAAATACATAGAGGGCTCTAGAAGCTATGTCGAGGAACTACAATGTTTTACAGAATTAGAACCTGAGGCCCAGAGAAATGAAGGGACTTAGCCAGGAACACTTAGCCTTAAATATAGAGAGAGCCTCAGAACCTATGTTGTAGAACTACACTGGTTTACTGAAATGGCAACTGAGGCCCAGAGAATTGAAGGGGCTGAGGCAGATCCACTCATTTAGTCGTAGATTTAGAAGTGTAATGGGCCTAAGAAGCTATGTAGTCGAACGACATTCTTTTAAAGAACTGGAACCTGAGGCCCTGAGAAATGAAGGGACTTATCCAGGGTCAGTCACATAAACGTAGAAGTAGATATGAAAGGCACCTTGCAAGCTATGTAGTAGAAGTGCATTGTTTTCCAGTATTGGAAACTGAGGCCCATAGAAATGAAAGCACTTGGCCAAGATCACTCATTTAATTCTAGACATAGCTATGTAAGGGGCATTAGAAGGTGTGTAGAAGAACGACCTTATTTTACAGAATTGGAAATTGAGTTCCACAGAAATGAAGGGAATGAGCCAAGACCACTCATGTAATCCTAGGTTTAGATATGTAAGGGGCCTCTGAATCTACATGGTAGCACTACCTCATTTTACAGTATTGGAACTGAGGCCCAGAGAAATAAAAGGACTTTTCCAGGATGTCTATGTAATCGTAGATGGAGAAATATAAGAGTATCACAAACGTATGTAGTATAATTAGATTGTTGTACAGAATTGGAAACCCTAGACTTAGGTCTACTACATAGAAGCTATGTAGTAGAAGTACATTTTTGTACAGTATTGGAAACTAAGTCCTAGAGAAGTGAATGAGCTTGGCTGGGCCCACTCATGTCATCGTAGACTTAAATATGTATAGGGCCTCAGAAGCTATGTAGTAGAACTATAGTGTTTTTCAGAATTAGAACCTGAGGCCCAGAGAAATGAGGGGACTTAACCAGGATCACTCTTATAATGCTAGACTTAGGTATGTAAAGGGCCTTTGAAGCCATGTAGTAGAACTATGTTATTTTACAGAAATAGATCCCAAGGCAGAGAGAAGTGAATGGAGTTAACCATGGCCACTCACATTATCCTAGACTTAGACATTTAAGGGGCCTTAAAAGCTTTGGGGTAGAAGTACATTGTTTTATAGAACTGGAACTGAGGCCCAGAGAAATGTAGGAACTTATGCAGGGTCACTCACATAAACATAGAATTAGATATGAAAGGCACCTTGCAAGCTATGTAGTAGAAGTGCATTGTTTCACAGTATTGGAAACTGAGGCCCATAGAAACGAAAGCACGTGTCCAAGATCACTCATTTAATGCTAGACATAGCTATGTAAGGGGCATTAGAAGGTGTGTAGAAGAACGACCTTATTTTACAGAATTGGAAATTGAGTTCCACAGAAATGAAGGGAATGAGCCAAGGCCACTCATGTAATCCTAGGTTTAGATATGTAAGGGGCCTCAGAAGCTACATGGTAGCACTGCCTTATTTACAGTATTGGGAACTGAGACCCAGAGAAATGAGGGGACTTAACCAGGATCACTCTTATAATGCTAGACTTAGGTATGTAAGGGGCCTTTGAAGCCATGTAGTAGAACTATGTTATTTTACAGAATTAGATCCCAAGGCAGAGAGAAGTGAAAGGACTTAGCCACGGCCACTCACATCATCCTAGACTTAGATATTTAAGGGGCCTTAAAAGCTTTGTGGTAGAAGTACATTGTTTTACAGAATTGGAAACTGAGGCTGAAAGAATTGAAGCACTTAGCCAGGATCACTCACGTAATTGTAGACTTAAATATATATGTCAATATGTGTATGTGTATATATATGTAGGCATTTGTAAATTCTGAGCTATGTAGTAGAATTACATTGTTTTGCAGAACTGCAAACTGAGGCGCATAGAAATGAAGGGGCTCAGAATCATCATATATTCCTAGACTTCTTTATGTGTAGGGCCGCAACGCTATGTATTCTAACTACATTATTTTATAGAATTGGAAACTGAGGTCCAGAGCAATGAAGGGACTTGGCCAGGATCACTCATATAATCCTTGACTTAGATATGTAAGGTGCCTTAACAGCTACGTAGTAGAATACTTTCTTTTCTTGCAATAGAAACTGAGACCAAGAGAAGAAAGAGACTTACCCAAGATCACTAGTATCATTCATGATTGAAATATGCATAGGGCCTCAGAAGCTACATGAAAGAACACCATTGTTTTACAGAATTGGAAACTGAGGTCCAGAGAAACGAAGTGACTTAGGCAAGGCGACTCATAGAATTCTACACTTAGATATGTAAGGGGCCTTAAAACCTAGGTAGTAGAACTCAGTTGTTTTGCTGAAGTAGAAACTGAGGCCTAGAGAAATGAAGGGACATAGCCAGGATCACTAATACAATCCTAGATTCAAATTTATATCGGGCCTCAGAAGCTATGTATTACAGCTATATTTTTTACAGAAGTGGAAACTGAGCCCAATAGAATTGAAAGAACTGTGCCAGGGTCACTCATATCATCCTAGACTTAAATACGTAGAGGGCTCTAGAAGCTATGTAGAGGAACTACAATGTTTTACAGAATTGGAAATTGAGTCCCAGAGAAATGAAGGGACTTAGCCAGGAACACTTAGCCCTAAATATATGGAGAGCCTCAGAACCTATGTTGTAGAACTACATTGTTTTACTGAAATGGCAACTGAGGCCCAGAGAATTGAAGGGGCTGAGGCAGATCCACTCATTTAATCGTAGATTTAGAAGTGTAATGGGCCTAAGAAGCTATGTAGTCGAACGACATTCTTTTAAAGAACTGGAACCTGAGGCCCTGAGAAATGAAGGGACTTATCCAGGGTCAGTCACATAAACGTAGAATTAGATATGAAAGGCACCTTACAAGCTATGTAGTAGAAGTGCATTGTTTTACAGTATTGGAAACTGAGGCCCATAGAAATGAAAGCACGTGGCCAAGATCACTCATTTAATGCTAGACATAGCTATGTAAGGGCATTAGAAGGTGTGTAGAAGAACGACCTTATTTTACAGAATTGGAAATTGAGTTCCAGAGAAATGAAGGGAATGAGCCAAGGCCACTCATGTAATCCTAGGTTTAGATATGTAAGGGGCCTCTGAATCTACATGGTAGCACTACCTTATTATACAGTATTGGGAACTGAGGCCCAGAGAAATAAAAGGAGTTTTCCAGGATGTCTATGTAATCGTAGATTGAGAAATATGAGGGTATCACAACCTATGTAGTAGAATTAGATTGTTGTACAGAATTGGAAACCCTAGACTTAGGTATCTACCTTCGAAGCTGTGTAGTAGAAGTACATTTTTGTACAGTATTGGAAACTAAGTCCTAGAGAAGTGAATGAGCTTGGCTGGGCCCACTCATATCATCCTAGACTTAAATACATAGAGGGCTCTAGAAGCTATGTCGAGGAACTACAATGTTTTACAGAATTAGAACTGAGGCCAGAGAAATGAAGGGACTTAGCCAGGAACACTTAGCCTTAAATATAGAGAGAGCCTCAGAACCTATGTTGTAGAACTACACTGGTTTACTGAAATGGCAACTGAGGCCCAGAGAATTGAAGGGGCTGAGGCAGATCCACTCATTTAGTCGTAGATTTAGAAGTGTAATGGGCCTAAGAAGCTATGTAGTCGAACGACATTCTTTTAAAGAACTGGAACCTGAGGCCCTGAGAAATGAAGGGACTTTATCCAGGTCAGTCACATAAACGTAGAAGTAGATATGAAAGGCACCTTGCAAGCTATGTAGTAGAAGTGCATTGTTTTCCAGTATTGGAAACTGAGGCCCATAGAAATGAAAGCACTTGGCCAAGATCACTCATTTAATTCTAGACATAGCTATGTAAGGGCATTAGAAGGTGTGTAGAAGAACGACCTTATTTTACAGAATTGGAAATTGAGTTCCACAGAAATGAAGGGAATGAGCCAAGACCACTCATGTAATCCTAGGTTTAGATATGTAAGGGGCCTCTGAATCTACATGGTAGCACTACCTTATTATACAGTATTGGGAACTGAGGCCCAGAGAAATAAAAGGAGTTTTCCAGGATGTCTATGTAATCGTAGATTGAGAAATATGAGGGTATCACAACCTATGTAGTAGAATTAGATTGTTGTACAGAATTGGAAACCCTAGACTTAGGTATCTACCTTCGAAGCTGTGTAGTAGAAGTACATTTTTGTACAGTATTGGAAACTAAGTCCTAGAGAAGTGAATGAGCTTGGCTGGGCCCACTCATGTCATCGTAGACTTAAATATGTATAGGGCCTCAGAAGCTATGTAGTAGAACTATAGTGTTTTTCAGAATTAGAACCTGAGGCCCAGAGAAATGAGGGGACTTAACCAGGATCACTCTTATAATGCTAGACTTAGGTATGTAAGGGGCCTTTGAAGCCATGTAGTAGAACTATGTTATTTTACAGAATTAGATCCCAAGGCAGAGAGAAGTGAAAGGACTTAGCCACGGCCACTCACATCATCCTAGACTTAGATATTTAAGGGGCCTTAAAAGCTTTGTGGTAGAAGTACATTGTTTTACAGAATTGGAAACTGAGGCTGAAAGAATTGAAGCACTTAGCCAGGATCACTCACGTAATTGTAGACTTAAATATATATGTCAATATGTGTATGTGTATATATATGTAGGCATTTGTAAATTCTGAAGCTATGTAGTAGAATTACATTGTTTTGCAGAACTGCAAACTGAGGCGCATAGAAATGAAGGGGCTCAGAATCACTCATATATTCCTAGACTTCTTTATGTGTAGGGCCGCAGACGCTATGTATTCTAACTACATTATTTTATAGAATTGGAAACTGAGGTCCAGAGCAATGAAGGGACTTGGCCAGGATCACTCATATAATCCTTGACTTAGATATGTAAGGTGCCTTAACAGCTACGTAGTAGAATACTTTCTTTTCTTGCAATAGAAACTGAGACCAAGAGAAAGAAAGAGACTTACCCAAGATCACTAGTATCATTCATGATTGAAATATGCATAGGGCCTCAGAAGCTACATGAAAGAACACCATTTTTACAGAATTGGAAACTGAGGTCCAGAGAAACGAAGCGACTTAGGCAAGGCGACTCATAGAATTCTACACTTAGATATGTAAGGGGCCTTAAAACCTAGGTAGTAGAACTCAGTTGTTTTGCTGAAGTAGAAACTGAGGCCTAGAGAAATGAAGGGACATAGCCAGGATCACTAATACAATCCTAGATTCAAATTTATATCGGGCCTCAGAAGCTATGTATTACAGCTATATTTTTTACAGAAGTGGAAACTGAGCCCAATAGAATTGAAAGAACTGTGCCAGGGTCACTCATATCATCCTAGACTTAAATACGTAGAGGGCTCTAGAAGCTATGTAGAGGAACTACAATGTTTTACAGAATTGGAAATTGAGTCCCAGAGAAATGAAGGGACTTAGCCAGGAACACTTAGCCCTAAATATATGGAGAGCCTCAGAACCTATGTTGTAGAACTACATTGTTTTACTGAAATGGCAACTGAGGCCCAGAGAATTGAAGGGGCTGAGGCAGATCCACTCATTTAATCGTAGATTTAGAAGTGTAATGGCCTAAGAAGCTATGTAGTCGAACGACATTCTTTTAAAGAACTGGAACCTGAGGCCCTGAGAAATGAAGGGACTTATCCAGGGTCAGTCACATAAACGTAGAATTAGATATGAAAGGCACCTTACAAGCTATGTAGTAGAAGTGCATTGTTTTACAGTATTGGAAACTGAGGCCCATAGAAATGAAAGCACGTGGCCAAGATCACTCATTTAATGCTAGACATAGCTATGTAAGGGGCATTAGAAGGTGTGTAGAAGAACGACCTATTTACAGAATTGGAAATTGAGTTCCAGAGAAATGAAGGGAATGAGCCAAGGCCACTCATGTAATCCTAGGTTTAGATATGTAAGGGGCCTCTGAATCTACATGGTAGCACTACCTTATTACAGTATTGGGAACTGAGGCCCAGAGAAATAAAAGGAGTTTTCCAGATGTCTATGTAATCGTAGATTGAGAAATATGAGGTATCACAACCTATGTAGTAGAATTAGATTGTTGTACAGAATTGGAAACCCTAGACTTAGGTATCTACCTTCGAAGCTGTGTAGTAGAAGTACATTTTTGTACAGTATTGGAAACTAAGTCCTAGAGAAGTGAATGAGCTTGGCTGGGCCCACTCATATCATCCTAGACTTAAATACATAGAGGGCTCTAGAAGCTATGTCGAGGAACTACAATGTTTTACAGAATTAGAACCTGAGGCCCAGAGAAATGAAGGGACTTAGCCAGGAACACTTAGCCTTAAATATAGAGAGAGCCTCAGAACCTATGTTGTAGAACTACACTGGTTTACTGAAATGGCAACTGAGCCCAGAGAATTGAAGGGGCTGAGGCAGATCCACTCATTTAGTCGTAGATTTAGAAGTGTAATGGGCCTAAGAAGCTATGTAGTCGAACGACATTCTTTTAAAGAACTGAACCTGAGGCCCTGAGAAATGAAGGGACTTATCCAGGGTCAGTCACATAAACGTAGAAGTAGATATGAAAGGCACCTTGCAAGCTATGTAGTAGAAGTGCATTGTTTTCCAGTATTGGAAACTGAGGCCCATAGAAATGAAAGCACTTGGCCAAGATCACTCATTAATTCTAGACATAGCTATGTAGGGGCATTAGAAGGTGTGTAGAAGAACGACCTTATTTTACAGAATTGGAAATTGAGTTCCACAGAAATGAAGGAATGAGCCAAGACCACTCATGTAATCCTAGGTTTAGATATGTAAGGGGCCTCTGAATCACATGGTAGCACTACCTCATTTTACAGTATTGGAACTGAGGCCCAGAGAAATAAAAGGACTTTTCCAGGATGTCTATGTAATCGTAGATGGAGAAATATAAGAGTATCACAACGTATGTAGTATATTAGATTGTTGTACAGAATTGGAAACCCTAGACTTAGGTCTACTACATAGAAGCTATGTAGTAGAAGTACATTTTTGTACAGTATTGGAAACTAAGTCCTAGAGAAGTGAATGAGCTTGGCTGGGCCACTCATGTCATCGTAGACTTAAATATGTATAGGGCCTCAGAAGCTATGTAGTAGAACTATAGTGTTTTTCAGAATTAGAACCTGAGGCCAGAGAAATGGACTTAACCAGGATCACTCTTATAATGCTAGACTTAGGTATATAAAGGGCCTTTGAAGCCATGTAGTAGAATATGTTATTTTACAGATAGATCCCAGGCAGAGAGAAGTGAATGGAGTTAACCATGCCACTCACATTATCTAGACTTAGACATTTAAGGGGCCTTAAAAGCTTTTGGGGTAGAAGTACATTGTTTTATAGAACTGGAAACTGAGGCCCAGAGAAATGTAGGAACTTATGCAGGGTCACTCACATAAACATAGAATTAGATATGAAAAGGCACCTTGCAAGCTATGTAGTAGAAGTGCATTGTTTCACAGTATTGGAAACTGAGGCCCATAGAAACGAAAGCACGTGTCCAAGATCACTCATTTAATGCTAGACATAGCTATGTAAGGGGCATTAGAAGGTGTGTAGAAGAACGACCTTATTTTACAGAATTGGAAATTGAGTTCCACAGAAATGAAGGGAATGAGCCAAGGCCACTCATGTAATCCTAGGTTTAGATATGTAAGGGGCCTCAGAAGCTACATGGTAGCACTGCCTTATTTTACAGTATTGGGAACTGAGACCCAGAGAAATGAGGGGACTTAACCAGGATCACTCTTATAATGCTAGACTTAGGTATGTAAGGGGCCTTTGAAGCCATGTAGTAGAACTATGTTATTTTACAGAATTAGATCCCAAGGCAGAGAGAAGTGAAAGGACTTAGCTCCGGCCACTCACATCATCCTAGACTTAGATATTTAAGGGGCCTTAAAAGCTTTGTGGTAGAAGTACATTGTTTTACAGAATTGGAAACTGAGGCTGAAAGAATTGAAGCACTTAGCCAGGGTCACTCACTTAATTCTAGACTTTAATATATATGTATATATGTGTATGTATATATATATGTAGACATTTATAAATTCTGAAGCTATGTAGTAGAATTACATTGTTTTGCAGAATTGGAACCTGAGACCCAAAGAAAAGAGGGCTCTTAAGCAAGGCTAGTATTTTAATCCATAGGTAAAGACCTTTGAAGCTATGTAGTAGAACTACATTATTGTATAGATTTGGAAACTGAGGTCCAGAGTAATGAAAGAGCTTGGCCAGGATCACTCATATTATGCTGACTTAAATATGTAAGGGACCTTGAAACCATGTGGTACAACTATATTGTTTATAGAATTGGAAACTGAGGCCTAGAAAAATGATCGCAGTTAATCAAGGCCACTCATAAAACCCTAAAATTAGACATGTATTGGCCCTAAAAGCTTTGTAGTAGATGTACTTTGTTTTAAATAATTGGAAACTGAGTCCCAGAGAAAAGAAGGGACTTAGCTAGGATCACTCATATAATAGTAGATTTAAATATATAGAGAGCCTTAGAAACTTAGTAGTAGATGTGGAAACTGAGTTCCAGCGAAATGAAAGGATGTAGCTAAGGGCATTCATACATTACTAGCTTTTGATATGTAAGAGGCCTCAGAAGGCATGTTGAAGAACTCCATTTTTCTTTTTACTAAATTGGAAACTGAGGCTCAGAGAAATGAAGGAACTTAGCGAGGGATATTTAAAGAAATCTAGGTTTAGATAGTTCAGGAGCCTCAGAAGCTGTGTATTAGAATTACTTTATTTACACAGTTGCAAAGTGAGGCCAAGAGAAATGAAGAGTTTAAACAGGATCACTCATATAATCCTAGGCTTAGATGTTTATGTGGCCTCAGAACCAATGTAGTAGATCTAAACAGTTTCAAAGAATTGGAGACTGAGGCCCAGGAAAATGAAACAACTTAGTCAAGGCCATGCATATTATGCTACACTTACATATGTAAGTTATGTTAAAAGCTTTATGGTAGAACTATTTTTTTTTATAGAATTGGAAAGTGAGTCCCAGAAAAACGAAGGGACTTAGCCAGGAGCACTCATATAATACTAGATTTAAATATGCATAGGGCCTCAGAAGCTAAGTATTACAACTACATTTTTTACAGAAGTGGAAACTGAGGCTTATGGAATTGAAAGAACTGTGCCAGGGCCACTCATGTAATCCTAGACTTAAACATGTGTAAGGCCTTAGAAAGTATGTAGAAGAACTTTAAGTTTTTACAGTATTGGAAACTGAGGCCCAAAGTATTGAAGGGAATTACTGAGAGTCACTCATGTAACCCATATGTAAGGTGCCTCAAAAGCTATATAGCAGAACTACATTGTTTTACAGAATTGGAAACTGAGGGCAAGAAAAATGAAGGGACTTGGCCAGGGTCACTCATATAATCCCTCCTTAGATATGTAAGGTGCCTTAAAAGCTATGTAGTAGAACTACTTTCTTTTATAGAATTGCAAACTGAGGCCGAGAGAAAGAGACTAACCCATGATCACTAATATAGTCCATGATTTAAATATGTGTAGGGCCTCAGAAGCTATGTCGCAGAACTACATTGTTTTACAGAATTAGAAACTGAGGTCCAGAGAAATGAATTGACTTAGGATCAGTCATATAATCCTAGAATTCTATATGCAAAGTACCTTAGAAGCTATATAGTAGAACTATATTATTTTATAGAATTGGAACTTGAGTCCCAGAGAAATAAAGGGACTTAGCCTGGATCACTCATGTAATCATAGACTTAAATATATATAGTACCTCAGAACCTATGTAGTAGGACTACATTGTTTTACCAAAGTGGAAACTGAGACCCAGAGAATTGAAGGGACTGAGCCAGAGCCACTCATATAATCCTAGATTTAGATTTGTAATGGGCCTCAGAAGCTTTGTAGTACAACTGCATTATTTTACAAAATTGAAAACTGAGTTCCGGAGAAATGAAGGAGCTTGGCCAGGATCACTCATATAATCCTAGAGTAAGAATGTAAGGGGCCTCAGCAACCATGTAGTAGAACTCAATTGTTTTGCAGAATTGTAAACTAAAGTCTATATAAATGAAGGGACTTAGCCAAGGCCAGTCATATAATGCTAAACTTACATATGAAAGGTGCCTCATAAGCAATGTAGTAGAATTACATAATTTTACATAATTGTAAACTGAGGTTCAGAGAAACAAAGGGACTTAGCCAAGGCCACTCATATAATTCTATACTTACATATGTAAGGGGCCTTAAAAACCTAAGTAGTAGAACTAAATTGTTTTATAGAATTGGAAACTGAGTTCCAGAGAAATGAAGGGACAAAGCCAGGATCACTAATATAATCCTAGATTTAAACATAGGGCCTCAGAAGCTAAATATTCCAACTACATTTTTTACAGAAGTGGAAACTGAGGCCCATAGAATTGAAAGAACTGTGCCAGGGCCACTCATATAATCCTAGACTTAAATATGTAGAAGGCTTTAGAAGCTATGTAGAAGAATTACATTTTTTTTACAGAATTGGAAACTGAGGCCCAAAGAAATGAAAAGATGCAGCCAAGGCCGTCCATACAATACTGGATTTAAATATGTACAGGGACTTAGAAGCTAAGTATTAGACCTACATTATGTCATATAAGTGAAAACTGAGGCCAAGAGAAATGAAGGGACATATAGTCCTAGATTTAGATATACAAGAAGCCTTAGAACCTATGTAATAGAACTGCATTATTTTACAGAACTGGAAACTGAGGCCCAGATCAATGAAAGTATTTGGCCAGGATCACTCATATAATCATAGACTTAGATATGTAAGTGGCCTTAGATGCTATGTAGTTGAACAACATTGTTTTGCAGAAGAGTGAAGTGAGGCCCTTAAAAATGAAGGGACTTAGCCAGGGCCTCTCATATAACCCATATGTAAGGTGCCTTAGAAGCTATGAAGTGGAACTACATTGTTTTACGCAATTGGAAACTGAGGCCCAGAGAAATAAAAAGACTTGGCCAGAATCTCTATATAATCATAAATTGAGAAATATATGGGTATCACTATCTATGTAGTAGAATTAGATTGTTTTACAAAATTGGAAACTGAGGTCCATAAATGAAAGGACTTAGCCAAGATCACTCATGTAATCCTATACTTAGATATGTAAGTTGCCTTAAAAGCTATGTTGAAGAACTATATTGTTATACATAATTAGAAACTGAGAAAAGAAGAAATGAAGACCTTGGGTAGGCTCACTCATATTATCTTAAATTTAAATATGTATAGCACCTCAGAAGCTACATACATAGTAGAATTTCATTGTTTCACAAAAATGGAAACTGAGGCCCAGTGAAAGAAAGGGGCTTACCAAGGCTCACTAATATAATCCATGATTTAAATATATATAGGGCCTCAGAAACTATGTAGCAGAACTACTGAGTCCTTATACATATTTAAATCCTAGATTTAAATATGTATAAGGACTCAGAAGTCATAGAATTGCATTGTTTTATAGAATTGGAATCAGGGGCCCAAAGAAGAGAAGGGACTTCGCCAGGGCCACTCATATAATCTATATGTAAGGGGCCTTAGAAGCTACATAGTAGAACTACATTGTTTTCCTGAACTGGAAACTGAGGCCCAGAGAAATGAAAGGACTTGGCCAAGATCTCTCATATAATCCTAGACTTAGATATGCAAGGGAGCTTAGAAGCCATGTAGTGGAGCTACATTGTTTTACAGAATTGGAAACTGAGGTCCAGAGAAATGCAGGGAATAAGCCAGGGCCATTCACACAATCCTAGATGTAGATATATAAGGGGCCTTAGAAGGTATGTAGTAGAACTACATTTTTTTACACAATTGGAAACTGAGGCCTACAGAGGTGAAACAACTTAGCCAGGGCTACTAATATAATTCTAGACTTAAATATGTAGAGGGCCTCACAAGTTATGTATTAGAACTACATTGTTTTACAGAATCGAAAACTGAGGTGCAGAGAAATGAAGGGACTTAGCTAGAAACACTCAAAGAAATCTAGATTTACACAGGTCAGGAGCCTCAGAAGCTATGTAGTAGAATTACTTTATTTACACAATTGCAAAGTGAGGCCCAGAGAAATGAAGGAACTTAACCAGGATCACTGTTGTAATCCTAGACTTTGGTATGTAAGGGGTCTTTGAAGCCATGTAGAAGAACTGTATTACTTTAAAGAATTAGATACCAAGGCAGAGAGAAGTGAAAGGACTTAGCCACGGCCACTCACAGACTTAGATATTTAAGAGGTCTTAAAAAACTTTGTGGTAGAACTGCTTTCTTTTATAGAATTTGAAACTGAGGCTGAAATAAAGAATCGCACTTACCCAAGATCAGTAATATAATCCATGATTTAAATATGTAAAGGCCTCAGAAGCTATGTAGCAGAACTACATTGTTTTACAGAATTCGAATCTGAGGTCCAGAGTAATCAACTGACTTCTGTAATCACTCATATAATCCTAGAATTCTATATGTAAGGTACCTTAGAAGCTATATATTAAAACTATATTATTTTACAGAGTTAGAAATTGAGTCCCAGAGAAATGAATAGACTCAGCCAGGATCACTCATGTAATCATAGACTTAAATATATATAGTGCATCAGAAGCTATGTAGTAGAATTACATTGTTTTGCAGAATTGGAAACTGAGGTCCAGAGAAATGAAAGAATGTAGCCAGGATCACTCATATAATGCTATACATAGATATGTAAGGGGCATTAGAAGCTAAATAGTAGAACTACCTTATTTTACAGTATTAGGAACTGAGGCCCAGAGAACTAAAAGGACTTGGCCAAGATCTCTATGTAATCATAGATTGAGAAATATAAGGGTCTCACAATCTATGTCGTATAATTAGATTGTTTTATAAAATTGGAAACTGAGGTCCATATAAATGAAGGGACTTAGCCAAGACCACTCATATAATCCTAGACTTAGATATGTAAGTTGCCTTCAAAGCTATGTAGTAGAAGTACTTTGTTTTATAGAATTGGAAACTGAGGATCAGAGAAATAAAGAAACTGAGTCAGGATCACTAATATAAATTTTGATTTAATTATGTAGAGGGACTTAGAAGCCAAGTATTAGAACTATACTGTTTTACATAATTGGAAACTGAGGCCCAGAGAAACTAAGGGAATTAGCCCAGGCCAGTCATGTAATCCTAGACTTAGATTTGTGAGGAGCCTTAAAAGCCATGTAGTACAACTACATTGTTTACAGAATTGAAACTGAGTCCTAATGAAATGAAAAGATTTGGCCAGGATCTCTTCTATAATCTTCCACATAGATATTTTGGGGCCTTAGAAGCCATGTAGTAGAAGTACAATGTTTTACGCAATTGTAAACCGAGGCTTACAGAAATGAAAGGACTTAGCCAAGTCCACTTAAATAATCCCAGACTTAGATATGACAGAGGCCTTAAAAGCTTTGTGATAGAATTACTTTGTATTATATGATGGAAAAGTGAGGCCCAGAGAATTGAAGGGACTTGGCCAGGATCACTCATATAATGCAAGAGATCGATATGTAAGGGGCATTAGAAGCTATGTAGAAGAACTACATTATTTTACAGTATTGGAAACTTAGGCCCAGAGAAATAAAAGGACTTGGCCAGGATCTCTATATAATTGTAGACTGAAATATATAAGGTTGTCACAATCTATGTAGTAGAATTAAATTGTTTTACAGAATTGGAAACTGAGGTCTATATAAATGAAGGGACTTAGCCAAGACCACTCATATAATCCTAGACTTAGATATGTAAGTTGCCTTCAAAGCTATGTAGTAGAAGTACTTTGTTTTATAGAACTGGAAACTGAGGCCCAGAGAAAGAAAGGAACTGAGCCAGTATCACTAATATAAATTTAGATTTAATTATGTAGAGGGCCATAAAGGTATATAGAAGAACTACATTGTTTTATGGAATTGGAAAACAAGGCCCAAAGAATTGAAAGGATTTGGCCAAAATCACTCATATTTTCCTAGGCTTAAATATGTAAGGGCCCTGAGAAGCTATGTAGTAGAATGAAATGATTGGATTTAGGGAGGATCACTCATATGATCTTAGACTTAGATATTTAGGGGAACTTAGACGCCATGTAGAAGAACTACAGTTTTTTGCAGAATTGGAAACTGAGACCCAGAGAAATGAAGGGACTCAACCAGGATCACTCTAATAATCCTAGACTTAGGTATGTAAGGGTCCTTAGAAGCCATATAGTAGAACTAAGTTATTTTACAGAATTAGATCCCAAGGCAGAGAGAAGTGAAAGGACTTAGCCATGGCCACTCACATCATCCTAGACTTAGATATTTAAGGGGCCTTAAAAGCTTTGTGGTAGAAGTACATTGATTTACAGAATTGGAAACTGAGGCCCAGAGAAATGAAGGAACTTAGCCAGGATCATTCACAGAATATTAGATTTAAATGTATATATAAAGCCTCAGAAACTAAGTAGTAGAACTACATTGTTTTACAGAATTGGAAATTGAGGACCAAAGAATTGAAGGGACTTAGCCAGGATCACTCACATAATCCTAGACTTAAATATTTTATATATACATATATATGTATATATGTAATTACATAAAATACAAATTTATAATTCATATATAATTTTATATATATATATATGTATATATATATGTGTATATATATATTCAGAAGCTATGTAGGAGAATTATATTGTTTTGCAGCATTGGAAACTGAGGCTCAGAGAAATGAAAAGACTTTGCCAGGCTCTCTCATGTAATTCTAGAATTAGATATGAAACAGGTCTTAAAAGCTAGGTAGTAGAAACACTTTGTTTTATAGAATTGGAAAGTGAGTCGCAGAGAAACGAAGGGACTTAGCCAGGATCACTCATATAATACTAGATTTGAATATGTTTTAAAGAATTCGAAACTAAGGTCCAGAGAAATGAATTGACTTAGACAAGATTACTCATATGATCCTAGAATTCTATATGTAAGGTACCTTAGAAGCTATACAGTAGAATTATATTATTTTACAGAATTGGAAATTGAGTACCAGAGAAATGAAGGGACTTAGCCAGGATCACTCATGTAATCATAGACTTAAATATATATATAGCACCTCAGAAGCTATGTAGTAGAACTACATTGTTTTACACAATTGGAAATTGAGGCCCAGAGAAACAAAGGGACTTAGTCAAGGCCATGCCTGTTATTCTAGATTTAGATATGTAAGTTGCCTTAAAATCTTTATAGTAGAAGTACTTTTTTATAAAATTGGAAACTGAGGCCCAGAGGAATGAAGGAACATAGGCAGAATTACTAATATAATTCTAGATTTTAATATGTACAGGTCCTCAGAACCTATGTAGTAGAGCTACATTGTTTTACTGAAGTGGAAACTGAGGCCCAGAGAATTGAAGGGACTGAGCCAGAGTCACTGATGTAGTCCTAGATTTAGATATGTAAGGGGTTTCAGAAGCTATGTAATAGAAGTACATTATATTACAGAATAGGAAACTGAGACCTAGCAAAATGAAGCAACTTACCTATGGCCACTCATATAGTCCTAGACTTAGATATATAAGGGGCCTTCAAAGCCATGTAGAAGAGCTTTGTTGTTTCTACAGATTTTGAAACTGAGGCCCAGAGAAATGAAGGAACTTAGCCAGGGCCACTCATAAAATCCTAGAATTAGATATATGAGGGGCCCTAAAATCTATGTAGTAGAACTACTTTGTTTTAAATAATTGGAAACTGAGTCCCAGAGAAAAGAGAGAACTTAGCCAGGATCACTCATATAACACTAGATTTAAATATGTACAGGTCCTCAGAAGCTATGCAGTAGAACTACATTGTTTTACAGAATTGGATACTGAGGCCCAGTGAAATTAAGGGACTTGGCCAGGATCACTGGCGTAATCTTCGACATAGAGATTTAAGGGGTTTTAGAAGCCATGTAGTAGAAGTACATTGTTTTACACAATTGTAAATAGAGGCTTACAAAAATGATGGGACTTAACCAAGTCCACTTATGTAATCCCAGACTTAGATATGAAAGGTGCCTTAAAAGGTTTGTAGTAGAACTACTTTGTTGTATATTATTGGAAACTGAGGCCCAGAGAATTGAAGGAACTTGGCCAGGATCACTCATATAATCATAGACTTAGATATGTATAGTGCTTCAGAAGCAATGAAGTAAAACTACATTGTTTTAGAGAATTGAAAACTGAGACCCAGAGAAATGAAGGGACTTAGCCAGAATCACTCATGTAATCATAGAATTAGATATGTATAGGGCCTCAGAAGCAATGCAGTAGAACTACTTTGTTTTACATAATTGGAAACTGAGGCACAAAGAAATGAAAGGACTTGGCTAGGATCACTGAAATCATTCTACATTTAGACACGTAAAGGGCCTCATGAGCAATGCAGTAGAAATACACTGTTTTACAGAATTGGAACCAGAAATGAAGGGACTTAGCGAAGGTCACTCATCTAAGCCTAGACTTGGATATGTAAGGTGCCTTAGAAGCTATGTAGTAGAACTACTTTGTTTTATAGAATAGGAAACTGAGGCTGAGAGAAAGAAAGGGACTTACACAGGATCACTAATATAATCCATGATTGAAATATGTTTAGTGCCTCAGAAGCTACAAAGCAGAACTACATTGTTTTACAGAATTAGAAACTGAGATCCAGAGAAATGGATTGACTTAGACAAGATCACTCATATAATCCTAGAATTTCATGCCTTATAAGTTATATAGTCGAACTCCATTGTTTTACGGAATTGGAAACTGAGGCCAGAGAAATGAAGGGACTTAACCAGGATCACTCAAGTAATCCTAGACTTAAATATATGTAGCACCTCAGAAGCTATGTAGTAGAATTACATTATTTTGCAGAATTGGAAACTGAGGCCCAGAGAAATGAAAAGTCTTGGCCCAGCTCTCTCGTATAATTCTAGACTTAGATATGAAAAGGGCCTTAAATGCTATGTAGTAGAAGTACTTTGTTTTACAGAACTGGAAACTGAGGCCCAGAGAAGGAAAAGGAATTAGCTAGGATAACTCATATAATCCTTGACTTAAACATATATAGTATCTCAGAAGTCATGTACTAGAACGGCATTGTTTTACAGAATTGGAATCAGAGGCCCAAAGAAATGAAGGGAATTACTGAGGGCCACTCATATAATCCATGTATAAGGTGTCTTAGAAGCTGTGTAGTAGAACTACATTATTTTACAGAATTGGAAACTGAGGCCCAGAGAAATTATGGGACTTATCCAGGGCCCCTCATATAATCGTAGAATTAGGTATGTAAGGTACCTCAGAAGCTATGTTGTAGAACTACATTGTTTTACAGAATTGGAAACTGAGGCCCAGAGAAATGAAGGGACTGAGCCTAACCTGCTCATATAATCCTAGATTTAGATATGAAAGGTATCTTAAAAGCTATGTAGTAGAACTACTTTCTTTTATAGAATTGGAAACTGAGGCCCAGAGAAAGAAAGGAACTGAGCCAGTATCACTAATATAAATTTAAATTTAATTATGTAGAAGGCCTTAAAAGGCATGTAAAAAAACTACATTGTTTTACAGAATTGGAAATTGAGGCCCAATGAAATGAAGAGAAGTGGCCAGTATCACTCATGTAATCCTAGACTTAGGTATATAAGGGTCTTGAGAAGGTATGTAGTAGAATGACATTGTTTTACAGAATTGGAAACTGAGGTCCAGAGAAATTGTTGAACTTAGGGAGGATCGCTCATATAATCCTAGACTTAGACATGTAAAGGTCCTTAGAAGCCATGTAGAAGAACTATGTGGTTTTATAGAATTGGAAACTGATGACCAGAGAAATGAAGAAACTTAGCCAAGGCCACTGATAAAATCCTAGAATTAGATATATAAGGTACCTTAGAACCTCTATAGTAGAACTATATTATTTTACACAATTGGAAACTGAGACCCCGAGAAATGAAGGGATTTAGCCAAGGCCACTCATATAGTCCTAGACTTAGATATGTAGAGGGCCTTAGAAGCTATGTAGAAGAACTACAATTTTTTACAGAGTTGGAAACTGAGGCCCAAAAAAATGAAGGGCATTACTGAGAGCCACTCATATAATCCACTTGTAAGGTGCCTCAGAAGCCATGTAGTAGAACTACATTGATTTACGGAATTGGAAACTGAGGCCCAGAGAAAGAAAGACTGTAGGGAATCTTGGGGATTGTCGAGATTGTAGGAGTTGGAAGGGAACTCAAAGGCCATTCAGTGCAACCCCTTGATTTTACAGATGAGGAAAGTGAGTCCCATGGAACTCGACTGACTTGTCCAAGGTCACTCAGAGTAAGTTCAATCTAGAGCAGTAAAGGTACACCTCAGCGGGCACCTTGTCTAACCATCTCATTTTACAGAAGAGGAAACTCAGGCCAAGATAGGTTACAATTGTATCATAGATATAGAGCTATACGGGAGGAATTTCAAGGTTATCTAGTCAGACCTCCCCATTTTATAGAATTGAAAAATGAGGCCTAGACAAAGGAAGTGACTTGGCCAAGGTCACATATAAGATCATAGGATCATAGACTTTGTGTTGAAGGGATCTCAGAGACCAGTTTGTCTGACCCTCTCATTTTGCAGCAGAGGAAACAGATGGTAAAAGAAGTTCATGATTTGCCAAAGGTCCCATAGAAAGTGCATGAAGATGGATCTGAACCCATGTCTTATGACCCTAGGATGAAAGCTTTCCCTTGTGGAGTTGTACTGCCTTCCATCTGAGGCCAGTGTGGCGACTCAGTGATTAGGCTGGGAAGCAGAGCATGGTGTTCTGACATTCTGTACCTGCCTCCCGTACAGGAATCCAGGAAGCCATGTTCTGAGCATGGTAACACTGGAGCAGCTAGGTGGCACTACAGTGGATAGCACACTGGACCTGTGGTAAAAAAGACTCATCTTCCTGATTTAAAATGTGACCCCAGACGCTGACTAGCTGCGTGACCCTGGGCAAGTCACTTCACCCTGTTTGCCTCAGCTTCCTCATCCATAAAATGAGCTTGAGAAGGACATGGCAAACCACTCCAGTGTCTTTGCCAAGAAAACCCCAAATGAGGTCACAGAGAGTCAGACACAGCTAAACACACTGGGGGAATAATGTTTCGCCCCCAAAAGGAAAGACAATGTTTATATATAATATATGTGTGTATGTGTGTATGTGTGTGTGTGTGTGTGTGTGTGTGTGTGTGTGTGTGTGTATATATATATATATTCACTTGCATGTGATACACAATGATACTTGATTAAGATCATTAGAGAGGCATTGTGGCATGGGGGAAAGAGAGTTAGGAAGCCACACGTGCTGGCTATGTGACTCTGGACAAGTCACCTAACCCTTCAGTCCCCTAGGCAATTCTCTAGAAGTTGCAGAGAAGGTACCATTCTCCATTGGTAGAGGGAGCTTCCTCATCTGGGAGTTCCCTAGACCAATGAAATTACAGCTCTAGTTCCTTTCCTTAGCCTACTATGTACTAGGCACTGGAGATACAAAGCCAAGAATATGACAGCCTCTACCCCCAAGAATCTTACATTCTATCCAGATCCCAACCTCATCATGCTTTAGTAGAGGGTATTCAAGAATTGTTATGGCCCCCAAATCCAAACACCCCAGACAATAATGAGCATCTCTGAGTTCTGTGGATTGCTCCAGATTTCTGGATCAAAAGCCCAGTTCGACTTTGCGTGTCCCTTAATGCACAGTGCTTTATACACAGCACATATTTGTTGAATGAAGTGAATGAATGACTACAGCTTGGTCATTTTTTGAAGTCTGTTAACAGTGATATGGTGTAAATAATAGTGGCCTTAGAGTCAGTGTAAGGATAGAGCCCATTGAGTGGCCTGCTCCACTTAAAAGTAATTACCTTTGTCATGTAAGAACATTTATTGACCACATCAATCAATCTGGATGAGGTACCAAAGGTCTGGGCACCTCCTTGAATCAGTCAAAGCTAATTCAACTAGGGACCACAGGAGATCTGTTCTGATTGGTTGAGGAAGATGGTAATGTCCTTTGGGGCCTGTATCAAATGAGGGAAGGAGTTTAGAACTGACGAGATGTTGAAGTTCTGGCAGCAGAGGGAAAGAAGTAAGTACATGCAGATGTGAACCTAAAAGAATCAGCAACATAGGACAAATTATCAAAGACAGGAAAGTAATACTTAGCTTGACAGAGAAGTCATACATCCTATGTCTGCCATAGGCCCTCAGGCATCTCCAAGCAGAAGATTTGGGCTGATGCCACCCACTGTGGCTATTTTCTTAAGGAAGGAGGGCAGTTCCAAGAAAGGGTCTCCTCTTTCCCCAATTTCCCCTCCTGGTGTTGCTTTTTTACCTAAATATTTCTGAATTTTGCCTCAACCACAAAGAGGCCAGGGGTTATCTGGAGATAAATAGAAATAGAAATGTAAATTAAGGCAGAGATTCCCAACGTCTTCCTGAATTTAGCAGTTTTTTTGAAAGGGGGGTTAAGAGTGTGATTGTACTCCTAACTTTTCCTTCACTATAAATTCAATGAAGCAACAAAGGATGGAAACGTGTACTTGTGGAGCTATTATATTTCCCCTATGCCAAAAATGAGTTTTTAAGGGCAGCTAGGTGGCACTGCAGTGGATAGAGCTGGGACCTGGAATCAAAAAGACTCATCTTCCTGTGTTCCAATCTGGCCTCAGACACTTACTAGATGTGTGACCTTGGGCAAGTCACTTCACCCTGTTTGCCTCAGTTTCCTCATCTGTAAAATGAGCTGGAGAAGGAAATGGCAAACTACTCCAGTATCTTGGCCAAGAAAACCCCAAATGGGGTCATGGAGAGGCAGACACAACTGAAAAATGATTGAACAACAACAAAAATGAGTTAATTATTATAATATTGTTACACTGGAAAGACCTGGGTTCAAGTCCTACCTTTGACACATAATAACAGGAATAGGCTGGTAAATGTTAAACAACTGGTGCTATAGGAAAAATAAAAAAAACCCATGCCACATTTTCAAGTTTAATCTGCATTATTCACATTTTCTCCATCACTTCCTTAAGTCTGGAAATCTAGAAGACAATCAAGTCCCATTTGCTAATTTCTGAGGTAAAAAGCAAACTCCAACTGAAAATGTAAGAATCAGCTCTCTTGAGCCTGTCCCGACCAGTCTCTAGCCCCTCTCAGCATAGTAGCTACGTGACTGTGACAAGTCATTTCAGTCACAGATGAGTTGCTAGGGTGTGGCAGTGGAGGGAGCTTCCTACCCAAAGGAAAGGATTGGTCTGAACCAGTGAAGGATGCTTCCACTGCCTAGCTCCCAGCGCTTGAGATGGGAGCAGGGAGGCAGAGGAAAATCAATGCATAGGAAGGAGCCTTGTTTTACAGAGAAAGAAATGAGCCCAGAAAGGTAAAATCTTTGGCACTCCAAACCCTTCACCATCTGGCTCTAGTCTCCCTTTTGAGGCTTACTGCATCCTCACATCAAATACTCTAGGATCCAGCCCATATGGTTTATGCCCCAGCCCTCCTGCATAACACTGCATCTCCAGTGCCCATGCATTTGCACTAGCCATGCTCCTTCCTGGGAATATGTTTTCTCTTCTCCTCCCCCTTTTCGAAAGGCAAATTTCCTTCCAAGTTTGACTCAAACACCATCTCCTCTGTGAAGGCTTTTTTTCCTGGGCTTCTGCCTGTTTGGCTCCCTCCTCCTTTGTATTTACCAGTTGGGTTGTGTATTTACTTATTTCCTTCCTTATTTAATCTTTGAAGACAAGGAGCTTTCCTTTTGTATTCTCAGCGCCTAGCACACAGTAATAACTTAAATGTTTGTTGACTGATTAAGTCACTTGCCAAAGGTGATCTAGGTAGCAAGTGGCTGACCCTAGAGTGAGAAAACTGAGACCCAGGGAATTTATGTGACTTGCTTAAAGACACCCAGAGGCTCCTAGGTCTAGAGTTGACAGAGCCCTCAGAGGCCTTAGAGTCCAACACCTTCCTGTTACTGAGGAGGAAACCGAGGCCTGGAGAGTTGAAGGGACCAGTGTGAGATCACCCACAGGGGACTTCTGGGAGCCAAGATGGCGGAGTAAGCAGTAAGTTGCTCTCACTCTCCCTTATTGATCTTTAAAAACCCAGAAAATGCTGCCCCAGAAAAAAATCCTGGAACAGTAGAGCCAGCAGAAAGATGGGGTACAGCAGTCTTTTAGCTTGTGAGGCTTTAATGAGGGTTTAATGAGAAAGGTCCCTCTTGCTGTGGCTGAAGGGGAGCAGTATAGGATGGGAGGCATCCCAACTAGCCAGTGGCAAGCCCCACCTAAGCAAACCAGCAGGAGATCTTGAGCCCCAGGGTGGTGGAGCAGGCAAGCGCCAACCCCAGGACCCTCCACGTGCCTTGACACAAGGAGTGTGGGACAGTGCTCCTGTGCCCCAGAAGCAGAGATCAACTTTAAAAGCCAGGAAAAAGGCAAATAGCATGAGCAAAAAACAACAAAGAAAAACAAAGACCATAGATTCTTACTATGGGGACAGGGAAGATCAAAACACAAAATCAGGAGTGGACAGCATTGTCAATATACATGCATGTGAAACCTCAGAGGGGAATATGAACTGGTCTCAAGCCCAAAAAGCCTTCTTGGAAGAGCTCAAAAAAGTCAAGTAAGAGAGGTAGAAGAAAAATTGAACAATTCCTTTAAAATACAGCGGACAAAATGGAAAAAAAAAGTACACTGAGATCACCCATAGAGGCCTAGACCTAGAGCTGCCAAGGCCTGCAGAGACCTTAGAGTCCAAGCCCAAGGGGAAACTGAGGCCTGGAAAGCTTTAGTGACTAGTGTGAGATCACCCATAGGCTTCTAGGCCTAGAGCTGGCAGAGCCTCAGAGACTATGCAGTCCAACCCATTCTTATTACTGTAGGGGAAACTGAGGGCTAGGGAGCTGAAGGGACCAGTATGAGATCACACACAAGCTGACAAGACCTTCAGAGGCTTTAAAGTCCAAGCACATCCTGTAACTGTAGGGTAAACTGAGGCCTTAGAGAGCTGAAGTGAGTGGTGTGAGATCACCCACAGGCTCTTAGACCTAGGACTGACAAGGCTTTCATAGGCCTTAGAGTCAAAGCTGTATCTGTGACTCTAGGGGAAACTGATGCGTAGAGAGCTGAATAGACCAGTGTGAGATCACTAACAGGGTCTTAGGATTAAAAGTGACAGGCCTTCAGAGGCTTGAGAACCAGACCCCCTCCTGTGACTGTAGGAGAAGCTGAGACCTAGAGAGCTGAAGAGACCCATATGAGATCACCTATAGGCTTCCAGACCTAAAAGCCTTCAGAGGCTTTAGAATCCATATACAGTCCTGTGACTGTAAGGGAAACTGAGGCCTAGAGAGCTGAAGAGACCAGTGTGAGATCACTAACAGGGTCCTAGGATTAAAAGTTACAAGGCCTTCAGAGGCTTGAGAGCCAGACCCCCTCCTGTGACTGTAAGAGAAACTGAGGCCTAGGGGGCTTCAGAGACTGGTGTGAGATCACCCACAGGCTCCAGGTCTAGAGCTAGCAGGCTCTCAGAGGCCAGTGAGTCCAACCCCCCATTTTATACAGGAGGAACCTGATAAAGTCACACTCGTAGTAGGTATCAGGAGCAGGATTTGAACCCAGGTCTTTTGACTCCAGAGCATGTGCTCTTCTTTTTTATTTTATTTTATTTTTTGGTAATTGGGGTTAAGTGACTTGCCCAGGGTTACACAGCTAGTGAGTGCCAAGTGTTTGGTCTGAGGCCAGATTTGAACTCAGGTCCTCTTGACTTCAGGGACAGTGCTCTATCCACTGCACCACCTAGCTGCCCCAGCTCTTCTTACTCTACTATGATCCTTCCTCATTTGACCTCAGCTCCTCCGGTTTTACACTCAGCGCTGTCTCCCCACAGCCTTCTTGCTTCTGGAAAAAGGGATGTGTTAAAAATTGTTAGAAAAATGGAAGAGGTGTTGACAGTACCCTGTCTCCCTCTAGCTGGTGTTAGCACAGCCTGCTCAAACCCAAGGTCTCCTCCACATCTGGGGAAGCTGTGGTCAAATGTGCCCAGGAGAATCCAAGGCTACATCTTCTAGGGCCAGAAATTGACCCATTGCCTCTACTTCTCGAACCCTTTCCAGTTGACACACACTGTCCTCCCACCAACACTGAAATTGGTAGGAGGGGCAAGAGTTATTTGGATTTCCGTCGATGAAGCAGCTGAAGCTCTGGGAGAGAGAATGCCCAAGGGAACCGGGCAGACTGCCTTATGAAGTGAAAGGGATCTTGGGAGATAAGATAAGATGCACAGGTATGATTCTCTCCATTTTACAGATGAGGAAATAGCTTCATGGAAGTAAAATGAGGCAGCATGATAGATGCAGTATTGGACCTGTGAATTGCAGCATTAATATTAGGGCAAGTCTGACCTCAGAGAGAGGAAGATCTGGATTCAAACTCTGCCTCTGACATCATGACTGTGTGACCCTGGGTAAGTCACTCATCCTCTTATCGTCACCAATAACTTACTAAAACTCTAAGTTGGAGAACAGTTTAAGACCTGTATTGGTAAAGGGAAGTTTCCTCACTGGCTGTTCCTTACATCAATAGCATTCCTCCACCAGTGAAATCACAGGTCCATTCCCTATCCCTACAGGTTGATTTGCTGGATTGGGTGAACTGAAGTCACATGGCCTGAGAATACTGGAGAGACAATTTGGTGGTAGTGAGACTCCATAGCATGAGTATGCTAAGTTCATCCTTCTACAATTCAGCCTAAAGGAACACATACACTCTGACCCCTTACTGAGTATCATGAGCCTCTTTGAGATGACATGGCCACTCCTGATTGGCCCCTAAGTGACCGGGGGTGGCTCTAGGCTCACGTTGCATACTACTATTATTAATAATATTCTCTCTGGGCCTCAGTTTCTCCTCTGTAAAAATGAGTGCAGGGGCAGCTAGGTGGCATCGGGGACAGAGCACCGACCCTGGAGTCAGGAGGACCTGAGTTCAAATGTGCCCTCGGACACTTGACACTTACTAGCTGTGTGACCCCTGGGCAAGTCACTTAACCCCAGTTGCCTTGCAAAAAAAAAAAAAAGAGTTCAGCCACCTTTGCATTGTCTGTCTCAAAGAGTTGCCCTGAAGAAAGGGTCTGGCGAACCTTAAAAGTGCCCCTGGAAGGAAGTGATAGAAACCACATAGAGCCTGATAATTATTTTCCCGCTGACAAAAAGGGATTGCTCAGAATCATTTCAGGCTTTGCTAGCCATATCCCCGGATGAAAGGCCAAGAATATGGATGGGAATTAGGGAAGACAATGACCCCCTCAGTCATCCCTCCTCAGCCCCTCCCTCACGTTCCCTTTGTCTCCCTCATCTAGATGTGAGAACAGAAAAGCTTTGTTGTTGGCAGACTGAGGAGCCCCCAGTTCCAGAGATGTTTGGTAGTTACTGGGAACAATAGTCCCAGAGGGAGGTGAGGACCCTCATGATATAAGGATACTGAGAAAATTCTGTAGATATTTCAGGGGAGATACAAGATGCTAACTAAATAAACCCTGTCTGTTTTCTGTAAATTCCCTAAACAAGCAGACTTATCCAGAATACCTGGTGACATAAAATTTGGGGACTGTACTTAGAAACTCATCGCTGGGTCTTCTGCTAAGCATTAAAAAATACTGTTTAGATACAAAGCTCTCCAATCAAAGAGGTACTATCCAGAGACAGATTGCCAGATTCCCATGGAAGAAGAAAAACACTCCCAGGCCTAGGAACATCTAGAGACCCTAGTAGGCCTCCATGCATCCCAGGGCATGGTGCTAGGCCTAGATCTCTTCTACCACATGGGAACCACCAGCCTACAACAGGTATCTATCAAGAAAGGACTTCTGGGGGGGGCAGCTAGGTGGAGCAGTGGATAGAACACTGGCCCTAGAGTCAGGAGGACCTGAGTTCAAATCTGGCCTCAGACATATAACACTTACTAGCTGTGTGACCCTGGGCAAGTCACTTAACCCTAATTGCCTCACCAAAAAAAAAAAAAAAAAAAAAAAGGACTTTTGGTCCCTAGAGGGAACTATGGACAATTTGGATCAGCTAAGGGAGTGAATTCTGCTAGCACTGATGCATACTGTGTTAGAAGGAAAGAAGAGATAGCTGCAAAACTTTCTAGGAATGACTTTTGGTGCCCACAGAGTCAAAAGCCTGAAATCACAGGGCAAGAATGTCTGAGCAGACTAGGGAGGGGCTTTGGTGGTGGCAAGACTTCATAGCATGGGTATGCTTAGTGCATCTACAATGTAGGCTAGAATTCAGCCTAACAGGGAAAATTATTCTGGCTTTGTGGATGGTGGTCTACTGAGACTGATCAGGGAGAGGGTGTAAAAGCTGTGGAATTGGATGAGGCCTGATTGGAACGGGTGTATGTTGGGACAATCGATATATCTGGCTGAGGACCCACCTTCCAACAGAAGTGACCAATTGAGCTCTGTAATGGTTTGGAAGAAGACAGTTGGAGATGTAAAGTGCCTGAGCTTACTGGGATATCTGGATGATCTTTGGAAAGACACTGGAAGAACATGAAGGCAGGTGGATGAAAGTGGTAGACCACTGAGAGTGGGGATTCAAAACCTGGGGTCTGTGAATCAGAGCTTTTCTTTCAAATTATTTTGATAAATCTTTGCTGTTCGGTCATTTCAATTGTGTTTGACTCTTTGTGGCCCCATTGGAAGTTTTCTCGGCAAAGATACTGGAGTGGTTTGCCATTTCCTTCTCCAGTTCATTTTATAAATGAGGGAACTGAGGCAAACAAGGTTAAGTGACTCGTCCAGGGTCACACAGCTTGTAAGTGTCTGAGGCTAGATTTGAACTCAGGAAGATGAGCCTATTTCAAGGCAATTGGCTTCCTTTGCAATCCTATGCGTTTAATTTTAGGCATTTAGAAACTGTATTCTGAGATGGGGTCCTAGGCTTAACCAGATCAGTCGAGAGATCTATGCCACAGAAAAGGCTCAGAGGTTTAGAGGAAGCGGAGTTGTCAATTGCCACCTGCCAGTTTTGCGGAGCCTCTGTCAAGTGTGCAGCTTAAACTGTCTGTTTACAAGGAATGAGCACTGAGCCAAGAGAAAATAGCAAATGCTATTCAGCTGCTGTGTCCAGAGAATCTTTGGGAAGCCAGGACTTTGATTGAAGGGCTGAGCGGGCGGAGAGCAGGGAGATACTGTTAAAGTGGATTTGTAAATAACTAAGTTGCTCTTGCTGAACCAAGCTTGGGGGCCAGTGCAAAGACATGGATATGAGAAATGGAATATTATGTATGAAGAACAAGAAATAAGACAGGGTGAGTGAATCAGAGAGAGAGAGAGAGAGAGAGAGAGAGAGAGAGAGAGAGAGAGAGAGAGAGAGAGAGAGAAGAAGAAGAAGAAGAAGAAGAAGAAGAGAGAGGGTGAGAGAGAAAAAAGAAAGAGGAGAGAGGGAGATAGAGACAGAGAGATAAGAAGAAAGAGAGAAAAGAGAGAGAGGGATAGAGAGAAGAAGAAGAAAAGGAGAAGAGGAGAAGAGGAGGAGAAGAGAAGAAGAAGAAGAAGAAGAAGAAGAAGAAGAAGAAGGAAGGAGGAGGAGGAGGAGGAGAGGAGGAGGAGAGGAGGAGGAGAAGAAGAGGAGGAGGAGGAGAAGAGAGAGGGTGAGAGAGAAAAAAGAGGAGAGAAAAGAAGAAGAAGAAGAGAGGGTGGGAGAGAGAAAAAGAGAAAGATGAGAGAGATAGAAGAAGAAAGAGAGGAGAGGGAGAGAGAGAGAGAGAGAGAGAAGAGAGAGAGAGAGAGAGAGAGAGAGGATGAAGGAGGCTTAATGGTAATCTACCTCCACACAATTGCCAATATGGTAACTCTGAAGCACAGTTATGACCATGTTCTTTTCCTTAAGAAACTACCTCTTTTCTCTAACAGCGACTCTAACCTGAGGTCTGGGAACTTGTTATTTTAATTTTTAGATTTTATTATTGTTGTTTAGTCATTTCAGTTGTATCTGACTCCTCATGACCCCATTTGGGGTTTTCTTGGCAGAGATACTAGAGTGGTTTGCCATTTCCTTCTCTAGCTCATTTTACAGATGAGGAAACTGAGGCAAACAGGGTGAAGTAACTTGTCCAGGGTCAAACAACTAGTAAGTATCCGAGGCCCAGTTTGAACTCAAGCAATTGAATCTTCCTGACTCCAGGCCCAGCACTATATCTATTGCACACTTAGCTATCTCAGTCTTTAGATAACTATATTTCCATATATGTGTTTTCTTGCATGACCCTATGGATTTTATATTATGCATTTACAAGTACAAACCTGAAAATAGGTCTGTAGGCTTCACCAGACTGCCAAAGGAAAGGGAACAAAGGCCCAGAAAAGGTCATTAAGAGCTCTGGATCTACGGTAAAGCAGAAACTCATTTGTTTGGCTTAGAAAGTCCTTCATAATCTGGCCCCAGCCTACCTTTCCATCTCTTATTACATAGTACTCCCTTTCACACACTCGCTTAAAGCCAAAGCCACTGATTTGCTGTTCTTTGTACATGACACTCCATCTCCTGACTCCATGGCTTTGTACAAGTTGTCCCCCTTCCCTGGAACACCCCCCCACCCCGTGACCCCTAGCATCCTTTAAAGGTCAGCTTAAATGGCTATCTGTATTCTCTACCCCTCGCCCCAGTTGTTTGTGTCTTCCTCTGAAAATCATTTTATATACACACATATGTGTACGTATATATGCATATGTGTGTGTATATGTGTGTGTGTGTATATATATATGCACACACATACACATTTTGGTGATTTTTTTCTGCATACATATTGTTTCTTCTTAATGGGATGTGAACTCCTCGATATTAAAGCCAGTTTTGTTTTTGTCTTTGAGTTGGCATCCCATAACACAGTGCCTGGCACATAGTAGGTACATATAGCCCATAGCACAATGCCTGGCACATAGTAGGTACTTATAGCCCATAGCACAATGCCTGGCACATAGTAGGTACTTATAGCCCATAGCACAATGCCTGGCACATAGTAGGCACTTGCACTCCACTTAAAAGCACTTAAAAGCTCACTGCATGAATTTAATTATCTCTTAGCTTTAACCTTTCAGCCCAAGAAAGTTATCAGAGAAACAAGTAATAGTTTTGAGGGCCAAGTTCATTGTCAACACTATTGGCAAAGTGATAGAGTTCTGCTAAGAAATCTTCCTGTGCAGGGACTGAAGATTAGAGAGAAAAATAAGTAGGAAAGAGGCCAGGCAACTCGACCTATTTATAAGGAAGTTTGAGAGAGGTAAAGGGCCTACAAAAACAATATATCACAACTCCCGTTGCCTTGCCATGACTTAGTTAATAGAGCACTGGGAATTGAAGTCAGGAAGAAGTAGGTTCAAACCCTGCCTCAGACACTAACTGTGAGTCTGGGCAAGTCACTTCAAGTCTTGGAGCCTCAGTTTCCTCATCTATAAAATGGGGCGGTTGGACTCAATGATTTCAAAGGACCATTCCAGATCTGAGTCTGGAGCCTCCTGGAAAGAGACTGTCACACCTCTTGCTGGGTGAGTATGAAGAGGCAACAGAGAGTCGGCTAAATTAAGTCTGATAAGAGCTCACTGACCCACTGCAAAGAAACTGCCAGGGCTTGGTAAAAGCTTGGAAGATGGTGGGTCAGATGAGGATGCAACTGGGTTTTGGTTCTTAGCAGAGGGTCAGGAAACCCAACTGACCACTGTTCAGACCAGGGAGGGCCAAACCCCAAGGCAACACCTTTGTAACCCACTATTCTGGCTGTGGAGCCTTCTGGAGAGCAGAATGTACCCCTAGGAGACCATGTTAACCAGCCTGAGCCATTTCCAAACTTCAGATGGTAACTGGACTGACGATGTCGACAGGCATAAATCAACAAACATTTCTCAAAGGCTTACTGTGTGGGGATACAAACAAAGGCCAAAACATCCTGCCTACCCACAAGACAGCCCCAGTGTGATGGAGGATACAAGTACAAACCAGGTGTAACAGTACAAATGGGAGGTGATCTCAGAGGGCAGGTACTAGCTAAGGGGGACCAGGAATAATATTCATGATACAAGTGCCAGAACTATTCAGACAGTAGTGAAGTTTGCTTAGGATACTTTAGTCAAAATGGGAGAAGTGTTTACTTATGTAGCCAGGGGGTATGGTGCATGAGAAGCCATGGGGTATGGTAGAGACCAAGCTAGCCTCAGTCAGGAAGACTTGTGTTAAGTTCTATTTCTTTTTTTTTTTCTTCTGGCTAGGCAATGGGGTTAAGTGACTTGCCCAGGGTCACACAGCTAGTAAGTGTTATGTGTCTGAGGCCTGATTTGAACTCAGATCCTTCTGAATCCAGGGCCAGTGCTCTATCCACCGCGCCACCTAGCTGCCCCTTAATTTCTATTTCTAACGCAGGTGAACCTATCCTTGGATAGGTTTCCCGGAACTTAGAGTGAGTTTAACCACAGAGATTCTAAGCCCCTGAATGAGGAAGTTTAGTTCAAAACAGACACAGGAGCTTGAGGGCACAAGCCAGGAAGGTGAGGGAAATCCAAGCTAGTACTGGAGAAAACAAGACAGGTCACAATAAGAAAAAACCCAAGAAGTAGATGAGGTTTTTTTTTTCCTTCTTCTCAAGCTATCGCCCTTCTTATGGCTGAAATAAGGAAGGCTGGGTTGTGTTTTTTTTTTTTAAAGGCATATTAAAACAAATCTCATCTGGCTTTTGAACTGAAGGAGGTTTGCAGAGAAAGCCTTATTCTATGTCTGGCAGTGCTGTGCCTGGCGCTGTCCAGCAACGATCCCAAGCCCAGCAAAGCGGTGTCTAGCAAAGTCATGTCTGGCAGCCTTACATGCCCAGTGGAGCAGCGTCCTATGAAGCAGTGTCCAACAGAGGAGTTCAGAGCCAGTCACGGGTCTGGGAAGCCCAAGGGAAGCAGCGCCATGACATTAATAAGAGGTATCGGCTGTTCAGTCTTTACACGCAAGTGCCTAGGCCACACGCGATCCCTGCATGGGTTCCCCAGCGTGAGTGTTCCCTTTGTGTATGTGGTTCCGGCAGATCACGTATTTATTTGCAAGGGAATACCTTTCAGATTGGAGAGGAAAATGTGTTCTTGCAACTTTTCTTCCTATGCTATTGAATTAATGGCTTGGTTTTGAGTTAATTGTGCCCTCTATTAAAGGCAAACACATTGGTTAGCTATGGTCTGGAGGGGATGAGGACTCACAGAGTATCTTGAACCTGGGTAATCTTTTCCAGGGGACCACTCTCAAGTGAATTGGGGCAAACCCCCAGGCATCACAAACATCACAAACAACACCAACCCCTCTATCACTTCTACTCCGAAAGTTCTCAGCAACTGCTTGCTTACCTTGCTAGAGGATTACCGCTAGCTGGAATTATAAATCCAATATCAGGAAAGGTATTGGTGTGTTCGTTGATAAGGGGCAACTTTCTTTGCTTTCTTTTTGTATTATTAAATAAGAGGTTCAGGAGAAAAGTCATCATCAGTGAAATCGGAGGCATTGCTAGCAAACTTAGGGCAAAAGAGGCTAAACCACCTAGTTCTGTACCCTCTCCCATCTGGCATCATCCATGCCACACTCTCACCTTCACTGGCTTTGACAGCACATAAGATTGAACGCCCCACTTAGCTCCCAACTTGGTGGCACACTGGGTAGAATGCTAGACCTGGAGTCAGGAAGTTGGAATTTAAGTTCCAATCTGACCTCAGACACTTGCTAGCTATGTACCCCTGGGAAAATCAGTTTCCTCAACCGTAAAATGGGGATAATAATAACACTTAACTGTTTTTGTGAGGGTCAAATGAAGTAGTATTTGTAAAGTACTCACACAGTTCCTGGCACATAATAGATGCTTGATAAATGTCTGTTTCCTTTCATTCATCTCCTCACCATCCCATACTCCTCCCCGCTCATCAACTCTGACATTGCAGGAGAGAAAGAGATTATTGATCTCGTCTAACAATGGGAAAATATATTCCAGAGACCAACTCATTAGTCTTTTGAAAAGTGTAATTATATTCCAGACTTGATATATGGGTTAGAACCATAAGATGGCAATGAGTAGTTTGGAATTGTTTCTAAAGCTCCCAAACACACCACTGACAGGGTAATAATCAGTAGACCAGTTAATGAGCACATGGTCTCCTATGGGTCTCATTTGAGACACTGCATCTCCTCCCAGTCAAAAATTTTCCACCCCTCCCTCTGGATTGTTGCTTGCTTTCAGCGGGCCTCTTATTTATAAGAGCCATAAGACTAAATGCCAAAAGTAGTGGGAAGAATTGGGTATTAAAAGTAAGAATCCAGGGCAGCTAGGTGGTACAGTGGATACAGCACTGGCCCTGGAGTCGGGAGGACCTGAGTTCAAATCTGGCTTCAGACACACAACACTTACTAGATATGTGACCCTGGGCAAGTCACTTAAGTCCATTCCATAGCCAAAAAAAAAAAAAAGTAAGGATCCCTGATTTCTAGTCCTACTTTTGCCTCTAACTCACTCTATGACCCCAGACAAGCAAATCACTTACTTTCTCTGTCTAGGTTAAAGCCTTCTCAGCTGTAAAATGTGAGCAATTGGATAAGATGACTTGATGATACCTTCCATAGACTCATAGTCTATGACTTGAGAGTTGTATCTTTGGCTGGGACGTGAATTTAGGCAAGTATTTTTCCTCTTCTCATCTTTGTTTGACTATCTGAAAAATAAAAATTGGGATATAGCAATAAAATGTGGCTTTTCTCAGAGCTAGTCTTATGTAGATGGGCTTGTGAAATGTGGTTTCAGGGATGCTACAAAGGTCCCTCTGACCAAAAAATGACCCTACTCCTTTCTGCCCCCGAATCCTACCATTAGAGATCTGTTCCTTTGAATTTAGTGAGGTGAATTATTTCCTGTTAAAATGTAGATGCAGTGGGGCAAAGTCACCCATTTCACCTCCCAAAGTATCAGTACCTCAAGTTCTTTCCAATGTAACATCTAGAAACTAGTGAAGATCAATGCGAACACAGAATAATAAGAGTTTTGAAGGTAGAAGGGACCCCAGTTAGCTGTGTGGTACAATATTTCTGAAAAGTAATCATGAAGATGGAAGAGTACCTACTGCACCCCATTCCACTTTGGGAGGGCACTAAATGGTAAGGAATTTGGACTGTTTTCTAGCCTAAATTTGCCTCTTTGCAACTTACATCCAATGTGCCTAATTATGTCTCCTGGGCCCAAACAAAACAATTCTAATCCTTCTACTATACGTTGTTGTCGTTCAGTCATTTCAGGTGTGTCCGACTTTTTGTGACCCCTTTTGGGTTTTCTTGGCAGAGATACTAGAGTGGTTTGCCATTTCCTTCTCCAGCTCATTTTACAGATGAGGAAACTGAGGCAAACAGGGTGAAGTGACTTGCCCAGGGTCACGTGACTAGTGTGTGAGGCCAGATTTAAACTTGGTTCTATCTACTGCAGCATGACCTAGCTTCACATATGACCATACTACATGACAGCCCCTCAAATACTCAAAGACAACTTTTGTGTTCCCCCTGAGTTTTCTCTTTTCCAGACTGAACACTGCGGTTCCTGCAACCCATCCTCACGTGTGCAGAGGCCCTGTAAGCTTGAGACCCTTTACCATCCAGTGGGTGCCCTGCTCTGGATACTCAGCAACTTATCAGTGTCCTTTTTAAAATGCAGCACCCAGAGTCCAAGCCAATACTTCAGATGTAGTCAGCCCAGGGCAGGAGACACAGGGATTCTCATTTCCCTTTGCATGGACACTATCTCTCCATGCAGCCTGTTCGTGCTAGCTTTTTGGCTACTATATTACAATGTAGATACACACTGATATGGTGACCTCCCCAGATTGTTTTCAGGCAAATGTATACTTGTCTATTTCAGCTTGCCCCACCTGTACTAGTGAGGTTGATTTTTTTGACCCGGTATGTACAACTTTACATTTTTTTTTCTCTCCCATGGCATTGTCTGTTCTACCTGGCTGTCGGAACATACTGGAGATGTCCTCCAACTCATTACACTTGAGTCACTGGTCCCCAAGACTAGTTGTTCACAGTTGGCACTAGTTTTAAATGAGGGATAATGAGAAACTGAGGGCATAAAAGGAGGCTGTGATTGTGAAAAATATAGGTCTGAGATAATAACAGGACCAGTTCTTCCTCTTCCTCAGTGGGTGACCCCCTTTTTAACACTTGTCCACACTCTGGAATCTCATCACTTAGTTGGAAAGGAGGAGGATCAGGGGTACCCCCAGTTAATCCCCACCCCCATCAGTTTTCTGAGAGTATGGGGATGGGTGTCTGGAAATTGGCATCCCAATGACTCTGGCCTTCACCACAGATGGGCTGTGTGACCTTGGGTAAATCATTGAACTGCCCTTCCCTTTGGAGGAATGGAGAGAATGAGAGTTAAGTTGGGAGGATAAAAAGATCAGAATGCAGACAAGAAAGGCACTAGACCAGTTGAAAGCATTGTCAACCTTGGTCATTTTGGGGCTTTGTATTTGCATGAAATGTGACCCTAGCCAAATCTTTTGTACCCCATAAATACAAAAAGATTATTACTCTTCTCTTCAAGGTATTTTCATGTAAATACAGAATTAACCAACATTCTTCTTTCTTGGAATGGCCATAAAAATGCACTGTCCATCCAAGAACATTTGCAAATTTCCAGGCTGTGTCATCTTTAGGGAACAAAAGGGAAAAAGAAAGGCTCATTAGGCTCATTTCCAATTCCTGAAAGAAATCCTGGCTCTCACCCAAGGGAGTCTCCAAAGATGCACATTTCAGAGGCTTTGCCTGGCTTGGAACTGGAGGTCACAAGACCTGGGCTAGAGCTCCAGGCCTGACTCACCTTGAATTTCCCCTGAGATCAGAAGGAGGAGAATCTGCTCAGTCTCCTCTACCCATAGAGATGGTACACGAATAAGTAACCAGGTATGGAACTGGGAACCCAGAGACTCAAGTTCAAAGCCCGTCTCAGCCACTTACTGTGGCCACTTGTCAAGTGATGGGATTTGACTTGATAAGCTAAAAGATTCCTTCCACTCCTGATAATCTGTGAATCATCAAAAGCCTTAATTTAAATTAAGTGGGAAAAGATGACATCCATCACATTAGAGTTCACAAATCAGTCATCTCATCAGTCATCTAAGTGCTTACAGAGGCTGCTTAAAGGAGCAGATAGAAATCTTGCCTCAGAATCAGGAAATGCTGGGTTCCAGATCTGCTTCCAACTCACCCCACACTGTAGGACCCTAGACAAATCCCTAGCCTGGCGTGGGGAACCTGGGGCCTCGAGGCCACATGTGACCCTCTAGGTCATCAGGTACTGCCCTTGAGTAGCTTCCAGGCGGTCTCTAAGACTTATCAACTACTTGATCTGCATTGGTAGAAGGACAAAGGGAGCTTCTGAAATCACAGGCCCAATCCCCTCTTTGCCCAAATGGAGTACCCACTAAATATAAGGCTACATACTGGATGTTAATAATCATAGTATCACTTTATAGCTTTACATCAGATCTTCACAAGAAGCCTGGCAGATAGGGAGTGCAAAGTAGCATCAAACCCATTTTATAGATGACAAAACAGATGCTCAGAGAGGGGAGGTGACTTGACCAAAGTCACATAGCAAGAGATAAAGGGGGAAGAAACGGGATTCAAACCTAAGCCTTTTGCCACCAAGTCTGAGGTTCTTTTTGGAATGTCACACTGTGTCTTTCTGAAAGGTGGGCTTTGGGGGCAGGTGGGACTTTTTTTTTTGTTTGGTTGGTTGTTTTTTGTTTTGTTTTGTTTTGTTTTGTTTTGTTTTGTTTTTGGTAAGGCAGTCGGGGTTAAATGACTTGCCCAGGGTCACACAGCTAGTAAGCATCAAATGTCTGAGACCAAATTTGAACTCAGGTCCTCCTGACTCCAAGGCCCACCTGAGAAGGACCCAGCAAGGTCCAGCAAGGCAGCTTAGCCTCCTTTCCTGGGGTCCAACCAAGGTGCTTGGCTACTTAAGACTTCCTAGTGGTGCCCCAGTCAGTGGAAAGGCTTGGACTAGGACCCAAGTCTTCTTGTCTCATTTTCAACACATCAAGGTACTATCCCCTTCCTGGTAATCCTGACTGATGGTCTAGGAATTAACAAAATGACTTCTGAGGTTTCCCTTCTAACAAAGTACATCGTTACCAAATCTCATTCAGGTGCCCAGGCTGCTCCTCCAGATTTAATAAAATATCTATTTATTTTTAACATTCATTTAAAAAAGCTTTGAGTTCTAAATTTTCCCTCTTCCTACAGCCCCTTCCTTTCCCAACTCCTAGACTTTTTTTTTTAACTCCTCGAGCATTTACCAGCCAATGAATCTTAGGATGACCTGTCGCATGAGCCTGCCTACATACCATTAAGCTCAATTAATGTTCTGCCTGAATCAAATATGCTTCCCATTAAGAGGATGAAACAAAAAAAAAAACATATAAAACACAAATAGCCCCAACTGGCTTCTGCCCATCAATTTATCACTTATTGCTCAGGTGTTTATGCTTGCTGGTTGTCAAGGCTAAATGGGGCTTATTGTTTAGTCATTCAGTCGTGTCTGACTGTTCGTGACTGCATAGACCATGGTACACCAGGCCCTTCTCTCCTCCATTATCTCTCAAAGTCTGTCCAAATTCCTGTTCGTTGTATCCATGATATTTCTATCCACCTTAGAGCAGCTAGGTAGCTGTGGCACAGTGGATAAAGTACCGGGCTTAGAGTCAAGAAGACTCTTCTTCTTGAGTTCAAATCTGGCCTCACACATTTAGTATCTGTGTAACTCTGGACAAGTCATTTAGCCTCGTTTGCCTCAGTTTCCTCATCTATAAAATGAACTGGAGAAGGAAATGGCAAACCACTCTAGTATCTTTGCCAAGAACATCCCAAATGGGGTCAAGAAGAGTCAGACATGACTCAAAAACAACTCAGCAACAGCATCTATCCATCTCATTCTCTGCCATCCCCTTTTCCTTTTGCCTTCAATCTTTTCCAACATCAGGGTCTTTTCCAATGAGTCCTTTTTTCTCAAAGCATTTAAGCTTCAGCTTCAGTATTTGTCCTTCCAGTGAATAGCCTGAATTAATTTCTTTAAGCATTGACTGATTTCAGGGGGGCAGCTAGGTGGCATGGTGGATAGAGCACCTGCCCTGGAGTCAGGAGGACCTGAGTTCAAATCTTGCCTCAGACATACAACATTTACTAGCTGTGTGATCTTGGGCAAGTCACGTAACCCCATTGCCTAGCCACCCCCCCCCATAAAAAGGTACTGATTGATTTGACCTTCTTGTTTTCTAAGGGACTCTCAAAAGTCTTTTTCAGCACCACAATTCAGAAATAGCATTGATTCTCTGGTGTTCAGTTTTCCTTATAGTCCAAGCCTCACAGCCATACATTGCTACTGGAAAAACCATAGCTTTGACTACATGGACCTTTGTTAGCAAGGTGATATCTCTGCTTTTTAGTATGCTGTCCAGACTTGCCATAGCTTTCCTTCCAAGGAGCAAGCATCTTTTTTTGTCTTTCTTTTTCTTTTTATTCGTGTCTTTTTTCATATTTTCAACATTAGTCATGTTGTAAGGAAGAATTAGAACCAATAGGAGGAATCACAAGAAAGAGGAAACAAAACAAAACAGAAGAGAAAAAAAGAGCAAATAGTATACTTCGATCTGCATCCAAACTCCATAGTTCTTTCTCTGGATGTGGATAGCATTTTCCATCATGGGACTTTTGGAGAGGTCTTAGATGATCCTTGCATTTCTGAGAAGAGCTAAGTCTATCAAAGTTAATTATCACACATTGTGGCTGTTACTCTGTACAACATTCTCCTGTTTCTGCTCACTTCACTCAGCATCAGTCCATATAAGTCTTTCCAGGTTTTTCTGAAGTCTGCCTGCTCATTATTTCTTAGAGCATCATATAGTATTCCATTACATTCATATATCACAACTTGTTCAGCCATTCTCCAATTGATGGGCCTCCCCTCAATTTCCAATTATTTGCCACCACAGAAAGAGCTGCTACAAAAATTTTTGTTACATGTGGGGTTTTTTTTCCCCATTTTTATGATCTCTTTGGGATACAGCCCTAGAAGGAGCAAGCATCTTTTAATCTCATGGCTACAGTCACCATCTCCAGTGATCTTTGAGCCCAAGAATATAAAATCTGACACTGCTTCCATTCTTTCTCCTTCTATTTGCCAGGAAGTGATAGGACTAGTTGCCAAGATCTTAAGTTTTTTGATGTTGAGCTTCAAGCCAGCTTTTACATTCTCCTCTTTCACTCTCATCAAGAGCCTTCTTAATTCCTGTTTATTTTCCTGCCATCACAGTGCTATTATCTCAATATTTGTTGATATTTCTCCCTGTAGCCTTAATTTTTTTGATTCATCCATCCTGACATTCATGATGTACTCTGCATATAAGTTAAATGAATAAGGTAACAATATTGCCTTGCCATACTCCTTTCCCAATCTTAAACCAGTCAGTTGTTCCATGTTTGTGTCTAACTGTTGCTTTTGGCCCGTATACAGCTTCCTCAGGAGACAAGATGATCTGGTACTCCTGTCTCTTTGAGGACTTGCCACATTTTGTTGTGATCCACACAATCAAAGGATTTAGTGTAGTCAATGAAACAGAAGTAGATGTTTTTCTGGAACTCCCTTGCTTTCTTCATAATCCAGCGAATGTTGGCAATTTGGTCTCTAGTTCTTCTGCCTCTTCAAAAACCAGCCTGTTCCTCTGGTAATTCTCAGTTCGCACATTGCTGAAGCCTAGTTTGCAAAATCTTAAGCATAACCTTGCTAGCATGTGAAATGAGTGCAATTGTTAGGTAATTTGAACATTCCTTGGCATTTGCCCTTCTTTAGGATTGGAATGTAAACTTATCTTTTCCAATCTAGTGGTCACTGTTGAGTTTTCCAAGTTTGCTGGCATATTGAGTGCAGTACTTTAACAGCATCATCTTTTAGGGTTTTAAATAGCTCAGCTGGAATCCCATCACCTCCACTAGCTTTTTTGTTAGCAATGCTTCCTAAGGCCCATTTGACTTCATTCTTCAGAACGTCTGGCTCTAGATCAGTGACCACACCATTGTGGTTATTGGTGATGTTAAGATCTTTCTTGCATAGTTCTTTGTGTATTATTGCCACCTTTTCTTAATGTCTTCTGCTTCTGTTAAGTCCTTACCATTTTTGTCTTTTGTCATGCCCATTTTTGCATAGAACATTCCCTTGATATCTCCACTTTTCTTGAAGAGATCTCTCCTCTTTCCTATTCTGTTGTTTTTTTCTATTTCTTTGTGTTGCTCATTTAAGCACACCTTGTTATCTCTCCTTGCTAGTCTCTGGAATTTTGTATTTGATTGGTTATATCTTTCCCTTTTCTTCTTTGTAAAGCCTGATCAGACTGCCATTTTGCTTTCTTGCTCTTCTTTTTTATTGGGATGTTTTTTGTTGCCGTCTCCTACACAATATTGCAAACCTCTGTCCATAGTTCTTCAGGCATTCTCTCTACCAGATCTAATCCCTTAAATCTATTCATCACTTCCACTTCATATTCATAAAGGATGTTATTTAGGTCATACCTGTATGGTCTGATGGTTTTCCCTACTTTCTTCAATTTAAGTCTCAAGACTTAAAGTCTTATCTGTCCCCCTCAACCTCATGCTAAAGAATTTTAGCTACTTTCGTGGAATGAATAAATGGAGGAATGAAATCTTCATCATCATTTCAGCCTCAGTTTTTACATCTGTAAAATGGGGTAGCAGAGAGGCATCATGATTTGGTAGAAAAAGCAACAGACTTAGAGTTACAAGACCTGCATTTGAATTCTAGATTTTATCCTTAATAGATATGTAACCTTCGGCAAGTCACCCTTTCAGCCTCAGTTTCCTCATCTGAAAAAAGGAAATAAGATTTGCATGAGGGTAGGGCTAGAAGTAGTAAATGAGATAAGTGGCGTGAAGTATAATAGACACATAGTGAAAAAAATATCATGACTTAACATATTTCTAGGTGTCTCTTCAAAGCTGAGAGCAATGTCTAATAGATAAGAGCATTAGACTTAGAGTCAGGAAGACCTAAATTCAAATCCTCTCTCAGATACTCACTTTCTGTGTGAGCCTGAGTAAGTCACTTAATCTCTTCCCACCTCAGTTTCCTTATCTGTAAAACAGTGTTAATAACAGTACTCACCTCACAGGGATGTTGTAAGGATCAAAGGAGGAAACACATACAAGGTACCATGTAACTGCTAGCCATTATCATTATTACTTGGAGCATTTCAGAAGGCACTGGACCTTGAAGAGTCTTCAATGCCAACTAGTACAAGTCCATCATTTTATAGAGAAATACACCAAGGCTAAGAAGTTGAGTGACTTGCCCAAGAGCACATGACCAGAATCCATGGCATACCCATGAGTCCAGTTCCTCCAGTTCCCAGTCTAGTGGGTTTTGCCATTCTCTTGCCCATCTAGCCCTCATTGGTCACAGCAAATGCTCTTTTTCAACAACCCAAAAGATGATGCTACATATGGACATTGCCAGATGGTCAATACCAAAATCAGATTGATTATATACTTTACAACCAAAGATGGAAAAGCTCTATACAGTCAGTTTAAATAAGATCTGGAGCTGACTGTGGCTCAGATCATGAGCTTCTTTTTGCAAAATTCAGACTATCCACCTCCAGAGAAAGAACTGATGAACTCTGAGTGCAAACTCTGAGTGTGGCCCTTTGACTGAATCCAAACTTCACAGAACAAATCCCCTTAATAAAAGGATTTGTTCGGTAAAACTTGGATTCAGTCAAAAGGCTGCACCTGAGGACCTAGAAGGCCATATGTGGCCTTGAGGCCACAGGTTTCTGAGCCCTGGTCTATAGCATGCAAAGAGGTCTGTGCTGGATTCTAAGGTCTGGTATTGGTCAAGAGGTAGGGATAGATGACTTTCAACAAGGTACAATAGCTAGCCCCAGGGAGCTCAGTGTGGTAAACAGTTGTCACATTTGCAATGTGAGAGGCTCTTTTACCATAGTATATATAGAGATATTAAGGGGCCAGGACAGCTGATGGCTGCTTAGAATAAGAGAGGATGGAATCTGATTCTCTCCAATACAGGCAACAGCCTTATGAAGTAAGCCAGAAAGGCATTAGGATTCCCGTTTTAGTGATGAGGAAACAGGTCTAAAGAAGTGGTTATGCTAAGACTCAGACACAGATCTTCTAATTCCAAGCCCAAAGATCTTGCTGGTTCGCTGTTTTTATGTGGTATATAGACTTTAGGTTTCTCCCCACTGCTGGCAATGCCTACAGTTCTCTTTAACTCTTCTCCTGGTAGTTCTTTTTAAGTGGCTGTTTATAGGCGACTGAGTGGATTTTGAGCAGAACTGGGATAATGCTATTATTACTGATAACAATAGCACACCTGTAGGAAGGCTTCCCTGAAAAGTTGGGCCTTGAAGAGTAGCTTAGTGAAAAGAACAAATCAACTCAGAGCTGGAAGACTTGGGTTCAAATTCTGGCTTTGCAACTGTGAGACCTTGGACAATTCATTCCTTCTTGCTGAGTCTTAGTTTCCTCATCTGCAAAATGGGACTCATAATACCACTACCCACTCTCGGTGGTGCTGTGAGGAAAACATGGGTTTCATTGATAGAGGTGTAGTTGTATAAGCTCAAGAGGTCCTTATCCCAACTCCTATTCTCATTGGTAAGTTTGGTTCACAGAGTGATGCTGCCTATAGCTCCCTACAGGATTCTACAGTTACCGTAGAGGCATTGGGAGTATCTTTCTAATGCTATTGTCTCCACCTTCCTCCATCCCTGTGTGTTCTCCCCAGTATCAATCGCTGTTATCTCTTTAGTATCTTATAACTAGTACCAGTTAATACCTCTTCAATATCACTGATAGCTTTAATGAGCACTTGCTATCATTTAACCAATGACCATCAGTTACCTTTTACAAAGAGATATTTACTGAGAAGATATAAGAAGGGGAGTCCAAAACATCTCTCCCCTCCCAAACTTTAAGAGGTTGCTCCAAGGCATTCACCTCACCAAGTTCATTTCTGAATGTGGCATAACCACTAGATCAACTTTCAATTTGAGCTCACTCTCCCCAAGGACTGAGGTGATACAGGGGAGAATGAGTCAAAAACTTCAGCTCAGCAGCTGAGTTGATTTCACTGCTGGCTGGGTCCTGAAGGACACTCTTTGGGGCTGTACTCTTCACTAGGTTTGACTCTTAGTAAGTGCTGGCATGGACTTTGGTTCTTGGTCTCCTGGTGGCTTTCCCAACCTTCAGAAGCTCATAGGATTGGAGCCTAGTCTATTCTGTCTCCTGTGCTTTTACACCTAAGAGCATGCAAGAACAAACACAGAGACAAAAAGCAGATGTCATGCATTCGAGGCCACGTTGGCCCAGGTGGGGAGGTAGGCAACTGACAGTAGAAGGCCTCTGCTGCCGTTACTTCTGCCTCTGTCTCTCTCCCCACCCAGAGGCTTAAAGCAGTACTCCTTGCCTTGATCACAGGTTGCTGTTTGTCCTTTGTTCCTGAAGAGGACCATGACATCAGGAAAGTGATGCCATGACTTGCAAGTGAGTTGGCGTTAAGTAATGGAGGGCTGTGCAAAGTCACTAGCCTCACTATCTCCTCTGGAGCCATCTAGGTCCAGTGGCTAGATATCAATCAGGAAGACTGGAGATGGCCCCCTTGCCTTGATCATCTTCAGGAAAGAGGGAGACTGAGTTGCCTCCTTAAGTTTTCTGTTTATGCAGGCTTGGCAGCCAATCTAAAAGGCTCTTTCCTTCACTACTTATTAAACAATCAGGAAAGACTCGTAGAATATCTGTGTAACTTTTGGAGTGGACAATCTGGTCTTGTCATTCTATGTCATCTCTCACTTATAGAAGCAGGCTCACCAACCCATCCCCTCCGCATTCATTCATGCTCCCAGGAATGGGCTCACATTGGCTAGCGCTAATCCCTCATTATACAGATAGATCCTTAATGAGGAAATTCCCTCTACCAATGTCAGGGCCTTGTGGGCAAGTTCTAGTCTTAAAGAGTTTCTGAGAACACTGAGAGATTCAGAGATTTGTGTGGGGTCACACAACCAAGAGGTGTCGCATCTCTCTGGTGACAAGGTCCACTCTTTAGCCACTTCATCATGCTTCCTGTCATCACTGCTGTCATCAACATTGCTGTCAACATCATCATCACCATTATAATTATTATTTTTATAATAATAATAGTAATTATTATTATTATTATTATTATTATTATTATTATTATTATTCCCTGGCTTAGTGGACAAAGGAGTCAGAGAACTGAGCTTAATGTACTGAACTCTTGGTCACCGATAGTTGGTAGTCACAGAGACTGGACAGACAGTGTAGCCCAGTGGGAATACATTAGTTTTAAAATCAGAAGACCAGGATTTTAATTCCAACTCTGACACTAGCTGTGTGACTTTGTACAAGCCACATTTTACCTTTCTGAATCTCAGTAAAGTGAGAAGGTTGGCCTCCGATGATCTCAAAATCCCATGATTCCTCCTCACCCTATTTCATACCTTATGCATGATCACTTCTAGGGGATTTCTTCTTAAAGAGACAGGCTGGACTAGATGCTTTTCAAGGTCTCTTCTAGCCTTTAATTTCTAGTAGGAAGAACACTGAGCTTAAGTCAGAAGAGTTGGGTTGGAACCTCAGTTCTGATACTTACACAAGCTCGTGACCACATGAATAAGATATAACTTGCCTGAGCCTCAGTTATCTCCTTAGTAAAATGGAGGTCCTTGCCCTACTTAATTCACAGAACTGTTGATGGTAAACAATTTGCAATGTGTAAAGTGTTATACAACTTTTTATCATTATGCTTATTGTTATAAAAATCTCATTTTTATAAGAACCAGCTAGGTGGTACGGTGGATACAGTGGGCCTAGAGTCAAGAAGACCTGAGTTCAAATCCTCCTTCAGACTGTGTGACCCTGGGCAAGTCACTTAACCTTTGTCTACCTCAGTTTCCTTATCTTTAAATGGGTATGATAATAGTACTTTCCTCTCAGGGCTGTTGTGAGGACGAAATGAGATAGTATTTGAAAAAGTACAATGCTTGCCACTTAGTAGGTGCTATATAAATACCAGATGACATTTATTATTGTTGTTGTTGTTATTATTGTTGTTATTATCATTGTAAGATAGAAATGATCTTGGGACAGATTGCTGCCCTGCTATTCATCATTTATGTTGGTGGTGGAACAGTCATTCTGGAAGGCTGTTGGAATTATACCCTAAAAGTCACCAAAATATTTCAATCTTTTAACTCACCACTACCAGCATTAGGCATAAGTCCCTATGGAAGTCAAAGACAGAGGGAAAAGCCATCTCTGAATAGGAATATTGGTCACAACACTTTCTGTTCTAGCAAAGAGCTAGAGACGAAATAGGTTTTCGTCAGTTGGAGAATGGCTGGACAACTCATGAGATAAGGATGTGATGGAATATTGTTAAGCCAGAAGCAATTAGAAATATGGCGGATTCAGAGAAACATGGAGAGATTTGTATCATATTTAGAGTGAAAGGAGCAGAACCAAGAGAACAATTGGTGTGATGATCACAGTAATATGAGGGGCAGCAACCCCAAAAGACTTTAGGGTTTATTGTTTATTATTAGGTACTTATATTTATTGTTAGGTAAAGGATATTATTGTTGTTATTATTAGTTGGGCTGTGCAGACAACTCCTAGTTTGGAGACGCTCTACTAAGGGAGATTAGTAACTGTTGTGCAACTAATCTTTTTAGAGAGCTGCTTGGAGGACTGAGCAGTTGGGTTACTTTCCCAGTCACAAAGCTAGTGTATGTCAGAGGGAGGATTTGAATCCAGATCTTCCTGACTTCAAAGCTTGTTCCCTATCCACTATATTTCATTTCTTCTATTATTACTGCTACTACTGCTACCATTTTTGTTATCATCATCATTATCATCATCATTATTATTGTTATAGCACATGATACTTTGGGGAAGGTAGGATTTATGCAAGTGCCCTAGAGAAAGGGGGCTCCAAGCTCCATCAGAGGGAGGGATTAAATGGTAAATTTACATTCTGTCTGGCTGGATTTAATTCACAGACGAGGAAGTGTGGAAGCCCAGCTGCCCATAGGGACCAGGTCATTTTGTAGGTCATCTGATTGTAAGCCCTGCTGGACCAGAGCACAGAGCAGAGCCCAAGGGTACTGGCAGGAGTTTGTTGTCCCTTCTGAGTTCAGGAAAAGAATAATAGCAGCTACCTCCCAGGGGAGATTTGGAAAATGGAGCCTAAAGTGTTGTTTTATTAATGTAGATCTTAAGTGGAGTCTGGAGAGGGAAATTCAGGAGCGATTCTGCATTCAATGCATACTTTGTCTTGCTAGATTCATCAATCCCGGAGAACTTGCAAAGGTCTGGCTGGCAGGCGCAGCCTGAATTCAGAATTGGGGCTTCTTTTCTGGAACTATCCTGGACATTGCAATAAACCATGGAAATTCAACCCTGAACTGGGCTCCTGGGTCCAACTTCCAAGGTCTATGACCCAGAGCTTCTCCCTTACCCCCACACCCCAATAAAGGGAATGGCAGGAAGGAATCAGAAAGTCACAGACTATTGTTGAGCTGAAAGTGACATTTGAAAGATCCTGGAGAATTCCTGGATCCAACAGAAAGTATGGCAAAGAAGGCAATGGGAGGTGGGGTGGGCTAAATGGTGAAGGACCCCAGAGATTGCATTTAGGGAGGGGGAAATTAGGAGGATTTGAGGGGAAGGAAAAGGAAAAGAAAGACTCAAAGTAGGATTTGAGGACTGGAGTGGAAGGAATTGGAGGGAAGGAAGAAGAGGAAGAGCTGAGGGAGAAAGAAGGATGCAAATGGAAAAAGGGGGTGAGGGTTTAGGCAGGAGGACTTGGAGAAGGGGGAGGAACAGGACTGGAGCTTAAGGAAAAGGATGCTAGCAGGATGACTTGAGGAGGAGAAGGAAATTGGTCAGATAAGGGAAAGGAAGGTAGGCAGGGTCAAGGGGCAAACCAGGCATTTGGTTTCTGTAAATCATGGCCCAGTGTAAACACCCCCTGCCCGAAGCTCTGGGCTTACATGGATTATGTGTGTTCTTGGGGTCTGCCTCCAAGTAACTCTGTCTTTAGCTTGTAATGTATTGTCCACACCTAGAGCTATACTCAATATTACACTTTACATATATTGGGTATAGACCTTTATTCTACCATAAAAAAAATATAGAAAATGCATAGAGGAGTCATAATAGTCCATAAAGAATTACTAACAATTCTCTCTCTCTCTCTCTCTCTCTCTCTCTCTCTCTCTCTCTCTCTCTCTCTCTCTCTCTCTCTCTCTCTTCTCTCTTTCTCTCTCTCTCTCTTTCTCTCTCTCTCCCTGCCTCCCTTTCTTTTCTCCAACCCCCTACTGCTGAGTTCTACCTTTCCTCAGGGTCTTAAAGTCCTCCATACTCATAGCACCAACTTGTGTTTTAAATTTCCTTCAGAAGAATAGTGAATTTGTAGTTGCTAACAGAGCAACACTCCCACTCTCTCCACTCCCCCCCCCAACATTCCACTTAGTCACACTTTTACCCCAGAGATACTTGCAGATACAAATTCAGCTGATATCTTGGGGATGTCTTTTACCTTACCTTTTACCTTTTACCTATACTTTTACCACTTTTACCTACAGGAGCCCATCTAGGCTTTATGGGACTTCTCTAAGGGGCATGTACTCCACTCCCCCCCCCCCGGAAATACAAAAGGCAGCTCCATTTTATTTCAAATATACACTGTCCAAATAACTTATTGTAATAGTGGAGAGCAAACTCTAGTCTAGAAAGATTCTAGTCTCTCTTATATTGTAGCATAATCCCTTGTTGCACCTCTAAGTAGGGTCAATAAGATGAAGGAGCCTCTCCTCCTCTAGAGATGGGTAAGGGGTAAAAGGGAGAATGATTGGTTTACAGTAGAAAAGACTACAGGATGGATCATCCTGCAGCAGTCTATCCCACAACAGGTAGAGCCAATCAAGCCATCCCCATTGGTAAGGGAGACACCTGGATCCTCCCTAGGGAGAGATATCCAAAGTCTACCCTCTATGCTCATCAAATTGGTCAGGGAACTCCCTTCATCCATCCTTTACTTGAATGAAGTATAGAGAACAGGAAATAGGGAGAGAGGGAAGGAAGTAAGGAGGGAGGGAGAAAACGGCATACATACATATATAACATACAATATGCACATGTATATGCACTCATGTATGTATGTACATGTGGTCCCACATATGTATACACATATATGGAAATTTATATACTTATATATGTGTATATACACATATTTACATCTATTTTTATATATACACACATATATGTATATATGCATGCAGGTACTTATGCACACATATACGGGTATATGTTTATCTGTATTTATACATGTATGTACAAATGCATATATGGATAGAAATGTATGTTTAAATGTGTATACCCATGCACAATATACATATATGCATATCTATTTATACATGTGTACATGCGTGTCTGTGTGTATGCATTTACACATGGAGCTAGGTCCCAATTCATGCAAATAATAAATAATAAATTCCCCTGAAGCACTTTCATTATATGAATTCACACTGTGCATTTCAATTGGGCTGGCACCAGTGACCATCTTTTACACCATGATAATTTTGAATAATGTGAATCACTACTTCATGAGATTCATTATTCATACTAATTAGTATTAGCATAAGAATGTATATATATATAGCTGTGTGTATATATATATATATATGTATATATATATATGCTATAGCTGTATATGTACATACACCATACACCAATTTCTAGTGACTAAAATGGAAGAATATCAGTAGAAGTGGCCAGATATTCATAAGAGACAGAAAACAAGAAGAGAGGCAGCAATAAAACCCATGACGTCCAACATCTATGTAGAGCTGCACAAAATATGGGTAATAATCAAGGTGAACTAGAGATGCTGGGGTGAGGCAAATTTGCCTTGGTAGACTAAGACTTGTTACTGGGATATGATTATGGACGGGCATGCCTTATTCAAAATGTGGCAGGTGGTGTTGGGTAGCAGATGCTATTTGTGCTTGTAATGATGTGGCCAGAGCTATATCCGCCCACATCTGGCTTGTTCCCTTGCTTTCTGCTATTTATACAGGTTAGTGAGCTGTCCCCTCAGGAACCCTACGAATCCAAATCAGTTTCCAAGGCGTGTCGGTTTCACCTCCACAACACTTTCATATCTATCTCCTTCTCTCTACTCATTCAAGGTTCAAGACTTTATCACCTCTTGCCATAACCTCCTATTTGGTTTCTTTGTTTCCAATCTCTTCCCTCTTCAGTCTAGCCTCCACACAACTCCCAGAGTTATCTTCCTAAAGATCATATCTTGTTCCCCTGATCAGTAAACTCCAGTGGTGGCCCATTCCTTCTAGGATTGAAAATAACCTGTCATCTAAAGCTTTTCACAAGCTGAGTCCAATCTACCTTTCCCCCTTTATTATATGACTTACCTTCACACTCTTCAGTCCAATCAAACTGGCCTTTCTTATAGGTTACACAAAACACCTCACATTTTTTCAGTCAATATTTTTTTCACAGACTTTTCCTCATGTCTGAAATGCCTCACTCTGCGTCTTTGAATTCCTTGTCCTTCAAAACTCAGCTCAAATGTTGTCTTTATGTGAGGCCCTTACTGATCCACCTCTGCTCCTTACCCCCTCCCTTCATTGCTTTGTATTCGTTTTGTTTATACTCATACAAAATACTTATGTCTGCAGTGATAGTGACACAATGAAGGGGAAGGTACTGAGAATAACATATCTTTTCAACTTTCAATAAACTTTTCTTTGACTATTAGAACTTTAAATGTGAAATCTTTGTCCAATGACTTGAGTGGACATCTTGATAGAGGAGCTGAATCATATCATTCTTGACATTCTTACAGTAAATGAAATCAGAAGAAAGCAGTTGGAACTAAATGGAAGAATGAGTCAAAGCTACTCCTTGGAGAGGCAAATGAAGGAATTGTTGAAGTGGGTTTCATCATATATCCAGAGTCTATAAGAAATATTATTTCACAAGACATTTGGCGAACAAGTATTGCAGTACTTATGATGAGGATTAAAAAAAAAAAAAGACCACCATAAAATTATTCTAGCTTCACATGTTCAGATCAGTTGCTGAGAAAGAAGTGGGAAAAAATCTTTACTTACCCCCTCCAAATCAAATCAAAGCACTCTCTGATAGTTGGTGACTTCATCAGGCATTTTTAGTCTGGAATCCATGAACTTGTTTTGCAAAATGATATTTTGCTAATTGTATTTCAGTATAATTCGTTACCTTTGTAATCTTATGTATTTTGTTATATACATTTAAAAACCTTATTCTGATAAGGGGCCACCCCAGATTGCCAAAGGGGCCCATTACACAAACACACACACACACACACACACACAAACACACACACACACAAACACATACACACAGAAGAGAGAGAGAGAGAGAGAGAGAGAGAGAGAGAGAGAGAGAGAGAGATACACACACAGAGAAAGAGAGAAGGTCAAATATCTCTGCTTTAATATGAGATGGGAAAAAGTAAAGGTAGGGAGAAATACCTGAGAAAGTATAGTTCAGGAGAAATAAATGAGAGAGGACAAAGACTTGGAGATTGTGTAGAAAACTTACATCTCTGATTCATAAGCACTTTCTTAAAAGACAAGCACTGACAGGTACAGAATATGGTGGGAACTAAATAACACCACAAAGAATTAAATTGACTACATTTTACCAAAAAGGAACAGACTTGTGGGAGTTGTCTCTGAGTCAGCTGTCTGTGAGACCACCCACTTGTCAGAGCTAAGATCAAAAGTAATAGTAATAGTAGCAGCAGCAGCAGCAACAGTAGTAGTAGTAATAATGAGAAAATTTATGCCATGTAATTAAAACTATTTTACCCTGAATAAACAAGGTATTAAAAATTAAAAATGGTAAATGGACAACATAATGACATCAATGTTGATTATAATAATTTCATCAGAAATTTAACCAAGGTACAATAATTTCCTCAAACAAAGAGACCAAAAGAGCCCACAAATAACCATGGTCAACAAACTTCTAACTTACTTTCCAAATGGGGAGTGATGGCTATCAAAGACAACACCAAGTTAGGATATAAACACATTTGTACAATCTTATAAAAAAAGACAACGGGCAATTATGAGTAGTAGCACAAAGCCAGAAAAAAGCAGTGGAAGGTAAGACTGGTCGAAAGAAAGCTTGCTAAGATATCCAAGAGTGCAAACTCATCCCCAGGGCTGACATCCCAAAGATGAAAATGGAAAAGCTGTAAGCAGAAGGATGGGAAAGATTTGAAAACCCCATTTCAATGAGCTGTTTTCTCCATCAATAATAGTGGAACCACAATACTTAGACCCTCCCATCACAGTCCTTCAGATGCTTCAGGTAGAAATGGTACTACAGAAAAGCAGCCAGATTGGACTAAGTGTGTACATAGAAGAGATCCGTGCTCGATCTGATACATTGTGAGGGTATTAAGGAATACATACAAGGCATCTGAAGTAGAGGAACATAAAAAAGATGCAGAAGCAGATCTTAGACCTTATTAATACACTCCCCCCCAAAAAAAAAGGTGGCCAAGGGAACACCAACAATGACCAAACTGCATTTTCCATTTATACAAATTCTTTATGAGCACCAGCTACGTATGCATTGAAGGCATTCTAAATGAGGGCATTGCATGGAATATGCAAGCTTTCGCAAGTGATATTTGGCAATAGATTACATCTTTCCAGTCTTACCATTAACTGAAAGAGGTAGAGAATGTGAGAACTTATTGAGCATAGTGATTGTTGATTATGGGGAAAAATATTTGATTTGGTGGAACAAAGCTTCTTATAGCCTGTTTCATAGAAAGGTGTTTCCCATTTATACCTCGAGATCATTGAGGATTCTTGGCAAGATATCAAAGAGAAACAATCCTAATCAATGATATTAAAATAATGAACATCAGGTGATGGGAAAACCAGGGAGCTGTAGGTTTGCCAAAGATATTTGACACTGTGCTGGAAGGGATCTAGTGCTGAGCCCTGGTCCGGGAGGAATTCATAGGATCATAGAGTCAGAAACCCAGAGAAGAAAGGGGCTTTAGAGGTCACTGGATTCAACAGCCTAATTTTACTGATGAGGAAACTGAGGCACAGAAATGTTAAATGACTGCCCTTTTTTGTTTCTAGTTTTGTGTTTGCTTTTTAAATGGCTTCCCCAGGTCACACAGTACCAGTCCTGTCTCAGGACTTGAACTCGGATCTTCATGACTCCAAGTTAAACACTCTAACTGCTATGCCACCTAGCTGCCTCTATTCCCTTTGGATATTGAGGTCCTCCAGATGCTCTTATTTCTGGATGCCATTATGCTTGTTGCAACATTGCAGTGCCTCATGGAAGAGATCTGTAATCCTTCAAAGGAACTTGTCCTGTCCATCCATCCACACTGGAAAGACCAAGTGGATGACAAATATCTATTGTCTATACTGCAACATACATTTTGATGAACATCATCTAGATCTTGTCCTACAAGATGTATCTCTGAAACAAACAGTACAGATGAAAAATGGATTGGGCCCAAAGTTGAATAGGAGAGGAAGATAGTAGGCTAGGCTGTTTTGCAGTACTATTATTGGGAATTATTTTTAATACTAACATTAGCCATTATTACTATAATGCAGTAAGACATGGAGCACTGCTGCCTCTGAAGAAGTTAGTATGAATAGCTCATACGAGGCAATGCAGAGGTGCATGGTGGGTGTGAGCGGGCTGCTGTAGCACACAACCAATGAGGAATTCTGAAGAAGAACAGGAGTAAGGGACATTACCAAGCAATTATATGAAAGGAAGACCATGTGTCATGGTCACATGACAAGAGCAAGGAATGACCCAGGGATGGCCAGACTGATCCACTGGTAGGTACTAACTGGCAAGTGAGAACAACCTAGAATTCACATTGTGCAGCCTTTTTGTAGAAAACTTTTAATAGGACAAGGACAAGAGTTACACAGGATGGGTCGGCATGGATGAGGTGTGTTCTGTATCATTGTTGGAAACTCTTGAATCAATGGGATCAGAAATTCATGTGAGTCAAATATAGCATATACTTATCTATGGACATGTCTTTCCTAATAGGATGTAAGCTCCTTGAGGGTAGAGACTATTTCACTTTTGTCTTTGTATCCTCAGAGCTCGGCATGGTGTCTGGTACATAAAGAAATTCTAGCTGATTGAATAGATCGACTGTTATGTGATAAAGTAATTAATCTGAGGAAGGGGTGTCATATATGATTGGACCAGCAGATGGTGCTCTGACTACCTGCGAGTAATCTCCCTCCTCCCATATTACTAATCATTTTGGAGTCCTCTTAATTCTATCTCCAGAACATCAATCTTCTCATCACTTGTCTCTCTCCCCAGCTGGCATGAACTGAAATAGGACTCCCTCAAATATGAATTACCCATAATAGAAGATCCCTGTCATCTCTGAACTTTAAGCCCTCATCCTATGTTTGGACTCTTTCCTACTCATTCACACCTGTCCCATTCTTAGGATTTGACAATTCACTCTTTTAAAAAATTATATATGTGTGTGTGTGTGTGTGTGTGTGTGTACATATATATATATATATATATATATATATATATATATATATATATATATGTGCATTGAAAAGTTTTATTGCTACATTTTGTTTTTTATATTACATTGATTTCCAAATACATACCCCCACCCATCCCCAGCAGACCTTTACTTATAACAAAGAATAAAAAAGAAAGACAGAAAAAGTTGTTGAATAAAACTAGCCAACATTTTAACCAAATCTGACAGTATAAGCAATGTTCCATACCAGTTGTTTCATATCTATTCAATAAAAGGAGGGAGATACACATTATTTTCTTTTTTTTTTTTCTGCATCAAGCTTGGCTACTATAATTACATATCATTCAGGTTTTTTTCCCCCACTTTCCACTTACATTGTTGTCATCATTGTGTACATTGTTCTCTTGGTTCGGCTTACTTCACTCTGCATCAGTTCATGTAAATCTTCCCATGCTTCTCTGACTTCCTCATTAATAATTTCTTACTGCAGAGTAATATTCCATTATTATAATTAACCATTAACCTAATAGGTTGCGACCTACTTCATATCCAGTTTTTTGCTACTACAAAAAGTGATGTTATAAATATTTTGGTGTGTTGGGGGCTTTTCCTTCTATCTTTAACCTCTGTGGGATACATGACTAATAGTGGAATCTCTAGGACAAAGGGCATGGCCATTTTAGTCACTTTCTTAATTAATTCCAAATTGCTTATAAGAATGATTGGATCAATCCCTAACTCCACCAAGATGCAACAGTTTGCCCAGGTATGTGCTGGAGCCAGCTTCAGAGAGTCGATTGTTAAATTTTCACTGTGAGCATTTATACCTCAGAAATAGACAAATGCTGTAAATCAGGGCTTGGTTTATTGTTTTGTTGTATAGAAGTAAGAAAGAGACGAAGAAAATATTAATAATGCAAACTAAACGTAAAAGTGTGTCATGCCTACTTTTTTTGAGAGTTGGTTGTTAAACATTCATCAGCACATTCTTGAATGTACCCGTATTTCGGCAACACCTTAAACATTTACTGTGCTCGTATTTAGTCATCTTTGCCAGTTTTCCGGGTATGACGTGGAATCTCATGGTTGTTTTGATTTGCCCTTCTATTATTATAAATGAGTTGGTGCTATCTTTCATGTAGTTATTAATATTTTCTAATTCTTTTGAGAAGTTTTCATATGGTTTTTTTATCACTAATTCATTGTGGAAATGCCTCTTGGTCTGATATATTTGCATTAGTTCCCAAATATCTTGGATATTAGACCATTATTGTAGATATTTACTGCAAATATTTTCCCCAATTGATAGCTTCCATTCTTATCCTAGTTGTACTGATTTTGTTCATGAAAAAGCTTTTTAGTTTCATGAAGCCAAAATTCTCTATCTTATATTTTGTAGTCACTTCTCTCCCTTCTTGGGTTAAGCATTCTCCTTTTCGCCATAGATGCAGAAGGCATCTGATCCGCTTCTCTTAAGATTTTTTAAACCTTTAACATTCAGGCATGTGTCTATTTTGGAGCTTACCTTGGTATATTGTGTAAGACAGTTGTATCAAGCACAAAAAGAAACAATAGAAATGGAGTCGCTAATCCATTCATAAGGATCCCTGTAGGTTACAGTATTGACTTAGTTTTAAAATATAGTGCTATTTATGTTTTGTTATATTTTTATTTATTTTGTTTAATTTTTCCCAATCCTACTTTAATCTGGTCCAGGTTTCACTTGGCCCTTGTTTGACATTTCTGGTGTAGGATATTGGTCTAAACATTTCTTTTTTCCAGAATGTTTTCAATTTTCCAGCAATTCTTGTCAAGTAGGAAGTCCTGCCTTGAGTAATTTATGTTCTCAGGTTTATTGAATGCGGAGTTATCGAGCTCTGCTAGTTTTGATTCCGCTTAATCTTGTCTGTTCCACCTATCTACAATTCTACTGTTAAGCCAGTAACAAATAGTTGAGATGCTGACTGTTTTATAGTATAATTTGAGTCTGGAACTACCATTTTCCCTTCATTCCTACTTTTCCTTGCATTATTTTCTTGAGATTTGAGGCCTCTCGTTCCTTCAAATACATTTTGTTATTTTGTCTAGCTCTGTGACATATCCCCTTGGTAGCCGATTGGTATAAAGCACGAAGAGTCTATAAATTAATTTAGGTAATATCACCATTTTCATTATATTGGCATAGATCAGACTTGACCACTGACTATTTTTTTTTAAAAGTTCTTTATTTCTTTGAAGAGTATCATGTAATTTCATCTTTTTTATTTTTATTTATTTATTTTTTTAGGCAATTGGGGGCAAGTGACTTGCCCAGGGTCACACCGCTAGTGTCAAATGTCTGGTCTGAGGTCACATTTGAACTCAGGTCCTCCTGACTTCAGAGCCAGTGCTCTATCCACTGTGCATGCAATTTTATCTTTATAAGACTTGAATGAGCCTTAGTGATTTGTCTTATTTTTTGCATCTTGTAATTATTTTGAATGGGATTTCCCCTTCTATGATTTCCCCCTGGGTTTTGTTATTGCCATGTTGAAATGCTGTTGATTTTGTGGATTTATTTTGTATCATGCTACTTACTGAAGCTATTGTCTTAATTAGCTCCTCTGCTGATTCTCTAGAGTTTCCTAAGTAAATAATCATGTCACCAGCAGTTTGGGATAATTTTGTCTCCTCTTTGACAGTGTTTATGCCTTTAGTTGTTTTTTTTTTCCCCCCTCTCTCTATCTTATTGCTATCGCTAACATTTTTCAAACTATGTGAAATCAAATCAGGTTGGAAGGTCATTCTTTCTTTAAAAAGTATAGAAAAATACCTATTTAATGGGAAAGCTTCTAGTGTTTCCCCTTTGAAAACAATGCTATCTTTTGGATTCAAATGTTTGTTTTTCTCCTACTAAAATCTCCCTTTCATGTTTCGGCTTTGTAGAGTTTTTAGGCTTCATAATGAGTTTTGTATTTCGTCAAAGGCTCTTTCTACATCTATTGATATAATTGTGTGGTTTGAGGGGTACTTTTGGTTTTAATATGATTAAATATGTTAATTGTTTCCCTAATGTTGAACCATCATCTCATCCCTGGGATAAATTCAATTTGATCATAGTGTGATCAAAAGTGGTTATGTTGTTATAATCTTTTGGCTAGGGTTTTATTTAAAAGGTTTGAATGGGCATTCATTAGCAATATTGACCCATCGTTTCTCTCTCTCTCTCTTTCTCTCTCTTTGCTTTATCCTTCCCTGGTTTAGATAATAGACCTATTGAAAGGAGTTTGATAGAATGATATGAAATAATATGAAATAAATGATAGAAATAGGCCTTTTGAAAGGAGTTTGATAGAATGCCTTCTTTCTGAATTTTTGAGGCTAATTAATGTTGTGTAGATAGTTATTTAAATGTAGATATCTCATTTATTGTTTGATTGAATTTCCCTATATAGCTCTTCCTTGGCCAGGGCTGACAATTCACCCAATGGCTACGTGATTTATTGAAAAATAGAAAGTTATAGCTGTTGTTGTTATAGCAAACAACATGTAGAATGCTTACAGGCAGCAAACTGCCGCTGTTTGCTACAATAACACGCCTTGCCGTCCTTACACCTAGTATAAGGGTAGGGAACCACACGTGGCCCTCTAGGCCCTCAAGTGCGGCCCTTTGACTGAATCTAAACTTCGAAGAACAAATCCCCTTCATAAAAGGATTTGTTCTGTAAAACTTGGATTCAGTCAAAAGGCCACACCCGAGGACCTAGAGGGCCACATGTGGCTTCAAGGCAGCAGGTTCCCTACCCTTGGGCTAGTAGAATGGGCAAGAAAGAGAGGGAAAAGTGTACTTTAGGTTTGAGGATTTTGTTGAAGTCCATGTCAGCAAGCACATGGAGGTAATAGGGAGGAAAGTGTTTCTGGGTGTTGGCATGGACTTAAACAGGTGTAAATTCCCTTAATCTGGTTCAGTCAACTGACTGTTGTCTCAGAACACCCCTGATCGATTGATTTTCCCTGATCCAGTTGATGTAGTGACAGAAAGTAAAGGGAAAGTAATCAAGACAGGTAATAAGAGTTTTCACTTTGCCATCCCTCCCTCTATAAAGTATAAAGTATTTGCGAATTGGAGGGCAGCTTACCAGTGACTGGCAGCAGATCTGCCTTCCACTGACAGCCTTTCAAAAATAAACTTTCCAGCTTGGGGGGTAGAGGGATCAGTAAAAGGAAGAGAACTCTGAAGAGTGGGACTTCTTACAGTAGAGAAAAGAGCCACCAATGGAGGAAGACCCACAATGTCTGAAAGGAATTGCTCTTTTTTTTCTTTCTTTCTTATGTCTCTCCCAGAGAGCAGCAAGGGGAGAAGAGGGTTTCTTTGACCTTCCTAATAACCTTCTGTCATAGTGTATCTCAGGGAGCTACTTGCCCAGTGGTAAACTACAACCAATAGAGAGAAAGAAAAAAAAAACCATCTTGGCATGATACAGCTCTGAGGAGTGTGATTTCTGGCAGCAGAGAAGACAGATACCTGTAGATTTAGGGTTAGAGTTAGGGATATGGATTAAAGAGAGAATTAGCCCCAGCAGTTGGGCATTAACTCATAGAGAAGGGCAGGTCCAAGGAGTCCCAAACTGAGTGGCCTGGCTATGGGAGATGCTACGCCCAAGGTGGAGTAGTGTAAGGACATCATGAGAATGAGAAAACATATCAGAAAATATAACCCTTCAGTGTTAAAGGTGCAAGCTGCCTCGGCCACACGAGCTTCCTATTTTCATGCCTCACTACCAGCTTGCTCTCTATATTCTCTTTACATCCTCTCCCCACTGAAACTTTGGATTTGTGTGAGTATGTACCCTAGGGTTATGCAGGTAACGTTTAGTTAGCTATTCCCCTATGCTATCTACTTTACGTCTAATTGCTAACTATTAAATTAAAGTTCACCAATAGGGGCTCATGGCCTGTAGTTTCAGGAGTAGAATGTTCACTGAATCCCTTGAACCTGGAGTATCAGTTGCTCCTAATGCTCCAAGCTGCAAACTGTGAGTGCTGTGGGGGTAGTCCAGAGGGGACACATCATATGGAGCCCCGATATATGATGCTTTGTGCTTTATGTGGCAGTATAAATTCTATTTCTTCATGCCATATATGTGCCTGGTCTGATGTATGCACTCCAGTGTAGGTGTTATATACTATTTGCCTGTGTATGCACTGTTTATACAGTATAATTACCCGAGAGGATGCTGCGTGACTATTGATGAATATTTATAATGTATGTGTCACCTGGTCCACATTAACTGCATCCTTGGGCACCGGAGGAAATGGAAAGTCTGATTGCTAACCCTCTTTCAGCAATATTTGAAAGACTGTGGAAAGCCGGATAGGCACTCCAGGACTGGATCTGGAGAAAAAAAAAGCTTCTAATTTTCAAAAAAGGAAAAGAGAATGGTATCCGAATTGTGTAGGCAAGTAAGCTTGACTTTAATTCTTGGGAAAATGCTGGACTATGTTATTAGAGAGGTTAATGAACATTCTGAAAGAAAGGAGTGATCACAAAGCATGGTTACAGCCTCCGGAAGAATAGAATAGGCCAGATTAATTCTGTTTCTTTTTATAATAATGCGACAAATCTGCTAGAATAAGGGAGTAATATAGCGTTTATGTTTGACAAAAGCTCCAGCTGTTATTATGGAAAAGTTAAGGAGCTGGGTAGAGTCAGAGCTAGCTGAATGATCAGCCTCTAAAAGCATTTAATGTCTCCCTGTCGACTTGGAAAATAGTCTCTGGTGAAGTGCCCAGGGGATCTGTGCTTGGCGCCCTACTGGGTGCCACATTTTAGGAAAGATATTGATAAGATTCAAGTTGGTGCAATGAGAGATTTGGTTCAAAGAACTGAGAATGTTTAGCCTGGAGAAGAGAAGGCTGGAGGTGAGGAGGGGCATGTTAACAGTCTTTAAGTGAAAGGCTGTCGTTTGTAAGAATGATTAAGTTTGCTCTGGTTGCCTTGTAGATTTCTCTTCTTTGGAGGTCTTCCCCCAAAAGCTGGCTGACCATTTGTCAGGTGTGATTATAGGGGAATGTTCTTTTGGGTATGGCTTAGACTAGGTGGCTCCTGGGGTCTCTCTCAATTCTAAAATTCTTCGATTTTGTGATTTGCAGGGAACGCAAACGTTTAAAAACCAGGGCTGGTGCAGAGGTGCCCCAGTCAACTTGGGAAAGTGTGAAAGCCGATTGTTAAATGCTCAATTTGAACATTTACACATTGGAAATCCGCAAACAGTACAGATTAGGTCTTAATTGATTGCTCTGTTGATTGTTTAGACTTAAGAAGGTGATAGAGCAAATGTTAATCGGAGAATGGCTGTGAAAAGGAAAGCCAGATGTATGAAACCGGGCAGCCAGAGAAGGGGAGCGAAAAGGATAAGGCAGAACTAATGTGGCCCTTGTGCTTGGGACTCCAGTGCGCCAGAGGGAATGACACACTGGAGCAGCTGCTCCGAGACTGAAAAGGAGGTGTTGAGTAAAGCCCATTTGCAGACACCCTAACACCTGGTCAGCAGTTGAGATGAACTATGCCCTTCTCCTGAGGGGTTGGCATGCAGAGAATTGCTTGGGATCACGACTCACCAGTTGCCGGGGGGGGGGGGTGGGAGTGATGGGGGAGGAGGCAGTCCTCTGGATATGGGTACCCCCGCCCCCATGCTAGCTATCTGATTTACTTCCCTTGTTATTTATCTTGCTTCATGTTTTAATTAAACATTTGATTAGATTTATGTGCGCCGAGTGTGTCTAGCAATAAAATGATTACTCCAGATAGCACCCTGAAATCAGCAGGTAGTGAATGGTCCCAGAATAGTGCAAGATGAAAAAACCTCAGAGCAGCATGGCTGGAGGGGTTCCTTGGCTAGTGAAACCCCTCTTTTTACAGTTGAGGGAACTCAGAGAGGAAAAACAACCTGTCCGTGGTTACCCAGCAGAGCCCAGGTTCAAATCCAGCTCTGAAACTTGGAGGATTGGACTGGAAATGGGAAGAACACTTGGACATGGCCTTGTCCAATGCTTTCGTTTTATAGAGGATAAAAATTAGGCCTGGGGAGGAGGGGGGGCGGCGGCTGACTTAACCCCTAAGCTGTAGAGCTGGGACTAATAGCCAGTTTTTCTCATAGCCAGGCAGGGGCTCACTCTGCTTTCTTTCTTGTTTTTCTTTTTTTTTTTTTTTCTCCAGCTTGTTAAGTCCAGAGGTCTGAAAATGCCAAGCTATTTATCCTTCAATCATCCTGCCCAGACATCCCATAGAGTGACTTGAGGGTCTTTGAGTCCCTCGTTTGCCAGGCTGACTAATTGATTTATTTTAACAATGTCCCTCAATGGAACAGAAATGTTCCAGTTTAATTATCTTACCTGTTGTTCTCTGGCAATATTGTTGATATTAGTCTCAGTACCTGGGTCAATCAATTGCTTGAAGCTTCATTTACTCCCCCATGGGAAGAAGCAGAAACAAGGTGTGGGCTTGGACACCCCAACCGGGAAGGACTGCACTTGGATATTCAGTGGAATTTAATAGAAATGACAGGAGCTTCCTAGGATTCAGAGCTGGAAGTAATCTTAGACACCAGGAGGTCCAAAGCCAGCATTTTCCAGAGCAGAGAACTGACACTCAGGAACAGTTACAGAAGTATTATGTAGCTGAACCAGGATTTGAACCAGGGCAGCTGACAGCGTGGATAATGATCATGTGGACCAGGATAATGATGCTTTACTCAACCTGTCTCTCCATTCTTTTTTTTTTAATTTTTTAAAGCATTTGGGGTTAAGTGACTTGCTCAGGGTCACACAGCTAGCAAGCATCTGCGGCTGGATTTGAACTCAGGTCCTCCTGACTCCAGGGCTGTTGCTCTGTGCACTGCACCATCTAGCTGCCCCTTGTCTCCCCATTCTTTACCCTCCCTCCTGCCCCAGTCATTTAACATACAGCCAAACCTATACTGGGATACTGATATTAGAACACAGAATGTAAGAGTAGAGTACATCTTAGAACATGTATTAGAATATCTTAGAACATGGAATGTCAGAGCTGGGAGAAGCCTTAGGACAGAGAATGTCAGAGCTGGAAGGGTCCTTAGAACAGAGAATGTCAGAGCTGGGAGAGGCCTTAGAACAGGGGATGTCAGAGGCCCTTAGAACACAGAATGACAAAGCTGAGTTCAAGTCCAGCGTTAGATACTTTCCAACTATGTGATCCTGAGCAAGTCACTTCACCTCTGCCTCAGTTTCTTCAACAACTGTAAAATAGGGATAAGGAAAGCACCTACATACCAGGCTTGTTGTGGCAGAGTCAGATTTAGGCTTGGTATCAGGAAAAAAAAAATAACACCATAACAATTAGCGTTGTCTGAAAGTGGAGTGGACTGCCTCTGAAGGTGGCAGTTTCCTCCCTTGGACAAAGGCTAGATGGCCACATGTCAGGGATCTTGTAGAGAGATTACCCTTGTCAGGAATGGGTGTAACTAGATTGCCACTGAGGCGCCTTCCAACACTGATTCGGTGATTCAGCTGGGGTGTTGGCTGTGTGCTGGCCAACCTGAGAGTTACCTGGATAACTACACTAACCTCTACTTCTCACTGCTACTGACTTGTTTCCTTATTATGTCTCCCTCTGGACTCTTAGCTGCTTAGCAGGTAGAGATAGCTTGGAGATTACCAACAATATAGAAATTCTCTCTCTAATCAACTTGCCTTCCACCTCAATCTGAGCTGAGGATAATCTACTTTCCTCTCTGGGTTAAGTTCCTCTCTTATAATCCCAAATTGTGAACTTATGGGCCCAGGTACAAATAACTGTAACTGGCCAAACTTTTTAATAACAATTTCAAACAGAAACATAAATAAATATTTAAAGGAAGAGGTTTCCATATGCAGGCCATGATGACTACATTTGGGGGAGGCATTTTGAACCTCTCCCTCCATACACACATACCTCTATTCCCATGAATCAGAGGAGAAATGAGAAATGAAGTTGGTAGAAGGATGAAAGGAACCTGAGGTTTTTCCTGGGTAATGTCTCAAGGAAGCAGGAAGAAAACAAGACTGGATTTCAGAGGTCTCACCAACCCCAGTCTTCTGACCTATCCATTCACATATTGTCAAGCCATGTTTCAAGTTCTTAGTTCCGCTTACTTTTCCCTTTTTATCTTGTAAAGACAGTATTCATTTTTTTTTTGAGTAGGCAAACTAAATCATCTTTTACCTCATTTCTTACCTAGCCTTAAATCACTGAATGGGTGTTGCCTCACACTGAGACCTGGGAAAGACCTTAGCTTAAAAAGGCCAAGGTCTCCCACTGCATTTGGGGACATCTTCAGTTGATTTGACCTGTGTCTTGCCACTGGACTGCAATGACTCTGGAGGAGAAAGTGAGGCTGATCATGTTACACAGCCCTGCCTCAATTAAATCCAATTCACTTGTGAGTTAAGACATCACCCTCCTGATGTCATTGGTCCTCTTTGAGAATGAAAAATGATCAGCAGCACAACAATCCCCAGTAGCTCAGCAGAAGAAGCCTGGGAAGCCAGCATGGGATCTGGCTCTCCCCCTTCACCTTCTCTCCATATGGTCTGCCTACATCTCAGCCCTGTGGCTCCTCCATGGAAGGAGAATTCCTTCCAAAAGTAAAAAAGCCTAAAAATGTGGACACAGTGGCTAATTTGTGGAAGCTGCTTTGAAGATGCTCCCTCTGCTAACCCCACCAAGTCTTCACGTCAGTACTTCTGGGGGACATGTGATCACAGAGGCAATATTTGTAAAAATATTAGTATTTTGTATGATATAGCAAGAACTTAGTAAATGCTCATTGCTTTATCCCTCCCCCTTCCCTACCTTCATGTCATCGGGGTTGGGTGGTGGGTGGTGGGTGTTGTATGTCCCTTTTCCTGTCTCCCTAATTTGATTTTATAAAGCTCTGAGGCCCAAGTCTTTGCCTTTCGCTTTGGGGTTGTAAGGATTTCATGCCTATGGCTGACTGAACAAATCATTTACCTGCCAGGGCTCCGGTCAGGGCCTGGACAAACAGCAGACAGCACATGGATCAGCTTATATTGCCCTCCCCTTCCACCTGCAAACAGTCATCAACAGAGGCTTAAGCCTGATGGCTGCAGTTTGGGCACAGCCGGCCTGGCCCTCAATTACCCGGTAATAATGCTGGGTCTTGCCTCTATGTCCCCCTGAGGAAAGCAGGGTGTGAGGAGGAAGAAAGTTGGTAGTGGCTGCTAGCATTCCCTTGCCCTATGAGCAGCTTCTCTGTGCTTGGGGTTGCCATGGCAACTGACTGGGCAGACTGCATTGATTGCATTCTTAGGGATGCTAAAGACTGCAAAATGATGAAGGGGGAGAAAAGGTGTCATGCATAGAAACAAAATTAGCAGGGTGAAAATTAGGGTGAGACTCTTCAGGTACACCCCATTAGTTGTGACTAAATGCCCTCAAAGGGGCCTCTCGGCTTTGACATTCCGTTTCTCAGGCCTCTTTTAGCACTGACATTTTTTTCTTGAGTGGGCCCCTCCCATCATGGGCATAACTGTATTCCTGGGGCCCTCCAAAGTGAAGCATTCTGGATTATCTGTTCAAGTGGCCCTTCTAACTCTGACACTCTGTGTTGGAGGGACCCGTCCCGACATTCTGTGTTCTTAGAGCCTTTGGAAGCATAACATTGTATGTTATATGGGCTGGGGTCCCTCTTATCAATCAGTCAGTTAGCATTCGTTAGGGGTCTATTACCTGCCAGGCACCATGCTAAGTGCCCTCCTAACTCTGAAATCTGTTCTAAGATCCTTTTCAGCACTGATATTCAATCTTCAAAAATGTTTTAAGGGCCCTTGTAATAATAATAATAATGGGTAAGAAATAGATATTTATACCTATGATGTGCCAGGCACTGTGCTTGGCACTTTTTTACAAATATTACCTCATGTGGTCCTCACAGCAACCCTAAGAGATAAGTGCTATTGGTATCTCTATTTTACAGTTGAGGAAACTGAGGCAAATAGAGGTTAAGTGACTTGCTCAGGGATACACAGTGTCTGAGGCTAGATTTGAACTTGGGTATTCCTTACTCCGAGTCCAGTGCTCTGTCTACTGCACCGCCTTGTGGTTTTGTCATTTTATGTTCTAAGGTAGCGGTATTAAATTTAAATAGAAACAAAGGCCACTAAGTTCTACACAAGGATCCCAGTGAGTGCACATTGACTTAGAAAACCACATATGAACATCTATCTATGAATATTATCTCTATGTTCTGTTGCATCTTTGTTAATTTTGCGAAATATTTCCCAATTACATTTTAATCAGGTCGGGTAGCACTGTGAAACTCAGTTTTCTCATCTGTTAAATGGGAAGGTAGCATAGGGGATAGAGAATACACGATCCTAGCTCCAAAAGTCTATGACTCTATGAAGTCATAAATGTAGAAGGGCTTTGGAAAGCTCTGTGTACATGTGAGCTTTTCATTGGCTCCTGACACAAGATCTGCCTCTATTGGTAAGATGATGGGGTAACAGTGCTGAAAATACTTATTGGCCCAGAGCAAGTGGGTGGGCCTGAAAGCCCTATTCCCAGCTGCATAGTTCCCTTAACTTTGAGCATCTGACATGCCTTCCAGGACGAATACAGATGGGTGAGTCATCACTTTCCTCAGGTTTCAATTCTGTGCCAGTGGGAAGGTGGAAAGATTGAGTCGGTGCTGAGGAATGTGTCCAGGGTCCAGAGAAAGGATCCGATCTCACACATTGCTTTCACCAGCTCCTAGGCTTGAAGACAGAATTATGAGGGAGGGGTCATTTCTTCCCTTGGTGTCTCTAAATCAATCAACTTTCCTCTCCTTCATAACTAGGGACTTTTGAAACTGGGGGAAGAGGCAGGAAAGATGTCCTCAGTTAGGGAATGAGAGGAGAGAGAGAGAGAGATGGTAAGGATACAGACACCCAAGACACAGTGGTGATGGGGAAGAGGGGAGGGCTCACTTCTATAAATCAGCTGATAGTTCCAAGTCCAATCTAATGAACATTTATTAAGTGCTTACTGTATACAAGGCACTGAGGTTGTAGGAACAAAAAGACACAATTCCTGCCTTTGAGGAAATTACACCCTACTTGGAGATACAACATTTAAACAGACAAATCCAATATAACTTGAGAAAGGGGAGAACAGAATGAACAAGTGGGGAGATCAGGGAAGACTTCCTGTAGGAGGGAGCACATTGAAGGAGGCAGAGGTGAGGAGAGAGGGCATTTCTGGCATGTGGACAGCCAGTGCAAAGGCTCAGAGGTAGAATTTTGGAATTCTGAGTTTGGCTGAGAGCAAGCAAGCAACAGGATGAGTTTAGCTAGATGTGTGTGAAGAAGTAAGTAAGGTGAGTAAAGCCTAGAATGTAGACTGGATCCTAATTATGAAGAGCTCCACATGCTAAGATGGTTGTATTTGATTCTCAGAAAAATAGGGATCCATTGAAGGTTATTGAGCAGTGTAGTATAGTCAGACTTGTTCTGTTAGAAGATGATATTGGCAGATGTATGAAGGATGGATTAGAGAGGAGAGAGTAGAAGCCAAGAGTCCATGTAGGAGGCTGTTGCAAGAGTCTGGCTGGGGGGTTATAGGTTTCATTTATATGGTGCCTACTCTGTGCCAGGCACTGTACTAAGCATTTTTTTTTCACAAATACTCTCATTTGATCTTCATAACAACCCCAGGGGGTAGGTGCTGTTATGATCCTCCTTTTATAGTTGAGGAAACTGAAGCAAACAAAGTTAAGTGACTTGCCCAGGATCACTTAGCTAGTAAGTGTTTGAGATCAAATTTGAGCTCATATCTTCCTGATTCTAGTCCCATCACTCTGTCGCTGAACTGTCTCCTACTAGGGAGGGAAGAGGATGCAACCTGGTATGAAGAAAAAGAGCATTTGATTTAAGGTCAAAAGATCTGGGTTCAAATCCCACCTCTTTTTTTTACTGATGAGCTTCCTTATATGTAAAATGAGGTATAGGCTAGAGAAACTCTTATGATCTAATGTTCTGTTTCATTTTTCTTAATTTGTTTAAATATTTCCCAGTTCCATTTTAATCTGGTTAGGTAGCACTGTGAAATTCAGTTTTCTCACTTGGTAAATGGGAAGATAGGATAAGGAGTAGAGAATACATGATTGAGAGTCCCTTGAAGTTGGGAATGTAAAAAGGCTTTGGAAAGTTTTTCAGGGGTGGGGAACCTGCAGCCTCGAGGCCACATGTGGCCCTCTAGGTCCTCCAGTTCGGCCCTTTGACTAAAATATAATATTGTTATATTTATAATATAATATAAATATATTATAAATATAATATAAATATAAAACTAAAACAATATAAATGGAAGAGGCTGCCCTCTTCATAATGTTTAGATGATCCAAAAGTCACGTGACTTTTTAGCATTTAGTAAAGCAAATAGTAAGCATAAATGGAACTTCTCCATAGAAAAACTGAAATGGGGTTATGTGGTATGGTGATCTTTCCTCCTTCCACACATTCTTACAATGGGGACATAGAAGAAAGAATAAGGAACGGTTTGAATGTTTGGAACTCACTGAAGCAGGTAGGCTGAGCAAACCATCAAGCTCACCAGGCCTGGGTGTGGATTATCTGTCTGCCTCATGTCCCCAGCACCTTGGCCACTTTTCTACAATGGGATCTCCATGGTGCTTCCCAGGATCCATCCCAGTTCCTCCGGTGGAGGGGGTAGGGGGTGAGGAGCAATGTGGGCTGCCCAGCAGCCAGGGCAGGAATTGTAACCAGCAAGTGACTATGGGCCACCTTGTCCCACAGGGAGCTCCCCATCATAGAAGTTTCTGCATTTGCAGTTGCCTGGGGTGGAAGCCAAAAGAAAAAGAGGCCAGAAGTCTTAAGGAGGGCAAAGGGAAAAGCAAGCTTTAGGATGTTGGTAAATATGTACACACACACACACACACACACACACACACACACACACACACACATTTCTTATTTCTCTCATTGCCTCAGTTTCCCCCAGTGAACTTTTGGGAGGCATTAGAAATACCTGTTAATAAGATTAATAAATTCCCACATATGCATGAAACAAGACATTTGATGGGGCAACAGAGAAAGCCATACACAGGACAATTTGAAGAAATCATTTTCAGCCTAGGGAGAGAAGGGGCCAGGTAATTGAAGGCTTCACAGTCAGTACCTTAAGTGGACCTTGAAGGATGAGCAGGATTTTACCAGGTGGAGATGAGCAAGAAGTGTTTTTGCTTTCCTTGCCGTGAACTAGCTACCCAACTTAGTAGTGACCCTTGAAACCTACCAGGGCCCAGGCCTGCCATCCTTCATTTCTCTTCCAGCCCTACTTCTGACTCTCTGGACTTCACTTTCAATGCTCCTGGTCCTCATCCTTGAACATCCCTCTGCTCCTTTGGCCCCCTTCTCCCATTGGCACATTCCTCTCATGGCCTCCATTTTGAGAAAAGATCCAGGCTGGTCATCCTTCATTCCTTTTCTGGCTCTGCTTTGGACTCTCTGGACTTTGCTACCATGCCTTCACCCAGGTACTTTTCTTTCCTCCTTCTCTTCTCCCTTTCAGGTTCTTTTAGTGTACCATCTTCCCTCATTAAAATATCATCTCATGGGGGCAGGGACAGTCTGTTTGCTTATATTTGTATCCTCAGAAGTTAGCACAGTGCCTGGCACAAAGGCTCCATAAATATTTCTTGACTTGAGGAAGATATGGTCCAACTTTAATGGTGAAAAGAATAGTGGATTAAGAATCCTTACCTTCTAGAATGAAGGACAAACAACAAGAAGAATATAGTGACCTGGGGCAGCTAAGTGGCACAGTGGATAGAGCTCTGGCCTTGTAGTCAGGAGGACCTGAGTTCAAATCCAGTCTCAGACACTTGACATTGTGTGACCCTGGACAAGTCACTTAACCCTAATTGTCTCACCAAAAAGAAAAAAAGGAAAAAAAAAGAATCTAGTGACCTGGGTTCTAGTAATTGCTTATGCAACAGTGAGAAATTCACTTGTCTTACCTGGGCCTCAGTTTTCTGAGTTTTTCCATGCAAAATGAGCGCATGAAACTGGCTGGTATCTAAGATCCCCAGCTTCTGCCATTCCCTGGTGTTCACTTCCAGCTCTGTCATTCAGTGCCTCCTCTGAAAATGAAGGCTGAACAACACCTTGTATTTGCTATCACATTAGTCGTCACTAATGTAACAGCTAAGGTATCAAAGTCAATGGCCAGGCTTTCTCAATGGGAGACAGGTCCTGAGAAATAAGGAGTGGGAGTCAGGGTTGGGGGAGGCTGAAACATTCATTTTCACATTGTTCTTTTCTGTCACACTTAAGGAATTTGATACTTACAACAAAATCCATCAGTCAACTCTGCAAAGATGGGTGATTCATCCAAGAGGATAAGAATGGGGTTTGTGCGCATTTGAATCCATGCTCGATAAATATTTGTTGAATGAATGAGTTATTATCTGTTTGTGTTTCATCCTCAGAAAGTATTTTTTAATAACAAAAAACCATCTTTGGCTAAATTAGATTGGGCGGGGGAAGGTAGGATTTTGCGATCATATTGAACATTTCAATTGATGTGAAGTGTCTAAACAGTGTATTATGATTCCAACAGATTCTCTCCTACCAACGAAACACCCACTGATGCTGTGAATGCTCTTACAAAATGAGCTACTTGCATAAAGGAAAACTTTCCCCTTTATTTCACGGTGTTGAGAGATGCATATGAGACCTTGGTAACTGAGAGTCTGACATTAAAAAAAAAAAAAAGGAGAAAAATAGACATGGTGTTGGAAAGAATGCCAGATTTGAAGTCAAAGCATTTCAATTGGCATCCCAGCTCAGTCACTTGCTGCCTGTGTGACTTTGATCAAGTGCCTGCCTGTGTCTGGGCCTCAGTTTCCTCCTCTGCAAAACGAGGGGGTTGGGCTGGGTGACCTCACATGTCCCTTCTCAATTCTCTTGATCTATGATCCTAATTGCTTAGTCTGGGCTGAAATGTTTCTTTCTTGAAAGGAGAAGGATGGAGGATTGCAAACAAAGTGTCAGGAGGCTCAGGAAGCGGTCTGCGGGAGAAGGGAGGGGAGAATCAAAAGGCCACCCATCCATCAGTCATGTCATGGGCAAAGTTTCGAGCAGACTGCAGAACTCGGGTTCACATTCTTACTGCGGCTTCTTCATCTTTGTCTGCTCTGCTCCTAACAAGGAGGCACAGAAGCAGCCTTTCTTAATGACTGTGATGGTGCCCATAATAATAAGAGCTCACATTTATATGGTGTTTTAAGGTTTATGAAGTCCTCCTCCACAATCTCATGGGCTAAATAGTCTAAGCACTATTCTAGAGAAGAGAAAACTGGAAGGTTGAGTGCATTTGTCTAACGTCATGAGGCCTGTAAGTTTCAGAGCTAGGACTTAGGTTCAGATAGCAAAGATCCAGAGCTGAAAGGGACCTCAGAGGCCATTTATTTAGTCCAACTCCCCTCGTTTTACAGATGAAGAGACTGAGGCCCAGGGCGGGAAAGTGATTTGCCAAAGGTCACACAGGCAGTCAGTATCAGAGGGCAGATTTGCATCCAGATCTTTTGACTCCAGAGACAGTGTTCTTTCCACTACACTACATCCATCATTCCTTATGAATAGCCATTCACATTTCTCCAGTTCTGGGGCAACTAGGTGGCACAGTGGATAGAGCAGCAGGCTTGGAATCAGGAAGACTCATCTTCTTGAGTTCAAGTCTGGCCTCAGACCACTACAGTACCCCTGCCAAGAAAACCCCAAATGGAGTCATGAAGAGTCGAACACAACTAGAACAACTGAACAACAAATTTCTCTAGTTCAAGAGTTCTTAACTTGAAGTCTATGAACTTTTTCAAAATCCCAATAACTGTATTTCACTATAGTTTGGTTTCCCATGGATTTTATTTCTATTTAAAATTTGATTCTGAGAAGAGGTTACTAGGTTTCCCTAGACTGCCAGAGCAGTCTCTGACTCCCAAAAGTTAAGAACTCCTGATCTATTTCCTTGAAGGTTATAAAAAATGCTTTCTCCTATATATATTCCCGTGAGGTAAGGAATGAAATTATTATCTTCAATTATAGAGGAGACAGCAGCAGATAGCACTGGGCATGGAGTCAGGAAGACACGAATTCAAATCCTGCCTCAGATACATGAGCTGCATGACCCTGGGTAAGTCATTTAACTTGTCTGCCTCAGTTTCTGCATTTGTAAAATGAAATATAGCACCCTCCTCACAGGTTTGTTGTGAGAATCAAAGAAGATCATATTCATAAAGGTCTTTAAAGCCCTAAATGAGTATTAGATATTATTATTATTATTCTCAAAGAGGCAAAGTGACTTTCACTTGGCCACACAGCTACAAAGTGTCAGGTTCTAGAATTGAATGCAGGTGTCTGGATTTGAACTGAATGTCTACGGCCTGCTGAGTCCTATCTAGTCAATACAGCTGACTGTCTATTATCTAAGGACAATTCCTGTGTTCATTGCCATTGCTGGTATAAGAGAGCAGGAGTTTCAACGGGGTCATCCAGAGAATAAAGACTTTACCCAGAGTAGAGACAAAGACAGAAAACTGAGGAAGGGGAGATGACCTATAGAAGGTGATGAAGTCCTCTTATCACAAGAATCATGGGACATAGAATAGAGAATGTTGGAGGATTCATTTTACAAAGGAGGAAACTGAGGCCCAGAAGAAAGTCAAATCAAGTCAACAAAGCATTTATTTAGCACCTACTATATGCCAGACATAGAGCTAAGAGCTGGGGATAAAATGAAAGCCCCCCCCCTCCCCAAATGTCTTGCCCTCACTTCAAAGAGTTCACATTCCAATCGAAGAGACAACATGCAAAATAGCTGTATACAAATAATACACACAGGAGAAATTGGAGATAACTAACAGAGAAATGCCTCTAAGATTAGGGAGGACTGACTGGGAAAGGCTCCTTGAAGAAGGTGGGATTTTAGCTGGGACTTGAGGGAAGCCAGAAGGCAGAGATGAAGAAGGAGGGCATTCCTGGGATGAAGGCCATCCAGTGAAAATGCCTGTATCCAGTGATATAGAGTTGTGTGTGTAAGGGACAGGACGGAGGTCAGTGTCGCTGCATTTCAGAGTACACGGAGGGGAGTGTGTTGTAAGAACAGTGGCACAAAGGGATGAGGTGGAAAGAACAGGGGCCAGTTTGTGAAGGGCTTTCAAAGCCAACCAGCTTTTTACATTTGATACTGGAGTTCATAGGAAGCCGCTAGAGTTTATTGAATGGAAGAGGGAGAGATGGAGTGGTCAGATCCCTAAAGCACAGTCAGTGTGCTTTAGGGAGATCAATCGGACAGCTGTGAGTGGAGAGAGATTTGAAGCAAAGAGACCAGACGGCAGGCTATAACAATAGTCCATCCAGGTTTGAGCAATGAGGGCCTCTCCCAGAGTGGTGGGAGGGTCAGAGGAGAGAACGGCTTGTATACCAGAGACATTGCAAAGAAAGACAGGAAGGAGAGGACTTTGCAGATGGTTAGATATGGAGGGTGAGAGAGAGCCTGGGTGACGGAGAGTATGGTGGTATCATCAACAGCAAGAGGGAAATAAGCAAGAGAGGAGGCTTTGAGGGAAAGGGCAACAAGTTCAATCTTGGACATGTTGAATTTAAGTTATCTGGGAGGCCATTTAGTTTGAGATGTCCAAAAGGCAGTTGGTGATGTGAGACTGGAGATCATGTCTAGGAGCATGGTCTATGCATGGTCAAGAATACCCTCAATGAAAACACAAGAAAGGGGCAGATGCATCATTCTCCCAACTCTTCCATCCCATGACAGTGGCCTCTTTTGCTGTTCCATCTCCCAGCTATGGGCCTTTTCACTGGCTGCCCTCATGCCTGGAATTCTCTCACTCCTCTTTCTCCTGGCCTCTTTCAAGTCCCAGCTAAAATCCCACCTCTTACAGGATGCATTTCCCCATCGATCTCCCTTCCCTTGGTCGATTACTGCTAATTTATCCTGTCTCTATCTTGTTTGTACAAAGTTGTTGCCTCCCCCATTAGTCTGGGAGCTCCTTGAGGGCAGGAATTATCTTTCGCCATTTTCTGTATCCCCAGGGCTTAGCATGGTGCCTGACACACAGTCAACACTTAAGAAATGCTTATTAACTGATTGACTTTACTTGTATAATGGACTGAAAGGTATGAAGGTGGTGAGGTCCCACTGTATTGACTCTTTATTGATTTTGAGAAATCAATGGACTTGCTAGAGCAAAGTGGAGGCTTGAATCCCTAGCTTAGAGCAGATATCTTTTATATGTATGGTATCTAAATTCACACAAGAATTCACAGCACTCCCTCCTCAACCCCTTCCCTTAGAATCTCTCATTTACTTCACAATTGTGTTCATGGAGCCCTTCCTGGTGACCGGCCTCCCCCCTACCCCTGGCTACCAATTCTCTTCCTGCTGTCCAAATTGAACAGCTATTTATTGCATGTATACTTAGCAATCTACATGTTGACTCTCCCCATAGAATACAATCTCCCTTAGTTCAGGGCTTGGTTCATTTCAGTCTGCGTTCTCTGTGCCTGGCGCACAGCAGGTACTAGCTGATTGATTGACAGTGGAAGGCTTTGTTTATTGATTCACTGAACATTGAAATCAAATGAGGTGTTAAACAAGAAGTTATATGTTCAACAGTGTCCTGGAGACTGTTTTACATAGTCTAAATAAGAGGATTCCCCATTGGTAGCAAGATTCTCAGAATGCTCCAATTTACATATGACATCACACTAATTGCATTGGGCCTCAGAGCAATAAAAAGCCTCTTCAGTGAAGTCTACAGTAAAATGAAAGAAATTGGTTTAACCATCCATACTAGAAAAACAAAGTATTTTAAAAATGCCTCTCGCCCAGATGGATGGAGAGCAAGGTATGGTAAGCAAAGAGCTGGACTTAGAACCAGCATGACCCAGGTTCTGGTTGTGTGACCCTGGGTGAGTCACCCAATTTCTCATTGCCTCCAGGCAGTTCCCTCAGACTATAAAATTGCAGAGCACATTCGTATCTGCTTAGTAAAGGGAGTTTTCTCACTGGAGAGTTCTTTACAATCTACACCAATGAAATCAAAGGTCTGCCCTCTCCACCCCTTGCTTCCCCAATGCCCAAATGATGCCCTACAGTTGGATGGGCAGCCTCTTGAGCTTGTAATACACTTGATACACTCACACATATATGTATATGCTTATGTATGTATGTATGTATGTGTGTGTGTATATATGTATATATATATACATATACACACACACACACACACACACACACACACACACACACACTTGAGCGATATATCTCTGTTGGACATGGGTTGTCATGGGCCTCAATGAAAGGGGCCCAAAATGAAAGTGGAAGAAGAGAAGGGCCTGAATTAAATTTGAGAAAGTTCATAGCAGTTTCGATGATCTCAGGTAATTTGTTGCCCCCCAAATCCATTAAAATACCAACATTCTTCTGGTAACCCCAGATCCTCAAAGGCTAGAAGATTCAAAAAAGCTGGAAAGGCTTCAAGCACGGGCCAGTTAATGAGTGGACTGTATCTCCACCATCTTAGGACCACTCTAGCTTAGCTCTAAGAGTCTCATCACCGAGGTAGCCACAGAAGGATGAATGTTTTGGCTATAACAGAAGGCCCTCTGCCAAGAAGTGGAGAAGTTATTCATGCCACTGAAATGGCCAATACTTAAAGTTAAAATATTGAAGTGTTTATTCAGTAAAGCTAACTTGTCTATGATTCAGATAACAGCATATCTCAGATGATTTGCAATGTGGAAAAACCAATGGGCAATAGAAAGACACTTGGCAAGTGGAAACTGGCATGTTATTTATGCATGATAAATGCTATAAGAGGCATTGTTGAAGGTTTATGGAACTAGAAAAGGAGAAAGAATAAAAGTCTAAAGAATTCATAGTATCTGCAAGAGGCTAAACTAATTCAAGGAAGTCCCCACAACTGCCCAGTGCTTTGCTTCTTCTGGGGGAAGGAGGAGTTGGCCTCAGCCCTGGTAGGTAGGATTTGAGGATAAGAATTATATGGGAGGAAAAGGTGTAGAGGCCATGCAATCTCTACTGAGGGGGAGGAGAGGAGAGGGGAAGAACTCACATCTATGAACTTGCACAAACATTAAAGCAAAGGAGAGAAAAAAAAAAAGTTCCATATGTCCTCCCACTATGAAAATAATGTTACCTTATTAGGACAAAGGCATTGTGGGATAGTGCAAATAATGTTAGACTTGGAGTCAGGGAACTTTGGTTCTAATATCAATTGTACTACTTGCTGTCTTTTGGGTCAACAGTAGGTCATTTCACTTTTCTGGGCCTCATCTTCCTCCTCTGTCAAATGGAGAGTGTGTGTGTGTGTGTGTGTGTGTGTGTGTGTGTGTGCCACTGGATTATCTTTAAGTTCTCCTTAATTTGATATTATCTGTTCTAAGGCCCCTCCCAGCTCTGACATTCTTTGTTCTAAAGGCCTTTCTAGTTCTAACAGTCTATGTTCTAAGGCCCATTCAAGCTCTGACATCCTATGTTTTATATTTGAAGGTCCTTTCCTGCTCTGACATTCTATATTCTTAACCTGATCTATTAGCCCCTTTCGATCCCAAAATAAAGAATGCCAATTGTTATATACATGTAACTATAATCGTTATTATTACTTGAGCTGGCACCATTGCTTAGAATGACTGCCAGGTGTCTGGCCTTTGGAGGCCCAGCCTTGGCAGCCACTGTTGGGTCATTTATAGAGCATGATGGGACACAGGCCCGCCTGCCCTTGGAACTCTTCAGTAGGTCGGAGGCAAACTAGGTCTGAACAGAGAAGACATGAGGGGCAACAGTTTTCAACAGCTGTGTGGACTTCTTTGGTTTCAGTCCGTGCCCTCAGGGGTCATTCTAAAGTCCTCACCCTTATCTCGTGACTGCCTGGGCACTCATGAGCCCCAGAAGCAACACCAGAGGAATGGGAAAGATCCTTGCCATCCCGCCCTGGCCCGCTGAGACAGGCCTGCTCCCTACATGGTATTCTCCAGGTCTTTTTCTGTCCCAAACTCCCCTCATCCCCTGCCAACCAGGCTCTGAACTCTAGACAGCTGTGGAAAGGGAGACCATGTGTTTTGTGCAGCAAAGGGAGGATATGCCTGCTCCCTTCCTAGGCTCATAGGGCTTGAAGTTTCAAGGTGGCTTGAAGGTCATCAAACCCAACCCTTTCAATTTGGAGGTCAGGAAACCATCCTGGAGAACAGAGACCAAAGAGTGCCTAATTAGTATGAAGCAGAGCAGGGCCAGGACTCCAACTCACATCTCGCTCCTTGCATAGCTCCCGCTATCACACTGCCCATAGGCAAAGAGCAGTAATAGAGAAGAAGCAGTAACCTTGGCCCCAGAAGGCAGAACCAGACCAGTAATATGGGTGAGGGCTGGGGAAGGGGGGAGGGAAAGCATAAACAGGCAGATTTCAGCTCAACTTCAGACTTGTTTAACACATGGAATTGTCTAACAATGGAATGGGTTGAAAAGTGAGCTCTCTGTCACTGGAGAGGTTCAGATAGGGGCTGAGTGACCACGTGTCAGCGTAGAGATTCTTATAGAGAGGCAGTTGGTGCAATGGAAATGGTTCTGCTATGTCAGGATATTTCATGCCCTTTAGGTGTCAGGAGATCTGAATTCTAGTCCTAGAGCAAAGGTACAATGTTGCAACCTTGGACAAGTAGTATCATTTCTCGGAGCCTCGGTCTCCCCATCTGAAAATCGCTGGGTTAGATTAGATGAAGTCCCTCACAGCTCTAACAAATTTATTCTTTAAAGTTTCCCCCAGCTCTGACATCCTGTACTCTATGTTCTAAGGATTCTTAGGTCCCTTTCAGCTCTGGCCTTCTGGCATAGCCATGACACAGGGTTAGGTGACCCGAAAGGCTCCATCCACCTCTGTGATTGTATATTTCCTCCTCTCTCAGACTGAGAGTCAGGAAACGTGGCCTGTAGTTCTGACACTTATACCTTGAACAAATCAGTCATTCACTATAGGCTTCAGTTGTTCCATCTATAAAATAAATAATTCCTGCTCCCATCCAGTCTCAGAGTATCCTAGGACCCGAGATCTAGAGCCTAAAGGGAGCTTAGAAGGGACAATTCCCCATTTTACAGATAAGAAAACTGAGGTTCATATGGATTAACTTAGGACCATAGAGTCATAAGGCCTTAGATTTAGAACTAGGAGGGACCTTAGAGGTCACCTAATCCAAGTGTCTGATTTTATAGATGGAGTTGGGAAGACCCAAATTCAGATCAAGCATCAGGCACTTGACTCTGGGCAGTCACTTGATTGCTGTCTGTCTCAGTTTACTCATCTGTAAAATGGGGCCAATAATCACACCTCCCTCCCAAGATTGTTATGAAAATCAGATGAGATAAAATTTTCAAAGTGCTTAGCAAACCCTAAAGTGGTATATAAATTATATATATAATATAAATATTAAAATGATTAAGTGACTTACCCAGTCACACAGGCAGTGAATGACAGAGTTGGAATTTGAACTTAAGTCAGGTGACTTGCTCAAAGTCACACATTTCATAAACAAGGGAGCTGCAGTTTAAATCTGGAATGTGTGGCTTGGACTCCCATCATTTTTTCCACTCTTCCACCATGTCCTGTCTTTGAGCAGGATTAGTTTTAAAATAAACTCCAGTATTGTTGGGGCAGCCAGGTGGCCCCATAGCAGATAGAGCGCTGTGCCTGGAGTCAGGAAGACCTGGGTCCAAATCTGGCCTCAGATACTTACTATCAGTATGACCCTGGGCAAGTCACTTCACCCTGTCTGCCTCAGTTTCCTCATCTGTAAAATGAGCTGGAGAAGGAAATGGTAAACCACTCCAGAATCTTTGCTAAGAAAACCCCAAATGGGGTCACGGAGAGTCAGACACAACTGAAATTACTCAACAACAACCAGTATTGCCTGTTTTTTTTTCAATATTGCCTGTTTTCAGTTTCCAATATCCTATATTTGAATTCCTCCTCCCACAATTTCTCTTGGTTCCTATTTCATTATTTAACAGCTGTCACTCCAGGAAGTTTGTGTTTATGCCTCATCTCAATCCTATCTCCTGGTGTTGTCAGTTTCTGGAAAGGGCTTGGAGATCCTGGACAGGCAAATCCTGTTTAAAGACCCCAGTCTTAAATAAGACTTCTACCCTGGCTAGGAACAGAGAACCTATAATCACAGTAACGCAGCCTGTTAGAGCTGTAGGAGACCTCTCGGATCATTGAGGCCAAGCCCCTCACTTAACAAATGAGGAAACCTGACATTCAGTGACTTGCCCGTGGTCACATAGCTGGTAAAGGCCGGTAAAACCTGCCTTTCTAGACAACAAGGGCAAAGCTCTCTGCCCAGACCCTGGGGGAGACTGGGAAATGGGTACTATGATCCTTAAGTGAACCTCCAGTCTGAATTTCAGAAACTCATTTTCACTTTTCTCTTTTCTGGGGCCAACTGGAGAAGACAGCCTATCAGACGGGAGGGGCTGAGATGAAAGAGGGACTGAGTCATCCCTACAGCTTTCTTCTGGGCTTTGTTAAAGAAAATACATTCTGCGCTCCTGTAGAAATTGACACATCTCTTGCGTTGTCCAGAGCCATACAAAATCCCTTTTCCTCACAAGAATCAATGCCAATAGAATATTTTAGCCTCTTGCCTGATACCCATACAGCTGCTGATATTTCTCTTAGCCCGCTGGACAGCTCCCTGGGGAGCCAGAGGAATGGCTTCAAGAATTTTTTTTCCTTTCCTGTCAGAGAGCCCTGAACCAGCCATCCCTCCCGCCCTTGGCCACTTGCTAGAAAAGGGGCCCTTGTCCCCCCCCAAAAAAAAATCCAGTTCAGACCCCTTTCTCCAAGACCCCAGAGGAAAGAGAGTACTGTTGGGGTGAGAGGCCAGAGGATTTTGCCATCCTGTGCTTTCATCTATCACAGCCTTCTGGAAAAAAATACAATACACACACAAGCTGTGAAGGACTCAGGGGTCAGAGGGTAGGTGGATTTGGAGCTAGAAGGGACCTTAGGACAATCACCAAGCTTTAGAGATGAGGAGGAAATTCAGGCCCTGAGAAGTACGTAATTAGAGGATCTGAAAGCCAGAAAATCCTCAGTCCTGCAATAAAACCCATAACTGAGTAAGACTTTTATTTAAGGGCCACCCAACAAGTAGTTGGATGACTCCTACTTGAAAAACTTTAGAGGGGAGAACTACGTCACCCCCCTCCCCCATTCAGTGACTCCCTGCAGGATAAAATTTAAAATCTAGATCCTTCTGACCCTTCCAGTCTTCTTACACCTTCCTCACTCCCCACCATACTCTGAAATCCTGTCGCACAGTCTCCTTACTATTCCTGCATCTCCCAATCCCAGGCATTTTACCCTGACTATCCCCTTGCTTGGAACGCCCTGGCTCATCACCTCCACCTCTTCGCTTCCTTTAAGAAAGCGCAAATCTCACCTGCTAGAATCCTTTCCTGGGTCCCCTCACTGCTGGTGTCGTCCCTCCACACTCATCTCCCACTTACACTGAATATATCTTGTACGTACAACATCTGTTTGCAGGTTGTCTCTCGAGTTAGAATGTGAGCTCCCTGAACACAGGGGCCGTCTTTTTGGCTTTCACTTAACCAAGTGCCCAGCGTGTAGTAAGCCCTTAATAAATGCTTGACTGATTCTTGGATTGAAATTACCACCCCTGGGGAGGCAGCCCCTTCTACTCTGGGATAGTTCTCACCCTCAGGCAATTTTTCCTTATAATTAACCTAACTCTGTCTCTCTGGGGCTTCCCTCAATTACTCCTGATTCTGCCCTCTGGGGTCAGGCAGAACCAGACTAATCCTTTTTCATCAGGAATCACTGACTGAGAGCAGGAAGGTACCTCAGAAGTCCAACCCCTCCATTTTACAGATGAAGAAACGGAAACCCAGAGAAAGGGAAAAGGACACACAGGCAGATTTGAATTCACATCCTCAGACTTTAAAGCCAGCATTATTTCTACTGTGTTCTGCTGCCTCAATACTGGATGTCCCCAAAGCCTTAGTATCATTTTAAGCTATCATAGTCCCTCCTACATTTTCTCTTCTCCAAACTAAATATCCTTTGGTCCTTCAAGCATGTTTTCCTGTCTTCCCATGTTCCAGGAATGTTCCCTAGGTCCTATTTCACTACTCCTTTCTCTTCCCATCCACCTTAGGGTAGAAAGTATGTTGGAAGGGTAATAATAAAACCACATATCCCTATAACAATTTATGGACCCAGATTTTGGGCTAGAAGGCACATTAAGGATTAGCTAGTCCAGGGGTGGGGAGCCTGTGGCCTTGAGGCCACATGGGGCCTTCTAGGTCCTTGGGTGTGGCCTTTGATTAAGAGTATTTGTTCTGTGAAATTTTGGATTCAGTCAAAGGGCCACACTTGAAGACCTAGAAGGCCACATGTGGCCTTGAGGCTGCAGGTTCCCCACCCCTGACTAGACTAATATCCTTATTTTATAGATCAGGTAAAGTGATTTGCATAAGGCCACACAGGCCATGTAAATAGCAGGGCCATGACTCAAAGTCAGCTTCTCAAACTGCAAGGCAGATGACATTGAAACTACGCTGACATTTACAGACCACTTGCCCGGTGAGAGCTATAAGGTTATGTTAATAATGTAATGTAAAATAATGTAAACAATCTTATATATGTATCATATCTTATGCACATATGTATAACCTTATTTGAAGGTGAGAAAAGTGAGTCTCAGATAAGGGAAATGGCTTTCACATAGGCCCAAAGATGTCAGTCAGGAGTGTCAAACTCAAATAGAAATAGGGACCACTAATCCATACACCGGGATCCCTGTGGGTCACATATTGACTACTGTAGAATGTAATGTTATCTAGGTTGTATTGTGTTTTTGTTTATTGTGTAAAATATTTCCCAATGATATTTTAATCGGGTTCAGATCTAAGCAGAGAGTGGTGCAGGTGACATGGTCTGGGTGGTGTGTTTGACACCTCTGATGTAAGTGGCTGAGCCAGTGGTTAGGGTTCCGGGATCATGGAAATCAACTCCTCTCTTTATGCAGAAAGAATGGAAAGGGCCCAAATGACTCGCCCAGAGCTGCCTAGCTAACAAGTGTCAGAGGCCAATTTGAACCTAGGTCTTCCTGACTGCCAGACCGGCACTCTGTTGACTGCCTAAGCCAAGTTCTTTCTAATTGGCCCAGTGGTCTTTCTTTGCACTCACACCATACTGTTCCCAATTATCCCCGTTTTGCATGTGGAAAAATGAAGCTCAATGCTTGTGATTTCCTTAGGGGGCTGTAGCAGATGGCAGCTACTTGGAAGAAAAGAGAACAACATTTGGTCTTTTCCAATAGCACCAAAAGAAAGAGGTTGTAACAACGTCTGTGTTTTAAAGGATATAATGAGCTCTACTCACAATAGCCTGAGGGAAGGTAGAACAAGCAGTTTATTCCCATTTTACAGATGCAGACACTGAGAATCCCAGGGGTTTACTTATCCATGACACTCCAGTTGGAGCTCTTTCCATTATCAATCAATTGACAAGTATTTTATTAAACAAGCACCTTCCATGTTCCAGGGGCCTTACTAGGGGGAAAGGGGGGGACCAGAGTGGGGGAGATTGGAGGGGGGTTAGGAGGGTGGGGGGGTGGGCAGTACAAAGATAAAAAACGCCCTCAAAGAGCTAACATTCCATCAGGAAGACAACAGATATACATACATACATATATATATATATATATATATATATATATATATATATATATATATATATATATATACGTATATATATATATACGTATATATATACATATATACACACATACACACACACACACACACACACACACACACACACACACACACACACATATATCTATCTATGGGGGGGGAGGCGACTGGCCAATGAAGGCCCAAGCCTTGGAGCATGCTCAGATTTGCTCTTCCTCTTAGGGTTATACAGAGCATGTGCAGATATTCTCTTCCTGATTCCAACATGGCTGCTTATTCAACCTGCTTCCAGCCATGAGTAACTGTGGGACTGGCACTGTGCGATGATAAAGAGTCTTCTAGTTGGCTGAAGATCTGAAAAGACTAATGACTCATAAATTGCTGAGCTAGAACTGTGTGCTTATTATTAAATGAAAGTAGGCAGCTGGGCAGTGCTGTGGTTAGGGCACTGGGCCTGGAGTCAGGAAGAGGAGAGCTTGAATCCAGCCTTAGACATTTCCTAGCTGTGTGATCCTGTGTGACCTTTGCTTCAGTTTCCTTATCTGCAAAATGGGGATAACAATAGCACTGCCTCCCAGATAATATTTGTAAAGCACTTTGCAAACCTTAAAGTGTTAAATAAATGCTAGTTATTATTACTGTTACTATTATTGTTACTATTATCACTATTATTATATTGATGGTGACTGGGGAACATTTACCTGCCACAATCCCCTTGTACAAGAGACAGTAATGCAAGAGCTCTGCTCCATGATTTGGAGTATGTATTGATATTTTGGAACAAGTTTTGATTTGCTAACCACATGGTAGAGAGATGAACCATTGAGTGGCCACAGAATAATAATGATAACAACCACCACCACCATAATAATAATAACAATAATAATAAAAGCTAGCCTTTATATAGTACTTTAAGGTTTGCAAAGGTTCAAAAGATGAGGTTAACTCACAACAACCTTTTGAAGTAGGTGCTATTATTATCCCCATTTTATAGATAAGAAACTGAGGCACAGAGAGTGACTTACCCTAATAGGTATGTGAGACAGTCAATTCTGATATGGCAAAAGAAAGTGCACTTTTAAGAGTTGCCCTACCATTTATAAATCAGAGTGGCCTAACGGAAAGAAGTCTCCTGACTTGGGGCCAGAAAACCTTAGCCATGCCCTTTACTATGTGACTTTGGACAAGTCATTTCCTATGATCTAGTCCTCTGTTTATCTAAAAAATGAAGAGATTGGAATATATAATCTCTAAGGCCCCTACAAGCTCTAAAGATGTGATCTTCTGGGTCTATGAGAAGAAACTGAGGGGCAGCTAGGTGGCGCAGTGGATAGAGCACTGGCCCTGAAGTCAGGAGGACCTGAGTTCAGATCCGGCCTCAGACCAAACACTTGACACTTACTAGCTGTATGACCCTGGGCAAGTCACTTAACCCCAATTGCCTAAAAAAAAAAGTAGAAGAAGAAGAAGAAGAAACTGTGATTTCTGTCAGAAAGACTTGAGTTTGAATCCTGGCTCACTTATCAGCTATGTGTCTTCTGGGTAAATCACTTAACCTTTTTTCAGGCTCAGTTTCCTCATCTGTAAAATGGGGATAATAAAAGAACCTACCTCTCAGAGTTGTAGCGAGAATTACATGCATTAATATTTGTAAAGAACTGTATATAACTTAAAGATTTAAACTAGTATTGTTACTATGTCAAATGCTTTCCTAAAATTGAGGTAAATTCTTATCTATGGCATTCCTCCCTGATCAGCCATTCTGGCAGCCCTGTCTACAAAGGCGTAAGATTAGCCTAACATGATCTGTTCTTGATGAAGCCGGGTGGGCCCTTTGTGTTAACCACCAAATAATGTTTGGTATCTATGTCTTAAGATTATGTTCTTGAATTAAAGAGAAGTCAAATTCCCTGGTCTGTAGTATGCAAGCTCCATTATTTTCCCTTTTTTGAAAATCAAGGGAATGCCTGCCATCCTCTGCTCCTGTGACACTTTGCTTATTCTCCACCATCTTTCAAAGGTCGTTGACATCAGCTTGGTGATTGCATCTGCTCAATCTTTCAGTGCCTGAGAATGTCACTGACTGGGCCCCAGCGATGAACTCATCAACAGTGCCCAAATGCTCTTTTCCTAGCACCTAACTTCTCTTTGATATAAACTCTGTTCATTCTCTTCCTTTTTCTGTCCTTTTTGGTCCAAAGATCATTCTCCTTGGAAGTGAAATTAGAAGCCAAATAAGAGTTAAGCAGTTGGCTACATTGCCCCATTCATCCTCTGCACACGTCCCAGCCTTTATTTCTCCAGACATAGCTAAAAAACCACAGTTGTCGTTCAATTGTTTTTCAGTCGTGTCTGACTCTTCATGACCGCATTTACAGTTTTCGTGGCAAAGATACTGGAGTAGTTTGCCATTTCCTTCTCCAGCTCATTTTGCAGATGAGGAACTGAGGCAAATGGGGTTAAGTGACTTGGTCAGGGTCACAGGGCTACTAAGTGTCTGAGGCCGGGTTTGAGTTCACAAAGATGAGTCTTCCTGACTCCAGGATTGCTGCTCTAGCTGCCCCCTCCCCACAAAAAAAAAAAGCAAAAAACTCTATAACCAACCGAATAAACAAAAATTCCCCTTTTCTTGTAAGTTTTTCTCCCCAGCATAAACTTATTCTGAGTGTTAGCACTCTGAACACACTATCATCACAATACTCTGTTGTACTTCTGTATTCATCTGTCACTGCCTACCCTCATGTGCATCTTCTGCAGAAATCTGCTAAAAATCCACAGCCAGACAATTCCTCATTTGCTCCTCTTGAATTTCCCCCCTGCACTTTGTGTCTTCAGGATGTCATACTAGAGAGCTTCCTCTTCCTCCTGGAATGACTTTCCCTTACACAATTTCAGGTCACAAGATCCTATCTATTTTTCCTCTGGCCCTTTGAAATCTGCCCTCCCAAAATCTATGGTGCATTTCAAGCAATGCTTGGCTTTCCTCTCCCCCAACACAAATTCTAAGAAGGAGTAGCCTTTCCAAGGTTCCAATCATTTCCACCCCAGAACCCAGAAGTCATTTTCTCAGTTTTTGAAGGTTTGAGTTATGATGAAGCCAAGAAATTATGAATTGCTCAGCTTTTGATGGGGGGGGAGAAAGAGAGAGAGAGAGAGAGAGAAGAGAGAGAAGAGAGAGAGAGAGAGAGAGAGAGAGAGAGGGGGGAGGGAGGGAGGGAGGGAGGGAGGGAGGGAGGAGGGAGCTCCAGCAGAGGTCTGGATAGTTGAAGTCTCCAGGCTTATGATGAACTATTTCCCAAACTCCTCATCTATGTCTTCATTCTGTCCAGGTAGTCTGTAGTATACTCTAATGACAATATCACTCCCATTTTTTTGCCTCTTTTATTCAAATATTGTCCAACACCCCTTCCTTTTCTGGTTCCTGGATTTTCTCTCATCAGTTTAATGTCTTAATACACAATGATGCATCCCTCCCCTGCTCTTTTATCTATCCTGTTTCTGTTGAATAAGGGACATTTCTCCCCTTCCTAAGCCATGCAGGGACCTAGTCCAAGTTCTGGTTCTGCCACTTACTATCTTTGTGACTTTAAGCAAGCTCCTTAACCTCTCTGGCCCCCAGTTTTCTCAACCCCTTTGACTGAGGGAGTTGGTTCAGATGATCTCGAACATCCCCTGTAACTCACCCTGTGATCTAGGGTTGCAACAACTCTCAGTGATGTGAGTGAGGTCAAATTTGGCTTCTTGCAATTAGGATCTCTAGTTTTCACACATATTATCAAATGAGTTATTATTTGCAAAGCATTTAGCACGGTGCCTGGCACGTTTTAGGTGCTTGATAAATGCGTGTTCCGTTTCCTCCTAGGTCATTTTGGCTTTTTAGCCATACTCTGCATATGACTCTCAGAGGCTATAACCCACTACTCTTGACTTTAATGCCACTAAACTATAGACAGGACACATAGAACAGATCTTGGGACAGAATATGTAGTGAACTTAGATACCTTCTCTAACTCACTTTGGCAATATTACATTCAGGAGCAGTGGTGTCAGGAAGGATTCCAATAGCTCTGGCTTTAGCTGAGCTGGGAACGTAGAACAGTCATGGGGGGGTTGGGGTGGGGTGGGGGATGGGAAGAGGGAGGAAAAAGGGGAAGGCAGCAGGGGGAGTGGAGACAGAATCTGGAGCTGAGCATAGGCCAACCTTACCTCACCAGCCCCTAGCTCTTGCAACTGAACTAAGGTCACTTGACTTTCTGGATGTGTTATTTGATCAGAGGTGGCTCTAAAAAGAGGAGGGTAGAGGAGTGGGAAATGACCCTAGTCTTCCTATAGGTTAGAGAGTGATGAGATCTTGGAGGTTATCTGGTCTAATCTCCCCACCAGCTTTTTACAGAGGGGGAGAAACTGAGGTCTAGAGATGGAAAGTGAGAAATCACTGAGAGAGCCCGTGAAAGAACAGGGACTGGATTTTCTGACCCTCCCAGCTAGTCCTTTTTCCTTTTATCAGTCGAAGGGTGCAATCTTACTACTGCCTCTTTAGGAAAGGAAGACTACATAAGAGATCCGGCTGTTCACTGCTTGGCTAAAGTCTGCTAACTGTGCTCAACCTTACCCCAGTGGGGGACAAATGACACAGGGAAAATTGAGGCCCAGTTAAAGCTACTCATCAATTGTCTTAGCTCACTAGGGGTTAGGTCAGAGAATAGGACAACTAAGGACTAGGCCTGGAAAGCAACTACTTGATGCCTCTATTTACAAAGTTTTATGTGCTATTTCAGTATGTTTTTGAAGTTTTCCTGTAGCTCCAATTTATTACTTCAGACCTTGAGCAGAAAACAAACAAAAGCATGCACCAGAGCACAGTTTAGAGCCTCGTCCTCTAAATGGAAGGGTTGCTAGGGGACCATTCCCCATAGATTAGGAATAACATGAAATATAGTTTCACAAGGTGAAGAGCTGAATTTGAAAGGGAAAATCATTTTCTCCTGGTTGCAGCAATCGCTAATTTCATAGGAGTTTCATGGTGACAAAGTCCAGACGTGATAGCCTCTGCCCAAGGCAGGAGAGACAAGAGATAGCTAGGGTTAGGAGGGTCAGAGGGACGTTGAAGCTAGAAGGGCTTTTAGAGGTCATTGGCTCCAAGCCACTTATTTTTCAGATGAGGAAACGGAGCCCCAGAGATAGAAAGTGACTTATCCAAGGTCATACATCTAGTTAATAGCAGAACCAGAATCACACAGACTCCATTTCTGTAGGTAGGGACTTATTTCTGGCCGATCAGTAACGTTAGTGTTGCTACGATCAAAAATATCTGTCTGCCCTAGGTTCATTGCCTTGCTTTATGCAATCTACATAAAGACACACTGTCACTTAATTAATTAACCAACCGGCTAGGGAATATATATTTTGGTCATCAGCCCAGTGGTTTCATCAAAAGGTATTCAGTGCTCATGCACTAGATTTCCCCAAAGCCACAATATCCCTACAACATATTCGCCAGGAGTTGCTTGCTTATAAACTTTTATGGTATTCCCCATTCCCACCACCCCAAGCTAGTTCAGTCTGTGGCACCTGGGTATTGGCCTCAATTCAATATTAATCTAGGAATATGAAAATAGATTATCACTCTGAAATATTAAAATTATGGAAATAGTGGCTGTACTACCACCACTCATTTGGGAAATCTCCTGCTTTTCTCATTGACCAGCCTTATTCATAAGGCATTGAAGATGGTCTCTGCAGCGGCCACGTTCTTTTAAAATTAATCACATGATTTATTAAAACACTCTATAGGAGCTGTCATATAGTAAAACTACAAAGAAATTGTTTTGTTCAGTGTTCTCTTCATCACATATTCCCAACTACCCTTGTTGCTCATGGGAGGAAAGGGGAAGGAATTGAATGTCTGGACCCCCTTTTTCAGGGGTCATTGCTCTATTTCAGCTAGTTGCAAGGAAATATTGTGAGAAGAATTTGTACTCTTTCATCTCACCAGGGGATGTACGCTGCCTGCTAGGACTAATCGAGGTAGCACTAGAGGACAAGAGCCACTCAGTTCCCTTATGGTAATCCTTGGAGCACCTCATATTTGCATTGGGATGAAACACATTTCCAACTCCTACTAAAATCTGAAGAACATTTATCCCCTTCCATAGCAGCCAAAAGCAAAAATCACTCCTTGAAGGGATCACAGCGAAAATCACAGAACCCCAGGAATCTTGGAGTTGGAAAACACCTTAGGGGGCCCTCTAGCTCAACCCCTAACTGAAGCAGGAATTTCTGTTTTGACATTCCTTCGACATTGAAGGCCTCCCCTTACTCACCACTTTATATGGCAGCTTATTCCAATGTTGGACAGTTCCAATTCCCTTAATGCGCATTGATGAAATGCCTACTGTGCGCAGGGAACTCTCTCTGCTGGACGTTACTTGAGATACAAGTTCAGCCAAGCCTCCATCCCTGCTCTTAATAGAGTTTCCAGTCTAAGTGTTTGAAAGTTCTTGGCTAGACTTTCTGCGATGGATATTGAGATACAGCTCATTGGTAAGAGGGCTTTCTCGACTGATACACATTGAATATTCCCTTATTGTCTTTCCCACCTGGATTGGTGTGCTTTTCTGTCTTACTAGAATAATTGCAACAAAGGACTTCCTCAAGAGCTAGACGGAGGTCTTACTCTGTATTTAAAATACACACACACACACACACAATACACACATGTAGATGTGCTTATATGTATATACATGCACTAAATGCACATATAATACATATGCAAACATGTGTGTATATTTGCATGCATGCATATGTTGTTTAGTCATTCAGTTGTGTCTGACTCTTCATGACCCCATTTGGGGTTTTCTTGGCAACGATACTGGAGTGGTTTGTCATTTCCTTCTCCAATATGTACATGTATATAGGTATATACTATGTGTGTGTGTGTGTATTTATGTATAATGTATGTTTATATAGATCTATCTATCATCTATCTGTAGTAACACTTAGGCTGCCCATCTATTGCATATAGATTTCTATATATGTATATACACACATGTATATACACACACACATGTATATACATATATAATATGTGTGTTTATATAATGTATGTGTGGGTTTATATAATATGTGTGTGTATCAGCCTGAGCTATTCTATTGATATTTGTAGCTCACAGAATATGCATTAAAAGGTCATCATCAGTCTTTGATTGATGGCCAAAAGAAACCAGCCTGTCTGTGTTATGCAGAGAATAGGACCATAGATTTTCAGCGGGAAGAGACATTAAAGGCCACTGAGGCCAGCCCTTCATTTAGCAGATGAAGAATCTGAGGCTTAAAGTGGTCTTTTCATTTATTTAGAAAAATAATGCAAAATACATGCAAAGTGGAAATAAATTACTGGGACGAGGTACTAGGAAGTGGAGGATTAGGGAAGGCTTCCTGTAGGAGGTGGCTTTTGAGCTGAGCTTTGAAGGAAACTAGGGAATTGATAAGGTAGAAGTAAGGCAGAAAAGCATTTGAGGAATGGGAGATCACCTGGGCAAAGGTTTGGATGACAGAACATAGGGTGTGGAGAACAGAAAGCAGCTTAGAACGTAGTCTTGGAAAGAACAACTGAAGTCAGACTGTGAGAGGCCTTGAATGCCAGCCAGAGGGGTATATATTTTATCCTAGATATAAAAGGGAATCAGTAGAACTTCGTGAGCAGGGGAGTGACAGATGTGATAAATAGCTTCTCTAGAAAAGGCCCATCTAGATAGCTGGGGGATGAGATGAAAGAACTGGATTTTAAAATTTATTTTCCAGAAAGGAGAGAAGAGCTCTTACCCTTTTTCTTTAACTCTGACACAGCTGGGGGCCATCTCTAGTCATCCTGATCTATAGCTTGCCGCTGGACCCAGATGTCTCTGGAAGAGAAATTCACTGGTGACTTTGCACAGCCTGCCTTCACTTAAATGTAGTTCACTTTCAGGTGATGGCATCACCTTCCTGATGTCATGGTCCTCTTCAGGAATGAAAGGCAAACCACAACAACCCGAGACAGCTAGCTGACACAGTTCTAGACCTAGAGTCAGGAAGACCTGAGTTCAAATTCATCTTCAGAAACTTATTAGCTGTATGACCCTGAGTGAGTCACTTAACCTCTGTCTGCCTCAGTTTTCTCAACTATAAAAGAGAGACTGTTGTAAGGATCAAATGAGATCATATTTGTAAAGTGCTTGGGACAGTACCTGACACATCTAATAAATAAATAAATAAACAAACAAACAAACAAATAAATAAATAATTTAAATAAATTTAATGATATTTAAATGTTTAAATATTTAATGTTTAATAAATGTTTAAATATTTAAATAAATTTTCCCAACTATAAAAGAGAGACTGTTGTAAGGACCAAATGAGATCATATTTGTAAAGTGCTTGGGACAGTACCTGATACATTTAATAAATAAATAAATAATGATTTAAATTGATTTAATAAATGCTTGTTTCCTTGTATCGCCCCCCCCCAGCATCTCCACATGTCTTGCTTCTTACCATTTAGAAGTAACTGACTCATAGGACTTTAAACTAGAAGGGACTTTAGGTATTATGTTGCTGATTTCCTCATCTTACAGATGAGGAAACTGAGTCCCAGAGATTGATGACTTGATCGAGGTCACACAGGTTAATGGCATAGCCGGTATTAGAATCCAGGGCTTCAGGTTTATGGTTTCACTGAAAGGAAAGAGGAGAACAAGTCCCCGGCCCCGAGACCTGAGGCAAAAAGAATCAATAGCATATGAGCAACAAGTATAAGAAAAAAATAAAGATTTTGAAAGGAGAAAGTAAGCAGAGGGCTCAGCTGTGGCAGAAAGCAGAGAGATTGAGGTGAACCATTGGGCCTCTCTAGGCATCTGGAAGAAGAAGACACAGTTGACTGCACTGGTTACAAAGACTGGGCTTGGGATATCCAAAAAACCTATTTGTTCTTTTCCCAACTTCCTCTCCCCATGCAATAATAGATGCCATAATATACCGTGCTCACTTCTTATGCTCATTCACTACCTAAACATCTCCTGTGTCCTGATTTTTGCCTCAAACATAAAAAGGTCACAGGTTGACTACAAATACACAAATATTTAAATTAAGACAGAGAACCGAACTTCTGTCTGAATGTTGGAAACTTGTTTAAGCAGGGACTCCAAACTTTGTAATTGTATTAAAACAGAGGCTGGAGCCATGTGTCTTGAGGGCTAAAAATAAAAATCAACAGATATGTTTCTAACATACCTCTCCAGAGACAGAAGGGGTAAGAAAAGGAGGTGACCAGAACTATAGAAAAGATCATATCCTAAGCTACTCTATCCTTTAATCCCCTAGAGGGGAGTCAGGGAAAGCTAGAGAAAGCATTTAACTTTGCCCCCATCTAGCAAGGAGAAGGGAGCAGAAATACCCTGAATACTGCCTGACCAACTCAACCCTCCCACAGTGACATCTGCCAGTGTTAGAAGTGTGAACCACTGCAGAGTCCCCCCACCCCCACCCTGTTCATTACAGCTCTCAAGGCAATGCCAATCGAGACCCTCATTTCTACCTTTTCAAGCTGGAGCAACCTGGTGAAAATTGAGTAGGATTTAAGAAGATCTCTCTTGAGTAACCAAACACCAATCTGAATTATTCCTACAATCTGCTTCTTCTGCTCCCGCTGACATGCTGCTAAAAGGAGCAGGAGGAAATCACTCAACGGAGCTAGGTCCACCTCAGAATGATGCAATAGAGCCTCGCCTGGGGGTCCTCACTGCAACCAGGCACATATGTTGACTATTCCCTAATTCCTTTTCTAGACCACTAAAGATAGAGGCTAATCCCAACTCTTCACTCCTTAAGCTTCCTGCAGAATCTTTTTCCTTCTCTTCCATCCCTTCTCAGATGAGGACCACACCTTATGGTCCTCATGGTCCACACATACATGGTCAGAAAACAGAGAACATTTATCATGAGCAACCCAGTCTTTCACTCTTTATATCACACAACCGTTGCCTCTTTTTGCATCCCCAGTGCTTAGCTCCAGGGCCTGACACATAGTAGGCACTTCATCAATATTTATTGACTGACTTTTGAAATCATCCCCGTCTTTCTCCTTTACTCCAGTATCTGAGGAGGAGGTGGCCCCTTTCCCTTGCTAAGGCCAACACCTGATGTCATCCCTTCCTAACTTCTTTGGCAAATTGCCCTCATAATCAATTGATCCCCTTTCTTTTCCTTATCTTCAATATTTCCTTATCTATCGGTTCTTTCCCTTCTGCCTACAAAGAGCAATAATAACAGCTACCCAAGTTTTCTTCATCCTTTAAAAGGAACCCTCACTAGATGCAGCCATTTCTGCCACTTAGCCTATATCTCACCTCCTTCCCTCAGACAAACCTCTTAAGAAGATTGTCTATACTCTCTGCCATGACCTTTTTTCATCTCATTCTCCTTTCAACCCTTTGTAATATAGCTTCCAACATCACATAACTGAGGCTACTGTTCTTTCCAGAGTTACCAATAGTCTTTTACTATTGTCAAATTTCATAGCCTTTTTCTCAGTCCCCATCCTTCTTGACCCCTCCACAACATTTAACGCTGTTGACCAGTGGCCTCACACTCAACTAGAAACAGATTTCTATGGGCCACATATTGCCTTGGAAAACCACAAATGAACATTATCTCTATTGTATTGTATTTTGATTTATTTGGTTAAACATTTCCCAAAGACATATGAACCCGCCAGGCATTCAAGTTTTGTGGCATCATGCTACCCTTTCCCCTTGGATATTGGCCAAGACCCTCTCAGGCCCTTATCACTTCTTGGTCAGACTATTTCAATAGCTTCCTAATTTTATCTCCTTGCCTCAAATCTCTCCCTACTTCCTTCCATTACACAGCTGCAAAATGTGATTTTTTTTTCCCCTAAAGGTTGGACTTATTTTCATTCTCCTACTCGGTAAACTCCAGTGTCTCCCTAATACCTAACCTCTTCACAACCTGGGTCCATCCTACCTTTTCAGCTTTAATACACGTTAATATTTAGTACGGACTTAGTAGTATGCCTCTCCTTAATGCAAGGTGTGGTTCAGCCAAACCAACCTTCTTACTTTTTCGGTGTGTACAGCACCCATTTCCCATGTCTTTGTTTTTTTCTCTGGTGTGTCCCTCAGGCCTGGTATGCAGTCCCTGCCTCCTCTTAGATCTTTTCTTTCTTTCTTTCTTTCTTTCTTTCTTTCTTTCTTTCTTTCTTTCTTTCTTTCTTTCGAGGCAGTTGGGGTTAAGTGACTTGTCTAGGGTCACACAGCTAGTAAGTGTCATGTGTATGGTCTGAGACTGGATTTGAACTCAGGTCCTCCTGAATCCAGGGCCAGTGCTCTATCCACTGAGCCACCTAACCTCCCCTCTTCTTTCTTTCAAGACAAAGTTCAAACCTTAACTACTTATTGGACATGTATTTCCCTCAGTAGGAACATGAAATCTTTCCTGATTTCCCAAGCTGCTTCGTTCCTTTGACTCCCAAATTATCTTCAATCTGTTTTGTGTCTATATCTTCATGATAGCTAGCAGATAAGAAAAGCTAATTGAAAACTTATATAGTACTTTTAGATGCTCAAAAGTGCTTTAAGTATTCTTTCATAATAGATAATATATAGCTAACATTTATATAGCACTTTCTATGTGCCAAGCACTGTGTTAAAAGCACTTTACAAATATCATCCCCTTTAGAGTTTCCCAACAACCCTGGAAGGTAGATGCTATTATTACAGATGAGGAAACAAAAGGGAAGTGACTTGCCCAGAGTCTCACAGCTAGTAACTGTCTGAAGCTGGATTTGAACTCAGGTCCTCCTGTTTCCAGGCCCAGCAGTCTGTGCACTTTCACTACTTGGCTTGAATTTCATGAGATCCTTACAACAAGCCTGTGAGAGAGTTTCTATTATGACCTCCCATTTTACAGATGATGAAACTGAGGCTCAGAGAAATGAAGTGACTTGGCCAGGGTCACATAGCTAGTTAGTAAGTAGACGTCTGAGAGAAGATTAGTTCTAATTCAGGTTTCCTGATTCCAAGCCTAGTAGTATATCTACCATCCTGCGTACTGTCAAATGGTTCAAAATCAGAAAATGATATGATTTTATCAGTGGAAATGGTATTAAAAACCATGTGTTTGTTGCTATCCCCTAAGGACCATAGGACCTTTCCATAACTTGCGGACAAAACCTTCCTCGTATCATCTCCTCCATTAGAATATGAACACTCCTTGACAGCAGGGACCATTTGACTTTTCTATTTGTATCTCCAGCACTGTGTTGCACACAGTAGGCACTTCCATCCACCCACCTATCCATTCATTCATTTGCCACCTAGTTGCCTGCATGTGATTTGACTTGATCATGAGATTCTGGAGGTTTAGCTTCTGTCTTCTGATACTGAGCAAGTACTGCATTATGCCCAGCACATAGTAGGCATGTTATAGTGCTTGTTGATCAAGTTGATTGATGACAGACCACATTTGCAATAAAATATCCAATTTGGGGCACCACATCTTGAGGCAGACATAGGCTAGCTGGATTGTGTCCCAAGGAAGGGGGCTAGGATAAGGAAAAGGAGGGAAATTTGGCATAAAAGGATCCGCCCATTCTGCTCATCCTGAAGAAACCGTCTTCAGGATACATTTTGAAAGAGGGATAAACATCCTGCTTGGCCCAAAATGGCTGAACGAGGAGGTGTGGGAGAAGGGAGGGTTGGGGGTTGGGGAATGCAAAGAAGCAAGTTTAAGAACAAGAAATACCTTCCTGATGTGTTAGGGCTGTTCAAAATTGGAATGGGCTGCTTTCCTGTCCCTGGAAGGCCTTCTAGCTGATGCTGAGTGACCTATTTATGAGGGATATTCAGAGAATTCTTGTTGGTTGGGTTGGACAATATGACCCCTAGAGGTCCATTCATTCCAGCACTGAGATTCTGGGATATGGAACAAGGTGACCAGTACACTCTACTGGAAGAGAATCAAAGGATTTCAGGGGTGGGGAACCTGGTGCCTTGAGGCCACATATGGCCCTCTAGGTCCTCCAGTGTGGCCCTTTGACTGAATCCAAACTTCATAGAACAAATCTGTTTGGATTTAGTCAAAGGGCCACACTTGAGGACCTAGAGGGCAAGGATTTATTCTGTGAAGTTTGGATTTAGTCAAAGGGCCGCACTTGAGGACCTAGAGGGGCCACATGTGGGCCCCTCGAGGTCACAGGTTCCCCACCTCTGATTTAGTTATAGGAGGCATCTTAGAGATCCCCCACATTTTGTATGGGGGGAAGTCACACTTCTCCCTGGAGAGGTTAAATGACTTTTTTGTAGAACCTGGTTTCATACCCATTACCACTGGTTTTGCCAGTGGAAAAGGCATGGGAAGAACTGCCAGAGTGGGTTCAAATCCTGCCTTCAGATTGCTCACTACATATGTGAACTTGGCACATAAATTAAACTCCCTGGGGCTTCAAGTTTCCTCTGCTATCTGCCACTTCAACCTCTCTGGGCCTCAGTTTCATCAAATGAAAAATGAGAGTTGGATCTGATCTCTGGGATCCCTCCCTCCCCCTAGTTTTAGATTTATAATTAATTCCCTGGTGCCTCATTTATAATATAAAGGGATTGCCCCACTGAGGTCCACTCAAAATGTGATATTACAATCTTATGTGGGCCCTTGGACATAAAACGTGTGACTCTGTTCCTTCTCTAGAAAATGAGGAGGTTGGACTCTCAAAGGTTTTTGTATTTTTTATTTTATGCATTTAAAAACATGATTCTAAGAAGGGATGATGCATAGGCTTCATGCCCAAAGGAGTCTGATATATAAAAAAAGGTTAATCCTTATTAACCTCTGAACTAGGGGCTAAGGTCCAGCTCTACTCCTATGATCTTCTAAGTGTGACCTCGGCCTCAGAGCTCTCCACCTATTGGCTAGGTGGTCTCTGCAGTCCCTCTCAACTCGAGGTCCCCACTTGTGATCACCGGCTGCAGAGGCAAGCTCTTTCTGTACTGCCTTGTGGGTCCCCACTATCCCTGAACAAGCTGACCCCACCATAGTCAACACACCTCCCCACTGAAGTTATTCTGAAGCCTTTACTGGAATGCCACTGTCGGGGCTGGATGGCTGGAGCCAGGGCAAAGATCCAAGCCCGACACTGACTCTAAGACAAGAGGAGCATACCGAATCAGCCCAGAAATATGCAAGTGTTCCTGGACCATATAAAAGGATCATTAACAACCAGGCAAGAATCTCCCAGCACAACAATTTAAAGAGCAACTTCGATGCCTCCATCCATCAGACTCAGGAGGGCTTGCGTGCTCGTCAGGAGTAGGGAGGTGGACTGAATTCAGCACAGCCTGGCAGTACTGCTAAGGGTAGCCCTGCCTGGCCTGGTCTAGCTTCAGTATCCATGATTGTATAAGGTCCTTTCTCTCCCAACTCTTAATTGTCTTTCCTAATAAGATGTCCCTCTAAAGGTTCAATCTTTTTTTATTCAAGTTCTCAATTCTACCTTTCTCTCCTCAATGTCCTAAGTGAGCTTAAAGGAAAATAATTTTAATGATCTTGCTGGTCAATTTCCCAGTTCTATTTCCCAATTGTCACATCCCTCTAGAGATCCATGGTGTGCGATAGAGAAGCAGACTAGAGACACAAAGTTTACCCACTCTCATGTAACCCAGTTGGCATGAGAAGACCCAGAAACTCATCAAAACACCAATATACTTGCTTTGTTTCTTTATTTCGTGGACAATTAGGAGGTTACTTAGAGAGTATCAGAAAACCAAATCCAACAATATTGGAGCCAAACATGCAAGATGGCCAAAGAACTGCAGAAACCTCCGTAAATATCGATTACAACAAAAAATCATTTACATTAATATAAAATCCCCAGGCTTATCCAAAAGTAAGGGAGCCCCTGATGAAGTCACTGAGCCCCTAGAGGAGGTGAGAATAAGCTACCCAAAGATGGGGCAGCTTTGGGGGAAGAACCATGGGTAGGAAGATTTGAAACCCTCCCCCCAACTCCTTTTCCACCCCATACAACCTCTGGTTTGAGGACAAGCCTTCAAATCTCAAACCATTCTAATTATTCCCTGGAAATGCTGCCAAAATAAATATGTTGCAGACATTCCATTCCCCTACTGGGGTTCCCTGCTTGCATCCCCTGCTTCACAAAATAGCCCAAATGGCTATTTATTAGAATTTTAGAACTTAGAGCCATAAAGATACCCTTAGAGGCCTTTTTTATCGATAAAGCAAGTGAGGCCCAGTTCACATGAACTGCACAGCCAGGATTTGAACCTAGATTTTTTAAACTCCAAGTAATCCAGAGCTGGCAGACAACGTTGCCCCTAATAGCGCCCCTCATGCGTATCAGAATTTTCCCCTAAAAAGGCAGAGACCCTGCAGGGATCCCAGTAAATCTGGAGCCCCACAGTGGCCTAGGGTCAGTTTCATGCCTCTGCCACCATACCAGTGTGACCGGGGCAGCCAATCACTTCATCCCTTTATATCTTAGGCCTCACCACTCATGTGGTCTCTGAGCACCCATCTAGCTCCACATTTACAAAACTAATGAAAACAATGACAAGAAAAATCATAAACAAAAAAAAAAAGCAGCAACAAAACTCTACCTTGTTTATATACTCCAGGAGCCAGATGATAGCTTAATATTGACTCTGAAGCCAACTGTGATATAGTAACAAAAGGAAAGCCCTTATTGTTGCTTCTTAACTCAAATTTCACCTGGGAAGGTTCAAAGAAGAAAATGGTGGGGAGAACTGTCCTTGGGTATCAAGATATGGAGTGGGTGGGGTAGAGGGAGCCATGGAGGGTGGTAGGGAGAGAGATAAGCAGAGAGAAGATAGTTTTGGCAAATGGAGGGCAACTTCTGCCCCCCCCCCGCCCTAGCTCTCTTCCTGCACCCCTCTCCTACTTTTTTCCTTCTCTCTCTTTTCTCCTCTCTTCTTTTTTCCTCTTCTTTCTTTCTCCTCACTATCTCCCCTTCTCTCCCTCCTTCCCTCTTTTTTCTCTCCCTCTTCTCTTTTCTTCTCCTCCTCTTTCTTGCTCTCTCCTCCCCTCCTAGCAGCTCTATTAGAAGCCCCCACCAGAGCGTTTCCACAATACCCCAAAACCCTTCTCACAAAAGTGTAGAAATAGCTACCACTTTGTTCAAATCCTACCTGATGACAGTGTGGATGGCATTTTAAAGCAAAGCCACTAACTTGCAGCCTTCTAGGGGTTGACCTCCCAATGCCAGCTACTTGGGGATATCCAAAAAGACATGAATCACCAATAAAAAAAAAAACCTCCCAGAGAAAGCACAATATTTATATATATATATATAAAACACAACAACAACAATAATATAATATAATCACTCAGCTTATACACACTTCTAACTAAAGTCCTCACAACATCCCCGTGAGGTAGGGAAGTAATACATTTACAAGCTCGTGTTAATCCCCAGTGCATACAGTGTTCCATCTTCCAGCATTTAGCAGTACGGAGACTCTTGACTCCTTGACCATTTGTTAACACAGTGTGCACTGTGGTTAACTATAGCCTCCATGAAAGGACTTGGGAATAATCATTCATGTCAACAGGATTCTAAAGGTAATATTATCTTTACCAGTAGATGAAAAAAAACAAACAAACAAGGGGGTGGGGACTTGGAAAGGAAAAAAAACAAACAGAAAATATACCCCCCATTATTAGAGAATAGGGGATGGATGACAGGGGTGTGTACAGTACCTGCAAAAAAAGAAAGAAAAAATTTAAAAAGAACCTTGCTCCCAGTGCCTGCAGTGGGCTTTGCTGTACTGCCAAACTTTCTTCAGGTGCCCTTCCTTTGTCCTGTTCTCCAGTGGATCTAACCTATAGGCTAACTTTGTTTATCCCAAATGACTGATTTAATCTGGTCCTGAAATCCTTGGTCCATGGCTATGTTCTGCCTGGCGACCATGTGGTAGTGATCAATGACCACAAATGTTGCCTACATTTTATATTAGCGAATGGCTCCATAGAACCTTATCGTCTGGATCCAGGAATAACAAACTCTAAACAGATCCAGCAAAGGGAGGCAAAAATTCCCTAGTAACCAACCGTTGGAAAGCCCTGAGTTACAGTATTTATATAAAAAAGTAGAAGGACTCACCCCCCACCCCTACACCTTCCTCATGCTCCAGCTGGCCCCAAATGGGAATGAGGGTTGGAGGGTGAGTTCAGATGACCTAGCACCAGTTTGATGGGGAATTAATTTGGCCCTAGCAAAGGCTCTGAGGTGAGTTGAGTCACATTTGATTGGAAATAGTCTCCTCTTCCCGCTAAGACTCCAAGAGCACCTCTGGCAATAATAGCATCCAGTACAGTACATACCCCTCCCCTTTCTGAGAGCAGAGACTTGAGCACCTGAAGGCTTTGGGGGAAATTGGACCTCTTGGCCAGTTGGCTGCTCCTAGGGGGCTCAGAAAAGCACAACAGCTTGGCAAACTAGCCAGGAGGAGGAGGAAGAGGAAGAGGAGACAAGGGCTCCTTTTTATGCCCTCTCATCACCAAAATGTGGCAAAATATAGCTTGATACAATCCTCTCTGAAAACACATTCACAAATTCTAAGGCCTTGAAAGATCAAGAACTATGTGGTCTGAACTGCCACTCCCAAAACCCACAACAAAGGGAAAAAAATATTTTCCCCTAATGAGATTAATAAAGGAAAATCATGCTATGCAAAAAAAAAAGGAGACTAAGTGAAGAAACAATATGGAAAATAATCAAATCTTGTATTCAGAACTGTCCTCCAAATCCTCAGTTTTATCAAGAGGGAAACTGAGGCCCAGTGAGGGAAGGAACTGTATGTAGCCTATCATTTGCAAAGCTAGTGCCCCTCTCCTCAGCCTACTAATAGGAGGCTTCTTAGAAAACAAGATAAAAAAAAAGTTGATCAAAAAATCCCTCTAGAACTGTCCTCAAATCTTCCCCGGGGGCCACTGGGTTGTTGGCATTTCTCCAGAGCTTTCTCCTCTGGGCCCCTTTTTGTGACCTTGCCCCCAATTGTCCATGGTGAGCTAAGCATGCAGAATCTGCTGGGGCTGGTAAGTCCCTGGCCACGTTCCAGGCCTTATGCTGTTAAGGGCAACTCTGTTGCTGTCCCTAAATTTACACCCAAGCTCCACCCCAACCCCAACGTCATTCCCCCTCAAAGCTTCTTGAAATTCTGGAAAAACGAGAACCTCAAAACCATGTTGAGGCTCCCTACAAATGTCTCAATTATAAAAATAAAACCATGAAATGTCTTCAGCTCTATGGGAGGGAAGTCAGGTGTGTTTATCTCTCTATCCCTTACAATTCTGGAAAAATGACCATCTCAGGCTCCCTACAAATGTCAGCTAACAAAAACAAAAACAGGAAATGTCTTCAACTCTATGGGGCAAGTCAGGTATACTTATCTATTCTCCCCACACACCCAATTCCAAGCCTCAACATACATCAAAGATAGAAAAGGAGGCAAGCCCAAGGACGGAGGAGGGGACAAGTCTGGGGACAATATTGTAGGATCCAGAAACAAAGTTTCAAAATGCAGTCTTGACACTCACTCATTCCCAGCCCCTGGGGTGGGCTGCTCCCTTCTTTCTCCAACACCCTCCCCACATACACACACACAAACACACATCACACACATACGCATACCACACAAACTCACACACACACACACACACACACACACACACACACACGTCAGAGATCCCTAAAAACAGAGAGGGATTGAGTAATTCAAACCAGAAGGAAGAAGGAACTCCTGTGGCATTGCCAGCCTCTGTTAAGAGGGTGCCTGCTGGGGATCAGGGCCTGTTCAGATGGTAATGGTGTTACGCAGTTTCCCTGGGGCTTCTGGAGCACAGCTGGGATAGGGGAGGGGGAGTCCCCCCCAAACTCCTGCTCCTTTCCCCAACATCCCTGGGGGGCCAGAACCTGAATATTCCAGGGGTTATGAAGCTTCTAAGCAGCTTCCTATACAAATTAAGTCCCTACATCATTTCCATCCATCAGAATAGTCACAGGGCCTTGTAAAAGAAGGTGCTCAAAAATTGTTAGGCTTGTCAGAGCTGACAGGGCGCAGGGGAGAGTAGAAAAAAAAACAGTTCAAGTCAGCTCGTTGGCCAGCCTTTGCAAGCTGACACTCTTGAATCTTAGGGAGACGGCTGTTCTTCTTGTCACTGACAAGACACATGAGGCAGAAGAGGTCTTTTGAATTCGTGAAAGCACCATAAATATGATCCCTGAGCCCCATGAGGGATCCCCCAATCCCAACCCCCCATGCCTCTTCTGAAGTCCTCGATTCTGGCATTCCATTTTCCAACAGCCAAAGAAAAAACAAACTTGTCTTTGGCCCAAGTTGTGGATGGGGGACCCCAGAAGTAGCTGGGAATAACACCAGGTAAGCACAAGTCTCAGCCAGCCGGCTGGAAAGAATCAAGAAGGTGAGGCCCACAAGATGGGCACTTCCTGAGTTGGTAGGGATGGGCAGTGGAGAGCAACTGGGCTCTTGGAAACCATCTGGTCCTGGGCTTCTCAAGGCCAAGTATATGTTTGTTTGGTTTGTTTGTTTTTTCCCAGGGCCCACCACTGTTTTGGCAGTCAAGAACTACCGAGGGGTTTTTCAAGTGAATGTTCAAACCCATCTAAATTCAGATCCTTCGCCAACCTCTAAAAAATGGGAGGCTGGGGGAGGGGAGGGGTGGGATTGTGGTCAGGGTTGGACTTGCTAGTGAAAATCTCAATCCCTCCTTTTACCACCCTCCCCTGAACTTCTAGGTTCTTTTTCCTCGAGCTTAGTTTAAAAAAAAATACAAGAAACGTTCAGCAGCCTTGTGGCGGCCACCCACTTCCCCTTGCCCAGACACAAGAAAGACCATTCAAATAGTTAAATCAGTTGTTTTTGGAAAATGGAGGGAGACTAGCCTGGGGAGCCGAGCTGCACCCCCCTCAGGCTTGCAGAACAGATACAGAAATAAGTCATCAATACTGGAACTTGAAGTTCAGTATATGTGGCTGGACAGTTTACCAGGACATGTGGCCACCGTTGGCCGAAGAGACCTAGGGAGGAAGCAAAGAAGCCAGTTTAGACCCTCGGGATCTTTTACCGATCATTCTCTGTGTGTCCCCAGTATGCCCACCCTCTTGTGACAATGGGCTTATGTAGTTACCTTAAAGGAAGAATCCGGTGCAGGAGACTTTTTCTCTAAGTGGTATAGGGAAGGGGTGAACCCCATTCTATCTCCAGAGCCCCCTGGCATGGCCCAGATGACAGCTTCCCTGTGCCCTTCTGCACTAGCGTAAGGGCTGCAGCTCGAAAATTTGTGAAGGTCCAGCTCAGTACATTCGACGGGGGCATGGGCCCAGCACGACTGTGTTTCCGAGGCACAGGAGGGAAGTGTCAGCGGGTGCCCCACTGGATTGGGTTGGGTCTCAGAAGGCGGGCAGGTATGGATGAGCACCTGGGTATCGGTGGGATTGCAGGTCAGCTGCGCAGCAGAAGACTCAAGGTTGGCGTGTAGGTGATGAAGATGCTCATTTCCCTCGGTCCTGGATGCTGGGCTATCGGCCACAAACTGCACCGAATCCACAGCGACTGGAAATGAAGCCACCCGATACTGAAGTCAAAAGGCTTGCTCCCACAGATGGGACAATAGCACCCTATTCTGACTAGGACATTACAATTTTCCTCACAACCAACCATCCCGATGTGCTGGGCTATTACAGGAACTAGTCTCCTCGATAGGACAAAAGCTAGAAGGATTTGAACCCCGGGTCTTTTGCCACATACAGAATCCTCTTTACTCTCCTTTTGCACTTTGTCAAAGTCTTTCACTGATCACGCCCTTCCAAAGATGTGGTGAGCGTGACGAATAGAACTCCGGTAAGGAGTTCCAAGTGCTATTAGCTCAAGGGGAGGGCTGAGTTCAGTCCACCTACCAAAGAAGGTATATGTGGCATCTTCGAGAGCTGATATATGTGGGTTCAAATGCTCATACCCCTTCCCAGGGGCCTGAGCCTGGCTTTTGGCTTTAGCAGGGAGATGCCCCACTGTGTAAGGAACTCCAAAGAATTAACATAGAAGCAAGAGACACTCACCTCCATTTTGCTCGACAACAGGACCCAAATTCTTCATGCCCAGCTCTCTGCTGGGACACGGGCCTACATAATCAGAAGCCTGAGATAGTTCTCTCTGTCCCCGAAAGTCTGGAGACCCAATAAAACCTGCAGGGGAAGGAAAGAAGGCAATGAGTGAAGAAGAAGGCAGGCAAAAGGAAGAGGACCTTCCTCTACTCCCCCCATCTTGTCCTTCCCAACTAGCTCCCTACCTGCTGACGGTCATGCTATCAGCTCTCCAGGTCATGCCTCTGTCTGTCTAAGTATATTAAGACAATACAAAGGCAGTGGGGGTGAAAACCCTCAGCGTTACGATGCCTAAGCTTCAGTCTACCTGATGCCAGCCTCTAGGGGCAGGTTGTTAGTTGTTAGACTTTGGGCCCAGTCCCAGATGCTGGGCTCAGCCCTGGACACTGGGCCCAGTGCTGCCCTCTGGGCCCGGTCCTACCCTCTGGTGCCAGACTGGCTTTCAGCTGGAATTTATAGGCCCAGGTAGGTGCTGATTGGCGAACTTTTGAGTCAGCATTGTGACCTCATCATCTGTTTTCCAATGAGTGCAACTTTACCTCATCCATTATGACCAAAGCATTGTCTGTGATGGAAAGCTGGGTCAGCAACTGCATCAGCATCTGATTAATACCAAATCCTGGGTTTGGTCCCTGTACCCAGTACTGGAGGCCAATGTATTGGAAATAACTAGTTAATATTATACAAGTTAATATAACTACTATAAGTAGTTAACATAACTACTTATAACTAGTTAATATAAATCAGGGGACCCAAATGGGCCCTTGGGCCCTCATGGTGCCTCATTTTCCCTTGTTTGGCCTCAGTTTCTTCATCTGTAAAAGGAAGTTGGCCAGGATTTTGAACCTGAACCTTTGGACCCATATTTCCCCTCTCTAAGCTGTCTTTGATTACAAATTCAAAAATAGCTAGTTCCACTTTACATAGCAGGGAAGACAATATTCCTTCATCTTTCTTTTCAGAGACATTTCTTCTAATGGCTCGAGACATTGATTAATATGCTGATATACAAGTCTCTTATCATTCCCTATACCACAGAATGTAAGATCCTTGAGAGGAGGGACCTTCTTATTTTGTCTGGAATTAGGAAAACCTGAGTTCAAATCCATCCTCAGACACTTACTAGCTATCTGACCCTCAGCAAGTTACTTAAGCTCTGTTTGCCTCAGTGTCCTCATCTATAAAATGGGGGTGATAACAGCACCTACCTCCCAGGGCTGTTGGGAAAATCAAATGAGATAATACAGCTACTTAGTAAATGCTTTTATTCCCTTCACCCCTCCCCTCCCCAACATATCTTGTGTGTTTCTAATTGTTTTACATGTTGTTGCTCCCATTAGAATGTAAGCTCTTTCAGGGCAGGGGCTAAGTCTTAGGGTTTTGTATCCCCAGAGCCTAGCACCGTTTAGGTACTTAATAAATGCCTTTTGGTTGACTGATATCATTTCCTCCGAGTGGAATGTAAGCTCCTGAAAGGTGGGGACATTCTGCTTTGGACTTTGTACACCCAGTGCCTAGTAAAGGGCCTGGTACATAGTCGGTACTATGTAGCTCTTACTGTGTGCTAGGCACTATACTAAGCATTTGACAGATACCATCTTATTGAAATCTTATAACAACCTGAGAAGTAGGTTGCTAGTATTATCCCCATTTTGCAGATCAGTAAACTGAGGCCAACAGATATGAAGTGACTTGCCCAGGATCACATAGCTAGTAAGTATCTGAGTCTGGATTTGAATTCAATTCTTCCTGAGTCTGGGCCTGGGGCTTTGAGAAGTAGGGCACCCTGCCAATAGAGGGTGAGTCTGAGTCTCAAGTGCTCTACTACCCTAAGTGGGGCCCACCTTGCTCATATACCAATGTCAGACCCTGGCTTGGATAGGGAAGCCAATGCCCTCTATCCAGACCCACTGGGCACCAGTGGGCTATTTTGACTCAGTTGGCTGCCTTGCAAGGAAAGACAATGACTGAGCTGGAGAAAAAAATGGAAGTGTGCCCTGTCCTTAGCTCTCCTAGAGAACTCAATCCTTTCCCTGGTGACTCACTTGTACGGCCTTATGAGTGACACTTTCCTGGGGAACTCTTGCACCTGTCTCTTGCTTGCTTCCCGCACCTAGCCCTCCATTGGCCACATGCTTCCTTGCTCATCTCTTCAACGCTCGACTTCGTGCTTCTCCAGTTGCCTTGCAGGCAAGGCCCCAGCTCCCCCGTCAACGTGCAATCCTTAGCCCCAAGGTGGCCAGGATCGGATGACGTAGACTTGGCAGTGACCTTAGAGTTCACCAAATCCTTCAGCCCTCTAGTTTTACAGATGAGGAAGCAGGCCCAAAGAGACAATCATCCTAGGTCACACAGCTGCCTTCCAATCCAGCATTCTAATCACTCAAAGGTTAGGTTAGCAGAGCCAGAGACAAGGGAACCCCCATGTTCTCTCCTCCAGTTCTTTGTGGAGGCATATTTCTTCACTGTGCAATCACCCACCTTGAGCACTCCTGGTTGTCTTGTCAAGTATAGCCACCCCCCCCACCCCCCACCCCCACCCTGCCATTGCATTAAGCTGCTTATTTTCTGAACGAACCTGAGGTCCTTGGGAACACAGACACATTCATTTCTGGTTTTGCATCCCCAGTACCTAGTACACAGTAGGCATTTAATAAATATTTGTTGGTTGATTGATTTAGCATCTCTGGATTGCCCATAGGGGCCCAGTACTGGACTAGGCCCATTGATACCAACGAAAGTTATCCTACTCTCCCAGGTTCCCCAACTATCAGCTGCCTGGCAGTACTGAGTCTAAACCAAAGGAGGCAGACTCTGTATAATTTTTTTTTTAAATCTAAAAGGTGAACAATAGGGATAGAAGGGACCTTAGAGATCAGCTTACCCAATCCTCTGGGTCCTATGTTACAGATGAAGAAACTAAGGACAGAAGAGAAGCAATGACTAGGCCAAAGACACACAGATAGCAAAGCAGAGTAAGCATTTGAACCCAGACCTTCTGATTCCCAATCCAGTGTTATTTCCAGCCTCTGAGCAGCTCTGTCAATGCCACCCCTGATGAGTCTGAGAGGCCTGTCTCAACCAGTCCTCTCCTGCTGGGTAACCCAGGACTACTTGCACTGATCACCCAGAGACTAGCTGAGGCAGGTGGGTGATGTAGTAGATAGAGCACTGAGCCTGGAGTCACGAAGACCTGGGTTTCAAGGTAGCCTCAAGCACGTACTAGCTATGTGACTTTGGGCAAATTACTTAACCTCTGTCTGCCTTGGTTTTCCCATCTGTAAAATGGGGATAATAATAGCACCACCTCCCAGGATTATTGTGAGGATCAATTGGGATTCTACTTGTAAAGCACTTAACACAGTGCTTGGCACATAGTAGGTGCTGTGTAAATACTAGCTGCTATTATTATTATTAGCATAGGTGATACCTTGTCACTGAGAGTGGTGTGAAAGACTGAGTGGCAAAGTGGAAAGATTGCTAGAATCGAGAAATCAATCAATAAGCATTTATTAAGCACCTACTAGATGCCAACCATTGTAGTGAGAGCTGAGATATGATAGCATAAGCAATGGATTTGGAATTCTAGATCGAGAAAGAGCCCCAGAGGCCAACAAGTCCAACCTGCTCACTTTACAGATGAGGAACTGAGGCCCAGGGACAAGAAGGGACTTGCCCAAAGTCATACAGCTAGTAAATGGTACAGTCAGGATTTCAACTAAGGGCCTCTGACTCCTGAGTCCAAACTCTCTCTATTGCACCACACTACTTCTTAATCACACTCTCAGAGCTTCATACAACAAATCTACTCTAGGTCTTCAAGTGCTGCCCTCTGACTGAATCCAAACTTCACAGAATAAATCCCCTTAATAAAAGGATTTATTCCGTACAACTTGGACTCAGTCAAAAGGCCACACTTGAGGACCTAGAGGGCCACATGTGGTCTCAAGGCCTCAGGTTCCCACCCCTGCAGTCTTCCTCCTAAGTAAGTCTTGCCTTAATCTACTACCTGGCCTCTAAAAATCTTCCACCATTAAGATTGAAGTTCCTTGAGGGCCAGGGCAGTGTCTTATTTCTCTTTGCATTTTCCCAGCATGGGGTAGAGTTCTAGCATTACAGGTGGTCTGGGAAAATGTTGAATGAATGAAAGCTTTCACATCTGAAAATTTCACGTCTTCCTGGGTTGATTTACTTTGGAACGCAGCCTTGGATTCAATTCTTCTTGTGTTCAACTGATTCATAGTGAGAATATGGGCAAGGGAGAAGTCCCTTAATTTCTTTTGGCCCTATTTGTATTGTCTGTAAACTGGGGATAGTAACATTGCCTACATGACAGGGGGCTAGGATTTGGAAAAGCACATTGCCAACCGTAAGGCGAGGTATTAGTAGTTGTTTTCCAGGGGCCATATGTAGAGACAGAGAGCAGACATGGTAAGTGCTTAATGAGTGTTTCGGTAAATTTCTTGAACTGAACTGCGTCCCAGATCTGGTGCTAACTAGATTACCAAAGATTTCCTGATGCAAATTTCAACCATCATTGTTTCACTCCTCATCTCCCTTGCCTCAACAGCTTTGGGACAATGGTGACCACCTCATAATGGCGACTCCCTCTCAGTCTTCAACCTCAGAGATGCTATGCTCTCTTGGGTCTATCTCTATCTCTTTAAGGCAGTTAGATAGTACCAAGGATAGAGTGCAGGATTTAGAGTCCAGAAGAGCTGATTTCAAATCCTGACTCTAAAACTCCCTGAGTGACCCTAAGCAAAGTCACTTAACCTGTTTGCCTCAGTTTCCACATCTGTAAACCGGGGATAATAATAACAACCTACCTCCCAGAGTCGTGAGGATCAAATGAGATAAAATTTGTAAAGAGCTTTGAAAACTCTTCTATTCTGGTTTCCCGTCTTGTTTTTTCAGACCTTCCTTTTTTCCCCAAGGTCCTGTTGATGATTCCCCTCCTCTATTCCCCTCTCCCTTTCTCTTCATCTCTCTTTCTGTGCTCTTCCCTGGGAATCTTAGTCACTTCCACCACTTTAACTACCATCTCCAAGCAGATGACCCCCAAATCTCTAGCCCCATTCCTGACATCTCCTCTGAGCCCCAGACCTGTATCTGTCCAATCACCATCCAGACATCTCCACTTGGTTGTCCAGCTAACACTTCAATTCAACACAACCAAACAAACACTCATTAGCTTTCCCCTTAAAACTTGCTGGAAAACATGCTTATAAATGTTTAACATCTGGCTCTCTTAAAATGCAAGAATCTGCATTATTATTATTTTTCTGCATCACTTTCTTAAGTCTAGGCAGTCAACAAAACAATTGATCAATCCCTGATTTGGAGCATTCGCTGATTTCTGAAGTGTGATTGTTCACCCAGAAAATTTAACAATCAGCTCTGCATGTGCTGATCCAGCACACCCCTGATCCTTATTTCTCTTGACTGTACTATATGTATAGGACCATTTTTTCCATTTTAGAATTATCTCCACTGAGATATTTTGAAAAGGAAGGACACAATTTAATTAGGTTCAGTTGCAGGGCAGGGACACACTCCCAGGCCTCTGTTTAAGGAAGGGGTTCAACACAGTCTTTCTTCCCATTTCCCACCAACTTTGAGTCTTCTCCAGAAATCTCCAAGATATCCCTAGCAGGGTACCTTCCCACCCTGCCTATAGCTTCTGTTTGTGTATTGTCTTCCCTCTTTAGCTTATAAGGTCCTTGGGGCAGGGTTTGTCTTTGTTTTTATTTTTATTTGTATCCTCAGCTTTTAGCTTAGAGCCCCCTGAATGTTTATTGACTGACTGACTGATCTGTGACCAGCTTTATCTTCTTAAGTACCATTTCCTAGAATAGTACATCAATTCCTAAATTAGTAGAATATACTCTGATGGCTCCACTCTCATTAATGATGAGAGATGATGATGCAAATGTGTGCAAATCTATTCTATATTATATCTATTTGTTATTTTCCTTTCAGTTGCAACTGCAGAGGTTAATGGGGTAATTTGGTTGAGGTAAGTCTCACACCAACTCCCCTCTACTGCTTTCCCCCATTTTGTGAGGTTATACTATTCCAACAATGGATTTTTTTTTTAAGATTAGTTTATTCTAAATCCTTGATTATAGCATTTCCTTTCTCAGTAAGATGAGCAATGGCTTGTTTAAGGTGGTTTCTGGGCTCTTTTGGCCTCCTTGTTATGGCATTGCTTTACATCTGCTACACTTCTGTAGCAAGTGGTGATGGTCAATGTCAGTTTCTTTTTCTTTATCCATTGCTCATGTTTCAGGGTCAACAGCTACTTGAATACCTCAGGATGGAGCTGCTATAATTGTACACAGTGTCTTCTCATGTTCATCCTTTCTTCTAATTTGGTTTGGGTTTTGACCTTTACTTTAACCAGTCAATGATCTGATTGCACAGACACCTGATGCTAAAAATGACTCCCACATGAGTAGCCAGCTGTTTTCTGTTTGTCAATTTCATTTTTCATGATGTTGTTTGGGGCCTTCTCATACTCTTCTGAAAGCATTCATGATCCACAGGGCTGAGACCACTGAGGCCACTCTATGAGTCTTTGGCATCTTTTATACCTTAATCCTAACCACATTTTCTACCACCCTCCCCGGGTGCCCAACTTCACATTACAGTCACAGATATATATATAAAATCTTGGTTTGTCAGGTTTTTCCAAGAATCTCTCCACTTCATCCAATTTTGGTACATGAGCTAAGATTTTCTTCATGGTGGCGTATTTATGTCCACTCATCATAAAACATTACAAAGTGAGTTGACCAAGTAGCCTATGAAATGCTATTTCTTATTATTGCCCGTATGTACATTATGAGTCTACCATAAGCAAACTTTAATTTCCCATTTTGAGGAGATGTCATGAGTTTTTCCATTTAGCTAAAAATCACACTTTACATCTTCCAGTTTCATTCTCAACAGGAATGCCAACACAGATAGGATTTGGTTTCTCTGTTAAAGCATGATCTTTACACATAGTATCATGGATACGACTGGGGGAGATTTCAGTGGTCATGTAGTCTAACCCCCTCATTTTACAGAGGAGGAAACTGAGGTACAGGGGAGGGAAATGACTTGCTCAAGATCACACAGGTAGGAAACAGCAAGGTTAGAATTTGATCCTAGGTCCTCTGATTCTAAGTCAAGTACAACTTCCACCCTGCCTACCTCTGTGGGTCTATCTTGACTCCAAGTCCCAGAGAATTCCTCTATTGGACCTCAGTCATGCCACCCAAGAGGTAGCAGGTGGAGCAGTGAATCGAGCATCTGGACATAGAGACAGGAAGACCTTAGCTCTGTTCCTGCCCCAGACGTTTTCTAGCTGTGTGAACATGGGCAAAGTCACTTAACCTTAGTTTCCTCATCTACAAAATGGAGATAATAATAGCACTTACCTTCCAGGGTTGTTGTGAGGATGTATCAAATAAGAGAATATAGGTAAACCATTTTGTAAACCTTAAAACACCATAGAAATGCTACATCAGCATCATCAGCATCACGCCTTACCATGCCGGAACTGGCGCTTGATGAAACGCTTACAGTAGATGATGGCGAAGGCTATGAGGGCCAGGGCAAAAACAATTATCACACTGCTTGTTAGCACCATGAGTGTAGCTTCCTGAGGGGGCGCTGTGGGCACCTCAAGCTTCACAGAGCTCAATCTGAAGGCACCTGTGGTACAAGATGGGAAGGAGCATCAGAATGGGGCACGAAACAAAGTAGTAGGCTCCCATCTTTGCTGGGCACAACTTCCGCCATGAGAGGGGCTTCTTCAGGCCAGAACCCCCACTTCCTTTATGTCTCTCCCAAGTCCTAGCGCCAAAGGCCTCTCTTCATCCTGGTTACCTGTAGGTCACTGCATTGAGATCCCCTCCCTGCTGGGGTAGAGTAAGAAGGTAGTGTGGTGCAGTGGAAAGAGTACTGGACTTGGGAGGTGAGAGGGCATGGCTTCTGGGCCTGGCTTTGCCTCCATCTGTTCACTGTATGATCACAAGACCTAGTAACCTGGGCAAGTCATCACCCTTCTGGCACTGCCTGCAAAATGGGTTTTTTAGACTTGAAGATTTCCAAAGTTTCTTCTAACCCTGATGTTCAAGGGAGGCTAGATCTAGAACTCAATGTATCCTCACAGGTCCTTTTCAATCCCTTGTTGGCTGTGTTAAAACAGGGATTCCTTGTGGGTAGGTAGAGGTTGTACTAGATGAATGCTGAGGCCCCTTAGCATTCTCCAGTTCTGTTATTTTTTGACCTGGTCCAAAGCCCTTCCTTTACTTGTCATGGAGAACCATGGCCTCAGGGCCCAAGTGACTCAGCAGAGGTGTCCCAGAGGTAGGATTTGAAGCCACATCATTGGATTCCAGAGCCACACTCTGTCCACTATACGACACTGCTCTGAAGTCTTCTCTTTGTGACTCTGACTTGGATGGCTTGAGGTCCCTCTCGCTTTTCCCACTTGATGGTTCTGTAGTCTCCTGTATGTCCATCCCAAAAGCCCTTTCCATGCTTTTGGGGACCCCACTTCCCCAGACTGCTAACTCTACCCATGCCCAGGAGAGAAGTAGAAAAGATACATACATTGAACCTCTGACACAGGGGTTTGCTTGGTGCATGAGATGCACTCCTGGTCCTGAAGGCCACCGATTCGGGTCTTACAGTAGAACCTGATAGGTGAGGAAATAGGAAAAGAAGAACTTGGAGTAGGTAGGAAGCTTCCCAAAGATGCATAGATGCTCCATTGCTAGGCCTGTCCTTAAAGCCTAGAGTCAGAGAACTTGGCTTCAAATCTGGTCTCTTCTATTTACTACCTATGTTGGCCTTGGGCAAGTCACTCCCCCTCCCTCAGCCTCAGTTTCCTCCCCTGTAAAATAAGAAGAGTTAGATTAACTGGCCTCTGAGCTCAATTCCAGTTCTAAACCAATGATTCCATGTAAGACCTTGGTTTTTAGCTAGCTGGCTTCTGAGGTTGCTTCCAGATCCAGGTCTAAGATCTTATCATCCTTTCCAGTTTTGTGAGATCTGGCCTCATCTTCAAGTACTCATGGTCATACCTTGATGCTATTATGAAGTACTGGAGATCAGCCATAGAGGAAAACCAACCCCTACTTGGGCATAAGCTGGACTGATGAAATATTTGCATTGAATAAGTGGCTACCAATGGCCATTCCGTGGAGGCCAGGCTTGTACCTTTTTCTCACATGGAGTGGCCACGCCAGAAAGAATACCATATTAGAAGGCAGGAGACATGGGTTGGAGACCAGGTCCTGCCACTTCTTCGATTTGACCTTGGGAAGATCACCTCCACAGGCTGAGCTTCAATCTCCTTATCCAGAAAATGGAGACAATAATACGGTTAATACTCTGCACAGCACTTTGACCCTCCCAAGGGTCCGTAACATGTTATACTGTGCACCCCCATTATCTGTGTCTGTGTCATGCCACTTACTTCACAGGAGCAAAGAGCATGCCTTCTCTAAACTCTATCTTGCCTGGCTACTATACAGTAGTTACTTAGTAAATGTTTTTTTGAATGAATGAAGGAATGAAGGAATATATGTTTTTATTCCTAAATCAAGAAATGTGAGGGATACAAATTTCATAAAATGTAGAATGCTAATGACAGACTGGATCTGAGACTCGATCAGTCCATAAGCCTTGATCTTGTACTTGGAGGGGAGCTTAGCACTGTGCTCTCTCTCTCCCCTAAGCCAGGCTGCCTTGTAGGAGACATGTTCACATGTAAGTGTATATAGTGCGTAGGTTGGCCTTGAGCCCAGGTCTTATTGACTCCATGGCTGTCTCTCTCTCTCCTCTAAGCCATGCTTCCTTGGAGGAGACATGCCCACACATGGGTCTATCTAGAACATAGAATATCAACAGTAGAAGGGACCCCAGGAGTCATCTAGGACAGCCCCCTAATTTTAAATACAAAGAAATTGAGACTCTGAGAGGCCAAGAGATTTGCTCGAGGACACACAATCAGTAAACACCTGAGCCAGTCTCTGAACCCAAGGTCATAGGTTTATAGATGAATGATCATTTCTGAAGGAACTTCAGAAGGCATTTGCCCAAAGTTGAGAAGTGTGCAGATGAGAAGGCTGAGATCTGCAGCAGCGAAGCGACTTGCCGATGGTGCCACTGCAAGCAGAGGACCATCATCTCAGGAAGTCATTAAGTTGTTGCCCAAATAGGGTTAAATACATGAAAGCATTTTAAAAGGCATAAACCCCTCTGGAAATGGGAGTGCTTAGTTTCCTTCCCATTGCCAAGAAGCCGGGGAATCGACTCACCTGGGGAGACAGTCTCCACAGACTCCATTGGAAGTGGCAGTGCAGTTGACTTTCTGGACTCGGTTGATGACAGCACAAGTTAGACAGGCTTGGCAGCTATGGTGGCCCCAGCCACTCTTATATCTTCGGGGGGGACAAGGGGTGCAGAATGCATCTCCTCCTTCCCCATAGCCACATTCCTGGCAGGAAAGGGACATAGAACATAGATCGCAGTCATATATTCTCCCTGGGGAGCTAGAAGCTCATTCTAACTGGACCCCCTCTTAAAGATTTCAAAAATGGTCACATAGTTGGGAATTACCGAGGCTTTCAATCCAGAATTACTATTTGTCCCCTATTCTGCACCATGTGCGGACAAGCCATGTGACCACCCTGCTTTGGTATGGGATGTGGTATGGCCTCCTGGAAATGGCACCTAGGGAGGACAGAAGCGGGGCATGTGGTGGCGGTGGGAGAGAGGCTAGTGCGCAATGGCAACAGTGTTGGGGACAATGTTGTACAAGGTAGAGAAGATGAGGCTGGGCAAGGGTAGACATGTAAAAGATCTGGGGATTTTAGTGGAGCTATGAAATGACAATAGAACATGGCAGACCAAAAAAGATGTAGCCATCTTAGTTTGTATTCAGAAAGGGGCAGCTCCCCACCCTAGGGAGATGACAGGTCAGTGCCTCTATATGCTGCTAGGCTCAGACCCCGTCTGGATTACTGTGGTCAGTAATAAGCATTCTTTTTTATGAAGGATGTTGACAAGTTGAAACAGATCATGAGGGTGTCTAGGAGGAAAATCAGGCCAGAACCAGGTGCAGTTGGAGGAAATGGGGGTGGGTGGGTAGGGGGTTTTTAGCTGAGAGAAGAGTTACTGGGGGCTAGGATCACTATCATAAATTTAGGACTAGAAAGGGCCCCAGAGGCCACATAGCCCAGCCACCTCATTTTACAGTTGAAGAAATTAAGGCAGAGAGAGGTTAATACATATAGTTCATTAGTGCGTGAGGTGGGATTTTAACCTAGGTCTTCTTGACTCCAGGCGTTTGCTCTCATATAGACCAAGAATGATGGCGTGACAATGCAAAGAATCAAGTTGTCCCTCAATATAAATAAATTAGAAAAAACCCATTTCTAATAATCATATCTGTCTCAAAGTAGAAAGGAGTGTTTTGGGAGGTTCCCCATCACTGTGTGTCCCAGTCTCCCAAAGCCCTCATTGCTGGAGGTGTCGAGGATCAGATCCTGGCTCTGCCAGTTACCACCTCTGTAACCTTGAACAAGTCATTTGCCTTGTCGAGCCTCAGTTTCCTCATTTGTAAAATGAGTCGGACCCAATCATCTCCTAAGATTCCTTCTAGCTCTAAATGCTAGGATCCTGCTTTCAGGGAGGGCATTCCTGCTAGGATAGCTAGGGGACTAGGTGCCCTCCTCTGAGATCTCTTGGAGTACTATAGCTGGGCTCTGCCACTCACTACCTTTCTGACCTTGGGTGGGGCAGTGGGGGGAAGGGGGGAACTTGTCCTCTAGGAAATTCGACTTGGTCTAGATTCTAGACTCTAGAATCTCTATGACTCTTTCTAGTTCTAAAAGTTGTCTCAAGAGAAGGCTCATGGCATGGCCACTAACCAGAGACAATTCTCAGTGCTGGGCCAGACTGGACCCTCTCTGATACCCTTTGGGTATTTGTCTCAGACCCCAGGGAGGAACAGTTACCTTCCTAGGGCAGGAAAGAAAACAACTGGGAAGTTCCCTCTCTCTAGTCAGCCACTATCACTTAGCCCAACAGACAATTTCTAGAAGCCTCCTTCCCAAAAAGACATTGCCCACAGGACCATGGGGGTGTGTTCGACCTTCTGGGTTAGGGTTGCCTGATTTATAGACACTGTTTAGCTCTGTACCCCTTCAACTCCCCCCTCCCTCCCACACACTGTTTTCAGGGGGGGGAAAAAAGATGTTCCAGCTGGTCTTACCTTGGAGAGCTCCTGGCCAGGGCCGCACTGTTGGCAAGTGACACAGTGTCCCCACTGGTCCCGGTACTGATTCTCTTGGCACTCCATGCTGCTGGTCTAAGAGTGGGGAATCTGGGAGCAGACACCAAGGGAAGGTCTGAGATGGGAGCAAGGAGAGACGTGGCTGCTCACAGTGTAGAGGGAAGAACACTGGCCTTGGGTTTGAGATCCAGGCTTGCTTCTATTTAACTAGCTGTGGGGCGGCTTCCTTCTCTGTCAAATGCCACCCAGAATTAGGGACCATGCTCTTGGCAACAAGCGAGGTGCAGAAATAGCCTGGTGTACTGCCAAGAGAGCTGTGGGGGGTAATGTCAGGGGAGGGAGTGGGGCCATCTCAGACTCAGCCCTAGCTCACGGGGGATGGGGGCAAATCTAGTAACCCACTCCCACCCCCATTTTCCTCATCTGCACAAATACTTGCTCCAATCTATTGCTCTTCTCAGGATTTGGTGAGAGGAGCCCAGATAGGAGACTCAAGGTGTTTAGAGGGCTTAGGAAATAGAGAAGAAGTAGGATTCTTTGGTCAGGCTCTTTCTGAGCCCACACCAGGGAGAATAAACTAGTTTCTTTTTTTAAGGGGGTCTGTATGTATTTGGGAATGGGGAACACCAGCACACCATGATGGCACGAATAACTGGATCTGACATTGGGTGACTTGGTTTAAAATCCCCATAGCATCACTAGTGTCTCATGGTTGTGAGAAAACCACTTAAATTTCCTCAACCTCAGTCTTCTTCTCTGTAAAATGGCCATGATTATGTTATTACTCCCTGCCTCCTAAAGATATTTCCAGCAAAACATGTTTTTTAAACTGCAAATTGTTCTAGATATAAGAATGGCTCTTAATTTTGTCCCCCAATACAATAGGGTATAATTAAAAAAAAAACAAAAACAAAAACACTGGACTTGAAATCAGAAGACCTATTTAATCCATGTGACCATGGGCAAGTCTTCTCCCTCATTTGAATCTTGGTTTTCTCATCTGTAAAATGGAGCTAATCAGATGAACATTTTCTGTTTCACAAGGCTGGTATGAGAAGAGCCCTTGGGAAACTCGAAATTACTAGATAAACAGAACAATTCTAATTATTCCCAAGTTTGACCCTACAGTCAGAGGAGGAGACTGAGTGCAGAGAATACAACCCTCAATAAAACCCACATGATGAAGCTACCCCTAGTGGCATTCCTGGAAAAGAAAAACCTTCTCCCCACTGCTCTCATAGGTCCATAGATTTAGAGCTGAAAGAGACCCCAAAACTGGTCCAAATCCCTCATTTTACAGATGAAGAAACTGAGGCTTAAAGAAATGTAGCAACTTGTCAAGAGTCACATAAGTAATAAGTGGCAAAGATAGTATTTAAACCCAGCTTGAACCACTGGACAGATCTTCTTTCCTTCCTTCCTTCCTCTCTCCCCCCATCTCACCCAAGCTGGAAGTACAGGGACTACTCATTGCTCCAGTCCCACTCTGATCATTCACCTGCCCTGGACTCATTTGCTTCTCCTTAGGCAACATGGTGGCATCTCCTGCTCCTGAGGGCTCACTCTATTTATGCCAAACTTGGTACACTCACATGATTGCCTTAGCCACTCTGTGAGATGGGCTCACAAATATGCTCTACTGTGCTCTGTCTGTAGTTCACTTTCAAGAGCCTAGAGACGTTCACCTCTTGTATAAAGTTATTAACTTCTCTTAAACTCAGCTGGTGGCCCCTACACCTAACCTGAGGCTTAGTGGAGCCATATCTTCATCCCCCCACTGAAGTAGAGGAAGGAAGGAGAGAGAAAATGGAAGGGAAGGGGAGAGGGGGAGAGCAAGAGGAGGAAGAGGAGAGGGAGAAAGACACACAAACAAGAGGTGTAAGAAGAGGAGGGGGATGAAGAGAGGAGAGGTAGGGGAAAAGAGAAAGAGGGAGGGAAAAAGAGGAGAGAGGGAGAGAAAGAGATTAATTAAGTATTTTGCAGGCCTCACTCATGACAAATAGGATTCAGTGCCAGAGGCTTAGAGCCAGCCTACTGGTCTGGACAGTACCCCTATATCCTTCTCCTATCTACAGAAATAGAAATAGGCTTCCAGAAGTGGCCCACCAACAGTGTCCTTGGGGTGAGCTCTGGACAGTGGTATTTGAAATCTCCAGGGTGGTGACTCCTAGCCTTTGGGAGGGGAGACACTTGATCTAGTCGATTTCTTAGAGGATTGTGGACTTGGAAGGGCTTGTCAAGGTCATCTAGATCATAGGGTATTCGAGCTGGAAGGGTCGTTCTAGTCCAACATCCTTGTTTCACACTAGGGGCAATGGAGAAGCAGCTACAGCAGCAGATATTGGACAGAGCCCCGGACTTGCAGCTGAGCTGCCTGGGTACAGTGTCAGCTCTGCCACTTCCTAGCTTTGGGGCTTTGAACAAGTCCCTTCCCTACTCTGGGCCCCCGTTTCCTCATCTATAAAGTGAGGAGGCTGGATAGATGACCTTTGAGGTTGCTTCTAACCTGAAATCTATGGTCCTGTGACTAAAGGATTTGTAAGAACTCTTCCATCTCTAAAGAAGACCATCCTAAGGAGGTCCAGAAAGGCTCATTAACTGCCCCCAGGGCATAGAGGAAGAAGATAGCCAAACTGGAACTGGAATCCTCATCAACTTTCGATAATCCTTTCTCAAAGTGCCCAGGCCAAGGGTGGGGAACTTGCGGCCTCGAGGCCATGTGTGGCCCTCTAGGTTCTCAAGTGCAGCCCTTTGACTGAATCCACACTTCACAGAACAAATCCTTTTTTTAAGGGGGTTTGTTCTGTAAAACTTGGACTCAGTCAAAGGGTTGCACTTGAGGATCTAGAGGGCCACACGTGGCCTCGAGGCCGCAGGTTCCTTACCCCTGGACCAGGCCAAAGAAATAGGAGCTTCTTAATGACAACTTCCTTTTCTCTAGCCCTGTAGGATTCATAAAGCAGTTTCTGATTTACGATGGGTTTTCCTAACAGCCCTCTGAGATACTATCCTCATTTTACACAGGAGGAAACTGAAACTCCAAGGTGTAACATGACTTGTCCAACTCGAAGTCAATGGCAGAGCTAGGATTTATACTCAGGTCTTATTATTCCTAAGACAGTCGTATTTCCATTATACTGTATTGCCCATGTCCTGGGGCCCTGGGGGGGTGGGGTGGTCCAAGCCGTGGGACCTTGGGCAAGTCACTTGCCCTCTTTGGGCCTTGGTTAGTAAATCCCCTCTTGAAAATGAGGAGATTGAGGGGCAGCTAGGTGGTGCAGTGGATAGAGCACTGGCCCTGGAGTCAGGAGGACCTGAGTTCAAATCTGGCCTCAGACACATAATACTTCCTAGCTGTGTGACTCTGGGCAAGTCACTTCACCCCTATTGCCTTACCAAAAAGAAAAAAAGAAAGAAAGAAAATGAGGGGATGGACTAGATGGCCTCTGAGGGTCCTCCCAGCTTAAGAGCTAGGATCCTTTGAGCACTAGCCATACACTAGTATTTATAAGTTTCCTTGTTGCTGCTATTCAGTCATGTCCAACTCTTTGTGACCCCATGGACCATAGCGCACCAGTACTGTCCATGGGGTTTTCTTGGCAGGTGGTTTGCCATTTCCTTTTCCAGTAGATTAAGGCAAACAAGGTGAAGTGACTTGCCCAGGGTCACACAGCTAGTAAGTGTCTGAAGCTGGATTTGAACTCGAGTCTTCTTGATTAGAGGCCCAACGCTCTATCCACTGAGCCTACAGTGGCCTATAGCTTCCTATAGGCTGCCCAATTAGTGGGCTACTATTTTCTTGGAGTGGCCTGTACCACCACCCCTTCTTGGCTAGGTTCAGCACTTCCCCAAATCAATGTCTGACAAACTCTCCTTAGGAACAGAAGCCTCTCAGCCTGCCTTGCCCAAGACTATATAACAAGCTAGATTCAGGCACACCAAAAAATGCAGAAGAAAATGAAAATCAAAGCAAAGTTGACAAGTCAAGATACCTAGAAGTATTAGCAATGGTCTCCAGACCTTGGTGCTGCCCCTGCTATGAATCTCCCTATTTCTCTTCCCTCCTCCCCCTTACCAAGAATGGCATCCCCTTCAGACCGACAACTCTCTTCTGCACTATCTCACTCAGAATTTTGGCCACGCAAGCCACTTTTCACTTGTGCTCTCTTTAGAATAATTAATCACAGAAAATCAGAGCTGGGAGAGACCTTGGAAATCATCAGATGGAGACACTGAGGCCAGAGAAGGGAAGCGACTTTGCCACAGTTCTATGACTAATTAATGGAGACCACCTGGTATAGTGAGTAGAGTGGTGGCCTTGGAATCAGAGAGACCTGTGTTGGAATTCTGGCTTTGACACATTAGCTGTGTGACGCAGGGAAGGCCACTTAACCTCTCTGAGACTCGGGCTAAATAACATCTGTAAAATGGGGATGATAATAATAGCACCTGCCTCACAAGGTTGCTGGGCAGATCAAAAAAGATGACATGTAAAGTTGTATATAAATGTCAGCCAGCATTATTAAATGGCAGAGCTTTTGGGAGGAAGGCCAAGTCAGATGTACCTTATACCAAATCCTGCTCTGAAGTGACTAACAGTATATTAGGTGGGGCAAGGGTGTGGAAGCCAGCTCTGATCCTCCCTGAGAGCTGATTGCTAAGTTTTCTGTGGGAGCATTTACACCTACGAAATTGGGAAACGCTACAAATTAGGGCTTGGTTGATTGTTTCATAGATCGTCTAGACTTGAGAAAGTGCCGAAGAAAATGTTGACAATGAAGATTAAACTTAAAAGTGTTTTGATTTCTCTCCCTGGAGAGCTGATTGTTAAACATTTGCAAGCAATCCCCTGAGTAAAACCCTGGTTTCTCTTAAAAGAGAGTTTTAAAAAGCAGCATGAAAAAACAGTGGAATAAGAGTTAGGTGATCTGGGATTAAATTCTAGTTCTGCTGCCAAGTAGCTGTGTGAACTTTGGCAAGTAACCTCATCTGTCCGGGCCTCAGTTTCTTAGTGGAAAGGGATCCTGGCTCTGTAGCTCACTAGCTGTGTGACTGGGTAAGTCACTTCACCATCCAAGGTCTTTTTGCTCCTCAGTAAAATGAAGAGGTAGGGGGAAGGTAGGTGATCTCAGGAGGTTACACCTTCCAGCTCTGACAGTCTATTAAATCTCAGAATAATTTTGTTGGGATCATTTCATAGACAAGCCAACTGTCTCAACCAAAAAAGAATTTTAATGGAGACAATAAAGAAAATTCAGCAAAGTCACCAAATACAAGATTAGGCTGCAAAATGTCATTAGCATTCTTATTTACTAGCAATAAAGATCAAGGAAACATAATAATGAAACCCCCACTTATAACTACAACAAAACCCATCAAATACTTGGGAATTAACTGACCTAGAAATATACAGGACTTGTTTGTTTTTTGTTTTTTTTTAAAAGGGTAACTATAAACCTAGAAAGACCGAAATGAAATAGGACCTAAATAGCTTGAGGGACATTCAACATTCAGAGAAGGGCTGAATGAATACAGGAAAAAAAATATATAATACACCTTGCTCAAATTCTTTAATGTTTAATTCAACACCAATCAAAATACCAAGGAGTTTCTTTATAAAATGATAGGGAAATGATAGAGATAGATGATAGAGTCTTCTTTGGGGGGGGATTGAATTTGTGATTTCATTGGTATAGACCACTGTTAGAGAGGAAACTCCCTCTGGCCACTGATAGAGTCAAGACTCAACCCAAGTCCCATGATTCCAAATCCAGTGATTCCCCCCCCCCCACCATACGACCTGCATTTTTATAGATCCAACTCCATTGCATTCAACAAGCGTATACTAGGTGTCGACTATGTGTCAGACACTGAAGATAAAAAGGCAAAAAATGTAACAGTCCCTTCTCACAAAGGGACTAATAGGGGAAAACAGACATAGTTGCAACAAAAAATAGAAAATATTTTGGGAGTGGGAGATACCCAAAGTTGGAAGGATTAACAAAGACCTCAGATGAAGAAACTCAAAGCCAGGGAGAAGGAACTCACTAAAGGTCACACAGGTAGAAACAGGACCAGAACCTAGGTTTCTGAACTCAAGGTCCAACGCTCTCTTTGTGCCATCACAAATCCGGTAACGTTTTGTTGTTAGAATTCTCTTTCCATGTGTCACATCCTCCTAATGACTATAAGTTCCATGAGGACAGCGAGTATATCTTACTCATACTTTGTCTCTGTCTTAGCACCCTGGACAGCGCTCTGCACAGGCCAGGTGCTTAGTAACTGCTTGTTGATGGTAAGCATAGGTATAGTGCAAAGAGTAAGGATTTGGAAGCTGAGGACCTGGATTCAAATCCTGATTCTGTCGATGACTGTGTAACCTCTGCCAAGTCACTTTCCTTCTCTGGACCTCAGTTTCCTCCTTTATAAAATGGGGCATCTGGAGTAGAGCAGGTTTTTTTCACCTTTTCCCTGGTATCATGGACTCCTCTGGCAGTCAGTCTGGTCAAGCCTCTAGACCCCTTCTGAGATCTGTCTCTCTTTTTTCTCTCCTCTCCTCTTCTCTCTCTCTGTATGTATGCATGTATGTGTATGTGTGTATGTATGTGTATGTATGTGTGTGTGTGTGTGTGTACACACACACACATACATACACACACACATACATATACATACACACACACATACATACATATCTTTAAGTTCAAGGACCCCAGGTTCGGAATCCTTGGATTCCAACCGCACAATTTCTAATTCTCCTTGAAATCCTATGACATCAAGTCCAAACTTCTTTCCACATGAAATGCCCTATTGGCCTGGGCAGTGGTAGTACAGTCATTTGGGCCACCCCCCCACCCCACCCCTGCCCCCAGCCCCAGCCTGTTCTCAGTTTGCTGCATACCTAGGGGGTGAAGCACTTTGTCTATCCCAAGCAGAGGGTGGGATGATAGGTCTAAATTAAGCCCCCATGCCTAAAGGAAGATATTTGCTTTTCCTGGACAGTGCACTTGGTGGGGATTAAAATGGGTGTGGAAAACAACATCCAAGGTAGCAGCCCTGCACCCTGCCCATCATTGCCCAATTCCTCAACCACTCTCATTCTTTCCCTCCCTGAAGCCCAAAAGTGCTTGCACCTCTTCTTGCAAAATCAAAGCAAAGAGTGGTCTGGGGAGGGGCAGTAGCTGAGGATCCCTCTTGTGAGCTGCACAGGGCCTTTGTCCCTTTCAGATGTTGGTCTTCTGATCCCCCATGCAATTCATGAAGTTGGTTTTGACACTTGGACACTTGACTCCTTTCCTGGGCCAAAACCATTTCTCCCATTGAGACCATCTCCACACCCATGGTGGATGATCCTTTGACTGAATCCAAACTTCACAGAACAAATCCCCTTAATAAAATGACAAAATAAATATCTAAATAAAATTTAAAAAATAAAAAAAAAACTTGGACTCAGTCAAAAGGCCACACCCAAGGACCTAGAAGGCCACGAGTGGCTTCAAGACCACAGGTTCCCCACCCCTGCTCTACTCAGAACTCATCTCATTTTCCATAGGAAGAAACTGATGGGGAATGAAGTGATGTGTTCACCTCTCCCTCACCTAGTGAGTGACAGAGCTGGGACTCACTCTTCAAGGCCAGTGCATTTTCCAGGACACTACTAAGTGCTGTGTGTCTGTGGAGCAGTCACTGCACCTCCCGGAGGCTCAGGGAAAGTGGGGAAGAAAAATGCTGAAGTTTCTCTGTCACCAGGGTTGCCAGGAGGAATTCCTTTGTCAATTGCAGAGCACTAGAGAAATGTGAGTTATCCATCTACTTTAGACTGCTTTGCCCTTTGAAAGCTTGAGAACAGAGGGAAGAAAATGAAACATCTTTTTTTTTTTGGCTGTTTGTTTTCAGGGTTACAGGTTTCAAGTAGAAAAGTTGGTCAAATTTTGCATTGATCTGTTGCTAAGCCAGGAGTGGGGTGGCTGGAAAATGACCTCTGATGGACTTTTACCCGGCTTCTAAGACCCTTTCAGCTCCTACTTACCTTTGCTCTCTGATGTTATTATTACTCTACTTCACATATGTCTAGATTTTAGTCACATTGGGTTGCTACGTGGTCCCGGCACACACAACATTCCATATTCTGAATTTGGGCCTTTGTTTAAGTGACACACCCCAACCCCCCCCCCAACTCCAATGTCTGCAACACTCTCCCTTCTCCTCCTCCTTTGTGTCTCTTTGAAAACCACAGCTCAGGAGGCACATCCTTAAGGAAGGCTCCGATTTCCCAAGTGATTACTGCTCTCAGCCTCCAGAAATTACTTTGTATTGGCTTATTCACATACTTGTTGTATTCTGCCCCCCTACCCCCACTCCCAGCCAGAGACTGTAAACTCCTAGAAAGCAGGAAATGTTGTACTTTTGTCTTTGGAGCCCCAACACTTAGCCTTCCACAGAGTTGACTTATTGAGAGAAGCCAGAGCTTTTTTCCCTTCCCCCACTTTCTCTCCCCTCCTCCATCCCCCTTACACACACACACACACACACACACACACACACACACACACACACACCCTGAACATCACAAGAAAGGCAAAGTTGAGAGCTGCTAATGCTTCAGAGAGCAGAGCAAAATGAAGTCTGGGGATGTGACAGTATAGCTTTCTCTTCTATGCATGGAATGTTAATCTGGAGTCACAATAAAAATCTGTATTTCCATTTTGCCCATATGGAGGTACAAAAGAATAAAGAGAGGAAAGAAGGAGAGAAGAAAGGAGAGAAGAGTCAAAGGAAAGTCACAGTAATTATCTCTGTCTGGCCTAGCTCTTCAGGAGTGTTTCAGAGTCCCTCCAGTTCCCAAAGTGATAGCAGAATTTTAACTGAGTGTGTGCGGGAAGCTGGGTTTAGTATTCCAAGATCAGTGCCCTGGCATATCAGCCTTGAGGGACCCTCACCCAATTACCGCACAATATCTGCCGGCAGCTTCTCACAGCAGCAGGGCAGTCTGTGCCAGAAAGATGCTAGAGTGCTGAGGACCCTTATTAAAACAAGTCAGTGTGCCAGGAGGAGCTGGCCCTCTCTGCCCAGCCACAAGCAGATGCTTGCCATATGGTTTAAATTCCTTACACTTACACACACACACACACACACACACACACACACACACACACACACGAAACCTCAAAAGACAAAAACAACATAAGCTTATGAGGAGAGTGGGAGAAAAAGTAAAAAAAAAATATATAAATATTTGGGTTGAGTCTGGCAACTACTGAGAAGGAATTCTCTTCAAGTGAGAGAAAGTGAAATTTCCTAGCCTGGGACATAGGAATATCATTAATCAAAGCCATTAGATCAAAGGGAGGGCAGTGAAGAACACTCAGTTTTCAGCCCACTGTGGAGGAGGAAATCATCCCTTTAAATGACTGTTGAACCCGTATCCACAAAGGGAGCAAAGATGGAAAAAAGTAGCTGAAAGGGCTCAGGGATTTCTCCTGCCCCTCTCCTGCCTCATTATAATAAGATATGGCATGGTGGAGGAGGTGAGGCTATGGACTCCCGGCTTTGGACTGTTGCCTTCAGAGCTGGCAAAGTAGAAAGAGTATTGGTTCTAACGTAAGAGAACCTGGGTTCGAACCCCACTTCTGTTGCTTACTATTTGTGACCTTGGACAAGTCCTTTCCCTTACCTGAGTCTCAGTTTCCTCATCTATAAAATGAATGGCTCGGACTAGATGGTATTCCAGCATGAGCTCCAGGATCCTATAGGTGACCTTGGACAGTTCACTTCATTGCCTCAGTCTCTTCTTCCCTCCCTTCCCCTCACATTTTTTCTGGCCATCCTCCATGGCCGGATGCTCTGTCTCCTCCACTCCCACTTACTGACCTCCCTGGCTTCTTTTAAGTCCCAATTAAAATCCCACTTTCTATAGGAAGCCTTCCCTAACCCTTTTTCATTCTAGCACCTTCCCTCTGTTCACTGTTTCCTATGTATCCTGTATAGAGCTTGTTTATACAGATTTATTTGCTTGTTGTGTCCCCCCAACCCCAACTGTAAGTTCATTAAGGTCAGGGACTGTATTTTGCCTCTTTATATCCCCAGTGCTTAACAGTCCCTGGCCCATAGTAGACATTTAACAAATGTTTATTGACTGACTGTATAACCTCTGAGGTTCCTCTGATCTCTGATACTATTAGAGCTGATGGGAATAATTAATAAGTAGTTTGTGCTGGTGTTTTTTTTTTAAATCAAACTTCTGATTTCATCTGAGTAGGAATGAAGATCACTACCTTCTCTGCAACTTAATTAACAGTCTTACCAAGCTGCCTTGGATGCTGAGGTTAGGTGACTTCCCCAGGGTCGCTCTGCTAGGAGGTATCACCGGTGGGATTTGAACTCAGGTCTTCCTGAGTCTTAGGCCATCTTTGCAACCATACTCTAACACACGGGTAATAAGAGGCAACTGTGCCACAGTGGATAGATCCTTGGGCCTGGCATCAGGAAGACCTGAGTCCAAATCCTGTCTCAGACACATAATAGCTGTATGAACCTGGGCAAGTCACTTTACCTGTTTCCTCAATTGTAAAACAGGAATAATAAAACCCATCTCATAGAGTTGTGAGAATCAAATAAATCTGTCTTATCTGCCCCCACATACACACACACATATACACATATATAATCTATATTCTATATACAGATATATCTCTTTGCAAACCTTAAAGGGCTACATAAATGCTAGCTATTGTTGTTATTGATATTATTATTATTATGGGACACTTTTGGTGCATTGATAGAGCATTTTTAAATTTTTTTTGCTTTTTAGTGAGGCAATCGGGGTTAAGTGACTTGCCCAGGGTCACACATCTAGTAAGTGTCATGTGTCTGAGGCCGGATTTGAACTCAGGTCCTCCTGACTCCAAGGCCAGAATTCTATCTACTGTGCCACCTAGTTGCCCCCTGAGCATTTTCTTCCTAACCAGCCAGTGAAAGGGGTACAAGTCTTATTATCTCCATTTTGCAGATAAGGATACTGAAGTTCAGAGAAGGCAAATTGCCCAAAGTCACTGAGGCCAAGCCAGAACTCCAGCCCAGGTCAATGGACTCCAAATTCAGTGCTTTTTACAATCACATGGCCATTCCCCCACTAGTGGATTTAACTAACAATTTCCATGAGGCAGAGAGCATGAGAGCCTTATCCCTTCCCTCTTTGTATAGATGAGGAATCTGCACACAGCTAGGATTCGAATCCAGTTCTGCCTCCAGGGCCACAGAGCACCCTGACCCTCCATCAGAGGTGAGAAAAACACTAGAATACCAGCTCAGTGGAAAACATGAGAATCTTGATCATTGAGGGCAAAGGGCAGATGTTGAGTACTGGGAGACATGGGGTTTGCGACGATTAAGTGACTTGGTGACTTCTAAGCAAAGCCCCCTTCCCCCTCTAACCCTTCTAGCTCAGTTTGCCTGTCTACAGAATGAAGGTCTGGATTCAACAACCTCTAAAGGCCTTTTCCATCCATCTATGAGTCAATAATTCTAGGACTCCTCCAGAGGATGGGAATTGGGTGGATGCTTTTTGGACTGGCTTGGCCCTGGGCTTTACATTTTTATTTCTGTTCATTTTTTTTGCGGGGAGGGGGGGAGGGATGACCACCATTCTTGTCATCCAAGCTGGACCTTTTCCCTCTAGCTTGCAAACTTCACTGAACGTGGGCCCTGGAGGTCCTAGGAGTTCTAGGGTGACATACCCCTCCTGGAACAGAGAGAGAAAGACAGCCCATTGGTTCTCACGGGAGCCCCGGCCTCCAGCTCACATATCACAGGCCTCATTGGGTCTCTGGAATACTGTGACCTCCCCATCATAGGATTCATAGCTGGAAAGCACTTTAGAGTAGGCCTCTACTCTGGTAAATACAAGCCTTCATCACTCCCTGGCCTAGAATATTTATTAGACTTGTCATCCTGCCCCTCCTCCTCTCTGCTTTCTACATCACCGGTCCATCCTTCAACAAAGCCAACCTATTAATCTTCCTTAAGCTCCTCTGCTCAGAGCTCTACACTAGTTCCCTATTGTCTCTAAGTTAAGATGCAACTCCTGATCCTGGTATTTAAGGCCCCACAGAATCTGGCTCCAAACTTCCCTACTAGCTTTGTTGTCCCTGATTCCTCTTTACACCCTCCAGTCAAGCTAGAGTTCTCCAGAGCTGACCCTATAGGCAGCTGGCTGGGTGGTATATGGAGTCCAGTTCCCTATGCGCTACCCAGACTGGCTTGATCTCTGTCTTCTCTGGCTCTCCTCTCCTCTCTCTGTGTCTGTCTGCCTCTCTGTGCCTCTCTCTCTCTCTCTCTCTCTCTCTCTCTCTCTCTCTCTCTCTCTCTCTCTCTCTCTCTCTCTCTCTCTGTCTCTCTCTCCCCTCTCTCTCTTTCTCCCTCTTTCTGTCTCTGTCTCTTCTTATCTGGGCTAGGGATGGCAGAGTAAGCTGCTGTAGTAAGAAGTGAAACTAGGGGCTTGAGTGTACCTTAAGAAATGGGATAACTACTTTGCGTGAATTTCTAGCCATTGGATGGCTTGGGGTTCTAATGACTCTTTTCAAAGACTTCTATTTTTCCCCCAAACTTCTCTTTTTCAAAGAGAAGCCCAATACATTTGTAGCTGTTTAGCTCCCAAAGAAAGAGATTATATGAGACAGGTCATTCTCCCTAAAGCAGAAAAAGGAAAGCCGTAGGGATTTGGGGAGCTGAGACTGAGTTCTGAAGCATTCAGTCCTAGTCATGGACCAAAAAGTACCATTAAGTGATGTGTGGATGAGAACAGGAAACCTTAAGGAAGAGGCTTTTAAATAACAGCCTGGTAGAGAGAACAGCTCTGGAGTCTGAAGACCTTGCTCTAACTCTTACTGGCTCCTGGGCCTCAGTTACATCCTCTGTAAAATGAGGGGGCTGGGCTGGATGATGGCTGAAGTTCCTGCCATCTCTAAATCCTGTTCCTAAGATTATAGCTTGAGAGAGATGCCACCCACTTCGGATGACTCTATGGTCAACACCTGTCCAGGGCCAGGCAGCTCTCCTTTCCAAAGCCTGACAGCTGCCTGCCCCAGGTCAATGTCTGAAGAGGGGGAGGGGAATGAGGGAGGATCAAAATATCGCCCTTGCCCAGCCTTGCAGGGAGGGAGGGAGGGGGAGAGAGAGCCAGAGAGAGCCAGAGAGACAGAGAAAGAGAGACAGAGACGCAGGGACACAGAGAGACAGAGAGACAGAGTGAGAGAGAGAGAGAGAGAGAGAGAGAGAGAGAGAGAGAGAGAGAGGGAGGGAGAGAGAGGGAGGGAGAGAGAGAGAGAACAAGTGAAACTTAGCCAAGAGAAAGAAAGAGGCAGCCAGCGAGTGGAGAGCCCCCAGACAGCAAACAAGCCCCAACTTGTCCAGAGGCCCACGTGGGCGGCAAGAAAGCTCAGCTTCCCCTCAGGATGCCGAGGATGCTTGGCCCACCCCTGCCTCCCTCCAGCTCCATCCCGGTGCCCAGACCCTCCTCTGGCCTCCCAGTCTCCCCGCCCCATCCCGCCTCCTTCTAGCTCCAACTCTCCCCGCCCCCTCAGGCCTCCCAGAGGCTGGGATGCTTAAGGATGCGGGATGCGCCCAGGCATGTTCCCAAGCCCGCTCCTTTTGCAGCCTCCGGGTCATGGAATCACAGAATGTCAGAGCTGGGAGGGACTTTAGAAAATCTGGAATGTCAGGACATTAGAGAGGGAAGGGACCTTGGGCCCTGGATGGTCAGGACATCAGCATCAGAGAGAGAGAAGGAACCTTGGGCTTTGAAATATTAGGACACCAGGCATCAGAGAGAGAAGGGACCTTGGGCCCTAGATTGTTAGGACATTAGAGGGAAGGGACATTGGGCCCTAGATTGTTAGGACATTAGAGGGAAGGGACCTTGGGCCCTAGATTGTTAGGACATTAGAGGGAAGGGACCTTGGGACCTAGATTGTTAGGACAGAGAGAGAAGGAACCTTGGGCTTTGAAATATTAGGACACCAGGCATCAGAGAGAGAAGGGACCTTGGGCCCTAGATTGTTAGGACATTAGAGGGAAGGGACCTTGGGCCCTAGATTGTTAGGACATTAGAGGGAAGGGACCTTGGGCCCTAGATTGTTAGGACATTAGAGGGAAGGGACCTTGGGACCTAGATTGTTAGGACAGAGAGAGAAGGAACCTTGGGCTTTGAAATATTAGGACACCAGGCATCAGAGAGAGAAGGGACCTTGGGCCCTAGATTGTTAGGGACATTAGAGGGAAGGACCTTGGGCCCTAGATTGTTAGGACATTAGAGGGAAGGGACCTTGGGCCCTAGATTGTTAGGACTTAGAGAGGAAGGGACCTTGGGACCTAGATTGTTTAGGACAGAGAGAGAAAACCTTGGGCTTTGAAATATTAGACCAGCACAGAGAGAAGGGACCTTGGGCCCTAGATTGTTAGGACATTAGAGGGAAGGGACCTTGGGCCCTAGATTGTTTAGGACAGAGAGAGAAGGAACCTTGGGCTTTGAAATATTAGGACACCAGGCATCAGAGAGAGAAGGGACCTTGGGCCCTAGATTGTTAGGACATTAGAGAGAAGGGACATTGGGCCCTAGATTGTTAGGACATTAGAGGGAAGGGACCTTGGGACCTAGATTGTTAGGACATTAGAGGGAAGGGACCTTGGGCCCTAGATTGTTAGGACATTAGAGGGAAGGGACCTTGGGACCTAGATTGTTAGGACATTAGAGGGAAGGGACCTTGGGCCCTAGATTGTTAGGACATTAGAGGGAAGTGACCTTGGGACCTAGATTGTTAGGACATTAGAGGGAAGGGACCTTGGGCTTTGAAATATTAGGACACCAGGCATCAGAGAAAGAAGGGACCTTGGACCCTAGATTGTTAGGACATTAGAGGGAAGGGACCTTGGGCCCTAGATTGTTAGGACAGAGAGAGAAGGAACCTTGGGCTTTGAAATATTAGGACACCAGGCATCAGAGAAAGAAGGGACCTTGGGCCCTAGATTGTTAGGACATTAGAGGGAAGGGACCTTGGGACCTAGATTGTTAGGACAGAGAGAGAAGGAACCTTGGGCTTTGAAATATTAGGACCCCAGACATCACAGAGAGAAGGGACCTTGGGCCCTAGATTGTTAGAACATAGAATGTCAAAACACCTAACATCACAGATGGAAGGGGCACTGGAACACAGAATGTTTAAGTTGGAAGGAACGTTAGAAAGCTGGGGCTTTCAGTACGCTTAGAACGCAGGTCTGAACTAGAAGGCTCTTACAGATCCTTTAGTCCAGAGCCATCATTTACAAAGGTGGAAACTGAGGCCCAGCGAGGAAGAATGACTTGACTAGGGTCACAAAGACAGCGATAGAGTCGTGCCTCCCTCCCCCCTCCCCGACCCCACTGCCCCCCAACTCGCTCTGGCCACAGCTGCCCAAGCGCAGGGCGAGACAATGGGCTCCACCTTCCTACTCATCCAGGCTGAGCCCTCCCGGCGGGGCTGGGGCTGGGTCTGAGAGGCACTCATGAAAGCAGCCTCCTTTCCAGGTCCTGAACATTGTATAAGAAAGGCAGCCTGCCCGGAATCCCCCTCACCCCAGCCCCCAAAAGTCCCTGTGTAATTCTAGCCGTCCACCCACTCCCCTCCCGGGGCAGTCACCACACCTGCCTGTCCCCTCCCTACCGGTCTAGGAGGTGGTGGCCGCAGCGGCTGGATCAGGCAGGATCGGCAATCAGGCAGCCAGGCAGGCCGGAGGGCGGCCGGACAGGGAAGCAGGCAGAGCCCCCACCCCGCCCAGCTCCCAGTTTGCCCCCTAACACACTCAGCTGGCAGGGGCTTGAGTCTTCGGCAGTCAAATATCCGATTGACTCATCCACGTGTAGCCCCAGCCTCCAGCCCCGCCCTGGCCCAGTCCAGGCCTAGTCACAGAACCATTGGTCCTCTCCCCCTACTTGGGAGGGGCTATCCAAAACAGGTCCCCGCCTCTTCTTTCCAAGTGGGCGTGACCCATGGGCTGGGTAAACACTGAGCCTCCAGCTGAAACTGAATGAGCGATGGAAATGTTTGGGAAGGCATCCAAGGCCTACATAGGTCATGTCGTGTCTCCGCCGCGACCTCAATGAAGAGGCACTCTGGCACAGAGGATATTTGAGCTAGGAGGCTTTCTGGTATATAGTGGAAAGAGTGATGATTTCCACGGAACCAGAGGACCTGGTTAGAATCCTGGCTCAGTTATCTACCACCTATGTGACTTTGGGCAAGACATTTCATTTCTCTGGGCCTCAGTTTTCTCTTCTGTAAAATGGGAAAGTTGGCTTGGATGAGCTGTCAGATTCCTTCTAGCTTTAAATCTCTAAGTTTTCAAGTATAGACTGTCAGAGCTAGAAAAGACCATAGATCATAGACTATCAGAGCTGTGAGGGACCTTAGTACCTGGGATGGGGGCTGTTAGAGCTTGGCATCTGTGCTTATGAGTCCCTAGAATAGGGTTGAGTGGATCCAAGGACCAGGTAGAGGCCCAGCATGTGGAAGACACAAATGTTTGTTGAATTGAACTGAACATTTACCAGATTGAGAAATCCATGAGGAACAGCTAGGTGGCACAGTAGATAGAGCTCTGGCCTTGGAGTCAGGAGGACCTGAGTTCAAATCCAGCCTCAGACACTTGACACTTTTTCATTTATTTATTTATTTAGGCTAGGCAATGGGGTAAGTGACTTGCCCAGGGTCACACAGCTAGTAAGTGTTATGTGTCTGAGGCCAGATTTGAACTCGGGTACTCCTGAATTCAGGGCTGGTGATCTATCCACTGCGCCACCTAGCTGCCCCCTGGACACTTGACACTTAATAGCTGTGTGACCCTAGGCAAGTCACTTAACCCCAACTGCCTCACCAAAAAAGCAAAAAAAGCAAAAAAAAAAGGGGGGGAGAGAGAGAATTCCATGAAAGTAGGGTCTGTGTTAACCCTAAGGTGCCAGCCACCCCCACACATACCTGTGCTCACATAAAAGAATCCAGCCCTAAGGGCTGACCCAAGAGGCTCAGTGTCTCTTTGGCATATTGGCCCCACATGAAATTATTCCAGGAAGACATCTAGGTCGAGTCTAGCATTGAGCTCCAGCCTTGGTTTCCCCAAATATGGGTAACAGGGTCCCAGCTCCTGGAAAGGGGCTCAAGCAACACATAGAGGTAGGACAGCCTTCCTTTTGCTGGACAGAAGATTTAAAGGACTCATAGGGGTTCATAAACAGATAAAAAACATAAAACTCAAATCACCCATCAGTTCCCCTCAGAGGAAAACTGTACTCAGAGTTGTCATTGGGACAACTCTTAGACAACAGAACCCTCCCACAGGGTCCTACACAGTCCTTCCAGGACTGAAAATGTAACCCATTGGTTTGGATGACCCACAGAAGACAAACATATTTGGGGGAATTGATAAATAAATGAACTCCTTCCTGTTGGACCTGTACTGTCCAAATAACTCACTGGTTTTGTCCTTTAAAGGCACTTTTCAGGAACTATGGGGGAAATCTCCTTCTTTCTCCAAGGACTATATTGTATCAGGATATATGTTCTCTTTAGAAGGTCTGATCTGCCAATTCTCGAACTTGGCGTTATACGCGAACAACCTCTAAGACCAGCAGTACCTGAAGAATTGAAATCTCCCCTCCTGTACACACAAAGTTGGGGTTAAAGGATATTGTCCATGAACTATCCTTTCAGGCTCAGTGGGTACAGACACATGCATCTGCCTCTGCCATGGACTTCTGCAGGAAATCCCTAAGTGCCTAGGTTGGTGCTCTCTTTTGGACTACAAAAGTGAACGCTCTGGATCTTTCTATTGAGTCTGCTTGCAAGCACATACAACTGCTAAATGCGTCTGCCCCAAAACAGCCATTTCCAGTTCATGGGGGAAAGATTGTTTCTACACGGGCATAGGGCTTCTTTTCATCAGGGCTGCTGTGCTGCGTGCTGGTCTGGCCTGGCTTGTGAACAAGGGCAGGAAACAGGACAGTCCAAAAGACAATATCTGTCAGCTTGCTTTTATGGACCATGGAGTTGAGGGGTTTCTCCTACAAAATTCTTCCTTCCTTCCTCTTTCCACATCAACCAATCAGCTTAGAAGAGTTCCATGTCCTTTCAGGAAGGCATGCTCATACTCTCCATGGGAAGGCGATACCCAATTGATGTCTCCAAACAAAAGCTCTCTCCCTATAATCTCGTGTTGATTAGGGACCCCCTCCAACTTATCTATTTTTATGCCCGCCACCCCAACACTTAACACATTGTTTTGCACATAGTAAGTGCTTAATAATATAAATGATTGTAAAGTGACTAAATGACTGAGTGAATGAGTCAATGAATAAATGAAGTGTTCTAATGGTTTTAGAAACTAAACCCAAGACCCTTTGGCCTAGCAATACTTTCAGCCCATTGTCTGCAGTGTGCACTCTGGGAAGCAGCCCTTGTGTTTGAGACAGAACCAGGCAACTATTCCTCAAGGTGCCATTGTCACATCTATGAAAGACTCAGAAAAGTAAGTTCTTATCCCCCAAGTCTTTCACACAATTAAATGGGTCAGCATCAGAAACTGATCATTTTATCAGCAGAAATAACATTAAAGAAGATGAATTAGTATTTCATTTGTTGCTGCATCCTAAGGAGAGTGTGTTGACAAATATTTAACAACTGGATCTCCAAAAAATAATGGGCATGATACACTTAAGTTTAATCAGCATCGTGAACATTTTCTCCATCACTTTCTGATGTCTAGACAACCCAGAAAATAATAAATCTAGCATCAATTTGTAGGGTTTGTTGATTTCTGAGATGTAAATGCTCTCAGTGAAAATTTAACGATTGGCTCTCTCATAGAGAGAGCTCTCTCCAGCGCATTCCTGGGACCATCCACGTGTGTTGTCTCCTCCATTAGGATGTGAGCTTTTTGAGAGCAGAGACAGTCTTGCTTTGTTATTTGTATCTTTAGTGCTTAGCACAATTCTTTTATTTTTTATTTCTTATTTTTAGGCAATTGGAGTTAAGTGACTTGCCCAGGGTCACACAGCTAGTAAATGTCAAGTGTTTAGTCTGAGGTCGGATTTGAACTCAGGTCTTCCTGACTTCAGGGCCAGTGCTCTATCCACTGCACCACCTAGCTGCCCCTTAGCACAATTCTTTAGGTATAGTAAACATACCAAAAATGCTTCATTCATTCATTCATTCATTCATCCATCTGTCAGTGTGAACTAGTCAAGTGAGAGTTTAAAATAGCCTTCCATAACCTGGCCACTCTGAAGTGAAAGATAAAATGAAGTTCCTGAAACCACCCATAAAAGTCCTAGACTTCTAGACCCGGAAAGGACTTTAGGGTCCATTTAACCCAATCCCCTCATTTTATAGAGGAGGAAACTGAGGAACATAGAGCTCAAATGACTTGTCCAAAGTCATACAGCCAGTAAGTGACTGAGGTAGAATTTGAACCCAAGTCTTCCTGACTCCAGTTCCATTCTTCTCATATGTAATGACTACGACAATGTAGTTGGAAAGAAGAAAACAATAGCATGAAATAAATACTGCCAAAAAGAAGTGAGGAGAAAATTGGTCCTTACTCAGTCAGCCCATCAATCGATAGGCATTTATTAATGCCTCTTTGCAGAGGTAGAGAAATATGAGTGAGGAACATGACACTCTGGTAGATGTGGGTAATATGTAGTTTAATGTTACTGAACCACTATTCCCTCCTCTCTTTAAAAAGTCTTTATTACAAAGGAGATCTTGCTGAAGAGGGAAATATTTTTTGAGGCCAAAAATATTTAGAAATGAAGGTGTTCTAAAAAAGAACCCTGATAAAATTGAAAAATAACTATGAGTGGCTGACCTAGATCCAGGATTCCCAACTTTTTATATGCCATGGATACTCCCTTTGGCAGTGAATCTGGTAAAGCCTCTAGACCCCTTCTCAGAATCAGGTTTTTAGATGTCTCATTCTGCGTCTTGAATCTATCACTTCTCTTTCAGAAGGTAGATAGCATACTTCACAATCAAGTCTCTGGAATCCTGGTTAGTCATTGTGTTGATCAGAATGCTTAAGTCTTTCAAAACTGGTTCTTTTTACAACGTTGCTGTTATTGTATAAATTCTTCTTGTTCTGCTCGCTTCGCTCTGCATCAGTTCATACAAATCTTCCCATTTGTCTATGAAACTGTCCATTTTACTATTTCTAAGGACACAATTATAAATCATTACATTTATATGCCATAATTTGTTCAATCATCCCTCAAATTATGGGTCCTCCCTAAATTTCTAGGGTTTTCTTGCTGCTACCAAAAGAGCTGCTAAAAATAATTTCTACATATGGCTCCTATTTCTCATTCTTTGATCTCTTTGTGGTGTAAGCCTAATAATGGTATTGCTGGATCAAAGGGTATATACACAGTTTAGTGACTTTTTGGTCATAATTCCGTGTTACTTTCCCGAAGGGCTAGACCAATTCACAGCTATATCAACAGTGCATTGATGTGCCTGTTTTCCTCAAGTCTTGCCAACAATTTCTATTTTCTTTTTTTTTTTTAAAAAATCATCCTTACCAATCTAATGGGCATGCAGTGAAACCTCAAAGCTGCTTTAATTTACATTTCTCTAATTATTGATGATTTGGAGCATTTTTATATGGCTTTTAATAGCTTGAATTTCTTCCTTTTAAAACTGCCTGTTCATATTATTTGATCATTTGGGAAATGGCTTCTGTGCTTATAAATTTGAATCAGTACCTTATGTTTGTTTTGTTTTTTTTTTTTTTTGGCTTATGCAGTTGGGGTTAAGTGACTTGCCCAGGGTCACACAGCTAGTAAGTGTCAAGTGTTTGGTATGAGGCCAGATTTGAACTCAGATCCTTCTGACTTCAGGGCCGGTGCTCTATCCGCTGTGCCACCTAGCTGCCTCCCCGCCTTATGTATTTTCAATGTAAGACCTTTCTCAGAGAAACGTGCTGCAAAGATCCCTCCCAGTTACCTGTTTTTTACTGACATTTGTTTTGTTTGTTCAAAATCTCTTAAATTTCATATCATCAAAATCGTCCACTTTTTTTTTTCTGTAGTCCTCACCATCCCTCTTCTTTTTGGTCATTAATTGTTCTTCTAGCCATTAGAACTGAGAAGAATTTCGTTTTTGATCCTTTAATTTCCTTATGATGCCACATTTTATTTCTAAGCCATGTATCCATTTGGAGTTTATCTTGGTATACCATATCTGATTTCTATCAGGCTGCTTTTCCTGTTTTCCCAGCAGTTTTTGTCAAATACTGAGTCCTTAAACCTACAGCTACGGTCTTTGGGTTTATCAAACAATATGCTACTACGCTTATTTCTGTTTCACTGATTGATTTATACATATGTGTGTGTGTGTGTGTGTGTGTGTGTGTATAATCAGTACTAAATCATTTTAATGATTACTGTTTATAGTACAGTTTAAGACTTTGTTGCTATTGTTTTTCAGGAGCGTCCAACTCTTCGTGACCTTTTTTGGGGTTTTCTTGGCAAAGAGACCGGAGTGGTTTGCCATTTCCTCCTCTAGTGGATTAAGGTGAAGAAGAGGTAAAGTGATTTGCCCAGGTTCACGCAGCTAATGAGTGTTTGAGGTCAGATTCAAACTCATATCTTCCTAACTCCAGGGCCAAGAGCCTGATTCCAGACTCCACTGAGCCACCTAATTGCCAGTTTAAGACCGAGTACTGCTAAAACTCCTTGTTTCCCACTTTTTTGTCATTATTTTCCTTCAGATTCTTGAACTTTTGTTCTTCTAGATAAATTCCATTATTTATTCTATCTATAAATAATCTTTTTGGTAGCTTGAAATGTATGGTGCTGAATAAAAAATAATTTAGGTAGTGTCGTCATTTCGTTGTACTGACACAACTCATTCATGAGCAATGAATAGCTCTCCAATTATTTTGATCTATCCTTCTTTGAAGAGGATTTTACAGGTGTTTTCATACAGTTCCCATACTTGTCTTGGTAGATAGACTTCCGTATTTCTCCCATACTTCTATATTTTGTAACTATTTTGAATGGAATTTCTCCTTCTATCTCTTCCTACTGGGTTTTGTTGGTGATATACAGAAATGTTAGAGATTTATTTGTTTTGTATCCTGCAACATTGGTGAATTTATTAATTGTTTCAATTAATTTTTGTTGACTCCAGGCTTCTCTAGAGAAAACATCATATCATCTGCAAAACGTGATAGATTTGTTTCCTCTTTGCCTGGATTTATTCCCTCCCCAGGTTTTTCTCCTCTTCTTGCTATAGCTAACACTTCCAGTGCTATATTAAATACTAGCAGTGGCAATGGAAATTCTTACCACATTCCTGATCTTATTGGAAAAGCCTCTCACTTCACCGCATATTATGTTTGCTCTTGATTTCAGAGAGATACTGCTTACCATATGTATTCCTTTATATCATATTATTCATTTATTCCTATGTTTCATCAAAAGCCTTTTATCAGCATCTATTAATATAAGATGGTTTTTTATTAGTTTTCTTATTAGTATAACTTATTATGTTTGTGGTTTTCCTTATGTTGAACAAGACTGCATTTCTGGTTTAAATCCAAACTGGTCACAGAATGTCATCTTTTTAAATATAGCTGTTGTGGCCTATTTGCTAACGTTTTATTTCACATAATTGTATCAACCAGTTCATTAGGAATATTGGTCTGTAGTTTTATTTTTGAAATTTTTTTTATGGTTAATGCAAATATTAAAAAGATAACATTTCCATTTACCCAGCAAAACATAAAAATAGGATTTTATATGAAACAATGAATTTCCATTTCACATATCTTGCTTTTAAAAAGGCACATAAGTTCTTTAATTTTTTTTTTAAATTCTAAGCTTAAGCACTCAAAGAGAACATAGTAGAACCTAAAAAAAGGGGATTCCTTATGAAACCAAGAATCTCCAATTAACATGGCTTGCTTTTTTTAAAGTATAGAAAAAAGTGCTGCATGTTACTTTCAAAACTCTCCTTGTCTTCATTTCCTTCTGAACTCTGGGCCTTTTAAAAACATGTTACAGCGCCCCCCTGCAGTAGCATCACTATTACTAACTTCCCCTTAGGGAAGCTGAAATCGGCTCCAGAAAGTAATTTTTGATTTTCAGTGTGAGCATGTACACCTCTGAAATCTGCAAATGCTACAAATTAGGGCCTGATTTATTATTTTGTTGATTGTCTAGACTTAAGAAAGTGATAGAGAAAATGTTAATGATGCAAATTAAAGTTTAAAGTGTATTGTGTGTGCGTTTTTTCCCCTCAGAAATCTTGTTGTTAAACATTTACCAGCACACCCTTTCCTCTCCCTTTCCTCACAGAACTAATGCCCCCCCCAACACTGTTCCTCACCACTTCCCACCACCACCATTAATCAAGAGCAAGAGGGAAAAAAATCTTGTAAAAAATAAATATGATCGAGGAAAACAGATCCATCCAGTGGCCATGTCCAAACATGTACATCTCTTTCAGCACTTCATGGCTATCACTTCTCTGTCAGGAGATAGATAATATGCTTAATATCATAGGTCCTTTGAAGACACGATTGGGCATTGTAGTTCTTAAAACTTTTAAAGTAGTTTGTCTTTACTATGTTGTCACTGTATAAACTGATCTCCTGGTTCTGCCTCACTTCCCTCTGCATCAGTCCATACCACCCAGGGTTCTCTGAAATCATTTATTCCATAATTTCTTACAGTGCAATAATATCCCATGACATTCGTGTACAATTTGTTCAACTATTTCCTAATTGTCTAAAAGGCCATCAAAGGCACCCCTCCTCTTAGATTTTAATTCTTTTCTCTCCCCTCCCCCTTTTAATTACTGCTTCAGGGTCAGGAAATTTGTTTTACTTGTGATTGTTCCCTCCCCAATGTTATCATCTCCTTTTACCCTTTTTCTGCTTCCCATCCCTAGTTTCCCTGTTGAGTTTGGTCTATTTCTATGCTAAAATGTTTGTGCATGTGTGTGTTCAATCTCCTATTGTTTGTTTCGGATAAGTGCTAAGTTCATTGGATGTTCACTTCTCCCGCTCCTTCCACCATGTTCTTATCTATATATTTTTTCTTTTCACACACCCCAACTGGGCGGGGTAGCAAGTTCTATTCTTGTCTTCCTCCTTTTTACTCTCCTTTCTTTTTCTTCTCTTCAAACCCTCGAAACAGAACCAATCCATCCCCAGATCCTCTGTTTTATTTTTCTTATTGAACTCCCTTATTCCCCTTTGAAGACATTAAGGTTCTGAAGAGACACTTGCTCCTTCTCCCCTCATTTGAATGTTAGCCCTACATCACCCCACAGTTCCTTTCAATTGCTCACAATGTGTTTCCCTTTCTAGGTTCCTCTGGACTGTTCTATTTCTTTTTCAAAGATTCTACTCAGTTTTGGTAAGCACCGCTCCACTGGTTGTGCCTTGCTTGATTTTAATGATCAAAAGCTCATTGAAAAAGGGTATCTCTGTTGTGCATCTTTCAAGGAATCATATATGATTTTGATATATGCATGGTACAGACTTTGAAAAGAGTCTTTACATTTTTACATCATCAAACTTATTGTTTGCACAGGGGCAGGGCAATCTTGTATTTGATACAATTTTAGCCATTTGTGTAAAGGTGTGGTCTGCTGTAGAATATCGTCTTGGTGAGCCTGTCTGTTCTCTTCGTTTGCCTTCATCAACCATGCTCTCAATGTGCATAAACTATTCTTTTTCTTAAAGGATAGATAGGAAAGACACATATACCAGTATGCTGTGGCTGAGTCAGTTCTTTGGGAGTTATAATACAGCTCCCAAATTTTCCCACTTCTTTGGTATCCTACCCACTTTTAGATACATTGAGAATTGATTGCCCAACACCCTCAGAATTGTGTTGCTGCCGGCCCAGACCTCCTGTATGTATACTTGGTCTATTTGAAGTGTTTGTCCCATCTTTGCTTCCTTCAATGCTATTTACACTTCCACATACAGCACATGTGGAACTGTGATATTAAAAGTCCAAATGTGGCAGCTCCACTGCCCTTGATGATGAAAAGAGTTTGTTATAAAAACTGTTACAGATCTTTTCCATTTTCTATCTATTTGTTGTCGTCTTTCAATTTTCATCCTTAAATGTCCCTGGGAAAATTTTATTTGGTTGGGTCTCTCACCAAGTGCTCTTTAAATATGTTTTTCCCTCTGAGGCTTTTTGATATTTCATGAGGTGATATTGCTTATAATCTTCTACCATCCTCTTCCATGAGATGTTACAATAGAATTTCTATTCTAAACTGCTACTGCCCTTTTGGATCTTTGCTTTAACAAGTCAGTGGTCTGCCTGTACACAGGAAGCTACTTCAGCAATGACTCAGTAACAAGTAATTTCCTATCTGTTAAAATCTAATCGATTTCATTTTTTGTTATGTTATTTGGTGCTCACCATATCCACCACCTCCTGGCTTTCTTTTCTCTCTCTTTCTCTCCTTTTCTCTCTCTCTCTCTCTCTCTCTCTCTCTCTCTCTCTCTCTCTCTCTCTCTTAAGTGTATATTTTTCTTCAGAATTTCATATTTTAGAAACTCATATCTCTTAAAAACATTTATCTTAAAAAAATAATTGTCACTCTCCAATGAATGACTCCTCCTCCACCTCAAAGAATCATCTACTGGAACAAAGAACCACACAAATAAACACATTTGCTATGTCTGTCTGACTAGGTTTGCCTCATTCTGCACCTATATTTGGCCACCTCTCTAATGAGAGATGGGAGGAATTCTGTATTGGCAGTCCTCTGAAATGTGAAGTTTTTCAATCCAACTCTTTTCTCAAAGAAGGTATTCATGAGATATAGCCATGAGGTTTCTGTGTAGTCTAAACATTTTTGGCCTTTGTTTTGAGACAAAGTTCAATAGATAATAAGTGGCAATGAAAGAATGGGAACTCATAGGATCACAGGACCACAGATTTAATGAAGTAAATGAACTTAGAAACCATTGAGTCCAATCTGCTCATTTTACAGAGGAGGAAATTGATGTTGAGATAAGTTAAGTGACTTGACCAGGGTTACACAGCTAAGCATCTGAGCTAGGTTTTGAATTCACATTTTCCTACTCTAAACTCAGTGCCCAGAGAATCCCCATGAACATTTTTCAGAATCACTAGTTATTGTTATTCCCCCCCTACTTAATAGTATTTTATTTTTCCCAATTACATGTAAAGATAGTTTTCAACATTCACTTTTATAAGATTTTGAGCTCCAATTTTTTTCTCCTTCCCTCCCTTCCCCCTTCCCCAAGACAGCAAGCAATCTGACATAGGTTTTATACACACACACACACACACACACACACACACACACACACACACACACATATACACATACATATATATGTGCATACAGATGCATATATATGTGTGTATATATGCACACAATCATATTAAATATATTTCCACATTAGTCCTATTGTGAAAGAAGAATCAGAACAAAAGGGAAAAACCACGAGAAAGAAAAAACAAAAAAAGTGAAAATAATATGCTTTGATCTACATTCAGACTCCACAGTTCTTTCTCTGGATGTGGATAGGATTTTCCATCATGAGTCTTTTGGAATTGTCTAAGATCATTGTATTGCTGAGAAGAGCCACGTCTATCAAACTTGATCATCACACCATGCTGCTGTTTATTGTTGTATCTTTGACCACGTTTTAAAAATTATGATCATCTGTGGTATTTTCCATTCTTTTGGAATCATCTCTTCTTTGAGATATCCCCCAAATGGATTCCAATGCGCCTTTCAAGTTGTCATCTTGAGTGCAGATTTCTTCTTTAGGAAAAAAGGGAGAAAAGCCCCAGCATGTTGAGTGGAACCCCTGAGGCAAACTTGGGGAAGGCTGTGGACAAGAAAGAGTCACAAAGAACAGGCATGCAGAGCTTGGTATCGTTGGAGGGACCATCCTGATTGAGGAGATCATAGTACTGTGACAGTAGTTGAGGATTTCATTAAATCTGAGCATTCTTCATTTTTTCATGTGCCATTTTTGCTTCCTCATAAGGTACTGAGGCATTAGAGTCCAAATGTGTTGGTTCCATCATTGTTGATGATGAAACGAGATCATCACAGACTTGCTGGCAAATCTGTTCCATTTTTTACTGACATAGTATCACCCTTTCCAGCTCATCTACAAATTTTCGGGGGGGGGGGTAGCTAAAGAATCTCATAGAATTACAATTAATAGTTTCACTAATAGCAGAACACAAAATAAACTGACAAAAATCACTAAGGAACCTCAGGAGGGAGACAAAGAAAGATAAATTCCATTCAAAATAACTATAAAATGCACAAAATATGTGAGCATTAACCAACTAAAGTACATTCAGAATTTAAATAGCTATGACTACAAAATATTCTTTACAGAAATAAAAGTTTTAAATAATTAAAGGGATATCCATGGCTCATAGCTAAATCATGCTATGATGATAAAAATGATCTTACTATAAATTGACTTAGAGATTTAGCGCTATGCCAATACCAGGGTGGAACTTTATAGAATATACAACATAATAACAAAATTCACTTAGAGGGACAAAGCTCAAGTGGGATAAGGAAAAGCTGTGGGAATGATGGGTTTCATACATGACCACATCTGAAAATATGTTCAAATGAAATAGTCATCAAGTGTATTTAGTACTAGAAAAGAGAATGAAAAGTAGTTGAGTGAAACCGACTAGATAACCTGATGAACACAGTAGCTCTATGTTTGATAAACTCAAGAAAACAAACTGTATGGGGAATGACTCTGGAGTCAACAAGAAATGTTAAGAAAACTGGTATATAATTTGGCAGAAAAGACATTAAGGCCAGTATAAGGGTGGGGTGGGTTGATTTACTCAATCAAGCCCCCTACCCCATGCCAAGTAAGTGATAAGATGCTCAGTACGGAAGTCTCAATCCTAGGCTAAGTGTGAAAAGCCCTTGGAACTCTACGACATTGGACAGGAATTGTGTTTGGATAGATTGAGGAAACTTGCTTACACCCCAGGATTCATCATCAAGGTAGTTTAGAAATAGAGTCATCCAAGATGTTGAAACAAACGGGGCCTTCTTAGCCAACCCCTCTGAGGAGAAATTTCTTAGAGGAAGGAAGGAGAGGCCTCAGTGCTAGACTTGGCCCAGGACTCCTTTTTCACTCCCTTTGGCTAGAGGAGGAGCTTCTTGAAGGGTCCAAAAGTTGTTAGACTTCCCATTTTCCCATTAGCAATGTCCCTGGCTTAGCTGGCAACAGTGTCTGCATTAGAAGCCAAGGGCAACCTGGATATAGATTCACGGCTATACAAAGAGTCTAGTAAAGAAACTTTACCATAACTAAGGGAAACCTTTTGAGCATTCCATAAAGTATTTCCAGAAATCAGAATCTGTGAGTTATCCCATTTGCCACATGTACCCTCTAAACTTCAGTACATTTTCCCCTGGAATCTGTATGTACTTATGGGACAGTGTGTAACATACTTTTGGAGGGATGTTTTATACCACTTGTCACCATAGCAAATATCCCTTCCTAAAAGCCACTTAAAGTTGGCTGACTAAATTGATTCACAAATGATAATCTTAGGTGGAAGCACTGGTGGGGGCTTAAGCCAATGGCATTAGATTCCTCAGGGGTACCCCTAGAACCCTGAAGAGAAGATGTAGCCTTGGGATAAGGACAGTGGTGTACTGGCAAATGGTTAGTAACCAGCTCTCTAGGAAAAAAAAAGTATGCATGACATACTTTTAAGTTTGATCTGTATTAACATTTTCTCCATCACTTTCTTAAGTCTATACAATTAACAAAACAATCAAGTTATGATTTGTAGTATTTGCTGCTTTCTGAGATGTATATGCTCATACTGAAAACTGAACAATCTGTGAGCTCCATGGGAGAAGTCACATCATTTAAGTGGAGGGTGGGGGGGGGAGGAGAGAGAGAGAGAATGGAAGGAGATATCTTTTACAACTATGATACTATGATTAGGGGGAAATTTTATAATCATACAAGCTAGAGAGATAACAAAAGATAAAATAGACATTTTTGATTACATAAATTGAAAAGCCCTTGTACAAACAAAATCAGTGTAGCTAGAATAAGAAGAGAAGCTTTCAAGTGGGAAAACAGCTTTGTGTCCAACCAGTAAAAGTCTGATACTCAAATAATCAAATGAATCTGTGATCTGATTAATCTGGAAATTCCCATCACTGATGCAGCCATGTCAAGCAAATAGAAGGCACAGTAGATACAGCACTGGGCCCAAAGTTAGGAACACCTTCACCCCTCTGTGTCCATACCTCATGCTGAAAGCCTTCCTCGATTTTTCTTGACATTGTTAGGATACCAGTGGAGCACACAGGCTCTCTGCCTATCATTCCTCATTCTTGCCACAGGACCAGCCATCTTCTCTCTGATGACATCATTTACTCCTGCTATTCTTCATAATTCCTTGTTGGTTATATATTTCAGCCTGCTCACACTTATCATTGTCCTCTGTGTGATACTCATCTTCAGTTCTTCAGAAGCAGTCTCATTCTCCCTATGATAAAACAACACTAGTAGAATGTTAGAATTTAAAAGATTGGTCTTTGTTTTTTGTGGGAAGCTTGAGGTCAGTAAAAGAGCTTTGTGATTTCTTGAATGCAATCCAGTCCCCTCTGCTCCGGGCCTAGCTCACTGTCCATTTGTATTACCTGTGATACAAACTGGGGAGGGCTGCTCTAGGTTAGGCAAAATATTTTCTTCATCCATTTGATCTTTCCTGTATGAGTGGTCAGGCCAAATTCCTTTGAGGGACTACAGATTCCTTCTAGAAAGTGCTGCCATTTTTCCAGGGCTTGATGATATCAGCATAGTTTTCTATAAAAAGTTTTTTTTATATAAAAGTTTTCTATAAAAAGTAGCATCCATCACAATCAATGGGAATCCTCTTCAACTTGGACTTGGCATTGCATCTCCTCTGTTATAGTGGTGAACACCTTTGGCTACTATACATTGACCCATTTTATGCCTAGCCTGCTGTTTATAATCAGAGACCCATTGAACAGGATTGCTTCTGTTGTATTTTTCAAAAATTCTTAAATGATTTTGATATATAGATGAAAGATACCTTGTAAAAGAGACTATAAGTTAATGTTTTGTTCTACCCAGTCAAATGATTTTTTTCACAATCAACAAATAACAAACACACGTATGGGATCTTATATCCTCTAAGTCTTTCAGTTACATATGAGATGGTAAAGATGTGGTCCACTTATGGAAGTGAGCCTGTTTGTTCCTGACTGATATCCCTAATTTATGTATAGATGATTCTCATAAAGATTGTGTATAGTTGGGAGGAAGGGACACAGGATAGTGATCATTTCTTGCCCGCCCTTTCCCTCTCGATATTAATAAAATCCAATATTTTTTCCCCCCGTGTTTTTGTTAGTTTTCTCTCCTGCAGATATCTCATCTACTTGGCATCTAGGTGGTATAGTAGATGGAACGCAGGAATTTAAATGCATTCAAATCCTGTCTCAGACACTTACTAGCTTTGTGCCTTTGGCTAAGTTGCTTAACTGCCTTCAACACAAATTTCTTCATCTGTAAGAGTATTGTTATAGCTCAACACTCACACAATTGTTTCATCTCAAGTACCAGTGTCTACCTAGACTTAATTCAATCTATTTGCTTTTTCTTGTCTTTCTTCTCTTTATTGCCATTTTGACCTTCTTTATATCACTTCCAGGGCTGTGATGCTAACAAGGGTCCAAGGGTGGTGGTTTCATTGTCTTCGATGGAGAAAACAGATTGTTACAATAATTTTTATAAATATTTTCCAAATTTCTTTTGCTTGTTTTCTTCTTTCTGTTACCATCCTTAAATGTCTTTGGGATTCCTTTACTTAGTTAGATTTCCTGCCAAGCTATCTTCAAACTGGTTTTATCCTCCATCCATTCTCTCTGGTTTTTGGTTTTTTATTTGAGACGATACTTCTCATAATTGTTCATCATAGTTCTTAGTAAGATTTGATAAACGATTTCATATTCTAACTTGCTGTTGCCTTTGGCAGTCATTTCTCTCTGTTTGGCAAGTAAGTCAGATGTTTGTTGGCAAATACACATTCTGGCGTTCTTTTTTTCCTTGTTATGGCCACTGCTTTGCATTGGTTAAACTACTTGAGACTATCATAATTGCATTGATGCCATTTATATTGTCCATTCCTCCTCATTTGATTTTTAATTATTTGTTTAAATAGTTCAGGAATGAGTTGTTTGATTTTCTGCCATCTCTTTTTCTCTTTTCATCATTCTTCTTTCCTTTGTACTCATTTTGATTTTAGCCCTGACAAGTCAATGGTCTGACTATACTCAGACAACGGACACAGGGCTAACGTCTCCCAGTGGCTAAGTTGACAAAGGATATAAAGTTTGAAAAGAAGAAATGCAGGACATCAACAACTACATCAGATGTTTCAATTCTCTAATAATAAGAGAATTGCAGGCTGAAACAAATCTGAGGCTTCACCTCAGCCTCATTCAGTTGTCCAAGATGATGAAAGACACAAATAGTCAATGTTGAAGGGGCTGTGGAAAATCAAATATTCTACAACATTATTTCAAATTATGTGAGTAAAGATACTAAACTCTAAGAACCCCCTTTCTCAGGGATTCAACTACTGGTCATATGCCTCAAGGAGGTGAAAGGAAGAAAGAAATATCCCTGATATAACAAAATATTCACAGCAGCTGATACTTATTTTTCATGGTAGTGCAAAGAATATTTTTTTTTTAAATTATGTGTCCATCAGTGGGAAAGTGGTGGAACAAAATTTCCTCTATGGATGTAATGGAATACTATTATACTGGGAGAAGCAACAAATTGAGTATTTCAGAGAACTACAGCAAGTTGTGCATAAACTGACACAGAGAGAAGAAAGTAGAACCAGGTGAATAATGTAATAATAAAATGAGTACAGTAATGGAAATGAAAACCACACTGCAAACAGTAGAATTGAGATTAAATGCAATGGCCAGCCTGGGTTCCAGAGGACCAATGACAAACCTCACTTCCCTCCTCTCCCTAGAAAGGTAATGGGCCCTGGGAGAAGAATGCCACATACTTTGTCCCTGAATGTTGCTTAGGACTAATTGTTATGGGTTGTATTTTGGGAATGTAGAAAGGGTACCGCCCCCACCACCCCCAGGAGTTCAGAGCACTTGCCCAACTTGAGGGAAGAAAAATGCAAGCAGCTGTACAAGAAAAAGCCCTGGCATGACTGAGTCTGCAAAACAACAGGGTTAAGGGAGTTAACTATTTCAGGGATAGACAAATCCAGACAACCCTCAGATAAGTGCTTACCAACCTGACAAGTAACTAGGGAATAAAAAGAAATTTTGAGATAAGAGCCACCTTTCCTCCCTGCTCCAACTTTTCCTCCTCCTCCTTTTCTTTCTCCTCTTCCCCTTCCCACATCTCATATTGTCTGGGGAGATGGGAAAGAAAAAGAGAAAATTGGCAAGAATTGGCATAGATTTAAGGGGATATGGCACAGAAACAGTTAAACAGTTTTGTTTTTTCCTTTTTAAAATTATTACCATGATACTTTTTTTAAGGTCTGTGCCAGTCAGTGAGAAGGGAAAATAACCCTCAATCTAGTTGGAGCCAGGGAAAGAAGGAAAAGCAAGCTTTTCAGTATAATGGGGGGGGGGATGCAGAATGGCCACTGAGGGTCAAGTCCTTTGAGCTCAGGCAATATGCTCTGTCTGCTGCCAATCTACATGCCTAATGAGGGATTCTTTCCCTCCTTGCTTCAGAACATAAGCAGATATCCTCTAACATTTTTTCTTGTTGGCTTACTGCCTGGTGATCAAAACCTTTCCAATTGGTCGCTGAGCCCGAACTGAGTGTTCGTGAAAAGACTTGAACAGATGAACTCTCTTGCTCTTACCTGGTGGCAATTGAAGGAAAAACTGCTGGAAGCCTCTGGGTGGCAGGAAAGATAGCAATTGCAGAAGCAACAGCAGCCTTTCACCTATTGCAGATGGTCTCCCCTACCATGTGGACATGAACACATGGCCTCACTGTCCCTTCTGTCTCTGTTGTGTTTCATTCTTTCTTGATCTTAGGCCTAGAAGGGAGCTTTGTGGGGGTGAATGTTGTGTGGCAAAGATGTTGACGTTTGAGCCTACTCTCCCCAGAAGTTGAAGTGGTAGAGGAGTGTGCAGTCTCAGTTTGGAAGATTATTGTATTTGATGTCTTGTTATACCTTCCCAGTAAACATCCCTTTGTAAAAGCTAATTGATGTTAATTGATTAAATGATTTTGGAAAGATATTAACTGGAGATTTGGAAAGGGTAGAAGGGAGGGGGGAGAGGAAACACACCACACACTAGCCAGGGGCTCAAAAGTGATAGTATTAGAAAAGTACCCCAGTTTTCAAGATTACCCCTAAAATCCAGAAGGGAGCTGTAACTGCCAAACTCTTGGGGCATAATTTACCTGCTAATCTGAGTGGGGTTGGTATAGTAGCCTCAGAGTTTGTGTTACATCAGTTAAAAAAAAAAAAATTGAAACTAGCTGATTAGGATTGAACTCAGATTTGATCAGACTCATTTTCTTCCATGACCTAGAAAGAGGGGGAAGAGGAGATTCCTTGCTTCCAAGATCTGTTGCATTGAAGAGAGAACTAAATATATGTGTGGAAAAGAAATTCCTGGTGCTTAAGCATTATAGAATCAGGCAAGATCTTTTAAATTATAAATCTGAAATTTTTTTTCTGAAATTTTTAATGGAAATGTGGTGCACTGCATATAATGTCAGACTTTTTCAATGGGTTGTTTAGTTTTGTTGAATTGTTATTATTTCCCACCTCCCTCCCCTACCTCATTTTTCATTCTTGTTATAAGAGATAACATTCTGGGAAGGGAAGGAGGGGGGGCCATCAGAAAATGTCAGTCACATAAAAGCAAAAGATAGCAAATCAACAAAAATTTATTTTAGAAAAGTGTAATGGGAGGGAGTGTAGTACAGAGGAAAGAGTGTTAGATTTGGAGCCACAGAATTTGAGTTCCACTCTTGTCACTGTCGCTGCCACTGCTACTTACTAGCTGTGTGGCTTTTGGAAAGTCACTGAACTTCTCTGTTCCTCATCTGTAAAGTGAGGGCGTTAGATGGAATGTCCCCTTCAAGTCCCTTTGACATCTAAATTTATAGTCCTAATAGATAAATGAGACATTGCTATATCCTGAACTTCATGTTTTACTGTGCAGTAGGTTTTTCTATACATAGCTACCCACCTTGGGTCGTTAAGCTGGTAAATGAAATATTAAAGAATTTGGACCCTGGTATCCAGAATGGACTCTCTTTTTCTCTCTTGCCACTTGTGCTGTGCTAATTTATTGCTCTGTTTGATCTTAAAGCTTACACAGATTTGGACTGCATAAGTTTTTTTGATTCATTAATTTTTAACATGCATTTTTCGAAAATTTTGAATTCCAACTTGTCTCCCTCCCTCTCACCTCTCCCCCACACATTGTCAAGCAATATGATATCAATTATACATGTGAAATCATGCGAAACCTATTTCCACATTAGCCATGTGGCAAAAAAAAATTAAAAGGAAGAAATATAAAGAAAATGAAATTAGTATGCTTCAATCTGTGCTCAGAGTTTATTAATTCTCTCTCTAGATGTGGATAGTATTTTTCATCATGGGTCCTTTGGAATTGTCTTGGATCATTGTCTCGATCAGGGTAGCTAAGTCTTTCACAGTTGAACATTATTACACTATTGCTGTTACTGTGTACAATGGTCTCTTGGTTCTGCTCACCACCCTTGGTGTCAGTTCACATAAGTCTTCCCAGGTTTCTCTGAAATCATCCTGCTCATCATTTCTTTTAGCACAATAGTATTCCATCACAATCACATACCACAACTTGTTCAGTCATTCCCCAATTGATGGGCATCCCCTCAATTTCCAATTTTTGCCACCACAAAAAGAGCTGCCATAAATACTTTGGTGCATATAGGAATTTCCCCTTTCTTGGATCTCTTTGAGATATAGACCTAGTGGTGGTATTGCCGGGACAATGGGTACATGCAGTTTTATAGTTCCAAATCGTTCTTCAGAATGAGCAGACCAGTTCACAACTCCACCAACAGTGCATTAGTGTCCCAATTTGTCCACATCCCCTCCAGCATTTGTCATTTTCTTTCTCTGTCATGTGAGCCAATGTGATAGGCATGAGGTGGTACCTAAGTTGTTTTGATTTGCATTTCTCTAATCAACAGTAATTTAGACCATTTTTCATGTGACTATTGACAGCTTTGATTTCTTCTTCTGAAAACTGCCTATACATACCCTTTAACCATTTAAAAATTGGGGAATAACTCTAATGCTTACATTTTAACTTTCAAATCAGAAAGTAATCAGTCCTGAGATGCAGCTTAGAATTCATATGTCATTTTTGTAAAGGAAAATTTAAATGAAAGGGTCAATCCGAGTATTGGAAAGTAAAATTCTTGTAGTGACTAGGAAAATTTAGAGTCTTAGTTCTAAAGCTTTTTTTTCAGTCAGAGCTCATGGAAAGTGTTAAATAGAAGAGTCAAAACTGAGAAAAATCAAACCACAGGAATTTTCAGCCTATAAGATAACAGCTTTGTCTATAAAAGCCTGACAACAGGGAAGCTTCTCTCAGGTGCCTGATAACTTAACCTTGAAGTGCTGTAGTATCTAGTGAATGAGGAAATGGAATGACTACAAAATGAAAATATAAATTAATAAGGCAATAGTATAATGGAAAAGATTGCCAGACCTAGATCTAAGAGAGTCAGTAATTCAAGCTCTGCCTCCTATACCTGTTAGTGATGGCACCACAGTCAGATTATTTGATCTCTATAGCAGGGGTCAGCAAACTACAGCCTATGCGCTGAATCTGAGTTGGGGAGAGGTGGGAGGGAGAGACAGAAGATGGAATTCAAAATTTTCAAAAAATGAATATTAAAAATGAAAATTAATTAAAACAGTTTTGAAAATCTTATGCATTCCAAGTCTGTGTAAGCTCTAAGATCGAACACAGTCCATGAGCTAAGAATGGCCTTTACAATTTAAAATGCACTTTATTTAAAATTGTTTAAATATACTTAATTGTAAAATGTAAAAACGATTCTTTGCTCAGGGACCAAACAAAACAGGCAACGAATGGGATATATAGATATGTATATAGATATATAGATATATTTTTATATACAGATATAGACATATATGGATACAGATACAGACAGACAGATACAGAGATAGAGATAGATATAGAGTTAGAGACAGACAGACAGATTGATAGATATAGATACAGTTTGATAAATATAGATAGATATAGAGATAGAGATATAGTTCAATAGATATAGATAGATAGAAATAGAGTACAGAGAGAGATAGATATAGATACATATATTATATATAGATATGGGATATATTAAAATATATGACATATGATAAATGTATGACACAATAAATATAAATATATATGTGTTAAACATATAAGTACATGTTTATATACATAAATATATGGATATGGGATATATACATACATACACACAGACACATACATGCATATATATATATACACACACACACACACACACATATATATACACACACACACATACATACACACACACACATATAGTGGCCATCCTTTGTTCATGAGCTACAGTTTCCTCATCTGTAGCATGTAGTAGGATTGAGTGATATGAAATATGTGAAGTGCCTTCAATAAAATCAATAAACATTTATTAAGTGTTTACTGTGTGTCAGGCACTGCGTGGAAACTAATATAAATATAAATAATGAAACAATCTCTTCTCATAAGGAGCTGATATTCTGCACACACAAAGGTACCAGAGAGATACCAATTCTTATGGTCTTATTCCTTTTTGGAATCCTTTAGCTAAAGAACTTTATGTTCTGCAGATGTTCTGCAATGGCAAGATGCATTCCTATCCCTAACTCTCCCCTCCACACACAAACACACACTCTAGAACACTACCAGAACATTGGTTAGGCTTCTAATGTTTTTTAAGCTTCATTTCACTAGGAAAGGTGATGAGAACAAGCATTTATTAAATATTTACTGTATGCGAGGCACTGGGCTAAGCATTTTGCAAATATTGTCTTATTTGCTCCATTTCACTGATGCCAACATTCTGCTACAGACTTAGAGAAGATCCTTGTATTGGACAGGAAACCTTGGGAAGTCAGAAAGCACATGAGGACTCTCACTCTATACGTGATCACAAACTGGTTAGTACTTGGACCCTTTTGAAATTTGTACTTTTGTTATTGTCACTTTTCTCCTATTGACATTTGGTTTGGGGAGTGTCATTACGAATGTGTCCATTTTTTGTATGATTGAGAAGTGGGGCTGGAATATAAGGAAGAAAAGGGAGGAGCTAGAGGCTTTGGAGAGACAATCAATCGATCAGTATTTATTAAGTGCCTACAATGTGCCAGTCACTGGGGATAAAGGACACACACACAAAAGAGAGAAATGATCCCTGATCTCAAGGAGTTCATATTATTTGATCTGGAAAGACAATTGGTGACAGGGTCTGCTGGTAGCTGCAATAGTATAGATGGGAAGAGCCAGCTCTGAGGAGAGAACTGCTTGATTCTGCTTGAGCAGTGAATCAAATTGACCTGGTAGTCAAAACACTTCATCCTTCAAGCAAGAAAGCCATTCAGCCATTGGAGATGACTCACCTAGGGGTGAACTTAGTGGGGACTTCTCAAAGGAAGAAAAGTTTCCTAGGGCCCCATGTGTTCCATACACGAGGAAAGAGAGTGCTATCTGTGTTGGAGGGAGATGTTTTGTACACACCACCAGAAGACTAAGCCATTCTCCCCAAAGACAAAGTCTGCACAAAGAGGAGAGTGTGCCTCTGATTTGGGGGAGGGGTGATTTTGTACTTCTTTCCTTCTTTCTGAGTAAATATTTATTTGTGAATAACTATCCTTTTGTAAAAGCAAATTGATGTCAACTTGTTAATTGATATTGAAGAGCAAATCAGATGGGGGATTCTGAGGTTACCTCTTGAGGCCTATGATGAGGAGTAGTCAGCTCAGCTGCCTTCTGTGACCTCTCCTGCCAGTCTTCTGAACTGAGGTTGGAGGAGTGAGCCCAGAAGGAATGCTCCATGAGGATGGATGAGACTTGGGAGTTTGTAGGTAGCCAGTGGATAGGGAGTGAATGAAGAGTGGGGGAGGCATGAGAAAAGAGGGCAAGCTCCTGGGAGGAGACAGAATGGCATGGGATCAGTGGGACAAGTCGAGAGCTTGGTTTTGGTGAGAATAAGGCCACATTCTTTGTCAGAGACTGGAGCAAAGCAATGGGGATCATCAGGAGGGATTTTTGAGGCTCGGGATAGTGGAAAAGAGTTAGCTCAAGACACATGGCCTCTACTTTCTCAGTAAGGTGTAAGGTGAATTCTCCCCTGAGAACAAGGGAGAGACAACAGAGAAGGCAGAGTGCAGGCCTGCCAATCGGCAATGTGCATATTATCTCTCCCTCCCTGCCCCTCCACCTCCACATTTTTCAGATGAGGACATTGATCATTCCAAAGAGGAAATGACTTATGTAAAGTCACACACTGAGGTAGGAGAAGGGCTGGGACTCAAACCTAGGCTGTCATTCCAAATCCAATGCTTTTAGCAAGTGACAGTGGTCAGAACTCTATCCTTGGAATCAGGAAGATCTGAGCTAGAAATGTGTGACTCTCCGTGAGTCAGTTAGCTTCTGTGTGCTTCAGTTTCTTCATTTGTCCCTCCCAGGGGTATTGTGAGGATGAAATGAAATATTTTAAAGTGTTTCGCAAACATTAAAGTGTTTTAGGAATGTTACAATTATTCTTATCATACATACATATACATATATATATATATATATATATATATATATATATATATATATATATATATATATATATATATATATATATATATTATATATATACACAGATACCTAAAATTCCTAAAATTCCTCTGAGGAGCTTTTATTTGTCCACACATAGCAGATGATAAACAAGGTCAAATCTTGACAAAATCATGAAGGTGCCAGAAGGTTGTCTTTCTTCTGTTTTCACTGATTTCTTTCCTTCTTTATCCACTTTGTCCTTTGGCAGTTGCTCATTCCACCACTTCAGCCTCACACCTTATGAGCCCCGAGCCTGACCTTAGCCTTTGCAGTGACCACCATGGTCACCATCCCTCTGCTCTTTTCCAAGTTTCTCCATGCGTTAACTTCCATGTTTGATGTCCAAGCATGCTTTGCAAAATCCCAATTCTGGGTTACTGTCTTCCTCCCCTTTCTACTTCCTTCTCTCCTATTGATGCTGACTGGAGTTGAAGGAATTCATGAAATCATCCTGATTGGGTCCTGCACAAATCAGTGTTATCTGTTCTCAACTGGATTGCTCATTGCAGCAAGGCACATTCTACTGCTCCCTAATTATTTCACTATTCCATAGCATGTCAGCTACTCCAAACCTTCTCCTCTCTCCTAAAGCCTCTCAAATCACCCTCTCGCCAGAGGACCTCACTGAAAAAATTGAGGCCATCCAATGAAGGATCCTTATCATCTCACATTTAGACATCTTCCCCCACTATTACCTCCACTTCTTGCCAAAGCCAAGCCCTCTGATCACCTCCTATCTTCTTCAGCAGATGGCCCCCACCATCCTCTCCACTCTCTCTCTAATCTTCAATCTCCCCCTATCTATGGGCTTCTTCCTTGCTGCCTAAAAGCCTGCCAATGGCTGTCTCAGCCCCCTTCCCCTCAACCTGATCCTACAACCCTGTTAGCTAGTGTTCTTCTACCCTTATGTTCTTGGCCATGCTCCTAGAGAAAGCTGTTTGTACTAGGAGTTCCCAATTCCCCTCCCTTCTCTCTCTTCTAAGTCATCTGCAATCTGGCTTCTGACCTAGATCTTCCAACTAAGACTGCTCTCTCCAAGGTTACCAGTAATTTCTTTGCCAAACCTAATGCTATCTTCCTGGCCCTCATCCTTCTCAAGTTCTCTGCAGCATTGGACACCGCTGATCACTTTTTCCTCCAGGGTACTCCCTTCTTTCTAGGTTTTCATGATAATGTTCTCTCCTAGTTCTGTTCCTCTCTGTCTGATTATTCCACAGTCTCCTTGGCTGGCTCTTCATCCAAGTCATGTCCACTAACTGTGGGTGCCCCCCAGGCTTTGTCTTAGGCCTTCTTTTCTCTTTCTTCAATTCTATGTGACTTGGTGATCTATGGCTCCCATGGATTCAACTCTCATTTCTATGAAGATGATTCCTATATCTATCTATATCTATATGTGTGGGCGTGCATATATATATATGTGTATATATATATATATATATATATATATGTATATACATGTGTGTGTATATATATATATATATGTATGTATATACATATATGACATATTATGAGTTACAAATATCTTCCTGTATAGGAATGTAAACAATTCAACTTTATTAAGTCCCTTATGCTTTCTCTTTCCTGTTTACCTTTTTATACTTCTCTTGAGTCTTGTATTTGAAAGTCAAATTTTCTATTCAGCTCTGGTCTTTTAGTCAAGAATGAATGAAAGTCCCCACTCATTGAATGTCCATTTTCCCCCCTGAAATACTCAGTTTTGCTGGGTAGGTCATTCTTGGTTGTAATCCTAGCTCCTTTGCCCTCTGGAATATCATATTCTAAGCCCTCCAATCCTTTAATGTAGAAGCTGCTAAATCTTGTGTCATCCTGACTGTGGCTCCACCATACTTGAATTGTTTCTTTCTGGCTGCTTGCAATATTTTCTCCTTGACCTGGGCACTCTGGAATTTGGCTATAACATTCCTGGCAATTTTCATTTTGGGATCTCCTTCAAGAGGTGATTGGTGGATTCTTTCAATTTCTATTTTACCCTCTAGTTCTAGAATATCAGGGCAGTTTTCCCTGATAATTTCTTGAAAGCTGATGTCTAGGCTCTTTTTTTGGTCATGCTTTTCGAAAAGTCCAATAATTTTAGAATTATCTCTCCTAAATCTATTTTCCAGGTCAGTTGTTTTTCCAATGAGATATTTCATATTGCCTTCTATTTTTTCATTCTTTTGGTTTTGTTTTATTGTTTCTTGATTTCTCTTCTCCATTCTAATTTTTAAGGAATTATTTTCTTCAGGGAGCTTTTGGGCTTCCTTTTCCATTTGTCCAATTCCGCTTTTTAAGATATTTTTCTCCTCATTGGCTTTTTGGACCTCTTTTACAATTTGGCCTAGCCTGGTTTTTAAGGTGTTATTTTCTTCAGTCTTTGTGTGTGTGTGTGTGTGTGTGTGTGTGTGTGTGTGTGTGTCTCTTTTACCAAGCTGTTGACTTGTTTTTCATAATTTTCTTGCATCACTCTCATTTCTCTTCCCAATTTTTCCTCTACCTCTTTTACTTGATTTTCAAAATCCTTTTTGAGCTCTTCCATTGCCTAATTCATACTTTTCTTGGAGGCTTTGGATGTAGGAGTTCTGACTCTGTTGCCTTCTTCTGAGTGTGTTTTGATATTCCTTGTCACTACAGTAACTTTCTATACTCAGAGTTTTTCCCATTGTTTGTTTATTTTCTTGGCTTATTAGTTGACTTTTAAGTCTTTGTTAAAGTAGGGCTCTACTTCTAGGGTGGAGGGCAAACTGTCCCAAGCTCCAACGGTTTTGTGCAGCTGTTTTCAGAGATACTTCTGGGGACCTATAAGTTTTCAAGGTGGTATGATCTAAGAAGAGGTGTTTACTACTCTCCTGGTCCGTGCTCTGGTCTGTGAGGGACCACGAGCACTCTTCTCTGCCTTGGAACTGTAAGGAGGGTTCGCTCTGCACTGCTGCCACAAGCTCTTCTACACTAGTGCTCCTCCTTGCCCCAGGACTGCCACCCAGATCCAAGTATGGGCAAAGCAACAGAGTCCTGTCTCAGTGCTAGCAAAGAGACCCCTGTAACCTCCTTCTGACCAGTTGTTTGATCCTCTTACCATCTGTGGGATGAGAGCTCCAGAAGCAGCCACTGCCACTGTTGTTGCTGATTCCCTCACTCCCAAGGCTTACTCCTGGTTTGCTAAGGCTGGGACTGAGCTGGCATGGCCTGTGCTGGACTGCTCTTCTCCCTCACCCAGGTCTGACAGACCTTTCCTGCTGACCTTCTAAAATATCTTTGGCGTCTGTGGGCTGAGAAGTCTGGAAACCACCACTACTGCCAGTGATTCAGTCTCCTGAGGCCTGCTCCTGGTTTGCTGGGGCCTGGTCTGTGCTGGCACAGCCTGTGCTGGACTTTGCTCCTTTCTCAAGGCTGGCGCAACAGACCTTTCCTTCCAACCTTCCAGGTTGTCTTGGGCTGGAAATTTGTTTCACGCTGTCTTTTTGTGGGTTCTGCTGCTTCAGAATTTGTTTAGAGCCATTTTTAAAGGTATTTGGAGGGATTTGGGGGAGAGCTCAGGTGAGTGCCTGCCTTTACTCTGCCATCTTGGCTCCACCTCTCTCCTTACTAAACATTTCCAAATTCCCACCTGTAAAATGGTGATGATAATAATAGCACCTACCTCTCAGGGTGGTTGTAAGGATCAAATGAGATAATATTTGTCAAAAAGCACTTCACACAGTGTCTGGTACATCCCTCCCCCCAACTAACAGTGGCCTCTTGTTTTCTATATTCTTTCCTTCTATCAGAGCAGGGAAAGATCAGTTATTCAGGGGTCTCTCTGCTAGCACTGAGGCAGGACTCTGTTGCTTTGCCCATATTTGGATCTGGGTCACAGTCTTGGGTGACAGTCCTGGGGTGAGAAGGAACACTAGCATAGCAAAGCTTGTTCCAAATGGATGTCCTGTATCTCAGAGTTAACATATGCAAAACAACTCATTATCTTTTATTTTCCCCAAACTCTCTCATTTTCTGAAATTCTCTATTACTGCCAAGGGCACCACCAAATTCCCAGGCAGCCAGCCGCACAACTTCAGTGTCATCCATGACTCAACATTCTCTCCCATCCCACGGATCCAGTCTGTTACCAAATCTTGACAGTTGCCAAAGTGACTTTTCTAAAGGGTAGGTCTGATGTCAGTTCCAAGCGTGTGATAGAGTCAGCTATAACTACTTCTGCTACAATCCATGAAATGAATGTCCAAGTTTCAGCATGTGCATTTATACCTTGGAAATCAGCAAATGCTACCAATCAGGGCCTGATTGAATAATAGTTAATAATAGCTAGCATTTATATAGCACTTACCATGTACCAGGCACTATGCTAAGAGCTTTATAAATATGATCTCATCTGATCCTCACAAGAACCCTGGGAAGAAAGTGCTAGTATTATCCAAATTTTACAGTTGAGGAAACTGAGGCAGAGGTTAAGTGACTTGCCCAGGGTCACATAACTAGTAAGCATCTTAGGTAGGATCTTAATAATAATAATAACAATAATAATAATAATAGCTAACATTTATATAGCATTTACTATATACCAGGCATATAGTGCTAGGTGCTTTAAAAATATGATCTCATCCAATCCTCACAAGAACCCTGGGAGGTAGATGCTATTGTTATTAGGCCCTCTTTCCTTTTCCTTCAGTATTATCTGACTGAGTGATCTAATCAGCTCCCATGGATTCAAGTATCATTTCAACCATGTTACAATTGAGGAAACTGAGGCAGATAGATGTTAAGTGACTTGTTCAGAGTCACCTAGCTAGGAAGTGTCTGAGGTCAGATTTGAACTCAGATTTATCCTGATTCCAGGCTCAGCCCTCTATCCACTGTGTCATCTAGTTGACTCATTGTCTAGACTTTATAAAGTGATGGGGAAAATGCAAATAATGCAGATTAAATGGAAAAGAATGTCCTATGGACATCCCTCCCCCCCAAGACCTGATTGTTAAATGTTTACTAGCACACCACTGCTCAGTGAGCTCCAGGGGCTGTTGTGGTTGTTCATCCTTCATTCCTGAAGAGGACCAATGACACTGGGAAGGTGATGTCTTGACTTGCAAGTGAATTAGATGTAAGCGAGGCAGGGCTGTGCAAGGTCATCAACCATACTCTCTCCTCCAGAGTCGTCAGAACTTCAGTGGCAAGACACAGGTCAAGAAGACTGGCGATGGTTCTAGATGTAGTGGGACATCTAGCCACCTCATTGTCTAGACTTTATAAAGTGATAGGGGAAATGTGAACAATGCACATTAAACATAAAAGTGTGTCCCTCTCCCCCCACCAGAGATAGTTGTTAAACATTTGCCAGCACACCACTTCACAGTGAGCTCCAGGGCCTACTTCCAGGATCAAATAGAGACTCTTTTGGGCATTGAAATCTCTTCACGATCTACCTTTCCAGTCTCCTTATACCTAATTGCCGTCCACACTACCCACTAGAAGCTCCAGTCTCATTGGCCTTCTTGGTATTCCTCAAACATGGCAGCCCATCTGCTCTCTAGGCTCCCTTTGCCCTGGCTGTCCCTCTTGCCTGGAAAGGCCTCTTTCTTCATTTCCACCACTTAGTCCCCCTAGATTCCTTTAAGAGTTAGCTCAACAGGGCAGCTAGGTGGCGCTGTAGTGGATAAAGCACTGACCCCGGAATTGGGAGGATCTGAGTTCAAATCTGACCTCAGACACTTGACACTTACTAGCTGTGTGACCCTGGGCAAGTCACTTAACCCTGATTACCTCACTCCCCCCCCCAAAAAAAAGACTTAACTCAAATTTCACTTTCCACAGAAGGACTTTGCCAGTCCTCCTAGCTGCCTAATGGCACCCCCTCTTAGATCACCATCCAGTGACTTTCTATATCTTATATGTACCTAGTAGTCATTTACACAGTCCTCCCTGGAATTTATGCTCCTTGAGGTCAGAGACCGTGCCTTCCTTCCCCAGTGTTTAATTCATTGCTGGCACTTGGTAAATACTTAAATGTTTGTTGAAAGACTGATCAGAGACAGCTGGTATTGCAGTGAATCGAGCACCAGAACTAGAGTCAGGAAGACCTGAGTTCATATTTGACCTCTGACACTTGCTAGCTGTGTGACTTTGGGCAAGTCACTTAACCTCTGTTTACCTCACCTGTAAAACGGTGATATTAGCACCTACCTCTCAGGGTGGTTGTAAGGATCAAATGAGATAATATTTGTCAAAAAGCATATTGCACAGTGTCTGGCACAGTAGGTGCTATGTACATGAGCATCCCTCCCCTCAACTGACAGTGGCCTCTTGCTTTCTACATTCTTTTCTTCTATCAAGGTAGGGAAAGATCAGTTGTTCACAATTAGAGATGATTAACAACATTTCTCATATAGTGATTAAAGGATTTCAAAGCACTTTCCATATGACATTTCTATGGCTCGGGTTTTCTGAAATGCAAGAAGTTTCAGGAGAACCAGTGGTCACAGAGGCTTGGTGGGCTGGAAGGTGAGCAGGCCACGGATTTTTCCAGCCCCCCAGTTGCTGGTTCCTTTAAGCCTTGAAGGCACTTCTGTCCTCCTGGGGGGCAGGGAAGGGATAGGGTAGGAAAAGAGAGTGGGAGATTCCCCATCACTCTGGGAAAGTAGGAGGAGAAAGAGGGAGGAGATTAGACACCTCTGGCTTTCAGCACCTGAAGCTGCTGGAATAGCCTGGTGATTTGCATCTGCTGGGCTTGGCAGCTCTTCACATCTCTGATAGTGTCTACTCTGGGATTCCAGGTCTAGCCTTGCAGCCTTCACCTTTCATCCTCTCCCAGTCTTCTTGCCTCTGCTTTCCTCTGCTCACTCCTTGCTGCTTGGCAAGACGAGCATGGAGAGCCCTGGAGTAACGCTCCTTCCCCCTTCTTCTCTGCCTCACCTCTAATGTGTACCCAAAAGGCCTTGAAGGAAGCATCTTCAAGGCCAAAAGGACCTGAGAAAGCTTCTGGTGCACATACATTCTGGCCCATTGTATCTCTGGAACTCCTGAATCTTCCTGGGTCTCACCAAACACAGGCTTCATTTCCTTTGATCCTCACCCTCATAAGGTTGGTATGTCAGATACCACTATCCCTGTATTACACATAAGGAAACAAGGCTCAGGGAGCTTCAGTGGTTTGTTAGAAAAGGTTGGGGGCCAGATTCAAACCCAGATCTTCTAGACTTCAAGGCAGGTACTTTTCCCCACTTTGTCCAGATGAATTAGACTGATGGCAGTTCATCAGGCATTTGACCAGAGGCAGTGGGGTATAATGGATAGAAATCTGTCCCAAAACCTTGATTCAGCCCCCTACTTCTGACATATACAGCCTGTTTTGTCATCCTGGGGAAAGTTGCTTAACCCCAGGGGTGGGGAACCTGGGGCCTGCAGACCACATGTGGCCCTCTAGGTCCTCAAGTGTGGCCCTTTGACTGAATCCAAACTTCAGAGAACAAATCCCCTTAAAATAAAAGGATTTTTTCTGTAAAACTTGGACTCAGTCAAAAGGCTGCACCCAAGGACCTAGAAGGCCACATGTGGCCTCAAGGCTGCAGGTTCCCCACTCCTGACTTAACTTTCTGTTGCCCCCAGGCAAATCTTGAAAACCATTTGCAGAGAAAGGGCCTACCTGTATTTGCAGAGGGAATTTACTCACCTGGGAGTTTCCTCTATCAACTCATCTAGTTCTACGAGTTTGACCATCAGGTGGAAATGCTAGCTGCTAACTGGATCTTGTTCTTTGGGAAGGATCTAGAAGCTTTTTCCTTTTTTTTTGCTAGGCAATGGGGTTAAGTGACTTGCCCAGGGTCACAAAGCTAGTAAGTGTCAAGTGTCTGAGCCCTGACTCCTGGGCTGGTGCTCGACCCACTGGTGGTCCTTTCTGCAATAAAGGTGTCTGTGGTTTTCAGAGAATAGGTAATTTTCTAACCATCAGGCTCTATCTCTCTCTGGGTGGAGGGAAACACCTTCTTTTCAGCAGGGATCTATCTGGGAGAGAGGGAGAGGCCTTAGTTTGGGCTTTAGAAAGGTGTCTTTCTCCTCCACCCCCACTTCTAGCTTCAAAGGATGACTGGAGACTTCCCATCTTCCTATCCGTGCTCCAAAGCAGGGGTGTCAAGCTCAAATGGAAATGGGGGGCACTAAACTGTACCTAAGGATTCCTATGGGCCACATGTTAGCTTAGAAAACCACATTTTCACATTATCTGTGTTCTATTATATTTTTGCTTATTTTGTTAAATGTTTCCCAATTACATTTTAATCTGCTTCAGGTAGAACTCTGGAGTGTTCTGGGCCAGATGCTGGCTCTGCCCTAAATGGTGTCCCAGGACGAGCTGGTGGAGTGTTCCCACTGGGAGTCAAGAAAAAAATCGGTCCCGGATCCACATGTTAAGGAATCTTCTTGAGCACCCCAACATGTGAAGAATTGGGCCTTTCGGCACCCAGAACCTGTAAGTCATCTGTTTACCATGTTTACTTTTGAAATCTGAGCCAATGTTCCTCCAGACTCCGTATCTACTTACAGAACTATGTGCCATATGTTTGGGGGGATGTTTTATGCCAACAGTGCTTACTGTAAGTAAATAACCCTTTTTAGAAAAAAAAAATGAAAGAAAAAAGACTGATTCTCAACTGAAACTCTTAGAGGAAAGTAGTCTGGTGAGGAGGGGAGGCTCAACTAATGGCATTAGAAAATCACCCCTAACCCTGCAGGGGTACCCCTAGAAGCCTGAAGGGGAGAAGTAGTCAGCCTAGCTCTGGGAACCTGACATCCATGAGAGAAAGAGTTGGGATAAGAATCCTCAGAGTCTATGAGACCAATAAAAGCTTTATCATATGGCATCTTTGAAGGTCATAGAAAATATATAATCTACGTGCTATAGCTACATACCAAGCACATATTACATGCATTCTGACAATGGGATCCTTTGGTTTTGAGGGAAGCTACTTCATCCTCCTAGAGGATTATAAGTAAACTTGGCCACTGGCCTAGTAGGCCTGGAATTTTTCCCTCGGCCTACTGAGTTGGGTGATGACCCAGGGTGTCTAGTATCTACTGGCCTATAGTCCCACTCCTGAGCTCTTGCTAACTCTCCTTAGGATCTTTACATCCTCCCTGTTCCCTAGTTGTCTCCACTATTGGAATATTAGTCTGGAAAGCATTCAGCCTTCCTCTTGCCCACGCTCTGCTTCTCACCATCTGAACAGAAGTCCTCATTGGAACCAGGAAAGACTTGATTGGCTTTTCTGACCTTCTGGTTTTCTAACACTCCTATCCCTCCCTGTCTGAGTCAGAGTCATCTGAGCTATGAATATATTCCTTCTCTCATGGGAATTTGTGTTGATCTAAGCCTTTGAGGATAACTAGAGGAAGGACCAGGATTAAAGTCAGAAGAAATGGGCTGTAGTCTTTCCCTACCAGATAGTTCCTGTTTCTCTGAGCTAAAGGTTGGTTCAGACATGTTTTTGCTGCTATAAGGTAACAGGAACCTTCTGGGGGTGGATGTATATATATCACATCATTTTTTGCTCCTTCTTCTGGGGCCACCCTGGTTGATTAAAAGCCTTCCTGATATAGGCCCAATAAGGGAGAAAGGAAAATTAAGGCGGTAGCTGTCATCTATAGATCTTATGAACTCACCAGCCTCCTCCTCACCTCCTCATGCTGGAGGCTGTCTGTGGGTGACAGATAAAAACATGGAGAAGCGAAGGTTCTCTGCGGAGTACTCTAGGTTGGCCCATGGTGCTGCTATTGCCGAGTGGCCTTCCCAAGAAGAGGGAGACGGGGAGATGCAGGTGGTGAGATCTCTGGGTGCCTGAGCAGAGTAGCTCTGGGATTTTATTGTCCACAAGAGCCTTTATGCCCATGTAAGAAGTAGGATCGAGGATCTGCTCAGCTGAGGCACCTCCCATGGAGTTGAACATGTGCTATGAAGGATATGGGCCTTGCTGAAATGACAAAGTACTTAAGGCACTGTAGGAACAGTCCAGATGAGAAGCTACGAGTCCCTGAAGTATGGTGGCAGCCTCGTTGTTGTTGTTTCTCCTTTGTTCTCGAAAAGGACCATGACATCAGGGAGGCGATGCTATGACATGCAAGTGAATTGGATTTTAAGTGAGGGAGGGCTGTGCAAAGTCACCAGCCTCACTCCTCTGGAGTCATCTGGGTTCAGTGGCAAGATATGGTCAGGATGGCCCCAGATGCAGTGGGAGACCTTGGCCTTTTTAAGCTAAGGTCTTTCCCAGATCTCAGTTTGTCTGAGGCAACACCCATTCAGTGATTAAAGTCTAAGTAAGAAATGAGGCAAAGAACAGTCTAGTTTGACTTCCCAAAAGAATCAGTCTGGGAGGAGAAGGCCCTCAGAGTTTCTAGTCAGAACAGAAACAATGACTATTTACATTCATGGTGGCAACCTCATAGGTGAAGAAGACAGATATGAAAGATGTCATGGATGTAGAATTGATGGTGGTTCCCATGGTTGGCTGGGGTGGTAGGGCAGTTGTGTGGCTGAGCTGTCCACTCTGTGGGTTATCAGCTGAGGAGGAACAGTCTGCCTCTTTTGGGATACATTGTCCAGTGATTTTTTCTTCCTCAGACTTCTAGCAGGAAGGGTGTTTCTCTTCTCACTCTGTTCACTTCCTCATCAGCAGTAGCACCTAGAACCTGAGTCCCTCCTCACCTTCTTTTGTCAATCAGTCAATAAACATTTAGTAGGTGTCTGGCACTATGCTAAGTACTGAGGACACAAAGAAAGGTTAAAAGAAAAAGCCAGTCCCTGCCCCCAAGGGGCTCCCAGTCTAATGGAGGAGATAACATGCAAACAACTATGTCCAAACCAGCTCTAGACAGGAGAAATTGGAGCTGATCAGCAGAGGATGAGCACTGGCATTAAGGGGGACCAGGAAAGGTTTCTTGGAGAAGGTGGGGGATTTTAGCTGGGACTTGAAGAAAGCCTGCCAAGCCAGGAGGTGAAGGTGAGGGGAGAGAGCCTTCTCTTTTCTTCTCCGAGAGCAGACCAACTATCAAGAAAATGTGTTTTTGCAGCCCTGGTGCTCAGCACGGCAGTTTTAGAAGTGAGGAGTTTCTGCATGGTGCCCCAGGTGCCCAGCGGGAGGCCATTTCCCCAACAGCACTGTTTCTTGGGGGAAAGGGTGACTGCTGCTAGATTCAACCTCAGGCTAATTGAATAAAGAAAGCCCAAGTCATGCCTTATCTGGTCAACAGATCAGGGCCTTGTGTGTTGCTTAGAGAGCAAAGGTCTGACATGAATGTGAAACATCCTAAATATATGGTTAAGAAGCCCCAAAGGGCTTCTCGCCTTTGGCAGGGAACGTGTTTAATGGGATGTACTATTTGAGATGTTTTGTGCTTGTTGTATTTATTCCTGCATGCACTCCTTTGAATCCTTTGGGATGGGGGGAAGGGAACAAACTTTTTAGAATGCCTACTATGTGCCAGGCACTGTGTTTTATGAATGTCATTTATAAATTTATAATTTTATAAATAATGTATATATGTAAATTTATAAATGTCATCTAATTTGATCCTCACAATTGTCCCAGGAGGTAGGTGCCATTATAATGCTTATTGTACAGATGAGGAAACTGAGGCTGAGGTTAAGTGACTTGCCCAGGGTTGCACAGCTAGTTAGTACCTCAGGCTAGATCTGAACTCAGGTCTTCCTGATTCCAGGTCTAGAACTTCATCTATTGAACGACCTTAAGTGTTTTCTATGATGGAGGATATTGTTTTAAAAAAATCTGTATTGTACATCTATATTATACGTTGAGTACCTCCATTTTTTTTTAGGAGAGCCTAGAACCATACCTGAGCTTTGTTTCAGATTTTTCCCAGAATCATACTCTGGGGTGAGGGCATAACAAACCAGAGACAAAGAGTGGCCTCCCACTTTTTGGAGTCAAGTCCCCCTGGGTGACTCTGGGTCTTTGCGTGTATGGAGTTGGATGCCTTGGTGGGATGAGGCTCCCCTACTCTGGGTTTCAAGGTGCCTCCTCACCCCTTGGCCCTTTGCCTTTAAGTACCAGAGGCAGCTGCATCCTTGACATTACCTTCTGAGATCTTGTTGATAAGTAGGGTTATCATAGGGTCATGACCCTTCCCAGGCCCTTTCTCTACTCTCACACCTCTCCTCCTTCCATGAAGCTAAATCCTATGTCAAAAAGTAAGACGCCATGAATCCAGAACCCATTCTCACTCTCCATGCTCTGTCATCGATTCCATGACTTGACCACATGGTCATCGGGGGCTTCATGACCCAGGTTCCAATGGTGTACCTTGTATGACCTTGGGCCATCACGCCATCTCTCTGGGCCTCACTTTGCTCATCTGTAATATAAGGTGATTGGAAGGGATAATCTCTATACAAACAAAGCAGTCCTTGCCCTCAAGAAGCTTTCAATCTAATGAGAAAGACAGTATATACAGAAACAGGTATATACATGATAATAATAATTGTTCTAGTTTGTTGCTGTTCTGTCATTTCAGACATGTCTCACTCTCCATGACCCCATTTGGGGTTTTCTTGGCAAAGACACTGGAGTGGTTTGCCATTTCCTTCTCCAACTTGTTTTACAGATGAGGAAACTGAGGCAAGCAGGGTGAAGTGACTTGCCCAGGGCCACACAGCTACTAAGTATCTGAGGCTGGATTTGATCTCAGGAAGATGAATGTGCCTGACTCCAGACCCGGTACTCTATCCACTGCACCACGTTTATATAGCACCTACTATGTTCCAGGTACTTTATTAAGCTTTTTACAAATAGCATCTCATAGGATCCTCACGACAACCCTGGGAGGTAGGTTCTACTGTTATCCTTATTTTGCAGATGATGAAACTGAAACAGACAGAGGTGAAGTGACTTTCCTAGGGTCACATAGCTAATGATTGTCTTAAGCAGGTTTTGAACTCGGGACTTCCTGACTCCAGGCCAAGCACTCTATCCACTATATCACTTAGCTGCATCTATGACCTCTGTCTGCAATCCAGAGGAAGTCCCTTCCTCTTCCTCAGTTTCCTCCTCTGTAAAATGAAGGAACTACACTAGCTGGCCTCTGAGGGCCCTTCCAGCTCTGGTCCAGGACCCTGTGTGTAACTCAGGGCAAGTGACTCCCCTTCCCTAGCTATCAATTCCCTCTTCTGAAAAATGTGGGTGTTGGCCTATGAGGTCCCTACCAGCCTCATATCTATGATTTTTCATGGGACCTTGCCCAACTTACTTTACTTCACTAGGCCTCAGTTTCTCCATCTGTAAAATTAGGGATTTGGAATATGTGTCTTCATAGCTCTAAATCTAGGGTCCTGTGTGACCCCGGAAAAAGTCCCTTCGCCTCACTGGTCCTCAGTTTCCCCCTTATAAATGGGGGTGGGGAACTTGGACCAGCTGACCTCTGAGGGCCCTTCCAGCTCTGGAGCTAGGATCCAATGGATGGCCCTGAGTAAGACGCATCTTCTTCTTGGGCCTCAGTTTCCCATTTTATAAAATAGGAATTTGGAATCAATGGTCACAGGTATCTTTTCTATTTCTAGGATCTTATTGTGACCCTGTGTTTCCCTTTCTCCCCTGGGCCTCAGTTTCCTCAACTCTGAAATGGCATCTGAGGTGCATTCTAATTCTAGGTCTGGGATCCTACATGTGGGGCAGGGCGCTTGGCCTCAGTTTCTTCATCACTAATCGAAGGGGTTTGGGACTGATCGTCTCTGAGGTCCCTTCCAATTCTGGGGCTCTGGGCAACTTATGTCACCAGCCTGGGCCTCATTTTTCTCCTCTTTAAAATGTACTCATTTGACAAAATCCCTTAAAGTGCAAGATCTACGTGGAGCCTGGGGCAAGTCACCTTCCCTCTGTGGGCCTCAATTTCCCCCTTTGTCAAATGAGTGGTTTGTGCTAGGTAGACTCTGAGGTCACTTCCAGCTCTAGTGCGATGATCCCATGTGTGACTTTGGGCAAGTTTCTTCACCTCTGTGGGTCTTGGTTACTTATTCTTTAAAAATGAGGGGGCCAGACTTAGAGACCATGTATACCTCTTCCATCTCTAGCATTGGGATCCAACATGAGACAGTGGACAACTCTCCAGGTCTCAGTTTCCCCATATGTAAAATCAGGGCCTTGGAATAGATGGCCTCTGAGACTATTTCTTGTCCTAGAGCTAAGATCCTATGTGTGATACCAGGACAGTCACTTTAATCTCCCTAGGCCTCAGTTTCCTCTTCTGTAAAATGAATGAGTTTGGCTAGATGTCCATTCCAATTCTAGACCAAGGACAGCTAGTTGCCCCAGTGGATAGAGTGGAGGGCCTGGAGTCAGACTGACCTGAGGTCAAATTCAGCCTGAGGCACCTACTAGCTATATGATCCTGGGCAAGTCACTTAACCACTGTGTGCCTCAGTTTCTCCACCTATAAAATGGGACCAGTAACATTACCTACTTCCCAGGGTTGTTGTGAGGATCAAATGAGATAATATTTGTTAGAAGTACCTGACACATAATAGGTGTTACATAAATGTTATTATCATCATCATTATTATCTATAACCATAAGCATGTCACTTCCCCTCCATGACTCTTCTTTTACTTCCTTAATCATGGGGTTGGAGCAGATGACTCTGAGGTCTCTTAGAGCTACAGGGTTGTCATCCTAGGTGTGATCTTGGTAGTTTCTTCCCATCCCTGAATCTCAGTGTTCTCATTTGTAAATTAAATGCATTCAATGACCTCCAACTTTCTCTCCTTCCCTAGTGCTCAATGGGGAGACATTTTAGGCGTGAGGAATGGTTGGAGCCATTAGAGAGGGAAGAAAGTTCAACTCCAGTTTGGGGCCCATGAATAGTTCAGACTGATTGGAATCAAACACGTAGAGCATGTTTTTCAGCACAGAGGGAGATTTTACTGGAAAGATAAGGCAGGAACTATTTAAGGTACCTGAATTACCAAGCTGAGTCCTTTGGACTTAATTCAATGGAAAACCATGGAAAGCCTTTGTGCAGGGAATTGGGACTTAGTCATTTGTGTATATGTTGACCATTTATAGCTGGTTCCCACACAGCACAATAATTCTTAAGCTCCTCATTAAATATGTGTCAGAGGAAACTAACTGGCCTTGTAGGTGGCTGCCTGTGTGTCACGGCCACTGGCATATGACTTGACAAAAGTAAAAAAAAAAAAAAACAACAAACACTGGGTCAGATCTCTCAGACCGTCTTGGTATTCTTTTCTGGGGGCTTTTGGGGATGGTCAGCACTTGCCTAAGGTGGGGAGGGGATTAGGAAGAGAAGTCATCTGCCAAGGGCATCAAGGAAAATTTTCCATTCTCTTTGATCAGGATTTGGTTCCTGGTGTTTTGGTTTGGAAAGAACCTTCAGAATCACACAATTCGTGCACCTTATAGATTTAGGAAAGTGAAGCCTTGGGAAAGGAGATCACTCATTTCAAGTCACATAGGTATTAAGTGGCTAGGTTAGGATTCCTACCCAGGTATTCTGACTGTAAAACAGTTGTCTTCCTAGCATCCCATGCAGCCTCCATTTCAACCAAAAATAAACATGAAAGTATATACTCTGAGCAATCAAATGACTCCAAGGCAAACCCATATTTTTTAAATTTTAGTTTTTTAAATTAATTTATTTTCATTTATCAATAATCACTTCCATATGCTTTTGAGTTTAAAATTTTTCTCCCCCTTCCTCCCCACCACCTTCCCCAAGATGGCACACAATCTGATATAGGCTACATATATATATATATACACATATATATATATATACATATATATATATATTCTTATTAAACATATTTTCACATTAGTGATATTGTAAGTAAAAATTAGAACCAATAGGAGGAATCACCAGAAAGAAGAAACAAAATTCAACAGAAGAGAAAAAAAAATAGCAAATAGTATACTTTGATCTGCATTCAAATCATAGTTCTTTCTTTGGATGTGGATAGCATTTTCTATCATGAGGACTCTGGAGATGTCTTAGATCCTTGTATTTCTGAGAAGGGTTAAGTTTATCAATATTAGTCATTGCACAACATGGCTGTTGTTGTGTACAAGGTTCTCTTGGTTCTGTTCACTTCCCTCAGCATCAGACCATACAAGTCTTTCCAGGCTTTTCTCAAGTCAGCCTGTTCATCATTTCTTATAGCATAATAGCATTCCATTACATTCACATACCACAACTTGCTCAGCCATTCCCCAATTGATGCAAACCCATCTTTTTTAGCATCAACATTCCTCTAATGATGCTAAATGGCCAGAAATCATGGCCCACCATAAGCTTGTGACCACTGCAACGGCCAAATACCAAACCTTTTTGGTGGACGTGAATGGTTGGGAGCAGATCCCCAAGGATAACTTCCACTGGGGAATTGCCATTACAAAGTCATTAGGATGACTAGCCCCTTCTGATTTTTTCAGCCCAGGAAGGATAGAAAACTCTTAAACATGGAAGTTGGAAGATACAAAGAGACAATCCCAATGAAGAGGAAAGGAGGGAGATGTGTAAAGAGGACTGTGAGGATGCACAGGGAACCCAGCCATCTGCTTAGATTTTTATAAGCCATGTATAGAAAGATGGAAGCAAGAGCAGTCATTGAAGGATGACCTACAAAACACAAGTAAGGGCAGAATTAGCTCAAAAAGAGCTGGTGCTGGCAAGAAAGACCAAGGACAACAAAATGGATATTTGTTTTTGGCCGCATTGGGCAAAACAACAACAGTAACAACAACAACAGCTAACATTTATATAGCACCTACTATGTGCCAGGCACTGTACTAAGCACTTTAAAATTATTATCTCATTTGATCCTCACAACAACCCTGGGAGGGAGGTGCTACTATTGTCCCCATTTTACAGGTGAGGAAACTGAGGCAAACAGAGGTGGCGTGACTTGCCCAGAGTCACACAGCTAGGAAGCATCTGAGGCTGAATTTGAATTCAGGTCTTTCTGACTCTGGGCCTGTCACTCTGTGCACCATGGTGTCACTTAGCCACACAAAAGGTTGATTGAGGAAGACGGGCAGTATCGTTGGCAAATGAAGGGGAAATAGGAGAACAAGAACAAAAGGCTAATTGTTCATCTCTTCTCTCGCTCCATAACAGAGGAGTGTCATCAATGCTCATTTTCCAGATGAGGAAACTGGGCACCAGGTAGGTTAAGTAACTCACATTGTACATTTGCAACCCTTTCAGACATTTCCAACTGAATGTCCCATAGGCATCTCCAGCTCAACATGTCTAAAACAGAGTTCCTTGGCTTGTTCCCAAATCTGACAACTCCTTAACTTTTCTCTCACTGCTGAGAGCGCCACCATCCTTCCAGTTATCCAGGTGTGCAACCTGAGCACCATCCTGGACTCTTCACTCCCTCTCATCGCACATAGCCAATGATTTGACAAATCTTGATGATTTTTCCCTCTAGCACATCTGTGGCCTGTCTCTGTCCACTCACAGAATCACCACTCTACTCCAGGCCTTACATCACTACGTGCCTGGACTATTGCAATAGCCTGCCTCTAGTCTCTCCCCCCTACAATCCTCCACTCAGTTCCCACAGTGCAGATGTGACCACATCATTCCCTTAATCCAATAAACTCCAATGATTCTCTATTGCTTCTAGGGTCAAGTTAAACTCCTCTGTTCAACTTCAAAAGCTCTTCCCAATCTGGACCCAACCAACCTTTCCAACCTTATTATACATTATTCCTTGCCCTCTACAGTTAAACCAAATTGTTTTTCTTGCTGTCCCTTATGCCTGACACTCCATCTCTTTTTTCATGTCTTTGCGTTGGGTTGTCTTCTATGCCTGGAATGTACCCCCTCTTCACCTCTGCCTCTTAGAATGTCTCACTTTCTCTAAAAGTCAGCTCAAGCACCATCTTTTCTAGGAGGCCTTCCTGATCCAACCCAAATTACCTTGTGTATATTTACATGAATACATGTTTAGAAAGGTATATATTTTGTGTATACTTACATGTGGACATGATGTCTCTCTCCATAGAATGTGAGCTCCTTGAGAGCAGAGAGTTGTTCTTTTTTTTTTTTTTTTTGGCAATTGGAGTTAAGTGACTTTCCCTGGGTCACACAGCTAGTAAGCATCAAGTGTTTGGTCTGAGGTCATATTTGATGATAGCCTGTGTGAACTTTGTGATCATGCTTCCTTTTCTGGATGGTCACTAACTGTCTCTTCAATAATAAGCCAAAGATCGGGCTTCTGAAACTTTTTGTGTCCTAAAGCCCTTGGGCAGCCTGGGGAAGCCTCTGGACCCCTTCTCAGAGTTGTATTTTTAATTGCATAAAATAAAACACAAGGATCACAAAGGAAATCAATGATAAAGAAATGCAGTTATTAGAATGTTTCTTTTTTTAAAAAAAGTTCCCAGACCACAGGCTAAAAATCCCTGCTCTAATATTTTGCCAGTTATCAAAGCCAATCTCACTGTTCTATAGTTTGTAGACTTCAACAACAAAACAACAACTTGAGATGACATTTGCCCTTCTCCAGGCCTGTGGTACTTCCCCAGATGTACTTCAGGGCCGGTGCTCTATCCACTGCGCCACCTAGCTGCCCCAGACTTGTTCATTTTTGTCTTTGTTCCCCTAGCACCTAGGACAGGGCCTGGCACACAGTATGTGTTTAATAAATCTTTGTTGTTTGTCTGATTACTCAAAGTCACGCCAGTAATAACCACTAAAGACAGGCTTTAAATTCTGACCCTCTAGCCACTCTACTACATGGTCACCATGTATGGTGACCACGTATGGTGACCACCTGTGGCAACCACATGTAGTGACCACACGGCTAAACAATGATCTTTGCTCTAGAGAGGACAAAGTGAAATCGACCAATAGAGTGGTGATGCTCAAGAAAATTAAGAAGATCATAGAAGAGCACCTGGTTGCCTTTGACGATTTCAAGTCACCTGGCCCAGATAAAATGCATCCAAGCGTACATAATGAACTGGCAGGTGTGATGGCTTGGTCACAATATTTGAAACATTTGTAGCTATCTGGGGAAGTACCACAGGCCTGGAGAAGGGCAAATGTCATCTCAAGTTGTTGTTTTGTTGTTGAAGTCTGCAAACTATAGAACAGTGAGATTGGCTTTGATAACTGGCAAAATATTAGAGCAGGGATTTTAGCCTGTGGTCTGGGAACTTTTTTAAAAAAAGAAACATTCTAATAACTGCATTTCTTTATCATTGATTTCCTTTGTGATCCTTGTGTTTTATTTTATGCAATTAAAAATACAACTCTGAGAAGGGGTCCAGAGGCTTCCCCAGGCTGCCCAAGGGCTTTAGGACACAAAAAGGTTCAGAAGCCCTGATCTTTGGCTTATTATTAAAGAGACAGTGACCATCCAGAAAAGGAAGCATGATCACAAAGTTCACACAGGCTTTCATCAAAAACAGCTCGTGCCAGCAAAACTCATTTCCTTTTTTGACAGTGTCACTAGCCTGCTGTAGATTAGGGGAACTCTTTAGATAAAAGAGTTTACCTAGGTGCTTTTTAAAGCATTTTACAAAGCCCTATGCTTGGCACATAGGAGATACTTACTAAATGCTGTCTATCTATCTACCTATCATCTATGGAATCTATCTATCTACTGTACTTTCATGCTGTGCTTGTCAACCAGACAGAGGAATCTGGGCTATATGACATAAAATTACACAGGTTTTGCACTTGTTCAATAATCACTCTAAAGAGCAGTCTTAATTGTTAGATATCAACATGACAAGAGGTCTCCAGTGGAGCATCTCTAGAATCTGTGCTTGGGCTCATCTATTTGTTTTTTTTTTTAAACATTTTTAGTAATGCTTAGCTTTAAGGTATATAGACAACATCCTTCTCAAATGTGTAAATGCCATCAAGCTGGGAGGTCTAGCAAAGGCTGAACAACTACCTGTCGCATATGTTGTAGTGGTAATTTTTGGTCTGGGATGGGTGTGACTAAATGGCCTCTATGAGAGACTCTGGGATGCTGACTTTTTGAAAAGGTGGCAGACTGCGTGTGTGGTTAGAATGAGACTCATAGGCAAATGGGCCAAATGTGTCACAGACTGATCTCACCCCCCCGCCCCCACTCTACTTCTACCCTTATTAGATAATAAACTCGATGAGGGCATAGATCTTATCCATCTTTCGTATCTTTCCTGGAACCCAGCATGATGCTCAACATATCCTAGGTATTTAATAAATGTCTGTTGGACTTGAGGTGATAAGATGACAGCAGTCTATGAAGCGAGGGCTGTGACCTGCATGACAATTGAGACAGTGACTAAGAAAGAAACAAACAGGCTGGGCTTAGGTAGAATCCTTATTTTCCAGGCTCGGATTTTCAGCATTGCACCTTCAGGAATTGGGACAGGGAATCAGGCTCTGGGGGGACTGTGTCGCATCTGCCAAAGTCAGAAAAGCACAGGATACAAAAGCTAAACTAGAAGGGATCTCAGTGGGTCACTGCTTTTATTTTAGAAATGGGGAAAATGGGACCTAGACTTGTCTAGTGTCATATGGCTAGTAAGTGCCAGAGGTGAGATGAGCCCAGTTCACTCTGACTCTAAGTCCAGTGCTTTATCTCCTAGGCCACTTTGCCTCTAGAACCAGGGTACTGATTATTGTGGCGTTGTGGGAAGAGCTCTGGATTCAGAGTCAGGAAACATGGGTTCAAGTCCAATTTCTGTAAATTTGACCTCTGGCAAGCCTCCTCCCCTCCCCAGGCCTTAGTTTTCTCTTCTGTAAAATGAAGGGCTTAGGATAAGTTGGCCTCTGAGATCTCTTTCAGTTCTAGGGCCAGGAGCCTCTGATCCTCTGATACTTATGTGACCCTGGGCAAATCACCCAAACTCCCAATGCCCAAGGCAAGACTCTAAAAGCATAAATGGCAGGACAGTTGCCTACCTGTATTTCTTTCTTCTTCTTCTTCTTCTTTTTTTTTTTTTTGCTTTTGCTTTCTTTTTTATATTTTTTTGGTGAGGCGATCAAGTTAAGTGACTTGCCCAGGGTCACACAGCTAGTAAGTATTAAGTGTCTGAGGCTGGATTTGAACTCAGCTACCTATATTTCATAATATTTTTTCTTATATCAGTGGAATCCTAGATCTGGCCCCCAAAACAAATGGGAATAAAAAAATTTATACTCTCTTCCTCACCAGATTGCTGTGAGGACCAAACAAAATGATGCCTGTATTGTATACACATCCATATTATATATATGTGTTGTATACATTGTATACATATTAGCTATTCTTAGTATAGACCAGATGCCTATTTTCTGAGAAATACTTTTGCCAAATGGACCAGAATATTGGGGTTGGATGGTCAGAGTTTCATTTCCTCTGGAAAATGTTATAGAAGCTCTGGCAAACTTTTCCACCCACTTCTTTTCCATGATACTGATCAATTACCAGAAACTTCTCCCATTACTCCACTTCTCAACAGACATTGCCCAATTTTCAAGATTGCAGTTCATCTCACATTAATTCTGTTTTAAATTGATGTCTTCTTTTTTAAGGGAGGTATTCAAGGTCTTTGGTGAGATGGAGGAAGTTCCAGCTGATAAGCAGTACACTTCTGAATCATCTCTTAAGTGGGTAATTTGAGTAAAAGATTTCCGCAGTTTTCTTCCACTTCTTGGGAATTTTTGTTCCCATAGCCTTGTTATGCCAGACTTTATATCCAAGGCCTGTGGATAGAGGGATCAGAGCCTCCCAGACAAAGAATGGAGAAGCCAATGGATGCTGGATTTGGAGTCAGGAAGACCTGGGTTAGACTTCTGCCTCAGATACTTGCTAGCTAGCTGTGTGCCCCAATAGAACCCAGTTAAGCTGGAAAAGGTCTGACCAAGGCAAAGGCCAGCAGACCTCTCATTTCCCTCTTTCTGGACATTCCTCCACTATAAATGCAGCCTACAGCCACCATAGGGATTCAGGCTGCTGGGTCACACCATTGCCTCATATTAAACTCACAAGCCTACAGCCCAGCCCAATCTTCTGCTTGTACTGTGTTTCAGACTCAATTGTAGCAGGCCACAATGATCCTTAGTGAAGTTCATTTTATGCAATTTAGCTCATCAGCCTCACGCAGAAAAGATAATTTTGGATCGTGACCCTATCATCCAACTTGTTACTGATCCGTCCTGGCATAGCATTTGCAAGTTTGAGAAGCTTGCTAGCTATGCCATCAGCCAAAGCACTGATTGTTAAAAGAAAAATAAGTTACACGAGACAGAGCTGGGGACAAATTCCTGGGGTACTCCACTCGAACCTTTGTTCTAGTCTGACAGCTACCCCCAAAGGATTACTTGTGGGGATTGGTTGGCCCTTCAACCACTTCTGAATTCACACCATTGTGCCATCTCTTGAGCCACACCTCAACACCTGGGCCACAAGCCAAGTCTTTGCTGAAGTCTCTGCATGCAAATGTCTCCCTTATTCCCCTGGTCTTAGACTTGCCCACAAGGAATTGAGATGATCAGACATAAATGCCTCACAACACTCCAAAATATTCCTAGAACAACACTTTGGTGGTAGGAAAACATGAAACTAGAAACAAAATGGGGACCCATTGATTGGGAAGCTGCTCAACAAACTGGGACATGTAATGTATTTCAATATTTTTGTGCAGTAAGAAATGACTACTGTGAGGAATTCAGAGAAACTTGGCAAGACTTTCATGAACTGATGCAGAGCAAAGGAAACAGAACCAGGAGAACAATATACACAATGACTTGAATGATATAAATGAAAAGAAGAGAGGGAGGGAGGAAGAGAGGAAGGAAAGGAGAAAGAAGGAAACAAACATTTATTAGGCACCTACTATGTGCCATAATCTGGGTAAAGTGGTTTACAAATATTATCTCATTTTTTCCTAATGACAATCCTGGGAAGGAAGTGTTATTATTATCCCCATTCTACAAGTGAGGAAACAGACAGATAGACAAAGGTTAAGTGAAGTGCCCAGGGTCACATGGCTAAGAAGTATCTGAGGCCGGATTTGAATTCAGGTATTTCTGACTCTAGACTCAGCATTCTAACTAGCACAGCATGTTTTAATAGTCAGTTAGCAGACATGATTAACTCAAAACAAATTTACTTAGATGGTATAGTAAGAGCAGTGACTACAAACCATTCTCTACATAAACTTAGGATGCCCTTTGGCACGTATACACAGAGTCTCAGTGTGAAGAATGGGCCCAAACAGAGTATACTGGTACCAGAGCACAAATATAGGCTATATGATGGTCCAGGAAACTCATGTTTCCAGGACTGCCCAGCCTTCATGTCTTTTATCTTCACACTGATGGCCACCGGGCACAGCTACCATCTCTGCTAAGCAGTCACTCATCTGTGTTTTCTGGGTTAGATCTTCTCAGCAGCTTAACCCTTGACTGCCAAAGCTAATTCTCTCTTAGATTCATAGGTGGCTCTCCTCTCTGGTGCCAGCAATCATATTCCTTAGAGACCCCTCCACTGACTCTCTCTGCTCCCTGACATGTGATATCTCCTACTGGGCAAGTAGCTCTGATGAAAAGTGCCATGGCTGGGGCAGGTAGGTGAATAGAGCACAGGCCCTGAAGTCAAGAGGACCTGAGTTCAAATCCAGCCTCAGACCAAACACTTGACACTTACTAGCTGTGTGACCCTGCGCAAGTCACTTAACCCCAATTGCCTAAAAAGAAAAAAGAAAAAGAAAAAAAAGTGCCATGGCTAGGGCAGCTAGGTGGCACAGTGGATAGAGTACCAGCTGTGAAGTCAAGAAGACCTGAGTTCAAATCCAGCCTCAGACCAAACACTTGACACTTACTAGCTGTGTGACCCTGGGCGAGTCACTTAACCCAAATTGCCTAAAAAGAAAAAAACAAAAGAAAGAAAAGTGCCATGGCTGTTAGTGAAGAGAGAGAGGAAAAGAGAAGAGTGAAATCTCTTCCCCTTTTCATGGACCTCAATGGGTATATAATGTTGCATCTACTGTTATACATTGTTGTTATATTGGTTGGTTTTGATGTATTGAGGTAGGGGCTATTATTATCGCTATTTTCAGTTGAGGTAACTGAACCTCCAATAACCTTACATAACTTGCCCATAGTCTCATAGCTAGCAAATGTCTTAAGTGGGATTCATATCCAGGTCTTCTTGATTTCAAGCCTAGGGCTGCATTCACTCTGTCATTCTGTCTTAAGTATAATCCCCATAACACCCCTATGAAATTAAGTGTATGGTCAACCTGGTGAGTACTGTTATCCCCAGAGAAATAGGTGGGGAAACTGAGGCATAGAGGTTGAAGACATATTGCCTTGAAGACACCTGTGTTCTCGGCTTGTGTGCTCTGATCCCAGTGGGAAATTGTGCCTCTGTGGTTATAGGTGGAATTTTTTTTTTCTTTTGTTCCCTCAATTTGCTATCATACTTGATTAAATGTTATTTGCTTTGAACTAGTACTTTCAAACTTAGAACTTAGAACTAATCCTTTCAGGTCAGCTTAGTAAGAATAAATATGTTGCCAGAGGCTTATCAGCTATGAGTTAAAGCAGATGCATAAGAATATTTGCAACCTGTGGGCCTATGCATGCGTAAGTAGGGGAGAAAGGGTCCATGTCCTAAGCTCACACGGCTCCATCTTTTTAATATACAATTCTGCTCCAATCCTCAGTTTTATCTATTCTGTTTCTTTTGAATAAAACAGACCTTTTCAAATCCATATTCCAATCATCTAACCACATCTCAGCAAAGCCTATGAGGTTAAATTGGCCTCTTTGCATTAGGATATCTAGTCCATCCTGTTTATTACCCATAATTTGTACATAGTGTATAGACATCTGAGGCCATAGGTTTTATTGCTATTTGTCTTCCCGGATATTATCTTCTGTGAATTACTGGTCCCCTCTTCTGCTATTCATCCTTTTTTGAAACACCTGGTACTCTCCAGGGTAGCAAGCTTGTTAGGTCTATTTGGACAGTTTTCTATCTACCTATCCTTTTTTGATTTAAAACATTATATTAGATTTCCAAGATCACAAGAAAATAAGCCTTTTAACAGGCCATGTTCAAAGTTCACTCCAGTCTAAGCAATTCAATTCAACAAACTCTATTAAGAGCAATGAGTTTTATTGTACAAGGCATTGTGTTAGGCACTGGGGATGCCTGCCCTTCCATCCTCTTGAGGAGATATGACATAAACACAGAGAAGTATGTATAAGGGAACTTGGGGAGGGAGAAAGCACAGACAGGAGGAGAATAAGAAAAGGCTTCCCATAAGAAACAAGTTCCAATGGGTCCTCCTAGCAGTTGACCAAGACAGATCTGGACACCCTCCTCTTCTTTTTCTTCTCACAAGCCCGTTGTAATTCAAGGTCAGGGGTGGATCTTGAACCCTAGGAATGTTGGGGTAACCACTAGGCCAGCAGGTTGGTTCCTTCCCCCAAGTCTCTCTAAATTCCAAACCAAATGGGTATGGCCAAAGAAGGGTTATAGTTTGAAAACTGGGCCATTTGCTTACCTCCAATCTGGTAGGACCTCACCCATTTTCCATGAACTTTTCCCAAATGTTTTCTTTCGGCATTAAGTTGTTAACCATGTTGGCCAAAAAACAACCAAACTGTTTGTTGTATTAATTGGGTGAGGAGGGGGCAGGGAAGGGATTCTTCCTTTCAGAGGCAAGTGATATTTTGGCCCATTAAGACTGACTAGGGGGCTGAAATTGAGGGGCAAAGAGAGGTGGCTGCTGTGATCTTCCCATAAAGTGTTCCAGTTTAAGGTTAGGGTTAGGCCCCAGAACTTGGGAGTGTTAGTCAAATGGTTTGACCAGCAGGTTGGTTTCTTCCTCCGAGTCTGACTGAGTCACTGTGTGTGTGGCCGAGTATAGTTCATGCTGATAAGGGAAGAAAACGGAGTCTGAAAATGACAGGTTAGTAGTTCTTCATTCTGATTAGTTATCAAATTCTAGTACATTCATGGGACAGTTAGGGAACATCTAGAAATACCATGTGTCATAGTGCATAGAGAGCTGATCTCAAAGACAGGAAGGCCTAGGTTCAAGTCCTGCCTCTGACACTCACTGGCTGTGTGACCCTGGGTAAGTCATTGAACCTCACGATGCTTCAATCTTGAAGACTAAAAGTTAAAGAGAATGTGCTAACTTGCACTGGTGAAGGGAGTTTCCTCAGCCGGGAGTCCTCAATACCAATCCAAATCCCAGGTCTGGTCCCAATCTCTATCCACATTAAGGAGATTACCAGTGAACATCTGAAAAAGAAAGCCACAATCAGAGAGGCAAGCTGGCCTCATCAACCCATTCTCCACCTTGCTGCCAAGGTGATATTCATGCTAATTTTGGTATTTTCCTGCTCAATAAACTCCAAGGGCTCCCTATTGCCTCTAGGATGGAATAAAAACTCTTCTATTTGACATTTCAAGCTCTTCACAACCTGCCTCCAACCTACCTTTCCAGATTGATTACACGTAACTTCCCTTCACACATTTGGCGAGCCACTCAAACTGGTCCTCATGCACATCAATCCATCTGCTATAACCCTGCATCTGTAGAGACTGTCCCCCACACTAAGCGGGCACTCCCCTTTCACTTCTGCCGCTCCCTCAAGTCTTTCCTGGTTCCAATCCATGCTCTACTCAGCTGCCAAAGAGATCTTACTCAAGACCAGGTGTGACCACATTACTCTCCTACTCAATACACTCCAGTGAGTGGTTTCTTATTATTTCCAAGATCAAATATAAAATGCTCTGTTTGGCATTTAAAGCCCTTCACAAGTTGGAGCCTTCCTACCTTTCCAGTCTTCCTACACCATAATCCCATCTACATTCTTTGCACACAATTTTGGAAAAAAAAAATTAGCAAGCATTTATTAAGCTAAATGCTTTATGGATATTATCTGATTTGCTCCTCACAACAATCCTGGGAGGTAGATGTTGCTATGATTCCCACTTTTCAGATGAAGAAACTGAGGCAGAAAGAAGATAAAAGGCTTGCCCAAGGTCACACAGCTGGTAAGTGTCTGAGATTAGATTTGAATTCAAATCATCTTGAATTTCAGGTCCAATGCTCTCTCCACTTCACCATCAGCTGCTAACTTGGTGCTTTGTTACTCCTAGGCTCTCCTCTATGCCTAGAATTCTCTGTTGCCTCCTGGCTTCTTTGATCTTTTTTATGTCTCAGCCCAAATCCTTTCCTTTTTTCAGGAGGCCTTTCCTAGTCCTCACCTCTCTTAGCTGCTGGGACCTTCCCAATGAGATTCTCTTTTATTTGCGCTGTGTAGATATCCAGTATATACATAAGTGTTTATGTGGTATCTCCCTCATTAGAATGTGAGCTTCTTGAGGGCAAGATCCATATTTTGGACTTGCTTTATATCCTCAGGGCCTGACACATAGTAAGTGCTTATTAAAAATGCTTATTACTGTGTGACCCTGAGCAAGTCACTTAACCCCAATTGCCTAAAAAGAAATTAAATAAAAAAAAATAAAATTTAAAAATGCTTGTAAATTAAAATCAGTCATTAAAAATGACTGATCTACTACTTGAATCCTTTTCTTATCCCCCTGACTGCTAGTACTTCCCTCAGCCCTGACAAAATCACCTTGTATTTACTGTGTATATGCCTATAGGTCAACCAGTTGTCTCCCTTAATAGAATATAAATTCCTTATAGAATATAAGGAATATATAATTTAGAGAGACTTGGGGGAAGGAACCAACCAGCTGGCCTGGTGGTTTCCCCAATATTCCTAGGGTCCAGGATCCACCCCTGACCTTGTACTACAATGGACTTGTGGGAAGAAAAAGAAGAGGAGGGTGTCCAGATCTGTCTTGGCCAGCTGCTAGGAGGACCCATCGGAACTTGTTTCTTATGGGAAGCCTTTTCTTATTCTCCTCTTATAGAATTCTTATAGAATGCCTTATAGAATATAAATTCTTCCAGTGTCTAGCAGGTGTTTAGTAAATGCATGGTGATTGATGGAGAATACACAAAGCCAAGCTAACCCCATTTCCTTTTTTGACAAGGTTATTAGCTTGATTGATCAAGGAAATGACATATATGTATATGTATATATGTATGTGTATATATGTATATGTGTGTATATATATATATATATATATATTTCTAGATTTCAGCAAAACAGCTTATACTATTCATGTGGACTAGATTTGGGCTGGAACTGGTCTCTAAACTACAGGCCACAGGCCAAATCTAGCTACAGCCTGTTTTTGTATAGCTCTGCAAGCCAAGAATGGTAGCCATATTTTGAAATAAAGTCTTATTGTATTTTAAATGTGAAAAAAAGAAAAAAACAGACTGCAGACAGGATTTGACCTTAGTTTGCCAGTCTCTAGACTAAAAGATAGTGCAGGTAGGCAGATTCAGACAGATAGAGTGGCTAAACCCAAATAGTGTATGTCATTGGGTTAATATCAACTATAAAATGAAGTGGTTGAACTAAATCTATGAGCCTAAGAACTTGGCTGGAGGTCTCCAGTGGAGTGTCTTAGGGATCTGTGTTTGCTGTTGTGCTGTTTATATTGATGACTTAGCTGAAAGTGACTTACCACTTAGCAAAGATGGCATGCTTATTATATTTACAGATAACATGAAGATAGAAGTTTAGCCATGACACTGGATGACAAAAATTTCTTGGCAGCCTAGACTAGCATGATGAAATGTATGAATGTAAAATAGAAAAAAATCACAGGTACAGAATGGGGAGCCATGTGACAGTCTGTTTGACAAAAAAATCTGGTGGGGGGCCTACCTAGTAGACTGTGTGCTCAAAGTGAATCAATAGTGTGATATGGAAGTAAAGAAGGAAGGAAAGGAGGGAGGGAGGAATGACAGAGAGAAGGGAGGGAGGGATGAATAAGGGAAAGGAGGAAGGGAGGGAAGACTGGATGAAGGAAGAAAACAAGCATTAGGTGCTTACTGCGTGCCAATCCCCATGCTAAGTGCTTTTGCAAATATTATTTTCTTTATCCTTCCAACAACCTAGGGAGGTAGATGCTATTATCATCCCCATTTTACAGATGAGGAAACTGGGGCATACAGGGTAAAGGAACTTGCCCAGAGTCCCACAGCTAGGAAGTGAAGGCAGATATGAATTCAGATCTTCCTGACTCGATTCACCATGCCACCTAAAGGTCCGAGTTTAGTGAGGTGCTAGGCCCATTGGCCTCTGCCTTAGTCAGGCTATATCTGGCACTACATTTTAGGAAGGACGTTGATTAGGTGGAGAGTGTCCAGAAAAGGGCCACCAAGATGCTGATAAGCCTAGAGATTGTGAGGACTGTTTGAATGAAACAAACTTGTTTCCCTAGGATAAGGGCCAACTGAGTGGGGGTGATGATAGCTAGTTCCAAATCTCGAAGAGCTCTTATTTTTTCTGTTTTCTGAATATAACAGAGAGGAATTCTTGTTCAGTTATGGGCTGAACTAGATGGCCTCTGAGTTCCCTGCTCTCAAGAAGCTTACATTTTAACAGGGGATGGAACAGCACCATACAACATCATATATGTATAATATATACCATCATGGTCTATTGTGTTGTCCGCAGATGTTCCTTTCTCTCAAAAAAACAAAACAAACAAACAAACAAAAAAACCCAAACAACAACTGTTCTTTGCATGGAAAACCTGGAACAGTCACAAGAGTCCTAGACATGGAGTCTCAAACCCTGCCTTGGAATCCTGCTATCACACTCACAGCTACTCTCTGAGTGTGGTCCATAAAATGAAGATAAGATTATCCATACTACCTACTTCCCAAGGATTTGTGAGAAACACAAGAGATAATCAATCTGAAAACGCTTTAGACCTGCTGAAGCATAAGGGGTCTTGTCTCTAGCTGGAATGTACCCCTCCTGAGGGGTCTTCGTCTTCTCCTTCTACCACATCCTGCACTAGATACCTTCACTTCCTTTCTAATTTTCAGCCTCCTTTAATGCGTTACCTCCCTCCCCCCATTCTAATATAAGCTCCATGAGGGCAGGAACTGTCTTTCTTTCTGCTTGTATTTATATTCCTAGAGCTTAGCCTGGCACATAGTAGGTTCAATAAATGTTTGTTGATTGACTTGTTATCTTGTTATCCACAAGCTCTTAAATGCTCTTAAATGCACTTAGAATCACAGAAATGACTGACATTTACATGGCATTTTATGGCTTGCCATCCACTTTATATTCCATTTTTTTTACCTAATTCTTAAAGGGTGCCAGTGAGGCATGTATCTGATATCATCCCTGTTTTGCAGATGAGAATATTGAGGTTAAATAAGTGAGTTCCCTATGTTCACTTGGCTAGTAAATGGTACACATTGTGGTACAGTAAAGAGTATTGACCTCAAGGAGGGCTTAATTTGGAGTCACAGGACCTCACTTGGGAATCCCAGCTCTGCTACTTACTGCCTGCATGAGCCTGGGCAAGTTCTTTCCTTTCCTGGGCCTCAGTTTCCTCATTTTCCACGGCCTCAGAGGTCCATTCCAGTTCAAGGTCTGGGAGGCAGCCTCGGATGCTAAGTATCCTAGGCAAGCTTTGAACCTCAGCGTTTCTGACTCCACATTCAGTCCTCTTTGCACTATATCAAGCTTCCTGCCATGTTTGAAATTCTAAAATTCGAAATTCTATTCGAAATTATAATTATCTTTGTGTATGTCTCCGGGCAGCTAGACAGTATAGACATTTGAAAGAGATAGTATAGACATTTGAAAGAGACAGTATAGATGGACAACATTTGGGGCCCAAATTTGAACAGAAGAAGGAAAAAAAAAAAACAACAGCAAACCAGTCCTGGCTGGATTAGGTTTGGGAAATAGTGGTGCATCTATGCTGCCCTCTACCTGCGCATGGAAGCAAAGACCTAGCTTTTCATTACCTATAGCCTCCCAACGTGGCAATACAACAGTAAGACTTGATACACAGCTGCTTCTAGAAAACTAAATGGGGGCATCAGTCAGGGGGCAGTGAAGAGAGGCAAGATATTAAAACTTTAAAATAAGATAGGAACTTGGGAAAAGAACAGTCAAATGAAATCACCAAGCATATATTATATAAGCAGTTACTGTGTGCCAGTCATAGTGCTAAGTGCCAGGGATGTAAAGAGAGGCAGATGACAGTCTCTGCTCTCAAGGAGCCCCCATTATAGTGGGGCAGACGACACAGAAATGACTATGTACATGCAAGATATATTCAGGGAAAATTGGAGGCAATTCGAGAAGGAAGCTATAAGCATTGAGGGAGTCTGGGAAAGGCCTCTTACAGAAAGCAGGATTTGAGCTGAGATTTGAAACAAATCAGGAGGTAGAAATAGAGGGGGGGGGCATGCAGGCATGGGGGGCAACCACTGGAAAGACACGAAGTCGGCAGGAGATGGACTGCCCTATGTGAGGAACAGCATGGAAGCCAATATCACTGGCTCATGGAGGGTGGTGGCGGGGGGTTTGCCTGGGAAGATAGGGAGGAAGGCACCAGTTTGTGAAGGGTTTTTCAAGGGAAAATGGAAAATTTTACATTTTCTCCTAGAGGTAATCGGAAGCTGGTAGAGTTTATTGATTAGGGAAGTGACATAGTCAGTCCTGAGCTTTATGAAGATCAATTTGACAGCTGAGAAGAGGCGATAGTGCGGTGGGGAGAGGCTTGAGGCAGACAGACCCACCAGCAGGATATTGCTAGAATCCAGGCGGGAGGTGATAAGAGGCCAGCACCAGGGTGGTGGCTGTGTCAGAGGAGAGAGGGGGAAGTCTAGGAGAGAGGGTGCAAAAAGTAGAAACAGGACTTGGCAGTAGGAGAGGGTTGCTGGGGAGGAGGGTGTTGCTATTATCAGTAATAGAGAAGTTCACAACAAGGGAGGGTTTGGGGGGAAAGATAATGAGTTCAGCTTTGGCTATGTTGCTTAAGAGATTTACGTGACGCCCAGTTACAGATGTCTAATAGGCAGCTGTTGATGCAAAACCCAGGGCCAAGTGAGAGGTTATGTCTGGACAAATGGATCTGAGAACCATCTGCATAGAAATGATAATTGAATCCCTGGGAGCTGATGAGGTCAGCAAGTGGGAACGTATAGAGGGAGAACAGGAGTAAGAGACATCTGCTAGTTATGTGGCCGGGGGGGGGGGCTCGTGACCAGGGAGAGCGCTCCACCAGCCCCCCCTGCCACTGGTGAGAGAGAGAAAGGAAGGCCTCCAGTATGTTGGGAGGGACCCTCTGTGACTGATGAACTTAGGGGAACCTTGGAATCAATGAGATTGAAGATCCATTTGAATATTGGTTATTGTCTTGCTTCTAACCACAGAAATAGGGGCATGGTTTTTATCTATGCTCCAGGTCTTCTGCAATGCCCAGAACAGTGCCCTGCACATAGCAGGTGTGTAATAAATGCTTGCTGTTCCTGTCTCCCCCAGAGGGCTGATACATCACGAACAATATCCATTATGTTACGTGCATGTAGGCCAGGCTGGATGGTTGGTTTTTTTGTTTTTGTTTTTGATTAGGCAATCGGGGTTAAGTGACTTGCCCAGGATCTCACGTTAGTAAGTGTTATGTGTCTGAGGCTGGATTTGAACTCAGGTCCTCCTGACTCCAGGGCCAGTGCTCTATCCACTGTACCACCTAGCTCCCCCCCCCAGGCTGCTTTTAATTTTTCCTAAAAGGCACCAACATATTCCTTAGCAAAAATAAATAAATGTTTTAACATGTATTGAAGGGAAAAATACAATATTGTATTTTTAAAATGTACCTTAGACTTGACTGAGCTAGAGAGTGAAGGCTTGAGGTATGGATGTCTTTTCCTGGGATCCTAGCACGTAAGATTGCCAGCCCACCAACCCTCAAGTACAGATACTGGTTACACCTGGCAGATATTCCACTACAGTGTAGCTATGCGGAGCAGGGGACAGAGGACTGGGCCTGGAGTCAGGGATACCTGAGTCCATATCTGGCCTCTGACACTTACTAGCTGTGTGATCCTAGACAAGTCACTTCACCTCTCTCTGCCTCAGTTTCCTTATCTCTAAAATGGGGATTATAACAACATTGACCACCCCCCTCCAAGGTTCTCATGATGACCAAATGGAATATTTGTAAAATTCTTTATAAATTGTAAAACTCTATATAAATGTCAGCTATTATTGTTGTTTGTCCATTTCAGTCATGTTAGACTCTCTATGAGCCCATTTGGGATTTTCTTGGTAGAAATACTGTAGTCATTTGCCACTTCCTTCCCCAGCTCATTTTATAGATGAGGAAATTGAGGCAAATAGGGTGAAGTGACTTGGCCAGGGTCACACAGCTATAAAATGTCTGAGGCCAGATTTGAACTCAGGAAGATGAGTCTTCCTGACCTCCAGGCCTGGTGTTCTATCCGCTACAATGCCACCTAGCTTCCCCATTGTTGTTATCATTAGTACTTATGGTGTGACCCTGGGTAAGTCACTTGACTTATGACTACCTCAGTTTTCTTATCTGTAAAATGGGGATACTAAAGGTACCTACTTCCCTGTATTGTCCTGAGGATAAAATGAGATAATATTTGTAAAGTATATTACAAAAATTAAAGCCCTATGTAAATGTCAACTATTATTACTATTACTGCTGCTATTACTAGCTGTGTGACCCTGGCTAAGTCACTTGGCCTCTGTCTCAGTTATCTTATCTCTAAAGTGGAGACAATAATATCCCCAAATTCTCAGAGTTGTTATAAGGACACAATGAAATAAGTTGTTTTTTTTTTAGGCAACTGGGGTTAAGTGACTTGCCCATGGTCACACAGCCAGTAAGTGTCAAGTGTTTGGTCTGAGGCCGGATTTAAACTCAGGTCCTCCTGACTTCAGGGCTGGTGCTCTATCCACTGTGCCACCTAGCTGCCCCAGTGCGCCACCTAGCGGCCCCAAAATGAATTAATTTTTGTAAAGCATTTTGGAAACCTTAAAGCCCTATGTGAATACTGGCCATTATTAATCATTATCATTCTAATCATTATTTGTATTGCTGTTGGTTTTTTTAAATTGTAAATGTAACTTATTGTGTAACCCTATACAAGTTGCTTGACCTATGTCTACCTCAGTTTTCTCATCTGTAATATGGGAATAATAATAGTACCTACCTCCCTGGAGTATTCTGAGGATAAAATGAGATAATATTTATAAAACACTTTGCAAACCTCAAAGCCCTAATTGAATGTTGACTACTATTATTGTTGTGGTTTTTGTTATTGGTGGTATGATCATAATCTTTCTAATTATTACTTCCTGTGTGACTCTGGATAAGTCATTTGACCTCGAGTTCAATTTCCTTATTTGTAAAGTAGGAATAATACCAGCATGAACTCTAAGGGCTGTTGAGATGCTAACATTTATAAAGCCCTTTGCAAACCAGAAAACAGAATATGAATTCCAGCTGTGGTCATCATTGTTATTGTCATTATTATTAGTATTATGATTTGCAGTGTGATACTGAGCATGTCATTTGACCTGAATCTCCCTCAGTTTACTCATCTGAAAAGAGTTATTATCCCAATAATGACACTTAGCCCTCTGGATTGTTCTGAAAACCAAATGAAATAATATATGTAAAATATTTTGAAAAATATAACATTATATAAAAGTTGGCAAATATCATTATTTATAATAATTAATAATAACATAATTCTTGTTATTACTAGCTGTGTGACTGTGCAAGTCAGTTGACTCCTACCTGCCTCAGTTTCTACATCTGTAAATTATCAGTAATAATGACACCTGTTTTCCTGGGGTATTATGATGAAAAAAAATGAGATAATATTTGTAGAGTACTTTGTCTATATGAAAGCAGAGGCAGCTAAGTGGTGCTGCCACGGATAGAGCGTTAGGCCTGAAGTCAGGAAGATGAGTCGTAACTTACTAGCTGTGTGACCCTGGGCAAGTCACTTCACCCTGTTTGCCTCAGTTTCCTTGTCTGTAAAATAAGCTGGAGAAGGGAATGGCAAACCACTCTAGTGTCTTTGCCAAGAAAACCCCAAATGAGGTCACAAAGAGTCAGATATGACTGAAAACAACTGAAATAGGAAAGCGCTATATGAATCCTAACTATTGTTGCAGTAGGAGGTGGTTGGTGGTTTTGTTTTCCTTATTCTTCCAATGTTTATTATTTTCTGAACAATTGACATCATCATTTGCTACGTGACCCTGACAAAGTCACTTGATCTATGTCTGCCTTGGTTTTTGCATCTGTAAAGAGGGGATAAAAATAGCACCTAGACCCCAGGATTGTTCTAAGGATCAAATAGTAGATATTTTCAAAGCTACTTTGCAACCTGAAAGCAAGACATGTATGTTGACTATTTATTATTATCTATATTACCATCACTATGATTACTCCTACTGTGTACCCTAAAACAAGCACTTGCCCAATGCCTCAGTTTCATTATCTGAAAAGTGGGAATAATAACATACCCAAATTCTCAAGGTTCTTGTGAGGATAAAATGAAATAACATTTGCAAAAGCATTTAGGAAAACATGCAACACAATATGAATACTGGCCACTATCAACATTATTATTCTATTACTATTTTTATTGTTGTTTTTACTGTTATCACTTCCAACATCATTGTTTTTTTTTTAAATTTTATTAGTTTATTTTGATTTATCAACAATCACTTCCATAAGCTTTGGAGTTTAAAATTTTTCTCCCCCTTCCTCCCCACCACCCTCCCCAAGACGGCACACAAACTGATATAGGCTTTACATTTACATTCCTATTAAACATATTTTCACATTAGTGAAGTTGTAAGTAAAAATTAAAACCAGTAGGAGGAATCATCAGAAAGAAGAAACAAAACTCAACAGAAGAGAAAAACAAAATGATAGCAATTTCAACTTCTATAGTTCTTTCTTTGGAGGTGGACAGCATTTTCCATCACAAGGCCTCTGGAGATGTCTTAGATCCTTGTAATGCTGAGAAGGATTCAGTTTATCAATATTAGTCATCGCACAATGTGGCTGTTATTGTGTACAAAGTCCTCTTGGTTCTGCTTACTTCACTCAGCATCAGACCATACAAGTCTTTCCAGGTTTTTCTGAAGTCAGCCTGTTCATCATTTCTTATAGCACAATAGTATTCCATTACATTCATATACCACAACTTGTTCAGCCATTCCCCAATTGATGGGCATCCTCTCAATTTCCAATTCTTTGCCACCACAAAAAGAGCTGCTATGAGTATTTTTGTACATGTGGGTCCTTTTCCCATTTGTATGATCTCTTTGGGATGTAGCCCTAGAAGTGCTATTGCTGGATCAAAGGGTATGCACATTTTTATAGCCCTTTGGGCATAGTTCCAAATTGTTCTCCAAAATGGTGGGATCATTTCACAACTCCACCAACAATGCATTAGTGTTCCAATTTTCCCACATCTTCTCCAACATTTATCATTTTACTGTTTTGTTATGTTGTCCATTCTGATAGGTGTGATGTCCCAACATCGTTGTAACTTGCAGTGTGAGCCTGGGTAAGTCACTTGACCTGTGTCTGTATCAATTTTCTCATCTGTAAAGTGGGGATAGTAATTACATCTACAACCTAGAGTTGTTGTGAGAAGAAAAGAAACTGGGGCAGCTAGGTGACACAGTGGATAGAGTCCTGGAGTCAGGAGTACCTGAGTTCAAATCCAGTCTCAGACCAGATACTTGACACTTACTGGCTGTATGACCCTGGGCAAGTCACTTAACCCCAGTTGCCTCACAAAAAAAAAGGAGCTAATATGTGTAAAAGGCTTCACAGATCTCAAAGCACCCTATGATTACTATTACTATCGTTAATACTATTACTATTACTGATATTGCTAGGACTACTGATAGTATTACTATTACCATTGCAAATACTATTGCAATTACTCTTAATAATACTACTGTAACTAGTTCTGTGTCCCTGGGCAAGTCACTTGACCTCTGCCTTAGTTTCCTCATATGTAAAGTGAAGATAATCTGAGCACTTACCTCCCTGGACAGTTCTGAGAATCAAATAAAATAGGATTTGTAAAGAATTATGTAAAGCTACAAGAATGGGGATTAGTATTATTATCTCGATCCTCATCATCACTACTATAATTCCTATAGAATTCTGTGTGCCCCTGGATGAGTCACTTGACTGCTGCCTCAGTTTCCTTATCTGTAAAATGGGCATAATAACATCACTAAACTCTCAGGGTTGATGTGAAAATGACATGAAGTAATATTTGCAAAGCACTTTGGAAAATTTAAAGTGAAATATGAATGCAAAATATTCCTGTTACTACTATTCCTGCCATTACTATAACCATTGCTATTACTCCTACAAATTGTTATGTGACCCTGGATGAGTTACTTGACCTCATCCTCAGTTTTCTTGTCTGTAAACTGGTATAACAACATTACCAAACTCCCAAGGTTGTAGTGAGGATAAAATGAAGTCATATTTGTAAACCACTATGGAAAACAAAACTCTGTGTGTATGAATGCTGACCATTATTATCATTATGATTCTATTTATTTATTATTGACACTTTTATTATTATCAATTCAAGTATCAGTGTAACTTGCTGTGTGACCATAGCCAGTTGCTTGACTTGTAAAGTGTAGACACTAACACCACCAAAATCCCAGAGTTATTCTGAGAATGAAATGAAATCATATTTATAAAGCACCTTGCAAACTTCAGAGGGTTCTACAAACACAAATGTTACTACTACCATTACTATTACTACTGCTAATTGCTATTTGTTACTGTTGCTACCAATAGTATTCTGATTCTTCTTACAAATATTACTAACATTACCCTTAATATTACTATTACTACTGGGACTAGTTGTGTGACCCAGGGGAAGTCATTTGGTGTCTGCCTTAGTTTTGTCATATTTAAAGTAGGGATATTTGAAGCATCTGCCTCTAGGGATAATTCTCAGTCAAATGAAACAGTATTGGTAGAGAACTATATAAAGTTAAAAGCCCTACATGAATGGTAACATTGTTATTGTTGTTGTTGTTGTTATTTTAATCCTAATCATCAGTAGCACAACTTCTACAACGAGTTGTGTGACCCTGGACAAGTCACTTGACTTGTGCCTCCGTTTCCTTATCTGTAAAATGGGAATAATAATGCCATCAAACTTCTGGGGTTGTTGTGAGAATGAAATGAAGTAAGATTTGTAAAGCACTTTGGAAAACTGAGAGTGCTTTCTGAGTGCTAGTGACTGTGCCCCTAATTATTCCAGTCATTATTTTTATTATTGTTGCTGTTATTATTTTAATTTCCAGTATCACTGTAACTTACTGTTACTCTTCTCAAGTAGCTTGACCTCTGTCTGCCTCAGTTGTCTCATCTATAAAATGGGGATACTCCTAATGGCTGTATCCCAGGGTTGTTCTCAGAATAAAAGGAGAGAATAAACCTCAAAGTGATCTCTGGATAACAATGATTACAGCTCTTCTTACTGGTGTCTCAGATACTACAACCATTAATATAACAATTCCTATCACTACTGTTGTGATTAATTCTATAACTCTAACTGTTACCATTATTATTACTGTTACTAGTGCTATGATAGCAACAATTAGCTGTGTGACCCTGGCCAAGTTGCTTGCTATGTCTGCCTCATTTTTTTCAGCTTTATAGTGGAGGATATGAACAGTACCTATATCCCAGGGCTGTTTTGAAAATAAATTGGGATAATATTGGTAAAGCACTTCACAAATCCCAAAGTGCTCTATGAATGCCAAGTATTCCTATTCCTATTAATACTACTGTTGCCATGATCATTACTATTTACTATCATTATGACCATTCTTATTACTATTAGCATTGCTATTACTTTTATGACTTGCTGTGTGACCTTAGGCAAGTCACCTGACCCATATCTGCCTCTGTTTTCTCATCTGCAAAATGGGGATACCAATGCCAGCTAGATCCCGGGGTTGTTTTGAGAATACAATGAGATAATATTTGTAAAGTATTTCACAAACATCAAAGCATTCTATGAATACTTACTATTCCTATTTCCAATCCCATTCCTATTACTAATATTGTTATTACAACTATATTACTATTATTATTATCATCATCATCTTTGTAGTAGTTTTACAACTACAACTAGCTGTGTGACCCAAGAGTAGTCAATAGACTATTGATAATTCCATTACTATTATTATCATTGTTACTGCTTTTGTGACTATGACTTGCTGTGTGACCCTAGGCAAGTCACCTGACCCATATCTGCCTCTGTTTTCTCATCTGCAAAATGGGGATACCAATGCCAGATAGATCCTGGGGTTGTTTTGAGAATACAATGAGATAATATTTGTAAAGGATTTCACAAAAACTAAATCATTCTATGAACACTAACTATTCCTATTCCTATTTCCAATCCCATTCCTATTACTAATATTGTTATCACTATTATATTGCTGTTATCATCATCATCATCATCATCATCATCATCTTTGTAGTAGCTTTACAACCACAACTAGCTGTGTGACCCAAGAGTAGTCGATAGATTATTAACAATTCCATTATTACTATTATCATTGCTATTACTACTATAACTATGATTAACTGTGTGACCCTAGGCAAGTCACTTGACTCATATCTGTCTATATTTTCTCATCTGCAAAATGGAAATGCTAATAGTAGCTACATCCTAGGGTTTTCCTGAGAATAAAATGAGATAATATTTGTAAACAGCTTTATGAACCTCAAAGTTATTTATGAATACCAACTATTCCTATTCATATTACTATTATAAGACTAGCTGTGTGACCTTAGGCAAGTCACTTGACCATTACCTTTACTATTACTATTATCATTACTCTCATTTTTACCACCACAAGAAGTCAGTTGACATCTGTCTCAGTTTTATCATGTGTACAGTGGAGATAATCAGAGCACCTGCCTGCAAAAATCATTCTGAGGATGAAATGATATATTTGTAAAGATATCTATAAACCTTAGTATCCTTCATGAGTATTGACTATTTTTATCATGATCATCACAAAATAAAAAGTGCACAGCAGAGAACAAAAGAAAACTTACAAAGAAGCAAAGATGGACAGCTCTCAGCACATATAGGCTTTCTTGAAATGAAAATTTATTGCTACATATTTTGAATCCTCTCTTATGTTCTGCTATGCATATGACATACTTTTTTTCTTTTTATTACTTTGTAGTTAAGCTTCAGTATTTAAGTTTGATATTTTTCCCCTCTTTTTCTCTGTTCTGTATTTGTGTTCTGATGTTTGAATCTGAAATAAATTAATAGAATAAAAAACCCATCATCATCATCATTGCTATTACTCCCACTAATAGTTTTGTGACCCTGGACCAGTCAATTGATCTCTGCTTTAGTTTCTTTATCTGCAAAGTGGGAATAATTACATCAGCAATCTTCCATGGTTCCAATAATTGCTGTGATGTTTCCTAAAGTCCTTTACAAATGTTAACCTCATTTTATTTTCATTTGTAAAGTGAGGATACTATTTAAGTAGCTACATCCAGGGCTTGTTCTGAAAAGACAATGAGATAATACTCATAAAGCACTTCTAAAATATCAAATTGCTCTATGAATGGCAGCTATTCCTCTTCCTCTTCCTTCGTCAATCCTATTCCTATTATTTCTATTGCTATTATTATTAGTAATATGATTATAATTACTATAAATATTATTATTGCCATTATCATTGCTATTACTATTATAGTTATGACTAGTTGTGTGACCCTGAGCAAGTCATTTGATCTCTGCTTCAGATTTGTCATAGGTTAAGTGGAGATCTCAGAGCATTTACTTTCAAGAATTCTTCTGAGAATCACATGAAATAATATTTTTTAAAAAACTTTGTAAACCTTATTAGCCTTCATGAGTGTTGACTGTTATTATTATTATCTTCATTATCACTATGATCACTACTATTATTCTTATGAATAGCTATGTGAACCTAGCCAAGTCACTTGATAATTGCCTCAGTTCCCTCATCTTTAAAGTGGGGGTAATAACATCACTGAACTCCAAGAGTTGTCATGAAGATAAAATGAAATAATTTTTGTAAAGCACTTTGGAAAACTTAAATTGCTGTATGAATATTTATCATTATTATTCCAGTCACTATTTTATTATTATTCTTAATGCTGTTTTATTATTAAAATTTCTAGTATCATTGTAACTTTCTGTGTGACCTTGGGCAAGTCACTTGTCCTATATCTGCCTCAGTTTTCTCATCTGTCAAGTGGGGACACTAATAGTAACTACATCCCAGGTTTCTTCTGAGAATAAAAGGAGGTAACCAATACCATGAATATAGCTATTAACATTGCTATTACTATTACAACAGCAACTGTCTGTGTCCAGTATTTTCCAAACTTTGGAATGTTCTATGAATGCAAACTATTACTATTATTGTTGCTGGTGCTGTTGCATTTCCTTTTGCTCCTCCTGTTGTTGTAACTGTTGCTATTACTGATGCAATTATTTTTCTTGTTACTGTTACTGTTACGGTTGTTGTTGTTACTGTTGTTACATTGACTTTTGCTCTTCCTTTGATTGTTACTATTTTCGATGCCGTTGCTGTTGCTTTTACTATGGCTGCTGTTGTTATTGTTATTGTTACTGTTACTTTTGCAGTTGCTGCTGCTGTTGCTTTTACTTTTGTTGGTACTGTTACTACTCTTGTTGCTGTTGTTACCTTCACTGTTGCTATTAATGTTACTCTTGCTGTTGATGTTACTGTTAGAATTACTGTTGTAACTATTCTTGTTGTTGCCTTTATTTTACTCTTGCTGTTGTCGATACTGTTGCTTTTATTCTTGCTGTTACTATGACTACTATTGTTGCTGCTGTTGTTACTTTTTTGTTCCTGTTCCTATTACTGTGGCTATTGTTTTACTGTCACTTGTACTATTTCAGCTCCCTTTACTGTTGCTGTTCCTATTGTTACTGTAACTACTGTTGTTTTTTTCTGTAACTGTTGCTGTTTCTGTTCCTGTTGCTGCTGCTGTTACTCACACTGTTGCTGTTATTGTTATTGTTACTGTTGATGTTACTTTTGTTTATGTTACTGTTGTGCTGATTGTTGTTACTATGGTTGTTACCATGTCTGTAACTGTTGGTTTTACTGATACTCTTTCCTTTATTGCTCTTCTTGCTTTTAATATTACTTCTGTTGTTGTACTTGTTACTATTACTGTTACCTTTTCTGTTGCTCTTGCTATTACTGTTGCTGTTACTTTTGTTTATGTTACTGTTGTGGTGGTTGTTGTTACTATGATTGTTACCATTTCTGTAACTCTTGCTTTTACTGATACTATTTCCTTTATTGCTCTTCTTGCTTTTAATATTACTTTTGTTGTTATAGTTGTTACTATTACTGCTACCTTTAGTGTTGCTGTTACTTTTGTTAATGTTACTGTTGTGGTGGTTGTTGTTACTATGATTGTTACCATTTCTGTAACTGTTGCTTTTACTGATACTATTTCTTTTGTTGCTGTTCTTGCTTTTAAAAATACTTTTGTTGTTGTAGTTGTTACTATTACTGTTACCTTTTTGTTGCTGTTACTTTTGTTTATGTTACTGTTGTGCTGATTGTTGTTACTATGATTGTTATCATTTCTGTAACTGTTGCTTTCACTGATACTCTTTCCTTTATTGCTCTTCTTGCTTTTAATATTACTTCTGTTGTTGTACTTGTCACTATTACTGTTACCTTTTCTGTTGTTGTTTCTTTTGTTTATGTAACTGTTGTGGTAGTTGTTGTTACTATGATTGTTACCATTTTCTAACTGTTGCTTTTACTAATACTATTTATTTTATTGCACTTCTTTCTTAATATTACTTTTGTTGTTGTAGTTGTCACTATTACTGTTACCTTTTCTGTTGCTGTTTCTTTTGTTTATGTTACTGTTGTGGTAGTTGTTGTTCCTATGATTGTTATGATTTCTGTAACTGTTGCTTTTACTGATACTATTTCTTTTGTTGCTCTTCTTCCTTTCAATATTACTTTTGTTGTTGTAGTTGTTACTATGACTGTTACCTTTTTTGTTGCTGTTATTATTACTGTTGCTGTTACTTTTCTTTATGTTACTGTTGTGCTGATTGTTGTTACTATGATTGTTACCATTTCTGTAACTGTTGCTTTCACTGATACTCTTTCCTTTATTGCTCTTCTTGCTTTTAATATTACTTTTGTTGTTGTAGTTCTTACTATTACTGTTACCATTTCTGTTGCTGTTACTATTACTGTTGCTGTTACTTTTATTTACATTACTATTGTGGTGGTTGTTGTTACTATGATTGTCACCATTTCTCTAACTGTTGCTTTTACTGATACTATTTCTTTTATTGCACTTCTTAATATTACTTTTGTTGTAGTTGTTACTGATACTGCTACCTTTTCTGTTGCTGTTACTTTTATGTTACTGTTCTGGTGGTTGTTGTTACTACGATTGTTACTGTTGCTTTTACTGATACTATTTTTTTATTGCTCTTCTTGCTTTTAATATTACTTTTTATTGTTGTAGTTGTCCCTATTATGGTTACCTTTTTTTATTGCTGTTACTATTACTGTTGCTGTTACTTTTATTTGTGTTACTGTTGTGGTGTTTGTTGTCACAATGATTGTTCCCATTTCTCTAAGTGTTGCTGTTACTGATACTATTTCTTTTGTTGCTCTTCTTGCTTTTAATATTACTTTTGTTGTTGTAGTTGTTACTATGACTGTTACCTTTTCAGTTGCTGTTACTATTACTGTTGCTGTTACTTTTGTTTATGTTACTGTTGTGCTGATTGTTGTTACTATGATTGTTCCCATTTTTGTAACTGTTACTTTTACTGATACTATTTCCTTTATTGCTCTACTTGCGTTTAATATTACTTTTGTTATTGTAGTTGTCAGTATTACTGTTACCATTTCTGGTGCTGTTAGTATTATTGTTGCTGTTACTTTTGTTTACGTTACTGTTGTGGTGGTTGTTGTTACTGTGAGTGTTACCATTTCTATAACTGTTGCTTTTACTGATATTATTTCCTTTATTGCTCGTCTTGGTTTTCATATTACTTTTGTTGTTGTACTTCTATTACTCTTATCTTTTCTGTTGCTGTTACTTTTGTTTATGTTACTGTTGTGGTGGTTGTTGTTACTATGATTGTTACCATTTCTCTAACTGTTGCTCTTACTGATACTATTTCTTTTGCTGCTGTTCTTGCTTTTAAAAATACTTTTGTTGTTGTAGTTGTTACTATGACTGTTACCTTTTTTGTTGCTGTTACTTTTGTTTATGTTACTCTTGTGATGGTTGTTGTTACTATGATTGTCACCATTTCTCTAACTGTTGCTTTTACTGATGATATTTCTTTTGTTGCTCTTCTTCCTTGAAATATTACTTTCGTTGTTGTTGTCACTATTAGTGTTACCTTTTCTGTTGCTGTTACTATTGTTTATGTAACTCTTGTGGTATTTGTTGTTACTATGATTGGTACCATTTATTTAACTGTTGCTTTTATTGATACTATTTCCTTTGTTGCTCTTCCTGCTGTTAATATTACTTTTGTTGTTCTAGTTGTCAATATTACTGTTACCATTTCTGGTGCTGTTACTATTATTGTTGCTGATACTTTTGTTTACGTTACTGTTGTAGTATTTGTTGTTACTATGATTGTCACCATTTCTCTAACTGTTGCTTTTACTGATACTATTTCTTTTGTTGCTGTTCTTGCTTTTAAAAGTACTTTTGTTGTTGTAGTTGTTACTATGACTGTTACCTTTTTTATTGCTGTTACTATTACTGTTGCTGTTACTTTTGTTTATGTTACCATTGTGGTGGTTGTTGTTACTATGATTGTTACCATTTCTGTAACTGTTGCTTTTACTGACATTATTTCCTTTATTGCTCTTCTTGCTTTTCATATTACTTTTGTTGTTGTAGTTGTTACTATTACTGTTACCTTTTCTGTTGCTCTTACTTTTGTTTATGTTACTGTTGTGGTGGTTGTTCTTACTATGATTGTTACCATTTCTGTAACAGTTGCTTTTACTGATACTATTTCTTTTGTTGCTCTTCTTGCTTTTAATATTACTTTTGTTGGTGTAGTTGTTACTATGACTGTTACCTTTTCAATTGCTGTTACTATTACTGTTGCTGTTACTTTTGTTTATGTTACTGTTGTGTTGATTGTTGTTACTATGATTGTTACCATTTCTGTAACTGTTGCTTTTACTGATACTATTTCCTTTATTGCTCTTCTTGCTTTTAATATTACTTTTGTTGTTGTAGTTGTCACTATTACTGTTACCTGTTTTGTTGCTGTTACTTTTGTTTATGTTACTGTTGTGGTGGATGTTGTTACTATGATTGTTACCTTTTCACTAACTGTTGCCTTTACTGATACTATTTCTTTTATTGCTTTTCTTCCTTTAATATTACTTTTGTTGTTGCAGTTGTCAGTATTATTGTTACCTTTTCTGTTGCTGTTACTTTTGTTTATGTTACTGTTGTGGTGCTTGTTGTTACTATGATTGTTACCATTTCTGTAACTGTTGCTTTTACTGATAGTATTTCTTTTATTACTCTTCTTGCTTTTAATATTAGTTTTGTTGTTGTAGTTGTTATTATTAATGTTACCTATTCTGATGCTGTTACTATTAGTGTTGCTGTTACTTCTGTTTGTGTTACTATTGTGGTGGTTGTTGTTACTATGATTGTTACAATTTCTCTAATTGTTACTTTACTTATTACTATTTCTTTTATTGCTCTTGTTTCTTAATATTACTTTTGTTGTTGTAGTTGTCAGTATTAGTGTTACCTTTTCTGTTGCTCTTACTTTTGTTTATGTTACTGTTGTGGTAGTTATTATTACTATCATTGTTCCCATTTCTGTAACTGTTGCTTTTACTGATACTATTTCCTTTATTGCTCTTCTTGCTTTTAATATTACTTTTGTTGCTGCAGTTGTTACTATTACTGTTACCTTTAGTGTTGCTGTTACTTTTGTTTATGTTACTCTTGTGATGGTTGTTGTTACTATGATTGTCACCATTTCTCTAACTGTTGCTTTTACTGATGATATTTCTTTTGTTGCTCTTCTTCCTTGAAATATTACTTTCGTTGTTGTTGTCACTATTAGTGTTACCTTTTCTGTTGCTGTTACTATTGTTTATGTAACTCTTGTGGTATTTGTTGTTACTATGATTGGTACCATTTCTTTAACTGTTGCTTTTATTGATACTATTTCCTTTGTTGCTCTTCCTGCTGTTAATATTACTTTTGTTGTTCTAGTTGTCAATATTACTGTTACCATTTCTGGTGCTGTTACTATTATTGTTGCTGATACTTTTGTTTACGTTACTGTTGTGGTGGTTGTTGTTACTGTGAGTGTTACCATTTCTGTAACTGTTGCTTTTACTGATACTATTTCCTTTATTGCTCTTCTTGCTTTTCATATTACTTTTGTTGTTGTAGTTCTCAGTATTACTCTTACCTTTTCTTTTCCTGTTATTTTTGTTTATGTTACTGTTCTGGTTGTTGTTGTTAATATGATTGTTACCATTTCTGTAACTGTTGCTGTTACTGATACTATTTCTTTTGTTGCTCTTCTTGCTTTTAATATTACTTTTGTTGTTGTAGTTCTCACTATTACTCTTACGTTTTCTGTTGCTATTAGTTTTGTTTATGTTACTGTTGTGGTAGTTGTTGTTACTTTGAGTGTTACCATTTGTATAACTGTTGTTGTTACTGATACTATTTTGTTGCTCTTTTTGCTTTCAATATTACTTTTGTTGTTGTAGTTGTCACCATTACTGTTACCTTTTTTTATTGCTGTTACTATTACTGTTGCTGTTACTTTTATTTGTGTTACTGTTGTGGTGTTTGTTGTTACAATGATTGTTCCCATTTCTCTAAGTGTTGCTTTTACTGGTAGTATTTCCTTTATTGCTCTTCTTGCTTTCAATATTACTTTTGTTGTTGTAGTTGTCACCATTACTGTTACCTTTTTTTATTGCTGTTACTATTACTGTTGCTGTTACTTTTATTTGTGTTACTGTTGTGGTGTTTGTTGTTACAATGATTGTTCCCATTTCTCTAAGTGTTGCTTTTACTGGTAGTATTTCCTTTATTGCTCTTCTTGCTTTTAATATTACTTTTGTTGTTGTAGTTGTCACTATTAGTGTTACCTTTTCTGTTGCTGTTACTTTTCTTCATGTAACTCTTGTGGTATTTGTTGTTACTATGATTGTTACCATTTCTGTAACTTTTGCCTTTATTGATACTATTTACTTTATTGCTCTTCCTGCTTTTCATATTACTTTTGTTGTTGTAGTTGTTACTATTACTGTTACCTTTAGTATTGCTGTTACTTTTGTTTATGTAACTGTTGTGGTAGTTGTTGTTACTATGATTGTTACCATTTCTCTAACTGTTACTTTTAGTGATGCTATTTCCTTTGTTGCTGTTCCTGATTTTAGTATTACTTTTGTTGTTGTAGTTCTTACTATGACTTTTACCATTTCTGTTGCTGTTACTATTACTGTTGCTGTTACTTTTATTTACATTACTGTTGTGGTGGTTGTTGTTACTGTGTTACCATTGATGTAAATGTTGCTTTTACTGATACTATTTCCTTTATTGCTCGTCTTGCTTTTCATATTACTTTTGTTGTTGTACTTCTATTACTCTTATCTTTTCTGTTGCTGTTACTTTTGTTTATGTTACTGTTGTGCTGATTGTTGTTACTATGATTGTTACCATTTCTGTAACTGTTGCTTTTACTGATACTCTTTCCTTTATTGCTCTTCTTGCTTTTAATATTACTTTTGTTGTTGTAGTTGTCACTATTACTGTTACCTGTTTTGTTGCTGTTACTTTTGTTTATGTTACTGTTGTGGTGGATGTTGTTACTATGATTGTTACCTTTTCACTAACTGTTGCTTTTACTCATAGCATTTCTTTTATTGCTCTTCTTACTTTAATATTACTTTTGTTGTTGTAGTTGTCACTATTAGTGATACTTTTTTTGTTGTTGTTACTTTTGTTTATGTTACTGTTGTGGTTGTTGTTGTTACTATGATTGTTACCATTTCTGTAAATGTTGCCTTTATTGATAGTATTTCCTTTGTTGTTCTTCCTGTTTTTAATATTACTTTTGTTGCTGTAGTTGTTACTATTATTGTTACCATTTCTGGTGCTGTTACTATCACTGTTGCTGTTACTTTTATTTACGTTACTGTTGTGTTGGTTGTTGTTACTGTGAGTGTTACCATTTCTGTAACTGTTGCTTTTACTGATAGTATTTCCTTTATTGCTCTTCTTGCTTTTCATATTACTTTTGCTGTTTTACTTCTATTACTGTTACCTTTTTTGTTGCTGTTACTTTTGTTTATGTTACTGTTGTCGTGGTTGTTGTTACTATGGTTGTTACCAGTTCTCTAACTGTTACTTTTACTGATACTATTTCTTTTGTTGCTCTTCTTGCTTTTTGTATTACTTTTGTTGTTGTAGTTCTCAGTATTACTCTTACCTTTTCTTTTCCTGTTACTTTTGTTTATGTTACTGTTCTGGTTGTTGTTGTTAATATGATTGTTATCATTTCTGTAACTGTTGCTGTTACTGATACTATTTCTTTTATTGCTTTTCTTCCTTTAATATTACTTTTGTTGTTGCAGTTGTCAGTATTATTGTTACCTTTTCTGTTGCTGTTACTTTTGTTTATGTTACTGTTGTGGTGCTTGTTGTTACTATGATTGTTACCATTTCTGTAACTGTTGCTTTTACTGATAGTATTTCTTTTATTGCTCTTCTTGCTTTTAATATTAGTTTTGTTGTTGTAGTTGTTATTATTAATGTTACCTATTCTGATGCTGTTACTATTAGTGTTGCTGTTACTTCTGTTTGTGTTACTATTGTGGTGGTTGTTGTTACTATGATTGTTCCAATTTCTCTAATTGTTGCTTTTACTTATACTATTTCTTTTATTGCTTTTCTTCCTTTAATATTACTTTTGTTGTTGTAGTTGTCAGTATTAGTGTTACCTTTTCTGTTGCTGTTACTTTTGTTTATGTTACTGTTTTGGTTGTTGTTGTTACTATTTCTCTAACTGTTGGTTTTATTGATAGTATTTCTTTTATTGCCCTTCTTGCTTTTAACATTAGTTTTGTTGTTGTAGTTGCTAGTATTACTGTTACATTTTCTGTTATTGTTACTTTTGTTTATGTTACTGTTGTGGTTGTGGTTGTTACTATGATTGTTACCATTTCTCTAAGTGTTGGTTTTACTGATACTATTTCTTTTGTTGCTGTTTTTGCTTTTAATATTACTTTTGTTGTTGCAGTTGTCATTATTACTGTTACCTTTGTGTTGCTGTTAGTATTAGTGTTGGTGTTAATTTTATTTATGTTACTGTTGTGGTGGATGTTGTTATTATTATTGTTACCATTTCTCTAACTGTTGTTGTTACTGATACTATTTTGTTGCTCTTTTTGCTTTCAATATTACTTTTGTTGTTGTAGTTGTCAGTGTTACTGTTACCTTTTATGTTGCTGTTACTATTGCTGTTGTTGTCATTGTTGCTGTTATTGCTATTTTTGTTGTTGTCATTCTTGTTCTTAATGTTACTGTTATTTTGTTATTGTTGTTACTGCTGTTGCTACTTTTTCTCTTGTTGATAGTGCTTTTATTGTTGCTGTTACAATTCTGTGTTTGCTCTTGCTGTCACCTTTGTTGGTTTTGTTGTTGTTGTTATTATAATGGTTCCTTTTGTTATTGCTGTTAGCATAACTTTTGCTCTTCCTGTTGCTGTTATTTTTGTTACTGTTACTGTTGCTTTGTATTTTAATGTTAGTACTGCTTTTGCTGTTACAGTTACTTTATTGTTGCTTTTGCTGTTTCTGTTACTACTACTTCTATTCTTGCCATTGTTATTATTACTTTTACTATTATTTTGACTCTTACTTTTGTTATTACTGTTACTTTTAATGTTGCTTTTACTGTTACTCTTTTGTTGTTCCTGTCGTATACTGTTACTGTTGCTGTTATTTTGGGCTTGCTGTTGTTAATATTATTGTTACTTTTGGTGTTACTGGTGCTCTTTGCTGTTGCTTTTTTATTACTGTTACTTTTGTTGTTTTTGTTGTTTTTATTTTTCCTATTGCTGTTGTTACTATTACTGTTGCTATTACTATTATTGTTGCTTTCAAAATTGCTATTAATCTTCCTGTTGCTTTTCCTGTCGCTCTTATGATGTTCATTACTATTACTACTAGTTTTACTGCAAGTATTAATATGTCATTGCTTTTTGTATGACAATTACTATTGCTATGGCTGTTGGTATTATTGATATCATCATTATCCCATTACCTTGACTGTTACTTTTTTTTGCTGGTATTAACCAAAGGCTAGCTGTGTCATTCTGGGTGAGCCACTTTACCCATGTCTCCCTTATATTTCTCAACTGTAAAATGTGGACTCTAACATTGTTTTCATCCTAGTGTTGTTCTAAGATTAAATGAGCTAACGTTTGTAAAGGATTTCACAGACCTTGATATGCTTTATGAATGCTAACTATTCCTGTTCCTGTTAACATTACTAGTATGACTATGACAAGCTGGGAGATTTTGGGCAAGTCATTTGATCTTTGCCTCAGATTTTTGATATGTTAAGTTGGGATATTCAGAACAAGTACCTCTAAGAAGTGTTCCGATAATCAGATGAAATAGTTGTGAAGAATTTTGTGAACCTTAATCCCTTTCATGAGTGTTGACAGTTTATTATATTAGCATCATTATCATTGTCATCATTGTCATTATTGTCATTATCACTAGTGTTATGCTTACTAATTGCTCTGTGACCCTAGCCATGTCACTTGACTTCTGCCTCAGTTTCCCTATCTGTAAGGTGGAGATAATGATATCACCACACTCCCAAGGTGGTAGTGAGGACAAAATATTAGTAAAGCACTTTGGAGGACACAAGGCACTATTATTCTATTCATTATCTTAATTTTTGTTGTTGTTGCTATTGCTTTTTTTTAAATTATCATTTCTAGTATCATTATAACTTTTTGTGTTGGCCTGCACCTATATCTGCCTCAGTTGTCTGATCTACAAAATTTGGATACTTGTAACAACTGTATCCCAGTGTTGCTCTGAGAATAAAAAGAGGTAATATTTATAAAGCACTTCACAAATTTCATTCCTATATTTATTGCTACTATTATTATTATTGCCCTGATCATTACCATTACTATCATAATGGCCATTCTTATTACTGTTACCATTACTATTACTTTTATGGCTATGACTTGCTGTGTAACAGTAGGCAAGTCACTTGACCCATATCTGCCTCTGTTTTCTCATCTGTAAAATGGGGATACTCATAGCAGCTAGATCCTGGAGTTGTTTTGAGAATACAATGATATGATATTTGTAAAAGATTTTACAAACATCAAAGCACTCTATGAATGCTGACTACTCCTATTCATATTTCTAATCCCATTCCTATTACTAATATTGTTATTAGTATTACCATTATGATGATGATGATGATGATGACTGTTATTATCTTTATAGTAGTTTTACAACTACAACTAGCTATGTGACCCAAGGGCAGTCAATAGACTATTAACAATTCTATTATTATTATTAGTAGTAGTATTATAATCATTACTATTACTATTGTAACTATGACTAGCTGTGTGACCCTAGACAAGTCACTTGACTCATATCTGCCCCTGTTTTTCCACCTGCCAAATAGGAATATTAGTAGTAGTCACATCCTAGGGTTGTTCTGAGAATAAAATGAAAATAAAAACATTTGTAAAGAGCTTCACAAACCTCAGAGTGATTTATGAATGCCAACTATTCTTATTTCTATTCACATTATTATTATAACCATGACTTAACTGTGTGACCTTGTGTGTCCAAGGCTTTTGGCATATAAAATGAGGATGTTCAGAGCCCACACCTCTAAGAATTGTTTGATAACCAGATGAAATATTTGTCAAGAACTTTGTAAACTATAATAACCTTCATGAGTATTGACAATTTATTACTATTAGCATTATTATCATTGTTATCACTGTCATTATCGCTACTATTACACCTACTAATAGCTCTGTGACCATGGACAAGTCATTTGACCTCTGTCTCAGTTTCCTTATCTGTAAGGTGGAGATGATAATAGCATCACCACACTCCCAAGGTGGTAGTGAGGCTAAAATGAAATAATATTCATAAAGCACTTTGGAAAACATAAAGTACTAGATGAATGCTGGTCATTATTATCATCATCATTCTATTCATTATCTTAATTTTTGTTATTGTTGTCATATGTAAAGTGGGACACCACAATGTGCTGAGAATCAAGTGAAATATTTGTAGAGAACTTTGTAAATTTGAAAACCCTACATAAGAGGTGACTGTTATTACTATTATTATCTTTAGTATCAATTTTATACCCATCATCACTATTGTAACTCCTGCTAATACCTGTGCAATTCTGGACAAGTCACTTGATCACTGCCTCAGTTTCCTCATGTACAAAATTGAAAAAATAGCATCAATAAACTTCAAAAGTTTTTGTGAGAATAAAATGAAATAATATTTGTGAATCTATTGCCACCACTATTATTTTATTATTAAAATTACTATTACTGTTGATACTGCTTCAGTTTTTGTTGTTGCTATTGTAATTACTATGATTATTACTATTAATATTACTGATATTACTCATTGCTATTGCAATTACTATGACTATCACTATTAATATTACTAATACTGTTACAAGGATCATTACTATAACTTTTATCATTGCTATTTGTCTTACAACAGTGATTGGGCAAGTCTCTTCAACTATATCTGACTCAGTATTCTCATCTGTAAAGTGGGGATACTAATAGCACCTACATCCCAAGGTTGTTGTGAGAATAAAAGGAGGCAAAAGACTTTGCAAACCTCTATGAATGCCAAGGATTTATTAATTAATTAATATTGCTATTATTATTGCTATTACCAATGTCATTATTATTATCATTGCTAATATTTTTGTAACTACGATGAGCCATGTGACCCTGCTTGAGTCACTTGACTTACATCTACCTCTGTTTTCTTATCTGGAAAGGGGGAATACTAATAATTACATTTTGGAGTTGTTCTTAGAATGAAATTAGATAATGTTTGTAAAGCATTTCACAAACTTAGAACTTTCTGTGAATGCTAAGCATTCATCTTTCTGTTCCTGTTCCTGTTTCTTCTGTTGCTACTGGTAATGGCATTGCTATAACCATTCCTCTTACCATTACCTTTATCATTACTATTATCATTGCTCTCACTTTTACTACAACAACTAGCTGTGTGACCCCGAACAAGTCCCTTGACATCTGCCTCAGTTTTATCATGTTTAAAGTGGAGATAATCAGAGCATTATTTGCAAAAATCATTCAGAGGATGAAATATTTGTAAAGATATCTGTAAATCTTAATATCCTTTGTGTGCATTGATTATTTCTTATTATTATCATTATTTTTGTCCTCCTCCTCATCATCATAATCACTACTATTATTCCTAATAGTTTTGTAGTCCTGGACAAGTCACTTGATCTCTGCCTTAGTTTCCTTATCGGTAAAGTGGGAATAATTGCATCAACAATCTTCCATGGCTGTTCACTTTGATGTTTCCAAGGTCCTTTCCAAATATTATCTCATTTTATTTTAGCTGTAAAATGAGGATACTATTAGCAGCTGCATCTCGGGCTTGTTCTGAGAATACAGTGAGATAATACTTGTAAAGCACTTCAAAAATATCAGATTGTTCTGTGAATGGCAACTATTCCTCTTCCTTCATCAATCCTATTCCCATAATTTCTATTGATATTTCTATTATTATTACTAATATAATTATTACTGCTATAAACATTACCATTACTATCATCATTACTATTACAACTATGACTAGTTGTGTGACCCTGGGCAAGTCACTTGATATCTGCTTCAGGTTTATCATATGTGAAGTGGAGTTAATTAGAGCATATACCTCCAAGAATTTTTCTGAGAATCACAAGAAATAATATTTAAAAAGAACTTTATAAATCTATTAGCCTTCACGAGTGTTGACTGTTATTGTTACTATCTTCATTATCATTATGATTACTACTATTATTCTTATGAATAGCTGTGTGAACCTAGCCCAGTCACTTGACAATTTCCTCAGTTTCCTTATCTTCAAAGTGGGCATCGTTGAACTATTAGGGTTGGTGTGACAATAAAATGAAATAATTTTTATAAAACACTTTGGCAAACTTAAAGTGCTGTATGAATACTGACCATTATTATTCAGTTCATTATTTTATTATCATTCTTAATGATGTTTTGTTATCATTTCTAGTATTTTAATTTTCTGTGTGACCTTGGGCAAGTCACTTGTCCTATATTTGCCTCTGTTTTCCCATCTGTCAAGTGGGGACACTAATAGTAACTACATCCCAGGATTGTTCGCAGAATAAAAGGAGATAAAGAATACTATAAATATAGCTATTAACATTGCTGTTACTATTACAACAACAACTGTCTGTAGCCAATACTTTCCAAACCTCAGAATGGTCTATGAATTTAGACTGTTCCTACTATTGTTGCTGCTGCTGTTGCATTTCCTTTTGCTTCTGCTGTTGTTACTGCTGCTATTATTGACACAGCTATTGTTCCTGTTATACCGCTGTTCTTTTTGTTGTCACTGTTGCTAGTATTGACACAGCTATTGTTCCTGTTATTATCACTGTTCTTTTTGTTGTCACTGTTGCTAGTATTGACACAGCTATTGTTCCTGTTATACCGCTGTTCTTTTTGTTGTCACTGTTGCTAGTATTGACACAGCTATTGTTCCTGTTATACCGCTGTTCTTTTTGTTGTCACTGTTGCTAGTATTGACACAGCTATTGTTCCTGTTATACCGCTGTTCTTTTTGTTGTCACTGTTGCTAGTATTGACACAGCTATTGTTCCTGTTATTATCACTGTTCTTTTTGTTGTTACTGTTGCTTTTGGTGGTGCTATTGCTGTTACTGTTGCTGTTGTTTTTGTTTCTGTTACATTGATTTTTGCTCTTCCCATAGTTTTGACTATTATCATGACTATCACTATTGCTGTTGCCATCACTATTATTGATGCTGTTGCATTTACTTTTGCCCTTACTATTGTTGGTACTGTTACTACTCCTGTTGCTGTTGTTACCTTTACTGTTGCTATTAATGATACTCTTGCTGTTGATGTTACTGTTACTAGTACTGTTGTTCTGACTGTTCCAATTGCTGTTGCTATTGCTATTTCTGTTGCTGTTACTATTGCTGTTTGTTGCATGTACTTTTACACTTCTTGTTGCTATTGTTGTTACTATTAGTTTTACTTTTGTTTTTGCTGTTACTATTACTCTCACTGCTGGTGCTGGTTTTTTGACTGTTGCTGTTACTGTTACTTTTGAGCTTGCCATTCCTGTTGATTGTTACTATTATTTTTGTTACTTTTATGGCTGCTATTGCTTTTCCTGTTGCTTTTGCTATTATTGTTACTTTTGTTGTTTTGACTGTTTTTACTATTGCTTTTCTTGTTACTGTTGATAAAACTGAGTCTTAGTTACTTTTGCTGTTGCTATTGATGCTGCTTTTGATGTTGCTGTTATGACTTTCACTGTTACTGATACTGTAAGCATTCCTGTTCCTGTTACTCTTATTGCTGCTGTTGCTTTTACTGTTGCATTTACTTTTGCTCTTGTTACTATCACTATTACTTTTGTTATTACTGTCACTGTACCTTGTACTGTTACTATTACTGTTCTTGTTACTGTGACTACTACTGTTCCTATTGTTGTTGATGTTACAATTACATTTGCTGTTACTCTTTCTGTTACTATTATTTTTGTTGTTGACATTGTTTTTACTCTTGCTGTTGTTGCTACTGTTACTGTTTCTGTTACTTTTGTCGTTTCCATTTCCGTTTTTGCTATTGCTGTTGCTGTTACTATAATTGTTATTTCTGTAACTCCTGCTTTTGCTGTCACTATTACTTTTGTTGTTGTTATAGTTGTTACTGTTACTTTTGCCGTTGCTTTTATTGTTGTTGTCATTGTTACTCTGACTGTTACTGTCATGGTTACTGTTGCTATTTTTCTAACTTTTGCCATTACTTTTCCTCTTGCTGTTGCTGTTGTTAATGTTACTATTGCAGTTACTGTTATTTTTATTACTTTTATTGTTGCTGCTACTTTTACTGTTACTGATGCTTTTGCTGTTATTGTTACTTTTGTGGTTGCTGTTGTTACTTTTACTGTTATTGTTGCTAATATTTTCTTGTTACTATTACTGTTACTGTTGCTTTTGTTGATTTACGATTACTATTACTTTCGTTCTTGCAGTTGTTGCTATTATTGTTATATTTTTGTTGCTTTTCCTGTTGCTATTACTTTTGTTGTTGCTATAGTAATTACTATTACAATTACTTTTGATGTTGCTGTTGTTTTTACTGCTGTGACTATTGCTTTTGGGGGTTTTTTTGGTTTTTTTTTTTCAGCCAGAGACAAGGTTTATTAAAGATATGACTATTGCTTTTGTAACTATTACTGTTGCTGTAATTGTCACTATTATAGCTGGTTTTCATAGCTATTGCTGTTACTGTTACTTCTGCTATTGCTTTTTACTACCGGTCTTATGACTACTATTGTTGCCATCATTGTTACTATTATTTTTGCTGCTTTTTTAGTAACTATTGTTATTACTGTTACTTTTGCTCTCGTGTTTACTGTTGTTAATCTTACTATTAGAGTTACTGTTATTTTTGTTACTTTTATTATGGCTGTTGATTTCTTTGTCACAGTTGCTTTTGCTGTTATTGTTACTTTTTTTTTGTTTGTTTTTAGGCAATTGGGGTTAAGTGACTTGCCCAGGGTCACACAGCTAGTAAGTGTCAAGTGTTTGGTCTGAGGCCACATTTGAACTCAGATCCTCCAGAGTCCAGGGCCGATGCTCTATCCACTGTACCACCTAGCTGCCTTTTTTTTTAGGCAATTGGGGTTAAGTGACTTGCCCAGGGTCACACAGCTGGTAAGTTTCAAGTGTCTGGTCTGAAGTCAGATTTAAACTCAGGTCCTCCTGATTCCAAGTCAGTTTCCTTATTTGTATTGTGGAGATAATATCATCACTAAACTCCCAATGTTGTGATGAGGATAAAAGGAAATAGTATTTGTCAAGCTCTTTGGAAAACTTAAGGTCCTATGGAAATGTAGGCCACTGTTATCATTATTATTTTTTTTTATTGTAGTTGTTATTGTTGTTGTTTTGATTATGATCATTTCCAGTACAAGTGTAACCTGCTGTGTGACCTTGGGCAATTTGCTTGACTTATGTGTGTCTCAGTTTTCTCAGCTGCAAAGTGGAAATACTAATAGCACCTAACTCTCAGGATTGTTCTGAGTATCAAATGATGTTGTATTTGTAAAACAATTTGCAAACCTTATATCACTATCAAAATGTTGATTATTATTAATATCATTGTTATTATTACTAGCTATGTGATTTTTTGGGGGGGAGGGGTGCTGGGCAATGAAGTTAAGTACTTGCCCAGGGTCACACAGCTAGTAAGTGTCAAGTGTTTGGTCTGAGGCTGGATTTGAACTCAGGTCCTCCTGACTTCAGGGCTGGTATTCTATCCACTGCACCACCTAGCTGCCCTGATCTATGTGACTTTTGACAAGGCACTTCTATCTGCATTGGTTTCCACATCTATAAAGTAGAAGCAAAGGATGAACAACAATCCAAGTATAAGCCTACCAAGGCATAAGGTGTCCTCTAAATTCCCCATCCCATTTTGATATAAGGGGCTACTAAATAATAACCAAACTGTGATCATGCCAATTCAGGGGCATCCCTATTTCCATGGGTTTGGGGGCAAGGAGAGAACATAAAAGAAAGAATCATTGTGAAATCTGGGAGGGAAGAAAAAGTACCTATTCAGGGATTTATGGCAACCTTTCTGCCAGCTATTGTGGGTAGAGCCAAATGGAAACACTTGGAGTTGCCCAAGCCATCCCATGTACTTAACCCTAAATAATATTGGGTATCAGGAGAGGTGAAATCTATTCCTCCCTAGTGATGGAGATGAAGGAGGCCTGAGAACTTTGTGATACCAACTCCCCTTATGATAACCCTTCTTTTGTGGCCAGTGAGGGAGGCAGATGGCACCTAGAAGCTTCCAGTGGATCTTAGGGAGATTGTCACACTTCACCAATTCTTTGATGTTGTGGATCAGACCGTCTCCAATCCAGGCGAGTGGAATTGGGTCATTGACCTTCTTATGTGCTTGTTTTTTTTCTATTCCTGTGGCTGACACTGGTCGGGGAGCTGACCTGGGAAGGATCCCACTATACCTCGGGCTACCTGAACTTTGTTTCTCATTGCCAAACTCTGGTGAACGTGTCCTGAGTGAGACTCCTAAACCGCTGATGTAATGTTGACTGGGTAAGATGAGGCCATGGCATCAGAGGCCTTCAGTTGGACAGTGGCCAAGGAACAAAGGATAGGTGATCACCCCTAGGAAAGCCTAAGGTCTGGCTCACTCAGGCAAATTGGGGGAATAGAAGGAATGGGGAGAGCCAAGATGATTCTGGACATGGTCCAGAAAAAAAAAATTATGGAGTCTTATCAGAGCAGCAGACACTGGCATTGTCCAAAATGGCCTCAGACTATTGGGCAGCATTATGAGTACAAGCAGTGGTCAACCCACAGCAGAGCAAGAAGTGATTCCTTTCCCACAGATGGATCAACAGCTGAAGTGCAGGCCTTGAGAGAATGGGCAATGTCATGGACACCAGTGGTGGGTAGAAAGGAAGAAAACAAGCGTTTCTTACCTACTATGTTTCAGGCACTATTCTAAGAGCTTTACAAATATCTTATCTGATGCTCAAATCTCTGGGAGGTAGGTGCTATTATTATCCCCATTTTACAGGTGAGGAATCTGAGGCAGACAGAGGTTAACTGACTTGCCCGGGGTCCTGCAGCTAGTAAGCATCTGAGACCAGATTTGAACTCAGGTCTTCCTGATGCCAGACCCAGAGCTCTATCCACTGAGCCACCTAGCTGCCTCTAGGTGTCGCTGGCAGCGTTCAAGAACAAGATGTGATGCTGAGGCTTCGACCTCTGGTCCTAGCCTGGGTACTCTTCCTTCTCTGATAATTGAATTGGCCCCTGCACATGAGAATTGCTATTTCTTTTTTTAATTTTTTAAAATCAATTTATTTTGATTTATCAACAATCACTTCCGTAAGCTTTTGAGTTTAAAATTTTTCTCCCCCTCCCTCCCCAAGATAACATGCAATCTGATATAGGCTCTACATATACATTCCTATTAAACATATTTTCACATTAGTGATATTGTAAGGAAGAATTAGAACCAATAGGAGGTACCACAAGAAAGAGAAAACAAAATATAACAGAAGAAAAAAAAATAGTAAATAGTATGCCTCGATCTGCATTCAAACTCCACGGTTCTTTCTTTGAATGTGGATAGCATTTTGCATTATGAGACCTTTGGAGATGTCTTGGATCCTTGTGTTGCTGAGAAGGGTTAAATCTATCAAAGTTAGTCATTGCACAATGTGGCTGTTACTGTGTACAACGTTCTCCTGGTTCTGCTCACTTCACTCAGCATCAGACCATACAAGTCCTTCCAGGTTTTTCTGAAGTCTGCCTGCTCATCATTTCTTACAGCACAATAGTATTCCATTACATTCATGTGCCACAATTTGTTCAGTCATTCTCCAATTGATGGGCATCCCTTCAATTTCCAATTCTTTGCCACCACGAAAAGAGCTGCTATAAATATTTTTGTACATGTGGGTCCTTTTCCCATTTTTATGATTTCTTTGGGATATAGCCCTAGAGGCGCTATTGCTGAGTCAAAGGTTATGCACATTTTTATAGCTCTTTGAGCATAGTTCCAAATTGCTCTCCAAAATGGTTGGATCATTTCACAACTCCACCAACAATGCATTAGTGTTCCAAGAATTGCTACTTCTCTAGGTTCCCTAATGGCTCTATCTACTATGAGAGAGGCCTCAGGGTCCATCTCTCCTGTAAATGGGGAATACCTTGAAGGATAGAGGACCTGGAAAGTCCTCCCAATGAGTTAAGCTGTAAGTACAAGACCCTTGAGAGATGAGGTGGTTAAGGCCTTTTTATACACTGATTCCTGGTGACTTGGTTGGCATTCTCATTGTCTGTATCACACTCCTATTTTCTTGGTGCTCCTTCTCCTCCATCACTACTTTAAGATAGGAGGCCCACTGTGCATTATCAAGTCAGGTCAAGTCAATAGGTATTGCTTGGATATAAGCACCGGGGATACAAGGGAAGGCAAAAACAACCATGGCCTTGATGGAGACAGGCAACATGTACAGACAAGGTATGTACAGAATAAACCCAGAGATAATACAAGGAAGGCATTAACATTAAGAGGGATGGAGAAAGGCTTCTGATAGGAGGTAGTATTTTAGTAGGGGCTTGAAGGAAGCCAGGAAATCCAAGAGGTGGAGGTGAGGAGAGAATATTCCAGGCATAAGAGACAGCCAAGGGGCAGCTAGGTGGCGCAGTGGATAGAGCACCGGCCCTGGAATCAGGAGGACCTGAGTTCAAATCTGGTCTCAGAACCAGAGACTTGACACTTACTAGCTGTTGACCCTGGGCAAGTCACTTAACCCCAACTGCCTTGCCAAAAACAAACAAACAAAAAAAAAAGAGATAGCCAAGGAAAGTGCTTGGAGTCTGGAGATGGAGTGTCTTATGTGAGGACCTTCTAAAGTACGTAGGACAAAGTAGGTGGGTGGAGGTCAAGGTATAAATAGATTGGAAAGGTAGGAAGGGGCCAGTTTATGAATGGCTTTAAAAGCAAAACAGAAGATGTTTATATTTGATACTGGAGGTACTAGGGAGCCACTAGAGTTTATGGAGTAAAGGAGTGTCATGGTTACACTGATGCTTTAGGAAGAGGATGGACTGGCATGGGGAGGGACTTGAGGCAGGCAGAACCACCTCTGACTATTAGAATAGTCCAGGTGGGAGGTGATTAGGGCCTGCCTCAGGGGATGACTATGTGAGTGGAGAGAAGGGGGCCTATATGAGAAATAGCATGAAGGTAAAATCAACAGTTCAGAAAAGATTAGATATAGGGCAAGGGAGACTGAGAAGTAGAGGATGACGTCCAGTATGGGAGTGTAAGTGACTGGGGAGGATGGTGGAACCTTTAACATAAATAGGGAAGTTTGGCCAGGGATCAATGTCATCAGGAGGGAGCCAGGCCTCAGGGAATTCAGGAAGATGGAAGGAATGAGAAAGGAAAAAGGATTTGGATAAAATCAAGTCTGTTACCTATGGAGCAGGCATTCCAGAAGGGCTGGGTAGATATGGAGTGGGTTGTTGTAGGAGGGAAAATTGGCTTAAAGAGATAGGAATAAGGGAGTGAACAGTGGAGGACATGAAGCAGCAGCAGAGGGGTAAGAATCATTGAGATGGGGAAGGCATGGTGAGGTTGTATTAAATTTATTGTTGAGTATTGATTTTGGGAAGGTTATCACTCCCCCAGGGGCAGGGCAGCCAGAGCTGGAGAAGTAGCAACACGTCTGGACCTTTTCAATGTGGAGAATCTTGGCAGGGACTCATGGGTCACTAATCAGTAGAGGTGGAAGGGGGTGAAGGGTCTACCAGAGAAGCCATTGATCGTTACATGGAGCAGGTAGTTTAGATGTGGGACCCAGTCTTTCCCTCATCCCCCATCGCCATGACTTAGTTCTCCATGCTTGGAATCCACTTCCCACCTCCACTTTGTAAAACTGCTCTCTCCAAAGTTACCAAAGGCTTTCTAGTTGCCAAATCCAAAGGCCTATTCTCAGTCCTCATTCTCCTAGACCTCTCTGCAGCCTTTGGCACTGTGGGTCACTGTCCACCTTGATACTCTGTTCTCCCTAGGTTTCCATGACATGGTTCTCTCCTGGTTGACCTCCTTCCCCTCTGCCTGCTTTCTCTATCTCTTCTGTTGGGTCTTCATCCGGGTCGCACTTACAAAGCATGGGAGTCTCCAAGGCCTCTGTCTTGGGCTCTCCTCTCTTCTCATACTGTCTAGTTTAATGATCTCATCAACTCCCATGGGTTCCATCACTGTCTTTAAGAAGATCTATACACACAGCCCTAGTCTTTCTATTGAGCTCAATCTCGAATCACTAACTACTTATTGAACATCTCAAATTGAATATTTCATCAACCCATCTAAACCAGAATTAATTATATTTCCCCCAACTCTTATCTTTTGTTCTTTTGCTGTATAGGGTACTGCCATTTCTCCATCATCCAGACTTAAAACCTAAGTATCATCCCTGACTTCTCATTCTCTCTTACCCCAAACATCCAATTCGTTGCCAAACTCTTGTCATTTCTACCTTCTCAACATCACTTGTTTATGTCCTATTCTCTTCACTCATGAAGCCCCCATACTCATGCAGGCCCTTGTCACCTCATATCTGGACTACTGGGTTTTTTTCCCTTTTAAATAGCATTTTATTTTTCCAATTACATGTAAAGACAATTTTTAACGTTCATTTTTTAATAAAATTTTTGAGTTTCAAATTTTTTCTTTCCATCCTTGAGATGGTAAACAATGTGGTATAGGTTATACATGTGTAATCATGTAAAACACATTCCCACATTTGTCATGTTGGGGAAGAAGACACACAACCAAAGGAAAAATTATGAAAAAAAAATAAAGTTAAAAAAAGTATACTTTGATCTGCACTCAGACTCCATCAATTATTTCTCTAGATGTGGATATCATTTTCCATCATGAGTCTGTTGGAATTGCCTTGGATCATTGTGTTGCTGAGAAGAGCTAAGTCATTCATAATTGATCGTCGCACAATGTTATCATTACTATGTACACTGTTCTCCTGGTTCTCCTCATTTCACTTTGTGTCTCTTCATGGAAGACTTCTCAGGTTTTTCTAAAATCCACTTGCTTCTCATTTCCTATAGCACAATTGTATTCAATTACATTCATACACTACAACTTGTTCAGCCATTCCACAATTGATGAGCATCCCCTCAATTTCCAATTCTACAAAAAGAGTCTATGAATATTTTTGTACGTATAGGTCTTTTCCCCCTTTTTTAATCTCTTTGGGATACAGACTGCCCTTTGGGCATAGTTCCAAATTGCTCTCCAGAAAGGTCAGTTCATAACTCCACCAACAGGGCATTAGTGTCCCAGTTTCCCCACATCTTCTCCAACATTTATCATTTTTCTTTTCTGTCATATTAGCCAATCTGGTAGGTGTGAGGTGATACCTCAGAGTTGTTTTAATCTGCATTTCTTTAATCAATAGTGATTTAGAGCATTTTTTTTCCATATGACTACAGTTAGCTTTGATTTCTTCATCTAAAAACTGCCTGTTGGGGCAGCTAGGTGGCACAGTGGATAGAGCTCCAGCCTTGGAGTCAGGAGTACATGAGTTCAAATCTATCTTAGACATGACACTTACTTGCTGTGTGACCCTAGGCAAGTCACTTAACCCCAGTTGCCTCACCAAAAAAAAAAAATAATAATAATAAACTGCCTGTTCACATCCTTTGACCATTTATCAATTGGTGAACAACTTGTATTCTTAAAAATTTGACTCAGTTCTCTATATATTTGAGAAATGAATGCCTGGACTATAGTAATAGCCTTCTGATGGGTCTACCTGCCTCAAGTCTCTCTTCACTCCATTCTATCTACATTCAGCTACCAAATTGATCTTCCTATAGCACAGATCTGACCATATTACTTCTCTACTAAATACACTTCTGTGGCTCCCTATTACCTCTAGGATCAAACATGGAATCCTCTGTTTGGCTTTAGAAGCCCACCACAGGCTGGCCACTTCAAGTTTTCCATCTTTTCATCCCTTATTCCCCTCCGTGTATGACCCAGCAGCACTAGCCCTATGGTGGCTCCTCCTACAGGACACTCCACTTCCCAACTCTGAGCCTTTGTCTAGAATGCCTTCTCTCCACACCTCTGCCACCTGGCTTCCTTTAAGATTTAGCTCCAATTCTACCTTTTCCAAGAGGCCTTTCAGAGTCCTCCACTGCTAGTGGCTTCTCTTTAAGACCACCTTTCATTTGTACTTTATCACATCTATGCATACTGATTTTGGCCTAACAATTAACACCACGAAAATGCAGGTGCTCCATCAGCCAGCATCACCTATGTAGAACCATCAGTTACAGCAAATGGAGAAGCTGTGAATGCTGTGGATAAGTTCACTTACCTTGGCAGTATACTTTCCAGGGATGGATGCATTGATAATGAGGTTGATGCATATATTTCCAGAGCTAGCTCAGTGTTTGGGAGGCTCCGAAGGAAAGTGTGGGAGAGAAGAGGTATTAGGCTGCCTACCAAACTGAAGGTCTACAGAGCCATTATACTGACCTCATTGTTGTATGCCTGGGAAAACCTGGACAGTATACCGGCGCCATGCCAGAAAACTGAATCACTTCCATTTGAATTGTCTTAGGAAGATTCTGAAGATCACCTGGTAGGATAAGTTACCAGACACTGAGGTCCTTTAACTGCCAAGCATTCAAACAGAGAGTGCAACTCTGATGGACTGGCCACGTTGTTCGAATGCAAAACGTACACTTGTCAAAAAGACTTTTATGGAGAGCTCACACAGGGCAAGTGTTCACATGGTGGTCAGAAGAAGTGATACAGGGACACTGTCAAGGTTTGTCTTAAGAACTTTGGAATTGATTGTGTGACGTGGGAGACACTAGCACAGGACCCCCGAGCATCAGAGAAGGTGCTGTGTTCTATGAGCAAAAAAGAACTGAAATAGCTCAAGAGAAACACAAGATACACAAACTTAGAGAATCTACGCCAAAGGTTCTCACGGACTATTTGTGCTTGACCTGTGGTAGAACATTCCAACACATTAAAACTTGCCTCTAGCATAGTGATCTCATTTGGTCCTCTTCAAAAATGAAGGATAAAAAAACCACATATTGATTTGTACCTCGTCTCCTTCTATTACAATGCGACTTCCTGCAGAGAAGGGACCGTTTTTGGCCTTTCTTTGTATCCCCAGCTCTTAGCAGCTTAGCGCAGTACCTGACACATAGTAAGTGTTTAATAAATGCTTGTTAACTGAATGACTGGACCTTCTCTTCACACCACCCTTCCCCCTTTAAGATTTACTGGAAGATGATAATAAGAGTTTCCAAGATAGATAGAAACTTTGCAAGGAGCATCCCCATGGATGAAATCACATTCATATACTGAAATATAAGGATAGAGGATATTGCTTGGCAAATAATCCAAAGACAGAAAGGAAGGTTCCATAATCCCTAAAATATTCATAGTAGTATTGTGTGTGTGTGTGCGCAAAGAACTGAAAACAAAGGAACTACCCAGTGGTTGAAGAATGGCTAAATAAATTGTGGTCGGTGAATGCACTGAAATATTACTATGCTGGAAGAAATAAAGAATAGGGCAAATGTAGGGAACCTTGAGAAGACATGTATGCATTGATGTGAGTCAAGCAAGCATAACTGGAAAAAGACCATCCACAATGAATAGCATCCAGCAATTCCAATGGGAAGAACAAGAAAAATACCGACACAACCCAGAAACTATATACTAATTATAACTACCAAGCTTGACTCGAAGAAAAATTGAGAAAATACACCTCTCTTCTTTGTAGAGGTGAGGGACTACGGGGATGGAATATTGCATACATTGTGAGACTTGGTTGACGTTTTGTTTCGTTTTGTTGAACTGTTTTTCCCCACCCCATTTCCCTTTGGGGAAGGAGAAGGATATGCTCAGAAATGAAGATACTATAAAAATAAAAAGTAATAATATGAACCTTTTTTTCATGGTGGAAATTGGTTCTCCCTCATTTGAGGTCTTCTAGCAGATACTGGGTGACCATTTTACAAGTTTATGATGGAGGAAATGACAAAATGGCCTCTGAAATGTCTTTCAGCATTGAGATTTCCTGACTCTGGGGAAGGAGAACTGGTTTACATAAGTTTATACTAAATTGTCTGGCCTTTGCTGCCATCCAGTGGAATTTCTCATTATTACATTGTACCACAAATTATATTTTCAGAGAAAGACTATTGAATTGCCAAATAACCAGAAGATGTCACCAAAATACACAAAGTGAAAAAGAGACTTTGATGCTGGCTCAACAGCCAATGTTTTCCCTTAGAAAATGGCACTTCATATGTATGGAAATTATGTACAAACACAAAATCTTTGTCAAAGTTGGCTTTTAAAAAAATTTTTTTTAAAAAAATTCAAAGTTGGCCTTAATGCTGCTCTGTACCATGAAAGGGTCTCTGTTCCCTGAAGCAAATCTCAAGCTGGAAAGGGCAGGATGCAGGAAGAGAAGGGGATAAGAGGGCAATGAATGCTGGAAGCCTTTTCCAGGCCATTAAAAACCCTTACCAGATGCTACCATGCCACCAATGTCCTCACCACTCTCAAATGGTTCATCAGAAACAGATCTGGTTTTATCTGGAAATACCATTACAGAAGAAGCAGGACAATTTACCTTCCAGTGGTACCCTAAGGACCTCTGGTCCCTTACCTTCACCCTGCAGCTGAACCCTCTTACATATGTTGTCTGCCCCATTAGAATGTGAACTTCTTGAGAGCAGGGGTTGCCTTGCTTTTCTTTTCAGCTCTCCAGTACTTAGCAGCAGGTTTTGCACATAGTAAAAATGCTTAATCAATGTTTTTTTTCCCCTCCCTTCCTTCTTTTCTTCCTTCCTTCCTTTCTGCCTTCCTTCCTCCCATCCTCCTTTCTTCCTTCTTCCCTTCCCCCTTCCTCCCACCCTCCCTCCCTTTATTCCTTCCTTCCCCCTCCCTTCCTTCCTCCCATCCTCCTTTCTTCCTTCCTCCCTTCCCCCTTCTTTCTCTTCTTCTTCCTCCCACCCTCCCTTCCTTCCTCCCATCCTCCTTTCTTCCTTCCTCCCTTCCCCCTTCCTTCCTTTCTTCTTCCTCCCTCCCTCCATCCCTTTCTTCCTTCTTTCCTGCCTTCAATCCATCCTTCCTCCCTACCCACCTTCCTGCCTTCCAGATACCATCCTAAACTCCTAGAGCAAACCATCTGCAATCAGTGCCTCTTTCCTCTCCCTCTTCTCTCACTCAATTTTAAATGCTCTGTAGCCTGGTTCTCAACTTGTTATTCAACGGAAAATGCTTTCTCTAAAGTTATCAATGATTTTTCAATTGTTTCAAGACTTTTTCTCAGTCCGTGACCTTTCTGCAGCATTTAACACTCTTGACCATCCTGTACTCCTGGATACTCTCTTTTCTCTGGAGTGTCAAGCCTCTTCTCTCTTGGCTCTCCTATTATCTTTCTGCCCCTTCTCAGTCTCTTTCTGGATATTCATCTATATCATGACTACTAACTGTGGATACCCCTCAAAGGCTTTGTCCTGGGCCCATTTCTCTCTCCTCTCAGTCTCCTCTCCTCTTCTTTCTCTCTCTTTTTTCTTCTCCTCTCTTGAGACATATAGGTAATGCACTGGATACAATTCCAGGCCTGGAATCAGGAAGAGCTGAGTTCAAATCCGACTTCTGACACTTACTAGCTGTGTGACCCTGGACAAGTCACTTAACTCTTAGCCTCAATTTCCTTAATTATAAAATGAGGAAAATAACAGTACCTGTGAAGATCAGGTGAGATAATATTTGTAAAACACTTCACATAGTGCCTGGTATATCATAGATGCTCAATAAATGCTTATTCCCTTCCCTTTTCTCTATACTCTAATCCTTTCCCCTTTCCCCCTTTTCCCTTCCCCCTTTCTCTATACTCTCTTACTTGGTGCTCTTATCAGTTCCCATGGATTTAAAGAACATCTCTAGGCAGATGATACCCAGATCAGTATATTCACAACCTTTTCAACCCCATTAGACGTTATTCTCTCTCTCTCTCTTATTCTCATTCTCTCTCTCTCCCTCTCTCTCTGACTGTGCAATTCAGCCAAACTGGCCTTCTCTCTCTTGCTTACCCATAACACTCTTATCTCACTTCCTTTCCACTGGCCATCCCCTTCCACTCCCTCCTTATCTCTGCTCCTCCATTTCTTTGGCATGAAACCTTTCTTTCTTTCTCTTTTAATTAACTCTGTATTGATAGCTTTTGTTTTTACATTACCTTCATCTCCAGATATATACCCCCCTCCCCCTACATCTAGCAAACCATCCCATGAAACAATTTTTATTTTTTAGGGAATTTGGGTTAAGTGACTTGCCCAGGGTCACACAGCTAGTGAGAGTTATATGTTTGAGGCTGGATTTGAACGCAGGTCTTCCTGACTTCAGGACCAGTGCTCTATCCACTGCGCCACCTAGCTGCCCATGAAGCCTTTCTTGATTCTTTCAAGTTCTCCAATTGCTTTGTATTGAACTATTTTGTATATATTTGCATTTATTTAGTTGATGTTTATGTTGTATATATTTTTAGATATACTGTAGATATACCTACTAGAATATGAACTCCTTGAGGGAAGGTTGGTTCACTTCTCATACCTGTATCTCCTGTATATCTCATACCTGTATACCTGTAACGCATAGCCTGGCACATAGTAGGTACATAATAAATACTTGTTCATCAAATGATGGATTGCCCCTGGCCCTTATCCTAAAGACTTGGACCCCAGGGCTGGGAATCCCCAGCTGGGGAGATGAAAGGCCTCAGGAGCCCAAACTCTCAGAGGACAAGGGAGGGCAGGCTTTCTGCTGGTCCTGGCCTTGGATGTTTCTTATTTTTCTAAAGAGATGGAGGAGGGAGCAGGGAGGAAGCTTATGTATGGGTTTTAAGATGAGAAAGCAGGGCAGTACCTGCTCTCCTTTGGGGAAAAGTTAGCCAAGAATTTCAGCTTGCCCCCCCAACAACCTGGAGGTGGAAGAGATCTCAGTAGGTCAGCGTCTGGTGTCAGACACTTGCATGCCCAGAAGGGCAGTGCTTGGCAGCAGCTGAGGCAGTAAAGTCATGAAGATACTGGGAGCCCCCCAGCAGCCCTGCAGCATGCGGGGGGGCCTGAGGTACTCACCCCTCCATGGTGGCCACACGTGGCCCCTTAGAACGCACCCCTCCACACATGAGCCATGGCCACTTGGCTTCCCCGGCCGTGTGATCCACCACATGTGCTGGCTTGCTCTGGACCTTGGCCGCTTGTGTTCACTCCCTGTGTCCCTCTCCATGTGTGTTCCCTAAATGTGGGGCTGCTCTTCCCGCTGATGTCATGTGCATTTATGAAAGAATAAACCCAGGTTTATTGGGGACATGCTTTGTTGCTACTTTTTTTACTCTGCCTTTCCATGAAAAGCCTTAACTTTGAACTCATTGTGTCCTTTGGCTGACCAGAAGAAGTAAACATGAAACATGGCGGTGGGGCTCGTCAGCATCTATCTGAGTAGATGCATATTAGCAAATCCTCCCATCAGGCTACATGTAGGGGGCCCACAGGGCAGAGGGATGCCCCCAAGGTGCTCTACAGGGCAATCCCAGGGAAAGGCCTTTCTCCTTCTTCTCCTTGGCGACGCAAAGGCTCCTGGGGCAAAGAGGCCAGGGAGGGCTCCATGCCAGGCAAATCTTCTGAACAGTTGGAGCCACCCCCAGTGGAAGGGACTGCCCCCCAGAAGCAGACACTGTTGATTGTGCATTCTTCTTAGCCAGAGTAAGTTCCCCCCTCATCTGGGCACTTACACCACTTATTAAAGATTCTTCTTATTCAGACACTTGTTTCCTAGATGAAACTTCTCACTTCTCTTTAAAATCCTTTGGCCCGGTTGTATCCATTAAAGGCAACTAGTCGGTTGCAGTGAGTAGAGTGGTAGACTTAAGAGTCAGGAAGACCTGAGTTCAAAATCAGCCTCTGACATGGACTAGCTATGTGACCCTGGGCAAATCCCCTACACTTTGCCTGCCTCAGTTGATTCATCTGTAAAAAATGGGAGTAATAATAGCACCTATCTCCACAGCTTATTGTAAGGATCAAATGAAAGAATATTTATAAAACACATTGCAAAACTTAAAGTGTTATATAAATGCTGGCTCCCCCTCCTCCTCTTCTTCTCAAAGATGGTGATTATATTCTCTCCTATATCTGTTAATAGCCCAACCCCTGTGAGAAGGGATTTGGGAATACAACCGCCTCCCTCCCTTATTTTTAGCCAGTAACTTGTGGTCTTAATAGACAATAAGATGCTTAGAAAGCCAAATACCACGGACAAAACAAATGATTTTGCTGGAGAGAGAGAAGAAGAAAAAGACTTTAAAAGCCTTAACACCTCGTGCACTTTCAGGATATTTCTAGCTCAATCAAAATCTGTAAATCCACTTTTTTTTTTCCTTAATTTTTGGTGAGGCAATTCAGGTTAAGTGACTTGCCCAGGGTCACACAGCAAGGAAGTGTCAAGTGTCTGAGGCCACATTTGAACTCAGATCTTCTTGACTCCAAGGCCAGAGCTCTATCCACTGGGCCACGTAGCTGCCCCGTGTAAATCCACACCACAGAATGACATAAAATCAGTTGGCAAGGCTTAGAGACTTCTCCAAGTCTTTCTCATAAGCCCTCTTCTCTCCACTCCCAGGCTTTGTCTTAGTTTTGGCTTTCATCACCTCTTCCCTGGATGATTGGCTGCAGCATTGCGCCCCCCCCCCCAGGGTCTCCCTAGTTTAATCTGTCCTCCATACCTCTGCTAAATGGAGGTTTCTAAAGTCAAGTCATTTGCTCCACAGTAAAAAACAAAGGAACTTTTAATAGCTTTCTATTGCCTTTAGGATAAAATGCAAACTCCTCTTGATTCCCATGAATTTTCTAGGCATATTGCTCATTGCTGCCTCCATGCATTCTCCATTCCAGTCAATGTGGCCTGTTAGCCGCTCCCTCCACCTTTACTCAAGAGGTCTCCCATGTCTGGAATGTACATCCTCCTCACCTCTGTCTGGGAGCATCTCCAGCTTCTGTCAAACAGAGAAGTAAGAAAAATGCACAATCAGCAGTGTCTGCTTCTGGGGGGCAGTCCCTTCCACTGGGGGTGGCTCCAACTGTTCAGAAGATTTGCCTGGCATGGAGCCCTCCCTGGCCTCTTTGCCTCAGGAGCCTTTGCGTCGCCAAGGAGAAGAAGGAGAAAGGCCTTTCCCTGGGATTGCCCTGTAGAGCACCTTGGGGCATCCCTCTGCCCTGTGGGCCCCCTACATGTAGCCTGATGGGAGGATTTGCTAATATGCATCTACTCAGATAGATGCTGACGAGCCCCACCGCCATGTTTCATGTTTACTTCTTCTGGTCAGCCAAAGGACACAATGAGTTCAAAGTTAAGGCTTTTCATGGAAAGGCAGAGTAAAAAAAGTAGCAACAAAGCATGTCCCCAATAAACCTGGGTTTATTCTTTCATAAATGCACATGACATCAGCGGGAAGAGCAGCCCCACATTTAGGGAACACACATGGAGAGGGACACAGGGAGTGAACACAAGCGGCCAAGGTCCAGAGCAAGCCAGCACATGTGGTGGATCACACGGCCGGGGAAGCCAAGTGGCCATGGCTCATGTGTGGAGGGGTGCGTTCTAAGGGGCCACGTGTGGCCACCATGGAGGGGTGAGTACCTCAGGCCCCCCCGCATGCTGCAGGGCTGCTGGGGGGCTCCCAGTATCTTCATGACTTTACTGCCTCAGCTGCTGCCAAGCACTGCCCTTCTGGGCATGCAAGTGTCTGACACCAGATGCTGACCTACTGGGGTCTCTTCCACCTCCAGGTTGGGGGGGCAAGCTGAAATTCTTGGCTAACTTTTCCCCAAAGGAGAGCAGGTACTGCCCTGCTTTCTCATCTTAAAACCCATACATAAGCTTCCTCCCTGCTCCCTCCTCTATCTCTTTAGAAAAATAAGAAACATCCAAGGCCAGGACCAGCAGAAAGCCTGCCCTCCCTTGTCCTCTGAGAGTTTGGGCTCCTGAGGCCTTTCATCTCCCTAGCTGGGGATTCCCAGCCCTGGGGTCCAAGTCTTTAGGATAAGGGCCAGCAGCAATCCATCATTTGATGAACAAGTATTTATTATGTACCTACTATGTGCCAGGCTATGAACTAGGTTCTGGGGATACAGGTATGAGAAGTGAACCAACCCTACCCTCAAGGACTTCACATTCTAGTGGGAGGAGATTGTGTAGGAGGCTTATGGGAAGGAAATGGCAAACCACTCCAGTAGCTTTACCAAGAAAACTTCAAATGGGGTCATGAAGAGTTGGACAGGACTGAAATAACTGAACAACAAAATGGAAAGATGGTCAGTGTGAATTCCTTGAGAAAGAAAGGAACATGACTTGGATTTGGTAGTCAACATCCATAAAGATCCATATAGGGTGAACCTCAGAGGAGCAAATGTCGACACGTGATGGTGGGAAAGTGACAGAGAGGAGCAAAGAGTATTCTGACTCACCCTCCAGCACCAGTGTATTGATGGATAGGAGAGAAAGTGAAGCCAGGACTCTAGTGGATGGTTAAGGTTATGGTGTCTTCTGGGAGAAGTCAGAACTCTGTCAATGCCAATAGATGGAGGAGGTCCAGAGTAAAGGGAAATTTATTCTTAACAGAATAGGAATTTCAGAGGGCACAACAGAAGCTATAGGAATGAGATACCAGAGGAGTAGGATTGAGGAAGATGGGGATGAGAGAACAAGAAGTGGGAGTTGTGGGTTATTTATTCCTAGACGACCAGACATTAGGTAATTCAGGGATTAGGAAGGCAACAGGTGGTGAGAGTTTGTTAATCATAAGGGCAGCAAGCAGTGAACGCAAGTGAATTAGAACACATAGTGTCTGTGGCTCCTACTGGGGTTCTCAATGGCTCCGACCACTAGGCAAGGTGCTTCTCAGTCCCTTTTAGCTGCTCTGCTAATGTTTTGAAAAACCAATTCTCTCCATATCCTCACCCTTACCCCTACTGTCCTCACTTCCTGTTAGGAAAAGATGGTTCAGATCATTCACACAATTTCAGTGATCATTTCTCAAATACTTCCTGTGGGCATGAGCAGGATGCAACACATAGCAAACAAGAAATGGTGAAGAGGAGCCAAAAATCAAAATATATGAGCGAAAAAGATGGGGTGGTCACTCAGGGAGGAAGAGGTATGACTGCTGGACAGCTCCTGAGTTTCTTTGATGTCTAGAGGAATCCCTCTGTGCAAACTGATGCATTGTCATGGACCAGGCTAGTTTAGGCTGGGCAGGTATGTTTGGCTTGTGACTGATATCATCGGAGGGATAAATGAGATCACAGTCCATTTGCATATCTGAGGACTGGGAGGAGAGCAGTGTACTCAGTTTTTGGAGGAGGTATTCAATGTAGACTTAGAATCAGCAGACGTAAGTTCAAGTCTTGATTTTATAACTTGCTAAGAGAAGTCATGTTCCATTTCTGGCCTCAGTTTCCTCCTCTCTGAAATAAGGAGCTTGGGCTATGTGGTCTGTGATTCTATAGGGGGATATGATGCTCACACAAATATCTATAAAAATGCATGTTAAGTTTATTAGAGATAGAAGTAAGGAACATGCTGCATGAGGTCTGAGAGGAAAGGCCATTAATGTTTGGGGGAGATGACAGGAGCATTCCTAGAAGAGGAAGTATGGAAGTTGAGAGATGGGTAGGAATTTAATGGGGGTGGGGAGAGGTTGGAGAATTCTATATATAGGGTCTTGGCCTTCAGGGGTCACATACAGGAGTAACACAAGAATATATGGAAGGTATATATTGGGGAATAATTTGACATAAGGCTGGAAGGGTAGAGTGGTGGAGAGCCTTATATAACCAGCAGAGGCATTTGAACTCAGAAATCAATTAGGAGCCACTGAAGATCTTTGAGCAAAGGAGTGACATGGCCACTTCTCTGCAGAAGGAAGATTAGTATGGCTGTAAGATGGAGGATGAATTTGAGAAAGAAAAGAGTGAGGACCTGTTAGAAAGCTATTGAAATTGTTTAGGCTAATGGTATCAAACTCAAATAGAAACAGAAGCCACTAAACCATAGGTAAGGATGCCTACGGGCCACATTTTGACTTAGAAAACCACAAATGAACATTATCTATGTTTTATTGTATTTTCATTTATTTTGCTAAGTATCTTTTAATTATATTTTAATCTGGTTCTGGTACCCTTGGGAGTTTTATGGGCTTCATTCTACCCAGGGTGTTGGATACCTCTGGCCTAGACAACTTGTAATGAGGGCCTGAACTATGGTGGTAAGATTGGGAATAGAGAAAAAGGTTGTGTACTATGCCCAAAGGGCTGTAAAACTATGCATACCCTTTGACCAAGCAATACCACTGCTAGGTCTGTATCCTAAAGAGATCATAAAAAAGGAAAAAGGATCTACATGTACAAAAATATTTATAGAGGCTCTTTTTGTGATGGCTAAGAATTGGAAATTGAGGAGATGCCCATCAATTGGGGAATGGCTGAACAAATTATGGTATATGAATGTAATGGAACACTATTGTGGTATAAGAAATGATAAGCTGGCAGATTTCAGAAAAACCTGGAAAGACTTACATGAACTGATGCTGAGTGAAGTGAGCAGAGCCAGGAGAACATTATACACAACAGCAGCAACATTGTACGATGACCAACTTTGATGGACTTAGCTCTTCTCAACAATACAAGGATCCAAGACAATTCCAAAAGACTCATGATGGAAAATGCTAACCACATCCAGAGAAAGAACTATGGAGTCTGAATGCAGATCGAAGCATACTATTTTCACTTTTTTGTTTTTTGTTTCTCATGGTTTTTCCCTTTTGTTCTGATTCTTCTTTCACAAAATGACCAATGTGGAAATATGTTTAATGTGATTGTACATGTATAGCCTATATCAGAGTGCTTGTTATCTTGGGGAGGGGGGAGAGAAGGAAGGGAGGGAGAAAAATTTGTAATTTAAAATTTTGCAAAAATGAATATTGAAAACTATCTTTACATGTAATTGGGAAAAAAATACTATTAAGAAAAAAAGGGCCTCAGCTCCCCTGCAAACATTCATAGTAACAATGTCTTTGTATTCCTTGCTCCTAGGACATAGAAAGCCTGGCACATAGTAAGCGTTTAGCAAATGCTTGTTGAATTCAATGGGAACAGAAGGGAATGGAAGCATGTTGAGCTAAATTGAATGCATGTAATATGTAGGACATACTTCATTTCACTCCACAAGGGGAGAAAACAAACCACAAATACAGAGGACTCACAGGAGCAATCCATAAACAACAGAGAACACAAATAACTCACAGGAGCCCATAACAAATGACATACTCTCCTTCCCTTTAATGGCAGTTAGGTGGTGCTACAGTGGATAGAATGCTGGGCTTGGAGTCAGGAAGACTCACCTTCCTGAGTTCAAATCTGCCTGTGGGACCCTGGGCAAGTCATTTCACCCTGTTTACCTCAGTTTCCTCATCTGTAAAATGAGCCGGAGAAGGAAAAGGCAAACCACTCCAGAAGCTTTACCAAGAAAACCCTACATGAGGTCACAAAGAGTTGGACGTTATCAAACAATAATAAAACAACAATTGAACAACAATAAAAGAAAATGCTTTTATCCCATAGATTTATACAGGCCTCCAAGCTTCTACTAATACCCTAAGGCTTTGAACTCCCTCCCCTTAAGGGAAATGAACTTGGGGTTGCTAAGAAGGTCACCTCCTTGCCAATTTGATCTGTACTCTTAGAATAACTCATGGTAATAAAGGGATATGAAGTCAAGGATTTGTTCCTCTATGTCATGGCTCATTTTTTTTGCTGCTCCTCCAGTTCTGGGGTCTACATATAGGATCCTTAATCCAGGGACTATTAACACTCTGCCAGAAACTGGACTTTGGGAACTTTTGCCACTGTGAAATGCTGGGTTCAGGAAATTTCACCATTGCCCTAGAAATCTGGAGCAGCTTCCATCTCTCAGACCAAGAGGCCAAAAGACTGCTTTTTTCCATCGTGACCATAATTGGGGATGGGGATGGTGGTGGAGTGGGGATAATGGTGGTAGCAGTAGAGATATGAAGAAATACCAACTTTTCCCCAGACCTGCTCAAGGCCCCAGATCTGCTATCAGCTTTGTGACCACGTTAAGCTCTTGCTAGATCTCTCTCCCCGCACTAACAGCCGATCTATCTGCTCCCTTTGATTGATATAGTATAAAGCAGATGGCTCCAGTCCAATATACTTGAGGTAATCAAATCAAATCATTCTATTGTTGAAACTTATTCACCCTTCCTCAATGAGGTATGGATGGCTGGGCAAGAGTAGTCTCCATACCCCACAAAAGGAATGACCTCCTGCTTCTCATGGAGGTGTCAGTGGTTTTGGCTCTATTTTCAAAGTCCTTTGGATTTTCTCCATACTAGGAATGTGGGGGACGAGTTCAGTTCCTTTCATCTTTTCTTTGTCTGGTATAGCAGAAAGAATGCTAGCTTTGGAGTCAGAGGATCTGGCTTGGAATAGTGACTTTGCTACTAGCTACTTATGTAACTGACCTTGGGCAAGTCGCTTTATTTTTCTGGATCTCAGTTTCTCCATGAATAAAAGGAGGGGGTTGAACTAGGTCAATATCATATTTTGGACTGTAGACTCCTTTCGCAGTCAGTAAAGGACCCCTTCTCAAAATTTTTGAAAATGAATAAAATAAAATGCATAGTATTACAAAGGATACCAATTATATGGGAATAAAGATGTATTTTTCCCACCCAAGTTCACAGATTTCCCCCTCCCCACAATCTATTCACATTATGGACCCCAGGTTAATATTGTTGTTGTTTTTTGTCCTTCATTCTGGAAAAGGACCAATGATATCTGGAATGATTTGCAAGTAAATTGGATTTAAATGAAGAATGATTGTGAAAATGAGGCACCAGCCTCACTCTCTTCTCTACAGTCATTTGGGTCCAGTGGCCAGATATCAATCAGGATGACTGGAGATACCACCAGATACAGTGGGAGACCTTGGCCTTTTTAAGCTAAGGTCTTTCCCAGGTCTCAGTTTGTCTGAGGCAGCACCCATTCAGTGATTAAGGCTGGGTAAGATGGCCTCTTTTACCTATTCAAAAGAAAAATCAATCTGGGAGGGGAAGACCCACAGGATTTCTGGCCAGAACAGAAACAATTGCTATTTATAGTAACCCTGAGCCATCAAAACCCAAACAATGACCAACAGAGGCTTGGGCTGGGACTTATCATTGGCCAATCAGTGACAGCCAGAGTGATTTGGATTTAAAGCATATTCAAGGAGCTCCATTTGAATCCCAATGGGCCTTACTAAAGCCTGGTTTTTCCAGAGTTCTATTTCAAGAAATCCACTTTCCTTTGGGCAGAGCACCCACATGTAAGTTCTTGATTCCCCATGTGGACAGAGGAAGGAAGGAAGGAAGGAAGGAAGGAAGGAAGGAAGGAAGGAAGGAAGGAAGGAAGGAAGGAAGGAAGGAAGGAAGGAAGGAAGGGAGGGAGGGAGGGAGAGACAAAGGGAGGGAAGAAGGTCCAGGTTAATAGCCCCTTCTATAGTGCCTTCTACCTTTGGAACTAGGATCCAGTGTGTGGATTTGGGCAAGTCATTTTCTCCATCCTGGGCCTTAGTTTCCTCCTCTGCAAAATGAGGGAGTTGATCTTCATGTCCTCTAAGATCCCTTTCAGCTCTAAAACCCTATGGTCCTAAGGGTACTTTCCTAATCTATGTCAACATTGGACTATAGTGATCTCTTATCCTGTACCTCTAGCCAGCGAAGGTATCATGGAAAGAAAAGACTGATGCCAATCTCAGAATTCCTCCTCACCCAGAGCCCAGTGCTTAGGAACAGAGAATTGAAGGGAGACTCAGCTATTCTATTCCTCCTTCCAAGGACCTGGAAAAGCCCCAGGATGGGCAAGCAAGATAAATACAAGAGGATAGGAGGCTGCCTCAAACTTTGCATGTCCAAAAGACAGATTCTAGTTCAATTCAAGTAAAACCCATTCATTCAGGTCCTCTGCCATACAAACACTGTTTTGACCGTTTAAATCAGGCCTATACAACATACAGCCACTGGGTAGCTATGGCCCACCAAGGGAAGAATGTAGAGTTGCCACTGTGCAGGCTCCCATTTTTCACATGACCCACAGCAACCAACCATCATCAGTCTGTCTCTAGTCTAACCTATCTGTGGCCCAAAGAAGTTTAGCCTATTTTAATTTTGGCCCCTACCTACTGCCAAATTGTGCAAGTCTGGCTTAGATAAAACAATCCTTGCCTTCATGGGACATCCATTCTATTGGGAGTGGGATGAAAGACACACTTAGATGGCTAGAATAAAAATATACAATAATATGTAAAGGGAATGTGAAGGCTGAAGGGAAGGTCATTACTTACCGGAGGGATAGGGGACCCTTTTTGGAGGCAGTGGAACTTGAGTTGTTTTTTTCAGGATGGGTAAGAATTCAATAGGGTGACAAAGCAGAATAGCCTAGTCCTAGGAAATAGAGTAGATAAAGGCCCAGAGATGAGAAAATTTGGGGATATGAAAGGGGATGAGGGTGATGGGGGCAGGGCCCAAGCCAAGATTTTCGCCCCTTGACCCAAAGGGAATCTGACTCCCATTTGTCTACAGGCCCCATACCCTCATCTCCCTTTGAAAGCCTTAGCTTACCTTTTAATCTTATTCAGATGGCCTTTACCCTAAAAGAATCTGGCTCCCTTTTGTCTGAGCTCCAGAAAGGCCTTATCTCCTTTTGAAAGTCCTAGCCCCATCCTTTGATCTTAGATGCCTTTCAAATTTCTGCCTTCCTGTTCCCTCCATTAGCTATTCCCATTGTCTATTAATTCTCACCTAGACCCTTTTCCCAGCCCCCCTTCTCTGGCCACCCAAAGTTACTTCAGTGTATAAAAATTCCACCCTGGCCCCCATTCAGACGCTGAGAATCTCAAGCTCAAAAGGCTGAGACTTTCTCATGCCCACTGGTCCTTAGGGGTGTCACCTGGCCAATGAGATTTATCACTAACTTTTCCTCTGGCTGAAGAAGATTTGAGTTGAATTCATTCAGCAGGACCGGTACCATGATTTTGGGTTTGCAGCACCCCAAAAGTCCTAGACCTCTTCAGAGGGGAATTCAATTATAGGGGATTCTGTAAAATCAAATCAAACTCACTGACAGTCTCCATTACTTTGTACAGATGTGAATAGATGGGGGGGAAAATAATTCTTCTGCCAATTGAGCTCTCAGAAAGTGGCAAAGAAATAGACACTTGGAAACATTTACTTCCCAGCTGACCTTTCTGAATGTCTATTAGTATTGGTTTGGCCATGTCTGGGAAAATGAAATCTACCTTAAAACTCCCAGGCATTAACACATTTACCCTGTGGGGGACGAAGGCAAATAAATGTGCTATTTGCTATTCTCTAAGGTCAGAGCTCTTGAGAAAAGGGAGACATATTTATTTGAATAAATCATCTCTCAGCTTTGAGAAAATTCTCAATTTCATTCATTTCAACAAGTATTTTGTCAGACTTCCTATGGGCAAGAAAGGTACTAGGCTTCAGGCTGGGGCTCTAAGGCTCCCCTTAAAGAACTTCAGATTTCATATAGGGTAAAAGGGGCATGCTATTGAGGGACAGAAGGACTAGATCAAGGGTCATGAAATCTGGGATAGCTAGGTGACCTTGGGCCAATCACTTAACTTGTCTCAGACTCAATTTCCTCATCTGTCAAATGAAGGGTTGAACTACATCACCTCTCTGTTCCTTTCCAGTTCTGGCATTCTATGACTTGTGGTCTTTCTAGCTCTTTTTTTGAAGGACCTTTCCAACACTAACATTCTGTATTCGAGGTTCTAAGTCCTGTTTATGTTCAAACATTTTAAGAGACTGAGATTTCAGGAAAGCCGGAATCTCAGGAGACATTGCTTGTATGATTCTGCCATCAGCCTGGGGATCTAGCCTGGGGACAGGCAGTTTTCCTCTTGAGGGACCTCACTAGAAGCCCAGTCTCAAAGCATGGTTTCCCTTTTGCACATTTCCTAAACAATGGCACTGATCTGCCTTACAGATGGGAAGTCTCAAATTACAGACCTTTCTGTGGAAGCCAGAGGAAGCCTTCAAATACCCCAAACATTTCAAACCAACTTTCTGAAGGCTGCCCATATCTGGGTTTTTCTGGCTCTGGAGCAAAAAGCAAACTTCAAAAAGCCACTCAATTAGCACCTATACTAATGGGCCCTTAAAGTGATTCAAGTCAGCCAACAACTTTAATCCTGGCCTGGGCCTTGTCCTCAGGCCACTGAGGGGCCTTTGAAAAGTGAATTTCCACAAGACCCCTCTAACAGCACCCATTTCCAAAGCTAATCTAATTGCATCATCCCTTAGGTACCTGGCAGGTAGTCACTTTACAGGTGAGACAGCTGAGCCTCAATGGTGTAAAATGACTTTCCCAAGATCACACAGCTAATAAGCTGGGAAGAGCCAGGCAGGCAGCCTGCTCAGGTCTTTAGACTTTAAACCCAGTGTTCTTTCTGTTCTACATCAGCTACTGTGTATTCTTCCTTTATGTTTAGGACTGGAAAGACTTAAGAAGATGGGGAACACAGTGGTGGGGGGTGTCGTGAAGTGCCCTACATAAAATAGGGAGATGTTTGCTTTTCTGCCAAGTACCAGGCACTGTGCTAGGCACTGGGGAGAAAAAGAGAAATAATGACGCTGCCCTAGCCACCAAGGACCTTACCTTGGAGGGGGTGGGGTGGGGGTGCAACATGTCCCAGATGGGTATAATATAAGAAGAGGGAGTGCTCCAGGAAAGAATGCTTTCATCTGGGAGTGGTATCTACCAGGAAGGTTTCTGGGAGGAGGTAGGATCCTGAGATAAGCCTTGAAGGAAGGAAGAGATCAAGAGCTGGAGAGGAAGCACATTATAAGCCTGAAGGATGCATAGGGGTTGGGAGAGCGACAGGATGATCTAGGAAACTGAGAATAGTCCAGACTGGTTGGAACATAGAGTGTGTCAAGGGGAGTCATAGGCCAAAAGGCTGGAGTCAAACTGGAAGAGGGCCTTCAATGCCTGGCTGAGGAATTACCGAATATCTTGGTTCAAGGTAGAACAGAGAACAAGGCATGGTGTTCCTGCAGTGGCCAAATAATTATCACCGTTGCTCAAAGTGCAGGCTGTTCCTGTTCCTCAAACAGAAGGTCAAGGAATTCAAGGAAGGTCTGTCCAGTCTCCAGGTTAGGAGGGAAAAGGAATTGTTCTTTCAAAGAGTGGGGGAATGGCTTCAAGCTAAAAACAAAGGACAAAAATTGATTTTGAAAAGACAGAAGGGAATCCTAACCTGGGTCAGGAGAATGTGACACAGAGAGGGGAAAGGAAGAAGAAGCACAGAACACTGGGAGCTAAATAAGAAATGCAAGGCTTTATCTGCAAAGGAAGAAGCTGAGTGCTCAGAGCTTTCTTACTCTCCAAAGAATTATGATCTAGATCCATAGGTGCCATTGAGAAAGAAGAAAGAGCCAAAGGAAAAAAGATGAGTAGTGGTGGTTGCTGACTCCCTGCTGAGGCTAACCAAGAATATTTGTCACTCACTCAATCAATCATAAATATTTACTAAATGCCTATGTGCCAGGCACTGAGCTAAGCACTGAGGATACAAAAAGAGGCAAAAAAAAAAAACCCAGTCCCTGCCCTCAAGGAGCTTACAATCTAATGCAAATAAATCTATAAAAAGGAAGTTGTAGCAAGGGTAAATAGGGAAATAAATTAACAGAGGGAAGGCACTGGAATGAAGAGAGGTTGGGGAAAGATTCCTGTAGAAGGTGGGATTTTAGTTGGTACTTAAAGTAAGTCAGGGAGGTCTATATTTATAGTAGAGTAGTGAGCATGTTGCAGATACAGGGGACAGTCAGAGAAAATGCCTGGAGCCCAGAGATGGAGTGTCTTGTTTGTTATATTGGCCACAAAAATAACATTGCTAACTTTGGAGAGATTCAGCTGATTGATGGGGTTGGAAGAGAAAGAGATGAAAGTGGAAGCCACCTCAAGGAGTTTGGCTGAGAAAGGGAGGAGAGATGTAGGACGATAGCTAACAGGAATGATGGTCTCTATTGAGAATGTTTTGTTTTGTTTTTAAGGATTGGAGAAGACATGGGTGTTTATAGGCAGAATTCTCTTAACTTAAAAAAAAAAAGCAGGATTACATCTGTCCCTCTCTGGTCCTTCAGTACCCATTCAATCTTTCAAAAATCATTGACCATGGCTCAGTCATCAAATACAACAATTATTTCAGTACCCAAGGCACTGTAGGGTAAACATGTTCATCAAGGGTACCTAGTTGCTCACTTATCGTCTTGGGTATTAACTTCCTATTAGCCATTTTTTTGTCTCGTTCTTTTTTTTCCAGTCCAAAGACCATTCTCCTTGGCAGAGAAAAAAAAAAAAAGCAAAATACAAATTGGGAAGATCTGCCTTATTTCTGAAGTCAGTCATTATCATTCCATCTACCCAAGAAGAGGGCCCCCACATCGAGGCTAATAACAATACAAACCTTTTTTGTTGTGATTTCATTTCCTCAGCTCATTCTGAACACTTGCATTCCTGACACTATTGTTTACAGGACTGTGCCATGCTTTGAACAGAGTAGTCTTCCATTTACCCGTCCCTTCTTCCATCTTTTCTGTAGATCTTTTTAGAATCAGTCAATTGGTAAGCTCCCTGTGCAGCCACATTAATCTGTTCAGACAACTCCCCTTTCTCTTTTTTTTGTTGAACTTGTTTCTTCTTGCATATTCTGATGTTACACAAAGCAGAGTGTACCCCATGAATAATAGAAGGAGTGTCCCCACATGGAAGTTTGGTACATTGATGAGATGCTCTTATGTGTATATAACAAGTCATGAGAGTTTTTCATAATCATTTTGCCCACCCACCCACCACCTTGCCCCATTTTCTTCTCAGTTCCATCTAGGATTTACATCGTAAAAATGGTTGCATGATATTTCATTAAATTGCCTCAGGTTGACTCATTCATTTGGCCCCACCCAAAACTTTTAGAAAATCTTCACAATCTGATCTATAAATCGATCATGTTTAATCTCAATGTGCCCCCATTATAGTAGAGTCAGTGTGGTGTAGAAGTCAGCGTATTATAAGTCGGTGTGGAGAGCTCTGGTCTCGGGGTCATGGAGTCAGGAAGACCTAAGCTAGAATTCTACCTCAGAAGATTATCAGCTATGAGAACCTAGGTAAGTCATTTAAGATCCATTCTGTATCTGGCTGGGCAATCTCCAGTTGTCCTGATCAATATCTGGCCACTGGACCCAAATGGCTATGGAGGAGAAAGTGAGGCTCATGATGTTGCACAGCCCTCCCTCACTGTAATCCAATTCACCTGCAAGTCATGGCATCAGCTCCCTGATGTCATGGTCCTCTTTGAGAAAAAAGTAAAAACATACAACCACAACCTGTATTTCACTTTCCTCTTCTTTAAAATGAAGGGCTTGAACATGAAGATCTTTAACGGCCCTTATAGTTCTGAATCTATGAGCCTAGGAACCTTTCCTGCAAGAAACTAGAATAAAAAGACAGGTGTGAGGGTGAGGTTCTATTGATTTATCCCACTCACATCTTCCTCATCATCATCATCACTAGCATTTATATAGCACTTTAAGTTTGCAAATTGCTTTACAAACATCTTATTTGATTCTCACAACACCTTTGTCAGGTAAGTGCTATTACTGTCTCTGTTTTACAGATGATGAAATTGAGGTAGACAGGTTAAGTGACTTGCTCAGGGTCACACAGCTAGTAAATGTCTAAAGCTGGATTTGAATTCAGTGTCCAGTGTTCTTTTTACCGTATTACCTAGATTCTTCAAGTTGCCAAATAAAGTAATTGCTTTTGTTAGGTAAGAACACTTCTTGCTTGAATCAATCAATCAATCACAGCCAAGAGTGAAGGAAGCCTGTACATCATCTTGAATCAATCAAAGCCATTGGGGAGAAACTTGATCACATCTGGAGGAATTTGTATAAAAGAGAGAAACTATTTCAGAACCAGATAGTCTTAAGTGTACACCACCAGTGTACCCACCTCAAAAAGACAGAAGGAAGTTCCCAGAAAAGGTCTACTCTTTCCTTAGATTTCCTTCCCAGTGCCTGTCTATCCACAGACACTATAATATAATCTGCTGTTTTATTATCCAGTGGTTTCTAGTAACCAAATTTGGCCTCAATAACGAAGAGACCAGGGATTAATTAGAAATGGATAAAAATGTATATTAAGACAGAGATCCCAAGCTAACTAGGAGCTCTGAGCAATTTTGACTGAATATATAACTTCATCTAAAATACACTCTCTAAAGGTAAAGAGAAGAAGAGAATCATGTGGACCTTAGGAGGTATTATAATGCTCCAGGCTTGAAATAAGGTGATTATTACAACAGGGTATTACATCTCAGGTAAAGGGTCAGACATCTCCATTCCCTTCCATAGGCGCAGCTTCTAATAATGGATAAGTTCACGATCACACTCTCCCTGAGGGAACACTGCATATATAGATGTGTCCAAACTGCTTTCCTTCCCTGTTCTCTGACTTCAACAAGTATATTATGGTGACCATGAATGCTTATTAGGGAAGTGCTCAAGGAGAGAGGGAGGGAATCATTTCAACACCATCCACTCCAGCTCCTATGGCTCAGGGTTCCAAAGGTTGCCATGCAAGAAAGGGTGGCTGCTACATCATAGGTGCCTTTTCCTGCTGAGTCAGCTTCCACTTTGCTGGAATTTTGGAAGCTGCCACTTCCTCCATAAGAATGCACAGGAAAAGTGGGAAAGGTGCATGGAGCCGGGAGTGGAGTGTGTGTGTGTGTGTGTGTGTGTGTGTGTGTGTGTGTGTGTGTGTGTGTGTGTTGGGCAGGGTAGATTACCTTGTTGAATTGTGCTGCTCATGCGATTTTGGTAGACCTCCCTCTTGGTGATACCTTATGTCACCAAGCAGTCTAATCCCGTGTGGTTTTTGACTACTCTGCTCAGTGCGACAATTTTGTAACAGTTTTGTCACTTTAGAGCTCCCAATACTTCCTCGAGACCCCCTATTTGCAGTTCACAGAACATGCTGTTCTGGTTGGAAACCAGCAGAATGTTGAGACGATATCTGCCTGACTGAGCAGGGGCTCCACAGAATTTCATTCCCGAGAGTTTCCCGTCCATCTTGCCTGATTTTTCCTACCGAATTTGAGTCCGTTGGGCCTAACCTCTCTCTGAACTCTGAAATCTGTTTTCCCCCAATGCCAGGCTTTTCAGCATTCCTCTGATTCTCTTTCACAAATTATAAGATGAAGTGCACACTTCCCCATCATTTCCACCTCGTTAACCAGTTCTTCTCTGCTGGTGAGAATCAGATCCAGAGTAGAATTTCCCCTTGTTTACTCTTCCACCTTTTGAAGGATGAAACAATCAATACAGCAAGTCAAGAAATGATTAGTGGCTCCGCTTTTAGCTCCAACAGATGTTTGGCTAATTGAAGTCCCCCAACACTAACATATCATGCCTCTGTGCCAGGATAGTGATATGTTTATTGAGCTCTTCATCTGTTTCCTCTTTCTTTCCAGGTGTTCTATAGTATATTCAGATGACAATATCATTTCTAATTCAGCCTCTCTTAATCTTCCTCTAAATGCCCTCTACGAAGCTTTCCTTCTATGGTTGCCGGATTTCTTCACATGAGTATATTTGCTCATGTGAAATGATGAAATCATGTAAAATAACATATACGATGTTATTTTGTGACTCACCACCTCCTCCCCACCCCAACTTTGGCTACTCCTTTTATAAGAAGTACACTCAGCTGGAGCCATATTCCTGTCATGGGTCCCATCCCACAAAGTCTTATTGATACCTATAAGCTCCAATTTGCTTCATTGTTTTAGGCTCCTAAGTTCATTTTGCTTGTGATTTGTGTATGAGCATCCAAGGCCATCCCAAAGACATCTTATATTCGACCAAAGCGTCCAAAACTGAACTCATTATTTCCCTCCTCCCAAACTTTCCCTCTTCCTAACCTTCTTGTTACTATGCAGGCCACCACCATCCTCCTACTCACTCAGGCTCACAACCTAAGTGTCATCCTTGACTTCTTACTCTCTTTCACTGATATCCAATCATGTTGCCTACTCCTGTCATCATATCTTCTAAACATCTCTCAAATACTCCCCCTTCTCTCCTCTGACATGGCCACCACCCTGGTGCAGACCCTCATCACCTTGCCCCTGGACTATTGCAGTAGCTGCTGGTGGGTCTGCCTGCAACAAGGCTCTCCCCACTCCAGTCCACTCAATTGTCAAATGGATCTTCCTGAAGTGCAGATCTGTTTTCCCTCACTGCCCTACTCAATAAACTCCAGTACCTCCCTATTACCTTCAGGATCAAATAGAAGATCCTCTGTTTCGTACTCAAAGCCCTCTGTACCTGCTGTCCCCTTTCCAGTCTTCTTACACCTTGCTTTCCTCCTCATACTCTGTGATCCAGTGATACTGGCCTCTTTGACTTTATAGTCCATCTCCAAACTCCGGGAATTTTCCCTGGTAGTCCACCATGCATGGAATTCTCTCTCTTCTTACTCCCTATCCTAGCTTCCCCAACTTGCCTCAAGTCAGCTAAACTTCTCTTCCTCTGCAAGAAGGCTCTCCCAGAAATGTTTTACGTGATTACACACGTATAACCTATGTTGGATCACTCACTGTCTCAGGCAGGGATCAGGGGAGGGAAGGAGGGATAGAATTGGGAACTCACAACTTTTAAAAAAGGTTTAAAATTGGTTTATATGTGATTGGGAAAAATAAAATATTATAGATGGGAAAAGAAGTCTCTCTCAACTCTCCTCAATGAGAATGCTTTCCCTCCCTTTATTATCTCTCATTTATCCTGTCAGTAACTTGTTTATACATAGTTGTTTGCCTGTTGTCTCTTCCATTAGACTGGGCACTCTGTGAGAGCAGGGCCTACCTTTTGCCCTTCTTTGTAACCCTAGAACTTAGCACAGTGCCTGAAACACAGTAGGCATTAAATAAATGCTTGTTGACTTAATTAGTCCCTAAACCAGCAAAGGAAAACTATACCAATATCACTAATGAATATTATTGCAAAATTTAAAAATAAAACGCTGGCAAAAAGAATTGTAGCAATATAGTCACAAAATCATTTACTATTGCCAAACTGGATATATGCCAGTAATGCAAGGACAGTGTAACATTAGGGAAACATCATGTAACCATGTTGATGAGTCGTGTCCAACTCTTTGTTATCCCATTTGGGGTTTTCTTGGCAGAGATACTGAAGTGGTTTGCCATTTCCTTCTCCAGCTCATTTGACGGATGAGGAAACTGAGGCAAATAGGGTAAAGTGACTTGCTCAGGGTCACACAGCTAGTAAGTGTCTGGAGGCTAGATTTGAACTCAAGTCTTTCTGACTCCAGGCCTAGTGCTCTATTTACTGTGCCACCTAGCTGCCCCATAGTAACCGTATTAACAACAAAAATATCCCAAATCACATAATTAGATGCAAAAATGTTTTGTCTGTATAATTATACGATATACATGTAATTGTATAGTATCTATATAATATATAATCTATACAGTGTATCAATGTAGGGAAAACCTTTAATGAAGTATAAAGCTCATTTATGCTTAAAATCGTGTAGCTCATGTATCGTGTATACACTTAGTTGTTTGCATGTTGTCTCCCCCATTAGACTGTGAGCTTCTTGAAGGCAGGGACTGTTTTTGCCTCTTTTTATCCCCAGCACTTAGCACAGTGCCTGGCACATAATAATGGTTTAATAAATACTGGTTGACTTGACTTGTCTTAGAAGGATAAAAAACATATACCTAAAACCCCAAACTAGTATTATTTGATATGGATGAGCCCTAGAAGCTTTCCACATAAATATGGGGAAGCAAGGATGTCCTTTTGTCCTGCTATTATTTGATATGATTCTAGAAATTCTAGACATAGCAATATAACAAGAGAAATAAATCGAAGTCATACACATTGGAAAAGAGGAGACAAAATTATCCCCAATTGCTGATGACATGGTAGTTTACTTAGAAAATCTCAGAGTATCAGCAAAGAAAGTGGGACAGTTAATAGGGATGGGGACTGAACATATGATTTCATTGGTACAGGGAAATCCTGGGTGAGGAAAAGTCCTTCTACCCATGCATGTTGGCAACTGCTCTATAACTACTAGCTGCCTCAACTCTTGAGAAGTTAAGTGACTTGCCCAGGGTGATATAGCCAGTATGTGTCAGAGTCAGGACCTGAACTCACGTCCTCCTGGATCAGAGGTCAGTTCTCTAGCACACTGACTTTATAGTTGTAGTAAAGTAGCAGGATATAAAAAAGGTAAATCTACAAAATCAGCAGCTCTTTTATATAGTGATAACAAAATCTAAGGAATAATAGTGAGAAGGGAAGTTTCATTCAAAATAACTACAGAATACATAAAATATGTGGGAGTCAATCCACCAAGGCAATGCCAATATACATAAAACAACTATAAAGTACATTTTAAATAATCATTCTTTGTGTATGTAGATACCTAACATTTATATAGCATTTTAAGGCTATAACTCTCTCTCTCTCTCTCTCTCTCTCTCTCTCTCTCTCTCTCTCTCTCTCTCTCCCCATATATACATATATATGTACATATATATATGTAATATATATATATATAATATGTATATATATACACGTACACAGACATATACATGGAGAGAGATACATATACATATAAACATCTGCACATATATGTGTATATACATGTGCATATATGTGTATGTATGTATATATACATATCTAGATCTAGATCTATAATCCAATTTGTTCTTTATAACAACCCTGAAGAGTAGGTGCTATTATTATCTTCATTTTACAGATAAGGAAACTGAGGCTGACAGAGGTTAAATCACTTGCTCAGGATAAAATAGCTAGTAAGCATCTGAGACAGTATTTGAATTCAGGTTTTCTTTAACTCAAAATCCTGGTCCCCACACACCACCTAGATGCCTCTCATTTAAAAAAAAAAAAAACAACACAACTGGTAGGATATTCATTGTTCATGGTTGTCCACACCAACATAATAAAACATGGTGACAAGAACTAAATTAATGTACAGATTTATTACTGTACCAACCAAAATATAAAGGAGTACTTTATAGATCTATCTAGCTCTATAACAATTAATTTGAAGGGGAAAAAAAGGTCTAGAATCTCAAGGTAAATAATGGGGGAAAGTAAGAATGAAGCAACAATAGCAATTCCATATATCAAATTATATTATAGAGCAATAATTGTTTAAACTATTTAGTACTAGCCGAAGAAAAGGAAAGTAAATCAGCAATATAGACTAGATAAGAAAGAATCAGGAATAATGGAATTCAATAACTCAGTGTTTGATAACCCTGAGAACATAAATTACTTGAGGAAACACACTCTATTTGAGAAGAACTAACTTCAGGGAAAACTGGAAAGGAGTATGACAGAAATTGGGTTAAGGTCAGACACTGACACCATATACCACAATAAATTATAAATGAATATTTGACTTAAATTGTAAAGGTTACATTACGAAAATAATTAAAGATAAATGGATGGAGGCATCAATCATTGCTAAGACTAGGAGGGAATTCCGACCAAAGGAGTGATGGAGGTAATTACAAAAGATAAAATGGAGCATTTCAATTACATGAAACTGGAAGATTTTGCACATACACATGCATACACACACCCCAATTCCAGATAGAATTAAGAATGAAGACTGTTTATTAAGGGGGAGGGGAATCTTTGCATCGAATATAACTGGAAAAAATCATCCAAGATGTATTGTGAATACATTAGTGAATGTGTTTGAAAAACATAAACAAAAAATTATTAAAAAATTGTAAAATATTAGCAAACAAATGAAAAATTGTTCTAAATTAATGATAATGAATGAAATGCAAGTCAGAATAACCAGTTTTAGCTCACACCTAGAAAATGGATAAAGATGATAAAAGATGGAAATAATCAATATTGGAGGGGTTGTGGAGAGGTGGGTACATTGATATGTTGTTTGTAGAGCTCTGAATTGGTCCAACCATTCTGGAAAACAATTTGGAGCTATATTAAAATAATGACTCACATGTCCATACCCATTGACCCAAAGAACCCACTGCTAAGAAAATACCCCAAGGAAGTCAAAGACAGAAAAAAAGGTGCTACATGTAACAAACATTGATTCCAGTACATTTGGTGGTAGCGAGTACTGGAAACAAAATAGATGCTGATTGAGTGGAGAGTGGCCAAATTAAATGCCAGTACATGAATATCATGGAAGATCACTATGTAGTAAGTAATGACAAATATAAAGAATGAAGAGAAGCATGAGAAGATATATGAACAGATATAGATTGAAGTTAGCAGAATCAAGAGAACAATATAAACATTGTTCTCAATAATGCAAATGGAAAGAAAAAATGAAACTGAACACTGTGCGATTATAACAACTTAACTTGACTGTAGAGAAAAGATGAGAGAATTGATCTACCTCCATTCTTTAGAGAAGTGGGAGACTATGGGTGTGGAACATTGCATATACTGTCAGACTCAGTTGATGAGTTGGTTAATTTTGCTGAACTACTTATTTTCTCTTCCTTTCTTATTCTTTGTTACCAGGAATGTCTCCATATGTCAGGGAGAGGGAAGGGTTATATTTGGAATTGAAAATGATGTAAAAACAAAAGATATCAGTTATATATGTACATATGTATAGATACACATGTATGCATGTGTGTGAGAGAGACAGTGCGAGAGAGAGAGGGAGAGGAGAGAAAAACAGGATGGAGATTACAGTGGGACTTGCCTACTGTGAATGGGGACAAAAGCCTAAGGAGTAGTATATAGGGACCAGGTTGTTCCCTGAGATAGTCTATGGCTCTGGATCACAGCAAGAAGGAGAGAGGCAGAGGAGGCAGTTTACTAGCCATAGGATAGGAAAAGATCATTTGAAATGTATCAACGTGTGGCAGAGAGATGTGGGGGAGTCTCTAGAACCTAAATGCCGTGATTCTAGATGATGTCCAGTTAGGAGATGGCTGCCCACACTCATACAGGAAGGTGGAAAGTGTCAGAGCTCAAATGTTGAGGTCTGGTTTTCTGACTCTAAGATCTAAGCTTTTGCCACTACAAGCTGTGTAGTTGAAAGACAGCTAGCCTTAGAGTCAAAACACCTGGATTCCAATCTTGGTTCTGCTAGTAACTGACTCTGTGATCATTGGGCAAGTCATTTCCTCTCTCCTGTGCCTCAGTTTCCTCATTTCTAAAATGGGACTTTGGGAGTCTCCCAAGGGAGGTTGGATGTACAGCACTTGTGAAATATGATGCCTGATTATCCCCTGTTCGTCCACAGTGTTTTTCCAAGGGGCCCTTAGCTGGAAGTGCGGAGGTGGTTTTGCATGCAGAGGGACTGATTTGGGAGGGTGCCATAGCAAGCAGGAATCTCAGGCCTGGCCTGTCTCAGAAAAATGAATTGAGCTCCAGGTTCTGATGGAGATTTGGCTGAGGACTTGTGTGTATATGAGGTGAAGGGATTTGGGGAGTTGTAAACCATGGAGGTAGTGAGGGTCTGTCCTAGACCAGGTCCTCTCAGGCTGTCTCCAGACCCTCCCCCCCCCAAAACCCTCACAGCCCACTCCAGTCCTCATCTCTGTGGAAACTTTGGCTAAGCCTGTGTGATTCTAGCCACCCTAAGGGCCTTGCCCAAAACCCAGAGTACATTTGGCCTGGCCTTGGCCTCTTCCTTCTCTAAACTTGGTGTATTTCAAGGGAAATTTGATCAGGCCCTGTCTGATTCACTTATACTGGAGTCATCCAAGGGCTCTGTTGTAAGAGCAAACTTAGCTCCAAGTCTTAGGAGACTATACTATAAATCTCCCTGAGATTTTGTGGATTAGGTGTTTTTTGGGGTTGAGTGGGTAGGTCTTAAAAAAAACCCAACATACTCTTACTTTCTTTGAAAGGAGATGTGGTTTTGTTCAGTAAATAGATACTCAGTCTCAAAGCGGTTGTGTTTGGTTTAAGGGCCCGAAAGCCTGTAGCTCAAAGGCCCAAATGTGTTCCTCTGGAAGCAGAAAAAATAAATCCCAGGGGAGTGAGACTGAGGCTACCATGCCAGCAACAGGCAATGGGAGGGAAGCCAACTCAGGCTGGACTCCGGCTGGGCCAGGAAGACCTGGGGCCCGACTTGGGGAGCCTAGCAGTACCTCCATTTCTCAATTAGGACAATGGGGGGCAAGAGGATGGAGTGACCCTTGCCAGGCGCCTGCTAGGGCTGGCTGGGAATGGATTCCTAGGTCATCAATTAAGAACAGAGACTGGAAAGAAAATGCAGCCAGACAGGATGAAAAATGGCCCTTCTCTGCTGTTGGGTATGGGGAGAGTGTCAGTAAATGGGTATGATTATGTGAGTTCTGGCTGTGGGGCATTAGACACCCGCGAGATCCCAGGGGAACACTTGCCCATTATGGGGAGAGAAGATGAAGAGTTGGGACTTGGCAATAAGACCCTGGGGACCTGGGAGAAGCCACGGAGGAGAATGGTAACCTGGCTCAACAGAAAGAGAACAAACGACTTTGGAACCGGGAAGACCTGGGTTCAGGTCCTGCCTCTGCCAGTTCCTAACTGTGTAATTTGTAGATCCCCTCCCATGGACTAGCATATGCCATAAGGGAAGCAGTGAGGTAGTCAAGTCAAGCCAAGCCAAGCCAAGCCAAGCCAATAAGCATTTATTAAGCACCTACTATGTCAGTTCTAATGACATGGCATCACATTGTAGTTAGTGATGGGGAAACCAATTTACTTACAAAGACATTACATTCAACAGAAACAGCTCTCAACACTGAGGCCAAAAGAAACCAACCAGAGCAAGGCTGAGAGTCCAGAGGAGCAGCTAGATGGTGCAGTGGATAAAGCACCAGCCCTGAAGTCAGGAGGACCTGAGTTCAAATCTGGCCTCAGACCAAACACTTGACACTTACTAGCTCTGTGACCCTGGGCAAATCACTTAACCCCAAATGCTTAAAAACAAAAACAAAAACAAAAACAAGGCTGAGAGCCTAAGGCAAACATGCCCAGGGTATATTCTAGAGGAGCAGAAAGTGGTAGGCCAACATGATGCTCAATGTATGTCCATGGAAAATGTTAGGTCTCCAGAGTGGGGGCGCCATCAGGATTCTTCTGCTCCTGGCATGGAGAGATAAGGTCTCATATGGCTACTAGTGTGGGACCACCTCAAGGCCAGTTGGCATTGGCAGTCAGGGGAGAAACCTTCAAGGTAAGGGTTAATGCTGCCACATCAATGCTCCAAAATATGGGCTGGGGGAAGGGAAGATGTCTCAATGCCTGCAACCTTGGTAGGAAGGAAGAACATAGAATCATAGATCTAGTCTTGGACTGAACTTCAGAGGCCAGCACCCTCATTTTACAGAAGAGGAAACTGAAGCCCAGGGAAGGGAAGGGGCTTGCCCTAAGTCACACACAGGAGCTTAGACCTAGAGCTAGAAGAAATGTCAGAGACTTTAGTCTTAATCTAACCCCTTCATTTTGCAAAGGAGGAAACTGAGTCCTGAGTTGGTGCAGTCACCTGCCCAAGGTCACACAGATGGTAAGTGTCAATGGATTTGAACCCAGGTTCTCCAACTCAAAGTATAGCATTTCCCCCCCCCCCCCCACCATCCATAGTCGAATAGGGCCTAGTGCTGTTACAACCATCCCCTTCCTTCTTTCTCAATCACTTTCTGGCTTCCCCAGTGCTCCTTCAAAAACCAGCTGCTTCAGAGACATCCTCACCCTGCATGGTGCCAAATCTTATGAAATTCTCCATCTCCCTTTTCTTCTTGCTCATCACGGATTTTGACCAAATCCCCAACAGGCAATAGGTGGCCCTAGTGGCTTTTCTTTGCAGGGTCTTGACCATTCCCTGGAATTATTTTATATCCTTGCAGATTGCCAGTCTTTTCAGTAGTTGGTGAGAGGTGCTGGGGATGCCTTGGCTGGGGCACTGGACTCCAAGTCAGTGTGGGTTCAAATCCCACCTCCAACACTTATTAGCTGTGTGACTTTGGGCCTCAGTTAACTCATCTACAGTTACCACTTCCACACCTCGACTTTCCCCATTGAGGTTTTGATCTATCGCAGGTCAGTATAAGAAATGAAATGGGAATTTTGGGGGAGTTTTGTGGAAGGCCCAGATGACATGTGGAGGCCAGAAGATGCCACAGAAAAAGTTTAGAAACTCAGATTTGCATAAAATGTATGTATTGTATAATATCGACCCAAATTTTACAATAAGGTACTATAAACACCCCATAAAAGAAAAAAGAAAACATTCAGACTTCTTCTCTGGTAGGAAGGGAGAGCCAAAAACTTTTATGCCGATTTTCCAGATCATGAGGGCACCACACCCCTAACCCCCATGATGTGGGAGGGACAGTTGTATAAAATGACCATACTGGAGTCAAGGATTTTGAAGGTCTTAAGAGTGTGGACTGGCTTTCAACCAGTCCCCTATCTTATGCTTTCCCTGGTCTCCCACACTTCTAAGCACATGGAGAGGCTTTCCAATTCCTAGTTGTACATGTCTCTACACATTAGGGACAATGACCTGTCATACCTCGCTCATATTTCCTTTTTCCTTCTAGAGACAAAGTCCCTACATTGACATTCCAAAGGCCTGTTGGCTTTCACACTCTCTAAGTGAGCCGGATGAATGAGTAGCACTTTCCTTCAAATATGTCAAACACAGGCCTCTCACTTCCTAAAGATATTTGCCATCATTTGAATTCAGTACTCTCTATTTTTCCCTAGCTCCAGTATCTTCTCTTGGCCTAAATGTCTAAAATTGTAATTTAGTGCTTTTAATAACTACTGAGCAGAAGGACTTGGGGAGTAACTGGGAGGCAGAAAATTAGTGACAATGGAAAGTTAGTGACTCTGCAGGACCTGAGTTCAAATCCTACAACTCACTTCATCTCTCTGGGCATCTCGATCATGAGGGGGTTGGGCTAGGCAGCCTTTTAGGTCCCTTCTAGTTGCTGTCACTTCAATAGTAGCGCCAGGGCCCTGATGCCCTTCCTCTCCTCCCTAGAGTTCTCTCATTGGGTGGTTGCTCTGCCGCTAGGTTGGGCTTGCTTCTCACAGAGTAAGAAAAATCCATTCACATCTGCAAAGGCCTCACTCTTTAAATCTCACTGTTTCTGTCCATTCCCCTTATGACTCACAGATTTGCTGAAGTTTAAACATGTCATTGGGGAAAAATAAAATATATTTTAAAATTAAAAAAAAATGCTGAAGTCTAAAAGAGGCACACTTTTACATAAACGTATTACAGAGCATCAGCTAGTGGGGGTTCTTTACCTTTTTAGGGTCATGGACCCCTAGGGCAGTCTGATAAGGCCTTACACGTCCCTTCTCCAAATAATGACCTTAAAGGTATAAAGACATAAGCTTTCAAATGAAATCAAGCATATTTAGATACAGTTAGAATCATATTAAAAATTCTGAGTTGATAGAAGCCCTGAAATCTATCTATGGAGTCCTTGGGGGTTCTGTGGATTCAGGTAAAATAACCTCAGTTTAGACATTCAGACACAGAAAGACTTTTACTAAGGAAGTAATTGATAAGCAGAGAGGTTAGCATTAGTGTGGTTGCTTTCAGGTTTCCCCTTTGGCACATGCCTATTCTTGCCTGGCATTAGCTAATTCCTTACGTTAGCTAAGGGGCCTTGATCCACATGAAGACTAACCCCCTTATAATGCCATCCCACCCTTTGTCTTCTAGGAACTTGGCTCACTTATTATCCCCTCTTCCTTGTCTAATCTTCAGTCTCATTTTATCTACTGGCTCATTCCTTGTTCTCTATAAACATGTCTAGACCTTCCACATAGTAAAAACTCTTCGCTTGAACCTAAAATTCCCTCAAATTATCATCCTATATCTCTCCCGTTCACAGCCAAAGTACTAGAAAAATCCTCTAACCCACTGTTATTTGAACAAAAATGGAAAATTTAGGATTGAAAATCCTAACAAACACATTGTTTCTTCAATGTTTTCACTTCTTCAACTCCCATTCATTTTTTGGCCCCTTCCAAGCCAGTATCCACCTCTACTCTATTGAAACCACTCCCATCAAACTTAGCAATGATCTCTTAATTGCTAAATCCAATACTCTTTCCCTAACTTTTATCCTCCTTGACCTCTCTATCTTCTGACACTGCTAACTTTATCCCCTCACCCCCCACCACTCCTTATCCTGAATACTCTCTGCCCCTCAACTTTTGTGGCTCTTTTCTCTCCTACTTCTCCTCTTAGCCATTTGACTACTCTTCATTTGCCTTTGCTGCATCATCATCCATGGCCTGCCCCTCTAACCATGAATATACTCCAAGGCTCTGGCCTGGGCCCTCTTCATCCTCTTTTTTGGTAACCTACCTCATCAGCTCCCATGGGTTCACTGATCATCCCTATGCAGATGATTCTCAGATCTATAGTTCCAGCCCTCAAATCTGTCCTCTGCTCTGGTCCCTCATTACCAACTGCCTATTGGAAGGAGGGAGAAAAGGGAATGAGCATTTATTTAGCAACTACTACATGTCAGGCACAGCGACAAGTGCTTTCCAAATATGATCTCATTTGATCCTCATAACAGCCCTGTGAGGTAAGTGCTATTATTACCCCCATTTTACAGATGAGGAAACTGAGGCAGACAGATCTTAAGTGATTTTCCCCGGGTCGTACAGCTAGTGAGTTCTGAGGCCAAATTTGAACTCGGAGCTTCTTGACTCCAGACCCAATGTGCTACCTAGCTGCTTCTAGATTGGACATCTCCAACTGAATATACACAGATGAGCAAATAAAAAAGGTCCCTTGAATGCAACATGTCCAAAACAGAAGTCATCTTTATTCCCCCAACATACTCGCTTTCCTAACATCTCTATTTCTGTTGAAGACACCGCCATTCTTTTAATCACTCCAGGTCACATTCTCTCTTCTTCTCCTTCCCTCGCTCCTATATCAGGTCAGTTGCAAACACATGTTGATCCTACAATATCTACAATATCTCCCTATGATATCTCTCCCATTTGTTGCCTTCTCTCTATTGACACCACAACCATCCTAGCCCAATCCCTCAACATCTTTTGCCTCTTAACTGGTTTTCCTGCTTGTAGTCATTCTTTCCAAGCATCTGCATAGCTACCAAACTGAGCTTCCTAAAGTACATGTCTGAGTATGTCACTTCCCTTTCATTTTACCTCTATGATAAAATACAAACCTCTTCATTTAGAAGTCTTTCTCAATCTGGCACCAACCTATCTTTCTAGATTTATTTTCCATTATTCCTAGTGTTCCTGTGAGTAGGAACAGGTAACATCTGGCAGCTCTGTTGTCCATTACTCAGTTCTGGGTCACAATTCTAGAGTAGAGAGGAGTAGTTGCAGTTGCAATGGAGCAGGGGTCCTACCTGTGTAAGGAGCAAGGGATAAGTTCCAGAGACATAGCTGTGTGGATCTGAAACCAGGAACAAACTGGGAACTCAGTTCTAACTTAGCCATACACATAGGAACCAAAACCAAGGGAGAACCAATAGTTTATTTTCTCTGGACCTTCAAAACCTCCCAGAAGGCCAACTGTGATCAAGTCTAGTGGCAGTCTATAGAAATGCAACCATATACAATGCAACAGAACCAGAATGGGTTAGGAATTTATAGAGTGCAGACCAGGAGGGCAGTGAACAGACCTCAAATTACATCACTTTGGAAGGACTGAAAATTTACTGATCCCCAGACTTAACTGTGAAAGCAGCTGAAGAACATAAAACAGAGAAGCTCAGGCCAGACATCTTCTTCCCCAGGGGAGCAGCCTAATACTAACATAAAGTCCAAAGTAAAAAAAAAAAAGGCTGGAAAAATGAGCAAATAAAAAAGAATGTGATCATACAAAGCTACTGTAGAGACAGAGAAGATCAAGACACAAACACAGAAAACAATGACTTGAAAAAATGTACAAGCAAAACTTAAGGCTTCCGGGAGCCAAGATGGAGGAGTGAAAAGGTAGTCACTCTCACTCTCCCCTATCAACCTCTGAAAACCCAGAAAATATTACCCCAGAAAAAAACCCGGAACACCTGAAGTAGAAGAAAGACGGGGAGCAGCAGTGCAGCAGCCCAGCAAATGGGTCTCCCAGTGCCTCAGCAAAAATGAGGGAGGCAGAACTACAAGGGGCCCCAGGCAGATAAGTACCCTGTGGCATTCATCTGAAAGGAGGTGAAGAAAACAAGTTAAAGACTTCCTAAAGCCCGGCCTTGCTGATACCACCCCAACAACAGGTGAGCTATCGGAGCCCTGCAGCCTCCAATTATGAAGAAATCCTGAAGCCTAGGTGGTACAGCAGGCAAACACCAAAACCTGGACCTCTGAGTGCCTCAGTGAAGGCGGGGGGAACCGGTGGAAACCATCTCAGAAAACCACCAGGTGCCTCGGCACTCCACCGCAAAGGAATCTCCTGGTACATTAGCAGAAACAAGGGAGACAACACTGCAGGGGGCCTCAAGCAGATAAACACCCTGCAGCACCCATCTAAAAGGAGCTGAAGAAAGCTAAAGGAAAGGAAAAGCAGGCAACCTAGAATTGCCTGAAAGTTCCAGCCTTGCTGATTCCAGCCCAACACGAGGTAAGCTGCCAGAAACCTACAGCCTCCAATTGCCAGCATAAGAGGCCCCAGCACAAAGCCAGTGACCAAGACCTAGGCTCCCAACACAAGAAGCTTGGGTCAGTACCCTCTGCCCCAGCAGGAGAGCTCAATCTCTTTAAAGGCCAGGGAATAAAGAAACACCATGAGTAAAAAGAAAGTACCATAGATTCATATTATGAGAAGAGTGAAGATCAAGACAGAAATTCTGAAGAGGACAACATTGTCAACAAACCCACATCTGCAACAACAAAAGGGAATATGAACTGGTCTGAAGCCCAAAAAGCCTTCTTAGAAGAGCTCAAGAAGGATTTTAATAGTCAAATGAGAGAGGTAGAAGAGTCCTTCAAAAATACAATTGGCCAATTGGAAAAAAAAATACACTGAAGAAAACAAGTCCCTAAAAAACACAATTGGCCAATTGAAGAAGGAAGGACAAAAACTAACAGAAGAGTACACTGAAGAAAACAAGTCCCTAAAAAACACAATTGGCCAGTTGAAGAAGGAAGTACAAAAACTAACAGAAGAAAACAATCTGTTAAAAACTAGAATTGGACAAATGGAAACTAATGTCTCTATGAGAGAGCAAGAATCAGTCAAACAGAAACAAAAAAAATGAAAAAATAGATGAAAACATAAAATACCTCATCAGTAAAACAACCGACCTGGAAAATCGACTCAGGAGAGACAATTTAAAAATTATTGGACTACCTGAAAATCATGATGAAAAAAAAGAGCCTGGACAGTATCTTTCAGGAAATCATAAAGGAAAACTGCCCTGAAGTCCTAGAACCAGAAGGGAAAATAACCATAGAAAGAATACACCACCCACTACCTGAAAGAGATCCCAAATTGACAACGCCAAGGAATATAATAGCAAAATTCCAAAATTACCAGATGAAAGAGAAGGTGCTACAAGCAGCCAGAAAGAAAGAATTTAAATATCATGGGAACCACAGTCAGGATTACACAGGACCTTGCAGCTTCTACATTAAAAGACCACAGGGCATGGAACATGATATTCTGTAAGGCAAAGGAGCTTGGAATGCAGCCAAGGATCAATTACCCAGCAAAAATGAGCATCATTTTTCAAGGAGGCAGATATTCAATGAAATAGGAGACTTCCAAACTTTCCTGATAAAAAGACCAGAGCTCAACAAAAAATTTGATCTTCAAGTACAGGACTCAAGAAGGATTTAAAAAGGTAAATGGGACAGAAGGATACAATACACTGTTAATAGGGGGGAGGGGCTGTTTAAACCCCTACAAAGGAATAAGAGAATTGCAACCCTTGAGAACTGTATTGTTATTACACCTTGTTAAAGGAGTATACATAAAGAGGGTGGATATTAGTTGACTTTGATGTAATGATAAAAAAAAATCTAATCAAGTGGGTTAAATGGATCCAAATAAGTGGATCAATCTGATCTTAGAAAATGTACTGAGAAAGGAGGAGGCAGACAAGGGTAAATTACATTACAGGAAAAGACACAAATCCTTACAGCAGAGGGAAAGAAGGGGGGAGCATTGTTTGAACCTTACTCTCATCAGATTTGGCTCAAGAAGGGCATAATATAATCAGTTAGGTATAGAAATCTTACTTGCCCTATAGGCAGTAGGAGAGAAAAGGGGAAAGAAAAGGGGGGCGGGAAGGAGGGAAGAAGCAGTAAGACTAAAGGGGAAGAAAATGGAAAGGGATAATAAAAGGGAGAGGGGACTGAAGGAGGCAGTGGTGAAAAGCAAAACACTAGTGAAGGGGGGAAAGGAAAAAGGAGAAAGAAAAGCATAAATGGGGGAAAGGATGGAGAAAAAGACACAGATAGTAATCATAACTGTGAATGTGAATGGGATGAACTCTCCCATAAAACGGAAACGGATTGCAGAATGGATTAATAACCATAATCCTACAATATGTTGTTTACAGGAAACACATTTGAAAAAGAGTGACACATACAGGGCAAAGGTAAAAGTCTGGAACAGAATATATTATGTGTCAGCTGAAGTGAAAAAAGCAGGGGTAGCAATCCTGATCTCAGACAAAGCAAAAGCAATAATAGATCTAATCAAAAGAGATAAGGAAGGAAACTACATCCTGCTAAAAGGCACCATAGACAATGAAGTAATATCATTACTAAACATATATGCACCAAATGGTATAGCATCCAAATTCTTACAGGAGAAGTTCAGGGAGTTACAGGAAGAAAGAGACAGCAAAACTATACTAGTGGGGACCTGAACCTCCTCTCGGCACTAGATAAGTCTAACCACAAAATAAACAAGAAAGAAGTTAAGGAGGTGAATAGAACATTAGAAAAGTTAGGTATGATAGACCTCTGGAGAAAACTGAATGGGGATAGAAAGGAATATACTTTTTTCTCATCAGTACATGGCACATACACAAAAATTGACCATGTACTAGGGCATAAAAACCTCACAATCCAATGCAGAAAGGCAGAAATATTAAATGCATCCTTTTCAGATCATGATGCAATAAAAATTATATGTAATAAAGGGCCATGGAAAGATAGACTAAAAAATAATTGGAAACTAAATAATCTAATCCTAAAAAATGATTGGGTCAAACAACAAATCATAGAAACAATCAATAATTTCATTCAAGAGAATGACAATAATGAGACAACATACCAAAACCTATGGGATGCAGCAAAAGCAGTTCTTAGGGGAAGTTTTATATCTCTAAATGCTTACATAAATAAAATAGAAAAAGAGGAGATTAATGAATTGGGCATACAACTAAAAAAACTAGAAAAAGAACAAATTAAAAATCCTCAACTAAACACCAAATTAGAAATATTGAAAACCAAAGGAAAAATTAATAAAATTGAAATTAAGAAAACTATTGAACTAATAAATAAAACTAAGAGCTGGTTTTATGAAAAAACCAATAAAATAGATAAGCCTTTGGTTAATTTAATTAAAAAAAGAAAGAAGAAAACCAAATTACTAGTATCAAGAATGAAAAGGGTGAAGCTACCACCAAGGAAGAGGAAATTAAAACAATAATTAGGAATTATTTTGCCCAACTATATGCCAACAAATTTGACAATCTTAGTGAAATGGATACATATTTACAAAAATATAAATTGCCCAGATTAACGAAGAGGAAGTAAAATACTTAAATAACCCCATCTCAGAAAAAGAAATTGAACAAGCCATTGATGAACTCCATAGGAAAAAATCTCCAGGGCCAGATGGATTTACATGCGAATTCTATCAAACATTTAAAGAACAATTAATTCCAATACTATATACACTATTTGGGAAAATAGGTGAAGAAGGAGTCTTACCCAATTCTTTTTATGATACAAATATGGTGTTGATAACCTAAACCAGGAAGAGTCAAAATAGAGAAAGAAAATTATAGACCAATTTCTCTAATGAATATAGATGCAAAAATTTTAAACAAAATACTAGCAAGTAGATTGCAGCAACTTATCACAAGAATAATACACTATGACCAGGTAGGATTTATACCAGGAATGCAGGGTTGGTTCAATATTAGGAAAACTATCAGCATCATTGAGCATATCAACACAAAACCAACAGAAACCACATGATCATCTCAATAGATGCAGAAAAAGCTTTTGATAAAATACAACACCCATTCCTATTAAAAACACTAGAAAGCATAGGTATAAATGGAGTCTTCCTTAAAATAATAAATAGCATTATCTAAAACCTTCAGCAAGCATTATATGTAATGGGGACAGGCTAGAAGCATTTCCAATAAGAGGGGTGAAACAAGGATGTCCATTATCACCACTGTTATTCAATATTGTACTGGAAACCTTAGCTTTAGCAATAAGAGAAGAAAAAGAAATTGAAGGCATTAGAATAGGCAAAGAAGAAACAAAGCTATCACTCTTTGCAGATGACATGATGATATACTTAGAGAATCCTAGAGAATCAAGTAAAAAACTACTTGAAATAATAAACAACTTTAGCAAAGTTGCAGGCTATAAAATAAACCCACATAAATCATCAGCATTTCTATATATTACCAACAAAGCCCAACAGCAAGAGATAGAAAGAGAAATCCCATTTAAACTTACTGTAGACATTATAAAATATTTAGGAGTCTACCTCCAAACAAACCCAGGAACTCTATGAACACAATTACAAAACACTTTTCACACAAATAAAATCAGATCTAAATAATTGGAAAAACATCAGTTGCTCATGGGTAGGCCGAGCTAATATAATAAAAATGACAATCCTACCTAAGCTAATTTACTTATTCAGTGCCATACCAATCAAACTACCAAAAATTATTTTATAGAGTTAGAAAAAATAATAACAAGATTCATTTGGAAAAACAAAAGGTCCAGAATATCAAAGGAACTAATGAAAAGAAATGCAGGGGAAGGTGGCCTAGCAATTCCAGATCTTAAATTGTATTATAAAGCAGCAATCATCAAAACTGCTTGGTACTGGCTAAGAAATAGGGAGGTGGATCAGTGGAATAGGTTAAATATGCAAGACACAGTAGTCAATGACTATAGTAATCTATTATTTGATAAACCCAAAGACCCCAGCTTCTGGGATAAGAACCCACTCTTTGAAAAAAACTGCTGGGAAAACTGGAAAAGAGTATGGCAGAAACTAGGCATAGACCCAAATCTCACACCATATACCAAAATAAAGTCAAAATGGGTTCATGACTTAGATATAAAGGCTGATACCATAAGTAAACTGGGAGAACAAGGAATAGTTTACCTATCAGATCTATGGAGAACAGAAGAATTCATGACCAAACAGGAGATAGAGAACATTACAAAAAACAAAATAGATAATTTTGATTACATTAAATTGAAAAGTTTTTGCACAAACAAAGCCAATGCAACTAAGATTAGAAGGAAGGTAGAAAATTGGGAAAGAATTTTTACAACCAGTCTCTCTGATAAAGGCCTCATTTCTAAAATATATAGAGAATTAAGACAAATTTATAAGAACACAAGCCATTCCCAATTGATAAATGGTCAAAGGATATAACAGACAGTTCTCAGATGAAGAAATTAAAGCCATCTATAGTCATATGAAAAAATGCTCTAAATCATTATTGATTAGAGAAATGCAAATCAAAACAACTCTGAGGTACCACATCACACCTATCAGATTGGCCAACATGACAAAACAGGAAAATGATAAATGTTGGAGAAGATGTGGGAAAATTGGAACACTAATACATTGTTGGTGGAGTTGTGAAATGATCCAACCATTTTGGAGAACAATTTGGAACTATGGCCCAAAGGGCTACAAAAATGTGCATACCCTTTGATCCAGCAATAGCACTTCTAGGGCTATATCCCAAAGAGATCAAACAAATGGGAAAAGGACCCACATGTACAAAAATATTCATAGCAGCTCTTTTTGTGGTGGCAAAGAATTGGAAATTGAGAGGATGCCCATCAATTGGGGAATGGCTGAGCAAGTTGTGGTATATGAATGTAATGGAATACTATTGTGCTATAAGAAATGATGAACAGGCTGACTTCAGAAAAACCTGGAAAGACTTATGGTCTGATGCTGAGTGAAGTGAGCAGAACCAAAAGGACTTCGTACACAATAACAGCCACATTATGCAATGACCGAGATTGTTAAACTGAACCCTTCTCAGAGTTACAAGGATCTAAGACATCACCAGAGGCCTCGGGATGGAAAACGCTGTCCACATCCAAAGAAAGAACTATGGAAGTCGAATCACTATCACTTATTTTTACCTTCTGTTGAGTTTTGTTTCATCTTTCTGTTGGTTCCTCCTATTGGTTTTAATTTTTACTTACAACTTCACTATGTTTAATATGTTTAATGGGTATGTAATGTAAATGTAAAGCCTATATCAGATTGTGTGCCAACTTGGGGAGGGTGGTGAGGAGGAAGGGGGAGAAAAATTTTCAACTCAAAAGCATAAGGAAGTGATTGTTGATATATCAAAATAAATTAATAAAATTAAAAAAACTTAAAAGAAAATTGCAGATTGAACATGAGCCCAACAAGAATTCCTAGAAGAGCTAAAGAAAGCAATTTAAAAAGAACAAGAACAACAAAAGATTTGAAGATCAATTAAGAGTGGTAGAGGAAAAAATGTGAAAGGAAATGAGAGCTATGAAATAAAATTATGAAAAGACAATAAACAGCCTGTTAAAAGAGGTACCAAAATACTGCAGAAAATAACTTCTTAAAAATCAAAATTGACTAAATGTTTCACATGAAACCTTAGTAAAAAGATAATTCCTTAAAAATTAGAATTGGCCAAGTAGAAAGTAATGACTGCATGAGACATCAAGAAATGATAAAACAAAGTTAAATAACTGGGGGAAAAAAGATAAAAATGTGAAATATCTCATAGGAAAAACAACTGACCTGGAAAATGGATTGAGAAGAGATAATTTAAGAATCATTGGACTACCATGAACAAAAGCCATGAGCAAAAAGAAAAAAGGGGGGGGGGCCTAGACATCCTATTTAAAGAAATTACATACAAGAAATTACATAGGAAAACTACCTAGATATTTTAGAACCAGAAAAGCAAAGTAAAATCAAAAGAATCCATCAGTCACCTACTGAAAGAAACCTCAAAATTTAAACTCCCAGGAATGTTGTAGTCAAAATCCTGAACTCTTAGCTCAAGGAGAAAATACTACAAGTAACATGAAAATACTACAAGTAACAAGTACCATTGAGCCAGAGTCAGGTTCACACAAGACTTAATAGATACACTAGAAAAGAACTAAAGATTTGGAATATGAAATTTTGAAAGCCAAAGAATCTAGGACTGTAGCCAAGAATAATCTCTCAAAAAAAAAATCTTGAGTATAATCCTACAAGGTAAAAAAATGGGTTTTTAATGAAATAAGGGACATTCTGATAAAAAAGAGCAAGGCTAAATAGAAGCCTTTCTAATAAGATCAGGGGTGAAGTAAAGATTTGTATTATCACCATTGCTACTAAATATTGTACAAGAGATACTAGCTACAGTAATAAGAAAAGGAAATTGAAGGAATAACTTAGGCAAAAACTATCACTTTTTGCAGATAATATTATGGTTCACTTAGTGAACCCTAAAGAGTCAATGAAAAAAACTAGTTAGAACAATTAACAACTTCAAAAGAATTTCAGGATATAAAATTAAACCACATAAATCATCAGCATTTCTGTATCTTACCAACAAAATCCAGCAGGAAGAAATTCCATTAAAAATAATTAAAGACAGTTTAAAATACTTGGGAGTCAATTTGCCAAGACATACAGAAACTATATAAACACAATTATAAAACACTCTTCACACAGAGACAGATCTAAATAACTGAAGAAATGTTAACTGCTTATGAGTAGGCCAAGCCAATATAATAAAAAAGACAATACTGTCTCATCACCTTCCATGGATTTAATTACCATCTTTTTGCTCATGATTCTCAGCTGACCTCCAATCTCACATCTCCAGCTGCCTTTCAGACACCTTAAACTCAGTATATCCAAAACAGAACTCATTATCTTTCTTGCTCCAGCGGTGGGGAACCTGTGGCCTCAAGACCACATGTGGCCCCCTAGGTCCTCAAGTGGGGCCCTTTGACTGAACCCAAACTTCACAGAGAAAATCCCCTTAATAAAAGGATTTGTTCTGTCAAACTTGGACTCAGTCAAAAGGCTGCACCCAAGGACCTAGAAGGCCATGTGTGCTCTCAAGGCTACAGGCTCTCCATCCCTGCTCTAAACCAGGACAATCCACAATCCACAACATAACATACGCAAAATCATCCCTCCTATTTCTGTAGAGGTCAACACCATTCTCCCAGTTCTTCAGGCTTGCAACCTAGGAGTCATCCTGGATTTCTTATTCTCTCTCACCCCTCACAGACAACCTGTTGCCCAGGCCAAAAGATTTCACATTTGCCTCATCTCTTGAATATGCCCCCTTTTCTCCTCTGATACTGCCACCACTCTGGTATGGCCCCCATCGCCTCACACCCGCATTATTATGATTGCTAGTGGCTCTACCTGTCTCAGATGTCTCCATTCAGCCATTAAAGTGGTTTTCCTAAAGTGCAGATCTGATTATGTCACCTCCTCTGCTCAAATTCTCGTGGCTCCCTATCACCTCCAGGATCAAATACAAAATACTCTGTTTGGATTCAAAGCCCTTCATAAGCTAGCCCCTTCTTACCTTTCCAGTCTTCTTACATCTTACTCCCTGACAAAGTACTCTTTGATCCGGTGACATTGGTCATGAATACGATGCTACTTCACTTAACTCCTGGCTTTTTCTCTGGCTGTCCCTCATTCCTAAAACATTCTCCCTCCTCCATTCTGGATATTGACCTCCCTAGCTTTCTTTAAATCCCAACCAGAATCCCACCTTCTAGAAGAAGCTGTTCCCAAACTCTCTTAATTCCAGTGCCTTCTTTCAGCTAATTATTTTCTGTTTATCCTGTCTATAGTTTGTTTGTACCTACTTGTCTGCATGATGCCTCCTCTGTTAGACTGTAAACTCCTTGAGGTCAAAGACTGTCTTTTGCCTTTTCTTGTATCTCTGGCACTTAGCACAGTGCCTGACACATAGTAAGTAGGTGCTTAATAAATGTTTAATGATTGATTTACTTATTCAGTGCCATACTAATCAAACTTTCAAAGAATTACTTTATAAAGTTAGTAAAAATAACAAGATTCATCTGGAGAAACAAAAGGTCAAGAATATCAAAGAAATTAATGGAAAAAAAAAGAAGCAAGAGGGGCCTAGCAGTACCAGATCTCAAACTCTACCACAAAGCTATAATCATCAAAACACTTTGGTACTGGATAAGAAACAGAGAGGTTGATCAATGGAACAGATTAAGCTGATAATATATAGATGAAAATAAGCAAAGTAACCTCATTTTTTAGAACTCCAAATATCCAAAGACAATATCATAAGCAAATTAGTGGAACATGGAAGAAATAACCTGTCAGATCTATGGATAGGGGAAGAATTCATGGCCAAATTAGAAATAGAGAGTTTCACAGGAGGTCAAATGGATAATTTTGATTACACAAAATTAGAAAAACATTACAAATAAAACCAATGCTAGTAAAATTTGAAGGAAAGCCTGAAACTGGTGTGTGTGTGTGTAATCTTTGTAGCAAGTTTCTGTGTTAAAAGTCTCATTTTAAAAATACATAGGGAACTGAGTCAAATTCTCAAGAATAAGAGCTATTTCCCAATTAATAAGTGGTAAAGGGTTGTGAATAGGTAGTTTTCAGAGGAAGAAATCAAAGCTATCAATGATCATATGAAAAAAGGCTCTAAATCAGTAATTAGAAAGAAATGCTAATTAAAACAATTCTGCAGTACCTCCTTATACCCTTCAGATTGGCAGATAACAGAAAAGGAAAATGACAAATGCTGGAGGGGATTGGGAAAATAGGTACACTAATGCACAGTTAGTAGAGTTCTGAACTATTCCCACCATTCTGGAATGCAATTTGTAACTCTGCCAAAAAAACTATTAAACTGTGCATATAGTCTTTGACCCAGGGATACTGCTACTAGGTCTGTACCCCAAAAGAGATCAAAGAAAAAGGAAAAGGATCCACATGTACAAAAACAGCAGTACTTTTTGTGGTGGCAAAGAATTGGAAGCATATTTTTTTTCTCTTTCTCTTTTTTTTTGCTTTTTTGTGTTTGTTTTTAGAACATGGCTAATGCAGAAATTTGTTTTGTATGACTATGCATATTCATAATAGGTCCTGTTTTTCTTGCCTTATCAATGAATAGGGGAATGAGATGGGGGAAGGAAAAAATTGAAACTGGAAAAAATTGAATAAAAAAAATAAAAACAAATCAAGAATACAAAACCAAGTAGATAAGAGCAATGAGGATCTGGGGAAGATGTTGGAATCTAGGAACTCCCCTCTTGTACTTCTAGAAGTAGACTCACTAAGCCTCCTCCATAAGCTGTCAGCAGGTAGGCCCCACTGAACTTGCTCACAGGACTGGGCCCTTATTGGCCAGTCTCCCTCTTACACAAGCATAAACAAAATAATAAACAATGAAGTTTTGGTGGGAAAGTCTCTAGAAAGGCTTGCTGTAGAAAGTAGAACTTGAGCTGAACCTAGGAGAGTAGTAATTTTAAGTTGGAGGTAAGGAGGGAGAACATTTAGGCATGGAGTACAGCCAATGTAAAGAAAAAGAAATGGGAAATGGAGTGATGAATAGTAAGAAGGCCAGTATGTCTGGACTAAAGAATGAATGTAGGGGAGTAACTCACAAACCAAGACTGACAAGGTAAATTGGAATGAGGTTGTGAAGGACTTTAAATGCCAAATGGAAGGATATATATTTGATCCTGCAGGTGATAGGGAGTCATAGGAGGTTATTGAGGAGGGAAGTAACACGGTCAGACCTGAACATTAGATATCATTTGGGCAGCTGAGTGGAGGATGGACTGGAATGAAGAGAGAATTGATGCAGGGAGACCAATTAAGAGCCTATTGAAATCACCCAGGCAAATGGTGATGAGGGCCTGATCTGGGGTGGTGGCTGTGTGAGCGAAGAGAAAAGGATGAATGTGAGAGAAACACTATGGAGGCAGAATCAATAAGACTTGGCAACTAAGTGCATATGTGGGATGAGGGAGAGTGAAGAGTTAAGGATGAAACCAAAGTCGTGTACCTGGGTTACTGGAAGAATGGTGGTGCCCTAGATAGAATTAAGGGAGTTTGGGAGAGAGATGGGTTTGGTTAAAAAGATCCTGAGTCCTATTCTGAACATGGTGAGTTTGAGATTTTTATTAGACATTCAATTTCAAATGTCCATCCAGAGCTCATGAAAGGGACTAGGGTAGGGTATGTAGAACTAGAAGTCATTTGAATACATATGATAACTAAATCCATGGAAGTTGATGAGTTTACAGAGAGAGAGAAAGAGAAGAAAATAGAGTCCAGGAGAAGAGTTGTGGAGTATACCCACAAGAAAGAGTCATAATATGTATGTGAGACAGCACTGGGGACTGAGGGGAAGTCAGACAGGTAGGAGGAGAACCGAGAGACAAGAATAACGTGAAAATCTGATCAGAAGGTATCAAAGAAAAGAAATAACCAATGGAGTGAACGGCTGCGAAGAAGTTAAGAAGGATAAGGATCAAGAAAAGGCCATTTGGCAATTGAGAGAAATAATTTGTAACTAGAAGAGTCCTTGTTTATCCCACAATTCCCCATGTCCTTCCACAACCCCTTTCTGCTGAGTTTTTTTTTCTCATAGCTAATGGAGAAATGAATAACTAAAGTCAACCATACTAAAGCCAAGCTTCAGGGCTGCAAGAAAAAGGAGAGAAGGAAGACCTATGTATTGGGAAGAGATCTTGGAGATCACTGAGTCACTAAATCTTTTCCCTATAGTTTACAGAGGAGGAAATGGAGATGTCCCCTTTGTGAAAACTGTAGGGCTATTTTAGGAGGCATGAAATTGGAGCTTCTGTGAAGCTTCCTTGGGGGAATGTGGGAGAGGAAAAGGGCTAGTGAGACTTAAGTGTCAATTAAACACTAGTCTCTGATTTCTACTGACTCCCAAAATATATGAATATGTATGTGTGTATCTGTATATTATATATATATATATATATATATATATATATATATATATATATATATATATATATATATAATATATATATATATGTATGTATCTATGTGTGTGTACATATATATACATACATATACACACACATACACACACACACATACATACACATATATATGTATACACAGACAGAGAAAGAGAGGCTCATTAGCTGATGCTCCAACATATAGCTCCTGGGGTCATAGGGCAAGGTTATCAGAGAGAGAGAGGGCATCTTATCTTTCATTGACCTGATTCATATACTTCACCTCTGTTTGCCTCAGTTTCCTTCTCTGTAAAATGAGAGTGTTGGACTTCTTGATCTCCAGCTGATGAAGGAAGAAGAAAAAGAAGAGATCTAGAAGGATCATAGATTCTGTGCTAGAAGGGCCCTTAGAGGCCCTTAAAGGAAAGGGAAGTTATAATTTACACAAGGTCACGTAGCTAGTGACTACCCTGCATCTCCCTTACCTCCCTTTGTTGCTGGCTTGGTCCCTTGTTGTCAGGGAGTAGGAAGAACAGTGAATTGAGTGAAAGACTCAGGACACATGGGTTTCAATCTCAGCTCTTCTCCTTATAAGCTGTGTCATATTGGGTAATTTACTTAACTCCTCTGGGTCTCAGTTTCCTCATTTGTCAAATGAAAGGAATGGATTAGGTCAGAGGATCACAGAATTTCAGAGTTTGGCAAGGACCTTAAAAGGCCACTAATCCAACCTGTAACTTAACAGGAGTCTCCTGACAAGTCATAGCCAGCCTCTGCTTGAAGACCTCCAATAAGGGATAGCCTGCTACCTCCTGAAGCAGCCCGTTCCACTTGTTGAAATCTGTCCCCGCCCCAAGACATAAAATTCCCCTGTCTTGTGACAGCCCTTCCCATACTTAATGACAGCAATTATATATTCCTTAAGTCTCCTCTTCTTCAGACCAATCACTCACCAGTCTTTCAGCAGGTCCTTATAGAACATGAACTCTAGATCCTTTATCATCCTGGCTGTCCTCCTCTGGACATTCACTCACCAGCTCATCAATGTTCTTCCTAGGCTCTGGCACCCAGAACTGAATGTAGATCTTCAGATGTGGTCTGAATGGGGCAGTCTGCTATGCCTCTTAATGTAGTCTGATGTGGTGTCAATTTTTTTTGGCTGCCATACTTTCTGGCTCAGAATCAGCTTGCAGTCAACTTGGAAGAAGCTTTGTAGCACTTCTCCAGTTTTCCAGGATCTTTCAAAGGTTATTGATAGAGCACAGCAATCCCATTTGTCAGTTATTTCAATACCCTGTGATGTAATTTATCTAGGCCTCCTGACTTATACTCATGAAGTTAGCTGCTCTCTTACTCTTTTCCCACTTTCTATGCCATTCAATATCCAATTAGTCATTTTTGTTATGTCCTGTTATATTGACGTCCTTCTGTTATGTCAAACAATGATACTTTTTTTTTTTTGGCAGAGAACACTGAAGCTTAAAGTTGAGTAGTGCTGCCTTCACTCATGTCAGCTTTAAACCATCCACCCCAGGCCACAGCTGTGATCCTTTTCTTTTCCCCAATATAGCTAATAACAAAGAAGACCAAACAGCCCTTCTTGCTACCCTTAGCTTTCCTTGCCCACCTCAGCTCATTCTGACCTCTGATACAATCCATCAAAATCGTAACCACACTTTTTTATTCCTTTTCTATTATTTGTTCTTGAATCTGTCTTTTATGAATTTTTAAAAAAAATTATATTGATCAGTGGGTTTCTTGTTAATTTCCCTTTTTATCTCATACTTCATCCAAAACTTGTTCTTTCCCTTTCTACTTCTTTAGTCCTTCACCTCTTCCCATCTCTTGTTCCCATGGAGCCCAAGACAGCACAACCCTATATTGTGATTGAGTGCAAAACTGAATTTTCTGCAGCTTAAAGGTAAATTACGGGCATATATTGGCTAGGCCCAGACTAACACAATGATCAAACTCCTGTTTCCTGTTTCCTCCCATAAGCCAGTTTGAAGTCACTTTATCTTTCCTTGTAAATTCATTTTTACCTCTACGCCCAATTCCAGGGCAAAGCTGTTAGCCCCTGTAGTCACAGAGTCCATTTCTGTCTGGGCCACAGCTCCATAAGAGGCAGTTGTAGGTTGCTCCTGAGCCAGGGAAGTTGGGTGGGGGCAGTAAGCAGACCTGAATCTGAGTTCTGGTTCTGCTGCTCACAAGCTGGAAGACCTGGAAGAATCCATTTTCCCTCTATTGTCTTCAATTTTCTCATCTATAAAATGGGGGCAAGGGAGGATTTGGACTAGATTCAAAAGCAGATTGTTGTAAGATAAGACCATTGACCTTGGAGTTGAAGTTAGCTTAATCTGTCTTGTCCAAGCTCTACTTCCACCTCCCTAAGTAATATTGGAATGGTATTCATTCTTTGGGCCACAGCTTCCCCTTCTATAAAATTAGGAGATCAGCAATTCTCAAAATGTGGTCTAGAATTCCTTGGTATCCCCAAGATTCTGTTACTCTGGGGGGAAAAAACCAAACAAGTGAAGTTACTTAAAATTAATGGCATTTATAAAGCATTTTAAAGTTGGCAAAGGGGATTTCATACATGATCTCATATAAGACTTACAGCCCTTTAGGATAGCATTACTATCATTTTACAAATGGGGATGCTGCACTCTGGGAGGCTGAATGACTTACCCAAATTACATATGGTCAGAAAGATAGGAAATGCTGGATTTCAACTAGGGCTTCTTGACTCCAACTCTAATCCAGGCTGCCTTTCTTAAGTAAACACACACACACACACACACACACACACACACATCAATACACATGTATACATAAAGGCATATACACATCGGCAAATAAATACACGTATATGCATATACATATGTGCATGTAAATACACATGTATACATATTCACATGTGCATATAAATATACATGTATGTATATGATATTCAGTATACTGTATATTGGACAAACACTACAAATAGACAATTAGGCTAGGCTCAGAATTGAATGGAAGAAGAGTGGGATGGCCCACATTTCATAATGTACCTTTCCCATTTCCATCCTAGAGGGCAATTGTTATTAAAAGAATGAAAAAAGGGGGAAAATAACAGAGCAAAACTAACATATTGAAATAATCTGACATTATATGTAATATTCCACACCCATAGTCCCCCACCTCTACATAGAAGTGGGGGAAGGTACCTTCTCAGATCTCTTTTTGAGGACAAGTTTGATCATTATAATTTTATAGTACTGTTTCAATTTTTTTTGTTCTTTCCATTTTCATTATTGTAGTCATTATGGGTGTTGTTTTCCTCCTTCTGCACACACAATGACTATGATCTTTTACATGTCAATTTTAATAGCAAATAATGTGCTATCTCATACCAGTGGCTAGGTGCTTTGCACTAATTTCTCTCTCACTAACTAATTTCTCTCTCTTGGTTCTCCTCCTATGTATCTGACCTCCTTCTCAGTGTCCTTTGCTGGGTCTTCATTCAGGTCATTTCCATTAAGCATGGATGTCCCCCCGCAAGACCCAGCTCTGGACTTTCTTCTCTTCCCTCCCATCTCATCAGTGAATATGGATTCCATTATCAACTGTGCACCTTGGTGTGCATTTGAAGTGCCACGTTTAAGGAAGGAGATCACTAATCTGGACAGTGGCCAGAGAAGGGAAATCAGGATAGTAAGGGGCCAGGCCATGAACCCATAAGGATCAGTGAAAGAATTGGATACGTTTAAGCCAGAGAAGAGAAGTCTTAGGAGATACATAGCAGATACCTTCAAATATTTGAAGGCAACTATCCTGTGGAAGAGGGTTTGGGTGGAGCTATTCATAGCTCAGTGGCATTAGTGGATAGAGAATTGAATTTGGAGTCAAGGAGGTCTGAACTCAAATCCTGACACTTACTAGCTGTGTGACCCTGGACAAGTGGCTTAACATCTCTTACTCAGTTCCCTCATCTGCAAGATAAGGATGATGCCAGCACCTATCTCACAGTGCTGTTGTGAGGAACAAGTGAGACAACAGATGTAAAGTGCTTTGTAAATCTTAAAGCTCTACATAAATGGTATTATGTTTATGATTCTTGGTTGGTTGTTGTCCATGCTCAGAGAAGACCAAAGTGACATCACTATGTTGGGGTCAAGGTACAGTGTGTCTGACTGTGGCTGATCAGCCCAATATAAGTTTGGAAGCCTCTACCACAAGTCAGGCACAAATAGTCTATATGAACATGATTATGATTATGATTATTATCCTCTGGGGTGCTTTCTAACTCTGAAATTCTATTTTTCTATGAAGCATTTTTTTTGCAAATAAATTATCCCCATTTTACAGATGAGGAAACTGAGGACTCTGAGAGTCTAAGTGATTTGAGCAAGGTCTTATCTCTAGTGTCAGAGACAGGCTTTGACCTCAGGTCTCTCCAGATTCTGGTTTTTGCTCTGTAATTCAAGACTCATCTGTGAAAGTGGGAGTGGATTGTGAATTCCTTGAGGGTAAGAGGTATCTTTTCCCTCTTTTTGTAATCCCTAGTACTTAGCACAGTGCCTGACACATGGTAGGTTTTTGATAAATGTTCATTGATTGGGGATAAGGATCACCAGGGTGGGCCACATTATGATCTATATAGAAATGCATGACAAATAAGCAAGTTGAACTAGAGATTCCAAGGAAAGAAGTCAAAATTGGCATTGTAAGTATCACTAAGATTTGGACCCAATTTTCCAACACTCTCATGTATTTTCTATCATGTATCATGTCAATGGGAATATTCCTTCCGTTGGTAGAGACCTTGATCTATTCATGTCTTTGGACATGGAGATACATTTTCGACAGGGGATCTACCCCAAATACTGAGAGCCTCCATTACATTCTTGAGATTGTGTGGATACCAGTGGAGCATATGGGTTGTTCAACAGTTATTCCACTCTCTCATCACATGACTAGTTAATCCTCCTCCTCCTCCTCCTCCTCTTCCTCTTCATCTTCTTCATCTTCCTCTTCTTCTTTTCCTCCTTCTGCTCCTCCTTTTCCTTCTTCTCTTTCTCCTCCTTCATCTCTTTCTTTTCCTTCTCCTTCATCTCCTTCTCCTTCTCCTCCTTCTCCTCCTCCTCCTCCTGCATTTCTCTGGTATACTTTATACTGCTGTTCCTTCATAATTCCTCTATGGTATGTTTACATCCACCATGAATCTCTATTACCCTCTAAACAATTTTCAATGTCAATTCTTTGAAAGCAAGAATTCCAGGACTCACAGTCATACAAAACAACTAAAGAATATTGGTGTTAAAAGATAGGCCTTTTTATTTAACAGAGAGATATTTGGGGTAATAGACCATAGAGCTGGAAGGGACATTAAAAGGCATCTAATTCAATTCCTCATAGTTTTACAGATGAGGAAACTGAGGTCCAGAGAAATAAGTGACTTGTCCATGGTCCCACAGGCAGAAAATGGCAGAATCAGAATTTGAACTCAAGTCCTGTGACTATGAATCCATTCGATGCAAAAATTTTAAACAAAATATTAGCAAAGAGATTAAAGCAACTTGAGGATAATACACTCTGACCAGATAGGATTTATACCAGGAATGCAGGATTGGTTCAATATTAGGAAAACTATCAGCATAATTGACCATATCAACAACAAAACTAACAGAAATCATGTGATCATCTCAATAGATGCAGAAAAAGCTTCTGACAAAATACAACACTCTTTCCTATTAAAAACACTAGAGAGCATAGGAATAAATGAAGTCTTCCTTGAAATGATAGGTAGCATCTATCTAAACCCATCAGTAAGCATTCTATGTAATGGGAACAAGTTAGAAGCATTTCCAATAAGATCGAGGGTGAAATAAGGATGTCCATTATCACCACTGTTATTCAATATTGTAGTAGAAATGTTAGCTTTAGCAATAAGAGAAGAAAAAGAAATTGATGGTATTAGAACAGACTCTGAATCCATTGGTCTTTACACTAGGCCAGGTCAATAGAAGGACTGCATCCTTACCCCCAAGATAACCCAGCTAACTTTCCTCCAGCTATTTAATTGTGGACTCAGCTCATTGTCCTTTTGAAATCTAAGATATATGAGTGGAACAAATTCTATGGTTTGGTCATTCTACTATCTATCTCTGTGTATTGTTGGTAACACAACTGTAACTGAGGCAGGCCATTTCCAGAATGTCTGCTATATCCCCCTTTAATAAGGTATATCTGGATGTTTTCCCCGTAGTAATTTGGCCACGTCAAAGGGCCATTATTCCTTTCGGTGAACAAACAGGCACTGCTTGCTAGGAAATGTATCAAGGGAGAGCTGTAAAAAGACTCTGTCATCCTTGCTCCAAATAATAAGTCTCAAGGCCATTCTTCCTGTTGGCAGTGATCACATTATTTAGAGACAAGAAAACTTCTATTAGGAGGTCTGTTGTTTACTGGTCCCACTCTACCCCCACCCCACCCCCAATCCATTCAACTTATTGCAATTTCACAACTTTTTCATACATCCCTGAATCACTGGGAACATCTCTCCCTGTTTCCAAAAGTGTGATGATACTAAGCTCGGCCCAAGTTAAGGAGGGTTTTTGCAATGCCAGAGTCCCTGGGGCCAGAGATAACAGATTTTTTCATCCTAGGCAGAGATAAAAATGAACTATATGATCCTTTCCTGGACATCACGTTCAGTTCATCCCTACCCTAGAATCCATGGGAATCATGAAATTGATACATTCCTCGCATCCTCAGGGATGTAACCTTTTCTGTATAAATCAGACAGCCTGGGGGAAGCATCTTTGGTGCTGCAACTGTCTCCAAACCTTTGGGAGTTGCCATCAGCTGATGTTTGACTATACGCCTCAGTACTACCCAGATATCTGGTAGAGATCCAGCTGGAGACATAGACCTGAGGAGTGTCCCGTCTCATTCCCAGGCCTCCCACGATCTCATCTGGCTGCACAAAATATCCTTCAATTAACTGCTTTAGGATATGTAGAGTTTTTCTGTGTGTGGTCTGTCTCTTTCTTTCCTGGGTATGCTGCTGCGTTTATCACAAAATCACTCAGTTAAAGGGCAAATGCAAGAAGAAATAGGGATAGAAGAATCTGACCATTCACCATTTCAATTATTTTTCTGCAGAGCCCAATGCAACACTAACTCATTTGAATTGTAAAAGACAGAACAAAAATAGCTATTATGGAGTTGAATCTCAAGGTAGGTAGGGAGCTCATAAGAGTTGCCCTTGATGAGCTCAGGTTACCTGGGCCAGCTTGTACTGAAGAACCATGGGATTGTAGAGAGAGCCTACGTCAGTGATCTTTGAAATATCATGGAAAATAGGAGAGTATGAGATTAGAAGAGAATAAATGATTGATTTCCAAAAAAAAAATGAATAAATGGATGGATGGATGAATGAATGAAAAAGCATGTATTAAGTGCTTACCACATACAAGGCACAATGTTAAGCTTTAGGAATACATAGATAAAAGCAACAGAGTCTTCAGAAAAGGAAAAAAACCTAAAGGCCAAGAAAGTGATGTGGAGATGGTGAGTCAGGTGATATCTACTTCATCAACAGTAGATAGATAGATAGACAGATATATAGATAGATTGATAGATAGATGATAGATAGATATATAGATAGATACATAGGTAGATAGATACATAGGTAGGTAGAATATACAATTTCATGTTAGAAGGAATCTTAGAGATCAATAATGAAATTCAACTACTATAAGCAAACTAGGAGAGCAAGGAATAGTTTACCTATCAGATCTATGGAAAAGGGAAGAATTTATAGCCAAACAAGAGATAGAGAACATTATGAAATGCAAAATGGATGACTTTGATTACATTAAATTGAAAAGTTTTTGCGCAGACAAAGCCAACACATCCAAGATTAGAAGGGAAGCAGAAAGCTGGGAAACAATTTTTACAACCAGTGTCTCTGATCAAGGCCTCATTTCTAAAATGTATAGAGAACTGGGTCAAATTTATAAGAATACAAGTCATTCCCCAATTGATAAATGGTCAAAGGATACGAACAGGCAGTTTTCAGAGGAAGAAATTAAAGATATCTGTAGTCATATGAAAAAATGCTCTAAGTCACTATTTTTTTTTGGCTGGGCAGTGGGGTTAAGTGACTTGCCCAGGGTCACACAGCTAGTAAGTGTTATGTGTCTGAGGCCGGATTTGAACTCAGGTCCTCCTGAATCCAGTGCTGGTGCTCTATCCACTCAGTCACCTCACTGCCCCCCTAAATCACTATTGATTAGAGAAATGCAAATCAAAACAACTCTGAAGTACCATATCACACCTATCAGATTGGGAAAAGTTTCAAATTGCTCTCAAGAATGGTTGGATCAGTTCACAACTCCACCAACAATGCATTAGTGTTCCAATTTTCCCACATCTTCTCCAAGATTTAACATTTTCCTGTTCTGACATGTTGGCCAATCTGATAGTTGTGATGTGGTACCATTTTGGAGAGCAATTTGGAACCATACCGAAAGGGCTAATAAATGTGCATACCTTTTGACCCAGCAATAGCACTTCTAGGGCTGTATCCCAAAGAGATCGTACAAATGGGAAAAGGACCCACATGTACAAAAATATTTCTAGCAGCTCTTTTTGTGGTGGCAAAGAATTGGAAATTGAGGGGATGCCCATCCATTGGGGAATGGCTGAACAAGTTGTGGTATATGAATATAGTGGAATACTATTGTGCTATAAGAAATGATGAGCAGTCTGACTTCACAGAAACCTGGAAAGACTTATATGAACAGATGCTGAGTGAAATGAGCAGAACCAGGAGAACATTGTACACAGTAACAGCCACACTGTGAAATGACTGACTTTGATAGACTTGGTTCTTCTCAGCAATGCAAGGATCTAAGACAACTCCAAAAGAGTCACCATGGAAAAAGCTATCCACATCCAGAGAAAGAACTATGGAATCTGAATGCAGATGAAAACATACTATTTGCTCTCCTTTTCTTTTGTTGTTTTGTTTTGTTTCTTCTTTCTTGTGGTTCCTCCAATTGGTTCTAATTCTTCTTTACATCATGACTAATGGGAAAACATTCTGAACATGAACATATAGGTAGAGCCTATATTGGATTGTATGCTGGTCTGGGAGGAGGGGTGGGGGAACAAATGGGAGAGGGAGAAAATTTAAAACTCAAAATCTTACTGAAGTGAACATTGAAAACTAAAAATTAATAAATCAATTTTTAATAATGCAACCATTTCATTTTACAAATGAGATGGCAGAAGTCCTGCTTAATGAGATAACTTCTTGACAATGAATCAACAAGCATTTATTTAAGATGCCAGGCAACGGCAACACAGAGACAAAAGAGACAGCTCATGATCTCAGAGTGTTTACATTATACTGCAGAAAACTAGCATGTGTGCTCATAAGTAAATAGAAAATACATAGAAAATAATTTTTAAAAGAGTATGTGGGGTGAAGGGAGCACTGACAACCAAGAGAATCTGGGGTGCTCTATCTACTGCAGCGTCACCTAGCTGCCTTGAAATTTTACTGTTTAGTCATTTCAGTTGAGTCCAATTCTTTGTGACCCTATTTGGGTTTTTTTTTTTTTGGTTTGTTTTGTTTTGTTTTTTGGCAAAGAGACTGAAGTGATTTTGTCATTTCCTCCTCCAGATCCTATGTGTGACTTTCAGTAAATCACAACACATCACTGGACCTCAGTTTCCTCCACTGTAAAATGATGGGGGGGGGCGTGCGCGGTTGGATTCAACAGCTTCTGAGGTTCCCTTGTAGCTCTAGATTTATGATTCTATGTACCCCAGCTTCTAGATGCCTTCAGTCTACACCCTCTTGGTGTTTCTATGCCGCGAAACATCACAAAGCAAGGACACAAATAATAGAAGGACTTGCCTGTGGTCTCCATGAAGGACTTAATTGACTTGGGTTAGCTGACCTTGCCAAATGCTTCCAGGGAATACCAGAGCCTTGGAGAGAATTTTTTATCACAAAAGGAAACAGCTTGTGAATTTATCCAATATATTATGATATTTGTTTTGCAAAAGCACCATCCATCTCCAAGTTCTCACTTGATCTTTTTATCAGGGCTTTGGAGAAGGGCAGGCTGAAAATAAAAAGCCTGCTGACACAGTAGAGACCAAGGGTGCACAGCTGACCCAGGTTAATTTCCAAAGGGCACTGGGCCTGGAATCAGGAAGACCTTAGTTCAAAACCAGCCTCAGATACTTACTAGCTGTGAGACCCTGGCCAAGTCACTTAACCATTCCCTGCCTCAGTTTTCTCATCTATAGAATGGGGATAATAATAGCACCTACTGCCCAGAGTTGTTAGGATCAAGTGAGATATTTGTGATTTGCTTTACAAACCTTAAAGTGCTATATAAATGCTAGCTATGAATATTATTACTTTTCTCACTTCATAGAGTCCTTTTGACCCTTAAGGTATGGCTCTCTTCAGGGCTTCAAGGGTCAGTACATTTTTACAATCCATAGCTGTACTTTTCTCTGGCCTTCAGGGCATGCATCCAGAAGCTGTCTTTCCATTGGTATTTCTTATTTGTCTTGGGCCACTGTTTTTCCTGGGATAGTGATGCCAACTCTCAGACGGGAAGCTCAAATCTTCTAGTTTTTTCATAGTTCACAAAATTGTCATCTATTCAAGGAGGGGGGCGCATCAGGAAAGAGACTCAGTTCTGCCCATCCACCCCCTTGCTGCCCTCTGGTGACTCCTCAAAGCGTTCCTGAAACTTAAATGCCTTGATTTGCTGGACTCTTTCCTCTGGTATGCATAGGCATAGAAGTGGGTCTAAATCTTTCAACCAATCCCAATACATTTCCTGTTTGTTATTCCTGAATTTGTTATTTGTTATTGCATGACTCTTCACTCTTCCCAAATTAAGTACTTGCTCAAACCTAAGCTCAGGTCTTTGATTAATTGGTTCAATAAATCTTCACATCTACACTTCTCATCCACCCATTCTGCTAGGGAAGTCTTCATATGCTTGAGGTAGCCACCTCCTTAACTTACCGATGTATTTGAAGCCTATCCTTTACCCTTAACCTGGTTTAGCCCATCTGCAGAGATGGTCTTACCCAGGTGTGGCTTCTGCCCGTGCTCCAGCTTCTTGAAGCCACAGGTGAGAGTTGGGTGACAGGTGGACACCAAAGGTGGATGAGCAGCCCTGAAAAGGGCTTAGCAGCTGTCACACCAGAGATGCTAGTCCTCCATGAGAGCAATTTGTTCCAGGCTATTGCCAGTCATCTTGACTTTTCTCCTGCCCCTAGACTTTATGACTCTGGAAGAGAGAATGAGGCTGATAACGTTGTGCAATTCTGTCTCACTTAAATCCAATTCATGCAAAAGTCCAATACATCACCCTATGATGTCAAAAAAAAAAAACAACAACAAAACACCTATACTTGTGACTGATTGGTTGATTTTGACACTCAAAGATGTGTTATCACATTATTGGTATAATGGCTTAATGTGTCTTGTTAGTTATATTACTTGGGGTGGGAGGGCACGAGCCACTTTTCTTATACATTTTCACTGTTCTCGTCCTGTTCTCACAGCCGACATCTTCAGACTGACTCAGATTGCATGCCTGCCCCTACCCCTGTCTGAAACTCACTTTTGCTGAGGACTGTCTGGTTCTGAAAGTAGAATGCCTATGTCCTGGCTCAGATGGGTGAGGAGAGGCAGGACAGCTTCATCCTGAACAGCCTTGAGGAATCAGTCACCCATTTTCCTTCTGCTGGATCTCAGCTGCCTCCCCAGGTTTGGCCTGGCTCTGAGAGAAAAATGTGTGGGGTAATGTACTAATTCCTTGAGTTACCATCACTCATGCCCTTAACTTGACTGATTTTTCTGAGGCAAAAACATAATTATACTAACAAAAAAGAAAACAGTCCTGACCTTTTAAACTTCTGTGAGAACAAACTTCCTTTGATTTATTCCTCTCCTTCTTAATTAAATGTGTCTTTTGTAGCTGTTCACTCATTTAGAACCAGTCTTGGCTTTCAGCATTTGGGCAAGGCTCTGCTCAGACTGGCATAGCCTCATAGATCTGAGGGCACAGCTGTGCCTTCCTCTATCCAGAAGCATCCAGGGAATTTGGGAGGCTAAGCACAGAAGTGCTGGAAGTGGTGGCAGGAACTGAAGCAGGGGGCCCACTATTGGTCCTTCTCCCCTCAAACCCCCATGGGACAGGGGCTTAGAAGGAGAGAAGTAGGTGGCAATGGATGGTGAGTAGCCAGCAGGAGGATCACATCTGAATGGGTAGGTAGGCTGATATAAAGGTGAAATTCCCATATAGGAGTGGGGCACCTAATATCTCTGTGTAGGTTTGAGGAGGGGGATCATTCCCTAGTGCAAATCACATGGGTGAAATAAACATCTAGGTCTGACAGTTTGGTTAGGGATGTTTAGAGGGGATCCATCCCTCAGGCAGTGAGGTGAACAAGCTGGTCCCTGGGATCCCTTACAACTCCAAAATTTTGTTATTCTAAATTTGTTAGTCTATTATTTCCTTTATCCAATGCCAAATGCTGAGGGTTAAAAGACTCATATATAAAATAATGAAAAAATGACTGACATTTCTGTAACATTTTAAGATATATGAAACATTTTCTGCATAAACCTGTGAGGTAGGTCGTGACAACTTTGCTACCCCCATTTTAGAGGTGAGGAAACTGAGTCTCTAAGACAGGCCATGACTTGCCTAGAATCATCCAGCTAGTACAGACTGTAGCCAAGATTCAAACCCATGCTTCTAGGAAAGGATTACTTAATGGAAGACATGACACAGTATACTGGATTAAAAGTTGGCTCTATTGCTGGCTGAGGGGATAAAACCTATGATCCATTGATAGGTAAACTCCCAGTAAGGAAACTCTTGCCAGAAATGCAAGTCAGTATCTACTCTGGAACTTATAATCATTGAGAGTTACCTGAGGCACTGAGAAGTTAAGTGATTTGCCATACAGTTACTATGTGTCAGAGACAGAATTTAAATCCACATTTTCTTAACTTCAAGGCTAGCCTTCTATCCACTATGCAATGATGCTTCTCCCTGATACTTTATAGATGTTCTTGTCTGCTGAATTTCTAGAGTTTTCTAAGTAAAGCATCATGTTGTTTTCTTTCTGCTAATGTTTATGACTCTAATTTCTTTTTCTTGTGTTATTATCATTATGAACATTTCTATAATTATGTCAAATAATAGTGGAGAGGAGATCATCCTTGATTTACCCTTTTATTTATTCTAAATGCTTCAAATCATTTTCCAATGGCAAAAATGCCAGCTTTTGGTTTTAGATGCACACTTTAACGATTAAAAGAATGATTCGGGAATTCCTATCAATTGAACTGAACAAATTATGGTATATGAATGTAATGGAATACTATCATGCTACAAGAAATGATGAAAGAGATGGTTTCAGCAAAAATCTGAGAAGACTATGAACTGATGCAGAGTAAATTGAACAGAACTAGGTGAACATTTTATACCATAAAATAACATAAGAATGAAAAATGTAAAATACTGAAGGATTGTGATTAATGTAATAATCAACTATGATTCCAAAGGACTGGTGGTGAAGACTGATACTCAAATTCTGACAAACAGGTAATAATAGAGAATGAAACACATTTTGGAACATGGTTCATATAGTAATATGTTTGATTTGACTATATGTATTTGTTGCAAATTTTTTTTTTTTACTTTTCAGTGGGAGGGGGCATGAGGGAGAAAAAATAAATGCTGGATAATTGACAAAAAATTAAAACATTTTAAAAAATGGACCTTTTATGCCTGTACTTTATAAATTTTTTGTTAGCATAAATGTGTTATAGGCTTTTTCTGTACCTAAATATGTAATTATATGGCTTTTTATATTTTTGTTTTTCATGTAGATAAGGATAATTGTTTTTCTGATGCTGAACCATCCTTACATCTAACATCAGTGTGAATCTGACAGTGTGAATAAAAGTTTTATGCATTACTACAGCTTTTCTACTAGAATTTTGCAAAAAAAAAATAACTGCAGAGATACTGAGAAGTGATAGTGGTCTATAGCATTTGTCATCGCGAGTCCTTTGGATCATTGTGTTGATCAGAATAGCTAAGTCTTTTACAGTTGACCATCATTACAACATTGCTGTTAGTGTAAAATGTTCTCCTGGTTCTGTTTACTGCACTTTTCATTAGTTTATATATGTCATTCTGGGTTTTTCTGAAACCATTCTGCTCATCATTTCTTATAGCATAATAGTATTCTATCACAATCACATATCACAACTTGTTCAGCCATTCCCCAATTAATGGGCATCTCTTCAATTTCCAATTCTTTGCCACCACAAAAAAACTGTGATAAATGTTTCTGTACATATAAGTCCCTTCCCCTTTTCTTTGATCACTTTGGGATACAGAGCTAATAGTGGTATTGCTGGATCAAAGGGTAGACACAGTTTTAAAGTCCTTTGGATATAGTTCTAAATTGTTCTCCAGAATGGTTGGACCAGTTCACAATTTCACCAACAATGCATTAGCATCCCCATTTTTCCACATCCCCTCTAGCATTTATCATTTTCCTATTCTGTCATATTAGTCAATTTGATAGGAGTAAGGTAGTACCCCATAATTGTTTTAATTTGCATTTCTCTAATCAGTAGTGATTTAAAGCATTTTTTTCATATGACTATACATAGCCTTGATTACTTTGTCTGAAAATTGTCTGTTCATATCTTTTGACAATTTATCACCTGGGGAATGACTCTTATTTTTATAAATTTTGCTCAGTTCCCTATAAATTTGAGAAATTGGGCTTTTATCAGAAAAACTTAATGTAATTTTTTCCCCAGCTTCCTGATTTCCTTCTAAATTTGGTTGCATTGGTTTTGTTTGTGTAAACTCTTTGCAATTCAATGTAATCAAAATTATCCATTTTACTTCCTGTGATCTCCTCTATCTCCTGTTTGGTCATATAATCTTCTTTTATCTATAGACCTGACAGGTAAATATTTCCATGTTCCCTTAATTTACTTATGATATCATTGTTCCCGTCTAAATCATGTATACATTTTGATCTTATTTTGGTATAGGGTGTGAGATGGTGGTCTATGCCTGGCTTTGGCCAAAATGCTTTCTGGTTTTCTCAGCAATTTTTCTTGTGTGGTGAATTCTTGCCTCAAAAGCTTGGATCCTTGGATTTACCAAACACTAGATTACTGTGGTCATTCACTACTGTGTATTGTGCACCTAATCTACTCCTCTGATTTACCACGCTATTTCTTAGCCAGTATCAGATTTTTTTGATGATTACCACTTTGTAATATAGTTTGAAATCTGGTACTGCTAGGCAACTTTCCTTTGCATTTTTTTTCCATTGGTTCCCTTGATTTTCTTGACTTTTTGTTCTTCCAGATGAATTTTGTTATTATTTTTTCTAACTCTATAAAATAATCTTTGGTAGTTTGATTGGCATGGGACTGAATAAACAAATTAATTTAGGTAGAATTGTAATTTTATTATATTGGCCTGGCCTATGCATGAGTAATTAATATGTCTTCAGTTATTTAGATCTGACTTTATTTGTGTGAAAAGTGTAATTGTGTTCATAAAGTCCCTGGTTTGTCTTGGCAGGCAGACTCCCAGGTATTTTACAATGTCTGCAGTTATTTTAAATGGAATTTCTTTCTTTATTTTGCTTCTGGGGTTTGTTGGTAATGTAGAGAAATGCTGATGATTTATGTGGGTTTGTTTTTTATCTTGCAACTTTGCTAAAGTAGTTGATTGTTTCAACTAGTTTTCACATTGATTCTCTAGGGTTCTTTAAGTATACCATCATATCATTTACAAAGAATGATAGATTTGTTTTTTCATTGCTTATTTTTATTCCTTCGATTTCTTTTTCTTTTCTTATTGCAATAGCTAGCATTTCTAGCACAATATTGAATAGTGGTGATAATGGACATCCTTGCTTTACAACTTTGATCTTTTGGGGAAGACTTCCTGCTTATTCCTATTACAGATGATACTTGCTCTTGGTTTTAGATGCTACTTATCATTTAAAGAAAGGCTCTACTTATTTCTATGTTTTCTACTGTTTTTTATTTTATTTTATTAATTTATTTTGATTTATCAACTGTTTTTTTTTTAAATAGGAATGGGTGTCATATTTTGTCAAAAGCCTTTTCTGCATCTATTGAGATAATCATGTGATTTCTGTTGCTTTTGTTATTGATATAGTCAATTATGCTGATAGTTTTCCTAATATGGAACCAACCCTGCATTTCTGTTATAAATCCCACTTGGTCATGGTATATGATTGTTGTGACACATTGCTATAATCTCCTTGCTAGTATTTCATTTAAAATTTTTCCTTCAATATTCATTAAGGAAATTGGTATATAATTTTCTTTCTCTATTTTTTGCACTCCTTGGTTTAGGTACTAAAACAATATTTGTGTCATAAAAGGAATTTGCAAGTACTCCTTTCTTACCTATTTTTCAAATAATTTATATAGTATTGATATTAATTATTCCTTAAATGTTTGGTAGAATTCACTTGTAAATCCATCTGGTCCTGGGGATTTTTTAGGGAAATCATTTATGACTTATTCAGTTTCTTTTCATAAAATAGGTTTATTTAAGTATTTTATTTTACCTTCTATTAATCTGGGCAATTTATATTTTTATAAATATTCATCCATTTCACTTAGATTGTCAATGTTGTTGACATGCAATTGGGCAAAATAACTCCTAGTTATTGCTTTAATCTTATCTTCATTAGTGATGCATTCACCCTTTTCATTTTTGATATTGGTAATTTGGTTTTCTTCTTTCTTTCTAAAAATCAAATTAACCAATGGCTTATCTATTTTTTTTTTCATGAAACCAGCTCCTACTGGGGGCAGCTAGGTGGTGCAGTGGATAGAGCACCAGCCCTAGACTCAGGAGGACCTGAATTCAAATGCGGCCTCAGGCACATAACACTCACTAGCTGTGTGACCCTGGGCAAGTCACTTAGCCCCATTACCTAGCAAAGAAAGAAAAAAAAAACAGCTCCTAGTTTTATTTACTTGTTCAATGTTTTTTAACCTTCAATTTTATTAATCTCTTCTTTGATTTTGAGGATTTCCATTTGGGAATTTTTATTTTTTTTCTAGTTTTTTTTTAGTTGCATGCCAAATTCATTAATTTGCTCTTTCTCTGTTTTATTGATGTAAGCATTTACAGATAGAAAATAAGCACTGCTTTAGCTGTATCCCACAAATTTTGGTATGTTGCATTGTTCTCGTCATCCTCTTTAGTGAAATTGATTGTTTCTATGATTTGTTCTTTTGCCCACTCATTCTTTAGGATTAGATTGCTTAGTTTCCAATTGATTCTTAATGTATGTTTCCATGGCTCTTTATTGGATATAATTTTTATTGTGTTATGATCTAAAAGGGTGTATTTAATATTTCTGCTTTTTTCATTTGTTTGTGAGGTTTTTATGCCCTAATACATGGTCACTTTTTATGAAGGTGTAATGTACAGTTGGGAAAAAGGTATACTCCTTTCTATTCCCATTCAATTTTCTCCAGAAGTCTATCATATCTAACTTTTCTAAAATTATATTCATCTCCTTACATTTTAGATTTATCTAGCTCTGAGAAGGGAAAGTCAGAGTCCCTCAATACTATAGTTTTACTGTCTATTTCCTCCTATAATTTATTTAACTTTTCCTTTAAGAATTTGGATGCAATACCATTTGGTGCATATATGTTTAGTAATGACATTATTTCACTCTCAGTGGTGCCTTTTAGCAAAATATTGTTTCCCTGCTTATCTCTTTTAATTAGATCCATTTTTGCTTTTGCTTTGTCTGAGATCATGATTGCTACCCATGCTTCTTTCATTTCACCTAAAGTATAATAGATTCTGCCCCAGCTCCTTATCCAACTTTATATGTGTCTCTTTGTTTCAAGTGTGTTTCTTGTAAACAACATATTATTGGATTCTGGTTTCTAATCCATTCTACTATCTGCTTATATTTTATGAGTGAATTTTTCTCATTCATATTCACAGTTATAATTACTAATTTTGCATTTCCCTCTATCTTTTTTTCTTCTATTTATCCTTTTCTCTCTCTTTCTAACTTGTTCCTTTTCAAAACTCTGTTTTGCTACTGCTTACCTTAATCCCCTCTCCTTTATATTACCATTCCCCTTTCTCTTATCTCCTTCCTCTCTTACTCTCTTGGGTAAGATAGATTTCTATATCCAGTCACACACATATACTACACATATACTACACACACACACACACACACACACACACACACACACACACACACACAAATCTTCCCTTTTTGAACCAATTTAGATGAGAGTGATGTTCAAACATTGCCTGCCCCCCACATTTTCCCGTCCATTTCTTCCTTATGCATCTTTTTTTGTGTGAGATAATTTTTCCCATTCTACCACTCCTTTCCCCTTTCTGCAGTGCATTTTTCTTTCTCACCTATCCATTTTTTGAGATCATCTCAAAATAACCAACTCACACCCATGCCGTCTGTCTCTTTAGAGTCCTTCTAACTGTCTTAATAATAATAAAGTTAGGAGTTACATCAGGAATGTAAACAGTTTAACCTTATTGAATCCCTATGATTTTTCTTTCATGTTTACCTTTTTATGATTCTCTTGAATCTTGTATTGGAAAGCCAAATTTTCCATTTAGCTTTGGTCAGTTTTCCTGAGTAGCTTATTCACGGTTGTAACCCTAGCTCCTTTACCTTCCAGAATATCATGTTCCAAGCCCTCTGCTTCTTTAACATGGTAGCTACTGAATGTGTGGTCCTGACTGTGGCTTCATGGTATTTGAATGGTTTCTTTCTGACTGAACTATTTTCTCTTTGACCCAGAAGCTCTGGAATTTGGTTACAATATTTCTGGAGGTTTTCATTTTGGGATCTCTTTCAATTTGGATTCTTTCAATCTCTATTTTACCCTCTAGTTCTAGAATGTCAGAATAGATTTCCTTTATAATTTCTGAAATACTTTGATCATGGTTTTCAGATAGTCTAATAATTCTTAAATTATTTTTTTCTAAACTATTTTCCAGGTCAGTTTTTTTTTTGATGAGATATTTCACATTTTCTTTTAATTTTTTTCATTTTTTCAAACTTTGTTTTATTATTTCTTGATGTCTCATGAAGTCATTAGCTTCCACTTGGCCTATTCCAATTTTTAAGGAATTATTTTCTTCAGTGAGCTTTTGTACCTGTTTTTCCACTTGGTCAATTTTAGTTTTTTAAGGTCTTTTTTTTTCAGTATTTTTTTTTTGCCTCTTTTGTCAAACTGTAAATTGTCTTTCCATAAATTTTCTTTCATCACTCTTATTTCTTTTCCCATTTTTCTTCTACCATTCTCATTTGATTTTTTAAAAATTAGCACTTTCAGGAATTCTTATTGGGCTTCTGTCTTTTTTTTTTTTTTCCTTTGAGGCTTTGTGTGTACCTGTTTTCACATCATTGTTTTCTTCTGAGTCTGTCATCATAGTGGGCATCCAGTCCTTTGGAAAGTCATGGTGATTTTTCTGAGTAGCTTCTTCTGAATTTGCCCCAATGATAACAACCTTAATTTTCAGCATCTTTTCCCTTCTCTTCCCTATGCTACTTGGATCTCATCCCTGATCTCAAGTAGTTCATAGGGTCCTCTTGACCTAACATACCATCTCTTAGACTCATGGAATCATAGAATTTTAGAAGTGGAAGGGACCATTTAAGACTTCACCTAGTTTTATTCAATATATTCAACCCATATTCAATAGAAATATGCCCTATACCCTGTATACCCAATAAGTAGTCATCCATCCATTTCTTGAAGGCTTCCAATATGAAGGGAATCCACTACATTGTTCCAAGATCATGGTGTTGTAGAGCTGAAAGTGATCTTATTAGATACATTGTTGAATGTCAGAGTTTAGAGGGACTTGAAAGCAAAGAATATAGACTGTCTGAGATGAGAGATGGGAGGGATCTCAGACCATAGAAAAAACAACTCAAGAAATATTCATTTAGTACCTACTAATATACATTATTTGACTGAATCCCAACTTCAAAGAACAAATCCCCTTAAGAAAAGGATATTATTACATGTAGTGTTGAAGATAAAAGATGAAATTTCCTATCTCCAAGGAGGTTTCATTCTATTGGATCATCAGAGGTGAAAGAGACCTTACAGGGCTGGGGAACCTGTGGCCTTGAGGCTACATGTGGCCCTCTAGGCCCTCAAGTGCAGCCCTTCAACTGAATCCCAACTTCACAAAACAAATCCCCTTAATAAAAGGATTTGTTCTGTGAAACTTGGACTCAGTCGAAAGGCTGCACCCAAGGACCTAGAAGGCCTCATGTGGCCTCGAGGCCGCAGATTCCCCACCCCTGCTTTAGAACATGGAAACACTGGAAGAAACCTTAGGAGAGAGAGAATGTTAGAGCTGAGAGCTACTTGAGATACTTCCTAGATCATCACATAATCCTACTCAGAGGATTCTTGAGAAGCAATATGGCTTAATGGATAAGGCACTGAGGGCAGTGAGCAAGACTTGGGTTCAAATATTACCCCAGATACTGATTTGCTGTGTGACCCTGGACAACTCCTTAACCTCTCTGTGCTTAAGTTTCCTCATTTGTAAAATCAAACGGTTGGACACGATGTCCTCTAAGGTGTCCTTCAGCTATAAATCTATGATCTTACTATCACAGGACAATCTATACTAGTACAGAACTTTAGACACCATCCAGATTTCGAGCTGGAAGATACCTTAAAAGTCATTTGGTCTAACTGCCTTGTATATCTGAGGAAGGTGAAGCCCAGTGAACTTAAGTGATTTGGCCAATGGTAGGTCTACTGACTACCCATCTAGTACCATTCTTTGCACTGTACAATGCCCAAGCTATATTTTGTGGAGGAAGAAACTTGGGCCCAGATGGATTCAATGATTTTCTCCAGATTCTCATCGAAAGAAGTGGAGCTGCAAATTGAATCCCAAGATGTTCAGTCATTTTAGTTTTGTTTGACTCTTTGTGATCCCATTTGGGTTTTTTTTGGCAGAGATACTGGTGTGGTTTACCATTTCCTTCTCCAGCTCATTTTACAGACAAGGAAGCTGAGGCAAACAGGGTAAAGTGACTTGCCCAGGGTCACACAGCTTGGAAGTGTGTCTGAGGCCAGATTTGAACTCAGGTGCTCCTGACTCCAGGCCCAGCACTCTATCCACAGCACCACCTAGCTATCCAACTGGACTCCCAGGCCAAGGCTCTTTTCACTGGCCTAGACCACTTCCCAGATCACCATATCCTAAGGGCCTGATAGTGGCTTCCTCTGGATCACTTCCAAGATCTCTATTCACTCAGTACAAAAACAAAATGCAATCAAGCAGATTAAACAATGAAGTTACTCACATAATTATCCCATTTGCTCTGAATGCCCTGAGTGACCTATGGAGAGATAAAAATAATAGATTCTCACAAAGAATAAATTAACCATACAGTTAAAAGGTATCACAGAGATGCGAAATCAACCAAGAGAGACCAAGACATTCCCTCTGGGTTTCCTGCTGCCCACAATAGACTATTGTGGTGGTTGCCCATGGTTGAGCAAGTATTTGGGAAGTCCCCCAATGTCATTAATTCCTACTTCAATGCTTTTTCCATGACACCATGTGACAGTTCATGGATACAGAGCCACCATGGCATCTGTGGCCTAAGTATTGGACCTGGAGTCAGGAAGACCAGGGTTCAAATCCCCCCTCTGATATTTACTAGCTCTGTGACCCTGAGTAAGTCATTTAGCCTCATCGGGCCTCAGTTTCCTCCTCTGTACAATGGGAATGTTAGGCTTGATGTACCTTCTAACTTTAGGCCTAAGATTCTATGATTCTATGAAAGCATTTTATAAACAGATGTTGGTCAGATTCTGACTCTGCCACTTACGGTGTGACCTTTGGGCAAGTGTCTTTTGTCTCTCTTGGCCTGAGTTTCTTTATTTATAAATGGGGATAATAGTCCTATCTCCTAGGAACCTGAGGAAAGCTCTTTGTAAATCATAAAATTCTCAAGAAACCATCTTTGTTGATTCTTCCATTTAAATGGAAGCCCCTCCCTCATGCAAAAAGGCTCAGGTGGTAGATTTTGAGGGTTTGCCAACCAGTCAATCAAGACAAATAGGGACAGCTAGGTGGCACAGTGGGTAGAGCGCTGGCACTGAATTCAGGAGAACCTGAGTTCAAATCCGGCCTCAGACATATAATACTTACTAGCTGTGTGACCCTGGGCAAGTCACTTAACCCCATTGCCTAGCCAAGAAAAAAAAAAAAAGGGTTTGTTAAGCACATACTATGTGTGTACCAAGCACTGTGTTGGACTAGAATAACACCTCTACACTTGAACTTTTGTATCATGAATTATTTGGTACTAATTGTATCAAGGCCTGAAATGTTATAAAACCTCCTTAGTAAAATCCATAATTATCCAACACGCATAATCCTAACTACCTACACTGAAACCCCCCCCCCCCACATGTGGCCTTCTAGGTCCCCGGGTGTGGCCTTTTGATGGAATCCAGGTTTTACAGAACAAATCCTTTTATTCTGAGGATTTGTTCTGTGAAGTTTGGGTTCAGTCAAAGGGCCACACTTGAGGACCTAGAGGACATGTGTCCTGGAGGCCGCAGGTTCTCCACCCCTGGTCTAGGCAATTGGCAATTGGGTAGGGATCCTGTGGCCCTTTGGTAGGTAAGTATATCTTGGACAAGATAAAAGGATTATTTCCTCCTCAGCTCTTTCTGGTCCCTTGGAGCTGTTACTACTCACTCCCTCTCTCAATTACCTTGTATTCATTTATCCTTTTATATGTAGGAACCCCAAGTAGAATATAAGCCGCTTGATGGCAAAGGCCTGCTTTTCTGGATGGTCTTTGTATCCCAATCACTTAGTAAAGTGCCTAGCAGAGAGTGGATCGTCCAGGATGTAATGGACAGGCACTAGAAATGGTCAAAACTACTGATGGTCCAGGAGGTAAGATGGCATTTCGTTTAGTAAAAACTATCCTTCACTTTAAAATGTTACAAACTGCTCTCAGATAAAAAAGTCCTGTGCTGTTGTGATTATTTAAGGAATTCTTATTGTTCTCTTTTATTTTGAAATCACCTTCATTTCCAAACATTTCCTTCCCCTTGCCCAGGGTCACTCAGCTTATAAGTGTCTAAGGCTGGATTTGAACCGAAGTCTTCCTGACTCCAGGCCCATTGCTCTATTCACTGTATCACCCAGCAATTGCATTTTAATCTGGCTCTTCCCAGCCTGAAGGCTGCACATTTGACATCTATGGACTGGATGACTTCTTTCATCCCTCTTGACTCTGAATCTATGAGCCTAAAATCCATCGAGTTGACAGTCTATTGTTGGGCGACTTTAGTGATCACTTGGGGTCACCCTCTTGCTGTTGCCATCATGGCTGTCCTGTTTTGGATGGACTCAAGCTTGTCAATATCTCTGCTAAAACACATCGCCCAGAATGGAGCATTGTAGTATGATACGAGGCCTGTTATGCCTTTGTTCCAGATTTTCTCAGCACCTGACACTCACCCCTCCTGTGAACACCCTTGACGCTACCAGCATACCAAAGGGAAAGGGATTGTCACCTCTTTTGAAAAGGATGCTGACCTTTGTCCTCATCTGGTACATGGTGTAGTATTGGAATGAAACAATTGCTGACATAAACACTTGTTGACAAACTGACTGCATCCCTGAATTTGCTGTACTTCCACATCTTATGAGATAATTATGAGAGTAATGAATTCGAATCCTGGATCTGCTATTTGCTAACTTTGTGACTTTGGACAAATCCTTTCTCCTCCCCTCTCTCAGCCTCAGTTTCTTTCCCTGAAAAATGATGATGTGCGCCCATTGATATCCATGATTCTCACATTCTGCCATAGATAATGAAGGTTGCAGGCCTAGATGAGCCAGAAGATCTGAGTTGTAGTCTTGGCATCACCATAACCAGGCTATGTGATCTTGGGTCTAGTACTCCTCTTTCTTGGGTCTCTAGTTTATTTGTGTATTAGGGATGTGATTACTAGCTGTTGGCCTGGCCCACCTGAAAATCCTATGGGAAGGGTTAATCCATAACCACCAAAAGTGCTTTGAGCTCTTCAAAAGGCAGGTGTGATGTCAACAACCACATTGTTATTACAATATTGGTCTGAGTGTTGTTGGTAGATCAGTGTTTGCTTTGGGCTCCTTGCAGGTGAGGCCCCTTTTATCTCAGAACCTCAAAGCAATTTCCTGATGACAAAGATAAAGGCCATCATATTTGTGGTTTCCAGTTTAAAGGTGATAGCACTGACTTTGTTATGAATAATAATAATTCGTATTGGTATAGCACCAGAGACATCTGCTGAGACTCAAGGGTCTGGGCCAGATTTTGCAAACAGACCTAATGATGTCCAGAATGAGAGCCTGGGTTCTCATCTTCAAGATCTTGGGCCAATGACCCCCTATTAGTTATGGGGCCTTTGACAAATCTTTTCTGTTGTCACTGTTGCTGTTTTCATCAGGAGCCTGTCTACTGGTCCAGATCCTACCCATCCTTCCAGGCCCAACTCAAGTTCTACCATCTGGGACAAGCCCTCTCAGACTACCCAGGTCATAGGATTCTAGCCCTGGACTTTGAAATGACTTTTGAGGACAGCCAGTCTAACCCTCTACAGATGGAATGTGAGGCCCAGGAAAGTTAAGTGGCTTGCCCAAAGTCATACCTAGGATTATAGGTCTGTAGCTGGGAAGCACAAGCCTCTCATTTTCCAGATGGGGAAACTAAGGCACAGGGAGCTTAAATGGCTTGCTCAAAGTCACACAGGTAATAAGTAGTACAATTTGGGGCAGCTAGGTGGCGCAGTAGATAGAGCACTGGCCCTGGAGTCAGGAGGACCTGAGTTCAAATCCAGCCTCAGATACTTGATACTTACTAGCTGTGTGACCCTGGGCAAGTCACTTAACCCCAACTGCCTCACCAAAAAAAAAAAAAAAAAAAGAATAAGTAGCAGAGCTGACATTCAGAAATTTGAACCCGGGTCCTGTGGTGCCGAGTTTAGTGCTCTTTCCTGTTCCATGCATGTAAGCACTATGTAGTATGCTTTCTCTCCTCTCAATGATTATGTCATTCAGTGTTTGTACCACTCATACTTCACAGGATTTAAATGTAGGAGGGGTTTTAGAGATTATCAAGTACAACCTCTGCATTTTCCAGGTGAGGAAACTGAGGCCTGGTGAGGGCAAGTGACCCTTCCCAAGTTCACATAACTAGCAAGTGGCAAAGCTAGGATTCAAAATCAGGTCCTTTGACTTTCCATCCCGTCATCATCATCTTCTTCTTCTTCTTCTTCTTCTTCTTCTTCTTCTTCTTCTTCTTCTTTTAGGTAATTGGGGTTAAGTGACTTGCCCTGGGTCACACAGCTACTAAGTGTCAAGAGTCTGGTCTAAGGCTGGATTTGAACTCAGGTCCTCCCGATTTCAGGGCTGGTGCTCCATCCACTGTGCCATCTAGCTGCCCCCCCCATCATCTTCTTATTATACTGTGCTATCATTTAATTAGGGAGGAGAAACAGGATTGCCTTGCTGCAGTGAGAGCCTATTAGAGATGGGATAACAGTCATTTGCAGTGGACTCCATTCATGGGGTTGTACAACTTCCATGGGCTCTATTCGGTAGCACAAGAGTAGTATACAAAGACGCCAATAGCGAGAGTAGTCTAGGGTTGGGATTTTGGCTAGGCATGAGCAGAAGTGAGGTGAAGGTGCAAGTGATTTAAGACCAAAGGATAATATTGACCTGGTTAGTTACAAGGAAGGGAAATGAATGGATAAGTGTTTATTGAGCAGGCACTGTGCAAAGTACTTTGCAAATATTATCTCATTTGATTCTTGCAACAATCCTAGGAGATAGGTACTATTCTTATCCCCATTTTACAGATGAGGAAACTGAGGGAAACAGTGATGAAGTGAGTTGCCTAGGGTAACACAGCTAGTAAGTGTCTAAGGCAGGATTCAAATTCAGGTCTTCCTAACTCTAGGTCTGGCACTCTATCCACTATGCCACCAGCTGCTTCAGGTAGTGCCATCAGAAATAATACTATTTTTTGACCTGTGTTTCTTGGTCACTGGGGCCTCCAACTAAGTCTGTGAAAGAGTTTACCCTTTAACTTAGAGTTAGAAAATTTAAGTGGCTCTCTACTGAAGTGGCAGTGGAGATTCTGTGCCCCTAAACTCACTTCAGGGGAGCTCTGCTGCAGAAATGCATCAGAGCAATGTGGGTCTCCTTGGCTTGTCTTTGGGAACCCAATAGACTTTAATTACTTTGCTCACAATCTCACTCTCCACCTCATCTCCCACCCTTCTGCTAAAGGACTTGACAATCCGTGTTGACATGCCCTCAAACAAACTAACCTACAATATTCAATATCCTCAATCCTCAGAGCCCCTTCACTGCAGTTAACACACAGGAATGGTCACGTCCTGCTTCTCTTTGTCACCCACAAAGGTTCTACTTCCAAGCTCAAGGACACAGAAATGCCTTTACTTAATCTCAGCCTCTTTCTTTCCATCTCCCCCTATGCCTCACTACTCAAACTGTTCTTCCCTACAAGGATAATAAACTCCTCGTAGGGATTGTTTCATTCTTTGTAGATATTGCCTCAGCTCTGACACTCCATTTGAGATTAGAAGCTAATTTGAGATTATTTCTAAGGTCCCTGCCAGCCTCAGCCTTCTCTGTTCTAAGGTCCCTCTCAGCTCTGACCTTCCCTGTCCTAAGGCTCCTCTCAGCTCCGACATTCCCTGTCCTAAGGCCCCTCTCAGCTCTGACATTCCCTATTCTAAGGGCCCTCCCAGCCTCAACCTCCTCTGTTCTAAGGGCCCTCCCAGCCCCAGCTTTCTCTGTTCTAAGGCCCCTCTCACCTATGACATTCCCTGTTCTAAGGGCCTTTCCAACTTTGACTTCTGTGTTCTAAGGGCCCTCCCAGTGCTGACATTCCCTATCCCTCCCAGCCCCACCCTTCTCTTTTCTAAGGCTCCTCCCAGCACTGACATTTCCTGTCCTGAAGTCTTCCCTAGCTCTGGCATCTGATATTTTATGAGAGGACTTTGCTTTTTTTTTTTTGAGCATGCCAACTTCTGATGATCTAGGAAGCCAGCTGTTTTGAAGGGTGAGGAGAATCCAGAAAGAGCTCAATCCATTCCAAATTGTGTAAAGTGTGAGTACCCTTTGTATGTTCCACACTGATATGGGGCTGTTCAGTTCCTGGTCCCCAGGGACTGATTCCACCATTGTAAACTAAAAATGTGTATGTGGGGGGAATTTGTAGGATGTAGCTCTGTCATGGACACATCCTTCTGCTGTATCTCACATTCGGTCATCCCTGTGGACCCATCCTGGGCTTCACCAAAATTTCCTTGCTCAGAATAAATGTGAAATTGAATGAAATTGCCCAGAAAGGGGGACAAGGCACGGAGGCACTGAACACAAATGGGAATTTGGCAAACCCATACCCAAACACACACTAAAAAGAAATACTACAGATGTTTTTTTCTATCCAAGCAAGAACCTAAAGGAAACACTTAAGAGATGTTTTATTCATCTTTATACTCTGAGAGGCAGTGGGAGTGGGATGAAGAGCATTGTAGTAGGATTTTAGTTGTGGCCTTGCCATTTGGTGACTTTAACCAAATCACTTGCTTCTCCACACCTCAGTTTGCCCAGCTGTAAAATGGTGATAATACTTCCCCTACATATGTGAACAGATTGCATTGAGGATTGAATTAAATCACCTGCATAAAGTAACTGTAAACCACTGTAAAAATTTCAGTTACTTTAGTATTACTCAGTCAATTTCATATCTGTCTGTCCTCCTCTGGACTTCTCTAATTGAGGGCAAGAATTGTCTTTTGCCCAGCACTCAGTACAGTCCCTGGAACATAGTAGGCACTTAATAAATGTTTATTGAGTAACCAACTGACTCTTTATTTTAGCCCCTTGATACATTTTAGTCCATAATAAAGTCAATTCCTTTGTACCGAATATTCCTCTCAGTCTGGACGGATCAGGCTACATTCTCTTGAGAGTAATTAGTTTTCTGCCTGCTAGTATCCCAGAGAGCCTCCATATCCTTAAAAGGAAGTGTTGTTGAATCATGGCTGAGTCTTCATGGCCCCATGTGGGATTTTCTTGGCAGAGATCTGGAAATGGTTTGCCATTTCCTTCCCCAGCTCATGTTACAGATGAGGAAACTGAGGCAGAGGTTAAATGACCTACCCAGGGTCCCAAGCTAGTAAATGTCTGCAGCCAGATTTGAACTCAGATCTTTCCGCCTCCAGACCCAGTGCTCTATCCACTGTACCACCTAGATGACCCAAAAGGGAGTAGTCATACTCTGGAGCCTAAGCTCCAGATCTCAACCTTGAGAGCTCCATGGAACATCCCCTCTCTCCACCCCCACCCCCACCCCAGTGGTGAGGCCGAGGTAGGACAAAAAGGTAGGTAGTAGTAGGTAGAAGTCTAGGTAGAACTCAGTGAATGTCACAAATGGAACAGACTCTATTGAAACATAGACCGTGGTTATTTAGAGCTGGTAAGGAACCTTAGATAGCAGTGAATTCAAGCCCCTCATTTTAAAGAGGGGGAAGCAGAGGCCTAGAGAGGGGGAGTGACTTGCCCAAGGTAACACAGCTAAATCAAGGCAGAACTGGAACTCAGACTCAGGGCCTCTGCCTCCAAGTTCAGCATTCTGTCCACGCCACCACTCCACAGTTGGCTGGGAGTGGGGACATGGAGTGCCTTATCTTTCTGAAAATAATTGGACTTCAGAAAAATAGTCCTCTTAGCTCAGCTCTGCTAATTTATTCCCAATAAGACCTTGGGACATTTAGTTCCTTTCTTTGGATATTAATTTCCTCATTTGTAAAAAGAAAGGGGTTGAAATAAATTATCACTTAAGGTCCTTTCAACATTTTATGTTCTAAGATCCCTTTTCAATCTGAGACCTATGATCAACCTAAGATCATCCTCTTGGTTTCAGAGAGAAAAATTCCAAGTCATTTGGTTTTTAAAAAGCTCCAATCCAGAAGTATGCTGGTAAATACTTCACAACTAGTTCTGTGAAAAAAAAAATGTATGCAGGACACACTTTTAAGTTTAATCTGCCATTATTAACATTTTCTCCATCATTTTTATAATCACTGCTGCTATTTGGTTATGTCAGCCATGTCTGAGTCTCCATAACCCCATTTAGGGTTTTCTTGGCTGAGATATTGCTGTGGTTTGCCATCTCCTACTCCAGCTCCCTTTACAGATGAGGAAACTGAGGCAAACAGGGTGACTTTCCCAGGGTCACACAGCTAGGACGTATCTGAGGTCGGATTTGAACTCTGGTCTTCCTGACTCCAGACCCAGCGCTCTAGGTGGCTTAGCATCACCTAGTAGCCTTTCTTAAGTCTGGATAATCATCATAAAAATTAATCAAGCCCCAGTTTGTAGGGTTTGCCAATGAATTAATCAAAAAACAGCAATAGCAACAACAATAATGATTATTATTCAACCAGAAAACCAACATGGCTCCATAAGATTTCATCCAAAAAGTAATCCCTAGGGACTTCTCCACCTCCATCTCTAATCATCTGTCTCACACATGGAGAACTGGTGAAATATTTGCAATAGTGATCCCAAGTGCCTTGTGATAGAAAAGCCTCACGACAATGTGATAAGAATGCTACTAATAGTAAAGGAAACCTTTATTAGAATGCTTTCTTTCCCCATATCTACCTGCTGACTTCTCAGGCTTCTTTCACGTTCCAGCTAAAATCCCACCTTCTACAGGAAGCCTTTCCCGATCGATCCCCCGTATTGCTTGGGCCTTCTCTCTGTGGATTATCTACAGTGTATCCTGTCTATAGCTCATTTGGACATGGTTGTTTTTTATGTTGTCTCCCCATTAGACTGTGAACTTCTTGAGAGCAAGGACTGTCTTTTACCTTTTTGTATCCCTAGCACTTAGCACAATGCCTAGAATGTAACAGGTACTTGATATGTGTTTACTGACTGATGGATGAGCAGCTATGGGGCTCAGTGCATAGAGCTCTGGGCCTGGAATTAGAGTCTTCCTGAGTTCAAATCTCGTTTTCAGACACCAGCTGTGTGACCCTGGGCAAGTCACTTAACCCTGTTTGCCTCAGTTTCCTCATCCATAAAATGAGCTGGAGAAGGAAATGGCCAATCACTCTGGCACCTTTGCCAAGAAAACCCCAAATGGGGTCACAGAGAGTCAGACATAACAGAAATAACTCAACAGTAACATCAACTGATTGATTGCCTAACCTTTGCCAAACCACTCTGCCTCTCATTTTCCTCATCTATAAAATGGATATATAACTCACACTATTTCCCTCACCATGCTGGTTATTGTAGGACAAAAGCTTTGTAATCCTGAAGGTGGTACATACATGTACTTTTTAAAAACCACTTTAGGGGCAGCTAGGTGGCACAGTGGATAGAGTACCTGCCCTGAAGTCAGGAGGACCTGAGTTCAAATCTGGCCTCAGACCAGACACTTGACACTAGCTGTGTGACCCTGGACAAGTCACTTAACCCCAATTGTCTAAAAAGAAAAAAACAAAAAGAGAAAAACCACTTTGGTTCTCAGTTTCCTCATCTGCAAAACAGCAGTAACAATTCTTATCCCACTTTGAACTCTGATTTGTTGTGAAGAGAAAAAGGGCTTTGTAAACTTTGAAGTTCTAATGACATGAGTTATTGATGCTATGATTTGGAGACATCAAAGAAAAGGTGAATAAGGCATCCTGTGGCTTAATTTGGAAGTTTATTTTACTACATTCTAATTCCTTAGGGGGAAGTGAATATTATGCAGAATATTCATTTCATCAGAAGAACCTATTTCTTAACTATTCTAGACAATGGGAGCTTCCTGAATTAGTCATACCCAGAAGTCGCAAAAAATTGCATGACATCTGGTTCTAAATTGTAACTGTCCCACACAAGCAATGGGGTAGAGGATTTGGCTGCCCCCAGAATTACCCTTTGGTAGGCCAGAGGTGGTTAGATTCCCTGTCCTGTCTGAGGCTCTCGGGCTTTGGGCCTTCACCCTTGTTTCCAATCTTCTCCCTCCTGCTGTCCTGTACACACACACACACACACACACACACACACACACACAGACACACACACACACACACAACCAAGATCCTAAGGCGGCTCCTTCAAGGAGCCCTGGGAGTCATTAGTACCACCCAGGGAGCAAAGCTCAGCAGTAAGAAAAGGCAGCCAGACAAGGATGGCTGAAAAGTAGTTATTTCAGGGTCTGGTGGTTGTAGTCAGAAAGGAGCCCAGGGGCTTGGCAGGGAGCCCCCGCATATCCTGGTTACCTATCTAATGGACGGGAAGCAAGCAGGATGGTTGCTGCTTCAGAAGCAACAGGAAAAGAGGACTGGAATTATATAATCACAGAAAGCCTGAGCTGGGAAGAGGCCTTACACCAGAGAAAACTAGAACTGGGAGTGACATCAGACATAGGATGCCAGAGCTGTGTGGGACCTGTGAACATAGAATGTGAGAGCTGGAAGGGAGCTTAAAACAGAGAATGCCAGACTGGGAGGGGCCTTAGAACAAGGAAAGTCAGGACTGGGAGGGGCCTTAGAAGATGGAATGGGTGGCAAAGAATTGGAATGGGGATGGCCATCAATTGGAGAATGGCTAAACAAATTATGGTATATTAATGTGATTGGAATACTATGGTGCTGTAAGAAATGATGAAGGGGATGGTTTTAGAAAAATCTGGGAAGAGTTCTATGAACAGATACAAAGTAAAACGAGAAGAGCCAGAAAAACAATTTACATAGTAACAGCAAGATTGTAACAATGATCAACTTCGAAAGACTTAGCAAGTCTGATCAATACAATGATTGATGAAAACTCCAAAGGACTCTTGATGAAACATGCTTTCTGCCTCCTGGTAAAGAACTGATGGACTCAGAGTACAGATTGAAGCATGTATATTTTTTCTCTTTATTTTTCTTCTCTTTTTTTCCTGGAACATGGCTAAAAATATGTTTTGCATGACTTCATTTGTATAATGGATATCATCTTTCTTGCCTTCTCAATGGGTTGGGAAGGGAGTTGAGGCAGGAAGAGAGTAAAAATAAAATAAAAAAGAACATGGAATGTCAGAGCTGGAGGGACCTTAGAACAGAGAAGTTCATCGCTGAGAGAGGCCTTAAAATAGAGGATGTCAGAACTGGGAGGGGCCTTAGAACACAGGATGGCAGGGCCCTTCAAGATCATTTCTGTGATATAGTGGTAGGAGCATTGTACTTGGAGTAAAATGCCTCCAATGGGAATCCAAGATCTGCCATTGACTACCTGTGTGACCTTAGATAGAATACTTGATCGATTAGAGAAATGCAAATCAAAACACTCTGAGGTACCACATGACACCTATCAGATTGGCCAACGTGACAAAACAGGAAAATGATAAATGGTGGAGAAGATGTGGGAAAATTGGACCACTGATACATTGTTGGTGGAGTTGTGAAATGATCCCACCATTTTGGAGAACAATTTGGAACTATGCCCAAAGGGCTACAAAAATGTGCATACCCTTTGATCCAGCAATAGCACTTCTAGGGCTATATCCCAAAGAGATCATACAAATGGGAAAAAGACCCACATGTACAAAAATATTCATAGCAGCTCTTTTTGTGGTGGCAAAGAATTGGAAATTGAGAGGATGCCCATCAACTGGGGAATGGCTGAGCAAGTTGTAGTAAATGAATGTAATGGAATACTATTGTGCTGTAAGAAATGATGAACAGACTGACTTCAGAAAAACCTGGGAAGACTTGTATGATCTGATGCTGAGTGAAGTGAGCAGAACCAAGAGGACTTTATACACAATAACAGCCACGTTATGCAATGACTAAGATTGTTAAACTGAACCCTTCTCAGCATTACGAGGATCTAAGACATCTCCAGAAGCCTTGGGATGGAAAATGCTGTCCACATCCAAAGAAAGAACTATGGAAGTCAAATCGCTATCAGTTATTTTTACCTTCTGTTGAATTCTGTTTTATCTTTCTGATGGTTCCTGGTATTGGTTTTAATTTTTACTTACAACTTCACTAATGTGAAAATGTTTACTGGGTATGTAAAGGTAAAGCCTATATCAGATTGTGCGCCATCTTGGGGAGGGTAGGGGAGAGGAAGGGGGAGAAAAATTTTCAACTCAAAAGCATATGGAAGTGATTGTTGATAAATCAAAATAAATTAATAAACATTTTTTTAAAAAAAGATAGAATACTTGATCTCTTACTGTCAATTCTGGGTTGGATTCATTAACCTCTAAGGTTTTGTCCAATTCCTAAATCTCACATTTGCAGCAGCTGTTGGTTCTTGCCAAGTAGGATAAACCTTCAGGGTCAGAGGTGTTGGGGGAAGGAGACTTATTTTTTGTTTGCATTCTCACTTCATGTGGGCCCCATGTTACTTTGTAATAAAGTCAGGAAACATTAAGCACTACTATATGCCTGACACTATGCTAAGGACTTTGCAAATATAATCTTATTAGGAGTAGAGTCTATAATGATAACTACATATTCAACCAGTTCAGGGGCAGGGATGGAAGGGTCTGTTAAGGAAAACACTGAGGAAGGACCTTGCAGGGACCCTGTAGAGGAGTAACATAGCATAGTAGAAAGAGGGAAGAATTTGCAGTCAGAATAACTGATTTATAGCTCTTTGTATCTAACATGGGACTAAATACATTTTTGGTACATCATACTGCCTGTATCCTGGCCATCATCTTTATTTCTCCCCTACACAAATCTTGGACTCAGCCACTCGGTCCTCCTAGAGGTGAAGTTTCATTTTATATCACCTGGAACTTAGCCATTAAACAAGTCACTCTGTTCAGACTATTCCTTGGCCTGCTCCTTCCGAGTCCCCTTCTGGGAACTGTCTTCCTTCAACAGAATGTAAGCTTCTTGATGGCAAGGACTTTCTCGATTGCCTTTATTTGTAGCCCCAAGTACTTAGCACAGCACCTGGCACGTCATAAGCATTTAATAAATGATTTGCCTATCAACCAATCTATTTCATTTTGTTTCAGTCATGTCTAACTCTTTGTGACCCCAACTGGAGTTTTCTTGACAAAGATACTGGAATGGTTTGCCATTTAATTCTCCAGCTCATTTTACAGATGAGGAAACTGAGGCAAACAGAGTGAAGTGACTTGCCCAGGGTCACACAGCTAATAAGTGTCTGAGGCCAGATTTGAATTCAAGTTCTCTTGACTCCAGAGCCAGTGTTCTATCCACTATGGTACCACTGAGCTGCCCCCAATCAATCTAAAAAGACATGCAAATTACCTATAAATTGGCCTACATTTAAATTCTACTCTGTTTCTACCCATGTGACATTGTACAGGTCACTTACTGTCTATGTGCCTCAGTTTTCTTCTCTGGAAAATGAATGGGTTCAGTTAGATAATTTCTTTTCTTTTCTTTCTTTTTTTTTCTTTTTCTTTTTTTTTTTTTGTTGGGGGGTATGGACGGGAGAGACTGGATCTTTTCAACTTTGCCCAATCTGGAAGTTCAGCGGTCACTCACTGGCCTGATTCCAATACTAACTGCCATGGAAGCTTTTACCTGCTCTATTCCCAAGAGTTCACCATATTTGTGCTAGATTTAGTGATCACTCTTCATTGACTTCAGCTGGACTGCAGCTCAGACCTCCTGAACTCAAGCAATCCACCACTCTCAGCCACCCCCAGCAGCAGAGACTATAGGCATGTATCTGTCAGCTGTCTGGGCAAGTAAAAGAGACTAGATCATTTCTAAGAGCCATTTCCAGGTCTAACATTTTATTTTCTATGCTCTAAAGTTCCTCCCAGTTGTAACATTTGATATTCTAATGGCCCTTCCAGCTCTGACAGTCTATGTTCTAAGGTCTCTCCTAACTCTGACACCCTCTATTCCAAGGTCCAATTTAGCTCTGATATGTCGTATTATGAGATCCCTTCTCTTTTTGACATTCTGTGTTCCATGTTCTAAGATCTTTTAAAAGTATACCACTCTAGCATTCTTTTGATGATACAACATTTCAAGGGCTCTTTCTTTTTTCCCTCTATTCCCTGATCCCCAATAACTCCATTCTACAAGCTTCAGAAGTGGAAGTGAATGAGACATTTCCAAATGCATGCTGGCTAAAGTGGCCAGGTTGCACCATTCCTAATTTCTCTGTAAAAGTTCTTCATAAAGCCATCAAGTCCAGGTTGATCCTTAAATGTTTTGGGAATATCTTCATCTGCCTCTAACTGAGCACAGCTAGGAGATTAGCACCTATTACTTTGTAAAGGCTCCCACTTTTGGAGCCCAACAGGCATCATCTTTTAGCAGCTCATTTTAATATTCCTCGAGTCCTCCACCCACTATCATGTTGTAACCATCTGCTCACACTGGCCTGCCAAGCAATCCACTTCCAATTTGCCCCAGGTGGTGAACCCTAGTCCTGGCTGAGCTGAAATGTCAGCTCAGCCTATTAATGTCAGAGCTGCCCAGCAACATGGTACCTGGGTCTGGCTTTGGTGCCTTTTCTCCCTATTGGGAGGACTAGCTCAGACATGCTTTATGGAGCCCCTGCACTTCCCCATGGTGACTATTTCTGGTTACATGACCTGGTAATCACAAAAGCTGTCCACTCTTACCAACTTTCCCCCTGTCTTAGTCCTTGGGAATTGTGTGGCTGCTCAATGGCTGCTGGTGCTTAGAGATCTCCTGTAACTGATCTCTAGAGCAGGGATATGAAGAGTCCAGTGAGGATGGATTTCACCCTGAGAGGATGCTAAGGATTGTTATACTAGGGAATAGGCATATAATTTTTTTCTCTTTTATTTTATTTTTAAAATTTATTTATTTTTCATTTTCAACATTCATTTCCACAAGATTTTGAGTTCCAAATTTTCTTCCCATCTCATTCCTCCCCCTGACCCCAAGATGGCATGCATTCTATATACCCTTTCCTCTAATCTGCCCTCCCTTCTATCTCTCCCCCTCCTTCTCTTATCCTCTTCCCCTTCTATTTTCCTGTAGGGCAGGACAGATGTCTATACCCCATTTCCTGAATTTCTTATTTCCCAGTTGCATATGAAAACAAATTTTTTTTAACACGTGTTTTTAAAATTTTGGGTTACACATTTTCTCCCTTCCTCCCTCCCCACCCACTCTCACTGAAAAGGTAAGCAACTCAATGCAGGTTAGACATGTGTAGTCATAGGCATATAATTTCTTCAGGAAGAATAACCCTAAAACACAAGAATGGGAAAAAGTTGTATGTCACATAGGCATAATGACAATAACCCTGAATGTACATTCAAGAGACCTGGGTTCAAATCCCATCTAAGAATCCCATCTAAGACACTTACCAACTTCATGACCTTGAGCAAGTCATCTTCCCTGTCTGGGCCTTCATTTGTCAAGGATTGGGCCGGACTACATACTCTCTAAAGACCCTTTCAGCTATAACATGCTATGCTTTGTAGAATACTTTTTCTTCCATTTTTTTGCACAGGAGCTAGGGCCAATGCTTCACAAATTGATTTCTCTGACCCTTTGGCTGAAATGATGGGTGAATCACACACACACACACACACACACACACACACACACACACACACACACACAACTGCAGCTGCAAGCATTTTTATAGTAAGTCAATTCAATTCAATTCAATTCATATCACTTACTGAGTTTCTTCTACATTTAGGTTCTTGTATTCAACATTGGGTTTATAAAGATAAAAATTATATAGTGTCTCTGTCCTCAAAAATTTCCAATCTCTAGGGAACTATAACATTCATCATGCACATAGATAAGTATATTGTGGAGGAGAGAAAGGAAAAAGTCTTGACAAGTTTCTCTAAGAGAATCTATGCAGGACTGGCCTCTGAGAATGGTCGAAATGGAGGAGGGAAGGAGGAGATTGACAGTAATGAGCAGTCCAGTTGGGCTAGAATGTTGAGTACAGGAAAGTGAATAATGAAATGAGAGCCACACAATGGAAGGCCTTGAATGCTGGGCTGAGGAGTTTTTATTCTATCCTATAGCGAATAGGGAGACGCTGAAGAATTTCGAGTTCCATAGTCAGACCTTACCTTAGGAAAATTGTTTTGACACCCACCCAAGATTGGGGTAGAGAAAGCCTAGAGGCTAGGAGGTCAATTAGGAGTAGTGATGATTCTTTAAACTAATGATACTTCCAAGGAGAAAATAGCTTGGACAAACTCAATGTGTTCCCTATTCCAAAAGAAATTAATTTATAATGGTGGGCCAAAAGGTAGGAATAGTTTAGTAACTCTCCCCTCCCCCAATCCCAAATTATTTTCCAAAATGGTTAGACAATTCTCAGTTCAATCAATGTATCCATTTGACTAGGTTCCCACAGTCCTCTAGTATCAGTTATTGCCAAAAGTTATTTCCAGCTGCTATTTTATCACTTCTGCCAGCTTGATGAATGTGAGTTGAAACCTCAGAGTCGTTTTAGTTTGTGTTATTCTTCTTAGCAAGCTGGGGCACTTCCTGATGGCTTGCATTTCTTCTTTTGAAAATTAGCTTCTCATATCCTTTGTGCATGTGACAGTGTGTGCTTAGTAGGCATCCCAGGTGATGCTTGACGAGCTGAAGTAGTAATAGCAACCTATACCAGCTCATCTCCTGTCTCCCAGGGACTTACAGAAAAACAGGGTGTCACTTTTCCATTAATCAGCATAGCAGAACTCTGAGTGTACTTTACCATTTTGCCCACTAGGTGGCACTCAACTCCAATCTGGTAGTCAAAAGACTGCCTTGGATGCAAAAGTTTCTCTCTATGGACATGGGCAGGCAGCCCAACTTTTCCAAGCCACTGGCTTTCAAAGGCCAGGCAGGAAAGAGGCCTGCCTAGGTTTAAAATAAATTTAGGTTATACATATATAAGTTTAATTCTGAATTATGCAAATAGGACAATTTTTCTGTAAAATGGGAATACAAAGGAATCCATTTCCCAAAGTTGTTGTGAGGATCAAGGGAAATAGCATACATAAAGGGTTTTGCAAAATGGAAAGCTCTGTATTAATGATATCTATCTATCTGTCTATGTGTGTATTTATCATTATCATCATTATCTAGAGGCCCCATCCTAGTTGTCTGGAAAATTTCCTAGCTATCTTGACCCTATATATTGATATGACATAAGTAACTAAATTTTCTGTGTCCATATGGTTGATTAAACATAATAAAATTGCAAAGAAACTGCCAATAGCTTCCTTCTTCTATATACCCCCAATTATCTTCCAACCTGTTCTGGTTTCCCCCCACTGGCCCAAGGTGATGAAATAGGAATAAGGTATAAGGGTGATGTTTCAGGGTCCAACCCCTCATCCTGCACAGGAGTGAAAGTCATATAATCGGGAGGATTACCAGGGTTCAAAAGATGCTGCTGAGGTGTTTGGAAGCTGCACTGGTTCTCCACCTGAACCCAACTTGACTCTGTAGCCTACTCTGCCTGTTATGATTTTATGATGTAAGTCACAGGTCCAGAACAAAAACAAATAAAAATTCACAAGATATGATACCAATTGCTGGATTTCAGTTGAATGCAGTACCCCTGCCACTGTTCTTTCTGGGATTTTAGCTCTCCTGCTACAGCTCCTGGGCTGGACCACAGGAAAGAATGCAAGGGCCCAGAGCTGTTTAGCAGTCTGGCAGCTTAGAGGTATAACACTGTGGCCTTCCCTGGCCCAGTGCTACTTAGCTGCTGGGATGTCTCTCTTGGGCCATGTTAACAACAGCCACATATTCCAGTTCCTATGTCATGAGTCCCAACTCCAGAATTCTGCTTCTGTACCTAATGGCCAGTCCTATGGAAAATACAAGTTGAGTAATGCTATGGGACTGTATTGGTACACAAGGTGGCCCAGTAGATAGAGCGCTGTGTTTGGGGTCAGGAAGACTTGAGTTCAAATCCAAGTTCAGGCACTTACTAGCTATGTGACCCTAGGCAAATCACTTAATCTTTTTTGCCTCAATTTCTTCATCTATAAAAGAGATTTAAAAAAACCACCTACCTCCTAGGGTTGTTATGAGGATCAAATGAGATATATTTGTGAAGTTCTTAGCACAGTGTGTGGCATAGAAGTTGTATTTATTAATAAATGCTTTTTTCCTTCCTTCCTTCCTTTCTCCCTCCCTCCTTCCCTCCCTTTTTCCCTTCCTTCCTCCCTCCCTTCCTCCCTCCCTTCCTTCCTTCCTTCCTTCCTCTCTCCCTTCCTTCCTCCCTCCCTCCCTTTTTTCCTTCCTTCCTCCCTCCCTCCCTTTTTTCCTTCCTTCCTCTCTCCTTCCCTTCCTTCCTTTCTTTCTCCCTTCCTTCCCCTCTCCCTTCCTTCCTCTCTCCCTCCCTTCCTTCCTTCCTTCCTTCCTTCCTTCCTTCCTTCCTTCATCTCTTTCTTTGTTCCTTCCTTCTTTGCATTCACATCATTTTAGTCTTTATATATATATATATATATATATATATATTTTGCTCTCCTGGTTCTGTTTACTTTGCTCTGTATCAATTCATTACCTATCTATCTATCTATCTATCTATCTATCTATCTATCTATCTACCTATGTATCTATCTACCTATGTATCTATCTATCTACCTATCTATCTATCTATCTATCTATCTCTATCTATCTATCTATCTATCTATCTATCTATCTATCTACCTATGTATCTATCTATCTCTATCTATCTATCTATCTACCTATGTATCTATCTATCTATCTATCTATCTATCTATCTATCTATCTATCTATCTCTATCTCTATCTATCTATCTAGCAGCAGGACTTCTGAGTCAAAGGGTCATTTTGGTGACTTTCTTTGCATCTTCTTACCTTCTTGTTACTTCAAAGTGACATTTTGGTCACTCTTCATATACTTCTCATTTTCTTTCCAGAATGGTTAGACCAAGTCACAGGTCTGCCAACAGTGTTCCAGCATGCCTATCTTTCCACAGCCCCTCCGGCATTGAGTCGTCTCATCTTTTTTCATCTTTTCCACGTTTCTTGGTGTTCAGCAAAATCTCAGGGGCGTTCTAATTTGCATTTGCCTTATTATTAGTGATTAGGAGAAATCTTTACTATCAGGCCATTGATTTTTTTTGTTATTGTTCCTTTGAAAAGTGTTTGCTCTTAGCCTTTCACCACTTGTCTACTGCTGTCCTGTTTTCTGAAGGCCCTTCAAGATCTCCCAGCTATGAGGATATCTTTCCCCATTACAGACAGGAGTGATCTAACAGATAAGCCAAGGCAGCAAATACCCATATGGAGTGGCCACCAACTGCAATCTGAGACGCAGTTTCCAGAACCAAGAAGGTGATGGGCTCGCTGACTCTACTGGTCCTGGGCAGACCATACCTGAAGGACTGTGCTGAGTTCTGAGTGCCATGATTTAGGAAGAACATAGAAAATTTATTTAAGTATTGAAGCTGAAAAATGTCCAGAATAGGGTGACCAGGATGGTGAGGGGAGTCAAGATCACACTCTATAAGGTCAGTTTCAGGAACTAAATATCTCAGTTGGAGAAGAGAAAGCTAAAAGGAGGAGGGGAACTGGATTACTATTTTTGACTCTTTGAAAACATGGAAGAGGGGCCAGCCTTGTTCTCTTTGGCATCATTTGGCAATGGGTAGCCGCTGCAGAGGTGCATTTAGAAATGATGTCAGGGGGCAGCTAGGTGGCACAGTGGATAGAGCACCAGTACTGGAGTCAGGAGGACCTGAGTTCAAATCTGGCCTCAGACACATAACACTTACTAGCTGTGTGACAAGTCACTTAAGCCCCTTGCCTAGCCAAAAACAAAACAAAACAAAACAAAACAAAAACCCTCCTGATGAGAGCTATCCCAGAATGCAATGGGCTCCCTCAGGCAATGGCAGGTTCCCTTTTACATTAAGCCAAGGCTGAGCGACTACTTGTCATAGATGATATCAACCTGACAAAGGGACTTGACAGTTTTTGAGGTCCCTCCCGGCTTTAAAGTTCTCTGAATGCTAGCAACCCAGAGGCCCATTTGCACTCCAAATATTTCCCCATAGTGGTTCTTCACATTTGTGAACAAGCAGACATCAGCTCAGAGAGACCTTTTGTTAACGATAGCAAGGGAGAACACTTGACACACAGTTAGAAAAAGAGAGTATTCAGTTAGCAGCCCTTTTTCAAGCAGGACCCAGCAGGGAGAAGTCTATAGCTTGGGACATCACCAATGGAGGCCAGACTTGAGTAAGGGGATAGCAAAGGGCCAGGATTGGAACCTAGGAGCCTTGCAGGGGGACTGTTGAAGGGAGGGGACTACTAGAGGGGTCAGCTTGGATCCAAATAACAAACTTTGCCTACTTTCAAAGTCTGATAAGGTCATTCTCATGGTCCCACTTGAATCTCAAGAGGGGTTACTGACTAGTCCTTGGAGTCAAATCACAGATAAGTAAGTGTATATCCTGATACTTGTCTTTGGCATCAATAATTCACCATGTGCAGTGTGTGTGGTATACATCTCTTATCTCCCCTTTGAGAATATAAGCTCCTTCAGCATGGGTAGGGAACCTTTGGCCTCTAGGCCACATGTGGCCCTCTAGATCCTCAAGTGTGGCCCTTTGACTGAATCTAAACTTCACGGAACAAATCATTTGATAAAATTATTTGTTCTGTAAAACTTGGATTGTACCCGAGGACCTAGAAGGCCACATGTGGCCTTGAGGCCACAGGTTCCCCACCCCTGTTAAGGAAAAGGGAAAGAATGTGCATTTATGAAGTGCCTACTATGTGCCAGGCACTTGCTAAGTGCTTTACAAACATTACATCATTTGATCCTGTCAATACTCCTGGGTTTTAGATGCTATTATTATTGTCCTTGTTTTACACTTGAGGCAACTGAGGCAGACAGAGGTTAAATGAATTGTCCAGAGTCACACAGTTATGTAAATATCTGAGACTGAATTTGAATTCAGGGCTTCCTGGTTCCAGGCCCAGTGCTCTATCCCTTGTACCACCTACCTGTCACTATTTTATTTATACTTGTATTCCATCGCAGGGCCTTTTGCTTATAGATAAGACCTTAATAAATGTTTGCTGAAAAGGGGAGAAGCATTTTGAATATAACCAGAGTGGTAGAGATTCAATGGACCTTAGTACTTTTATTTTTTTTTAAATTTCTTTTATTAATTTCTTTTGATTTATCAACAGTCACTTCCATATGCTTTTGAGTTGAAAATTTTTCTCCCACTTCCTCCCCACCACCCTCCCCAAGACAATGCATAATCTGATATAGGCTCTACATATACATTCCTATTAAACATATTTTCACATTAGGGAAGCTGTAAGTAAAAATTAATACCAATAGGAGGAACCATCAGAAAGAGGAAACAAAACTCAACAGAAGAGAAAAAAAAGATAGCAATTCAACTTCCATAGTTCTTTCTTTGGATGTGGATAGCATTTTCTATCACAAGGCCTCTGGAGATGTCTTAGATCCGTGTATTGCTGAGAAGGGTTAAGTTTATCAATATTAGTCATCGCACAACGTGGCTGTTATTATGTACAATGTTCTCTTCATTCTGCTCACTTCCCTCAGCATCAGACCATACAAGGCTTTCCAGGTTTTTCTAAAGTCAGCCTGTTCATCATTGCTTATAGCACACTAGTATTCCATTACATTCACATACCACAACTTGCTCAGCCATTCCCCAATGGATGGGTATCCTCTCAATTTCCAATTCTTTGCCACCACAAAAAGAGCTGCTATGAATATTTTTGTACATGTGGGTCCTTTTCCCATTTGTATGATCTCTTTGGAATATAGCCCTAGAAATGCTATAGCTGGGTCAAAGGGTATGCACATTTTTATAGCCCTTTGGTCATAGTTCCAAATTGCTCTCCAAAATGGTTGGATTCACAATTCCACCAACAATGGATTAGTGTTCCAATTTTCCCACATCTTCTCCAACATTTATCATTTTCATGTTTTGTCATGTTGGCCAATCTGATAGGTGTGATGTGGTACCTCAGGGTCATTTTGATTTGCATTTCTCTAATCAATAACAATTTAGAGCATTTTTTCACATGACTATAGATGGCTTTAATTTCTTCATCCGAGAACTGTCTGTTCATATCCTTTGACCTCAATGGACCTTAGGATATAGACCTAGAAGGGTTGTTCTGAGAATCAGATGAGATAATCTTTGTAAAGCACTTAGCACAGCTCCTGGCACATAGTTGTTATTGTTGGTGGTGGTATTTCATTTTCAAAGAGGACCAATGACATCACTGGGTGATATCTTGACTTGTGCATGAATTGGATTTAAGTGAGGCAGAGCTGTGCAAAGTTGTCAGCCTCGCTCTTTCTTCCAGAATCATCAAAGTCCAGTATCAAGACAAAAGTCAAAACAACTGGCAAGGGATGCTCTTGCTGGCTTCAATGTCTGACCAAGCTCTAAGCACTCCCCAGCACCTGCATCAGTTGCCTTCATGACCATTGGAACAAATTATTCTCATCTATGCATTCTGCCAGGGGAACTCTTCATATGCTTGGGGTAGACACCCCCTAACTCACTGATAGGTTTGAGCACTGTCGGTTACCCTCAACAAGATTTAGCCTGGCAGCCGAGATGGCTTTGCTAGGGTGTGGTCATTGTACATGTTACAGCTTCTTGGAGCCACAAGTGAGATTTCAGTGAAAGGTGGACACTAAAGTTGGATGAACGGTCCTGAGAAGGGCTCCCCAAGTCCTTACATGAGAGGTACTATTCCTCCTTTAACACCTCATACATAATCTGGGACATACTAGGTGCTATATAAATGCTATCTATTATTATTATTATTATTATTATTATTATTATTATTATTATTATTCACCATAGAATGTCAAGAACTAGAAGGGACCTTGAAACTTAAAATGTAGAATGTCAGAGTTGAATGGGGTCATAATACATAGAACATAGAACATCAGAGATGGGAGGCGGAGCCATGATGGCGAAGTGAAAGCAGTGACTTGCTTGAGCTCTCCTCCAAACCCCTCCAAATACTCATAAAAAATGGCTCTAAACAAATTCTGAAGCAGCAGAACCCACAAAAAGACAGACTGAAACAAATTTCCAGCCCAAGACAACCCGGATGATTGATTAGAAAGGTGTATCCTGCCGGGCTGGGAGTGCAGCGCAGCACAGCATGGGTGCACAGGCCATAGCGTGGGCGTGCAGGCTGCAGCGAACCTGGAGCAGGCCTCAGAGGACTGAATCTCGGGCAGCTGTGGAGGTTTCCAGACTCCTCAATCCACCAATGCCAAAGACAAATTAGCAGGTCAGTGGGAAAAGTCTGTTTCTGTCGGTGCCTGAGAAAGGAAGGCGGGGTTTCAGCTCCATTCCCCAAGAGCGTGGCCCTGTGGGGGGGCAGCTGCTTCCTGAGCTTCCAGCCCACAGACTGAGGGGGAATCCAGTGGCTGATCAGAGAGGGATTGCAGGGATCTCTTTGCCAGTGCTGAGGCAGGAATCTCTTGCTTTGCCCGTGTTTGGATCTGGGCCACAGTTCTGGGCAGCGGTGCTGGGGTGAGGAGGAGCGCTGGCTTGGTGGACCTTGTAGTGGTTGTGAGAGAGGAGCCCCTCTCACAGTTACAGGACAGAAAGGAGTACTTGTAGTCGCAAGGCCAGGAAAGGAGTAAACACCTTGCCCCTTATCATACCACCTTGGAAGAACTGAAAATTTACAGGTCCCTACAAGTATCTCTGAAAACAGCTGTACAAACCCCCGAAGCTTGGGACAGTACATTCTCCACCTTGGAAGCAGATTCGTACCTTAACAAAGAGTTTAAAACTCAAGTAATTGGCCGGGATCATGAGCAAGCAGCACAAAAAGAGTCAGACTATATTATCTTACTTTGGTGAAAAAGAAGACCAAAATATACAACCAGAAGAAGACAACAAAGTCAAAGCTCCTACATCCAAAGCCTCCAAGAAAAATATGAATTGGTCCCAGGCCATGGAAGAGCTCAAAAACGATTTTGAGAAGCAAGTTAGAGAAGTAGAGGAAAAACTGAGAGTGATGCTAAAGGAGACCCAAAAAAATACTGAAGAAAATAACACCTTAAAAAATAGCCTAACCCAAATGGCAAAAGAGGTCCAAAAAGCCAATGAGGAGAAAAATGCCCTAAAAAGAAAAATTGGCCAGATGGAAAAGGAAGTCCAAAAGATTACTGAAGAAAATACTTCCTTAAAAATTAGAATAGAGCAATTGGAAGATAGTGACTTTATGAGAAATCACGACACAGTAGAACAAATCCAAAAGAATGAAAAATTAGAAAACAATGTGAAATATCTCATTGGAAAAACAACTGACCTGGAAAATAGATCCAGGAGAGAGAATTTAAAAATTATTGGACTATCTGAAAGCCATGATAAAAAAAGAGCCTAGACATCATCTTTCAAGAAATTATCAAGGAAAACTGCCCTGATATATTAGAACCAGAGGGCAAAATAGAAATTGAAAGAATCCACAGATCTCCTCCTGAAAGAGATCCCCAAAGGAAAACTCCTAGGAATATTATAGCCAAATTCCAGAGTTCCCAGGTCAAGGAGAAAATATTACAAGCTGCCAGAAGGAAACATTCAAGTACTGTGGAAACACAATCAGGATAAATAAGATTGAGCAGGTTCTACATTAAAGGACCACAGGGCATGGAATATAATATTCCGGAGGGCAAAGGAGATAGGATTACAACCAAGAATCACCTACCCAGCAAAACTGAGTATAATCCTTCAGGGGAAAAAATGGTCATTCAGTGAAATAGAGGACTTTCAAGCATTCTTGATGAAAAGACCAGAGCTGAATAGAAAATTTGACTTTCAAATACAGGACTCAAGTGGAACATGAAGAGGTAAACAGGAAAGAGAAATCATAAGAGACTTATTAAGATTGAACTGTTTACATTCCTGCATGGAAAGATGATATTTATAACTCATGAGACCTTTGTCAGTATTAGGGTAGTTGGAGGAAAAAAATTATATGTATGTATATGTAGATAGAGGGCACAGGGTGAGCTGAAGATTAAGGGGTCATATCTGGAGAATAAAATTAAGGGATGAGAGAGGATTATACTCAGAGAAGAAGAAAGGGAGAGGTAGAATGGGGTAAATTATCTCACAAAAAAAAAACAGAAAAGTCTCTTACAGTGGAGGGAAAAGGGGGGAAGGTGAGAGGGAATGAGTGAATCTATTCTCATAGGATTTGGCTTAAGGAGGGAATAACATACACATTCAATTGGGTATGGAAATCTGTCTTACCCTACAGGAAAATAGGGGGGAAAGGGGACAAGAGAGCAGGGGGATGATAGAGAGGAGGGCAGATTGGGAAAGGGGTTAATCAGAAGTAAATACTTCTGAGGAGAAGCAGGGTCAAAAGAAAGAATAGAATAAACGGGAGGGCAGGATAGGATTAAGGGAAATAGAGTTAGTTTTTCACAACATGTCTACTATGGACATGTTTTGCATAACTGCACATGTACAACTTATATTGAGTTGCTTGCCTTTTCAATGAGGGTGGGTGGGGAGGGAGGAAGAGAGAAAATTTGAAACCTAAAGTTTTAAAAACATATGTTTAAAAAAATGTTTTCACATGCTACTGGGAAATAAATATAGGAAATGGGGTACAGAAGTCTATCCTGCCCTACAGGAAAATAGAAGGGGAAGGGGATAAGAGAAGGGGAGAGAGATAGAAGAGAGGACACAGTAGGGGAAGGGATATTCAGAATGCAAGACATCCTGGGGTGGGGGGAGGGGGGAGATGGGGTGAAAATTTGGAACTCAAAAACTTGTGGAAGGAAATGTTGAAAACTAAAAATAAATAAATTTTTATTTAAAAAAAAAAGAACATCAGAGATGTAAGGGGCCTTAAACATCATACAAATAATGTGGGATCTGGAAAGGACCTTAAAACATAGAACATAGAGTATTAGGGTTGAAGGAAGCTTAGGACATAGAATATAGAATATCCAAGCTGGAAGGAGCCTTAGACTATCAGACTTTGAATGTTAAGAACTGGAAAGGACCTTAAAACATAGAACATGGATTGTTAGAGTTCAAAGGGCACTTACTTAAAAACAGAACATAGAAAATATGAGCTGGAAGAGACCTTGGATTATTGACATTCACATATTAAGAAGGGACCTTCACACATAGAACACAGTATGTTAGAACTGGAAAGGGCATGAAAACTTAGAACACAGACTGTTAGAGCTCAAAGAGGCCTTAGACTAATGACCATAGAATGCTAAGAAATGGAAGAGAACTTAAAACATGGAACATAGAATATCAGAGGTGGTAGGAGTCTTAGAGTATTAACTATAGATTGCTGAGAACAGGAAGAGATTTTGAAACAGAAAATAGAATGTTAGAGATGGGAGGAGGCTTAAAAGATCACAGGATCTTTGAGCTAGAAAGGCCTTTAAAACATAGAACTTAGATGGTTAGAGATGGAAAGAGCCTTGAAACAAAGAATATAGAATGTGAGAATTGTAAATAGCTTTAGAATATTCATCATAGAATGTTTATAACTGGAAGGGAACTTAAAATATAGAAGGTGGAATTTATAGTTGGAAGGGGCCTTAAAGCACAGGACATGGAATGTCAGATCTCTAAGAGGCCTTAGACTACTGTGTATAGAATTCAAAGTCATTAGGAGCCTTAAAACATTGAACATTAAGTGCCAGAGCTGGAAGGTGTCTTAAAACCTAGAACACAGAATGTCAGACTTGGGATGGTCCTTAGACTATCAACCATAGAATGTTTGGAACTAGAAGCGACTTTAAAACATAGAACACAGAATTTTAGAGATGGAAAGGGCCTTCTAGGGGCCTAAAACTGTTGACGCTAGAATGTTAGAATTAGAAGGAATCCTAAAATATAAAAAATAAAATAGAAGGAGATATAAGGGGCATTAAAACCTAGAACAACAAATCTCAGAATTGGAAAGTGCGTAGAAAGATAAGTCAGAGAATATGTGAGCTGAGACAAGCCTTAAGTTATGGACATTTGCAGATTATGAATTGGAAGGGACAATAAAATATAGAACCTAGAGTGTTAGAGTTGGAAAGGACCTTAGATAACTAAAGATAGAATGTTTGAAATTGGAAAGTAACATGAAATAGAGAACATAGGGGGTCAGAGTTGGAAGGTGGCAAGAAAAAATTGAACACAGAGCTGGACAAGTCTTGGAACACAAAGTATAGATTGTTAGAGATGGAAACAGCTTTAGGCTATCACAGTGTTAAAAACTGGAAAGGAATGCAAAATACAGAAAATAGAATGTCACAGTTGGCAAGTAGCTAAAAACCAGTACTGAGAATATCAGAGCAGGAAGAGGTCTTAGTCTATTGACCATAGACTTTTAAAACAACTGGGAGTCTTCTCAGCAATACAAGGATCTAGGACATCTTCAAAGGCCTCATGATGGAAAATGCTGTCCACATCCAAAGAAAGAACTATGGAGTTTGAATGCAGATTGAAGCATGCTATTTGCTATTTCTTTTCTTCTGTTATGTTTTGTTGCCTCTTTCTGGTGGTTCCTCCTATTGGTTCTAATTCTTACTTACAACATCACTGATGTGAAAATATGTTTAATAGGAATGCATATGTATGTGTGATATATATGTGCAGATTGTGCACCATCTTGGGGAGGGAGGTGGGAAAGGAGGGGGAGAAAAATTTAAAACTTAAAAGTTTATGGAAGTGATTGTTGATAAAGCAAAATAAATTAATAAAAAAAGGAAAAAGAAAACATCTGGGAAGGATTTTAAAATACAGAATAAAAAATATCACAGCTGGAAAAGGTCTTAGGCCATTGACTAGAGACCATGGAATAGAGGATGTTCAGTCTGGAGGAGAGCACCAAAACAAGGAATAAAATGTCACAATTGGAAGGGTCTTCAAATATGAAACAGAATATCTGAGATGTAAGGGTCCTTTATACTACTGATCACTGATTGATAAGAATTGGAAGTGATCTTTAAATATAGGAAATAAAATTTCAGACCTGAAAGGAGCCTTAGACTATTTACCACAGAAGGTTTAGAATTGAAAGGCACTGTAAAATATGGAACATAGAAGGTCAGAAAAGGAAAGAGGCTTTAAAACAGAGAACATAAAATGAGGCCTTCAACAACAGAATGCTAAGAAGTAGAAGAGTTTTTTTAAATACAGAAAATAAAATGTCAGAGCTAGAAGGGACCTTTAAACATAGAACACAATGTTAGAACTGGAAAGGACTTTACACTATCAAATATAAAATGTAAAAAACCAAAAAGGAGCAGAAAATGTAGAACTTAGAATATCAGAGTGGGAAGGAGCCTGAAATGATCATAAAATGTTTAGAACTGCAAGAGATGTTAAGAAGTAAAAACAAAAATACAGAATGTCAGAGAACAAAGAAACCTTAAGAGTAGAACACAGAATATCAGAGCTAGAAGGGGTCATAGACTATTGAAATTAGCATGCTAACAATTCAAAGGGTTGTTAAACATTAAAAAAGAGAATCTCAGAACTAGAGTAGGGTTTAAAGGACATAACATAGAATGGTACAGCCACAAGAGGCCTTAAAATATAGAACATGGAATTTCTGTGCTGGAAGTAACTTTATTACAGGTTGTGAAGTGGAAGGGTCTTTGAAATCAAGAACTGAGAATAGGTCAGAGTGAGAAGGATCCTTACAAGGTGGAACAAATGGAATTGGCCTTTGAGTCTCAAAGGACCCTTAGGTTGTTGGCCATAGAATGTTTAGAAGTAGGAGAAACTTTAAAATAGAGAACCTAGAATGTTTAGAACTAAAATGAGCCTTAACATACAGAACATAGAATGTCAGGGCTCAAAGGACCCTTAGACTATTGGCCACAGAATGTTTAGAATTGGACAAACTTTAAAGTAGAGAATATAGAATGTTTAGAAATTGAAGTAACCTTAAAATATAGAACATAGAATGTCACAGCTGTAAGGACCCTTAGGTTATAGGGCATAGAGGATTTAGAACTGAAAGGAAACTTAAAATAGAGAACTTAGAATATTAGAACTAGAAATGCACTTAGATTATAGAGCATAGAATGTTAGAACTGGAAGGACCCTTAAGATAGAGAATATAAAATGTTTAGAACTGGAAGGAATCATAAAATATGGAACATAGAATCTTTAGAAACGAAAGCAACATTACAATAAAGATCATAAAATGTCAGAGCTGGAAGGATCCTTAGAACAGTGACCATAGAAGGTTTAAAACTGGAAGGAGCCTTAAAATATAGAGGATGGACTCTCACAGCTAAAAGTCCACTTAGACTACTGGCCACAGAATGGTTAGAACTATCATGACCCATCAAACAGAGATGTTAGAATGTCAGAGCTGGAAGGACCTTACACTATTGGGTATAGAATGATTAAAATGGGAAGAACTCTTAAAATAAAGAATATAGAATGTGTAGTACTGCAAGGAACTTTAAAATAAAGCACAGATAATGTTCAGAACTGGAAGTAATCTTAAAATAGAAAAGACAGATTATCAGTACTGGAAAAACCCTTAGAGTGTTAGCCATAGAATGTCATAGCTGGAAGGACCCTTAGAGTAGTGACCACACAATGTTTAGAACTGAGAAAAAAAAACCTTAAAACAGAGACCATAGAAGGTCTCAGCTGGAAGGATAATTAGACTATTGACCACAGAATGTTTAGAACTGGAAGGAACTTTAACATAGAGAACATAAAATGTCAGACCTGAAAAGACTATGAAAAGAGATGACCTAGAATGTCAGAGCTAGAAAGACTCTTAGACTATTGAAGCTAGATTATTTAGAACTTAAGGAACCTTCAGATAGAGACAACAGAATGTCAGACTAGGATGGACCCTTAGAATTTTGACTATAGAATGTTAAGAAGTGGAAAGACACTAAAAATAGAACCCATAGAATAACACAACTTGAAGGACCCTTAGACTACTGACTATAGAATGTTTAGAACACTAAGGAATCTTAAAATAAAGAATATAGAATGTCAGGGTTAGAACTGCCCTTAGGTTATAGGACATAGAAGGTTTAGAACACAAGGCACCCTTAAAAGAGAGACCATATAATTTTAGAGCTGGAAGGAACCTTAGAAAATTGACTATAGAATGTTTAGAAATGGATGAACTTTAAAATAGAGAATGTGGAATATTTAGAAATAGAAGGAACCTCAAAATATAGACAATAGAATGTCAGAGCTGGAAGAACCTTAAGACTGTTGGGTATAGAACGTTTGGAACTGGAAGTAACTCTAAAATATAGAAGATAGAACCTTTAGAAATGAAAACAACCATATACTAAACAAGATAGAATGTCAGAGCTGGAAAGACCTTTTGCACTATTGGGTATAGAATGATAAAAATGGAAAAAACTCTTAAAGTAAAGAATATAAAATGTATAGTACTGGAAGCAACTCTAAAATAGAGAACGTGGGATTATTAGAAGGACTCTTAAAATTCAGACTGAAGAATGTCAAAACTGGAAAGACCCTTAGACTATTGGGCATAAAATTTTTAAGCTGGAAGGAAATTTTAAAAGAGAACATAGAATGTTTGACCCAGAAGGACCTTTAGGGTATTGGGTATAGAATGTTTAGAAGGGGGAAGAACCATAAAATATATAATATAGAATATTTAGAACTAAAAGGAAACTTAAAATCTGAACATAAGATGTCATAGATCAAAAGACCCTTTGACTATGGGCCATAGAAGTTTAGAAGTAGAAGGGACTTTAAAATAGAGAACCTAGAATGTTTAGAACAAAAAGGAACTTTAAAATACAGAAGACAGAACGTAAGGCCTAAAACAACCCTTAAATTATTGACCATAGAAGGTGCAGAAATGGAAAGACCCTTAATTCATAGACCATAGTGTGTCAAAACTGTAAGGACACTTAGTTCATTGGGCATAGAATGTTAAGAACTGGAGGGAACATTAAAACAGGGACCATAGAATGTCATAACTGTAAGAACCCTTAAGTTCAGAACTGAAAGAAAACTTAAAATAGAGAACTTAGAAGGTGAGACAGGAAGCACACTGATATTAAGTACATCCTGAGTACAGGATGAGTAAATCTGACACACCCTTAAGATAGAAAATATAAAAGGTCAAAGTTGAAAGTATATTTAGATTATTGGGTATAGAATATGAGAACCTGAAGGACCTTACAGATAAAGAATATGGAATGTTAAGAACTAGAAGCAACTTTAAATAGACAAAAGAGATTGTTTAGAACTGAAATGACCTTTAAAACAGAGACCACAAAAGTCAGAGCAGGAGGGACGCATAGAGTATTGGCCATAAAATGTTTGGAAACGGAACACAGTTTAAAATAGAGAACAAAAAAATATCAGAGCTAGAATGATTTTAGACTATTGACCATAGAATGTTTAGAATTGGAAGGACCTTAACTTATAGACCACAGTATGTAAAAACTGGTAGGGCCCTTATTTTACTGGGCATAAAATATTAATAAATGGAAGGAACCTTAAAATAGGGACCATAGAATGTCACAATTGTAAGGAACCTTAGTTCATAGAACAAAGAAGGCTTAGAATTGAAAAGAAACTTAGAGAACTTAAAATTTAAGAGCTAGAAGTATACTTAGAGTATTAGGTAAAGAATTTTAGAATTTGAAGAATGCTTAAGATAGAGAATACAGAATTTTTTGAACAGGAAAGAAATTTAAAATAGAGATCATAGAATGTAAGACCCAGAAAGACCTTTAGGGTATTGGGTATAAAATGTTTAGAAATGGAAGGGAGCATACAATATAGAACACAAAATGTTTAGAACTTAAAGGAACCTTAAAATGTAGAACACAGAATGTCAGGCCTCAAAGGAAACTTAGACTATTGGCCAGAAAATGTTTAGACTTGAATGAACTTAACGTTCAATTAACTTTAACGCAATAGAGAAAATGGAAAGTTTTGAACTGGAAGTTACCTTAATATAGAAACTCTAGAATGTCAGTGATGGAAGTTATTTTACACTATTGGGTATAGAATGTTTAGAATTGGAAGGAACCATCAAATATAGAACATAGAATGTGTAGAAATAAAAGGAAACTTAAAATACAGAATATGGAATGTCAGGCCTCAAAGGACCCTTTGACTCATGGCCATGGAATGTTTAGAACTGGAGGAAGATTAAAATGGAGAAAATAGAATGTTTAGAACTGGAAGGAACCTTAAAACAGAAACCATAGAATGTCAGAGCTGGAAGGACCCAGAGAGTATTGGCCATAAACTGTTTGGAAATGGAATGATCTTTCAAATGAAGAAGAAAAAAATGTCACAGTTGGAAGGACACTTGGAGAGTTGAGCATAGTATGTTTGGAACTGGAAGGACCCTTAACTAATAGATCACAGTATGTCAAAATTTTGAGGATTCTTATTTTATTGAGCATACAATATTAAGAACTCCAAGGAATCTTAAAATAAGGACCAAAGAATGTCAGAGCTAGAAGACCATTAGACTATTGACTGTAGAATGTTTAGAAATGGATGACTTTTCAAATAGAGAATGTAAAATGTTTAGAACGGGAAGGAACTTTAAAATGGAGATGATGGAATGTAACAGCTGTAAGGACCCTTAAGTTATAGGAAAGAGAAGTTTTAGAATTGAAAGGAAACTTAAAATAAATAACTTAGAAGGTCAGAGCTGGAAGTACACTTACATCATTGCATATAGAATGTAAGACCATGAAGGAACCTTAAAAGAGAATGCAGAATGTTTAGAATTGGAAGGACCCAAAAAATAAAAAGCGGCAAACGTTTAGAACTGTAAGTATCCTTAAAATAGACCCTTTTAACTATTTGGAATAGAATGTTTAGGAGTAGAAGGAACAATAAAATATAGAACATAGAATGTTTAGGCTAAAATCAACCTTAAAATACTGAACATAATACATCAGCTCCCAAATGGCCCTTAGACAGTTGACCATAGAATATTCAGAAGTAGATGAACTTTAAAGTAGCGAACATGTAACATGTAGAACTAGAAGGAACCTCAAAATATAAACAATAGAATGTCAGAGCTGAAAGAACCTTAAGGCTATTGGGTATAGGATGTTTGGAACTGGCAGTAACTCTAACATACAGAAGATAGAATCTTTAGAACTGAAAACAACCTTATACTAAAGATGACAGAATGTCAGAGCTGAAAAGACCTTTCAACTATATGGTAAAGAACGATAAAAATGGAAAGAACTCTTCAAATAAAGAACATAGAATGTGTAGTACTGGGAGGAACTCTAAAATAGAGAACATGGTATGATTACAAGGACTCTTAAAATTCAGACTGAAGAATGTCAAAACTGGAAAGACCCTTAGACTATTGGGCATGGAATGTTTAAGCTTGAAGGACATTTTAAAAGAGAACATAGAATGTCTGACCTGGAAGGACCTTTAGGGTACTGGGTATAGAATGTTTAGAAGGGGAAGGAACTAGAAAATATATAACACAGAATATTTAGAACTAGAAGGAAACTTAATATGCAAATGCAGGATGTCATAGCTCAAAAGATTCTTTGACTACGGGCCATGGAATGTTTAGAAGTAGAAGGGACTTTAAAATAGAGAACCTAGAATGTTTAGAACTAAAAGGAACCTTAAAATACAGAACATAGAATGTCAGGTCTCAAAGGAACCTTAGACTATTGGCCAGAAAATGTTTAGAATTCAACCAACTTAACATTCAATTAATGTTAATGTAATAGAAAAAATAGAAAGTTTTGAACTGGAAGTTACCTTAATATAAAAAACCTAGAATGTCAGAGATGGAAGGTCTTTAACACTATTGGATACAGAATGCTTAGAATTGGAAGGAACCATCAAATATAGAACATAGAATGTGTAGATATAAAAGGAACTTAAAATACAGAACATGGAATGTCAGGCCTCAAAGGATGCTTTGACTCTTGGCCATGGAATATTTAGAACTGGAGGAACATTAAAATGGAGAAAATAGAATGTTTAGAACTGGAAGGAACCTTAAAACAGAGACCATAGAATGTCAAAGCTGGAAGGACCCAAAGAATATTGGCAATAAACTGTTTGGAAATGGAATGATCTTTAAAATGGAGAAGAAAAAAATGTCACAGTTGGAAGGATGCTTGGAGAGTTGAGCATAGTATGTTTGGAACTGGAAGGACCCTTAACTAATAGATCACAGTATGTCAAAATTTTAAGGATTCTTATTTTATTGGGCATGGAATATTAGCAACTGCAAGGAATCTTAAAATAAGGACCAAAGAATGTCAGAGCTAGAAGACCATTAATCTATTGACTATAGAATGTTTAGAAATGGATGAATTTTCAAATAGAGAATGTAAAAGGTGTAGAACTGGAAGGAACTTGAAAATGGAGACCATACAATGTCACAGCTGTTAGGACCCTTAGGTTATAAGGAAGAGAAGTTTTAGAATTGAAAGGAAACTTAAAATAGATAACTTAGAAGGTCAGAGGTAGAAGTACACTTAGATTATTGGGTATAGAACATGAGCATTTGAAGGACCCTTTAGATAGAGAATATAGAATGTTTAGAATTGGAAAGAAGTTTCAAATTGAGAACACAGAATGTCAGATTCTGAAGGATTTTTAAGCTATTGGGTAATGGGTGTTATGGAAGGAACCATAAAATACAGAACATAGAATGTTTAGAATTAAAAAGGAACTTAAGATACAGAACACAGAATGTCAGGGCTCAACACACCTTTAGACTTTAGAAGTTTAAGTATCCTTAAAATAGACCCTTTAAACTATTGGGAATGGAATGTTTAGAAATGGAAGGAACGATAAAATATAGAACGTAGAATGTTTAGGCCTAAAATCAACCTTAAAATACTGAACATAATATATCAGTTCCCAAACGACCCTTAGACAGTTGACCACAGAATGTTTAGAAGTGGATGAACTTTAAAGTAGAGAATATGGAACATGTAGAACTAGAAGGAACCTCAAAATATAAACAATAGAATGCCAGAGCTGAAAGAACCTTAAGGCTACTGGGTATAGGACGTTTAGAACTGGCAGTAACTCTAACATATAGAAGACAGAATCTTTAGAACTGAAAACAACCTTATACTAAAGATGATAGAATGTCAGAGCTGGAAAGACCTTTGGACTATCGGGTATAGAATGATAAAAATGGAAAGAACTCTTCAAATAAAGAACATAGAATGTGTACTACTGGAAGGAACTTTAAAATAGAGAACGTGGGATGATTAGAACTGGAAGGACTCTTAAAATTCAGACTAAAGAATGTCAAAACTGGAAAGACCTTTAGACTATTGGGCATAGAATGTTTAAAGTGGAAGGAAATTTTAAAAGAGAACATAGAATGTGTGACCTGCAAGGAACTTGATGGCATTGGGTATAGAATGTTTAGAAGGGGAAGGAACTAGAATACATATAACATAGAATACTTGGAAATAAAAGGAAACTTCATATGCAAACGCAGGATGTCATAGCTCAAAAGACTCTTTGACTATGGGCCATAGAATGTTTAGAAGTAGAAGGGACTTTAAAATAGAGAGCCTAGAACGTTTAGAACTAAAAGGAACCTTAAAATACAGAACACAGAATGTCAGGCCTCAAAGGAACCTGAGAGTATTGACCAGAAAATGTTTAGAATTGAACTAACTTAATATTCAATCAATGTTAACATAATAGATAAAATAGAAAGGTTTGAACTGGAAGTTACCTTAATATAGAAATTCTAGAATGTCAGAGATGGAAGTTCTTTTACACTATTGGTTACAGAATGTTTAGAATTGGAAGGAAGCATCACATATAGAATATGGAATGTGTAGAAATAAAAGGAAACTTAAAATATAGAGCATGGAATTTCAGGCCTCAAAGGAACCTGAGACTATTGGCCAGAAAATGCTTAGAATTGAACGAACTTAATGTTCAATTAATGTTAATGTAATAGAAAACATAGAAAGGTTTGAACTGGAAGTTACCTTAATATAGAAAACATAGAATATCAGAGAAGGAAGTTCTTTTACAATATTGGGTATAGAATGTTTAGAATTGGAAGGAACCATCAAACATAGAACATAGAATGTGTAGAAATAAAAGGAAAGTTATAATGCAGAACGTGGAATGTCAGGCCTCAAAGGACACTTTTACTCTTGGCCATGGAATGTTTAGAAGTGATGGAACGTTAAAATGGAGAAAATAGAATGTTTAGAACTGGAAGGAACCTTAAAACAGAAACCATAGAATGTCAGAGCTGGAAGGACCCAGAGAGTATTGGCCATAAACTTTGGAAATGCAATGATCTTTAAAATGGAGAAGAAAAAAATGTCAGAGTTGGAAGGATGCTTAGAGAGTTGAGTATAGTATGTTTGGAACTGGAAGGACCCTTAATTGATAGATCACAGGATATCAAAATTCTAAGGATTCTTATTTTATTAGGCATGGAATATTAGGAAATGCAAGGAACCTAAAATAAGGACCAAAGAATGTCAGTGCTAGAAGACCATTAGACAATTGACTGTAGAATGTTTAGAAATGGATGAATTTTGAAATAGAGAATGTAAAAGGTGTAGAACTGGAAGGAACTTGAAATTAGAGACCATAGAATGTCACAGCTGTTAGGACGCTTAGGTTATAGGGCAGAGAAGTTTTAGAATTGAAAGGAAACTTAAAATAGATAACTTAGAAGGTCAGAGCTAGAAGAACACTTAGATTATTGGGTATAGAATGTGAGCATTTGAAGGACCCTTTAGATAGAGAATATAGAATGTTTAGAATTGGAAGGAAGTTTCAAATTGAGAACACAGAATGTCAGATTCTGAAGGATTTTTAAGCTATTGGGTAATGGATGTTTAGAAATGGAAGGAACCATAAATGTACAGAACATAGAATGTTTACAATTTAAAAGGAACTGAAGACTCAGAACATAGAGCATCAGGGCTCAAAACACCCTTAGACTTTGGAACATAGAATGCTTAGAACTGGAAGTAACCTTAAAATAGAGAACTCAGAATGTCACAGTCGGAAGCACCCTTAGACAGCTGAGCATAGAATGTTTTGAACTGTAAAGACCTTGAATTTATGGATAATAGTAGGTCCAAATTGTAAGGACCCTTTTATTTTATTGGGCATAGAATATGAAAATTTGGATAGCACATTAAAATAGAGACCATAGTTTGTCCGAGTTGGAAGACCTAGAGAATATTTACTGTAGAATGTTTAGAAGTGGGCAAAATTTAAAATAGAAAATACGCAATGTTTAAAAGTGGAAGAAACTTTAAAATAGGGATCATAGAATGTCAGAGCTGGAAGACCTTCAGACTATTGACCGTAGAATGTTTAGAATTGGATGAATTTTGAAATAGAGAATATAAAATGTTTAGAACTGGAAGAAACTTCAAAATAGAGTACAAAGAATGTCAGACACGGAAAGACGTTTAGGGTATTGGGTAGAGAATATTTATAGAGGGAGGGAACCATTAAATATAGAACATTGAATGTTTTGAACTGAAAGGAACCTTCAACCAGGAAACATAGAATGTCATAGTTGGAGCGACCCTTAGAAAATTGAGCACAGAATGGTGCAAAATGGAAGGACCCTGGATTTATAGATCATAGCATGTCAAAATGGAAAGGACCCTTATTTTATTGGGAATAGAATATTAAGAACTGCAAGGCATCTTAAAATAGGGACCCAAGAATGTCAGAGCTAGAAGACCATTAGACTAATGACTCTAGAATGTTTAGAAGTGGATAAATTTTACAAAATGTTGAGAACTGGAGAGAACTTTAAAATGGCGATCACAGAATGTCACAGGTGCAACGATCCATATGTAATGGGGCAGAGAAGGTTTACAACTGGAAAAAGAAATTTAAAATAGAGAACTTAGAAGGTCAGAGATGGAAGTACACTTACATCATTGCATATGGAATGTAACACCATGAAGGACCCTTCAGATAGAGAATATAGAATGTGTAGAATTCGAAGGACCCAAAAAATAAAGAGCGGCGAATCTTCAGAAATGTAAGATTACTTAAAATAGACCCTTTAAAGTATTGGGAATAGAATGTTTAGAAGTGGAAGGAACGGTAAAATATAGAACACAGAATGTTTAGGCTAAAATCAACCTTAAAATACTGAACATAATACATCAGTTCCCAAATGACCCTTAGACAGTTGACCACAGAATGTTTAGAAGTGGATGAACTTTAAAGTAGAGAATATGGAACATGTAGAACTAGAAGGAACCTCAAAATATAAACAATAGAATGCCAGAGCTGAAAGAACCTTAAGGCTACTGGGTATAGGACGTTTAGAACTGGCAGTAACTCTAACATATAGAAGACAGAATCTTTAGAACTGAAAACAGCCTTATACTAAAGATGATAGAATGTCAGAGCTGGAAAGACCTTTAGACTATTGGGTATAGAATGATAAAAATGGAAAGAACTCTTCAAATAAAGAACATAGAATGTGTACTCTAAAATAGAGAACGTGGGAAGATTAGAACTGGAAGGACTCTTAAAAATTCAGACTAAAGAATATCAAAACTGGAAAGACCCTTACACTATTGGGCCTAGAATGTTCAAAGTGAAGGGAAATTTTAGAAGAGAACATAGAATGTGTGACCCGCAAGGACCATGATGGCATTGCGTATAGAATGTTTAGAAGGGGAAGGAAGTAGAAAAGATGAAACATAGAATATTTAGAACTAAGAGGAAACTTAATATCCAAAGGCAGGATGTCATAGCTCAAAAGACTCTTTGACTATGGGCCATAGAATGTTTAGAAGTAGAAGGGACTTTAAAATAGAGAGCCTAGAACGTTTAGAACTAAAAGGAACCTTAAAATACAGAACACAGAATGTCAGGCCTCAAAGGAACCTGAGAGTATTGACCAGAAAATGTTTAGAATTGAACGAACTTAATGTTTAATTAATGTTAACATAATAGATAAAATAGAAAGGTTTGAACTGGAAGTTACCTTAATATAGAAATTCTAGAATGTCAGAGATGGAAGTTCTTTTACACTATTGGTTACAGAATGTTTAGAATTGGAAGAAACTATCACATATAGAACATAGAATGTGTAGAAATAAAAGGAAACTTAAAATATAGAGCATGGAATGTCAGGCCTCAAAGGAACCTTACAGTATTGCCCAGAAATGTTTAGAATTGAATGAACTTAACATTCAATTAATGTTAATGTAATCAAAAACATAGAAAGGTTTGAACTGGAAGTTACCTTAATATAGAAAACCTAGAATATCAGAGATGGAAGTTCTTTTACACTATTGGGTATAGAATGTTTAGAATTGGAAGAAACTATCACATACAGAACATAGAATGTGTAGAAATAAAAGGAAACTTAAAATACAGAACATGGAATATTGCCATAAATTGTTTTGAAATGGAATGGTCTTTAAAATGGAGAAGAAAAAAATGTCACAGTTGGAAGGATGCTTAGAGAGTTGAGTATAGTATGTGTGGAACTGGAAGGACCCTTAATTGATAGATCACAGTATGTCAAAATTTTAAGGATTCTTATTTTATTGGGCACAGAATATTAAGAACTGGAACTTATCTTAATATAGACACCAAAGAGTATCACAGCTGGAAGACCATTAGATTAAAGAATGTAGAATTTTAAGAACTGGATGAATTTTAACATAGAGAATATAAAATGTTTAGAACTGGAAGGAACTTTAAAATGGAGAGTATGGAATGTCACAACTGTAAGGACCTTTAGGTTATAGGGCAGAAAAGGTTCAGAAGTGAAAGAAAATTTAAAATAAAGAACTTAGAAAGTCAGAGCTGGTAGGACACTTAGATTATTGGGTTATAGAATATGAGAACTTGAAGGACCCTTTAGATAGAGAATATTGAATTTTTAGAACTGCAAGAAGCTTTAAATTTGAGAAAATAGATTGTTTGAAACTGGCAGGAACTTTAAAATTGGGACCATAGAATGTCAGAACCAGAAGGATCTTAGGGTATTGGGTATAGAATGTTTACAAGTTAAAACAACCATGAAATATAGAACATCGACTATTTACAACACAGGGAAAGTTAATTTACAGAACATAGGATGTCAGGGCTGAAAGGACCCTTAGGCTCTTCAGCATAGAATATTCAGAATTGGAAGGAACCTTTAAAAAGAGAGCCTGGAATGTTTAGAAGTAAAATTAAACTTGAAATAGAGAACAGAGAATGGAAGTATTCAAAGTACCCTTAGACAACTGAAAATAGAATATTTAGAATTGAAAGGACCCAAAAAATAAAGAATAGAGAATGTTAAGAATTGTAAGTAACCTTAAAATAAAAACATATGGTATCGGACCTAGAAGGACCTTTATACTATCAGAAGCAGAAGGAATAATAAAATATGGAACACAAAAGTTTTGGAACTAAAAGGAGACTTCAAATAAAAAACATAGAATATCAGCCATCAAAGGAACCTTAAACTATTGGACACAGAATGCTTAGAACCCGACAGACTTTAAAAGAGAGAATATAAAATGTTCAGAATTAGAAAGAAGTTTAAAATAGAGACCACAGAATGTCAGAATTTGAAGGACTCCTAGATTATTGACCATAAACTGTTTAGAACTACAAGGACCTTTAAAACAGAGAAGAAACAAAATATCAGAGCTAGAAGTACTTTAGACTGTTGACCATAGACGATTTAGAATTGGAAGAACCCTTAATTTATAGGCCATAGTATGTCAAAACTGTAAGGACCCTTAGTTTATTAGCCCTAGAATGTCAAGAACTGGAAGGAACATTAAAATAGGGACCAGAGAATATCACAGCTGTTAGGATCCTTAGGTTATAGGGCATAGAAGATTTAGAACTGAAAGGAAACTTAAAATAGAGAACTTAGTAGGTCAAAGATGGAAGTACATTTAGATTATTGGGTACAGAATGTGAGAACTTGAAAGACTCTTAAGGTAAAGAAAGCAGAATGTTTAGAATGGGAAGGAACTTTAAAATTGAAACCAGGGAATGTCAGACCTGGAAGGATTTTTAGGGTATTGGGTAATAAATGTTTAGAAATGGAAGGAAGCATAAAATATAGAATATAATATGTTTAAAACTAAAAGGAAACTTAAAATACAGAACATAGAATGTCAGGGTTAAAAGCACCCTTAGACTCTTCACCATATAATGTTTAGGATGGGAAGAAACTTTAAAATAAATAATCTAGAATGTTTAGAACAAAAAGGACTGTTAAAATAAAGAACATAGAATGACATGGCTCATATTACTCTCAGATGACTGGCCATTCAATGTTTAAAACTAGAAGGACCCTAAAAATAGAGAACAGAAAATGTTTAGAACTGGAAGTAACCTTAAAATAGAAAACATAGAATGTCAGAGGTGGAAGACCATTGGACTATTAGCCATAGAATGTTTAGAACTGGATAGACATTAAAATAAAGAATATAGAATGTTTAGAACTGCAGGGAACCATAAAATAGGGACCATAGAATGTCACAGCTGTAAGGACCCTTAGGTTAGGGAATAGAAGGTTTTGAACTGAAAGGAAAATTAAAATAGAGAACTTGGAAAGTCTGAGATAGAAATAAAGTTAGATTATTGGGTATAGAATGTGAGAACTTGAAGGACCCTTAAGATAGAGAATAGTGAATATTTAGAAATGGAAGGAACTTGAAAATGGAGAAAATAGTTAGTTTATAACTGTAAAGGAACTTTAAATAGAGACCATAAAATGTCAGACCCAAAAGGCTTTTTAGGGTATTGGGTATAGAAAGTTTAGAAGTGGAAGGAACCATGAAATATAGAACATAGAATATTTAGAACTAAAAGGAAATCTTAAAATAGAGAACCTAGAATGTTTAGAATTAAAAGGGACCTTAAAATAAAGAATAAAGAATTGGATGGCTGGAAAGACACTTAGATGATTGACCATAGAATGTTTAGTATGGGAAAGTCTCTAAACATGGAGAACAGAAAATGTTTAGAAATGGAAGTAACCTTAAAAGAGAAAACACAGAATGTCCAAGCTGAAAGGACCTTTAGATTATTGGGAATAGAATGCTTAGCAGTGGAAAGAACCATAAAATATAGAACATAGAATGTTTATACCTAAAAAGAACTTTAAATACAGAACATAGAATGTCAGGCCTCTAAGGAAACTAAGAATATTGGCAACAGAATGCTTAGAACTTGATAAACTTAAATATAGAGAATATAGAATATTTAGAACTGGAAGGAACCTTAAAATAGAGACCATAGAATGTCAGAGCTGGAAGGACCCATAGACCATTGACCATAAACTGTTTGGAAATGGAATGATGTTTAAAATAGAGAACAAAAATGTCAGAGCTACGAGGACTTTAGATTACTGACCATAAAATGTTTAGAAGTGGAAGGACCATTAATTTGTAGATAATAGTATGTCAGAACTGTAAAGACCCATATCATATGGGCATAGAATATTAATAACTTGAAGGAACATTAAAATAGGGACTATAGAATGTCAAAGTTGGAAGACATATAGACTATTGACCATACAATGTTTAGAACTGGACGAACTTTAAAATAGAGAATACAGAATGTGTAGAAGTGGAAGGAACCTTTAAATAGGGACCATGGAATGTCATAGTTGTAAGGATCCTTAGGTTATCAGGCAAAGAAAATCTAGAACTGAAAGGAAACTTAAAATAGAGAAATAAGTAAGTCAAAGATGGAAGTACACTTAGATTATTGGGTATAGAATATGAGAATTTGAAGGACCCATTAAGATAGAGAATATAGAATGTTTAGAACTGGAATGAACTTTAAAATACAGAAAACAAATTGTTTAGAACTGGAAGGAACTTTATACTCTTGGGTATAGAATGTTTAGAAATGGAAGGAACCATAAAATATAGAACATAAAATGTTTAGAGCTAAAAGCATCCTTAAAATACAGAACACAATGGCAGACCTCAAAGGACCTTAGACTATTGGCCATAGAATGTTTAGAACTGGAAGGAATATTAAAATAGGGACCATAGAATGTCACAGTTGTAACTACCCTTAGGTCCTTATATGGCACTGAAGGTTTAGAATTGAAAAAAAAAGTTGAAATAAAGAACTTAGAAGTCAGAGAAAGAAGTGCACTTAGAGAAAATAGATTGTTTAGAACTAGAAGGAAATTTAAAATAGAGAACACAGAATGTCTGACCCAGAAGGAACTTTAGGGTATTGGGTATAGAATGTTTAGAAGGGAAAGGAACCATAAAATATTGAACATAGAATGTTTAGAAGTAAAAGGAAACTTAAAATACAAAACATAGAATGTCAGAGTTGGAAGGACCCTTAGACAATTGAGCATAGAATGTCTTGAACTGGAAAGAACCTTAAAATAGAGACAATAGAATTTCAGATCTACAAGGCCCCTCTCAGACTATTAGCCATAAAATATTTAAAACTGGAAGGACCATTAAAAGGAAGAACAGAAAATGCCTGAGCTAGAAGAACTTTAGAATATTGACAACAGAAGTTTTAGAACTCGAATTACCTTTAATTTACATACCATAGTATGTCAAAAGTGTAAGGACCTTCAGTTTATTTGGCATAGAATATTAAGAAATGGAAAGAATGCTAAAATAGGGACCATAGAATATCACAGCTATAGGGACCCTTAGGTTATAGGCCACAGAAGGTTTAGAACTGAAAGCCAATTAAAAATAGAAAACTTAGAAAGTCCAAGATTGAAGTGCACTCAGATCATTGGGTATAGAATGTGAGAACTTGGAAGACCCTTAAGATAGAGAATATTGAATGTTTAGAACAAGAAGGAACTTTAAAATAGAGAAAATAGATTGTTTAGAATTATAAAGCAACTTTAAAATAGAGACCATAGAATGTCAAAGGCAGAAGGACCTTTAGGGTGTTGAGTACAGAAAGTTTAGAAGTAGAAGAAACCATAAAATATAGAGTACAGAATGTTTAGAAATAAAAGGAAACATAAAATAAAGAACATAGAATATCAGGCCTCAGAGGACCTTAGACTCCTGGCCATAGAATATTTAGAATTAGATGGAACTTTAAAATAGAGAACCTACAAAGTTTAGAACTAAAAGGAACCTTAAAATAAAGAATAATGAATTTCAGGGCTCAAAAGACCCTTAGACTATTGACCGTAGATGTATAGAAGTGGAAGGAACTTTAAATTCAAGAACCTAGAATGTTTAAAACTGGAAGGAACTTTACAACAGAGAACATTGAATATCAGAGCTGGAAGGACCCCTAGACTATTGACCATAAACTGTTTAGAACTGGAAGGACCTTTAAAACCAAGGGAAAAAATGGCAGAGTTAGAAAAACTTTAGAATATTCAGCATAGAATGTTTAGAACTGGAAGGACCCTTAGTTTATATTCCATAGTATGTCAAAACTGTAAGGACTCTTAGTTTACTGGGCATAGAATGTCAAGGACTGGAGGGAACCATAAAATAGAGAACATAGAATGTCAGAGATGTAAAAACCCTTAGGTTATAGGGCATAGAAAGTTTAGAACAAAAAACAAAGTTAAAATAGAGAACATAGAATGTTTATAATTGGAAGGAACTTTAAAATAAAGAAAATAGATTATTTCGACCTGAAAAGAACTTTAAAATATAGATCATTGAATGTCAGACCCAGGAGGACCGTTAGGGTTATGGGGATAGAATGTTTAGATCTGAAAGGAATCATAAAACATAGAATGCTTAGAACTAAAAGGAACCTTAAAATAAAGAATAATGAATTTCAGGGCTCAAAAGACCCTTAGACTACTGACCATAGAATGTGTAGAAGTGGAAGGAACTGTAAATTAGAGAACCTAGAATGTTTAAAACTGGAAGGAACCTTACAATAGAGACTACAGAATATCAGAGCTGAAAGAACACCTAGACTCTTGGCAACAGAATGTTTACAACTGGACAGACTTTTAAAATAGGGAACACAAAATGTCAGAGCTAGAAGGATTTTCGACTAATGACCATAGAATGTTTAGAACAGGAAGGACCCTTAATTTATAGATCACAATATGTCAGCACTGTGAGGACCCTCAGTTTATTGGGCATAGAATGTTAATAACAGGAAGGAACCTTAAAATAGAGATGAGAGAATGTCAGACCTGGAAGACCATTAGACGATTGGCCGTAGAATGTTTAGAATTTTATAAATTTTTAAAAAGAGAATATAGATTGTTTAGAACTGGAAGGAATTTTAAAATAGAGTAAATAGATTATTTAGAATGGGAAGGAATTTTAAAACAGAGATCATGGAATGTCAGACCCTGAAGGACATTTAGGTTATGAGATATAGGATGTTTAGAAGTGGAAGGAACCATAAAATAGAGAACACAGAATGTTTAGAACTATAAGGAAACTTAAAATACAGAACATAGAATGTCGTGCCTCAAAAGGCCCTTAGACTTCTGCCCATAGAATGTTTAGAAGTGGGAGGAACTTTAAAATGGAGAACCCAGAATGTTTAGAACTAAAAGGAACCTTAATATATGGAACATAGAATGTCAGTGCTGGAAGACTATTAGATTATTAGCCATAGAATATATAGAATAGTATGAACTTTAAAATAGAGAATATAGAACGTTTAAAACTGAAAGGAACATTAAGATATGTAAAAGAATGTCACACCTCTAAGGAACTTTAGGTTATAGTGCATAGAATATTTAGAACTGAAAAGAAATTTAAAATAGAGAACTTAGAAGGTCAGAGATGTAAGTACACTTAAATTATTAGGTATAGAATGTGAGAACTTGAAGGACCCTTAAGAAAGAGAATATTGAATGTTTAGAACAGGAAGGAACTTTATTTTTATTTTTTTAGGCAATTGGGGTTAAGTGACTTGCCCAAGGTCACAAAGCTAGTAAGTGTTAAGTGTTTGGTCTGAGGCCATATTTGAACTCAGGTCCTCCTGACTTCAGGGCCAGTGCTGTATCCACTGCGGCATCTAGCTGCCCCAGGAAGGAACTTTAAATAGAGAACAATGAATGTTAGAACTGTAAGTTACCTTAAAATAGAAAATTTAGAATGTCAGAGTTGGAAAGACCTTTAGACTATTGGGTATAGAATATATAGAAGTTGAAGGAACAATAAAATACAAAACATATAATGTTTAGAACTAAAAGAAATCTTCAAATACAGAACATAGAATGTAAGGCCTCAAAGTCCCCTTAGAGTCTTGAACATAGAATGTCTAGAAATGTAAGAAACTTTAAAATAGAGAACCTAAAATGTTTAGAATTAAAAAAAAAACCCCTTAAAATACAGAACATAAAATGTCAGGCCTCAAAGGACCCTTAAGCTATTGGCCACAGAATGTTTAGAACTGGACGAACTTTGAATTAGAGAATACAGAATGTTTAATACTGGAAGGAATATGAAAATAGAGACCATATAATGTCTAAATTAGAAGGACCTCTAGAGTTTTTACCATAAACTCTTTGGAATGGGAAGGACCTTTAAAACAGAGAACACAAAATATCAGAGCTAGAAGGACTTTAGACTATTGATCATAGAATGTTAAGAAAAAGAAGTACCCTTCCTTAATTTATATATCATAGTACGTCAAAACTGTAAGGACGCATGGTCTATTGGGCATGTTAAGAACTGGAAGGAACCTCAAAATCCAGAACATAGAATGTCAGAACTGGAAGATCATTATACTATTAATGGTAGAATGTTTAGAAGTGGACAAATTTTAAAATAGAGAATACTGAATATTTGGAACTAAAAGAGCCTTCAAATAGGGACCTTAGGGATGTCAAAGCTGTAAGGACCCTTAAGTTATAGGGGATAGAAGGTTTATAACTGAAAGGAAACTTAAGAGAACTTAGAATGTCAGAGTTGGAAGTACACTTAGATTATTGGGTATAGAATGTGAGAAGTTGAAGGACCCTTAAGATGGAGAATAAAGAATTTTTAGAAATAGAAGGAACTTAAATAGAGAAAATAAATTGTTTAGAACTGGAAGGAATTTTTAAATAGAGACCATAGAGTGTCAGATCCAGAAGGACCTTCAGGAGATTGGGTATGGAATGTTTGTAAGTGGAGTAAACCATAAAATGTGAAACACAGAATGTTTAGAAATGACACTTAAAATACAGAACATAGAATGTCAGGGCTCAGAGGACCCTTAGACTATTGGCCATAGAACATTTAGAAGTGGAAGGAACTTTAAAATAGAGCGCCTAGAATGTTTAAAACTGGAAGGAACCTTACAATAGAGAATATTGAATGTCAGAGCTGGAAGGACCCCTAGACTATTGGTCATAAACTATTTAGAACTGGTTGGACTTTTAAAATAGAGAACACAAATTCTCAGAGCTAGAAGGACTTTAGACTATTGACCATAGGATGTTTAGAACTGGAAGAACCCTTAACTTAGAGACATTAGAATATCAAAACTGTAATGACCCTTAGTTAATTGAGCATAGGATGTAAAGAATGGGAAGGAACCTTAAAATAGAGAAGAGAGAATGTCAGAACTGGAAGACCATTAGACTACGTGACATAGAATGTTTAGAACTGAATGAACTATGAAATACAGAATACTGAATGTTTAGAACTGAAAGGAACCATAAAATAGGGACCCATAGGGTATCACAGCTATAAGGACCCTTAGGGTATAGTGAACACAAAGTTTATAACTGACAAGAAACTTAAAATAGAGAATTTAGAAGGTCAGAGCTGAAAGTACACTAAGATTATTGGGTATAGAATGTGGGCACTTGAAGGACCCTTAAGATAGAGAATATAGAATGCTTAATATTGGAAGGAACTTTAAAATAGAAACCATAGAATATCAGATCTGGAAGGACCTTTAGGGGATTTGATATAGAATCTTTAGAACTGGAAAGAACCATAAAATATACAACAAAGAATGTTTAGAACTAAAAGTAACCTTAAAATAAAGAACAAGCAATGACAGAGCTCAAAGGACTCTTAAATAATTGGCCACAGAATGTTTAGAACTGGAAGGATACTTAAAATAGAGAACAGAGAATATTTAGAACTGGAAGTTACCTTTAAAATAGAAAACATAGACTGTCAGAGCTGGAAGGACCTTTAGTGGGTATAGAATGTTTAGAATTGGAAGGAACCATAAAACATAGAACATAGCATGTTTAGAACTAAAAGGAAACTTAAAATACAGAACATAGAATGTTAGGCTTCAAAAGAACCTTACACTGTTGGTTATAGAATGTTTAGAAGTGGAAGGTACTTTGAAATAGAGAACCTAGAATGATTAGAACTAAAAGGAACCTTAAAATAAAGAATACAGAATGACAGGGCTCAAAGGAACCTTAGATGAATGACCATAGAATGTTTTGAACTGGAAGAATCCAAAAATGGAAAAGAAAGAATGTTTATAACTGGAAGTAACCTTAAAATAGAAAACATAGAATGTCAGAGCTGGAAGGACCTTTAGACTATTGGGAATAGAATGTTAAGAAATGGAAGAAGCCAGAAAATATAGAACCTAGAATGTCTAGAACTAAAAGAAAACTTAAAATACAGAATACAGAATGTCAGTCCTCAACAGACACTTAGACTATGGGCCATAGAATGTTTATAACTGGAAATATCCTAAAAATAGAGAACAGAGAATGTTTAGAACTGGAAGGAACTTTAAAATAAAAAACATCAAATGATTGGAACTAAAAGGAACCTTATAATTAAAACCATAGACTATCAGAGGTGGAAGGACCCTCAGACTAGTGACTGTCAACCAGCCTGAATCAGCCTCTAACCTGTGGATGGCCAGAGCTGAACAGAACAGGCTAGAGACAGAAGGGTTAGGAATCAAAAAGACACTTAATTTTTAAGTGAGGGAAGTGAATTGAAGGCAAGGAGAAGATCTAGACACATGTTCCAGGCCCTGCCCAGGACATGAGGCAGTGTGGGGGAGATCTCAAGACTGATACCAATGGTAGCACAGTGAACTGTATCCCTCACAATGAGGGGTAACAGCAATAATGCTACAAGTTTGATTCTTAGCAGTGCTTTGTGAGCAGAACCTATTTGAGCTCAGAGAACACCTAATGCTGGTCAAAGTAGTACAATAATTATGTAATTTTGCTAAAAGGTGAGATCATCCAGAGAATGAGCACAAAGGATTGTTGGCACGCCAAACTCAGGGCACATCTTGCTTGCTGGGCCTTAGTTCTGGAAAACAGAGTCTCTCCTAATATCTAAACATTTCCCCCTTTTGGCCAAAGAGAAAGGGTATGAAAAAACCCCTACCCTTCTGGCCAATAAAGGAGAGGCAGGTATAAGCCAAGGTGCCACAAGGGGCCAGTTGGACCAGGACAAGCATTTGTATCTCAGGAGTCAGTTCCTTCAGGGGACCTATTGGGGAAGTATGTCCCAGGTATCATTGCTAGCCATTCTTTGCTAGCAAGCAGAAAAAATAGGGGGTCCAGGTATGTTGAGGGAGAAAATGCCAACACATGCTTGAATCAGAGCCTTGGCTTTGGGCACATAACAAAGGGGAAAAGAAAAAATAAAAACTAGGACAGTATACTCAGCCCTCATCTGGAATCTTTAGACAGGTTTCTCGTCTGGATGTTGGCTGCTTTTGGGTCCATACTAGACAAACCAGAGAACCCTGGAGGGTTCTGCCATCCACTCAAGAGCAGGGGCTTCGCTCCAATGAGTCCACACACACAAGTTTGACGGCAGTGGGAGTAGTCAGAAGAACCTGGTAGGGGTGCTTAGGAAAAACTTTGCAATTAATCTTTGAATGTGAATTTCTGGTCAGCATAACATAGGTCCTTGGTTAAGGATCTCTGAATGGGACATGGAGATCTTACAGCTTTCTAGCCATGTAAGTCTAGGTTCAAACAATGCAATATAGTTTTCTCATAATCATAATTACATTAAATCAGGTCACCTTAATGTTACGTTGCGGAACTTTACATGATACCAAGGTAACAAGAAAACTTAAACGTAAACATCTTGAAACAAAAGACCAAAACAAGACAATGGTTATCACCAATATTAACTAACACTTTGTATCCTAGTAACCCATTCTCAATGTCCATTTAATCAGCACATTTTGAGTTCCAGATGCCTCGTGTAGTTATCTAGTCCCTAGATATCTTTTCATGGACAATAGGCTTTATTCTCAGGACAGCTCTAAAGGGGGCTCTTCTTCTCTGTTTCCAAATCTAGAGGTTGCTAGATAATTCTTACTTAATATAATTTAAATTTTGTACTCCTACTTTGAAACTTCCAAGAATTTCATTTGTTGTTTCTATCCTTACCTAAATGTTGTGCTTGATATAAGAATCTTTTAAAAATTTATGAGGGTCCAACTGTAAAATGAATTCTTCTGCCCTTTAAAATTATCAGACAGTTACTTTAACAATAATTTCACTTTCTTTACCATTATCAGTACAATTTATATGTAAAATCCTTAATCTAATTTTGAGAATTACTAAACCATACTCAAATCCTGAATTTCCTTGATAGATAAATTTGGAAGCCAATCATATGCATATGTATATAGCTATTAGAGAAAACAGTCTAATCCTGTTGCTTTCTCAAAATTTACTATTCCATTTATTTAGAAAACTTTCACATTACATCTTTGTTTTATTACCTTGTCTAATCATTTTCCCCTTAGGAGGATATCATCCCTATATTATAATTTGACCACAAATATAGGTTAAATTATAAGATGTTCATACTGGCATCCTATTACAGTAACTCAGACATGTTCCAGTATCAATCTGTTATTTACTAGATTTAGTATTGTACTTGCAAAACTTCTTGATTATAGAAATTTGCTATAAAAGGAAAATAAGGATATATTTATAACAATGTCATATATCATAACAGAGTGAAAAATGCCCTTAGCTCTTTTTGATTCCAAGCATGAATCATATCTGACAGCCAATCATGTAGTCACAGGGTATTAAATGCAAGGCTCAAAATTAACCAGGTTGGAATTTCCTTTTCAGAAAAAAAATAGCACAATGGGAAAATAGAGTCAGGAAGATCCTATGTAGGCTGTGCTAAGGTCATTCCCAAAACTTTTCCCAGGCACAAACATTCAGCTTTAGCAATTTCCAGATAATTCTGGCAACTATCCCTGTAATTAAAATTCAAAATAATAGTAAGTTACAGTCCCGGGAATTTTTACCTTACATAACAAAATTTCACTAAACACAATTTAGGGTTTGAATATCTTTCCTAATGTTTCCCTAAAAGTTAACATTTCATTTATCCTTAACTTATAAATTAAAACTACCCATATTCTCGGGCTTCAAACATACAGCAAATACCTGATAGTTGACTCATCATTAATATGTGTTGAAGCTACATCTTTAAACCACCCTATACACTTTCATTTTAGCCAAGAATTTCAAATGAAAATTTGCTCTTATATGTTATTATTAGTAGTAGTATCTGCTTTATAACAAAATATTCCTCATTAAATATTTAATAATTTTCGAATATCTATTTTTATCACATCCTTTTAAAAGACCAATTCATATGTAACAGCATCCAGATTAAATAATTGCTTTTTCTAACAGAATTTGTGTTACAATGGTCTGTCAAATTTCACAATGTAAGAGAATTTAGAAATACAATGATTTAAGAAATGAATTGTATTTCAAAATTATCACATATAAAAATCATTGATCTTATTAGCTTTGACATTTTAAAACCATTTTAGAGTTATCAGGTATGGAACAATTACATTCAATTAAAGAAATAATAATAATTTAGTGCTTAGCATATGCCAGTCACTTTGTTAAGCACTTTACAATAATTACATCATTTTGATCTTTAAAATAACCCTGGGAGCTGGGTACCATTATTAATTTTCCCTTTGTCCATCAGAAAAGTGGGGCAAACAGAGATAAGATAACTTGCCTAAGATTACACAGCTAATAAATTTTTGCAACTGGCATATAATTCAATTTTCCCTACATTTTTCCAGCACTTTTTTCAACACATATATTTGGGAATCTGATCTGAAATGAGAGGGGTTTAACAGGGAGAGTGTCTCTGACCTGGGGCAGTCACAGGAGTCTCTCTGGTTTAAACAGTCTTTTCTATTTTCATGGTCAGAAATGTCAAGGAAGGGTTAACAAGAGGTGGCTATAAGGTATAAACCTTTTATCTATTTTTTTCTTCACTCTGGAATTACTTCCAAACTAGCTGCCTTCCTTCATTGCCCTAAAATAATGAAGCCATTAATCCATTTACTTTTAAAACTTTTATAAAATCTAATTCTTATTTTTTCTTATAACAAATTCTACAGAGTGGTACCTCAAAACTTACTAAGATATATCAAAAGGGAGTGAGTTCCTGGAATTATCCCAAAGTCTCAGGAGTTCTCCCCTACAGTCTTAAAATGATTAATTTCCAAACTCCTTAATCTCCCAAGATGTTTTTAGCAGTTCTACAAACTTTGATTATCTGATTTTATTTCTGTAATTCCAACATAGCCAAAGCTGAAATAACAGAACAAAGTGTCTTGCAGATGTTTTCTTTTTCTCTTTTCTTGTTAATCTCCCATGGAAAGGCTAAATTAGGAGTTAATTCTGCTTACTAGGACAATTGTTTCAGTTATGAAAGCTCATTTATCTTTCCCAGTGTTCTAAACTGGGTATGGCCCGTAGAAGTTTTTCTGGCTGGCTACATTTTAAATCTTTCAAGGTAATAGAATCTAGCACACAACACAAACACAACAGACATTTTACAATTTGCAAAGACATAAATACAAACAAAATGACAAGACAGATGCAAACAGACACATATAGTTTTATTTGTTCATTCATTCATTCATTTATTTATTTAGGCAATTGGGGTTAAGTGACTTGCCCAGGGTCACGTGGCTAGTAAGTGTCAAGTGTTTGGTCTGAGGCCGGATTTGGACTCAGGTCCTCCTGAGTTCAGGGCCGGTGCTCTATCCGCTGTGCCACCTATCTGCCCCTGACACATATAGTTTTAACAAAGCACGCAGTTATGGTTCATAGAGAGGCACAAGGTTACTAAGGCATGCAGTTTCAATTTTACAGAGGTGTGTAGTTTAAAAAACAAACACACGCAGTTACAATTTTACAAAGGTGTGCAGTAAAACAATAACAACAAAGCAGCAGAGGCACAGAGAGAGGCCAATTAACAGAGGAGTGCAGTTTAAGAAAGGACATCCTTACCAAAATGATTCAAAATAAACCGGGAGACCAGAGGGGCTCTGGAGTTTGTGTCACAAAGAATGGCAAGTTCGACCAAGGTGGTGCCTAGTCTGTTCCCACTGGTACAGGAGAGTCCAATTGCCCAGTTCCATGTCCAATTCTACTTCTGTCATCAACAAATGCAAACTGATCTGAACCATTCTCTAACCTGTGGATGGCTGGGACCAAACAGAGTAGGCTAAAGACAACAGAGTCAGGAATCAAACAGAAGTTTAATTTCAAAGTGAGGAAAACATCTTGTACACAAGGAGGGGATCTAGACAAATGGACTGGACCCCATCACTAGTGGGGGGACCTGAGGTAGTTGTGGGGAGATTTCAATACTTATACCAATGGCTGCACAGTGAGCTGTATCCCTCACAATGAGGGGTAACAGCAACAATGCTACAAGTTTGAGTCATAGCAGGGCTTCACAACCAAAACTTGTCCAAGCTCAGAGAACACCTGGTGCTGGTTAAGGCAATAAAATAATTATATGATTTTGCCAGAGGGTGAGATCATCCAAAGAGTGAGCGCAAAGGATTGTTGTTATGCCAAACTGGTTCTTAGCTCTGGAAAACAGGGTATCTCCTAATTTTTTTTTTGACATTTTAGTCACTTTATTTACATAATTCCAAATTGCTTTCCAAAATGGTTGTACTGATTCACAGCTCTATTAAGTATTTTATTTTCCCCCAGTTACATATAAAAACAATTTTTAGCATTCATTTTTAAAACCTTGAGATCCAAATTCTGTCTCTTCCTCCCTCCTCACACTCGTTCATTGAGAAAGCAAGCAATTTGATATAGGTTATACATGTGTAGTCATGTAAAACATTTCCATATTAGTCATGTTGTAAAAGAAAACAGGCCAAAAAATACCCATAAGAAAAATTTTTTTAAAAGTTTTTAAAAAGTATGCTTTCAATCTGCACTTAGACACCATCAGTACTTTCCTTGGGGATGGATAGCTTCTTTCATCATAAGTCCTTAAGAGTTGTCTTGGATCATTGCATTGCTGAGAATAGCTAAGTCATTCACAGCTGATCATCTTACAATGTTGCTGTTTCTTTGTACACAGTACATTTCACTTTGCATCAACTCATGTAAGTTTTTCCAGGTTTTCTGAGAGAAGCCTGCTCATCATTTCTTATAGCACAGCAGCACTCCATCATAATTGCATATCACAGTTTGTTCAACCATTCCCCAATTGATGGGCATCCCCTCAATTTCCAATGCCCTGCCATGAGAAAAGAGCCACTATAAGTATTTTCGTACATATAGGTCCTTCTCCTTTTTGTTTTTTATCTCTTTGGGCATACAAACCTAGTAGTGATATTGCTAGGTCAAAGGGCATTGCATGACTTTATAGCCATTTAGTTCCAAATTGCTTGACAGAATGGTTGAATCAGTTCACAACTCCACCAATGGTGCATTAATGTCTCATTTTTCCCACATCTCCTCCAACATTTGTCATTTTCCTTTCCTGTCCTATAAGCCAAAATAATAGGTATGAGGTAGTACCTCAGAATTGTTTTAATTTGGATTTCTCCAATCAATAGTGAGTTAGAACATTTTTTTTCATATTGCTATCGATAGCTTTAATTACTTCATCTGAAAACTATTCATATCTTTTGGTCATTTATCAGCTGCGGAATGGCTCTTACTTTTATAAATTTAACTCAGTTCTCTATATGTTTGAGAAATGAGACCATCATCAGAGAAATTTGCTTCAAAATTTTTTCATAGTTATTGCTAATTGTATTTACCTCCGTCCTATTACCCCCCATTTATTCTATTCTCTTTCCTTTCACCCTGTCCCTCCTCAAAAATATTTTGCTTCTGACTACCCCCTCCCCCAATCTGCCCTCCCTTCTATCACTCCCCCTTCTCTTATCCCCTTCCCCTCTTACTTTCCTGTAGGGTAGGATAGATTTCTATACCCAATTGAATTACACATTCAATTATTCAATATTCAATGTCATTCCCTCTTTGAGCCAATTCTGATGACAGTAAGGTTCATTCATTCCTCCTCACGTTCCCCCATTCCCCTCCACTGAAAAATCCTTTCCTTGCCTCTTTTATGCAAGATAATTTACCCCATTCTACCTCTCCCTTTCCCTATCTCCCAGTACATTCCTCTCTCACCCTTTAATTTTATTTTTTTAGATATCATCCCTTCATGTTTAACTCACACCTGCACCCTCTTCTAACTGCCCTAATAATAAGACCATTCTTACAAGTATTATTTTTCCCTATAGGAATGTAAATAGTTTAGCCTTTTTAAGTCCCTTATTATTTCCCTTTCCTGTTTACTTTTTTATGCTGTTCTTGAGTCTTGTATTTGAAAGTCAGATTTTCTATTCAGCTCTGGTCTTTTCATTAAGAATACTTGAGAATCCTCAATTCTATTGGATGTCCATTTTTCCCCTGAAGGATTATATTCAGTTTTGATGGGTAGTTGATTCTTAGTTGTAATTCTAGCTCTATTGCCCTCCAGAATATCATATTAGAAGCCCCTGATTCTTTAATGTAGAAGCTGCTAAATCTTGTGTTATTTTGATTGTGGTCCATGATACTTGAAGTGTTTCTTTCTGGCTACTTGCATTATTTTCTCCTTGATCTGGGAGGTCTGGAATTTGGCTATAATATTTCTTGGAGTTTTTATTTTGGGATCTCTTTCAGAATGTGATCAGTGGATTTATTTCCATTTTACTCTCTGGTTTTAGAATATCAGGGCAGTTTTCCTTGATAATTTCTTGGAAGATAATGTCTCAGCTCTTTTTTTGATCATGGCTTTCAGGTAGTCCAATAATTTTTAAATTATCTCTCCTGGATCTATTTTCTAGGTCAGTTGTTTTTCCAATGAGATATTTCATATTGTCTTTTATTTTCTTCGTTCTTTTGGTTTTCTTTTATTGTTTCTTGATTTCTCATAAAGTCATTGGCGTCCATTTGCTCAATTATAATTTTTAAGGAATTACTTTCTTCAGTGAGATTTTGTACCTACTTTTCCATTATCTTCTATTTTTTCATTCTTTTGGTTTTGTTTAACAATGTCTTGATTTCTCATAAGTCACTAGCTTCCATTTGCTCCATTCTAATTTTTAAGGAATTATTTGCTTCAGTGAGCTTCTGGACTTCCTTTTCTACTTGGCCAATTCTGCTTTTGAAAGCATTCTTCTCCTCATTGGCTTTTTGGACCTCTTTTGCCATTTGGGTTAGGCTATTTTTTAAGGTGTTATTTTCTTCAGTATTTTTTTGGGTCTCCTTTAGCAAGCTGTTGACTTGTTTTTAATGATTTTCTTACATCACTTTCATTTCTCCTCCCAGTTTTTCCTCTTCTTCCCTTACTTGCTTCTCAAAATCCTTTTTGAGCTGTTCCGTGGCCTGGGATTGATTCATATTTTTTTGGAGGCTTTGGATGTATGAGTTTTGGCTTTGTTGTCTTTGTTGTATGTTTTGATCTTCTTTGTTACCAAAGAAAGATTCTATGGTCTGACTTTTTTTTTTGCACAGTTTGTTTATGATCTCAGCTAATTACTTGAGTTTTAAACTCTTTGTTAAGGTAGGGGTCTGCTTCCAGTGTGGAGAATGTATTGTCCCAAGATTTGGGAGTTTTGTGCAGTTGTTTTCAGAGATACTTCTAGGGACCTGTAAATTTTCAGTTCTTCCAAGGTGGTATGATCAAGGGTGAGGTGTTTACTTCTTCCTAGCCTGAGCTCTGCTCTATGGGTGACCACAAGCTCTCTTTTCTGCCTTGGAACTGTGAGGAGGATTTTCTCTTCCACTACCACTACAAGCTTCACCATGCCAGCACTCCTCCTTGTCCTATAACTGCCACCCAGAACGCTGACCCAGATCCAAGCACAGGCAAAACAAGAGCTTCCTGCCTCAGCACCAGCAAAGAGATCCCTGCATTCCTCCTCTGAGCAGCCACTTGATTCCCCCTCTGTTTATAGGCCAAGCTCTGGAAGCAACCACCACCCCGGGGCTGCCTAGGGACTAGGGCTGGTACTGAGCTTCTCTCTCACCACAGTCACAGACTTTTCCTACTGACCTTCTAAGTTGTCTTTGGCATTTGTGGTTTGAGAAGTTTGGAAACTGCCACAACTACCCATGATTCAGCCCCCTAAGGCCTGCTCCAGGTTCACTGAGGCCTGGTCTTTGCCTGCACACCCACGCTGAACTATGTTTTTCTCCCAGCCCAGTGCAATAGACCTTTCCCATCAACCCTCGAGGTTGTCTTGGGCTGGAAATTTGTTTCACTCTCTTTTTTGTAGGTTCTGCTGCTCTAGAATTTATTTAGAGCCATTTTTTACAGGTATTTGGAGAATTTGGGGGAGAGTTCAAGCAAGTCACTGCTTTTATACCACCATCTTGCCTGCATCCCCCCAATTCTGCTTTTTAAAGCATTCTTCTCCTCATTGGATTTTTGGACCACTTTTACCATATGGCCTAGTCTGTTTTTAAGGTGTTATTTTCTTCAATATTTCTTGTGTCTCTTTTACCAAGCTGTTGACTCATTTGTAATGATTTTCTTGCATCACTCTCATTTCTCTTCCTAATTTTTCCTCTACCTCTCTTACTTGATTTTCAAAATCCTTTTTGAGCTGTTCCATGGCCTAAGACCAATTCGCAATTTTCTTGGAGGCTTTGGAGGTAGGAGCTTTGATTTTATTATCTTCTGAGTATGTGTTTTGATCTTCCTTGTCATCATAGTAACTTTATATGGTCAGAATTTTTTCTCTTCTTTGCTCATTTTCCCAGTCCATGTCTTGATTTTCAACTATCTGTTAAGTATGGATCTGTTTCCAGGGTAGAGGGCACACTATCCCAAGCTTCAGGGGTTTATGCAGCTGGTTTTAGAGATATTTTTAGGGATTTGTTAGTTTTCAGCTCTTCCAAGGTGGTATGATCAAAGAAAGGTGTGTTTACTACTCTCCTGGCCTGTACTTTGATCAGTCAGTGACCACAAGCACTCTTTTCAACCCTGGAACTTTGAGAAGATTCTCCACTGCATTGAGACTTCAAGCTCTGGTATTCTAGTGCTCTTCCTTGCTCTGGGATTGCCACTCAAGACTGTGACCCAAAATCAAGTATGGGAAAATAAACAGAACCAAGTCCTGCCTCAGTGCTAGCAAGGAGACCCCTGTATCTCCTTCTGGCCAGTTATTCCACCCCCTTATCATCTGTAGGCTCAGAGCTCTGAAAGCAGTTGATGCCACTGTTCATTCAGTGTCTCCCAAGTCTTGTTCCTGGTTTTCCATGGCTGGGTTTGTGTTGGCATGGCCTATACTGGACTGTGCTCCACTCTTACCCAGGTGCAACAGACCTTTCCTGCTGAATTTCTCAGTTGCCTTTGGCTGGAAAATTATTTATCCTTTCATGGGTTCCACTGCTCCAAGAATTGTTTATTTCTTTAATTGAATGTAATTGTTCCATGCCTGAAAACTCTAAAACAGTTTTAAAATGTCAAAGGTAATAAGATTAATGGTTTTCATATGGGATGATTTGGAAATGCAGTCAACTGAATTGATGTGTGTTATTATTGTATTTCTAAATTCTCTTATGTTGTGAAATTTGAGAGACCATTGTAGCAGAAATGCTGTTAGACATGAATTAGGCTTTTAAAAGGATGTGATAAAAATAGATATTTCAAAACCGTTAAATATTTAATGAGGCACATTTGTTATAAAACAGATAATAAGTTTAATAACAAATTTTCACTTGAAAATTCCTGGCTATTATGAAAGTGTATTTGGTGGCTTAAAGATGGAGCTTCAACATGTTAATGATGAGTCAACTAACAGGTATTTCCTATATGTCTGAAGCCCCAGAACATAATATGGGTAGTTTAAATTTTAAAATAAAGTTAAATTTTGTTATTTAAGGTAAAAATTCTTGAGACTGTAATTTACTGTTATATATCACACTGTTATAACTGTGTTCCTCTTTTTCCTTTTAAAGCAAATTTCTATAATCAAGAAGTTTTGTAAGTACAACACCAAATCTATTAAATAATAGATTGATACTGGAACATCTCCAAGTTACTGTAATAGGATAAAAGTATGGACATCTTACAATTTTAACCTGTTATCTGTGGCCAAATTATAGTATAGAGTTGATATCTTCCTAAGGAGGAAATGATTAGACAAAGTAATAAAACAAATACGTAATGTGAAAATTTTCTAAATAAATGGAATGATAAATTTTGAGGAAGCAACAGGATTATATGATTAGCTTACAATTTTATCTATCATGGAAATTCAGGCTTTGAGTATGTATCAGTAATAAATTCTCAAAATTGGATTGAGTTTGTACACATAAATTGTATTGATAATGGTAAAGAAAGTGAAACTATTTCCCCATTTTATGGTATCTGTCTAATAATCTTAAAGAGTTCATTTTTGCAGTTGGACCCTTATATATATATATATATATATATATATATATATATATATATGTATATATATGTATATATATTTCTTCTTATATCAGGTACAGGATTTAGGTAAGGATAGAAACAGTGAATGGTATATAAACTAAAATTTTCTTAAGTCTCAAGCTTGGAGAACCAAATGTAAGTGATGGTACTAAATTACATTAAGTCAGAATTATCTAGGAACCTCTAGATTTGGAACGAGAGAACCAGATCCCCCTTCAGAGCTATCCTGAGAATAAAGCCTATTGTCCATGAAAAGATATCTAGGGACCAGATAACTACATGAGCCATCTGGGACTCAAAATGTGCTGATTAAATGGATATTGAGAATAGATTACTAGGATACAAGGAGACTTGATGTTTAAATTTTCTTGGTTACCTCGGTGACATGCAAATCTCCCTTCTCATAACTAGTCCATTGTGAGACCTCTACGTAGTTTGATCTGTACCTGATTTAATGCAATTATGCAATTGTGGAAATTGTGAGAAAACTTTACTGATTGATACAACGAGTTTGGTTTTTTTTCACAATTGTCAACCCATATGTCTTCTAAGGGCCCCTACCAGATCCTTCTGACTACTCACACAGCTGCCAAACATGGGTATGTACTCTTGGGTCATCTGAAGAAAGCCCCTGCTCCTGAGTGAACAGCAGAACCTCCAGGGACCTCAAGGTTTGTCTAGTACAGATCCAGAAGTAGCCAACTTCCAGATAAGACAGCTATTCTAAGATTCCAGAGGAAGGTGAATACACTATCCTAGTTTTTTCCCTCTTCCCTTTTGTTATGTGTGCAGCCACCAAGGTGCTGATTCAAGCACGTGTTGGCATTTCTCCCTCTACCTTCTTGTTCTCCCTCTCTTTTCTGTTTGCAAGTAAACAATAACTAGCAATGGTACCTGGGACATACTTCCACAATAGGTTCCCTGAAGGAACTGACCTCCTGAGATAAAAATGCTTGTCCTGGTCCAACTGGCCGCTTGTGGCATCTTGGCTTATACCTGCCTCTCCTTTATTGGCCAGAAGGGTAGGGGTTCTTTCAGGCCCCCTCCCTTTGGTCAAAAGGGGGAAATGTCCAGATATTAGGAGAGACTCTGTTTTCCAGAGTGAAGGCCCAGCTAACAAGCTGTGCCCTGAGGTTGGTATAACAACAATTCTTTGCACTCACCTTCTAGAAGTGATGGTCCCTGAGCTTCATCAAGCTCCAACAGGCCCAGACATGAAGCCCTGCTATGAATGGACATTTTATCACTAGACAACCTTGCTTCACTCTTGCTCTTGTGCCTCACTGTTGTTGCACTACAGTATTTGACTGTTTTTCTAGCCAGAAGTAAAAAAAAAATCAAGGTTCAGTCCCACTGCCTCCAGTGCTCCCACTATGGATGGGGCTCTGGCACATGCATCTAATCTATTTCCTTGCTTGCAGACTGTTTTTATCACTTTGAAATTAAACTTATGTTTGATTCCTGACTTTCCTGTCTCCAGCCAGTTCTGTTGGCTCTGGCTATCCACAAGTTAGAGACCAGTTTGGTCCACTTGACATTAATTGGTGTCAGAAGTGTGATTGGACATGGAATCAGATCATTGGACTCTCTGGTACCAGTGGGAATGGACTATGTGCACCAGAGTTTTATTTCTCTGGAATCTGATTCCCCCCTTGTCTTATGAGTCCCCTACCCTTCTCCCTGCTCCAATTTCAAGATCCTGCCTTGGTTGAGCTTGCCATTATTTGTGAGGAAAACTCCAGGGCCCCTCCAGTGTGACCTGGTTCATTTTGGATGGTAAGGATATCCTTTCTTAATCAGCACACATCTCTTAATTGGCCTCTCTGTGTGCCTCTGCTGATTTTTTTTAACTGAACACCTCAGTAAAATTGTAACTGCATGCCTCTTATCCCCGCGTGTGTCTCTATTGTTTTTTAAACTACACACCTCTGTAAAGTTGAAGCTGCAAGACTTTATAACTGTACCTCTGTATTGACTGTGACTTCACATTTTGTTCGGCTTCTATCTTTCTTGTCATTTTGTCTGTGTTTGTGTCTTTGTAAAATGTAAAATGTCTGTGTCATGTAAAATGTCTGTAGATTCTGTTACCTTGAAAGATTTAAAATGCAGCTAGCCAGAAAAAAAAAAATCTAAGGGCTATAGCCAAAGTGTTTAGAACACTAAGAAAGATTCATGAACTTTCATACTTGTAGCAATTTTCCCAGGAAGGAGGATTAACTCCCACTTTAGGCTTTCCTTGGAGGATTAGGTAGTAAGAAAAAAAAAAAAGGTCAGATAATCAAAGATTGTAAAACTGCTGAAAACATCTTAGCATATTTGGAAGATTATTTTTTTAAAATTACAGAGGAGTAGTCCTAAGATTTGGAGTACTTCCAGGAACTGACTCCTTTCTGAAATAACTTATTAAGTTTTGGGGTACCACTCTGTAGCATTTATGATAAGGAAAAATAAGGATTAGATTTGATAAAATATTTAAAAGTAAATGGCAAGATTAATAGATGCATTGTTCTAGGGCGATGAAAGAAGGCAGCTAGTTTGGAAGTAATTCTAGAGTGAAGAAAGAAAAAAAATTAGGTAAAAGGTTTCCACCTTAAAACCACCTCTTGTTAACCCTTCCTTGACATTTCTGACCATGAAAAGAGGAAAGACTGTTTAAACCAAAGATCTAGTATAACTCCCCCAAATCAGAGACCTTCTCCTTCTCCCTGTTAACCCCTCTAATCTCAAATTAGATTCCAAAATACAGGTATTAAAAAATGCTGGGAAAATGTAGGCAAACTTGAATTATGTTCCATTTGCAAAAATGTATTATCTATGTAATCTTAGGCAAGTTATCTTATCTTTGCCCCAGTTTCCTGATTTGTAAAGAGAAAAATAATAATGGTACCCGCCTCCTAGCATTGTTGTGAGGATCAAAATAATATAATGATTGTAAAGGGCTTAACACAGTGATTGGCATATGCTAAGTACTACATTATTTTTATTTCTTTAACCGAATGTAATTGTTCCATGCCTGGTAACTCTAAAACGGGTTTTAAATGCCAAAAGTAATAAGATTAATGATTTTTATATGGGATGATTTGGAAATGCAGTCAACTGAAATGATGTGTGTTATTATTGTATTTCTAAATTCTCTTACATTGTGAAATTTAAGAGACCATTGTAACAAAAATGCTGTTCGACAAAGCTATTTTTTAATCTGGACGCTGTTACACACGAATTAGGCTTTTAAAATGATGTGATAAAAATAGATATTTGAAAACTGTTAAATATTTAATGAGGTACATTGGTTATAAAACAGATAATAACAAGTTTAATAGCGAATTTTCATTTGAAAATTCTTGGCTATTATGAAAGTGTATTTGGTGCTTTAAAGACGGAGCTTCAACGTATTAATGATGAGTCAACTAGCAAGTATTTGCTGTATGTCTGAAGCCCCAGAATATGGGTAGTTTCAATTTATAAATAAAGGTTAGTGAAATTTTTCTATTTAAGGGAAAAATTCCTGGGACTATAATTTACTATTGTACATAACATTGTTATAGCTATGTCCCTCTTCTTCCTTTTACAGCAAATTTCTATAATCAAGAAGTTTTGTAAGTACCACACTAAATCTATTAAATAACAGATTGATACTAGAACATCTCTGAGTTACTATGATAGGATACAAATACGAACATATTACAATTTTAACCTGTGTTTGTGGCCAAATTATACTATACAGTTGATATCCTCCCAAGGAGGAAATGATTAGACAAAGTAATAAACCAAATACATAATGTGAAAATTTTCTAAATAAATGGAATAGTAAATTTTGAGGAAGCAATAAGATAATATGATTAGCTTACAAATTTATCCATCATAGAAATTCAGGCTTTAAGTATGTTTCAGTAATAAATTCTCAAAATAAGATTTTACACATGACTTGTGTTGATAATGGTATTATTTTCCCATTTGTAACATATCTGTCTGATAATCTTTTTTGTTTATTTGTTTATTAATTTATTTTGATTTATCTACAATCACCTTCACATGCTTTTGAGTTTAAAATTTTTCTCCCCTTTCCTCCCCACTACCCTCCCCAAGACAGCGTACAATCTGATATAGGCTATACATGTACATTCCTATTAAACATATTTTCACATTAGTGATTTTGTAACTAAAAATTAGAACCAATAGGAAGAACCACCAGAAAGAGGAAACAAAACTCAACAGAAGAAGAAGAAAAAAGATAGCAAGTAGTATGCTTCGATCTGCATTCAACTTCCATAGTTCTTTCTTTGGATGTGGATAGCATTTTCCATCACGAGGCCTTTGGGGATGTCTTAGATCCTTGCATTGCTGGAAAGGGTTAAGTTTATTAATATTAGTCATCGTACAACGTGGCTGTTATTGTGTACAACATTCTCTTGGTTCTGCTCACTTCACTCAACATCAGACCACACAAGTCTTTCCAGGTTTTTCTGAAGTCTGCCTGTTCATCATTTCTTATAGCACAGTAGTATTCCATTACATTCATATACCACAACTTGTTCAGCCATTCCCCAATTGATGGGTATCCTCTCAATTTCCAATTCTTTGCCACCACAAAAAGAGCTGCTATGAATATTTTTGTACATGTGGGTCCTTTTCCCATTTGTATGATCTCTTTGGGATATAGCCCTTAGAAGTGCTATTGCTGGGTCAAAGGGTGTGCACATTTTATATTCCTTTGGGCATAGTTCTAAATTGCTCTCCAAAATGGTGGAATCATTTCACAACTCCACCAACAATGCATTAGTGTTCCAATTTTCCCACATCTTCTCCAACATTTATCATTTTCCTGTTTTCTCATGTTGGCCAATCTGATAGGTGTGATGTGGTACCTCAGAGTTGTTTTGATTTGCATTTCTCTAATCAATAATGATTTACAGCATTTTTTCATATGGTTGTAGATGGCTTTAATTTCTTCATCTGAGAACTGCCTGTTCATATCCTTTGACCATTTATCAATTGGGGAATGACTTCTATTCTTATAAATTTGACTTACTTCTCTATACATTTTAGAAATGAGGCCCCTTATCAGAGAGACTGGTTGTAAAAATTCTTTCCCAATTTTCTACCTTCCTTCTAATCTTAGTTGCATTGGCTTTGTTTGTGCAAAAACTTTTCAATTTAATGTAATCAAAGTTATCCATTTTGCTTTTTGTAATGTTCTCTATCTCCTGTTTGGTCATGAATTCTTCTGTTCTCCATAGATCTGGTAGGTAAACTATTCCTTGCTCTCCCAGTTGGCTCATAGTATCTCTGTCTGGTAATCTTAAAGAGTTCATTTTTGCAGTTGGACCCTCATATATTTTTAATTCTTATATCAGGTACAGGATTTAGGTAAGGACAAAAACAGTGAATGGTACAGAAACTAAAATTTTCTTAGGTCTCAAGTTTGGAGAACCAAATATAAGAGATTGTACTAAATTATATTGTCAGAATAGGAACCTCTAGATTTGGTACCAGAGAACCAGAGCCCCCTTCAGAGCTGTCCTGAGAATAAAGTCTATTGTCCAAGAAGATTATCTAGGGACTAGATAACTACATGAGTCATCTGGGACTCAAAATGTGCTGATTAAATGGATATTGAGAACGGGTTACTAGGATACAAGGAGACTTAATGTTTAAGTTTTTTTGGTTACCTTGGTGACATGTAAATCTCCCTTCTCATAACTAGTCCATTGTGAGATCTCTATGCAGTTTGATCTGTACCTGATTTAATGCAATTATGCAATTGTGGAAATTGTGAGAAAACTTTACTGATTGATACAACGAGTTTTTTTTTTCCACAATTGTCAACCCATATGTCTTCTAAGGGCTCCTACCAGACCCTTCTGACTACTCACACAGCTGCCAAACTTGTGGGTATGTACTCTTGGGTCATCTGAAGAAAGCCCCTGCTCTTGAGTCAATAGCAGAACCCTCCAGGGACCTCAAGGTTTGTCTAGTACAGACCCAGAAGTAGCCAACTTCCAGATAAGACAGCTATTCTGAGATTCCAGAGGAGGGTAAATACACTGTCCTAGTGTTTTACTTTTCTCTTTTGTTATGTATGCAACCACCAAGGTGATGATTCAAGCATGTGTTGGCATTTCTCCCTCTACCTTCTTGTTCTCCCTCTCTTTTCTGCTTGCAAGTAAACAATAGCTAGCAATGATACCTGGGACATACTTCCCCAATAGGTCCCCTCAAGTAACTAATGCCCTGGGCAACATCTCATCCTGGCTCAATTGGTCTCTTGTGGCATCTTGGCTTATACCTGCCCTTCCTTTACTGGCCAGAAAGGTAGGGGTTCTCTCAGACCCCCTCCCTTTAGTTAAAAGGGGGAAATGTCCAGGTATTAGGAGAGACTCTGTTTTCCAGAGCTAAGGCCCAGCTAGCAAGCTGTGCCCTGAGGTTGGTATAACAACAATTCTTTGCACTCACCTTCTAGAAGTGATGGTCCCTGAGCTTCATCAAGCACCAATAGGCCCAGACATGAGGCCCTGCTATGAATGGACGTTTTATCACTAGACAACCTTGCTTCACTGTTGCTGTTGTTCCTCACCATTGTTGCTGCACTACATTCTTTGACTCTTTGCCTAGCCACAAGTATAAAAATCAAGATTTACCCCCCATTTCCTTGGGTCCCCCCACTAGAGGTAGGGCCATGGCCTATGTGTCTAAACTGCCTCCTTGCTTACAAACTGTTTCCTATAGTTTAAAATTTAACTTGTCTTTGATTTGTGACTCTCCTGTCTCTAAGCTGCTCTGTTTGGCTCCAGCCATCTACAGGTTAGAGGCTAGTTTGGTCCAGTTGACAGCCTGAACATTCTTCTAGCTCCAACATTTTATGTCCTCAATTTTAGTGGCCCTTTCAGTTTTAAACATTCTATGGTCAATAGTTTAAGGGTGTCTTCCAGCTGTGATATCCTATGGTCTATATTTTAAGGTTCCTTTCAGTTCAAAGAAATTTATGTTCTTTATTTTAAGATTCCTTCTGGTTCTAAACATTCTATGATCAATAGCTTAAGGGCTCTTCCAGCTCTCACAATCTATGTTCTCTATTTTAAGATCCCTTGCAGTATTAAACTTTCTATGTTCTCTATTTTAAAGTTGGTTCCAGTTCTAAACATTCTATGTTTTATATTTTAATAGTCCTTCCAGTTCTAAACATTCTATGGTCTCTATTTAAGATTCTTTTCAGTTCTAAACTTTCTACATTTATTATGTTAAGGTTTCTTCCAGGTCTAAACATTCAATAGTTAAGAGTCACAGGGTCCTTCCAAATTTGACATACTATGGTCTCAATTTTAAAGGTCCTTCAGTTATGAACATTGTATCATCAATAATTTAAAGGTTGCTTCTGCACAAGCATTCTATCATCTCCAGTTTAAATATCCTTCTCATTCTAAATACCCTATGTTAAATAGTCAAAGGTTCCTCCCACCTCTGACATTCTGTGTCCTCAATTTTAAAGTTCCTTCCACCACTGACAATCTATGTTCTCTATTTAAAGGCTGCTTCCAGTTCTAAACATTCTATGTTTTATATTTTAATAGTCCTTCCAGTTCTAAACATTCTATGGTCTCTATTTAAGATTCTTTTCAGTTCTAAACTTTCTACATTTATTATGTTAAGGTTTCTTCCAGGTCTAAACATTCAATAGTTAAGAGTCACAGGGTCCTTCCAAATTTGACATACTATGGTCTCAATTTTAAAGGTCCTTCAGTTATGAACATTGTATCATCAATAATTTAAAGGTTGCTTCTGCACAAGCATTCTATCATCTCCAGTTTAAATATCCTTCTCATTCTAAATACCCTATGTTAAATAGTCAAAGGTTCCTCCCACCTCTGACATTCTGTGTTCTCAATTTTAAAGTTCCTTCCACCACTGACAATCTATGTTCTCTATTTAAAGGCTGCTTCCAGTTCTAAACATTATATGTTCTCTATTTTAAGGGTCCTTCCAGTTCTAAACATTTAATGCCCAATAATCTAAGGGTCCTTTAAGCTGTGACATTCTATGGTATACATTAAGAGTCCTTCCAATCCTCAAACTTCTGTGATCAATACTCTAATGGTTCTTCTAGCTCTGACATTTTATGTGCTCTATTTCAAAGATCCTTCCAGTTCTTAACATTCTATCACTAATAGTCTAAGGGTCTTTCCAGCTTTGATATACATTCTATGATCTCTATTTTAAGGTTCCTTCCAGTTCTAAATATTCTGTGATAGCTATGATAAGGGTATTTCCAGGTCTGCTATTCTATGGTCTCTGTTTTAAGGTTATTTTCAGATCTAAACATTCTTTTTTAAAGTTCTTTCTAATTCTAAATATTCTATGGGAAATAGGTTGTACAGGCCTGCCACAGAATATCAGAGCTATAAAGACCCTTAGACTACTGACCATAAAATGTTTAGAAGAGGAAGGAACTTTAAAAGATAGAACATAAAATGTTTAAATCTGGAGATCATAAAATATCAGACCTGGAAAGAACCTTGGACTACTGGACATAGAATGTTTGAAACTCGAAGGAACCTTAAAATAAAGAACATAGAATGTTCAGAACTGAAAGGAACCTTAAAAGAGAGACCATAAAAGGGCAGAGCTGGAGAGACTCTTAGAGTACTGTCCATAGAATGTTTAGAACTAGAAAGAATCTTAAAATAGATACACTAAAATGTCACAGCTGAAAGGATCACTACATTATTGGCCATAGAATGTTTAGAAATTGAAGAAACAGAGAAAATAACATGTCAGAGATGGAAAGACCTTTAGAGAATTGACCATAGAATGTTAAGAATTAGAAGAACCCTTAATATACACCATTGTATGTCAAAGCTGCAAGGACCCTTATATTATTTTGTATAGAAAGTTTAGAACAGGAAGCAACCTTAAAACAGAGAACATAGAATGTTGGAGCCAGAAGGACCCTTAGACTATTGAGTATAGAATGTTTAGAAATGGAAAACCCTTAAAATAGATAACATGGAATGTTTAGAACAGGAAGTACCCTTAAAATAAAGAACATTGATTTTCAGAGGAAGAAGGAACTTTAAAATTGAGAATAAAGAATGTCTGAGGTGGAAGGAACCTTAGACTATTACCCATAGATTATTTAGACCAGAAGTACCTTTAAAATAGGCACCATAACAATATCTTTCAGGAAGTCATAAAGGAAAACTGCCCGGAAGTCCTAGAACCAGAATGGAAAATAACCATAGAAAGAATCCACCGATCACCACCTGAAAGAGGTCCCAAATTGACAACACCAAGGAATATAACAGCAAAATTCCAAAATTACCAGATGAAAGAGAAGGTGCTGCAAGCAGCCAGAAAGAAAGAATTTAAATATAATGGAACCACAGTCAGGATTACACAGGACCTTTCAGCTTCTACATTAAAAGACCACAGGGCATGGAACGTGATATTCCGTAAGGCAAAGGAGATTGGAATGCAGTCAAGGATCAATTACCCTGCAAAAATGAGCATCATTTTTCAAGGGAGGAGGTGGATATTCAACAAAATAGGAGACTTCTAAACTTTCCTGATAAAAAGACCAGCGCTCAACAAAAAATTTGATCTTCAAGTACAGGACTCAAGAAGGACTTAAAAAGGTAAATGGGACAGAAGGATGCAATATGCTGTTAATTGGGGGGGGCTGTTTAAACCCCTACAAGACAATATGAGAATTGCAACCTTTGAGAACTGTATTGTTATTACACCTTGTTAAAGGAGTATACATAAAGAGGGTGGATATTAGTTGATTTTGATGTAATGATTAAAAAAAAATCTAATCAAGTGGGTTAAATGGATCCAAATAAGTGGATCAATCTGATCTTAGAAAATGTACTGAGAAAGGAGGAGGCAGACAAGGGTACATTACATTACAGGAAAAGACACAAAGTCCTGTTACAGCAGAGGGAAAGAAGGGGGGGAGCATTGTTTGAACCTTACTCTCATCAGATTTGGCTCAAGAAGGGCATAATATAATCAGTTAGGTATAGAAATCTTACTTGCCCTATAGGCAGTAGGAGAGAAAAGGGGAAAGAAAAGGGAGGGGGGAAAGGAGGGAAGAAGCAGTAAGACCAAAGGGGAAGAAAAGGGAAAGGGATAATAAAAGGGGCAAGGGACTGAAGGAGGCAGTGGTCAAAAGCAAAACACTAGTGAAGGGGAAAGGAAAAAGGAGAAAGAAAAGCATAAATGGGGGGGAAAAGGATGGAGAAAAAGGCACAGACAGTAATTATAACTGTGAAAGTGAATGGGATGAACTCTCCCATAAAACGGAAACGGATTGCAGAATGGATTAAAAATCATAATCCTACAATATGTTGTTTACAGGAAGCACATTTGAAAAAGAGTGACACATACAGGGTAAGGTAAAAGGCTGGAGCAGAATATATTATGCGTCAGCTGAAGTGAAAAAAGCAGGGGTAGCAATCCTGATCTCAGACAAAGCAAAAGCAAAAATAGAGCTAATCAAAAGAGATAAGGAAGGAAACTACATCCTGCTAAAAGGCACCACAGACAATGAAGTAATATCATTACTAAACATATATGCACCAAATGGTATAGCATCCAAATTCTTACAGGAGAAGCTCAGGGAGTTACAGGAAGAAATAGACAGCAAAACTGTACTAGTGGGGGACTTGAGCCTCCCCCTCTCGGCACTAGATAAGTCTAACCACAAAATAAACAAGAAAGGAGTTAAGGAGGTGAATAGAACATTAGAAAAGTTAGGTATGACAGACCTCTGGAGAAAACTGAATGGGGATAGAAAGGAATATACTTTTTTCTCATCAGTACATGGCACATACACAAAAATTGACCATGTACTAGGGCATAAAAACCTCACAATCCAATGCAGAAAGGCAGAAATATTAAATGCATCCTTTTCAGATCATGATGCAATAAAAATTATATGTAATAAAGGGCCATGGAAAGATAGACTAAAAAATAATTGGAAACTAAATAATCTAATCCTAAAAAATGATTGGGTCAAACAACAAATCATAGAAACAATCAATAATTTCATTCAAGAGAATGACAATAATGAGACAACATACCAAAACCTATGGGATGCAGCAAAGCAGTTCTTAGGGGAAGTTTTATATCTCTAAATGCTTACATAAATAAAATAGAAAAAGAGGAGATTAATGAATTGGGCATACAAAAAAAAACTAGAAAAAGAACAAATTAAAAATCCTCAACTAAACACCAAATTAGAAATATTGAAAACCAAAGGAAAAATTAATAAAATTGAAATTAAGAAAACTATTGAACTAATAAATAAAACTAAGAGCTGGTTCTATGAAAAAACAATAAAATAGATAAGCCTTTGGTTAATTTAATTAAAAAAAGAAAGAAGAAAACCAAATTACTAGTATCAAGAATGAAAAGGGAAGCTACCACCAAGGAAGAGGAAATTAAAACAATAATTAGGAATTATTTTGCCCAACTATATGCCAACAAATTTGACAATCTTAGTGAAATGGATACATATTTACAAAAATATAAATTGCCCAGATTAACCGAAGAGGAAGTAAAATACTTAAATAACCCCATCTCAGAAAAAGAAATTGAACAAGCCATTGATGAACTCCCTAAAAAAATCTCCAGGGCCAGATGGATTTACATGCAATTCTATCAAACATTTAAAGAACAATTAATTCCAATACTATATAGACTATTTGGGAAAATGAAGAAGGAGTCTTACCAAATTCTTTTTATGATACAAATATGGTGTTGATACCTAAACCAGGAAGAGTCAAAATAGAGAAAGAAAATTATAGACCAATTTCTCTAATGAATATAGATGCAAAAATTTTAAACAAAATACTAGCAAGTAGATTGCAGCAACTTATCACAAGAATAATACACTATGACCAGGTAGGATTTATACCAGGAATGCAGGGTTGGTTCAATATTAGGAAAACTATCAGCATCATTGAGCATATCAACACAAAACCAACAGAAACCACATGATCATCTCAATAGATGCAGAAAAAGCTTTTGATAAAATACAACACCCATTCCTATTAAAAACACTAGAAAGCATAGGTATAAATGGAGTCTTCCTTAAAATAATAAATAGCATCTATCTAAAACCTTCAGCAAGCATTATATGTAATGGGGACAGGCTAGAAGCATTTCCAATAAGATGGGGTGAAACAAGGATGTCCATTATCACCACTGTTATTCAATATTGTACTGGAAACCTTAGCTTTAGCAATAAGAGAAGAAAAAGAAATTGAAGGCATTAGAATAGGCAAAGAAGAAACAAAGCTATCACTCTTTGCAGATGACATGATGATATACTTAGAGAATCCTAGAGAATCAAGTAAAAAACTACTTGAAATAATAAACAACTTTAGCAAAGTTGCAGGCTATAAAATAAACCCACATAAATCATCAGCATTTCTATATATTACCAACAAAGCCCAACAGCAAGAGATAGAAAGAGAAATCCCATTTAAACTTACTGTAGACATTATAAAATATTTAGGAGTCTACCTCCGAAACAAACCCAGGAACTCTATGAACACAATTACAAAACACTTTTCACACAAATAAAATCAGATCTAAATAATTGGAAAAACATCAGTTGCTCATGGGTAGGCCGAGCTAATATAATAAAAATGACAATCCTACCTAAGCTAATTTACTTATTCAGTGCCATACCAATCAAACTACCAAAAATTATTTTATAGAGTTAGAAAAAATAATAACAAGATTCATTTGGAAAAACAAAAGGTCCAGAATATCAAAGGAACTAATGAAAAGAAATGCAGGGGAAGGTGGCCTAGCAATTCCAGATCTTAAATTGTATTATAAAGCAGCAATCATCAAAACTGCTTGGTACTGGCTAAGAAATAGGGAGGTGGATCAGTGGAATAGGTTAAATATGCAAGACACAGTAGTCAATGACTATAGTAATCTATTATTTGATAAACCCAAAGACCCCAGCTTCTGGGATAAGAACCCACTCTTTGAAAAAAACTGCTGGGAAAACTGGAAAAGAGTATGGCAGAAACTAGGCATAGACCCAAATCTCACACCATATACCAAAATAAAGTCAAAATGGGTTCATGACTTAGATATAAAGGCTGATACCATAAGTAAACTGGGAGAACAAGGAATAGTTTACCTATCAGATCTATGGAGAACAGAAGAATTCATGACCAAACAGGAGATAGAGAACATTATAAAGCAAAATGGATAATTTTGATTACATTAAATTGAAAAGTTTTTGCACAAACAAAGCCAATGCAACTAAGATTAGAAGGAAGGTAGAAAATTGGGAAAGAATTTTTACAACCAGTCTCTCTGATAAAGGCCTCATTTCTAAAATATATAGAGAATTAAGACAAATTTATAAGAACACAAGCCATTCCCCAATTGATAAATGGTCAAAGGATATGAACAGACAGTTCTCAGATGAAGAAATTAAAGCCATCTATAGTCATATGAAAAAATGCTCTAAATCATTATTGATTAGAGAAATGCAAATCAAAACAACTCTGAGGTACCACATCACACCTATCAGATTGGCCAACATGACAAAACAGGAAAATGATAAATGTTGGAGAAGATGTGGGAAAATTGGAACACTAATACATTGTTGGTGGAGTTGTGAAATGATCCAACCATTTTGGAGAACAATTTGGAACTATGCCCAAAGGGCTACAAAAATGTGCATACCCTTTGATCCAGCAATAGCACTTCTAGGGCTATATCCCAAAGAGATCAAACAAATGGGAAAAGGACCCACATGTACAAAAATATTCATAGCAGCTCTTTTTGTGGTGGCAAAGAATTGGAAATTGAGAGGATGCCCATCAATTGGGGAATGGCTGAGCAAGTTGTGGTATATGAATGTAATGGAATACTATTGTGCTATAAGAAATGATGAACAGGCTGACTTCAGAAAAACCTGGAAAGACTTATATGGTCTGATGCTGAGTGAAGTGAGCAGAACCAAGAGGACTTTGTACACAGTAACAGCCACGTGATGCAATGACTAAGATTGTTAAACTGAACCCTTCTCAGCATTACGAGGATCTAAGACATCTCCAGAGGTCTCGGGATGGAAAATGCTGTCCACATCCAAAGAAAGAACTATGGAAGTCGCATCACTATGACTTATTTTTACCTTCTGTTGAGTTTTGTTTCATCTTTCTGATGGTTCCTCCTATTGATTTTAATTTTTACTTACAACTTAACTAACGTGAAAATATGTTTAATGGGTATGTAAATGTAAAGCCTATATCAAATTGTGCGCCGTCTTGGGGAGGGTGGGGGGGAAGAAGGGGGAGAAAAATTTTCAACTCAAAAGCATATGGAAGAGATTGTTGATAAATCAAAATAAATCAATAAAATAAAAAAAAATAGGCACCATAGTGTTAGCATTGAAAGGACCCTTAAATAATTGACCATAGAGTATTTAGTACTGAGAGGAACCTTATAATAGAGGCCATAGAAAATCAGAGGTAGAAGGAATTTTAGACTATTGAACACAGAATGTCTAGAAATAAAGGGACTCTTAAAATAGAGAACATGGAATGTTTAGAACTGAAGGAAACCTAAAAACAGAGACTCTAGAATGTGAGAGCTGGAAGGACCATTAGACTATTGACCATAGAATTTTTAGAAATGGAAGGACTTTAAAATAGAGAACATAGAGTGTTTACAAGAGGAAAGAACCTTCAAAGTGAGAACATAGAATGTTAGAGCTGGGCAGATCCTTAGACTATTGGCCATAAAATGTTTAGAACTGGATGGAATCTTAAAATAGAGACCATAGAATGTCACAGCTTGAAAGAATTTCAAAATGTTTAAAACTAGAAGCAACCTTAAAATATGGAACATAAAAAGTCAGAGCTAGAAGGACTCTTAGATTATTGGGTATCAAATGTTTAGAAGTCAAGGGATCCTAAAAATAGAGACAATCGAATTTTAGAGCTGGAAGGGCCTTTAGACTATTGACCATAGAATGTTAAGAACTGGAAAGAATCTTATTGTACAAAGCCTAGAAAGTCAGAGATTAAAGGACCCTTAGACTATTGGCCATATAACGTTTAGACCCTCAAAATAAGCAACACAGAAAGTTAAGAACTGGAAGGAACCTATAAATACAGAACACAGAATGTCAGAGCTCAAAGGACCCTTAGGCTACTGTCCATAGAAAGTTAGTTAGAACTAGAAGGATCTTTAAAATGTAGAAGAAAGAATGTTTAGAGCTGAAAGGAATTTAAAAATGAAGAAAATATAATGTTTAGAATTGAAAAGAACTTTAAAAAACAGAACACAATGTCAGAGCTGGAAGAACTGTTAGGCTATTGACTGTACAATGTTTAGAACTGGAAAGACCTGTAAAATATAGAACATAAAATGTTCTATGGAACTGGAACTTTAAAATAGAGAACATGGAATGTCAGAGCTAAAAAAATCCTTTAGACTACTGGCCATAGAATGTTTAGAACTGGAAGGACCCTTAGCATAGAGAACATGGAATATTTAGAACTAGAAGGAACTTTAAAATAGAGAACATGGAAGGTTTAGAACTGGAAGCAAACTTAATATGAAGAACATAGATTGTCAGAGCGGGGAAGCACCTTAGACTATTGACCATAGAAAATTTAGAACTAGAAGAACCTTTTAAAACAGACACCATAGAATGTCTGGGCTGGAAGCAAACTTAAAATAGAAAACATAGTATATCAGAGCTGGAAGGAAACCAAGACTATGAGCCATAGAATATTTAGAATTAGAAGAAATCTTAATATAGAGGACCTAGAATTTTAGAGTTGGAAGGACCCTTAGATTATTGATCATAAAATGTTTACAACTGGAAGGAACCTTAAAATAGATAGCATATGGCAGCTAGGTGGTGCAGAAGAAAGAGCACCAGCCCTGAAGTGAGGAGGACCTGAGTTCAAATCCGGCCTCAGACCAAACACTTGACACTTACTAGCTGTGTGACCCTGGGCAAGTCACTTAACCCCAACTGCCTAAAAGTTAAAAAAAAATTAAAAATAGATAGCATAGAATATTTAGAAGTGTAAGGAACCTAAAAATATAGGCCCTAAAATGTCACAGCTGGAAGGACCCTCAGACTATTGACCATAGACTGTTTAGAACTGGAAGGACCCTTAAAATATAGACCATAGAATGCTTAGGACTGGAAGGAACTTTAAAATAGAGAATATAGAATGTTTAGGACTAGAAGGAACCTTAAAATAAAGACCACAGAATGTCAGAGCTGGAAGATCATTAGACTTTTGGCCATAGAAAGTTTAGAACTGAAAAGATCCTTAAAATAGAGAACATAAAGTGCCAGAGTCAGAACTATTGGTCATGGCATGTTTAGAACTGGAAGGACCCTTAAAATATAGACCATAGAATATGACAGCTGGAAGGTTCCTTAGATTATTGGGCTTAGAATGCTTGGAACTGGAAAGACCCTTAAATAGAGTATATAGAATGTTTAGAATTGGAAAGAACTTTTAAATAGAGAACATAGAATGCTTAGAACTCAAAGGAACCTTAAAGTAGAGAATACAGAATGTCAGAGCTTGAAGGAGCCCTAAACTATTGGCCATAGAATGTTTAGAACTGGAAGGAACCTTAAAATACAGAACATAGGATGTGAGGGCTGGAAGGACTTTTAAACTATTGACCATAGAATATTTAGAACCTGAAGAAACTTAAAAATAGAGAACATACATGTTTAGAACTCGAAAGAACCTTGAAATAGAGAAGATAGAATGTCAGAGCTGGAAGGAAACAAACTATTGGCCATAAAGTGTTTAGAACTAGAAGGAACCTTAATATAAAGAACACAGAATACTTAGAAGTGAAAGGAATCTTAAAATAGAGACCCTAGAATGTCAGAGCTGAAAGAACCCAGAATGTTCAAAACTGGGAGGATCCTTAAAATAGAAACTATAGAATGTCAGAGATGGATGGGTACTTAGAATATGATCCATACAAATTTCAGAACCGGAAGGGCTTTAAAGCATAGAACATAAAATGTCTGTGCTAAAAGGGGCCTTAGACTATATAGACCAAAAAATGTTAAGGAGGAAAACATTCATTAAGCACCTTCCATGTGCCAGGCACTGTGCTGACTGCTTTACAAATTCTATCTCATTTGATCCTCACAACAAGGGAGGTAGGTGCTATTATGATCCCCATTTTACAATTGAGGACATTGAGGTAAATAGAGGTAAAGTGACTTGCTGAGGGTCACACAGCTGGTAAGTTTCTAAGGTAGTATTTGAGCTAAAGTCTTTCCAACTCCAGGTACCACCTAGCTACTTCAGAATTTGAAGGTATCTTAAGACATTGGACATAATGTTTTAAATCTGGATACTTTCTTAAGACAGACAATTTCAGAGTTGGAAAGGACCTTAAATCATAGACTATCAGAGTTGGATGGAGCCCGAGAGCAAAATGTCAGAACTGTCAGGTACCTTAGAACATGGAATATTAGACTTGGGAGAAAAGCCTTATAATATAGAACATAGAATGTTAGATCTGGGAAAGTTTTTGGAATATAGAATATCAGAGTTGGAAGGGGCCTTAGGACATAGAAAGTTATAGCTGGGAGGAACCTTGGAACAAAGAACATAGGATGTTAGAGTTAGGAAGAGCTTTAGAACCTAGAACATAAAATGTCCTAGCTGGGAGGCACCTTAAAACATCAAGTCTAGAAAGTCAAGTCTGAGTGAGGCCTTAGAATATACAGTGTCAGATCTGGGAGGGATCAGATAATATAATGGATGCCTAGTCTTTTTTCAATCTAAGGCACATAGAAATGGCATGATTTGAGGGTTAATGGCAAGAACCCTAGAGTTAGAGGACTTTGGTAGTTGTTTGTTCTGTGACTGGAGTATTTTGCCCAAATCTGGCCCCTTGCCCAGAGAGAAGACAAGAACCAGCAGCAGAAAATGACAGAACAGCTGGCAAATCTTTCCATGGAGCCTCTGAGCACCATGAGAACTGTAAAATCCTTATCTAAGTTACTCAGTAAAGGATTTGCAAGTAGCTGGTTTCTGTTATCCAAGACTAATACCATTTTGGCAAAAGGTGCCAGTGCCCCCTGTTTGCTCCTGAGTATAGAGTAAAGAAACTAATTAAAAAAAGAACAATAATCAGTGTCATCTGGCATGTTTGGTTGCTGCCAATGGGAAATGCACACTCCTGTCAGAGCTGGACAGTTCCTGGTTTCACCTTCCATGTCCTGGGTTATATCAAAAAGAGAGAAAGAAAGAAGAGAAGAAAGAAAGAAAGAAAGAAAGAAAGAAAGAGAGTAAGAAAGAAAGAAAGACAGACAGACAAAAGAAATCTGAGTGGCTATACTACAGGCTGGTATACATATTCACTGTACCTTTGGTTTTGATGTTGATAAATTATAACTAGGAAAGGTACCCTTATACTGGGTTTCTTGTATTCAAGTCCAAAATCCAGTTTTTCCAGTGACCTTAACCAATTACCTTCACTGAGGAAATTACCCTCACTAAGTATATTTAAGTAAAATGGGAATCCTAAATGAATATTCCTATAGGTCCTGAAAGTTGTAGAATTATTTCTTCCCAAGAATTCTGTGAGATTGGTAGGTCCTAGTCGTTGTTATTCAGTCATTTCAGACCCTTTGTGATCTCATTTGGGGTTTTCTTGGCCAAGATGCTAGAGTGATTTGTCATTTCCTTCTCCAGCTCATTTTACAGATGAGGAATTTAAGGCAAACAGGATTAAGTGACTTGCCCAGGGTCACACAGCTTTTAAGTGCCTGAATCCAGATTTGAACTCACAAAGATGGATCTTCCTGACTCCAGGCCCAGCACTCTATCAACTGCAGTGCTACCTAGCTGCCCTTATGTCTCTCCTACCCTTCTCTGGTAAACTTCTTAGGAAGTCATCTCTAGTTGGTAATCTCTACTTCTCTCAGTTCTAAACTCTGCAAATCTGTATTTTGACCTCATCATTTAATTGAAACCACTCTCTCCAACGTTACTAATGATCTCCTCATTGCCAAATCCCAATTGTCTTTTCTCAGACCTCATCCTTCTTGGCCTCTGTGCAGCCTTCAGCACCATCAGTCACTCTCTCCTCCCGTACACTCTCTTCTCTCTAAGTTTTCATGACCATACTCTATCTTGGTTCTTCTTCTGCCTGTCTAATCATTCCTCATCTCCTTGGTCATTTCCACTCACTGCAAGTGTTCCCCAAGGCTCTGTCCTGGACCTCTTTTCTTCTCCCTCAATATTCTACTGTTTGTGATTTCAATAGCTCCCATGGATTGAACTATCATTTCTCTGCAGATGATTTCCACATCTCTATATCTATTTCTAATATCTCTCCTGAGCTCCCATCCTACATCAGAAATTGGCTCTTGAACATCTCAAACTGGGTATCCTATACGTATCTATGACTCCATGTGTCTAAGACTGAACTCATCATCTTTCACCCAAACTCTGGTCTCTTCCCAATGTTGCTATTACAGTCAAAGGCACCACCATCTGCCCACACACCCAGGCTGGCAATGTATGTGTCATTGTGAACTCAACGCTATCACTCACCTAACATGTCTAGTATGTTGTCAAATCTTGTCATTTTCCCCTAAACAACTTCACACATGCATATGCTTTTCCCTCTGTTCTCACAGCCACCACCCTCATATGGGCCCTCATCACCTCTCACCTGTTATTGCAAAAGCCTTCTATTTGTTCTCCCTGCCTTAAGTATCTCCCCCTGCCAATCCATCCTCCATTGGACTGCCAAAGTGATCATCCTAAAAAAAAAAAAAAGGTCTGAACACAGCATCCCCTCTACTCGACAAAATCCAGTGACTCCCTATTACCTGCAGGATGTAACAACAATAATAATGCTTTATTCCCCAACATGTACTCTGGGATCCAGTGACCCTGGCCTCCTGGCTGTTCCACAAACAAGACCCTCCAACTCTCAGCTCTGTGCACTCTCTGTGGCAGTCCCCTATGCCAGGAATGCTCTGCCTTCTCCATTGACTACCAACCTTCCTGGCTTCCTTTAAGTACCAACCAAAATCCCACCTTGGAATTGAGACCTGGGTTTGTATCCTGTCTCTAATACTATCTGTGTGTCAATGAACAAGTCACAGACCTCTCTGGGGGGCTTAGTTTCCTAATCTACAAAAGGGGATGAGTGCTCACATTATGTATAAACAAGGCAGTGGTGAGGAAATCATGTTATAAACCGAATGGCCCTACATATATGTGAATTGTTCAATTATATTAGTGAAATATAATTACATGATTATATTATAATATATTAGAAATTAATAATTAACTAAAACTTTATAAATATGTTATTGGAATAGGATGAAATAGAAATTCCTCTCTTTGGCATTTAAAGCCCTTTACAACCTGGCTACCTCCTATCTTTCCAGTCTTCTTCCTAAACTTTTACACCACACCCACACCCACCACCCCGACCCTCCCGACCATGTGCTTTAGTCACAGCAGTCTACCATTCTTTTGCTCATACAGGACATTCCATCACATCCTACCTCCCAGCTATGCTCCTTTATGCTGGCTTCCCCTCATGTCTGGAATGCTTTTCTTCCTCATCTCTGCCTCTTGACTTGCCTGACTTCCCTCAAGACTCAGCTCAAACCTGACCTTCTATAGTATCCTTTTTGTCTCCCTCCTTTCCTCTTCCTCCCTCTCTCTTCTTTCCATTCTCTCTGTCTGTGTCTCTCCTGTCTGTCTTTGTCTGTCTGTCTGTCTCTGTCTTTGTCTACTGCTCTGTCTGTCTCTCTGACTCTGTCTCTGTCTCTCCTTCTCCCTCTCTCTCTGACTTCCTTTCTCTCTCTCTCTCTCTCTCTCTCTCTCTCTCTCTCTCTCTCTCTCTCTCTCTGTTTCTCCTCTCTCTGTCTCTCTGACTCTGTCTCCTCTGTTTCTCTTCTCTGTCTCTGTCTCTCTCTCTCTCTCTGACTCTTTCTCTTCCTCTCTCTAACTCTCTCTCTCTCTTTCTCTCCTGCCTTCTGCCCACATGCTGCTTTCCCTCTGAGATTTCTTTCCATTTACTCTTTCTATAGCTTGAATGCATGTCGTTATTTGCACACTTTCTCCACCATGAGAATGTGATCTCCTTGAGGGTGAGAAGCATGTTTTTTTTTTTTAACCTTTCTTAGCACTTAGCACAGTGCCTGGAACATAAGAAATGCTAATTAAATACTTGATGACTGCTGGTTTACTGATGGACCTTGGGGGACCCAGAAATGCTGCATCAGCTCCTCAGACAACCACCCAACTCTTCGTTGGAAAGACTCTGTTCACTCAACAAATATTTACTAAGCAGTGTCTCCATGGTAGATGGAAAGAGCCTGTCTTCGAGGAGCTTAAGGTATAGTGGGGTTTAGGGGTGGAGGAGAAAAACATTTGCAATAGAAAGGGGGATGAATTATTGCTTTGATATCAGATGAAAGAGAGATAACTCTTTATGTTTCATTATTTCATTCCTTTAGTTTCTCAGTCCTCTCTTCTTTGCCTCAGTTTCCTCGATTATAATGGAGCTACGAGCAGCTATCCCCTAGCAATATTACCAGGAAGAAAGCAGGGATAATTAGATAATGTGCATCAATGGTGCACGCCAGTTAAGTAGCGTGCATTATTCAGTCGTACAATGTGTTCTTCATGCACCAGAATAGAAAGCTTTTACAGGAGCTGGGGGACGGGAGCTGGGAGGGAGCAAACACTTCAACGAACTGTTAGGGTGACTCATCTGGCTTTGAGGGAGTGGGAATGCCACATGGGAATGGTTAGAAGGGAGACCTGTCCATCCAAGTCCAATTAAACCAAAGCCAGGAAAGCAGGCAGAGGTTGAAGGGTAGGAGCGGGATAGGGGTGGGACTGGGGAGTAGAATCCTAGGTGAGAATCCCAGCTCTTGCCTTTGCTAAATGGGGATGTCAGGGCTTGGTGAGCGCCAATGGGGGGGACTCTTCTCCTCCCACAACAACAAGATCAAGTTGGGAAGAGAAATCCCAGATCATCTTCATTCACCTTCGCTATTTCTTAGTGTCTTCTCTCCCTTTGACAAATACTTTGACAAACACACACTCCACACACGACACAGATATCACACATACAAACACCACACACAATACATGCATATACATATACTACACACACATATATACCTCATACACAGACATGAGACAGATACCACACACAGCACACACATATAGACACATATATACACACATACCTCACACAAATACCACATACACATACACATATCATATACACATATACCCCCACACATACCAACAAACACTATACACAGCTACACACACACCACACCACATACACATACACACATCTCACACACACACACACACACACACACACACACAAACTCTTATTTCCTTGTTCATACATTTCTGTTTCTTTTCCATCTTACTGCTTATCCAATGGACATTCAACTGTTTAACCTGGTATAGTGGGGACTTAGCAGGGATATAATCCCTACCTTCAGGGCTATCATTAGAAAGAATATTTAGACTGGTTCTACTTGTTCTTAAAGGGCAGAAATAGGAGTAAGGAGAGGGAAGTCATAGGTGGGCAGATTGGGACAAAGAATACCTCTCAGCCCCACCTACAGAATCATTTCTATGTAAATTGGTGAACTAGGTACCTACCTTCCAGTTGGATCGACCACTCAGAGTTCCCAAGTGGCTTATTCTCAACCTTGAAGATTTCTGGGAAGAAGTCAACAAAATGGCTTCAGAGAAGGTACCATGCAGAGCTTACAGAGAACCAAGATGGGCTACCCAGAAGGCCACTCTGGGTCACTTGATCACAGAATAGAACGAGGATCCAAGAGCTGAGAAGAGCACAGATGACTGAAGTCCCAAGGATCCCTGGGTAGCCTTGGAGAGTAATGAGTTCTCAATGACTGTAAGTGCTCAAGGATGGCAAGATGGTTTAGACAGGATTCCTTTATCAGCCAAGGTGTCACACTATGAACTATGTAGTTCTTTATATGTCTATAACTCTTAATAGCTAGAGACAATGTCTCATCTAATCTCTATATCTGGAGGCATCCTTGGTGCAATAGAAAGACTGCACAGCATGGAGTCGTAAGACATGAGTTCAAATCCTGTTCATTTACTATGTGTGTGGCCTTTGAGAAATCACCCCACATTCCTAGACCTCAGCTTCTTCAACTACAAAATGAAGGCATTGGACTGGGTGGCCTCTGCGGTTCCTTCCAGCTCCTATGCTGGACCTTGGGCAGGTAACATCCCCTCCCTGGGCCTCCTGGGGCCCCTGTAAAATACTGTGGGTTACATTACTTGGTGTCTAAGGTCCCTTCCAGCCCTAGATCTTTGATCCTATGTGTGACCCTGGGCAAGTCCCTTCCTTTTCCTTGACTCCAGCTTCTTATCTTCAAAGTGAAAGAACTTACCATGCCCAAGGCATTGTTCTAGGGATTAAAAGAGATGGCAAAGTGATCTGTTGGAAAAGTCCCAGACCAGAAGTGATTGCCCTGGCTCTGCCACTCACTAATTTAGAGCTATAATGGTCTAATGGTATAGCTCAGGACTTAGAATCAGTAAGCCCTAAGTTCAAATTCTGCCTTAGGAACTTATTACTTGTGTGATCCTAGGCAAGTCACATCACTTCTATTTGCCTCCATTTACTCATCTGTAAAATGATAATAATAGTAACGAACTCCCAGAGTTGTCATGAGGATAATATGAGAATATGTGTATATGTATGTGTGTGTGTGTATCTTTGATATTATTTTTTATCAGAGATATTTTTAGGCTCAGAATTTTTCCCATTGGACAACTTAGCTGCATCGATTTGTGTATGCAAAAGCTTTTCAATTTTAGATAATCAAAATAGTTTAGTTTGTTTTTTGTGATTAACACTATCCCTTATTAATTCTCCCTCTAACCATAGATAGGTGGAGTTTCCACACCATTAGCCTCTCTCATTATTTCTTTCTATACTATCCTTACCCTCTTATTTTTCTTTCATGTGATCATCTAAGTTTAGGTGATTTTTCCATTTGCAGCCTATCATGGTATGTGTCAAAAATTCTGTTTTAACCCTATCTTTTACCAAACTGTTTGTCATCTTCCCCAGCAGTTATTGTTGAATAGGAGCCCTTCTCCCAACAGTTTGTATTGTTGTGTTTATAAAAGAGAAAGCTACACAGTGATTGTTATCCTCATCTTTTTGTACATATAGGAAAGTCACCGTGTGGGTAGCTGTATATTAATATACCCCAAGTTGATCTTTTTGGGTAATAAAGTCTGAGATTCCCCCCTCTATGTTGTTTGTATTCTCCCCTTTGGGAATCAATCTATAAATGCCCTCAAAAATGCATTGCTGCTAGCCCAGCCCTCCTCTGCTTCTATTTTTTTCTACGCCAGTGACTTTTCCCATCCTTATTTTCTCCAGTCCCATTCCCATTACTGCCAGAAGCACATGTGAAATAGTGATATTAAAAGACTAAATGTGGCGGCTCCCCTATCCTTGATGATGAACAAGTTTGTTATAAAAAATATTTATAGATCTTTTCCATTTCATATGTTTGCAGTCTTCCTGGTTTCATCCTTAAATGCCCTTGGGAAAACTTTGCTTAGTTGGGTCTCTGGCCAAGCTTTCTTTAAACTCTAAGTTGTATCACCTCATAAAACAGAGACACAGTGGAGGGAAAAGTAGCCCTGAGGAGGGATCTCCTCCACTCAACTTGCATTTATAAGTTGGGACCCCCGGAGGACTTCTCCTTTCTGGCAGTGGAGGAAAGCCAAAGAACAGCAAATCTCTGATAAACTGAGTCTACCAATACATTTGATTAGATTGTTATATCTTGAGTGACTTAGAGCTTATATGGGCATATCTTGGAGTGACCCATTTGTCATTAGAAGAGGATTCTGGGAAGATGGTGGAGAAGATCTGGAAATTTCAAGCTCTCAAGATTTTCCCCCACAAAAGAGATGAAGTAGCACTTCAGGGCAAATATTGAGTAGTAAAAACAAATAAGAGTAGGGACAGAACAGTGGCCTTCCTGGGACAATTGGAGAAGATCTGAAGAAAAGTCCCAAGATGAGATTTGGTCCCTGTGAAGAGTAAACACCTCCAGGCTAGGTCCTAGGTCTGCTTAAACAAGTGGCAAGCCCTGGGGTTAGTCGGGTTGTGAGACTGCCTGGGCCTCAGCCACAGGAACTTTTGCCCCTGGGAGGGTGAGGGGTATTGGGCATCTGAGCCAGGGAAGTTTGAGGGAACCTCTGCTGACAAGGAACACCAGACCCAGCTGTGCTGTGGAGACATGGTGGAGGTGAGAAAGAACCAGCACATGCTTAGTGAGTGCAGAAGCAGTGGGACAGGGATGATGATAGCTGTGGGCACTTATAGGAGGCTGGAGGTCTTGGTTCCAGTTCTAGGCCAAAAGGAGGATCTGAGGCCAGAAGCACCATCCCCCATACCCCAGGAGTAGAAGTAATTATAAAAACTAAGGTATTATAAATAAAAAATGAACAGGCAAAGGAGAAAGAATGCAACCATAGAGAGTTACTATGGGAATAGAGAAGAGTAGGGTTCATCTTCAGAGGAGGATACTGAAGTAAAGAAAGCCTCTTATACCCCAAAGAGTAATGTGAAATGGTCACCTAATCAAAAAAGAATTCATAGAAGAACTTTAAAAAGACTTTAAAGATCAAATGAGAGAAATTGAGGAAAAACTAAAAAAGAAATGAGAACAATCCAAGAAAAACAAGATTATGAAAAGAAAGTCAACCAATTAGAAAAGGAGATCCAGAATCTTAAGGAAGAAAACAACTCCTTGTTTTTGTATTTTGTTTTTTGGTGAGGCAATTGGGATTAAATTACTTACCCAGAGTCATACAACTAGTGAGTGTTATGTGTCTGAGGCTGGATTTAAACTCAGGTCCTCCTGATTCCAGGGCCGGTACTCTATCCACTGCACCACCAAGCTGCCCCCAAAAAACAACTCCTTGAAAATCAGAATTGGGCAAGGGGGAGCCAGCTAAGTTATAAGAGATCAAGAAATAATGAAACAAAATATAAAGAATAAAAAAGAAGAGAATGTGAAACATCTCATAAGAAAAACAACTGATCTGTTGAACAGATCAAGAAGAGAAAACATAAGAATAATCAGACTACCTGAAAGCTATGATCAAAAAAAGAACCTTGATACAATAATACAAGAAATAAAGAAAATTGTCCTGAAGCATTAGAACAAGAGGAGAAAGTAGAAATTAAAAAAATCCACCCATCACCACCTGAAAGAAATCCTATGAGGAAAAGTCATAGGAATACCATAGCCAAATTCAGAAACCCACAGTTCAAGGATAAACTATTACAAGCAACAAGAAAAAAATAATTTGAATATGGTGGTACCACAATTAGAATCAAACAAGACCTAGCAATGATGACACTAAAAGACTGCAGGTCTTGGAACACTATATACCAAAGAGCAAAAGAACTAGGGTTCTGGCTGAAAATATACCCAGCAATACTAAGAATGGAAAAAATGGATATTTAACAAACTGTCAGACTTTCAGCACTTTGTTAAAAACAATACAAAACAAAACAAAAAACCTGAAGCTAATAGATGATTCGACATATAAGAGCCAAGAGAAATATAAGATACATACCAAAAACTAATTACAAGGGATTCAATAAGGATGGACTGTTTACTTTTTACATTTGTAAAATGTAAAATGTATGTCTAAGATTGTTATTGTAATTGAGTAGCTCGTAAGAAAAATTGTGGTAGATCTGAGTATGATATGACTTTAATAAATAAAGCCATTTAGGAACAGCTAAAAAGAATAATTATTTTATACAAATGAGGTGTAAGAGTTGGAACTGACACAGAGGAATTAGATGGGGGAGGAGGCCTGGTAGTTCTGGAACCCCACTTTTATTGGGAATGGGTTCAGCAGGGAACAATATATATCTAGAAGAGTACAAAAGTCTTCTAAATTCAGAAAGAAATAAAATGCTAAGGTGACAGGGAGAGGGGAGAGGATAAAGGAGGGATCTTTAGAGGGGAGGGTGAGGGAATAGGTCAAAGGGGGTATAGAAGGAGGTCTACATTTATGGGGATGGCAGTATAAGTGGGGGGGTAGGTTAAATAACAGGAGAGCAAGGTAGCAGGTGAAAGTAAAGTGGAGGAGCTAGGAGGGATAGGAAATAAAAAATATGCACAAAGATAAAAACAAAGATCAGAAGTAGAATTTGTTAGGGAAAGTATATGTCTATATATGTGTGTGTGTGTGTGTATACATATGTGCATATATATATATATATACACATATATACACGTGTATATATACGTATGTGTGGAGATATACGTATGTGTGGATATGTGTATGTGTGTATATGTATATATATTCATATATATATATACACATATACATACACACACACACACACACACACACACACCACACACACATATATATATATATATCCATGCTTAATTGTAGTCTTGGGGGAGGGAGAAGAAGGGAGAAAAAAGAACAAAGTAAAAAGTGCACAGCAGAGAACAAAAGAAAACTAACAAGGAAGCAAAGAAAAGATGGACAGGTCTCAATGTGTAGTATTTATCATACAGGCTTTCTTAAAATGGAAATTTATTGCTGTATACTTTGAATCCTCTCATGTTCTGCTGTGTATGTGATGTGCTTCTTTTTTCTTTTCTTATTTTGTATTTAAGTTTCATTATCTAAGTTTATAATATGTTTTTTTTCTTTTATTATTGTGTATTTAAGTTTCAGAAATAAAAAATGCTTTATATTTTGAGCTGTCTATTTGCTGTTTGTTAAGGTCAAAAAACACAGCTGGGGGTTGGCAGAGACTATGGACTTGTTCCTTGGTATGGATTACCTCAGTGCCTCTTCTCTACCCACTCATTTATGTGGGCAAAGGGGAGAGGCTTTGAATTTAAAAATAGGGAGCTAATCCTGATGAGACAGTTCAATATGGGCACTCAGTTCTTGGGATGCTTTTGGCTCTTTGAATAATACAGAGTCTGTCCTTCTTGCCCTGTCAGCAGTGGTGCTTTGTGACAAAAATGCATGGCATAGGGGCAGCTAGGTGGCGCAGTGGATAGAGCTTCAGCCTTGGAGTCAGGAGGACCTGAGTTCAAATCCAGCCTCAGACAAATGACACTTATTAGCTGTGTGACCCTGGGCAAATCACTTAATCTCAATTGCCTCACCAGAAAGCAAAAATAAAATAAAACATGGCATAGGCATACCAACTAAGAGAGGAATTCAAGGACATGGCTTTTATACCTCCTACCTTCTGTGGAGGAAAGTCCAAAGGATTAGAATTTTGTGCCTCGTGTTGGAGTCCTGATATTCAGGACATAGAAGGCCTCACAGCCAAGACTCAGAGGGAGCATAACTGAGAAGGTTTTCTACTGGTCCTTGAGTAAGGAATTTTATTCTTTCTAAAAGATCCTAGTAATGCACTAGCTAAAGATTTCAGCTTGGCCAGAATCTCAAGGTGATAGAAAGTACAACTGACTGGCAGAGCAATGGTACCAGCAGAGTGTTGGCTCAACAAGCCCAGAAGAGCAATGTGCCCTGCAGAGGGCAGAACCAGTGAACCCAAGAGAGCAACATATCCATTCCACAGAGAAGAGCAGTGTGGGTAATATTTTAAGAAAACAACAGGATCCTGGCAGTGATGGAGGTATAAGATGTCAATCTACATGGGTTCCCTACATGTGGTTCCCTCGTGGGTGATCTCTGTACTTTTTCACTATCTGCATGGATGAAGCAAGTGTTTGTAAGAGAGTATGCCCTGGTCCTCAGATTCTTAAAATCTAGCCAATAGCAGACTCACTAGGAATCTCACTCACTCTGATCAGTGTTCTAATAAACCCGGTCTTTGGCTGAAAAAAAAAAAAGACTGTTCCCTAAGTTTATGGAGAGTTGGGGGGAATGATCTAATGGAAATTTTCTTATGATGCTATTTCAGTAAATGTTTTTTGGACTAATTGTGTGCCCTAGCTGTGGACCCACAGAATATTCATAACCTGGGCTCCTCATCAACAGTTGAGACCTGACCTGAAACTGGACATTAGAAGAGGGAGGATAGGAATGCTCCTGAGGGTCTACATTTCCTATTCCTTCTCTCTGAGATGAGATGAGATGATGCTCAGTCTTTGACAATCCTTCTCTATATGATTTACAAACATTTATATTCTAAACTGGTATTGCTATTGGCTGCCATATTTTTTTAATTGGGAAGGAGATCAAGCGTTTTCTGGATAAGGCAGTTTCTGGGGTCCCCTCTTTATGCCAACTGATTTACATCAGTTAAACTTCCTTGGCAAACTGCTATAATATTGGCATTGTTGATTCATCCATCAATTTCCCATTTTTCAGCATCAATAACTTATTTAATAAATCAAGTTGAAGTTATTTTCATCGTTAAGTCATATCCTTTCCTCATTTTCATTCTTTCTTCTAGTTTTGTGTTAATTTTGATCTTTGCTCTAACAAGTCATTGGTCTAAGTGAGCAGACACCTATTTCAAATCTGGATCATTTCCCATCAGTTCATATAAAATCAAGAATCAATTTCAGTTTTTATGATGTTGTTACCATGTCCAGTGCCCTCAGATGTCGGAGATTTTCTTCCATGAGGAGAGTATTTATGATGTATTAGGGGTGAGATTTCTACTTAGTTTCCACACTGTTAGCCTCTCTCTTTACTTCCTCCTGCAACATATTTTCCAATGTGTCTTTGCCACCATCCACTTTTCCCACTGTTGTACCAAAGTCTCCAAGTCTGTGGGAATTTAATATGAGGGTTCTTATCAAGGTCTTTAGAGAATGTCTACCTTGGTATCTTCCACAACCAATGCTGGTACATAAACTGCAGTTATTTTCAAGATGATCTTTCTGCAAATACTTGTCATGAGCACTGAATTATGAGATGACCAACTATTCCATGAAATGATCTTTTGGAGCACAGTACTTTTACCTTCTCCTTTCTTTGCCTCTCCAGGGAAAACCTGGGAGCCATGTTTACATTGTTGTTGCTGTTGAGTCCAATTCTTCGTAACCCCACTTGGGGTTTTCCTGGCAGAGATACTAGAGTGGTTTGCCATTTCCTTCTCCAGCTCATCTTATAGATGAGGAAACAAAGGTAAACAGGGTAAAGTGACTTGCCCAGGGTCACACAGCTAGTAGGTGTCTGAAGCCAGATTTGAACTCAGGTCCTCCTGACTCCAAAGCCAGTGCTCTATCTACTGGGCCACCTAGCTGCCCTATCTTTACATTAGTGGCACTTATTTTTGTCTTTTTATTTTATTTACATTGAGAATCTGAAGGTGGATACCAGTCAGCTCTTTTTTAGTGGTATGTCCATTTCTTGGTCCCTGGACAATAATGTCTCCACCTTTGGAGTATCACCAGCTAGATTAATGTTTATAGATGAATGTGTGAATAAAAAGGTATTTATTAAGCCATTATTTGTTCTCCATACTGTGCTAAGCACTGGGAAACAAACGCAAAAAGAACCCTAGGAACTTCCATGCTAAGAGGGGGAGCCATATATGGAAGTGGTGCCCAGGGAAGGGAGTGTCACAAGGGTGGTGAATTAATCCACAGGGAAATCAATTAACACACCCTTACCAGGAAAAATAGTAATATAGTAGTATCAGTACTGATTTGATTACTAAGTCTAGAGCAAAAGGTGGAAAAGAGTGAGAATGAAGGGTAGAGAATTGGTAGCAGAATTGGCTGATGGACAGATGGCCAACTTGGATGGCTGGATAGGATATGTAACATGGTCTAAAGATGCTAAGAATCATGTCAAATGATGTTGTTATAGTTACAGAAGCTGCAGAATGGACAGATACCTGACCTTGGAGTCTTACAAAAACTGAGATCAAAGCTTTCCTCTTACACAAAATGACTCTGAGACTAAGTCACTTAATCTCTCAGTGCCCTGGGCCGCCCATCTGAAATGGTAATGGGGATTTCCTCACTAGGGATTCTCTATAGCAATAAAATCACAGGTCTTATCTAAGAGAAAAATTGTCATCTGTATGCATGTCTACTCCTTCTGCTAGATTACAGATTCCTTGAAGGAAGGGACCATGTCATACTCCCTCAGAAACTAAGCAGTTCAGGACTCTGCATACATACAGGTGGGCACTTCTTAAGTGTGTTGCGACTAGTACATAGCAGGGCATTCCAGTGATTTATCATTTACATTCCCTAATCCCCATGACCTCAGGGAAGTCATTTCATCTTTATGGGTCTCAGTGTCCTCATGAGTATAAGGATGTCTGGGGGGGGGGGGAAGTAGGAAGATCAGTAAACTACATGATTTCCAAATCACTTTCAGTTCTAAAAACTCATGCTGTGATCTCTATTCATCCTTAAAGTGGAGCTAAAGCCCTTGGCACAGTGTAAAGTGGCCTAGACTGGGAAGCTTTGGGGGACAGTGCAAAGAGATGCAGCTAACCTTCAAAGAGGAAACCCAGGCTCTAGTCTGGTCTCTACCATTAGCTTATTAAGGGCCTTTGACCACCTCCTTCAACTTGTATGAGTCTTGACTTTCTATTCTATCAAGTGAAGGAGTTGGCCTTGCTGGCCTTTGCAGTCCCTTCCAGCTCTAGCATGCCATTATTTTAAGATTCTTTCTTGTTCTGTTTCTCTGAATGCTGAGGAAGTTGGTTCTCTAAGGATAAATGTTAGTTCTGGTGGGTCGGACTGTCTGGCTACTCCTAGACACCCAGACACCCCTAGCAGTTACTTCTTCCCCAGTCTCCACACTGGGTGTGTTGTCTGAACTTGTTCTGCTTAGTTTCTGAGGTTATTCAAACTTCCATCCAAACTGCCTTCTTCCTGTTCCTGGTCTTTACTGCCTCAATCCTTCCCTGGCACATACTTCTCCCTGCTCCTGAAGGTTTGGGCACTTTTTTTTTCATCAAATTAATGATTCCTCCAAGAAATACCCAAGCCTTAGCACTTTTCTAGTTCCAAACCTCTTTCATTTGTATAGGACAAATTTGAAATGGCTTCTGTCTCCAGCCAAAAGAGGGTAGCAATTCCAATTTGTATCAGGAGGTGAATTGAGGTACAAACCCATGGTGTATGCATTGGACTTGACCAGTAGGGGCAATACCATGCAGCATGCAGAGACTAGTGTGATTTCGCCCTAAAGAGTTTGCTCTTAAGAGGCAGCTAGGTGGCACAGTGGATAGAGCACCAGTCCTGAAGTCAGGAGGTCCTGAGTTCAAATATGACCTCAGACCGAACACTTGACACTTACCAGTATATGCATTTATTACTGATTATTTTTTTATTACGGATGCTGTTGTCTATAGTTCTTTTCAACATAAAATGGTTTCCTTGCTTATCCATTTTTATTTTTTGAATATTTGTTTTTGCTTTGTCAGCATGATTGCAACTCCTGCTTTTTTTTAGATTCACTTTATGCATAGTCATTTTTCCATCCTCTTGTTTTAATTTTGTGTATGTCTTTGCCCTTTAAATGTGTTTCTTTTAAGCAACAGATTGTAGAGTTTTGTTTTCTAATCTAATCTGTCATTCTTTTTCATTTTATTAGGTTACTTAATCCATTCACATTTAAAATTATGAGAATTAGGTTTATATTTCCCCCCATATATCTTTAATATTGGGTTTTTTTCAAGTTATGATTTTTTCTTCTTCTACCGTAAATAAACACAGTATTATGTTCCTTCAGTTACTTTACCTTAATCTTTTTAAAGGTCATCCTTTCCCACTGACTCTCTTCCCCTCACACATGGTCCCTTATTCCCATTTGTTACCTGTTTCCCTTTGGTGTTGTACTTTATTTCCTTTTCCTCTCCTGTTTTCATTTAGTTATATAATTCATCCCCCCCCCTTTTTTCTCAGTTAGTCAAATACATTTCCCTTTCCTCTCCTCCTCTTCAACTAGTTCTGTTCCTTAGGGTTTTTTTTTTAATTTTTTTTTCTATGCCCCTCTCCAGAGAGGACTTCTCTCACTCTCCATTTTCCATACTCTTTTTCTGACTACTCCAGGTCCTCATTCTTTGTTTCATGACCCTATAATTACCTAGTCTCTACTTTATTCCTCGTACAAGCAAAACTTCCAAGATACCCCTTCTGGTCTCTCCCCTCCAGGCAGTTTCTGCCATTGCCTCCTAAAGTTTGTCCTGAGTATTCTCCTTTTCTATCATACCTCACTCCCAGAACAGTACCAATTACTGCAGATGACCAAGAGGACACTGCCCCGTGGTAAGTTATCACCTCTGTCACATCCCTGATTATTCATTCCACTACCGATTTACAATAACCTCTCCCAATTAACTTTTTCACCCAAATGCCTCAAAATCTCCTTCCTGGGTCCATGCCCTCTCCCTCTCCTAAGCACCAATACCATCCAGGAGTTCCAATTACTCCCCTGTCAAGGTAGGATGAGTAGGTTTTTTTAAGCAACAAATTCCCCAGACCACACCCAGCACAAGGTCCCTATTTCCCTTTACAGAACATGTCTCTTAGTCCACAAAAGCATTCTTCAGTGGAACCCCCTCCCATCAACAAAGAAAGGCCTCCTTCCTTTCCCCCCCCCTTCAGTCTTTTCCTCCTCCTCATTCACTCTCTTTCAGGCACTCATCTTACTAAAACCATGGGGTTTTAGTAAAACCACCTTCCCCTCATTACTAGCACCCAATTTGACCCAGGAACATCACTCTCTATACCTCTCTATACCTCTGGCTTCCCTCCCCACTTTTATGTGCCCTTCCATTTTGTAATGTAGTCCCACCAAAAACATTGATTCACCTATAAGTGGTGTCATCAGGTTCTGTCTATAATTCACCAGGCCTGCCTCTTCACTGATACCTATCTCCAGACTTCTGTCTACCTCTGTCTCCTTATGCACATGTAGAAAGAAGCCTCTTATTGGTCTGTCTGCTGTCACTCTGTTGCTGTTACTGTCCTTGTCTGTTTCATTTATTCACTCCTCCTGCATTTCTATTGTTTGGGGTGTTCCAGAGGCAAATAAGTTCTATAGTTCTGGTTTTTTTTCTAAAAAATGTTTCAAATTCCTCTTTATTACTGAACATTATTTTTTTTCCAAACTCATATTTTCAGCGTAGCTTATCTTGGACTGCATCCTAAGTTCTATTGCTCTTCAGAATACATTATTCCATCCGTCCTATGTTTTCTGGTTAGGTGCAGAATAGCCTTGTGTTAATTGAAATTCTTTCCCTTTGTTTTTAAGGTCTTTCCCTATACTGCTTGAAGAACTTATTTCTGAATTGAATTTTTAAATTTAACCACTTTGAGTTTGCAGTCTTTTTTTTTCTGGAGGGAACTTATGAATTCTTTCAATTGGTACTAAATTTTCTGTGGTCAGAAGTTTTGTGCAATTCTCTCCTATTATTTCCTTTATTATGGTGTTCAAGTTTTTCATCTTGTCATATTCTTCCTTAGGTTGTTTTTGATCCTGTCTTTGAGATCAATATGTTTTGCTCAGAAAGTGAGCATATTTTATTTTAGTGTTATTGTTTTGCTTCTATTCTTCTAGGTAGTTCTTCACTTCTATGAATTTGCATTCCCAATCTATTATTCTCTCTTTTGTTTCTTTGGTAAGACTTTCTCTTGCAGATTCCAGATTTTCTATTTTGCCCACTATTTTTGCTATGCAGGCCATAAATTCTGTTCTCATAATTCTCATTCGTTCAAACCACTCAAGAACAGCATACAGTGGCTCCATGTTCTCTTTATATTGTACTGGGTCCTCTGTCTCATCAAGTGTAAGATCATTTTACTTTGTTTTGCAATATTTATTTATAGATGCTTGAACAGATTTACTAGATCCGGAGGCCATATTTCCTTCTGTTGTTGATATTTTTCCTGTTGACTTATCTACTTATGTTTAAGATCTTTGAGTTTTCTTCTTTCTGAGATCTTTGGTAATTTCAGGGATTTTTTCCTCCCTTATTTTCCCCTATCACCCACTTTCTGACTCTCCCCTCTGATGGTGGTTTTCTCAGGGCTGGATCTCAAAGCATTCAGCCTCCTTCCACGCTGGGAAATGCACAATTTGCCCTCTAGGTCTCTGTCCCAAGTGACTTTTGGATGGACTACACTGGTGTAGCTGGATGCTATGCTCTTTCCCTCAAGCTTAGTGGAGTGCTACACAGTACCTCCCCCACCGCCCCAACACACACACACACACACACACACACACACACACACACACACACACACACACACACACACACACACTGTTCTATCCTGGTGTCCTGTCCTGTTTCCTCAGCTCCATCATGAGCAATTCAGAACTTTGTAGTTCTTTTACTACCGGGTTGATTTCTGTAGTTTGGGTCTCTGAGGCTCTGGGACAAAAGGATGAGGTATGGTTTGATATTGAGCTCTATTTAAAGCCCAAACACATATCTTTCCCCCTATCTTTCTGTTCTTCTATTATCCTGCAGGGATCTTTTACAGCACAGATGGCTGTCTGCTGTGACACTGGTTATCTATTGCAAGCCCTAGCAAACTTCTGCTTCTGACCTGAGGAAACTTCCGTTGCCTGAAGATGGGATCTCCAAAGCACTGGAAAGAGAGAGGGTGTCAGGTTGAGTTTTTTTGGAAGCCTATGTGTATGGTCTTTGGGTCTGAGGCTAGTGCAGCCTCACTACCAATAGCACTGGGAGGTGGTGCTCAATGAGTTCAAGGTAGGTGTCAGTTCATATTTTTAAACCTTCTCTTGGATTCTAGGTCTGCTAGAATATGGAGACAGCTGAAGTTACTTTATCTTTGAAGCATACTTTCTGTTTTACAGAGTCTTGAGAGGTTGTGGGGATCAGACAAAATATCTAGTCTTCCATCTTGTTCTGTGTGAGTTCTTTTAATATTGTTTCCTTTTGTCTCTGCTGCCAAATTTTTCTCCACTTCAGTTTGTGTTCCAAATCTATCAATCTCTCTTTCACGTCTTTAGAGAGATTCTCTATCATGTATTCAATTTTTCCTAGTCTACTAATTGTATTTTAAAATTCAGCATTGAGTGCTCTATTTTCTGCATTAAGAACTCTAATTTCAGGAAGTAGAGCCAAGATGGCAGAGTAATGGCAGGGACTCACCTAAGCTCTCCCCCAAAACTTTCCAAATACCTTTAAATAATGATTCTAAACAAATACTAGAGTGGCAGAACCCACAAAAAGAAGGAATGAAACAATTTTCCAGCCAAAGACAACTTAGAAGATTGGAAGGAAAGGTCTGTTGCACCAGCGTGAGAGAGGAGCACAGTTCATTGCAGGCCATGCCAGCACAGACCAGACACAGCAAACCACAAACGGGCCTTGGGAGCCATGGATTCAGTGGAAGTAATGGCGGTTTCTGGACCTCTCACCTCACAGACAGAAAGGGGATCAGACAATAGGTCAGAAGGAAATTTACAGAAGTCTCCTTGCTGGCACCAGTGGCAGGACTCTATTGCATTGCCTATACTTGGATCTGGGTCACAGTCCTAGGTCTTAATCCCAGTGTAAGGAGGAGTACTAACACAGTACAGCTTGCGTCACAGGGGAACAGGGACCTTGGTCAATGTTCCAGGGTTGAAAAGAGTGTTTGTGGTCACCCACAGTACGGGAGAGTAGTAAACACCTCTCCCCAGATCATACCACCTTGGAAGAACAGAAAAAGAAGTATGTCAGAAAACAGCTGCACAAAACCTCTGAAGCTTGGGAAAGTGCCCCCTCCACTTGGGAAGCAGAGCCCCACTTAAGCATAGAGTTAAAAGTCAAGAAATAGGCTGGATAATGAGCAAACAACAGAAAAATTCTGACCATAGAAAATTACTATGGTGACAAGAAAGATCAAAACACACACTCAGAAGAAGACAACAAATCCAAACTCCTATATCCAAAGCTTCAAAGAAAAATATGAATTGGTCTCAGGCCATGGAAGGGCTCAAAAATGATTTTAAAAATCAAGTAAGTGAGGTAGAGGAAAAATTGGAAAGAGAAATGAGAGTGATGCAAGAAAATCATGAGAAAAAAAAATGAACAGCTTGATAAAAGGAGGCACAAAAAATACTGAAGAAAATGACACCTTAAAAAGAGAATAGGCCAAATGGTAAATCCAATGAAGAGAAGAATTAATTGAAAAGCAGAATTCGCAAAATGGAAAAATATATTTTAAAATTCACTGAAGAGAATAACTGGCCAAATGGAAAAGGAGATACAAATGCTCATTGAAGAAAATAATTCCTTAAAAGTTCTAGATTTGGATAAGTGGAAGCTAATAACTTTATGAGACATCAAGAAACAATGAAACAAAATCAAAAGAATGAAAAAATAGAAGAAAATATGAAATATCTCATTGGAAAAACACCTGACTTGAAAAACAGATCCAGAAGAGATAATTTAAGAATCATTATACTACCTGAAAGTCATGATCAAAAAGAGCCTAGACATCATCTTTCAAGAAATTATCAAGGAAAACTGCCATGATATTCTAGAATCAGAGGGTAAAATAGAAACTCAAAGAATCTACCGATCACCTCTTGAAAGAGATCCCAAAATGAAAACTCCCAGGAACATTATAGACAAATTCCAGACCTTCTGGATCAAAGGGAAAATACTGCAGGCAGCCAAAACAAAACAATTTAAATATCATGGAGCCACAGTCACGATAACACAAGATTTAGCAGCTTCTACATTAAGGGATCAGGGGGCTTGGAATATGATATTCTGGAGAGCAAAAGAGCTAGGATTACAACCAAGAATCACTTACCCAGAAAAACTGAGTATTACCCTTCAAGGGAAAAAATGGACATTTAATGAAAGAGAAGATTTTCAAACAGTCCTGATGAAAAGACCATAGCTAAACAGAAAATTTGATTTTCAAGTACAAGGTACAAAAGAAGCATAAAAAGGTAAACAGGAAAGAGAAATCATAAGGGATTTGATAAGTTTAAACTGTTTATATTCTTACATGGGAAAATGATATTTATAGCTCCTAAAAACTTTCTCATTTTTAGGGCAGTTAGGAATATACATAGAAAGCAGAAGTGTAAGTTGAATGTGATGGTATGATTATCTTAAAAATAAAATTAAGGGATGAGAAAGAAGAATGTACTGGGAGAAGAGGAAAGGGAGAGGTAGAATGGGATAATTTAACTGACATAAGAGAGTCTTGAAATGGGAAAATGTAAGAAGCGGGGAGGGAAAAGCACATGAATCTTACTATCATCAGAATTGGCTCAAAGAGCGAATAATATACACACTCATTTGGGTGTAGAAATTTATTTTACTATACAGGAAAGTAAAAAGGGAAGGGGATAAGAGAGTGGGGAGAGGCTGATAGAAGGGATGGCAATTTGGGAGAGGTAAAAATCAGAAGCAAAACACTTTTGAGTATGGACAAGGTAAATTTTAGGAAGAGAGAGAGTAGGATAAATGGGGAAAACAGGATGGAGGGAAATATATAGTTGGTAATCGTTACTGTGAAAAAAAATTTACAGTCAGTTTCTCTGATAAAGACTTCATTTCTCAAACACAGAAAACTGAGTCAACTTTATAGAAATAAGAGTCATTCCTCACTTGATAAATGGTCAGAGGATATGAAGAGGCAGTTTTCAGACAAAGTAATCAAAGCTATCTGTAGTCATATGGAAAAATACTCTAAATCACTTTTGATGAGAGAAATGCAAATTAAAACAACTCTGAGCTACTATCTCACACCTGTCAGATTGGCTAATATGATAGAAAAGGAAAATGACAAATGTTGGAGGGGATGTAGGAAAATTAAAACTCTAATGTACTATCAGTGAAGTTGTATACTAATTCAACAATTCTAGAGAGCAATTTTGAACTATGCCCAAATGGCTATAAAAACATGCATACCCTTTGACCTAGCAATGCCACTACTAGGTCTATATCCCAAAGAGATAAGAAACAAAAAGGAAAAGGACCTATGGGTAAAAAAATATTTATAGCAGCTTTTTTAGCGGTAGAAAACAATTGGAAATTGAGGGGCTGTCCATCAATTGGGGAATGGCTAAAAAGGTTGTTGTATATGAATGTGATGGAATACTATTGTGCTTTAAGAAATGATGTGCACAATGCTCTCAGAAAAAACATGGAAAAACTTACATGAAATGGTAAAAAGTGAAATGAGCAGAACCAGAACATTGTACACAGTAACAGAAATATCGTGTGATGATATACTATGAATAACTTAGCCATTCTCAGCAATACAGTTATCCAAGACAATTCTTTAAAACTTATGATGAAAGGTGCTGTCCATCTCCAGAGAAAGGAGTGGTAGAGCTTGAATGCAGATCATGGGTACTTTTTCTTTACTTTCTTTCTTTTTCTTTTTTTTTGTCTGTCTTCTTTCACAGAATGACTCACATGGAAATGTGTTTTGCATGACTACACATGTATAACCTGTGTCAAATTGCCTGCCTTCTTAATGGGGCATGAGAGAGAATTTGGAACTCAAAATTTGAAAGAAAAAAAAAGAATGTTAAAATTGTTTTTACATGTAATTGTGAAAAATAAAATATTAAATAATATTTTGGAAAAACCCTCTAATTTCTAATCTAAATTCATTCTTAATTTCTTCTTTTAAGAGTTGTATTTCTCTTTTGAGTTATTTCAAAGTTTCTTAATGTTGTTCCATGAACTCTGGGAAGTCCACAGGATTCTGTCTCTCATCAGGCACTATTGGTTCACTTTCCTTTATGAACTATTTGTTAATCATATTTTTGTTTCACCTTGTCACATTTCTTTCTTCTAATTGTTAGTGTCCTCTTTGTTGGTTTATCTCTTTGTGAACTGAGCTTTTACTTTTGATATCACTGGCCTTTTTGCTTATATTTCCCATCATTCTCTCTCAGCTTCTCTTCCTTACTGGTGTCACAGACCTTGGAAAAATGAGCTAAGGGGTGCCTCAGCCTCCTAAGATTGGAGATATGGGTGTTTGCTGGCTTGGGTATTCCCTGCCCTGAGTAATCTCATCTTCATGGTATAGGACTGGACCCAGTTGGTTGTCTAGTTACCATTACTTCTGGGCCAAAGTAGCTACCTGTACAGATTCCTACTCAGCCTGTTCAATTCATTCTTCCACTTTTTCTTTCCTTCAGGTTTCTAGGGAGAGTCTGCATTTGCTGCTTCTTACAAGGTAGGAGGAGGGCAAAGTGTGGTCAGGCAGAATCACAATGGGCATAAGGATCCTTACCCTAGTGACAGTCTTCAGATAAGTCTGACAATTAGTTCATTCTTGCTGTCAGGTCATTGATGAAGTGGAGTGTTGCTGAGGAAATGCTCTAAGTCTTAAAGTGTTTTGATGTTAATTTTTAAGACTCCTACCTTACCCGGGTTATTTTGTCTTCTTATCTTGAGATAGATCTAATGACTGTTCATCTGGTGCATATTTCCTTTGTCTGGAGAGTGACTAATCTTCCATATTGCTGGTCCCCCATGTTTTCAATGGTGATTAGTTTCTGCTTTTCAAAATAATTACTTTGGGGGTCCATCTCAAACTTCTTTGCTTTTTAAATATCATATTGCAGTACCTTCTCCCTCATAAATGAAGGTTCTTCTGTTGGTTGCTTGCAAAATTGATTGTTTGGCATTGAAATTACTTAATTCAACTTTGGAGTTTCAACCTTGGGATTTATTTCTGTTGGCAACATGCATAGTCTATTGATTAGTACTTTGCCATATGCTTTCAAAACGTTCTGGGCAATATTGCTTCTTGCATCATGATATTTGGGCTTTTTAATTTATGCTACAATTCTGGGACATTTATGATCTTACAACGATCTCTGTGTATTTCAACTTCATGGTTTGTCACTTGCCCTTGCACAGAATTCATGGATTCTTTCAAATTTTTGCCCTTTACTTCTTTTCTTCAAAGCAAAAGCCACTCCTGTTATTTTAGGATCCAAATCTATCTTTTTCCCTTCTAGAAAATCTCCTACTTTAGAGATATTCTCTGTCATATATTCTAAGATATCTGTTCTGTTGCCTTTATGATATATCTTCTGTGAGAGCTATGCTTTCTTACCTATTTTTCATCCAATTATCTCTTTTTAAACATTTTATTTCTCTTCTGAACCATTCTGAAGTTTCTTACTGTTGTTCCATGATCTCGGGGGAAGGGGGCCTCAAAATGTATCATCTTACTCTCTTTTTCATTGGAAGTTTGTGATTTGCTTTAAAGCAAGATTTTTCAATCATTTTTAGTGTTCTATACCCCTTGGGAAGTCTGGTGAACCCTTCTCAGAATAAGATTTTTTAAAAGCATAAAATAAAAGACAAAGGAAATAACTCGCATCAAAATAGTTTTTGAAATTTTTTTTAAACAGCAAGTTCATGGTACCCAACTTAAAAACCCGTGCTTTAAAATATCGTATTTTACCTAGTCTCAGAGACCTAGACAACCCTAGACCAATGATAAAGCAATAACACTCATAAACAGGGAGAATGAAAGGGAGAGAGGCAGCTAGCTCTCTGAGAGTCAGACAGCCTGGCACTTACCCCCAGAGCAATGAGTAATTGATTGAGAGGTCCTTATTATTGAATGATGTCAGACACTTGTTACAGCCTCTTGCACTCCCTCCCCACTTCTCCACCCCTGGCCCCACCTGCTATACGTGAGAATTCATCAGGGATAAGAGTTTTTAAATGTAGATTTTTGTTCAAGTTTGCTGGAGTAGCCCAGGCATATTTTTGTGTTGGGAATTTTAATTATTTTAAAAGAAATGCTGTTTTGTTTTTTCATTGTTCCTATTGAGAATTCCCTTCAGAGCAGAGGTGCCATATTTCATTTTTTTTCCCCTCTGATTTTATGCTGAAGCTGTACTGTCTTGCTTATCTCTTTGCATGGTTAAGTTGATATCTGCTGATTGCAATTTAAATGAAAATAATCAGAATAAATATTAAATCTTTGAAGTATTGGTGCAAGGTTTAGGATAAAATCTCCATGAAGGATTTTAGTTATTCAGAGTGCCTCTTTGCATAGAGGACAAAGAAATTGAGAAAATGCTTTCTGGTACTTTGAACAACTTGGGGGTGGTGATGAAATTCTTGCTAAACAGCGCAGGGGAGCATACACATTCCTGTGTATGGTCTCCAAGTTTGCGAAACCTATGGGAAATTAACTAGCCCCTGTCATTCCATGCATCCTTGTATGTATCCCCCCTCCTCCTCCTCCTCCTCCAGTCAATCAATCAATCAATCAATCAATCAATTAACAAGTATTTATTAAGCTCCTATTATGGGCCAGGCACTATGCTTAGTGCTGGGGACACAGGCACAGAGAATGAAATAATCCTAGAGAATATCAAAACATATGCAGTACAAATATCAAGTTAATAAATACAAAGGTAAGGGTGGTAATCCACTGATTATGTCATCTACTTAAAAGGAATTAATTTTGTTAGATAAAAATACTTCTTGATTGCATCAATCAATCAAAATCAACTGTGAATAAAAGGCAGAAGCTATCTCAGAATGGGGGTAGTAAGGTGATGCTGCAGTAGATACGATACCAGCCCTGGAGTCAGGAAGACCTGAGTTCAAATCCAACCTGAGACACTTACTAGCTGTGTGACCCTGGGCAAGTCACGTAACCCTGTTTGCCTCAGTTTCCTCATCTGTAAAATGAACTGGAGAAGCAAATGGCAATCCGCTCCAGTATCCTTGCCAAGAAAATTTCCAAAGGAGTCATGAAGAGTCAGACACAACTGAAAAAAATGACTGAACAACAAACTCAGAATAGGGGGGAAAATTCTGAATGTCTAGAATTGAGAAGTTGGAGCAAGCATGGCCTTTCCAGCACACCTTTAAAGAATAGGGGGTAGGACTGAATCAGAGCATAGAAGAGAGTTACTGAGAAGAGTTGTCAATTCTGCAGAAGGACCATGATGAGGGAAGTCTGAAGGGCTCTTTCTCCAACTTCCTTCCTACCACCCCCATATAAATACAGACATTATAATACATGTACTGTTTCATTACCCAAGCAATTCAAGTAAATTGGATTTTGTCTCAACCACAAAAGGGCAAGGTTTAACTAGAGATAGAACTTCTACCTAAATGTTAGGAATTTTCTTGATTGGGGGCTTGGGACAGTTGTGATTGAATTAATAATTTTTCACATTAAAAAAAAGCTGAAGAGGAAGGAATCTCCTGAATCTTAGGGGCCATTCTATCACCCCTTAGATTGCATGTATGCTGCTCTGTGCTGCTATCCTATTGAGGATTTGGGGTTGTTCTCCTCTGGGTACTGCTACTGTGAGACTATACTGCTTTACATTGTGCCTTCCACCTATTTTGGCTGGTCTCTGATCAGAGCTTCTTCAAGATTCTGGAAGTCCTTTTGTTCAATCCTAGACTAAATATCTTGGACTGGATGGAGAAGTATATAGGTGATTTTCTTTTGTTTTTCTTTATCATTGTTCATTCTGTTGCATTTTTTACAGCTTTACAGCTTTTTATGAGGAATTGGGACTCTTCTATGTACTAATATGCTACCATCTTCCCCCAATCTGGTGTGTCAGCCTCTCTGGGGCCAACTCTGGTACAATTCCTGTACCAGAGTACAGGAATGTCCTGAGATACATCTATTCAGATTATGAGAATTCAACTGTACAATGAGTTTTATTTAATATCCCTGCTTTGGAATAAGAGGCACCTCTTCACGTCACAAGGAACAATTCAAATTTCATGTGCTTTGAGAGCAGCTAAACACAAAGAAATGTGAGAGGCAACATAATGTCTCTTTGCAGTGGTATAGTTGGCACATGTTTTAAGTTCTCCTCTCAGATGCTGTGATCTGCTATTAGTGATAATCTAATGCAGCATGCTCTTCAAAATTCAGAAGCTGTGAAAATGATCCTCCTTCCTCTCTCACTTTCCATACCAGGTCAATTTGATTGGTAAGTGCGATATCATTTGCATTGTTTTCATCAATTTCTTTTGTCTTTACTATTCTGGGTTTTAATTTTATTTTGTTTCATTTTGCATTAAAATTTCAGTTACATAGACATTGAGCATCGATAGGTGTTAAATGATATACATTTGGGGGCTCAGGAATACATAAAATGTATCCCATTGGTGATGTTAATTGGTTTTTTTCTTTTGTTTTTGGATTTTATATATAAATACATATATATGTGTGTGTATATCTACACATGCATACATTTACATTTATGCATATACGCACATACACATGTATTTAGCAGCTAGGTGGTATAGTGGATAGAGCACTGGGCTTAGAATCAGGAAGATGAATCTTCCTGAGTTCCAATCCAGCCTTAGACACTCACTAGCTGTGTGACCCTGGGCAAGTCACTTCACCCTGTTTGCCTCAGTTTCCTAATCTATAAAGTGAGCTAAAGAAGGAAATGGCAAGCTATTCTCTCTCTGCCAAGAAAACCCCAAATGGCGTCATGATGAGTAGAATATGACTGAAAAACAACTAAACAACAATAAATATATGTGTGTATATATGTGTGTATGCATAATATTTTTTCTTACAGAAAATTTACCTAAGGAGGAATTTTTCAGCAACAAATTACACTTATGATGTGGGGGGAAGGGTGTATTGTTAAAATACTACAGCTAATGAATTTGGATTCAGTATCTAGACTCCGTTATCTCTACTATAAATTAGAGTTCTTGGTTTTGAAGTGGCCTATCACTGAGTAGTCTTGAACCCATGTGTATGGACTACTAAGTCACTGCTATATATTCACCTGTGCTAGGTTGAACTCTACCTTTTGTTCAGAGAAGGGTGTGAGTACTGGCAGTTATGAGTTCAGTGTACACTGTAGGCCAGAGAAGACAAATGTCGATGTAGATGCTCTGTTCCATAGGTCATCATATTTCTCATAAAAGGAATAAAGACCATCTGTGAAGCTTCATCTTTGTCATGTGGGAATATATAGCTGAGAGTGTAGGATGTCCACTATTGTGTGCCATTAGTAGGCATGAATTGTATTGTATTGAACCAATCCTCTTTACCTTTTGAACACAATTTCATGTTTCATTGAGCTTAGCTGTCCTTGGAGAGCAACTATCTGAGAAAGGGCAAACCATGAAGTAGGGTACTGATTCTCAGCAACTCAAGGTTGTTCCCTAGTGGACACCTTACCATTTAGATGATGGCAGATGTTAAAGCTGTCAACGGATTGCTGTGCTGATACTGATCTCATTTATTAAATAGTGCTGGCCAAGGTGGTTTGCCCTATGTCCATGACAGTTGAGGACTTTGAACATTTACATCAAGAAATGATGCTTGAACTTGTAAGAAGCAGATCTCCCTACACCAAATGGCAGTATGTATCTATAAGAAGGGTGAAACATGTTTAATGCGTTCCAAGGGTAGTGATAGCTCTTCCAGAGCATAGAAGGCTACATCTCCTCCTCAGCACCCTAAAGGTGCTCCTGAAGGGTTAGGTGTCTATTTCTCTAATGCTATCAACTTGAATTTACTGCCCCCTTTCCAGGGTTTTCTCTCTACTGTTAACTGTCAGTGATTAATATTCCAGTTTCATTAAAACAATTCATACCAGGGGCAGTTAGGTGTTGCAGTGGATAGAGCACTGGCCCTGGAGTCAGGAGGACCTGAGTTCAAATCTGGCCTCAGACACATAACACTCACTAGCTGTGTGACTCTGGGGAAGTCACTTAACCCCAACTGCCTCACCAAAAAGACCCCAAAAACCCAACAATTCATACCAGCTAAATGGCTCAGGGGATGGAGCACTGGACCTGGAGTCAGCAAGACCTGAGTTCAAATCCAGCCTCGGACACTTAGACCACTCAGATACTATGAGCCTGGGCAAGTCAATTAACCTCTGTTTAACTTAACCCACTGGAAAAGAAAATGGCAACCACTTGAGTGTCTTTGGCAAGAAAACCCCATGGACAGTATAGTTCACAGGGTCATGAAGAGTTAGACACAACTGAAAAAATTTATTGCAAAGATATAGCAATGATAGTAATAATTAACATTTTATATAGCTTTTGCTATGTGCCAGGCACTGTGCTAAGTACTTTACAAGTGTTGTCTCATTTGATCCTCACAATGACCCTGGGAGGTAAATGCTGTTGTTATCCCCATTTTATAGCAGAGGAAACCGAGGCAAACAAAAGTGAGGTGACTTGCCCAGGGTCTCATAGCTAGTAAGTGTCTGAGGCTGGATTTGAACTCATGTCTTCTTGACTCCAGGCCCAATGCTTTATCCCCTGAACCACCTAGCTGCCCAGAACAGATGGCAGGGCACATTGTCCCCTAGACCACCTCAGTCTCTGGGCTGAGACAAAGGAGTTTCTACAAAGCATTTCCTTCTTCCTGATACAGCATGGCTGATGGGTGCATGGACTGAGTCAGGCATGTAACTCTGCTTGGAACTTCACTCCCCATCATCTAGCTTCTTGCACATCCCGGCACGGATGCAGCTCCCAGAATTCTGGTGGCTTGCTCCCCTGACCTTTCAAAGCCTACAAGTTTATAACCCTCTCATATGTCTTTTACCTAAAACCCAGTTAGAATAGACACAACAGAGACAGAAGCAGCATGTCCTCCTGGATTCCACGGTATTGGCCCTTGGTAAGGAGATAAAGGCCTGAGGCCTCTCTCTCCTGAGGTCTTAGTTCTTGCCTCCTCCAACAACAGCCATCCCAGGAAGATCCAGAGGCAAGAGAACAGCTCTGCTGGATTGTTGTCTGGGTCTGCACTTTAGTTCTGGCCATATAGCCAATCAACTGTCTGTCTCTTCATCAAGTGGTACCAGCTATAAAACATTGGCATTTCCTCCAATTTGTGGAGCAAAGGTCATCATCTGTTGGGGGTGGGAGGTCAGACTCTATCCCTAGTGCATTCTCTAGAAAAAATGAGCTGAATGGAGCTAGGCAGCAGGAAGAAGTCAGCTCAGATTCAATTCCCTGTCTCCTCAGTCCCTATCCCCCAATCCCTGCCCTGCCCCATAAAAGATGGTTGACTCTTCTCCTATTTGCTGCAACCTAAAGCAGCTTCTAGGACTCATGGGGTTGTCAAAGGTCAGAGCTGGAAGGAACTTTAGGGATCATCTAATCCAAGTCTCATATTTTGCAGAAAAGGCAATTTGAGTCAGCCCAGAGTGAAGTGGGGTCCTCTGACTCCTAAATCAATCTTTCCTCCCCTTCTCATTTCCCCCACCTCCCACCCTACTACCTGCTTCACTGTTCTCAGTGGCCCAAACTTTGCTCTGGATTCCTTCACTTTAGGCAAAAAGTCAGGAACCCCACCCCCTTCCTGCCTCTGCTTGCTCCCCCCTCCCAGCACACCTTCCTGTCTTGTTGCTTGAAAACTGCCCTGTGAGACAGCCCATATAAAAGAGAGAGGCCTGAGCTTGGAAGACAAACATCTCCAGGGAATACCTTCAGACAGCTCATGCCCGGAAGTTTTGTCTGCAGGATTTTTCTGTCCTTTTATTTTACTCATATTTATTACAAGGACATAAGCAGTGTCTGAGTCTCCTGTCTGGCTGGCACAGCGGCACTACAATGAGATTGTTCATATCAGGACAGTGTTTGCTCAGAATTCTACAGCTCAGACCATGAGTATGTGTGTGCCTGCAAGTGGGTGCAGGGTTTAGGGGGATGGGTCAAGTGTCCCAAAGATCTAGGTCACTGACAAGGAGCCTGTCAGCTCCCCCAAGCCACAAACAACAGCAGAAATTTCCCAAAGGGCTGACTTTCCCAAATCTCTCATTTTATAGTGAAGGAAGCTAAGGCCCAGACAAGGGAAAGTGAATTATACGAGGTCAAGGAGTGAGCTAGTAGCTGAGCCCAGACTTGAACCCATTTCCAGAATACCTCCTTACATGACTTTGTTCCCTGCACCTAAATTCCAATGAATTGTCCAAATCTCCCCTCCAATACCCCACCCTTGGCCAGGTAAGAAGGTGGTCTTTGTGGGGGCCACTTTGGGGGGCATCCTGAATCCAATCATGACTATTCTCAAACACCAACATTCAGTGAGAGCTCAAAAGGGACGAGTAGAAAGGGGGGCTTAGAATCCAAAGACAAGAAGTGGAGTTTTCCTCTTGTTTAGGTTGTTGCAAAAAGGATTTTTCCTCAGTTATGGATTGGACTAGTGTGCCCAGTTCAGGTGCCTGTAATTCTGTGCTTCTGGGACTCCTTGGGTTTTTGATTCCTTCTCTGTAAAGTGAGGTATTTGCCTCTGAGGTCTCTCTCAGTCTTAAGAGTCTGTGAATCACACAGTACCTTTTTTATTTTAATTGGACGGCTGGGGAGAGGGAAAGAAGTGTCCCAGTTAGGCCACTTTGATCAGGCTAAGGTGTATTGGGTAGGTGGGGTGGTAGGGATAGAACAGTGAGTGTGACTGTGTTAAGACGCATTCCTCTTTTCCATCCCCATCCAAACCTACTCTGACAAAGGGCTGGGCTGTGGGCACCAATGAGCCGAAGACCTCTTCCCCCTCTAGGGGGGAGGCATCATCTATTTAACCCTGAGTTCTAGATAGCCAGTGGAGTCGCCCTTCCCTGGGAAAGGTATGAGCAAACAGAAGAAAAGATCTGGGGGAGGAAAGAAGAGAGGGGCAGGCAGGACTGTCTTTCCTTGGCTCAGAAATCCACCATCATCCTTGATGGATTATAGAATTCTAGCTCTATAGTTGGAAGGGAGCTCAGTGGCCATCTTGTCTAACTCCTTTATTTTACAGAGGAAGAAACCAAGACCTAAGGAGGGGACTTATCCAAGGTCACATATAGTATCCTGGATCCAGAGCTTGAAGGTCCATCAGAGGCCATTGAGTGCATTCTCATAATGTGTCAATGATGGTCAAGGGAGCTGAAAAGGCTTGCCCAGGGTCTCACCAGTAATATGCATCAGAAGCATCATTTGAACCCACATCTACTGACTCTGGAACTGACTGTTTCCATGGTACCATCCACACAGGAAGGGGTGGCTCCTTACCTGGCCATTCTTCAGCAACAATGAGTTGCTTGTTTCTTGAGGACTGCACTCCTGCCATGATTTTTACCAAATAGGGTATTTGGATATGGAGGTCTTTCTGCCCTCCAGCTGGGCTAGGGTGAAATGTTTGCTTCCAACAATCAACTACCTTCCAGAAGAGGCTCTGCAGGAGCAGGGCAAGTCTGTTTTCTGAGCTTTTGATTCATGATAAAACAAGGGTCAAGGATTTTCAAGCATATTCTTATACATTAATATCTTAGGTCTTTCATCTGCAAAGGTCTCATGATGGAAAATGTTATCCACATAAAGACAGAACTATGGGGTTTGAATGCAGATCAAAGCATATTGTTTGCTATTTTTTTTTCTCTTCTATTGTGTTTTGTTTCCTCTTTCTGGTGGTTCCTCCTATTGGCTCTAATTCTTACTTACAACATCACTAATGTGAAAATATGTTTAATAGGAATGTATATGTATAGCCTATACCAGATTGTGTGCCATCTTGGGGAGGGAGGGAGAGAAAAATTTAAAACTCCAAAGCTTATGGAAGTTATTGTTGATAAATCAAAATAAATTAATAAAAATATATATCTTAGGTCTTTTCTCTGATGCTGGCCTTTACCTATCCAGACAGGCCATCTCTGGTTCTCCAGTGGGAGGGAGAAGGAAAGGAGAAACAATCAAAAGAATAATTTGACTTCAGGCTTAGAAAGTCCTTAGCATCTGGGATCTCCATTCATTCATTCATTCATTCATTCATTCATTCATTCATTCACTTATTCATTCTATCCAGCTCTGTGCTAGCATGTTATTATACCCATTTTACAGACTAGGAAGCTAAAGTTACAGAGGATGAATAACTTCCCAAGGTCACAGAACCAGTGAAATGTACAACAAGTATTCAAGCCCAGGTCTCCCAAAACTCAGTAGTATCCTTTTTCCTTTATACACAATCGGCTCCAGAGAATCTTCCCAGAAATGTTTCTTTAACCAGTTTCTAAAGAAGAAGAGCTATCTTTGGACCACTCTGCTTGACCCTCTGCAATTCTTGGCTGACTTAGGAAGTGGAGATTCCAAATTGAGGTTTCTTTGGTACTTCCAATTTAAAGAGTTGAGCCAGCTGCTCTTACTGATGCAGTAGGAGTGTGGGTAGTTGTTTGTGTGGGGGGAGGGGGAGGGGGATCCACACATAGAATAGTCCCAGCTTCTAAATTGGTGCAGTTGCCTTTAAGAACATATAAAAATCCTCGGGAGCTAAGAAGCAGCTTTCTAGTATCTTCTGAAGTCTTGGAACCAACCCCGCCCCACAGGGATGAGGTTAAATTGGGGGGTGGCATCTGGTCACCAAGAGGGTAAGTTTTTCTCTTTGGCTCTGCCCCTACCTTAGAGTGAGTGAACTCTCTAAAACAAAACTCAAGTATGATTCATGTAGGATCTTCCTACATGTGGGTGCCCTCTGGCAAAGGTACTCAGTCCAAAGTACAATATTGGTATTGGGCATGGCACAACTTTTCATCTCTGTACCACAGAAAATGCCAAAGACAAAGGATTCACAGGCTCATGAACAAATACAGGAGACATAAAAAGAAACACTCAACTCATTAGGCTCTCCCAAAAGATGTTAGCTGAGTCAGCTATGAGGTGCAGTAGAAAGTGAAAGAAAGAGAAAACAGACCTGAGTTCAAATTCTCTCTAGGCTATTTGCTAGCTGTGGGACCCTGGACAAGTCACTTAATCTGTCTAGGTCTGTTTCCTCTTTTGAATAATGAGGAAGTAGGAAAAGATAGTCACTAAGAATCCTTCCAGCTCTGACATTATGATCCTCAATGTTCCCCATTCATCCCAGATCTGCATTGTCCATGTAGGACAGGCAATGTTGAAATCTGGTAGCTCAAGCATGACACAATTTTAATCCTCCTTCTCTGGTATCCTCCTGCTTGGGGTGCTCTTTTTCTATAAGAATTATGTTGTTAAAGCAACCTTCTCTATCTGGGCAGCCAGTGACCATCAGGCACTCAGGGACTCAGAAACAGTCACGGGTCAAGCTCTAAAGATGGAAACATCCTAGTGGGATAGCTAAAAGACATCAAGCTCAGACTTGGGTAGACTAGATATAGAGTGGTGAAATGAAGATTAATTTACCTTATTCCAGTTCACATTCGGGCCAGCTCTGCCCCAGGTGAGTCCCAGATTGATAAGATTAACTCACCCAGTCTAATGGGCAAAGTCTTTGGGGATCTGGATGCTCATGTTCCTGATGATAAGGGGTAGGGCAGCTAGTAAATCAGAGTATCCTGGTGAGGTGGCTGACCGAAGCTCAAGCTGGGGTCAGCAAGATATAGAGGGCTGTGAAGAGAAAAGGAGTAGTAGAAATGTGACTTACCTAGACTTAGAGGTACCACTATGCTTAGATGATGTCATCATCTTTTGGAAGACTTTGGACGAACAGAAGAAAAGATTCAGGAAACCTTTGATGAGCAGTTAGAAGACAGGGATGGTCTAAGGTTGTCAACTGACAAGTTCTGTAGAGGCTCTGTCCATTATGTAGATCTTAGTAGGGAGTCACAGCTGACCCAGAGAGGGAGAAGCACTTGGTCAAATGACCATGTCCAAAGCATTTTTGAAAACTAGAAACTTTTCTAGGATCTAATGACTACTGTACCAAGTTTGTAAGGAATTAGGCTTCCTTGGATCAGCCTCTCAAAGTTCTTGCTTGTGAGTATATGGTTAGGATGAACCAAAAACAACCAGACAGGAAAGGTCAATATGATCTATCCTCTATGACACCATTTGGAGAGCATTTCAGCTGGAAGTGTAAATAAGCTTTTAAGGGCTTGGTCAACTGACTCAGCCATGAAGCAGTATAGATTTATACAGACCCAGCAAACCCTTTTTTTTTTCTCCCTGACTGGAAGAAAAAAATGTCAGTACACTTCCAGTACCCTGGAAGGCATGGGAACAATCTTGTAGCCAGAGAATAATGGTCTTTGGAAACCTAATGCATTTTTCCATTAAAGAACTTACTGATTGGGGTTCTTTATTCCATATGCAAGTTGGAGATTGTGGCTTTGAAGTATGCTGTCAGTGACAAATTCCAAGACTATGAAGCTAAACTACAAGTATGAACTGATGACACGCTGGAATATTATGATTTGCACCAGGTTGGGTGGTACTAACCTGAGATGGGTAGCAGTACTAATTGATCATGAGTTCAATGAATCTTACAGGTCACAGATGATGGATGCAAATGCAGAAGTCCTGACTCATGGGAATATAGCATTAGAGTGATACCCATAGAAGAGAGATTCTTAACATTCTTTGTGTATATTTCCCTTTATCCAATCCCGCCCCCCCCATTTATTCTATTCTCTTAGAATCATGTCTTTAACATACATAAAATAAAATACAGAGGATCACAAAGGAAATAAATTATATCAAAATGCAGTTATCAAAATATTATAAAACAAACTAAGTTCATGGAGTCCAAGTTATGAACCCCTGCCAAAGAAGAGGTGAAGGTGGTTGGTGATATAGTCACATGACCAGAAAGTCCAAGACCTGCACTAAGGAATATACCATCTCTAGATGGGAGCATCATTCCATTAAACTAGTCTTTACTTTAGTGGTTAATGGACATTACCTTCTACCACACTGAAGAATCATAGAGCTATCTGATCTTACAGCCATAAAATCTTAGGACCATCAAACAAACTAATGAAGGATGTGATCTCAGCAAGAATCAAGAACACCACCAGCAGCTTAAGTATTTCAATCACCCATTGTTGAATATGCTGGGTACCCAAAGTCCTGAGCACAAAGCTCAATGGAAGCATGCCAAACTCAATATTGTCTAAAACAAACTCATTGTCTTCCCCCCCATACTCTTCCCCTCTTCCAAAGGACAAGAGGGCATCACTATCTACCCGGTCACCCAGGCACACAACCTCCATGTTACCCTGGACTGCTCACTCTCACTCACCCCCCAGATCCAATCTGTTGACAAATCTTGTCAATTTTACCTTTACAGAATCTCTCAAATAACACAGTCAACACCCTGGTACAGGCCCTCATCACTTCCCATTTGGACTATTACAATAGCTGCTGGGGGGTCTGCCTGCCATAAGGCTCTCCCCCCTTTAGTCCATCTTCCACTCTGCTGCCAAAGTTGGATTTTCCTAAAGGGCAGGTCTGACCATTTCATCCCTCTACTCAAAAAACTCCAGTGGCTCCCTATTACCTCCATGATCAAATATAAAATCCTCTCTTATCATTCATGATTTGGAGCAGTCTTTCATATAGTTGTTAATAGGTTACCATTCTTCTTTTGAGAACTATTCATATCTTCAGATCACTTACTCATTGAAGGTATGCCTTCAATGTTACCAAGACTGATGCCATATCTTTATACCGTGCTTGCAAATGTTTGGGGTAGGGGGGTGGGGAAGTGTTAATTTCCCTTATGATTTAGTCTCAGAAGAAGGTTTCTAGAAGAAAGTTGGTAAGTCAGAGTGTCCTGGTGAGATGGATGGATGGCTTGAAGTTCAAGCTTGGGACAGCAAGATATAGAGGGCTATGATGAGAAGGGGAGTAGTAGAGATATGACCTACTTGGATTTAGAGGTACTGGTGTACTTAGAAGACATCATCATCTTTTGGAAGACTTTGGATGAACAGGAGAAAAGACTCAAGAAAGCTTCGATGAGCAGTTACAAGATCATTTCTCAGCCAAGAAAACATCTGAAGAGGCCTCCAACCAAGTGTGACCTCAGTTCACAAAAGCCCTGATAGCATGATAGCACAATATGGCATAATGCAAAGGTTCATTGTCAAGCTCTACAACAAGGTACTAGAGTCCTGTTTGGAGACCTTGGTGTCCAAGGAATACGGATGGTATCTATTCATTGGAAATTCATCCCATACCAAGTAGCTGCAAGACTTTGCAACTTCCCAAACTATAAAATAGTCCCAGAGAATGTCTGAGTACCTACAAAGAAAGGGCAGCACAACCACTCACTGCCCCTTGGGGACTTAATCATAGTGAACAGGAAGAAAAGGGAGATGGATATTCAGCTAAGCAGGCTCGGAGGGAAAAAAGCCCTTCTAGGTCAGAAGATAATTGTTGGGATTAAGAAGAGAGTGTCAGAAGCAGCATGGCATAATGGACAGAATGTTGGACCTGCAATCAGGAATCTCAGGGTTCAAATCTTACTTCTGACACTAGCTGTGTGACCTAAGACAAATCACTCAACCCTGACTACACCAAGTGCCAAAACCTCCCCTAGTCCCTCTTTCATTCTCACTGGTGGCTGGTAACTAGTACCAGCCTTTATAGTATGGCAGAATTATCAGGTCTGAGAAGGCACTCTGCCCCCTGAGTTGGATGATTTCATATATCTGGGGGAGGGGAAGACCACCAGATACCACATCACCTGTGTTCCTTCAATGACACGCAAAACAAACAAAACAAAACAAAGAAACCTTTGTGCTCTTGGTATCTGCATATGAAGGGAGGGAAGGCTTCTGCCCCTCAGTATTCCCTAACTTTCAGTGGCTCCTAATCCTATTTGGATGGGGACTTCCACTATGAAATTCTATCCACAACACAGCCTTGGAACTCCCCCCTCCCCTGCCTGAAATTCTGGCTGCTTCATCCAACCTGATTCCTGTCTTGTAATATCATATAGTCTTGGCTATTGCGTGCCCCAGATGGTCATCCTGAACCATCCATCAGCTCAGGTTTGGGACCATGGACTAGCCATGTATGTAGATTGATAGATAGCCTGGGCCAATCACAAGCTCAGGGAATCCCATTAGAAGGTCCAGGTGGGGCCCAATTTACTTATGATGCTTTGGGAACAATGGAGAAAGGGCAACCCATGCAACTAGATGATAAGCATTGATATAGCCTATCATGTATGCTTTGTATATAATTATAATATATATATATATATACACATATATTTTTATATATTAACTTATAAGATGTGTTTTACTATGTGATGTGCTATTGTAGTTATATTATACCACACTGATACATGCATGTTGTTGCTATTCAGTCATTTTTCGGTCATTTTTGACTCTCTGTGACCCCATTTGGGGTTTTCTTAGCAAAAATACTGGAGGGGTTTGCCTTTTCCTTCTCCAGCTCATTTTATAGTTGGGGAAACTGGGGCAAACAAGGTTAAGTGCCTTGCCCAGGGTCACACAGGCCAGATTTGAACTTCCCAACTCCAGGCCCTGCACCACCTCACTGCCCTATAATACATGTCATTGTACTATTGCTGATTGTGCATGGGCATATACTTTCTCTTCCTTGTAATATACTCAGTAGCTTGTCTCATAGACTCCATGGATGAGAAACAATGATCCAGAGGACTTAACCCTTTTGGTACCAGAAACTCCTGTCACAGAGTCACGCTGGTTTGATTGATGATTGCCTCAGTGACAGAACTACATACACGTCCAGCTCCAGCTTTATTTCACTTTACTTCCAGGCCATCTTATCACCAGCCACCTTGGACATTGACCTTTCTGCCCTTGTCTGCTTTCAGAACCATAATCAAGTCATTGCTATTGGAAAGGGTCTATCAATCTACACCCCTTTTTTTCCACTCACTATTCCTGTAACTATCCAAACCAAAATATTCATCCTTGGCTACCATTCTTCTATATGTACTATCTCCTTCATTAGAATATGTCAGGGGTTCTCAAAGTTCTTTAGTCTCAGAACTGCTTTATATTCTTAAAGTGCTCATCAGCTATGGTTTTTGAGCAAAATGTAGATCCGCAAAGGACCTTGAATCTAGGGTAGCTCAGAGTGAGGGATACTTTGCTCTACCTTCTGGATATTTGTGAGAAGTTTCTAGCATAATTTGCATAACTTTCTACTCAACAAGTGTTTATTAAACACCTACTATGTGCTAGGCAGTTTCTGGGGATAAAAGACAAAAATGAAATAGTCTCTGCCCTCAAGGAGCTTCCATTCTATATGAATGGACCCTGACCCAGCTGCCTCAGAGAGAGGTCAGAGGTAGAAAAACAAATGTAGACACTGATACTATCTTTCCAACCAGAAAAAAAACCAATGGGAGACTCTTAACAAGCTTAAGGCATTTTGCCTTGAGGGGGAAGAAGAGATTGAGGCTCTCTAATTTAGCCAGGAGGGGCAAAGGGAACCTCTGTCTTATAGAACTGAATAGAATGTAGCTCTCAGAGCCTCCTGAGGAAGTGCTTTTGGTGAGAGGATGTCTAGGACTGGGAGGACTTGGCTAGAAAGAGCAGAAAGTTTAAAACAATTCAGAGGCCAAAGATATTCTAACCCCAAGGATGAAAGAGATGGAAAGTTTCAAAAAACCAGGAGTCCTTTGGTTCTGGGTATGGAAGGGCTATTACCAGGTTGGCCAGTAGTCACTCTATTATAATCCCTCTAAATCAGGGATTCTTAGCTTTTTTATGTGTCCTGGACCCCTCTGTTAGTCAGTTTGGTGAAGATGAGGGACACCTTCTCAGAATCGTGTTTTGAATGCATAAAATAAAATATAGAGGATTACAACAGAAACCAATTATATCATAATACAGTTATCAAAATATCTTAAAAACAAATAAGTTCACAGACCCCAGGTTAAGAACCCCTGATCTAAGAATCTGAACACCCCCCCAAAAAAAAAAAACTCAGGACATCGACAGTGACAAGGAGGCCAAGCAAGATCAGGAGCAGAGGGGGGCAGCCATGACTGAAGGGACCTACAATGGTACTTGCTGGGAAGAGAAGGCAGCAGGAGCAGAACAGTGAAACAACATGACAGTGGAGGAGAGGCCAGTGAAGGAGCAATTGCTGGGAAGCAGTAACTGGAGAAGAGACCAGTAATAGTGGAAAACAACTTTGCCGAAGAGTTGGACATCAAGGACATAATATGGGAAAAGACGCTTCATGGGCCAGTGGTGAATTACACAGACAGAAATGAGAAAAGGTCACATACCTTCCAGGGGTCAGGTTACTTAGGCTCATGGGCAACAAATGGGGATCAAAGTATCTCTATGTGCATATGAGAAGCACCCAAAAATAGAGGAAACCACAAAGTTGAGTGGAGCTTTGGGAACACACCAGCCCACTAGCTCATCACATTATTAATTGAAAGATAAATAAAGCTATACTAAATGATTACTTGTGAAGAGTTCAAGCTGTGCTGTATCCCCTAGGCTACTCTGGGTGGGAAAGTTTGCCAGGAGATAAAACAATCAGAAAGCAAAATTCAGATTTAAAAAAATCACAAGGGTTTTATCTCATACCCATTAAGTTGTCAAAGATTATAAAAAAACAGAAATAGTCAATGCTGGAAGGGCTGTGGGAAGACAGGCACACATAGACTTGGCGAAGATGTAAATTGACCAATCAGTTCTGGAACCAATGAGGAATCATACAAGAGAAGTCACTAAAGTTCCAGGGGTGAGGAAACTGCAGCCTCAAAGCCATACGTGGCCCTCAAGGGCCTCAAGTGCGGCCCTTTGACTGAATCTAAACTTCACAGAACAAATCCCCTTAATAAAAGGATTTGTTCTGTAAAACTTGGACTGAGTCAAAAGGCCCCACCCAAGGGCCTAGAAGGCCACATGTGGCCTCAAGGCCACTTTGACCTAACAATCTCACTCCCACACATATACTTCAAGGTGATACAAAATAATGAAGAAAATATTCTGAAGAGGAAAAAAAAAGAAGTCTAGTGACCTAGGTATCTCTGTTTGGCTCTGGGTTGGTTACCACTATTATCAGTGACTTGGAAAAAAGCATAATTGCCATACTCATCAGATTTACAGAAGAAACACAGTTAGGATGTCCAGCTAACACACTGTAAACCAGTCAGGATCCCAAAGAGCTTGACATACTAGAATACTGGGCTGAATCTAATAGGATGAAATTCAATAGGAATCAATATCAAGTCTTATATTTTAGTCCAAAATATCAACCTCATGGTCAAGTAGCCATTTGTCTGAAAAATGTTTGGGGGTTTTAGTGAAATGGAGGCTCAGTATGAGTCAGCATTATGATATGGCAGGCACAAAAGCTACCGTGATCTTGGGCTGCATTAAGAGAGGCAGAGTTTCCAGGACTAATGAGCTAATCCTCACTCTGTCCTCTGCCCTGGCCAGGCCCTACCTGAAGTACTGGACTAATTCTGGGCACTACAGATTTAGAACATTAATAAATTAGAGAGTGTCTGGAAGAGGGCAAAGTGGATGATGAAGGTCTCCCAGTCATTGTCATATGAGGATTTGTTGAAGGAATTGGAGAAGAGGAGACTTAAGGGTGGGAGGAGATATGATATCTCTATTCAAGTGTTCAAAGGGCTTTCATGTGGAAGAACAATTAGACTTGTTCTATTGCACTCTGGAGCGTTTTACTAGGAACAATGAGTAGAATTTGCAAAGAGGAAAATTTAGACTTGAGGTCAGGAAAAACTTCTAATAATTAGAACTATTCCAAAGTGGAATGCTCTGCTTTGGGAGATGGTGGTTTCCTCTTCACTAGAGGTCTTTAAGCAGAGACTGGACAACTACTTGTCCAGTATGTTATGGTAGGGATTTCTTTCATATATTGGTTGAACTAGATGGCTTCTAAAATCCCATCCAAGTCTCATGTTCTAGAATCTTGGCCTGTATCAAAAAATGCGGGGGAGTGGGGAGAAGAGTGTAATACAGAACAGTAAGAGAAGAAGGAACATTGAACATTTGGAGCTAAGAAAAATGTATGAACCTGAAAAGACTTACATGAACTGATGAAAAGTGAAATGAGTAGAACCAGCAGAACATTGTACACAGTAACAACAATATTGTGAGATGATCTCAACTTTGAATGACTTAGCTATTTTCAGCAATACAATGATCCAAGACAACTCTGAAGGACTTATGATGAAAAATGCTATCCATGCCCAGAGAAAGAACTGATGGAGTCTGAATACAGATCTAAGCATACTTTTTTTTAATTTTATTTTTCTTGGGCTTTTATTTTGTTCCACATTTTCTTTTGCAACATGACTAATATGGAAATGTTTTTCATGACAACACATGTAAAACCTTCATCAAATTGCTTGCCTTCCCAATGAGGGGGACAGGGAGAGAGGGAGAGAATTTGGAACTCAAAATTTGAAAAAAATGAATGTTGGAAATTGTTTTTACTTGCAATTGGGGAAAATACAGTATTAACTAAATAAACAGGGAACAAGCAAAAAATAAAGAAAGAAAGAGATATAAGGCTCTTCTCAAAGAGGACCACCCTTAAGGCTTTGAGGAGAAAGCAGTGGCTTGACTTTCAAGAAATAATAATGCAGATCCATGGATCCTGGCAAATGAGAGACCATCCAGTAACAGACAGAGGAAAATGTGCAAGTGTTGGTGGTTGGTAACTCTTTCCTGGGAGCCTGAAACAGCTATTAGTCAACGTGATAACAGCAGAGAAATTTACTATCTTCCTGGGGTATATATCCAAGATGTAACAGAAAACCTCCCAAGACCTGTCAAATTGGATGACTAACCACCTCTGGTGATGCATATGGGGACAAATCCTACTGCTAAAGGCATGCTAGAAAGCATTGCCAATAATTATGGTTCCTTGGGAAAGGAACTGAAGACTTTAGGAGCACAGGTGGTGTTGTTATCACTGCTGCCAGCAGGCAAATTGGGTAGTGAATGGCTGATTAAGAAGATGGAGGTTGGGAACAGCATTTGGATTTTGGAGTCACAGCTTTATATATAGGAATGCTGGACTTGGCCAGGGATGCAGTGTACCTAACAAGGCCTGGTAAGAATGTATTTATTTTAGCGTCATTCAAATCTAAACAAAATGGCTATAAACTTAAAAGGAAGATGGAGGGAGGAAACTGTCTATGCATAGACCATAGAGAGGAGCTATAATGTAGCTAGAAAAATAGCAGTACATGCACCTAAATTATTGATAGAAGACAAAATCCTAGGAAGGAGCAAGCACTAAACTATGGCCTCTGCAGTCTACACACATGCACAAAGAATGGGCAACAAGCAAGATGAGCTAAAGATCCCAATGCAAAGAGAAAAATTTAATTTCATAAATATTGCTGAAACTTGTCAGAATGAGATTCAAGGTTGGCATGTGACTCTGGATAGGTATACCTCATTCCAAAAATACTTGGTAGGTTGCATTAAGATGTACTCTTGTTATGAATTAATAATAGCCAGAACATTGCAGTTTTGATCCTCACAACATCTAGAGAGGTAGGCACAATTATTATGTGCATTTTACAGATGAAGAAACCGAGAGAGATTAAGTGACTTGTCAGGTCATATAGTTGGGAAGTGTGTGGGGCAGGATTTGAACACATCTTCTTGACTCCAAATCCAAAACTCTATCTATTTACTGCCTTATCCAGGAATCATAGGCATGAAACATGGTAGAGAACATTTGGGTGAATAACCATGTAGACAGAAATAAAAACTATCATCAAAACATACTGCAGACTACCTGAACAGAAAGAAAAAAACAAATGAGGAATTCAGGAAACAGATCACAAATACGGAAGCAAGGCTGAGATGGTAATAATTAGATTTTAATTATCCAAAGACTTCCTAGCAGAATTCTTTGCCAAAAGCATAACAGCTAATAATTTCTAACATTGCCTTAATGAAAATTTCCTTCTTTAAGAGATAGGGGTATGAACAAGATAAAATTCTATTTTGTATCTAATTGTCACTAACAGGGAGGAATTGGTTGCTGGAGTAGAAATGATGGGGAGAAACTAAGGGAACTTTGGGGAAAACTAACCACTCCATTTTGGAGTTGATGATAGATAAGGAGAGGAAATCTAGGTATCACCTGATAGCCACCTTAGATTTGAGAGAAGCTGGTTTCAAAGGGTTCCAAAAACAAAGATAGGTAGGATTCCATGTCCTAACATTCCATAGGGGAAGCCAGACCAGAAGAAATGGGAAGCTCTTCAGAAGTCATAATGAGAAATAATTTGATGAGGAGAAAAAGAGTTGTCTCAAGAGAGTAATGAAGATGCATGGGTGAAGTCATCAACCAACTTAGCTTTTATTTATTTTGAAATAGGTTTTATTATTTTATTTTTAAAAGTTATCAATAAACCTAAGGTGGTGCAATGGGTAAAGCTATGGCCTTGGAGTCAGGAGGACTTGAGTTCAAATGTGACCTCAGACACTTGACACTTACTAGCTGTGTGACCCTGGGTAAGTCACTTAACCCCTATTGCCTTGCCAAAAATAAATAAATAAACAAAATTAATAAAGACCTGTTTCAACATAAATACTCTGGGTTTGGGTATTAATTTAACCATTTCTGTGATTTCTCATACATGAGAAGTAATCCTGACCTATTTTGATTGATTTTCCTATTTCTTTTATAAAAGACCCACCCCCAAATCTGCAAGATTTGTTTGGTATTGTAGGAAGTCTCACCACATTGTTTCTTGGGGAGTTAAGTTTGGGAATTCTTTCTGTTGGTGTTCTGTGGACTCTTTGATTTGTTCTTTGCCCTCTGGTTCCAGAATTTCTGGGCAGTGTAATCTTATGATTTCCTGAAATATAGTGGCATTTTTCTGTCAAGTTTTCCTGGAAAAGCTATAATCCTTAGATTATCTTTTCAAGTCCAATTCTAAGTTCAGTATTCATGTTTCATAGAGCTCTCACACATTTTACCAATCTTTTGCTTTTTTTATTTTGTTCATTTAATTTCTTTTGCCTCTGATTTTTTGCTTTCCTACTGTGTAGTTCTCTTTTTCATGAAATCAACTACTGTGGAGAGTATCTGTCATTTATTCTAAATTATCTACTCTCTTGTTAGACTTCCTGATTTTTTCCCTTTAGAGATCTAATTTCTGCCCTTATTTCTTGATCTCTTCACTTAATTATTTTATTGCTCTTCTGAACCATTCTGGAGATTCCTGGAATTGTTCCATTGTCATATCTGGAACCATCATATAATTTATCTTAATACTTTCAACTTTCCCAGAGGCTTTTTTTTAAACTCAATTTCCTTTGCTGTGAATTATTTGTTTCTTGTAAAGCTCTTTTTTTTTAGATTGTTTGGTCCTTTTTCTTTCTTCATTATCCTCCATTGGTTTTTATCAGTCTCTTCACTATTCTTTCTCTTGTGACTTTGCTGTAATAAAGTTTCTTAAAATCGATCCCTTCACTTCTGTACTAGATAGCTTTGAGATAGGTCTACCGCTGTTGCATTTGTCCCTCAACCCCTGCAACTTATTCTTTCCAGATTACCAAGGTTGGGCAACATCTATGATCCTCTTTGGGTTTTGTTACAGGGAGAATTTGAGAGGCCTTTTCCCCATATTTCCCAGTCACATTGTCTTCTCAGAGTTGTCTTCCCCCATTAGCAAATAAGAGCCTTGAGAGTACAGACTGTCAGATTTTGTTTTTGTATCCCCAGCACTTAGCAAAGAGTTTGACAAATACTGATAGCTATAGAGAGGCATTTTGTTTTATACAATTAAAGGGATCATGAGTGGAGCCATAGAAGAGTAGATTGGCATACTCTTTCAAGTAACAATAGCAATATTGATTTGATTGATTGTGGTTCCAGAACTGGAAACACAGTTGTGTGTAAGGAGAAGATATGCATGCAGCAGCATGATAGCTTGTGGGAAGATGGCCAGGGAGTAAAGCAAAGCATGGCTTCAGTCTACCTAGACACAGGGGGCTTTGTGAGATACTCGGGACACCCTAGTCAGGGAAGGGTAGAAAGTTTGGATCTGACCAAGTTAAGTTCTCCAGGGCATGGTCTCTAATGCCAATGCAAGATGGCTGATGGGAAGATGTCCAATTTTCATATTTTCTAAAGCAGAATTGGCTCCCTCAGGAAGTAGTGTTCCCTTTCACTGAAAGATTTCAAGGAGAGATCAGATGACTTCATCAGATATATTTTATAGGAGATCATTTTTCAGGTATGGGTTGGACTAGATGGCCTCTAAGCTGCCTTCTAACTATGAATTTCCGTAATTCTGTCATGCTGATTCTGAAGAAAGAATTTTTGAAGAAGAATTTCAGGCATTGGTCAGGATGTAAGTATTGATAGGATGATGTGGATTGCCAGCTGGGTATAATGGTGTCTGTAAGTAAGACAGGCTCTGTAAGCATGTGTGGTATGGTATTAGTGGAGCATTCCTGGTTCTTCAGAAGTTTTAAATTCACAATCTCCAGCCATAATCTGTCAAAGACTTGTTAACTGAAATATTCTGACTCTTACGAAATCATGGACAACATCTCTGGAATTGAGCCATTTCCTGGGTAAGCCTTAGGCTGACTTTTCAAGGAGGCTCTCTGAGCTTTGATAAGGTACTTTTCAGTGGGGTGCTATGACCAGAGCTATGGAACAATGGGCTGGGACTTGGACTGGATCAGTTATTTCATTGGTATAGGGAACTCCCAGGTGACAAAACTCCCTTTACTAATGCACTAATTACTAGTGACTAAAATCACTAATTACCCTACCATTTAGGATTAGATAGTTGCCTAAAGCACAGAGAGGTTGAGTGATTTGACAAAGGTCACATAGCCAGTATACTTTACAGGCAGGGTTTAAACTCAGGTCCTAACTTCAAGGCCATCTCCCTATCCACTACAGTATATTTCCTCTTAGAAATAATATTACTAATAATATGCATCTATTAAACTCCAAAGTTCTCCCCATAATGCCATATTTCCTTTTGATCTTGAAACCCCACATATTTGGAAAAAATTGAAGTTGCAGAGAACTCAAAGCATAAGAAAGTGACACACAATATCTACAAATAGGCTCCATATGTTTCTAGGGATGACCTATGTGAAAAAGTGGTGGAAGGTGTATCATCCAATAAAATCTGATTTTAAAAGGAGGCAAGGCAGTCACGTAGTATATCAGGCACTGGCAGATAACAATGGAGGACCAAATATGGCCACTGCCTCTTTGTTTTTTATAATTTGAAATACAATAATACTACTTCCTCTTAATTCTATTGCCTCTTTCTTGTAATTATTTCCCATTTATCCTGTATACACCTCACTTTGTTTATTTGCCCCCCCATTAGATTGTAAGGTCCTTGAGGGCAGGGACCATCTTTTGTCTTTTTTTTGTATCCCCAGCACTGAGCACAGTACCTGGCACATAGTAAGTGCTTAATAAATATTGCTTGACTGGCATAAAACCATTCTAAGGTGCTGCCTTACAAAAATAGGTAGAGTGGATTTGTCCTTTGGGCAGTAATCTGACAATCCCTAGGCCAGAGAAAGGCCTCCAGCACTGTGGGCAAATCCTCTGTGGAGGATATATAAGAATTGCCCTGGACTGGAAGGTATGGATGGTTTACATTTTACATAGATAAAGAGGATATCACATTGATGCAGATCAAGTCTCTTCTGAATTGTGGAAGTAGCAACCTCCAAAGCACTTTCAGAGCCATTGTCTTCAATTGATCTTTAAACTAAAAAGTTGGGGAGGGAGAAATTTGTGTGTGTACCTCCACCAAGCTAGAAGCCTTAGAGAACAGATTCAATGAAGAAGATCAGCAGGTGAGACACCAAAAATGTTCAGAATAGACAATATCTGATAGGAGACAAAGTGGCAAAACCCATGTCTTCAAATGTCCATCCCCAAATGGCAGAAGTTTATTAAGATAACAAGCAAGAGTAACTAGAGGTCCTAACCAAAGAAAACAAATTGGACCTCATATATATCACTGAGACATGGTCAAATAAATGAATGGAATGTAACTCTGGATGAGTACTTCTTGTTTGAAAGAAACAGGATAAAAGAAGGTTTGTTAGTGCTAGTGATAACATTGTATCTTGTCAATGTATACTGATGGAAAGAAATCCAGGAATCAGAAAGGCGAAGCATGGTGGAAATCATTTGGGTGAAGATCAATGGAGGGAAAAAACAGAAGTAAATTTATTTGGATGTTATAGAATACCTGGACAGAAAGAAGAAATCTATGAGAAATTTGAGAAACTTGTAAACCTAGGCCAGAGACATGATGTAGTAGTTATGGGAGACTTGAATCATACAGATATTCATTCTCTCTCTCTCTTTCTCTCTCCCTCCCCCTCTCCTTCTCCCTCTCCCTCCCCCCATCTCTCTCTCTTTCTCTCTCCCTCCCCCTCTCCTTCTCCTTCTCCCTCCCCCCATCTCTCTTGCTTTCTCTCTCCCCCCCCTCTCCTTCTCCCTCTCCCTCCCCCTGTCTCTCTCTCTTTCCCTAACAATTTCTCAGCTAATAATTTCTTGATATCCTTTGATGATCATTTCAGCTTTTAAAAGATGGAAGAACCAACAAGGGGAAATGTTATATTGGATCTTGTTCTCACTAACAGGGTGGGACTGGTTGTTGTAGATGGGAACTTTGGTGGGAACCGGATGTCCCTTCCTTGAGTTTGTGATGGAAAGGAGAGAAAAACAGGACAGAGTCTGACTTTGACCCTGGATTTTTAGAAGGCAGACTTCAAAGGGTTCAGAATATGCATTGGCGGTATCCAAAGAACCAAAATTCTACAGAGGAAGTCAGCTCCAGATGGATGGGAAATGCTCAGTACTGAAATTCTAAAGACACAAAGGGAAATGGTTTTAATGGCGAAAGTGGGACATGGGTCTGAAAAGACCAATGTGGATGCACAGGGAACTCACGAACCTACTTAGATTTAAAAAAAAAAAAAGATGAAAACAAGAGCAACAAGGGAGGTAGAACACAGGAGGAATATAAGGGTATGACATGGTCCTGCAGTGTCAATATAGCTAACCTTTAAAATGAGCTATTGTTGATGAGAGAGAGCTAAGGACTACAAATAGAGCAGGTTTTTTCCAAGTTACATTGGGAGAAAGGGGAGGATCAAAGAGAGAATAAGACTGGCACTTGGCATACACAAGGTGATAACTGACAACGGAAGGAAGGCAGAGCTACTCAATTATTATTTTGGTTTCTGTTTTCTCTGCAAAGGAGAATGAAATGACCTTGGCACTAGAAATGACAGAATAAAAATGGCTAACAGGATAATCAAAGTCACCTGGCTCAGGTAAACTGTACCTGCAGGTATTAAAGAATGGACAGATATGATTATTAATGTACTTTCTGTGATTTCCGAATGAGCATGGGAGTGGTAACACAGAACTGGAGAAGGGCAAATTTTGTTCCACTTCTCAAAAAAGGGAAGAGACTACAAACTATAGGCTAGTAAACTTGACTCTGGTTCTTAGGAAATTTTAGAAAGGGTTTTTAAAGTGATGGTTAGTGAACATCTATCGAAAGAAGCATTGACTTCAAAGAGGTGGCATTCTTCAGCAAGAATGAATCATGTTATCCTAGCCTCCTTTCCTTTTTTCAGAAGGGCTACTAAACTGGTAGGTCCAGCTATAGCTTACTTAGATTTGAACTAAGCATTTGATAAAGTATTTCAAACTATTCTTTTGGAAAGGATGGAGAGATGTGGGAGTAGATTAGAGTACAATTAGATAGATATAGAACTGGTTGAATAGGTAGAGTCAAAATTAATTGGTATTGGTTCAACATCCACTTGGCAGGAGATCTCCCATGGAGTGACCCAGGGATCTGTGCTTGGCCCTGTGCTATTTCATATTTAAATTAGTAACTAAGATAAATATAAAGATGGCATGCCCATCGATTTTGCAAGTGACATAAAGCTGGGAGAGGTAGCTAAAACCCTGGATGACAGACAGGATCCCAAATAGTCTTAACAGGCTAAAAAAAATTTGACTTGATCTACTAAGATGTAATTCAATAGTGATAAATGTAAAGTCTCTCACTTGGGTTCAAAAATTAACTTCACAAAAGAGGATTAGGGGGTCATGGTTAGTCAGAAATTTGACTGAAAAAGATCTGAGAATTTCAGTGGACTGCAAGCTCATTATGAATCAGCAGTGTGATATGGTAGCTAAAAAAGTGAATGACATCTTGGGCTTCTTTAAGAGAGGCAAAGTTCCCAGAAATAGGGCAGTGATAGTTTCCCTGTACTCTTCCCTGATCAGACCACATTTGGATTTGATTCTGTATACCACAGGTTAAAAAGGACATTGATAAGCTAGAACACATGCAGAGGAGGTCATATTAGATGATGGACTGCCTTGAGTCCATGTCATGTTGGGAAAGTATGAAGGCATTGGGAATGCCTAGCGTGGAGAAGAGAAGACTAGGGGTAGAATTAAATGTCTAGGTTCAAATATTTGAAGGGTGATCATGTGGGAAAAGAGTAGCCTTGTTCAGCTTGCTCCTGGTGAACAGAATATAGGACTAATGGAGTAGAAGTTGCAAAAAAAGTTGCAAATTTAGGTTTTATGACAGGAAAAACTTCCTAAAGAATGGGTGGCCTCTCAGGAAGGGATTGTTTCCCTCTCCTTGGAGATCTTCAGGCAAAGGCTAGATGATCACTGATGGATTTGGGTCACACTTTCTAACAATAGTAACTGCCCCAAAGTGGAATGGATTGCCTCAGTTCTCAGGGAGTTCCCTTTCTAGCAGAGACTGGATGTCCATTTGTCAGGGTAGAAGATTTTCTTGCTTCAGGTATCAGTTGAACGAGATGTCTATTGAGATCCCTTCCAACTCAGAAACTATACAATTATATAACTTATCCAAAGTCACACAACTATCAAGGGTGCAGATCTGGGACATGAACCCAGGTTTCCTGACACCAAGCCCAATGGCTTTCTACTACCCCAAAGAAGACATTTACCTTCTATGTGGTCACAATCTAATACAGAGAGGCCACATCAGATAAAGACAATCTCGATATCACTGGCCCTTATTTCATATCCACAGACCAATACAGGGGGAGCTGAGCACATGGGGAAGGAGACTCTGTTGATCACATCTCCCAACTAGTCCCATTGCCACCACTCACCCCTCCCTGAAAATAAAGAACTATTGGCACCACTTCTGATGAGACATGAATGAGGTGATGTCTGGCTTTTTTCCCTCAACATTTAGACAATTTTAAATTCAGGCCAGTATCCATAGCATAGATAGATATAGGGAGCATATTCTCAACATTCAGACTCATAAGAAATTGGCCCATGGAACATCTGGAGGATCTTCAGGGGTCCCATTGTAATAATCACTACCATAAGGACAGGAAAAAAGATATAAGAGACATAGCATCCCCAGGACAGGTAAGTCCACGGGCTTGGATAGCATATGAGAGTGAATCACATAAATGATGGAGACCCAGGTAAAGGACAAGCCCCTCACTCCACCTCTAACTATCCAGGGACAACTCTTCCAGCTAGTTAGAGAACTTGCAGCTGATAATATATAAGTAAAAGAAATAAATTAAAATAAAATGATAATAATAGTAAATATTATGGCAGAAGTGATCAGGATGTCTCCACCCTCTTGAAAATGGAGGACAGATCTGTCCCATCCTGCCCCCAGGTTGGAGGAGAGGCCAGGAACCACATGGATTTCTGGGGTGTGGGTTTTGTGTTCATCTTTCAAGCCAGGGAAATATAGGATGATTTGGGCCAGAAGAAGCCCTGATTTGCTGAACTAGGGAACTTCCCATGGAACCGGATATATACTCTGACTTCTTGCCCAAGGATAACACCAGGAGCTCCTGACCCCCAGTGACTTGTGGAATTGTAAGAGCTGTGAAAACTGCCCCATTCACCCCTTTTAAAGCCTTCTGCCTCTTTCAAATCAAGTCAGCTAGCTGTTATAAAGCACTTACTATATGCTAGCACTGTGCTTAGCACTAGGATTATAAATACAAACAAAAAGAAAGACAGTCCCTGCCTTCAAAGAGCTTACGTTCTAATGGGCTGGGGAAGGTTACTCATAAAAGGACACATAAAAGGAGGGGAGTGGAAGGGAAGGCACAGAAGGTACCCATTAGTGGGTACAGTGGACAAAGAAGTTGGAAGAGTCAGGCATGGAGCCTTGAAAGGAATGTTGGAAGAGTCAGGCATTGTTAGAAAAATCTGAAACAAAAATCTACTACAGGAGTGAGTGAAGGAAAGCCTTTATTACAGTTCTCGTGGAAAGCGGGCACACTGTACTCTAATATGGCACGTGGGTGCCGGTACAGAGGTAGAATCAACTTTTAAATGGTTAGTAAAATCCATATTCCTCCCAGGTGAGTCATGATTGGTCCAACTCATCTGAGTTACACTCTTCCTGAACCACCCGTCCCATGTTCCTCCATGTTCTGTTAACTCCTCCCACTTCATGCATCCCATGTTCAAAAATGGCGGCTATCTCTGCCTCCAAGGTGTGTCAGTTAATATTCAATAAGCTTATTAAGCAAGCACAGTGGAGAAAAGCCTTTGCCCTGTTGAGGCCCCTGTCCTTGAGCCCAAACCAGTTTAGCCTCTAGGGCTCTTTCTTAAGGAACTAGCTGTTTGCAGAATGTCTGGGGCACTTTCTGATTGGTTGAGGGACTCTCCACAAGATCCTGGAAGTCCTTCTCAGAATTCCCTTGTTCTGTTGTGGAAGCCTAACTCCTAATCCTTTCTCACAGGCAGGGAGCCTCGAAAGGAATGGAGTGACTGTGGCTGGCCTGAGCTCTTTCCTTAGGAGGAACTGACCAACCAAAAGAAGGGGCCATAAAAGTGGTCTCATCTTCTGTGGTGAGAAGGTGGTGTGACATAGTGGAGAAATAAGTCTGAAGAATCAGGAACGGAGCCTGGAGAGGAATGTATAGCACAGACCTCTTGGTGAATCATTTGGACTTCCAGCAAGGGGTGGGAGGGGATGTCTTCTGTCCTCTCCCTACTCCAGGTCTTTGCTTAAGTCTTCCCCATGCCTGGAACGACCCCCATCTCCACCTGAAGGACCTCCATGGAACCACCTGTTCCATGAACAGAAAGCCTTCCCTAACCACACCCATCTTACCTCGCTAAAAAGTGAGGTCTCCTCAAATGTTTCAAGGAACTTGGTCTGGTTTTCCCCTGTGTGCTTATTTCACTCTCTCTTATATCACAGTTATATATGTACTCGTTCCTCTCCTCCCATTAGACTATAAGCCCCCTGACAGGAGGGTGGGGACTAGATACATTTTTGTATCCCTTGCATCAAACACAGGGACCTGAATAGAGTAGCACTTAGGACGGAGATGTTCATGGATTTAATTATCTAAAACCCTCACAGCATAGCTTGATACTATGATGTCTTATAACAGCTTACGTGTGGTTCCAGAGGACTTAAACACACACACACACACACACACACACACACACACACACACACACACATATATCTCAGAGATCATCATACTGAGGCTCTTGACATTACCCACAAGTATTTCCCTTCCATGTTTACGAACTCTTGAAATTTCTTTATGTGACCATAATTTATTATCATTCCATCTCTCCTCACACCTCCTAAGCCTACTCTCTGTCCTCACTGTAAAGTGTCAGTGGCTCCCTCTAGGACCAAATATAAAAGATTCTGCCTGTCTCTTCCCAATCTGGCCTTTTCCTATCTTTCTAATTTTTAACACAGTAATCTCTTCCTTATACCTATGGTCCAGCTATGCTATTTATTTCCCATCTCTGTGCCTTTACTGGCTAGTCCTCATGCCTAAAATGCCCTCCCTCCTAACCTCTTTGTCTTACAATTCCTGACTTCCTTTTAGATTTAGCTCAAGCACTAACTCCCCCAGGAGATCTTTCCTGGCCCCTCCCCCCACAGCTGCTAGTGCCATCCCCTCTCAGGTTACCTTCTATTGATTCTGTGCTTGCCTTGTCAAACTGATCAAAATATATTGACTTTCTCATAAAAATGTAAGCTCCCTGAGGGCACAGGATGTTTTTACTTTTTCTCCAGAGCTTAGCACAGTGCCTGGAGCACTGTGAATGCTTCATAAATTCTTGTTGCTGATTGATTGACTGCTTGATTGATTCACAGTGATTTAATGACTGATGCTTGGGTTACCTCTGGGTGTCTGGGCACTGAAGGATGGTGAAGGAACTGGTCAGCAGCCTGCAAATGCTCAGCAGAGGTCAGCTGCCCAGGAGTTTGTAGAGAGCTCAGACAGCAACCAGTCTGCTACACCTGGGAACTCATTCCTTGTCTCTTCATTCCCAAGCACCTGGGCTGGCCCAGCAAGATGCTACTGCCATCATTGCTTCTCTTGAATCTGGGTGGGGAAACTCCATGAGGGCTGCCAAGGATGGCCCTGGGGACTACTTATCTTGGAGGCTTTGAGGGACAGCTTTTTCAAAGGTCCCCAAGACCCTCAAACAGGGACATATCCAGTGCTTGGAAAGATAAATTAGAACAAAGAAGAGAAATTCCCAAAGAACATTGTGCTCCATCCCAGGGCACACCTGGCAATGTGATTAGAGTAGGAAGAGTGGATTCAGTGTAAGGAAACTGAGGGTCAAACCCAGTTCTGTCCCTTAGCCATATGACCAAGTACAAATCACTCACCTCCCTTAAATTGTTTGCTAATCTGTAAAATGGGGGGGGTGAGGGAGGAATGAAATAATGTCTCTAACACTACTAGTCTCTTTGAAGACAAGTTACTCCCATCCCATGCCTTAGTCCCCCATATGTAAAATGGGAATAATAATATTTGTTCTGCCCACTTTACAGAACAATTATAAGGAAAGTAAAAGCTTACCCATAGGAGAGTCACCACTATTATCTAAAGTTTGCATCTCTCCAATGCTTAACATTTATCAAGTAGGTGCTCAGTAAATGTTTGTTGAACAGATGAATGGATTCCGTTGTTTGTGAAACTTTAGGTGAAGAAGGAAAGGTTCCATCCAGAGTGGAGGCAGGTCTAGAACTCTCCAGTAGCCCAGTAGAACTTTGCAGCTGAATGGGGCTGAACCACATGCTGTGTGCTTGTCAGGAGAAAAGGAAAGGGAAGCACTGTCTGCATATCAGCTCTGGGCACAAATGTGGAAATATGAATGTCCCCAAACAAAATTTTTTAAAAAAATGATTAAATTTCCAAAATCACCACGCTGGCACAGTGAAGCAAACCCTTGATTTGAAGTCAGAGGACCTTCTGTTTGAATCCTAGATGACTTCTCAAAGGTATGACTTGAGGGCAGGTCTCCTGGGATACATCAACCCCTCCTAACCAGCAGACCTCTTTTTGGGTCCCTTGACTCTATGACACTGCCTGGAACACTAGGAGACATGATTTTCAAACTGGTGTCCAAAAGGGAAAATTCTAAAGAATCTTCTTATCCACATATCCTAGTTTTGAGGATAGGGACAGCCCACTGTTGCAGGTCCCCAGGGGAGAGTGATATATTTAGAAGGCCAAATCAAGGCTATTCACTAATATTTAGGGAAATGTGAATATTTTGGAAGTTCTCCTTCCCTCCCCCTGGGCCTCAGTTTCCTTCCCTATAAAACAAAGGGAATTGACCAGATGTCCTCTGAGATCCCTTTCAGCACTAGATCTAGGATCCTATGTGTGACCTTGGGCAAGTCACTTCCTTTGCCTAGACCTCAGTTTCCTTCCATGTAAAATGAGTGGCGGGGGGGGGGGCGGTAAACTATATGATCTCTAGAATCTTTTCCAGCTCTGAATCCCATAACTTTGTCTCTGAGTTGTGCAAACCTTCACTGAGACATCAGTTCCATCTAATGTTCATCAAACAGTAATCTCCTTGAGCAAGTATTTATTTAATGGGAGAGGACTGAGTAGTTCATCATTTTTCTGTTTATTTGCTTCAATCTTTGGGACTCAGGCCTGTCTTCAGGGTGGTAGTGATAAATAAATAAAATATATCATCTGAGCCTTTCAATTTATAAGATGATATACAACAACTCCAATTGCCTCAGAGTGTCTGAGGAGGATGCATAAACATGAGAAAGACAGGAGGGCCCCAGCTTGCCATCTAGGCAAAGAAAAAGGCCTTCCTTCTACCAGGCCCAGAAGCACCTAGGAATGGAAACTGCCTCCAGACAGTTCACCAATGGAGAAGGCCCAATAGGCTTAAGTCAACGTTTCCAACCTTCCCATCATGCTTCATGGCAAAGTAACCCCAGCCCACCGACAGGAAAGTGTGTGAACCTCATGATGCTCTCCTAAAGTTGAACCAATGATGGGTTGACAACCCTAGAATCATAGTATCATTAGGATTTAGAGCCAGAAGAAACCCTGGAAATCATCTAATCAGCTCATTTCACAGATGAGCAAACTAAGGTTCGGGGAATGGATTTGACTAAGGTCGCAGAGCTAGTTAAATGGTAGAGCTGAAATTTGAATTCACATCCCACTTTTAGGCCCCATAAAACTATTAGTAATCACTTATATTTTCTGCCAAGTTCACAAAATGTTTCCTCCCTCCTTCCCTTTCTGAGAACACCATGAGGTAGCTGGTGCCTCATATCCAGTTAGCTGCTACAAACTGCTAATTTACTATTCAAAATGTCTCTCCCACTCATTTCATCTTCTCCATTCCCACCCACCCCTCCAAGCCTTCTCAACTTGGATTGTTCCAGCAGACTTCTAATTATTCTCTCCTAATTCTCTCTACTGCCAAACTCTTCTGTCTTCTATGCTTTGCAAAATCCATCAGGCGAATCTCCCTTCTTAAAACTCTGCTTCAATTTTTATTATTATTGTTATTGTTATTCATTTCTTTCATATTGCACTTTCACCATCAAACATGAAATAGGTAACAAAGGCATAATTTTCCCCAGTGATCAGATGAGGGAATAGAAACTCAAAATAGTGAAAAGACTTGCAGAAGGTCACAAAGTTCAGTTGCCACAGAGTCAAGACTTGAACCCAGACCTTTAGACTCAAGGTCCCTTTCTGCTAATTTCATGTCAAGCTCTAGCTTATCATGATTCCCAATTGCATATTACATCAAGTCCAAACTTCTTAGTCTGGTATTCAAGGACCTCTGTAGTCTTGCCCCACTCTTAACTATCCATCTGCATCTCCCACTATTCCCCAATATATTTCTATTGCACTTATAATAAATACCATACCACAAGGAGAGGGACTTCAGACCTGGGTTCAAGTACCAACTCTGATACCATTGTCAAGTATGCTACCTGATCACTCTGGGCCTCAACATCTGTTTCGGTAACATAAGGGCATTGAACTAATTATTATTATTAATTACTAATGCCCTTTTCCGGCTCTGTTTAAAAGCAAACAAATCGGTAAATTGATGAATTAATTAGTTGATTACTGGACAGATGATCTCTAAAATAGCTTGGATTCCTGTCATCAAGTCCATTTCATTTGGACACAATGGGGTATGCCTGGGAGCACAATGAGACCTGGGCAAGAAGAATTGGACAGAGACCCTGCCACATCTCCCTTTTTCTTGTTGAGAAAATAACAGCAGTAATAAACCTATGTACATATATACGTGCAGAATACATAAAAGAGGATCATTGTTGTGTTACTACACATCTGTAGTTGGCCTCCTTAGAATAAAATTCCCTTGAGGGCAGAGATTGTATCCCCACCATTCAATCGAAGCCTGGCACCTAGTAAGCCCTTAATAAATACTTGTTAATTGATTGATTAATTTTAGAATTCCAGAATCTTAGAGGTGGGAGGGACTTCAGAGGGCAGATAGTTCAAGTGTACCTAAGCAGAAATCCTGTCTACAACCTCCCTCATAAACACTCATCTCTAGCAACTAAAGGTTGAAGACTTTCAGGGAGAGGGAACACATTGGCTCTGGAAGCAGTCCATTCCACCTTGAGACAACTCAATGTAAGGAAACGTTTCCTTATATTGAACCTAAATCTGATTCTCTATTCCTTCTACCCATTGCTCCTAGCTCTGCTCCCTGGAGCCAAGTACATCAATCATTACTGGAGAGCTAGAAGAGATGTCAGAGGCCTCCCATGGCTATCCTGCCCTGCACCTCTCAGCTGAGAACTTTGTGTCATATTTCACTGAAAAACTCAAGGCCTTTTTCTGACAGTTTCCTTTTCTGCCCTGTTCTTCACCTCACATCATTCATAGACCTTCTCCTTCATCCCTGTATCATGAGAAGACATAGTTCCTCTCCTTGCCAAGCAAATCTCTGTACATGCACAAGTGGTCCCATTCGATTCAATAAACATCTATTAAGCACCTATCATCTATTATCTATCTCCTTGAGAAGGCCATCTACAATCAATGCCTCCATCTTTCCTCCCAGTCTCTTCTTCACTTTCTGCAGACTGATTTCCTCATTCTTCAACCATAACTGTTTTTCTCAGTAATTCTCAATGATCTCTTTTTTTAAAATGTATTTTTAGTTTTCAACATTCACTTCCAAAAGATTTTGAGTTTTAAATTTTCTCCCTCTCCCATTTCTTCCCCAACCCCACCCCAGACTGGCATACGATCCAATGTAGGCTCTACATATACATTCATGTTAAGCATGTTTTCCCATTAGTCATCATGTAAAGAACAATTAGAACTAATGGGAGGAACCACGAGAGTGAAACAATGAAACAAAATAACAAAGGAAAAGGAGAGTGAATAGTATGCTTCCATCTGCATTCAGACTCCATAATTCTTCCTATGGATGTGGATAGCAGTTTCCATCATGAGTGTTTTGGAGCTGTCTTAGATTCTTGCATTGCTGAAAAGAGCCAAGTCTATCAAAGTTAGTCATCACACAACGTGGCTGATACTGTGTGCAATGTTCTCCTGGTTCTGCTCACTTCACTCAGCATCATTCCATACAAGTCTTTCCAGGTTTTTCTGAAGTCTGCCTGCTCATCATTTCTTATTGCACAACAATATTCCACTACATTCATGTACCACAACTTATTCAGCCATTCCCTAATGGATGGACAATTCCCTCAATTTCCAATTCCTTGCCACCACAGAAAGGTGCTAAAAATATTTTTGTACACGTGTGTCGATGATCTCTTAATTGTCGAGTCTAATGGCCTTTTCTCAGTCCCCCTCCTTTCTGACCTCTCTGCAGTCTTTGGCACTGTCCATTTTCTTCTTGAGCCTCTCTTCTCTCTAGGTTTTTGTGATGTTGTTCTTTCCTGGTTCTCCCCTAACCTGTCTGACTGGTCCTGCTCGGTCTCCTTCATGCCTGTTCACTGTGGGTGTCGCCTAGAGGAGGGACCTGTGTTTCCTTCTAGACTATTCCATTTGCAATCTCATCATCTCTCATAGATTCATTTCTATGCAGATCATTGTGGGATCTATTTGTCCAACCCTAGCCCTCTCTCTTGACACCTGCCCATTGGACATCTCAGACTGGATGTCTCAACTTAAATATAGCATGTCCAAAACACGGCCCACTGTCTTTCTTGTCAAACTTTCCCCTTTCCCTAACTTTCCTTTACTACAGAGAGTGTGACCATTTTCCCAGTGTCCCGGGCTCACAGTGTAGGTGAAATCTTTGATTCCTCACTTGCTCTCACCTCCTATCTCAAATCAGTCACCAAGTTCTATCATTTTTCCCTTCACAACATCTTTCCTCTGACACAGCCACTACTTGGTTCTGACCCTTGTCCCCTCACCCTTGAACTATTCCAGTATCCTGTTGGTGGGTCTCCTTGCCTCAACTCAGCTGTGAAATTGATCATCCTAACAGAACAGATCTGATCATGTCACTCATATCCTTCCCCCTGCCCACACATACCATTCAATCAACTCCAGATGAAACGTCACATCCTCTCTTTATCATTTAAAGCCTTTCATGATCTGCCCCCTTCCTACCATTCTAGTCTTCTTGCAACTCTCTCCCCGACCCCACCCACCACATACACTGATCCGGTGACACTGACCTCCCTTCTGTCCCTCATACAAGACACTCCATTTCCCTGGCTAAGCATTTTCACTGTCTCGGCCCCCATGCCTGGAATTCTCTTCCTCCTCACCTTCATCACCTGACCTCCCTGGCTTCCTTTGAGTCTCAGCCACAGTCCTCTCTATAAGAAGCCTTTCTTAGCTGTCCTTCATTCAGTGCCTTCCCTCTGTGATTACCTCCAGCTTACCCTGTATATATCCTCTTTGTACATACTTGTTTATCTCTTATCTCTCCCATTAGACCCCAAGCTCCTTGAGAGCTGAGACTGTTTTTTTGTGTTTCTTTGTATCCCCCAGGGTTTAACACAGTGTCTGGTAGGTACTTAATAAATGTTTCTTGATTTGCTTGTTGACTTGACCTGTTGAGGAAACTGAGGTCCAGGGAGAGAATTGACTCATCTAAGGGCACACATAGGATCCTGGATCTAGACTAGGAAGGGACCTCAGAGGCCTTCTAGCCTGACATTCTCATTTTACAGAGGAGGAAACTGAGGCCCAGAGATGTAAAGTGACAAGTGCTGTAGGATGGTATAGTACTTAACACTCAACTCATCTGAGCCTCCCAACAACCCCATGAATTAGACAGTCCAAGGCTAATAGTCCCAATTTTACAGGTGTGAAAACTGAGACTTAGAGAAGGAGTATGTGGATATTTCACCTGGAATGTGGCATTGTGGCCATTGAGTACCATAAAGAAGCTACATTCCCTGAGATTTAGCCTGCTTTAATGAACTGTTTCTACCCTAACCCAGGCTACATGGCTTCAGTGAAGAAAAAGAGCCCACCAATATAGACTCAGTTCCTAGGCTTTATTCCGTCTCATTCAACAAGCACTTTTTGTTTGCCTGTAGTATGTCAGGCATTGTTCTGAGCACTGGAGATCACCAGATCTTAAATTTAGAGCTCCAAGGCCAGGAAATTTAATCCCTTTTCACAGAGAAGGAAACTGATGCACAAAGAGCCTAAGGAACTGACTCAGAGTCACATAACTAGTAAGTTAAGATCAAGGCTTTGAGCCCAGATTTTCTTCACTCCACGTCCAGTATCCTCTCCACAAAAACACATTGCTTCTTAACAAAACAATGAAGAGAGATTACCTGCATGGTGCTTACAGTCTACTGGGGAAACAACATCTAAACAATGCTTGTTGACTTGTGTCAAATGACCAATCAATCAACAAGACTGTATTAAGCATTTATTCTTTTAGAGATGGAGTAGAATTTATTTTTTTTAATTTAGTATTTCATTTTTTCCCAGTTATATGTAAAAACAATTTTAACATTCATTTTTAAAACTGGGGATATGAAGGGGAGGGGGTTAACATTTATATCATGCCTACCATATGCCAGGCCCTGTGCTAAGCACTTCATAAATAAATATTACCTCATTTGATCTTCACAACAACCCTGCCAGCTAGGTGTTATTATTATCCTCATTTTACAGTTGAGGAAACTGAGGCAGACAGAGCAGTTAAGTGACTTGCTCAGGGTCACACAGCTGGTAGAGGTCTGAGGCCTGATCTGAACTCAGGTCTTCCTCAGTTCAGGCCCAGCCCTGCACTGCTAGCTGCCTCAACAATCCCTGTTCTCAAGAAGCTTACATTCTAATCAAGAAGACATTGAGTAAATAACTAGGCATATATAAAATAGAGAGAGAGTAGATGGAAGGTAGTTTCAGAAAGGAAGCCATTAGTTGTTGGGTAGACTGGGAAGAGCCTCCTTAAGTAGGTAGGATTTGAATAAATACCAAATACATAAAAAAGCAAAAACAAATTAATGGCGAGGGAGAGAACACTACCATTAGGGGTGGGTTGGGGGATCAAAAAAGGCTTTTTGCCAGGAGATGCCCTGGAGCTAATTTTTAGAATAGCTCTAGAGGTCATGAGGGCTGGAGATGAGGCACACAGAGGAGGAACATGAAGTGTCCTGAATGGGGAACAGTATGTAAGCCACTTTGGCTGGGACAAACAGTACGTGAGAGGGAGTAATGTATTATGGTGAATACGTGCTAAGGCCATCTGAGAATAGCAAATATGAGTTCCAAGGCAGGTCACTTCCTCTTGGTAGATATGCAAGGAAGCTTGGCTGAAGAAATAGTACTTGGGCTGCTCTTTAAAGGATGAGTAGGAATTTGAATTTGATTCAAGAGATAATGGCAGCAAAGAACAATAGAGGATAGTCCTAGTTCTGGTAATTCTAGAAGCCCCCAACAGCAATGTGGCCATCACTTCCCTCCTACTCTTTTGAGAAAAGCCCATTTGCCTGTGGTTGTAAGCTTTTTTTTTGGATAATTTTGTATTTTCCTTCCTGGTTAGCATCTAACCCAGTGGACATTTTCCCCAAGGAAGGCTATTGTATTTAAAGAAAATACAAGCATATATGTCAATGTCCATGTAGGAATCTTGGTCGAACTTGGGTACCTGCCTGAGGCCTGAGTCTATTTGGAGTTTGGGAACAACACGAGTGAAAAGTCTGAAGGTCTCTAAATGTTCATCTTTCCTAGCTCTTGGTTCATTCATCATTTCCTAACAAGATAGGACTGATGAGGCACCCAGCTCCAACAGAATATGAGATATGGAAGGGCCCTTAGAACAGAGAATGTCAGATCTAGAAGGGCATTCAGAACACGAAATGTCAAAGCCCAAAGGGACTGGATCTGATGTGTATGACTCAAGTGACCTTGGGCAAAGCCACTAAACTTCTTTCAGCCTCAGTTTTCTCATCTGTTAAAAAAAAAAAGGGCTGGATTAGATGACCTCTAAGATCATATGCTCTAAATCTATGACCCTACTATGCTACTATGATCCTCCCAGCTCTGACATTCCCTGTTCTAGGTTCCTTTCTACCTCTGCCATTATGCTATGTTCATAGCATAGTGAACAGGGGTGGTGAACCTGTGACCTTGAGGCCACATGTGACTTTCTGGGTTCTTGGGTACAGCCTTTTGACTGAGTCCAGGTTTTACAGAACAAATCCTTCTAATAAGGAGATTTATTCTGTGAAGTTTGGATTCAGTCGAAGGGCTGCACTCGAGGACCTGGAGGGCCACATATGCCTTCGAGGATGCAGGTTCCCCACCTCTATTAACTATGCTATGAACATAGCATAATGGCAGAGGTAAAAAGGAACCCAGCAGAGAGAATGTCAGAGCTGGGAGGAGCCTTAGAACATGGAATATCAGAGCTGGGAGGGTATTGAGAACACAGAATGTCACAGCTGGGAGGGAACTTAGGACAGAGAAGGTCGGGGCAGGGAGGGACTTTAGAACAAAAAATATCAGAGTGAGGCAGGGTCTTAGAACCCAGAATATGAGAAGGAACTTAGAGGAAGGAGGGGCTAGAACTTCATCCATATTCTTCGGGCTCCTTTAGTGAGCCTACCTCAGTAAAAGGCAAATGGTTTCCAGAATTTCAGGAAAAACTAGCTATTTCTCTCCTTGTTCTGTGTTCCGGGCATAAGCAACCTAAGCTCTGATCTCCAGAATTTCTACCTTTCTATGAGCAAAATCAACAGCCAGAGCCTGCCCTGGAACAAAATCAAGTTCAAATGCAATGACTATTTTTAGTGATTCCACTAACTCCCAGACTCAGGACCTCCTCATTCCTGTCCTAGTGACTCCATGTTCTTTCTCCCTCTCTCCTTCTTCTCTCAGACTAAACTCAGCCATCAGGTCTCTCCCTTGGAACATGAATGGGTATCCTTTCATCTGTCATAGATCTTGGGGGTCACGCATAGGAGAGACCAGTGTATCCAAACCCCTCATTTTATAGATGAGAAAACTGAGGCCAAAGAGTTTAAGGGACTTGCCCAGGGTCACACAGTTAGTGAGTGCTGAAGTGGGATTTGAACACATCTTCCTAATTCTAAGTCCAGTGCTCTATATTTAGTACTCTGTACAGCTTCTGGATAGCAGCTAGGTGGTGCTGTAGTGGATAGAGCACCAGGCCTGGAGTCAAGACTCATTTTCCTGAGTTCAAATCTGACCTCAGACACCTACTAGCTGTGTGACCCTGAGCAAGTCACTTCACCTAATTTGCCTCAGTTTCCCCCTCCATAAAATGAGCAGGAGAAGGAGATGGCAAAGCACTCCAGTATCTCTGCCAGAAAAAAGAAAAAAAAAAAAAGCAAAACCGTAATGGGATCATGAAGAGCGGACCAAAACTGAAAAAGCTGAACAACAGCATCTGAAATGAAGAAATTTCAGTTTGGAAAAAACCCAGAGGAAATTCAATATGATCCATCCCTGATCAATGGTCATCTAGCTGTTGTCTGAAGTTCTTTAGTGAGGGAGAAAAGAGCACCTCCCAGGCAGTCCAGTCCTCTTTAGATAGGGTGAATTGCCCAAATGCTTTCTTTATATCAAGCACGAATTTGCCTCACTATAACATCAATTTTTGCTCCTGGTTCCACCCTCTGAGGTCAAGTAGAACAAAGTGAATTCCTCCTCCACATGACAGCCCTTCAAATACATGAAGGCAGTGAACATGCCCCACTTAAGTCTTCTCTTCTTCAAATTAAACATCCTCTGTTCCTTCAAACAATCCTCAAAGGGCAAGGACAAGTCTCTTCATGAGCCTGATTGACTTCTAGACGCTGTTTAGCTTGCCAATGTCCTTCCAAAATCATGGTGACTAAAATGGAACATAATATCCCAGGTGGGCTCCAAAGCACGGTGGGACCATTGCCTACTTATTTCTGAAGACTTTGCCTCTCAATGCAACCTAAGATTGCATTAGCTTTCTTATCTGTTATGTCACACTGTCAACTCATATTGAGTTTGCAGTCCCCTAATACCCCCATATCTTTTTCTACCCAAACTGCTCTTCTCAACATTCTTCCCCCTTCCCATGCATATAGATTTCTTTTTGTACCCAAATATAAGAATTTCCATTTATACTCATTGAATTTCATATTTTTGATTTGGCCCAATGTCTAAACTGTTGAGATCTTTTTTGAATCCAGAGTCTGTCATCCACTATGTTATGTATCCCTCCTGGCTGAAAATTTGATAAAGATGTCATAAACCTTTATCCAAGTCACTGATTAAAAAATAAATTAAGTAGTACAAGGTTAAGCACAGATCCCTGGGGCGCTCCATTAGAGACCTCCTTCTAAGTCAATATTGAATCATCAATGGTTACTTTTTGGGTCTAGAGATTCAACCAATTTTGAATCCACACAATCATATTAGTTCATATCTCTCCATCCTTTACACACACACACACACACACACACACACACACACACACACACATACACACACACACACACATACACACAGGTACATACACACATACATGCACACACACGCACACACCTATATCCTCTCACACAAATAACATGAGAGCTTTGATCAAATGCTTTGCTAAAAATCCAGGTCAGCTTTATCTGTTCCAGAAGCAGGGTACACCACTGTGTGACCTTGGACATCCCACTTCCTCTCTATAGATCTCTCTTTCCCCATCTGTAAAATACCCCAAGAAGTCTCTCCAAGGATGCCATTGGTGTTCCCTTGTTGTGGAGAAATGGTGGTATTGGTGAGGGAAAAGTTGATAAGGTACCATCATATGTGGTAGAAATATTTTCCTCACCACCACGGAGGACAGGGGCATCAAAGGATAGGGTACCAGCTCACCATCAAGTCGGACAGAGGCAACCTGATACAATGTGCTTGACCTGGAGTATGGGGATCTGAGTTTAGTTCCTGGCTCCACTCTTTGCTACATGTGTAACCTTAGGCAAATCACTGCCCTTCTCTTGGCCTCAGTTTCCTCATTTGTAAAATCCTTATATTCTACCTCAGAGGCTTGTTTCCCTTAAGATGCTATTTCAGTCAATCAATCTATCTGTCAACAAGCATGTATTGAACATTTACTCTATACAAGGAATGGTGTTAAGATCTAGGAACAGATTTTGTAACAATCTTCATTATTCTCATTGAAGATAGTGATATCATTTTCCAGGTATCCAGGAAATAATAATAGCTTACACTTACATAATGTCTTAAATTTTTCAAAGCATTTTTAGTATATTGTGATCATCCCAACAACCCTGCAATAAAGGTGTTATTGTATATGTTTGTATTCAATGGATAAAGAAATTGAGGCTGGTGAGTTTTTGTGATTTACCTAGGATCACACAGCTTGTGAGTGTCAGAGACAGGATTAGAACTCAAGATTTACTGATTCCAAGTCTAGCACTTTACCCATTATATAGCACTGCAAAACTTCACAGGATGCTCAGAGAGAAAGGACACTTGAGGGCAGGGCGGAGGACAATATCTGGGCTCCCTACTTTTTGAAGCCATGGCTGCATTGGAGTTGCCAAGATCTCCCTTTTCTCTCCCGTGAGTTGAAACATGCACAGAGCCCTGGGATCCACCAAAAACACAGGTTCAAATCCAGACAGGTCTGGGGCTGGCCTCAGTATCTCTCACTATCCCCCAGAAGGGCTCCACTCCACTGGACTCTTATCTGGCTGATAAACTCTAGACTCCTTGACAGGGGATAGTGACCCTCAGATCATGAAGATGGTTCCAAAGATTGTGACAGAAAATGTGACAGGGGAAGTAGAGAGCAAGGAAGAGAAAAAGAGAAGAAAAAAGAATTTCTTGCCTCTACTGGGTTGCCACCTTTAAAAGTATCATGTTCAGCAGACTCGACACTCTCAACACATTCTTCTCATTTAATACACACAGGACATGCAAGACATACATTGCTTCCACAGCGTATTAATCCATTCACTAATGTACCCCATACCCCTCATTACTATGACATTCTAAAGAAGTGATTTCTTTTTTTATTATTAATTTATTTTGATTTATTAACAGTCAGTTCCATATGGTTTTGAGTTGAAAATTTTTCTCCCCCTTCCCCCCCCACCCTCCCCAAGACGGCGCACAATCTGATATAGGCTTTACATTTACATACCCATTAAACATATTTTCACATTAGTGAAGTTGTAAATAAAAATTAAAATCAATAGGAGGAACCATCAGAAAGATGAAACAAAACTCAACAGAAGGTAAAAATAAGTCATAGCGATTCGACTTCCATAGTTCTTTCTTTGGATGTGGACAGCATTTTCCATCCCGAGGCCTCTGGAGATGTCTTAGATCCTCATAATGCTGATAAGGGTTCAGTTTAACAATCTTAGTCATTGCATAACGTGGCTGTTATTGTGTACAAAGTCCTTTTGGTTCTGCTCACTTCACTCAGCATCAGACCCTATAAGTCTTTCCAGATTTTTCTGAAGTCTGCCTGTTCATCATTTCTTATAGCACAATAGTATTCCATTACATTCACATACCACAACTTGCTCAGCCATTCCCCAATGGATGGGCATCCTCTCAATTTCCAATTCTTTGCCACCACAAAAAGAGCTGCTATGAATATTTTTGTACATGTGGGTCCTTTTCCCATTTGTTTGATCTCTTTGGGATATAGCCCTAGAAGTGCTATTGCTGGATCAAAGGGTATGCACATTTTTGTAGCTCTTTGGGCATAGTTCCAAATTGTTCTCCAAAATGGTTGGATCATTTCACAACTCCACCAACAATGTATTACTGTTAAAGAAATGATTTCAACCCCCTATCTGGGAATATAAGGATAGATTTACAGATATTCTCATTAGGCATCAGTTCTTTATACTAGTTGCTGAGACCAGTTCTGGTAAAACAACAGCTCTCCCAGTGGTGCATTGAGTCCACTCACTCCTTACCCAGAGCAAGGGGTGGCCTGCATGCAGGCCAGGAGAATTGCTGCATTGAGTGTGATTCAGATGTGGATGTAATGTCAGGCCAGCAAGTTGAGTACTCCGTTAGATGTGAAGACTGCAGTAGTGCAAAAACTATCCTCAAATATCTGACAAATGGAATGTTACTTTGAGAAGCTATGAATGTTCCCCTCCTGGAGTGCTATGGCATTATAATCCTTGACGAAGGTTATAAAAGGACTTTGGTCAGAGATATTCTCATGGGAGTTCTGAAGGAAGTTGTGAGATAAACATCAGATTTAAAAGTTATTGTTATGAGTGCTACTTTAGATGCAGGGAAGTTTCAGATTTACTTCGATATTTGTAACCCCTTTTAACTAGCCCTGGCTCATATTGACCCATATTGGCCCATATACACCATGCTGAGATTTTTTTTACACTTTAGAACCAGAGAGAGATTACCTCAAAGCAGCAATTCCAACTATGATAGAAATTCACATGTGTGAAGAAAAGGAAGGAGATGTTCTTTTTCTTACTGTACAAGAGGAAATTGATGAAGAGAATAAAATGTGAAGTTGCTGATTTAGGTCCAGAAGCTGGTGATGTGAATATAATTTCTCTGTGTTCCACACTTCCACCTCAACAACAACAGAATTTTTTAACGTCTCCCTCCAGAAAACCAAAACGTGGCAATAAGATTCTGCCCACCAATATTGCGGAGACATCTCTAACAATAGATGGTGTTGCATTAGTCATTGACCCTGGATTTGCAAAACAAAAGGTATATAATCCTCAAATCAGAGCAGAGTCTCTTTTGGTGACATCAATCAGCAAAGCTTCTGAAAGAACTGGTGGAGCTACTCATATCAGATCTGGAAAATGTTTCAGGCTTTATACAAAGAAAGCCTATAAGATGGAAATGCAGGACAATACCTAGCCTGAAAATTTGAGGTCTAATTTGAGTTCAGTGGTGTTACAGTTGAAAAAAAACTTGGTATAGATGACTTCAATTTTGTGGATCCACCAGCTCTTGATGAGAGCCCTAGAGCTTCTGAATTATCTAGCTGCTTTAAATGATGATGGAGATTTGACTGAATTGGGATACGTGATGGCAGAATTTCCATTGGATCCAAAGCTCGATAAAATGACCATTGCAAGTTGTGACTACAGCTATTCTCATGAGGTCCTGTCTATTATTGCCATGTCCACAGTGTTTTGTTCACCCCATAGAGGCCGAGAAGGCAGCAGATGCAGCCAAGATGAAGTTTGCCCACATGGATGGAGATCATCCGACATGGCCAAACGTTTACCACGCTTTTAAACAAAATCATGAGTCAGTTCAGTGGTGTTATGACAACTTCATTAACTACAGGTCCCTCATGTCTGCAGACAATGTACACAAGCAGCTGTCATGAATCATGGGCAGATTTAATTTGCCTTTTGGAAGTACAGACTTCACAAACAGAGACTACTACATTAATATAAGAAAAGCTTGGGTAACTGGGTATTTTATGCAGGTGGTGCATCTGGAATGAACAGGACATTACTTAACTATAAAGGACAACCAAGTAGTGCAGTTCTTCAACTGTTCTGGACCACAAGCCAGAATGGATGCTTTACAATGAATTTCTCCTTACAACAAAGAATTATATTCAGACATGTACACATATCAAACCAGAATGGCTGGCAAAAATTACCCCTCAATATTATGGTATGAGAGATTTCCCACAGTGTGAAGCAAAGAGACAGTTGGATTGCATTATTGCCAAACTTTTAGTTCAAGGAATATTCACACTACTGAATCAAGTGTTTTGAACTGAAATTATTCAGAGGACAGCTCTAAAAGATGAATGAACTAAAAGTTCAAGTTGTGCTCTTCATGTTGGTTCAATAATGGCCTTTATTTGAAAGCATTTTAATTTTTCTTTACAATAAATATTCCGTTTTGATTTCATAAATTAAATATTTATGCCTCCCTTTTGTGTTGACACTGTAGCTCATACTGGAAAAGTCGATCAACGTTTTGCAGTTTGTTAAAAATAATTCTAGAGAGGCAGAGCCAAAATGGCAGAGTAAAGGCAGGGACTTGCCTGAGCTCTCCCCTCAAACCCTCCAAATACCTTTAAATAATGACTCTAAACAAATTCTAGAGAAACAGAAGCCCCCAAAAGATGGAGTGAAACCATTTTCCAGATCAAGACAACTTAGAAGGGTGGCAGGAAAGGTCTGTCACACTGGGATGAGAGAGGAGTGTAGTCTAATGCAGACTGTGCCAGCACAGACCAGGCCCCAGCAAACCAGGAGCAGACCTCAGGGTGACTGAATCAGTGGCAGCAGTGGTGGTTTCCAGACCTCTCAGCCCACAGCCCCAAAGACAACTTAGAAGATCAGCAGGAAAGGTCTGCTGCACCAGGGTGAGAGTGGACCACAGTCCACTGTAGGCTGTACCTGCACAGCCCCACCCCCAGCAAACCAGGAGCATGCCTTGGGAGCCACTGAATCAGCAGCAGCTGCTTCTGGAGCTCTCAGCCCACAGATGGTAAGGAGGTCAAACAACTGGTCAGAAGGAGATTACAGGGATCTCTTTGCTGGCACCAAGGGCAGGACTCTGTTGCTTTGCCCATACTTGGATCTGGGTCACAGTCACGGGTCTCAGTCCCAGGGCAAGGAGGAGCACTAGCACACCATACCTCGTGACTGCAGTGGAGTAGGGACCCTTGTCACAGATCCAAGATAGAAAGATCATACCACCCTGGAAGAACTGAAAACTTCCAGGTTCCTAGAAGTATCTTTGAAAATGGCTACACAAAACCCCCGAAGCTTGAGACTGTGCACCCTTTACCCTGGAAGCACATCCCTACTTTAACAAAGATTTAAAAGTCAAGTAGTAAGCTGAGAATATGAGCAAACAACAGAAAAAAATTCTAACAGAAAAAAATTCTGCCCCCCAAAATTCTAACTGGGCAGCTAGATGGCACAGTGGATAGAGCACTGGCCCTGGATTCAGGAGGACCTGAGTTCAAATCCAGCCTCAGACATATAACACTTACTAGCTGTGTGACGCTGGGCAAGTCGCTTAACCCCATTGCCTAGCCAAAAAAAAAAAATTCTAACATAAAGTCACTATGGTGGCAAGGAATATCAAAATACACTCAGAAGAAGACAACAAAGTCAAAGCTCCTACATCCAAAGCCTTTAAGAAAACTATGAATTAGTCTCAGGCCATGGAAGAGCTCAGAAAGGATTTTGAAAATCGAGTAAGAGAGGTAGAGGAAAAATTGGGCAGAGAAATGAGAGTGAGGCAACAAAATAATGAAAAAGGAGTTAATAACTTAGTAAAGGAGACACAAAAAAATACTGAAGAAAATACCACCTTAAAAACCAGAGTATCCCAAATGGTAAAAGAGATACAAAAAGCCAATGAGGAGAAGAATGTCTTACAAAGCAGAATTTGTTGAATGGAAAAGGAGGTACAAAAGCTCACTGAAGAAAATAATTCCTTAAAAATTGGAATGGGGGGGTGGAGCCAAGATGGTGGAGTGAAAGCAGTGACTTGCTTGAGCTGTTCCCCAAACCCCACCAAATACTTATAAAAAATGGCTCTAAACAAATTCTAAAGCAGCAGAACCCACAAAAAGACAGAGTGAAGCAAATTTCCAGCCCAAGACAACCTGGATGGTTGATTGGAAAGGTATATCGCACCATGTGGGGAGAGGAGTTCAGTTCGGGGCGTGGGCAGGCAGGCCGCAGCGAACCTGGAGCCCGCCTCAGAGGACTGAATTGTGGGCAGCTGTGGCGGCTTCCAAACTTCTCAACCCAGGAACGCCAAAGACAACTTAGAAGGTCAGTGGGAAAAGTCTGCTTCTGCAGTGAGAGAAGAGCTAGGTTTCAGAGCCAGTTCCAGAGTGCAGAGTGCTGAGCGCTGCCCCGGGGCAGTGGCTGCTTCCTGAGCTCCCAGACCACAGACTGAGGGTGAATCGAGTGGCTGATTAGAGAGGAATTGCAGGGATCTCTTTGCCAGTGCTGAGGCAGGAATCTCTTGCTTTGCACATTCTTGGATCTGGGTCACAGTTCTGGGTGGTGGTCCTTGGGCAAGGAGGAGCGCTGGCATGGTGGAGCTTGCAGCGGCTATGGACAGAAAATCCTCACCACAGTTCCAAGACAGAAAAGAGAGCTTGTGGTCACTTACAGACCAGAGCACAGGCCAGGAAAGGAGTAAACACCTCACCCCTTATCATACCACCTTGCAAGAACTGAAAATTTACAGATCCCTACATGTATCTCTAAAAACAGCTGTACAAACCCCCAAAGCTTGGGACAGTACATTCTCCACATTGGAAGCAGACTTTTACCTTAACAGAAAGTTTATAACTCAAGTAATTTGCTGGAATCATGAGCAAACCTTGCAAGAAGTGTCAGAACATAGAATCTTTTTTTGGTAAGAAAGAAGATCAAAACATTCAACCAGAAGAAGACAACAAAGTCAAAGCTCCTACATCCAAAGCCTCCAAGAAAAATATGAATTGGTTCCACGCCTTGGAAGAGCTCAAGAGGGATTTTGAGAAGCAAGTAAGAGAAGTAGAGGAAAAACTGAGAAGAGAAATGAGAGTGATACAAGAAAATCGTGAAAAACAAGTCAACAGCTTGCTAAAGGAGACCCAAAAAAATACTGAAGAAAATAACACCTTAAAAAATAGCCTAGCCCAAATGGCAAAAGAAGTCCAAAAAGCCAATGAGGAGAATAGCCTAAAAAGAAAAATTGGCCAAATGGAAAAGGAAGTCCAAAAGCTTACTGAAGAAAATACTTCCTTAAAAATTAGAATAGAGCAATTGGAAGCGAGTGACTTTATGAGAAATCAAGACACTGTAAAACAAATCCAAAAGAAAAATTGGAATTGAGCAAGTAGAAGCCAGTGGCATTATGAAAAAATCAAGAAACAATAAAACAAAACCAAAAGAATGAAAAAACAGAAGACAATGTGAAATATCTCGCTGGAAAAACAATGGACCTGGAAAATAGATCCAGGAGAGATAATTTAAAAATTATTGGACTACCTGAAAGCCACAATCAAAAAGAGAGCCTAGACATCATCTTTCAAAAACTAATTGAAGAAAACTACACTGATGTTCTAGAGCCAGAGGGTAAAATAGAAATTGAAAGAATCTGCCAATCACCTCATTCAAGAGATCCATAAAGGAAAACTCCCAGGAATATTATAGCCAAATTCCAGAGTTTCTGGGTTAAGGAGAAAATATTGCAAGTAGCCAGAAAGAAACAATTCAAGTCTCATGGAGTCACAGTCAGGATTTTGCAGTTTCTACATTAAAGGATCAGAGGGCTTGGAATATGATATTCTGGAGGGTAACAGAGCTAGAATTACAACTAAGAATCACCTACCCATAAAAACTGAGTATAATCCTTCAGGGGAAAATAGACATTCAATGAGATAGAGGACTTTCAAGTATTCTTGGTGAAAAGACCAGCACTGAATAGAAAATTTGACTTTTAAATACAAGACACAAGAGCAGCATAAAAAGGTAAACAGGAAAGAGAAATCACAAGGGACTTAATAAGAATAAACTGTTTATATTCCTACATGGGAAGATGATACTTGTAACTCATAAGAATATTCTCATTATTAGGGCAGATAGAAGGAATATATATATAAATAGAGGTCACAGGTATGAGCTGAATATAAAAGAATGATATCCAAAATAAAAAGCAAAATTAAAGGGCGAGAGAGGAATGTACTGGGAAAAAGGGGAAAGGAGAGACAGAATGGGGTAAATTATCTCACATAAAAAAAGACAAGAAAAAGCTTTTACAGTAGAGGGAAAGGGGGGATGTGAGGGGCAGTTAGTGAACCCTACTCTCATCAGAATTGGCTCAAATAAGGACACACACACTTAACCAGGTATAGAAATCTATCTTACCATACAGGAAAGTAGGAGGGAAAGGGAATAAAAGAAGGAGGAATGATAGAAGGGAAGGCAGATTGGGGGAGGTGGTAGTCAGAAGCAAAACACTTTTGAGGAGGGACAGAGTGAAAGGAGGGAGGGAATAGAATAAACAGGGGGAAAATAGAATGGAGGGAAATACAGTTAGCAATAGTAACTATGAAAAAATGTGAAGCAAGTTTCTCTGATAAAGGCCTCGTTTCTCAAACATAGAGAGAACTAAGTCAAATTCACAAAGGTAGGAGCCATTCGCCAATTGATAAATGACCAAAATGTGTGAGCAGTTTTCAGATGAAATAACTGAAGCTATCTGTACCATATGAAAAAATGCTGTAACTCACTATTGATTGGAGAAATGCATATTAAAACAATTCTGAGGTACTACCTCATACCTATTAGATTGGCTAATAGGACAGAAAAGGAAAATGATAAATGGTGGAGGGGATGTAGGAAAAAAGGGGCATTAATGCATTGTTAGTGGAGTTGTGAACTGATTCAACCATTCCGTAGAGCAATTCAGAACTGTCCCCAAAGGGCTATAAAACCATGCATACCCTTTGACCTAGCAATGCCACTTCTAGGTCTGTATCCCAAAAGAGATTTAAAAAAGGTAAAAGGACATATATGTACAAAAATATTTTTAGCAGCTCTTTTCTTGTGGCAAAGAATTGGAAATTGAGGGGATGACCATCAATTGGGGAATGGGCAAACAAGTTGTGGTATGTGATTGTGATGGAATACTACTGTGCTATAAGAAACGATGAGTGGGATGCTGTCAGAAAAGCCTGAAGAGACTTACAGAAGCTGATGCAAAGTGAAATGGACTGTGTACAAGGTAACAGCAATATTGTAGGATGATCAGCTCTGAATGATTTAGCTATTCTCACCAACACAACAATCCAAGACAACTCTGAAGGACTTAGGATGAAAAATGCTATCCATCCCAAGAAAGAACAGGTGGACTCTGAATACAGATCAGAGGATACTTTTTTTTTTACTTTATTTTTCTTGAGTTTTTTTGATCTATGTTTTCTTTAACAATATGACTAGTGTGGAAATATGTTTAATACAATTACGCATGTATAACCTATATCGGATTTCTTGCCATCTTGGGGAAGGGAATAGGGAAAGAGGGAAGGAGAGAGAAAACTTTGGAACTCAAAATCTTATAAAAATGAATGTTGAAAACTATCTTTAGTTGGAAAATTCATTGGAAAAATATTATAAAAATTAATTGTAAAAAAATACCATTTACATAAAAATTAAAATGCTTCTAAGATGTGATTATCATCCATGGTATTCATGATCATTGTAATTGCTGACATTTCTTTTAGAAGTTGTGAAATGTTACAACTTGTGCTTACAGAAACACAATTCTCAGTCTCAGTACAGAGGCAATGACTTCAATAAAGTCAATTTATACTAAAAGAAAAATCCTTAGATTTGCCCTTCTCTACCCCTGTGATTATAAACAAGTTGCTGTGCCTCTCTGGGCTTCATCTGTAAAATGAGGACAATAGATAATACTTCCCTTTCTTACTCAGAGATAATCTGAGAACATTTTATGTAACTCTAAAGCATGAGAGGAATGGGAACTAGGTTTATCTTGAGGTCCCAGAATTCTCCCTAGATCTCCTCTTCTTTTCGAGCTATAGTCTTTTTCTTGGGAGCTAGCCTTCTTCCACCCCCTTCCCCTTTCTGTCTCTTCCAATCGACACAGAATCTGATGATTTATTAACACCTCCAGGAAGGACCAGCCTTCTGATCCTTGGGGGATGCTACTTTGTGGATGGTCGTTTGCTTTTATAGTGTCTGGCAGTCTCAGGAAGAGGAGGGCATCCACCAGGAAAGGTCAGTATGCAGCAGCCCTTGGTTGTGGTTTAATGAGATGATTACCTAGCATTATTTAAATAGTGTTGGCTTATTAAAAAGCATAGACAGTTTCTTGCCTTTCTATTCTGTTTGTATATAGCCTGTTTTGGAATAGGGCATAACCAAAAAAATCCATGCAGACAGAATTATTTTTAATGGTATTTTCCCATCAAGAAACAAGCAGGTCTCCGTAACTAATTGGCAATGTGACCTTGATGAAATGACTTCACCAAGGCTAAGACTAGTCCCCAGGTTGGAATGAGGTGATGCTTTCCCAAGCCCTTCCCCCACTTTCCATGTTCCCATATCCCTCCGCCTCAGCAGCATCGATAGAAGGGATCTTAAAGACAAATTAGCTTAAATCAGTCTTGTTACATATTGTCAAACAAATCCTTAAGACTGAAGATACACAACTAGGAAACTGAGTCCCACAGAGGTTAGGTGACGTTCACAGAATCCCAATGGTAGAGTTAGAAGAAGCCTCAGGGGCCACTGAGTCCCAATCCCTCAGTTTATCAGATGGGGAAACTGGATTAGGGAGGAGAAGCAACTTGTCTAAAGTCACTTTTAAGCTGGAAGGAACCTCAGAGGTCAGCTAGGCTAACTTTCTCATTTTACAGAGGAGAAAACTGAGGTTCATGGAAGTTATCGTACTGGAAGTGGCAGAGCCAAGATTCAAACTCAGGTCTTCTGACTTCAAATGTTCACAGGTACCTAGATTTGGATGGAAGAGACTTCAGAGCCTAAGTAGTGCAACTCCCTCATTTTACAGATGAGGAAACTGAGTCTGAGGAAGAGGAAGGGACTTGACCAAGATCACCCAGCAACAGAGGTAGATTTGAATCTTGGTCCTTTCACTGCCAATTCAGTACTCCTTCCAATGCACCACAGCTTCTACTCTGTAACTTGTACTATGTAGAAATCAACCATAGATGGGCCTGGAGATGGGCAAGAAAGTGTAGGAACAGGCCCAAACTATGTCTGGGGATAAATAGTACAAGGTTGTGAACCAAAGGGAGGTTTGAGGATGGAGAATTAAGGCCTCAGTGACCTCTGAAGGACTTAACATCAGGAGTCAAAGGCCAGGAAGGATGATGGTGATGGCCATGCCTTGCTCCTTGGCCACCTGCTTCCTTCTCTGTCTATCCTTTTTAAAAATAAGATTTACTGATACTTTCTGTCTGTACATACAGATCATTTTCTGGGTAAGTATCCTGTGCTCTCCTCCCCTTCCAGACTTTCAGCTCTCACTTGTGACAAAATAAAACAGGCAAAAGCCATTCAATACAGAGATGAGCAGAAGAGCCCAACCAGACTGAAACCATCATCTGATGAGGAATATGGGAATCGTAGCCTCTTCATCTTCTGGAACATCAATAAAGCTTTCAAATGTATGATCTATGAAGTGAAGAAGCAGCACCTCCACTGGGAAACATTAACCTGTCTCCTAGTTGGTTACATAGCAAGTTACCCAGTAGTTTGTGACCCCCACACTTCAAAGAAAGATGAAAAAAAATGGAAAATTCAAAATGAAAAAGGTGGGGGAAAGAGGAAAAGAAAACAACTATCAAAAAGACCAGTTGTAAGAAAACAAGGCCGCGACTGAAAAATGTGGATCAGGCTCATTATTACAGACATTAAGGAGAAAACTAAGTCACTAGGAACAGTATCTAGTGTTGCTTCTGTAGATCAACAGTCAGAGTGCTTCTATTAATTTGATAATACTGACAGTGGAATGTCCAGGTCATCTTTGCCCAGAGTTTCCTTAGTCATTTCTCCGTTAACATGCAAATGTAAAGATTTCTCAAGAGATACCACATTTTCTTTCATGCACAGTCTGCAGCATGAATTTTACATAAAATATAAGTACATTAGGGATTAATAATGTCATTGCAATCTACACTGAATACATTTCCAGAATTAACATTTTAAGCTTCAAAGTTAAAGGTGCCATTCATTACACATTATTACTGATAACTTTTTCCACCTTTAGGGAATTCCAATATACAAATATTATATATATAACCTCTCTATATATATGACCCCTCTTTTGACATATACTCCCTTTGAAAATCTAGTAATTTGTCTCTCATAATTCCACGTTTTTTCCCCAGAGCTAGGATCAATTTCTAGCTCCAAGAAAAGTCTGTATTAGTGTGTCTGTCTTCCCACAGCTCCTCAAGTACTGAGATTCACCTCAATGGATATTTTATCTCTATCTATCTATCTATCTATCTATCTATCTATCTATCTATCTATCTATCCATCCATCCATCTATCTATCTCCATGGATATCCATATATCCATATATATGGATATCTATATATTTATATCTGTATATCTACATCTATATATAAAATCTCCATGGATGTGCATATATATAATCTATGTATACGTGGATATACAAAGATATCCATCTTTTATCATCTGAACCAATTTGATGGGCATAAGTTGAAACCTCAGGGTTGTTTTAATTTGCATTCATTTTATCATTAGTATTTTGGGCTTTTTGCATATGGCCAATAATAGCTTGTGGTTTTGCTGCTGCTGTTCTTGTTATTTCCATATCCTTTGACTACTTATCTATTGGAGAATAGTACTTCCTCTTTTATATACTTGTGTCAATACTCAATATATCTTGGAAATCAGTAATTTATTGAGTATATTTTCCCCCACTACACATGATTTTCTTATTCTTACAATACTGATTTTATTGCTGCAAAAACACTTTAATTTTCTATGTTCAAAAATGTGTATTTGACCTTTCTTATCCCTCATTTCATGAGGAATTCTCCCCCTAGCCAGAGATTTGAAAGATACTTTCTTTTGTCTTTTTCTTTCTTTCTTTCTTTTTAGGCAATTGGGGTTAAGTGACTTGCCCAGGATCACACAGCTAGTAAGTGTCAAGTGTCTGAGATAGGATTTGAACTCAGGTCCTCCTGACTCCATGGCCAGAGCTCTATTCCCTGCACCACCTAACTGCCCCTATTTGTTTTTAACAAAGAACAAATGGTGTAGCCACTTGTGTTTAATCTGAGCTTTCATTCTAAATTTATTGTATCATACACATCCTAATCTAAATACATTTTCCACCAAATTGCTTTCCATTTTTCCAAGTAGTTCATATTGAATGGAAAGTAATCTGTCCAGTTGCTTGCAAGTTTATTAAACACTGGACTACCGCATTCATTTGCTTTTAGGTTGTATTTATATTGTCAGTTCTACTGTATAACCAGTATGAAATGTATCACTGTTTTAACCAATATCAAATCATCTTGAATAATAATAAATAATAATAGCTAACATTTATATAGCATTTACTCTGTGCCAGGCACTGTGCTAAGCACTTTATAATGATTATCTCATTTGAACCCCACAACAACCATGGCAGATAGGCGCTATTGTTATCCCCATTTTACAGTTCAGGAAACTGAGGCAGACAGAGGTTAAGTGATTTGCCCAAGGTCACACAACTAGTAAGTGTCTAAAGACTGGTTAATGAACTTAGTTCTTCCTTACTCTAGGTCTGGCACTCTATCCACTGTGCCACCTAGGGTCCCCTACAACAAAGAAAACTACTTTGCTGAATAATTCAAGAGCTGGTCACATTGGCCTAACATAGCACAATGGAATGAGCACTGCCTTGGGACCTGGGTTCAAATTTTGTCTCTGATGCTTACTACCTATTTGATCTTGGAGAAATAATTTGATCGCCCTAGGCCTCAGTTTCCTCATATGTAAAATAATGGAGCTAGACTAGATGGGACTTCTGAGGCCCCCTCAAGCTCTAGAGCTATGATCCCTTAAAATTCTTGACTTTTTGTTTACCCAAATAAATTTTGCTATTATTCTTCTACATGTCCCTGCATCTTACATTTTGTCTCCTTTTCCTTCCTTTTGTAATTCATCCTCTCTAAAACTATTCCACCTCTCAAGCCCTCCTGCTAACCCTTCCTGTCTCAACCCAGGCCCCTACTTACTTGATTTTCTTTTTTACCTGCAGGCTATTTCTATATACAAAAAATAAAATCTTTTTGTAAAGGAGTATAGATGTTGGGATGTCATTGTCTGTAGGCTCACTGAAAGCATCCTGGGAGAACTCCAATAGGAAGCAAGATCACAGACACCATATGTACTTCATCCCATTTCCCATACCATGACTCTATATGTTTTAATGCTTTTCATTCCATACACTTTGTCAATTTTGAGTATTTGGTATAGTGACATCAGTTCAAAACATTGGTCTTAAATTTTCACGTTTCACTGTTATATCTGGGCATCTGTGGTCAATACTTCTATCTGTAATGATACTCCAATTCCAGAATAACTTATTTGTCAAATTCTCAAAGACATTTTTGGCTATAGACCAGTAGTATGAGGACTTGTGACCTGTTCGTTTTTAAAGGATAATGAGCTTCTGGTGTATGATTCTAACCATCTGATCATGTCTTTCTAGCTCTCCAGGAGAGAATTTTTTTTTACAACCTTCTATTTTATGATGCACAGTTTCAACCATGTATTATCTGCATTGATCAATATGTCCAGGTTCCTGTAATTTCTCATGGCAATGACTCATTCCAGAATCTCTGTCATAAACCCACCAGATTCTATGAACAAATGTGCACAATTAGGCCATTTGTTTGATGCTTCTTCATTGACATATTTTTTACTGAATTTGAAGTCAGATCTTTCTCACTCCAGATCCATCACTTTATCCACTACACCACCTAGCTGCCAGTTTATATAGCCTTTCCAACTGCTTTGTGAAGTGAGGACTGGTTGTTCCCAAATATTTCTTTAAATATGTCTGGTTATTGTATACTCTGAGTACATGTGATCAATCCTCTTCTTCCTTTTTGATGAGGAAGTAGTATTATTTATATAGCTGCCTTCAGGGGATGAGCCAGGTTTCATTAACACTCTATGGGTGATGTTGTCCATCTCAGCATGTTAAGACTGGCATTGAGCAGGTGTTTATTACTCTAAAAGTTGGAGTTTAGGATGCCACTCAATCTCAATAGGCACAGATAGCCTCAGGGTTGATGTATCTTGGTGGAGAAGACTAAGATATTTGTAAGTTTCACCTTTGTTCACTGGTTTAAATTGACTTCTAGGCTTGAGTTAAAAACCTTCAGGCTCCATTCTTCATTGGTGTGCATTAAGGATTTTTCCCTTCTTGAGTCCAAATTATATTTTTATATCATTGGAGAAAGTTTCCATGAAGTGAAGAAGCTCTTTAATGTGTTTTTCAGGGGCCTCATATAACTTGACACTATACATGGACGTGAAATGTTTAAGATGATGTTTGCTGTAACTCTCTCTTTTACATAAGTCATATTCAGTTCTATTAAGGAGTGGTAATAATATATTTAAGACTAGACAGAACCATACTGGGCTTAAACTTTCTCCCTGAAAAATGCTGCATTTTATATTCTATGTTCTTGACATTATTGTTGTTCAGTCATTTCAGTTGTTGTTTAGGTTTGTTGTTCAGTTGCATTTGACTCTTCATGACCCCATTTGGGGTTTTCTTGGCAATGATATTGGAATGGTTTGCCATTTCCTTTTCCAGCTCATTTTCTAGATAAGAAAATGAAGTCAGGGTTAAGTGACTTGCTCAGGGAGGGTCACACAGCTAGTAAATATTTGAGGCTGGATTTGAACTCAGGTCTTCCTGACTTCATTCCAGAGGCTCTATTCATTGTGCCACCTAGCTGTCCTCTTGACATTACTGGGTTGGTTTAAATAAATGACAGTTTCCCATGTGGACAGCAAGTATTTGAGTGGTCTTACTTTGCTTGAGTCTATTTATAAAGGGTGTCTCAAAAGTCTTAGTTTAGTTGTCCTCTTTAATAGATTTTCAGGGCACCGTGGATATTTACACTATGTGACCAAGCTATGAGTACTGAGGTGAGTCAAAGACAATACAATAATCAATAAGTGAAGTAAATGGTATGGTACTTTTCTAGTGCCTTGTCAGACAATCACCAGACCAATAGATAATGAGTTGCTCTTAACATTTTGGCACATCCTTTCCACCCCTCCCTTCATCTTTCCAGTCTTCTTATACTTTATTCCCTTCCACACATTCTGTGATCCAGTTGTTCCTCAATTATTTCATCTCCCTTTTCTTTACTTTGCACTGACTGTTGGCTATGCCTGGGACACTCTCCCTCCTCTTCTCTAATTACAAGCTTCCTTTTGCTTCCTTCAACACTTAGCTCACATGTCACCTGCTTCAGGAGGCCCTTCCCAGGCCCTCCAGCTGCTAGTGCCTTTCCCTCTCACACTGCATTCCATTTACTCTGTTATCCTCTATGTTCTAATTCCTCCCTTCCATTTTCTCTCTATCTCTTATGTATGGACCTAGCTATTTACATGTTGTTGTCCATGTTGGAATGGTAACTCCTTGAGGACAGGGGCTGTTTTTCCATTTATTAGTACCCCTAGTGCTCAGCACAGTGCCTGGCACACAGTAATGAGCCTGACGCTTAGCAAATGCTTATTGACGTGACTTGAATTTTTGTTCCTCATTCAATATTTTATCTTCTTATAAGCGGATATAGACTTTTTTGAGCAATGTAAGCCATATGAATGCCTTGTATCAAAGGATAGAAATGGGGCAGCTAGGTGGCGCAGTAGATAGAGCAGCTGCCCTGGAGTCAGGAGGACCTGAGTTCAAATCCGGCCTCAGACACATAACAACTCTCTAGCTGTGTGACTCTGGGCAAGTCACTTAACCCCAACTGCCTCACCAAAAACAAAGCATAAAGGAGAGAAACAAATAATTGGCTCATGTTTAGAAGAGTCACTGGTGTGCTCGTCTCTTGGTGATAAATATGTTATGATTTGAGTTCAGAAAGATGGGATCGGGTTGACATTAGAGAGGAAGCTGGTCAAAGACCTTGTGCGTAATCTGTCCACTGTGAAGCATTTGAGTTAATAGTTAGGGATCTTATCTTGACCTGCTACTTTGCAGTATTACAGAGAAGCCAGATTCAGTCACCTCCCTTGAGCTAACCATTCTTTTGTTCACTTCATTAACAAGGTCCAAACTTTCTGCTGCATATTTGATCCAACTTGCATTTCTCTAAATCCTACTTCTGGTTTCTTGGCACCTCATGTAAATATAACTATAACTTTCAATCGACACAAATTTATTGTTTTTGTTCTTTGCAATGCACTTAACTTTGGGGCTTTTGTTCTTAATTGCTGATCAATTAGACATAATGTCTAATATACACTTTCCCTTCCAGATTCCCAGATTTCCATGTGTTCCCTTTTTTGTTGCCTTTAATTAGCTGATTTGGCATTCCAGTTTTCTACCGTGTACACTGACTAGATGTTGGTATAATCTTCTAATGTCTTTTGTCAAGCCACTTCCATCACGGTAGTATTTGACACTTGTCCAAAAGAATTCTGCCTCTCATATCATGGTCCTTGCCATGGCAAAAGTGACAGCATACACTGTCATATGACAGTCCTGGAATAGTTTTTAACTCTCAGCAAATGGGAGAATGTGTTTGTTCAGTGATGTTGTATTAGCACATGATAAAAGCATTCATGTCCTCAGTCCATTTCATGCGCAGTTATGGTTTGTTTTCTCTGGTGGTCACCTCTTTCAGCTCTGAAGCATTTCCAGTGGGTGGAGTATCAGTGTGCCCATATATCTTGCTTTCTTATGGCATAAGAACACGTGGTCCTCCATGTCGAGCTGTTCATCATGATGGTTCCAGTAGGACCAGCTTTCAGCACTATGCTGCCCTGCCTATTTCTGAGATTCATAGGAACTATTCCATCATACCAGCTAAGGTGATAACCCAATCAGCAGCATTAGCAGAGCTCAACTGGCTAGCATTTCAGGGTGTCTGCCAGGCTTTTACAGCTCTCATAATGATCTCAAGGTACACAGAGTCCTTGTTGTACATCATCCTGGCTGGCATTCCCTTAATTTGCCCTTCCATCACGACATGGATGATGGGTTGGGCTTTGAGGGGGTTGTTGTTGTTGCTGTTGTCATGGCACAGTGGGTAGCAAGCTGGCCTTGGAGTCAGGACAATCTTGGTTCATATCCCAACTCTGCCACACTTTAGCTGTGTGACCCTGGGCAAGTCCCTTCGCCTATCAGTGCACCCAGCTGTCTAGACTAAGTTGCAGAGAAGATTCAGGTGTCTTTCAGGAAAAGGGAGTTTCCTTACCAGGAGCTCTTTAAATGGAGGAAATCACAGGTCATATGGTAGGGACATGACAGGGATGATGGTGTACATTTGACAGTGATGGTAGTAATCTGAAAGTATTGGGGATTTGACAATCCTACTGGTATTTTGGTAACAGTATTGATGGAAGCAATGAGAAAATAATGGTGGGGCTTCTGCTGGTGATCTCATCATGATAGTTGTGGTGATGTGGTAGCAATGATAGTGCTAACAGTACCATTGTCCCCACAATGGTGTTGATATGACAGTAATAAGTGCTTCTTATGTCACACTGATGATGTTAGTGATGTTAGAGTGATGTTGTTGGTAATGTGACAATGCTAATGGTGAGAGTGTCGTGATAGTAATGGTGGTATCATGATACACAGTGATAACGATAGGGATAGGACAAGAATGATGGTATCAATATGGCGGTGTTCATGGTGATGATGTGACAGTAATGGCGGTGGTGTTGTGAAGGTGCCAGTAGAGATAATGGCAGCATTGTGATGGTGATAATGCTAGTGATCAATCACTCAATCAATGGGCATTTAAAAAATGCCCACTATTTGCCAGGTGTTATTCTAGGTTCTACAGATGCAAAGACAAAAATTAAATAACTCCTGATCTCAGGAGCTTATATTCAATTAGAGAGGAGGTGCATAAGGAGGGAAAAACAACATGTGCCTATATAAGTATACGCAAAATAAAGACAAGGTAATTTGGGGCAGGGCCAAGCATTAGCAGCTATGAGGATTAGGAAAGGTTTGATATAGCAGGTAGTGCCTGAGCTGAGGCTTGAAGGAAACCAGAGATTCTAAGAAGAGAGGGTTCACTTCAGGCATAACGGCACAAAGGTGGGAAATGGGCTGTAATTTGTGAATAACAGAATGGCAATCTGGCTGTCATGGAGTACATGAATGGGTAGTAATGAGTCATAAGTCTAAAAAGACAAGCTGTAGATTGTAAAGGACTTTAAATGGCAGGGAAGTATGAAGAGTGGGGTAGAAAATCACTTACGGAATAGAAAAAGGATTGCTTTGCTGGGATGGGAGCCCAGTTGATGACATAAATTTATAGTGGATCCTGTTAGTTCAGTTGTTTAACTTCTTCCAGCTCTATCCAGTCACACACGAGTAGGGGTAGAAGAGGCAAACGGTGGGAATTATCCAGAGTTGGGGTTTGGTAAGGTATGAGTGTAGGATGAAGGTGCAAGGTATTGGAGTGTAGAGTACTTTGGAGTTGACCTATTATTAACTAAGAAGGTCAGGTTTAGGAAGGTAGTAGAGTAATATCATTACTCTCTTCATATACTGTTTCTGACGCCATTTATTTTTTTATAGAAGACAGCTCATGTCTTCTTCCCATTTTCCTCTCTTTTGACTTTGTGCTGCTATTTCTTACTGTACAAATAAGATTGGTTGGTTTAGGTTCTCTTTGCTCTATTGTATTTTTTTCAGAGTATCCATTGCTTTACTGAAGTTTCCCTACACCTATTCTGAATTACTTCCTTCCTTATCTCTTCCTTCAGCCCTCTTGTTAGGCCCTCTAACCACTCATGCAGACCTGAAGGCCATTCCATATGTTATTCAAGAGTTCTAGTTGCACTAATTATAGAATTATTCTTTTCTTCTCAGGTTTTATCTTGGGAATCTCTTACACCTATAGTATTTCTTCAACTATTTGGTGTTTTTCTTCACTTTCTTTATCTCTTCCTTTTTATGTTTTTGTTTGGGGTGGTTTTTTCTTTTTCCTCAGGCTCCCCTACTCCTTAGCCTTCCCCCTCCCAGAATTTCTTTCCCTCATGGATATTTGACTCTTAACTTCCTCCTATTTCACTGTAGGAGGCCTCTACTGAATTGCTCCTGAGTGGAGCCTCAGAGAATGTTACTGGAGGCTCTTGATGTTTGACTCTGAGATCCAGCACCTGGAGTGGAAGCTGGAGAATGAAGCTAGCAGCAGACAGTTGGGGATTGGGGGTGGGAGCTGCAAAGTTCCTGGTGATCATCCATCACAATTGCCCTAGTCCCAGATGTCTTTTGGCACTGAAGCTGTTGTGCAATTGATTCTGTGCCTGTGGTGGTGCGGCAATCAGGGATCCCTGTCCATCAGAGCCAAAGCATCTCCAAATCTCTCCTACCTCTGGAACCATTGCCTGGAGTTTAGATTTACTCAAGGAGGTGAATGGCCTCCTCGTGTTGTCTTCTTTCCTTTTTTAATTCCTATGGGGATTAAGTTGGGGATATTTATTTTATTTTCTTCTTTTCCCCTCCTTTACTTCATCTGAGAGGCAGTGTGGTATGGTAGATAGAGAGCTAGCCTGCTAACCAGAATTGGGTTCAAGTCCTATTTCTGATTCATGCTGACTGTGACCCTGGGCAAGTCATTCAAACTCTAAGTGTTCTAGGTAACTCTCTCAGACTGTAAGTTGCAGAGATGGTATTAACCTGTGTTGATAAAGAGAGTTCCCTCACACTGGAGTTCCCTGAACCACGTAAATCGGAGGTCTAGCTCCTGACGTTGTTTATTCTTTTTGAGGTACTGAGAGGAAGAGTTGTGTTTTACTGGCACCCTTCCCAAAAGGAATTTGTTGTTATTCAGTTGTTTTTCAGTCATATCTGACTCTTCATGACCCCATTTGGGGTTTCCTTGGCAAAGGTACTGCAGTGGTTTGCCATTTACTTCTCCAGCTCATTTTACAGATGAGGAAACTGAGGCAAACAGGGTCACATAGCTAGTAAGTGTCTGAGACTAGATTTGAACTCAGATCTTCCTGACTCTAGGTCTGGCACTCTGTCCACTGTACCACCAGCCAGAAGGAATCCTTCCTCTTTATTTCTGCCCCCATCTAGGCCATTCAGAACGCTAGGGTCTCATTCATGGTCTAGCTATTTATATGGTCATTCATTTTCCTCTCTAGAACACAGTGTAAAGGCTTTGCTCCTCACTCTAGACCATTCCTCTACTAGATGTTGCCCAACTCTCTCTTGCCCCTCTTTTTCTTTAATTACTTAATTTTGTTTCTTTCTGAAGGGACTTCTTCAGCAAGGAAGCAGAAGGCAGGAGGCAGTATGGTGTGGTTGCTGTAGCTCTATACGCTGAGTCATGAGGACCAGTCTTACCTCTCTCCTCCCTTTCTCCTCATCTCAGATATCTCCCGTAGCTGTCTGCTGCTGGCTTCATTCCCCAGCTTCCACTCCAGGTGGTGGGATCCCAGAGGCAAACACGAAGAGGCCCTAGTAACACTCTTATCTGAGAAGCGATTCAGGAGCAATTTCAACAGAAGTCCCCTACAAAGGGGGAAGCTAAGAGTCAAACGTCCATGGAAGGAGGGTAGCCTGGGAGAGGGGGAGACTAAGAAGTCAGTATTTAATAAATTCCTGTCAACTGCTTGGCAATGGAATCCTAAAATTTGTGACCAAATGTCTTGGTGTTTTAAATGTGGCATTTCTTTTTATTGGTAACTTGTGAATTCTATTAATCAGTACTTTGCCTTTTGTTTTCACTATTTTGGGGAAATTTTTGGATTATTTTCTTTCTTTTTATTTTTTTTTTTTGAGGCAATGGGGTTAAGTGACTTGCCCAGGGTCACACAGCTAGTGAGTATTATGTGTCTGAGATCAGATTTGAACTCAGGTCCTCCTGACTCCAAGGCCAGAGCTCTATCCACTGCATCACCTAGCTGCCCCAGATTATTTTCTTAAGTATGGGTATTCGGACTTCTACATTTTTGTTGTTGTTCTTCTTCCTAAGAGATGGATGGGCCTTCAATTTTCTCTGCCCATCCTATCTGCCAGATCAGTTGCTTTGAATTCAGACATTCTTCTAGCATCAAATGAGATAATAGTTGTAAAGCATTTAGCAGTGTACCTGACACGTGATAAGTATAGGTGCTTAGTAAATGCTTATTCCTCTTTTACCTTGCTGAAGTTATCGTCTTGTCTTTCTGATACAGCAATTTTCCCCACCTCTCTAATTTGACTGTCAAGTACTTCATTCTCTTTGTCAGACTCTGCATTTTCTTAGAGAAATCACCAGTTTCTAAATTCTCTTATTTATATTTTCTTTGAACACTCCGATTTTTTGTCCTAACTTCCACTGTAATTTCTTCTTTTAGTCATTTTATTTTGCTTTTGAACAATTCCAGAGTTTTCGCTGTTTCATTATTTCATTCGCAGGGGTGATGAACTTGTGGCTTTGAGGCCCCTGTTTCAGGGGATCACTTTCCTACATAGCATAATATTTACTGTGTTTTGACCTGTTCTGGATTGCTTATTCATTGTTCTTTATTTATGAGTCCCACCATTGCTGTTTCTACTTGGGAGTCAGGCTTCTACCCAGGATTTCTTTCTCAGCCTTTTTAATTCTCATCCTTTCCACTTGATTCTTGGTTTATTGCATTACTTTGTCAGCATTCTTCCCCATCCTTCTTTCTACTTCCATAGGATAACATTTTCTCCTGTCCAGGGCCCCAATACATACATGCCTCAAATCATGGGGTTGGGGAACTCATTTGAGTTCCTGCAGTGTGAAAGCTCCACAGAAAGGAAAACTCAACCTTAACCCCTCTTTTCCCTTAGAAATAAATGGAAGTTCCTTCCTCTCAAGCTATTTCTGCACTGCTGGGTCTTACTCCAATCCCTTACAGGTGAGCCCTCTTTCTAATGTACACAGTGGTACATGTTCCATGCTTTCCAACCTGTTGTGGGAAAGAGGGTATTCAAAGTGAATAGGGGACGGGGAGGGGTGGCATTGAGGGGACAGGATAGAGGTTGTCAGGTCATTTGTGATGATTATTTCACGTGCAGGCAGGCTGAGAGTGGTTAGGGTCAGTGGGAACCCCAGCAGCTCATCCCGGCTGCTGATACTTCAGAAGGCATGCTATTTTGTGCATCTTGTCTTCTTGTTGAGATCTTCATTACTATACATTTGGCACATTTCTTGCTGTTTTGAAAGTATTGGATGAGGGAGTTATTCTGTTGTTGTTGTTGTTGTTATTGTTGTTGGTTTTAGGCAATTGGGATTAAGTGACTTGCCCAGGGTCACACAGCTGGTAAAAAGGAAGTTATTCTGAAAACAATTTATGCAAGCCAGCATGCCCCTCAGGTGATCTTCTATTTGCTTTTCTAAATGGAAGGATCTCACTGATATCTTGTTCTAATCTCCCTCCCTCTGTCACTATGAATATTATGTCAGAGATGGAAAGAATCTTACAAATCAACTAGTACCTCCCCTGCAATTTTACAAATAAGGAATCACAGAATCATTGACTTGTAGAATGTTAAGAATTGGAAAGAGCTTTAGAATAAATACTGACAGAATTGTAATGAGATTTAGCACAAAGACAGAGATGGAAGGTAACTCAAAACACCGAAAAATAAACATAGGTCAGTAAAATTTTATTTTTCCATTTATTTTTCACCTTAAGTAGAAACTTAAACCAAGTCAGTTGTTTATGGTCATTTCACCAGAGAAAGTACTAGGCAACAACTATGAATGTTTTTATACATTATATTCCCACATTGAGATAAATCTAACCCCTCTAACCCCTACTATCATAAAGTGGGAAGGAATTTTATTTTATTTTATTTTATTTAGGCAATTGGGGCTAAGTGACTTGCCCAGGGTCACGCAGCTAGTAAGTGTCAAGTGTTTGGTCTAAGGGCAAATTTGAACTCAGGTCCTCCTGACTTTAGGGCGGGTGCTCTATCTACTGAGCTACCTAGCTGCCCCCTATGGGAAGGAATTTTAGAAATTGTCTACTCATTACTTCTAAAAGGAGGAATTTAGAATTTGGATTTTCTGGCCACAGCTTAAAATATAGGAATGACCAGCTTCTAGTTGGGGATGCAAAACACTTAAAATATCTGGTAAGAATTTGTTTGCTTTGAAGTATTGCAAATCTAATAAAAAAGACTTTTTGAAAAATGAAAACTTCCCATGTATATATACTATGCTAGATATTATGATAGAGTAGCTACAATGTATGAAAATGAATAGCAGTGAAAATATCTAGACTATTTTGTTGTTGTTTAGTCGTTTCATTCATATCTGACTCTCCCTGACCCCATTTGGGGTTTTCTTGGCAGAGATACTTGAGTGATTTGACATTTCCTTCTCCAGCTCATTTTACAGATGAAGAACTGAGGCAAACAGGGTGAAGTGACTTGCCCAGGGTCACAGCTAGTAAGTGTCTGAGACTGGATTTGAACTCATGAAGATGAGTCTTCTTGATTCCAGGGCCCTATGCACTATGGCACCACCTAGACACCCATCTAGATTATACATAAAGATCAAATCTAAGGAAGGAATCAAAAAGAAAATTCATGGCTTCAGATGTCTTTACACAAATGAATAAAATATGGTGTTCTAGCTCAGTTTTTGATCTACTGCAGTAGAGTAGTCTGAACTGAAATATTCAAGTGACTAGTTCCTTTACTGAGGTAAAACATGCATCAAAGTACTCATATAGACACAAGCAAGTCAACTGATGCATTTCTAATGTGGGCATTTATGCCTTGGAAATTGGCAAATGAGGAAAATTAGGACTTGATGGATTATTTTGTTGATTGTCTAGACTTAAGAAAGTAATGGAGAAAATGTTAATGATGCCGGTGAAACTGAAAAGTGTGTCTTCCCTACAGAACTGGTTGTTAAACATTTGCCAGAACATCCCTAGATATGATTTTTTTTTTAGGCAATTGAGGTTAAGTGACTTGCCCAGGGTCATACAGCTAGTAAGTGTCAAGTGTTTGGTCTGAGGTCAGATTTGAACTCAGGTCTTCTTGACTTCAGGGCTGGTGCTCTATCCACTGTACCACCTAGTTGCCCCCTTAGATATGATTCTTAAGCATGTATAAGCCCAGCTTCCTATGGTCTGTCTATTGACCTGTGAATATGTGGTTGGTAACCTCCAGGTAAAGGTGGCCCACAGGGAGGGAACGGTTACCTGATGTCTGAGAATCTGATGATGAGCAGGTGCTAAATTGGCCCCCATATCCTCCCTGAGAGGCCACTCCCTATTAGAAGAGTACTGTCCTGGAGGTCCCTAGCTGAGTCCCAGGTCCCACCCATAGAAAGTTTTTATTAACTGAAGCTGTATGCCATATAGCAGTTGCCTATACCAGCTACCAGCTAGGTGACAAGTTACATGAACAAAAAAACCCAAAAAACAAAAAGTTAGCATAAGGAGACAAATTTGGCATCTCTGAGACTTGGCTGGTCAAGACCCCAAAAAAAACCATAACTCTAGAAGGATAGAGTCTTGTTATACCTCACTCCCTTCCACACACTTGGTGATACAACAACACTGATTTTCTCATTGTTCCTTCATCTCTTGACTTTGTGTCTTTTCACTGGCTGTATCCTCCACCCACCCACCCACCCATCCACCCATACTCCAGGTACTCTCACTCCTCAATTCCACCTCACGACTTCCTTGACTTTCTACAAGTCTTGGCTCAAATCCTTTCTATTTCAGGAGACCTTTCCCACACACTCTTCTCCCCACCCAGTTTCTTCGCTCTGAGATTACCATCCATTTAGTGTGTATATAATTTGAATATACATAATTATTTGCCTATTGTCACTCATTAGCATTTATCATGTGAGTTCCTTCAGGGCAGGGACCATGTTTTTGCTTTTCTTTGTATTACCAATGTTTAGCCCCATACTGGCACAGAATAAGTGCTTAATAAATGCTTGTTAACTAATTAAAAGAAACTATATAGGTAAAGTATGGACAAGGTAACATTATATATTAATAATCAAAATGTAAACCAATAATTAATCATATATAACACAATAATTATTAATAATCAAAATAAAATAATTAGTAAAATAAAATGAAAATAAAATTAATTTTAAAATGAGGAAATCCAGAAAGCAGAAGCAGACACCTTGATGGAGAGCATTTAAGTAATGATCAATGGAGGTAGAAACAAAGTGATATTGTCATCAAATTATACTACAACTACCTAGACAGAAAGAGGAAATAGATGAGTTCAGGAAACAGAGTACAAGCTTGGCACAGAGTCATTTTATAATAATAATGATGCAATTCAATTATCTGGATATCCATTATACTTCTCTCTCTCTGTCACACACACACACACACACAGAGAGAGAGAGAGAGAGAGAGAGAGAGAGAGAGAGAGAGAGAGAGAATGGAAGCAAAAATAGATAACAGAGTATGAAGACAAAACTTCGGAATGGCCTTAAGAGAATCTAAAGTAAGGCTCAGAATGAGTTGACACTGGAGAGGAAAGCTAAAGACAAAAGCTTTTAAAAAAAAAAACAGAAAGTCAACAAATTAACTCCCCTCTCCATTAACAAAAAAATTCTGAAAATCAAAGAGATAAACAAAACTAAAAAACAAAAAATGGTGGAAAGCTCTGAAATGTAAAGCAGGCTCAGAGCTGATTCTTTGAAAGTATGATAAAAATAGAAAAACCATAACTTAAGTTGAATTTTTTAAAGAGAGAAAAGCCAAATTACCAAAATTAAAAATGAAAAGGGGGAATTCATAACAAGTAAAGGAAACTGTTAGACATGATTATACTCAATTAAATGGCAACAAACTTGAAAACTTAAGCAAAGTAGATGAATATTTACAAAAAATAGTGAATTTTTTTGAATGGGGAGGGGAGTAATAGTATGATTTCACTGGCCTAAGAACTGCTGGTGAGGGACCTCCCTTGATTATTATAGATGGGCACCTCCCCTGCAGCTTCACTTCTATAAAAAAGTGCTGCTACAAATATCTTTGGTATATATGATACCTTTCTTTTGCTCATTGGGACATATGCCTAGTAGTGGGGAGTCTGGGTCAAAAGACATAGACCTCATAGAAGTCACTTTGAATACTTCTAAATATCTCCCTAATTCTCAATGTCTCCTCATCCACTAATACCTCCCTTGCTCCCTTCAAACATATCTAGACCTCATCCATCATCCTCACCTCTTTCAAAACTTTCACTTGACTCTACCATTCCCTCAAGCTATCATTCTGAATTTCTCTTTCCCATCCAAATGCCCAAAAATAAAAGTATATACTCATTGCCTCTGATTTCTCATTTTCCATTTACTTATCAAACCTCAAAATCTATACCATTTGATTGAAATAGTCCTCTCCAAAGTCTACAATGATATTCTTATTGTTAAGTCTAAGGCCTTTTCTCAGTCCTCATGTTTCCTGACCTCTGCAATGTTTGACATTGACCAACAGCCCCCTCCCTTCTGGAAGTGCTTTCATGACCTTTTTCTGCCCTATTCTCTTCCTACCTCTCTGGCCAATCCTTCTTAGTCATTCTTCCAGGATTATCATCCATATCTGTCCCATGACATAAGGAAGTCTACCAGGGCTGTGTCCTGGGCCTTCTCTTTTCTTTTATCTTTGGATTCTGTCTGATAGTGATCTCATTAGCTTCTGTAGATTCTACTGTTACCTCCATGCAGATGACTTCCAAATCTATATATCTAGACCTCATGTCTCTCTTGAGCTCCAGTCCTGCATCTCCAACTGCCTGGCCCATTTTTCTCTTCAATTCAGTCTATCTAAAACATAATTCATTTGATTTCTCCCTAAATCCATCTTTCCTCCTTACGTCCCTATCAAGCACCCCCTGTCCTTCCAGTTACCCATTTCCATAATCACAGATTTTCCTACTCTCTCCCCACCCATCTAGAATAAGTTCTCAATTCTTCTTGTTTCTATATCCTCCATGTCTCTCCTGTGTGTCTCCTTCTCTCTTCCCAGGGTGCATCGTTTCTCACGTGATCTAATGAAATACTTTCCTAATTGGTCTCCCTGCCTTCAGTTTCTTTCCTCAAATCCATCCTCCACACAGCTGTTGAATTGATATTCCTAAAGCCCAGGTTTGACCATGCTACTCCTCTGCTCAAGGTTAAAAATATAAATTCTTCTGCTATTTAAAGCTTTTTACAATCCATCTCTAGTTTGGCCTAGCTCTTCAGGCTGATTCCTCAACCTCACAATAAAATGAGCTTTTTGTAAAGTGCTTTGCACAGTGCCTAGCACGTAGTAGGTAGCTGCTTAATAATGCTTGTTTCCCCCCTCCTCATGTGCCCTACCTTCCAGACTGGCCTTCTTGATATTCTCTGTGTAAGATTACTCCAAAATGCTCTGCCTCTTGAAGGGCCCTAGGTCCCTCTTTCAAAGCTTGTGTCAAGTGCCAGACGTCTTTCCAGATTCCCCCATCTGTTAGTATCCTTTCCTGTCACTATGCTTTTTGGTGAGGCAATAGAGGTTAAGTGACTTGCCCAGGATCACACAGCTAGTAAGTGTTAAGTGTCTGAGGCTGGATTTGAACTCAGGTCTTCCTGACTCCAGGGCCAGTGCTCTATCCACTGCGCCATCTAGCTACCCACTATGCTTTTAACTTACACATATCTTGTATTTATTTATCTGGGAGCATGTATTGTAGTAGAATGTCAGCTCCTGGAAGGCAGGGTCTGTCCCATTTTTGCCTTTGTATCGGGGCACTTACAACAATGCTTGGTCCAGAGAAGGCTTCTGATAAATGCTTGTAGGGTAACTGATATTCATGACCAAGACAATTAAAATAACATAACTGTATTAATAGATGCAGAAAGGTCTTTTGATGAAATCCAGTGTTCATTTATTCTAAAAACACTAAAAAGCATAAAAATAAATGAACTTTAATGAAAAACAAACAACCTCTCTCTAAAATGCACAGTATTGTTCCTTTCCAATCAGGTCAAATGTGGCTTCTTTTTAAGTTTTTCCTTTCACTTATATGGACTGATGCTGAGTGAAGTGAGCAGAACCAGGAGAACGTTGTACACAGTAACAGCCACTTTGTGTGATGACTAACTTTGGTAGACTTAGCTCTTCTCAGCAATGCAAGGATCTAAGACATCTCCAAAGGACTCATGATGGAAAATGCTATCCACATCCAGAGAAAGAACAATGGAGTCTGAATGCAGATGGAAGCATATTATTTGCTCTTTTGTTTCTTCTGTTTTGTTTTGTTTCCTCTTTCTAATGTGGTTACTCCTATTGGTTCTAATTCTTCCTTACAACATGACTAATGTGAAAATATGTTTAATAGGAATGTATATGTAGAGACTATATCAGATTGTGTGCCATCTTGGGTAGGGAGGCGGGGAGAAAATGTAAAACTCCAAAGTTTATGGGAGTGATTGTTGAAAACTAAAAATAAATTCATTAAGTTTTTCCTTTCCTTTTGTTTTGGGGAAATTCCAAGAGCACAGCAGTAGGGGTGGGTTTAATGACTGCAGAAGCACATGGCTAGGATTACATGTGTTAATGTATGCAGCCCAATATTGGGAGTTCCTGTAGAGTCCTGAATCCTGTTGTTGTACCCAGAGAAGGCAAATTCCCTGGCAGTATCAGCCTTGGGGACTACCCCATGGGTAATTCTAAGTCTGAGAGGCCTGGATTCTGCCTTTCTAGCCAAGAGAGGGGATTTTCTACCCACTATGATTCCAGAATCCAGCTTTCTGCCCAAAAAAGTAAGATCTCCTGGGCAATGCTAGCCTTATACATTGCACTGGGGATTATTCTGAATTTGTGAGTTGGAGGATTGAGCCTTCTACCCAAAAAAGGGGACTTTCCTGAGCCTTACATCTCTTAGAAATAGACATGGGTTGCCCACTCATACACCAGGCTCTAGGAGCTGAGTATAGTGCCAAGGAACTCAACATCATAATATAGAAGACCAGGGGACTTTGCACCCAACTATTGCCAGATCACAAAATGCTTTGGAGTTTAAAACTGAATCAAAGAAAGAAATACAGAATATATTTGAGACTATGAGAAACAACGGGAAAGGGGTGATATGAGATCAAGGGCACAAGTACAGGGCCTTGGAGTTGACAAGGGAAATTTAGTGTCAATACAGCAACTAAAAAAGATAACCCGAATTAGGAGGGAATGTTCCTGTTTTTGTGTTTCCTACAGAGTTTAGATTTCATACAGATGACCACACAAGTAGGTTCTGACACTATAATCCCTATGAGTTTGCCTTAAAATTGGAAGTTTTCTACCCTGCTCCCAATAAGCATGTTACTGTTGCCACAGCAGATGCAAGAAAACCATCTCTGCTGTATGGAAGTTGGCATCCATCACAGAGATGTTTAGCTCAGTCACTGCCATGTCATTGACAAATTCCATCTTTGAAATTCTGAGCAAAATCAGAGGAAGGCTGTAGGATGGAAGGAAATTATTGCCACCCTTCTGCCATCTGCCAAAGAACTGAGAAAGGAAGAGAAGAGAAAGGGAACATTTAGCAGGAAGTATCTCTTTAGAGCAGATGCTGTCTGCTCTGTGTCCAACAGAATGTAGTATCGAGACCAAGTTTATTAACCATCTCCATGGGTGTGGTGCATATTGCAGCTCAACTACTAGGCACTCTGGGAGAAGCAGAACCTCTGGTATCTGTCTCTCTGCTTTCCTTTATGTCAAAATCAAAAATTAGCAGCTGCTTATCTCTGAGGCCTTATCCCGATGAGCTTGCTTTAAATATGGGAAAGGACTGAAATTGACATTTGAAATCATTTTCCTTTCTTCCTGTTATCATGTTTATGGACCTTTTGGCATCCTCTTTTAACTTATTATCCTGTGACAGAAAAACTCAGTAATTCAACATACTGGCAAAAACATCACACACACACACACACACACACACACACACACACACACACACACACACGGCAGGCATACACATATAATTGATGGATAACTTGATTTGAAGGATGTCAGCTCTCTGTGTTCATGCAACAGAGGGTTATGATAGTATTTTTAATGACTCCCAGGAAATGATTTGAAGGAATTATTTTACAGTTATACTTGTTGTACAAAAGACTTTTATTAAATGCACATTTGTTATTTTATTATTTTTCTCTAATTCACTTCAATTTATTAAAATCCAGGTGGGCATAGTGGGTGGAGAGCTGCCCTCGTAGTCAGAAAGATCTGAGTTCAAGTTCCATCTCTCACATATCCTGACTGCGTAATCCTGGACAAGTAATTGAACCTTTCAGGGCTCTGACAACTCTGAAATTTAGGGGCAAAACACATATAGATCTGCATTAATAAAGAGAGTTTCTTCATAAGGGGGATTCATATACCTGCGAAATAATAGCTCTGGCAGAAAAAAAAATATTATTAGAGGCAATGTGGTAGAGCAGATAGAGTTCTGGACTCAGAAGCAAGAAGACCTGAGTTCAAGTTCTGCTTTTGATACATATTGGGTGTATAGTGTTGGGCAAGTTACAATCTATCAGTCAACTCTAAGACTATAATTTCAGAGCAGGTGCAGACCTGCGCTGCTGGAGGGAATTGAGGGGCAGCTTAGCATAGTGCATAGAGCACTGGATTTGTAGTCAGTTAGACCTAGGTTCAAATACTGCCTCAGACACTTCATAGCTTTGTGACTCTGAGAAAGTGACTTCCTTACTCTGGCCTCAGTTTCCTCTTCGGTAAAATGAAGGGGCTGAACTAAATGACCTCTCTGATCCCTTCTGGCTCTAAAGCTATGATCCTATGAATTTCCTCTCTGAGAATTCACCATTCCACTGAAATCACAGGCCTGGTTACCTCCCTCCCCACCTCCCCAAATCCATGCCTGTTGTAAAAAAAGACCCTTATTAAGGCAGTGATACCAATTATGTGATTATCTTTCTCCAATTCTCTTTGATTGTTAAGGTCCTGCTTCCCAGAGTGTTTGAGGCCTGGAAGGCTAAGCTGACCTAAATGAAAAGTGGAGAGTTCTTTATTCCTTGCCTATTACCATTAATGTTACTACATAGAAACCTCTGTTCTTTAAGTATAAATGGGCTACCTCAGGGTTTCGAAAATTGGAATTTAAGTTGACAGGGTCTAAAATAAAATATACAGTCCTAGGGAACCATAGTTAGAGTTGACTCTCAGAAGATACCACTGGGTTAATGTAGTGGGCTTATCTAGCTAGCCAGTTGGACCTCAAACTTTCAAGCCTGAGGTTTTTTATAAAAACAGTCAGCTATGGGGGGAGTGGCACGAGGGAGGTCTCTCTTTTTGATCTAAAGGGCTTAGAAAGAAACCAAGCATTAGTTCAATCACTTGGCTTCCCCCTCAACACCAACCCCCCAATCCAAACTCTTTGCTTTTGTCTTTTTACAAAGCTGTATGTTAATAGGCAGAATAATGACTAAATTGTTTTCCTAGCCCCTCATCCCTAAGTGGCAAACCCAAACTGGGCTTAACAGATGTTGGCCTGTTTGTTTGGTTTGCAGATTTACTGCTCAGCATCAAATTGTAAGTATGGGGAAGCTTCCATTTCAGTGCCTGGTATTTTCCATCTGGCAGTAACCAGTTGACATAGGACTTTTAGGAGAGACAGAGACAAAAAGGGAGGGAGAGAAAAGAGGGAGAAGAGAAGAGAGAGAAAAAGGCAGAGACAGAGAAGGAAACAATGAGAGAGAGAGAGAGAGGAGAGAGAGCAGAGGAAAGAGAGAGACAGAGAGAAAGACAATGAAAGAGAGAGGAGAGGGAGAGGAGGAGAGAGAGATACAGAGACAAAAAGAGAGAAAGAGGGAGAGGATAGGAGGAGGAGAGAGACACAGAGAGACAAAGAGAGGAGGAGAAAGGAGAGGAGGAGGGGGGAGGAAGGGGGAGAGAGAGGGAGAGAGAGAGAGAGAGAGAGAGAGAGAGAGAGAGAGAGAGAGCGAGCACACATTTATCTACTACATTTTTTCAGCACTGTTTTTACTTCATGGGTATAATCTATTCTTCCTCCCACCTGTCCCACCTCCCGAAGCTGCCAAACTGATATTCCTAAAGTGCCACTTCCCTGCTCAAGAAAATCAAATGAAGACTCTTTTATTTGGCTTTTAAAGTCCTTGAAAATCCAACTTTTTTTCCCATCATACCTGGTAACTTTCAAAGGTCAACCACATTTGAATAATCTAATGTTGGGATCAAATCAAAAACAAAATGAAAAGTGGCTCCCTTCTGCCTCCCAGAATCCCAGAATGAGTTTCCTCCAAAGTTCAACTCAAAAATCCTCTCCTAATATGGGAAGCTTTGCCTGATTCTCCAGCTGCCAATGCTCTCTCCTCAGTGACCCAATATCTATAATGTGTACATACTTAGAAATTGACATATTTTATATGGTTTCTTCCCCTCTAGAATATAAGCTCCTTGAGGGTAGATACTCTTTCATTTCTCACACTGTAGCCCCAAGACTTAGCACTTAGTGCCTGGCATACAATAAGCACTTAATAATACAACATAATACTGTATAATTATAGGATTATGTAGGAGTGTGCATAGCCAGCTCCACAGGAAGTACTCTCCAATCTACAAAATCACTTGCCCTCCCAGAGCAAATACCTGTCCAGATGTTATATTTGTGACTTATTATTTTTCAGCATGATCAAGAATGAGCTTTTGGTTTACTCTAAAACTCTGATCAACTGAGAATTCTCATCTAGTTCATTCACTGATTACCAGTTTTCAGAAAACTAAAATATGAAGGTAGGGATTTTGACATGGGTAGTGCTTTCACTGATTCCCAAAGGGTTTACTGATGGGGTGGTGAATTTGGGAATGTCATGATGTCTGAGGAATCAAAATGGTGGGTGACCTAAAAGGAAAGGACACATTCTGAGGACAAATCGGCTCAAGAAAGTGAGATGTGCCCCTGTGGAGGGTTAGTCTGCTCAAGAGATGTCAAAAAGTCTCTGAGATGTCATATAAAAACTCCAAAGTTGGAATGGGCTTCATCTAGAGGTCCCTCCCTTGAAGAAGAGAGGCTTGGACAGCCACTTTTCCGGTATGTTATGGAGGGGACTTTTTGGGTCTGCTGAGATGTCTCCATTCTCACATTATATGCTTCTGTTTCCTAAGGTTGAGAGCTGGAAGGGGCTTTAGAGAGAGACTAGTCCTCTTTTCTCATCTGGTGGATGAATAATTTGAAGCCCAGAAGATAAAGTGACTTGCTCACAATCACATGTAACAAGTAGCAGAGTTGGGATATGGAAGCAGGCCCTCTGACTCAAAAATGGGGAGAAGAAGGTTCTGTTCATGTGGAAAGAGTGAGAGGTTACCAAATGGACAGGTTGGACACTATATTAGATTCCCTAAGAAACCAAAAGATATTTAAAGAATCTGAAGATATAGTGTATCTTTTATAAAGGATATGGACAACAGTTACCCAATATGCCCTGATATCTTTGTTACTCAGCTGTCACTTCCCTCAGGGTGTAGACCGGTAAAGATTGAGAGAGGAAGTGATACGAAACGGGAACAGGACCAGAGGAGGGAAGGTTGGAAGGGAGCCATACTAGGATGACAAAGGCGCTAACAGGTTTGTCTTTGCCTTATCTGGAGTCAAGAGTCCATTCAGCCTGCCCTGTGATGGACTAGCTGACACAGAGGATGAGACAATAAGGACTGACATCAGCACTGGCCTTCCGAGTCCTAGTTCTCATCATATACTCAGTTGTATATTCCAGGCTGAGCAGAGATAATGAAGCCACAGTTTCTGTCTCCTCATTTGCTGACCAGCTTTATTGGATCATACAAGCCAGTAGAATCAGGGTTATTTCCATTCCTTTCCTGCTCACAGTGGGCACAGGTGGGAGGAAAGAAACAAATTCAAATTGTGTAGATTTCCTAGAACTTCCGTATTTGAAGCTGTTTCCATAGGGTCTGAAGGACTTCTTCAGCCTGAGAGAGTGGCCGGCTAGCAGCTGCTTAAGATGTCTTATTAATTTTTATCAGCACTCCACATTGTCTATTATCAGAAGTTCCCAAACTTATTTGGCCTACTGCCCCCTTTTAAAAAAATTACTCAGTGCCCCCCCTCTAGAAACCTACTTTCTTTAACCCTTTAACCCTTTTTAAAAATTTGCATCATTTCAAAAAATTATAAAATACATTTTTAAATGACACATCTTAAATTTAATAATTTGTTGTAAATTTGTGGGATTTTTTCCTGACTTCCCAACAATGCCAAGTAAACACCGCACACTGTATCCAAGCATGCTTATCTGGTTCTATAGAAAGTTGACTCCAACCATGTCAGAGTCATATAATTAGGGCTCAGTGAAATATAATGAGTTAGAACTAAGGCAAAGCTTTCCAATGGATAGGGGCTCCAGAACTGAATTTTGATTTGTTAAATCCACATACCCTCTGAAAATGAGCTGGTTATCACTTGAAGGATGGACTATTGCTGACTCTTTGAAAATTATAAAGAGCACGACACTTAGTCCCACCTAACTGAGCATGCACAAACTACCAGGATTATTGTACAACTCCCCAAGACCCAGATGCTCAGAGCCAAACTAGAGTGGGTGAGTGACTATCAATGCCATTTAGTGGCTGAAATGAGAAGTGTAGAGTCCAGCATCTGTAATGGGAGAGTGAGTGCCTACATTAATAAATTCACAGATCCATTTATGAAAAAATACATGTGTAATATGATATAAAATGTATCTTAATATTGTACTTAATAAAATAGAATACAATCAAATAACTAGGATCTTGGAGCTCATGACACCCTCCTTTAACAGATGAGGCAACTGGTCCAGAGACATGAAATAACTCATCCAGGGTAACATAATTCATAAGTAGCTGGGCCATGTTTCCAACCCAGGTCTCTCATGACTACAAATCCAATACACCTTCTATTACAACACAGACTAATAGAATAGCCAAGTTGGGGGGGGGTTAGAACATAGAATGTCAGAGACGGAAGGATCCTTAGAAGACAGAACAGAGATGGGAAAGAACTTAGAACATAGACTGTGAAAGATGAGGTGAACCTTAAAACACGCAATGCCAGAGATAGGAGGGAACTTAGAATAGAGAATGTCAGAGTTGGAAGGGGCCTTCAAGCATAGAATATTAGAGCTAGAAGAGGCTTTCAAATATAGAATGTTTGGTCTAGAATGGAAGTCTAAGACTCTCTCCACTCCAGAGATGAAGATATCAAGGGCCAGACAAAGTACCCCAGGGTCTACTCTCCTCTGCCTAATCATACCATGGAAATGCTCATCTATTCCAATTATAAATAAGGTTACCTTGGTGTCTGAGAGAAATCAGGCTTCAGGTAAGTAAGCTACTTCTACCACCAATTGAAAACATCCCCTGTATCCTAGTGGCAGCCATCAACGTCTCCGATGCTTATAGCCTTGGGATAGTTGTTGCTACTACCATGGCAAGTGAGTTACCCAGAGCCCTGTATCTCACCCAGGGAGACATGCAACCACTCCAGAAGTCTGTGTGTGTGTGTGTGTGTGTGTGTGTGTGTGTGTGTGTGCGTGCGTGTGAACGTATATGAAAATATGTACACATGCATTAGGGCAGAGAGGGGAGAATATAATATGGTTCTGTATAAAATAGTTTTCATCCTGTCCTCATTACGAGGATAGACCTATCCTCATGTGAAGAACCAGTGGCTTCTTGCCCTCAGTTTTCCCTTTCAGGGACTTTGCACTCTGTCCCTGATGTTATGGTATAACTAACATTCACCAAACAACCATAAGGGTAGTGTCAGATTTCAGTACTGTCCAGCCAACTGCCCCTGGTCCCAATGCCAACCAAGGCCTTTGAAGGAGGTAGTATACAGATTGGGGGTGGGTCAAGTTCATGTTCTGCTTTCAGTGCAGCGAGCCTCTAGAGTCATTCTGTGTGAATCATTAACATGAATAACCATTACTTGGCTGTACATTACAGGTTTTCCAAGTATCCTCCAGTTACAAGCAAATGCCCTAGTTCATCTCCCTGTTCAGATGAGGATCAAGCCCACAGACCTCAAGAATGGACATCACAGAATATCAGAGCCAGAAGGGAACTTGCAACATGGAATGTCAGAGTCGAGAAGGATTCTAGAAAATAGAAAATCAGAGCTGGAAGGAAACTTAGAACACAGAATGCCAGAGCTAGAAGGGGCCATTGAACATGTGATAGGATAAAGGGATGCTATATGTATTTTGGGAGCCCTCTTTTTACTTCCTGCCTTCTTTCCGCTGACTTTGAGAGCTGGACTTCCAGGGTAGGAGTTAGAGAGTGTGACTTGGGCTTATTTGTAGGTGCAGACACCACGACCAGGGCTGATCAGCAATGGAAATATAGCAATAACCATGGCTCACAGGTGCCTGTAGGCACCAAGAGGAGAGAAGATAATAGGGAAAGCCATTGCAGGCTAGATGGATTTATATCCTGCTTAGACATGATACCCAGGAGTTATGAGGAGAAAAGATCCCAAATTGCTTGAAACTGATATTTTAAATCTGGTTCAGCTGGTGAGCTGGTAGAAGTTGTTCTTCCTTGCTAGTCCCTGATCATGAGATAGAAAAAAACTCCTCTATGTCCCCCCTGGTCTATAAGCAGTCGGTATGTGATATTACTATTGTTCCTCTCTGCACCTGAACAGCTGGAATTGAGCCAGGAGCAAGGCTAAGAGATGACGGAAAGTGAAGGTTTCCACACAGAAGTATTTTTTGGTCTAGTTTCCTGTTTATCTGATTCTATGACTGATAAACTATGTGATCACAGAATACTAAGTCTATGAATCTATGACTTTATTGAGAAGTGAAATGAAAGTGGAATCCATTACAAAGTGGGGGAGGATCTGAAATTTTTATACACATACATACACACTCACACATGGATACATGTGCGCATATGTAACAAATTTCATATTTTCATATTTTGACCAATAGTCCATTCCTCACCCTAGATTCAATTGAGGCCTTAATGGTGAGGGAGTGATTAGCCAAGACTGCTTTCATTCAGGGGCAGCTAGGTGGTGCAGTGGATAGAGCACTGGCCCTGAAGTCAGGAGGACCTGAGTTCAAATCTGGCCTCAGACCAAACACTTGACACTTACTAGCTGTGTGACCCTGGGCAAGTCATTTAACCCCAATGGCCTGAAAAAGAAAACCGCTTTGATTCAGTTGCATTGTGGGCTTGACTGGGGGAATGGGGAGCAGCCTCTGGCTTAGGCATTTGTAGGTTTAACACTTCTGATGATCATCAGGAATGGAGGAGGCCTGGCCTAGTGGTCAATTCAGATATTACTTAATTAATAAATTATTAATTATTAATTAATTAGCTTAATGCTAATTTAATTCCCTTGCTGGATAATTAACATAGTGACATGCTATTCTTTTCCTTTGGGCAGCTAGGTGGCGCTGCAGTGGATAGAGTGCTGGGCCTGGAGTCAAGAAGATTCATCTTCCTGAGTTCAAATGCAACCTCAGACCCTGACTAGCTGCATGACCCTGGGCCAGTCACTTGACCCTGCTTGCCTCAGTTTCCTCATCTGTAAAATGAGCTGGGGAAGGCAATGGCAAATCAGTCCAGTATCTCTGCCCAGAAAATCCCAAATGGGGCCACAAAGAGTCAGACATGAATGCAAAACAACTGAACAACAACTGAATCAACAGCTTCAAGCTTAAGGCAGCCCTTGAGCCACGATCAAAGGGCCCCAGCTGAGGCCCAGTGTTACCGACTTTTCAGCTCCCCAACTAGAATAACCGTCCAGTCTCCCTGATTCAGAATGCTGCAATTTTTCTCTCAGACCACAACCTATAGTCCTTCCATATACCCTTCTGACTCACTCCTCCAAAACCTCTGTTTCATCTTCATCATGACTTCTGGTCAGTCTTCTCCTCTCTTCTGCCGCAACACCTCGGCCCTGACCTCAGTTTCCTCGCTTTGTAATCTCAATCTTCTTCAAATCTACACTGTTCTCTGTTCTATAAACGTGAATCCCTTGTCCTCTTGTCCTATTACTACTTATGCTTTGTAAAACCAACCCTGGATTATCCCAAGCATTCATTTTCTCCATTACTAAGCACACACAAAATGACTCTAGAGAAATTCTCAAACATGTTGACTAAGTATATCACATTTATTTTTTATATTACATTTATATTACATAATCTCAATGAATCTGTCACTACTACACGCAGACCCTCTCACTAAATGATTCTCTATCACAGCCTACAAAATATCTGTACCAAAAGTTTCTCTTCTCTCCTAAGCCATGTACAGTGCTCTCAACAAGCATTTATGAAGCTATGTCCCAGGCAGAGGGCACAGGTTTCAAGAGGACCATGAGAGCTGGCTTCAAGTGACTGAAAGGAGGTGCGATTGGGCTTATCCAGACTGACTCAGAACAATGGAGTAGTAAATAGCGAGTAATTGAGGTGGTAAGCTCCTGTTCACTGGAGGGGTTCAGGCAAAAACTAGAGATGGGTGAACGTATGGACTTTTGAGTTCACCTAGTCCTATCACCTCAATTTAAAAGTGGGAAAGCTGAAGCCCAGAGAGGGAAAGTGATTTGTCTAAGGTCACAGAGTAAACCAATGGTAGAGCTAGACTAGAAACCAGGTTTCCTGGGCACCAACCAAATACCATTTTACAGACAAGGATTTGTCCTAAGACAGCTAGGTGATACAGTGCATAGAGCTCTGGGCCTAGAATCAGAAGACCTCAGTTGTGGATCCAGGACTAGAATAAGTTTGCTAGTTTCTAGTTTAGTAAGAGATCTAGCACACTGTGCAACCTTCTCAGGGTTGAATACAGGGGTGACACCTGTGTGAAGTGCTAGAGAGGAGGCTTTGACTTACTTTGTGCATCTCCAGAGGGCAGCCAAGGACCATGAAGGCAAAAATGACAGGATGATAAACTTCGGCTCCATACAAAATTCATACAGTAAATATTGATTGAAGGCTTACTCGGTGAAGAAAAAAAAAAAGACTATGCTAGGCATCAGAGGCACTACACAGTTTAGAAAAGATATGATCCCAACCTTCATGGTGCTTACTGTCAACACAAAGAGTTTCAGTCTTCATCATCCTTGACCTCTCTACAGCATTTGATACTGCTATCTCTCCTTTCCTTCCAGATACTCTACCCATCCTAAGTTTTAGGCAGTTAGATGGTGCTGCAATGGATAGAACACTGGGCTTAGAATCAGAAAGACTTATCTTTCTGAGTTCAAATCCAGCCTCAGACACTTACTAGTTATGTGACCCTGGGCAAGTCACTTAACTCTGTTTGCCTCAGTTTCCTCATCTATAAAATGAGTTGGAGAAGAAAATGGCAAACCAGTCCAGTATCTCTGCCCAGAAAACCCCAAATGGGATCACAAAGAGTCATACACAATCACAAAACAACTGAACAACAACAAACCGTAAGTTCTGGGGACACTGCTCTCTCTTGGTTCTCCTACCTGTCAGAGTACTCTTTCCCAGTCTCATTGCAAGATTTCATCCACACCCCTCCCCATTAAACCTGGATATACCCTAAGGTTCTGTCCTATGTTCTGTCCTTCTGTTTCTACACTCTCATTCTTGATTTGGATTGAAAGGATCTGGGTTCAAATTCTAACCTTACTATTTAGAACACTCATGTGCTTCCATGGGTTCAGATATTTCTATGCCAATGACTATCAGTACCAGCTCCCATCTCTCTTGGGTTCTAGTCCTACATCTCCAACTATATGCATCATAGGCATCTCAAATGTTATAGACCCAAATCGGAACTTATTATCATTTCCCTAGACATACCCCTCTTTCCAAATCTCCTGCATAAGAAGCTTCCATGACATATCTATCTCTGATTTCCACATCTCTGATTTCCATCCCCATCTTTCCTCTAAGCCAGACAACACTACAATACAGGCTCTCAACACCTCTCACCTGGACTATTGCAATAGGCTCTTAAATTTGTCTCCCTCCATCCAGCCTTTCCCTTCTCCATTCCATCTTCTACACAGCTAACAAAATGATATTTCTAAAACACAGTCTGGCCATGTAACTCCTCTACTCATCAAGAAACTTCTGTGGCTCCCTACTGAATAAAATAGAAATTCCTCTGTTTTGAATTTAAAGCCTGACTTTAATCTGAAGCAGAATTATTTCATAATACTCCCCCTAACACACTCTAGATTCCTGTCTAACTTACTGTTGCCTTTGCTTAACATTCCAGCTCTCCCATCCCTGGAATGTACTTTTTGGCTTCCTTCAAGGCTCTTCTTCCAGAGGCCTTTCTTGATTTTCCAAGTTGTTAATGCCCCTGCCCTGACACCATTTATCTGTGTCTTTATTGTTTATACACCAGTAACAATAAACTCCTTGACACAACACTTGTTTTGTTTTTGCTTGCTGAATCAATGATAGAATGAACAGATAACTATAATACCCAACAATACAAAAAGAAAGGAAGTACGTAAAGCATTTTGTTATAAAAACCATCAATTATTGCTGTGGTTCACTTTTTTTTCCCTTTTTTAGTGAGGTAATCAGGGTTAAGTGACTTGCCCAGGGTTACACAGCTAGTAAATGTCAAGTGTCTGAGTCTGAATTTGAACTCAGGTCCTCCTGACTCCAAGGCCAGAGCTCTGTGCACTGTGCCACCTAGCTGCCCCAAGTGATCTCCTTAGTAGAAATATTCTTCCTAGCGTAGCAGATCTCAGTCTAGCCTCCCCTCCTAAGACATTTTTGTTCATGCCATCCCATAATACCCCATCATGGAGTTTACCCAATGTGCTAAATGTCTTCCTCTCAATTTCTTGGTTTATCCAAGTTCAGTAACTGTCTGAGATAGAAATCTTTATGCAGCGGTTATTAAGGGGCTGCCCATTCAAATGCATAGCCTAGACTGACAGCCACCAGTTCTTTCCTGTGTGCTCACAGGGGTTAGGATGAACTCTTCTGAATAATTATGGATTTTGGATGAAATGGATAACTCTTTAATGAAACTAACCCAAAAAGAGACTAAAGGTAATCAAATAACAAAACATTAAAAAAAAAAAACATGAACAGGACAAAAAATCACAATGAACAGAGGAAAGTATCTGTAATTATATTCTAACAATGTAAAAATGTAAAAAAAAAATGAATGACTACCAAGAAAAATATGAAATATTAAAAATAACAGAATATGAAATAGATATCTTAACCAACCCAAATGCAGAAAAAGAAACTGAACGAGCCATAGTGGGAAAAAAAATACTGGTCTCAACAGATTTACAGGTGAAGACTATTAAATATTTAAAGAACAATTTATACCAATGCTATAAAAATTAGTTGCAGAAATTGAGAAATAAAACAGATTTCAAAATTCCTTTTATGAGTTCTAACATGGATCTTATAGTTAAACCACAGAAATATGAAACAAAGAATGAAAACAATGGATCGATATCACTAAAGAAGAGGGACATGAACATTTTAAATGAGATTCTAGTAAGAAAACCAGAATGCCCCTCCAAAAATTATTTACTATGACCAAGTTGGATTTATATCAAGAATGCAAGAATGGTTAATATTATGAAACAACTAACATAATTAATCATATTAAAAACAAAAGTGGCACAACCTGCATGATCATATCAGCATTATGAAAACAACATAAATAATCATATTAAGAAAAAAACAACCAAAAACACATGATTGGCCCAGAGAAATACCTTTGACAAAGGCTTTTTAAAAAGCCTAAAAAGCATAGTCCTAAATAGACCATTTTTAATGTGATAAATAAAATCAAGAGGCAGCATAGCACAGTGGACAAAGGGATGGCCTTGCAGCCAGGAAAATCTGGATTCCAGTCCTTCTGACAAATACTGGTTGTGTGACCCTAGATAAATCACTTAACCTCTTAGTGTTCTGTTCTATGCCTCTAACCTCTCTCTAAGATTATAAATTGCAGAGAGGGTACAGACCTCCATTTCTAGAAAGAGTTTCCTCATCAATAAGTTCATTTAATTAAATGAAACCCAGTCCCTATTCTCTCCAGCACACCTCCCCATTTTTGTGTATATATAAATATATCTGCGTGTATAAGGCTTGCATTGGGATACACACACACACACACACACACACACACACACACACACACATATAACTCAAAATTAGTTTTATTTTCAATGAGGAAATGCTAACACTTTCTCACAAAAATCACTAAATGTAGGGGTAAAGCAAGGATTCTCCCTCCCTCACTACTATGTGATATAGTTTCAGAAATGCTAGCTATAGTACTAAGACAAAAGAAAGAAATTAAAGGCAGAGTCATTGAAAAAGACAATATACATCCATCCCTGTTTACAGACAACATGTTAGTCTACTTAGAAAATCCCAGAGAATCAACAAAGAAATTGTGACAACACCTTCAGTAAAGCAAAGGGATAAAATCAACATGTTATTTAGCAATGACAAAACCTAGGAAGAAATAGTAGAAAGGGAAATACCATTCAAAATAGCTACAAAATGCACAAAATATTTGGGAGTCAACCTAACAAGACACATTCAAGGCACAAACACTCTTCAAATAGATAATGACAAATAATTATAGAGATATTCTTTGCTCATGGTTGGGTTTTACCAATATAAAAACACTGATATTACCTAAATTACTTTACAGATTCAGTGTCACAGCAATAAAAATACCAAGGAGGTTGTTCATAGAGCTAGATAAAATAATTACAGAAATCTTCTGGAAGAACAAAAGATCTTGAATCTCAAGAGAAATGATGAAAAAAAAATAGCAATGAAGGAGGAATAGTATTTCCAGGCCTCAAATTAGATTATAAAGCAGTAATCATTTAAACTATTTGTTACTGGTTTTATAATAGGAAAGTAAATCAGTGGAACAGACTAGATAAACACAAATCAGATGCAATCTAACTCAATAACCCAGTGTCCAATAAACTTGAGTATATAAAGTATTTGGGGAAGAGCTCCCAATTTTACAAGAGCTATCTAAAAAGCTGGAAGAAAATAGATGGGGATATCTTTCACAACTATGGGTAGGAGAGGAATTGTTAAGTAAGCAAAAGACAGAGAAAAATGATAAAAGATAGAATGGATCGTTTTGATTATGTGAAATCAAAAGTTTTTGTACAGACAGAATTAATGCAACTAGGAAAAGAAGAACTGTTAATTGACGGGGGGGGATTGTATCAAATATTTCTAATAAGGATCTGATATCAAGATATACAGGATATCAACACAAATACAGAAGAACCATTCCACAATCTATAAAGTCAAAGGACAACAGTTGCTAAAAGAATAACAAATTATTAAAAACCGTATGAATTATTGCTTGCCTTCTCAATAGGTAGGGAAATGGTTGGAGCAGAAGTTGAGGAACCTGCTCATGATTTGTTCTGTGAAGTTTGGATTCAGTCAAGGGGCCACACTTGAGGACCTAAAGGGCCACATGTGGCTTCGAGGCCACAGGTTCCCCACCCCCGGGCTGGAGAAAGAGAGAATTTAGAGCTGAAAATAAATATGTTTTAAAAAGTCTTTTCAGTGTCAAAACCCCCCAAAAACCATTTGAAAGATTGTTCCAAATTCCTAAAAGATAAATGTAAATCAAAATGACTCTAAGGTTTCAATTCACATTCATCAAATAACAAAAATGACAAAAAAACAGAAATGTTAAAGGGGCCATGGGAAAATAGACACATGAATACACCATTGGTAGAGCCATGGTAGCTCAACCAATGTTTGGTAGAGTTCCAATTATTTTGGAAAGCAATTTATAATTAGGTTTTTTAAAATGACTAAAATATCCATAGTCTTTGGGCCAGAGATCTCACTGCCAGACATAGTACCCAGGGAGCTTGAAGTCAGAATAAAGCCCCTGTATATGCCAGAATATTCACAGAAGTACTTTAAAGAGGCTTATTCACTGAATGGTAGCAGAGAATTAGAAACAAAGTCAATGCCCATTGATTGGGAAATGGCCAAACTGTGGTCTCTGAATGTCATGAAATATTACTTTGCTATATGAGAAAAAATGTGTGATGGTCCTTCAGGCAATTTTTGGAAGACTTTAGAGAAATAAGAGAAGAATTGTACGTTCTTAGGTAAACAGCACCAGGAAAATAATATGAGAATAACTACAACAATGTACATGGAAACAACAATAAAATGAAAGTGACCACAGTAATTATAATGACTAAGCTTTGAATTGGACAAGAGCTGAGAAAATGCACCTGCCTCCTTTCACTGCAGAGATGAGGGACTAGAGGTGTGTGTGTGGAATATTGCATATACTGGTCAGTGTACTGGGTTGGTTTTGTTGAAGTGCTTTTTTTCCCTATTTATTTTTTAATCTTTATTACAAAGGTAGGGCAAAGTGAGTGTTATATTCAGAAAAGAATGTGACTTTAAAAAGGGTACATGTGTTATGTATATGTATGTATGTATGTGTGTTTATACGTATTTGTATGTTTATAGGTTTGTATGTATGTATAAATATATACATACATATACATATTATATATATGTACATATACAATTATGCCTCTAATTTAGAAAGTTCTTCAATGTTCCACAACAAGTACAGTGCCATTCACAAACAGGAACATCTGGTAAACCCCACCTACTATAGCAAATACCACTGCATTTGTATTATGTGTGGGATATCTTCCATGATAGTGACAAACACCTTCGGTAAACATACATTTCCGTTTCATATTTTGCTTTATATTGATAATAATAAATTTAAATTAATAGTCATTACTATTAATAATTGTTATTAATGAAAACAATGATTAATCATTATTAATACCATAAGAAATGGTCATTGAACAGTGTTATTTCTTTTGTAACACCATTTAAGGAATTTGGGATGATTTTGGAACTGTGCATAGGAGACAACTTGTTGGAAGAGAACCTTTAAGGCAGCATTATCCTCTCCTGACACAAAAGATTACACACACACTCACACACACACACACACACACACACATACATATCTGATAAACAAGAAGTAAGGTGAGAAATTGTGCTCTCTACACCTTTCAGTCAATTGTGTTCCCCGCTGAAACATTCAGCAAGGATGCCCCCATATATGTGTTGATTATCTTCACAAAGGTTTTGCAGAGATCTGAAAGCAGACATTTGGGTCAGTAGCTATCAATATTTTCTAGGTTGTCTGTCATTGGTAATGATGAAGGCTTGGATTTGTCTTTCTAAGTGTTTGTTATCCCCCTTTTTTGAGACATTATAAGAACCAATTCCTCAGTGCCCTTGAAATTGTGTCATGTAAAAACCAGACCTCCTCTGGGTATGCTTGGTCCAATCCAGATGTTCTTCCCATCTTTGTTTTCCTTAGTGCTACTTCTGTTTCCTCAAATAACACAACAAGGGCTGTGATGTTAGAGTCCAAATGTGGTGATTCCACTATAATTCATGGAGAAAAGTTTGTCATCGAAATCTTAAAAGATCACCATTTTTTTCATGCATTCATTGTCTTTCCAGTTTCATTCTTATATGCCCTCAGAATGATTTGCCTTCAGTGGGTCTCTGGCCAAGTTTTTTACAAACTTGTTTTTCCCTTTACTGATTCTCACTGTTTTATGAGCCAATATGGCTCATAATTTCCCACCACCCTCCTCTGTAAGGTTTTACAAATTAGTTAATATCTTAAATTGGTGTTGTCTTTGGCCATCATGTCTTTCCAATTGTAAGGAATTCAAAGGTTCACTGACTGAGCTGGTTTTTAGGCACTTTTATTCTCTTTATTATGGCAGCTAATTTAGATCAGCAAAATTTCCTTTGGGAAAGGTGATAGACAGCGTTGACATCTGTTCTTTTATTCTTTTCCATTTCTTTTGGTGTCAACAACTTGCTTAAACAGTTTAAGGTTGAACACATTTTATTCATGCCATATCTACACATTTTTATTCTTTATTCTAATCTGGTAATAATTTTGGTATTTGTCCTAAGAACTCAATGATCTGACTATACATAGATAGATGATTAAGAAATTATTCCCACTAAAGTAATTTGTAATTTCTTTAAAATATTATTTATGCAACATCAGTAATGTGAAAATATGTTTAATAAGAATGTATATGTATAGCCTATATTAGATTGTGTGCCATCTTGGAGAGGGAGGGAGGGGGAGAAAAATTTAAAACTCAAAAGCTTATGGAGGTGATTGTTGATAAATCAAAATAAATTAATAAAAAAAAGAAAAAGAAAAAATATATATTTATACCCTAAGGAGATCAAACACAGAAAGGCCTCATAGATGCCAAAATATGTGTAGCAACAAAGAACTAGAAATAAAGTAGGTGCTCATTGATTGGGGAATAGCTAAGGAAGTTATAGTACATGATGTAATGGAATGTTCTTGTGTTGTAAGAAATAATGAATATGGGGAGAATATTCTAGGAAAATGGCAGAGTAGGTCTGAAAATTCCAAGCTTTCCAGATTTACTCCACAAAGGAGATAAAATAGCACCTTGGGGTAAACATAGAGCCAGAGGTAAAAAATAAATAAGAGTAGGGGCAGAATAGTGGTCCTCCCGGGCCAATCAGAGAAAATCTGAAGAAGAATTCCAGAAGGAAGTTTGGTCCCTGTGAAGAATAAACACCTTCAGGCTAGTTCCCTTTAAACAACAAGTGGTCGAGCCCTGGGGTAAGCTGGGTTGAGAGGCAGCCTTCTCCCCAGCCACAGGAACTTTTAACCCCAGGACAATGAAATGAGTTAGGCTTCTGAGATGGGGAAGATGAAAGGAACCTCAGCTGAAAAGGAATGCCAGACCCAGCTGTGCTACAGAGATGTGGCCCTGGGCGATAAGGAACCAACCAGCACACACTGGTGAGTGCAGAAGTAGTGGGGCAGGTATGGCACTGGCTGTGGGCACTTACAGGAGCTTGGAGGTCTTGGTTTCTGTTCCAGGCCAGAGGGGAGAACGGAAGGAGGATCTAAGGCCAGAGGCACCATCACTCATACCCAGAATTAGAGATGATTACAAAAAATAAGCTGCTACACATTTTTTTTTAAAAAATGAGCAGGCAAAGGAGAAAGAATGCAATCATAGAGAATTACTATGAGGATAAAGAAGACCAGGGTTCATCTTCAAAGGAGGATACTGAGGCAAAGAAACCCTGTTCTACCCAAAAGAGTAATGTCAAATGATGACCTGCCCAAAAAGAATTCATAGAACTTTAAAAAAGACTTGAAAAATCAAATGAGAGAGATTGAAGGGGGAAAAAGGGCAATCCAAGAAAAACAAGATTATGAAAAGAAAGTCAACCAATTAGAAAAGGAGATCCAGAATCTTAATGAAGAAAACAACTCCTTGAAAAATCAGAATAGGGCAAGGGAAGCCAATGAAGTTATAAAAGACCAAGCAATAATAAAATAAAATATAAAGAATGAAAAAATAGAAGAGAATGTGAAACATATCATAAGAAAAACAACTGATCTGGAGAACAGATCAAGAAGAGAAAACAGAAGAATGATCAGACTACCTGAAAGCTATGATAAAAAAAAAAAGAATTTTGATACAATAATACAAGAAATAATTAATAAATTTGTCCTGAAGCTCTAGAACAAAAGGGGAAAATAGAAATAGAAAAAATCCACCAATCACCACCTGAAAGAGATCCTATGAAGAAAATCCATAGGAATATCATGGTCAAATTCAGCAACCCCAGCTCAAGGATAAAATACTATGAGCAACAAGAAAAAAATAACAATTTAAATATGGTGATACCACAATTAGAATCACACAAGACCTAGCAGCAGCAACACTAAAGATGACAGGTCTTGGAACACTAAATATTGAAGTGCAAAAGAACTGGGGTTCCAGACAAAAATATCATACCCAGCAAAGCTAAACATAATCCTGACTGAAAAAAAGGATATTTAATGAATTGTCAGACTTTCAGGATTTTGTTTAAAAAAAAAAACCTGAACTTAATAGAAGATTTCACATACAAGAACCAAGAGAAATATAAGGTACATACCAAAGACTAATTACAGGGGACTCAATAAGGACAGACTGTTTACCTTTTATATGAGGAAATGTAAAACATATGTCTAAGATTGTTATTAATAATTTGGTAGTTCATAAGAAAGATTGGGGTAGATCTGAGTATGATATGATTTTAAAAAGTAAAACCATTTAGGAACAGCTAAAAACAGTAATTATCTTATACAAATTAGGGGTGAGAGGAAGAACGGACACAGAGGAATTAGATGAGGGAGGTGGGCTGGTAGTTCTAGAACCCTACTTTCATTGGGAATGGGTTCAAGAGGGAACAATACACATATATCCAGAAGAGTATAAAAGTCTTCTAAATTCAGAAAGAAATAAAATGCTAAGGGGATAGAAAGGGAGGAGAAGATAAGGGAGGGATCTTTAGAGAGAAGGGTGCGGGAATGCATTAAAGGGGGTATAGAATAGTGTTTAGATTAATGGGAATGGGAGGATAAGGGAGGGATCTTTGGGGGGTAGGGTAAGTAATGGGAGGGCAAGGTAGTGGCTAGAAGTAAAAGAGAGGAGTTAGGAGGGATAGGAAATAAGAGACAAGCACACACATAAAATAAAGATCAGGAGTAGAATTTGTTAGGGAAAAAGGAGCAATGGTAGTAACCATGATCTCGGACAAAGTTAAGGCTAAAATAGATTTAATCAAAAGAGAAAAATAGAGAAACTATATTATGTGTCAACCATATTCATCAACTTTGTTTTGGACTATTTAAAATAACTAGGCAGTATAAGGTTGGATTATTGCTGTGGTGTAGGAAATGACAAGTTGGTAGACTTGGAAAAATATGGAAAGACTCGGACTTATGAAGTAAGAGGTTATCCACCCTCAGAGAAACAGAGGATAGATAAGTATAGTATGGTCTTACATAGATGCATATGAATGTATATGTCTATATATGAATATGATTATAGATATCTAGGTATATGCATGTGTAAGTATGGGTATGTGTGTGTATACATATATATTTGTGTGTATGTCTATACATGTATGTATGTATGTGTATAAACATACACATATATATATGTGTGCATGTCCATGCTTAATTGTAACCTTCTTGGCATGGGGGGAGGAAAGGGGAAAAAAGAACAAAGTAAAAAGTACACAGCAGAGAACAAAAGAAAACTTACAAGGAAGCAAAAAAAAAGATGGACAGCTCTCAACACAACACAGTATTTACTATATAGGCTTTCTTGAAATGGAAATTTATTACTATATATTTTGAATCCTCTCTTATGTTCTGCTGTGCATATGCAACACTTCTTTTCTTTTCTTATTTTGTATTTAAGTTTATAATGTGTCTTTTCCTATTGCATATTTAAGTCTAAAATAATAAAAATCATTTTTTAAAAGAAATAATGAATACAAAGAATACAGAGAAGTATAGGAAGACATGAAATGATGCAAAGTGAAGTCAGAAGAAACAGGAAAATAATATACACGATGACTACAACAATGTCAATGAAAAGAGCAACACAATAAAACAACTGAAACTGAATGTCATGAAATTATAATGACCAAATTTGGCCTCAAAGAAGAGATTTAAAAAGTGCCTCTCACCTCACCTCCTGCTCATTTGCAGAGGTAGAAGACTATAGTTGTGGGACCCTGAATATAATGTCAGACTTTGGGGGCAGTTTTGCTTTGCTGAAGTGTTTTATTCTTTGTTATGGGGTATGCCCAATCGGGATGGGGAGGGCAGAGGTTGCCCTAAGAAATGTAGGTCATATTTTTAAAATGTATCAATAAAATTATTTTTAAAATGAAATATACTGTTTCATTTTATAGTGATGTTATTTGGTGCTCACCATTTCAAGAGCCAAGAGCTTCCCAACTCTCTTTTTGAAGATATTCATGATCTATAAGCTTTGAGGCTTTTGTACATCTTTCAATTTAAGTAAATGTTTTAATTTGGAGGGTCTTACTGAATTTCTTGACCTTCTGGTCCAACATTTGGAACAGATGTTGGTACCTGAAGTGCCATTATTTTTATGATGGCTTTTATGTATATGCTGATCGTGAGCTTGGTCATTGCCACCAATTTTTTTTGTTGTTTGTTTGGCTCTCCAAAAGAACCTGGGAGCCGTCTTTCTTTCTTTCTTTTTTTTTTTTTTGAGACTATATCTCTCTGTCTTGTCCAGGCTGGAAATATAGTGGGTACACATGGCCTAATCCCAATACTGATTGATTGCCACAGAAACTTTAGCATACTATTTCTCCTGCTTGGACCAGCTCTCTCCTTCTTAGGCAACCTGATGGTCCTCCTCTCTTAGAGGCTAACCATATTGGTACCAGACTTAGTGTGGGCATTCAATTAGCTTCTGCTCTACTATAGCTTAGAACTCCTGAACTCAAGTGATCCATTAGTCTCAGCCTTTAACAAGAACAACAACAACTAGCATTATAGAGTGCTTTGATGTTTGCAAAGTGCTTTACACATATTGTCTCCTTTGATCCTCACAACAACCCTGGGAAATGGGTGCTATTATTGTCCTCATTTTACAGATGAGGAAACTGAGGCAAACAGGTGTTAAGTGACTTGACCACGGTCACACAACTAGTAAATGTCTGAAGCTGGATTTGAACTTTCCTGACTCCAAGTCCAGTACTCTATCCCTTATACCACCCAGCTGCCATCCCAGTAGAAGGAATTACAGGTGTGGGCCACCATATCCAGCTGCCACCCTTCATTTAACAGCAACCTCCTTTTGACTTCTGGTTTTTTTTATAACAAAAATGTAAAGATATGTAATTTGGTTCCTTGGGTAGAATGCCTACCCATTGATCATTGGACAGGGATCTCACAACCAAGTTAATGAGTACAGGTGGTCTCAACATTGTGTGAGTCTTAGCACTCTCTTACTCCTTTTCTGTCCCTGTCACTATAGAGTCATAAGGGAACTGCATGCAGTTGAAGGCCTCCTCATATCAGGAGATAACTTTTTTGGAGAAGGTGATACTTTGATTGTGATAGAAAGCTGGAAGCTTTGCAGTAGAAGGAACAGCACAGTATTGCAAGTGAAACAAATAATAAAGCATAATGACAAGAGAGAGAAAAGGGTCATTATGTGACTATACAGTCATTATATTTATCTATAATAATATATCACATATGATATATAATCATATATTCTTAATAGACTATATAATGTGATATATAATTAATATATGAATATATTATATTATATAGTCTATTAATAATATACATTAGAACATAACATTATATATTATATAATGTAACAATAGATAATTATATATAATATACAGGATTACATATAAAATATATCATTATATATAATAATTATATATAGTCACATGTATGTGTGTGTATATGTGTGTGTGTGTGTATACATACACATATACACATATACCTATTTATCTATCTCTGTCCTTTGGAAATATCCTATCAATCATTCAGAGCTGTGTGAAGGTAACATGGCCTGCCTCAAAGAGGTAATGAGTTTATTATCACCAGACCTTTTCAAAAAGAAATGAATGAGCCCACATAGAGGGGATTGGGCAAGATGGCCTCTTCCTGCTCCTGTGATTCTGGAATAAGAGGTGATAAAATTTGCCACTGTCTGCTTGCCCTTTAGCCCTATCTGAGTTCCTTCAGGTTGGGAACATAGGTCTGGCTAGGCCATTCACTTTGGCAAATGATAATAATTCAAGCTCCCATTTCTCTCAAATATTTCGAAAGTACTTTCTCGTGCCATTTCTGGGAGTTAGCATATGTAAGTGTGCTTATTGCCCCCATTTTTCAGATGAGGAAACTGAGGCACAGAGAAGTGATGTCATGTGAGTAGAAATCACCTTTAGACTACTGTTGCTATCTGCACTATCATTATGGATTTAACCTAAAAAACCTTCTTTTCCATTTTATTTCCTTGTTTGTTTGTTTTTTTCAAATAAAAGGGAAGAAATTTTCTTTGGTTGGGGGAGTGGCATAAGACATAGGAAAACATAGAAACTGTAGAAAATTGGGGGGCAGACGTGAAAAGAGCAGTACTAAAGCCCTGCTATATAACTAGCAAACAGTGATACTGCTTATTCAAGGGTTTCCATTGCCATGGAAACCATTACGTAACTGGAAAGGGCCATGAAATTTCATACTGCCTGTGGTGGAGAGCAATATTTCAATCACTTAGAGCTACTTTTAAAGAGGAAAGAATAAAGTAGCTAAGGGGCCCTTTGTCTTGGTGGCTGATGCCCACACCAAGTCTCCTCTCAGCCCAGGCAGCCATTTGTCAGATGTTAGGCAGGCAGCTTAATCTCCCCAATTGCCCTCCAAGTAGATTCCCTCCCACCCTGGCCTTAGTATGGCCCAGGTGTCATTTGCTCAAAAAGAAAAAGGGAGGGGGACCTAATGTGGAGGCTGGCAGTACATGTGGAAAATTTCAGCTTTCCAGCACCATTTAGGGGGGAAAGTTCCAAGGCCAGGGCAGGCCATAACAAGTTAGCCTAAATGCCTTTTCCCACTCCTGGGGCCAGAGTGGACATACATACTCCACCCACTGCCCAGGTTTCTTAGCTCCCCACAATTACACCCTCACAGAGCCTTAAGATTCTAGGATTTAGAGCTGGGCGGGGGGAGACTTGGATAGTTTAATTCCCTCATCTTATAGATGAGGAAACTGAGGCATCAGAAAGGGAGAGCGATTTGTAAGATGACAGGCAGCAGAGCCAGGATCTGAACCCAAGTTCTCTCTCATCTCCTGCTCTACCCCCAATACACATACACACACATTACCAGAAGGGGGAACAGGTATGTTTCTGGCTCCTCACGAAATTTCTGGGCCTTCCCCACTTCTTCTTAGTGGTTTGCTCTATACAGAGATACCACCACCACCACCACCACCACCACCACCCCCCCATGTAGATCTTAGAAGCTGTTCTCTGCCTTCCCACAGGTCAATCCCTCTCCTTTCTCAAGGAGTTCAGTACCCAGCTCATAGTCCTCCTCTCTACACTAAACCCTGCCTATAGAATTGGGGATTTCTCTGGGTATCCTCCCAAACTTCCCAGTTCATCAACCTTCTCAGCTCTCATGACCTTCACCTTCACTCCACCCCAGGGACAGACAGGGATGCCATTCCCTCTATCTCATCATTACCCACATGTTCTACCTACACAATCCAGAACTCTGGAATTCCTCCATCTGACCATAATCTCCCACCCTTCCATCTCTCCCTGAGCCTTCTAAACCATCTCCATTTCAACCTCCAGTTCCTCCACCCCTTCCTGCTTTCCCAGGCCATCCATCACCTTTGCTCTAGCTTCACTTTCCTCCCTGACCAATTTCTATGCCTTGGTTAACTAAGTCAATTTAACACCGTCCTCTACCCTTGAATCCCTTGACTCCTTGTTGTATTATTTCTCATCTCTTAGCAAACACCAGCCCTGGATGCCTCCCACCAACCACCTTCTCTGTTCCTACTGATATGCTCCTACTGCTCCCTAATTGGCTATCTAACTAGTTCTGTTCCAAACCTTCTCTTCTCTCCTCAAGCCACCTGTAATAACCTCTGGCCCTTCATCATTGGAAGACTTTGCCTCATACTCCATTGCCAGAAGATGAAGCACCCTTTTATTTGCCAGTATCAACTCCTCTACTTCTGCCCTTGATCCCATCCCCATTCGGCCTCATCCAACAGCTTGTCTCTTCATCATCCCTCTTCTCTCTATTTTAACTCTCCTTATGCATTAGCTCTTCTCTATTTCCTATAAATATGCTAGATCTCTCCATCATTAAAAAAGTCTTCTGATCCTGCCACCCCTCAAACCATCCTCCTATATATGTCCTTCATTTAAATGACAAAGTAGTAGGGGAAAAAAACGCTGTCTACAATCACTGTCCTCGCTTTCTCACCTCCTATTCACTCCTCAACCCCTCGCGATCTGGCTTCGTCACTAAACTGAAATTCTTTCTACGATCACCAATTATGTCTTTCTGGCTAAACCCAAGGGCTCTTGCTCAATCCTCATCTTTCCTGACCTCTCTGAATCATTAGACATTACTGACCCTCCTCTCCTGGATATTCTCTCTTCCCTGGGTTTTTGTGATACTGATTTGCTGTGGTTTTTTAATATGTGTCAGACCAATCCTTCTCTTTCTTGAATACAATTAGAGAATTTGAAAGTTGGAAGGGACTTCAGTGACCACCTCGTTCAACCTATACTTGAAAGAAATCCCCCCTATAACATACTGGACAAGTGTTAGTCTAGCCTCTGTTCTGAACTCTCTTAGGATAAAGAACCTACCATCTCCAGAGGTAGACCATTCCCACCTTGGACAGCTCTAATTGTTAAGAAATGCGTTCCTATAACCAGCCTAAATTTACCCTTTTGCAAATCCCACCCATTGCTCCTGGTCCTTCTCTTTGGAGCTAAACAGAACAAATCAAATCTCTCCACATGATAGTCTTTCATTGTCCATGTCTTTCACCCTATGTGCTTGACATTCCCCCATGCCTCTCTCTGGTGCCCTTTCTTCTTCTCTCTATACTCTTGGTCTTGGTGATCTCATCAGCTCCCCTTACCATTCCCAGGAAGGTAACAGGAACCTCTTGAAACCATTTGCTCCCATCTACAGGTCTTCCCTAATTTCCCCAGTTGTTAGATTCTACCCCTCTCTAATCGCTATATTTTTCAATATCCTATATTCATGGCCCCATGAACAAGTCGTCTCCAGGAGTAGAAAGTCCACTCCTTGAAGGCAGGGTCAATTTCTCTTTTGTCTTTGTATCCATTGTGCCATCATTTGGTAGATGCTTATAATAAGGAAACCCTTAATAAATATTAAGTGACTGCCTTCCAGAAGGCCTGGGATTAGGTTTCGAAGATTTTCTCTGATGCCACAGACCACTCACCACAGCAGAGGATTCTGGGGCTCCCATTCACCTGACTGATGTCCCCAGCTCTGCCTCCCACTTCAGTTGAGTGGTTGTCCCCCAAGCCTAGCTGGTGAGAGGTGACAGTTGTTTTTGTCCTCTTCCTCCTCCATTTTTATTATTTACAGTATCAATAATGTCAATAATTGACAAAGTTGAAGTGAGAGGAGGAGATCTCAGACCTGCCCAGAAATTTGATGGCACATTTCCCAGAAAATGAGTGGGCTCAGAAAAAGCCAGATGAGTCCAGGGCTTGGGTAGGGAGGAACCAGAGGGTTCTGGGGCTGGAGGGCTCTAGAGCAGGAAAATTCTGGAGCAGTAGGGTTTAGGTGCAGAAGCATTCTCTAGCTAGACAGAATCAGGGTAGAAAGCTTCTGGTGAAGAAAGATTTGGAGGCAAGGATCTTAGATAAGGATATGGGATAGGCAACGGAGTTCTGGGGCAGGAGAAGTCTGGGACAAGAGGGGACTAGAACAGAAGAGGTTTAGGTCAAGAGGATTCTGAGGCAGGGGAGACTGGGACAGGAGAGTTCTGGGATAGGAAGATTCTAGGGCAGAGGTGGATCAGAGTAAGAAGGTTCTGGGGCATTAGTGTTTAGAAACATAAGAGTTCATGACCAAAAGGGTTCTGGGGTCCAGGATGTCTGGGACAGAAAGGCTCTGGTATAGAAGAGTTCTGGGTTAGGTAGGTTCTAGAGTGGGATATTTTAGGGACAGGAGGACTCTGAAGCAGGGCAGAATTTCGGAGGTAGAGGCTGTTTCAGGGTAGGAAATTTCCAGAGGAGCAGAGTTATAGGACAAGAGGCTTTTTGAACAGGAATGTAGTGGGCTAGGAAGTGTCTAGGACAGGAAGGTTCTTAAGGAAGAGAGTTCTAAGGTAGAAGGAATTTCAGCCAGGAGGGATCTGAGGCGGGAAGATTCGGTCACAAGAGAGCTCTGATGGGTCCTTAGCCCTGGTCTAGATTCTTTCTGAGGTCAGAATTATCCTTGGCAGACTGGGACCCTCTGGTCCCCAAGCCCAGGAGCCCCTCAATCTACCTCCATTCTATCTGTTGCTCCCAAACATTGATTCCTCCCTGCCCCACAGGCCCATAGCCTTTTTCCTTTGCCTGGCACACCCCTCCCATCATCTGGGCTTGGCTCACCCTTGGCCACACCTATGTCTGTGAGCCCAGTGCCAGATGCCCCACCCCAAAATCCAAGGAGAAAGCCTCCCTGTGAGGCTTTAGGGTAGGAGCTGATGGCTAAGACTTGATAATGGAGCTTGTTGACAGAATGAGAGCTGATGAGTTCAAACCAGGGCCAGGGAGGAGAAAGTGTATCTTCCCTGAACCTCTCTGCCCTTTTCTATCCCCCTTGGCTGACCCAGACCAAGAAGTTGGTTAGGCCTGGTGATCTCTAGTGCATAGAAGCACAGACAAGTGCAAAGAGGGAGACTTTTTAGTTCTACAGAAAACCACCTACTGAATCCTTCAGGGTCCCAACTGCTCATGGTCCCTGACTCCTCATTCTTCCTCTTTCCCGCTTTCCCTCCATTGACCCCTCCTTCCTGACACTTAGCCCCTTGCTAGGTGAGGGAAGAGAAGGGAGAGGTGGAGGGAGGGGTGGCAATTTGAGAGCTCCAAAGAAATCTGGATTCAGGAAAGTGTCTCCACCTTCTCTCCCACTGCTCTCAATCCTGCACATGACATGTCAACAGGGTAGTAGAAAGAAAAATGGCCTTGGAGTCTGAAGGCCTGGGTTCCAATAAAGGCTTTGCAATATTTTCTAGGATCACAGAATCCCAGCGTTGGAAGAGATCTCAAAGGCTATATAGGCCAACTTGGACTTCACGAAGAATCCAACCTACAGCATGTGGCTGATGCGACTTTGCTCAAGGCTGTCTCCTCTCTGGGTCTCATTTTCGTTTTCATGCAATCATAGCTAGATCTAAAGCTGAAATGGCCCAGAGGCCCTTAAGTCCACCCCCCCATTTTAGATCAGAGGAAACTGAGGCCCAGGGAAGGAAAAGGACCTGCCCAAGGTCACACGTAGGATCTTAGCTCTAGCCCTGTAAAAGAGATCTTTGGAAGTCATCTAGTCCATTTTACAAAGGAGAAAACAGGTCCAAGGAGAAGTGACTTGTTTAAGGACACACAAGAAGTAAGGAACAAAACCAGAATTTGAGCTCAAGTTTTCTGCCTCCAGAGCCAAGGCTCTTTCCCTTGAACCATTTTGTGTGTAGCAGTTATGGCATGGGGTGAGAGAGCAGGGAATTGAAGGATGCCACACTGGTCAGTGAGACTAAAATGAGACAGATGTCCTAGATAATCACTAAGGTCCCTTTCAATCCAAATATCCTCTGCTTCTGTGATTCTAAGTCTCCAACATTTATTAGTTCTGTGACTATAGGCAAGTTATGTAACCTCTTGGGTCCTCAGTTGCCTCCTCTGTAAAATGGGAGTGTTAGACTAGATGATCTCTAAAGGCCCTTCCAATTGTCTGTTGTTGACTAGGAACCTTTGAATGGCCATCCAGTTCTTTGTTTTACTCAGACAGGACTTGGTCTTCCTTGGTCTAAGGAAATGTGGAGGACACAAGGGGATAGGGACTGAGAGTGGTAGGGGTTGGAGGGACAGAGATGCTTTCAGCTCCAGATAACTGTCACTTAGAAGACCTGGGATCCAAACTTGATCCTTCCTCTGACCCTATATGACCTTGGTCAAGTCCCTGTAAGTTTCAGGGCCTGTTTCCTCCTTGTCCTCTGAGGGGTTGGGTCCAGTGTCTCACAGTTCCCTTCCAGGTCTAAGTCCCAGGGTGCTCCACTTCTCAGATCCCTCCCCACAATTGCAGCTGGGTTGTATCAGCTGAGCTTCTCTGAGCAGGGCCCTCCCTCCCAGGCCCATCTCAGCCAGTTGGCAGTGACCCCAAGAGCCTGCTGATTTAGCCCTGACCTCAAGCACTCCCTGAGAGCATCTGGAAGTGGGGCCTGGGGGCTGTCCATCTGCCACCACAAAACCCTACCCTGGGAATGGCCTGGGCCCTAATCTGATTCCCTTGGGAGGTGGCCCAGCAGGGGGCAGTACTGGATAACTAGCCCTGGGTACTCCTGGGCAGAGCCTTGCAGAGGCCTTCCTCTTGCTGGGAGCCACCTCCAACCTCCTCCTTTGGGGCTCGGGGCCCACCAGAGGGGCTCCCATATAATTCACTCCTTTTACAACCTGGAACACAGGCTTCCGGCTGCTCTGGCAGGGTGCAGGGTGACAGCTGTTGAGGGAATGAGGAGCAGATCTCTGTCCAGAACATGATTTCAGCATCAGAGAGGAGGGCTGGCCCAGGGTTAGATGTGTTTCTAAATCATTACATCTCATGCTCTTCGGAGTTGCCAGAACATTGCAAAATGCCCCTTCTGTCCTTGGTCAGCCATTGGATACAGGGAAGACAGGGCAGGGCTCGGCCTCAGGCCATGGGCCACCATGTTTCTGTGCCCTTCTTTGGCCAGATTGCAAAGCAGTTGGATCAAACTTGGGTCTTCTGCCCCCATCAAGGATCAGGTTAGGGGCTGTTGCCCAGATGGAAAATGAATCAGTCAATTGACAAGCACATTCATAGGTGATTAAACCTACTATGTGCCAGGCACTGAGCCTACAAAGACCAAAGGGTCCTCCTAGAAATAATACACTCCTATCTAAAAGGGCTTTCCCTACTAGCAAGCATTTGATCTGCGCTATCTTACTTGATACCTTATCTCATTTGCTCTTAATTCTTTATGCCCATTTCACAGATGCAAAGACAGGCTCAGAGAAATTAAGAGACTTGTCCAGGGTCATCCAGCTAATAAATATCTGAGTTGGGATTTCAACCAGAGTCTTCCTGATTCCAACCCCAACACCATTCATGATGCCATGATGGGTAGTAATAGAGCATTCCATTAGAAAGGAACTTCAAAAGAAATAACAGAACATTAAAGTTGGAGAGAACCTTAGAACATAGGATATCAGAGCTGGGAGGGCCTTAGAACATAAGATGTCAGAGCTGGGAGGGGCCTTAGAACAGAGAATGTCAGATATGGGAGAGATCTTAGAAAATAGAACATCAGAGCTGGAAGGACTCCTAGATCACAGAACTGAGAGATAGGAAGGACTTTAGAACACAGAATGTCAGAGCCAGGAGAGCCCTTAGAACAGGGAATGTCAGAGCTGAGCTGAAAGGGCTCTTGGAATACAGAATGACAGAGCTGGGAGGGCCCTTGGAACACAGAATGGTAGAACTAAAGCTACTTTGGAATATAAATTATTATAAATGAAGAGACCTTTGAAGAGAGAAGAGAGAGCTGGAGGGGAGATTTATTATCCTACTGGATGAGCCAGAGAACCAAGAATGTCCAAAGTGGGAGGCACTTCGGAGATCATCTGGTCTAACTTTCTCATTTTCCAAATGGAGAAACTAAAACCGAGAGAGGGGAGAGAGAGGTCTAGTTGGGAGATCACAGAAGGGGCCAGAGTCAGTACTTGGCCCCAGGTGTCTTACCTTTCAAGCAAGGGCTCTATACCACACTGGAAATGCCCGCCTGCCACATCTAGTTCCTCAGAGCTGTGTCCACCCTGAGGGGTTTGTATTCTCACGTTGATAACATCTATCCACATGAAAGTGGAGATAAGGGTGCCAAATAAAGTTGGTGTAATTCAATGGAAAATCTAAAAGGGTTAGGGATCAGGGGTCAGGGGCTATTAGGCACTCAGCCACACAGCCAAGTCTTCCCTGTTAAATGGCAGATGATTGAGCCCCATTTCTTGCAGCATTCTCCCTGCTGCCCCATCCCTGTGCCTGAAACTTGGGGATGGGGCCTATTCCAGGAACTCAGCATCAAGGCAAGACCATATTTCAGTCTCAGCCCCATCTCGCATCTCTGTTACTCAGCTCTGAAGTAAGCTCTACATCCTTGGCTCCAAGGTGCAATCTTTACTTCAAGAGAGCTCCACCAGGCTGATTTACTGGGAGCTCAGGTCTGGTTTCCACTGGGTGACAGCATTCAGTTCACCAGATGAAGTCAACATTAGGCCGTGCCAGAAAGAGAATGCTGGGGGGACCCACCACATTTTAGGCCAGAGTCAGGGAATTAATGCAGTAGGATGAAAGCTGCCATGTCAGTATTGTCTTCCCTCTCCCCTCAACCCCTTTTGGGGGGCAAAGCTGCCAATGTTGGATCAGACTGGCTCCCTGGGGTATGGTGGTGGATCTGGCTTAACTTGGGGACAGAAAGCCCCAAGACTCTTATGACTGTCAGTTACCTCTGCACTGACTCAGAGTCGAACTTTCAAGTTTGGGAGTGGTCATCTGGCCTAGGAATGGGCATGCCGCAAACATAAGCTGGGGGCAAGTTGCTCACCAAATATGGGAGTTTATTATAAGAGATTAATCCAGCCTTACAGATAGGGATGGGGCAAGAGAGGGAAGTGAGTGAGTGGGATAGAATTGGGGAGATAAGGTGGAGGAAGACTGGGGACTGTTTTCTAAAATGGTGGCCTAGTCTTTGAGGGTTCAGTCAATTGCCATAATCTGAATGGAAGGAGGGGGTCTCATAAGCCTGGCAATGTCATCCTCTCTCAAGAGGGTGAAAGGTGAAGAATAGATGGGGACATCGTTGCAGGCCCTCTCCTCTCCCTGGACCCTCCACCCTTCCCCCCAACAGCTGGCTGCTATGCAGGGCCTGGCATCCTGCAAAAGAGATTTATGATTATGCTCATTGGATGAGACAGGCAGGAGTCATGAGCTTTGGCAGGAAAACAAGGCAGAGAGATCTGCTTTGACTAAAAGCCATATAACTTGAAAGGTTTATTGCTGAGACGATTATGTAATGTAACTTCGAAAGAGAGTATTTAAGATAAAGGTTTGAAGCCCTCTGGCAGGTTTGCAAAGAGAGTTGGGGCCAGGCCTGAATACATTAGCTGGGCACTTACAAACTCACTGTTCACCCAGTTTGATGCTGTAGACTGGTAACAGGGCCTGCTCTGACCCAGACTCCCTCAGCCTCCTCCCGTCTCCATCCCTCCATCGAGCCCCTGTAACCCTCACTAGCCCCAAGAAGTCTAGAAGTCCACAGAAGGGCTGTCACAAGGAAGAGGGCCCCAGAGGGCAGAAGTAGGAACACTAGAATCAGGTTGCAGGAAGACAGATAATCCCCAAAACAAAAGAAAACAAAACAACCAAAAACCAAAACAAAACACACACACACACACACACACACACACACACACACACACACACACACACACACAAAACCCAACCTAATCCCAACTCCCTAACAATAAAAACTGTCCATGAGTACACTGAACTGCCTCAGAAGATAATGTGCTCCCCTCCTTGGAAGGTTTTCTGCAGAAGATGGATGACCGCTTATTGTTCAGAGTCAGAGAACCAGTTCAGCTACTTACTCCAGATAAGACTACCTATACAACCTGGGGAAGTCCCTTCCCATCCCTGGGCCTCAGTTTCTCCCTATATAAAATGAGAGAGTTTGACTAGCTGGTTTCTGAGGCCCTCTTAGCTCTGAACATTCTAAAGAAAGAGTCCTGGACTGGGGAGTCAGGAAATCGTGGTTCTAGGCCCACCTAGACCACCTACTAACAGTATGACTTTGAGCAAGTCACTGGACTACTCTGAGCCTCAGTTTCTTCATCTATAAAAATGGGGATGATACTTGCCTTCTTTACCTTCCCATAGTTGTTTCAAGTATTAAATGAAATATTTACTGTCTGTAAGAGCTCTGTAAGTGCTTGGTATTAGAGAAATATGAGTTTCTCTTGCTTTATGAAGATAGCTTAAGTTTTCTCTAACTCCCTTGTCAGCTGAGGAAGCATTCAACTACTAAGAGCCAAGACTACTCTTCCTTGAGCTCAATGGCTCTCTGCCCCACTCACAGACAATGCTTCAAACTCACTGTCAGCCTCTTCCCTACAGCCAGGAAAATCTGCTTAACATATGAGGGACAATGGAATGGAGTGACAGCATTCTGGACCTGGGGTCTAGAAGACTTGGGTTTACACCTGTCTAAAGAAGGAGTTTACAAACTTGGCCTTCAAATAGTAGCCCCACCTGACTTGAATCTCTTCTTATCTCTATAGGGCTTAGCATATTAATGTTGTTATACACCTTTCCTTACTATCTTTATGTGCTAGTATACAACGATAATAGTGACCACCTCATTCATATCCTACTAGAAACTGAAAGATATGATCTTTGGACAAGTCACTTGACCTCCATAAAATGAGGAGGTTGCACCATGGCAGACATCATTGTGGTCTGGGAAAAGCATGACTTTGGAGTCAATGTTAGGCCTGGGTTCAGATCCCATCTCTCCCAAATTTCCCTCCAAACAACTTTAAAATAACACCTCAAATAGAATTCTCAAGCAACAGAACCAACAAAAGGTTGCAGTGAAACAATTTTCCAGCCTAAGCCAACTTAGGAGGTCAGCAAGAAAGGTCTGTCACACTGGGATAATGATTGGGCCTGGTGCACAGCACAGGTCCTAGCAGAAATGCCACCAGAAATGCCATCAGGAGGCAGCTGCAACAGTGGCAGCAATAGCTTCAAGGACTCTCAGTCCACAGACAGTAAGAGGGTCAGACAACTGGTCAGAAATAGATTATAGGGGACCCTTTGCTGGTGCTGGGTTCAAGACCCTGTTTCATTGCCCATATGCAGTTACAAGCCACAGTTCCAGGGTGAAAAGGAGCAACAGCACTTGTGGCTTCAGGGAAACAAGTTCCTTTCCTGGGTAAAGACCAGAGCACAGACCAGGAGAGCAGCAAATACACCTCTCTTTAGATCATACCACCTCAGAAACACCAAAAACTTACAGACTCCTAGAACTAGCTCTGAAAACAGCAGCATGAAAAACCTGAAGCTTGGGTGCCCCCTCTACCCCAGGAGCAGAGCCCAACTTTAACATAAAGTTAAAAGTCAAGAAATAGGTTAGAAAGATGAGTAAACAACAAAAAAAAGAATAAGCTGATCATAAAAAGTTACTATGGTGACAGGGAAGATCACGATACAAACTCAGAAGAAGATAACAATGTCAAAATGGCTACACATAAACCCTCAAAGAAAAATGTAATTGGATGAAAACCCAAAAAGAATTCCTGGAAGAGCTCAAAAGGGATTTTAAAAATCAAATGAAAGAGGCAGAGGAAAAATTGGGAAAAGAAATAAGAGTGATGCAAGAAAATTATGAAAAGAAAATTAACAGCTTGGTAAAAGAGGCACAAAGAATACTTAAGAAAGCAACACTTTAAAAACCAGTAAAAGAGGCACAAAAATCCACTGAAAAGACTCCTTAAAAACAGAATTGGCCTAATGGAAAAAGAGGCACAAAAGTCACTAAAGAAAATAATGCCTTAAAAATTAGAATTGACAAGTAGAAGATAATGACTCCATGAGGCATCAAGAAACAATAAAACAAAGTGAAAAAATAGGAAAAAAAATAGAAGAAAATGTGAAATATCTCATTGGAAAAACAACTTACCTGGAAAATAGAGCAAGAAGAGATGATTTAATAATTATTGGACTACCTGAAAGCCATGATCAAGAAAAGAGTCTAGAAATCACATTTCAAGAAATTATCAAGGAAAACTGCCCCAGTATCTTAGATCTGGAGGGCAAAATAGAAGTTGAAAGAATCCACTGATCACCTCCTGAAAGAGATCCCAAAATGAAAAATTCACCCAGGAATATTATAGACAAATTCCAGAAATCTCAGGTCAAGGAGAAAATATTGCAGGCAGCCAGAATGAAAAATTCAAATATCATGGAGGCTGTCAGGATAAAGATTTCATAGTTTCTACATCAAAGGACTGGAGGGTTTGGAATATGATATTCCAGAGGGCAAAGGAGCTAGAATCACTTACCTAGAAAAACTGGGTATAATCTCATGGGGAAAAAATAGATATTTAATGAAATAGAGGACTTTTAAGCATTCCTGATGAAAAGACCAGAGCTGAATAGAAAATCTGACTTTCAAATACAATACTCAAGAGAAGCATAAAAAGGTAAACAGGAAACAGAAAGCATAAGAGATTCAGTAAGGTTAAACTGTTTACATTCTTATATGGGTATATGATACTTGTAACTCCTAAGAATTTTATCTTCATTAGGGCAGTTAGGAGTACACATAGACAAAGGGTATAGATGTGAGTTCACTATGTTGGGATGGTTTCAAAAGAAATAAAATTAGGGGTATGAGAGAGATGTCCTGGGAGAAGGGGAAAGGGAAAGGAAAATGGGGGAAATTATCTCACATAAAAGAAGCATAAAATGAAGAGCTTTTACAGTGGATGGAAAAATAGGTAGCAGTCGATGCTTGAACCTTACTCTCATTGGAATTGGCTCAAAGAAAGAAGAACAAACACACTCAGTTGGTTATAGACATTTATCTTACCTTATAGGGAAGTGGGACTGGAAAGGGATAAGAGAAGGGAGGGGGCTGATATAAGTAAGGGTGTACTAAGGGAGGCAGGGGTCAGAAGCAAAACAGACTTTTGAGAAGAGAGTAAAAAGAAAGAGAGAGGAGGATAAATAGTGAAAAAATAGGATGGAAGGAAATACACAAGTAATAATCATAAATGTGAATGTGAATGGAATGAACTCATAAAATGGAAGCAGATAGCAGAATGAATTAAAAACTAGAATCCCACAACATGTTGTTTACAAGAAACACACTTGAAACAGAGACACACACACAGACAGAGTGAAAATAAGAGGCTGAAATAGAATCTGTTATGCTTCAGCTGAGGTTAAAAAAAAAAGCAGGAGTAGCAATTCTGATCTCAGACAAAGCAAAAGCAAAAATAGACCTAATTAAAAGAGATAAGCAGGGAAACTACATTTTGCTAAAATGTACCATAAACAATGAAGAACTATTAATACTAAACATATATGCAGCAAATGGCATAGCATATAAATTCTTAAGGGAAAGTTAAATGAGTTGCAAGAAGAAATAAGACAGTAAAACTATACTAGTAGAGTAGCTGAAATTTCTCCTCTCAGAACTAGATAAATCTACCCATAAAATAACACGAAATAAGCTAAAGAGATGAATAGAATTTTAGAAAAGTTAGACATGATAGACTTAAGGAGAAAATTGAATGGGAACAAAAAAGAGTATATAGCTTTTTCTCAGCTGTACATCATGCCACCTTCGCAAAAACTGACCATATGTTAAGGTCAAAAACATCACAACCAAATGCAGAAAAGCATAAGCATTAAATGAACCCTTTTCAGATTATAATATAATTAAAATTATATTCAATAATGGACCATGGAAACATAGCTTAAAAATTAATCAGAAACTAAATAATCTAATCCTAAAGAATGAGTTAGTCAGAGAACAAATCACAGAAACAAAATTTCATTAAAGAGAATGACAACAATGAGACAACATAACAAAATTTATGTGATGCAGCCAAAGCAATACATAGGGGGGAAATGTACATCTCTAAATCAATAAAATAAAAAAAGAACACATCAATGAACTGCATGTGAAATTTTAAAAATTAGAAAAAGAATAAATTTTAAAATCCTCAATTAAACATTACATTGGAAATCCTGATAATCAAAGGAGAGATTAATAAAATTGATGGTAAAAAAAATAATCATTGAACTAATAAAGAAAATAGGAGTTGGTTTTATGAGAAAAACAATAAAATAGATAAACCATTGGTCAATTTGATTTTTTTAAAAAATAAAGAAGAAAACCAGATTACTAGAATCAAAAATGAAAAGGGTAAATTCACCACCAATGAAGATAAAATTAAGGCAATTATTAGGAACTATTTTGCCCAATTATATGCCAATAAATCTAACAATCTAAGTGAAATGGATAAATATTTAAGAAAATATAAATTGCCTAGAATAATATAAAAGGAAAAAGAATACTTAAATAACTATATTTTAGAAAAAAGAAAATGAACAAGCTATCAATGAGCTCCCTAAGAAACAATTCCCAGGGGGCAGCTAGGTGGTGCAGTGGATAGAACACCAGCCCTGAAGTCAGGAGGACCTGAGTTCAAATCTGGTCTCAGACCAAACACTTGACATTTACTAGCTGTGTGACCCTAGGCAAGTCACTTAACCCCAATTGCCTAGCCAAAAAAAAAAAAAAAGAAAAAAGAAAAGAGAAGAAAAGAAAAAGACCAGATGGATTCACAAATGAATTCTAAGAAAATTTAAAGAACAATTAACTCTAGTACTATATAAACTATTTAGAAAAATAGGTAAAGGAGTCCTACCAAATTCCTTTTGTCACATAAATATGATGTTGATACCTAAACCAGGAGGAGCAAAAACAGAGAAAGAAAACTATAGACCAATTTTCCTAATGAATATTGATGCAAAAATGTCAAACACAATACTAACAAGTAAATTATAGCAATATATGTCAAAGATTATACATTATAACCAGGTAAGATTTATACCAGGAGTTCAGGGCTGGTTCAATATTAGGTGAATTATCAGCATAATTGACCATATTAATCACAAAAACAACAAAAATGAAACGATTACCTCAATAGATACAGAGAAAGCTTTTGACAAAATACAATTCTAATTTCTTTTAAAAACACTAGAAAGCAAAGGAATACATAGAGCTTTCCTTCAAGTAGGTAGTATCTATCTAAAACCATCACCAAGCATTATCTATAATGGAAATAAACTAGAAGCCTTCCCAATAAAATTGAAGGTGAGGCAAAGGTGACATTATCACTAGTATTGTTCAATATTGCACTAGAAATGGTAGTTACAGCAGTAAGAGAAGAAAAAAAATGGAAGAAATTAGAATAGGCAATGAGAAACAAAGCTATCATTCTTTGAAGATAATACGATGCTATACTTGGAGAATCTTAGAGAATCAATGAAAAAACTAGTTGGAACAATTAATAACTTCAGCAAAGGTGCAGGATATAAAATAAATCCACATAAATTATTAGCATTTCTATATATTACCAATCAAGTTCAGCAGGAAGAGATAGAAAGAGAAATTCCATTTAAAATAACTTTAAGCAACATAAAATACTTGGAAGTCTACCTGCAAAGACAAACCCGGAAACTATATGAAGACAATTACAAAACACTTTTTACAGAAATAGTCAGATATAAACAATTGGAAAAGATTAAATGCTTATGGGTAGGCTGAGCCAATAAAATAAAAATGACAATTCTACTTAAATTAATTCACTTATTCAGTGTCATATCAATTAAACTACCAAAAAAATTATTTTATAGAGCTAGAAAAATAATAGCAAAATTCATCCTGAAGAACCAAAAGTCAAAAATATCAAGGGAAAAAATGAAAAAAGTGAAGGAAAATAATCTAGCAGTACCAGATATTAAACTCTAGAAAGAAGTTTGGCAGAAACTAGACATAGACCAATATCTCACACCACATACCAAGATATGGTTGAAACGGTTTCAGATTTAGACATGAAGGGTGATATTATAAGCAAATTAGGGGAACATGGAAAATTTTACCTGTCAGATCTACTATAAAGGAAGAATTTATGACCAAACAAAAGATAAAGAGCATTACTGGGTATAAAATGGATAATTTTGATTACATAAAATTTAAAAGCTTTTGTACAAATAAAACCAATGCTGCCAAGATGAGAAGGAAAACAGAAAACTGGGGGAAATTTTTACAGCAAGTTTCTCTGTTAAAGGCTTCATTTCTCAAATATATAGAGAACTGAGTCAAATTTGAAAGAATATAAGTCATTCCCCAATTGATACATGATCAAAGGATGTGAACAGGCAGTTTTAAGAAGGAGAAATCAAAACTATCTACAGTCATATTAAAAATGTTCTGAATCACTATTGATTAGAGAAAGGCAAATTAAAACAACTCTGAGGTACCGCCCCATACCTATCAGATTGGCTGATACGACAGAAAAGGAAAATGACAATTTTTGGAGGGGACGTGAAAAATCGGGACACTAATGCATTGTTGGTAAAGTTGTGAACTAATCTAATCATTCTGGAGAGTAATTTGGAACTATGCCCAAGGACTATAAAACTGTGCTTTACCATTTGACCCAACAATACCCCTACTAGATCTATATCCCAAAGAGAGCAAAGAAAAAGGAAAAGGACTTATATGTACAAAAATATTTATAGCAGCTCTTTTGTGGTGGCACAGAATTAGAAATTGAAGGGATACCCATCAATTGGGAAATGGCTGAAGAATTTGTAGTATATGATTGTGATTAAATACTATTGTGCTATAAGAAATGATGAGCAGGATGCTTTCAGAAAAACCTGGAAAAGTTTATATAAACTGATGCAAAATTAAGTAAGCAGAACCTAGAGGATAATATACACTATAACAGCAATATCATACAATGATCAACTGTGAATGACTTAGCTATTCCCTGCAATACAAACATCCAAGCAATTCTGAAAGACTTATGAAAAATACTATCTACCTCCAAAGAAAGAAATGAAGGAATCTGAATGCAAATCAAAGAATATTTTTTTTAAATTTCATTTTCTTGGCTTTTGTTTTGTCTGTGTTTTCTTTCACAACTTGACTAACATGGAAATATGTTTTGCGTAACTGCACATGTATAATCTTTATTAAATTGATTGCCTTCTCAATCACGGGAGAGGGGAAAAGGGTAGAAGAGAATTTGGAGCTCAAAATTGTAAAAATAAAAGGTTAAAAACTTTTACATGGGAAATAAAATATTAAAATTAAAAACAGATGTTAAAAATTTATATGTGATTGAGAAATGTTTAATAAAATAAAAAATATATTGGGGTAAATTTTTAAAAAAATAATGTCTACTATGTGCTCCCCCCCGCAAAAAATAAATAAGATAAGCTGATAGAATTGAACTCACTGCCCTCAAAGGTCCCTCCCAGCTCTGACATTCTTGATTCTAAGATCCCCTCCAGCTCTAAGACTGCATGACTCAAGTTCAGATTTATCTTTTGGAAATAGCTGGCCTGAAGTCAACTTTTATTTACTGTTTGCTCTTCAAATAAAGTGTCAAGAAGATTTCAGAGAGAGAGAGAAATGATTTGATAACATCATTTGCCTGCACCAATGTACTCATTTCAATTTTATTAATCTTTCTATATTTATTAAAGCAGTTTCTATTAAATCTATAATTGGCAACATTTTGTTAACTTAGTTAACTTGACTTTGTTATTCAATAGAATAAAATTCCATTTCTCTAAAAATTTTTAATTTTCTTTGTGCTCCTTCAAACTATACTGTTTCCATTTTAAGCAGGAGTGGCTGTGGAGTTTATGCTTTTTCCTACAGGCAGTGGGGAGCCATTGATGCTTTTTGAGCAAGGGAGTGACAAGGTTAGATCTGTGCATTAGGCAGATTGGAGAGGAGGGAGGAACTAGAGTTGAGGAGACCAATTTAGAGACAGTTAATGATAATCCAGGCAAGGAGAGCTTAGACAAACACAAAATCATAGGATCCCTGAGTCTGAATGGACCTTGGAGGTCATCTATTGTAGCCTGTACATGAATAAAAGTCTTCTCTATGGCATCTCTTCAGCCTATGACTGAACATCTCCAATGGCAACAATAATAATGATCACTAAGCTTTAGATATAGGGCTTTACATATACTGTCTCATGTCATACAGCAATTTTGTGAGGTAGATACTATAATTATCCCCATTTTACAGATGAGGAAACTAAGGCCAACAGAGCTTAAGTGACTTGCCCAGGGTGATATAGCTAGTAAATGTCTGAGGTGGGATTTGAACTCAGTTCTTCCTGACTCTACACAAAGCTTTCTATTTGTTGCAGCACTCCACTGCCTTTATCACCTGGCTGACTCTAGTGCTGATCAGCCACTCACTTCCTACTAAGGCCACCTGTCCCACTTTTTGGACAGCTCTAATTGTAAGGAAGTGTTTACTTGTATTGAGCCATCTCAATCTGACTCTAGAGCTCCCAACTACTACTCCTGATTCTTGCTTCCTGGGCCAAGCAGAGTAAGTCTACTTCCCCTTGTGTGTAATAGCCTTTCAAATAATTGAGCCTAGCTATCTTATTCCACCCCCCCAACCAAGACTTGTTGGGTTTCAGTTTGTCAACTGTCTTCCTACATTATAGTGTCTCAAGCTGAGTCCAATATTCCAAATATGATCTTCCCAGGTACAGCCAGATTATTATAATCATCTCCTAACTGGTCTCTCAGCATTCCACTCCAATGTTTCCATGACTATCAAAAGAATCTTTCCAAAGCACAAGTCTGACCATGTTACTCCCCCACTCAAGACTCCTCAGTGACTCCCTATTGCCTCAGGGGTAAAATGACATTTCTTGCCCTTCACAATCTGGCTCTAGCCTACCTTTCCAAGTTTATTACAAGCACATTCCTTCCCTTCAGGCAAACTGGCCTACTTGCTGTTCACCAAACTCTGCATCTCTTTGCCTACCCATACGTTTGCGAAATGTTGCACATCCAGTATTCCATTTGACCTTCCCTTCCCTTCCCTTCCCTTCCCTTCCCTTTCCTTCCACTGGAAAAATCAGGCCAAATTGGAAAAGGCTATGCATACCACACTAAGGGCTGGAGGCAATGCGGGACCATCAAAGGTCTTGGAGGGTACAACGGACAGCACATATGGAATGGACTGGTGACAGGAGAGACCGGATATAGGGAAGGCAGTTAAAAGGCCAGTGCAGGGCCCAAGTAAAGAAGATGAAGCCTGAACTACAGTGGAAGTGGTACCTGTAGAAATGGAGAGAAGTGCACATTGAGGAAAGCATGAGGGCAACATGAGGGTAAGGGAGAGAAAGCTTGCTACAGAGGCAGACAGACAGACCTAGGTTCAAGACTTGCCTCTGATACACACTGCCTACATGACGCAGGGCAAATGACTTAGCCTTTCATTGTCCCTTGTAACTCTCCAAGCCCAAAAGGTTCCAAGTAGATACCAACCTTCACTGAGAAAGAGGGTTTCTTTACAAGGAGTAGACTATACCAATAAAGTCAGAGGGCTTCCTTTTCCTCCCCTTCCCACAAAAAAAAAAAGGCAGAAATATAAAGGCAGTGTCTTATGGTGTATTGAGAGCCAATTTCAAAGTCAGAAAGCCCTGGATTCAAGTCCCACCTTTGACACATCCTGGGTGTGGGACCCTGAACAAGTCACCTCAGCTCTTAGTGCTCAAGCAGCTCTCGGGGATTGTAAGTTTCAGAGAAGGTGTTATTTGCATTGGGAGAGGGAATGTACTCATCCAGGATCTCTGGCCTATACGAAAGAAATCTGAGCTCTGATTCCCTCCCCTCCAACCCCCTCCTTGCCCCCTCAAAAAATGGGAATGAGAAGCAGCCTGGTATAGTGGGAGTCATGTTGGCTTGGAGGCCAAGGATAGTACCTAGAAGTAGCTCTGCTGTTTTCTTAGGTCCCTTCTTTCTTAACCTTAGTTTACCCATTTGGCAAGTGGGGTAATAGCCCTTACACTCCCTATGGCTAGCATCAGAGGAAACTCCCAGGCTTTCACAGATGCATTCTTATCAGCAGATCTGAATTTTACAATGAAAGTTAAACTCAGAAAAAAATCAAACTCTACTGTTAATTTCTCCCCCTTCTCTGCTTCCCTCCACCACGCCTGTCCTGAGGGGGTATGTGTACATTTATCCAAGAAGAAACTTCTGTCATCATTTTATGAAAGAAATAACAATAACAAAAGTCTGCTCGAACCTGTCCCCCAGGTCCTAGACAGGATCACAGCTATAGCTCTTCGGATCTTTGTGAGGCTCCAAAGAGGTGAGTACAAAAAGTAGTTGGCAATCTTCAAATTGCTACAAAGAATGCCCATTGCGGGGCAGCTAGGTGGTGCAGTAGATAGAGCTCCAGCTTTGGAGTCAGAAGGACCTGAGTTCAAATCCAGCCTCAGATACTTGACACTTATTGTGTGACCCTGAACAAGTCACTTAACCCCACTGCCTCACCAAAAAGCAAAAAAAAAAAATGCCCATTGTTATGATCATGCTTAAAAGGCCTCATTCTTCCCTCCTTCTTACAGACCTTGCCTTTAACCCAATTCATTCTGGCTCTCAAGGACTGGCCAACTGTCGGTCCCAGGCCAAGCCCCACTTGCTCACTGTTTGGGTTTTGATGGCTCAGAATGAGAGTAAATAGCAATTGTTTCTGTTCTGGCAAGAAACTCGGAGGGTCTTCCCCTCCCAAGATGATTTTGTTTTTACTAATACCACCAAAATAGGCATTGCTCCTGGAAGGAGGGCATTGATCAATTACCTCCTGGCATTTCTCACCATCTCTGGAACTCAGAACTTTACAGGCCAAAACTCCCCTCCGTGATCACCACAATCCTAGAAGTGTTGTCTCTTCCTATTGGAATGTAAGCTCCCTAAGAGCAGGGACATGCTCTTGCTATGTGTGTCCCATGGGTACTTAATAAGTGCTTCTTCAATCATTTATTCCTTCAGTTTCCTCTTCTATTAATTCAAGGGGATGAACTGGCTGGCCTCTCAAGGTTCTCCCAGATATAGATTGAGGATCCTCTGTGTGACCTTTGACAAGTCACTTTATTCCCTTTGGGCCCATGCTTCCTCATCTGTAAAATGAGGGGGTTGGGCTAGATGGCCCCTGAACTCCTTTTCCTTCTCCAGCTCATTTTACAGAGGAGGAAACTGAGGCCAACAGGGTGAAGTGACTTACCCAGGGTCACACAGCTAGGAAGTATCTGAGGCCCGATTTGAACTCAGGAATGACTCTAGTCCCAGTACTCTGTGAATTATGGCGCCCCCCTAGCTGCCTCCACTTTACACATAGTAAATACTTAATAAAGGCCTTTTGATTCATTCATTTTTTTTCATTTATTAATTTATAGAGTTCAATTAGAAACAGTCTTGGGACAAGTTCCTGTGCTACTCTTATCTAATATTTAATATTCAGGGGACTGTTGTTATTATTGTTGATGAGCTGTGGGGAGAAAACTTCCAAACTCTAGATGTGAGCTGCTATTCTCCTTACAGATTCTTCACAGGAAACAAGGTCCTTGTGCCTGGTCCTTGTGCCAGGACCAAGTCAAAGTATTTCTGAAGCCTCAGAAAACAACTACTCTTGAGTCACAGTCCTCTCCTAGCTTTCGGGCACTTAGCTTGCATCCTGAAGATGTTTGAAATTGATTCCATTTGAGCACTGGGAGGATCAGAGTGGATAACACTTCTTAAAAGACTAGTTGGCTTTGCTCTAACCTCCACCCTTATTTTGCCTTCTGTTGGATGGCCCTGCCTAGCCTGATTCTCTTACAACCTTGCCTCGGAGGGACCCAAAGCAGGTCTTTGGTTGGACTATTTCTTGGAGGCTCACTACCCGTTTTCTTTTCAGTGTAAGCCACATGGACCTAAGCTCTTTTTTTGCTTGTGGGTCAAAACCATTAGATGCCCAAGGCAGGACCTCTGCCATTCCACTTGTTGCATTAGTATTCAAATGGGAATTGAGCTTAGAGTCAGGAGATGGAGTTTAAATCCTGACTCAGACACTAGTGTTCTGCGACCAAGGGCGGCTGTGCAGTCAGATCATTAGAATCGCACAGGCTGGTTCACAAGGTTGTGTTAAGTACAGAATTATATAACAGATGAAAACTGCTTGATCACAGGCTTAGCCCTGGAAGGAACCTGAGAGGTCATTCAGTCCAAACCCCAAAGTTTATAGGTGAGGAAACCAGGAACAAATTGGAATGATCTATGACTTAGTAAGTCATGAAACACATGGAGGGTAAAAGTTGGTCCAGCGTCATCACACGTCTAGTATTACAGGTGGAATTTGAACCCAGGTCTCTCTCTGTCTCCCCCTCTATCTCCATCTCTTCCTTTCTGTCCCCTTCACTCTTTCTGTATCTCTCTCTGTGCCTCTGTCTGTATCTTCTCTATTTCTATTTATCTCTTTCTCTGTATCTATTTCTTTTTCTCTGTCTCTTCCTTTTCTCTGTCTCTGTTTCTCTCTCCATCTCTTTCTCTCTGCTCTCTCCTCTGGGTCTCTGCCTCTGTCTCTGTGGTAGTTAGGTGACTCAGTAGATAGAATGCTGGACCTGAAGCCAGGAAGACAGGAGTTCAAATCCAATCTCAGATACTTACTAGCCATGTGATCCTGGGAAAGTCACTTAACCTCAGTTTCTCTACCTTTAAAATGAGGATAATAACAGCACCTACTTCCCAGGGTTCTTGTGAGGATCAAATGAGATCATATTCGGAAAACTCTTAGCACAGTGCCCCAGCATATAGTAGGCATTTTATAAATGTTTATTCTCTTCCCTTTTCCTTCCTGATCCCCAAATCTCCTGACTTCTTTGGAAAGATGCTTTAGTATGCCATTCATCATGGCTCAGATCCCTATCCTGTTGGCTTCCTCCTCAGTGGTCCCTCCCCTATTCACAGTGGAATGAACAGCCTAGTATTTAGAACTTGACATTAGAACTAGAAACTATCATTTCTATTGACTCCTCCTCTCATTCAGCCCCGCTCCTCCCCCTTGCAGGTGATGGGCCTTCTCCTGCCCAGTAATGGAACCTCCATAGGGAAAGCTCTTGTTGCCTAAGGAAGAATTATGTTGGGCCATCTGGGCAGTGACTGTAAGCATAAAGTTGCCCCATGATATGAAGGGGAAAGCCAGGCTTCTTGGGGTGCCTAAGGGCTCTGGGGCTTCTGGAATGGCAGCTACTTGGGAAATGTTGCTATTGTTATCATTAATACCAATTACACTAAATTCATTAGGGACAGATGCCCCAGGCCACCTCTGGTGTTTGTGGAACATCTTGATCTACTTTCTCAAATGTTTGGGGTTCACACTAAGCCAAGGTCTGTTTTGCCTGAAGCCCTGTTCCCTGGAGTTGTTAAAAGCCATGTGTATTTTAAGGGAAATATAACCCACATGTCTCTCAATTCATCTGCACTTAAATAGCTGAGATGTTCTTTTATAAGAATGCTTTGGGGTCCGAGGCTGCCTTTGAACCTTTGCAATAAGCCTCTTTGCCCCCGATAAACAGGAAGTTGTCTTCTGTCTTGAGGGGTGGTGGCAGAATAGGAAGAAATTACAACATTCTGCAGCTTCAGCCTGAGTCCAAATAGGATCTCTTCTTTCTAATACTTTCTGTGGGGTCTAATTGTTGATGTTATCGGGTTATTGTTTTATTTTTAAAATGCATGGAATTTCCAAGTTGGAAGAGAATCTTAAAATGTAGAATGTTATAGCTGAGAGGATTCATAGAACAGAGAATATAAGAGCTGAGGGGTGGGTAAACTTACAACAGAGACTATCAGAGCTAGAAGGGGCCTTCAAAAAGAGACTGTCAGAACTAAATGGAACCTTAGCATAGAGAATATAAGGGCTAGCAGGAACCTTAGAACAAAGAATCTCAGACTGAGAGGAAGCTTGGAATGTCAGAGCTAGAAGGAACCTTAGAACAGACAGACAGATTGAGAGGGACCTTAGAACAAAGACTATCAGAACTGAGAGGGATCATAGAACAGAAAAATGTAAAGATCTGAGGGGGTTGGGAGAGGTGGACTTAGAACAAAGAATGTCAGAGCAGGGAGGAACTTTAGAGAATGTAGGAGCTAGAAGGAACTTTAGAACAGAGAATGTTAGATCTGGGAGGGCCTTAGAACACACAACCATCAGAGCTAGGGGGTGAATCTTGCAACACAGAAGAAAATAACTAGCATTCATATAGAGCTTTAAAGTTAGTAAAGTGTGTTGCATACATGATCCCATTTGAGCCTCATAACAACCTTGTGAAGTAGGTATTAGAAATATCATCTTTTATAGATAAGGACACTGAGGCTCAGAGAGTGTTAGTGATTTGTCCATGCTCACACAACTTGTAAATGTCATAGTCAGGAATTAAACCCGGGTCTTCCTGATTTCAGCTCTAGCATAAACCACTGCCTCTTTAATTTAGAACATCAGAGCTAGAGTTTTTAGAGTTGTTAGAACACAGGATGTTTGGACCCTAAATCATCCAGGTAGCAAATGAAAGACAAGACTGAAACCCGGAATTTTGACTCCAAGACCAAAACTTTTTGAGTCTTCTCATGGTGCTTCTCAATAGGTGTCCTGATCTTCACAAAAAAAGGAACCACATATTCATAGAACTGAAGGATGAGAAAGGCTCCCCAGTGGTCCTAGAGTCCCACTCTTGCCCATATCATGAATTATTTGTACAACATCCTGTAAAAATGGTCATTCAGCCTCTATATGAATATTCCCAGTGACAGGGCTCAAGGTGAGCCATTCTATTGTTGGCCAGCTCTAATTTTTTCAACTTTTTTTCTTATGTTGAGCTGAAATCTGCCTCTCTATAACCTATTCATCATATCCCCCCACAGCCAAGCAGATCAAGCCTGATTGCTCCTTCAAAAGTGGATCCTATGATCCAGTAAGCTTGATAGCTATCTTTGGGAGAACTCTAGAGCAGATAAAATGATTCATGAGCATTTACAAAAGAATGTGGTGGTCATTGGGAGTCAATATGGGTTGACCAAAAGTGGGTCATACCAAATTTACTTCTTTCTCTTTTTTTTTCCTCTAGGGTTACCTAGTTGATTGAGGTGGTTAACAAACAATATTCTAAAGCAGACACCATGGTTACACAGAATCACAGAACGGGAGGTTTGGGAGGGACCTCAGCTGCCACATAATTCAACCCATACAAAGAAGGAATCTCTAGTATGGCTTACCTATTTGTGAATTACATTAGGCTGACTACAACAAGTCCTAGAACTTGGTAGAGCCTCCTTCATGAGACTTAGAATCATTCAAAAAAAGTTCAGCATAACGATCCACACAAGAAAAACCAAGCAGGTGGCAGAGTGTCTCTTGTTCAGATTACAACATGTAGTTGGATGCACACAGAATTAAACAGAAATTTGTGCAGGGTTTTCTCTAAAACAAAAGGCCATCATATTAGCATTGATATCCTTCTGTGAAATTGGATGGTTGTGAGTCATGGGAGACCACAGTCTCCAAAGACATCAAGTTGTGGGGCACCCAAAGGGCAGTGAAGGACTTCACTTCATGGTGAGTGAGCCACAGAGGAGGAAGAAGGATTTACATAAAGGAAGTCACCAGAGAGATGCAGGAATGACAGTGGTCTGGCTATATGAGGAGGGCCTGTGTGTTTCATTGGTAGCTATGCATGGTGAGAAGAGTTAGCAGAAGGCCCTTAGTGGGTCCAGTGGATCGCCTAGAAAGGATGAATTTGGGATAACTAGGGCAGGAGACACATGGGAGGGGTAGGCAGAGACTTCTTGGGCTCTGCATTGTGTTGCAATGAATATTCCCATAAATGAGATGATAGGTCCATTGTAGCATACTTGGTTGGAAGATCAGGTGAATATTATACATCTTGAATTCAGTAAAGCATTTCACAAAATCTCAGGTAGATAAATAAGATGGATGAAATATGAAATGGATGATAGAACTATGGGGTGAATTTGTACCTTGTTGAACAACAGTGCCTAGTTAATTTTGATTAAGAACTGGAGATAATTAGATTTTAGAGTCCTAGATCCAGATCTGGAAAGGACTTCAGAGACCATCTGGTCAAATTCCCTCAGAAAATTGAGGCCCAGGGAGGAAAAGGAACTTGCCCAAGGTCACTCATAGGATTTGAGATCTAGAGCTGGAAAGGACCTCAGATGCCATTGAGTTCAATCCCCTCATTTTACAGAGGGAAACTGAGACCAGGGAAGGGACTTCCTCAGGATCACACATAGGCTCCTAGATCTGAAAGGGACCTCAAAGGCTATCTAGTCTGATTCCCCCTCCCTGGGCAGTTAAGGAAACTGAGACCAGGGGAGATGAAATGACTTAAGGTCATAAAGGCAATAAGCATCAGAGGTGAGATTTGAACCCAGATCTCCTGCCCTCTGTACCACATTGCCTTCCAGCAGTCTCTATGACAGAGTGCCACAAGTTCTATCCCTTCTTGGCCCTGCACGACTTGACATTCTACCAGTCCCTTGGATGAAGATCTAAAATGGATCTTTGTCAGAATTATGCCTTGGTATAGGACCCCCTTCTACCACCAGGGGTCAAATCAAGAACTCTGGAGAGTGGTGGGATATCACATCTTTGAGTCCTGTTGAGCCTTCTGTCCACCCCAGAGATAGAAAATACTCTGGGGATATAGAAGAGGAAGATAAAACATTAAAAGCAAGATGCTCATTGGGGGGGGGGGGGAATATGCCTTTGAGACTAGGGCAGACTGCCCCCTCCAGGGGTAGGGCTGCCTAGGAAGCCATTGGTACCTGGCCCTGGGATGATCTGGCTTTTGCCTCTTGACTGGTACACTGACCCCCATACACCTCTGAGGTTGGCCTGGCTTCATTGCTACCTCTAGGTCCACTCTGTGAGGAGCTCACCATGAAATCTCACCCACTACCACATTTGGAGAGGCAATGGGGACCAAGGGGAGAAGTAGTGGACCTTGAGAGAGATGGCCCTGGGTTTCTGTCCTATTCTGACAATGAAGAACTTTATGATTATGGGCAAGTAATTTAATGTCCTATGTAGAAGGGGGACAATGTTACTTACACTTCTCATTCCTTAGGACAGTTGTGAAAAGAATGCTTCATAAAGCTTAAAGCCTTATAGAAATGGGGATTCTTATTTTGTACCTGCCTTTCAAAGTTGTTGTTTGTAAATGGGAACTATTTTTCTTTTCACTGAGAAAAGGTACCTATGGCTAGAGAGATGGCCTTGAAACCAGTTCCGCCTCTGGCTGAGAGGCCCTGGGCAAATCACTTAACCTCTTAGTGATCGAGGTGAATCTCTAGGATTATGAATTGCAGAGGTGTGGACCTGTATTGGTAGAAAGAGTTTCTCCACCTACGAATTTCCTATAGCAATGAAATCATAGGTGCAGGTCTTATTCCTATCTATGAGCCTCAGTTTCCCCATTCTTGCACTCCCTTGCACAGAACTGAGAGAAAAGTGCTTTGCAAAGCCTGAGGTTGGTTGGTTGGTTTTTTAATGTAAAGGGCGGGGTTATTTCATTTGATTTTTTTTCATTGGTATTTAGTTGGAAATGGCTGTTGTTCAGGAGCACTTCCCTCCCCACTTCCCTACTCAAGCTCCTCCCTGTACCCAAATTTCTGCTTATGTCCCTCAAACTATTTAATACTCAGCTGTCACAAAACCTGTCCTTTGGCCCCCTGAATTTCTCTTGAAGATTTCAGCCTAACCCCACTTCACCACATCTCTGCAAAATAAGTCCCAGGCAAATACTATGTATATCTGGCAATGGTTGACAAATTTGTAGATACTACAAAGTGAAAGATTATGGGAAGCTTATCTGGCCCAAAGGTCAAATAAGCATTTTCAGCAGAAATGAAATGGAAAAACAACATCAACTGAGCCTTTCACCAGGCTGGAACCAAAAGGCCAATATTTTGGCTGAAACAAATGTAAAGTCCTTCATTTGGACTCAAAGAATCAGTTCTCCTAATTATAACTGTAGTTCCTATTTCTCTAGCTAGCCTTTCAAGGTTTATTTTCCCTTTTCAATTGCATTTTATTTTTTTCCAGTTGACAAGTATTTACTGCTATTGTTCTTATTTTCCAGAAGAAGATTTGAGGTTCAGAGAAGAAAATTGACTTTTCCAAGGGTCACATAGCATTCAGGATGATGAGAAAGGCAGCCTGTGGCAGGATATGGCTTTGTGTCAATTCCACCCCATATCAGAAGTTTTTCATAGACTATAGAGGGAATATTAGGCACCAGTATATGGCAAGGCTACTAAAAGAGATGACTGCAATTTTAGGCTACTCATGTTCCATTCTTTACAAGACTCACTAAGACATTCCTTCCAACAGCATTGTGAAGGAGGTAGAGCAGTCATCATTACTGCCATTTTACCAATGAGGAAACAGACAGATTTTAATGGATGTGCCCAAGGGCACACAGCTAGTAAACGTCAAAGCTATGCTTTGAACCCTTGTCTCCTGACTCAAAAATCCCTATGCTTTCAACTTCATCACATATCCTGTCTAGGAAAGCATAGGGCACCAGAGTGGGGAGAGCATTAGACTGAAAGTAGCAGCTCTGGATTCTAGTCCTGGCTCCACCATTAACTTGTACTGCGCCATTAGATAATAATAATTTAGGTTGTCCCAAAAGTCTTGGTGCAGTTTTAAGCCTTAATAGCTCAGACGAAATCTGCTTCAAACTGCACTAAGACTTTTGAGATAGCCCATATTAACGTCATATCCCCTTTCTGTGACTCAGTTTCCTCATCTTAGATAATAATAAAATTCAAAGTGCTTGCCTCCTGACAGTCCTAAGAGGCAGTGGAGTGTACTAGACTTGGAGTCAGAGTACCTGGGCTAAAGGCCTGGCTCTTACTAGTTGAGTCCCTATAAACAAATCACTCGACCTCTCTGAGCTTCAATTTCCTCCTTTATAGAATGGAGATTACAACACCTATACTGCTGTTTTGAAGGGGGTTGCCATGAAGAAAGAGCTCTATACAACTTTAAGCACTGTGAAAATAGATGTTGTGATTAATATCCCCATTTTATAGATGAAGAAATTGAGACTCCTCAGAATTGGTAGTGCAAAAGAAGAGAAGGCAAATATCCTGGGTCTAAACCTGTGGCACCTTCCACCTCACTCTCCTGCTTCTTTCTGAGGCCTCCTTCACTTGAGCTGAGGGAGATTTGGCCAGGCTATTGGGCAGAATGGCAGAAGGGGGAGCCCCATGATCAGCGATTCTGAAATGAGTGATCAGAGACAGTCCGCTGAGATGATGGATGAGGCACTCCTGAGGAAGGGATGAGTCAGCCCTGAAAACTTTTTTGTTTCTTGCTCAGGCTTGGAGAGGACAGTGAAAAAAAAAGTATGTGTGGGGGGGGCAGATGGGGGGTGGGGCTGGAAGTGACCCATTTTGCTTTTCATTTGACAAATAAAAAGGCATTAAACCAAAAGCAAAAGTGGCCCATTGCTTCTATCTCTGAGAAGTCAGCAGATGTTTGGAAGCCCCACACACTTGCTATAAACACAATTCGAGAGAAGACACTGTGATCCAGATTCCTTGGGCCGTCAGCCCTAAATAATTTCAGAACAAAAATCCATGGAAACCTAGACCTTGGAGGGACCTTGAGCAGTCATCTGGTCAAATCCCATTCATCTATATCAGTCGAAACTAAATCATCCAGAGCAAATAGCTATCTGGCCTCGGCTCACAGAATATCACACCTGGAAGAGATCACTTATTCCAACCCCCTCATTTTACAGATGAAGTAATTCTGAGGCGGAGAGGGTAAGTGACTTGTTCAAAGTCACACTGATATAAGAGCAGGGATTTAAACCATGTCTTTTGGCTCAAAATCCAGCGTTCTGTCCTTGAGAGGACTCTAGGGGGTGCAGTGGAGAGCACACTGGACCTGGACTGAGGAAGAGAAGAGTTCAAATTCTGCCTCAGCCACTTACTAGCTACATCACCCTGGGCAAATCGCCTTACCTCAGTCTGCCTCAGTTTCCTCAGCTGTAAGATGGCGATGATAATAGCACCTACTTCTCAGGGTTGTTGTGAGGATAAAATGAGATAACAGATCAAAAGCACTCCACAAATGCTAGCTGTTATTATTGTTGTTGTTATTACAGTACTTCTTAAAGATCTCAGCACTTCCCCCAAGTTGTCCAGTCAGAAAGCTCAATCTTCTGTATAATTTGACATTTGAAAAAATTTTTCCTGTTAAAATAGATATCTTCTTCCTCTTGTTCTAGCCTTAGTGAGTAGAATATGTCTCACCTGCAGCCTTCTTATGGTGACTCTACCAATAGGAAAGAGTCACAGGATACCAGAGTTATAAATGGGCTTCAGAGGGTACCTAGTCAGTCAGAGCCACATGTGAGGATGCCCTACTACAATGTCTTCAAGTGTCCACCCAGTCTTACCACTTGGGAAAATCATTACCACTTAAGACATTTGTTTACATTTCTGGACAATTCTCAGTGGGTGCAGTGGTTTCTAGGTTCCTTTGACCTCATCATGATGATTATTCTACCTTAATTAAAGTTCTCTTTCTAAAAATAGTGACAACCAGTATCTGTGCCTTTATCCATTTCCCATTTATTTTAGCCAACAAGTCATATCTGTTTAAAAAGGCCAAATTGGTAAGGTTGTAATTGCATATAACATCTTCTCATCTCTAGTCTTTCTTCTAAATATTTTCTTTTCCCTCATCACAGTGGCTATTACAAAACTTTTCTTGCCTCCTCAAACTTCCTATGCCCATTCCTATCTTCACCCTCTTTGCTAAGGATCTTGCCTCATATTTTATTGAAGCCATTTGCAAGCAGCTCCTTCTTGTCTCCTCATCATCATCTCATATCGCTCAACAGGGTTCTCCAACATCTCCTCCTTTCAGTCCAATCTCCTCACCAAGGCCAACTCCTCTATGTATTTCCCCCACCTTCTCCATCAGATTGCTCCCACCATCATCTCCACTCTTCCTCTTCAATATCTTCCTATCTAGTTATTTCCTGATGCCTACAAACATGCCCATATCTCCCCCGTCCTACCATCCCCACTAGTTGTCTTCGTATATTGTTCCTCTCTTTCTCAGCTGAATTCCTTGATAAAGCTATCCTAAGTTGGTGTATCCACTTCCTGTCCTCTCACTTAACACTAAACCTTCTGCAGTCTGGTTTCCAGCTTCATTGTTCAGCTAAAACTGCCCTCTCCAGTGATCTCTTAATTTCCATACTTAATGGACTTTTCTATATCTTCATCCTACTTGAATGGCATTTGACATTGCTCCTCCAAGTGTCTTCTGGGATACTTTCCCCTCCTGATTTTTCATAACTCCTCTCTCTTGGTTCTCCTCTTAGCTCTCTGACAGCTCTGTTTCAGTCTCTTTTATTGTATCTTTCGCCATGGTGCACCTACTAACTGTGGATGTACCCTAAGGCTTTGTTATGATCTTCTCTTTTTTTCCTTTATAATCTCTTGCTTGATGACTTCATTAGCTCCCATGAGTTCAACGAGCATCTTTCTGCAGATGATTACCAGGTCTATATATATCCTGCCCTACTCTTTTCTGAGCCCCAGTCTCTCAACACCAATGGCCTTTTGTATATTTCAAACTGAATGTCCCTAAGCATCTCAAATCAATACTATACCCAAACAGAATTCATTGTCTTCCTCCTCCCCCAAGCTCTCCCCTCTTCCAAATTTCCATTTTGTTGTCAAGGGAACCACCATCCTTCCAGTAACCCAAGTTCACAATCTCAGTGTTATTCTTGAACGCTTTCTTGTTCACCCCGCAAATCTAATCAGTGGCTAAGTCTTGTCATTTCTTTCTTTACAACATCTCTAGCATGTTTTCCCTTCTCTCCACTCACACAGATACCACTCCAGTTTAGGCCCTCATTACTTCTCACCTCAATTGCTGCAATAGCCTCCCAATTTGTCTCTGCCTCAAGTCTCTCCCTACTCCAGTCCATCCTCTGCTCAGTTACCAAACTAAATTTAGGTCTGACCACCCTAAACAAGCAGCAGCTAAGTGGTGCTGCAGTGAATAGAGTGCTGGAGTAAGGAAGACTCATCTTCCTAAGTTCAAATCCGGCCTCAGACACTTCCCTGAGCAAGTCACTTCACCTTATTTGCCTTAGTTTCCTCGTCTATAAAATGAACTGGAGAAGGAAATGACAAACCACTCTAGTATGTTTGCCAAGAAAACCCCAAATGGGGACATGAAGAGTCAGATGTGACTGAAAAATGACTGAACAATAACAACAACAAAACCCTAAACAAGGGAGTGTTTGAGTACTCCCCATGTTCAGACAACTCCAGTGGCTCCCTATTATCCTTAGGATCAAATACGGGCTTCCGGGGGATGGAGACAAGATGGCAGAGTGAAAGCAGCAACTTGCTTGAGCTCTCCCCCAAACCCTTCCAAATACCTATAAAAATGGCTCTAAACAAATTCTAAGGCAGCAGAACCCAAAAAAAGACAGAGTGAAACAAATTTCCAGCCCCAGACAAACTGGATGATTGATCAGAAAGGTGTATCACACTGGGCTGAGAGCTAAGCGCAGGGCAGCATGGACGCGCAGGCTGCAGCAAATGTGGAGCAGGCCTCACAGGACTGAATCACGGGCAGCTGTGGCTGTTTCCAGACTCCTCAATCCACAAATACCAAAGACAACTTAGAAGGTCAGTGGGAAAAGTCTGTTTCTGCGGTGCTGAGAGAGGAAGGCAGGGTCTCAGATCCAGTTCCCCAAGAATGCATCACCAGGGTGGGCAGCTGCTTCCTGAGCTTCCAGCCCACAGACTGAGGGGGAATCAAGTGGCTGATCAGAGGGGGATTGCAGGGATCTCTCTGCTGGTGCAGAGACAGGAATCTCTTGCTTTGCCCGTGCTTGGATCTGGGTAACAGTTCTGGATGGGGATCTTGGGGTGAGGAGGAGTGCTGACATGGTAGAGTTTGTAGTGGCTGTGGACAGGAAACCTGCCTCATAGTTCCAGGACACAAAGGAGTGCTTGGGGTCACTAATAGACCACAGAACAGGCCAGGAAAGGAGTAAACATCTTGCCCCTTATCATACCACCTTGGAAGAACTGAAAATTTACAGGTCCCTACAAGTATCTCTGAAAACACCTATACAAAACCCCTGAATCTTGGGACAGTACATTCTCCACATTGGAAGCAGACTCTTACCTTAGCAAAGAGTTTAAAACTCAAGTAATTGGCCAGGATCATGAGCAAGCAGTGCAAAAAGACTCAGACTATATTATCTTACTTTGGTGACAAAGACAATCAAAATATACAACCAGAAGAAGACAGAAAAGTCAGAACTCCTACATCCATCAGTCCCAGGGCTTGGAAGAGCTTAAAAGGGATTTTGAGAAGCAAGTAAGAGAAGTAAAGGAAAAACTGGGAAGAGAAATGAGAGTGATGCAAGAAAATCATGAAAAACAAGTCAACAGCTTGCTAAATGAAACCCAAAAAAATACTGAAGAAAATAACACCTTAAAAAAAAGCCTAACCCAAATGGCAAAAGAGGTCCAAAAAGGTAATGAAGAGAAGAATGCCCTAAAAAGAAAAATTGGCCAAATGGAAAAGGAAGTCCAAAAGATTACTAAAGAAAATACTTCCTTAAAAATTAGAATAGAGCAATTGGAGGCTAATGACTTTATGAGAAATCAAGACACTATAAAACAAATCCAAAAGAATGAAAAATAGAAAAATGTGAAATATCTCATTGGAAAAACAACTGACCTGGAAAATAGATCCAGGAGAGAGAATTTAAAAATTATTGGACTACCTGAAAGCCATGATCAAAAAAAGAGCCTAGACATCATCTTTCAAAAAATTATCAAGGAAAACTGCCCTGATATTTAGAACCAGAGGGCAAAATAGAAATTGAAAGAATCCACAATCTCCTCCTGAAACAGATCCCCAAAGGAAAAACTCCTAGGAATATTGTAGCCAAATTCCAGAGTTCCCAGGTCAAGGAGAAAATATTACAAGCTGCCAGAAGGAAACAATTCAAGTACTGTGGAAACACAATCAGGATAACACAAGATTTAGCAGCTTCTACATTAAAGGACCAGGGCATGGAATATAATATTCCGGAGGGCAAAGGAGATAGGATTACAACCAAGAATCACCTACCCAGCAAAACTGAATATAATCCTTCAGGTGGAAAAATGGTCATTCAGTGAAATAGAGGACTTTCAAGCATTCTGATGAAAAGACCAGAGCTGAAAGAAAATTTGACTTTCAAATACAGACTCAAGTGGAACATGAAGAGGTAAACAGGAAAGAGAAATCATAAGAGACTTATTAAGATTGAACTGTTTACATTCCTGCATGGAAAGATGATATTTATAACTCATGAGACCTTTGTCAGTATTAGGGTAGTTGGAGGAAAAAAATTATATGTATGTATATATATAGATAGATAGAGGGCACAGGGTGAGTTGAAGATTAAGGGGTCATATCTGGAGAATAAAATTAAGGGATGAGAGAGGATGATACTCAGAGAAGAAAGGGAGAGGTAGAATGGGGTAAATTATCTCACAAAAAAAAAACAGAAAAGAAAGCTCTTACAGTGGAGGGGAAATGGGGAAGGTGAGAGGGAATGAGTGAATCTTATTCTCATAGGATTTGGCTTAAGGAGGGAATAACATACACATTCAATTGGGTATGGAAATCTGTCTTACCCTACAGGAAAATAGGGGGAGAAGGGGACAAGAGAGCAGGGGGATGATAGAGAGGAGGGCAGATTGGGAAAGGGGGTAATCAGAAGCAAATACTTCTGAGGAGGGACAGGGTCAAAAGAATAGAATAAATGGGAGGGCAGGATATCATTAAGGGAAATAGAGTTGGTTTTTCACAACATGTCTACTATGGAAGTGTTTTGCATAACTGCACATGTATAACCTATATTGAGTTGCTTGCCTTTTCAATGAGGGTGGGTGGGGAGGGAGGAAGGGAGAAAATTTGAAACCTAAAGTTTTAAAAACATGTTTAAAAAAATGTTTTCACATGCTACTGGGAAATAAGAAATACAGGAAATGGGGTACAGAAGTCTATCCTGCCCTACAGGAAAATAGAAGGGGAAGGGGATAAGAGAAGGGGGGAAGAGATAGAAGAGAGGACAGACTAGGGGAAGGGATATTCAGAATGCATGCCATTTTGGGGTGGGGGAAGGGGTGAGATGGGGTGAGATGGGTGAAAATTTGGAACTCAAAAACTTGTGGAAGTAAATACTGAAAACTGAAAATAAATAAATTTATGTATATAAAAAAAATAAAATAAAAAGGATCAAATAGGAAGCCCTTTGTGTTGTATTCAAAGCCCTTCACAACCTTTTCTCTTTCTACCTTTCTAATCTTCTTATATTCTACTTCCCTTCAGGTTCTATGAGCCTGATATACTGGTTACCATTGTCTTCCTAATGATCCTTCTACTCAGTATGAGCAGTGTAGTATCCAGGGCCATCTCCCGTTGTCCTGATCTATATCTTGTCACCAGACCCATATGGCTCTGGAGGAGAAAGTGAGTCTGGTGACTTTCCACAGCCCTCTCTCTCTTAAATCCAATTCACTTGTATGTCATGACATCACCTCCCCAATGGCATGTTCCTCTTCAAGAATGAAGGACAAACAACATCTTACCTAGCCTTAATCACTGAATGGGTGTTGCCTCAGTCAAACTGAGACCTGTTAAAGACCTTAGCTTAAAAGGGCCAAGGTCTCCCACTCCATCCAGGGCCATCTCCAGTCATCCTGTTCTATATATCAGAATCTTTGAGAACAAAGAACAAACAACAACCTGTGATGGAATGCTATTGTGCTATAAGAAATGACAAGCAGTATGGTTTCAGAAAACCCTAGGAAGACTTACATGAACTGAGCAAAGTGAAGAAAGCAGAATCAAGAGAAACATTGTACACAGAAATAGCATAATAATGATCGATTGTAAAAAACTTAGCTACTCTGATCAAGACAATAATCCAAGACAATTCCAGAGGACCCATGATGAAAAATGCTATCTACCTCCATAGAGAGCACTGAGAATTTCAGAGTTCAGAATTAAGCACACTTTTTTAAAATTGATTTTTCTTGGGTTTTTTTTTTAATGTGTGTTTTCTTTTTCAATCTGGCTAATATGGAAAAATGTTTTGCATGACTTCACATGTATAATTGATATCATTTGCTTGCCTTCTCCAGGGGTGGGGGAGGGGAGGGACAGAATTTAAATTCAATTTTTTAAATAAATGTTAAAAAAATTTACATGTAATTGAGAAATAGTTAATAAAATAAATAAAAATATATTAAAAATTTTTAAAGAAAAGAAAAATATTGATAGCAGCACTTTTTAAATGGTAGCAAATAGGTGCCTATTACCTGGAGGAATGGCTCTGTATAATGTGGTTCATAATTATAATGGAAATTTCACTAGATATGCTCTTATATAAGGGTGTGCTGGTAAATGTTTAACTAGTGGCTCTCCATAGTGTGAGTGACACACTTTTCAGTTTCATATGCATTATTAACATTTTCTCCATCACCTTTTTAATTCTAGGCAATCAAGAAAAAAAAAATCAAGCCATCAGTTGTAGTGTTAGCTGATTGCTGAGGTATAGATTCTCATGTTGATATTTTTTTTGTTTGTTTTTTTGCTTTTTTGTGAGGCAATTGGGGTTAAGTGACTTACCCAGGGTCACACAGCTAGTAAGTGTCAAATGTCTGAGGCCGGATTTGAACTCAGGTCCTTCTGACTCCAAGGCTGGAGCTCTATCCACTGTGCCATCTAGCTTCCCTCACACTGATATTTTAATAATCATCTCTTCATGGGTGCCGGCTTCAGCACAACTCTGCTAATATATGTCCTTATTGTCTCTTCAGTGGCAGTATAACCTCCTTGCAAGTAGAGATGGTGTCATTCCCATCACCTGTACCCCTGGTGCCTGGTACAGAGCTGGGCTTTAAAAATGTTAAGTGCTAATGTTAATTGATTGACTGTTAAGAAACGATGACAATGATGAATACAAAGAACGGGAAGATTTCTATGAAGTGATGCTAAAAAAGATAAACAGAAGCAAAAACTAAATAAACATCATGACAGTAACAATGCAGATGGAAAGAATGACAAAAATACAATTGAAACGGAAATGTGAAATTCTAATTGGCTGAGTCTGGCCCCAAAGAAAAGATATAAGAAGCCTCTCCCTATATGTCCCCAACCCCCAGCCCACCCCTCCTTCTTTGCAGAGATAAGGAAATACATTGGGGAGCACAGTATAGAATGGTAAGCTTTTTCATTGTCTCAATCACTTTTTTCTGGACTTTTCCCTCTCTATTTTTTTCTTTACTACAAAGCAAGGGTTCTTAACCTAGGGTCCATCCATTCTTAGATGACTGTACTTCAACACAATGGGTTCCTTTTGTAACATCATGTATTTTCTTTTATGCATTTAAAAACTGAGAAGGGGTCTTTAGATTTCACCAGACTACTGAAGGGGTCCAGGATACCCCTCAAAAGATTAAGAAATTCTATTAGAAAAAATGGCTCTCTGTATGGGGAGAAGGACATGCAGCAAAATGAATATGATATATAAAAAAATCAATAAAATTTTATTTTAAAAAAATGTGTGGAGGCAGCTAGGTGGCACAGTGCATAGAGCTCTGGCCTTGAAGTCAGGAGGACCTGAGACCAAATCCGGCCTCAGATACTTGACACTTACTAGCTGTGTGATCCTAGGTAAGTCACTTAACCCCAATTGCCTCACCAAAAAAAGCAAAAAAAAAAAATATGTGTGAAAGTGATTTTTGAAGGACTATAAGAATGTGAGCAATTTTTATTTCATCCCTTGGTTAATTTTGTGTTAATGATAAGAAAGCGATAAATATTTACTAAGTACCTGCTTCATACAAGGCACTATGCTAAGCTCTTTACAAGCATCATTACTTTTGATCCTCACAACAATCCTGGGAGGCATTTGCTATTATTATCCCTGTTTGAAAGGTGAGGAAACTGAGGTCAACAGAGGTTAAGTGATTTGCCCAAGGTCACACAACTACTATCTGAGGCCAGATTTGGCAGGCCCAGCACTCTATCCTCTGTACCATCTAGAGATAGAGGATTTTCCCCATCATCTATACTTCAATGTCTTCAATTTTGTCAGTGAAGGTATGGCCTCCACAGATGCAGATCTTGACCCTTCTTGACCCTAACTCGGACAGCCAGGTGGCACAGTGGGTAGAGCTCAGGGTCTGGAGTCAGCAAGACTTGGTTAGAATCCAGCCTCAGGCTCTTACTAGCTGTTTGACTTTGGGCAAGCAATTTTGCCTCTGCCTGCCTCAGTTTCCTCATCTTTAAAATGGAGATAATAATAGCACCTATCTCCCAGGGTTGTCTTGAAGATCAAATGAGATACTATTTAAAAAGCACTTATCTTAGCACAGTGCCTGGCACGTGAGGGTTGCTATTTAAAGGCCAGCTATTAATATTATTACTATAATAATAACAGAGTGCCTTTGAAAAGTGCTGTAGCTCAAAATGCATAATCCTGTGGCTAACATGATCATGAGGCTCTCCAAACTTAGCTAGACTGGTCACTGGACACCAGGTCCATGCTTAGAGACTTTCCAGCTTGCTATAAAGGAAGAAAAAACTAACCATTTTTAAGTGTGCTGGACACTGTGCTAAGTGCTTTACAAATGGGATCTCATTTACTCCTTACAACAAAAGCGGGAGGTAGCTGTTTTTGTTATCCCCATTTTACAGATGAGGAAAGTGAGGCAGAGTGACTTACTTACTATAACTTGCCAGAGTCTTTGTCTCATAAGATGGCCTTTGAGAGGCCCAGGCCAGATCCATAACACATTGAAGCATCAGAGAAGAGAATTTTAGTCCTTGTTCAAATGCACAGATATATATTTAAATACTGATAAATACTGAGCACAGAATGTGTTCTTGTAAAAAAAAAAAAGAAAGGAAATATTAAATCAAATAATGTTTGAGTTAATTTTTTCTAAAACTATACGCTTTCATCATCATCATCATAAATCTAAGTAATAAGTGACCACTATAGCTTGTTAATGAATTTTTGGCTGTTAAATAATAAACACAGCAAACATAGGCAACAAAATAAAACCTTATTTCAAACTTCAGTGCATTCACAATCTGTTAGCATTCTCTCTCCCCTAATTTTAAAAGCCAAATAAACAGAGCATGTGATCAATTTGTAATGTGTCAGAATGATAATTTCATCCTTCAAAAAGGGGAAGTAATTCAATTCATAAGGTTATTGCTATGGAGGAAGGTAACATAGAGGTCATTGAGTCCTATCTCTTCATTGTACAGATGGGGAACCTGAGGCTGACAGTGGCAAAGTGACGTATCCAGGGTCACATAACTGATAAGTGTGTGAGGTGGGATTTGAACTCAAGTCTTTTTGATTCCCTATCCATCACGGCATTCTCTACTCCATGCTCCCTCAATTCAATTCATCAAGTATTTATTCAACGCCTTTCCCATGCTGGGCACTGGGGATACAAAGACCAAGATAAAACTTCCTGCCCTCAGAGAGCTTCCATTCTACTAAAGGGAAACAGCATATAAATGAGTGAATCATCAGAATATATATATATAGAGAGAGAGAGAGACTGAGAGTAATTTGAAGAAGCAAGAGGTAAGGATGACTCCAAGGCTGGGTGACTTGAAGAATGCCTGCACTGGTTACAGAATTCGAGACGTTAGGAGAAGTAGATTTCACAGGAAGAGAATGAATTCCATTTTGAATACCATGAATTCATTCCAAATTCAATTCCAAATTCATTCCAAATGAATTTCAAACTCAATGGAGTTCCATTGAGGTTGAGATATTCATGTGACATCTAGATGGTGATTTTTATCAAGCAGCTGTTGATATGGAACTAGAGCTCAGTAGAGAGATGGAAGCTAGATATGTATATATAGGAGTTGTCTCCATAGAGATGGTAATTGAAGCCATAGGAGGTAATGGGATCACCCAAAGAGGGAAGAGAAAAGGGTCCATGACAGAAGCCCACAGGTATACCCTAACCCAGGGAGTGAGATACATGGCTGAAGACCCAGCAAAGGAGACTGAGAAGGAGCAGTTAGGTACAAGGAAAAGCAGGAGAGAATGCTGTCATGGAAATCTAGATAGGAGTTAGTATCAATATGGAGAGATGCTTGATAGTGTCAGACGCTACAGGGAAGTCAAGAAGGATGAATCATGAGATAAAAAGGCCATTGGGTTTAGCAAATAGGAGACCACTGGTGGCCTTGGAAAGAATTATTGCAGCTGATTCTGAAAGAGAAATGAGTCAGATGTGAGGAGCTAAAGGACATGAATGTAAATAGCCCTTTCTAGGAGTTTGGCTCTGAAATGGAGGAGAGAGGGCACTAGGGGACAAGCAAGGGCAGCATACTTTTTTTTTTCTTATATATAGGATAATGTTCATCTTGACATGATTCCAAACAACAAGGAAGGAATGAAGGAATAAAGAGAATCCAAGGAGACAGGAGGGTATGGGATCAAGAGCATAACTATAGGATCTGGCCACGGCAAGCAGAAGGACCACCTCTCCCTCAGAGACTAGAACAAAGGAGGAGAGAGTGGGAAATGAAGTTGAAGAGCCTTTGATGCATAGCCCTGGGGAGAAGAGAAAGTTAAATGAATGAATGAGGAAACATTTATTAAATGTCTGCTATGGGCAAATTGCTGGGGGTATATATACATACACACACACACACACACACACACACACACACACACACACACATAGAGGCTGATGGAAAGACAACACATAAAGGAAGTTTCAGCTGTAAATCAGATTGAAAGGTCCTATGGTCCTTGGAGTGCAGGAGCAAAGTAGATGATAATGTCTTATCTTTAATATCACTTCAATTGATAAAAAAATATCCATTTCTAATGGTGAACCATTTTACAGTGCCAAGGAATTTAGTGTTGAGAACTTTCTTTTCTGTGTCTTCAGTAGCTCTGGCTATATAGCTCCTGGAGAAGCAATTGCCCAGCTGAATCTCAGTGGGAGCTACTTCCCAGGTTGATGGCTGTGAGAACTTAGCTGGAAGCAGGACTGGTGGTCTGCGGAATACTCCCAAGATTCATGGGTTTAACCTACCTGTCTGTTTTAGTTGGTCTGCAGTTGAAGTTAGCAGTGGTGAGAAAAATGAGCCCCTCCTCCACAGCAATTTCTCCCCCCCCATTCATGGCTGTGGGGCCTGGACTATGTGTGCACTTGATGGACATATTAGGTGATACCCGAGATGCTGCAATTGCTGCTCCATACCAACTTGTATCTTGCATTTACCCGCCTGCCAAAAATACAAGGAGTATCACTTTACCATTAACAAGCAATGATGTGTACTTTATAATTTCCCCACCAGATGGCAGCCACCAGCCCAGGGGGTCCCCTCAAGATCTCTTTGACACATGTGCAATAGATTCTCTTTATGTGCATGCAAAGGCTGGCTGATCCCACTAAGCAACAATCCTCAATAAAATTGGACAAGAGAGGAGTCCTAGCCGAGTAAGTTCATAATGAATCTAGGGTATGATATAAAATAAGATTCAGGATTATTAAAATATGGAAATTGCAATGGCTCACCCCACCTCACTTATCTGGGAAATTTCCTAACTCAATTTCAACACTCTAAATTGATATTACACAGGCAATCATCTTTTTGGTTGCAATATGGTTTATTGGACAAAATAAAATGCACTGAAAAATGCAAAGAGCTACTTTCACAGAGCACTTCACAGAAATATATCCCCAGAAGTCATCCTTCAATCTCCCAAACTTCCCAAGGTTAGGGGAAGGAATGTATCTTTTACTGCATGTGGAGGGTCAGGGATTTTGCCAAATAGGAAACCTTGGAAACATTTGTCCATCTCACCATCAGATGAGGTTTTCAAAACCTTCTAGTTCCTGGCTGTTCAGGCCATGGATCCACAGCACACTAATCCTCTTCCCTTTCCATCCCCTCAAGCTTGGACCTCCAAACCCTGTGAATTTGGAGAGCCCTGGTCATGCTTGCAGTCTTTTATCTTGCCTTGTCTAAGAGCAGACTTAGTCTTGGGCTGCCATAGTTTCTAAGCTTCCCAAACCCATCATCCCAAGGTCTTGGTACTTTGGCAGATGCTGCTGGCTCCCTAGGGTCTTGTCTTGAAAGTATAACCAAAATTTCAAACAGGAGTCATGCAGGACTTGTGGTATCCTAGATCTACAGCTGGAAGAGAACTCAGAGGCCATCCAGTCTAACCTCCTTATTTTACAGATGAGGAAATTGAGACCCAGAGTGGTAAAACGGCTTCTCCAAGGTCGCACAGACAGCAAACCTTGGGTTCTAATTTTGCTACATCCTCATCCTCTCATGGGGCTTCCTCTCCTAGTTTGCATACCCACTAATGGTGGTCATCAGAAATCAGACTCCCCAGGAAAGGGGAGAGGGCCAATCTTCTCTCTGCTCCCTAAAATTCTCATTAACCAGGGCCTTGGGATAAAATGAGCATTGCAGAGAGATAAAAGGGTATGATATAAGGACATCATCATATAAAAGCACGATCTAAAATCTTCTGCTAAGAGGGAGAGGGAGGGCTAGTAGGAGCAGATAGAGGAAAGAAGAGAGGGGTTGCAACTGACAGTGCCTAGAGACCAGATGGGGGCCTCAGGTCCCTGTGAGAATAGAAGCCTAGAATGGCCTCCTTAAGGGAAGGGTCCTAGAGATGGAAAGAGGTGAAAAGTAGCTATCGGGCAGCAAGGAGCTCCTGGAGAGAGGAGACATTCCTCCCAAGTTCTGGGACCAACCAGATGGCCCTAGGCCCGAAAGAGCAGCAAATGAGTGAGCCATATTGTGAAGGAGCGTATTCTGTTCTGTTCTCTTCCATTCTGCTCTTTGAGCATTCAGTAAGCAGCAAACATGTGTGAGACACTATTCCAAGCACCGGCAATAAAAAGACAAAAATTAAGCAGGCCACGCCCTCAAAGAGGATACATTCTATCATTGGGGTTGAAGGGATAAACATGTACACAGAGAAGTAAACACAAAGTTTTTACAAAGAAGTAGAAATTTGGGTGAGGGGAGAGCACTAGCATCTGGGATCATCCCAGACTCCACCTGAATCTTTTTGACCACATAGTGTCTGTAGAGGTCCCATGGGAAGTAGGGCAGAGAGAAGAAAGTGATGGTATTGACTCTCTGGCAAATGAAAAATGCAAAATCTCATTTTAAAAGGAGTCTCACAGTTGAAGGTAGCACCGTGTCAGTCATCCACTACTGGAAAGTAATATGGGACTCATTGGAGAGGGAAGGAGAGTTGTCTTAACCAAGTATGAGCTCTTGTAGATCCTTTGCATTTTGCCTTTTTGTGCTATGACATAAAGGCGGCTCTGTGTCCAATCTATATTGTTGACTTGGGTGTTAGCATAGGAGTAGAGGACCCTTTTTGCCAACCTCTGTCACAAGCCTCAGACACAAGTTATTTTCTGATATTCTCTCACTGGGTGGGAGTATGAGACAAAGAGTACTTTCTGAAAAGCCCCAGGATTGAAGCCAGGCTATAGGCAAGAGAGCTTATGAAGGAATGCATTTCCCAGGCTACCTAGAACTTTAAATTCAGCCCGCGCTTTAGGAGTGCTCCATTTTGAATTCAAATCTTCTAAAAGGTTTTCTCTTGAAGAAGTAGCATTCCTTTAATTGTCCATTTGTTCAACAGCTCAGGTTAGAACAGTTAATGACTACTAATGTGCTTGTTCAGTGTCCTTCGTAAGCTCATTATAGCTCAGGGTGATAATGGCACTGCTGGTGCTGTTCAATAGAGTCTTTTCATATATTACTTTTTCTGAAGCCCAGATTATTACTTAAAGGGCATAGTGGAGAAAGTTTCTGATTCAAATCCATTTTCTTGTTATCCTTTGCCTATGTGGAAGGCTGTGTCTATATTTGTTTAACGGTTTAGCTGTGTGTTAAGTATAGAGTGGTATAAGGGGCAAGGAAGTCTGGGTCTAGAGTCAGTGGGAATCTCAGTTTGAATCCAGCCTTGGCTACTGACTATGGGTAACAGTAAATATTCCCTACTTACCATTACTCTCTGTAATAGGAAATAGCACTGGCTGGCTTGAATAAATCATCTCATCATCTGAGCCTTAATTTCCTCATCTACAAAATGTGTACAATAACATTTGCAATAACTATTTAACAAGGTTGTTGTGAAAAGAGGCTGTATAAGTGTAGTAAGTGCCTGTATTTTTCCATCCCTGCTTTACTTCTGTCTCTAGGGATGGTCAGAAAGTAGGCAAGGATGCCCTTTATTCACCACTGCCTGCCATCTCCACAGGAGTATTTAGGTAAGCCTCCAGGGACCCACTCTCATGAGTTAAACTACTCCATTCTCTTAAAATGATTTCCTTTGGGAAAAAGATCCAACTTTTTCTTCATGCAGCAAAAATCTGCCTTCTCTTTTTCCCCTCTCAATATTCCCTACCCCCAACATTGAGAACAAAAGAAAAATAGAACCACTGTTAAAAATATATATAATCAAGCAAAACAATTGGTCATGTCCAAAAGACAAGACAAATATAGCCAATCCTCAATATTACCATTTATTATTATTACTGTTTAACTTTTATTATATATAATAATATATTTATTATTTATATATTTCTAATTATATTTGTTATATATTATTTTTATTTATTTTTAACTTTTACATTTATTTTAATATTTTAATTATATTTATAATATATTATTTATATATTTTACTACTAAATTTAACTTTTATTATTATTGCCAATTGGCTTTCTTGATCTCAAACATTTGTATGAGTTTATTAGTAACCTCACTTTCACTTTCACATTATACTCAGGGGTATGCACAGTACAAGTATGAATAAGCTCCCAAGATTGTGCCACTCATAAGTTTCCAAGCTTGAAGTGTGGTTTGGCATAATCCACCAGCTGGCTAGAGACAGCCTCGATGTCCATCACAGCCTCAAAGCTAAATGTCAACTCAGCTCCACCACACTCCCACATTCCAAGACCCTTAAGGATCTCAAAAGGTACAGGCAGACGTTGCTGATCAATTATTTCAAGCTATATCCTTCGTGATCTCTTAACGCCTTCCTCCAAACATGAAAGACAGAGTATCAGAGGTAATGTCAAAATCTCACCAGTCTCAGCATCTTCTGACAATGCAATGAAAGTCCCAGCAACCTCTCCTTTGGTTTTTAGAGGGTGGCCAAGATAGAAGAGATTTACAGCAGCATAGTGTACAATACAACATCCTCACACCATCATCTGACACAGTGGAAAGTAAGATTCAGGTTTAAAAAATATTTTAGTTTTAAGAATTTCATTTGCTATACAGTATTAATGGTATTGGAGAGTTTATGTGCTATGAAAAATGAACATTGTCTGAAATCAGTGTTTCTTTATTGAGATGTTTACTAGTAAGAAAAAATGTTTTGCATGTTACCAATTTTATTTTGTGTACCACATTTTATAGGTCATTTCATAGTTACTATGTTAGTAAAAAGTTCATATTATCAGAATTAATGTTTTGTTATAAAGAATTATATACAGAAAAGTGAATTCTCAGCAATATCTAATGAAAGATTACAATTTTAGGTTGTTGTGGTAACCAAATCCCCTATTTCCCATTGGTTCAATGTATCAACATTCACGTTTTTTACTTTTGCACCATTTTCTAGGAAAGTTACCTCCCCCAGGAAAGCTGAGTATTGACTATACACACACACATATACATACACACACATATATACACACAAACATATGTGTATGTATATATGCATACATACATACATATACAAACATATATGCCTCTGTTTGCACCCTGAATCCTTCAACTCTCTTATAAGGAGGTAAATAGTATGTTTTATCATGAGTCCTCTGGAATTGTGGTTGGTTCCACTGTGTTGATCAGAGATCCTAAATCCTCCAAGACTGTATGTCTTTACAATATTGTTGTCATCATATAAATTGTTCTCCTGGTTCTGGTCACTTCCCCCTGCATCAGTTCATAAAAGCCTTCCCTGGTTTATCTAAAACCATATTTATAATGATTTCTTAACAAGAGTGAGAGAATCACTCCTTTGAAATATAACGACAATTGGAATTGAATCAGTCAACAAACATTTATTAAGTACTCACTCTGTACAGAACCCTGTGGTAGCCCTTGGGGAAATATAGAGTGACAGTTGGTTTTACACAAAAGCCAGGGAATTTTGTGGCTGGCAGAGATACATGTAAGAAAGAAGGGAATAAGGACCAGGAGACTGGAGGGAAGTCATCTTGCCTTCTCCATTTGGAGTTACTTTCATAGTCGTTGCATAAATTGTTCTCCTACTCACTTCAATCTGTATCAGCCCCTCAAAAAATTGTCATTTTCCTTTTAATAATAGAAAAAAAATAAGGAAAAGAAGGCACACTAAACTTATATTCAGGAAATCTGGTGCTGCCAACACAATGTTTCTTGCATCCCTTTTCTTTTTTCTATTCACAAAGACTATCACTCTAATTTAGGCACTCATCATCTCTCACATAGACTATTAAATAAATAGCCTCCTCCAGTAATTGGTCTCCTTTTCTCCAATCTCTCTCAGCTTCAATTTGTCCTCCACAGGTCTGACCATATCACTGTCCTGTTCAAAAAACTTAGATAGATCCTTCTTGCCTCTAGAATAAAATACAGACTCCACTATTTGGTATTTAAAGCCCTTTACAATTTGGATCCAGACTCCCTTTCTATCCCTATTGAATAGTTCTTCCTTTCATACACTCCCAATCTATCCAAACAGGTTTACTTATTGTGCCTCACACACAACATCCCATTTCCCATCTCTGTGCCTTGCATTGGTGGTCTCCAATGCCTGGAATGTCCTCCCTTGTTGCTTCTGTCTCTCAAAATCCCTTGCTTCCTTCCTTCAAGGCTCAGCTCAAGGACCACCTCCTACATGAAGCTTTTCCTGATGCTCCTAGCTACTAGGGCCTCTCCCTCTCCCCCAATTTCTTTGTATTTACTTTCTACATATTTTTGTTTAAGATGCTTTCCTTGGTATAACAGAAGTTCCTTGATGGCAGGCACTCTTATTTTTGTTTATGGATTCCTAACTGAACTGGCCTGCCCTCTATTTCTTATTTCTGAAAGATGACATTCTATCACCCTCCTCTACACTGTCCCCTCCATGCCTGGAATACCCTCCCTCTTCACTTACACATTCTAGAATCCCTAGCTTGCTTCAAGGTTCATCTTCTAGTTGTTCGTGCCCTATTTTCCTTTGACTCCTCAGAAATTATTTTGCATTTACTTGTCCAGGTTCGTGGGTTTTTTTTTCTCTCATGGGTGTTTATTCCTTAGGATGGGGAGTCTTTTGCTTTTATCTTTGTATCCCTATCACATAGTAGGGCTTAATACTTATTGGATGAATGAGTACTTATTCCATGGTATTGTCACAATTTTGTGCTACAAACTGTGTTCAGAAGTCTTGGTTAGCTTACTGATTGAAGAGAACCTTGGGATTAAGGATAATCTCAGCACCTCAGTCTCCACAAAACTGTAAATTTTCATTTGTTTGTTGTTCTTGTTGTTCTTGTTTTTACCCAAGGCACTAAAACAGCTTAGAGAATTCAATATTCTCAACAGGGACATATACCTGTTACAGGAGTTACAATGAATTTCCTAACCCTAAATCAGATAGTTGCCTGGGACAATGCATGTGCCAGACACATGCAGTTTAAAGAATAGAAATTATTAGCCCCAGACATTCTTCCACAGGTGCAGACCTTGGCTATGCAGTAAGAGAATTCTAGCTCTCCCTATCAGGGAGAGGCTTTTCAGCCACCACACTTAACTAGAGAGAGAAGAAACAACTGCTCTCAAAAAAAAAAAAAAGATTGATAGCTGAAATTCACTAGATGGTAAGAGAGAGCATCTTGATGACCATAAAACCAACAGAGATATGATAACCAGTAGAGAGATGTTGTGCCCAAAATGGAGATGGTACACCAAGTGGAATGTAGAGACACAAATCCCAGCAGAAGGCAGCATGATAACATTAACAGCTCTGTAGCATTAGACACAGTTGCTCTGTACAAGTGTATATGCTCCCTCTACATCTGGCCACATTGATCCTCAGAATGTGACCTTCATCTATGTTTTCCAGCCACATGTGTTTCCTACATATGCATGTTTCCCTATTGCTAGAATCTTTTCTTTCTTTCTTTTTTTTTTTTTTTTTTTTTTTTTTTTTTTTTTTTTGGTGAGGCAGTTGGGGTTAAGTGACTTGCCCAGAATCACACAACTAGTGAGTGTTATGTGTCTGAGGCTGGATTTGAACTCAGGTCCTCCTGACTCCAGAGCTGGTGCTCTATCCACTGTGCCACCTAGCTGCCCCTAGAATCTTTTCTTACCACTTTATTTGTTATGTTTGATTAAATGTGTTTTCCTTTTAACTAATATGATCTTTGGCTGTCTGACAAAAGTAAACATATTGATGGGGGCTCATGAACTGACCCACCAAGTGCTTAAACATGGAGTCACTTTTCTGGGCCTTAATGTGTGAAGGACTGTCCCTAGTGTTAAACCAGTAAGAATTTTTCAGATGTTTAGGAAGCTAGCAGATAAGAGACCTCCCACTTCAACTCCTATAAGGTATCAACTACTTAACCCATAGTAAGTACTCAGCAAAAGATTGGTTATTGAATGGAGAGTTCTAGATTTTTTCTACTGAGTTATTTATAATCATACCTTCCTCTGTGTGTGTATGCCTATTCCCACTCTCCAGGCTATAGGCACACGGCCAACACCATCTCATTCAATGGAATATTTCACAACCTCTTTGGACAGAAACATAAAATATAGATTGTAAGAGCTGCGGAGTCCCTTAGAATATTGAAGGTCAGAGCTGGCAGGGCTCTTAGAACATATAACATTCAAACTTAGACAGGGAAGGCTCTAAAGCATAGAACATAGGATGTTCAAGCTAGAAGAGACCCTTAGAACATGGAACATAGAATGTCAATGGTGGGAGGGACTTCAGAAATCATCTAATCCAAAGTCCACATTGTACAGCTAAGGAAATTGAGACTTAACAAGGATTCTCACCTCCAAAATTAAAGACTCAAATGACAAAATCTGTCAACTTTTGTCTTCTCTAGTGAATTTCCTGAATCCTAGAACCTTAGAACCCTAAAGTTGGAAGGCACTTCAGGGGACTTGTAATCTAACCCATACCTAAGCAGTAATCCTCTTTAGGACCTGCTAAATGGTTATCCAACTTCTGTTTGAACATCTCCACTGACAGGAAGCTTACTCCTGGTTATCCTATAAGATAGTCCCTCTCACCATCTTGATCCCCTTCCTCTAGAAGCTGTACAACTTGTCAATATCTTTCCTAAAATATGGCCCTGAGAACCGAACACAATGCTCCAGACATCATCTGGCTTGTCGGACTATCACTTTCTTATTCCTGTCAGTTTTCTTACTTGCTATATCATAATTGACTAAGATTAAGCTGGTGTTCCACTAAAAACTTTAGATCTTTTCCAGAAGAACTTCTGTTCAGCTACGCCTCCTCCTTTCTCTTGTACTTATGAATTTGAGTTTTCAAACATTTACATCTCCTAGTGTTAGGCTTTCTCCTTTGGACACTCTTGTATCATAATTATTTGCATTCATGATTCCTCCTCCCTCCTCCCCCTCCTCGACTAGATTAAAAGTTTCTTGAGAATAGTGTCTGTGTCATGCCTACTCGTTTCCCTAGCACTAAGCACAGGGCTGCTCACACAGTGGGGGATATGGATACGGATTGGATCTGTGATTTCACTAGTATAGGAAACCTCCTGGTGAGAAAACTCCCTCTACCACTGTAAGTAGGTAATTCGTCTGCAACTTAGTGTTAGAGAGTTGTAAGTTAACTGGGAGGTTAAGTGATCATCTAGGGCAGGAGTGGGGAACCTGTGCCCACTACATCCTCAAGTGTGGCCCTTTGACAGAACCCAAACTTCATAGAACAAGTCCCCTTCATAAAAGGATTTGTTCTGTAAAACTTGGACTGAGTCAAAAGGCAGCACCTGAGGACCTAGAAAGCCACACATGGCTTTGAGGCCACAGGTTCCCCACCCCTGATCTAGGGTCACACAGGCAATATGCATCAGAGGCATGACTTGAATCCAGGTCTTCCTGGTTCTGAGGCCAATTCTCTAATCACTATGTCATGCTACCTCTCAGTAGGCACTTAATTCTTAGTTGCATCTTATTGATCTACAAAATGGGAATAATAATACTCATCTTACCTTTCTCGTAGTAGTGTTATAAAAATGCTCTACAAATTTAAGTCATTAGGATCATTGTTCCTCCATTGCTGTCCTTGTCTGATTCTTCACCATGATATGAAGGTGGTCAGGGGCTATGACCATATACCATAAGCTTTAGCAGGTTTTGCCAAGCCACAAAGCCTTCCAATACAAGTTTGGTAATGCATTCTGTGTGTGCTATCTTAAGAAACAGTCTAGCTAAGTGTGAAAAGGCTCAACACTGGAAAGTTGACCACTATGGATTAGGGCTTTTTGGCCACAGCAATTCATCCAGCCTCTCTGTGCCTTAGAGGGTGGCACTGTGCAGATAAAACTGCCATTCCAGGGACAGAGATGTAGAAGGGGAAACTCAAGAGCAACCAGTTTGGGGAAAATAGGCAATAGGAGTATTTGTGGTTTATTTTACTTCCTTTCTTTCTCCCTTGTATTTTTTTAAGCAAACATCCTCTAAAATATGCCTCTGTTTATTTTATAAGAATTTATTAACTCCCCCTCCCATTGTTTCCCACAACTGAACAATTAAAAAATGAAAAATAAAATAAATAAGCATACTCCAGAAGAACAAACTCCTACCCTGGTCACATCCAAAAGTGCATGCCTCAGTCTACATTTTAAGTCTATATCTCTTTCGTAGGAGGTAGGCAGCATGTCTCACTTTCAACATTTCAGACTCATGGTTTATCTTTGTATTGATTAGAGTTTAAAAGTTTTTCAAAGTTCTTTTTTCTCACGTTATTGCCACTGTATATGTTGTTCTCCTTGTTCTGCACCCTTCTCTCTGCATCAATTCATAGACATCTTCCCAGTTTCCTGTGAAACTGTCCATTTCTCATTGCTTCTTATGGCTCAATATTCCACTGTACTCATCTGTGATATTTTTTCCTTTGATCTTACTAGGATGTCATATATTAAATTCTAGTAGGTCAGGAAAAGACCCAGTGAAAAATGGGGCTCATGAGCATTAGTTGTAGATGGGTCCAAATGGGTCATGGGAACTTGAAGCTAGGACTAGAGCATGACATAAAGAATAACTTCTCAGCAATCCAAAATTGTAATGGACTGCCTTAGGAGGTGAGAATTTTTTCATCACTGTGATTTTTAAGAGGATATTGGAGGAGAAATTCCAGATCAGGTGTGGGTTGGACTCCATGACTTTGGAGAGCTCATGTAGTGTTGATATTAACATTTTCAAGGCTATGCCAAGGGTTGAAATAAAATGCTTTATTTATGTTTTTACTTATTTTTATCTAATCTCTAGTATTTATTTTTGTTTTATATTTTATTTACTTTGTTTATTTTATGTTATTTTATTTACTTTATTACTTATTATTTTATAATAAAATACTAAAGGTTGGAATAAAATGCTTCAAGTTCTATACAGACATAAGGTATTAATTAGCTATTAATTATTTGTGGGAATATTGTATTATCCCACAGAGTCACCTACCCATTCACTGGACCCAGGCGGCTACTGTGTCTGGTAGAGTCAACATCTGGTAAGTCACCATGAGGTCCCTTAAAGGCATTTACATCTGGCAACACTATTTCATATTGGGGGCAGCTAGGTGGTAGAGTGGATAGAGCACCGGCCCTGAAGTCAGGAGGACCTGAATTCAAATCTGGCCTCAGACCAAACACTTGACACTTACTAGCTGTGTGACCCTGGGCAAGTCACTTAACCCCAATTGCCTACAAAAACAAACAAAAAAAACAAAAAAACAACAAAAAACAAAAACAGCCATTATTTCAGACGCACACTTCACATATGGCAACCCTAAGAACAATGAACTGCCACTTCCAATATGGATTATTCATAACTGAATCATAGGCTTTTAGAATTAGAAGGGACCTTAGACATCAACCAGCTCGATCCTTCCTTTTACAGAGGAGGAAACTGAGGCCAAGGAAGGTGAAGCAATTCACCCCAAATCACATGACTAACACATAAGAAGCTACCAGCTTCACAAATGACACAAACTACACATTGTCACTAATCCATACCTGTCTCCCTAAGTCACGTGAATGACAGTTCTCCCATCTCTAGGTCCATGTAAAGGATTATCCCAAAACATAAATAACATTTCATTACTATGTCTAAACCAGAGGTTCTTCACCTTTTTGTTTCCTGAAATCCTATGGCACATTGGTGAGGCCAAAGGAACCCTTCTCAGAATCAGGTTTTAAATAAATAAAATAAAAGACATGGGATTATAATGGAAACCAATTATACTAAAATAAAGATGTGATTTTCTTTTCCCTATCCATGTTCATCGACATTTTGAAATCCATCCACAAACTATGGTCTCTGGAACACAAATCAACAACTTCTGATTTTAAAAGTTCTCTAAAATGAGGACGGACAAGTGCAGAAAGCACTGAAAATGAGGTAGGGTGAGCATTGAAGTAAGGAGGTCAACTGATGTCAAGAACTGAGATTTGAGAAAGCTGGTGTCTAGCCCTGTCTTTACCACTAACTAGCCGGGCCTCGGGTTCCTTCATCTATACTATGAGGGGGTGGATGGCACTAAATGCTCCCTATGGTTCCTTCTAATTCTGACATTCTGGTTGATGTTCTACAATTCCTCTCAGCCCAGACATTCCCTGTTCTAAGACCCCTCCCATCATTCCCTGGTCTAAGGCCCCTCCCAGCCCTGACGTTCTCTGTTCTAAGGGCCCTCTCAGTTCTTACATTCTGTTCTAAGACTCCTCCCAGCTCTGACTTTCAAGTTCTAAGGCTATTAAGTGGGATATATCCTAGTGCACAGAGTGCTGGGCTCAGAGTCAGGATGACCTGAGTCCAAATTTGGCTTTCGACACTTGGTAGCTGTGTTACGCTCAGCAAGCTCTCAGCCTCATTTCCCTGATCTATAAAATAGGGATAATGAGAACACCCACCTCTCAGGGTTGTTGTGAGGATCAAAAGAGATAATATCTGGAAAGCACTTAGCAGAGTACCTGGCACATAGTAAGCATTTAGTAAATTATTGTTTCCTTCTTTCTTTCCTAAAGCCCCTCCCAGCTCTGTCATTCTATCTAACATTCATTCTCAGAGCTGACATGCTCTGTTCTAAAGTTTTCCCTAGCTCTGACACTCTCTTTTAGTATTCCTTCCTTCTCTGAAAGTTGGTTCAGTCTCTATGACCATTTTCCAAGGTCCAAACAAAAGCCAGGCAAGCTTCTCCTGGCCTTTTGTCCTTAGCCTTTAGCCATCCCCAATGACCACACTGGTAGCCAGATGAGGCAGTTGTAATTTACCTCCTATTTCTCTTTGGAAGCCTCATTGTTCTGGACTCCAGCCCCAGTGTTGTTGTTGTGAGGGATGGGGAGAGAATGGTTACTTGGGGTGATGTTTTTGGAAGCACTGCCACTTTGCTGTATCCATGGCAACAGAGGAAAGGGGGTACTACTTAAATAAAATGGGCAAGGTTTCAAAATCTGAAAGCAAATAAACCAGAAATATTCCTTGTACCAAATTGTGAGCTCCAATCTCTTCTCTTCCATCTTTACTTATTCTTCTATTAATTCTGTGGTTAGAACAACTCTAAATATAAATGAAATCTCCCTCACATGGCCACCCAGACTATCATGCCCTGTACTGCTTCTCCATCTGGGCTCTCCATAGTGAGCTGGGGAGACCTTACCTTTTAAATCCCTGGCAGGGGGTGCTGAAGGACAGGAAGGGAGATAGAGGCCAAACCAGATGGAGGCAGGAGGATATGGGCAAGGAACCCTGGCCTCCTCCCTCTACAAGGCAAAGGAGAATCTGGGCAAGGATGAAAGGAGCTCAGCATTGGGCTTGCTTGGATTTGAGTCTAAGCTCTGCCACTTACTAGCTATATGACCTTGGACAAGTCCATTTTTCTTGATGATCTTTAGTTTCCTGATCTATCAAATGAGGGAAGTTGGAGGAATTGTTCCTACATAACATAAAACCTCATAAAAAACAGTGGCTATTCCTAAGTATCTCCACTCTATCCTTTGTCCAGCATAATTTTTGCCTTCTAATCTTGGTCTGTTTTGGTTTCTATCCCACCCCTCCTCAACTATGACCCAATACGACTTCACCCATATCCCTTAACAGAGGGAGAGCATTAGATACATACACACACACACACACACACACACACACACACACACACACATACACATACATCTATGATGGAGAAAGTGAGCAATCTGAACAGGTAGAAAGACCCAGAGGTACAAATCTGCCCAGAGAAAAATGATTGGCTTCCCTGTGGAAAGGGAGGTTATAAACCCTGCTACATTCATCCTATCATGGAGTTTCCATATATCAGGGACCAAACCAGACTTCTGTTCTCCTTCAACCCAATAAGGTCACTGACAAGACCCAGTCTAGAGATCTAGGTGGTCTGAAAAGCAGAAAATGTATGACAGAATATGGCAGAAGGGGTGAAACAGTACGTGTGTAGGGGGAGTAATACAGCATTACCTATCACAGAAGAAAAAGTACATATGGCAAGAAGATTGAGGAAGATGGAGTATAAACCTAACTTTTTCTTAAGTAGATAAACCAACAGTGAGATTCAGAAAGAGAAAGAGAAGAAAATAAACAATTTTGAAGTGGATACAATTCAATGAATATATAGTATACGGTGAAGAATGGGAAGTATACGGTGAAATCCCTCAACGATAAAGAAAGATGCATGAAACGCTTTTTAACAAAACTCAACGTCCATTTCTATGGAAATCATCAAAAGCCTAGGAATAAATAGATCTTTCCTTAACATGGTAAATGTTCTGTGAACTGTTCAGTTAATTAGTTGTGTCTACCTCTTCATCACCTCCTTTGAGGTTTTCTTGGCAGAGATATTAGAGTGGTTTGCCATTTCCTTCTCTAGCTTATTTTACAGATGAGGAAACTGAGGGAAACAGGTCTAGTAAGTATCTGAGGCCGGATTTGAACTCAGGTCTTCCTGACTTCAGGCCTGGTGCTCTATCCACTGTGCCACCTAGCTGCCCCTACGTGGCAAATAAAATCTATTTAAAATGAACAGTCAACATAATATGCAATCGAGAAATACAAGAGGGAAGGGGCAGCTAGGTGGCACAGTGGATAGAGCGCCGGCCCTGAAGTCAGGAGGACCTGAGTTCAAATCTGGCCTCAGACCAAACACTTGACACTTACTAGCTGTGTGACCCTGGGCAAGTCACTTAAACCCAATTGCCTAAAAAAACAAACAAAAAAAAAAGAAATACAAGAGGGTAAGGCAAGGATTTCCACTGTCAATGCTATTGCCCCATATAGTTCTAGAAATGCTGGCTATAGCAATGAGATGAGAAAAATAAATTTCAGGAATGGGCATAGCCAAGTAAAACCAAAGTACTATTTTTGCAGTGCTCCTCGTATAGAGACCTAGGTATCAACACAATAACAGCAACAAAGTAAGGGAATAGAAAATGAACGCAGGTGAAGCATTAGTCTTTACATATTTTACCAACAAAACCCAGCAGGAAGATAAAGAAAGAGAAATTTCATTGAAAAAAGCACAGAATGTGTAAAATAGCTAAAAGTCTACCTACAGAGACATATAGAGGAGTGCTCTGAATATACATATGCCACACTCTTTACACAAATAAGGATATGCCTTAATTAGAGAATAGGATTTGGTAAGGGAAGGCAAAAGGAGAGGTGAAAAACCAATAGATTACAATCAGATAAAAGGATTTGGGAATTTTTTTGTCTAGGCAATGGGGTTAAGTGCCTTGCCCAGGGTAACACAGCTAGTAAGTGTTATGTGTCTGAGGCCGAATTTGAACTCAGGTCCTCCTAAATCCAGGGTCGGTGCACTATCCACTGAGCCACCTAGCTGCCCCGGATTTAGAAATTCATGAGTATGGAAGTGGTATATTAGTGGGTGATGGCAAGATCAAATGTATGACCATTTTTGTGTGTGGCTGAGGTGGGGTGGAGGAGTAGTAGGTGATAGGAAGTGAGTAGGTTGAGGAACTGAGTGGTATGGTTGTTGGAAGGAGAGTCAATATGTCCTATATGTACAAAATTGTTTATGATGGCATTTGGGAATAACTGAACAAATCATGGTACAGAAACATAATGGGAAATTATTGTGCCATAAGAAATAATGAATGCATGGACTCAGAAGAACCTGAAATCACTTGAATGAATCTATGCAATTATAGTGAACAGAACCAAGAAAACAATTTATAAAATTGATGCAATAAGGTAAATATAACTATGAATGATTAAGAACTTTGCTCCTCCTAGGGCTATATCCCAAAGAGATTATACAAATGAGAAAAGGGCCCACATGTACAAAAATATTTATAGCAGCTCTTTCTGTGATGGACAAGAAATGGAAATTGAGGGGATGCCCACCAATTGGGGAATGGCTGAACAGGTTGTGGTTTACAGATGTAATAGAATATTATTGTGTTATAAGAAATAATGAGCAGGCAGATTTCAGAAAAACCTGGAAAGACTTGCATGGACTGATACTGAGTGAAGTGACCAGAACCAGGAGAACGTTGTACACAGTAACAGCCACATTGTGCATTGACTAATTTTGATAGACTTAGCCCTTCACAACAATGCAAGGATCTAAGACATCTCCAAAAGTCTCATGACGGAAAATGCTATCCACATCCAAAGAAAGAACTATGGAGTTTGAATACAGATTGAAGCTTACTATTTGCTATTTTTTTTCTTCTGTTGTGTTTTGTTTCCTCTTTCTGGTGGTTCCTCCCATTGGTTCTAATTCTTATTTACAACATCACTAACGTGAAAATATGTTTAATAGGAATGCACATGTATAGCCTATATCAGATCGTGCACCGTCTTGGGAAAGGAGAGGGGGAGGGAGGGGGAGAAAAAATTAAAACTCAAAAGCTTATGGAAGTGATTGTTGAAAACTAAAAATAAATTAATTAAAAAAACGAAAAGGAAAAGAATAAACCCATTTATTTCCAGGTTAAAAAAAAGAAAAATGACCCATCACAACTCCAGAGGACTGAGAACGCAACATTTTTCAACCTTCTGAGGGAAAGGTGGAGTGTGACCTTCCCCTGACTGTGCACTTTCCATCTCCTGCTGAGTCTGGGAAGCCAGCAAAGGGCTAGTTGATGACTTCTATCTGGGCCAACATAAGGCAACTTCTGCCTTCTGCAGACAGCTCAATCCCCCAAATGGAATGTGGAGAACCTCAGTACAAAGAAGAGCAACTTTCCCTTTGACCTCAGGCCTTTTATCTCCTGCTGTACCTGTCCACTGCAGGAAGAGGAAAAAGAAGGAGGGGATGAGAAAGACAGAGATTTCCATCTCCTGCTGTGCCTTTTCCTGCTTAATCTCCACACTTAAGTGGAAAAGAAGAGTTGTAAAATGGGGCCTTCCATATGATGATCAGACCATGATCCTTTTATTTAGTGTTGCACTTGTCATGAACCTGATTTCTAGCCTCTTTTGAGACTCAGTGATAGACTATAGGTATAAAATGAGGTCTATCCATCCATCCATCTATCTATCTATCTATCTATCTCTCTTTCTATCTATCTATCTATCTATCTATCTATCTATCTATCTATCTATCTATCTGATTTTCAGCCATGGACAGTATATATTTGTTTTGCTTTATTATGCTTATTTGATACAAGGGAAACTTTTTTTTGTTGTTAGGAGAGAACAAGATTAACAGTAATTATGACAAGAACAGAAGAAAAATTTAAAAAGAGCATCAATTAAATATTTTAAAATACATGGAAGAATTTATCATTCATCAGGAGAATCCCCCTAAAAAACAGGAGTTGCAATCTTTATATCAGTATAAGCAAAAAAATAATTTACAACATAAAAAAGGAAATTGCATTGTTGTGAATGAAACCATAGACAAAAAAGCAATATCAATATCAAACTTGTATGCTTCAAATGCATCTAAATTAATAAAATAAAAATTAATTGAATTACAAGAAGTAGGCAATCTTACAATAGGAACAGGAAATTTTAATGCTCCTCTGCCAGTTTTGGACAAATCAAACAGAAAGATAAGCAAAATAAAAAATATAGAATTGAATAAATTTCTGGGGAAACTAAGCTGAAGACTAAAGGCATCTACTAAATGGGACTACTAAAGAATATATATATATATGTGTGTGTGTGTATGTGTGTGTGTGTGTGTGTGTGTGTGTGTGTGTGTGCATGCTGTATATAGGTATCTTTTTTAGCACCACATGAACTTTTACAAAAATTGACCAAGTATTAGAAGACAGAGATTACAAATGTAGAAAAGCCAAAATAGCAAACATATCTTTTACAGATCACAACACAGTAAAAATAGTAATCAGTTCAATGATCTCTTGTGCAAATGGTACTGTGCAAATGATTCACACTTCACTTTGCATCAGTTTATATAGGTTTTGCCATGTTTTTTTTCTCTGAAACTACCCCCTAATCATTTCCCACAGCATAATAGTACTCCATCACAATCATATGCCACAGCTTGTTCAGCCATTCCCCAATTAATTAGCATCTTCTCGATGTCCAATTCTTTGCCACCACAAAAAGAGCTGCTATAAATATTTTTATACATATAGGTCCTTTTTCTTTTCCTTTGGTCTCTTTGGAATGCAGTGCTATTTCTGGGTCAAAGGTTATGCACAGTTTTATAGCCCTTTGGACCTAGTTCCAAATTGTTCTCCAAAATGGTGAGACTAGTTCACTACTCTACCAACAATTCATTATTGTACCATTTTCCCCTCATGCCCTCCAGCATTTGGCATTTCTGATAGGTATGGGGTAGTACCTCAGAGTTGTTTCAATTTGCCTTTCTCTAATCAATAGTGATTTAGAGCATTTTTTCATATGACTCTACACAACTTTGATTTCTTCTTCTGAAAACAACTTGTTTATATCCCTTGACCATTTATCAGCTGGGGAATGACTCACTTCTATACCGTATATATTTGAGAAATGAGGCCTTCATCAGGGAAACTTGATGTAAACATTTTTGATATTACTTTATTGTCTATGGTTCCTTTTTAGCAAAATGTAGTTTCCCCAATTATCCCTTTTAATTAGGTCTATTTTTACTTTTGCTTCATCTGAGATCACGAGTGCTTTTTTTAGTTTAGCTAAAGCATATTAAATTTTGCTCTAGCCCTTTATTTTAACTCTGTGTGTGTGTGTCTTTCTGTTTCAACAGAATGGAATTACATCCATGCCATGCCCTCTGTCTATGTAAACTTCTTTTAACTGCCCTAATAATGATAAATTGCTTAGGCATTACAAATATCATTTTCCCATATAGTAATGTAAACAGTTTAACTTTATTCAGTCCCTTATGACTACTATTCCATGTTTACATTATTATGCTTCTCTTAAGTCTTGTATTTGAAAGTAAAATTGTCTATTTAGCTCTGGTCTTTTCATCAGGAATGCCTGAAAGTGCTGTTTTATTGAATGCCATTTTCCCCCTGGAGGATTATACTCAGTTTTGAAGAGTAGGTGATTATTGCTTGTAATCCTAGATCTTTTGCCTTCTCAAATATCATATTTCAAGCCTTCCACTCTTTTAATGTAAAACCTGCTAAATCTTGTGTTATCCTGACTGTGGCTCCAAAATATTTGAACTGTTTTTGTCTGGCTGCTTGTAATATATTCTCCACAAGCTGGGAGCTCGGAATCTGGCTGTAATATTCTTTGGAGTTTTCGTTTTTGGATCTCTCTCAGGAGGTGATCAGTGGATGCTTTCAATTTCTATTTTACCCTCTAATTCTAAGATATCAGGGAAGTTTTCCTTGATAATTTCTTGAAAGATGATGTCTAGGATCTTTTCATCAGTTTTCATGTAGTCCAATAATTCTTAAATTACTCTCCTCAATCTACTTTCCAGGTCAGTTGTTTTTTCCAATGAGTTATTTCACACTTTCTTCTATTTTATTTTGTTCTGTTTTATTGTTTCTTGATGTCTCATGGAGTCATTAGCTTCCACTTACCCAATTCTAATTCTTAAGGAATTATTTTCTTCAGTGATCTTTTGTATTTCTTTTTCCATTGGCCAATTCTGCTTTTTAAGAAGTTATTTTCTTCAGTGGATTTTTGTGCCTATTTTTTTTTTCCATTAGGCCAATGCTGTTTTTTTAAGGCATTATTTTCTTTAGTATTTTTGTGCCTCTTTTGCCAAGCTGTTAATTCTCTTTTCATAATTTTCTTACATCACTCTCATTTCTTTTCCCAATTTTTCCTCTCCCACTCTTATCTCTTTCTTTAACTCTACCAGGAATCTTGTTGGGCTTGGGTCTGATTATCATTTTTCTTTGAGGCTTTTTTGAAGCTGTTTTCACAATGTTGTCTTCTTCTGAGTTTATGTCTTGGGTTTCCCTGCCATTGTAGTAGCTTTTTATGATAAAATTCTTTGTTGTTGTTGTTTGCTCATTTTTCCAGTTTATTTCTCGACTTTGAACTTTATGTTAAAGTTAGGCTCTGCTTACCTGGGGGTTGGAAAGCACTGTCCCAAGCTTCAGGCTTTTTTGTGCAGCTTTTTTCCAGAGCTAGTTCTGGGGATCTGTCTACAAGTTTTTGGTGATTCCACGGTGGTGTGATCCTGGGAGAGGTATGGTCACTGCTTTCCTGGCCTCCATTCTGGTTTTTACCCAGGAAGGGCCCCTGGTCCCTTATAGCTGCAAGCCTTACATTGTTCTTGGCCCTGAAACTGTAGCCAGGTTCCCTATTCCCCTGCTGCTGCAAATACTAGCAATCCTATTGGCCCTAGAACTGTGACCAGGGCACCTTGTTCCTTGTGACCAACCACCAGCATTCTTCTCTGCCCTAGAACTGTGACACAGAACTGTGTACTGGCAATAGAGTTGCCAATCAACCCCAGCTGTGTACCCAGTGCGAGCAAAATGTCCCCTATAATGTCTTTCTGACTAGTTGTCTGGTCCCATTACTATCTCCGGGATGAGAGCTCCCCAAGCTGTTGCTGCTGATATTGCTGCTGCCACGAGGGAGCACTCTCGATAGACCTGCACCCTGGTGTCATATACCTCTCCTGCCTACCTCCTAAATTTTCTTAGGTAGGAAAAATATCTCACCAGGCCTTTTGTTGAATTTGCTATTCCAAAATTTGATTTGAGGTATTATTTTAAAGTTGTTTGGAGGGGAATGTTGACAGAGTTCAGTTGGGTGGCTGCCTCTAATCTATCATCTTGGCTCCACGAGAAGATGTGCTCTTAACCAAAGAAGGGTTAGAGGCTATTATAGAAGACAAAATAGATAAGTTTGATTACATGAAACTGAAAATCTTCTGCACAAATAAAATTAATGCGCCTAGGATAAGAAGGGATGTGGTCAAATGGGAAAAAAGTCTGCATCAAATCTCTCTCTCTCTCTTTCTCCCTCCATATATACATATATATGTATATTTTTTTTCCTGAGTCATATGATCAACAAGGCAGCTTCTCTAATGCCCACTAACCCCCCTTCCTCTCCAAAAAAGGAATTGTGAGCCAGAGATAAGAACAATTTCAACTGTCTCCACAGGGAGCCCAACAAAGTAATAATCTTATGAATTAACAGTGGAGAAGACTAATCCTAACATACTCATTCAGCACTTCTTCCCTACTAGCCTCCATTCTTTGGCAGGGCACACAAACTTATCCACAGTCCTGTATTCTGTGACTCACTCAGGTTGAAGTATACATTTTTTTTTCTTCATTCCTCTTGTTTGATTTTTTTTTTGTCTGCATTTTCTTTCACAACATGAATAATATGAAAATATGCTTTACATGATTGTACATGTATAACCTGTATAAAATTGCTTGCCTTCTCAATGAAGGGGGAGGATAAGAAGGGAGGAAGAGAATTTGGAACTCGAAATTTTTAAAAATGAATGTTAAATATTGTTTTTACATGTAATTAGGAAAAACAAAATATCAAATAAATATATTTTTAAGAAAAACAAATGTTTGAAGGGATGTCACGTGAAATAATAATGATAATAAATAATCATAGCTAACATTCATATAGCACTTTCAAATTTGCAAGACAATTTACATGTATTATCTCCTTTGAGACTCAAAATACCTCTCTGGGAGACAAATGCTATGTATTATTACCATCTTCCTCCCCCTCCTCCACCAGTTCTACAGATAAGAGAACTGAGTTTTTTGTTGTGTTTTTTTTTGTTCAGTCCTTCATATCCTTTTTTTTTTTTGTAAATTCAGCATTTCATTTTCCCCCAATTACATGCAAAAACAATTTTAACATGCAGTTTAAAAAATTTTTGAGTTCCAAATTCTCTCCTTCCTTCCCTCCTCTTTCTCCCTCATTGAGAAATCAAGCAATTTGATATACATTATACACATGTAGTCATGCAAAACATATTTCCATGTTAGTTATGTTGTGAAAGAAAACACAGGAAAAAAGTAAAGAAAAACTATGCTATGATCTGCATCCAGACTCCATCAATTCTTTCTCTGGAGATAGACGGCATTTTTCATCATAAGTCCTTCAGAGTTATCTTGGATCATTGCGTTGCTGAGAATAGCTAAGTCATTCACAGTTGATCAATTGATACAGTATCTCTGTTACTACATACAATGTTCTCCTGATTCTGCATCAGTTCATGTAAGTATTTCTGGGTTTTTCTGAAACCATCCTGCTTGTCATTTTTTATAGCGCAATAGTATTCTATCACAATCATATACCACAGCTTGTTCAGCCATTCCCCCAATTGATGGGCATCCCCTCAATTTCCAATTCTTTGACACTGCAAAAAGAGCTGCTAGAAATATTTTTGTACGAATAGGTCTTTCTCCTTTTTGTTTCTGATCTCTTTGGGATACAGATCTAGTAGGGGTATTGCTGGGTCAAGGGGTATGCACAGTTTGATTGCCCTTTGGGCACAGTTCCAAACTGCTCTTCAGAATGGTTGGATCAGTATACAATTTCACCAACAGTACATTAATGTCTTAACTTTCCCATATCCCCTCCAACATTTGTCACCTTCTTTTTCTTTTATATCAGCCAATCTGATGGTGTGGCAGCTCAGAGTTGCTTTAACTTGCATTTCTCCAATCAATAGTGATTCAGAGCATTCTTTCATATGACTATAGACAACCTTAATTACCTCATCTGAAAACTGCCTGTTCATATCCCCTGATGACCTGTCAACTGAGGAATGGCTCTTATTTCTATAAATTTTACTCAGTTCCCTATATATTTGAATAAATGAGATCTTTATCAGAGAAACTTGCTGTAAATTTTTTTCACAGTAATGATTACTGTGTATTTCCCTCCATCCTATTTTCCCCGCTTATCCTAATCTCTCTCTTTTCACCCTGTCCTGCCTCAAAAGTGCTTTGTTTCTGACTTTTACCTCCCCCAATCTGCTCTCCCTTCTATCACCATCCTCTTTCCTTGCCCCTTCCTCTCCTACTTTCCTGTAGGGTAAGATAGATGTTTTTTGGGGGGTGGCTAGGCAATGGGGACTTACACAGGGTCACACAGCTAGTGTTATGTGTCTGAGGTTGCATTTGAACTCAGGTCCTCCTGAATCCAGGGCAGGTGCTCTATCCACTGAGCCACCTAGCTGCCCCGGGTAAGATAGATTTCTATACCGAATTGAGTGCGTATGTTATTTCCTCTTTGAGCCAACACCTATGAGATTAAGATTTATGTGCTCCCCTCTACCTTCTCCATCTTCCCCTCTACTGTAAAAACTCTTTCACACCTCTTTTATGTGAGATAATTTACCCCATTCTACCTCTCCCTTTCCATGATATAATAGTAACTGACGTTTATTCACCCAGGGGTCACACACCTAGTAAGTTGTAAGAGGCAGTCCTGGTCTGTATCACTAGTCACTCAACTCCACCACTGAAAGACTAGTTTTGACTTGTTCTACTTGACCTCAGGAAGCTGAAGGAAGAGCAGTGAGTGGGAGTTTCTGGGAGTCTTGATATCAGGAAAACCTTCCCAACAACTAGAATTGTCCCAAAGTGGAATGTGCTGCCCGGAGGAGGGAGGTGGGTTCTCCCTAGTTGGAAGGATTTAAGCAGACACTGGATAATCACTTGTTCAGTATGTTGTAGTGAGAAATTCATATTCAGGTAGATGTTAGACTACATAGTCTTGGTGTCCTTTCCACCTCTAAGATTCTGTGATTTTGAATCTTCCACTCCTTTTCCCCTGGATGTCCCAATCAACCCCTGTGCTGCCTTCCACCCAAAGGGTGGGTCAGGTTGAGTTTGTAACTAGGAGGTCTCTATTTGGTGGAGAACTCTTGGTAATTGGAGGGGCGGTGTTCAGTCTGATCAGAGATCACTCTGATTTTGGAGCTGCCCCCCTCTGACCAGCAAAATTAACTAGGCATCCACTCCGACTTCTCAACTCCCTTTCCTTACCTAACAAGGCCTTCTTCCTCTAGGCAGACACCAGAGACACTGCTGGCTGGAGCTCATTGCCAGGCCCCCACCTCCTTTCTCCAGGGCCACCTCCTAGAGGGCCTCTGCCAGCTTCCTCCTCCTGAGTCAAGTTAGCTGGAGGGGCTGAAGATTGGAACAGTGAACAGTACACTGCCCCCAGATCCTGGCTTTGAATGGAGACTTTGATCAGCTCCTGTTAATGGCCTTTCCCCACCTCTTTTCTTTTGGTATTTTAAAATATTTATTTAATTATTTGTTCACTTGGTCTGTGCGGGCAGACACAGTCAGATAGCTAAAGGTCATTGGAATGGAACCGTTTGGCCTGAAATCAGCTTCAGCAGGTTTGCCAGGGGACGCTCTGTTCTACTGTATCTTGGCACAGACATAAACACTAGGCTGAAGCCCACTTTCTTTCTCTTCTTTCAACTTCCCTTCATTACTTTTTGTTCTCTTTTCCTTCCTTCCTTTCTTTTCTTTTCTTTCCCTCTTTGTTTGCTGTTGTTCTTACCTATACATTTTGTAACCTTTGGTTGGTCAGTCTGTGTCTCTGGCCAAAGCTGGGGGCTCAATCCCATCTGGTCTGCTCATCCATTTGTTTAGAGGAAACTTAAGAAATTCCTTTGGTGGGAACAGGAATACAACTTCTCCCTCACTACAGAAAGAAGATCACTGAATGAGACACCAGAAGGAGGAGAGGCCTCTCTGTGTGGGTGACATAACCCTTCAATGTTTCTTATTTTTGTGGTACAATCCCTTCAGGGATCACTGGGTTGAATGCACCGTGGGTGGGAGTGTTCTTTTGGGAGACACCCCCCATGAGGGGCCACCACCGTGTGCATATGACCTGTGTCCCTTAGAGGGAGGCCTGTCTATACGAGTCATTGCTCTGAGGTGTCACTGTGTGAACCCTACCCTCTTAAGGTTCATTGTCTATGGAGTATGCCCCCCCACACAGGACTTACTACATGGGACACAACCCTCAACACAGCCTCAGGAGTCACTTTATGTATGACAGGCCCCTCAGGGGATCACTGTGGGGGATGCCCTTTGCAGAGCTTCCTCTTTACATGACATATCCACTATATCCTCAACATAAGCCTTTTAATGATTGTATGAATTTCATGCCTCCTTGGGTAGCAAAGCATGGGGTAGAGCTCTTCGCTAGGCAGCACCACATATGTGATATGCCCTAGGGGAGTAAAGAATGTCACCAACCCTGAAGGAAATGCTCTGTGTATGGTATGTTAGGGGTCCCAGGCTCTGGGACACACCCTGCTTAGGGTTCACTGGGGTTGGCTGCACCCCTCAAGAATTCAAACTCTGTTCCAGTGGCATAGAATGTGCCATCTCTCAGGGATGATACAGTCCTCAGAGTTCATTGCTACAAAGAGTCATTTCCCTTAGCAATTACTCTCTGTTATGAATAACAAAATCTAGAATTGGGAGGGATTTCAGTTGATATTTAAGCCAATCCGTGCCCCCCAAAGAATCCTTACTGTTATATATGTGGCAAATTATTTCCAACCACTGAAGACTTCCAGTGAAGGAGAACCTACCCACCACCTCTTGAAGCAACCCATTTTACACTGGGATAGTTTTAAATTTTTCCTGGCCTAGATTTGCCTCTTTGCCCTTCCCACCCCCCAGCTCCTGGTTCTGCCTTCTGGGGCCAATCCAAAAAAAAAAAAACAACTCTTTCTCTTTCAAACAAAAGCCCTTCAAATATATGAACATAGCTATATAGTTCCACCTAAGCTTAACATCTCTACTACCTTTGACTGGTCTTTATATGACAAAGAGCCCTGGCCCTTCACCATCTTGGTAACCTCCTCTGTACACTCTTCAGCTTTTCAATGTCATTCTCAAGCAGTGGCACTCAAAACACTCAAGTATAGGGAGGCTATCACATCCTTGTTGCTGGAGCCTATGCCTCCATTCATGGAGGTCAAGGTCACATTAACATTTTTGGTTGTCACATCATACAGTGGATGAATATCGAACTTGCAGCCCACTAAAACCTCCAGATCTTTTTCAAAACAATTGCTATCTATATCTCCCAGGTCCTACACTTGTCAAGTTGTTTTTTTGAGCCCATGTCTACGATTTGTCACTAAGCCTTTCTTTGTAGATTCTGCCCAATGTTCTAGTTGGCCAAAGTCTTTCTCAATCCTGACTGTCATCTAATGTGTTAGTTATCCCTTCCAGTTTTGTACCGTGTGCAAATTTGGTAAGTGTGCCATTTATATCTCTAACCAAGTCACTGACAAAAATGGTCAACACCATGGGGCCAAACAGAAATTCTGCTCCCTTCCCCCTACCCAGGGTACTCCACTGGAGATATTCTGCCAAGTTGGCATCCAGCTATTAAAGACGACTCTTTCCTTTGAACCTGGCCATTGAAACAGTTTCAAATTATGTTTCTAATTATGGTTTAGACCACATCTCTTCACCTTTTCCACAGGAATAGTACTAAAAAAGATCATTTGCCACAATCAAACTTGAATTTATACCAGCAATGTGAGGATGGTTCAACATTTGGAAAACAATCACCATAATTTATCACATTGCAGAGGAAAGGACAGGGGGTTGGAGAGAAAGGAATAAACATTTACTAAGTGCCTACTTTGTGCTAGACATTATGCTAAGTACTCTATAAATGTTATCCCACTTGATCCTCACAACAATCCTGGGAGGTAGGTATGATTGTTATCTCCATTTTAGAGTTGAAGAAACTGAGGTAAATGGGGTCAAATAACTTGCCCGGGGTCACACAGCTAGTAAGTTTCTAAGACAGAATTTGAAATCAGGACTTCCTGACTCCAGGCCCAGTATTCTATCCATTTTGTTAACTAGCTGTCTATTAAAAATACATCTAAAACCATATGATTATCTCAGTAGATGAAGAAAAAAAACTTTCAGCAAAGCATTTCTTTATCCTAAAAACTCCATATAAACTACAGGCATAGAGGAATTTTTTTTTTCTTAATATGCTAAAGCAAGCATCATATACAATGAGGACATCCTTGAAGCTTCCTAATAAATACAAGCAAAAAAGCCTCCTATCTCCACTTTCATTTGCCATAGTTATAGAAATGCTAAAAATATCAGTCAGAAAAGAGAAAGAAATTAAGGGAATAAACATGGGTAAAGAGGAGACAAAGCTACACCTATTTGCTGATGACATGATGGTTTACTTAGAGAGTTGACAAAGGAGCTAATGAGACAATAGCATTATAAGTTGAAAGCTACAAAATTAACTCACAAAAATCAACAGCATTTCTGTATCATAACAACAAAAGCCAGAAAGCAACGATAGAAAGGATGCTACCATTTAAAATAACTACAAAATGCATAAAACACCTGAGACTCAACCTACTAAAGCACCCTCAATATCTGTATTGATATGATTATAAAATGTTCCTTAAAGAAATAAACAATTTATATGCCTGGAAGAAGATTCCATGTTCCTTGTTATAAATAATAAAATATATAATAAATAATAAAAATAGCAATTCTATCAAAGTTAGTATAGTGATTTAGTGCTACACCAAAGGGATAGCATAAAGAATTAAACAGAAAAATAGCACAATTAATTTGGAGGAAAATAATTCTAGAATATCAAAGGAAATAATGGGAAAAAATGTAGGAACAAAGAGGGAACAGCATGTCCAGACTTGATAGTATATTATAATGCAGCAGGCATCCAAACCATTTGATGTAGGTTTGGGGTTTTTTTTAATAGAAAAAAATCAAAGGGACAGACTATAAATGGAAAAATAATAAATTCCAAAACCTAATAACCCTGTGTTTGGGAAAGCCCAAAACATAAATTACCTAGGAAAGCACTTCCTATTTGACAAGAAATGCTGGGAAAACTCAAAAGCATTCTGATACAAATTAGATTGAGACCAACATTTTACAACATGTTCCATACTACATTCAAAATGGATATGTGACCTTAATAAAAAAAAAAAAGGGTATGCAATAAAACACTAGAAAAGATCAGATATCTTTATCTTTCATAACTGTGGGGAGGGTGTGAAGATAAAGACAATGCAAAAAGATTAAATTATTAATTTTTACTAAATTAAATCACAAACATTTTACATGAACAAAATTAATATCACTAGGATAAAAAGGGAAGTAGCTGACTGGGGAAAATATGTGTGACAAATGTCTCTGATGAGGACCTGATATCCAAGATATACAGACAACTAACCAATATATAAGACCAAAATCCATTCTCTAATAGACAAGTGGTCAAAAGATATGAACAAATGCTTCTCAGAAGAATTGAAAATTAAGAATAACCACATGAAAGAATAATCCAAATAACTAATAATAAAAAATGCAAAGCAAGACAACTCAGAGGGTTCACCTCATACCCAGCAGTTTGGCAAAGATAAAAAAGATGGGAAGAGTCAATGTCGGAGAGGCTGTGGAAAGATAGGCATACTGATGCATTGATGGAACTACGAGTTGGTACATCCGTTATAGAAAACAATCTAGAATGATGTTAAGAAAGTGGCTAAAGTGTCCATATACTGACTCAGAGACCTGAAGGAGGTCTATCACAAAAAGAAAATGAAAAAATTTATAGCACCACTTTTTGTGGTACCAAACAACTAGATGGGGGTGAGGAACCTGTGGCCTCCAGGTTGTCATAGGTTCCTCACCCCTGAACTAGAAATAAAGTAGATGCACTTCAACTGGGGAACAGCTAAACAAACTGTGGTCCATGAATGTAATGGAGTATCATTGTGCTACAAGAAATGATGGATCTGGTGAATACAGAGAAGCATGGGAAGACTTATAAGAACTCATGCAAAGTGAATTAATCAAAACCAGGAAAACAGTCTACACAATGACTACAACAACGTAAACAGAAAGACCACCACCAAAACACTGAAGTTGAATGGAATTGAATTTGAATTGAAACACTGAACTGAAATTGAATGCTGTGGAATTATATGACTGAGCTTGGCCCTAGAGAAGAGAGGTAAGAAGACACCTCCCTCCACTCCCTACACACCCTGCTCTGAGAATTGGGAGGGATATGAGTGTGGGATAATACAGATAATGTCAGATATTTTTGATATGTTGTTTAGTTTTCAGATTTTTTTGTTTCCTCCTTTCTTCATACTTAATTATAAGGGATAACTCTCTGGAAAGGTTTGAGGGTGAGGAGGGATACAGTGGGAAATATATTTGATAGAAAAATAAATATATTAATAATTATTTTTTAAAAAGAATTGTGTGAGAGACTTCTTTAAATGCTTTGCTCCAATCTAGGTAAACTATAACTACAACAATCCCCTCATTTCTGTCCTCTAGGCATTATTTTCTTTGTTACATACCACTCAGAGGTTCCTCACTCCCATCTAGTGTGTGGCACATAGTAGGTGCTTAATAAATGCTTGGGGACTGACAGACAAGTCTATTCGGGATTATCATCAGTGTGAGACATACTGCTCAAGGGGTCAGTTACTGTTTGTGTCACATTTCCCATTGGATGTGGACATTTACGGTACTGAACCTTCTCTGGAACATCCCTTCACCATGCCAGCCCCTTTCTCCCACTAGTGAGACCCTTTGATGGTCTCCATTTTGGGGACCATGTCGTGCTTTATTTACCCTCCTAGCTGTGTTTCTGACTCTCAGATTTTGGGCTGGCATTAAAAATGTTCAGTTCACTTTCATATGTTATCTTCCCCCATTAGAATATAAGTTCCTTGAGGGCAGGAGTCATTTTTCTATTTGCTTGTATTTGTATCCACAGTACTTAGCACAGTGCCTGGCATGTAGTAAGTGCTTAATAGATATTTGCTGCTTCACCATTGACATTCTCTGTTCTAACATCCCTTCCAGCTCTGGAATTTTGTGCTTTAAGATTCCTCCCAGCTCTAACATTCTATGAGGCTATAAGTCTGCCTATATATTTCAATTAATCCTGAGGCCATCACTTTGAGAAACTGATGCCCTTCATTCATTCATTAAATAAACATGCATTAAACACACATTAAGTGAATAGCCCTCTGTTGTCGGTTGCCATGAAAAGAAATCAAGATAAATTAGATCCAGTCCTTTCAGGCCAATAAGAGGCAAAGACACACGCAAATAGCTCCAGTACAAATCAGAACATAGTAAGGGCTACATGAGATAGAGAGACAACATATTTTAAAGAGATGATTCCTGAGGTAGAAGAGGTGACAGTGAAATTTGAATTTGGCACAGAAAGAAATGGAGTATTTTAATGGAAAGAGATGGAGGAGAGGGAAGTCTGTGTGCCTACCTAAAAACATTTCTAGCAGTTTGTGATTAGGTTCAAGTTAATCATATCTAAGGGAAGCCAAACCAGTCTTCCCACAAGGTGGGAGGAGGTGCTTTCATCTAAAGCCTTCTGACCCAAAGAACCTAAGGGGAAAAAAGTCTCTGGCCTTCTAGTTTTATAAGCTCAAACTTCTTGGCTATACAACACAATATATGAGGCAGAGATATAAAAGAAGTCCTGAATTTGGAGTCAGAGGACCTGGGATTGAAACCTGGCTCAGCTACTTATTCGTTGTGTGAAATTTGGGCAAACCATTTCTCTGGGCATCTGCTGAATTCTCCATAAAATGTGGGGACTGGACAAGACTCTCTCCAACATCCCTTCCAACTCCAATCTGTAAGCCTATGTATGATTGTATAGGTCCATTCCAATTCTCAATTCTAAATCCCATCTAAATCTCATTTGAAGAGATAATTTCTTCCCCTTCCTTTAGCAATTCTCAATTTTACTATGGCTCTGAATATTGATTGCTCCGGGATATTAATGAGGCCAGGTGAGTCCTATTCTCTCTTGGCAGGGCTCAGAGATGTAGGGAAATAAAGGATGTCTGACGACAGGTAAATGTCACTTTACACATAATGAATATGCAGCCTAGAGAAAGTAAGTGATATTTACAGGTCACACAGGGAGCATCATGTTCAGGATTGAACCCTCCTCAGAGAAGACTTCCCTGACTGTTCACAACTGCATTAATATATCACTTTAAGGTTTACCAGGCACTTTCTTCAGGATCTTCTGGGGAGATAGATAGTACAAATATTTTCATCCCCATTTTACAGAAGAGGAAACCCTACCACAGAGAGATAAGCAGCTTGCCCACGATTAATGTCAGAGCTAGAATTTGAGCTCAGGGCTTTGTAACTCCAACAGCCAACGTTCTTTCCACTGTACCCTCAAGATGCCTCTACTAGAACTTCCTCTCTCCTCTGACCATCCACAGCTATGGAGTCTATAGGCCCAGAAAGTAATACCAACTTGTGCCTTCAATTCCTAATTTCTCTTTACTTATTGAAGGGCATTACTTGCTCTTATATCATTAAGTTGATTAGACCTTCAACACTGGAGCGTCAAGAAGGAAAGAAACAAGCATTTATTAAGCACTTCTTGTGTGCCAAGCCCTGTGCTAAGCACGTTGCAAATATTATCTCATTTGAGTACTGGGAAGAAGTTACTTATATTATCCCCATTCTGCAGATGAGGAAACTGAGGCCATGATCCAACACCACTGGTCACTTCCTAAAGCCTGAGACTAGCTTCAATCTGCTTCCTAAAGGCAAGACCCAACCAACTCCAGGCTGCCTTCTTCAGACTACCCAGGTATTCCCCATCTTGGAAAAGTGTCAAATGGGCACGGCCACCCCCCTCCAAGGATCCTAGGCAGGTTCTGTTGTTGTCTGATGTTCTCTTATTTATGACTGCATCAGACCCATTAGAATAATATTGCTTCATAAATCTAGAGGCTAATACCCTCCCTCATTTTTCAGATAAGGAAACTGAAGCCCAGGGAGGAAAAGGGACTTGCTCAAGATCACATATAAGATCCTAGATCTAGAGCTGGTGGAGTCCTCAGAGGTCAGCTAGTCCAACCCCCTCACTTTTACAGTGGGGGAAACTGAGGCCCAGGGAGAGAAAGGGACTGACCCAAGGTGGCACAGAGGATCCTAGATTTGGAGCTGGAAGGTACTTTGGAAGTCATCTTGTCCAACACTTTTTTATAGAAGAGGAAACTGAGGCACAATGGAAAGAAGAGACTGGCTCAAGGTCACATACAGAATCAAAGATCTGGAGCTGGAAAGGATTTCAGAGGCCATCAATTCCAACTTCTTCATCTTACAAATGAACAAACCAGGGCCCAGACAGGGGCCAATGCCTTACCCAAGGTTCTTGAACTTGAAAGGTCCTTCTTTTTACCACGCCACTTAACCTTTCTCAGCCTCAGTTTCTTCATCTATAAAATGGGATAACAATAGCTCCTACCTCATAGGATTGCTTTGGTCATTACATGATACAATATGCTTAGAGTTCTTCACAAACTTTAAAGCATGATACAAATGTTAGCTGTTATTATCATTATTAGCTTTTACTCTCCCGCTAACTTGCTCATAAGCTCTCATATTATGGGATCTGTTTCCTCCACTGCCGTTCCCACCACACTACAGAAAGAGTACACTTCAAACTTTCTTTGGGATTTTATCTGTGCCTCCTTCATGCATTTCCCACATCCTACTTTGCATGATACAACAAGCTCAGGGCCAAATCAGGCCTACCATAGGGTAGTGGGAAAAGAACTGAATTTGGAGTCAGGAAACGGGTTTGTCCCTGATTTTGTGTACGACATTAGGAAAATCGCCACCCCTTGTGTTGGATCTCAGTTTTTTCACCTGCAAAATGAAGAGGATGAATTTAACAATCTCTTTTAAAAAGAACTATTATTGATATCTTGTGTTTTGCATAGAACCCACATTTCCCACTATGTCTTCCCTCCCAGAGAGCCATCCTTTACCAAGAAAAAATGTTGTTCAATGAAAATAACATATCCAAAAGAACTGACATTGTATAACATGTTCCACACCCATAGTCCCCCACTTTTACAAAGTAGGGTTGGGTGGGGATGGTGTCTTCTCGTAGCTAGCTCCTCTTTGAGTGAAGTATGGTCATTATTGTTGGGGTGCTTGGGTGCTTATGCTTGGGTGCTTGTACTTGGGCCCCAATTTCTCCCTAGCCTCAGAAACACCGTCCCTTGATAATCATTTAAGACTCACTTGAGCCCAAATAAGGGCCAAAACCTAAATTAATCTTTTTCTCTCTGAGTGAACTAAAAACACCCCTCCCTGTGTCAGCAAATTCCAGGACCAGATAGAGCTGATCAGTATTCTTCCTGTTTGTTATCACTGGGCCAGGATGTCTGGGACCAGATACTCTCTTGAATAATGGGACTTTTCTTATCTTGAGTTTCAACTGAGAACTGACCACTCCTTAACCACTCCCTAATCCCACCCTGAATCCCCTAGTTAGCATATTTGACATATGTTTTATTGCATTTTATCCTATATAAACTTTACCTGTACCTCTCTAAGGTTGCAGGATCCTTTAAGAATCCTTGCCTGCTGAAAAGCATAACAATAAATCTTTGCCACCTTGAATTAAAGAATGCTTGAGTCTGTGAATTCCTTCCAGACAGCCCGTCCTGTACTCCAGTCTTTGAGGGGTTACAACCTCTCAACCTCTCAGCCCACAACATTTATGGCGCCCAACGTGGGGCTAGTCTGAAGTCTCAAGCCTTCTTCGACTCAAGGTAAGCCTCCCCCCTCCTCTCGCCCTGTAGTTGGGTCGTCCCTCAAGCACCTAGGAAGGCTTGCTGGGGCTGGGTCGAGCCTGCAACAGGCTCTAGCGGATTTCCCTCTTGACAAGGGATCCCTTGTTGGGAACTTCTGCCGGTTTTTTTCTCCCTCACCAGGACGCTGGTCGAGGTGAGTAGACTACAGGAGCAAGTCCTTTTTTTTTGTTTTTTTTGTTTTTTTTTTTTTAAGGCTTACTGGCAAAGAGGATGGGCAATCTCCCTCTACACCTTGAGATTCGCCCCTAGGTTATCTTTTAACAGAACTGGAGAAAGCTCATTCTCCAAAACCTTAAGAAAAATTTTTGCCTGGTCTCCATAAGATCTGGAGAATCATGAAAAATTGTCTGTTTTGTACAGGGGAAGTCTCTCTGAGTTTTTGGATTATCCCTGTCATTATCATGTTATCTGTTCTATGTTTGTGTTTGTCTGTGTAGTGTGTGGTGTCCGTGTGTGATCTGAAACCCTTTGCAGCCAGGGCTGTAGCTGGACTCTGGAATGCCGTTTTTTTCTTCTTTCTCTCCCTCCCTGATAACAGCAGCTTCAGAGGAGTGGGTGGATGAGAAAGGGAGAAAAATACTTTATTATTTAGGTTACATAATTGGTAAAAAGTAAGTTAAGAAGGATCCTCAAAGTGTCAGGTCAGAATTAGAAAGATGTTAGATATGTGCAGTTTTATGTTCAGAAAGCTTAAGGAAGGTATAATTTATTTGCACAGTGTGAATAGAGGGTTTGAGAGTAAAAAGGTTTTGAAACTTTGGAGAATTGTAAAAAAAAAGATATTCTTTCTCCCTCTCTCTCTTTACATTCCAACCTTGGCCAAGTTGTTAAATGTGGAAGAGAGAAAGGTGAGGAAAGAAGAGGTGAATCTTTTCCCAATCTTTTCTGCCTCTCATAAAAAAGTTTTTGCATACCAGAACACAACCAAAAGGTAATTTAATTCATTCTGGTAATATTTCAAACGAAATGTGATGCTCTTAATTTAATGCTTAAGTCAGAATTTATCATACTATTTGGAAGTAAAGTAAATTGGGAAAATGTATGGATCTGAAATTTGCTAACTGGGTGACATTAAGCAAGTTACCTCAGTTTATCTCACATGATTGGAAGGTGCCTAACACAATGCCTGATAGAGGGCAGACACTATAAATGTTAACTACTGTTATTAGTTCCTTAATTAGATGTGACCAGTATGCAATGTCAATGGTGAAGAGATGCCTGATTTTCTTTGTAACAAAATTTGGAAATGCATTCAACAGAATTGGAGTCATCAGATTGGTAAACTTTTGTATTGTTTTGTCAAGCAGTTTTTCATAATTTGGATGTTATTAAAGTGTGAACTTAGAAAAACTACAGTGGGAAAACTGCAAAACCAGTTATATTATTTTGTCAGCCCTGCTAACCCTGTCCTATAATGTTTTATAACTGTCATTTAGTAAACTAGGTATTTTCACCTTTACCTGTAATTAAAGGAGGGCTTATAGCTAAAACAATTTGACTATCACTTATGAAAGTTATAAGATTGTTAACTAAGTTATTTGAAGTTACTGTTTTAATGTTAAAACCTAGAATTGTTAATTGATTACTGTGTGAAAAGGTGGGGATTGGGTAAAAGCCTTATCCAGATCAGTGCTGCCTATTCAAAACAGTCCTCTTTGGGATAAAGAAGTCGGCAGGCAGGGGCACCAGGATTAGCCCCTCCCTGGGGTATAAGGCAATTCCCCCTATTTTGTAAACTTGCCCTGGTCCCTGGAAAAAATCTGTGTAGGCAAGATCATCTGCTCTGAGAAAAGAACTTGTTTGGAGTTCCTAAACAATGAACTTGACTTGCTGAGAAGTTGCAAGTTTATGTACAGTAGATAGAAATTATTTCTAATGATTGGCTTTAACACCAGGACAAGTTTAAGTTTGAGAAAGGAAAATGTTAAGTGAAATCTCTTATGTATGTGAGTCCTGGTAAATCTTTATTGCTTATTGCAACTCTATGGGAGTAAAATTAACTGTATCTGGCTTTAAGCTGTGATTAGTGAAACTTGCTGTCTGGGGTAAAAGGCTCTTGGGACTATAACTAATTTTGTTTTGAGTTTGAATTTGGGTATAGTTGTCTGCGTTAAATCAGTATCAGAAATGCCACAAGCTACTCAGAACAGGTGGATGTCTGCATCTGGGAAAAAGCTGTGAGGACACTCTTAGCCTCAATCTAGGATGGGATCCTCCTGGCTCAGTTTCCCCATTGTGTTCCTTTGAGAAGGAATGTTTCCCACCTGACTATTCCTGAGTCTGGCTATGATGTGGAATTGATACTGCATGATTGGAGAACTGTGACTGTTATCTGAATTCAAACAGAGCTAAGGATTTTCTATCCTGTCATATTTGGATGTCACATGTCCCTGCCTTTTCCTTTTATGGTAGATTTCTCTGATCAGAGCAAGTGGTCAGTAAAAGACATCAGCACAATATAAGTATGTGAGATCTTGCTGTTTTGATCTGAATTTGTAGTCATCCCATGGCCTAAGTAAGAGTAAAATCAGTATTTGAATTTATCATATGTAAAAGATTCAATTTCTGGTGTGTAATTAGAGAAGGATAAACAAGCTTGCGGAACAAGATTGTGTATCTATTCAGTTGTGAGGTTAAAGTTAGGAACCTCTTTTGTTTAAGGCAGTTTTTGCAAGAGCCCCCCCCTCCCCAATGTAACCACCTCAGACGTCTTTGCCACCTCTTTTGTACTGGCCACTCCTTTATGGGAAAATTTTTCTATCTCAACATCCTGTTTCTCAACAGGGAATCATTTCCTTGCTTGGGAGACAAGTTCTATGGCCACTATATGGGTAAAGACCCTTGCCAGAGGAGGGATTGTAAATGTCTCTGCTGGTCTCTTGACTTGCACCACCTGTAATGATGCCTGCAGTAATGTGTCCCCAGAACTTTACCTCTGCCAGCCGCACCACCTGTTCTGAGGGAACACTCCCTACTTGCACCTATGACCAAATTCTTCCAGGCACTCTCCTAGTAGGTATTTCTTATTTAACCTTCTCTTCCTAGTTGACACACAATGTTACTGCCCCTTCTAGCTGTAACACTCTTATTGATCTTCTGAAAGTTTCTCTCTTAACTGGAATATTGGTATGTAATCATACTGATCCATGGGGGCATTCATGCTCAGTATCTTTTATAAACAGGTCCCAAATGTACCCCTAAAGGATATTCCTTCCTTTGTGGGATGGGTGGGCCAGGTGGTGAGGATTCTGGGGAAGAAGTAAAGCAAAATGCCAGTACTTGGCAGGACCCCAGGACTGTTGTTCTGGCCATCTGGTGTTTAACAACTATAAGTATTTTGGTGTGTATTCCCTTGGATTTTTGGCACCACCTTGACCATTTTCAATATTATTACACCCAGTACCTCCACTCTAACAAGAGTGAAGCGTGGGTTCTGGGACAATGTTCTCTGGTACCTTAAAAAGGGAACAGAGTATCTCATGCCTTGGTATGGACATTTACAACATGAGTTCATTCTTTCAAACCTGACAGGGACCATTCACCAATTGGCAAATGACACAGCTTATGGTCTCTGGGACATTCAGCAGCTTCTGGATTCCCTGGCAAATGTGGTCTTGGATAATCAGATAGCTTTGGATTATCTACTTGCTAGTGGAGGTGTCTGTGCCCTGGCCAACACCTCCTGCTGTATGTATATTAATAACTCTCAATAGGTGGAGCTCAATAGGACTAGAGAAAATCACCTGGATGTGAGACATCCATAACAACCCTTAGTACACCAGGACATCCTCTTGGGGATCCTGGCTTCTTTCTATGTTAACCCCTATTCTTGTCCCACTCCTGATTATATTCCTTTTACTTCTCTTTGGCCAGATTTGTCCCCTCTAGGCTCAGTGCCCTCCACTTCTAGATGACTGCTCAGACTGGGTACCAACATCTGTCCGAGACCTCAACCCATCACCCCTTGGATCTGGCATCGGCCAAGTTCCGGAAACTGGCTGAAGAACCGACCCCTTGAACAGAGGGACCCCAGGAGGCAGGGACAGCTCTACGCCCAAACCCAGCAGGAAGCAGTTTCAGAAGCTGAGACCATCGTCCCCAACCCCAAAAGATTTTGGGTCCCATCTGTTTAAGGGGGGAATGTTGGGGTGCTTGGGTGCTTATGCTTGGGTGCTTGTACTTGGGCCCCAATTTCTCCCTAGCCTCAGAAACACCGTCCCTTGATAATCATTTAAGACTCACTTGAGCCCAAATAAGGGCCAAAACCCTAAATTAATCTTTTTCTCTCTGAGTGAACTAAAAACACCCCTCCCTGTGTCAGCAAATTCCAGGACCAGATAGAGCTGATCAGTATTCTTCCTGTTTGTTATCACTGGGCCAGGATGTCTGGGACCAGATACTCTCTTGAATAATGGGACTTTTCTTATCTTGAGTTTCAACTGAGAACTGACCACTCCTTAACCACTCCCCAATCCCACCCTGAATTCCCTAGTTAGCATATTTGACATATGTTTTATTGCATTTTATCCTATATAAACTTTACCTGTACCTCTCTAAGGTTGCAGGATCCTTTAAGAATCCTTGCCTGCTGAAAAGCATAACAATAAATCATTGCCACCTTGGATTAAAGAATGCTTGAGTCTGTGAATTCCTTCCAGACAGCCCGTCCTGTACTCCAGTCTTTGAGGGGTCACAATCTCTCAACCTCTCAGCCCCGCAATAATTATAATATCACGGGATATAGTTTTATTCTTCTTTCCATTAACATTATTCCAGGCACCGTATTCGTGGGCCTTCCGATGGGTGAGTGGGTCAATTCCTCAGATTTTCCCTTGGTACTCGTTGTAAGGGACCCTCTCTACGCCTGTCTAGCTCCCAGATCCTATGAGTCTCCTGAGTTCCAGGTCAGTGCCTTTGCTTCTAGACCAGGCCTGCACAACATTCTTGTGTTTGTGCCCTGCCCAAGAAAAATGTAGAGGATGTAACTACAGCTCAGGTCATCCTCAGGCCCCAAGGCTGTTTTCACTGGCCCTTTAAGAAGATGTGATTAAGAGGCCTAATACCTTTGGGCAGGCCTGCTCTACACCGAGCTGGTTGCCTCTTGCTTGACATACACAGGTGGGCTCCTCCAGGTGAGTGGGACAAGATGAAGATTACGGAGATGAGAGCTATTCCAAGGAGCAAGGTAAACTGCCTTCCTGGAGCGAAGCCCTCCCTATCTCCCTGCCCCTGTGGTGAATGTGCACTTGCTGCTTTCCAGAAGTAGCTGAAAGACCTTTGAGATTCCTTCAAGCTCGAAAGCTGGAATATAAGTGACAGCCTTATTCTTCTCCCTGGAGGAACAGTTTAGCTATGTTTGAAAAGGCTCCTCCCTACTAAGGCATGACACTCAGGGCCACAGCTGCTGAAGAACACTGTATATAAAGGCATACAAGGGTCAAGATTTACCTTAGTGAGAGAAGCACCCACAGAGGCGAAACTACTGAGACCCAAACTCCCTCATGAGATAATCTCTGCTGTCCTCTCCTCAGATCACCAGAACCTCAGTTTTTCAAAGGGTCAGAGGTCATGAAGTCCTATCACTGGCTGAAAAGGAATCTCCTCAAACGACAGGGGGTCAGAACCTTCTGTCATTTTGTTCTATTTACAGTAAGAATTATTTTGTGCGGATGTATTTCCTTTCTTTTTTTCTCATACTCTTTCTTCCTTTCTTCATCATATTTCCTGTTGTTTGGAGAAGATGAGGATGTGAATTTAAATGAGCTGCAGCTGACCTCTCACTGCCCTATCTAGTTGGAAATACCTTTGAGCCTTAATCTTTGAAGAGGCAAGAAAGGTGGTACTTCTGGAATTTTCCTTTTTAGGTTTTGCAGTCCTCTGTGGACCAGTGTTGTCTGGATGACAGAGATCTGACATTTAAAACATCACCACAAAGCTTTGAATTTTCTAGAAGAGCATGTATTTAATTAATGTGAAAAGGGGAGCTCACAAAGTCTCATTTCTCTAAGGTGTATGTAATGACATCTCCTAGCAACCCATGGGAAATGCTGTCTTTTGAGCACTCTCTCCACCTCCTTCCTCACAGAATCATAGAATTTGAGCATTGAAAAGGAACCTCAGTGACCATCCATGTAATCTACTGAGTCTACTTTTCCTCCTTCTAAAAGACTAGCTTTTGAATGTGGGTTCTTCAACTTGCATCACCAACGTTTCTCCTTTAGATACAAACAGTATAGCCGGTATAAACTCTAGGGGAGAGTATTTGGGATTCAAGAATACCCCTTATTGGGGCAGCTAGGTGGCGCAGTGGATAGCGCAGCAGTCCTGAACTCAGGAGGACCTGAGTTCAAATACGGCCTCAGACCAAACACTTGACACTTACCAGCTGTGTGACCCTGTGCAAGTCACTTAACCCCAATTGCCTAAGAAAAAAAAGAAAAAAGAAAAAGAATACCCCATCTTCTCACTCTACCGCTGGAAAAAGGCCAGTGGGGCAATAGTGAAGGTCACTCTTAGGGCCCTGGGAATAAACACAAATGACAGCTCTCCTGGGAAGTCTCCTCTCTCTTCAAGGTCCCTCCAAACAGTATTTACATTTTACTTTATATATTACATATTTTTCACATATTATATTTTATTTTATATATATTATATATTATATTTATTACTACATTACTAAAATATGACAATACTAAATAATGATATAACAAATAACAGCAACAATAATAAACAGAATGATAGGAATGATAAATAGAATGAAAAATAACAGAATAATTGTAGTAATAACATGATAATACATAATGATATAATGAATAATAGTAATAACAAATGTAATAAGAATGATAAATATTATAATAGTACATACTTGTATAATAAATAATAATAAATATAATAGTGATGATGATAGAGGTTATAATAAATAATAATGATAATAATAAACAATAATAGTAGTGATAAATATAATAATGAATAATGATGGTGATAAATATAATACTAATAAATGTTATAATAACAAATAATGATATAATAAATAATAGTTGTCATTAATAATAATAACAACAAGAAGGAATGGACCAATGATTTCAATGCTATAGTACCGCCTGATAAGGAAACTCTTTACCAAGGCAGAATCACCACCTTCTCTGCAATTTACTGGTTTAGAGAGTTACCTGGGGGTGCTATTTGCCCAGGTTCATAAAGCCAGATGGGTTTGAGGTGAACATTTGGTCAGTTACCAAAAGCGGCCATTTTCTCACCTGAGCCCTGGCCCACAGAGCAGTGAACATTCCAGAGAGCAAGAAGCAGCCTGCCCTGGGTGTTTTCACTCTGAACTCAATCATAGGAACACAAGAACAAGATGATAATGGTAACAACAACCATTCACATTTATAATGTGCCTTAAGGTTTGCAAAGCATTGCAGAAATATTATCTTACTGGATGCTAACAGGGAACACTGGGCAACACGAGGCCTTAACCCAAAGGAGGAACTCTAATGGGCTTAGGCTCTTAGGGCCGAGGGCAGGGAGACAGTTTGGAGGCAGCTGACTTGCCCTGTCCCTACACACACAATGTTAAGTGTCTGCCTTCTCTGCTCATATACAGGGCCATTCCTTATACATGGAATAAGAGCATTCTTATTCTTTGATTCCAGGGCAATTGCCTGGGAACCCAAGCCCAGGAAAACCTGAACTCTATGGCATGTTGGCTGGCAGGAAGAAATCCAGCCCAGGTTCAGGATGCCCCAAAGCAGTCATCCATGGGCAGGTGCCTCTTGGAGATCTAGTCTGCAGAAATTAAGCTACCTTGTGAAGTCTGAGAACAGACTTGGGAAAAGCCCAAGTCTTCCAGAAAGGGAGGAGCCTCTAATTAAAGGGGCTACAAATGGCCATTCTTTCCAAATACCAATTCCATGATGGATAAACAGTTGGAGAAAGTTGTCAGTGAAACAAATGCAAGACAAGACAATGGTTGACTTACTGAAGGATGATGATAATTAAAAGGCTGTAGCAGAAAGCAAATCAAATAACCATGAATGAATGAATGAATGAACCCAGAGTGGCTTGGTAACAGAGACAGTACCAATTTATAGATGAAGGAAAGGGAATTATGAGCCTGACGCCCTGTGGAACCTGTCATCACACTCCTTTGTCTGCTCAAGTGAAGAGTCTGAATGTGTATTTCCTCAAAGTGCTGGGTTCCAACTGATTCTGTGTCTGAAGGAGGGACTTCTAGGATCTAGGAGAACTTGGAACGTGCAACTGCAGAGTTTTACTCAGCACTGTGCTATCTGGTTGTTTAGTATTATTTATATTTTTCATTGATTCAGTGCTAAAAGTGCCATATACAGCATTCTAGCTTGTCTGTTTGCTTCCCTAGGGAACCCTTAACGTTATGGTCACGTGACTAGTACTCATTGAAGATATAGCATATTTAAAAGGATATGGGTTTACTCATTGGGTGGGGGTTCAAAGTTCATTTTTATTGGGTAGATTTGTAAATCCACACATCCCTAGACAAAAAAACTTCACACCCCATACAGTGAGGTGGAGCTAAGTGATAGAAGGTCTCAGACTTTCTAGGAAACAGGGAACATAGCAGTGACTCAGCTTTTTGGCTCTATCAAGTCAAGCACAAACCACTAGGAGTAAGCACCACCTGGTAGTTAAAATAACATTTACATGGTACTTAAAGGTTTACAAATCTTACTGAATACCCAACTGAACTCTATCAACATTCCCCTCCAAACATTCACTATAAATAATATATCAGTGAAGAACAGCAAGGAGTCAAGAGGTAGCCTCAGGGTCAGGAAGACCTCGGTTCAAGTCCTACTTATGACACCAATTATATGACCTTGGGCAAGTCTATCGGCCTCTAAGTTACATAGCAGCTGCAGATCTCTGTTGAAAGAGGGAGTTTTCTCACAGGCAATTCCATCCACTGATGAAATCATAGGTCTAGCTCAAAAGAAAAATGCATGAATTGAGGCAATATAACCAACTCCCTCCACCAACTCATCCCTCTGCTGACTTACTGGAGTAGTTTACCCATTCCTTCTCCAGCTCATTTTACAGATGAGGAAACTGAGGCAAACAGGATTAAGTGACTTGTCCAGAGTCACACAGCTAGTAAGTATCTGAGGCCAGATTGGAACTCAGGTCTTCCTGACTCTAGACCCAGAGCTCTATCCACTCTAGTTAACAAAGGAGTCAATATTTGATTCCAGGCCTACATGACTCCAAGCCCAGAATTCCTCTTTGAACAATGATAATGGCTAACACTTCCAGAGTGACTTCAGACTTTGAAAATACTTCCTATCCACCATCTTATTGAAGCTTCATTGTAAAGTAAGGCAGGTGGAATCATGTTGCTAGAGCTGGAAGTAATCTTCAAACATGGAACCTAGAAATTCATAATTGGCAGAGAACTATGTGCCCATTTAGCCCAACTCAAGGGGATGCCCTTTGGGCATAGTTCCAAATTGCTCTCCAGAATAGTTGTATCAGTTCACAACTCCACCAACAATGCATTAGTGTTCCAATTTTCCCACATCTTCTCCAACATTAATCATTTTCCTGTTTTGTCATAATAGCCAACCTGATAGGTGTGGTGTAGTACCTAAGAGTTGTTTTAATTTGCCTTTCTCTAATCAACAGTGATTTAAAGCACTTTTTTTTTCCCATATGACTCTAGATAGCTTGGGTTTTTTTCTTCTGAGAACTGCCTGTTCATATCCTTTGACTATTTATCAATTGGGGAATGATTTGTATTCTTAAAAATTTAACTCACTCTTTTTATCATAGAAGCAATATGATGGAGTAGAAAGAGAGCTGCAGCTGGAGTCAGGAGAGGCCCTGATTGAAATTCTGCTCTGACTCCAGCTATGTTGCATGGGTTAGTCACAAGCTTCTATGAACCTCAGTCTTCTTATCTGTGAAATGGGGATGATAACATCTGTAGCACCTGGGACTCTGAGCAGTTCAGAAGCTCAGACAAATGAATGTAAGTAACCTTAAAATGTTTTAGAAATGATGATGAAGATGAAGACACTGAGGTCCAAAGAAGTGATATGACTTGCCTTTGGTAACAAAGTTAGAAATTATCAACCATAAAACACTTTCCCACAATGACCTGAGGAAGTAGGTAGCACAAGTTTTATTATGTCCATTTTCTTTCTTTCTTTTTTTTTTTTTTGGTGAGGAAATCGGGGTTCAGTGACTTGCCAACGGTCACACAGGTAGTAAGTGTCAAGTGTCTGAGGCTGGATTTGAACTCAGGTCCTTCTGACTCCAAGGCCAGAGCTCTATCCACTGTACCACCTAGCTGCCCCATATGTCCATTTTCTAGAGCAGGGCTTAAATTTTTTTCCACTCACGACCCCTTCAACGCTTCTTAAACTGTAGATTGGAACCCAAGGGGTCATGACTCACAGTTTAAGAAGGAGTGAGACCTGAAGTGCTATAGATATAGTTTACTCAGATTTTAGGTTTTTTTAATTCTTCCTTTAGTCAATTACTTCCATTGATTATCCACTCATGGCATATAGGAATATTATATGCCATGTGGATATATTAAAAGAAAATTAGATGAGGGACCTACATTCAAGTAGGAGAAATCAAGAAAAACAGAACCAGAAATAAATCCAATAAATCTACACAAAGAAATCACACCCCCAAAAAATGCACACAGGACACTTGGAATTAATCATCTGTCACTCAGTGAAGCAAATCTGTGCTTAAAAAAAGAAACATGGGGCAACTAGGTGGCACAGTGGATAAAGTACCAGCCCTGGAGTCAGGAGGACCTGAGTTCAAATCTGGTCTCAGACCAAACACTTGATACTTACTAGCTGTGTGACTCTAGGCAAGTCACTTAACCCCAATTGCCTCTCAAAAAAAAAAAAAGTCACATTCAAAAAAAGAAACAGAAGTACCCTCAGTATATTTATGAGTTTATATGTTATGTGTTTATATGAGTGCTTTATCACTATTTTCTGTTGTTCACAGAAAATTCTCTTGCCAATAACCTCTGACCCACCTTCCCTTAAAACAACAGTTAAGTGAAGTTAATTGTCACCAAGATTATATTGAGGGCATATGCAGCATCACACCCCTGTAGTCCTTCATCTGTCTACCAGGAGGAAGTGTTTCATCATCTGTCCTCCAAGACCAAAATTACTTGTATTAATCTGAGAGTGGCTGCCTTTTGTGGTAGTATTTTTTTTTATTTTAATGTTATAGTAGTTATATTGTATACTGGTCTCTTGGGGCATATAAGGTGTTCAAGGAGGACTAGTACCTTTGTGTCAGGACCTGCTGAGTCCTTTTCAGGGCTGCTCATCTGTGTCACCTTTGGTGACTATCTGGCACTCAACTCTCACCTGTGGCTCCAAAAAGCTACAGCACACACAGTGGCCACACCGCGATAAATCATCTCGGCTGAGAGTAACCAATGGACCTCAAACTGATTGTTGAGTTGGAAGGCGGATGTCTTCCCCAAGCACATGAAGACTTCCCTAGCAGAATGGGTGGATGAGAACAATTTGTTTCAACATCCATGAAGGTGGCTGGAGCACCTGTTCTTGTTGTTTGCTGTTTGCTCTTGGTTCTCGAAGAGGACCATGTCATCAGGAAAGTGATACCATCATTTGCAAGTGAACTGCATTTAAGTGAGGGAGGCGCTGTGCAAAGTCACCAGCCTCACTCTCTCCTCAAGAGCCATCTGGGTCCAGTGGCAAGATTTAGACCAGGATGACTGGAGATGGCCCAGGATGCAGTGTGAGATGTTGCTCTTTTTCTGTGTAGTATTTTTTTTTTACAAAAAGAGGAGGTTAAAACCATTGAATAAAAGAGTTTTTGGAGTTTCAATTGTCAATGGCATCCTGATTTCTCATTTCCACAGATAATCAAGCATGTCCAGAAGTTACCCTGCTTCTACACTGCATTCACTGCCATGTGGCAGATGGCATTCATGCAGTACAATATGCACTGATGTACTTTAATTCATTCCATACTCCTCTCCCACCTTGTCAACCTCAGCCACTTCAACTCCTTTCCTGGGCTTCAATGAAATAAAAAGAAATGAACATTTTTATAAAAATGATGAATTTGTACAAAGACTTCCTTAGCTAAAGATGTATGCCTTTATCTCAAAATCCTTGCAAAAGTCAATCTTAAAAACATTCAGCAGAGTGAACACTATCCTTTTGATGAAATGTTATTGCTAATTTTTGTTCAATAGACTTTAGACCTTGGTTGAAGGTTATCCACTGCATCCTAGGGCATTGCCAGTGGTCTTGACTTCTGTCTTGCCACTAGACTTTGATGAGTCTGGAAGAGAGAGTGAAGCTGAGGACTTCACACAACTCTGCCTCTCTTAAATCTGTTTTACATACGTCAAGACTTCACTCCTATGATGTTATTGGTCCTTTTCAAAAACAAAGGAGGAACAACAACAATACTGATCTATTGGTTTTGTTTTCTTTTGCTGACATCGGGTTTTCTAAATCTTCCAATGTTTCTTTGGATTCCTCATATTCATTGTTTCTTATATTGTAATAATGTTTCATTACATTGAAATACTTGTCACAGAAACCACATGATCATCTCAATAGATGCAGAAAAAGCCTTTGATAAAATACAACACCCATTCCTATTAAAAACACTAGAAAGCATAGGTATAAATGGAGTCTTCCTTAAAATAATAAATAGCATCTATCTAAAACCTTCAGCAAGCATTATATGTAATGGGGACAGGATAGAAGCATTTCCAATAAGATCAGGGGTGAAACAAGGATGTCCATTATCACCACTGTTATTCAATATTGTACTGGAAACCTTAGCTTTAGCAATGAGAGAAGAAAAAGAAATTGAAGGCATTAGAATAGGCAAAGAAGAAACAAAACTATCACTCTTTGCAGATGACATGATGATATACTTAGAGAATCCTAGAGGATCAAATAAAAAACTACTTGAAATAATAAACAACTTTAGCAAAGTTGCAGGCTATAAAATAAACCCACATAAATCATCAGCATTTCTATATATTAGCAACAAAGCCCAACAGCAAGAGATAGAAAGAGAAATCCCATTTAAACTTACTGTAGACATTATAAAATATTTAGGAGTCTACCTCCTGAAACAAACCCAGGAACTCTATGAACACAATTACAAAACACTTTTCACACAAATAAAATCAGATCTAAATAATTGGAAAAACATCAGTTGCTCATGGGTAGGCCAAGCTAATATAATAAAAATGACAATCCTACCTAAGCTAATTTACTTATTCAGTGCCATACCAATCAACTACCAAAAATTATTTTATAGAGTTAGAAAAAATAATAACAAGATTCATTTGGAAAACAAAAGGTCCAGAATATCAAAGGAACTAATGAAAAGAAATGCAGGGGAAGGTGGCCTAGCAATTCCAGATCTTAAATTGTATTATAAAGCAGCAATCATCAAAACTGCTTGGTACTGGCTAAGAAATAGGGAGGTGGATCAATGGAATAGGTTAAATATGCAAGACACAGTAGTCAATGACTATAGTAATCTATTATTTGATAAACCCAAAGACTCCAGCTTCTGGGATAAGAACCCACTCTTTGAAAAAAAACTGCTGGGAAAACTGGAAAAGAGCATGGCAGAAACGAGGCATAGACCCAAATCTCACACCATATACCAAAATAAAGTCAAAATGGGTTCAGGACTTAGATATAAAGGCTGATACCATAAGTAAACTGGGAGAACGAGGAATAGTTTACCTATCAGATCTATGGAGAACAGAAGAATTCATGACCAAACAGGAGATAGAGAACATTATGAAAAGCAAAATGGATCATTTTGATTACATTAAATTGAAAAGTTTTTGCACAAACAAAGCCAATGCAACTAAGATTAGAAGGAAGGTAGAAAATAGGGAAAGAATTTTTACAACCAGTGTCTCTGATAAAGGCCTCATTTCTAAAATATATAGAGAATTAAGTCAAATTTATAAGAACACAAGCCATTCCCCAATTGATAAATGGTCAAAGGATATGAACAGACAGTTCTCAGATGAAGAAATTAAAGCCATCTATAGTCATATGAAAAAATGCTCTACATCGTTATTGATTAGAGAAATGCAAATCAAAACAACTCTGAGGTACCACATCACACCTATCAGATTGGCCAACATGACAAAACAGGAAAATGATAAATGTTGGAGAAGATGTGGGAAAATTGGAACACTAATACATTGTTGGTGGAGTTGTGAAAATGATCCCACCATTCTGGAGAACAATTTGGAACTATGCCCAAAGGGCTACAAAAATGTGCATACCCTTTGATCCAGCAATAGCACTTCTAGGGCTATATCCCAAAGAGATCAAACAAATGGGAAAAGGACTCACATGTACAAAAATATACATAGCAGCTCTTTTTGTGGTGGCAAAGAATTGGAAATTGAGAGGATGCCCATCCATTGGGGAATGGCTGAGCAAGTTGTGGTATATGAATGTAATGGAATACTATTGTGCTATAAGAAATGATGAACAGGCTGACTTCAGAAAAACCTGGAAAGACTTATAGGGTCTGATGCTGAGTGAAGTGAGCAGAACCAAGAGGACTTTGTACACAATAGCAGCCGCGTTATGCAATGACTAAGAATGTTAAACTGAACCCTTCTCAGCATTACAAGGATCTAAGACATCTCCAGAGGCCTCGGGATGGAAAATGCTGTCTACATCCAAAGAAAGAGCTATGGAAGTCGAATCGCTCTCACTTATGTTTACCTTCTGTTGAGTTTTGTTTCATCTTTCTGATGGTTCCTCCTATTGATTTTAATTTTTACTTACAACTTCACTAATGTGAAAATATTCTTAATGGGTATGTAAATGTAAAGCCTATATCAGATTGTGCACTGTCTTGGGGAGGGTGGGGGGAGAAAAAGGGAGAAAAATTTTCAGCTCAAAAGTACATGGAAAAAAAATTTAAAAAATAAAAATTTTTTTAAAAAAAGAAATACTTGTTATTCCCCAATCAATGAATGGTCACTTGCTTTGTTTCCTTTTTTTTTTTTTAACTACCATAAAAGTACAGCAATAAGTATTTGCTGTATATAAGACCTAGCTATCGGTCTTTGCCCTCCTTGGGGTATATGCCTTGTAGTGGGATCAATGGGGTCAAAGAATATGTATGACCAATTTGGTGAGTTTTCCTCCTTAATTTTTTTCAAATGTTTTCTAAGATATTTTGGCCAAGTTGTAGCTTTACCAACGGGGCATTAGGGTTCCTGTCTTTCCCACAGTGCCTCTAACTTGGACTGCTTCCATCTGTGTTCATTAGAAAATTTAATGGGCTTAAATGGTTATTAATTTGTACTTCTTTTATTATAACTAATTTTAGACTTTTTTATATGCCTTTTGATAGTTAGCATTTCTTCTTTTGAACACTGTTCATATTATTTGGCCACAACTATTCTAGAATGGCTCTTGGTCACAAATATTTTCAACTCACTATATACAAAAAAACTTTTTAGTAGAGCTATGTAATGAAATTTTTTCTATAGCTCTCTATTTTTTTATTCTAGTTGCATTTGTTATGTTTGTGCAAAAGCTTTTGAATTTTATATAATAAAAATCTGTTTCTTCTTATATAGTTACTTCTATCCTTTGTTTCTTTAAGAATTCTCCCCCTGAATTTGGCTTAAGGAGGGAATAACATATACAATGGGGTATGGAAATCTATCTTACCCTACAGGAAAATAAGGGGGGAAGGGGACAAGAGAGCAGGGGGTGGATAGAGGGGAGGGCAGATTGGGGAGGGGATAATCAAAAGCAAACACTGCTGAGGGACAAGGTCAAAAGAGAGAATAGAATAAATGGGGGGTAGGATGGGATGAAGGGAAATATACTTAGTTTTTCACAACAGGACTACTATGGAAGTGTTTTGCATGACTACGCATCTATAACCTGTATTGAAATGCTTGCCTTTTCAATGAGGGTGGGTGGGGAGGGAGGAAGGGAGAAAATTTGTAACCCAAAGTTTTAAAAACATATGTTAAAAAAATTTTTTTAAATAAAAAAATTTAAAAAAGATTTCTCCCCCTGAACGCTTATATGAACTGATGCAAAACAATATACAAAATGAACACAACATAAATAGAATGAACAGAAATAATAAAACTACCAAACTTAATGGCACAAAATCATAATGACCAAGCTTGGCCCCCCGAAAAAGATATGAGAAGATACTTATCCCCTACTTCTTTGCAGAAGTGGGGGACTAAGGGCATGGAATACTGCATGGGTTGGTTAGTTTAAATGAACTTTTATTTTTCTCTTTTTTATTCTTCATCATGAAGATTAGCTCTTTATACATTAGGAAATGTAAGTAATGTAACAACAAAAAATATCAATAAAATTAATTTAAAAAAAAAAAAGAGAAATCTCCCCCTAACCAAAGATCTAACAGATGCCTCATTCCAGCCTCCTTTATTCTGTTTTTAAAGATATGAAAGTTTTTTTTCCTTAGGTAGCATATATAATTGGAGTCTCTTGTAGTATGTGGTTTAAATTGTTGTTCTAAACCTCGTTTCTACCAATTTGTTTTCAAATTTTACCAGTAGTTCTTGTACTACTCATATAGTAAATCCTTTCCTCACTAGTTTATGTTTTGGGGTTTATTGGAAGTTGGTCTACTGGGTTCATGTGCTGCCAGGACTTGTTCCTCTAAAGTACTTTTCTCTTTTGTAACCAGTACCAAATAAGTTTTATGATTACTCTTTTATAACGTAGTTTTAGATCTGAAAGTGCTATGCTCCCTTCAGTCTCATTTTGTTTTTTATTTTTAATTTTTTTCCCCTAGAGATTACAGACCTTTTACTACTGTGAATGAATTTTGAAATTATGTTTTTGATTCCATAAAATAATCCTTCAGCCACTTGATTAATATAGCATTAAATCTGTAAATTAATTTAGGTAGAATGATAATTTTTATTAATATTGGAACAGCTCAACTACAATGAATGCCTTTTTAAATATTTAGGTCTATATTTCTGTAAAGAGCATTTTGTAGTAGTATTTATGTAAATTCTATGGGTCTTATTAGATTAACAGCCAAATATTTTATGCATCGTATATTAATTTTGAATGAAATCTTTGTTTCCCTTAAAATTTACAGAAAGGCTCATAGGTAGTTGTATGTGTGCTCATCTTATACTCTGCTACTTTCCTGAAGCTACTGATTATTTTAGTTAATTTTTAGTTTTTAATCCATGATGTTCTCTAAGGAAACCATTATAATGTCAGCAAATAGAATTTTTACTTCCTTTTTACTTATTTTTCCATTTTTTAAATTTCCTATCTAATGCTAGAGGAAATATTCTGTCACTATTTCAAATAATAGGGGGAAACAATGGATACCCATTCCTTCCCCCATTATCAATTTGGGAAACTTCTAGTATTTCTATCCATTCTTAATTTTGGCATCTTTTTGTTTTTGCTATATGCTAATGATCACATTGAGAAAAGATCCTTTTTATACATGTGGTTTTTTAGTGGTTTTTTAAAAAATATATACCATATTTTGTCAAAGTCTTTTTCTTGCATCTACTGAAACAATCATGCAATTTTTACCTTTTAGTAATATGATTTATTCAATTTATAGTTTTTCTAATATTGAACCATCTTTACACTCCTAAATACATTCAGCTTTATGCCAGGGAAAAGAAATTTCATATATATGTGTGTATATATGTATATGTATAAATATACACACACACATATATATATATATATATATATATATGCATGTATGTGTATATATAATGCATGTATCTAAAGCTATCTATCCATATGTATGTGCAGATACAGATATGTGAATATATATGAGAAAGCTAGGTGGTGAGGTGGATAGAGCTCTGGAGTCAGGAAGACCTGAGTTCAAATCTGAACTCAGACACTTACAAGCCATGAGACTCTGAACAAGTCACATAAATGCTGTCTGCCTTAGTTTCCTTTACTAAAAAATGGCAATAATAATAGTATCCACCTCCTCAGGTTGTTTTGAGGGTCAGATGAGATTTGTAAAGTACTTAGCATGGTGCCTGGCACATCATAGGTACTTAATAAATGCCTTTTTCCCTCCTCTCTCTCTCTATATATATATATGTATTACGTATGTATTTTATATATGTATGTATGTATGCGTATTATGTGGATATATACAGACAAACATATATGTATATATCTGCATGAATGTGTAAGGCTCTTTGCTAGTATTTATTTATTTTTTTGCTTCAATAGTTGACCATATAGTTCTTTTTTTGATCTATTAGTCTCAGGTTTGGATACCAGGACCATGTTTGAGTCATAGAAGGTGTTGTTAATACCTTCTTTCTTCATTTGTAAGAATAGTATGTAATTCCCTGGCTATAGTTCCTTAATTTTTTACGGAACTCATTTGTAAATCTGTCTGGACCCACTTCTTTTTTCCTTTGGGAAATAATTTGCAACTTAGTTTCTTTCTGAAATTTGTTATGTAGATCCTCTATTTTCTGTTTTTAATTAGAACATTTTATATTTTTGTAAATGTGTATCCATTTTATTTAAGTTTTCAAAAGTTTGGGGCACATGATTGGGTGTAATAGTCTCTGATAATAATTACTTCCTCTCCATTGGCTGTGAATTTTTCATTCTCATTTTTGATTTTGTTAATCATTTGGTTCTCTCTCTCTCTCTCTTCTCTCTCCTCTCTCTCTCTCTCTCTCTCTCTCTCTCTCTCTCTCTCTCTCCCTCCTCTCTCTCTCTCCCTCTCTCTCTCTCTCTCTCTCTCTCTCTCTCTCTCTCTCTCTCCCTCTCTCTCAGAGTTAAGCTAAAGGTAATAGTTTACCCATTTTAAGGAGAGGAAAAGTATTCCCATATGAGGAAACTTCCTCTACTAATTCAAGTTTGCACCTTCTATGAACCTTACAGTCTTAAAAACTTGCCCAGGACACTGAGAACTTAAATGACTCATACAAGATCATACAATCAATATATTTTAGAGGTAAGACTTGAACCCAAGTCTTCCCAACTTTGAGGTCAGTTCTCTATCCATTACAACCCTTTGTCTCTCTTTTTACCTTTTGTATTGATGTCTTTAAACATCCATTTTATCAACTCAATAGTTTTTGTTTTTTATTTTGTTTATAATGATCTTTGATTTTCAGAGTTTCTTTTTTCTAGTTTTATTTAATTGCATACTTATTTATTTAAAGTTTTTCTTTTGTTGCTGAATCGTAAAAACTACTTTAACTGCAAACCTCATGGTGTGTCATGTTGTTTCATGGTTATAAATATCTATTGTTTATAGAATTTATTCTTTGATACACTCATTCTTTAGGTTACATTATTTTTTTCTTCTTTTAAATCTAAATGCTTTGTATATAGATCCTTTATTTTTTGCAGTAATTATTAAGTTGTATTTGTTAGAAGGTATGACTGGACTTAACATGTACAATCAATATCAAAATGTTAAAAAAAAATTAATGCTAAAAACCTTTTAATATAATTGGGAAATATTTAATGAAATCAATATATATTAAAATGAAGATATGCTTAACCATTCTGTTTTGTTCAAGTGTTGTTTCCTAGCTTATTGTTAATTTTTATAGAGACACACTGAAACTTGACTCTAGCATAGTGATGCCATTTTGGTCCTCTTTGAGAAGGAAAGGCAACAACCAGAGATACAAAACAATGCTGAAAAATCCACCTACTCCTTAAGATTTCTATTCCATGCAGATCGAAGCATACTATTGGCTATTTTTTTCTTCTGTTTTGTTTGTTTGTTTGTTTCGTCTTTCCAGGGGTTCCTCCTATTGGTTCTAATTCTTCCTTACAACATTACTAATGTGAAAATATGTTTAAAAGGAATGTATATGTAGAGCCTATATCAGATTGTGAGCCATCTAGAGGAGGGAGGGGGAAGGAGGGGGAGAAAAATTAAAAACTCAAAAGCTTATGGAAGTGATTGTGGATAAATCAAAATAAATTAATAAAAAAAATGCAAAAAAGATTTCTATGTAATAGCTAATTTTTCAAATACTTTTTTCATATTCTTAATTCATATGAGATAATTGTAAAGAGCTTAGAACAGTGCACAGTACTATTATTTTCAGTAGGGGCAGCTAGGTGGCACAGTAGAAAGAGCCTGGAATCAGGAAGACTCATCTTCCTGAGTTCAAATATGGCCTCAGACACTTACTAGCTGTGTGACCCTGGGAAGTCATTTCACCACGTTTGCCTCAGTTTCCTCATCTGTAAAATGAGCTTGTGAAGGAAATGGGAGACTACTCCAGTATCTTTGCCAAGAAAACTCCTAATGGGGTCATGAAGAATCAGACACAACTAAAGTGAACAAATTATTATCATTATTATTACTATTTCTTCTCTCAATTTTCTTTCTGTTTGACTTGCCCAAGTTTCAAAGAGGCATACCCAATAATTTTTCTTGTCCTGTCTGAATCTTCTTATAATTCCATTAGCTTTTAAGTTTTTAGATACTATGCCATTAAGTATAATAGATTTAGTACTGATATTGATTCATTATCAAGTGGACCTTTAAATACAATGTAGTTTTCCTGCATCCTTCCTCTTAGCCATATTTCTTTTTACTACTGCCTTATGTGTGATCACTCCTGCTTTTTTTTTTAATTTGGCTAAAAAAATACGTGTTCAAAATGAAGGGAGATCCAAACTCCTCAATTTAAGCCTGGACAATTCTTTGTTCTAAGTGGGTTTCTTGTAATCAATAACTTGCAGAGATTTGTCTTCCTAGCTCATTCATTCTGACATTTCTATATTATTATGCAAATTCATTCCCTTTATTGTGGCTTTATTAGGTTTGTTTATCCCTCTCTATCAAATCTCTTCTCTTTGATCTTCCCTTACTCTGCCCCTTTTAAAGGAAACCAGAAAAAAGGGGAAAAGAATAGCACTAGCATTAAGTATGTGTAGTTTACATTACTTGGAACAATCTGATCCCAGCTCTCTCCCCTTTCACTCCTCTTCCAGACCATGACCGAATCATTGGATATTGCTCTTTTCCTCTATCCTTTACCCTTCATAATTCATTTTATGTATTTGTAAGGGTGAGATTGATTGTTATTTACTCAATCAAGTGATCCCCATTCCTCTTGACGTAAATGATAAGAGACCCAATCAAAGTATTTCTATCATAGGCATTAGACTAAGGGTTCTTAATCTTTTGGAGGTCATGAACCTCTTGGGCAGTCTTATAAAAGCTAATGAATACCTCCTCAGAATAACTTTTTTAAATGCATAAAATAAAATACACAGAACTACAAAGGAAAGCATATTGAAATACAATTATTGAAATATTTTTTAACCAAGTTCACAAACACCATATTAAAAACCGCTGTCATAGGAAGGCCAGGACATAAACTCAGAAGAAGACAACAATGTGAAAACAACTACAAACAAAGCCTCAAAGAAAAATGTTAATTGAACACAAGCCTAACAAGAATTCCTGGAAGAGTTTTAAAAAAGAAAGATAAAGTGGTAGAGGAAAAATTAAGAAAAGAAATTAGATTGATGCAAGAAAATTATGAAAGAAGAATTAATAGCTTGGTTTAAAAATGGCACAAAAATACTAAAGACAACACCTTAAAAAACAGAATTGGTCAAATGGAAAAAGAGGTACAAAAGCTCACTAAAGAAAATAATTCCTTACAAATTAGAATTGGGCAAGTGGAAGCTAATGAGACATTGAGAAACAATAAAACAAAATTAAAAGAATGGAAAAAAGTAGAAGAAAATGCAAAATATCCCATTGGAAAAACAACTGGCCTGGAAAATAGATCAAGGAGGATAATTTAAGAATTATTGCACTACCTGAAAGCCATGATCAAAAAAACGAGCCTAGAAATCATCTTTCAAGAAATTATAAAGAGAAACTACCCCCATATCTTAGATCCGGAGGGTAAAACAGAAATTAAAAGAATTCACTGATCACCTCCTAAAAGAGGTGATCATTTCATTTCCCAAAATGAAAACTCCCAGGAACATTATAGCCAAATTCCAGAGCTTCCAGGTCAAGGAGAAAATATTGCAAGCAGCCAGAAAGAAATATTGTGGAGCCACAGTCAGGATCACATAAGATTTAGTGGCTTCCACATTAAAGGAGCAGAGGTCTTGGAATATGCTATTCTGGCAAGCTAAGGAGCTAGGATGATAACCAAGCATAAGTGCCCAGCAATATAGAGTATAATACTTCCGGGGAGGGGGCAATGAACATTAAATGAAATAGAGGATTTTTGAGTATTCCTGATGAAAAGATCAGAGCTGAATAGAAAATCTGACATTTAAACACAAGATTCAAGAGAAGAAAAAAAAGGTAAACATGAAAGACGTCATAAGGGACTCAATAAAATTAATCTGTTTACATTCCTATATGGGAAGATGATACATATAACTCCCGTTTACATTCCTATATGGGAAGATGATACATATAACTCCTAAGAACTTTCTCATCATTAGGGCAGTTAAACAGAGTTTACATAGACAGAGGGCTTGGATATGAGTTGATTATGTTGGAATGATCTCCAAAAAAAAAAGGAGAGGTGAAAAAGAAGGATGCACTAGGAAAAGAGGGAAGGAAGAATAGAATGGGGAAAAATTTTCTCATATCATGAAAGAGGTGCTCAAGGAAGAGCTTTTACAGTGGAGGGGGAAATGGGGGTGTGGACAATACTTGAACCTTACTCTCATCAGAATTTGTTCAAAGAGGGAAGAATAAATATACATACTCAGTTGTGTATAGAAATGTAACTTATCCAGTAGGGAAATAGGAGGGAAAGGGATAAGAAAAAGGGGAAGGGGAGGGGATGATAAAAGGGAGGGTAGCAATGCTTAGAAGCAAAATACACTTTTTAGGAGGGAAAGGATAAAAAGAGAGAGAAAAGAAGAAACAGAAAAAGATGGAATAGAGGGGAAGACACAGTAATCATAACTGTGAATATGAATGAGATGATCTCACTCCTAAAACAGAAGCAGACAGTAGAATGGATTAGAAACCAAACCCCAACAATATGTTGTTTACAAGAGACACACTTGAAACAGAAAGACACACAGTTAAAAGACTCACAGAAAGACACACAGGGCTGGAGAAGAATCTAATATGCTTCAGCTAAACTAAAAGAAAAAAAAAGGAGAGGTAGAAATCAGGATCTCAAAGACAGACCTAATTAAAGGGGATAATCAGAGAAACTGCATTTTGCTAAAAGGTACCACAGGCTGTACCCCACCCCCTCATCCTTGATGCTAGCCCACAAACAGAGGCCTTTGGTTATAAGAGAGAGCTGGTACTCGTAGAGAATTCCTTCCCATAGCCAGAGACAGGATGCAGGGTATTTCTTCCTGCCAATAAGAGGCCGGTGGCAACAATGCTGTACATGAAGATATAAAAAGGAAATATTTTCCATCTCTGGCTAAACTGTAGTTGGCAGCCAGTGAGGTGGCACCAGCTGGCCTTGGAGGGTTCCTCGTTCCAGCGTCTGGTGGTGGGCCACATGCTCCCAGCTGCTGCCAGAGGAATAAAAGGAAAACATTGAAAGGTATGTGGCTTGGTAATTCATATAACCTATTTCCCATGGACAGTTATGGAATCTTCCTCCATGGAGTCTGCCGAATAATCATAATAACACACACCAAGGTCAAGTTTTAAGGCTTACAAACTAGTTTCTTCATAGCAGCTGTGGGAGGCAGGAGTTCAGGATGTTAGAGTGGAAGAAACATTAAATTAAGAATCTGAGGGATTGGGTTTTAAGTCCCAGCTCTCCTGTAGAATGAGAATCATGATGAAATGGAATGAATACTCAGTCAAGTGAGGGGATTTGAGTTCAAATACATACTCACTCATTTAGTGCTTATATGAACTTGGGAAAGTCACTTTACTCACCTTAGGCCTCAGCTTCCTCTTTTGTGAAATAAGGGGATTGGCCTAGAAAGCCTTTTAGGCACCTTCCAGCTCTAACAATCTTATGGCCTAGAGGCCATAAGTCAAGTCAAGGCTGACCTACTCTGTGTCTCGTCCTTAAGGGGGAACTGGGAGATGAAGGGGTTAATGTGAAGAGAACATTTTGGGCTCCTTGGCCCAAAGGCACCAGATGAAAACAAAGCCATGTTTATGCCCCATGTGTAATGAGATAGTACTGGTGCCCTGAGTGAAATGCAGGCACCAGGGGCAGCTAGGTGGCACCAGCCCTGAAATCAGGGGGACCTGAGTTCAAATCCAGCCTCAGACCAAACACCTGACACTTACTAGCTGTGTGACCTGGGCAAGTCACTTAACCCCAATTGCCTAAAAATTAAAAAAAGAAAAAGAAAAAAAAAGAAATGCAGGCACCAGAACCAGGGTGTGGACACCAAGTACTGTTGGTGGCACCATGCCCAGGGTAACCTCTTTTCTACATGAAGGGAGAGCAATGGAATGGTATAGAGGATGCCTGGAAGATTTAGCCCTGTTCCTACCCTACACCACACCAAGTTCACCCAATGTTTCCCTTCCATATGGACCCATCTTTGTAGACTTGGAAGGGATTGTAGAGATTGTCTACTGTACTTCAATCCCCTCACTTGACATATGAGAAAATTGAGGCCCAGAGAGGAGGAAGTTGCCATACTTCCAAAGCTTGTCAAAGAATACAAAGGTAGTTGGCCATCAAAGATAGGATTCAAACCTAGATCCTTCAAAACCATAGCCATTAAGAAGAAGGCCCTTGCTCACAATCAGTCTCAGAAACCCAAGGGCATACTCTGCTATAATTCCTTGCCTTAATTCAGAGACACCAGGGCTCAGGTAGACAGGAGCATACCACTTTTCTTTTTTTTTTTTAATTTTTAGGCAATTGGGGTTAAGTGACTTGCCCAGGGTCACACAGCTAGTGAGTGTCAAGTGTTTGGTCTGAGGCCGGATTTGAACTCAGGTCCTCTTGACTCCAGGGCCAGTACTGTATCCACTGTGCCACCTAGCTGCTCCAATACCACTTTTCTTAACAAAGACCAAGGTACACATATGGGTGCATCCTTCCCACTGTTCAGACACAACCTTTGCATGAGGATACAATCCCTTCTGAGACACCAGACATGCACACAAACATAAGTGATCCCTCTACCCAGGGAGACCAAGCAAGCATCTGGGTACATCTTCTTCCTCTGTTCAGATAATAGGACACAAAAAAGCACATCCTCTCCTATGGCTTAGAGACTAAGGTACAAACAGGCAGACCAGAGCACACTCTCTCCTTCAGATGAGAGGGGACAAGGTGTATGTGGGCACACAAACACATCCTCTCCCTTCTCTTCTCAGAGGCCAGGCCACAGGAGGACTCTCTCCCTCTCTTCAGAGAACAACGCACATGCAGACAAACCATCTGCCTCTGCTCAGATAACCGTAAGGGGGGCAAACTCTTGGTAAGGCTAGGCTAGTATAGAAAGGTGAGTGAAACACATTGGTGAGACAAGTGAAGAAGTCAGTGGGAGAAGGGAAAGAAAGTGTGGCATGGGTATCATTTAGATGCTGGTGGTGGGGAGAGTAGAGCAAAAGTTTACAACCTGATTCCCATACATTATCTGCTTTGATCCTGGCAAGTCTCTAAGGTAATACCACAGGCATTATTATCCTCACTTTATAAGTAAGGAAACAGACATGGAAAAGTTAACTGGCTCATCCTGGGTCACACAATTTTTTTATTAAACAAAAATGTATTCCATATCTACAATGTGCTAGGCACGAGGGGATACAACAAAGGCACAAATGAAACAATTACTACATACAGGTCCAAGTTCTGAAAAGTCCAATTCCCAACCCCCACTCTCACCAATGATTCTTGCATCCTGGAGGAAGAACGTATCTATCTCACCCTCGGGGTTCTCAGACAACCCCTGTGGAGCTGGGCATTATTTTTAAGTACCACTGACTTGGGCGCTCACCCATGTGCATCCCCTGCCTCCAAAGACTATAAGGTGAGAAACACTGTGGTTAGCCAGCCTTAACTAGCTTTTAGAAAGGGGCCATTTACCATTGTCAAACAATGACAATGAAAGTCACCAGGCTTCACCAACTATGTTAGCTCCTCCTGTAGCTAATGGTTGGTACGTGAATCCGGTTACAGTAAGAACAGTTGGTTCAAATCATTCCTATTGGAATGGCCGTTATGGTACTTGTTCTCTATATGGGGAGGGGGCTCTACTAGGCTCTTTTAGTTCAAAGCCATAAAGCTCTTTTAGAAAAGCTTCTGACCCTAACACAAACTGGCAAAAGCCTTCTGGGAGGTGGGGGGTGGGCAGGGAGAGGGAGGAACCTCCTGTTTTGGCTTTTGATTTTCCCCTTATAGAATGACCTACCTTGCTCCCCTCAGAGTCTTGGCTTTGAGGCCTCTCTTCAGGCTCAAGCTCCAAGCTCTTTAAAACAAACAGCTTCAATGCCTGCACCTAAATAGCTCATGCTCTTGGACTTGTCTGTCTTTTCTTTGGGCTTACTTCTTTGTCCAGGGGTTGAGGTCTCTGTAAGTGACTTCATTGTAGCTCACATTAAACATTCCATATACTTCCTGGTTTTAATTTTTAAGGCTATACCTGGTCTTTATTCATGTCAGGGCTACTTGCCCAATAACTACCTCTAGTACCAATAACTTCTAGCTCTGGGGTTTAGGGCTCCCCCACTTTCCAATTCCAAACTGCTTTCATTCTCCTAAGTTAATGGGTGGGAAGGAAAAAGTCACAGAGAAGATGCTAAACCCAAGGGACAAGTTCATTGTCTCCTGTACCAGTCTAGCCACATTCTTGTCCTTTCATATGCAGATATGTGCAGCCAACCTTGAAAAGGCTTTGAGCTTACCTTTAAATTAAAAAAAAAATGGAAGAAGGCTTCAGTTTCAAAACTTGAAAGACAAAGAATTTGGAAATTCGGAAGGAAATCCTGCCCCGTGTCCTGAGGTATCTGGAAGATGGTACAATGTCCCACAAAGGAGGAAGAGAAGAAGAAAGACCACTGAGTTCCTGGAGAGACTTGAGGCTTTGCTAAAGAACCTCCCTGACAAGTGGTCATCCAGTCTACACTACACAGCCCTCCAGTGACTGGGACTTCAATAAGTACCAAAGTAGTCCATTCTGGAATTTTTGGAAGCTCTAATTCATTTTTAGGGTGTGGTGTCATCTTCACTGCTGTTGTTTTCCCTCACAAGCAGCCTAAACCAAAATCATTAGAATGTTAGGTCCTTGAGGGTAGAAAATAGTTTGATTTTTTTGTCTTTTTAGCTGTAGCCCCTGGCACATAGTAGGTGCTTAATAACTATGTGTTGAATTCAATTGAATACATCTGACTTTCTGAAACCCCTCCCCCTCTCCCTTTGCTCCTGGTTTTGCCTTCTAAGGTCAAGCAAAAGAAATCAGATTCCTCTTCACATAATGGTCTTTGGAACCTTTGAAAGCAGCTGTCACTTCTTCCCCAACTTGTCACTTCTTAAAGGTAAACAACCCTCATTCCTTCAACTGATCCATGAATTGTTATCCAGAATTGAAGACAAGACTCTAGATATGGTCTTGTGAGAGATGATCTCTCAGAATTGAAGCCTCCTCAAAGGGTCAATAGTTCTTGTTGTCGCTTTCAAAACCGTCCCCCACTCAGTTAAGCACAGTAGCAAAAAGAATAGCCCTACCCCCAACCTGAACCGCTTGCCCTTGCAAAACTTCCCACCTTTTCTTGTCTCTGGGCAAATTTGTGTAATTGCCTTTGTTCTCTGTTGCTGAGGAAGATGTCTGTGAATAGATTGTGTGCCTCGAAGCCCAGCCAATGGGATAAGGGGAAGGGGGTTAGGGAGGAGGAGCTCGAGTTAGGGTATAAATAAGCCTTGATTTCTGTAATGAACTCTACTCTCCTGGCCGGCAATGGCGGCTAGGGGCGGTACCCTTTCTCAGGAGAAAGCAATAAACTCCTTTCTATTTTCAAGGTATCTAAGTCTTTGTTTTTTTTATTTTAAATAAGTGGTCTCTGTCCCACACAGTCTTATCAGGATAGAGGCCAGTGGGGCTACCGTCCTCCTCATTTTGTCTCTTGATATAATCTAAGTTTGTATCATCTACGGTTAACTTATATTGAATTTGAAGGCCTATAAGACCCCCAGCTTGTTTTCACATAAATAGCTGTATAGATATGTCTTTCCCATTTTTTAACTGTGCAGTTGATTTTTTTGAACTTGATTGCCTCTTCTAAAAGGGAGTTTAAAAAGGAGGTGGGCATCTCTTTGAAACATTGTTCTTACAAACTGGCCACCTGGTTTCCCTATTACCTTTAAAGTGTTGTCAGGCTTCTGCGCCAGACTACCTGGGGCTAGGTCAGTGGGAGGAAAAGCTGCTCTAGGAGTCTTCCCAAGGAAGAAGGAATTGCCAAAGTCTTAGCCCTCGGACCCTGGGCCCTGTGGCCCTACTTCTTGGATTCTGACCTTGCTAGCTTTCTGTAACTCATCTAATTTAGGGAAGGATGGCCATGCACTGTTTCTCTTGTTTGAGGAGCTCTTTAGGATTGATGGCTACATGGGGCTCTACAAAGTGAGGACTGATGCCTTCCTAGTTTGGGGAGAAAAGGGGATGAACCAAGAGATCCCCATGCAGATAGGAAGGAGAGTTGTCCCACAAACAAAGCAAGAGCAATAACAGCAATAACTGGGAGGACAAGTCCTAGACACGAAACAAAGCAGTGTCTGAAGCACAAGGCAGGTCAGCACCAGGGTCACTCAACAGCTCGGGTATCAAAGTAAGCAACAAGTATCCAATTTGGGTTTAGATGATTTCTCGGATCCCTCCCAGCTCTGACATTTTCAGCTCTATTGTCAAGCAATCAAAAAACATTTATTAAGCACCTACTAAGTGCCAGGGATACAAAAAGAGACAAAAGACAATCCCTGACTTTTAGGAGCTTACAATCTAATGGGGAGTTGGGGGTGGGGGGAAGAGACAGCATGAAAACTAATACATACAAAGCAGGCTATAGACCAAGTAAATAGAAGATAATTAACAGGAATCAAGAGGGGTTGGGAAAGGATTCCTGTAGAAGGTGGAATTTTATTTGGGACTTAAAGGGAGCCAAGGAGGTTAGTAGTCAGGGCCGAGGAACGAGAGCATTTCAGGTGTGGGGGACAGCCAGACAGAATACCCAGAGCCGAGAGGTAGAGGGTTTGTGGAACAGCTAGGAGGCCAATGTCACTGGATAGAAAAGTCCCTGTTAGGTGGTAAGGTGTAAAAAGACTGGAAAAGTAGATTTTGAAGGTTCCTTCCAGCTACAAACTAGGGTTAGGGACAGGAGCTAATGATTTCATTGTTATAGGAATCAACTCCTACCAACGGCAAGTTGGCACCTACTGAGCAAATAAGAGGCCTCAAACATTGCCAAGAGCCCTGAGAGGTTAATAGACTTGGCTGTGGCCACACGATTCTTCGATTCAATAAAAAATCATTAAGTATCCATCCATCCACCTGATGCCAGGTTCTGCTCTAGTGACTAGGAGATATAATAAAGACAAAATGATACAATCCCTAACCTCAAGTTTACATTCTCTGAGCATAAAGGGGCAACGACAAATGGACACAAAGATATATAACTGCAAAGTAGATTCGGAGCAATTTCAAGGGGAGGACAATAACAACAAGGGACTTCAAGGCAGGCCTCATCATATTGGAGGTGGTACTCAAGATACACTTGGAAGGAAGCTAGCGATGCTGCAAAGGAGAGGGGGGAAAGGCGCACATTTCAGACATGGTGGGGAGCAGAGGGTGTAGAGTACTGATAATGAGAAACAGTAAGAAAGAGAGTTTGGTTGGAACAAAGAATGTATAAAAGGCCTTACAAAGTTGGCCAGGGTCAGATTATGAAGGATGTTAAATATCACACAGATGAATTTGGCTTTTAACCTAGAGGGGGCCTCTGGGAACTTCGTGATCAGGGGAATGACCTGGTCAGCCATGTGCCTTAGGAATATCAAGTTCTAGTCAAAGATGGCACTGCTGTAAAGTTAGGGGCCTCCAAGAGGGAAGTGGTGGTGTCCTTACCTTTCTCTCCTTTCCTCTTGGCGTCCATGTGGGCAGCAAAGACTTCAGTTGGCAGGAAAGACTTAAGTGGGGCTGCTTGGGCCCATGGTGGACCTTTGTTCAGCCACCACACCATCCTACATGAATCTGAGAACCCTCTGGAATGGTGGCTATCTGGGCCTGGGCCAGCTGAACTGCAGGAACTGAGCCCAGATGCACAGATTAGGAATCAGAGTTGAAGACCCTGCTAAGTCTCATAGGAAGCTACAGGACCTGCAGCCTCAAATCAAGGCTGGAAGAGCAGATTTGGATGCAAAACAAGCTGGAGTAGCTGAGAGCAAAGCAAAGAGTACATATCTCTTTGCTCTCAGCTACTCCAGCTTCTTTGGGCAATAGGACTGAGGAGTGCTCTGAAATCCATCAGTTGCCAAGTGGAGGCACTGTGAGAGAGGGAATTCATCTCTACATCTCCACTTTAGATGAGAGTGCATCCTCTGAACCAGAGTAGCACCAATCCCAGATATAAGGGCTCCTAGGCTTGATGCCAAAGTCCAATCAGGGCATACCTCCAGACCTCCTGGAGCATCTCTTCAGGGCAATATCACATGCAGACAAGGACCCCATGTCCCTGCTCAATGAGACCTCTGACCCAGCTGTCAGTGCCCTCTAACATGGTCCAGAAGCTGCTGAATGATGTCAGCCTCTTCCTCAACCCTTGAATACTGCTTCTGCCCCTCACAAGTATGCTAAGCTGACCCAGGCTTTGAAAGTGCTAAAGTGGGAGGGGGGAGAGGGAAGAGGATGGAATTATGTGACATAGAAGCAGGGATAACTTGGCCTTAAGGGTAGTGAGTTATCATTGAAAGAGCAGGGCATATGACCGAGCCTCTTCACTTAAGGACAAAGAGTAACTTCCACCACGTGACACAGTTTCCTTTTAAGTTTGCTTCTTCCATGAATTGACCTAAGAGTCAACTCAGCAGAAAAAAAAAAAATTTAAAGGAGGAGGTGACGTCATTGTAAGAGTGGATTTTCATTGATTATCTCATCCATTTGAAAGTAATTACCTTTATTAGGTAAGAACTTTTTGATTAAATCAAGCAATCAGAATTGAGTGTGAACAGGATCTGTACACCTCATATTAATCAAATCCATTGTATTAGAGACTGGGTCATCCTAAAGAAATCTAAAGGAAGAAAATATCTTAGAAGCCGGGGTAGAGAGACTTAGATGGTCTGAATTCAAAGTGTTGGAGCAAACTTGGCATTACAGTACATTTCTTAGAAACAAAGGGAAGATTGAGTAGTGTCAGAGAAGGTGGATGTTGAGAAAAATCATTGGCTCTACAGGCACCTTGAAGAAAAAGACCTAGACTGAGGTCCTAAGAAAAGGTAGATTCTTATTCTCAGCTTCCCCTCCCAATGCCTATCTATCCACAGATGCTAAAATATAATCTGCTATTTTGTTATCCAAACATTTTCAGTAAAGTGAATTTTGTTTTAACCACAGAGACCAGGGATTAGTGACAGCTGTAATGTAAAATTAGGCAGAAAGCCCAATCTCTGTTAGGAATTATACCAACTAGGGGCTCAGAGAAATTGTGACTGAACTAATAAATGTTTATTTATCAGAAATCACCTCCTGGGGCAGCTAGGTGGCGCAGTGGATAGAGCACCGGCCCTGAAGTCAGGAGGACCTGAGTTCAAATCCAGTCTCAGACCAAACACTTGACACTTACTAGCTGTGTGACCCTGAGCAAGTCACTTAACCCCGACTGCCTTAAAAAAAAAAGAAAAAAGAAAAAAAGAAATCACCTCCTTAAAGCCATTATATATTGCTTTCTGGGCTTAAAGCGAGCTAATTTTTATTACATGTTTCATCTACACATGTAATATCATAGAAATGAAATAGAGAAAGGCTTTCAAATTTGGTACCCAAGAAGTTCTATCCTCGTGAATGACACAATGGAAGAAAGAAGTAACAAGTAGAAGTATAGCCCAAAATTTAGAGAGTAGCATTTGGAATAAACTAAAGGGGAGATTAACAAAAATAAAGAGAAAACACAGGAAAACAATGGGAAAGAGTCCAGCAAAGGAGGATTACTTAAATTAAGAGCATGGAAGAATGGGAGGAGAAAAGATTTTAAATAAAATGCTTAGCTGTGCAGTGAAAGGGAAAATATATCCATATGGATATTCTAAACAAATAGACACATGGCTGTGCATAGGCATTGGTTTTTTTTTTTCCTTGAGAGGAACAGGAGAGGGGGCTATGACGCTGGTTCCTGCGTTCTCTAGTTTCTAAGAGAGGAGGTCCTGGACTATCTATCTGATACCCTAAATATTGCTAGTTTAGGGGTGAATAAAAAAAATAGTAAAAATATATTTTAAAAATAGCAATAAAATGCCACTTTTCTGCTCCTGTCCCTTAGAGGGGAGAGGTTAGATTGCTCCAACTTTACTCCCATTAACTTGACCCCTTCCAACTAAATGCTGGTTAGACCAAAGAACATCAAAAATAGTGAGTAAACCTATTTTTCCAAGTGGATATAAAATAGAAACTAAAGAAATTATACAGATTAGAATATATGAAAAAAATGCACAAAGCTGAATGTAATCTTTAGAGGGGAAATGAGATCTCAACTCCACCAAGACAGAGGCCCCAATCTCACCTAAGGGGGAATTCCCCAAATTCTCCAGGAAGCAAACTGGGAATAAGGGATATGTTAAGGTGCTGGCCTTCTCTACGTGTTTTCAGCTAAAGGCTGTCTCTCTTTGTCCACATTTCTAGAGTAAGTTCCTAAGCGTCTGACAATATACATGTCCTCTATCCAAAGAGGAAAAATTGACTCTCCTCTCCAAAGCTTTCTCACCACATCTCACATGCAATATCAGCACTTTGTCTGACAATCAGGAGATAGATAAATAGATGGATGGATGGATGGATGGATGGATGGAAACAAACATTCTTCAAGTACCTACTATGTGCCAGTCACTGTGCTAAATGTGCATTTAGGGTTATTATCTCATTTGATGACACATAGTTAAACACATAAGAGGTATAAGCAAAACTAATAATAGGTTCAATAGGCTGACATAAGAGAGGAAGAGGATGAAAATACATAGAAAAAGAAAGAAGGAAGAAAAATTAAATTTGATTTTTATAACAAACCCAACAACAATAAACAAACTTGAACATGTCAGTATGCTAAAAAAAAAAGAGAGAATTATATGTGAAATTGAGAACTTCTTTGTATATCTTTTTTTAATGTGTATATTACTTTCATCTCAATACTAATGAAATCTGTTCCTTTACTCTGGAGTCAGAAGACATATATTCAAATCCTACCTCCAATGTTTATACCCATCTGTAAAATGAGGGGTTGGACTAGATGGTCTTGAAGATCCATTCTCACTCCAGATCTAGGATCCCGATGAACTTTTCTTCTTGCTTTTAAATGTTTTACTGATGAATTATTTTTTTTGCTCCTCCATCTCTATTATTTCCTGCTAACTTTACTGACCCTCTGATTAGAAGCCCTTCATTGTAACAAACAAGCAACAATTCATCGCATTGCTGTTAACTCAGTTGTTTTTCAGTCATGTCCAACTCTTTGTAACCCCAATTGGGGTTTTCTTGGTAGAGATACTAGAGTGGTTTCCCATTTCCTTCTCCAGCTCATTTTACAGATAAAGAAACTGAGGCAAACAGGGTGAAGTGACGTTTCCAGGGTCACACAGCTAGTAAGTATCTGAGGCCTGATTTGAACTCAGGTCTTCCTGACTCCAGGCCCAGCACTGTATCCATTGCATGGCCTAGCTGACCTTCAATACATTGGTCATGTCTGAAAGCGTGTGTCTCATTCTATAGCTGTAGTCCATCAACTTTCTGCCAAGAGGTAGGTGGTGTGTTTCATTATCAGTCCTCTGATGTCATGACTGATTACTGACTAGATCAGAGCTTTCTAGTCTTTCAAAGTTGTTTTCCTTTACGTTATTGTGTTCATTCTGCAAATTGTTCTGTTCATTTCACTCAGCATTAGTTCATACAAGTCTTCCCAGTTTTCTCTGAATTTCTCATATTTGTCATTTCATATTGTACAATAATATTCCATTACATTCATATACCACAACCTGTTCAGCCATTTTCCAACGACTGGTCACTCACTTTCTTTTCAATTTTTTTTTTTTTGCTACAATAAAACTTGTTGCTATAATATTTTTGTACGCATATGCTCTTTTCCTCTGTCATTGACCTCTTTGGGATATATTAAGAGTAGTGGGACAATCATAATCTTAAAAGTATATAGATTAAACAATCCAATAAAAAAGAGTGCCAAAATGAACAAGAAAACAGCATCCAGCAGTTGTAGACCAGAAACACACATCCGTGATCTATACACTCTGGAGTTATCATCCCAACTGGCACTCACACAGACTACTCTGGTCCTTAGAGGGCTGGCTACATCTCCTCCTCAAGGTTCTAGGGTTAACCCTAAGAGGTTGTGGAATTTTCTCATTCCATCAGTGTTTCTCATTCCATCTCATTCTCATTCCATTCTCATCCCCAATACCAATTGCTAGTTACATTTAGTATCTCCCTTATATCACTGATTGACTCAATAATTAAAGTCTTTGATAAGAGATATTTACTCAGAGGATAGAGCAAGAATAGAAGTACAGGGCAGCTAGGTGGTGCAGTGGATAGAGCTCTGGCCTTGGAGTCAGGAGGAACCTGAGTTCAAATACGGTCTCAGACACATGACACTTACTAGCTGTGTGACCCTGGGCAAATCACTTAACCCTGACTGCCTCACCAAAAAGAAAAAAAAAATAGAAGTACAAACACATCCCTCTGAACAGGGGGTACATTCTGCTATATACCACCTTGGTCCCTGGGGTGTATGTACTCAAAATTAAGCCTACTGCAACAAACATTTGCCTTACCATGTTCATTTCTGTAAGTGGTGCACAGTCCGTGGGTGAATCACTCCACTGCAGCAGCAGGACAGGACGACTTGGCTGTTTTCAACCCACTGATACACTGGGTCAAGCGGGTCACTCTGAGTTAAGGTGGTGTCTCCCCAGTCTTAGATACCAACAAACTAGTATAGATTCCATTTCTGGATCCCTGGTGGTTCTTCTGATGTTTCAAAGCTCACAGAGTCATATTTCAACTCTGATACACTTTTACCTAAGAGCAAGATAGAAAAGAAACATAAAAACAGCTGGGACATTTGTCCAAAGACCACATTTTGGGTTGGGCCAGGACAGCCCAAAGACTCTCTCTCTACCTAAAGGCTATTAGCATGTCTTTTCTCAATTGCCACCAAGATCATGAGAGCTTGATTTAGTTAATGCCTTTAGTATGCGTTCCCCGTTCCAGCTCAGCAGTCATTCTAAAAGCCTGCCTTTGCACCACAGTAAATGGCAGGAAACAGTCATAAAATACTTGCACATTCTCATGCCACCGTCACTGTCACATCAACATGATCATCTATAAAATGTTACCATCACAACTGTTAGAATGCTGCCATTAGCACCATCACTGTGCTATTGCTACCACCATCATTGCCTTAGCACCATCATCAGCCTTGAGTTCGCTGTTACATCAACACCTTAATCCCTGTTTCAAAGCTACCATCATCATCATTACTATCCCATCGTCATCAGTGTCCCATCACTGTCTCAGAGACACCTCAACACTCATGGCAGGAGGAAATAATGTAAGACCACATGGAAGCAGAGACACTTTCAGGCAAAGGTGAGCACATGGCTCCAGTCAACCATGACCATCAGAGCTAATAGATTTTATTGCTTTGGGGCAGCTAGGTGGTGCAGTGAATACAGCACCTACCTGGAGTCAGGATGACCCAAGTTCAAATCTGGCCTCAGACACTTACTAGCTGTGTGACCCTAGGCAAGTTACTGAACCCTGTTTGCCTCAGTTTCTTCATTTATAAAATGGGGATAAAATAGCACCTACCTCTCAGAGTTGTTGTGAGGATCAAATGAAATAATAATTGTAAAGTGCTTAGCACATAATAACACTATGTAAATATTAGCTATTGTTCTTAGCTATTTTTACCCTGCTTGTAATCCCTATAGCGATGCTATATCTCAGCTCTCTATCACCACTATGCTGAGTCCAGGACATCATTATAGCCTCTATGGCTAAACAGGACCTAACCAAAGACTGAAGATTTGGATCCTATACTTTTTGCTGCCAGGCTTTCATCTATAGGAAGAACTGCTCTCTCCTCTCTGATTATGTCCTCTATAGGCTGGTTGACAACTTCTTTGCAGCTGTTGCTCATGTGTCTTCCCTTCCCATGCCCCTCCCCTCGCTCCCACCTTCTGGTTCTGAAACCATGAACTCAAATCAATTGTGTCATTGATGGTGTGTGTCAATCTACTTCCATGGAGCCCAATTCACCACTGTCTTTGTATTTGTATTAGTACCTAGCGCTTAGCATGGTCCTTGGCACATAGTAAGTACTTATTAAATGGTGTTTTTCCGCCTCCTGCTCTTTTCCTTTCCCCATTTCCTTCCTTCCTTCCCTCTCTCCATCTCTTTATCTTCCTGACCCTGTAGCAAGCTCTCTGAGGCTACTCCCCTAATTTCCACTAGCACTGGTGGGTTGGGGCCTTACAGGGTAGCTGTCTACTTCTCCCTTGAGGCTTTAATAATTCTGGTAATGCTGCAGGGCTGGAATTCTTATGTAAATGTTGCTTAATCACATGTATAGGTAAGGCCTTCTCATGTAAATCTGCTTGGTATATAGGGTTCTATTCATATGTAGCACGAGTGCCTGTCTTTAAGAAATACAGGAGACAGGGCTCCTATGTGTAATGTATACACATGAGGCAAAGAATTATTCATGGCTACCTCAGTATTGGGAGTTCTTTTCTGCCTTTATACTTCTCATGAAGTTCCCTTTATGGGTAGCTCCCCACTAGGCTTAAAGGTCAGTGCCGATATAGAATTCTGAAGCTGCCTTTTCTCTGTGCGTTTAATTTGTCCTTAGGGTGTCTCTCATCCCTTGGCTGGATGCATATTGATTACTGATAGAGTTTCTGGTGACACACTCAACTGAGAGGTGGGGAAGAGAGAGAACAGAGTCTTTTCACCCCAAGGGTAATTCCTATGACCACCGCTATATTGCCCTGTTGCTGAAATCTCTTGATAGAATGCTCAATTTCAACCTGATTTTCTGTGATTTATGTAGGCCCAGAGATTTTGAGGCCAATTCTCAATATATTTTCTGTATAGGTTTTCACCCAATGATCCAAGTACTTAATGAAAATTAATTAAGCATTTGTTCACATTGAGTTTTCACTTTCATTCAACAGAGATGTCAAATCTTAATAATAATGACAATGATGATGAAAGTTGTCCTCAGTTTCTTTTGTGTTTAATTGGGGTGTGATGGACACCCTCCTCCCTTACATCCTTATAGTTTACCAGTTCAACTTTGCAATGTCCTTTACTCTCAAATCCCTTCCTTCTTTGTCCTATCATTGTTCATGTCCATTTAAACCTCAGCCATGGATTATTCCCAACATCCATTCGCTCAGCTCCTGCACACATGCTGCTGAACTGTACTGGAGGAAGTCATTCAAATGAAATGACAGCATCCACAACCAATCTCAACTGGGTCCTCACTACAGCAAGGCAATCCTTTTAATCCTATCAGTCTGTCAATAAATAATTATTAAGTGTAGTTTCTCTGGAATCTTGTCAACAAGAGTATCCAAAATTTAAAATATCAGGCAAAGAATCTCTCCAGGTTCCCTGCAAATGTGAAAGGCCTCATTTTATCTCAGACAAGCCCTCACAATGTAACATGAGTGTACTCTGGGCAACTCTCTGAAGGCTTGTTGTGTTATGTTTTATTAAGAAAACACATGGGACAGCTAGGTGGAGCAGTGGATAGAGTACCGGCCCTGAATTCAGGAGGACCTGAGTTGAAATCTGGCCTCAGACACGTAACACTAGCTGTGTGACCCTGGGCAAGTCACTTAACCCCATTGCCTAGGAAAGAAAGAAAGAAAGAAAGAAAGAAAGAAAGAAAGAAAGAAAACAGGCCATTCCATGTGAGTGCCCTTTTGTCCTTTACTCTGCATCTCAAAATCCCTACATGATCCCTCATTTTTTTCAGCTTTACCTCAGTTTTCGATAAAGAGATGGCCCTTTTTGTGGCCAGCCAAGAGAAAGTACTTGTGCTCCAGAGTTCATCCACTTCTGCTTTCTCCTGCAGTCCCCCCCATTCATCTTCCTTCTCCACAGTCCCACTCTATCTATTGTCTACCTCCCTGATATACAAACCTGCCCCTACCATTATAAAAATGCTTTTTTAAAAACCCTTTCATTTGACCCTGGGACATACTTAAGCTACCATACTATCCATCTCTCTTCCCTTACATAGCCAAACAGCTGAGAAACGTTATTTACAAGGTTTTGTTTCCTTTCCTTTCATCCACATCACAACCCCTTGTGATCTAGACTCCAACCTCACCTGCTGAACTGAAATGTTCTCTCCAGAGTTACCAATGATGAGAAGTTTAGGCCTTGCTTCAGTGATTATTCATTGAGATTAGATTATTTAGATTTCTGGTGAAGATAGTGGCTTGAAAGGTGATTGAGGGGTCCAATTCTCCCACATACAACTCAACTGATAGGTGAAAAAGGCCCTAGAAAGAGGAAAATGGAGGTGAGCTCCTCCATCCAGTACATAACTATTTAAAGAGACAGCCGGAAACTGGAGAAGGCCAGGAGAGGGGCAGCACCAGGGAAACTAGCGTGAGCTCCAGTAAATAGTCCTGGAGCTGCTGGGTTTGGAAACAGGGGTCATTCAAGGGAAATCAGAGCATGGCCTAGTAAAAGAATCTTAAGTTAGCAGGTGCTCCATAGAAGCACACTGGTGGGGGTAGGGGCAGAAGGGAATGACCCAAGCCAGTGTAAGCTCAGGTAATTGGAGCCTGAAGCCAGATCCTGACTGAGAACAGAAGTGGGACAGAGCCAGTCCCCACAGGTCACTGTGCAGGGAAAAAGCCTAGATGAGTACTCCTTGAAGCACTGGGAGCCACAGCAGGAAACAGGGTCAACTCAATGCCTGAGATTAGTGTGATCTTCAATATCCAATTGAGGCCTGTCAGGGTAAAAATGGGATAGAACCAATTCACACCTGGGAATTGTAAAAGGAGAAAGAAACATAACAGGACAAGGCCAGAACCTGCAGCAGATCACAAGGAGACAGGGATGGAACCTAGGGACTGAGGCAGAAAGCATCCTGGCTGCAAAGGGGCCAGGATGAAGTAGAGCCTACCCAACACATATATGAGGATCACAGAGTGTGGAGCCTGGACTTTGCACAAAGTATGAATTTAAGAACTGAGGCTGGAAATATGTATAAACAGAAGAAAATACAGAATACAATGGAGAAATACTATGGGTTAAGGAAGTTCCAAGAATTAAACCTAGAAGAGAGTGACTCCACAACAAATACAAGTGAAGCCTTAAAGAGAAAAGAAAATGAGTTGACCACAAGTCTTAGAATCAATGAATCAACAGGCATTTATTAAGTGTCTACTTTGTGTCAGGCACTAGGGAGACAACTACAAAGAACAAAAAAGGACCTACTTTAAAAAAAAAGGACCTACTCTCAAGTGACTGGAAGAAATGAACACTGGAATCAGAATTGAAACAAGAGCTCTGGAAAGAAAACAATGGAAGAATAAATAGCTTGGAATAAAAGTTGGAAAACATTATCCAAGTAGTGGATTCCCTGACTATTCACATATCTGAGTTGCATGAGAAGAAAAGTATACAGACCTAGTGGAAGAAGTTAGGACAGCAGGAATCTCATGAGTCTCACTCTTATCTGAACCAAAGAAGGGTTTGAACATACACACACACACACACACACACACACACACACACACACACACCTATGTACACTTAGTTTGGCATAAAAATACACTAAATTCAACAAGTTGGGGGGGAGAGTGGGGGGGAAAGAGAGAGAGAGAGAGAGAGAGAGAGAGAGAGAGAGAGAGAGAGAGAGAGAGAGAGAGAAGAGAGAGACAGAGAGAGATTGGAAAGGAATCATAAAGGGAGTATAAGAAAGGAGAAAGTACACAAACTAGAGATCTGGGTCAGAGATTGGTGAAGAAAAGAAGGGCAGAGGAGGAAGAACAGAAAACTTCAATGAAAGATGACTAGTTCTGGTTAAATTCCTTCTCTTTCTCTATATTCTTCTTTTTTTGTGAAGAGGAAATTAAGGAAGGAAAGAAAGCAAAAAGCATAAGAGGACATGATGAAGGAGAATATACAATTAATAATCATAACTATCTACATGAATAGAATGAATTTACCTATAAATTGGAAAAGGTCAGCAGAATGAATTAAAAAGCAGAATCCAACAAAAAAGCAGGAGTAGCAACCATTATCTTAGACAAGATAGTAAAAATAGACACTGTTAAAAGTTATGAGTAGGAAAGCTATATTATGCTTAAAGGTACCAGGGACAATGATAAGATGTCTATATTTAATATTTATGCACTATATAGAGAGAGCATCAAAATACTGTTAATCTTTATAATTTGATTAAATTAAAAGTTAATCAGATTACAAGGAAAAATAGAAAGTAAAATGGTAATGGTTGGGCATCCCAATGTGCCCCTTTCAGACCTAGATAAATCTAACAAAAAGATAAACAGAAAAAGGAGCTAATGACCTGAATGGAATTTTTGTAATGTTAGTTATAAAGGATCCTTGGTAATAACTGAATGGGTCTAGGAAAAGTATGCATATTTCTTGACTTTTCATTTCATCTTTACAAAAACTGACCAGTTGTCAAGGCATAAGAAACATGAACAAATGCAGAAAAGCAGAAATACTAAACATCCCTTACTCACCATGTAACAATAAAAATTGTAATCAACAGATTAAATAACATAAAACGGCAGTGCACCCTGTCACATAGCAGTGTGACTTTCTTCAGGATCAGTTAGCAGCACATTAGTAGGAGTGGAGAAGGTGGGTGGTGGGAGTAATTCAGCATTGGGGTTTGGCAAAGTACGAGTGTCAATAGGACAAAGGGCAAGGGACTCGAGTTGAGGATAGTATAAAATTGAACTATAGGGTCAAGATTGGGAAGGGAGGGAAGTGAAGTCATAACAGAGGTTATGACTGGAAAGAGTGTGTAGAGAGGAAGAACTGGAGGTAATGGTAAAGATGACAAATAGGTTTATGACTACTAAGGTCCTTTCTAATGCTGAAAATCTATGATTCTATAACCCAAGTGGATAGGGGGAGAAGTGGGACAGTGATCTAGCCCGAGGACTTCTTGTACTTCTGTACCATACTCATCATGGGTCAATAGTCCTGTCCCTCCCCAACACCCACATGCAGCCCTGTGGGCGAAGTGGGTATGCTCCCAAAGGCAGTTGGGCCTAAGTCCAAATGTAATAATAATACCTTACATTTTAAAAAAAGTTTTATTGATGAATTTTTCTCATAGTAATTATTTCCTAACATACTTCATCCAATAAAATCTTCTTTGAAACAACGAAAAATGGATAAGCCAAACTGACACAAACCAGTCTTCCCCTCTCATTGTCCCTTATCTATCTATGGCATAGCTTTCTCTAGGACTCAGATTGGTCATTACAATTAATGTGACTTAGCTAGTGATATTTTGTGTAAAGTATTCCTCTCTAATTGATTTGCTAGAGAGGCAGCATGGCCTCTGACACAGACTCTACACAACTCTCTAAGAACATGAGATACAGAGGTGCTGAGCTACATTGGTAGGGGGTATTTCCTCACCCAGGAGTTCCCTATACCAATAAAATCAGAAGTCCATCAGTCTTATACTTAATAGATTCTCAGTCCTTGACTTGATAAAACTATCTGTATTCAGTGCCTCTTCTCCTACATAAACTCCAGCAAAATAGAAAAAAAAAAAAGAGCTCCAGATAGAATAATGATCAAGAAATCCCAAGGGAAATATCAGTAAGTTCCTCCAATCAGCCCAGACCTATACAAAAATCCAGAATACTAGGGACACTAGGAAAAAAGGTCCTGCCAGAGATGACAATTAGAGACTAAACAGGCCTGAAATTTCCAAGCTCTCTAACTAGGAATGCTCAAGGGGGACCTGAAACAAACAGCACTCAGACTAGTATGCTCTTGGGAGGTGGAAAAAGAGCAGTGTTCTGATGGAAGATGGCCTGGAGGACCTTAAGTTTGCAATGTGTTCAGACCAGGAGTGTTTGGAGGAGGGACATGAAGTCTTCCAGTTATCTGAGCATATATACACCAAGGGATGTGGAAGCCAATATCAGAAATGGTGGACAAGACCAGGGAGCCCTGTGGAAGTCCCACATCCAGGCCCCTGGCCTGTGGCCCCTTCACTACAGAGCTTTCCAAAATAGTTCTGTTTCACCCCTTATCCAGACCACCTGGCTTCTGGCTTCTTTATTACAGAGTTTTCCCAAGGAGCTCTGCTTCAGCCTAGGACCTGGGCCACCTGTCCATGGCCCACATATTTGCCCCATAGCCTTCTCCAGTGCTCCAGAAACCTTTCTAAAATCTGAATGAGCTGGAATTGTGAGCTCATGCCTCTTATTGTGGGTTCTGCCAGGCTGTATCTTCTCCTGCTCTACCCGCTATGAATATGGCTTCCCAAGCCTCATAGGATTCAAAAAATGCCACCTGCTACAAGGCTGGAACAGAAAGGAAGGCCTGTGTGATTACCTCACAGTGAGTTCTTCATGAACTTCCATTTTTGAGGAAAGGCTCAGACCATCCATTCAATAGGCTTCTGCCACCATGCTGCCAGGCAGGTACCTTCTTCTGTCTAGAGACCAGATTCACATTAATGTTTGTACCTTCATTCATACCCCTTGAATCAGCAGTCATGGGAGAGAAGGTATAATACTTCTTGTTCTCCATTGCGTGGAAGAGATTCTCTCTTTACCACCATCACCCAGTCACCTCTTCTCCTTTGAGGTTTGTTCAATACAAATTGGTCATGCAATCAATACTCTGATAGCTATTATCTAATGAGACCCCCCAGGACATTTTTCTTTCCTTAATGAGCTCAGTGCTTGCCTCACAGACTTTCTCTCCTCCCCAACTCCTACCCTTACTAGATGACTTCAAGTCATGTCCAATTCTCTGTGACCCCATTTGGGGTCTCCTTGGCAAAGAGACTAGAGTGCTTTGCCATTTCCTTCTCCAACTCATTTTACAGATAAAGGACTGAGGCAAACAAGGTTAAGGGACTTGTCCAGGGTCACACAGCTAGTAAGTGTCTAAAGCCAGATTGGAACTCAGGAAGATGACTATTCCTGACTTCTGGCCCAACACTCTATCCACTGTGCCACGTAGCTGTCCTTTTTTTTTTTTTCAGGAGAGAGGTTTAAATAAGGTCTAATATTTTTCCCCAAGCCTTTGTTATTTTCCTTTCATTCAGTTACCTTGAAAATCAATCCCTCATTACTCTCAAAATTTCATGGCTTCCAACATAGGACATCTTTTGTATGTACTTGGTCTAGTTCAACTGCTTTTTCCATCTGAGTTTTCTTCAACGCCATTTCTATTTCCTTGGTCAATATATCCGGTACAACAATGCAGGATTCTAAGTGGGGCTGGCTCCATTGCCCATGATATTAAAAAAAGTGTCATAAAAATTTTTGCAGATCTTTTCCATTTTCAATCTGTTTGTTGTCTTCCTTTCAGCTGAAAGATAACTTTGCTTAGTTAGGAATCATGCCAATATTTCTTTAAGCTTCATTTGCCCTCTACTGATTCTTGCTATTTTATGAATTAATAGTGATCATCATCATCCTCCATCTTTCTCTGTAAGATTTCACAAATGAGCTTGTATCCTAAACCAGTTATTGCCACCTAATGATATCTTATCTTGGTTTACTGACTGAGGTAGTTCCTAGGCTCTTTCGGTCTCCTCTTTATAGGAACTAATTTACATCAGTAAAACTTTAGAAAAATCTGTGTTTATAGTCATTCATTACTCCATTTCCACATCCTCTTTTTTTTCATCAACATCTAGTTTAAATAGATCAGTGTGGAGTTGTTTTAATTTCGTGTTCAATCTTTTTCTCATTTCCAGTTTTGTATTAGTTTTGGATTACTGTACTAAAAAGATGATGTTCTATAGCTGATTGAGGAATGACACCCACATTTTCCTGCCTTTTAAAATCTAATCAACTCCATGTTGCATTATCTTATCTGGTGCTTACTATGTCCAGCACTTCCCAATCCTTTTGATTCTGAGTTGTTCCCAAGCCTTTTACTTCTCTTACTTCTTCAGGAAGTGACCAAAATAATCTTATTAAGTCACAGGACTTCTTTGAACAACAACCTTCCTTAAGTACCTTTTGCCTCCAAGATAAAATGCTGACTTCTCAGATTGGCTTTTAATACACATTTAAAAGATGGGCCACCCAACCTTTCAAATCTCTTTAATGCAAGTATAAATGATGTACTTTGTACAAATCACCACGTTATTTTCTGGGAATACAAAGAAAAAATGAAAAAAGCCCCTGCCCTTAAGTAGCTTTCTAGCCCCTCTCCCTTCATGTATTCCATTCCAGCCAAAATGAACTCCCTAAACTTGTCTCCCATTTCTTGTCTCTGTATATTGCCATGAGTTGTCCCCCTGCATGGAAAGCACTTCACTCCCATCTCTGCCTTTCAGAATCCTTAACTTCTTTAAAGGCTCAGCTAAAATATCCTTTCTGAAGTCTTCCCTGGTCCCATCAGCTGTTAGGACTTTATTCCTTCTTGAATTACATTGTGTTTATTGACCCACTGGGGCACTGATAGCCATCCTTTATTCTGTGTTGTTCTCAAAGTGTAGTCTGAGGATTCCTGGAGGTTCCCGAGACCCTTTCAGGGGATCTTCGAGATTGAAACAATTTTCATAATAACACAAAAAAGTTATCTGCCTATTAAAATACTCCTTTTTACCACTGCATGACCACGTGATGCCAGATTTTCTTCATATACTTGAACCAAAATAACATATCACAACAGATTGAATGTAGAAGTAGAATCCAGGTGTCTTTTATTAAGCCAGAGATGTTCAAAAGAGATGTTCAAAAATACTTAAAAAACAATATCATTCATCTCAGTACATTTTGTCTTGTTTTGGAAAATAGTTCTTTTTCATAAAAATATGTTAATATATACTGGGATTATTACTGCTATTTTAAAATTAATAAAGAAATACTTTTAAATTTTATCAGCTGTAATCTCTATTACATTAAATATTGATAGATATAATCCAAATACACCAAAACTCTTTGGGGGATTCTCAATAATTTTTAAGACTCCTAGGAGCACTAAGTTTGAGAACTGCTGGTGTTAAGAACTGAGACCTGGATTTGGAGTTGGTAGCACTTGGGTTCAAATCCTAGCCCAGACTCTTACTAGCAGAGGAACTCTAGGAAAATTCTTTTCCTTCCCTGGATCTGTTTCCTACTCTGTAAAATTAGCAGATTGTACTTAATGGCTTCTGAGGTCCATTCCAATTCTAGACCTAGGACCTTGTGTGTGGCATATGACCATTCACTGGAGAAACAAGTTCTACTTCCCTCCCTCCCCCACCCCCATCCCCACTCAAAGGCAGTTTCTGCATGCCCCAGTGGGTAGAATCATGGAAGGGGTGCTATACTTTATGACTTACAGTAATGTGGGAAGTGACCCAGATGGTAAGTGAAGCCAGAGAGCAGTCAATCGATGAGCAACAGAAGCAACAGTTGCAGTGATCTGATTAGTATCACCAGAGCAAAAGTTAGAAAGTGATGGGGTGATGTGAGAGGGAAAGGACCCCCACATAGCAGCAAGACAGATGGCAAGGAGATGGATAGGTCAGGTGCATAGTCTAGGGTCTGGGGCTGCCTAGCTATAGTCAGCAGGCCATGTGCTTTTGCCCTGGCTGACTCACCAATCAGAACAGCACAATCCTAGCTTATTGTCTCAATGCCTCTGCCATAATTTGCCTTCCTTTATTTCTATAAAGAGTCTTGTAGTTGGATTTCAAATAGATACTTCAAATCATATTAAGGAAAGGACCTTTTATCTCAGTACTACACTAAAATGCGTTTTAAATACCAGTTATTTTCATGTTTGCCAAAGGATTTTCTGTATTTATTGATTTTTATTACTTGTTTTATGATTTGTTATGCGATTTCTTACATTCCTGATAGAAATCCAACCTGGTCATAGTAAATATTTTTAGTATGTTGCTGTAGCCTCTGGCATTTTTTCAATGCATACATATGTGTATGTATGTATTTGTATATATGTGTGTATATATACAAATTATACATACACACACACACACATATGTGTATGTATATATATTCTATCTTGCACCAATACTTATTGCTGATATATCTCTTGTTTTCTTCCTTTGTTTTACCTCTCCTTGGATTGAGTAACAAGACCATGTTTGCCTCACAGATGGAATCTGGTAAAGTACCTTCTTACTCTGATTTCCTTTTCAAACTCTTTATGAAACATAAGGGTTTTCTTTAAATATTAGTTAGAATTCACATGTAAATCCATCTGCACCCAAGCTTTTTTTTTTTTCCTTTGGGAGTTCATTTATGGCTTGCTCAGTTTTCTTTTTCTGATACAGAGTTGTTTAGAGTCTTTATTTCTTATTTTTCATTTATTTAAAAAATATTCACCCATTTCATGTAGATTTTCTACTTTGCTGTCATATAATTTGGTCTAGTAGCCTCCGATAGTTTTTCTTTTTCTTTCTTTTTTTTTTTTTTTAATTCTCCAGTCATGAGTTCCAACTTCATTTTTAATTTTTGTTATATGGTTTTCTTCTATTTCTCTCACTTGCTCTAAGTTGAATTAGCTAATGGTTTATTTTACTGTCCTAAAAGCATCTTCTAGCTTTATCAACAGATCTGCTTCTCATCTCTTTTATTATCAGGGCTTCTATTTTTGCGCTTCTTTTGGGGAGGGGTTATTTGTTGATTTTCTAGAGTTTTTTGTTTGTTTGTTTCATGCTCAATTCATTTGTCTTATCTTTCCCTCCCTTGTAAGTATTTAGAAATATGAATTTTCCCTTAAGGATATTTTGACCACATCTCAAAAATTTTTGTATTTTGCCTCATTGCTATAATTTTCATTAATATAATTATTTACTTTTACAATTTGTTTTTTGACCCGTTCATTCTTTAGAAAAACATTAGTTTTCATTTGTTCATATTTCTCAAGTTGATGACAGTTTTTATTGTGCAATGACCTGTCTTCTATTGATTTTTACTGTTGCCTTGTCTGAGCATGACTGTCACTCCTGCTGTTCTGCATTCAGTGAATAAATCATAAATTCTACTTCCATCCCTCATTTGCACTCTGGATGAATCTTTGTGTTCTAAGCAGATTTCTTTTATAGAACAAATGATCAGATTTGGATTTCTAATCCAAGGGTTCTTAACCTTTTCTTTTTCATTGTTTTTTGGCATCACAAACTCTTTGACAGGCGGGTAAAGCCTGTGGATCTCAATATAATGGCGCATAAAATGTTTTTAAGTGCACAAAATAAAATATAGAGGATCACTAAGGAAACAAATTACATTTGATAGTTATAATTTTTTTTTTAAAGTTCATAGACCCTGGGTTAAGAAGCCTTGTTCTAATCCATTGTCACCCTATTTCATTGTGTACCTGATCTCATTCACATTCAGTTATTCTTGTTAAGCTTTTTTACCCCCATCAAATACTGTAAAATCAATCTCCAAATAGAAAGAAGAGAGAGGGAGGGTAGGAGAGAGGGAAGGAGAGAGTGGGGGAGGATGGGAAAGAGGGAAGGAAGAGAGGGAGAGAGAGGGAGAGAGAGAGAGAGAGAGAGAGAGAGAGAGAGAGAGAGAGAGAGAGAGAGAGAGAGAGAGAGATGAACATTAGGTACTTGCAATTTATATTGCTTAGAGCAACCAGACGCCAGTACCATTCCTCTCCCAGGTGAAATCCAAATCACAGGATTCTCTCCATCCCATTTTATTTTCTTTTAGTCAGCCCTCTATAGCTATAGAGTTGCCAATCTGCAATGGTGGAGAGTTTCCACACTGTGAGTTCCTCTAAACTGATGAAAGCACAAGTCCAAACCCTCTCCCCACCCCAAATCCATTGCCATAAGAGAGAGACAAAAAGATTCCACAAAGTGCCAGATGTAGAGATGTGAAGCAAGGGCATTGCAGATTTAGAATATAAGGAGAACTAACATTTAGAAGTCACTTTAGGGATTGAAAAACTTTCTATAGATTCTCTCATTTGACATGAATTTAAGTATCTTGTGGAGAATGGTGATTGATGAGTAAAATTGTCTCATAAAACAGAAATGGTAAAAGATAGAACCAGTTTTTAAGAGGTTTGGTGAAAGATTAAACTAATCCAAGCTATCCAGAGGGCATTTAAGAATGAAAATGGAAGAAGGCTAAGAAACAGAAAAAAATGGAAAAATTTTGAAAATAATTGTGGAACAAACACTTCACCATCAAAGTTCAGGAGAGTCACTATATTGAGACTAACATCACAGCTAGACATGTTCATAGAAGAAGTAGGAAAGAGAAAAAAGAGGACAAAGATGGGGAAAACATCTGGATTAGACCAAGTATAGACCAAGACATAGAAAAGATCCATGCTGGTAGAAACATAATTGTGAGGGCACTGAGGAATTGAATCAAAAGGTATTTGAAGGAGACTAAGATAGCAAAGGTATGGAAAATAATCTCAGACCCTGTTAAATAGTCCCCAAAATGTGACTGAGAGAACATCAAAAGTAATTGGCTTTTATACCCAGCTTCCCAACTATACAAAAAATTTAAGAGAATAATTTGTACATGCATTGAGGGAATTAGTAGGAAATAAATAGGCTTCAGTAAGCAATGGTCCATAGTAGACCACATCTTTAATATCACACAGCTGACCAAAAATATTTACAGAATATAAGATCTCTCTGTGTTCATTTTTGGATAATTTTAAGAACAGCATTTGATTGGGTAGAATAAAATGCTGCTTTACAGGCACTTTTGTAAAAAGGTGTCTGCCATGCAGCCATCAAAATTATGCAAGATTTCTTTAAGAATACAGCAACAGAGTTTAAAAAAATACAACTGGATAGAACCCATAGGACACTACCAGAGAGAAACCACAGGAATAAAAAAGTCCCTGATATCCAATATCACAAAGAAGATACAAGCTCACATAAGGTGTTTGCTGCTATCATAAAGGAGATCTAGCACAGAGTGGAAATCGAATATGGATTCTCTATAGATGATGAGGTCATTCAGATGCTCTGTTTACATACGACTTTGTGATGTCATCAATTCCTAAAACATTGCAGAGTTTCCTGGATAAGATCTGCAAACACTCAACTGTGTTTGGTCTAACCATCCACAAAGGAAAAATGAGGCAGATGAAAAAAATGCATGCTGTCCAGACTATTACATCCAGTTAAATGTACAGTCTATAGAGCTTATCCATCATATATACACACCTTGACAGGCATAGAAAATGGGAATGAGTTGGGCCCAGAATGAAATTAAAGGAGGAAGAGAATGAGCTAGAGAATCTATGGAAAATTGCAGAGCTCCTTTAATAACACTAAGCTTCTCCCTGAAATGAGAACTCATCTTTTTAATAGCCACATTCTTCTGGTGCTGTTGTGTGGTTGCAAGCAACAGAATGTGAAAAGCTCTGAAAAATTTAAATTGAGTTTCACCCACAGGGCAAGCAAAAGGTACATGGTGGGTGTGAGCAGACTGCAACACATCCTTTTTTCTTCTAACTCATCAAGAACCAAGAGAAGAGAGATATCAAGAAATGCATGAACTAAAAAGAAGACGGCCCAAATGCGCCACCCATATCCTCACGATATCAAAATAAATCAAAGATAATCCCTGGCATGATGAGGGGGCACCCTATGGCAAATTTATGGGGAGTTACATAGGCAGGTATGGAAGGCATACAGAGGCTGCACTACCCATCACAGGAAAAAATATCCATATCAATGAGATCACATTTCCATTTAGGTATCTTTTGTATTTTTAGTATAACACATTCCAGTATTTTGCTCCTTCCTTGTTACTTATGTATAATCCTGCATGATTCTAAGACACTCAGTATGTGATCTGTCTCTTTCTAGCTTTTTGCACTATTTTTTTCCTTCGTCTTTGGAACTATAAAGCTTGGCAGTCAACTTTGGGCATTTATTATTTCTGTGGTTTCTCTCTGGTAGTGTCCTATGGGTTCTATGCATTTGTATTTTGCCCTCTGGTACTAATTCTTTGGGACAATTTCCTTTTCTGATTTCTTGAAATATGGTAGTCAGGTTTTTTGTTTTTGTTTGTTTCATAATACTCTTCTGTGGGTTTGAAGGTTTCTGGATTCTCTGTGCATCGTTTTTCAAGTCAGTTGTCTTTGATAGTACTATAGATATCTCACATGTTCTTCCAATTTTGCTGTCTTGACTTTAATATTACACTGTATGTATATTATATTACTTGACTCTAATATTACATTGCATATCATTGAATTTTTGAGTTCCATTTCCTACATTCTTTTTTGCAGAGTCCAGAGCATTGTTAATGTTTTTCAGTTTGAGTTCTAAGAGTTGGTGAAGGTGGACACCAAAGGTGGATGAGCAGCGCTAAAAAGGGCTTGGCAGCCCAGGCACAGAGGTGATAGTCCTTCTGAACACCCCATATACCCCATGAAGAGCCCATAGCATAGACCCACTGTGGAAGCAGGGAGCATGCACACATACACACAGAGTTTGGAATGGAACAAGGAGTCAAAAGTCTAGCACTCTGCTGGTTTTTCCTTTTCCTCTATAGGTATGATGCACAAGAGTGACTGGGAAGTGATATGGAAGCCTGGATCTTGGCAAGATAAGGTAAAAGCTCATTTACCACAGCCAAAAGACCCAGGGGCAGAAAGAGAAGGACTGGCCATTTAGTAATGCAGCAAGAAGCAGGAATGGACAGCACTTTTGCTATACAGACATACTTGACGTGTGTGTGTGTGTGTGTGTGTGTGTAAAAGAGGAAGGTCTCCAAGGCAATGGGGTAGACAATCTGGAAGACTGTGGAAGACAGAAAAACATGGACAAGAACAAAGGGACAGAGAGCTTGAATGTGAGAGTACTTGATTGGGTCCAGCCAGGCCTAGGTTTGTTCACTTTATTGACTGGACCTCCTGAATTTAGCTGTTTCCCTCCTCAGCACCTCTTCCATTAGCATCTCTGCCCCTTTTCTCCTCCCAATGAAGTAGACAAATAGAATGGAACATCAATTCCACAGTAACAAGGAAGCTAGGGGGACCTAGCTCGAGCAAATCCTTTTGTCTCCCTGGGCTTCTTGGGAACAAAAAAGTAAGGTCATTAAAGCATCCTTAAAATGCACAAAAGGGAACAAGAGGAAGTGCAGAGGGACATAGAGACAAGTAGGACAGCTTTGGAATTATAAACTTTGAATTTCTTAGACACTTGAAAAAGGAAATTATACATAATAGAGATTCATAATAATCTCAAATAGAATCATCTTTTTTCTGTTCTACTTTGTATATGAAAATGTTTCCTCTGTCTCTCTCTATCTGTGTCTGTCAGTGTCTGGCCAGGAAGAAGGGGATAACCTGATGAGAAGACATAGTGACAGGGACAGACTCAATATGGTGAGGAGTTTGTGTGTGACAGAACATCTCCTGCAAAAGATCAAAGGACCCTACAGTTATTACTGGAGAGGAGGAAAGTGAGGAATAGGGAAGGGGGAAGTGACCTACCCAACACTACACAAATAGCAAGCATCAGAGGCAGGATTTGAACCCTGGTCCTTTGACTCTGGAGCCAAGGCTATGTCCCCTATGGCATCTGCGATGGTACTTTAGAGTTTAAAGTTTAAATTCAGGCCTGATGACTCTATTCCCTGCCAATATTTTCTCTACTGTATCTTCAAGGCCCACTTCCCCCACCAATGTACTCATCCTTGCTCTGTAGATGACATAAATAATTCATCGTATCATTCTTCCCCATGTACTTGTGCCTCCCCACGACAGACATTAAGCATTTTGAGAGCAGGAGCCTTGTCATTTTTCTTCTTTGAATCCCTATTCAAAGGCTAGCATTATATATAATAATACAATAATGACCACTTGTCATTTTCTAGTAATTGGTAGTACAAAACACTTTTTTATACATTATTTCACTTGAGCCTCCACTGGCTGGAAAATTTTCTGATGTTGCAGGAATTTGAGAACTGTCTCTTTGTGAGAAAAGTTATAGTTGACATTTCTGACCTCCCTGTCCCTTGCCCTGGTGATGTATGGTATGGTCCTACAAGCCTTTGCTCACAGCCTAGGAGGCCTAACTCACAAACTGTGGATTTCTGGGGTTTGAGCCTAGTCCTGGAGAGAAAATGCACCTCTTTGTGGGATTGGGCCAGGGACTCTATCAGTGTGGCACATTTTGCAAATTCTCAGAGAGAACTGGCAGGTTTGCTGGCTTCCCTCCACCTCGATTTCTTTTTAATTCTTCATTGACAAGGATGTATTGTTTGGTAGGGAAGGGGAGATGGGTACACTAAAAAACAGAAAGAATGTTAAAACAAAAGATAACGGGTTGAGATACTGATAAGTTCAGTTATGTCCAACTCTTTGTGATCCAATTTGGGGTTTTCTTGGCAGAGATGTTGGAGTGGTTTATCATTTCCTTCCCCAGTTCGTTTTTCAGATGAAGAAACTGAGGCAAACAGGGTGAAGCGACCTGCCCAGGGTCACACAGCTAGTTAAGTGTCTGAGGCTGGATTTGAACTCATGAAGATAGTCTTCCTGATTCCAAGCCCAGTGCTCTATCACTGCTACCTAGCTGCCTATGTATATGTGTGTGTGTGTGTGCATGTGTATGTATATGTACATGCATATATGTATGTGTATATGTATATTGTGCAGTGGATAGAGTATGGGGCCTGGAGTCAACAAGATTACTCTTCCTGAGTTTAAACTAAGCCTCAGGTGCTTACTAGCTGTGTGACCCTGGGCAAGTCACTTCACCCTGTTTGCCTCAGTTTCCTCATCTGTAAAATGAGCTGAAGAAGGAAATGGCAAACCACTCCAGTATCTCTGCCAAGAAAACCCCAAATGGGGTCATGAAGTGTTGGACATGACTGAAAAGAATTGAACACAAAGATTCCTGGGGTCTTGTTTCATAGTATGTAACCTGATACTCCTGAAGGAATAAAACATATCTGACTGAATTGAAGGGTTGATATTCACATCTGCCTAACTCCCTACTATAAGAAAAGTAAAAAGAAATGGACTTAATTTACAATAAGAGACACTAGGTTAGACTTAAGAAAGATACTGGAAGGAACCACAGTGAAGTGTGGTAGAAAGAAGGCTAAACTTGAAATCATAGGCTTCAGAGTTGGAAGGGATCTCAGGGACTCTTTAGTCCAACCTCCTTATTTTACAGAGGAGGAAACTGGGGCCCAAGGAAGCTAAGTGACTTGTCCACTGTCACCCATAGCATCCTAGATCTAGAGCTGGAACGGAAGGGACCTCAGATGCCAGCTAGTCTGACACTCCCATTTTACAGATTTGGAAACTGACACCGAGGGAAGTAAATGCTTTCCCAGCATCACAGAGACAGTTAGTGACAGAACAGGGAGTAGAATCCAGGTCTTCTGAGTTCACTTCTCACTACTATATCATGTTGCTTCTCTAGGTCAACCCCCCTAACTTTGCAGAGGAGAAAACCAGGACCAGCTAGTTTTCATTTTTATGTAAACATTCTGAACAGTTGCCCAAACCACTCAGTCACGTAAGAGAGAGACCAGACACACATTAAGTACCAGTTAGCTACCACTTCAAGGGAAATGGAAGAGTTCACATCGAAATGGCATCCGAAGATGATGGCTGGTCTTTATTTTATTTTGGCTAGGCAAAGGGGTTAAGTGACTTGCCCAGGGTCACACAGCTAGTAAGTGTTATGTGTCTGAGACTGGATTTGAACTCAGGTCCTCCTGAATCCAGGGCCAGTGCTCTATCCACTGTGCCACCTAACTGCCCCTGATGATGGCTGCTCTTTAATGAGGCCTTATACAATATACTGGCAATGTTGTCCTGAAGTCAAACAAAGCTATTGGTTTTTGTGTGTTTGTGTTTTCCAGAGCCAAACCACCAGACCTGTGTCCTTTGGTTATGGTCAATGTTCACAACTCTGACCACTGACAACTTTGTCACCTTCAACAAGGCATGTCCTCTGAGCCTCTTTACTCTCTCAAATCCACATAATCCTGAGGGCCTTCATATGTGCACACCTATTAGAATTAGATCATATGCTTTGAATATTGCAAGAATAAAGTAGACAGACTCCCCTTAGTTTCAAATGACACCAAAGCTTCTGACATGATCTTTTGTGGAAATAGTGGGAGATAGGAAATGACCTCTTCAGGTCAATTCCAGCACTGCAAGCACATGAAGCCTACAGCAATTCCATTCTAGCCTTAGAATGACAATAATCAGCCAACTGGAGTGAGATGCTATTGGCAAAGCTGACCAGGACTTCACCCGAGGCAGAGCTAGAAGGCACCTCTCCATCTCTGCCTACAAGAAAATGTTCCCAAGTCAAGGTTTAAGCTAGATATTTTTCTGGAACCTTACCATGTGCTACCACTCACATTCGTGTTGAATTTGGACAAGTCATTTCCCTTCTGTGCACCTCAGTTTCTTTATCTATTAAAAGAGTGGGCTGGATTAGATGACCTCTAAAGACCCTTATAGCTCAGCCATTCTATGCTATGTATTCCCTTCTAAGTCTTCCATTTTTAAGGTCTTCTCTGGCTCTAACATTTGAAGTTCTAAAAGGTCCATTCCAGCTCTGACATTCCATATTCTAAGTTCCTTTCTAGTTCTGCCATGCTACAGTATCAGATCCTATCCAATTCTGACATTCTAAGCTCTTCAAGGTCCCTTCCAGCTCTGACATTCTTTGTTCTAAGTTTCTTTCCCATTTCTTACACTCCATGATTCTATGACATGATGCTTGGGGACAATAAGGAGCCCTTATAAGCAACGGAAAGATATGACAAAAGTCCTAGGAGCCAAATGCCCCATTGCTTATACTGCAGACAAGAATCTGTGGGCATGGTGCAGCTATCTCTGCTTCCTGTGCCCAATGGCATGCATCAGGGTTGCAGAAATGCTGCAGTCCTAGGAGTGTCATAGAGTCATGTCCAGTTCTGTTCATCACCTGCCTGGCTGGAATTTCAGCCTTCCCCCTCCCTCTTCAGCCCAGCTGGGCGTTGGCTGAGCCCTCACTGGGTTGACATCCCCTTCCACAAGGCAGCCTGAAACAATGAAGCCACAAACAGGAAACAGTCATTCTTAAGTTCCCTGGAACCCTGCTCCCCTGAAATATTTCCATCCCCACTGGAATAGGAAACCAGCCTCCTTCTTGTAGAGCTGTAATCCACAGAAAGGAAGTAAGACAAGTTTTAAAGCCAAAAAATTCTCTCCTTTGCCAAAGAGAGGCAGGAGAAAGGGTCTGGTTGGGGTCTGCTGGGCTCTGGCTGAGGCCTGCCCAGGTGCTCTGACTGGGTAGCAGCCGGTGAGAAATTCCTTGGGGGGTTTCATCCTGAGTGGGCCATGAGAGGCAGAGGGATGGAGCTAGGACATCTCCAGCCAAGGTTTCCATGAGTGCCCACCCCAACTCTCCACGTTGTTTTTTGGAAGGCCTTTGCCCAAGGAGGTTCATCAGATGACTTCAATATGGGGTTTAGGGTTAAACATTTCCTGCGGTCAGTGTTCCAGGAAGGAGAACACCAGGCAATAAAATACGACTGTGGGCTGGCTTCAAAGGCTGGAGCCGGGGCCTATAATTAGTTCCTAGTGGGGAAAGCAAGGGAGGGGGTGCAACTAGAGGGTCAAGGGGATCAGCTGGGGAGGTGTGGCCCTTGGCCACAGACAGCCAGGAAGGATGGGCAGCAGAGGGGGAGCTGGGCAAGGGACCAAGGTGAGGGACGACCTACCTTAGCAGCCCAGAGTAGGGGAGTGAGTGTGGGCCAGTCCCTAGGAGGCCTGCCAGGGAGGCCCACAGCCCTCCTCCTCTGGCACCCCTCTCCCTTCCAAACACAGGCAAATCTGTTAGTGGCCATTCAGCCTTGTTCAATTTGGGGATCCATGCTGATGCCCTGAAGGTTGTAACCCAAGTCCGGGCACAGAAGGTGGTCTGCCACAATAGAAACGGATGGTAATGGTCATCCAGGCCAAACCATACCTGAAAGGCAATCTCCCCAGAACATGGCCCCTCCCCCCCTGTGTCAACACACCATACATGTCTTGTGCATACCTACAGGTATCCCCACTGAAACGTAAGTTCTTTGAAGACAGACAGCTTTTTCATTTTCATTGTATCCTCATCATTTAACATCATGCCTGGCAAGCACTTCAAAAAGGCTTACTGATTGACTGATGGATTGGTTGATACATGACAAAAGGCCTTGACTTGAAGATTTCCGGAGAAGGGGAGACCATCACCTCCCAAGATAGCCCATTTCACTGTGGGACAATTTCAAATGTAAAGAAGGTTTTTTCCCCCCTGATATGAAGTCAAAAAATATGATTCTTCACAACTTCTGTCCATTATTACAGGCTCTGCCCTCTGGGACCAAAGAGCCCTTTAGATTATGCTCCCCATTTCAATCTTCTCTTCTCTAGGGCTAGTATCCTTGGTTCCTTATATGGAGGGAAACTGAGGCCCTTCACCATCAACATCCTTCCTAAAATAGGGCACTTAGAATCAAACTCCATATCCTACACGTGATGTGAGAAGGATAGAGAACAGTGCAACTATCATGTCCTCATTCCTAGATCTTGTCCTTCTCTGAATACTACTCATTGGTTTTCCTGTGTTTCCAGTTCACCACATTGATGAAATGTGCTTGTAGTCCACTAAAAGCCCCAGATCTTTTCCCATATCTAGTAACATCCTCCTCATCTTGTACTTGTGAAGGTGATTTTTGAACTGATTATATTCCATGTTATTAGATGCAGCTCAATGATCTAGGTGTCAAACTCAAATAGAAATGGGGACCACAGAACCCTATAAGGAACCCTGTGGGTTGTATATTGACTTCGTTTTTAAAGGTAATATTATCTATGTCTTTTTTGTTTTTATCTATTTTGTTAAATGTTTCCCAATTCCATTTTGATCTGGTTTGGGCCTCACTCAAGAGTGACTTGGTGACATGGGCTTCATGTGACCCATAGGCTATAAGTCTGGCACCTCTGCATCAGCCTGCCAAGATGTTTGAGAATCACAGCTGCCATCCCGTGTGGTAGCTGTTCAGAGCTTTTTCATAGCATCCATAAGTTTGCTAAGGATGCTATTCACTCCTTTATTCCATCCATTAAAAACAATGGTGAATAGCTCAAGACCAAGTATAGATTCCTAGGGCACTCCACTCAGGTTCCTCTTTCAAGAGGACAGTGAAAATCTCTTTGTGTCTGACTATTCAAACAGTTCAGAACCACTCTGCTGTACTATTTTCCTGAACTTTAAACTCTTTTGCTTAGGGCAACTCTACAGTTATGTGCTGTGATCTGACACAGTGATGGCAGTTTCCACAATGGGAGTTCCTACATTGACAAGACCCTTGATTTATTGATGTAACATGCGCACACACACACACACACACACACACACACACACACACATACACACACATACACACAGAAATTTGCAGACCCAAATACACACATATATACCAACACAAGCATAGACCCACATACCCACACAAATGCATAGACGTACAGATATGCACCAACAAATATACAGCCATGCAATACACTAGGCACAGGCACAGGCACACACAAGTATATACATAAACACACATATAAACACACATATGTAGATACACATAGAGGCATGCCTCAACGTTGGTACACAGACATAAAATGCAAAGCCACAGGCATAGATACATACATTTACACAGATGTACAATTCACAGACAAGCTTTTTTAAAAGCTCATTGTGACTCAGAGTTACTCTTTAAACCCAAATCACTCCAGCTTTTGTGAATGGCCAATAATAGGGCCCAGCTCAAGCCTTTCTTCCTCATAGTTTAGGTTTTGATGGCTTAGAATGAGTGTAAATAGCAATTGTTTTCTGTCCTGGACAGAAACTCAGAGGGTCTTTCCCCATCCAGACGGATACTTCTGTGATGGTAAACTAGGCCATCTTTTGTCTCAATTCCTAACTAGCCCTTAGTCACTGAATGAGTATTGCCTCAGACAAACTGAAATCCTGGAAAGACCTTAATTTAAAAAGGCCATCCTTTTTAAATGCATCCTGACCATTACCAGTCTCCTGGAAGAGAGAGTGAGGCTGGTGACTTTGTACAACTCTGCCTCACTTAAATCCAATTTACAGGCAAGTTAAGCCATCACCCTCATGATGTCATTGGTCCTCTTTAAGAATGAAGGAAGAACAATTTACAGACATAGGCACACATGTAGCTATACAGATATAGCCACACAAAACCAGTGGAACAATTAGTGGCCTAGGTTCTAGTCCAAGTTGATGCAAAATCAATCTACGTCTTTGAACAAATCTCTTCCTCTCTCTCGGCCTCTCTTTCCTACTCTGTAAAATGAGAGAGGGTAGAGGGAATTCTGGGAAGATAGCAAAGTAGGTCAGAAAATTCCAAGCTGTCCAGATTTCTTTCACAAAACAAGACAAAATAGCACCTCTGGGTGAACACAAAGTGGCAAAAACAAACAAGAGTTGGGGCAGAGCAGTGGTTTTCCTAGGACAACTGGAGAAAACCCGAGGAAAGACCCCAGGGACAGAGGTTCAGCCTGAGTGAAGTGCAAACACCTTCAGTCTATCTCCACTGAAACAACAAACATCAAGCCCTGGGATCAGCTGGGTTGGGAGGTAGCCTCAGACTGAACCACAGGAACTCTCAAGACTTCACGGTGTGTGTGGGGCTGGGGGAGGGGTGGGGGGAGGCGTCAGTGTCAAACATCTAAGAAGGGGAAGATTAAATAACTTTCTGCTACCTACGGATGTCATGCCCAGCTGTGCTGCCGAAATCCATTCCAGGCTGTGGCTATAGGTGAGAAGTAACCAGTACACACTGGCTATTGGAGAGCTTACAAGAGAACTGAGTTCCTGCTTTCAGTTCTAGGCCAGAGGGGAACTGAAGGTTACAGCCACCGGAAGGTCCTCAGGGAGCAAGGGCATTTCCAGCACAGTATGGCTGAGGGCCATAGCTGTGCATTGTGGTGGTGGTGGGAACGCTGAAGGAGGGGAAGGAGTGCAGAGGTTGTGCCCTGGACAAAGCTCAGAAATTAACAGTAAGAAGGACTTGAAGCCAGAGGTAGCATTCCCCACACCCTGGGACTAGAGGTGATTGTAATAACAAGCTGCTAAAAATAATAAATAAATAAAAATGAGTAAGCAAAGGAGAAAGAACCCAACCATAGACAGCTACTATGGGGATAAAGAAGACCTAGCTTCATTTTCAGAGGAGGATACTGAAGCCCAAAAAAATTTTTAAAAAGCCTGTCCTACCCCAAAGAATAAGGTCATATGTTCACATGCTCAAAAAGGGTTCTTGGAAGAACTTAAAAAGGACTTTAAAAATCAAATAAGAGAAATTGAGGAAAATTCCAAAAAAAAAAAAAATAAGAACAATCCAAGAAAACCAAGAAAATTATGAAACGAAAGTCAACCAACTGGAAAAAGAGATCCAGAATCTTAAGAAAGAAAACAATTCCTTGAAAACTAGAATTGGGCATGGAGAAGCAAATGCTACCAAGAAATATGAAAAAATAGAAGAGAATGTGGAACATCTCACAAGAAAACAACTGATCTGGAGAACAGCCCAAAAAGAGAAAACATAAGAATTATCAGACTTTCTGAAAGCTATGACACAAAAAAGAATATTGATAAAATATTACAAGAAACAATTAAAGAAAACTGCCCTGAAGTTTTAGAATAAGAGAAAGTAGAAATAGAACAAAATCTACCAATCACTACCTGAAAGAGAGCCAAGGATGAATCCTACAGGAATATCATAGCCAAATTTCAAAACCCTCAGGTTAAGGAGAAAATATTATGAGCAACAAGAAAAAAAAATTCAAATACTGCAGAGCCACAATTAGAATTACACAAGACCTAGCAGCTGCCACACTGAAAGACCACAGGTCCTGGAACATTATATAATGAACAGCAAAAGAACTGGGGTTGTGGCCAAAATAACTTACCCAGCAATGTTAAGTATAATTCTGAACAAAAAAAAAAATGGGCACTCAATAAATTGATAGACTTTCAGGTTTTTGTCACAAAAAGACCAGAACTTAATGGAAAATTTCACATAGAATATTCAGGAGGAATATAAGGTAAATATCAAAGACCAATTACAAGGGATTAGATAAGGTCAAATTGTTTACTTTTTATATGTGGAAATGTAAACCACATTCTTAAGACTGTCATTAGAAATTGGGTAGTTTGAAAGAAAGATTGGGCATGAGCTGAGTATGATGTGGTGATTCTAAAAAGCAAAACTGGAATAGGAAAAGGTAAAAAGAACAATTACCTCACACAAACGAGGTGCAAGAGGAAGAATTGATACAGCGGAATCAGGTTGGGGTGGAGGGCTGATAGTACTGGGACCCTACTCTCATCAGATCTGGGTTAAAGAGGGAACAACATATACATCTAGAAGGGTATAAAGTCTTCTAAATTTATAAAGAAATAAGAAGGTGATGGAATAGGATGGGAGGTTAGAAGGGTATGTTGATTAAGATTTATTAGGGTGGGGGAAGAAGAAAAGGGAGGGACCCTTAGAACAGTGGATACAACAAGGAAAAAGGAGGGTTAGGGGAGATGATAAGAGAGAGGTGTGGAATAGAGAGATAGTACTTAGAAGTAAACTAGAGTGGTTGAGAAGGACAATAGTGAGGAAAAATAGGATGGAAGGAAATACACAAATAGTAATTATAACTTTGAATGTGAATGGGATGAATTTACCCATTAAACAGAAATGAATTAAAAAAACAAAATGAATTACAAGTCAGAATCTGACAATATGCTGCTTATGAAAAACACATTTAAAAATGAGAGATACACAAAGAATCACAATAAAGGGCTAGAGGAGAATGTATTATGCATCAGTCAATGCAAAAAAAGGAGGGGTAACAATCATGATATCACACAAAGTCAAAGCTAAAATACATTTAAATAAAAGTGATAAACAGGGAAACTACTAAGCAATATCAATACTAAACTTACATGCACAAAATACCATAGCATCTAAATTTTTAAAAGAAAAGTTAAATGAATTACAGGTACAAATAGATAGTAATACTATAATAGTGGGGGACTTTAATCTTCCCCTCTTAGAACTGGACAAATCTAACCAAAAAATAAATACAAAAGAAGTTAAGGAAGTAAATAGAATTTTAGATAAGCTAGATATGATAGATATCTGAAGAAAACTGAATGGAAATATAAAGGAATACACCTTTTTCTCCACAGTACATAGTACCTTTACAAAGATGAGCCATATATTAGGGCACAAAATTTTTTTAGCTAGAAGCAGAAAAGCAAAAATATTAAATGCTTTCTTTACAGACCACAATGCAATAAAAATTATATTTAATAAGAGACCACGGAAACATAGAGGGAAAAAAAAAACTAATTGGAGACTAAACAACCTAATATTAAAGAAGGTATGGGTCAAAGAACAAATAATAGAAATAATCAGTAATTTCATTAAAGAAAATGACAATAATGAAACAACATATCAAAACCTACAGCATATAGCAAAAGCTGTAATCAGAGGAAAATTTCTATTTCTAAATGCTTACATCAATAAAAAAGAGAAAGAGCAGACCAGTGAAGCAGATATGCAATTTTAAAAAAAGTAGAAAAAGAACAAATTAAAAATCCCCAATTAAACACTAAATTGGAAATCCTAAAAATTAAAGGTGAAATTAATAAAATTGAGTGTAATAAAAACCACTGAATTAATAAATAAAACTAAGAGTTGGTATTACAAAATAAATTAACAAAATAGATAAACCATTGGTCATTATGATTAAAAAAGAGAGAGAAGAAAACCAAATTATTAGTATCAAAAATGAAAAAGGTGAATACATCACTAAAGAAGATGAAATAAAAGGAATAATGAGTTATCTTGCCCAATTATATGCCAATAAATTTAACACTTAAGTGAAATGGAAGAATATTTAATAAAATACAAACTGCCTAGATTAGCAGAAGAGGAAACAGAATATCTATATATGCCTTTTTTAGAACAATAAATTGAGCTTCCTAAGAAAAAAAAAAGCACTAGGGAAAAAAAAAATAAAGATAAAAGCACCAGGACCAGAACTTCTTTTATGAAACAAATATGATACAGATATCTAAACCAGGAAAAGTAAAAACAGAGAAAGAAAATTAAAGACCAATTTCATTAATGAATATAGTTGCAAAAATCCCAAATAAAATACCAGTTAAAAGATTACAACACTATATTACAAAGATTATACATTGTGACCAAGTGGAATTTATGCCAGAAATGCAAGGATGGTTTAACATAAGGAAAACTATTAACATAATTGATTATATCAAGAATAAAAGTAACAAAAATCATAAGATAATATCAATAGATGCAGAAAAAGAATCTGATAAAGTATAACACTCATTTCTATTAAAACTACTTGAAAGTATAGGCATAAATGACCTTTTCCTTAAATTGATAAGAAGCATTTGCCTAAAAACCATTAGCAAGCACTATTTGTAATGGAGATAAGCTAGAAGCCTTTCCAGTAAGATTACGTATAAAACAAGGATGCCCACTGTCACCAATATTATTCAGTATTGTATTGGAAATCAAAGCAATAGCAATGAGAAGAAAAAGAAATAGAAGGAATCAGAATAGGTAATGAGGTAATAAAACTATCTCTTTTTTGGAGATGACATGATGATATATTTGGAAAATTCTAAAAACTGAACTAAAAAGTTAATTAAAATAATTAATAATTTCAGCAAAGTAGCAGGATATAAAATAAACCTGTATAAATCATCAACATTCATATATATCACCAAATGGATCCTGCAAGAAGAGATAGCTAGAGATGCCTCATTTAAAATAACTCTAGACAGTATAAAATACCAGGGAATACACCTTCCAAAACAAACCCAGAATCTATATGAATAAAACCATAAAAACCTCTGTATACAAATAAAATCAGATTTTAAAAAATGGAAAATATTAATTGTTTATGGGTAGACAGGGCCAATATAATAAAAATGACAATTTTACCAAAATTAATCTATGTATTCAATGCCATCCCAATTAAATTACTAAAAATTATTTTACAAAGCTAGAAAAAGTAATAACAAAATTCATTTGGAAGAAGAAAAAGTCAAGAATATCAAAGGAACTAATGGGGGAAAAAAATGTAAGAGAAGGAGATTCAGCAATACCAGATCTTAAAACTATATCATAAGGCAGTAATTATCAAAACTATCTGGTACTGGCTAAGAAATAGAAAGGTAGATCAGAGAAAGGCAGATCAGTGGAACAAAGTAGACATACAATCTATGGCAGCAAATGAACATAGTAACCCAGTGTTTTGGGATTAAGATTTAAGTTTTGGGAATAAGAATACATTATTTGGTAAAAAAAAAAAATTGTTGGGAAAGCTAAAAAGCATTCTGGCAGAAATTGGGCATAGACCAATATCTTACACCATTTGCCAAGATAAGATCAAAATGGATACGTGACCTAGATATAAAGGGAAATATTACAAGAAAATTTGAAGAACACGGAACATATTACCTATCAGACTTATAGATAGGTAAACAATTTATGAACAAACAAGAGACAGAGAACTATTGTGAGATGTAAAATGGATCGTTTTGATTACGTTAAATTAAAAAGCTTTTGTATAAATAAAACAAATGTAGCCAAGATCAGAAAGAAAGCAAAAAATTGGGGGAAAAGTTTTATAGGCAATTCCACAGATAAAGGTCTCATATCTCAAATCTATAAAGAACTTCTATGAGAAGGTGAGTCATTCCCCTATTGATAAATGATCAAAAGACAAGAACAGGCAGTTTTCTGATGAAGAAATCAAAATAACTTATAGTCATATGAATAATGCTCTAAATCATTATCGGTTAGAGAAACGCAAATTAAAACAAACGTGAGATATCATTTTACACCTATCAGATTGGCTAAAATGATAGAAGGGCAAAGTGGCAAATGCTGGAGGGGATGTGGAAATATTGGGACCTTAATTCATTGTTGGTGAAAGAGTTACTAAACTTTTGACCCAGAAATACCACTATTATGTCTGTTTGCCAAGAAGATTAGGGAAAATGGAAAAGAACCTACATGTTCTAAAATATTTACAGCAGCTCTCTTTGTGGTGACAAAGAACTGGAAATTGCAGGGATGCCCATCAATTGGGGAACAGCTAAACAAATCATGGCATATCTTCATGATGGAATACTGCTGTGCCATAAGAAATGATGAGTTCAATGATTTTAGAAAAGCATGGAGAGACCTCTACGAAATAACAAAGAGCAAAATGAGCAGAACCAAGAGAACATTGTATACAATAACAACAGTGTTGTTTTAAGAACAACTTTGAGCAACCAAATCATTTTGACTATTATAAATACCCAAATTAATCACAAAGATCCTGTGAAGGAAGATGCTGTTTGAATCCAGAAAAAGAACTCACATACATAAACACAGACACACAGATTTGTGTCTAATGGTAGCCATCTCCAAGTTTGGGGTGGGGTTGAATGGAAAAAAAAGTTATAACTGTTGTATATTTGAAAGGAATAGCAAGTTGTATATAACAGATCTGCAATTTCAGGTGCACTCCTCTGTTTTTCTGTCCCACTTTGTTATGGAAATATTTGTTTTATTTCTTAAGTTCAGAATAAAATAAATACCTTTTTTAAAAAAGAAATACCACATTTACTCCAACTGTCAAATCCAGAGGATCAGAATCTCCCCCTCTACATGCATGCAGTATTAGGATACAGAAAAAAAGTGGGGGCAAAGGGAGGAAGGGTCCCTTCTGGTTCTGTCAGTCTATGTGTCCAAGGTTACATTCAACTAATTTCTGAAGTTAAGTGACTTGAGAGGAAGTGCCTTATAGTGGAAAGAAAGTAGGACTTAGAGACAGAAGACCTAGGTTCAAGTCTGGCAACACAATACTTTTGTGACTATGAAAGGGCCATTTGGTCTCTACATGCCTTAATTTCTTCAAAAATACTCATACCACCTGCCTTGAGAAGTTGTTGAAAGGAAGGCTTAAATACTCTGGCTGCTTAATGAGAAGGCAGGACTCACTGGAAAAGACACTGAAGCTGGGAAAGATTGCAGGCAAAAGGAAAAAGGGAGGACAGAAGATGAGATGGATAAATAGTGTCATGGAAGCAATGAACCTGAGCTTGGACTGACTTTGGAAGATAATTGAAGATAGAAGGGCCTGGTGTGCTATGGTCCATGAAGTCATGAAGAGTTAGACATAACTGAACAGCCAAACAACAACAGCATTTCCACAGTATGACTACTATGGAAGTGTTTTGCATGACTACACATGTACAACCTGTATCGAGTTGCTTGCCTTCTCAATGAGGGTGCGTGGGGAGGGAGGAAGGGAGAAAATTTGGAACCCAAAGTTTTAAAAACAAATGTTAAAAAATTGTTATCACATGCAACTGGGAAATAAGATATACAGGCAATGAGGTAAAGAAATCTATCCTGCCCTACAGGAAAATAGAAGAGGAAAGGGATAAGAGAAGGGGGTGGGAGGTAGAAGGGAGGGCAGATTAGGGGAAAGAGTATTCTTGGGGTTGGGGGAGGGAACGAGATGGGGAGAAAATATGGAACTCAAAATCTTGTGGATGCGAATGTTGAAAACTAAAAACAAATAAATTAATGAATCTTAAAACAACAACAACAACCAGTCCTGCTGATGCCTGGGGTAAGGTATGGGGGGACTGGGAAAGGGAAGAAATAAAAGTAAACTATAGTTATCAATAGCTTTCTGAAGTATCCTGGCACATTCTCAGCTATGTCCTAGAAAAGAAAAGGCCAGGAACACTGGTGCACAGAGCTGGGAGGTGAGGCTCCTGTGTTCCCATTCTTCCTTTTGTCAGGATGTCAATCTGTTCTTGGCTATGCCATGTCCACCCATGGGCTTTTTCTCTCCAGTTACATTACATGCTACCCGAGCACAAGGACTAGGTCTTCTATTGAATCTCTACCATCATCAAGCACATGGCTGGGCACACAGTAGGTACTTAATAAAGACTTAGAATTTCCCAGGATGTCAGAGATTGAAGGGAACTGAGAAGGTCCGTGTAGAAAGTTATGATTGGGAAGGACCTTAGGTGATACAATTTTAGAGAACAGGTTCACAGGATTTGGTGATGAAAAGGATATTATCATAATCATAGTTGTTGCTGTTGTTAATAGCTATCATTTATATAGCACTGCTTGAGGTCTGAAAAGTTCCTCATGAATATTATTTCATTTGACACAACAACCCTGGGAAGGACTCGATGTGCTATTATTATGCCCATTTTATAGTTGAGGAAACTGAGACAGGTTAAGTGACTTGCCCAGGGTTACCCAGCTAGTAAGTGCCTAAGGCTGGATCTTAACTTAGGACTTCCTGTCTCCAGGCCCAATGTTCTATCCACTGTGCCACTGAACTGCTATCAGAACACAGACCATAGAATGTCAAGGCTGGAAGGAATTTTAGAACAGAAAATGTCACTTGGGAAAGTTCTGTAATCAGATGACTGAGGTTCATAACCCAATTCTGTTATTAGCTATCTGTGTGACCTTGGGCAAGTCACACTTGAATACAGATTATCTTGCCCTAGGGGCTCTCTGGCCCCAACTTTCTTCTTCTGCAAAATGAAGGTGTTGGACTCCATTACCTCTGAGGTCCTGTCCAGCTCTAAATCTATGAACCCAATGTTAGAATTATAGATTCTCAGCATTGGAACAAAAAGTCATGAATATCAAGAGAATCAAGGAAAAAAAGAATCTCAGTGTAGGAAGGCACCTCAGTAGCCATCTTAGTCATAGCTATACCTAAACTAGAACTGTATAAATGGTTACAGCTTTTTAAACGGCCACTGATATGTGTTTTTAAATGCACAGAAAGACAGAAGGAAATTCAGAAGGAAGAACAGACAAGCAGGGTAGCTTTGAAAGTAACATGTAGAATTTATCATATGCTTTTTTAAAAAAGCAAACAGAATGAATTGGACCTTCGTGTTTTCATATAGAATGCTCTTTTTGTGCTCTGCTGTGTAAATGGAAATGTTCTTTTTTGTGTAAGTTCTAAGCAACACAAATTTTAAAAAATAAAATTTGATAACCGTCTCAGCTATGCCTTTATCCAAGTCATTGTTAAAAATGTTAAACAAATCAGGACAACATGCAAATCCCTGGAGATTTTTACTAAAGATTTTCCACATTGTCATCAAGCCATTAATAATTATCCTTTAGGTTCAGACAAGTTTCTAATTCAGCAAGTTTCTAATCTACCTAACTATTCAGTCATCTAGTCCATGTATTTTCATCTAGCATTGGAGATTTACATTCCCCTAATAGTCTCATAATATTATCAAAGAAAAGATGGAAGGGAAGATAAAGTTAGAACTAGAAAGGATCTCAGAGAATAGAATGTTTAAGCTGGAAGGGTTGTTAAAACATAGAAGATAAAATGTCATGTCTGGAAGAACCCTTACAGAGTGATCATAAAAGCATTAAGTTTTTTAAGCACCTATTATGCATCAGGTACTGTGCTAAGGGACAGAGGGATGGAGAGACAACAGAGAGAGAGAGAGACAGACAGACAGACAGAGAGACAGAGAGAGAGAGAGAGAGAGAGAGAGAGGGAGACAGAGAGAGACAGAGACAGAGAGAGAAAACTTCGTTCTGTTGTTAAGTCATTTCAATCATGTCCAACTCTTTGTGACCCCATTTGGGGTTTTCTTAGCAAAGATACTGGAGTGCTTTGTCATTACCTTCTCTAGCTCATTTTATAGAGGATGAAACTGAGACAAACAGGGTTAAGTCACTTGCCCAGGGTCACACAGCCAGATTTGAACTCACAAACATGAGTCTTTGTGACTCCAGGCCCAGCTCTCTATCCACTGTGCCATCTAGCTCCCCAAGAAGAACCTTCCTTCAAGGATCTTAAATTCTAGAAGGAGGAGAACACCATGCAAAGGGAATGGTGACCAGGCAAAGGAGTTTTGGTTTGGGGAGTCACAGGGTTGGTGAGTGGAGCCACTGAATGGCAGAATAATTATGCTCTTTTCAGAAGCAATGGTATTGATTTGACCACATTTTCTAGAGCAAGATATAGGGTAGAAGGAATGTGAAGCTTGGTCTGGAACTGGATAGAGTGGATCAAGTGAGTTTTACCAATCAGGACAGTTCATCCCCAGGGCAAAGTTCTAGGTTGGGTGTTGAAGGACAGCAGGGAAGATGGAAAATTTTCCAGAGTGGATGTAAGGGATGTGAAGCATGGCTGGAAGCTGGCTAGACACATCAGCTCAGGTGAGTCTGTACCCGCCAATCAGGATACCTTAGACACTATTTTACACATGAGGGAACTGAGGCTCAGAGACAAGGAGTGACTTTGCAAAGGTCACACAGCCAATCAATAGAATAGAACACAGTTTTCCTGATTCTCACACCATCAGTTTTCCCAACACTTCAGGCTGCTTACATTTCTCTAATAACATGGGCTGGGCATGAGATTTCCCATTGGGCATCTTCAGGAAGCATTAGAAAATCCCATTCATTGGGACAAAGGGCTGGGAGATCCCTACACAAGAGGTATCTCCCCAGTGAATATTGCTCAAATATTGCACCTTGTTCTATCTTCTGGTTTAGTGGGAACCACATGTTCGTTTGTTCTTTCTTTCTTTCTTTCTTTCTTTCTTTCTTTCTTTCTTTCTTTCTTTCTTTCCTTTTTTGGGGGGGCAATTGGGGTTAAGTGACTTGCACAGGGCCCCACAGCTAGTAAGTGTTATGTGTCTGAGGCCACATTTGAACTCAGGTCCTCCTGAATCCAGGGTCGGTGCTCTATCCACTGTGCCACTTAGCTGCCCCCAACACATGTACCTTATTTCCATGGCTCCTCACAGCAGTCCTATGGATTGGCAGGCCAGGAATTCCTATCCCCATTTTACAGAAATTAAACAGTTTGGAACACCCACAAGCTGCCCTGGTGCAGTGACAGGGACAACATGTTCATATGATTGAAAGCTGGAAGGTACCTTCAAGGTTATCTGATAGAACGTTAGCTCCTTGAGGGCAAGAACTGTTTCATTTAGGTCTCTATATCCTGACTGTCTGGCACAGACACTGGAGAAGGCCCTTAATAAATTCTGGTTGGTTGATTGATAGGTAGAGTTCACCCTCTCCCCAGCTTTACAAATAAGGAAACAGAGCAGGTAAATGATGTGACTAAAGGAACACACAGGTAGTATTTGGTAAATCCAGCATTCAAACCCAAGTCTATGGATTCCAAAATCCAAGGCTAATTGCCTTCTACACCATATAACCTCCTCCTGCCCTGAAGCAAAGGGCAATCCAGTTCAACACTCAGCCCAAATTGTGAAGTAACATGTTGTCTTGGAGACACTGGTGAGCTTCTGTCCTTTGACTTTAGTCCTGGCCTTGGGTTGCAAACAGCCAGTATGGGCTGTTCTGAGCCAGATCCATTCTCTTTCCCCATTCCCTGGCGTCCAATTGGCAAAGCTGGCTCAGGATACAGCCTGACTGATATAGATCAAAGGCAAACTGCCTCCTTAGCTAACTAAACTACCTGGCTACAGCCAAGTTAAATATGTAAAGATGAGCTATAGACTTTCTGCATAAATATATGTCTGTCACACAGAGGCAAGCACAGGGCACCAGGCCAACTAGATCTAAGTGCGAGACCAGAACTCATTTTACCTCAATTTATTCAAAATTGTACAGATCTTTGAAATCACACACTCCAACCATTATATTTCATAGTTAAGGAAACTAAGGCTGATGGAGAAGTGATTTGCTCAAGGTCATACAGAAAATTAATAACAGAGCTGGAACCAGAATCTAGGCCTTCAGACCTGGGTAGTAACAATGCTTTCCACTGTACAATAGATTCAGTCTGGGAAGGCTTCTTGGCAGACGTAGTATCTGAGGAATGGAAGGGATAGAGTCTCTTAAAAAATATATCAACCAGAGTAGGGCAGAGCCGAGATGGCAGAGTAAAAGCAGTGACTTGCTTGAGCTCTCCCCCAAACCCCTCCAAATACCTATAAAAATGGCTCTAAACAAATTCTAAAGCAGCAGAACCCACAAAAAGACAGAGTGAAACAAATTTCTAGCCCAAGACAACCTGGATGGTTGATCAGAAAGGTATATCATGCCCAGGCTGGGAGAAGAACGTAGTTCAGTGTGGGCACGCAGGCTGCAGTGAGCCTGGAGCAGGCCTCAGAGGACTGAATCATGGGCAGCTGTGGTGGTTTCCAGAACTCTCAACCCACGAATGCCAAAGAAAACTTAGACGGTCAGTGGGAAAAGTCTGTGTCTACAATGACAGAGAGACGCGCGGTGGTCTCAGCCTCAGTCCCCGAGCTCGCCCCGGGGCAGTGGTTGCCTTCTGAGCTTCCGACCCACAGACTGAGGGGGAATTGAGTGGCTGATCAGAGGGGGATTGCAGGGATCTCTTTGCCGGTGCAGGATTCTCTTGCTTTGCCCGTGCTTGGATCTGGGTCACAGTTCTGGGTGGAGGTCCTGGGACAAGGAGGAGACCTGGTGTGGTGGAGCTTGGAGCAGCTGTGAAGAGAGAATCTTCTTCACAGTTCCAAGACAGAAAACTGTGCTTGTGGTCACTCACAGACAAGAGCACAGGCCAGGAAAGGAGTAAACACCTCGCCCAATCATAGCACCTTGGAAGAACAGAAAATTTACAGGTCCCTAGAAGTATCTCTGAAAACAGCTGCACAAAACCCCCGAAGCTTGGGACAGTACATTCTCCACACTGGAAACAGACCCCTACCTTAACAAAAGTTTATAACTCGGGTAATTGGCTGGGATCATGAACAAGCAGCACAAAAAGAGTCAGACTATATTATCTTACTTTGGTGACAAAGAAGATCAAAACATAAAACCAGAAGACAACAAAGCCAAAACTCCTACATCCAAAGCCTCCAAGAAAAACATGAACTGGTTCCAGGCCATGGAAGAGCTCAAAAAGGATTTTGAGAAGCAAGTAAGAGAAGTAGAGGAAAAACTGAGAGTGATGCAAGAAAATCATGAAAAATAAGTCAACAGCTTGCTAAAGAAGACCCAAAAAATGGTCTGATGCTGAGTGAAGTGAGCAGAACAAAGAGGACTTTGTACACAATAACAGCCACGTTATACGATGACTAATATTGTGGGGTTTTTAATTTTACTAATTTATTTTGATTTATCAACAAGCACTTCTATATGCTTTTGACTTGAAAATTTTTCTTCCCTTTCGTCCCCCCCATCCTCCCCAAGACGGCACCCAATCTGATATAGGCTTTACATTTACATACCCATTAAATATATTTTCACATTAGTGAAGTTGTAAGCAAAAATTAAAATCAATAGGAGGAACCATCAGAAAGATGAAACAAAACTCAACAGAAGGTAAACATAAGTGAGAGCGATTTGACTTCCATAGTTCTTTCTTTGGATGTGGACAGCATTTTCCATCCTGAGGCTTCTGGAGATGTCTTAGATCCTTGTAATGCTGAGAAGGGTTCAGTTTAACAATCTTAGTCATTGTATAACGTGGCTGTTATTGTGTACAAAGTCCTCTTGGTTCTGCTCACTTCACTCAGCATCAGACCCTATAAGTCTTTCCAGGTTTTTCTGAAGTCAGCCTGTTCATCATTTCTTATAGCACAATAGTATTCCATTACATTCATATACCACAACTTGCTCAGCCATTCCCCAACTGATGGGCATCCTCTCAATTTCCAATTCTTTGCCACCACAAAAAGAGCTGCTATGTATATTTTTGTACATGTGGTCCTTTTCCCATTTGTTTGATCTCTTTGGGATATAGCCCTAGAAGTGCTATTGCTGGATCAAAGGGTATGCACATTTTTGTAGCCCTTTGGGCATAGTTCCAAATTGTTCTCCAAAATGGTGGGATCATTTTATAACTCCACCAACAATGTATTAGTGTTCCAATTTTCCCACATCTTCTCCAACATTTATCATTTTCCTGTTTTGTCATGTTGGCCAATCTGATAGGTGTGATGTGGTACCTCAGAGTTGTTTTGATTTGCATTTCTCTAATCAATAATGATTTAGAGCATTTTTTCATATGACTATAGATGGCTTTAATTTCTTCATCTGAGAACTGTCTGTTCATATCCTTTGACCATTTATCAATTGGGGAATGGCTTGTATTCTTATAAATTTGTCTTAATTCTCTATATATTTTAGAAATGAGGCCTTATCAGAGAGACTGGTTGTAAAAATTCTTTCCCAATTTTCTACCTTCCTTCTAATCTTAGTTGCATTGGCTTTGTTTGTGCAAAAACTTTTCAATTTAATGTAATCAAAATGATCCATTTTGCTTTTCATAATGTTCTCTATCTCCTGTTTGGTCATGAATTTTTCTGTTCTCCATAGATCTGATAGGTAAACTATTCCTTGTTCTCCCAGTTTACTTATGGTATCAGCCTTTATATCTAAGTCATGAACCCATTTTGACTTTATTTTGGTATATGGTGTGAGATTTGGGTCTATGCCTAGTTTCTGCCATGCTCTTTTCCAGTTTTCCCAGCAGTTTTTTTCAAAGAGTGGGTTCTTATCCCAGAAGCTGGGTCTTTGGGTTTATCAAATAATAAATTACTATAGTCATTGACTACTGTGTCTTGCACATTTAACCTATTCCACTGATCCACCTCCCTATTTCTTAGGCAGTACCAAGCAGTTTTGATGATTGCTGCTTTATAATACAATTTAAGATCTGGAATTGCTAGGCCACCTTCCCCTGCATTTCTTTTCATTAGTTCCTTTGATATTCTGGACCTTTTGTTTTTCCAAATGAATCTTGTTATTATTTTTTCTAACTCTATAAAATAATTTCTTGGTAGTTGGATTGGTATGGCACTGAATAAGTAAATTAACTGAGGTAGGATTGGATGGCTAATATTGTTAAACTGAACCCTTCTCAGCATTACAAGGAGTCAGGAAGACTTAAGTTCAAATCTACCCTCAGATACTTACTTGCTATGTGACCCTGGGAAAGTCACTTCACCTCTGCCTGCCTCGGTTTCCTCAACTGTAAACTGGGGATCATGAGAGCACCTACCTCCTGGGACTGGTGAGAGGATCAAATGAGATAATATTTGTAAAAAAAAAAAAATACTTAGCATAGTGCCTGGCCTATAGTAGGCATTTACACAAATGAGTATTCTCTTCCCCTTATATTAGAACATAATTGTTTCCTTTGAATCCCCAGCTCCTAACACAGGGCTTGGGATATAGCAGGTGCTTGACAGACACGAACTGTGTTAAATTGAAAGCCCCCTGGACTTGGAGTCAGACTCTTTCTTTTCGTAGCTCTGTGACCTCAGGGTCACTGCCTCTTGCTAAGCCTCTTTTTTCCTTATTTATAAAGTGAGATTGAACTAGATAATCTCAAAGGCCTCATCCAGTTCTAAAATTCTGGGATCACCAACAAGTAGTCATGTAGCCTCAGACAGAATACCTCTATAAATGAACAGCTCATCACCTCACAAAGCAGCCCATTCAACTTTTAGGTAGTTCTAATCGCTAGGAAGTTTTTCCTTACATTTAGCCTCAGTTTGCCCCTCTATAACTTCTACCCATGGTTTCTAGCTTTGCCCCTTGAAGCTAAGCAGAATTCTAATCCCTTATCCACATGACAGCCCTTTAACTATATGAAGACATATATCATAGCCACCCTTAGTCCCCTCATTTCTAGGCAAAACGGTCCCAGTTCCTTCAACTCAAGGCCCTTCCCCACTCCAGATGCCTTCCTCTTGACTCTCTTCAGCCTAGCAATGTGCTTCCCAAACTGTGGCACCCAGAATTGTACACATTACTCCAGATAAGGTCTAAAAAGGAAACACTGGGACTACTACTTACCTTGTTATGGACACTACGCCTCTCTGATTATAGTCTAAGATTGCATTACCTTTTAAGGGTACCATAATACACTATTGATTTATGTTTGTAGTCCATTAAAATCCCCAAGTCCTTTTCTCCATTTGGTTCCCCAGCTAGTAAGCAGAGTTGGCTCTGTCTGTGACCATTTGGACCCTAAACTAATTGAGATTTTAAAAGACATGCATAGAAGATGGGACTAGGATGAGGTGACAGAGGATGAAGAATGTGGAAGAGCCCTTTAAAAGCCATGCCAGGACTGTCAAATCTAAGAATCAATTGAAACTGGTGAGGGGAGCCATAATGGAGGAAAAAGGAAAGTCAGAAAGGGGCAGGCCCACCACTTGGAGAGGAAGGGATGATGCTATTTGATGAGACAGAGAGAAGGCAGAGCTGCTTAGGTCCTCTTTTGCTTCTGTTTCCTAGATCAAGGAGAATGATCTTTGCACTGGAAAAGAAAGAACAAAAATGGCTAACGGGGAATAGATACCTAAGATAAGGAAAGAAGGCAATAATAAGTGAGCACCTGGTTGCTTTTGAAGAGTTCAATTCATCAGGCCCAGATGAAACTCCATCCTTGGGCTTTGAAAGGCAGAGGGCAGCTAGCTGGCGCAGTGGATAGAGCACTAGCTCTGGAGTCAGGAGGACCTGAGTTCAAATGTAGCCTCAGATACATGATACTTACTAGCTGTGTGACCCTAGGCAAGTCACTTAACCCCAACTGCCTCAGCAAACTAAGAAAAAAAAAAGATGTGCCAGGTGTGATGGAACGCCACTAGTACTGATATTTTTAAGATCATGGGACTGGCAAAGGGCAAATGTACCAGTTTTGTTGTTTTTTTTAAGGGAAAGAGAAGGGAATAGAGTCTTCCATCTATAGGTCAATGATCCTGATTTCAATTCCTGGGGAAATAATAGAGTAGATAAATAAAGAGATGGTTAATGAAAATCTAAAATAAGGAAGCAGTGATTACAAAGAGCCAGCATGGTTCTGTGAAAAACAGGTCATGCTAGACTAACCTTATTTCCTTTGACAGAGTTATTAAACTAGCAGGTCAGGTGAATGCTGTGGGAACATTAGAAAAGCATTTCATCAAGTTTTCTCATATTGTTCTTGTGGAAAAGATGGAGACATGTAGACTGCAAGGTAATACAATGAGATGGATTTAGAGACTGGTTGAATGGCTGGATTAAAATGAAGGAATGAATGAAAAGACATTCATAACACTCACTAGAAGAAATATACTGTGCTAAGCTCCGGTGATACAAATAGAAAAGCAAGAGAGTCTCTATTTTCAAAGAACTCACATTCTAATAGAGATTAACAGCACATAAAGGACATTTCAACTGCAGATCAAAAGAAAGGGCCCAATGGTCCTTAGGGGACAGCAGCAAACAGACGGCTATGAATTTTCTTCAACGTCATTTCCACCGACTACAAACCATATCCCTTTCTGACACTGAGCCATTTAACTGTGTCAAGGATTTTTTGTGGTTAGAACTTTCTTTTCTGAGTCTTCAGCTGTGGTTGATGAGGGGGTAGGGGCTGCAGCACCTGTCTGTGAGTGACAGTTAGTTGGCAGTTGGTGGAATTGGCTGGGCCCTTCTCCACCAGGGTGACTTCCCTGAATGATGACTTCAAACTCGACTGGAAGTGGAGCTAGTAGTTTGGGGGAGGAGGGTCAGCTCATGCTACTCTTCAGGGGTAAGGGGAAGGCTTACCTTCCCATTGATGGTGGTGAACATGGTAAACTCTTCTTCACAAGGGGTGCTTCTTTGAACTATGGCTATGGAGACAGGGATGAATCCAGGTTAGAGATGTATTTGGGGATGGGAGTGGGGGGAGGGTCTGCTGTTCTCAAGGCTCTTGGGCTCAGGGCTACCTCCTTTGGGGTCTAAGAGGCTCTACATCACCAAATGCTTATTGGACATTTCCAACTGGATGCCTCACAGGCACTTTAACCTCACTATGACCAAATTAAAACTCATTATCTTCGCCCCAAAACCCTTTCCATTTCCAAACACCCCTATTATCACCAAGGGCATTAATACCATTCCACTTATCTAGGTTGCAACCCTGGTGTCATCCTAGACACCTCACTGTCCCTCAGCCTACATATCTAATCTGCTGACAAACTATGTCATTCAGCAAAACTATACTAGTGGGGGACCTCAACTTCCCCCTCTCTGTACTAGATAAATCTAACCACAAAATAAACAAGAAAGAAGTTAAGGAGGTGAATAGAACATTAGAAAAGTTAGGTATGATAGACCTCTGGAGAAAACTGAATGGGGATAGAAAGGAATATACTTTTTTCTTGGCAGTACATGGCACATACACAAAAACTGACCATGTACTAGGGCATAAAAACCTCACAATCCAATGCAGAAAGGCAGAAATATTAAATGCATCCTTTTTAGATCATGATGCAATAAAAATTATATGTAATTAAGGGCCATGGAAAGATAGACTAAAATAATTGGAGACAAACCATGTCATTACCACCTCCAGTTTATCACTCAAACCCATTCACTTCTCTACCCACAGAGACACTACCACCCTAGTTCTTGCCCTCATCACTTCTAGACAATGACAAGAGACTTCTAATTGGATTCTCTGACTCAAGTCTTGGCCCACTCTAATCCATCTTTCATGTAACTTCCAAGCATGGGTCTCACTACAAAGTCAGATGACTGCCCTACAAAGTCACATCCTTGTCACCTCCAGGATCATCTATAAACTCCTCTGTTTCGCACACCTTCACAAGCCAAGGCCTCCCTACTTTTCTGGTCATCTTACACTGTACTCCCCTTGACATACTCCACAAAGTCTAGTCATTATGGCCTTGTTACTGCCCAACATACACAAATGTCCATTTCTCACATTTGTTCCTTTGCACTAGTCAAACCACATGCCTTTGAAAGCTCTGCTCTCACCTATGCATCTTAGAATCTTAGAATATGTATAGGTGTGTACATATATGTATACATATATGTATACATATATATATGGGCATATACACATACACACATATAGGTACATATTTATATATGTATGTCTGTATGTATAAGGATATATCTATATATGCCTATACATGGACATATATGTGTGTATAGGGGTGTACCTGTATGTGTGTACATATATATATATATGTGTGTGTATATATGTGTGGGTATACCTTTAAATAGATACATTGTCTCTCAACAAAATGTTGAAGGTAGAAGCTATTTCAGTGTTGGTTTTGTATTACCAGCACCTAGTACAGTGTCTGACGCATAGCAGATGTATCATAAATGCTTGTTGATTGAGTGAATGAGTGCCCCAAGGATCTGTGGTGGGCCCTGTGCTGTGTAGCTTTTTTTTTTTATTTTAGGCAATTGGGGTTAAGTGACTTGCCCAGGATCACACAGTTAGTAAGTGTCAAGTGTCTGGTCTGAGGCTAGATTTGAACTCCTGACTTCAGCGCCGGTGTTCTATCCACTGCGCCACGTAGCTGCCCCACTGTTTAGCATTTTGATCAATGACTTGGGTAAAGACATGAATGGCAGGCTCATCAGATTTACAGATCACACAAAGTTGGGAGAGATGGTTCTTGGTTGGATGGGAGAGCTGGGAGCCATTCCACTCGATGACTGAATTAAGATCCAAAATTATCTTGATAGGTTGGAGCATCAGATTGAAGAGTAAATTCACTAGGGATGAATGTAAGACCTTCCAATTGGTTTCAAGAAATCAACTTCACATTTCCAGTATGAGAGAGGTATGGTTAGACAGCAGTTTATCTGAAGAACATGAGGCAGTTGTGGTGGCCTATGAGCTCCAAATAAGTCAGCAATGCAGGAAAAAGGAGGCGATCACCCTACTGTCCTCTGCCCTGTTGTCCTGTATATAATGTGATGAGTGCTTGAGTCCACAGTTGAAGACAGGCATTGTTAAGCTGGAGACTGTCAAGAGAAAGGCAATCAGGCTGAAGAAGGGCCTGGAGTCCATGTTATATGAGAATTGGTTCAAGGACCTGGATATGTTTAGCCTGGAGAAGAGAAGACTCAGAAAGTATATGATGGCTTCCTTCAAATGTTTGAAGGACTGTCATGTAGAAAAAGGGTTTTACTAATTATGTTAGGCCCTAGAGGGCAGAACCAGGAGTTAAGTGGGGTGGGAACTAAAAGGAAATGATGTTGGCGGGGGGGGGGGAATCTTCCCTACAATGAATACCGTCCAAAAATGTGATGGGTGTCTGCAAAAGGTCATAGGGATCACAGATATCTGGCTAGAAGAGACCTCAGAGACTATCTAATCTAATCCTCTCATTTTACAAATGAAATAACTTGCCCAAAGTCACGTAGGTAGCAAGTGTATGAAGCAGGATTTGAACTCAGGTCCTTCTCTCTAGAGTCAGGGCTTTTTCCATTCTTTATACCATGTTGCTTCCCTTACATTTCCCCCTACCACTCGATATCTTCAAGCAGAAGCTGGATGACAATTGTCAAGACTGTTAAGAGTGGGTATTCCTTTCAGGTGTAGGCTGGATTACATGACCTCCAAGGGCCCTTTCAATTCCAAAATCTGTCATTCTATGATTCTGGATGGTCATCCCCTTGATCTATCACCTTTTTTTTTTTGGTTAGGCAATGGGGTTAAGTGGCTTGCCCAGGATCACACAGCTAGTAAGTGTTATGTGTCTGAGGCCGGATTTGAACTCAGGTCCTCCTGAATGCAATGCCAGTGCTCTATCCAGAGTCATCTAGCTGCCCGTCACTTATCACCTTTAATTTATCTGCCATTAACCAGAACTCTGGAATTCCTCTCTGACCTCAAATTTTTGTTCTTCTATCTCCCCCTCAGTCTCACTCCTCTTAAACCTATTCTGTGTCCTTACCATGACCTCCATTCATTCTATCCCTTCCTACTATGCCAAGCCTATAGCCCTTGCTCTGGCCTCACTTTCTCCTCTTCCCAAACTATAGGAAACCAGTTCTCTTTTTGGATGTCTTGCCCTCTTATCCAATTGCCATTCATGCATGCTAATCTCTAAACCTTGGGTTATCTCCTCTTTCTACCTTCTCCATCATACTCAAGTACCATTCCAAACCTCTTCTTTCTTCAATCTCCTACACCATTCCTCTTCCCTCATTCTCGAGAGGCCTTTGCCTCCCATTTTACTGAGAAAATAGAGGCCTTCCTTCCCTACTCCAGACCTCAGAACTGTTCTGAATCTTCCCTCATTCTTTCCTGATGAAGAATTGGTTCTTCTCCTGACTAAGACTAATGCCTTTACCTGTGCCTGTGGCCTCATCTTCTCCCACTATCCCCTGTCTCTCTAATCTTTAATCTCTCCTTCTTTTCTGTATTATCTTCCATGGTTTCTTCCATATTGTCTGCAGGGTCTTCTTCATCTGTTCAAAACAAAAAAAAACTAAAGCAAAAACACCCTTTACTTGATAGCTTATGGGAGTAGAAGGATACATCTCTCTCCTCCCTTTTCCAGTCAATCTTCTGGAAACAAATCATCTCCACTCAGCATTTCTAACTTTTCACCTCTCACTCATGTCTCATTCTCCTTACTACCCGGTTTTCCCCACTGCATGGCTGTAACTGAAAAAAAGATGTTGGCCTTTTCTCAAACCTTGTCATTCCTGAACACTTTGCAGCTCTTTCCATGGCTGACCAACTCCTCCTCCTCACAGGTACTCTCTTTTTCCTTGGCTTCTGTGGCACTGCTCACTTGTTTCTCCTCCTTCCTGATTAGGCACTTTCTTCTGTGATTCTATGGATATGGATGGCCAGCCACCTGATCTCACCATCACCTTTATTTTTAATAGTATTTTATTTTTTCCCAATTATATGTCAAGATAATTTTTAGTATTTATTTTTACAAGATTTTGAGTTCCAAATTTTTCTCCCTCCTTTCCCTCTCTTCTTCCTAAAATGGTAGGCAATTTGATATAGGTTATACAGGTGCTATCATGTAAAATATATTTCTATATTAGTCACAGTTGTGAAAGAAAAAACAGATTAAACAGGAAAAAAAACCCACAAAAAAATAAAGTAAAAAAAGTATGCTTTGATCTGCATTCAGTCTATTAGTTCTTTATCTGGATGTGGATAGCATTTTCCTTCATAAGTCCTTTATACTTGCCTTGGATCATTGTGCTGATGAGAAGAGCTGAGTCATTCATAGTTGATCATCACACAATGTTGCTAACACTGTGTACAATGTTTTCCTGATTCTGCTTATTTCACTTTGCATTTTTTCTGAAATCTGCCTGTTCATCATTTCTTATTGCACAATAGTATTCCATTATATTCATATACTACAGTTCAGCCATTCCCCAACTGATAGGCATTCCCTCAATTTCCAATACTTTGCCACCATGAAAAGGGCTGCCATAAATGTTTTTGCACTCGTAGATCCATTTCTCTTTTTTATGATCTCTTTGGGATACAAACTTAGAAGTGGTATTGTTGGATCAAAGGGTATGCACAGTTTTATAGCCCTTTGGGCATAGTACCAAATTGCTCTCCAGAATGGTTGGATCAGTTTACAACTCTACCAACAATGCATTAGTGTCCCAATTTCCCAATATCTTCTCCAATATTTATATTTTCCATTTTTGTCATATTAGCCAATCTGATAGGTATAAAGTGATACCTCAAAGTTGTTTTAATTTGTGTTTCTCTAATCAAAAGTGATCTAGAGCACTTCTTCATATGTCTATAGATAACTTTGATTTCTTGATTAGAGAAACACAAATTAAAACAACTCTAAGGTATCACTTTATACCTATCTTCATCTGAAAAATGCCTGTTTATATCCTTTGACCATTTATCAATTGGGGAATGGCTTGTATTCTTATAAATTTGGCTCAGTTCTCTATATATTTGAGAAATGAGGCCTTTATCAGAGACACTTGCTGTAATGATTGTTTCCCAACTTTCTGCTTTCCTTCTAATCTTGACTGCATTGGTTTTGTTTCTGCAAAAGCTTTTTAATTTAATATAAACAAAATTATCTATTTTACAATGCTATCTCTTGTTTGGTCAGGAACTTGTAATTCACTTAACTCCTCCTTTAAGTATTTGGATGCTATACCACTTGGTGCCTATATGTTTAGTATTGATATTACTTCATTGTCTGTGGTACCTTTTTAGCAAGATGTAGTTTCTCTCCTTATCCCTTTTAATTAAGTCTATTTTTGCTTTTGCTTTGTCTGAGATCAGGATTGCTACTCCTGCTTTTTTTTTTTTTTACTTCAGCTGAAGCATAATATATTCTGCTCCAGCCTTTTACCTTTACTCCGTGTGTATCTCTCTGCTTCAGATGTGTTTCTTGTAAATAACATACTGTAGAAGTCTGGTTTTTAATCCACTCTGCTATCTGCTTCTGTTTTATGGGAGAGTTCATCCCATTCACATTCAGAGTTATGATTACTGACTATTTCCCTCCATCCTATTTTTCCTCCTGTTTCACCCTTTCCCTCCTTGACAGTGTTTTGCTTCTGTCTACCACCTCCCCCAGTCTGCCCTCTCTTCTGTCAGTCCCCCTCTTTAATCTCCTCCCCTCCTACTTTCTTGCTGGGTAAAATAGATTTCTCTATTCAACTGATTGTGTATATTATTCCCCCTTTGAGCCAATACTGATGAGAGTAAGGTTCAAGTGATGCCCATTGCCCACCCTCCCGTCTTTCCCTCCACTATAATAGGTGTTTTGTGCCTCTTCATGTGAAATAATTTACTTCATTCTACCTCTCTCTTCCTTCTGCATCCAGTGTACTCCTATTTTTTTTATGTAATTCCTTCAAATTCACCTTATATCCATATACCCATACTCCTCTATCTATGTATATTCCTCCTAGATATACTATTAGTGATACAATTTTTAAGAATTACAAGTATCATCTTCCCATGTAGGGATGTAAACAGTTCTACTCCACTGAATCCCTCTATTTCACTGAATGATCATTTTTTTCCTTGAAGTATTATGCTTAATTTCACTGGGTAGGTGATTCTTGGTTATAATCCTAGCTCCTTTTGCTTTCTGGAACATCACATTCCATGACCTCCAATCCTTTAATGCTGCAGCTGCTAAGTCCTGTGTAATCCTGATTGTGGTTCCCTGATATTTGATTTGTTTATTTCTGGCCACTTGCAGTATTTTTTTCCTCGAACTGATAGTTCTGAAATTTGTCTATAATGTTCCTTGAAGTTTTTGTTTTGGGATCTCTTTCCTGAGGCAATTGGTCAATTCTTTCAATGCCTATTTTGCTCTCTGGTTCTAGGATATCAGGGCAGTTTTCCTTGATAATTTCTTGTAAGACATTGTCCAGGTCCTCTTTTTGATTATGGCTTTTAGGTAGTTCAATGATTCTGACACTGTCTCTCCTAGATTTATTTTCCAGTTGTTTTTAAGATGAGGTACTTTAAATTTTCTTCTATTTTTTCACTCTTTTGAATTTTTTTGACTGACTCTTGAGGCCTCATAGAGTCATTAGCTTCCACTTGCCCAATTCTAACTTTTAAGGAATTGTTTTCCTTAATTAGCTTTTGTACTTTCTTTTCCATTTAACCAATTGCACTCTTTAAGGAGTTATTTTCTCCAGTGGATTTTTATATCTCTTTTTCCATTTGGCCAATTCTACTTTTTAAGCAATTGTTTTCTTTTTCCAAGTTGCTGACTCTTTTTCATAATTCTTTTGCATCATTCTCATTTTTTCCAAATTTTTCTTCTACCTCTCTTGTATGATTTTTAAGTACCTTTTTGAGCTCTTCCATGAGTTCTTTCTGGGCTTTGAGACCACTTCCCATTTTTCTTTGGTTTTTTTCCCATAGATATTTTGACATTGTTGTCTTCTTCTGAATTCAAGTCTTGGACTTCCCTGTCACCATAATACCTTTCTATGGTCAGATTCTTTTTTTCTTTTCTTTTTTTTTTTTTTGGCCTTTTTTCTTTCTTTTAAATTTGAGCTCTGATCCTGGGGTGGAAGGGGCACTGTCTCAGACTTTTTGTGGCAGGGGCTACAGGCCCTGGTTATTCATCTGGTGCTGCACTGATGTTGCCCTGAGGCCTATGGGGGACCCTCATTTCTGGTGTTGTGACAAGGGGGTGTGGTGGGGGGTGGCTGGCACTGCTGGAGGCCGTAGGGGTCTGGCAATTTACCTGGTGCTGAGCCACAGTCCTAGTGCTGGTGTCTGGCATGTGTTGAGACCAATGGGGTGTTTCTGCATTTCCTAGGGGCTACACTGAAGCATGTGGTGGTCCAGCCACGGGCCTATTTGCCCAGGATGAAGCTTGGTGGCCCTGGAAGCTCCCTGTTTGCTTAGGCACCCATAGGGTTGGCAGCTACCTGTTCACTCAGGGCTATGCTGAAGTACATAGAGGTCTAACCTCTGGAGGCTGCCTGTTTGCCTAGGGCTGCAATGAAGCATGTGGCAGTCTGGCCACTAAGGGCTGTCTATTTGCCCAAGGCTATTCTGAAGCACATAGTGGTTCTTGGAACTGGGGTCTGCCCATTCCCCTAGCTATGCTGAGGCATGCAGGAGGTCTACCACATTGGGGCTCAGGATCTACCACTGGTTTGCTGAGGTGAGGCTTGCTGCTGGCTTGCTGAGATGCTTTCTGTCCTGGACTGTGCTCCCCTTTTACCTGAGTGAGACAGACTTTTCTTGCCAATCTTCCAAGTTTCTTGGGTTAACAGATTGTTTTATCCCACCATTTTGCTGGTTCTGCTGTTCCAGGATTTGTTTGGGGGCATTATTTTATGGTTGTTTGGAGGTAAATATGGGAGAATATGGGCAATTTACTGCTTACTCTGCCATCTTGGCTCCCAGAAGTCCTCACTATCACCTTTAAATGTTCTTCCATCACAACCAAAACTCTGAGATTTTAAGTATTCTTCACGGACTTTTCATCTCCCCTAAAACAATGGGATCTGTCCTGGGCCCTCTTCTCTCACTATACTCTCTTCCTTGTTGATTATATCAACTCCTGTGGGTTCAATGGTCATCTCTGTGTAACCTCAGTGGGAAAATTCACTGTTATCTGTAGAGGGCAGGGGAAACACATTCCAGCTTAGCATAAAGAAGGCCTTTCTAGCAGTTAGAGCTATCTAAAAGTGGAATAGGCTGGCTCAAGAAGTAGTGATCTCTTTGTTACTGGAAAGCTTGAGGCCTTCATAAACTAAGGCTAGATGGCTAAATCCCATGGATGTTATAGAAGCCATTCCTGAATGGGGTGGTAAGTTGAGTTAGCTGAGCTTTATGGTCCCTCTCAACTCTGAAATTACAGAAAGAGAACCATATTTTCCATATCTTGCCCTATGCTCACCTTTGCACTGACATTTCTGAGTATGAATCATACATTGACTTGGTCTGGAGGGTCTTACCAAGGTCTTGCTAGAAGGTTTGTTCTACCTCTTTGTTCTCTGGAATAGATGCTGGTGTATAAGACAAGCCATAATCATTTATTAAGCACTCATTATATGGTAGGCACTGTGCTAAGCACTGAGGATACACATAGAAGTAAAATATAATGTCCCCTCAAAAAGAGATAATTGCATATGGTACATCAAGTGATCTCTGTGGTGGTCTTTTTGCAAACACCTATGAGCACTGTAATACAAGATGGACAGATGTCTCATGAAACAATGTTTCTTGTTGCCTTTGGGTATACAGTACTCCTTCAGTTACCTCTCTGATGAGAAGCTAAGAGAAGACAAAACCACCTAAATTAATGCATGAATTTAATGTCACACCAATTAAACTACCAAGTTTATGGAAGTAGAAAAAAAACACATCTGGAAGAACAAAAGGTCAAAATCTCAAGGGAAATAATGACAAAAGCAGGAAGAAAAGGGACCTGGCAGTACTAGACCTTAAAATATATTATAAAGCACTGTCACAATTAAGTACTGGCTCAAAGTTATAAAAGTTGATCATTGGAACAGGCTAAGTGAGCAAGAACAAGAAGCAAGCAAATTTAGTATCCAGATGTTAATTACACCCAAGAACACCAACGACTGGGATCAGGGTTCCCTATTCAACATGAACTAGAAAGCAGTTTGGCAGAAATTGGGCTTAAATCAATACCTTACATTATTTACAATAAGCTCCAAATGGATGCTCAACCTTAATATAAAATATCACACAGTAAAATAAGATAGAGGACAATGCTATTATGGCTGGGGACAGGAAGAAGAGGAGATTTTTAACCAAATAAGTGGTAAAAGTGATGAAAAAGATAAACATACAATTTTGTCACATTAAGTTGTATAGTTTTTGCAAGAACAATATCAACATAACTAGAATCTGAAGAAAAGCTATTAATGGATAAAAATACTTCACATCAAATATGTTGGATAAAGGCCTAATAAAACAGAGTTTTAGAGTTGGAAGGCATCTCAGTAGTCATCCAGTCTAATCTAATACCAAAATATATAACTCCACTGTAAAAATTAGTCTGCCAGGCTCTCCTTGAAGATGTCCAATAAGAGGATGTCTATTATCTTAAAAAGCACTATATTCTAATTTTAAATAGTTCTAATTGTTAGCAAGATTTTTTTTATGAGTGGGGGCACAACCATTACCTTACAAAACATTACATTCTAATGGAATACTATTGGGCTGTAAGAAATGATGGATGGGATTGTTTTAAAAATCCTTGAGAAGATTGGTATGAACTGATGCAAAGTGAAATGAGCAGAATTGAGAGAACAATTTATACAATAACAACAATTTTGTAAAGTTAAACACCTTTGAAAGACTTAGGAACTCTGATCAACACAATAACCAACCATAATTCCAGGGGACTCAGTGATGAAACATGCTGCCCACTTCTAGAGGTTATGGACTCAGAGGGCAGATTAAGAGGTTTTTTTCATTATGTATATATGTATGTATATATGTATGTATTATGTGTATGTGTATATATATACATTATATATATATGTGTGTGTGTATGTGTATATATATATATATATATATATATATATATATATATATATATATATATATATATATTCATTATTCATATACACACCACATCACTGGAATTTGGTTTACTTAACTATACATGTTTGTAACAAATTCTGTTTTCCTTGCTTTCTCAGTGTGGGGGAGAGGGGGAGGTGAGGAGAGAATATGAACTTGAAAATAAAATTCAATTTTAAAAATAACCAAAGAATCACATTCCAATTATAAATAGCTCTAATTGTTAGTAAGCTTTCCCCTTGACTCCAAGCCTAGACATGATTCTTGATAGCTTCCACCCATTGCTTTGTGTTACTTAAGGTCACACAGCTAATGTCAAAAGGTAGGAATTGAACCCAGGTCCTATGATCTGAGAGTGAGCACTTTTTCCATTGCATCCTGCTGTCTCTCCTGGGGGAGAGAAGTAAAACAGAATCCCGTGTTCCAATAGTGACCTCCAGAAAATATTATAGATAAGTAATTATTATGCTGGATGTTATGCCAAAGCAAGTTGAAATTGGCAGACCACATTTGTTTTCAGTCATAATATTTATGTGCTTATTATATTCATTCTTTGTTACCTGTCCTTATGTCTATCCTCCACACAAAGTCTGTAAAAAATACTGTACAAAGTGGTTCATGATTTCCCTGAGCATTTATATCAGTCTCTTTAGATAACCTATATTTCTACTTGTCATCCAAACAATTTCCATTTGTCTTCAGAATTTCATTCTTGAGAACTTCTAATCCCTCCTGGGCTGACATTCGCCATAGGATTTTACTCCCTGTGATCCTACCTCTCCTTCCTCTGAACCCTTTAAGTTTTCCCAAAATCTAGGGTATATATCAGACTATGCTTGGTTTTCTTCTCCATCTCTACCACAAGCTCCAGAACAGAATGGTTGCTTCTCCCAAAGTTTTTATCATTTCCATTCCATCAACCAATTCCTCCCTACTAGTGATATTTAGATCCAAAATAGATTTCTCCCTCACTAGTTTTTCCATTTTTTTGAATCTCCTACATGTTGTTTTCCACAATTAGAATGTAAGCTCCTGGAGAATAGGGGCTGTCTTATTGATTTGAATCCACAGAGCTTAACATGGGTATTGACACATAGCAAGCTCTTAATAAGTGCTTTTTCCTTTGTTGATCTATTGAAGGATTCAGTTATGATTAAGAGAAGTCAAGAAGTTGTTGACTCTGCTTTTGACCTACAGAGAGAACTCCAGCAGATGTTTGGCTCACCGAAGTCACATCATTACCATATCCTGACTTTGTTCCAGGCTTATAATCCAATATATGAACTCTTTATCCATATCTTCTTTCTGTCCAGGTGGTCTGTAGTACACTCTAATGACAAAATCTCTTTTGTTTCTCCTTCACTGTATGATCAATGAGTGGATCATACATAATGTACCTATTCTTGACCCTGCTTTCACTGCTATGGGTCTTGTATTCTCTCCCATGACCATAACTTCTTAGTAACCAATGCCTCTCCTCAAGTTTTTTTTTTTTCCTATCCTGTTTCTTTTGAATAGGGTATACCCATTCAGAGTCATGGTCTTGATCTCACCAAGTCTCAGCGATACCTCTGAGATCAACTTTGCTTCCTTGTGTTAGGATCTCTGGTATCTCTCGCTTGTTGTCTATTCTTTGAACAGGCAGGAAAAAGAGGGGACAAGAATGTATAGGCTCCCTTTTATAGGACAACACAAAAGGGTGGTTCCTCCCAAAAGAGTCCATCTCAAGACAGTGGAAGCCTAGGTGGTGTAGTTAGCAGCTCAGTTGTTCAATGGATAGATTGATGGACTTGGAATTAGGAAGACCTTAGTTCAAATCTCGCCTCTGACACTTACTAGCTAAGTCTCTGGGTAAATCATTTAATGTCTTTTAATGATTGGACTCAGGGGCAGCTAGGTGACACAGTGGATAGAGCTCCAGCCTTGGAGTCAGGAGGACCTGAGTTCAAATCCAGCCTCAGACACTTGACACTTACTAGCCATGTGACCCTGGGAAAGTCACTTAACCCCAATTGCCTCACCAAAAAGCAAAAAAAAAAAAATGATTGGACTCAATTGATCTCTTAGAGCCCCAAATTTATCAACCTTTGATCTTTGTTGCCCCCATCAATGAAACCCACCTTCCAGGAGATGCTGAGTGTGGTTCTAAATTTAACCAGTTTACCCTAGGAGTAGTCCTAATCACTGACTAATTCTCAGGAAATATGACTAGTCCTCTCAAATAAGTACCAATGGGTCTGTTGACACCCTCCCCTGGAAGATGCTTTCAAAACTTCCAAAGGCTCACCACTCAGTAAGGTGACTGAATGGCTCTAGGGACTCCTAACCCCTACATTGGGAAGATCTACATACACTCATGCAAAAGGAAGTAAGTAGGAGCAAGGGAACAGTGATCTCAGTGAAACCATGGTAACATAGAGGACAACAATGAACAGCGTCAGAATTTTGGCCGAGGCAATGACCAGTCTTGATTCCAAAGGACCAAGTGAAACCTAGCTTCCTTTAAGTGATTTGTTTTTGTTTTCTTGACTGATTTATAGTTAGAATGGCAAGACTGATACTATTTGATTTTTTCTATACTAGGTCTACTTAGGGGTCAACAAATCAGTACCTTACGTTTCCATCTCTATCAACAAAGTTGATTTTTATTGGTCCTTAGCACATTTTCCCCCTTTTTCTTCCATTCTTCCATGGTTACGATAGGAGTGGAAGGGTGCTGCACAGAACTGAGGGCCATTTAATCATATGTGTGTGTGTGTGTGTGTATGTGTGTGTGTGTGCACAAGTGCGTGTGTAGTTTTTTCCTTGTTTTAGGATTTACTTTGGCCAATAATCCCTCACTTACTAAAATGAGCCTTCCCACACTCATCTTGGAAAGCAGACATAGATTATATGGTGGATCTTGCCAGAGCTCTCGTTTTTTCAGCTCAATTGCTTAGAAGTCAAGGTCACCTGCATGCTATGAGGAGGCACCAGAGTAGTACTTCATGGAGGTGGAGAACACACAGTGCCTGGCACTTTGTAAGTACTTAATAAATGCCTGTTGACCAACTGATTGATTGATCATAGAACTCACAGCTGAAGGAGGCTTTAGTGATAATCTAGTCCAAATATCATGTTTCCCTTAAGGCTTCTCTTCTCCAGGCTAAATATCCATGTACAGTGGCTGGCACAAGGAAAGTGTCCTGGTTAGGCCACACCTGTAGTATGATGCTCAGTTCTGGATTGCCCATTCTAGTAAGGGTATTGATTACCTACACTTTATCCAGAGAAAGGTGACTAGGATGGTAAGGGGGACTGGAGACCATACTCCATCAGGCTGAGTTGAAAGAAATGATGATGACTAGTGAATAGATTAGCTTTAAGGGAACATGATAGATGGTTACAAGTACTTGAAAGGCTGTCATGTAGAACAGAGATTGGAACTTGTTCTTCTTGGGCAGGGGTTGGTGTTGGGAGTGGGGGTGGGGTAGAGCTAGGAAGAGTGAGTATAGTTTGCAGAGGTAGATTTGGGCTTAATATCAGGAAAAACTTCCCAACAATTAGAGCTGCTGTGGATGAGTACTTCCAAAGGTGGTCAGGTAATGGGGCACCCTTTCCATTAAGTTCTCATGCAAAGCTTGGATGATCACGTGCCAGTGATGATGTAAAGGACATTCTTGCTCAGGTATGGTTTGGATTAGATGCCATCTGAGGTCAGTCAACAAGCTTTTATTAAGCACCTGCTATGGGCCAGGTATTGTGCTAAGGGTAAGGGACACAAAGAAACATGAAAATAGCCCATACCCTCAAGAAGCTCACAGTCTAATGAGGGAGAAAACACACAACTATGTATAAACAGGATGTATACAGGAGAAATTGGAGATAATTAACAGAAGCAGGGTACTAGAATTAAGGCAGATCTGGAAGAATTTTTTTACAGAAGGTAGGATTTTAGCTAGGACTGGAAGAAAGCCAGGAAGTAGGGGTAAAGAGGGAGAGAATTACAGGCATAGGGGATAGCCTAAAGACAGATAAAATGCATGGAACTGAGGAGATGGAGCATCTTGTATAAGGAAGAGCAAGGAAGCACACAGGCCTAGTTCAAGGAGATGTGGTAGGAAGTACAGTGTAAAAAGTACCTACTGGAAAGGTAGGAAGGGACCAGGGAAGGAAGGGATTTAAAAGCCAAGCAGAGAGTTTGATTTTTGATCATGGAGGCAATAAGGAGCCAATGAAGTTTGTTGAGTAGGGGGTGACAGAATCAGGGCCGTGCTTTAGGAAAATCACTTTGGCTGCTGAGTGAAGGAGCAGAGAGAGACTTGAGGCAGGATGTTCAACAAGCAGATTATTTCCTTAGGCCAGGCATGAGGTGTTGAAAGCCTGTACCAGGGTGGTGGCTGTGTCAGAGGAGAAAATGGGGAGTAGAGGAAAGATATTGTAAATTGGCAGGACTTAGCAACAAACTGGGGCATAAGAGAGAGAATAAAGAATCCCTTCCAGCACTAGCATTTTCTAGTCCTTGACCCAATCACAGAGAACCAATCACAAACATTTATAAAACACCTTCTCTGTGGCGACATAACAAATACAGTTAGGGTTACATAAGGTTAAAGCTAACCCTGCCTGTAACTCAAACCCTCATTCTTACAAGTAGTAGGTACTGAGGATATAATGGGAAAAAATGCATCCATCCCTTCCTGCAAGAAGCTTCTCTCTTCCATTTAAGTATAAAATAAGGAAGAGTTTGGAGATTTGGGAGCAGAGCTTCAGAATGAGGGTTTGGCCAACTGAACAGATGATATCTTTGGAAAAAAAAGGCTTCTAGTTTGGGCCTTGACTCCCTTCCCACAGAGCCACCCCATAGGCCCCAAATTGGATCCTAGAGTACTAGAAGAAGGTAAAATTCCAAACTGGCTTAATTAAGGGTAGCTGCTGCCACCAGAGTCCACTGAGAGTCTTGGCCATGGGCAGGGTTGGAACCAAGAAAAGAAAAAGACACGTGGGTGTGTGTGTCGAGGGGTGGTGCAGGAGCAGGATCCTCTCTCCTCACATCTTCCCTGCTGTGGCTCAGGTCTCAGATTCCAATTGCAGAAGCCCCACCCTTAATTTCATGCAGCAGATTCCAGTTAAAATAGAAATCCACTTGGCAGGGGCATCAATAATGAGCAAGTATTTCTTGAACATGGGCTAAGTGAGGTTGTTATCAGTCATTGACAATCCCATGTGAGGAAAGGATTTGGGAGCAAGTTTGGGTGGAGAAGGCATTAGAGGTGGGTGGGGATTGGGCCTTGGGCTCAATCCCAGAATGCTGGCACCTGGAAGGGCTCTCAGAGGGCGTCTATTTGAACTTAGACCTAGTCAGAAAAACCCTTTATTAAGATCTGCACAAAATGTGTCCTACTGAAGGCCTCCAGTGGGGGTGAGGGAAGGACCCATCACTCCCTGAGGCAAGCTACTCCACTATGGCACAGCTCTCACTGGGAGAAAAGTTTGCCTGATTTCAGGCCTCTCTGTACATCCCTCCCACTGTTCCTGGTTCTGCCTTCAGGGCCAAGGAGGGCAAGGGTAAGCCCTTTTCCATTTGTCAGTCCTTTAAATAGTTGAAGTCTCATGCCGCCCTGAGCCTTCTCTTTACCAGGGTAAACCGGGCCAGTTCCTTCAATCATTCCTTATATGGCATAATCTCTAGGCTCTATACTGGCCTGGTCATTCCTCCAGGTTATTGGCATCCTTTCCAAACTGCAGTGCCTATAACTAAAGAGAAACGTGGTCAACCTATTTTAACTCACCTAGAACATCAAGCACAGTGATTCCTTTATAACAGGGCTTCTTTTCACTGTGTTTGTGTCCTGACACCTTGGGTAGCCTGGTGAAGCCTGTGGACCCCTTTTCAGAATCAAGTTTTAAAATGTATAAAATAAAATACAGAGGCTTCCCAAGGAAACTAATTCTAATAAAATACAGCGATCACAAGAAGGTTCTCCAACTTCACTTTAAGAATCCATGCTTTAGAGCAACAGATGTTGGACATTGTTGTTGGGTTGAAAGCTACTGTTTCTTTGCCCTCCAGGGGGCAGTGTAGTACAATGGAAACAGCCTTGGATATGGTAGGTTGGAAGACCTGAGTTCAAATTCCACCCTTTGACACTTACCTTGGTCAAGTCACTTGGTTTCCCTGTGCCTCGGTTTCCTCATCTGTAAAATGAAATGGTTAGACTACAAGGTTCACCCTCTGAGGTCCTTTGTAGATGCAGGATCCTCTATATCCAGGTTACAGGGATCATTGCTGGGACCTACAAGGGGCTGTCCTAAAGAATTAGACGATCTGGTTAGTGCTGAAAGTGAGGGGCCCTTTTCTTTGTTCTGTTGAAAAAGAAAGCCCTGTGGCTTAACTAGAGTCACTCCAGAAGTGGGAGCAGAGAAGGGGAAACAAGAGCTTTCAGGGAAGGACACCGGGACCATACCCACCCCTCCACCCAAACTGGATGGGGAAAGGCAGGGGTAGTCCATGCCACCAAAGTGAGATAGGGAAAGGTACTCAGAGCTGCTGCTCTCCTTCACGTGGGAGGGATATGAGCAGGGATGACACCAGAGGACCTTACAAGAGGCTTCTCCCGAGGCTCCTGCTGGGGGCAGGATTCCTGGGAGCACTGTTGCTCTCTCTATATATGAGAGCAGCTCAGGGAGACAGTGGAGGTACAGATATGTTAGAGAGAAGGACAGGCTGGCTCAGGGGATTTCTCCATTAGGGACTATAGGATCATAGCTAGAATATACGCTCTGTGAAGGCAGGGACAGTTTCATTTTTGTCTTTGTACTGTCAGTGCCTGGCACACAGTAGGTGCTTAATAGCAAGGCATTGTGAGGCAACTAGGTAGAACAGTGGGAAGGAACTAGACTTGAAATCACAACAACCTGAATTCAAATCCTGCCTGAGCAAGTTACTTAACTTCTCTCAGCCTCAGTTGCCTCATTTGTAAAACTGGGATAATAATAGCACCTACTTCACAGAGTTGTTATGAGGATCAAAGGAGATAACATATATACACATAAGTATATATGTATAATACACATACATAGCATGTGTGGACACTCAGATATACATATATCCACATATGTCATAGTCATGTGTATATATACACATATACACATTCATGTGTGGGTATATATGTGTATACACACACATATATGTGTGTGTGTGTGTGTGTATATATATATATATATGTATATATATATATAATTTAGCATTTTGCAAACCTTAAATCATTCTATTATAAGGCTGCTTGGTGGCACAGTGGATAGAGCACTGAGTCTGGAGTCAGGAAAACCTGAATTCAAATCTAACCTCAGATGTTTGCTTGTTGTATAACCCTGAGCAAGTCACTTCCCTTCTGTCTGCCTCAGTTTCCTCAACTGTAAATTGGGAATAATAAGCACCTCCCACACAAGGCTGTTGTGAGGATCAAATGGCATTATATTTATAAAGCACATTACAAATGTTATTCTATGAATGCCATTTTTTGTTATTAAAAAATGCATGTTTATTGATACTGACCTGATTTTAATCCTCACGCCCTGCCTCTACTTGGTGGCTTGGGCTCTATTGTTCCCTCATTGAGAGGGGTACTCAGAGGGGAGGAGAGAGATAAAATAGGAGGAAGGCATGAGTGAAAGGGGGAGAAAGAGAAGGGAGGAGAGGGAGGAGAGGAGAAGAGAGAGGAAAAAGGGAGGGGAGAAAGAAGATTATAAGAGCACAGATCTAGAATTGGAAGGGATCTCAGAGGCCATCAAGTTCAATCCCTATATTTTACAGAGGAAACTGAGGCCGGCAGAGGTGAAGTGACTTGACCAGGGTCACAAAGGTTGTGAGAAAGAGAAGGAGAAAGAAAGGAAAAGAGAGGGAGTTGGGGGGAGATAGAGAAAGAGAGACAAAGAGGAGATAGAAAGACAGAGAGATAAGAGAGAGCAGAAAGAGAGAGACAGAGACAGAGAGAGGAGAGACAGAGGGAGAAAGGGTGGGGGATGAATGGAGAGATGGTGGGAGAGAGAAGGAAGAGAAAAAGAGAACCAAGAGTGGGGAAAAGGGCAAAGGGCAAACTGCCTCTTTCCTTAATTTCCAGTCTGAGAGGGCTAGGATCACAAACAGGTTCAGTGGGATCTTGAAATTCTAACTGGAAATGAAAGAGGGAGGAACAGGTAATATTGATTAAAATTTCCTTCAAGACTTCCAGATTTCTGAGATTTCATCAGAAGGTATTCCCTCTAACTCATGCAGGTCATGATCCCTCACACACCATAGAAATAGGGCTTCTCAAACTGGAGCTCAAGAACTTTATTTCAGTACAATAGGTTCCCTTTGCAATCCTCTGTATTCTCTTTTTCTTATTTAAAACATGATTCTAAGGAGTCTGTAATCCTCACCAGACTGCCTAAAGCATCCATCACACACACACACACACACACACACACACACACACACACACACACACACACACACAGACACACACACACACACACACACACACACCCCTAAAACATTAAGAACTCCTGACTGGGGGCAGAGCCAAGATGGAGGAGAGAAGGCAAGGACTCACCTGAGCTCTCCCCAAAACCCCTCCAAAGACCTTTACATAATGCTCTAAAACAAATTCTGGAGCAGCAGAACCCACAAAAGGACAGAGTGAAAAAATACTGCAGCCCAAGACAATTTAGAAGTTTGGCAGGAAAAGTCTGTCATGTTGGGGTAAGAGTGAAGCACAGTCCAGCACAGGCTAAGCTTCAGCAAACCAGGACCAGGCTTTGGGAGCCACTGAATCAATAGTACCAGTGGCTGCTTCCAGAACTTTCAGCCCACAGATGGTAAGGGGGTTGATAACTGGTCAGAAGGAGACTACAAGGGTCTCTTTGCTGGCACCAAGGGCAGGACTCTGTTGCTTTGCCCACATTTGATCTGGGTTGCAGTCCTAGGTCTCAGTCCTAGGGTGAGAAGGAGCACTAGCACACCACAGTTTGTGGCCACAGAGACCCTCATCATAGTTCCAGGGCAGAAAAGGGCGCCTGTGCCCACTCACAGGCCAGGAGAATAGTAAATTCACCTCTCCTTAGATCATACCACCTTGGAAGTACTGAAAACTCACAGATCCCTAGAATTATCTCTGAAAAGAGTGGTACAAAACCACTGAAGCTTGAGACAGTGTGCCCTCCACTCTGGAAGCAGGGCCTCACTTAAACAAACAGGTAAAAGTCAAGAAATAGACTGGGAAAATGAGCAAGCAACAGAAAAAATTCTGACTATAGAAAGTTACTATGGTGACAAGGAAGATCAAAACACACACTCAGAAGAAAACAGCAAAGTCAAAACTCCTACATCCAAAGCCTCAAAGAAAAATATGAATTGGTCTCAGGACATGGAAGAGCTCGAAAAGGATTTTAAAAAATCAAGTAAGATGACATGATTTAGACAAAAGGATGCCACCATAAGCTAATTAGAAAAGCAGGGATAGTCTACCTGTCAGATCTATGGGGAAGGGAAGAGTTCATGACCAAACAAGAGAGAAAGAGTGTTACAAAATGTAAAATAGATCATTTTAATTATATTAAGTTAAAGCTTTTGTACAAATAAAACCAATACATTCAAGATTAGAAGAAAAGCAGAAAGCTGGGAAACAATCTTTACAGCAAGTGTCTCTGATAAAGGACTCATTTCTCAAATATATAAAGAACTCAGTCAAATTCATAAGAATACAAGCCATTTCCCAATTGATAAATGATCAAAGGATATGAATAGGCAGTTTTCAGAGGAAGAAAACATATGAAGAACTGCTCTAAATCATTTTTGATTAGAGAAACACAAATTGAAATAACTCTGAGGTACCACTTCACACCTATCAGATTGGCTAATATGACAAAAAAAGATAATGATAAATGTTAGAGAGGATGTGGGAAAATTTAGACACTAATGTACTGTTCGTGGAGTTATGAACTGATCCAACCATTCTGGAGAGCAATTTGGAACCATGCCCAAATGGCAACCAAACTGGGCATACCCTTTGATCCAACAATACCACTCCTAGGTCTGTATCCCAAAGAGATCATAAAAAAGGGAAAAGGACCTACGAGTGCAAAAATATTTATAGCAACCCTTTTTGTGGTGCCAAAAAATTGGAAATTGAGGGGATGCCCATCAACTGGGGACTGGCTGAACAAGTTGTGGTATATGAATGTAATGGAATACTACTGTGCTATAAGAAAAAAACCTGGAAAAGACTTCTATGAACTGATGCAAAATGAAAGGAGCAGAACCATGAAAACATTGTATACAGTATCAGCAACATGGTATAATGATCAACTATGAATGACTCTGCTCTTCTCAGCAACACAATGATCTAAGACAAGTACAAAGGACTCATGAAGGAAAATGCTACCCATATCCAGATAAAGAACTGATGGATTCTGAATGCAGACACAAGCATATTTTTTCACTTACTTTATTCTTTCTCATGTTTTTTTCCCCCTTTTGATCTATTTCTTCTTTCACAACTGTGACTAATATGGAAATATATTTACATGATAGCACATGCATGAACTATATCAAATTGCCTAGCATTTTCAGAAGGGAGGGAGGAGGGAGAAACATTTAGAACTCAAAATCTTGTGAAAATGAATCTTAAAAATTTTTCTTGACATATAACTGGAGAAAAAAATACTATTTAAAAATTAAGCAAGAGAGGTAGAGGAAAAATTGGGAAGAGAAATAAGAATGATGCAAGAACGTCATGAAAAAAGAGTCAACAGCTTGGTAAAAGAGGCACCAAAAAATGAAGAAAATAACACCTTAAAAAAAAAAAACAGACTAGGCCAAATGGTGAAAGAGGTACAAAAATCCAATGAGGAGAAGAATGCCTTGAAAAGCAGAATTGGCCAAATAGAAAAAGATATACAAAAATTCACTGAAGAAAAGAACTCTTTAAAAAGTAGAATTGGAGAAATATAAAAGGAGGTACAAAATCTCACTGCACAAAATAATTCCTTAAAAATTAGAATTAAGCAAGTGCAAGCTAATGATTCTATGAGACATCAAGAAACAATCAAACAAAATCAAAAGAATGAAAAAATAGAAAACAATATGAAATATCTCATGGGAAAAGCAACTGACCTGGAAAATAGATCCAGGAGGGATAATTTAAAAATTATTAGACTTCCTGAAAGCCAGGATCACAAAAAGAGCCTACACATCATCTTTCAAGAAATTATCAAGCAAAACTGCCCTGAAATTCTAGAACCAGAGGGTAAAATAGAAATGGAAAGAATCTACTCATCACCTCCTGAAGAAGATCCCAAAATGAAAACTCTCAGGAATATTATAGCCAAATTCCAGTTTCCAGGTCAAGGAGAAAATATTACAAGCAGCCAGAAAGAAACAATTCACATGTCGTAGAGCCACGTAGAGTCAGGATAACACAAGATTTAGCACTGCTACATTGAAGGATCAGAGGGCTTGGAATATGATATTCTGGAGGGCAAAGGAGCTAGAATTACAACCAACAATCACCTACCCAGCAAAACTGAGTATAATCCTTCAGGGGAAAAAATGGATATTCAATGACATAGAGGACTTTCAGGCACTCTTGATGAAAAGACCAGAGCTGAATAGAAAATTTGACTTCCAAATACAAGACTCAAGAGAAGCATAAGAAAGTAAACAGGAAAAGGAAATCATAAGGAACTTAATAAAGCCGAACTATTTTCATTCCTGTGTGGGAAGATGATACTTGTAACTCATAAGAACTTTCTCATTATTAGAGCAGTTAGAAGGACTATATATAGACAGAGGGCACAGAAGTGAGTTGAATATGATGGGATGATATCTAAAAAAAATAGAATTAAAGAGTTAGAAAGAGGAATGCACTGGGAGAAAGGGAAATGGGGTAAATTATCTCACATAAAAAGAGGCAAGAAAGAGCTTTTACATTGGAGAGGAAGATGGGAGAGGTGGTAGGGAATGCTAGACTCTTACTCTCACTGGAACTGGCTCAAAGAGGGAAAACCATACACACTCAACTGGGTATAGAAATCTATCTTACCCTACAGGAAAGTAGGTGGGGACAGGGATAAGAGAGGTGAGGTACTCATAAAAGGGAGGGTGGACTGGGAAGGCAGTAGTCAGAAGCAAAACACTTTTGAGGAGGGATGAGGTGAAAGGAGATAGAGAATAGAATAAATGGGGGAAACAGGATGGAGGGAAATACAGTTAGCAGTCACATCTGTGTAAAACATTCAAAGCAAGTTGCTCTGATAAAGGCCTCATCTCTTAAAAATATAGAGAAATGAGTCAGATTTATGAAAATATTCCCCAATTGACAAATGATCAAAAATATGAACAGATGAAGTAATCTAAGCTATCTATAGCTATATGAAAAAAGTGCTGTAAATCACTACTTATTGGAGAAATGCAAATTAAAACAATGGTGAGGTACTACCTCACACCTATTAGATTGGCTAATAGGACAGAAAAGGAGAATGACAAACATTGGAGGAGATGCGGGAAAATTGAGACTAATGCACTGTTGGTGGAGTCGTGAATTGATTCAACCATTACATAGAGCAATTTGGAACTATGCCCAAATATTTATAGCAGCTCTTTTCTGGTGGAAAAGAATTGGAAATAGAGGGGATGCTTATCACTTGGGGAATAGCTGAACAATTTGTGGTGTATGATTGTGATGAAATATTATTGTGCTATATGATATGATGAGCTAGATGCTCTCAGAAAAAGGGCAAGAGTCAGAGAAGAGGGGGCCAACTAGGAGGCACAGTGGATAGAGCTCTGACCTTGGAGTCAGGAGGACTTGAGTTCAAATCTGGCCTCAGACAATTGACACTTACCGGCTGTGTGACCCTGGACAAGTCACTTAACCCCAATTGCCTCATGACAAAAAAAAAAAAAAAAGAGTCAGAGGAGAAGATGAAGGAACAGAAGCTTCAGAGAAAGGAGCTTTCAAAGAATTCTTGACCAGGCTAAAGCCCAGTCTTTTCATATCAGAAGTCAGGAGGAGAACAATTAAACCTTGCAACTGTGAGAAGTCTGTTTAAATGAAGAAGCCTGCTCTGATACAGCCACCAAGAGTATGCTTGTAAATGTTTAACAACCAACTCTCAAAAAAAAAAGTATTCACAACACACTTTTAAGTTTGATCTTCATTATTAACATTTTCCCCATCACTTTCTTAAGTCAACAATAAAATCAACAAAGCAATAAATCAAGCCCTGATTTATAGTCCCATTCTGAGGTATTAATGCCCACACTGAAAATTTAACACTTTACTTTCTTAGAGCTGGTTCAACTTGGCTCCAGCACACCCCAGCTCTAAGGTCCCTCCCAGCTTTGACATTCTCTATTCTAAGGTCCCTGCTAGCTCTGACAGTCTCTGTTCTAAGGTCCTTTCTAGCTCTGACATTTCCCTGTTCTAAGACCCCTCTCAGCTCTTACATTGTGTTCTAGGGCCCTCCCAGCTCTGACATTCTGTGTTCTAAGGCCCCTCCCAGCTCTGACATTCTCTGTTCTAAGGTTCCTCCCAGCTCAGATATTTCCCTGTTCTAAGGCCCCTCCCAGCTCTGATATTCTATATTGTTGCCAGAAAATGATTCTAAGTCTTACAGCACTAGACAAATAGGAGTGTGTGCTATAAAGTGAGCAATCACAATAGAGTTATTGGTTTTTCTGACACTACCTTCATAATGAGATTGCCGGCGGCCCAGGACAGCCAGGCTACATTTAGGACAGCTCATATTTTAGTCTGTGAGGCAGGGGTAGCTAACATCTATAATTTTCCTACAGCAGGGTGGGGAGATTGGACAGGCTGCAGAATAAAAACAGAGTAAAAGAGGGGACTTGCTAAAGTGATAGGGTATTTTTGTAGTTTACCAAGAATATCTGAGAAGAGAAGCAGGTATTGAAGATGGGAGAGTGAAACTACTGGTAAAACCCAGTGTGGCTGATATGATCTGCCTATCTCTTTGAATAGTTTTGCTTCCCAGTATTTCTAGAGAAGTTGTATCTGACTCCTGTGATTGGCTTGAATTGGTATATTCCATGTTATGAAAATATAATGAGAAACCAGAGTACATGACTATTTTGCAGAAAAGGATGGCCCAGAAGGATTGGCCATTGTCATGAGTTGAGATTTTCAGCTAGGAACCCATAAGGTTTAAAAAAAATTACTTTGTTAAAAGACACATAATTTTTTCAAATTGTATTGTTTTTTCTTCTGACTTTAAACACTAAATAAAACATGGATTTTTATATGCAAAGTAGAACAGAAAAGGAGGATTGTACATGAAATTAGGAATCTCTATGACATACAGCCCCCTTGTTTCCTTGTAAGTGTATAAGAAACTCAAGATACACTTTTCTTTTTTTTTTTCTTTTTTTTGGCTATGCAAGGGGGTTAAGCGACTTGCCCAGGGTCACACAGCTAGCTAGTGTCATGTGTCTGAGGCCGCATTTGAACTCGGGTCCTCCTGAATCCAGGGCCAGTGCTCTATCCACTGCGCCACCTAGCTGCCCCCAAGATATACTTTTCAAAGTTGTCCAGATGATCTAGGCTTCCTTTTGGACCTCCTCCTGTTAATTTTGGTGCATTTTAAAAAATGTTTCAATTAACTCTTCTTGTTTTTTGATTCTTTTCTTTTGGGGTTGCCCTTTTGTCATGTCTTATAGTACAATAATGTTCCATTACATTTATATATCATAATGTATTCAGCCAGCCCCTGATTGATAAGCACCCCTTTTGGTTTCCAATTTTTTGTTCTAACAGAAAGTTCTGTTACTGATGTTTTGGAATATGTAGATTATTTTCCTCTTTCTTTGATCTCTTTGGGATATGGGCCTCATGGTGGGAGAAAGGAAATGAACAGTCTAGTGACTTTGGGAGCATAGTCTAAAATTGCTTTCCAGGATGGTAGAACCAAGACTGCATCAGTGTGCTGGCTTTTTGGCAGCCTTTCTGACAGTTGATACTTTCCCTTTTTTGGCCATTTGAACAGGCTGATGGGTGAGAGATGGTGCCTCTGATTGTTTTAATTTGCATTTCTCTAATTATTAGTGATTCAGAGTATTTTTCACATGAATCTTGAAAGCCTGGGTTTGTTTATATATAGTCTTTGGGGAAAGAACATAAAATGTCAAAATTGGAAAAAAAAAATTTAGAACAAAAATGTCAGAGTTGTAAGGGAATTTAAAACATAAAATGTTAGAGACCTGAGAACATAGAATCAACCAGTCAAGAAGCATTTATTAATGCCCTATTACATGCCAAGCACTGTTGTAGGTGCTGGAGATACAAAGACACTCTAGAATACAGAACCTAGAATGTCAAAGCTAAAAGCAACCTTAAAACATGAAATGTCAGTGTAGAAGGGGCCCTAAGAGAAAAGAATTAACCAACCAATCAATAAGCATTTATTAACTCTATGTTATGTGTTAGGCACTGTACTAGGTACTGGGGAATACAGACACTCTAGAATATAGAACCTAGAACATCAAAGCTGAGAGGGACCTTAGAAATACATCTGAAGAGGAAACATTTCAGTCCATCTAGTTGGTTTGTCTCCACGATGCCAAACAACCAATTTAATTTATTTAATTGAATTACCAGCTGTTTGGTTGTTTCAATAACCCAAATGTTTCCTAGTAATGAAGAAAGGCAGTAAGAAGTTGGTAAAGAGGTTTTGAGTTGAATCTTCTTCCTTGGAAGCTGTGGTAAAAGGGCTTCATTGCTTTTAGAAAGATCAAAAGCTCTGGCAAGCTTGGACTATGGTGAAAGAAGATTGGGCTTGGCAGGATGAATGGGGAACTAAAGAAGAAGAGGGCAGAGCTACTATACCCTGGAGGGTGGGGGTCAGAAGGAATAAAAGTGCAAAGAATCTATTAATGAAAAGAACAAAGGAAATAGAAGAGGTGGCAGACTGTGGAAAGGATGTTGAATAAGTATTGGAACTAATAAACTCCTATATGCAGAGCTGGAAGGGACTCCAGAAGCTAACTAGTTCAATCTTTTCATTTACAGAGAAGGAAACTGAGGCCCAGAGAGAGGAAGTGACTAGTTCAAGGTCATAGAGATAATAAGTGGCAGAGCTGAGAGTTGACTCCAAATCCCGCATCTTTTCATTGTATGGCTCCCCAGTTTGAGAACACAGTCCAGAGGCAATAGCTGTTCCTTCTACTCCCTTCCCTTTTGGTTCCCCACTACTTGACTCTCTCGACAATCCCCGAAGCCTCCTCCACTAGATTGCTACTTGACTGACTTCTTGGGGGCTGGGGGATATCACTAACTAAACTCACAAAGAATCCTGGGGGATGTAATGCCAAGGACCCTATGGCATCATCCTCAGCTAGGGAGGCTCCCTCACCTAGAGTGAGGAAGACTGTCTTCTGACCTTGCTGGACCACAGCTGTGGGATGATATCCAGTTCTGTCACCACATTTAGGAGGAAGGTTGACCAACTGTAGCTCATTCAGAGTAGACTAGCTAGGATAGTGAGGGGACATATTAAAGGAACTATGGATACTCATCTTAGAGAATGGAAGACTCAGGACAATATAATAGCCGTGTTCAAGCATTTTAAGGGTTGTCAAATGGAAGAGCTATTCTTTTTCAGCTTGACCACAGAGGTTAAAGCTAGGAGTAATGATAAGAAATGACAAAGAAGAAAATTTAGGCCTAGGGTAAGAAACAACTTCCTAATAATTGGTATAGTCTATAAGCCTAGAGTAGACTGCCTTGGGAGATAATGAATGAATTCCCTATTGCTGGAAGTCTTCAAGCAGAGGCCAGATAAGACCACATATTAGAGATATTATGGAGGTAATTCCCTCCACAGAAGCAGGTTGCAATCTCTCCAATTTAGTAAAAGCGCCCTTAAAGCTGAATTGTCAAAAAAAATTCTTAATAGGCCTGATAATGACCCTCCATGAAATTAGTTGGTTTACCCTATAGCCAAGCCATACTTGAAGACTTTCTGGTTTGGGAAACCAGGATCATTGCCATGCCACAGTGAAGCACTGGAGGAAGACTTCAGTGGAAGAAACATCATATAGTAATGTATTATATAGCATTGTTTTCTTCTTTGTATTTACTATTTTCCTCTTTATTGTCTACATTTCAATAGGGGTCACACTGTTGCACATTTGGGGACCTCATGGCCTGTTCTTATTCAAGCATGCTACACTGGAAAAAGCACTAAATCATAAGACCTGAGTTCAAATCCTCACTCTGACACTTGCTACCTGTGAAACCTTGGACAAATTTCTTAATTTGCCTGGGGTTTGGGAGTGTGGTGTTGTAAATGAAGAACCAATCTCAGAATCAGATTTAAACCCTGCCTCTGACTCATTCTAGCTCTGTGACCCTGAGTAAGCCACTTAATCAATCAGTGCTCTAGGCAACTCCCTAAGACTACAAGTTGTAGAGAAGGTGCTGACTTGCAGAAAGGGAGTTTCCTCATCCAGGGAATTCCCTATTCCAATGCAATCACAGTCAAAGTCCCTATCCCTACCTACTGTAGTATTTTTTAAATGGCTCTTATTTGCCTAGTCTTGGTAGGGATTTTTAGCACAAATGAGTATTGTACTTCATCAAATAGCTTTTCTACATATATTGATATAACCATATGGTTTGAAATGCTTTTGTTTTCAAAATGATTAATTATGCTAACTGCTTTCCTAACATTGAATTTCCCTGGCATAATTTCAAGTTGAACATAGTTAATTATTGTTTGGACCTATTATTGTAATCAGATCCATCTTTCTAACACCAAAATTCTTTCTTATTTTTTTAAATCATAAACTTAATTAGAACAAACATGACTATTTCAATATACAAAGAAGAAAAAGGGATTGTAGATCAAACTATGAACACCTGTTAAACAGAGTTTTTTTAAGGGTAAAGAATATATTAAATTTAACATGGCAATAACAAAATTGCCCTATTTGTTTCCTTTGAACTTTTTGTTAATTCTTTGTATTTAATACTTTATTATACTTTTTCTTTTATCTCTCTTACTACTCATTAACTCACTTCCCTCTCCCTCCCCCAACAGAAGTCTTCCTTTGTAACTAATAAGTGAAGTCAAGTGTAAGGGTGGGGCTCCATTGATTATCATACAACTGAAGTAAAGTAAAAGCATTTGTTAACTGAACCAACCAATCAGAACTGAGAATGAACAGGGCCTATACACCTCCTTCAGTCAATCAAAGCCATTTTGTGAGAGGCTTAGTCATACCTTAATGAACCTAATAAAAAAGAAGAGCTTTATCAGAACCAGGTAAAGATTCTGAGAGTCTAGAAAGGACTAAAGTCTTACTGATCTGACCCAGAAAGAATTGGTAACCCAGGGGCAACCAAAGTAAAGAAAGAGAAGGTAGGTGGACTGAGCTGTAGCTGAGAAGTGAGAGATAAAGGAGGGTGGGCCATGGGCCCAAAAAGACTAGGTCTTATGCCACTAGTTGTACCAGAGGCAAATTCCAAGATAAATGTCTACTCTTTTCCCAAATTTCTCTTATATAGTACCCATCCATCTCGCTAGGTGACACAGTAGGTGGAGTCCTGAAATCAAGAAGCTCTGAGTTCAAATTCAGGTTTAGACCCTGCACTAGTTTTATGACTCAGAGTAAGTCACTTAACCTCATCCGTACAAAAGGGAGAATAATAGCAACCACCTCATACTTGGGTTGTGAGGATAAAAGGAGTTAACATTTACAAAGTGCTTTGTAGACCTTTAAGTGCTATGTAAATGCTAGATATAATTACTATTGTGATTGGTAGCCACAGACATTATAATATAATATAATATATTGCTTTATTACTCTAGTGTTTCTGGCAACCTTGAAAAGATTCAGGCCTCAACCACACAGAGGCCAGCGCTTAACTGGAAATTGATATAAATGTAAATTAAGGCAGAGAGCCAAACCTCTGCCTGAATGTTAGAAATTTTCCTAAGTAGGGGCTTAGAGGGATTGTGATAGTAGTCATAGCTTTTTGCCTAAAATAAACTCCCTAAACCCACAGAGAAGGGAACCATATGGATTTTAGGGAACTGATATATTGTCCCTAATCCTAAAACAAGCCAAACAGTGCGACAGGATATTACACAAGCAAAACAAATCACTTTCCTGTAATTCTCTATTAATGTCCAGAGAACTACCATTCTCTCATTCACTCAAACTCTCAAACTTCACTTCACTCTCATTCAAACTTCATATTCAATCTTTCCCCAAGACCTGTTACTTCTACCTTCACAACATCATAAGGGCAGCTAGGTTATAGAGCACCAGCCCTGGAATCAGGAGGACTTGAGTTCAAATCTGGCCTCAGATACATACTAGCTGTGGGACTTTGAGCAAGTCACTTAACCCCTGATTGCCTCCCCCCCCAAAAAAAAATAATAAATAATAACAATATTAAGCGTGCGTTTGTGTGTGTGTGCATACCACTTCTCTCTACTCATATAGCCACCCTGGTTTAGACTCTCACATCACCTATTGCAATAGGCTTTTGGTTAAGTCTCCCTCCTTCAAGTCTCTTCCCACTCAAAATCATCCTCCTCAGCTGTCAAAATGACTTTCCCAAAGTGAAAGCCTGACCACATCACTCTTTTCTTAATGAATTCTAACAGCTCTCCATTACCTCCAGGATCTAACAGAAAATCTTCTGTTTGGCATTTTGAGTCTTTCATAGCCTGGCCCCTTCCTACTCTTTTGGTCTTCTTACACTTCACTCTCCTCTACATGCTTTATGATCCCACCTCACTGACCTCCTTGCTCTTCCATCTCGCTTCTTACCTCTTCCACTTTGGTTTCCTGGCTTTCTTCAGGACTCAGTTCAAAGTCCATCTTCCACAGGTGAGTTTCCTCAGTCCTTCCCCAGCCCCCCAGTGCCAATGTCTTTCCTCTAAGATTACTTTCCATCTGCTCTGTACATACCTTGCATGCACATAGTTGGGGCAGCTACGTGGCTCAGGGGATAAGGGCCTGGAGTCAGGAAGACCTGCGTTCAAATTTGACCTCAGACAATTACTAGCTGTGTGACCCTGGGCAAGTCACTTAACCCTGTTTGCCTCAATTTTCTCATCTGTAAAAGGAGCTGGAGAAGGAAATGACAAACTGAAGAAAAGCCCAAATGGGGTCACAGAGTTGGACATGACCCAACAACAACATATACATAGTTATTTACATGCTGTCTCCCCCATTACACAGTGAGGTCCTTGAGGGCAATACATCTGAATGTGTATCCATAGTACTTAGCATAGTGTCTGGCACAGTAAACACTTAAGCATTTAAATTCTTGTTAATTTACATAGGCCATGCCTGAAACGTATGTCTTATTTTGGTCCAGTAGCCCACCATTCCTCTGCTAAGAGGGTGATGGCATACTTTTCCACCATTGGAGCACTTAAGTCTTTGAAAGCTGTTTCCTTTACATTACTATGGTTATTGTGTAAATCAGAGGTGTCAAACACAAGGCCAGAATACTGCATGCAGCCCACAACATGCTGCCCTAAACAGATTAAAATGCAATTGGGAAATAGTTAACAAAATAAAATACAACAAAAAACAGATGATATTACCATGTGGTTTTCTAAGTTAATTTGCAGCCCACAGAGATCTTTCTGCATAGTTTAGTGGCTTTCATTTCTATCTGAGTTTGACCCCACTGCCATAAATTATTCTCCTGGCTCTGCTTACTTTACTCTTCATCAGTTCATAGATGTCTTCCCAGGTTCTCAGAGGCCATCATATTCATGATTTCTTATACTGCAATAATATTCCATTACATTTTTATGTCACAGTTTGCTCAGCCACTCTCCAAGTGATGGGTAACCCCCTTTGTGTCCAATTCTTCACCACAACAAAAAGTGTTGCTATAAATATTTTTGCTCATATGGACCTTTTCCCTCTATGTTCAGCTTCTTTCATGTACACGCCTGGCAGTGGTATCACAGGGTCACAGGGTATACACAGCTTAATGACTTTAGGGGCATAGCTCCAAACTGTTTTTCAGAATTAACACAAATATTTTTCTCATTATGTTTTATGGCTGTGAGTCATGGAGACAATAGTCTTCAGAGAACCGGAAATGAGGATCAATTAGAATGCACTGACAAGGTACATAATGGGCATACGCATGCTGGAACATAATAGATATGAAAAAAAAAATTGGAGGAGAAGCAGAATAAATAACACCAATTAAGAAAAATGTGACTGGAAAGAAATATGGGCTGATTGTATAGCAAGAAGGAAGAAGAACTGATGGCTAGCCACCACGCTACATTGGTATTCCAGTCTTCTTACACCTTACTCCTTGCCATATACTGAGCCAGTGACCCGGGCCTCCTTGCTGCTCCTCATACAAGACACTGTATCTCCTGATTCTGGGAATTTTCACTGGCTGTCCCCCCCATCTATGTTGTCTCTTTCATTAGACTGTGAGTTCCTCAAGAGCGTGAACCATCTTTTGCCTTTCTTTGAATCCCCAGTGTTTAACACAGTGCCAGAGACACAGTAGCTGCATAGTAAATACTTGCCGACTGACTAGAATTTTCCAATAGCCTTGCCACAATATGTAGACAAGCCCTTAAAAAGTTTGACAAAATCATAGAACTTCTCCACATTGGATAAGAGGCAGATGACGACACACAGAAAATGTCTTGTGATTGGCTGAAAAGCTCAAGTTATACTTCTTGAGCCATGTATGAAAAGAACAGTTAGTCTTTTGGTGGCGTCAGTTCAGAGTAAGACAATCAAGTGGTGAAGGGATCCAGGCCCTTATGCTTGTACCAGAGGGCGTCAATGGAAGTGAGCACAAGTGAACCTAGAGTGAGTATTACACTCTCTCTACTCCTATTGACAACATTATTGGAGAAACTGGATGAGTAAGAGAAAATGCATTCAACCTGGGAGCAGAGAGACACACACACAAAAGACAAGTGGGGACAGGGACAGACACTATAAAACAATAGCTACTTATGGGAGGAAGAAGTTTTAGGAAGTGTTACCCCTCATGGTAGAGAGAATTCTGGCTATGAACTCTAGAAAGTCAGCAATCCTCAGAAGACAAAACAGCATCTTATAAAGCTTCAAAGAAAAATGTGAAATGGTTACAAGCCCCAAGATAGTTCTTGGAAAAGCTTGAAAAGGACTTTAAAACTCAAATAAGAGGTTGAGGAAAAATTGGGAAAAGAATAAGAGTAATGCAAGAAAAATAAGAAAAAGTCAATCAATGGGGAAAAGATCCAAAAACTTATTGAAGAAAATAACTTTAAAAATTGGATTTGGGCAAGGAGAAGCTAATGACTTCATAAGACGTCAAGAATAATAAAATAAAAAGAATTAAAAAAAAGAAGAGAATGTGAAATATCTCATTAGAAAAGCAACTGACCTGAAGAATAGGTCTAAAAGAGCTGATATAAGAATTGTCAGACTACTTGAAAGTTAAGATAAAAAAAAATCTAGGCACTTTCCTTTAAATTATTAAGGACAATTGCCCTGAAGTTGTTGAACTAGAGGGTAAAATAGAAATTGAAAAAAAAAATCCACTAATCACTGCTTGAAAGAGATACCAAAATGAAAACTCATAAGAACATTAGAGTTAAATTGTAAAACTCCCAGGCCAAGGAGAAAATATTATAAGCAATTAGAAAGAAACAATTCAAATATTGTAGAGCTATGGTCAAGATAACACAAGATTTATCAGCTTCAACATTAAAATACAGAAGGGCATGGAATATAGGGTTTGCAACCAAGAATAACCTACCCAGAAAATCTGAGTGTAATCCTGCAAGGGAAAAAATTGATATTTAATAAACTAAAGGACTTTCAGGTATTCTTGAGGAAAGTACCAGATCTGAATGGAAAATTTGGCTTTACAAGAATCAGAAGAAACATAAGAAGGTAAACATGAAAGGCTAATTATGGGGAATTTTATAAGGTTAAACTATTTACTTCATATATGAGAAAATAATATTTGTAACTCTTAAGAATGTTATTACTAGGGTAGTTTGAAAGAGCATACATAGAAGGCTTGGATTTGAGCTGATTATGATGGGATGATCCTAAAAGATAAAACTGGGTAGGGAGAGGTAAAAGGGAGCAATTATCTCATACAAATGATGCACTGTTACAGTGGAGGGGAGGATAGGGTGGAGCACTGGTAGTGTGGGAACCTTATTCTCATTGGAACTGGTTTAAAGAGGGAATAACATACACATTTGGTAAGGTATAAAAGTCTTCTTAACTGACAGAGAAACAGGAGGGCAATTGGATAGGTAAGGGAGGAACATTTAGAAAGGGAGTAGATTAAGAAAAAAAAGAAGTGAAAGGGTGGGAATGACTGAGGGAGCAGTATCTTGAAAGAGGCAGGATGGAATGGATCACTTTGGATGGTAGAGAGATTAGCCTTGGTAACAAGTAAAGTTAATTCTTCGTGTAAGACAGGACTGAAGGAGAAGATGAGGAAGAAGGCAGAAGAGGGAGATCACTGCAAATGGCCTTCATATTTTCAATAAAATGGGAGTCAAGGTTTTCAGCTGAGAGGTCGGGTGGGTGGGTGGGTATGTGTTCAGGGGAGCCATGGGAGATTTGAGGAGGGATGAAAAGATTTGGAAGGGTACCTGTAGAGAGTGGAGGAGTAAAGTGATAAGGGAGGCATAGAAGGTTTGGCTAGCAGCAGGGAGGACCCAATTAAGGTTGTTGGTTTTTTTTCTCCCAAAGATGTGATTTCAGTGATAGGGACATCTTGCAGGGAAACTCCCAGATGTGCAGATTGGCAATTCATCTTTATCTTAAGGCGTTAGTTGTTTGTGGCATTGATAAATTAAATGATGATCCCACTAAAAGATCCCCAGCTCTATCCTTACGTAGAACAGGTTCAATATTGAGAAAGCATGACCGCTTTTAAAAAGAGAGGAATCATGTTCTTCCTTTAATTTCTGGCTCTTTACACTTCCACCTCATAGTAGAACCATCATAGGACAATATCATAAACAAAATATCTAAGGTCTTTTCAAAAAGGGATTAATAGGGGCCTTTGTACAAAGGAACTCAATGTACAAAGTAGATAAGGTATCAAGGTCTTGAGTTCCAGTCTCCGTCCCTTCTAGACAATTCTTTAATCTCATTGCCATTTGTGAGCAATCACCTAAGCTGCTGGGGCTGGGGAAAGAGGAACTCCTCCACCCCTCAGGACAAATACAAGGAATAATTTTCTAAGTCTCACACCACACACCTAGAGGAGAGGAAGAAGAGAAAGTGAGGGCAGAGATTGTTTCCTTTAAATTCTATTGAGTGTATTTAATAGTGCTGCTATTATGAAGGGGGGGGGGCAGCTAGGTGGCGCTGTGAAATCAGGAGGCCCTGAGTTCAAATCTGGCCTCAGACACATAACACTTACCAGCTGTGTGACCCTGGGCAAGTCATTTAAGCCCAATTGCCTAAAAAAAAAAAAAAGTTTAAAAAAAAAAACTATTATGAAGTGGGAGAATGTACGTAAGAGACCAACCAGAAGCCTCTGGTTCCACATTTTCCTTCAGAAAATAGACCCACCCACCAGAAGGGGCCAAGGTATATTCTCAGTTATATGAATCCTCCATGGGGTGGCCCCCAAAGGTCCATCTTGCTCCATGGAGTGAGCTCCAATCTAATCCCACTGCTTTAAAGGGTCGGAATTGCTCTGCTTGGCCCCATATAACAGAACAAAAAACAATGGGAAAAGTTGCTGAGAGGCAAATTTAGACATGATGTAGGAAAAAGTATGGGAACGGTTCAAATTAACCCAAAGCGGAATGGGTAGCCTTAGCATGGAGAGAGTTCTCCCTCAAACAAAGGCTGTGTGAGCACTAGTTGAGTTTATTTGTAGAAGATTTCTTGTTCACATAGAGTTTGTACCAGATGACCTCTGAGGCTCTGAAATTCTAATGTTGTGATTCTTTAAGTCCTGCTAAACTGAAGGACATGAGTTTTCCCAATTTTCCAAAAACAATTAAAAAGTAGAGTTTAGAAACTATAAGCTAGTGACTTTGATTTTGGTTCCTGGAAAATTCTCAAACAGTTTGATTATTAAGGATATAGCTAGTGAACATGCCAGACTAACCTCATTTTCTTTTTCTGGTTGTGTTATGAGACTGGTAGATCAGGAAAATGTTGCAGAAAGACACATGGGGTTATAGATTTGGAGCTGGATGGTACCTCAGAGGTTATCCAGTGTAACCACTTCTTTTTATAGTTGAGGAAACTGAGGTCCAGAGATGGTAAATGACTCTCTTAAGGTCACACAAGTGAAAAATAGAAGAAATAGGATTCAAACCCAAGTCCTATAACTCAAAACATACTGTCCTTTCCACTGTACCACACAATGGTTAGAGCAAAATTGGGTTTCTTGGAAGGTTTCCTGTCACTGGAGGTCTTCAAACAAAGGCTGAATGGCCATTTGTCAGATGGGATGTTGTACATGGGATTCTTGTTCAGGCATGGGTTGGACTAGATGGTCACTGGGGTCCTTTCCAGCTCCGAGATCCTGGAATTCTGTGATCTGATTTGCAATAATGTAATACAGCAGATATTATCGGTACAATTTTACAGCTAGAAAGAGCCAATATCCCTCCCATTCTTCCCCTTCTCTCCTCTCCTATGACCACCAACATCCTCTCTCATCTAGACTGTTGCAGTAGTCTCCTAGTGGGTCTCCCTACCCCATCTCTCCCTTTCGCAATCTATCCTCTGCACAATTACCAAAGTGATTTTCCTACAGCCCAGAACCAACCACATCACTCGTCTACTCAATCAACTCCAGCAATGTCTAGTTGAACAGATGACCAAAGAGAAACTCTTCAGCCTAGTTTTTAAAGCTCTCAACCACCTGGCTCCTACCTACCTTTCTAGCCTCATTGCATAGCGTTCCTCTTCACGATTTGTACATTCCAGTCAAATAAAACAACAATCTCAAGTTCCTCAGATTTGACATTCCACTGTTTGCCCTTGAACATTTGTATCAGTTGTTCCCCAGGCCCTCATCTGAACATCTCCAAATCCTTGTGGGTTTGAAAGGATGAATTCAAGTGGTACCTTTTTAGTAAGGAGCCCTTCAAGGATCCCTTTCCTCCCCTCCCTCCAAGGTGTTCTCCTTCCTCAGTTTTCCTTATATTGCACTTATTTCTGTAAATGTGATATCCTTTCAGTAGAAAGAAAACTGTCTGAGGATAGGGACTGGTTATTTTTGTCTTTGTGCCCCCATCTCCTGGCACATAGGATGTTCGGAATAAATGTCTGACCAATTGAATTGAATCGGAACATAGAATATTAGTCAGGAGAGACTTTAGAACATAGAATATTTGAACTAGAGAGGACCCTAGTAGTAATTCCACTCCTCCCCCCATTTTGCAAATAGGGAAACTGAGGCCCAGAGGGGTGATGCAGCTTGTACCAGGCCATGCAGCTTAATCATCACCTTCTAGAACAAGGCCTTTCCTGACTATTATGTTCTTCCTGGACTAGCATCTCTGGTGTGAGGGTTTGCTGAGCCCTTTGCAGGGCTGCTCATTTGGTTTGCATCTGGCACTCAACTCTTACCTGTGACCCCAAGAAGCTATAGTATGTGTAGTGGCCACACCCTGGTAAAACAGTCTCAGAAGACAGGCTAAACCAGGTTTAGGGTAACCAATGGGCCTCAGATCTGTCAGTGAGTGTCTACCCCAAGCATGTGAAGATTTACCTTGATAGAATGGGCAGATGAGAACAGTTAGTTCCAATGAGCCTGAAGCAGGCACTGTGGAGTACTTGGAGCTTGGTCAGATATCAAAGATACCAAGGTCATCTACTGCAGCCTGGGCTTTTGCCAGTCATCTTGTCTTTTGTCCTGCCAATGGACTTCAATGACTGTGAAAGAGAGAGTGAGGCTGACAATTTTGCCAGCTTTGCCTTGCTTAAATGCAATTCATGCTTGAATCAAGACATCACCCCATGATGTGTCACTGGTCCTCTTCGAAAAAGGACAAACAACAACAACTGTCCTCCCCCCAAGCTGCTAATGCCTTCCCTCCAAAGTTACCATGTATTTATTTTGCACATTTATGCATATACACATATATATCTATACATATAAATTTTGTATATGCTTATATGTATTTGTGTTGACTCTTCAATAGAATGTAAGTTTCTTGAGGGCAGGGACTGTTTCTTTTTTGTCTTTGTATCCTCAGTGCCTGGCACAGAGTAGACATTTAATAAATGTTGGTTGATTGATTTTTCCACTTACTTAAGGATACTATGCATTATTAGCCTCACTCGTCACTTTAGACATAAGGCAATTAAAGCCCAAAGAAGATAAACAACTTGACCAAGGTCATATTACCTGAACCTGAATGTGACCTCAGACCTTATACCATCTGATGGTGCCATCACACTTTCCTCTTAGATTAAGTAAAATCTGTCATCATGATGGCATCCGCCATTATACTTGAAGTAGCTGGGAGCAGCTGAGTGTGAATCAGCCATTTGATTCCCAGATAGAATCTGATCCAGGGTAGTTCTGAGTGGTAAACATTTTGAACCTGGTCTAGTCCCCTGCCTGGACAGTTCTGAAGAAATAAATTTCTAACATCTTCTTACCATTGCAGCCAGCCCCACTGCCAGGCTTTCATTTCAGAGATGGGGTTAGAGAGCCAGAAGTCCTGCCAGTTGATCCAGATGCAAACTGACACAAGGCCATTTTCACAGGACTCAACAAGTTCCTCTTCAGTTCTCCAAGTTTTGCCCTCTATCTCTTTCAGAAATCGACATTTGGAACCATTCTCTGGTTTTTGCATTAGGTGATTATGATGTTGTATGAATTTTGCACAATCTCTAAATAGATACTATCTCTACAGCATATGAACCATGACCTTCAGCTGCCTTAACGAACCATGTTCTCCTGATAATTGGGACTTGAGTCAAGGATGCAATTCAACAGCTTTGGTACTAAGTCTAAATATTGGCACTGGTTACATCCCTTCGAAATTAGGCTCTATCAAAACTGGTGCCAGCATGTAAAAGAAGTGGAGCCAGAGTCCAGGCATCTGACCTATTCTTTCCTTGTGGGTTTCAGCCAGATAACTAGGCTTGGTGTAGAGGCTAGACCATTAGACTAATGACTAGGTGTTCCTCAAGGCTGGAGCCACAGATTACAGTCATCTTTCCTTTCCAACTGTCAGGAGTGCATGGTAATGCCATGCCAGGGTGGCATAGACTATGGAAAGGAACCAGTATTCAGATGGTATGAGACTTCTCCTATGAGGCCAAAGACTTAGGTCCCAGTTAGCTGGAGTTCTGAGGCTCAAATGAAATACCATATGTTCTGGGCCTAGAGTCAGGAGTTACTGGAGTTCAAATCTGGCCTCAGATACTTACTAGCTAGCTGTGTGACCCGGGGCAAGTCACTTAACTCTCATTGCCTCTTAAAAAAAAAGAAATAATATATGTAAAGCACTCTGCAATCCTTACAGCACTATATAAATGCTAGTTGTTATTATTAGACTATAGTCATCAGGCCCCCATAGTCTACTACATCTACTATTGCTTTCCTACTAAGCTCAAGTGAGGTTTATTAATAATTTTTTTTTATTTTTGGTGAGGAGATCAGGGTTAAGTGACTTGCCCAGGTTCACGCAGCTAGTGATTATCAAGTGTCTGAGGCCGAATTTGAACTCAGGTCCCCCTGACTCCAAGGCCAGAGCTTTATCCACTGTGCCACCTAGCTGCCTCTCAAACAAGGTTTATAGAGCAATAAAGGTGTGTGCTGGTAAATGTTTAACAACCAGGCTCTCTGGAAAGAAAGAAATTTATGAACACAGACTTTTAAGTTGAACATTAATGCATTGTGTGTGCGGCTGTGAATCAGTCTAACTGTTCTCAAAAACAATTTAGAATTATTCTCAAAGAAATCACTGAATTGTACCTGCCCTTTCATTCAACAATACTGCTACCTGGCATAGATCCCCAAGAACACCATTGATGGAAGGAAAAGCAACATAAATACAAAAACATTTATAGCATCACTTTTTGTAGTAGCAAATGAATGGAAGAATTGAAATTGGGTGTCCATCATTTGGGAAATAACTGAAGAAAGCGGTGGTGTAAGAATATAGTAGAAAATTATTGCCTTGGATAAACTGATGCAAAGCAAAGGGAAACAGAAGCAGAACAGTTTACATAATGCCCAGTCATAGAAAGGAAACCACATTGAAAAAGTTCAGGACTTTGTTTAATGCAGTGACCAATGCAGTGAATCTGATCAATGTGATGGCCAAATTCGTAAGAATGGTGGTGAACAAAAAAAAAGAAAAAAGTAAAAGAAGACGGATGGTGAAGCATGTTTCCATGCCGATCAGTAAAGAGGTGGTAGCCTATAGGTATTGTGTGGGACAACTGAAAGTTTCTCATATAAAATGAAAGCTATGCTCCAAAAATGTAGTAAGGCTTTAGCATGAGCTAGGCCTAAGTTTCACTTTCCTGTAAATCTTATGTTTTGGGGGAAATAAAGTCCTACATCAGCTGCCACCCCCTCCCTTGTTTTGTAACCACTACCCCAACCTTATCTTTGCCAAATAAGGCAGTCTGCTTGCTTCCAAGCTTATTTTGGGTAAAATGTATCTCTTAGTTCCTGGGTAAAGTTGTTCATCTCTTACATCAGCCAATGGGGATAAAGAGATTCAGGTAAACAAGTGTGGGGGGTTTCTTAGAGTTGTTTGTCTAAGGGTATATAACTGCTTGTTTGCTGCTTGGATCCTGCCTCCCTCCTCCAGTCTGCCCTGGGTAGGTGATGCCCAACTCTCCGTCGAGATTTGCTAGAATAAAACTTCTGTTTTCTACCTGGAGAAACCTCTGAGTTTTTATTTGGGTAAGTGGTCTGTCTCAGCATGGAACGAGGCATACCCTTGCACACATGGCTAATGTTTTGGTTTATTTTGTTTGATTTTACTAACTTGTTTATAAAGGAGGGTTCTATTGGTGGTGGGGAGAGTCATTGGGAAGTAATGACAATGTAATAAGAAGAGAATATTGATACTTTTTTTTTTATTATAGGGTTGTGCCTACTATAATCCCAGCCCCTTTGCTTGGTACTATGAATGATATGATGATAGTTAACACAATTCCTTTTGTAAAAGAGCTTACAGTCTAATAAAGGAGATAAAACACCTCCATAAACCAATCAAAATAAGTATTGTTATATGAGTAATAGCCTGTTGTAGCAATAATAACTGAATTTTATACAGTGTTTTAAATTTCTTAAAGCATTGTATATACATTTTTAGCACATACAGGCTCTGTACTTACTGTCTCAACCCACATTCCATTTAGGCGGTTGGATCCTCAAAGTGAGGCTACTGGTCCTACTCAGGATTCTAGGGATAATTCTGAAGAATTCCTACATCCAGTATGTTCCTGCCCAATAGCCTCACCAGTTAATGCTGTCCCACTATTATGTCACCAATTTGACCGATTGATTTCTCCTCAATATCAATTAACTGCTTAATATTGATTAGCTTTTACAAAACGATGTTTACTGAGAAAATATTGCAAGAAAAGATATACAAACATACCCCCCCAAAAAAAAATTGGGACAAAATTTTTCCTGGACACACCCACACAGTCACTGGAAAGGTTAAGGGACTTGTCCAAGGTCACATAACAATTAGGAGCAGCATCTGTTAGAGAGAGTACAGGATTTGGCCTCAAGCCCTGGCTCTGATCTTCAATAATTATGTGATGCCAGGTGAAGAATTTCCCATCTGTGGACCTCAGTTCCTTATCTGTATAACAAGACAGCTGGATTAGACTGGTTGGGACATTTTGTGATTCAGGCCCTTTTGGCCCTATCGGGAGCCTGGTTGGTAGTCAGTACCTGCACAGGGAAGGCAAGAGAAAGCCCAGTAATCCCAGCCAGCACAGCAAGAGCCTCCAGCATTCCCCTGATTTGGTAGGGGGGCTCAGGGAGTTCCCCAAGGAGGTAGGAGACAGGGAGAGCAAGAAGGAATGGCTGGGAGAGTGTGTCAACTGCAATAAGATATCAAAGCTGAACAGTTTCTCCTAACTTCAGAGTCACATTTTACCTTGACAGCTTTTAAAATAAATGTCAGTTTGAGAAATTGGGGAAGCCTCTTTGTCTGGGGCTGAATCACTCCTAGAGTTCCAGGAATTTTCTTTCTCTCTTGCCTCCCTTGTTCTTTGCTACAGCTCCCTTTAGTGCCTTCCCCCTGTTTCTGGTGCTTTCTCATGTCTACCACTCCCAATTCCCAGATGTCCTCTGCTCCTTCCATTGTTAGCAAGCCATCACTTTCTAATTAGCTGAGGACTCAGGTAAGGCGTGGGGGGAATTTGGCCTTCCACACTAAGCCTGTGTGGATGTCCACTTTTTCCCTGCCTCAAAGATACCATTCCTTCACCTTTGGTTAAAGTTTCCAAATGAGCAAATTAAAAAGGCATCATAGACTTACTCCATCCTTGGTTTAGAGAGGAAGCAGCCATGGATAAGAGGGCCTACCTAGAGGAGAAAAACAAGAAAAAAGGAAAAAAAGAAAAGAAAGGAGTTGAACCCACTCAGAATTTCAAAAGAATATGATCTTGGGGCCCAGTCCCTGGGAGATGCATTTCACCAAAGACAGCTGGAGGGCTGAAGGGGAAAAAATTTAATTTTTATCCATTTTCATCTTAATCCCATGCAGATGTAATCTTATCCTTCAAGAAACTGCAACTCTTAATTGAATTCTGAGTAAATAGGAAAAAGAAAAATACAGTTTTGTTTTTATTTTTAGCTCAGTTCAAAGAGTCATTATCTCGGACACTGCTTTAAGCCTGCCCTGAGGGGAAGCTCAAAAGGACTTTGGCCCCAGGGACCTCTTCTAGGCCTCCCTGCAGATGGATCTCTAAGTACCGAGGCCAAAAGATAGGGCTAACTCATTTGAATTTGCTCAAAAATTAGAAACTTTCCAGAAACCAATTTCTTTTGGGTCGTGCTTGGTTTCCTTTTACCTCTAGGCTTTGATGACCTACGAGAGTTGGCATGGCAACAGGTGCCAAAGCTAGAAACTGAGCATTGGAGACCGGCATTATGGGTAGGGGGTTAAGGAGGAGGAGGAGCAAGAGGAAGGGGAGGAAGGTTGGCTTAAGGTCCAATACACAAAGTTCTGATAATAATAACAATACCAGCAACAGCTAGCATTTATACAACATTTTCTGGTTCACAAAGCACTTTACATTTTCTCCTTTGATCCTCACAAACAACTCTGGGACCTCGGTGCTATTACTATTCTCACTAATATAGATAAAGAGACTGAGACAGAAAGACATTAATTGACTTGCTAAGGGTCACGCTGCTAATAAGTGTCTAAGGAGAGATTCAGCTCTCGCTTGAGTCTGAATTAGAGAGTATCCCTAAATGGAGAGAAGAAGAAATGGGATGACCGGAAGTCCGTGATACAGCAAGGCCTACTGAGGGAAGAGACAGGAGGTAGTATATGCCAAACCAGCCCCACCATCTCAGCTACCACCTTTCCTCAGATCCTAATGAAGACAACTCAGGACGGTCGGCCCACGGGCACCAGGGATAGTAGAACACTTCCTAGGACACTGGTCCTGCTTCCAGACCAACCCCACTGTGGTTATAGAGGTGAGCGACCCTTTGGGGAAATCCAACCTGGCAACTGTCTCTGCCAGGGCTTCGGCCCCTGTCTCCTTAGCTGCCATAGCTACAGAAACTGTCCTTTTGTTTCCTGTCAGTGCACATGCTTATGTGACATAATAATCCCAACAAATTCTTATTATTCCATTTGACAGAAGAAGAAACTGAGCTCAAAAAAATGTCGTGCCACAGTGTGGAGAATTTGAACCCAGGTCTTCAAGCTTTTTTTTCTGCACCAGCATAACAACAGCATGGTGTAATGATAAGAACATTGGATTTACACTCAGAATAACTGAGCTTGATGAGATTTGAATGTCAGCCTCCTAGGAAGTTGTTAAGAATAGTTAAAAGTCAAGTTACTAGATAATCCTTTTTCAAGTTATTCTGTCAATTTGCACTATGAGTCCTTTACATCAATTAGAATTTCTTTTTCATGCTAGAAATAAATATCTATCTCTTGCCTGATTCATACTCTATGGTGAGTATCTTTTATCCTCTCCCCCCACTAAGGGGAGATCCAAACATGACCCAAAAGCTAGACTTCAAATAATTCATCTCCACTGTTTCCAGGATGGGGGTTTGTTTAAGGAGCCAAAGAATTTGAGAATAGGTAGTCTAGAGTTCTTTTATTATAGGTCAGGATCCCCCAGGAACCATGTTCCGAGATCCAGGGCATAGAGGACCCCTTAGTGAGAAAGGAGTAGGTACAATGTCCTAGGCCCTTGAGGGGTCCAGCAGTGATTTGAAATGTTACTTCCTTTTACCTTATGGTTTAGCAATATAGAACAAAATGTTTTTTTCCCCTCAAAAAGGACACACTCAAGAATGTTATGGGAGTCTAATAAAACTGTTAACCTCACAAGAAGTTAGGACTAGAAGAGTCCTTAGCGGTCAGCTAGTCCAAAGCCTTCATTTCAGAAAGGGGAAGCAACATTTCTAAGGTCACACAATGAGTGTGGTGCAAAGCCAGGACTCCTACGCAGGCCTCTTAACTTTCCAGAGTGACCTAGGCAAGCCACATAGCCCTCTTGCACCCACTAGGGGTATTTATTCTTTTCATTCTTATTTTGTGACTGGGAAATTACAACACAGAGAGACAGACAAAGCTTTCCCAGCCAAGCAAAGGAAGAGCCAAGGATTGAGCCAGGATATTTCAGTGGCCTTCCCCTGCATCTCCTTACTAGCTTTTCCCCACCTTTTCCACCCCATCCCCTCCTATCCCCTGTTTATCCCCCTCCCCCGACTCTACCCACCCGCACACTGCAAATGGACAGCTCTTTCCATGTCATCTTAAAAGGAAGTTTGGTGCAAATGAGGCACAGCTGCGTGAAGGCCAGACGCCAGCCCTCCCCTATGGTGCTGTTCCTTTGCAAAGTGTTCTTGCCAACACAGCCATCACCATGGTAACACTTCACTATGGCTCAGCTTGAGGATTAGGGTGACCTCACTGCACACACCTGATAAGGGGAGGCGGGATGTGCTGTACAGAAGAGAAGCCTCTTATTCTTAACACCATCACGTACAATAAGCAGCCATGTTTGAGCTGCCTGGGTAGGCATGCTTGTAAAGTTCCCTAACCTGTTCAGAGAGAGTGGCAAGGAGATAAGAGGAAAGGGGAGAACAGTAGAGCTGGGAGGGACCTGAGAACACAGACTGGCAGAGCTGGGAAGGCCATTACAACAGAGACTGTCAGAGTTGGGAGTAACCTTGAAACAGAATGTCTGAGCTGGGAGAGACCTAAGAACACACACCTGCAGAGTTGGGGAGGAGGCGGACCTTAAAGCAGAGAATAAGAGCTAATAATTATAAGAAATAGCATATACATGGCACTTCAGGATTTGCAAGGCATTTAACATAGATTATTTCATTTGATCCTCACAACAACCCTGGAATGTGGGTGCTATTATGATTCCCATTTTACAGATGATGACACTGAGGCACACAACAGGGAAGTGACTTGCCCAGGGTCACACAGCTAGTAAGTGCCTGAGGTAGGATTTGAACTCAAGTCTTCCTGACTCCAGTTCCAGCACTCCTTCCACTGGACCACTTATCTTCATCTTTATTCTCTCCCTATCTACTACCTGCTTCCCTGCTATCTACAAATATATCCATGTCTCCACCATCCTAGAAAACAAAACAAAACAAAATAAAAACAACCCCACCCCCCCCTTAATCTTACTATACCATGTCTGTCCTCCCCTTCATGACTAAAGAGAGCCCTCCATATTCTAGGTCTTCACTTCCTTCCCTAACTCTCTTCTAAACCGGGCCTGTGGGCAGTGTGTTGTGCAAGCCTGTTATAAACCCTCTGCGGTTGGTTCTCAAACTTATCACTCAATTAAAAAGTTCTCTCTCTCTCTGAAATTATTAATGATCTCTTAATGACCAAATCTCATGGCCTTTTCCTCAGTCCTCATCCTTCTTGACCTTTCTGTAGCTTTTGACACCGAGGGTCACATTCTCCTCTCTAGGGTTTTTTCATATTACTCTCTCTACCTGTTTTACCATTCTTTCTCAGACTCTTTTGCTAGTTCCTCACCCACAGAAGGCCACAAACTATGGACATCCTCAAAGGTACTCTCTTGTATCCTCTTCACTTCTCCCTCCCTACTATCTTACTTGGTGATCTTATCTGCTCCCAAGGCTTCAATAATTATCTATCTCTGTATAGAGGATTCCAAGATCTATTTATCCAGCCTTAGTCTCTCTCCTGCACTCCAGTCCTACATCGCCAACTTCCTTTTGGATATCTCAAACTGGATTCCCATAGACATCTCAAACTCAACATGTCCAAAACAGAACTCAGTATCTTTCCTCTAAAACACTGATCTTTCCCAACTTTCCTATTATTGTCAAGGGTATCACTATCCTCCCAGTCACCCACACTTGCAACTTTGGTGTCATCCCTGATTTCTCACCCTCATTCAATGCACATGTCTAAATCCGTTGTTATCTTTTTACATGCACAGCATGGCCTGCACAGGTCCTATTCTCTCTAGTCACATAGCCACAGCCAGGTTCTCATCACCTCTTGCCTGCACTGTTGCAGATCGGTGTCCTTTTCTCAAGTCTCTTCTCCACTTTAATGCATCCTCCACTCAGCTGCCAATGGGATTTTTTGGTTTTGTTTTTGGGGTTTTGTTTTGGGTTTTTTTAGGCATTTGTGGTTAAGTGACTTTCCCAGGGTCACACAGCTAGTAAGTGTCAAGTGTTTGGTCTGAGGCCGGATTTGAACTCAGGTCCTCCTGACTTAAGGGCCAGTGCTCTATTTACTGAGCCACCTAGCTGCCCCTGCTGGTGGGATTTTTCTAAAGCATGTGTCACCTTCCTCCCACCCTGACTCAATAAACAGCAATGGCTCTCCATTACCTCCAGGGTCAAATAAAAAAATCCTGTTTCACATTTAATGTTCTTCATCACCTGGCCCCTTCGTATCCTTCCTGTTTTGTTACACTTTATTCCTCTCCCCATGATCACTCGATGATCTGGTTACACTTATCTACATGCAGTTCTAACACTCCATCACTTGACTCCATGCCTAGGATCCTCTCTCTTCTCCTCTATTTCATTTAGGTTTCCTGGCTTCTTTCAGTATTCAGATCAAGTCCAACTTTCTGCAAAAGGCCCTTACTGATCCCTCCAACCTTCCTTTCACAACACTTCTGGCTATTGAGATGATGGATGCAAAGCACTTTGTCAACCTTAAAGTGTTATATAAGTGCCAATTCTTATTTGTATTCTTATTCATTAGCTTCCAGTCTCCAGTTGGGTAATGACTTCGAATGTATGTTCTGTTTTGTTTATTTATTTGCTTATCTATCTATTTATTTATATAAAACTGTGTGTACCTGATGGACAAATTCTAAAACTCATCCTTCCAATCTGAAAAACAAGCATCCTTCATCCACTTTGTCTTTCTTGTATGGATAGTCAGACTAAACTCTTTTGAGAGCCTATACATCTATTCCAGGAGGATTTGCAATGCTCAGAGGCTTGATATGACCAGCAAACACAAAGCATGCACAAAGAAGCAACTGGAAGACCTCACTATCCACTCCTCTTTGATGTGAACTCTTCATTGGATCTCCTCTATCAAAGTGGTAACCCCTTTGGCTAGAATACCTCTCCTTGTTTTATGTGTTAACCTGATGGTCAGAAGGTCATTGAACAAGGCTATCCCTATTGCTATATCTTTCAAAAGATCCTGAATGACTTTGATATATGAATGACAGACACATTTTTGGGAAAGAGCCTTTAAGGCAATGTTTTGCTACTGAATAAAAAGCTGTTTGGGGTTTTTTTTTAAGTAATCTATAAACTATAAGCAGGACTATCACAAACTATGTAATAAGAAAGATTTAGTCTACTGTTGAGTATTGCTTAAGAAAGCCTGCATGTTCCCTACTAATACTCTCATTGAAAATGCACTCAATATGTGTGGAGATTATTCTTTAAAAAATGAATACTGAACTTGAAGATAGGATATGAAAAGATAATCTGTAGATTATAGGTCTTTTAGGGTAAAAATCATGAAAAACCTCAAAACTATTTCAAGGTATTCTACAAATTACCCAGAAATATTAGAAACATCCAGCAAAGTGCAAAATGAGAGGCCTCACAGCATAGAAACCACAAGTTTAACTAAGAAATATAATATTTACATTTCAGAACTATAATCACGAGGAACAAGATTTTAGGGCAGAAAGGAAAATCCATTCACATTCTAGGGGAAATTAATCAGAATAGCTTAGGATTGTTCTGTGTTCATAAGAAATCAAAGGAAATATCAAAATACGTTATTCTGAAGAACAAAGACAATTGGCTGGTGCCATAAAATTATAATTTATAAGTTAAAGAAAATAATTGAATAAAAAAAAGAATTGGAATCATTGATTCAAAACAATCCAGAAGTAAGTAGGGTATTCCAAATGTAAACTGAATAAACAGAAGAAAGTTAAATATTTTCAGACAGCAATGAAGGACAAAGAAATGAAATGTTTGTTTTTATGTGGTAAAGCTAGACAAAATTGTGAATATGAGATGGATGTGTCTTACTTAAGAAAAGAGACCTTAAACAGCCCAGTCCCAGAAAAAAAGAAATTGAGCAAGCCATAAATGAACTGCCAAAAGGGAATGGGGAGGAGAGAGAAGGCTGAGCTAGATGTATTTACATATTAATTATATCAAACAGTTGAAGAGCAATTAATGTATGCTACAAACATTATTCTAGAAAAATAGAGGGAGATGGCATTCTTCCAGACTCTTTAAATACCATAAATATGATCCTTATATCCAAACCAGGGGGAGAAAAACTAGAGAAAGAGAATTATAGACCAATCTAACTAATGAATATTGATGCAAAAACATTAAATAAAATCCTTGAAAGAGACCACAGCAATATATTGTTGGAATAATTCACTATGACTAAGTTGAATTCATACCAGGGATGCAAGAATAGCTCAACAATAGGAAAACAATGACCATAATTAAGCATATAAACAACAAAAACATTAAAACCACATGATTATTTCAAAAGATTGAGAAAAAGCCATTGACAAAATACAGCATCCATTTATGTTTAAAAAAAAAACCTGAAAAGCATAGGCACAAAAGGGTCCTTCTTTAATATGTTCAAAAGCATATATTTAAAACCAAAAGGTAGTATTGATTTTAATGGAGGAATGCTAGAAGCTCTCTCAGTAAAAATGGAATACTACCAGTTGGCATAATTCTGGAAATACTCTATATAAACAATATGACAAGAGAACAAAAATAAGGTATAAACATCAGCAAAGAGGGATAAAAATTATCCCTAATTTAAAATGGCATGGTAGTTTGCTTAGAAAGCTCCAAAGGATCAAGTTTCTCTGATAAAGCTCTAATTTCTAAGATATGTAGGAAACTGAGTCAAATTTACAAGAAAAAGAGACATTCCTGGTCAAAAGATATGAATAGGCTGTTTTCAGAAAAAGAAACCCAAGCTATCAATAGCCATGTGAAAAGTGTCCTAAATTACTAATAATTAGAGAAGGAAGGAAGGAAGGAAGGAAGGCAAGGAGAGAGGAAGAGAAGGAGGGAAGGAGGAAAACTCCAAAGGACTAAGGAGAAAACTAACTTATGTGATTAAAACCAAACCAAACAAAAAAAAAAACTTCAGTAATGTAGCAAGATACAAAATAAATGCACAGAACATTTGTATTTCTGTACAAAAACCAGAAAGAAATCACAATAAGAGGAAAATTCATGTGAAATTATTACAAAATGCTTGGAAATTAACCTACCAAATTAAATGCAAGATTTATATAAACACAACTAAAAACACTCTTTAGAGAAAGAAAAGGACTGAAATAATTGGATTTAAATAACTCACTGATCATGATTGGGCCATGCCAAACCAATTAAAATGACAATGATATCTAAATCAATTTACAGATTTAATATTATAACACTCAATTTACCAAGGGGATACTTTATAGAAATGGTAAAATAATGACAAAATTCATTTAGAAGAACAAAAGGTCAAGACTTTCAAGTGAAACAATGAGAAAATTATTAAAGAAAAAGTATGTGAGGGCACCACATTAGTAGATCTCAAATAACATTATAAAGTAGCAGCCATCAGTGCTATTTAGTCTTCGTCAAAAGACAGAGAAGTAGATCAGTGGAATATACTAGATAAGAGAGAAACATAAGCAATAAAAAACAATAGCCCAGTGTTTGAAAAATCCGTGAATATAAAATACTGGGAGAAGAATTCTCCTTTTGTTAAAAAACTACAGAGAAAACTCAAAAGCAGTTTAGAATAAATTCTGTATTGACTGTAGACTTACTTTGTAGACATAAGGTCAATATGAATATTCAATGGATACTATTAACATAATCCTCTAAGTGCTATAGGGACAGCAATAAAACAAGAAAGAGAAATTAAGAGAAGTAGCTTAGGCAAAGAGGAAAAAGAATCATCACTTTTTGCAGATGATGTGGTGATTTACTTACAAACCCTTAAAGAGTAGATTTTAAAGTTAATTGAAATAGTTAAAAATTTCAGCAACATTTCAGAATAAAGCCCTGAATAAGTAAATTACTTTAGGTACTACATATATGTGTGTGTGTGTGTGTGCATATGTATTTGTGCATATAAAGACTCGACCTATCCATGAGCGATTAATATTTCTCCAGTTATTTAGGTCTGTGTTTATGTATTCAATGACACACCAATCAAATTACCAAAGGATCATTTTATAGAGCTAGAAAAATAATGAAATTCATATGGAGGAGCAAAAGATAAAGAATCTCAAAGGTAATAAAGGAAAAAAATTGGGAAGAGAGGGGTCCTATCAGTACCAGATCTCAAACTGTACTACAAAGAACTAATTATTAAAACAGTTTGGTACTGGTTAAAAACAGAAGAATTTAATCAGTGGAACAGATTAGGTACATAACATACCAAAGCAAAGGAACCTAGTAGCCTAGAGTTCGATAAACCCAAAGACCACAGTTATTAGGGGTAAAGATTCATTTTTTTGACAAAAACTGCTGGGAAAACTGGAAAGCAGTTTGGCAGAAATCGGGTATAGACCAACATTTCATACCATATACCAAGATAAACTCCAAATGAATATATGACTTAGATGTAACTAAAAGGTGACATCATAAGCAAATTATGAGACCAAGGGAGAAATTTCAGATCTGTGGATAGAGGAAGAGTTCATTCATGGCTAAACAAGGGATAGGGAAGATCACAAAAGAAAAATAGTCATTTTTTATTATCTAAAATTGAGAAGTTTCTATGCTAACAAATGTAATGCAGTTAAAATTAGAAGGGAAGTAGGTTACTGGGAAAAATATTTGTAGCAAGATTTTCATATCCAACACGCACACACACATATGTATCCATATATCGAGAGAGATGTGTGTGTGTGTGTGTATATGAATATATGTATGTATATATGGGGGGAGAGAGAGAGAGAGAGAAAGAGAGAGAGAGAAGAGAGAGAGAGGAGACAGAGAGAGAGAGAGAGAGAGAGAGAGAAGAGAGAGAGAGAGAGAGAGAGAGAGAGAGAGAGAGAGACTCATTCAAATTTATAAGACTAGGAGTCCAATAGATGAATGGTCAAATATATGAAGAAGTTTTCAATATAAGCTGACAACCACATTTAAAAAAGGTCAAAACACTAACAGAGAAATGCAAACAAAAGCAACTCTGAGGTTCTACCTCATACCCTCAGACAGGAAAAGATGACAAAAGAGGAAAATGATAAATACTGCAGAAGCTATAGGAAAACAGGCACACTGATGCACCATCAGTGGAGTTGTAGTTTTGTCCAACTATTCAAGAAAGCAATTTGGAATTTTCTTTTGTAGTAGTCAAAAAGTTGGAAATTAAGGGAGTACTTACCTACTGTGGAATGGCTAACCAAACAATGGTATATGAATATAATGGAACATTAGTGTACCAGAAGAAATGATGCAATGGAAAGTTTCAGAGGAAAATAGGAAGACCTCTATGAACTGATGCAGAGTGAAGCGAACAATTTATATAGAGAAAAACAGCTTTGAAAGACTTTAGGAACTCTGATCACTGCAATGATAAACTACAATTTGGAAGGACTAAAGATTAAACATGCCACCTACTTCTTGCCAGAGAGATGATGGAATGAAAATTCAGAATGAGACATACATTTTTGGATATGGCCAATGTGGAAATTAGTTTTGCTTGATGATGGATATCTGTTATGAAGGTTTTATTTTTCAGCCTCATGGGAGAGGGAGTAGTGGCAGGGAAAGAGGATGCTTGTAAAAATCAATTAATTAATAAATTAATTTAAAGATGGATACTCAACCAAAATACAAAAAGTCACACCACAAAACTTTTAGAGGAAAACAATACCCAATACCTTTTATAACTGTGACTAGAGGGAGATTTTTAAAATATATACTATGAACTTGACACACATCAGCAATGTGAATATTTATATATACAAAGAACAGAAAAAGAGGATCATATACGAAAACATTACTCTCTGCTAACAAGAACTTTCTTTTTATAAGTGTGATTGGGGGACTGGCCAATGAGACCTCAGTTATTGGGACAAGTACAATATACTCTGCCTTCTACATATTGCCATGGAGGCCCTGTACATGGAAGTACATAATGGAGGGGCCCTTCACCTCCCAATTCACAACATGCACAGGAATCCTAACTATTTTCTGTTGACTTGTTATATGATTTAATTGGCTGTTGAGCTGGAATTGTGCGTCTAAAAGGCTAGAATAGAAGAACTCTTGCTCTTCCCTGATGGTTTCTGAGTGAGAAGGAAGAAGAAATGCTGTAAGTTACTGGGTTGAGGGAGAGTTAGTAACAGTGGCAGTGGTGGCCAGCTGTCATCGGCAGCCTAGTCTCCTCACTGTGCCACCTCTGTTTCTGTCTCTTTATTGTACGTATTCTTTCCTGATCCTAAGTGAATTAGTATCAAATACAAAATGGGCCAAGCTTTGACCTTGTGAACATCAGAAGGTCAGAATAACCAGATGTTCAGAAACTAGCATCTACCAGTCATTGTAGCAGGCAAGACTGGGGAGGAACTAGCCATAGAAAGAATCTGCTTGATCCAACCTAGCAGGTTATAGACTAGCAACAGAGACCTGCAAGCAAGGGAGTGACTTATTTATCAGTTGTGGCACTTCCAGAAGTGAACTTGGTGAGTCAAATGTCTGGTTGTCATCATGTTAAGTTTAGTTCATTCTTTCCAGGGACTGAGTGGGTATGGAGAGTGTACCCCCTGTGGGGAGGAGGGGCAATATACTTCTGTCCATGCTATGCTTTCCCAGTAAATACCCATTTGTAAAAGTTATTGGATATTAATTGATTCATTGATATTGAGGAGATATCAGTTAGTGATATTTGGAAGATATTTGCTAGCAATTTGGGGACTACACTAGATGTGGGTTCATGAAAACCACCTTCCAACTCTTTAGGCTTACCACTAGTACCCTCAGGGAAGCAAAAACCAGTAGTGCTCTGGGGTCCTAACCTGTCAGTTCAAGTGTAGGTTGGAAGAGTGAACCTAGAGCCAAGGTGCTCAACTTAAAACAGTAGTACCCACACTACCCCACCTGCTTCTCTGTGTCCCCTTCTGAATTTCCTCTGCTTTCTTCTGTATATTTTAAATTATCTTATCTTTCTTTTCTTCTTTTGTTTTGGCATCACTATCCCTGAACCCTTTCACCCCTCCAGCAACTCCCCACCAAAATAAAAGCGCTCCCTTGTAATAAATAAGTATAGTCAAGAAAAATTCACACATTAGTCATATCTAGGAATGTATGTCTTATTCTGCAATCTACAATCTATCGCCTCTCTAGCCAAGAAATAGGAAGCATGTTCCATTATTATTCTTCTCTAGTGATGGGTCATTGCATTGATCAGAGTTCTGAAGTCTTTTGAAGTAGTTTTCTTTTACTTGATTGTAATCTCTATGTAACTTGTTCTCTTGGTTCTCCTTGATTCACTCTGCATCAGTTTATTCAAATCTTCTTAGGTTTGTGAAAATCTGTCTCCTTATTTCTTAGGGTACAAAATAATATCCCAATTAAATTTATACACCCATAATTTATTCAGCCATTACCTCAGTGGATGAGTACTCACTTTGTTTCCATTTCTTAGCTACCATAAAAAGTGTTGCTTAAATAGAGTCCTCTCTGTCTTCATTTTCTCTCTTTGGGAGCATGAGCCTAGTAGTGGCATTTCTTGGTAGAAAGGTGTGCACAGTTAAGTGACTCACATTAATGTACTTGTCCTCTCACGACCCTCTAGTCATTTTCATTTTTAATTTTTGTCATCTTTGTCAATATGAGGGGTATAGATAGAACTTCAGAGTTATTTGAATTTGCATTTCTCTTTGGGGTACTTTTTCATATGGTTGTCAATAATTCATGGGGTGAGGCTCTGGACTTACTCTCCCAGCATACACGTGCTGTAGCAAGTCAGATTCTTAGAGCAAGGCTAGCTCCGTGGTCCCACAAGGGTCCAGGGTTGCCCCCAAGTGGTAGAGGGTGTTCTTAATGTTATCAGCTCAAATTCGATTCTGGCATGTTCTTAATATACCAGTGACTTAGAGGCAACCAGAATGCTCTATTGAGAACTGAGCCCCAGTCAGAAAGACCTGAGTTGTTCAAATCTTGCCTTGGACACCAACTTGCTACTTGACTGTGAACAAATTGCTTAATATCAGTCTGCCTCGGTTTCCTCAACATGTGGATAATAACACTGACTCCGTAGAATTGTTATAAGGATCAAATTAAATAGTTGTAAAGCACCTGAGACATAATAGGTTCTTCAAAATTCTCATTTCCTTCCTTAGTGCCCCAGTTTCACTTAACCAATTAAAATCAATTAGCTTTTATAAAGGGATGTTTTCTGAGACTGTAATAGCAGAAACAAGTCACAAAGCATTGCCTCACCTAAGTACTTGGGAGCACACTCTGACCTATACCATCTCAGTCTCTGGGAAGAGTGGGCTCAAACTGAATTCAGATCCTATGGAATATTCATGCCACCAAGTTCATTTCCAAATGAGGCATCGGTGATTCACCATCACTCCTTCTTAGCTGCCTTCAATCTATTCTGGGTCAAACAGGTCACTTGTGACTTTACTCTCACTGTGTAGCTTCTGGCAGCATTCTCTCCTCACATTTCAAAGCTCACAAGGACATGTTGTTGTTACTCAGTCATTTTTCAGTCGTGTCCAACTCTTCATGGCCCCATTTGGGATTTTCTTGGTGGAGATACTGGAGTGGTTTGCCATTTCTTTCTCCAGCTCCTTTTACAGATGAGGAAACCGAGGCATGCAGGATCACACAACTAATAAGTATCTGAGGCCAGATTTGAACTCAGGAAGAGGAGTCTTCCTGATTTCAGGCCCAGCACTCTGTCTACTGCAGTGACACCTAGCTGCCCCAACAAGGTCACAGACATCTCTAATACTTCACATAAAAACAGTAAGAGTAGATGCAACAGAGAAAGAAACAATGGTAGGGCCACACATTCATGGGCCACATGGTGGTGACCCCAGTGGGGTGATAAAGCCTTGAGGACGCTGGGACCCTTGGAGGAGTCCTTGCTCACTTGAACACAATCAGGCAGGAAAGAACCAGCCCCACTTTAGCCATCTCCTTCCATTACTGAGCCTCCAGAAACAGGCTTCCACATGGGGACTGTATTAGCTGAGCACACTTGGCACGCTCACTAGCCCACCTTTACACTTACATGTCTCCCTTTGAGAACTGCCTATTCATATCTTTGCTCATTTAGCTTGAGGGAGAATTCCCTCAGCCTGTTTAGCTAAGGGAAAATTGCTTAACTATCAAGGGATAGCAGAGATCATAAAACACAAAAGAGAAAAATTTGACTTTGCAAAGTTCAGAAGCATGCGAGGTTGCCTTTGCTCACTGTGCCCAAGTACATGAAGTAGACTGAGGGTGAGGATGGTCAGTGAGGGCTTTACATGTTCAAATTCTCCATCTCTTAAGGCAGCTAGGTGGCATAGGGGATAGAGGTCTAGGCTTGGACTTTAGGAGAACCCCAGTTCAAATTCAGCCTCAGATACTTACTAGTTGTGTGACATGGGCAAGTCACCTAGGCCCTTTGTCTGCGTCAATCCCCTTGACTGTAAAATGGGGATAATAACAGCACCTTGAAGGGTTTTTGTGAGGATCAAAGGAGAAAACATCTGTAAAGCACTTAGCACAGTGTTAAGTGTGCTATATAATTGGTGCTTAATAAACGTGTATTCCTTTCTCTCATGTTATTTCATAATGTTTTTATCTTGTGCACTATTTGCATCTTCTTATTTTGTGAATTATTCTTTAGTCATTCCTTACCTATTACTCATTTTTTTCTTTTTTTTTTTGTTTTGCCGTTGGAAAAGTTTACAGAAAGCAACTGCCATTTGTGTCTTGCCTCATTGTAGGTGAATTTTTGTTTAATTGAACTGTTGGAGGAAACAACAAAGGGAAATTGTATTTTTAATCTGATTTTCACCAACAGAGCCAGGATGGAAATGACGATATCCTAGGGAGAAAGTGATGATCCCCTATGTTGATAGTTAAGATGGAAATTTTGTGACATGTCAGTTATGATGGAAGCATTATGACTTGGATTCAGATGGTAGGTTAATGATGCCCGAATCATGGTGACGTTGATGATGACGGAGATGTAAATGTTGTAATAGTTATGACGATGACTGTGTCGATGATGGCAATGATTAAGATGGAAATTTTGTGACATGTTGTCAGTTATGATAGAAGCATTGTGACATATGGTAAAGGAAATGGTTGCTACATTCTTACATTACTGGTTATGAAGATGATGCAGGCATTGTGACATGAAGAGTGATGGTGGTAGTTCAGTGATGCTAGAAACATAGTGACATTAATGATGATGGTGATGAAACTGATGGTGATTGGGATACTTCTGTGATGATAGAAGAATAGTGACTGTGTTGAAGATGGAGATGTGAATGTTTTAATGGATGTGTTGCTATATTGATGGTGACGGTGATGGTGATGATGGAAGCATTGTGATAAGGATGTTGATATTGATAATTGAAGCATCATGACATGAATTGTGATGGGGATGATAGCAGCACCATAACATTTATTGTGATGCTGGTGAGGGGTGCATTTGTTACATTGATAATGATGGTGAAGATGTTAGCTTTGTGATACAGATGGAATGGTAATTATGGCAATGTGACATGTTGTTGACGGTTATGATGGAAGCATCATGACATTGAGGGTGATGTTGGTGATATAAGCATTGTGGCATTAATTACAATGGTGATGATGTTACCATTGTGACTACGATGATGACTGTGATAGATCTGTGAAGCTGGAAGCATTGTGACGGTATTGATGATGGAGACATGAATGCTTCGATGGTTACATTGAGACACTGATGGTGATGATGGCATAGTGATAGTCATAATGATATTGTTAGGTTAGTGATGTTGGAAACATTGGGGTAATGACAGATATGAATGTTTTGAATGATACATTGCGATGATGATGGTGAAAGCATTTGTGACATGCATGAAGATGATGATGGTGGGGGCATTTTGACATTGTTGGTGATTATGAGAATGGAATAATGATGGATGGAATCATGATGATGGAGATGTGAATGTCCCAATGGTGGCCTTATGATACTGATGGTGAAAGTTATGATGGATATTTTGTGACATGATGTCAGTTATGATAGAAATATTGTGACATGGATGTGGATGGTGATAGTGGAAACATTTTGACATTGTTGGTAATTTTGATTGTTTAATGGTGACAGAAGAATTGTGACAATAATGGTGATAGTGATGTGAATGTTTTGGTGTCATACATGTTATGTCAATGTGAGGCAGCTAGGTAACACAGTGGATAGAGTTCTGGGAGTTCAAATCCAGCTTCAGACATTTACTAGCTGTATGATCTTGGGCAAGTTACTTAACCTCTGGCTGACTCAGTTTCCCCATCTAAAAATGGGGATAATAATAGCACCTCCCTCTGAGAATTGTTATGAGGATCACAGTACCTGACACATAGTAGGTGCTATGTAAATATTAGCAATTATTATTACTGTTACTATTATTATCAACATCCTCCCATCACCACCACTTTACTGTCACAGCTGTGGACAAGTTCACTTACCTTGGCAGTATACTTTCCAGGGACGTCCACATAGATGATGATGTTGACACACACATTGCTAGAGGTAGCTCAGTGTTTGGGAGGCTCCAAAAAGAATGTGTGGGAAAGAAGTATTAGACTGCCAACCAAACTGAAGGTCTACAGAGCCTTTGTGCTAACCTCATTGTGGCATGCCTGTGAAACCTGAACAGTCTACCAGTGCCATGCCATGAACTGCTTCCATTTGAATTGTCTTAGAAAAATTCTGAAGATCACCTGGCAAGATAAGGTACTGAGCACTGAGGTTCTTCCTCTAGCTAAACTGCCAGGCATTCAAACTCTACTGCAGAGAGTGCAACTTGAATGGGCTGGCCACATTGTTTGAATGCCAAACATGTGTTTGCCTAAAAGACTATTTTATGGAGAACTCACACAAGGCTGGTGCTCACATGGCAGTCAGAAGAAGCAATGCAAGGACACTCTCCAGGTCTCTCTGAAGAACTTTGGTATCAATTGTGAAACATGGGAGACACTGGCTTACGATTGTTCAGCTGGTGTGCCCGCATCAAAGAAGGTGCTTTACGCTATGAGCCAAGCAGAATTGCGATAGCTCAGAAGAAACATGAGATACACACATTTAGAGACATCTCCGTCCCAAATGGTCATTCAGACTATCTATGTCCAACCCGTGGTAGAGCCTTCCAAGCTCATATTGGCCACAGTTGTACACACTGTACCTTTACTGCAGGATAGTGATGTAATTTTGGTTGTCTTCAAGAACGAAGGACAAGCAACATCTCTTCCAGCACAGCCCTCACAACCGTCATCTGAGAAAGCAGTTCCCGTGGAGAAAGTGTCAACCATCCCCACCATCTACTGAGCAACTGACACCTACAGGACAACTGAAGCAGCAAGGTACCCTGAGGGAGAGATGGGAGACAGCATGCACCAGGCAGGTCAAACCACCACCAACACCACCTCCTGTCACATCCCATTAAATACATCCTAGGATCCCTGAACCCAAGAGCCTTGGGAATCTTCCCTGTTTCTAGCCTAGGCCCCACAGCCATCATGGAAGGGAACAACCACTGTGGAGCAGGGGCCCACCTTTCTCTCCACCACTAATACCAACTGCTGACTAACTGCCACCCACAGGTAGACAAAGCAAAGAATCCCGAGAGTGGCAGCACCCCCCAGACCAGCAGTCCACCTACAAGCCCAGCCTCCATAAACGTCACGCTGGGACATAGTAGGTACATAATAAATGCTTGTTGACTGACTTCCTGGCAAGCAATTCCCATGAGACATGGCCTGGCAACTACTTCTCTTGGGGCTGAAGACTCAATAAAGAAAGGCACCTGTCAAATATTAAATATCAGAAACTGATATGCTTTTATCAGTGGAAGTGACATTGAAGAAAAGGCTTTGTTATCTGTTTTACTGACGCTCCCTTAGGTCAACTGATTTGCAGCTAAAACCTATCATATATCTTGTCTCCACCATTAGAATTTGAACTGCCTAAGAGCAGGGACTGCATTATTTATTTATTTATATTTTTTGTAGCTCCCTGAACTCAGCATAGTACATAGTAAGTGCTTAAGAAACGTTTTTTTTTCCTCACTCATTTATCATTATCATCAAACTACTGTTAGCGCCTTGAGCATTGTTGCTGTTGTACCACCATTATTTTCACATCAAAATAAGTAACTGGGAAAAATAATCCTTTTATCATGTATCCCTGATAAAGGTCTCATATCTAAAACAAAAGGAATTGTTTTAAATGTATAAAAACGAGCTATTCCCTAAAAAATAAACAGTCAAAGGATATGAACAGGCAATTTTCTAAGGAAGAAATCAAAGCTATCAACAACCACATAAAAAAAATGTTCCAAATCACTAATTAGAGAAGTGAAAATTAAAGTAAATCTGAGGTTTACTTTATACCTTGCTGATCAGATTGGTAAAGATGACAAAAAAGTATAATGACAAATGTTGGAAGGATTGGAGGAAAACAGGCACATAATACACAGTTGGTAGGGCTGTGAATTGGTACAGCCATTCTGGAAAATTATTTGGAGTTATGATGAAAATGTCTTTAGGCATGACCTTTGGCCTAGAAATACTACTGTTGGGCCTAATCCCCAAGGTCCTTAATAAAAGGATTTGTTCCATAAAACTTGGACTCAGTCAAAAGGCTGTACCCAAGTCCCTAGAAGGCCACGTGTGGCCACATGTGGCCTCAAGGATGCAGGTTCCCTACCCCTGCCCAAGGAGATCAGAGAAAGAGAAAAAGGACCCATATGTGCAAAACTTTATAGCAGCACTTCTTGTAGTAGCAGAGAACTGGGATCTAAGTGGATGTCTAACTACTGAAGATATAGGGAATTCCTGACTCTCTATACTTTCTCTTCCATGTCATAGAAAACTCTTTACCCTGGAATCCCCCTCCACCATTGGATTTCACACATTGGAAGTACCTTTCACCCTTGTGGCCTTTCCCTCTGCTGGGCTGGTTACCTCCAAACCTGTTACCTACATCTCCCCCCATTCCCTTTCAGTTTTCTTTTATGTTTATCTTTTCATTAGAATGTAAGCTGCTTGAGGACAGGAACATTCTTTCTTTCTGCTTGTACTTGTATTTCCAGCCCTTAGCATAGTACCAGGTACATAGTGACTTGAATGGCTAAACCAATTATGGTATATGAATGTAATGGAATATTCTTGTGCTATAAGAAATAACAAAATGGATAGTCTCAAAGAAACCTGAGAAGACTTGTATAAACTCATGAAGTGGGAAATGAGTGGAACCAGGAGAGTAATTTCTCCAAAGCCAACATTATAAATACAGGTCACTGAGAGATCAGAAAGAGAAAACATAACAGGGCTCAGGACAAAGCCTTGGTGTATACTTTCACTTAGGAAGCATGAGATAGATAAAAAGGATGTCGATCATTGTGACAGTGACAGTGGTATGGAAGTGACAGTGAGATATTGCTGATCTTACTAATGTGACCTTGAAGATCAGAATATCATGCTGATGTGACAGTGATTGTGGCAGGATATAAGGACAGTGCTGAAGGTGATAATGTGTCAGTTATGCTGAAGATGTGAAAGCAATTATGATGCTGTCATATAGCATTGTGACTATGAAGATGGTGACATTTTCACGGTGACAATAGAGATGATAGCAATGTGATGATGTTAGGACTTCTGGTTAAGATTGTGATGTGAAAGGTCATGAGGAACTCATATCTATCACACAGACCCAAGCAAATTTCGTAACCCCAGGAAGCCTTTCAAATGAGTTGGCTACCTGAACAGAGGCAGACAGTCCAGCTCCCATCCCCCAGCAAAAAACAAACAAAGATCACAACAGATGGAATATGGATCAAAAAATCCAATGAACAATGATAGTAAATTGTTTCTTCCATCCCAGAAATGCATAAAACGTCAGAACGGAGCCCATAGGCAAGAAGAAAGAGGACCAGCAAAAAATCTGTGTCTCCTTGTGTACAAAAGATTAGCCAGAGAAAGACGTAGCCTGCAAGGATCTTTATCCAGAAGCAGAAAGAGTTGAAGGCTCCTCTGAGCAAGCTTCATAGCAGTGGAAGACCCTCAGCATGAACTTTGGAAGGGAACAGAAGGGGCAGCAATCAGTTTGATATGACTGTGACCATAGAAGCACTCAGACAAAGATGCCCTGGGTCCTTGGTCTCCAAGGTCCTAAGTGATACAGGATTCTGAAGATCCTTTCTAAGTATTCACAATCCACCCCTTTAATTATATTTTCACATTCTTCCCTGTCCTCCTCCTTTTCTTTTTGATCCTTCTCTTTCTTCTCCTTTTTCTTTTCCTCCTCCTCCTTAAATACCTTGGCAGGGATGCTGTTATGCTGGCAGCTATAAGAAGACCATGACATGTTCTGGATTTTTTCTCTTTAGCAGTTTATAGTCTAAGAGAAGTAAATTGATGTGGACAGATCTCCTTTAGCTTCATTGGCAAAAGAGTTGTGAGTTCAGCTGTGTGATTACTCTGTGCACCCATGAAAAGCATAAACCTTATCAGAAAATCATCCTTGTGCCACAAAGAGGCATTGAAGAAGGAAGTTAATAAAAGAGAGAACAGGAGGGAGTATATCATGCAGAAAAATACAAATATCAAACCAATATGTTAACAGTGATATGGGCATGTAAAATAAGATTGGGTGACTTGTTTGAGGTCATGCAGGTTGACCAAGAGCTAGTGTGATGTAGTTCAAAGGCTCCTGGTCCTGGGGTTCAAATCAAAGACTCAGTGGTTCAGATCTCAGCCCTGCTCTTTGCTACCTATGTGAGCTTAGGAAGGTTCCTTGCCCTCTCTGTATTTCCACTTCTGTAAAATGAGGAGTTGGTCTAAATGAGATCTAAGATCCCTTCCAACTTCGAATCTTCTGTCCTTTGCCTTTATAGCCAATATTGGATGGATTATTACTTTATACGTACACTATGAATCTTAGATGTCTTGGGTCTAGGGGAGTATGCACCCAGGGGATACTAGGGAGAGTAAATGTGAGACTTCTGTGTCCTCTCTGGGCAATGTGAGGAAAAGCCATCATCCATCAACTCCTTTCTGATTAATCTTGGAAGACTTCCTGGAATCTTTGCTACTGTCCAACAACAGTTATTAATTTTGGCCTTAGACACTAGGTTGGGTAACAGCATATGTGAGAATGAGATTTTGTCTTATTAGATATGGTTTTGCAATATGATCAGGCAACTTGAAAGGGGCCAATGCTATTTCAAGTAGTGTACCCTGTGGCATCAGGTCACGGAGTAGGTCTCTCTTTACATGACTCTGAGAAGACGGCACCTAGTATGGGAAAGTCAGTGTGGGGCCATCAGAGGACCAGAAAGAAGAGGACACTGGGAAGGAAGTCAGAGACAAGCTGCAGAAATGATGGATGGAGTAGGAATCTGGTTGACAGAGCAAGATTTAAGGGAGCTAAGTTCCTACAGACACCCTGGGTGGAGCATACTGCTCTATAAATATCTCCAAGGCATAAACAGCAAGGGAGGGGGAAGGGAGGGGCAAAAGAAGGGAAAGAGAGGAAGAATGGGACCCTGTGATGGAGTCAAGTGAGCACTGGCTCAAATCCTGCCTCTGATACTTACTATTTCTGATACTACCTCTATGATCTTGAGCAAATTATGTAATCTCCTGGTCCTCAGTTTCCTAATCAGTAAAATGAAGAAATCATAGATGTAGAACTTAAAAGTCATCTAGCCCAGCTCTCACTTTGCAGATGAGGAAAAAAAGCCAAGAGGGGTTAAGTAACTTGCTTAAGGTCACACAGGTAAAAGGTGGCAGAGTTAGGATTCAAATTGAGGTCCCCTAACTCCAAGTCCACTCCACTGGTCTGGTCAATCACTAAAGTCCTTTCCACTTCCAACATTCTATGTTTTAAGTTTCATTCCAGCTCTAACAATCTCAGTTTTATGCTCTAAGTATCCTCCTAATGGTGATTTCTGCGATCCTCTATTCTCTTTCTTGGGAGAGAGACAGAGATAGAGACAGAGACAGAGACAGAGAGACAGAGAGTGTTTGGGGTAAGGGGAAAGTAGAAGAGTTACTGAACACAGTAGGAACTTGTGTAGGAACTCACTAATAGGGAGAGCATGAGAAGGATGGGTGTTTACACAGTGAAGATCATAGATTCTCTATTACCCTTCCTCCTTCATATCAAGCCAGCATCATCCACAAATATTTCTTTTCAAAGAATCCATCACATTTGTCTTTGGTGCAAGTTGTGATAAAAATACTGTATGACATGTATAATCTCTGGGTGTGCTTCATATGCTACCTAAAGCTCACTTATGCACACCGCAGAAAAAAATAGCAATTAATTTGGCCTCGGCCATACTTCTAAAGTTGGATCTCATTATTTATTTCAAAGTTATTGAAATTCTTTCTTTTTTGACAGTTACAAAATTGGTAGGTCAAGAGAATGCTATAGACATAGTTTAACTAGATTTCAGCAAAGTGTGGCCTGTGCTAGGGTACAGTTAGATGGATTTGGAACTAGTTGAATGGCCACAGTCAATGGCTGAGTGTCATGTTGAAGGGGAGTCTCCAGGGAAGTGTCTCCTTCCAATTCTGACATTCTTCAATGTCATTAATCCCTGGAATGAAATCAAATCCAATAAATATTCTGAATTTCACATGTCTTACATTTCAAAGAAGTATCCTCACCTCAGCCATGACTTCTCCACACTGTAGCATATAAATAAAGCACAAGATATTACTATAGAAGCTCACAAGTGCTCAGTCTTCTTTATAGCAGTTGTCAGTGGATAGCAGCACTTTCAATGATCCTATGCTTCTCACTGCCACAAAATCCATCTTTTTTTTTCCATTCAATTTCAGACCTGAGAGTGACCTCAGCAGCAAACTATTCCCATCCATATCTGAAAAAGGATTCTCTTCTATAAATTAGATACCTGATAAGTGATCATTCTGCATCAGCTTGAAGACCTCTAAAGAAGGGGAACCCATCACCTTTCAAGGTAGCCCATCTCACTATCCCCTACTCCTGAAGAACAGACCCCCTACTCCACACCAGCTCTCTGCTTGTTCCTTCCTATCCATCTTAATACCCTACCTCTCCTTCGATGTCCCACTCCAGATCTGCCCATTCTTTCCACTGTGCTCCTGATCCTGATCCATAAGTGACAAATTTCCTTTTCTTTTAAACCTTTTCCTTTCTAGCTCTGTCCATATTCTTGCACTCACTGAGATCTAGGCCCTGAAGGAACCAGAGCTAAGAGAGTAGACTATGGGAAATGGAAGGGAGTGGGGCAAGATCGGAAAGGCAATGGTGGAATCTCATTGCTCCCACTTGTACAGCCCTGTAGCTCCAGGAGAAGAGGGAACCACATGACCCAAGTGATGATGTCAGCTGGGCAGACCAGTCAAGTTGTTCCTAGAAAGGAACCACTACTGGGAGATATAGCATATTTCAACAAGGAAAGAGAAAGTCTTGAAACCAAATCTCTAGGAGAGCATATCGAGTACATGGCCACAGAGATGGAGAAACATCTAAGGATAGATATAGGCCTCAATGTAGAGGCCTAAACCTGGACCTCACCCTCCTATTATCATGGGTTAATCAAAAGGTGAGCATCTAATGGGAAAGGGCTTGCCTAGCTAGCAAACCAGTTCTTGTTCATAAAAGCCACAAACACTTAAATTAGTACTATAACGCTGTTGACCTTTATAGATACCTGAGATAAGAAAGTCTCTGGAGAACTAGAACTTTTCCTTCTGAGAACCATAAGTTCATTTCTCTTCTAGAGGGCGGCCAAGCTTTTAGGGCAGTACTATGAATATGTGTCTGGGTCCTTGAATAGGAAGGCAGCACTCACCAGAGAGGGAAGACTTGTTCTGACTGCTTATGAGAAACTATATGTGAGGCCTATGTGGGTCTCTGCATTCTTTCTGAGCTGAGGGTCCTTCACTCATATCTGCAGAGACCTAGATGTGAACTAAATTTGGAGGTTCCCAGGGAAACCTCTCTTGGCTTAAGTCAAAGAGTGATTTTTGAGAAGTCTCCCAATTCAGAGAATATTGTACCACACAGGTTACATCTGAAAGCTCAGTATTAGCTAATGATGTGATATGGCTGTCCCCCCAAAGCTGCACAGTATGTAGACCACAGGAAGTGATGGTTGTACTGTACTCTACAGTGGTTCAGATCACATCTGGAGTATTTTTGTTTAGTTCTGGGTGCCATGTAGTATGAATGACATTCTGAAAAGGGTGACCAAGATGGGGAGGGGTACTCTAAACTTTATAGAGCTGTCTGAGAGTGGGATGGACTGCCTTGAGAAGTGGTTCCCCTTCTTCAGAGGTCTTCAGGCTGCTGCTGGGTGATCACTTGTCAGGCATCTAAGTTATAGAAGAGAATTCTTTTTCAAATATGGATGGGACTAGATGAATTAGATTAGATGGTTGCTGATGTCCCTTCCATCTCATAGGTTCTGTGAGTATATAAATATCAATTTATCTTACAGAGAAGCAAAGAAAGAGCTATATGAACTGATGCAGAGTGAAGTAAGCAGAGCTAAGAAAACAATGTACACAATGTCTACAACAGTGGAAACAGAAAGAACAAACACAAAACAATCAAAAGTGAATATTGCAAAATTACAAAGAGTACGCATGGCCCTAAAGAAGAGCTGTGAGAAAACATCCCCATCCAGGAAGGGGCTGCAGGAGTCAGCTCATGCTGGCTCTGAGCCAATTGTTAAATTTTCTATACCTCAGAAATCAGCAAACAACAGATCAGGACTTTGCAAAGAGAGGAGGTCTATGGGTTTGGTAAATTGCATATATTTTTCAGGCTTTTCTGATGTATTGATCAAATTTTGAAGATTCTTTTTTTTTTCTTTTTGTCTTTAAAAATATTATTTGTTATATAGGATGGTTTCCTGAGGGGGAGGGAGGTAGGGATACTGAGGATATTTTGGTGATGTAAAAAGGCATTGATAGAAATATATTTTAAAAATAAATACAAAATTTTAAAAGAATATTAATTCATCCTTCTAGACTCACTTCAATGAAACCTCCATGGATCCTGCTTGTCAATAATGATCTTTCTTCCTATTTTTTATAGTTATTTGTGTGGAGGAATCTGGATAGAGTAGCAATGGCCTTAGATGAAGTCAAAGGTCCTAGGTTCAAATTCTGGCTCTGTTATGATGACTGTGTCACATTCTGCAATTTGTTTGCCTTTCTTGAGTCTCAGTTTCCTCACTTGTAAAGTAAGAGCATTGACCTGAATAATCTCTCAGCTCATTCTAATCATTCTCAATCCTATGAAGCTCACTTGCCCACATACTGTATAGTAAGCTCCATAATGGGAGGGGATGGGAACTACTTGTATTTGATCTACCCTGACACCTATCACAATGTTCTCGTACATTGAGGTTCCCAAATAAATGTTTATTGCATTGAATTACATGATTGTGATTTGTTGTTTAATTGACAGATCCTCAGTATTTGAAGGGATCTTAGAAGTCAAGTTATCGACAATACTGTCAAAAGTTCACAAAATAATAGAGCTGGAAAGTACATTGAGAGAGAAATTGAGGAAAGTACAATCCTCAATTTTTTGAATAGGAAATTGAGATCTCAACAACGCTCACTCTTCCTCACTCTTCTCTACTGTCCAATACCCTTTTTTCTCCCCTTTGCCCCTCCTCAGCTCCAGAGGTTGCTGTCTGGGCATGCCCAATGAGTAACCCCAGAATGGGTCCAGCAATCAAAGGACAACTCCTCAGGGCCCTTTGTTGAATGTATATGCCATGAGTGGAAAGAGTGGGACTGGAGGGAGGGGCAGAGAATCTGAGCAATGAGCAAAGGGAGTACTGGGTGTCCAAAGGAAGCAGCAAAGCTCTGGAGCTTGGCCCCATCCCTCCCTCACCAACCTTCTTAGTTTCTAGGCTTTCCAAATCCCCTGGGAGCAAAACTGACATCCTTCAAGTTCCAGCTGAAATCCCACCGTCCTTCCCAGGGAAGGAAGCCTTTCCCAATCCCTCTTAAACTAGGGCCTTCCCTCTGTTGTTTATTTCCTATTTATCCTGTCTATTCATGGTTTGTGCATAGTTATTCACATGTTCATCTTGTCTCCCCCATTGGCCAGGGATTATCTTTTTTTCCTTTCCTTGCATCCTTGGAACTTGGCACAGTGCCTGACACATAGTAGGAGCTTAATAAATGTTTATTGACTGCCTTACATCAGCTGGCAAGGGATGATGGCTAGTGAGCTGCCTCGAAGTTCCCTGGGAAGACTTTCAGCCCGGTCCCCAAGGAGCCAAAGCAGGCCCCAGATCAGGCCTGACATGGAAAGCTCCAGTGAGAGAGAGGGAAGCCAGAAAGGCAGAGCTTTCCTGTCTCCCTCCCATGCTCAAGCAGCTCTGCTTACTCCAATAGGACATTAGGAATTTAAATCTGGAAGTCATCATTTCAAAGATCATTCAAACTGATCAGCTCCTTTTACAGAGGAGGAAACTGAGGCCCCTAGTGGGGACGTATCTTGACCAAGGTCACTTGAGTAATGAGCAACAGACTTTCTAGATCCAAATATTGGGCTATTATTATTTCAACTGTGTGATTTAGGGTTCAGAATTCTATGTGGTCCAAGGCTCAGTGTGGGGGCCAGAGAGCAGAACTGGACACTGTGGTAGGGGGAGGATCTGAGGCCCTAAGGCCATCTCCTCTTTGAAACATGTGCTAATCAGGATTGTCTGGCCCTTAAGTGGAAGTTGTTGACTCCCGCAAACTACAGTAGGCAGTTTGAATTTGAGGCTGCTTACACCCAGCCTTGCTGCCCTGGGGAGCTAATCAATTATTTTTGCCTATCTTATCTTGAGTTTGCCTTATTGATCAGGGCAAGGCTGAACCAAGATTTCTTTCAGTCCATTACTGCCTGTCTCCACCTACAAATGCCAACCCCCCAAATGACCTAGCATCCATTTTGTATATATTTATTTGTGTCACTGGAAGGCTATTCGTTATATTATCTAGAGGCATTATATCATCTAGGTAGCTCAATGGATAGAGAGCTGGGCCTGGAGTTGGGAACACTTGAGTTTAAATCCAGTCTCAGACACTTAGTAGCTTTGTGACCCTGAGCAAGTCATCTAACCTCTTCCTGCCTCAGTTTCTGAAACTGTAAAATGCAGATAATAACAGGAACTTCCTAGTTTAAATCTAACCCCAGACACTTACTAGCTGTGTGACCCTAGGCAAGTCATCTAACCTTTTACTGCCTTAGTTTCCTCAACTGTAAAATGAAGATAATAGTGGGACCTTCCTTGTAGGGTTGTTGTAAAGATCAAATGAGACAAAGTATCCATCATGTAATAGGGTTAAAAAACAATAATAAATGTTTATTTATTTCCGCTCCTTCCCCCTATCTTCACTCTCAACGAACACTTGTTTTTACCATTAAAGCCCAGGGGAAAGACCAAGGAAATTATAGGCTATATTAAGAAGAACATTGAGCTGGGAGTTAGGGGACCTGGATTCAAATCTCACCTTTACTATTTAGTCCCTATATGACTTTGGACAAGTTACTTCCCCTCTCTAGACTTTACTTCATTAATCTGTAAAATGGGTTGGACTACATTGTTTCTCAGCTCCCTTTCCTGATTTAAATATTCAAAAACTCTTGGATCTCAAATCTAGGAGTAAAAGGCACTGCTCCCCACCCCAAGGTAGTGCAGGCCATCTCCCTGCATCTGAGCAGTAGCAAATCAAAATGGTTTTCCTCAGGGGAAAGTTTCTCCTTTTTGGAAGGGCAAAGCATCCCCTGTATTAGTGCTCTCTGAAAACAACTCTGGAAGGCAGTCTCATGTGGTGGGAAGAGCAAGAAACTTAGATTCCCAGGATCTGACTTCAAATGTCATCTCTGCTAGTGACCTTGGGCCAGTCTCTTCCCCTCCCTGGGCCTCATTTTCCTCTTCTGTAAAATGAGAGGCTTGGACTGTAAAATAAAGGAGTTAAACTAGCTGGTTTCTGAAGTCCCTTTCAGCTCTAGACATGTGACCCTAGGAATTAAAGAAAACATTTATGATACTCCTCTTCTCTTCTCTCTAAGGAGATGAAGGGAGGCTTAGTTGAAAAGGTTCTTAGAACAAGGTGTATATTCAAATACCCCTGGGCCATATACTCTCTGTCTGACCATGGACAGGTCCCTTAATTTCTATTTTCTTATTTTCTCTTTGTAAGTTGAAAGGCTGGACTGAACAGTCTCAAAATGAAATAACTTTACATATGTCTCCCTGGGCCTCCAAGCCCCAAGTTTTAGAATGGCTTAGGAAACCCATTCCTATTTGCCACAGTAAACCAAACTGCTTTACAGCCCAACCACCCACTGCTTCCTGACAACGTCAGCCCTCCCCAACACAGAATGAATATCGAAGCTGCTCTGATCCTCGGTGCAGCTCCCCAAAGCCAACCCAAAGAGAGTCTTTGAAAACCACACCAGCCGATCTTTTATGAGAAATAACTCAGAAGGTAATAAAACCACAACTACAAAGATTAGTTCATGTTTCAATTCTGTTCCCCATCCTCTTGCCTTCCATCTGTCTCTCCCATCTCCTGTCAAGAAATGTGTTACCATCCCGAGGCTGATTGTTTTAGAAGTGAACACGGTGTTCTAGAAAGAGACTGGACTGAATAGTCAGAGGACCAGGGCTCAAATCTGCCACTTACTGTCTAGGTGACCTTAGGCAATACAGTGAAAGTCCCTAGGACTCAATTTCTTCTAGGACCCCTCCTACCTCTAGTTACTATAAATCCTTTCTTCCTTCTCCCCTCCCCCCTCAGCCTACCTTCATGAGAGGGGGAAGAGCAAGATGCAGCAGGCAGATAGATAAGCTTCTCCTCCTCATTCATAGTCCCAGGCACAAGAGGAAGCCTCTGGGAGAGATGAAGATGCCAACCAACACAGTCACATGGTGCTTATAGGGAACCACATTGACCTAGGAGCCAGCATTAGATGGAGCTGCTGAAAATCATCAAACTCACCACAATGGCTACAAATCAAACCTATTCCTTTGCTGGTTCTGAGAGTCATGTGGCTTACATAAGTCCTGAAGAAGGGGAGAATCCATTGATATGTTGTGAAAAGGGAAGATATTGTTCATGATAGTCAAGGCAGGGGTGGAGAAGCTGTAGCCTAGAGGACACATGTGGCCGGGTGCAGCCTTGTGACTGAATCCAAGTTTTACAGAACAAATCCTCTTATTAAGGGGATTTGTAGGTATTCATGAATTTGAAGGTATTCATTCAGTTCCACTTAATCTAAACCACAAGGCTCATGCACATTCTATGTGTGTGTGTGTGTGTGTGTGTGTGTGTGTGTGTGTGTGTGTGTGTATTGATTAGATTTTTAAAAATCTGTCCTTTCTTCAATGAGTCGTTAGCATGAGTGAATGAACAAATTAATAATAAGCATTTTTAACCACCTGCTGTGTGCCAGGCACTGTACATACACATAAGAAGTTAGTGTCTGCCCTCAGGGAACTTATATTCTTTTTAAAAATATAATATTTTATTTTTCCCAATTACAGCAAAAGTAATTTTCAACATTTTTTTTCAGATTTTGAGTTCCAAATTCTCTCCCTCTATCTTCTCCCCCCTCATTGAGAAAGCAAGCAATTTGACATAGATTATACATGTATAGTCATACAAAATACATTTCCATGTAAGTCATGCTGTGAAAGAAAACACAGATAAAAAGACCCCAAGAAAAATAAAGTAAAGAAAAAGTATCTTTGATCTAAAGCACTTATGTTCTGATAGGGAGATGCACATATGAGGAGTTGGAGATCATGGAATGGGTTTGGGTCTGGGAAGTGTCAGAAATGGTGAGTGGAACCATAGGACATTGTTGCCATGTTCTTTCCAGTAGAGATGACAACATTAATTTGATGACTATTGCCATAGTAAGAGGTGTAAAGGCCTGGGGATGGAGAGGGGATGGCATACACATGCAGTGCCAGGGCAGATGTCAATATGCCTGTGCTGGGTAGGCCCTGTGGTCCTGATGGCTGACTAGCTGCACTGTGAAGCGTGGTCTGAGCCATCTGGGACTTTTGAATCTAGATAATGATGTTCTCAGGGTTTCCCTGGGTGTAGACATGTGTAAAGAAGACTTTTTGAGGTCCCCAACCCCCCAAATTGTGCAGATATGTTTACTATATCACGGTTAGAGTATTAAATTATATGATATTGCTCGCCAGAGCTGACAAGGACCAGTTCCTTTGTTGTTTAGGTTGGAGATGGAACAAAACAAAATGAGATGCTCATGGTCCATCTAACAGTGAACAAAGATTTACTTAGCCACTGAAGGGGAAGGATATTCACCACGGATATTCATTAAGGACGCCATATTGGTTCAGCTGGGTGGGTCTCCCCTGCCTCTGAGTTGTTCATGGTGGTCCATGTGGTAGTCAAACATCAGGGAGGATCTGAAACTCATCATAGCTTTTTGTACGTGGTGGGGGGGGGGCAGGAAGTGACACCTTTAGTCCCCCAAGACAATTAAGGATGGTTTCAATGGCTTTTAAGACAAAGAACTAGTCCAGCCCACATGGGAAGGGACTCTGGCAGACATTCTTTGGGCAGAGTGCAAAGATGAAAAAAAGATAGGTAGATCACATACTACCCCAGGGTCCTTTGGACCCACCAAAAATCTTTAGATGATGTCATGTCATTCCAAAGCCTTGGAATGGCAAATCTAGAAGAGCCCTCAGAACAATAGATACAAAATATTAGATGTCAGGGACCTTAGAGCAGAGGACGCAGAATTTCTAAGCTAAATGGGACCTTAGGATATAAGACATAGAATACCAGAGTAGGAAGGGAGCTAAGGACATAAAATGTCAAAACCAGAAGGGATCATCCAGTCCAATCCTCTGATTTCAGAGAGGAGGAAAATGAGGCCTAAGAGCATTGGAGAAGAGGCCTGGTTAGGCCCAAGGGCACATGGGAAACCATCAGCAAACTCCATGCTTCCTGGCCCCTTGATCCAGGGCTCAGCTAGCATGTTCCATTGTCTAGTTCGTTGTGCCTACATGGAAGGAAGGGCCTCATGCTTAAATCCTGCTGAAGCTTCAAGATTCAGTCCTGGGCCTGCTTCTCTTCTCCCTTTATGCTACTTCATTAGTAATCTCATTCGTTCCCATGGATTTAATTACTATCTCTACATTGATGATTTTCAGTCTTTCTATCCTGTCCTAATCCTCTGCTTGTCTTCCCACCACACATCTCCAATTAATTGCCTTTCAGACCTCTCAAACTGGATGACCAGTAGACATCTTTAACTCAATATGTCCAAAACAGAACACATTCTCTTTCCTCCTAAATTCTCTCCCACTCCTACCTTCCCTATTACTGTGGAGGGCAACACCATCCTCCCAGTCCTATCTCTCACCCCCATATCCAATCTATTGCGAAGGCCTGCCTACTTCACCTTTGCCTCATCTCTTGAATGTGCCTCTTTCTCTCCTTTGACACTGGTACCAACCTAGTGCAGGCCTCTATCACTTCCTGCTTGGATTATTGCAATAGCCTGTGGGTGGGCCTGCCTGCCTCAAGTCTCTCCCTACTCCAGTCCATCCTCCATTCAGCCACTAGAGTGATTTTCTTAAAGCATAGGTCTGATCGTGTCACCCTCTTACTCAATAAACTCCAGTGGCTCTTTATTGCCTCCAGGAACAAATACAAAATGTTCTGTTTGGCATTCAGTAACCTAGCCCTCTCCCATCTTTCCAGTTTTCTGGCACCTTATCATCCACCATGTACTCTTTAATCCAATGACACCGGAGCATTTGTGTTGTTGTGGTTGTAGAGTCATTTTTTCAGTCATGTCCGACTCTCGGTGACCCCATTTGGGGTTTTCTTGGCAGAGATCCTGGAGTGGTTTTGCCATTTCCTTCTCTACTTCATTTTGGTTCTTGAGTTAGGCTAAGCTGTTGCTTCACATTTAATCAGCCTGATGCTCGAGCATGTTGGCATAAAATAAGAAGAACTTAGACATTTATATTGTACTTTAGAATTTATAAAGTGATTTATAGACACAATAATATTTGATCCTCCCAACAGTTTCCTCTTCTGTAAAAAGAGGGACTTGAATTTGATGGCCTCTGAGGTCCTTTCCAGCCCTAGATGCAGGATCCTACGGATGACCTTGGGCAAGTCTCTTCCCCTCCCTAGGCCTCAGTTTCCCCTTCTGTAAAATGAAGGGATTGGACTGGAGGGTCTGTGAGGTCCCTTCCAGTTCCAGATCTAGCATCTTATATATGACCTTGGACAAATTATTTCCCTCAGTAGGCCTCAGTTTCCTCCTCTGTAAATTGAGGGAGTTGGCCTAGCTAGAAGCTCTAGATCTAGGAAGCTAATATCTTATGAACAATCCTGTGATGAAGGTAGGGTCTATGTTATCATCCCCATTTTACAGGTAGCAATCTGATGCTCAGAGAGCAGAAGTGATTTATTCCAGGTCACGCAAACCCTGACCTCACAACACTAGATATTACGATTCTATGATCTCTTCTTCCCTTTCTTCCTCAGACTGTCAATCCAAGACAGGAGGAATAGGAGAGAACTGAATTTGAAGTCAGAATAGCTGGGTTTGAATATTAGCTCTACTACTTACCCCTGTGTGACCCTGAGGAAGTCACTTAACTTTTCTGGTTCTCAGTTTCCTCATCTGTAAAATGAAGGAACTAGGTGAGAAGATCTTTCAGGTCCCTTCCAAATCTAAACTTATGATCCAATAATTCTATGAAAGTAATACTGGAAAGACAAGTACCATCCCAGGATCCTTTCTGACAAATAAAAAGTAGTAGGATGATATCATAGACTCCTAAGGGAATTTCTAGTGGGAACCCAAGAAGGAAACTTACAATAGAGAAAGGTTAACATTGGGAAAGACCATGGAACACAGACTATCATATGTTACAACTGAAAAGTACTATTGGAAATCAGACTCGAAGGGGCCTTAGAAGATTACTGACCACGTAGTGCAGTGGTTCCTAACCCATGAGCAGTGGATTCCTGAGTCACAGAGTTATTAGAACGGGTCCATGCATTCATACCTCTTTAAAATTAATTACACCGAAGTACTAGGCTGACATCTGCCTACATTGTAGCTCTGCATATTCAGACCCAACTGAGAAATCTGTGAGGCATATCTTTTTGCATTAGATATGTTTGTGAAAGTGGACCATCTGTATGGCTTGCACTGAAATATATAAGCTAAAACAATTTAGATGTGCAAGGAGATTGAAGGCTAAAATATTCGTCCCATCAGACAGATCTCAAAGTCTCCCAGAGCTACAAAATAATGACAGCTGTTGCGTCAGAGCCACAGTATAGTAGATAAATATATTTCTGGAAGACTGAGTCAACATGTCCCTCAAGCATGTGGACTCACATTTCTCCAATGTATGTAGAAGGTACTGAGATGAATGACATTCAAATTATATGAAAGGATTACTGAATTCACAGGAGCTTTTGAGTCATCAGCTTTTCTAGAGGAGAACGAAGTTGGTAAAGCAAGGAAAAAAATTTTCACCTACCGGAGACAGTAGCTGCAATATTTCTCCAGGGCAGTGGGCCATGTCATGCGAGATTTACTAACAAGAACTAGAAAAGACTGAATATCTCCCTTGCAGCAAATGCCAGAGAGCTGGGAGAATTTACGGCAACCAGCACAGAATATAGACTATTTGTAATTCTCTGATAGCTCAAATGACTGTTATGTATGTTCAAAATGCAGGCTCACCTACCACCTAGAAGTAAGAGGAACTTAAAAGAATGCTTCTCGAATCTCCAGCTTATCAGAAAGATGGAAGTATTTCCTTTAAAAAATCAGATGGGCTTCAGTGAATATTTTTCCAGTTATAAGAAGAAACAGATCTAAAGAGACAGGAAAATCTTGACTCATGTTAGAGGGTAAAAGGTAGAAGATGTGACGTAGAAAGAAAGGGAGAAAGACCACTGATCACTTAAAGCCAAGAAACAGGAATCTCTCTCTTCCCAAATGGGAGGGAGCTGGACTCTGCTAAAGAAGCAGCAATTTGCCCTCTAAGGAATGATGATGTGGGTCCTCAGTTGTGGTCATGTGAAAGATAGTATAGTAAGGGCCAGAGGACAAAGAGATAAGCAGTAATGGTCCTAATATTCTTGCTGATGAGTACTAAGGCAGAAATTTATTGATGTGTGCATTCCAGACATGGAGTACTACCCACACACATGTATGTGAAAGTGCAAAAATTTTAGTTTAGACTTGAGAGTGCATGAAGGAGAGTAATGTATAAGATGTCTGTACAGGCAGGTTGGAACTAGCTGGTAAAGGACTTTGAAATGCCAAACAGAGATTATGATAGGAAGCCAAAGGAGTTTACTGAGCAAGACAGTGCCATGGTCAGACCTACACTTCAGTTATATCCCTTTGGCAGTTGTAGGGAGGATGGGTTGGAGAGTGGAGAAGCTGAAGTCAGGGAAAACAATTGGAGGCTTTTTTCTGGAGCCTTGATGAGAGATGAGGAGGAGGCAATCAATGTGAGTAGAGAAAAAGGAATGGATGTGAGAGTTGTTTTACAGGTTAAATAAACAAGACTTGGCAACTGGTTGGATGAGGGGAGGGGAGTGAGGGGTTGAGTATGATTACAAGCTTGTGAACCTGAGTGAACTGGAAGGACAGTGGTACCTCAGCAGAAATAAGGAAGTTCAGAAGAAGGGTGGATTCAGGTCAGGGTATGGGAAAGAAGATAATGAGTTGTGTTTTATAGATGTCGAGTTTGAGATGTCTGGTAAATGTCTAGTAGACAGTTGAGAAAGTGGAACAGGAACTTGGAGGAGAGAGCAAGGCTGGAGAACTTAGTGTTAATTAGTCTTTTGAGCACTTACCCATTGGCAAATGGTTGTCCTGTATCACTTCCCTAAATATCTTGGTTATAAGACCTTTATCAGAGATATTTGACGCAAACTGTTTTCCCCCAATCAATGATTTTCTCTTCTTACTCTAACTGCATGATTTTTTTTTTTCATGCAAAAGCTTCTTAATTCCATGTAATGGAAATTATCTATCTTGTCTCTCACGATCTGTTCTTTATCCCTTATTAGGTAAGTAGTTCTTCCCCTAGCCACAGCTGTGAACAGTGCTCCATTGCCCTTCTGTTTTTTTTTTTTTGAGGTAGGTGGGGTGGGCTGACCTTTTATATTGAGGTCATGTATTAATTTTAAGTTTATTGTGTAATGTGATGTAAGATGTTGGTCCAAGTCTAATTTCTGGAGGTTTCCTTCCAGTTTTCCCAGAAGTTTCTGAAAGAAGGAATTCTTCTCCAAGTAATTTGTGTTCTCAAGTTTATCAAATACTGGATTATTGAATTCAATTGTGTCCTATTCTTCCTTATCCAGTGTGTTCTAGTCATCTACCTTTCTCTTAATTGTCAAATTTAATGGCCTTTTCTCAGTTCTCATCCTTCTTGCCCTCTCTACTGCTTTTTACACTGTTGACTACCCATTAGTCTTAGACATTTTCTCTTCTATGGGTTTTCATGACACTTCTGTCTCCCGGTTCTCCTTCTACCTGTCTGACCACTTCCTCTCAGTCTCCTTTGCTGACTTATCATCCATATCATGGTTGGAGAGTGCATAGAGAGGAGTAAGGTGTACAAAAGCTAGAAAGGTAAGAAAGGACCAGCCTATGAAGAGCTTTAAATGAAAAATAGAAGAGCTTATATTTAATTCTGGAGGTTTGTAGACACTAGAGCTTTGTGAATAAATAGGGTGACATGATTAGATGCACACTTCAGAAAAATCACCTTGGCAGTTGAGTGAAGGATGGACTGGAGTGGGGAGAGACTTGAGGTAGGGAAATCGGTCCTGGTCCAGTAGTCTAAATGTGAGGTGATGAGGACCTACACCAGGCAGTAGCTGTGTGAGTGGATAGAAGTAGACGTTGTAAAGGTAGAAATGAAAAGATTTGGCAACAGACCAGAAAAGTGAGAGTTAAGAGTCAATGATGACACTGAAGTTGTAGGCCCAGACCCATCATCTCAACTAAACACCATCTTCTGTCTGATCTTTCCTGATTCCACCAACTGCTATTTCCTTCCTTTAATTTATTTGTATTTATTCACTTCACATTTATGCTGTATATATTTATGTGTGTCCTCATCTCCCCCTTTGAATGTTAAGTGCGTTATGAGCCAGGATTGTTTCATTCATTGTGCTTGTATCTACAAAGCCTAAAACAGTTCCTGGCACATAGTAGGAACTTAATATTTACTGATCAATTGATTGGGTTAAATTGTTTCAAATTCGTTCTTGTCTATATGTTTCAGGAATCTACTTTTCTATTTTTTACCTAACACCAAAGATTTTTACTGAGTACTATTTGATACTATGATTTGAAATCTGAAGGTGCCATTTGCCTTCATTTCCATTTTCCCCCATAATTTCCCTTGAGAGTCTAGAACCTTTGTTTTACAAAATGAATTTGGATATTTTATCTAGTTATGTGAAATACACCCTTGGCAGCTTAATTGGCATAGTGCTAAACTGGAAAATTAATTTAGGCAGTATCATCATTTGTATTCTATTGGAATGACTTAACCATTGTTATTCAGTCATTTTTCCAGTCATGTCTGACTCTTCATGACCCCATTTGGGGTTTTCTTGGCCAAGATAATGGAGTGGTTTGCCATTTCTTCCTCCAACTCATTTTACAGATGAGGAAACTGAGGTAAACAAGGTTAAGTGGCTTGCCTAGGGTCACACAGCTAGTAAGTGTCTGAGGCCAGATATGAACTCAAGTCTTCCTAACTCCAGGCCCAACCCTCTATCTATTGTGCCACCTAGCTGCCCCTTAACCATGTGTGATACATATCTTTCCAATTATTTAGATCATTCTTTATTTCTTTAAAGAGTAATTTGTAATTGTGTTTTTCTAAGTATTTATTGTGTCTTAGTAGCTTGACTCTGAGATATTTTATGGTTGTTTTCATTATTTTGAATGGAATTTACCTGGCTGTATGCACCCAGTACCACTCCAGGTGCCTAGCTTCTGCCAGACTACTTTCCAGTTTTCCCAGTTTTTGTCAAATAGGGAGATCTTGCCCCAGTAGCTGGGATCTTTGGGTTTATTAAATGCTAGGTTACTGTGCTCATTGGCTTTTATATATTGTGAATTTAATCTGTTCCATTAATCAACTACTCTATTTCTTATCCAGTACTACTACTTTGTAGTATAGTTTGAGATCTGGTACTGTTAGGCTCCCTTCCTTCACATTTTTGTTTTCATTGATTCCCTTGATAATCTTGACTTTTTGTGCTTCCAGATAAATTTTGTAATTTTTTTTCTGGCTTTATAAAGTAATTCTTTGGTGGTTTGATTGGCATGGCACTAAATATGCAAATTAATTTAGGTAGAATTGTCATTTTATCACATTGGCTCAGTGTACCCATGAGCAATAAATATTTCTCCAATTATTTAGATGTCTTTGTAATTGTGTTCATATAAATCCTGTGTGTGTGTGTGTGTGTGTGTGTGTGTGTGTGTGTGTGTGTGTGTCTTGGCAGGTAGACTCCCAAGTATTTTATACTGTCTTTAGTTATTTTAAATGGAATTTCTCTTTCTATCTCTTCCTGTTGGGTTTTGTTGGTAACATATAGACATGCTAATGGTATATGTAGGTTTATTTTATGACCTACCACTTTGATAAAATTGTTCATGATTTCATCTAGTTTTTTAGTTGATTCTATAGGGTTCTCTAAGCATACCATCATATTATCTACAAAAAATGATGATTTTGTTTACTCATTGCCTATGTTTATTCCTTCAATTTCTTTTTCTTGTCATATTGCTATAACTAGCATTTCTAGGGCAATATTGAATAATAATGGTGATAATGGATATCTTTGCATCACCTATGAAAATATTGGAAAGCCTTCTAGTTTATCCTCATTACAGATACTGCTATTCTTGGTTTTAGGTACTACTTACCATTTTAAGAAAAGATATAGGGCAGAGCCAAGATGGTGGAGTAAAGGCAGAGACCGACCTGAGCTCTTCCCGAAACTCCTCTAAATACCTTTAAAAAATTACTCTAAACAAATTCTAAAGCAGCAGAACCCACAGAAAGGTAGAGTGAAACAAATTTCCGGCCCAAGACAACATGGAAGGTCAGCAGGAAATGTTTATTGCACTAGGGTGAGAGAGAGTAGTGCAGTCCAGCGTAGACTGGGCCCCAGCAAACCCAGAGCAGACCTCAGGGTGACTGAATCACTGGCAGCAGTGGCAGTTTCCAGACTTTTCTCAGCCCACAAATACCAAAGACAGCTTAGATGATGAGCAGGAAAGGTCTGTCGCACCTGGGGGAGAGTGTAGCACAGTCCAGCTCAGGCCACACCAGCACAGCCCCAGCCCCAGCAAACCAGAACCAGGCTTTGGGAGCTACTGAATCATTAGTGGCAGCAGCTGCTTCTGGAGCTCTCAGCCCACAGACTATAAGGGAGTTGAACAACTGGTCAGAAGCAGATTACAGGGATCTCTTTGCTAGCACTGAGGCAGGACTCTGTTGCTTTTCCCATACCGGGATCTGGGTTGAAGTCCTGGATGGAAGTCTCAGGGTGAGGAGGATCATTAGCATGCCAGAGGTTGTAGCCACAAAGGAGTGGAATTCTCCTCATAGTTCCAGGGGAGAAAAAAGTGCTTGTGGTCACTCACAGACCAGAGCACAGGCCAGGAGAATAGTAAACACTTGTCTTTACATTATACCACCCTGGAATAACTGAAAACTTACAGGTCCCTAGAAGTATCTCTGAAAACAGCTGCATAAAACCCCAGAAGCGCCGAACAGTGCACCCTCTACACTGGAAGCAGAGCATTGCTTTAGCAAAAAGTTAAAAGTCAAATAATAGGCTGGGAAAATGATCAAACAACAGAAAAAAAAAAACCTCTGACTTTAGAAAGTTACTATAGTGACAAGGAAGATCAAAGGAAGAAACAAAGTCAAAGCTCCTATATCCAAAGCCTCTAAGAAAAATATGAATTGGTCTTAGGCCGTGGAAGAGCTCAAAAAGGATTTTGAAAATCAAATAAGAGAGATAGAGGAAAAATTGGGAAGAGAAACAAGAGTAGTACATGAAAATCATGAGAAAAGAATCAACATCTTGGTAAAGGAGACATATAAAATACTGAAGAAAATAACACCTTAAAAACCAGACTAGTCCAAATGGTAAAAGAGGTCCAAAAAGCCAATGAAAAGGAAAATGCCTTAAAAAGCAGAATTGGCCAAATGGAAAAGGAGGTACAAAAGCTCACTGAAGAAAATAATTCCTTAAAAATTAGAATGGAGCAAATGGAAACTGATGAATTTATGAGAGATCAAGAAATGATAAAACAATCAAAAGAATGAAAAAATAGAAGACAATGTGAAATATCTCATTGGAAAAACAACTGACCTGGAAAATAGATCCAGGAGAGAACATTTTAAAATTATTGGACTACCTGAAGGCCATGATCAAAAAAAGAGCCTGGACATCATCTTTCAAGAAACTATGAAGGCAAACTGCCCTGATATTCTAGAACCAGAGGGTAAAATAGAAATTGAAAGAATCTACCAATCACTTCCTGAAAGAGAGCCCAAAATGAAAACTCCCAAGAATGTTATAGCCAAATTCCAGAGTTCCCAGGTCAAGGAGAAAATATTGCAAGCGAATAGAAGGAAACAATTGAAATATCATGGAGCCACAGTCAGGAAAACTCAAGATTAGCAACTTTTTAAAAATTTTAGACTCAAACACTAGAACTCAAATACAGAATAGAGAAGAGAAAAAGAAGCATATCATAAACTTAAATATTGAAACTTAAATACAAAGTAAGAAAAGAAAAAAAGCATGTCATGTGCATAGCAGAACATAAGAAAGGATTCAAAATATATAGCAATAAATTTTCATGTCAAGAAAGCCTGTATGATAAATACTACATGTTGTTTTTGAGAGCTGTTCATCTTCCTTGTAAGTTTTCTTTTGTTCTCTACTGTGTACCTTTTACTTAGTTCTTTTTTCCCTTCCTCCTCCCCAGCTATAATTAAGTGCAGATATATTTACATAGAGATATAGGTATATACATACATATATATGTACATGTAAACATATACTTTCCCTGACAAATTCTACTCCTGATCTGTGTTTTTATGTTTGTGTGTATCTCTTATTTCCCATCCCTCCCGACTCCTCTAGTTTACTTGTACCCACTACCTTGCCCTCCTATTGCTTAGCCTACCCCCCCCAGAATCCCTCCCTTATCCCCCCATTCTCATTGATTTCAACACTCTTCTATACCCCACCTTTTAACCTATTATCTCACCCTCCTCACTAGAGATCCCTCCCTTTTCCTCTCCCCCCTCTCTATCCCCTTATACCATTTTATTTCTTCTGAATTTAGAAAACTTTTGTATTCTTTTAGATATATATGTATTATTCTCTCTTGAACCAATTCCCTATGAAGTAGGTTTTCAGAACTACCAACCCTCCTCCCCCATCTAATTCCTCTGTGTCAGTTCTTCCTCTTACTCCTCATCTATATAAGATAATTCTTCTTTTTAACTGTTTCTAGATGGTTTTAGTTTTTAAAGTCATATCGTACTCAGGTCTACCCCAATATTTCTTACAAACTACCCAATTGCTAATGACAATCTTAGACATACGTTTTACATGCATGAAAGGTAAACAGTCTGTCCTTGTTGAATCCCTTATAATCAGTCTTTGGTATGTACCTTATTTTTCTCTTGGCTCTTGTATGTCAAATCTTCTATTAAGTTCAGGTTTGTTTTGTTTTTTGTTTTTTTAACGAAGTCCTGGAAGTCTGACAGTTATCAAATGTCCATTTCTTTTCATGCAGGATTATGCTTAACTTTTATATGTATGATATTTTCAGCTTGAACCGCAGTTCTTTTACTCTTCAATATATAGTGTTCCACCACCTGTGTGTGGTCCTTTAATGTCTCTGCTGCTAGGTCTTGGGCATTGTCATATTCAAATTGTTTTTTTTTTTCCTTGTTGGTCTTAATATTTTATACTTGAGCTAGGGGTTTAGAAATTTGACTGTAATATTTCTATGAGTTTTCCTCATCAGATCTCTTTCAAGTGGTGCTTGATAGATTTTTTTCTATTTCTATTTTCCCCCCTTGTTTTAATGCTTCAGGACAATTTTCTTAGATTATTTCTTCTGTTATTGTATCAAGATTATTTTTTTGATCATAACTTTCAGGTAGTCCAATTACTCTTATGTTTTCTTGATCTGTTCTCCAGATCAATTGTTTTTCTTATGAGATGTTTCACTTTCTCTTTTATTTTTTCATTCTTTATATTTTGTTGTATTATTTCTTGATCTCTTGTAACTTCACTGGCTTCCTTTTGCCCAATTTTAATTTTCAAGGTGTCATTTTCTTTCTTAAGATTTTGGATCTCCTTTTCTAATTAGTTGACTTTCTTTTCATAATCTTCTTGTTTTTCTTGGATTTTTTTTTCAGTTTTTCCTCTATCTCTCTTATTTGATTTTTAAAGTCTTTTTAAAGGTCTTCTATAATTTCTTTTGGGGCAGGTGACCATTTGATGTTATTCTTTGGGGTAGGAGAGGGTTTCTTTACTTCAATATCCTCCTTTGAAGATGAACCCTGGTCTTTTCTTTTCCCATAATAACTTTCTATGGTTGGATTCTTTCTCCTTTGTCTGTGCATTTTCTTTTTGTAATAATGGCTTAATTACTATAATCACCTCTACTCCAGGGCTATGGGGGATGGAACCTCTGGCCTCAGATCTTCAGTTCTCCCCTCTATCCCAGAACCAAAGCCAAACCTCAACCCTCCGTGAAGTGCCCACAGCCAGGGGCATCCCATCCCACAGCTTCTACACTCACCGGGTGTGTGCTGATTCCTTCTCCCCTCTGCCGCTCTCCACAGTACAGCGATGACTGGTGTTCCTTGTCAGCAGAGGTTCCCTGGATCTTCCTGGCTCAGACTGTCAACTCCCTTCAATGTCCTAGGAATACAAGTTCCAGTGGCTGGCTAACCCCAGGGCTTGCTTGCTTGTTGTTTAAGCAGATCCTAGCCTGGAGGCATTTACTCTTCACAAGGACAATAAGAGGATCTCTGTTGTGCCCCTATTCTTATTTATTTGCACTTTGTTCACCCTAAGGAGCTATTTTATCTCTTTTATGGGGGAAAATCTTGAGAGCTTGGAATTTTCTGACCTACTCTGCCATCTTCCCAGAATCATCTTTTAGCAACTTCTACATTAGAGGATTGGAGGGCTCAGAATATGAGGGCAAAAGACATAGGATTACAGCAGAATCACCTACCCAGCAAAACTGAGTATAATCCTTCAGGAGAAAAAAATGATATTCAATAAGATAGAGGAGTTTCAAGCATTCTTGATGAAAAGATCAGAACTGACAGAAAATTGGGCCTTCAAATACAAGACTCAAAGGTAGCATAAAAAGGTAAACAGGAAAGGGAAATCATAAGGGACTTAATAAGTTTAAACTGTTTACATTCCTACATGGGAAGATGACATTTGTAATGCACAAAACCCTTTTCATTATTAAGATAGTTAGAAGGAGCATATATAAATAGAGGTCACAGGTGTGAATTGAATATTAGGGGATGATGTCCAAAAAATAAAATTGAAGGGTGAGAAAGGGATGTACTGGGAGAAAGAGAAATGGAGAGGTAGAATGGGGTAAATTATCTCACATAAAAGAGGCAAGAAAAAGTTTTTACAATGGAGGGGAAGAGCAGGGAGGTGAGGGAGAGTGAGTGAACCTTACTCTCATCAGAATTGACCCAAAGAGGGAATAACATACACATTCAATTGGGTATAGAAATTATCTTACCCTACAGGAAAGTAGGAGAGGAAGGGGATAAGAGAAGTGGAGATAGAAGGGAGGGCAGATTGGGGAAGGGGGTAGTCAGAAGCAAAACACATTTGAGGAGGGACATGGGAAAGAGGAGAGAGGGGAAAGAGAATAGAATAAATGAGGGGAGGAATAGGATGGAGAGAAATACAGTTAGCAATGGTAACTGTGAAAAAAAAATTTGAAGCAAGTCTTTCTGATAAATCTGATAAAGGTTTCATTTCTCAAACATATAGAGAACTGAGTCACATTTATAAAAATAAGAGCCATTCCCCGATAGATAAATGCTCAAAAGATATGATCAGTTTTCAGATGAAGTAATCAAAGCTATCTATAGCCATATGAGAAAATACTCTAACTCACTATTGATCAGAGAAATGCAAATTAAAACAATTCTAAGATACTACCTCATACCTATTAGATTGGCTAATAGGACAGAAAAGGTAAATGACAAATGTTGGAGGGGATGTAGGAAAAATGAGGCTTTAATGCATTGTTGATGGAGTTGTGAACTGACTCAACAATTCTCTAGAGCAATTTGGATGCCCATCAATTGGAGAATGGCTGAACAAGTTGTGATATATGATTATGATGAAAAATTATTGTTCTGTAAGAAATGATGAGCAGGATGCTCTCAGAAAAAACTTGGAAAAACTTGCATGGGCTGATGCAAAATGAAATGTATACAAAGAAAAGATAAATTTATTTTTATGCTTTGGAGTGTTTCTAATAGGTAGAAGGTGCTGTACTTTGTCAAAAGCTTTTTCTGCATCTCTTAATATAATCATAGGATTTTTGTTGTTTTTGTTATTGACATGATCAATTATGCTCATAGTTTCCCTAATATTTAACCAGCTTTGCATTTCTAGTATAAACCCCACTTGGTCTTAGTTTATGATCTTTCTGATACATTGCTCCAGTTTCCTTTCTAGTATTTTATTTAAAAATTTTTGCATCAATATTCATTAGGGAAATTAGCCTACAGTTTTTTTTTCCCTCTGTTTTTGCTCTTCCTGGTTTAGGTAACCAAAAGAATATTTGTGCCATAGAAAGAATTTTGCAGGACTCCTTTACTATTTTTTTCAAATGATTTATGTAGTATTAGAATTAATCATTCCTTAAATTTTTAGTAGAATTTTCTTGTAAATCCATCTGGTCCTGGATTGTTTTTTTTTTTTTAAATTTATGGCTTCTTTTTTTTTTTTTCTATGATAGGGTTATTTAAGTATTCTATTTCCTCTTCTGTTAATCAGGGCAATTTATATTTTTTGTAAATATACATCCATTTTATTTAGATTGTGAATTTTATTGGCATAAATTTGAGCAAAATAGCTGCTAATAATTGCTTTAATTTCATTTTCATTGATTGTACAGTCACCCTTTCCATTTTTTGATACTGGTAATTTGGTTGGGTTTTTTTTAGCCAGTTTTTTATCTTTTTTTTTCCCCATAAAACCAGCTCCTAGTTTTATTTATTATTTCAGTGGAGGGTTTTAACTTTAAAATTTATTAATTTTTCCTTTTCCTTTTAGGATTTTTATTTTGGTATTTAATTGAAGATTTTTAATTTGTTATTTTTCTGGGTTTTTTAGTTGCAAGTCCAATTTATTGATATGCTCTTTTTCTCTTTTATTGATGTATTTAGAAAGATAAATTGTCACTTAATTACTGCTTTGACCACATCTCATAAATTTTTGTATGTTGTCTTGTTGTCATCACTATCTTTAATGAAATTATTGATTGCTTCTATGATTTATTTTTTTTGACTTATTCTTTAGGATTAGATTAGTTTCCAATTAATTTTTAATCTATGTTTCAAAAGCCTTTTATTGAATATAATTTTTATTGCACTTTGGTCCCAAGAGGGTGAGTTTAGTATTTCTCCTTTTTTGCATTTGTTTATGAAGTTTCTTATGCCCTAATACATGGTCAAATTTTTTTGAAGATGTCATGCACAACTGAGAAATAGATATCTTCCTTTCCATTTCTATCCAGTATTCTCCAGAGGTTTATCATATCTAACTTTTCTAAAATTCTATTCATATTACATATATAATTTATATATTATATCATTTATGGTTAAATTTATATAGGTTTGACAAGGCAAATTGAGGTCCTCCACTAATACAGTTTTACTATCTATTTTCTTTTGTAATTCATTTAGCTTTTTTGTTTCATGAATTTGGATGCTATACCATTTGACATATGCATGTTCAGTACTGATATTTAATTCATTATCTATGATATCTTTTAGCAAAATATAGTTTCCCTGGTCATCTCTTTTAATTAGATCTATTTTTGCTTTTGCTTTTTCTGAAATGATGAGTACTACTCCTGCCTTTTTTTACTTCAGCTGAAGCATAATAGATTCTGCTCCAGCTCCTTATTTTAATTATGTGTGTGTCTTTCAAGTATGGTCTCTTGCAAGAAACATATTGTTGGATTCTGGTTTCTAATCTATTCTGCTATCTTCTTCCATTTTATCAGAGAGTTCATCCTAGTCACACTCACAATTATGATTGCTAAATGTGTATTTCCTTCTATCCTATTCTCTTCTATTTATACTTCTCTTTTTTACCTTGTCCCCTACTCAGAATTCGGTTTTGTTTCTGACCACTGCCTCCCTTAATCTACCCTCCCTCTTATCACCCTCTCTTTCTTTTAGCTCCTTCCCCCTCCTTCTTCCCTATTGGGTAAGATGAACTTCTATACCCCATTCTGTGTGTGTATGTGTTTATGTGTGTCAATGCTGTGCTGCTTCTATTCAAAAGTTCCTTGCATTACAACAGGGTTTTTAGGTTTTTTGATTTGTCGTGTTGTGTTCTTCTGGTAGAACTGTGATCCTTAAGTTATCTCTACAACTCTGTTTTCAAAATCAATTGGTTTGTTTTGGATAGAATTCATGTGTTCTTTTAAAGTCATTGTCTTTTGCTTCTCTTCTTTCAAATGTTCTTTCGTTTCAGTATCTTTGCATTCCACATCTGTTATTCTCCCTCATAGAATATCCACTTATTTGGAGAGATCCTCCATGATTCATTCAATTTTTCCTATTCTCCTGTTTGTGTTTTTTTTAATTCTGCATCAAGTGCTCTGATTTTGAATCTAATTTAATTTCTAATACCATCTTTTAAAATGATATTCTTCTTTTAAACCATTCTGGAATTTCTTACTGTTGTTCTATGTTCTTTGGGGAAACAGGAGTATTTTCTTTATCATCAAGGATTTGGGGTTAATTTCCCTTCATAGCATAATATTTGTTTGTTATGTTCTGCCCTCTCTGAATTTTTACTCATTTCACTTGTATTTATGAGTTCTCTGCTCATAAACTAGGTTTATACTCAGACTTTTTCCCTTTTGACTTTTGGTCTTTCATTTGTAATTTCAGCTATTTGTCTCTGGTTGCCTTCCTAAGTCTTTATCTCTTCCTCCTTCCTCTGCCACACAGATCCCCCCAAGCTTGGGCATCCTCAGCCACCTCACTGTAACCCACAGTTCAAGTCTTATGCATTTATACAAGATTCTTCTCATTGATGAGAGAATTATTACTCAATGCCATGCCTACATGGGGTGGGGAATGCTGGCAAGAGCTCGGGAGAGATTTCTTCTTCTGGCTTCTTGCTTGAAGAACAGGCACACATAGTTCCAGAATATCTTCAGGGAGAGGCCCCTGGAGGGAGAGAAAAACTCTGGGAAGGAGCTGACTCCTCAGCGTGTCCCTGATTTCCAGCTTAGTACATGAGAGATTTCAGAGAAGTTCCCTATGATTGAGATTGGGGATTCTCTCTTTCTCAGTTGAGCTAGGATAACATACTCCAAGTGGGAAAAGCCATTCACTCTGTGTATTGAATGGTGTGTTCTAATCTCTATGACTTCGGTTTTTGTTGGCTATTGGCTTGGATGAATGAGTCTGTATGCTATTCATTATTTCTGATAGATGGTCTTGTGTAACTGGCATTTTGTGGGAAGGGAGTCAAGCTTTCAGATATAGCTTGGGCCACTGATCATGAAAGTACCTTGGACCCCAGATTAGCAATATTTAGGAAAGCAATACTTCCTCTCCGAGGAGAGCAGAGCCAGCAGCCTAGAGGCCCTAATCTCCTACTCTGATCCCAATAGGAATCAGTCTTCCTTGGAGAGGAGTTGAGAAGATTCCAGAGATCTCTATTCATGCCTCCCTCCAAGCTGAATTTAGACAAGTGCATGAAGACATGAACATAATCTATGTTGTTCATAAACTCTACATCAATTTGGAGGGTATGGGACAATTGTGATGTAGCCCAGATTTCTAGCTGAGTTTACTGTCCCATTTCCTCAGGGGCAGGAGCCTTTTCCTCTCTGGCTGGCTCTGAGCTCCCCACATTATCTGTGCCATTCCCCCTCCCCCCTTTCCAGTTCTCATTTTCCTTTGCACAGCTAGGCAGAATCAATGTTTACCATTCTTAGAGTGCATGTTGTGGAAGAGGTGGGGATACACCAGGGCAAGTCCTATCAGGCTATTGGAGGATTGGGCAGGGACTCTCCCCTCCAGACCATGAAGCAGCTAGGTGGCACTGCAGTGGATAGAGGGCTGGGCCTAGAGTCTGGAAGACTTAACTTTCTAAGTTTAAATCCAGCATCAGATACTTTCTAGCTGTGTGACCCTGGACAAGTCACTTAACCCTGTCTGCCTCAGGTACCTCATATGTAAAATGAACTGGAGAAGGAAATGCCAAACCAGTCCATTATCTCTGCCAAGAAAATCCCAAATGGGTTCACAGAGAGTCAGACACAACTGAAAATGACTGACTAAACAAACCTTGAAGCACAAATCTGTGAGGTTAGTCAATCAGGCAATAAGCATTTATTAAGGACTTAACTAACTGCCAGGTACCATGTTAAGCACAGGGTATACAAAAAGAGGCAAAAGACCACCCCTGAGTTCAAGGAGCTCACAACGTAATTGGGAAGACAACATGCAAATAACTATGTACAAACAAACTATAGACAGAAGAAATAGGAAATAATTAAGAGAGGGGCAGCATTAGAGTTAAGAGGGGTTTGGAAAGGCTTCCTGTAGAAGGTAGGACTTAGCTGGGACTTGAAAGAAGTCTGGAAACCTGGAGGTAGAGATGAAGAGGAAGAACCTTCCAGGTATAGGGGACACAGCCAGGAAAACTGTTCAGAGCCAAGAGGTGGAGTGTCTTGGGTAAGGCACAGCCAGGAGGCCAGTGTTACTGTATTGAAAAGTTATGTGGGGGAGGCAGGGTGTATGTTATAAGAAGACTGGAAAGGTAGGAGAGGGGCTGGATTATGAAGAGCTTTAAATGCCAAACAGTGGATTTCGTATTTGATCCTGGAGGTGATGGGAAATCACTGGAGTTTGTTGAGTAAGGGGGAATGACATAGACCTATGCTTTTGGAAAATCACTTTGGCGGCAGAAATAGAGGATAGATTCAAGTGGGGAAAGCAGACCCACACACAAGCTATTGTGATAGTCCAGGAGTGAGATGATGAGGGCCCACACCAGGGTGGTGGCTGTCTCAGAAGAGAGCAGATATTCAAGAGATAGTGCAAAGGTAAAATCAATAGACCTTGACAATGGATTGGATATGGGGGGCAGAGTGAGGAGTCCAGGATGACACTAAGATTCTAAGTCTAGGGGACTAGGAGGATGGTCGACCCTCAACAGTATTAGGGGAGTTTAGAAGTGGGGAAGGTTTAGGGGAAAAGATAACAAGTTCCCTTTTGGACATATCTAGTTCAAGATGCCTACTGGACATCTAGTTTAAGATGTCTAAAGGTAGTTGGAGATGCAAGATTGAAGCTAAACAGAGATGTTAGGGCAGGATAGGTAGAGTTGAGAATTATCAGCATAGAGATGGTCATTGAATCTAGGAGCTAATGAGATCACCAAGTGAAGTAGCATAGAAGGAGAAGAAAAGAGGGCCCAGGACAGAACCTCACAGAGCACCTATAGGTAATGAGCATAACCTGGAGGAGGAACCAGCAAAGGAGACTGAGAAGGAGCTGTCAGAGGGGTAGGAGGAGACCAGGAGAGAATGGGGGCCCCAAAAGCCTAGAGAGAAGGAGAGTGTCAAGGAGAAAAGATAATCAACAGGCCAAAGGCTGTGGAGAGGTCAAGGAGAATGAGGACTGAGCAAAGGCCATTGGATTTAGCAATTAAGAAATCAATGGTAAGTTTGGAGAGAGCAGTTTGGGTGAAATGATGAGATCAGAATCTGGATTTTAGGGGGCTAAGTAGGGAGTGAGAAGAGAGGAAAGGGAAGCACCTACTGTAGTTGGTCTTCTCAAAGAGTTTAGCCACAAAAGGCAGAGAAGATTTAGTTAGCTAAGAGGGAAGGATCAGGGGAAGGTTTCTTTCTTTTTTTTTTTTCAGGATGAGGGAGACATGGGCATGTTTGTAGGCATTAGAAAATGAGCCAGTAGAGAGGGAGAAATTATTGATAAGTGAGAGAGTAAGGATGACAGAGGGTGCAATCTGTTGGAAGAAAATGAGATTGCTTGAACGGGTAGAGGGGCTAGCCCTGTCAAGGAGTAGGAGCACCTCGTCATGTAAGATGGGGTAAAGGAGGAGAGAGTGGCAGAAGGAATCTGAATGATAGGAAATAAGGAAGAGTGGGAGAAGAGGGAGATCATGGCAAATGGCCTCAATTTTATCTGTCAAATATGAGGCCAATGTCTCAGCTGAGAGAGCAGGGACAGAAGAAGCCATGGGAGGTTGGAAGAGGGTTAGAAGAGGCACTGTAGAGCATGGAAGAATGAGTTGATAACCACTCTCTTCTCACTGACCACTGTCTCCTCTTTTCCTCATCTTAACTTCTTGGTAAACCAGTTCAATTCAACCCTGTCCCCTCTCTTGAGACATTGGCCCCCTTATCATAGCATCAATTGCACCCCTGACAAGCCTCAGCATTGCTGTGGATCACTCCCATCGTCTGCCACCTTCATTCCTATACATATGCTACTGAGTCCTCTACAAATTTCTGTTCCACAACCTCAGCTGGGCCCTCCCTGCTAAGGGCCCCTACTATGAGGCAGTGATCCATGGTATCTTTGAGATGGGATTTTTTTTGTAGTAGCACCTGTCCACTCAGAAGATAATTAGTCTAAGCTTCAACAGAAGAAGTCTAAGATGGATGACAAAAAGAATTTCCCAGCTGTAGTGTTGATGGATATGTACAATAGACTGATCCCTGGATTGAGAGAAAAGAACATTAGGTTCTCCTGTGTGACCACTCAAATCACATGATTCCTGTAAGCCTCAGTTTCTCTCTCTGTCAAATGAGAGAGTTGGATTAGATGAGCTCTAGGGCCCCTTAAAGCTTTACCAATGAGTGGTTCACAACGTGTGGGCTACCTACTCCCCAGGGAACCCCAGAGTTATTACAAAGGCTTTATCTCATTTAATGACTCTGTACAATAAATAAGCAAACAAAACTTAAACAGATTTTCCAAAAAAAAAAAAATATTGATTTAAAAGTGTTGCTGAGTTCATTGTTTCTGTCATCCTATATTTTCTCAGTGGACCCTAACAATATAATTATCTGCCCCGCATGAAATACATCCTAGAATAATAATAATGATAATGATGACAGTAATAACAATAATAGCATTTATTTTTGCTGCAAACCTTCTTTAAGGTTTGTAAAGCAATGTACATATACTATGTCTTTTGAATACTGCAAGAATGGAAGATATGGTAGCTGAACCAGGTGAAAAGGTCATGCTGACCTTTGAAAGGTCAGTAACCACAGTCAAAAACTGTAGATAATTAGTTGAGGTACTGTGGGACTTGAGAAGGGCAAATGCTGCCCTTATTTTTTTGAAAAAGGAAAAGAATGGAATCTGCAAACGATAAATCACTGATTTTGATCCTTGGCAAAATTCCAGAACATATTATTAAAGGGATGGTTAGTGGCTGTATGGGCAACGAGGTAGCACACAGTGGGTACAGCGTGAGGCCTGGAGTCAGGAAGACTCCTCTTTGTGAATTCAAATCTGGCCTCAGACCCTGCTGATCACAGATGTGATCCTGAGTAAGTCATTTCATCCTGTTTGCCTCAGTTTCCTCATCTTGTAAAATGAGCTAGAGAAGGAAATGGCAAACCAGTCCAGTATCTCTGCCAAGAAAACCCCAAATGGGGTCGCGAATAGTGAACATGACTGAAAAATGACCAAAACAGCTACAACAAATAATGGCTGTATAGAAGAGAGGCAGTGATCACAAAGAGCCAGCATGTCTTCATCAGCCTAATTTTATTATGCTTACATAGAAGTTTGTTCATGTAATGTGGCTTATTTTAAACCCTATGCATTCTCTTGCATTAACCACAGTATTGTATTCAATCCTGTCAAAATAATGAGATTCATGACATGAAATAGATAGAAATGGATGGAGAAATGGTTGTTTTGTGGGAAATGAAAGTGATATAGATTTTTTCTGCCCAACAAATTCTTTTATTTAAGTTTCTAACCATCTAAAATACATTCCAATGGAGGAAAAGTGAAATAAAAGGCCATGCCAGACTAACCCTATTTCCTTTTTTGACAGGGTTAATGGCCTAGTAGATCAAGAGAATAAAGTAGATGTAGTTCCCTTAACAGCATTTAATGAAGTCTTTCCTGCTAATCTTGTGGAAAAGATAGAAAAGGGCAGCCAGACCCAGGACATGTACCTGTAGTTCTCTTTTCCCCTCATCACTTCAAGTTCCTGACAATTACTTTTACCATCTTCTCCTTTATCCTGGATTTGTTGTTGTTGAGTTATTTTTCAGTTGTGTCTGACTCTCCATGACCCCATTAGGAGTTTTCTTGGCAGAGATACTGGACTGGTTTGCCATTTCCTTCTCCAGCTCATTTTACAGATGAGGAAACTGAGGCAAACCAGGTGAAGTGATTTGCTCAAGGTCACCTAGCTAGTAAGGTCTGAGGCCAGATTTGAACTCCGGAAGATCAGCGAGGAAGATGAGGCCTGGCACTCTATCTACTGCACCACCTAGCTGCCCTTATATTGGATAATAAGTTCCCATTAGCCATTTTTGTTCTGTCCTTCTCTGTCTGATGATCACTGTCAGCAACAAAATTATCATAACTTTAGAACCAGGAACCTCAGAAGGAAACTGAGCCTCAGAGAAATAAAATGATTTGCCCAAAGTCATAAGGCAGTAAGTATCAGATTTGGGCCCAGGTCCAGAGGCAGAGCCTTTCAACACTATACCATGCTGAGTTAAATGGTTAATAATAAGATTTGCAGGTCTTTATATTTCACTTTGCTCATTAGGAAGGATTTTGGATTCATTACTTCCTAGGATCTTCACAACAAGCCCTTTGAGGTCAGAAGTACAAATATAATCATCCTTGCTTTATAGAAGAGGAAACAGATCCAGAGATTAAATGACTTGTCCAAGATCACACAGCTGGCAAAGCAGACATGTCAAGCTTCAGATCCAGATCTTCTGACTCCACGTTCTTTATTCTTTCCACACTATCACTTCTGCCTCCTCTCCATTCTTCTCTTTTCACATTCGTTCTGCCTTCCATGGCCATCTTCCTATTCCCCCAACACCTATTGCCCTTCTTTTCCTCATTCAGCACCTCTACAACCATAGATCTGTGAACTTTAAATGAAAATTCTTCCCTACTGACCCCTACACAGAATTCTGGTCCCAATAAAGGAAATTCCTGGTTTCCCTGGTGTGTCTATGGGAATGTTCCCCACCCCCTGCCACCTCGGGTTTCTTCAACATAAGCTGTCTCACTTCCTAATAATCCTCCTGGAAGCCATCACTAGTTAAAAAGGGACACAGTGATGACATGCCGTCTCTCCTGTTAATACTTGTTTCATCCTTCCTGCCATAAATGCTAAACATAACAAGAGGCTATAAATTTGGGTAATAAATGTGAGTAACTGAAATCTCTTGGACTGCAGAAATGATGTCTCCATTTGTTCTCCTGATTTCTCAAACTTTTACCCATGTACACATGAATTACTCCAAATGAGGCATACTACGGGTAGTGTGAACTCTGCCCATCTGGAGAGATAATAGGGACTGAAAAGCCTAGATTGACCAGGAGGAGTAGGACACTCCACTTCTTCCTTTGGGGTCCTGACCTGTGGCTTATCACCTCGTGAAGTCAGACTGGGGCAAGTCAAAAAGCAGTCCACCCATCTCCCAGAATATTAGAGTTGACAGTGCTCTCAGAGGCCATATGGAACAACACCTCCCCCACTTTACAAAGGACGATGCTGAGGCCTAGGAAGGAGAAGAGACTTGCCCAAGGTTACACATAAGATCTTATATCTAGAGCTGGAAGGAATCTTAAAAGCCATTGAGTCTACTAATCCCTGCATTTATAGAGGAGGAAAATGGGACCCAGAGATGGGAAATGATTTGCCCAAGGTCACCTATAGGACCATAGAACTAGGACTGAAAGGTACCTTAAAGGTCATATCTTCCAACCCCCTCATTTTGCAGGGGAGGAAACCAAGGTTCATGGACATGGCATGCACAAAGCTTCACAGGTTGTAGTACCAGACAGAGTTGACATCTGAACCTGGGTCCTCTGGCTCCCAAATCAGTGTTCTTTCCACTGAACCACACTGCCTCCTCTTGCATTGCCCTTGCCACTTTTGGTTTGCTGCCAAAGTAGGTTGTTGTCCTTCATTCTTGGACAGGACCAAAACGACATCACAATGTCAGGGTCAAGGTACAGTGTGTCCAACTGTGGCTGATCAGGCCAACATGAGCTCTGAAGGCCAGGTACAAACAGTTTGTAGGAACTTTGGGAATGGAGATGTCTCTAAATTTGCATATCTTACATAGGAGTAGGAGTTTGAGGGGCCCTGACTCAGATACCCACTGGCTGCTACCATCACAAGCCCCCATTCATGGGCAGTTATCAGGCAGAAATAGGCCTGGCTGAAACTTTTGTAAGGAGCTCAGAATTTCCACTTGGGATTAGGAGTTGGCAATAAAAGCTGAGCACAGCGGGGAGGATGAGTGAGGGTGGGAGGCAGGTCTGGAGAATGGGAAGAGCTGTCCTCCATCTTTGGGGTCTCACATCAACAGCATCTGGAAGCGGGGCTGAAAAATGTGCCCATTACTACTTCTGCCTGGCTCCATAGACTGAGAAAATATCAGAACCTGACTCAGTTTATGAAGGCTGGAAACAGAAAGGGATGTGGCCCTACTCTAATATAGTGAGGAAAGTGCTGAACTTGGAGCCAGAGGCCCTGAATCCAAATCCAGATTCAGCCACTTAACCATGTACCCATACACAGGCCTAATATAGATGTGGAAGTTTCATAGGCTCTAGAATGGGAAGGAATTGTTCCCTTGCTGACCCTCAGTTTCCTCAACTGTTAAATAAGAAAAAGATACCCTCCTAAACTAGGGATGCACTTGGTAGCTATCAAGTTGTGTAAATATCAACTATTACTTAAGAATCACTACAAGAAAACATTGAAATACATGAGTTGAAGCTATCAGCCCAGCCTTCAAATACGGGGTGGTTACAGAAGCAGATGGAGACCTTTGGGAATCAGTCATTGATGATGGAGTAGCAAGAAAGGAACCAAGGCAGAATCATAGAAGGTCAGAGCTGGGAGGGGCCTTAGAACAGAGAAGGTCAGAGCTGGGAGGGGCCTTAGAACAGGGAATGTCAGAGCTGGGAGGGGCCTTAGAACAGGGAATGTCAGAGCTGGGAGGGATCTTAGAACATACAATAGGCAGAATTGGGAAAAATCATAGAAACCAACTGATCTAATTCCCTTTAAGTACTGAGACCCAGAAAGGGAAGCAACTTACCCAAAGTCACATAGTAGAAGCATGGAGATCAGAATCTAAGGTCTCTTGCTTCTCAATGCATTATTCCATCTTCTTCACTGGGCTACTTCTCTGTTATGGAATCTGGAATTCTGTATTTCTGTTAAAGGGAAAAGTCCTCTGGGAGAGAGGTATTAAACAAACAAACAAACAAAAAAACTATTTGCCATAGCCTTCTCATGTATTCAAAGCACTTTCCTTTCTTTGAGGTAGGGCATCCCCACTTTAAAGATCAGGAAGCTGAGGCTTCAAGAGGTGACTATTGCAAGGTCTCATAGCTAAGCCAAGGTTATGTAGCCAAAGAACTTGGAGCTAAGTGCCTGAAGTCAAAGTGTCCTGACTAGTACAGATTGAGAGTCAGCATTGTCCCAACCCTTCCCCCAACTCCACCCCCATGAATGGTCACAATGTCAGGTGCTACAATAACCTTTGACACAAAGGGCAATGGAAGGAGTGAGAGGGAATGCTCCTAAGGGAAACATAAACTTATCCCTAACAGACAAGAGGACTGGAACCCAGGTCTCCTCTGCCCACATTTCACACTCTGCTCACTGGTCAGACCAAAGATCCCACTAGAGGGCAAAAATCCATCAATTAATCCATCAGTCAACAAGCACTGATTAAGTATGCCAGGCACTGGGCCAGGTGCTGGGGAAACAGAAAACAACACAAGATAATCCTTACCCTTTGGGGACTTATATTCTGCTATGGAGATTCACCATGATCCCAAATGAGTACATGTGGGATTGAAACCAAATAAATGCCTAGCGATTTGGGTGGTGGAAGGAAGAAATAAAGGCTTCTCAAAGAGCATGACACTTGAGTTGAGCTCTGAACGTGGGGCTGAAGGTTCCAAGAGGTAGATAAGGAAGGAGAACATTTTGGATATAGGGGACAATCTGTGTAAACTGCTCTCTGGTGTCCCGGGAGAGGAAATGCAGCATCCAGATATGTCAAAGGATCCTAGAGTTATGGCTGGCAGGGGCCTCAGAGGTCTTCTAGTCCAACCTCCTCATTTTACAGACAGGGAAACTGAGGCCCAGAGAGATAAAATAAGTTCTTCTAGGTCCTCCGGTGCAGCCTTTTGACTGAATCCAAACTTCACAAAACAATGTTCTGTGAAGCTTAGATTCAGTCAAAGGGCCATGCTGGAGGACCTAGAGGGCCACATGTCGCCTCAAGGCTGCAGGTTCCCCACCCCTGCATTATATAGAGGAGGAAGGTGAGACTAAGAGAGTTTGAACAAATTTCTCATGATCACGCATCTAGTAAATGTCTGAGGTGTGATTTGAACCAAGATTCTCCTCATTCCAATGCCTGGACACTTCTGTGCCTAAGGAGTAACCAGCCTTTGAAAGTGTCATCAAATTATCGATACCAAATAGTACAGATAGAAGAAACCTTGGAGATCATCAAATGCAACTCACGCATTTAATAGAAAAGGAAACCGAAGACTGGGGGGAGGGTCAGGGAGAAGGAGGGAAATTCAGCTAGTTCACAGCAGAAATAAGATGTACTCCCCCAAAAAAGAAATAAGATGAACCTGAGACCTCCAGATGCCCAGACCCAGGCTCTTTGCACTGCACTGTTTCTCAAAGAGCACCCTAAATTCTACTCTCTCTCTGCCATTGACTAGCTATGTGACCTTAAGTATTTCCCTTTCTCTGAGCCTCATTTTCCCATTCTGTAAAATGAAGGAAATGGATTAGATAACCCCTAAACTCCCTCCCAACTATGACACTCTGAGGTCCTTTTAAACTATGACAATCCATGTGCTCTGGTCCCTTGAAGCTTTAACATTCTATTTTAGTGAACAAGATCATAGATGTCCAAGCTGGAAAAACTCTTGGAGGCCACCTCGTGCAGCTCTCTCATTTAACAGATGAGGAGGGGGCAGCTAGATAGTGCAGTGGATAGAGCACTGGCCCTGAAGTCAGGAGGTCCTGAGTTCAAATCTGACCTCCGACACATAACACTTACTAGCTATGTGACCCTGGGCAAGTCACTTAAGTCCATTGCCTAGCCAAAAAACAAAACAAAACAAAACAAAAAAACAGATGAGGAAACTGAGTTCAAGCAATAACAATCTATGTTCTATGATTTATAGTTAGGGGATTCTGAGTTTAAATCTGGCCATCTCTAAGCCTTAGTGTCATCATCTGGAAAATATCCATATTTTACCTGCTTCATGAAGTTATTGTGAGGATCAAATGAGATCATGTACACATGAAAGCATTCTAAGTGCCATTTCTGATTATAAGTATGGTGGCCTAAGGTCCTACTTACCTGCTACATTCTCTGATTCTATGCCTCACCCTCTCCACCCAGTGTATATTGCCCTCGCTGGCGAAGACCCTCCTAAAATAACAATCTCCTTAACTGCATTTTCCCATGAGGTCTCTTCTGCACACCGTGAGCCTCTGATACCAGCCCAGCTTCTAGTAGTTCTATCTGAGTTATTGAGGGTTGGTATGTTCATGGGAAGTACTATCAGGAGCTAGGAACTGACCAGAGGAACATTCTAATAAGTTGCCACCCCCAAAAAAAAAAATATGAGCACATTCTGGCTTCTGAAAGACCCAGCAGAATGACTTTTCTACCCCCAGTTTGGAAAATTCTTCCAAAGAAGTTTTTGTCCAAGCCATCCTCCCTCACCTCTACCCTCATTCACTCCCAGAGTTGGCACTACAGGCTAGTCCCAGACACAAAGCTAAGAAGGAATGCCATCTCTGCAGGGAAACAAGAATAGCCTGGTACGGGGAGTAAAAGCAGTGACTTGCTTGAACTCTCCCCCAAATACCTGTAAAAATGGCTCTAAACAAATTCTAGAGCAGCAGAACCCACAAAAAGACAATGTGAAACAAATTTCCTGTCCATGACAACCTGGATGGTTGATTATAAAGATATATTGCACTGGGCTGGAAGAGGAGTGCAGTTCAGTGTGGGTGTGCAGGTAGAGACTAGGCCTCAGCAAACCTGGAGCGGCCTCAGGGGACTGAATCAAAGGGATCTGTGGCAGTTTCCAGACTTCTCAACCCACAAACGCCAAAGACAACTTAGAAGGTCAGTAGGAAAGGTCTGTGACCATGGTGAGAGAGAAGCTTTGTCCCAGCCCTGGTACAGCCCCAGGGTGGCAGCTGCTTCCTGAGCTCTTGGCCCACAGACAGAAGGGGAATCCAGTAGCTGATCAGAGAGGGATTGCAGGGATCTCTTTGCTGATACTGAGGCAGGAATCTCTTGCTTTGCCTGTGCTTGGATCTGGGTCACAGTTCTGGGTGGCAGTCCTGGGGTAAGGAGGAGTGCTGGCATGGTGGAGCAAGCATGCTTGTGGTCACTCATAGACCAGAGCACAGGCCAAGAAAGGAGTAAACACTTTGCCCTTGATCATACCACCTTGGAAGAACTGAAAATTTACAGGTCCCTAGAGGTATCTCTGAAAATAGCTGCACAAAACCCCCAAAGCTTGGGACAGTACATTCTCCACACTGGAAGCAGACCCCTACCTTAACAAAGAGTTTAAAACTCAAGTAATTATCTGGGAATATGAGGAAACTGCACAAAAAAAAATCAGCCATAGAATGTTTGGTGACAAAGAAGATCAAAACGTACAACCAGAAGAAGACAACAAAGTCAAAGCTCCTACATTCAAAGCCTCCAAGAAAAATATGAACCAGTCCCAGGCCATGGAAGAGCTCAAAAAGGATTTTGAGAAGCAAGTAAGAAAAGTAGAGGAAAAACTGGGAAGAGAAATGAGAATGATGCAAGAAAATCATGAAAAACAAGTCAATAGCTTGCTAAAAGAGACCCCCAAAAAATACTGAAGAAAATAACACCTTAAAAAATAGCCTAAGGAGCAGCTAGGTGGCTCAGTGGATAGAGCACCAGCCCTGGAGTCAGGAGGACCTGAGTTCAAATCCAGCCTCAGACACATAACACTTACTAGCTGTGTGACTCTGGGCAAGTCACTTAACCCCAACTGCCCTCACCAAAAATAAATAAATAAATAAATAAATAAAATAAAAATAGCCTAACCCAAATGGCAAAAGAGGTCCAAAAAGCCAGTGAGGAGAAGAATGCCTTCAAAAGCAGAATTGGCCAAATGGAAGAGGAAGTCCAAAAGTTCACTGAAGAAAATACTTCCTTAAAAATTAGAATGGAGCAATTGGAAGCTAGTGACTTTATGAGAAATCAAGACACCGTAAAACAAAACCAAATGAAAAAATAGAAAACAATACGAAATATTTCATTGGAAAAACAACTGACCTCGAAAATAGATCCAGGAGTGATAATTTAAAAATTATTGGACTATCTGAAAGCCATGATTAAAAAAAAAAAAAGAGCCTAGACATCATCTTTCAAGAAATTATCAAGGAAAACTGCCTAGATATTCTTGAACCAGAGAGTAAAATAGAAATGGAAAGAATCCACCGATCACCTGAAATAGATCGCCAAAGGAAAACTCCTAGGAATATTGCAGCCAAATTTCAGAGTTCCCAGGTCAAGGAGAAAATATTGCAAGTAGTCAGAAACAAACAATTGAAGTATTGTAGAAACACAATCAGGATAACACAAGATTTAGCAGCATCTACCTTAAGGGACTGGAGGGCTTGGAATATGATATTCCGGAGGTCAAAGGAGATAGGATTACAACCAAGAATCACTTACCCAGCAAAACTGAGTATAATCCTTCAGGGGGAAAAATGGAAATTCAGTGAAATAGAGGACTTTCAAGCATCTTGAAAAGATCAGAGCTGAATAGAAAACTTGACTTTCAAATACAAGACTCAAGAGAAGCATGAAAAGGTAAACAGGAAAGAGAAATCATAAGGGCCTTATTAAGGTTGAACTGTTTACATTCATACATGGAAAGATGATATTTGTAACTCATGAGATCTTTGTTAGTATTAGGGTAGTTGGAGGGAAAAAAAGTTATAGATAGATAGAGGGCACAGGGTGAGTAGAAGATGAAGGGGTAATATCTGGAGAATAAAATTAAGGAGTGAGAGAGGATTATACTGTGAGAAGGAGAAAGGGAGCGGTAGAATTGGGGAAATTATCTCACATAAAACAGACAAGAAAAGATTTTTACAGTGGAGGGGAAGCGCGGGGGAAGGTGAGAAGGAATGAGGGAATCTTATTCTCATTGGATTTGGCTTAAGGAGGGAATAGCATACACACTCAATTGGGCATGGAAATCTGTCTTACCCTACAGGTAAACAGGGGAGAAGGGGATAAGAGAACAGGAAGGTGATAGAGGAGGGGTCATATTGGGGGAGAGGGTAATCAGAAGCAAACACTTCTGAAGAGGGAGAGGGTCAAAAGAGAAAATAGTATAACTGGGGAAGGGGGAGGGGTGGGATAGGATGAAGGGAAATATAGTTTTTCACAACATGATTACTATGGAAGTGTTTTGCATGACTACAAATTGCTTGCATTCTCAGTGAGGGTAGGTGGGGAGGGAGGAAGGGAGAAAATTTGGAACCCAGAGTTTTCAAAACAAATGTTAAAAATTGTTTTCATGTGCAGCTGGGAAATAAGATATACAGACAATGGGGTATAGAAATCTATCCTGCCCTACAGGGAAATAGAAGGAGAAGAAGATGAGAGGGGGGAGATAGAAGGGAGGGCAGATTAGGGGAAGGGTTATTCAGAATGCATACTGCCTTGAGGTGGGGGAGGGATGAGATGGGGAGAAAATTTGGAACTCAAAATCTTGTGGAAGTGAATGTTGAAAACCAAAAACAAATAAATTAATAATTAAAAAAAAATATCCTGGTGCAGACTTCAGAGAAGCCTGGAAAGACTTGTATGGACTGATGCTGAGTGAAGTGAGCAGAACCAGGAGAATGTTGTACACAGTAACACCCATGTTGTGTGATGACTAATATTGATAGACTTAACCCTTCTCAGCAATTTAAGGATCTAAGACATCTCCAAAAGTCTCATGATGAAAAATGCTATTCATATCCAGAGAAAAAACTATGGAGTAAGAATACAGATCAATGCATACTATTTGCTCTTTTTTCTCTTTTGTTTTGTTGTGTTTCCTCTTTCTTGTGGTTCCTCCTATTGGTTCTAATTCTTCCTTACAATATGACTAATGTGAAAACATGTTTAATAGTAATGTATATGTAGAGCCTATGTCAGATTACACACTGTCTTGAAGAAGGAGAGGGGAAGAGAGAGGGATAAAAATTTAAAACTCAAAAGTATATGGAAGTGAATGTTGAAAACTAAAAATAAATTAATTTTAAAAAAGGAAAAGAAAAAGAATAGCCTGGTGCCAAAAACAGCCAGAATATTTAAAAAAAATAGGATGAAGTGGAAAGGCTAGCCCAAAACAGCTCTTGTTCTGTGAGTCTTTTCCACCTCAAGAGTATCATAGATTTGTTATGGCCTAATCTCAGGTGGCTAACTCTCAGAGGTTCTTAAATTGGGATCCATGAACTATTTTTGTTTCAAATTGAAATATTTTGACAAATATTTTGAATACTAGGTGTTCCAAAAAATTTATTGTAATTTTAAGCTTTAATAGCCCAAAGCATAGGTCATTTGGAGCATCATATATAAATTGGCTTCCTTTGTAATCTTATATACTTAATTGTATGCAATTTAAAATATCATTCGGAGGAGGGGTCCATACTCTTCACTAGACTGCCAAAAGGATCCATCACAAAAAAAGGTTTAGAACCCCTGCTCTAAGAAGTTGGGACACTGACCACTCAGGCATTGAATAACTAGTTAGAATGCCAGAATCTTGTTTGTTAATGTATTTAACCAGACAAATCACCTCACCAACTAAAGCAGAGGACTTGGGATGAGGGGATTTGAGTGTAAGTCACTGTTTCCTATGTGTGTGACCTTAAGAAAAGTTTTTTCACCTCTCCTAGCCCCATCTGTAAAATGGGTCAATAATGCTTGCACTCAGAGGTTGGTTCAAGGAAAATACTCTGTACACATTGTAGTAGGGTAGCAATGTGAGTTCTTTTTATTTCGTGCCTCTCCCCCAGAAGACTTTTTCCTTTAACATATAATCATCAACTCTCAGAGCCAGCTAGACTCATGGCACGTACAAGCTAGAAGGCACCTCCCAATGTTAAGAACTGCACTGGTAGAGCTGGAGGAAACCTAGGTCACAAAGAGGAGCTTCTGTCTAGAGCTAGAAGGGACTTCAGAAGGTCATGTAATGCAATCCCTCATTTCACTGAGGGAACTGAAACCTAGAGGAAAAAAGTGACTTGCCTAAGGTCATGTCACAAAATATGCAGAATGGGCCCTAGAGCTAGAATTTCCTGAATCCTAGACCAGTGCTTTTGTTCCTTTGCCACTAAGAAGGTATCTTTTTCAACACTCTGTGCTAGATGCATGAATGCCTTCCATCTGATCAACAAGTGTGTACTTAGACCAAGGCTTCTTAACCTGGGGGCCCTGAGCTTGTTTATTTTAATATTTTGATAATAGCATTTCCATATAATTATGTATTAATTTTATGCATTTAAAAACATGATTGTTAGAAGAGGTCCTCAGGCTTCACCATTTGCCAAAGGGAAAGTTAAGAACCCTTATTCTAGACATTGCTTTTAAACACCTGCAAAGATTGTGACTTAGAGTTACCCATTCAATTGCTAGACAGCTCAAAAAAAAAAAAAGGCTATGGAATCCTTCCCCCCAACCCCTACATACTGAACTGAAATCTGCTTCCCAATAAGTCTACCCCATTGCCAAGTGGGACTTCAACACTTAAATGGATCCATGATCTCCCTAATGGGTCCTCCCTCCTGTGATACAAATTATAACCCATTCATACCACTCAGTCAGTCAATAAACATATGTGTCAGGCACTGTACTAAGTCCTGGAGATACAAAGAAAGGTGAAAGACAAGTCCATGCTCTCAAGAAGCTCATAGTTTAATGGGGGGAAACAACACATTAAAAATAGCTGAAAATAGAGGATGAGCAGGAGCATGATGAAGTCCAGAGAAATGCAGCCAGGTCAGAAATAATGGGGCTGTCTCGAGCTCCTTCCTTAAATCAAGGAGCTAGAAGGAGCTCTCCAATGTCCACCCCACCCCCACTCTCTCCAAACCAGGGGCAGGGATACTGAGGAAGCATTCCATATCCTCTGGGGTTCTTTTTTTAAGTTTTGCTTTTTTTTATTGTTAGTTTTCAACATTTACTTTTATAAGATTGTGAGTTCTACATTTTCTCCACTCTCTCCCTACCCTCCTCCCTTCCCAAGACTGCAAGTAATGTGATATAGGCTATACATGTACAATCATATTAAACATGTTTCCACATTAGTCACGTTGAGAAAGAAGAATCAGAACCAAAGGGGAAAACCATAAGAAAGAGGGATAAAAAGAGCAAATATTATGCTTCCATTTGTATTCAGACACCATAGTTCTTTCTCTGGATGTGGATAGCATTGTCCATCATGAGTCTTTTGGAATTGCCTTAGATCATTGTATTGCTGAAAAGAGCTAAGTCTATCATAGTTGATCGTTCCACAATATTGCTGTTACTGTATACAGTGTTCTCCTGGTTCTGCTCACTTCACTCAGCATCAGTTCATGTAAGTCTTTCCAGGTTTTTCTGAAAATTGCCTGCTCATCATTTCTTATAGCACAATAATATTCCATTACATTCATATACCATAACTTGTTCAGCCATTCCCCAATGGATGGGTATCCTCTCAATTTCCAATTCTTTGCCACCACAAAAAGAGCTGCTAGAAATATTTTTATACATGTGGGTCCTTTTCCCTTTTTAATGATCTCTTTGGAATAAAGACCTAGTAGTGCTATTGCTGTATCAAAGGGTATGCCCATTTTTATAGCCCTCTGAGCATAGTTCCAAATTGCTCTCCAGAATGGCTGGATCAATTCACAACTCTACCAACAGTGCATAAGTGTTCCAATTTTCCCACATCTGCTCCACCATTTAATATTTTCCTGTTTTTGTCATGTTAGCCAATCTGATAGGTATGATATGGTCCTTCAGAGTTGTTTTAACTTGAGTTTCTCTAATCAATAGTGATTTAGAGCATTTTTCATATAACTACAGATAGCTTTAATTTCTTCATCTGAAAATTGCACCTGCATATCCTTTGACCATTTATCAACTGGGGAATGACTTATATTTTTATAAATTTGACTCATTTCCCTATATATTTTAGAAATGAGGCCTCTATCAGAAACACTGACAAAAAAAATTGTTTCCCAGCTTTCTGTTTCCTTTTTTTCATCAGGAAAGTTTGGAAGTCTCCTACTTCATTGAATGTCCATCTCCTCGCATGAAAGATTGTACTCAATTTTGTTGGGTAATTGATTCTTGGTTTTAATCTAAGCTCCTTTGCCTTCTAGAATATCATATTCCAAGCCGTCCAATTCTTTAATGTCAAAGCTGCTTGGTTCTACATAATCCTGACTGTGGTTCCACAATATTTAAATTGTTTCTTTCTGGCTATTTGCAGTATTTTCTCCTTGACCTGATAAATTCTGGAATTTGGTTACAATATTCCTTGGCATTTTCAATTTGGGATCTCTTTCAGGAGGTGATCGGTAGATTTTTTCAATGACTATTTTACCTTCTGGTTCTAGGACCTCAGGGCAGTTTTCCTTGATAATTTCTCAAAAGATGCTGTGTAGGCTCTTTTTTTTTTTTTTTGATCATGTCTTTCAGGTAGGCCAATAATTTTTAAATTATCTCTCCTGGATCTATTTTCTAGGTCAGTAGTTTTTCCAATGAGGTGTTTTGCATTTTCTTCTATTTTTTTTTCATTCTTTTGATTTTGTTTGACTGATTCTTGATGTCTCATAGAATCATTCCCTTCCACTTGTCCAATTCTAATTTTTAAGGAATTTATTTCTTTATTTAACTTTTGTACTTCCTTTTACATTTGTCTGATTCTACTTTTTAAGTTCTTCTCTTCAGTGAATTTTTGTACCTCCTTTTCCAATTGTATTTTTAAAGCAATTGTCTTCTTTGGTCAATTTTTGTCCTTCCTTTTTCAAGTTGTTGACCCTATCTTATGTACCTCTCATTTATTTTCCCAATTTTTCTTCTACCTCTCTTATTTGACTTTTAAAATCCTTGTTGAATTCTTCCAAGAAGGTTTCTGGGTCTTGAGACCAGTTCACATTCCTCTTTGAAGTTTTGGATGTAGGTATATTGAGTTTGTGTTTTGATCTTCCCTGTCCCCTTAGAAACAGTCTATGGTCAGTGTTTGTTTTTGCTTTTTGCTCATGTTATTTGCTTATTTCCTAGCTTTAAAGTTGAGCTGTCCTGCTGGAGCATGGGGGCACTGTCCCAAGCTTCTCGTACTGGGGCCCAGTGACCTGGTCACTGGCTTTGTGTGTTGGGGCCTCAGGTGCTGCCAGCTGGAGAGTATAGGGATCTGGCAGCTTACCTGGTGCTGAGCTGGGGTCCTAATGATGGTGTCTGGTGTGTGCTGAGGCCAGGTATAGATTTTCTGCATTTCCCCAGGGCTACACTGAAGAACATAGGGGTCTGGCTGCTGGAGGATGCCTGTCCATCCTGGGAGCTGTGCTGAAATATGGAGGTCTGGCTGCTGGGGGATGCCTTCCCATCCGGGGCTTTGCCCAGAGCACAGGGAAGTCCAACCACTGGAAAACGCCTGCCCACCTGGTGCTGCACTGAAGCATAGGGAAGGAGGTCTGGCTATTGGAGAATGCCTGCCTGCTTGTGGCTGCACCAGTGCATGTGGTGGTTCTTTCAGCTGGAGTCTGCCAGTTCCTCTGGTTATGGTAAGGCACGTGACGGGTCCCGATATTGCCATTTCCCTGCTCCACCACCCTGGAGCTCAGAATCTCTCACTGGTTTGCTGAGATGGGGCTTGTTGCTGGCTTGCTGGGAAACTTTCTGTTCTGGAATACTCTCTCCTTTTATCTGAGTGAGATGGATCTTTCTTGTTGATCCTTCAAGTTTCCTGGGCTAAAAGATTGCTCCACTCAGTCTTTCTGCTGGCTCTGCTATTGCAGGAGTTTTCCTGGGGTGCTATTTTCTGGGTTTTTCAGAGGCCAGTAAGGGAGAGTGATAGCGATTTACTGCTTACTCTGCCATCTTGGCTCCCAAAAGTCTGCTTCTGGGGTTCTTGACCATGCCTTCCACAACAAGTCCACAAAGGATCCATTGGAGGCATTCTTCTGGTCCTTTTGATATTTTGTGGATCCTAGTAAAGCATTCAAGTTGGACATTCTCACTACATAAAGTTAACCTTATCCTAACCCTACCTGTTTTCCCAGGCATATTGATCTTCCAGTTGTGTAGATCCTTGATAATGCCTCTTTTTATTTTTTGGTACTAGATCTGTGATTTCATTGCTATAAGGAACTCCCTGGAGAGGAAACTCCCTCCACCATGCAGATGGGCACTTGCTCTCTAGCTTGGAGACTTGGAATTTCCTGCAATGGCCCTAGGATGTTTAGTGCCTTGTCTAGGGTCACACAGCCAGTTTGTGTCAGGGGTAGGACTTGATCCCAGCTCTTCCTGGCTCTGAGGTCTGCCTTCTACCTACTGTTCCATATTGTCTCTCCAGGATGTATTTTCTGTCACATCTCACACATGTCATTGTTGGGAATATGCAACAGATGGTTTCCACTTGCCTGATATACATCTCTCTACTGTTCTTTGTATCGCATAAGATTTGGATTCTTCTGAATTCATGGTCCTCCTTCCCATGATTTTGTACCTATATGGTATCACCAGAATATTGCGCTCCTTCCCTCTCAGGGGTGACATTTGAGGTCCTTTCTATAATATAAAGTATAACAAGGAACATTCATAGGGTAATTACATGGATGTTCATTGAGCTTGCTTCCAAGTATTCTCCCAAGACTTGGCTCTCATTAACCAATTGCTTGTTACAAAATGTGAGCTATTAAGATTATCTTAGGTCCCTTGATCGTAGCCAAGTGGTATGGAAGGGGCCAGGAGGAAGAGTCTGTAGGAACTGTAGCTACCTGGGGTTCAAGGTGTGATGAGGATGGAGGGAATCAAAGAAGAGGTCTTGACAAGGCTGTTCTAGTTCATGCCATGGGGCAAAGGCAGATGTGAAATCCTAGGAGGGGCAATCAGAGGTGGTGGGTGCCAGGATTTGGAATCCCAAAACTGAAAAGATCAGATAGCAAAGTGGGATGCTCAAAAGTGGGAGCCAAGGTGGTGCCAGGACCACCAAGTGAAGATCTGACTGGGCCTGAAGCAACAGTGGTATCTAACAATAAATCTGGGAAAAGATAATGGGCAGTGAAGTTCAGGGAAGTGAGCAAGAGATCAGATTCAGGGTCCAGGAATAAATGATTCATAACAGGATGTCAACCAAAGCAAGAAGAATTCCCATTTGCACTCACGTCTCTAGGGGAACAGGCAAATTTTAAAGTCTGGCCTTATGTAAATCTTACCTCTAAAGCACAGCTTTGGGCTTACACAAACCAGGTTCAATCTTGAAGGCTACTCAAAAATAGCTCCAGGCTCATTTTGTCCCCATCCAGGGAAACAATGGGAGGATCTGAATCCTGATCATCCCTTTATCTTTGCCATCCCCTGCATCCTACCATCCATTATAAGCACTTGAGGCTAACAAAAGCATCCAAATACAGAACTTTATTTTTATCAAATGGCATATAAAAATGAGACATACACTTGCTCCTGAGGCTAATTAAGAAGGGACTCATTCTAGCCTCATAAAACTCATTGTGTCAACCAGTGAAGTCTCTGTTTTCTGCAGTTCTATCATGGGTCTCAGGGCCAGGCTACTCTCAGCTGTCTTCCTTTTGTCTGAAGAATCAAAGATGCTTTGCCTAGACATCTGCCATCTTTATCTGAACTCCTAGCCATAGCCACCATCTCTCTGTATGATCCTACAGCCATCTTGTTTCCTCTAGCTATCAACTCAGCCCAGAAACTTCTCCCTTTCTGTTGCCACCACTGCCTATGTCCCTATCAACTCCTGCCCCCTATGATAATGCCATCCAGTATCCCCTTCTTCCTTCTCATGTCATGTCTACAGCATGAATGAGTGAAAATGCATTTATTAAGTACTTAGCAGGTGACAAGCACTATAATTGAGGCAGCTCTCCTCCAGGATAACTGGAAAGGCCTGATGGGTGGGAGAGAGTCGTGGTAAGAGTGTGATATCATGGGAAAGGCCACTCACTATTGTAAATGCCTGGGCCTTGTCCTCCAGCTTCCTTGGGAGTGGCAGCCCAGTAGGATGGAAAAAGCCCCAAGTACAGAGTATTTCCTGGATGACTTTGGGCAAGGCTCCTCACTAGACCTCATTATCCTCCTCTAGACTAGACAGTGACAGCTAGGGGGCACCATGATGAAAAGAACACTGGGCCTGGAGTCAGGAAAGACCTGAGTTCAAATCCAGCCTCAGTCACTTCTTAGTTGTGTGACCCTGGGCAAGTCACTTCACCCATTTGCCTCAGTTTCCTCAACTATAAAATGGGGATTAATAACACTACCTACCTCCCAAAAGTGTCATGAGGATCAAATGATATGATAATTGTAAAGTGTTTACCATGGTTCCTGGCACATAGTAGGTGCTTATTAAGTACTAAATCCCCCTCCTTTCCTCCTCTGTAGAATGAAGGAGTTGGCCAAAATAATCTCTAAGGTTATTTTCAGGGCTAAATACATGAGTCCTTGAACTTTCTGTTGGAAGCTCCTGGCATTGCTGCCATCATCATGGCCATAGCATACTCTGATTTGATATGAAGGGACAATTGCTCCTTCTGGTTATACTTCAAAGTAGCACCAACTACCTGCCGCCTTAGAGGATGGCTGCCTTCTGGATGCCACTGAAGGCTTTCTACATTCCTCCCTCTCCCTGCTTCATTTCACTGTCACTAAGGTGTTGGGGATCCCTATGGAGAGTGGGGAGTCCTGCCACCAGCCCTGATTGCTTCCTAATTCATTCAAATTCATCCCTCTTAAGCATCAGTGACCCGTGGCAGCTTTAAGCAATCTACCTCCAAGTGCCCGAGGTTAATATTTACTTACTTAGCCTAGAGAAAATTGCAGATAAGGAAACTGAGATCCTGAAAGATGCATTGGGATAATAGGGATAAGAAATCTGAGGGACTGGACCTCTGAGAGCATCCAGTCTAACTTCATTTTACAGAAAAGGAAACTCCAGCCCATGATGGGGAAATAGACTTGCTCAAGTCACACAGATAGGAAGCATCAGAGGTGGGATTTGAACCCAGGTCCTCTAGAGCCAGTGCAATAAATGTTTGTTGACCCCAGGAAATACTTAAAGGCATAAATTGTTAATGGAGGCATTTTACACATGTTGGCAGGTCACACTTGGGGAAGGAAAAGAACTGTAGGACCGACCATACACACACAGCCAGCAAATTCTTTCCCACTCCCCCCCCATTTGCTCCCTGGTGCTTCCCCCTCACCCCTCATTGGCTAAAAAGGCCTCCAGAAGAATGAGGCCAGGCTTTCTTTGGAGAAAACCCCAAAGGCTTTCAATGAAGAGGTTTTCCTCTGAGACTGGGAGTTTGGATTTAATTTTCCAGCCTCTCATCTCTAGGGACCAATTAGCAAGAAGAGATGTTTTTCTCCCCAGTGGGATTACTGATGACCTCTTCCAGGAATAGAGACTCTTTGGCTTCTTCCAGCCAGCCCCCTTGACCTCAGTTCTCCACCTTGGCCTCTGGCTCCCTGGCATCTGCCCCCTCAACTCCTCAGAAGGCTCTTGTTACCCAACATCAGATTCTGAGTCTCCAGACAGAGTCCTTGGGACTTGCTGGGATTCAGGCCCTGAGTCTCCCAAGTGGAGAGGCCTTGGCTGAAGCCCACTCTGAGGAATAAACAAAGTCATGCAACACAACCAAGATATTATAGGAAGCCAGGGGCCCCTTGGGGGCTCCATAAAACCCATTCAGGCTGGCCCAGGTTTCCCATGACCAACCCCTTCCCTTCCATCACCAAATAGCATTTATAGTGGCTAGCAGACATCACTCAAATGCATTGCACCATCTCCTCAGCCTCCCAGAGAGAAACTTCGAGGCATCCTGGGTGCTAGTGGGATGGGAGAAAGGTGCTAAGAGATCACTGGCCTTGGAGTCAGGAGAACAAGTCATGTCTCTGGTGCTGGTTAGAGTAATTGTGGGTGAGCCACTTAAGATCATCAGATAATATGCTTCTAGATGTGGAGTGGAAAGAGACCAAAGAGATCCTTTAGCTCAATGCACTCATTTGACAGAGGAGGAAACTGAGGCCCAGAGATGGGAAGTGACTTGCCCAAGGTAACAAAGATAGGATGTGTAACTCTGAGCAAATTCTTTTGCCTCGCTGGAACTCAGTTTTCTCATCTGTAAAATGGGGACATTGGACTAGTTAGTTTCTGAGGTCTTGGGGGTGGGGTAGGGTATGATGCTTTATTTTAGCTCCACTTTACAGATGAGAAAATTGAAACCAGGTGAGATAAAGGTTCTTGGTCAGAGATGGAGCTAGAGAAAGGTCAAGCCAGGCCCCCAGCTCAGATTTTCTTTCAGACTCTGGGTCTGGGGCTCTGTCCTGTCTTTCTCCAGACCCTTCCAGGGGTCTGTGATTCTCTGTTCTAGAATGATCTGGACCCTGTTGAATATTTAGCATGGCCCCTGATTCCAAAGCTCCTCCACTTCCTTTCCTTTTCCGTCCCCTCCCCTCTCTCCCTCCCTCCTTTTCTTTCTCCCAGGCTCTCTCCTGCTCTGAGGTTAGAAGCATTGCTGAAAGATGACTGAGGGAGGGGGACCTACAAGAAAGGACTTTTCCAGTCTCACATGGAAGCCAGCATCGATCGCTATGAAGGCTACTCTGGTTTGAGGTGGCTCTGGGAAAAAACAAGCACAGCCCTCACTCCTGCTCATTCTTGGTCACCAGCCAAACCTGAACAGGAGAGATGGGTGGCAGCTGGGTTAGAGGAATGACCAACCAACCCAATACAGAACAATCTGTGACTGTGGGGCCAGGTGGGGTCAAGACAAGAGAGGCTGTCAGCATCCCCATCATTTGGGGGCTAAGCCTGGGAACACCAGGTGAGGGAACACCCTCTTCCAAATCAGGTTAATTGACTTGTCAGGGGTCATAAAACCAGTGTGTGGCAGGGGTAGGATTTTCTTGTCTCTGAGGTCAACTATAGTACATGGCCTGTAATAATGGCTTAAGGAGTGGTCTAGAGAATCACTGAGGAGAAAAGTCCCTCTGCCAATGCAGATTGGCACCTGTTCTGCAACTTGTACTCCTAGAGAAGTTAAAGGCCTTGCCCAGGGTCACAGCCAGGATGGAGCAGAGATCGCTGCTGTTTATTATAGTATGTTTTTCTCCAATAAAGCCATACTGATACCTCCTCTTCCCTCTGGGAGGGTATGAGTGGGACCTCCATGAACTTTGTGTCCGTGATCTGGGCAAGGCCCATAAGGCTTCCACCAAGGCATGAGCAGAGAGGGGCTCTCCTTTGTATGGGTTGTGGGAGTTGGTGCTGAAGGTTTATTAATACTGAAAGGCTTCAAGGTATGCTGGTAGTCAGAGGAGCTGTTCTTAGTCCTGAATCAATTTTATAACTGTCAGTATGATGATATTAATGCAGGCCAGGGCCTGGTATTGTGCAGGGGCTGGGGAGCTGCCAGGTTGGCTGCCCACCCATGAAAAGGTCCTCCTTACCCTTTGCCATGAAGATGCCTGAGCAGGCACCTAATGATAACAAACAAGAGAAACCTGGCTCTGGCTGCTGTGGAAGAACAGGGTGAGTGGGTGTGGAGTGTGGCAGGAAGTGGGGGGTGGGGAGGTCCTGCTCCAAAATTCTATGAAGAAGGAGTGATGGTCAGAAGTAATCTTATAGGGTATAGTAGTATATTTTTTTATACACATTAGCTTACTGACTACCATAGCAACCCAGTGAGGTAGGTGTCATTATCAGCCTCCATTTTACAGATGAGGGAACTGAGTCTGATGTGCCCAGAATCACACAAGTAGTCTCAGAGGCAAAACTTAAACATCTCCCTTGATTCTAAGTTTAAGAACAGAGAGAAATGGAGGAGAATGGTTGTAACAGCGGGCAAGTGCTCAGTAGAGGCTTGTTGGTGGGGAATAATTATTCAGAGTTCTCCAGGCAAAGTGTTGTGGATCTCATAGAACCTTATAACTGGGAAGGGCATTAGAATAGAAAATATCAGAAGTGAGAAGTCCCTTAGAACTGGGAATATCAAGGCTGGGAGGGGCCTTAGAACAGGAGATAGCAGAAATTGGAGGGCCCTTAGAACAGGGAATGGCAGAGCTGGGAGGGGCCTTAGAACAGGGGTTGGCAGAGCTGGGAGGGACCTTAGCACAAAGATCACCTTGACCAGGCCTTGGAGGCTGTCTCTTCTCATTCATTGGAATGGGGAGAAATTGGACTACATGGGGCTGGAAAGAGAGTTGGACAGACAGAGAGGGCATAATTTAAATGAATGCAGATAGTTAATTAGATCATTTATAGAGCCCAGACTTTCCCGTTAGTTGGGGAAAAGTGGGAAAGAGCCTCTGATTTTTAATTCAATTTCCAATGACTTTGTACTTTTGCAAAACATTGAACAGAAAACAAGCAATCAAAAAAGCCAAAAGCAAAATGACCTTGAAGTTTTACGAAAATCCCTGTTGATACCCTGCTTTCTGGTCCCAAACCAAAAGGAAGAGCTTGAAGTCTCTTCCACTTTGGGGTTGAGTCTGGAAGGTAGCCTAGAGAGTTAGAATTGTATCCCATAGGGGCAGCTGGGCTCAGAGGCCCTGGTTGGGTGGGTATGATTGACCAAGGGCCTTCTCAGCACCTTCCACCCACAAAATCCTAGGAACTCGGATGGATCTATTACTTTACCACCCATAGCAGGCACTTGAGAATATTTGGAACTACCTCCCCTCCCAGCCCTTAGAGTCCTAGAGATTTGAATATTGGTCCAGGAAGGCCCCTTAGAGAACATCTAAGTCAGGGGTGGGGACCCTGAGGCTTTGAGGCCACATATGGCCCTCTAGGTCCTCAAATATGGTCCTTTGACTGAATCCAAACTTCACAGAACAGATCCCCTTAAGAAATTGGTTCTGTAAAACTTGGACTCAGTCAGAAGGCCACACCCAAGGACCTAGAAGGCCACATGTGGCCGGGAGACCACATGTTCCCCACCCCAAATCTAGGCCAATTCCCTCATTTTATGGATGAGGAAATTGATGATCACAGGAGGGGAAATGACTTACCTGAGGTCACACAACTTGGATGTAGCAAAGATTTAAACTTCCAATCTTTTGACTCCTGATCTAGTTCTTATCCCACTATGCCATGCTGGGAGATTAGGACTAGAAGGAACTTATAGAAAATCTCTTTTAATTCCGGCATTTTATTAAGGAAAAAAACTGAGCTTCAGAGATGGTCACTCAACTCAGTGGTTTGACTTAGGTAAAGCACTGGCCCTATAGGAGCCTCAGTTTTTTCATCTGTAAATTAGGGACAATAAACCATACCCAGCCTCTCTTATGGGGTTGTTATGAAGCTCCAGATGAGAAAATGGATGAAAAACAAACGTGGCACAACGATGAATATAATTTGCCTTCGTTTGAAGTAAAGGGAAGCCAAGTTATTTTCTTCAGAGTCTGGGAAACAGAGCCCACTGCCATCAATTTGGGGCTTTAGAAATTTTGCTTTAAAAATCATTTGGTGTAATTGGGGGAAAAAAAGGAATAGGAGAAAAAGAGAAAAGAAAAAGAAAACAAATATTTTTTTAAAATTTTGAAATCATTTGAAAGTCAGTTTGTTTCTTTCTCTTCCTTTCTCCAAATCAATTGGGTTCCCCTGGCTTGAAAGAGACAGGCAGAATTTGGGTAGGTGGCTGCACTCAAAATGAGAGGCAGAGCAAAAACTCTGCATGCTTTTGTTTTGTAGACAGAAAACAAGGTCAGAAGCCAAGAAGCTGGAGTGGAAAATTAATCAATCTCTCTCTCTTTGCTTCTCTATTTCTCTCTCTGTCTCTCTGTCTGTCTGCCTGTTTATCTTTCTGTCTTTGTCTCTGTCTCTCCCCCCCCCCGTACCAGCTCCCCCATTCACCCACATACTCAGTTGTCCTTCCCAAATTACAAAATAAAAAAATGATGATGCCAAAGCTGAAAGGGAAGGTACACAGCTAGCGCTTGTAGCATGTTGGGGCTGGGAGGGATCTTAGAACAGGGAATGTTGAAGCTGTGTAACTCATAGCCCAGAATGAGCCAGTTCTGAGTTTACCTGGATCAGGTTCAGTCCTCTGAGCTCCTCAAACAAAGCCTCTAGTTCATTCTGCTCCTTCCCAGGGTTTTCCTTGGGAACATTAGAATTTGGCTTGTGTCTAGATCTCCATAACAAAAGGGAAAAAATGGGGCTCTACTTCCATGTAAACACTCAGGAAGATGGCTTATTGAATATAGGACTGGCTTTACTTAACTCAACAAAAAAAGTAAAACATACAGAGCTTACGCTAGAGAACAGTCAAAACAGCCCCTCTTCTGGTGGGCCTCTACTTTCCCTAAAATCATATGAAAATGCTCCAGGCTTATAGAACTACCCTAGAGGTGATGCCTCCCCTTCTCTGTCTCCTCCCCAAGAGGGAAAGCGTTTAGGGGTCATTAACAATGAGATTGTGTCTACTTTAAAAATAGATTTTGCTTTCCTGAAATGCACAATCCATATAGCTCACAGTACCTATGGAGGACGTGGATTAGAATTGCTCCTCCAGATTGAGGCTTCATGGTCCTGGTTTCTGCTTGGGCTTGGAGCTTGTCTACTTGGTCCAGGAACTTGGTGTTGTCTAGGAACTCCTCTGATGTGTCTCAGAATTCCTTTACTTATCCAGAAACTTCTCCTTTGCTTTGCTTTGCTATTGCTATTCTACCACCGTTAGCTACAGTTCCTGGAGCTCCTGGCTTCATCTAGAACTCCTCACCACCACCATTTCTGCCTCTGTTCACTGCCAAATTTGAAACTGCAAGGTTCTTTCATTTCAAAGGACTGCTACTAATGATGATGATGACTTTATATAGTGCTTTAACATTTGCAAATTACTTTGAGAATTTTATCTCATGTGATCCTCACAGCAACCCAGTGGGATTTGGGTAGGGGCTATTATTGTCCCCATTTTACAGATGAGGACACTGAGGTAGACAGAGGTGAAATGACTGACTCAGGGTCATACAGCTAGTAACTATCTGAGCCTGGATTTGAACTCCAGTTTTTCTGATTCTGGTGTACTACACCTCCTAGTTGCTTAATTCACAAGATTCCTGAGAGGAAGCCAGGGAACTAGAGTCTATATTTATCCAACTGGCTTCAAGTGCAGCTTGAACCTAATAATTATTCCCCTGGAGTCTAAGACCTAGATTATCAATATTTAGTGGGGTATCTCTGTGTCTCCTGTTTTGTGATCCTCCTCCAGCCTGGAGCTAAGGTGTATGACAAGTCATGATTCATTCAATTGTCCTGCAATACAATGTCAAAGCACCCAGGCCAAGGCATTCCCACCTTCTCCCACAGACATCATCAGAGGGACAATACAATACTATTAACCTGGTTTACAAGAAGTTTATCCTGACAGGGAATTAATCTCATCAAGGGAACCTGAGGGCAGGCATATGAGAATCCTTAGCACAAAGAATCTCAACACTGGGAAAGACTTTAAAATGTTAGAACTGAAAGAGATTGTGAGACTGTGGAAGGTGCTCGTTCTAAAATTGCCCACCCAGCGGCTGTGCTGAGGGGAGCTGGGCTTTCCAACTCTCCCCTTTTGTGATTTAAAGAAGGAAAATCTGAGCCCTTTCTTTAGGAAGGAGCTTATGTCTAAAAAGACATTCTGGGCCCTGACTCCTTTAAATCCAGTCCTGTTTTCATCCCTGGATCCCAGTGGAAGGATAGACAGTCTCTGTTCTGTGATGCTGATGATGTTGGTAATGATGCTTGGAAGAACAGGTTGAGAACAGTTAACACCTCCACAATACCAGGCTCACTTTTGCAACAGTAAAAAAGACAACAGATTTAGAAAGTATCCAAACACTGTTGGTCCAACATTAACAAAACATAGGGCCCATTGCTCCAAGGCAGTTCTAGAAAGATGAACACATTCTTGTCTGAAAAGGAAGAAGAGGATTGATCAGTTTCTTAGATTGCATGATAAACAGTTTTAGAACTTCAAGGGGGGCAGGAACGAACTGGAACAAACAACCACTTCACAGAACAAAAGTCTGACAGCAACTACTCACTGCTAGACTTAATGAATGTAACCATAAGTGGTTGACCTTTATATGAAGCCTATGAAAATGGAGTGGAGGGATTTCTGGTGACAAAACAAGGCCAGGTCATTGCCACTAGAAATTACAGAAAGGTATTCTTAAGGAGCCCAGACTATTGGTTGAAGCAGATTATTCAAGGAAACACTAAAGAGTCTACATTTTGCCAATAACTTGGCACCTACAAAAAACCTAGAAAGACAATCAAGTAGCCAGAATTTTAGCAAGCCAGAAGCTTGCTAAAGCTTCTTAAACTAACAGACAACAGATCATGCATGTTCCAAATACCAAACCCCACATATCCTTAAGAACTCAACAAATAAACTCTACTGGTACCAGTGTGTCATCACAGGCAAAAATGTTACCCACAATCACCCAGAGGGTAGGTCCTCAATGAATACTTGTTGACTGATTACTCCATAAAAATTCAAGCATGACATTTTTAAAGGGATGTTGACATACTAAATACGCATAATCTCCAATCTGTGTGGAATGGAAAGATCTCAAAATATAGAGACCTAATTGAAGAACTCAAGACCATGTGGGAACAAGATGAGGCACATATCATTGCCATAGTTCTGTCTGCTACTAGAATTATTCCAAAGATACTTTCAATGAGCCTTATAGAAGATGAGCTTATATCCCAACACTTGCATTCATTTAGGAAAAGCAATCATTTTATACACACTCACAATATTCCACCAAGCATAAAACATCAAAATAGGATGTCAACTTGACTCAGGGACCATTCGATCAGAACTGCATCAATATTTGCTGAGAAAAGCCATAATAATGATAATAGTAACAGATCTAAAAGGCATCTACCAAAAACCTTTACACAGTCGGAAGTTTACCTAGTCCTCATCTGAAAGGAGGCAGAGAGTTGACCACTTTTCTGAGGATATATGATATCCCATTTAAAAATTTACAAACATACTTTGGGAACAAACAGACCCCACTTCCCAAAGCAATAGTAAATAGAGGTTCACAATAAGTATATGCCATTGGATACATGGCAGGTAGTTTATCTCTGGGCAGAGTCTATGAAATTGCTAAGAGCCGAGAATGGAAGAGAAAGTCACTCCATGGATGACATCGATGTGAATTCAACTCATGCTATGCTGATAAAGAAGCATCCAAAAAATGAGAGTCATGAGGGTTTGCTGACAGAAAAGAGAGGCTTTATAATTGCAATTCAGAATCAGGTAATTATCATGAAGAATAACGACATTTGTCTTTAAGGGTCCCGGAATGACTGATCAAATCAGATCATGGTAGAATGGTAGAAATTGTGAAGCATAGCACTGCAGGTGGCAATAATTGAGCATCTATTGAGCACCTAGAAAGACAAAATCAAGTTGCTAGAGTTATATACCAGAAGTTCATTATCCTTTGCAAACTAAGAAGGAATAAAGCAAGTCGTCTACCGTTGTCCTTTGAAGCCGGTTATCCTCTTCAGCTCGTCATCATCCTCGGCCAAGCGCTTGCCTCTGAGTGAAGCCTAGTTGGAGGCGTAGTGATGCCCTTTGGTGAACAGCCCTAAAACCCACCGAACTTTCTCCACAAAGTGACACAGTACAAGAAGGGAAAGGATTGCCTGTACATGCAAGGGAAGAGGCAATAGGACTTGAAGCAGGAAGGCTATGGTGGTCAAACAAAACCAATTTTCCAGAAAAAGGTGAAGACAACAGAAAAGATTGTTATTGAGGCTTGAATGTGGGGAACCCAACTGCAGGTCTAAGAGGGTGCTTGACGTTAAGAGATGTGAGCATTTTGAACTGGGAGGAGGTAAGAAGACAAAGGGCCAAGTGATCCAGTTCTAAGTTTCATTGTTTTCATCTTAATAAGAAAAAAAACCCATTCCATTCCATTCCTTGGTTTCACGTTTTCTGCCTTGGAAAGGAAGAGGCTTGAGTAGAACCAAGTCTCATACCATGTGAAGCTTTTCCCATGCAGGAAAAGTTCTTCTTAATGAGATTTATGTGTCAGGGAGAGAAAGCCCAGATGGACATTTCTGGGGGATCTGGGGGCCTTGGTTATTAGTATAATGGCTAAAATAGTTACTGACAGCCTGAACTCCCAGGCAAATTGGGAGTGGGGAAATTAGGGACACAAGGTAATAAAGATACAGCTAGCTAAAACCCCTATTTTATAGACTTTCAGCAAATCAAAAGTAATTAATTCATCACCTTCAGGGGTTACCCTGTTTTCAAAATGTTAATGAAGTGGTTTCTCATATCTATTTGGGTTGTAAGGGTTCTTTGTGGAGAACTAATTAATAATGATTGAGTTGCCTGGTCATTAAAAGGGTGTGGCCTATTAATTGAAAACTCATTTCACGCTGTTTTCAAAGTGTTAGTAAAGTGACTTCCCGTATTTATTTGGGTTGAGTTAATCCTCTATGGAGAATGAATTAATAGTGATTGAAATATCTGATCATTAAAAGGATGGCCTGCTAATTGAAAACTGATGTTAATTATGTTTAGGGGTGGGTGGGAATGACAGCTGGTCAAGACTTGGAACAGGAAAGAATGGAGGTCATTGTTCCTTTATTTTACATTGGGTTTTGTATTACATAAACCCATCTTAGGCTTTGAGCCCTCTTGAGGGCAGAATGTCTGTGTCGATCTTTGTATCTTGGCATGGTGCCCAGGACTGTGCCTTTCACACTAAAGGTTTAATAAATGTTGAGTCTTAAAAAAAAAAAAAAACAACCAAGGGACAAATCTCTCAAATACAAATCCCAAAATATTCTTGAGAAATAAGGAAATAGAATTGGAGGAACATTATAGATAGAACTGTTACCCACAGACTTTTTTTTTTTGGAGGCAATCAGGGTTAAGTGACTTGCCCAGGGTCACACAGCTAGTAAGTGTCTGAGGCTGGATTTGAACTCAGATGCTCCTGATTCCAGGGCTAGTACTCTATCTGCTACACCACCTAGCTACCCTGCCCACAGACTTTCAAATATAGCATTGATCCATAATTTTTTCCAATTAACAAGCATATATTTTTACTTCCTCATTCTCTCCCCCATCTCCACACTGAAGAATACAAAGGAAAAATAAAATTCTTACAACAAATTCAGAATCTGGCCAAACAATTTTCCTCATTTGCCATGTCTCATTCTGCATTGTGAGTCCATCACCTCTTTGGTAAGAGGTGGGCGGTATGTTTCATTTTCAGTCCTGTGAAACTACCTATGGGAAATGTCTTTTTATTAATCAGAGTTCTAAAATCTTTCAAAGCTATTTTTCTTTAGAAACTTGTCATTGTATACATTGTTCTTCTAGGTCTGATCATTTCACTCTGCATCAATTCTCAGAGATCTTCCCAGTTTCCTCTGAAACTGATTCGCCATTTATTATGGCACAATAATATTCTGTTACATTCATGTACCATAATAGGTTCACCCATTCCCCAATTGATGCATGTCCCCTTAGTTTAAAATTCTTTGTCACCACAAAAAGGGCTGCTATAAGTATTTTTGTACATATGGATCATTTTTCTCTTTCTTTGATCTCTTTGGGATGTAGGCCTAGAAGTGGTATTACTGGATTAAAAAACATGCGCAGTCAAGTAGCTCCAAATTCCCAGGATGTCTGGACAATCCAGAAAACAAATGTTTTTAACAGATGTAGGCACACCAAAGAGTCTTAATTTCCAAACTACATGAAATGAAATGCTTTCAAAATATAGAGACCTAGTAGAAGAAATTGAAAACATGTGGCAACAGGGTGAGGTGCATGCCATCACTGTGGTCCTGTCTGCTCCTGGAGCTATTTCAAATATGCTTTGAGTGAGTCTGCAGAAGATGAGTTTAATAGTCTTACTCAATTATAAAAAGCAATCATTTTGTCCTTCCAGATGTTTTCAGATTTGCAAACAATAGTCTGAAAATCATTAAATAAAAGGGATAATACCAAGGCAGTGACTTTTCCTCAGATTGCTTTTATCTGAACTCCATCAAAAAAGCCAAGAAGAATGAGATAAAAATAATAATTGTACTAAGAATGAGATAAATAATAATAATAAAGCTCCGTTCTCAGACCAATCATGTGAGGTAGAAACTGGAAATAGTATTATGCCTATATTTTGCATGAAGAAACTGAGGCCCATACAGCTGAAGTGACTTGTTGAGGGGCACATAGCTAGTATATGTCAAAATCTGTACTTGAACCCAAGACTCTCTTCACCACCCCAGCTGCCTCTCTCCTTAATGAGGTTTGGGACAAGAGTCTTCTCTCATTTCTATTGCTATTTTCTGTACTCTGTGAGCTTAGCTTTGAGGGGAGGCCATCAGATAATGATTCCCACCCCCCAAACATACACCTTCCTTTTTTTTTTTTTTCTTGGGAAGATATTTGGACATTTCAGGGGAGAGAAGAAAATACCAGTCACTGACACATAAAGCCACCATCAGTTGAAGGCATAAGACAATTTTGATCAGAGAATGAACAATGGTGTGTCAAAACTAGTTCCAGGGCAGCTAGGTGATGCAGTGGATAGAGCACCAGCCCTGAAGTCTGGAGGACCTGAGTTCAAATCTGGCCTCAGACCAAACACTTGGTACTTACTAGCTGTGTGACCTTGAGCAAGTCACTTAAACCTAATTGCCTTTAAAAAAAAAAAAAACACAGTTCCAGAGTAAAAACTAATCAAGGGCAATTAAGGTTTGGCCCAAGGTTGAAAATTACCCAAAGGTGAAAAACTCACACCAGGCCAAGAAATTTAAAGGGCCATGCTGACAAGTGATTTTTTGATCTGTATTTCTTTAAAGAAGAAGGCAAAGAGAAGGGCCTAGTGGTGGGATTGGGACTGAGCTATGACCGGACTGAGCCAGGGAAAGGATGTTGAGAGTAGTGGTAGGGAGGGAGGTCTGACCAAGTCCAAAGAGATGTGGGCTTTAGTTTGTGGATTGCAGGGAGTCTCACCACCCAAAGACAATGGGAGACCAAGGATCCAGAGATGTGACTGCAGAGAAATCAGGGAGAGGGGATACAAGAAAGGGAAACAGCACCTACCCCCTGCTGGAGCACTCCACCTTCCCATTCCCACTCCCAGGAACCTTTTCTTTCCCCAAAAAGTTTTGCCCTTGTCAGTGTCTTAGACTTTCTGGAGGCCTGGAGTCTATAAATTGGGCAAGAGGACCGGACTGAAGGGGAGCAATGGGGCATTTTAGGGATTGAATGCCCTCGGGGAACCAGTGCAGAGACTGGGTCAGGAGAAGTAGGCACCATTTCCATAAGCCTAGAAGTTTTCTTCCACAAGATAGGGAAAGGAACCAGTCCTTGAACCCCAGGTGGAGCATCATCTGGCTGTTGTTGTTCGGCCTTCGTTCTCGAAGAGTACCAGTGACTTCAGAAGGGTGATGTGTTGACTTGTGAGTGAGCTGGATTTAAGTGCAGAGTCACCAGCCTCACTCTCTCCTCCAGAGTCAGCAGCAAGACATAGGTCAGGATGACTGGTGATGGCCCAAGTTTGTCTAGAAACGTCTTCCTGGGAATGCCTCTGCCATACACTCTCTTCCATCCTCACTGCTTTTCCTCAGAGCCTCCTAAACCACCTTCTTGGTGGGCAGGAGGAGAGGAGGGACTCCAGCCCATCTTCCATTCAGGTATTGAAGGTGATCTTCCTAAAGCACACATCTGACCATGTGACATGCCCCACCTTCCCATTTCATAAACTCCATTGGCTCCCTATTACCTCCAAGCTCAAATCTAAAATCCTGTTTGGTTTTGAAAGTCCTTTGTAATCTGCCCCCTTTCTACTCACTTTTCCAATGTCTTACACCTTTCTCCCTCTCACACCTTCTCCCATCTAATGACATCCACCCCTTTACTGTCCCTCATACCCAACATTCTATCTCCCACTTCTGAGTGTGTTCACAGCCTGTCCCTCCATGCCAGGAACTCTCTCCCTCCTCATTTCCACTTCCAAGCTTCCTTGGTTTCCTTCAAGTTTCAGCTAAAATTCCATTTTCTTCAAAGTCCCCAATTCCCCCAATACGGTTTTTCGCCTTTCTTTATATTGGCTGCTCTTAGCACAGTGCCTGCTACATAATAGATACTTGATAAATGCTAGTTGACTGACTGACTGACTGACTATGCATGTGGTCCATTTACTTTATGTGTGTCCGCATGGGTCTCTCTAGATGTGACTTGAAGAGAGGCATGAACAGATATCTTCAGTCTCCTCCACTTTGGTTCCTGCCTTGAAGGGAGCAGGGGATTGGGGCCATGAAAGTGGTTACTCTGCTCTCCTCAGAGAGGGGGTACTGTACTAGAATTAAATCTATGTGTAGTTCTACTCTCTATGACCCCATTTGGGGTTTTCTTGGCAGAAATACTGGAGTGGTTTGCCATTTCCTTCTCCAGCTCGTTTGACAGATGAGGAAACTGAGGCAAAGAGGGTGAAGTGACTTGCCCAGGGTCACCCAGCTAATAAGGGTCTGAGGCAAGATTTGAACTCAGGAAGAGGAGCCTTCCTGATGCCAGGCCCAGCACGCTATCCGCTGCAGTGCCACTATGAAGTATAATCAGTAACGCACTACTTATGTGTCTTATATTTCAGAATTTGTTCATAGATCCTGGTGAGTTCTCGGAATCTTATGCTTTTACTGTGGTGGAAAAATAAAAAGCTGTTCCATATCTCATCCCATTATTGTACATCGAGTGCCTTTGAAGGAGGGGATCGCGTTACTCACCTCTAGGGAAACTTCAACACAAGCAATGGTATGCTGGTAAAAGTTTAACAATCAGCTGGGGTGGGGGGGAGGTATATACAACACGTTTTTCAGTTTAATCTGCATGCATTCACCAAAATAACAAAGCAAGCCTTCATTTATAGTGTTTGCCAATTTCTAAATGCTGACACCGAAAATTTAACAATCAGCTCTCCACAGCCAGATTGAGCTGACTCTAACACACTCCTACATGTGAGCCATGCCTAAACTTTGATTTCAAGATTGTCCTGAGGAAATCCAGGTGATAGCAGGAGTCAACAGAGAAACTAAGTCCTCTGAGTCAAATCCTACAACTGAACCTGGCCCATGTGAGCACAGGGCCCTGTTAGGCCCAGGACCTCTACTGACACAAGGAGTCAGACCACATGATCCCCATAGTTCCTTCCAGCTCCAATGTGATGCTTTGAGGGTTGGGGGAGGGGGAGGAGGCATTGGCAGCCAATGCCTTCTCCCCCTCCTCCCTAACCTTCAAAGCCTTTCTTTTAGCCCTTTTCCCAAAACATCCATGGCAACTCTGTCCTGCCTCTAGTCATCAAGCTTCTTGAATGCCAAATGGCAAAAGCGACTCAAAATTAATTTCAGTAGAATGCAAATTCTTGGAGGGCGGGGACTACTTAGTCTTTGTCTTATACCCCCAGCACCTCACAAAGTGTCTGGAAAATAGCAGGAGCTAAATAATTACTTTTTGAATGAAATTATTCTAGATAGCTAAATGCTAAAGTGGGTGTAAATAGGAAGCTCCCAAGTGGCTCTCTCACTCAGGGGGATTGGGCGCCCCACCCCCAACCCAGGGTGCCTTCCCTAGGCCAGCCCCGAGGTGCTTAGCGCAATTGGCTCTGGGTGGCCCTCTGGGGCCTGCCATCCCCAAGGAGGGGGAGCATCCCAAGCAGAGGGTCTTGGTGCAGCATCTCCTTCTGCAGGGGTGCCCTTGGGGCTCAGGGCCAGGCAGAAGAATGAGACAGCCTTCAGAAGTCCAGGGAAACTGCAATGGCACCTGCTGAAATCCATGGGAACTCTTGTCCTGTGCATTTAGGGGTGTGCTGGACCCAGCCCCAGTGAATTGAGGAGAGCTGATGGGTCAGTTTTCAGTGTGAGCATTTACACCTTAGAAATAAGCAAATATTACAGATCGGGGCTTGATATGTTGCTGTGTTTATTGTCTAGACTTTAGAAAGTGATGGAGAAAATGGTAATAATGCAGATTAAACTGAAAAATTGTTGTGTGTACCTGTGTTGCCCCCCACAGAACCTGGTTGTTAAACATTTACCGGCACACTCTAGAATTACTCTGTAAAGGGAAGAGAAGAAGGGAACAAGCATCTAGTAAGTGGCTATATGCCAAGCACTGTGTTAAATGCTTTACAAATCAGCTCAGGGAATGAAGTCATCACCAGATTAGAGGCCTGGTGCCTGGAGGCTAAATAACAATAACAACAGCAACAGTAATAATAATAACTTGCATTTACATAGCACTTTAAGATTTGCCAAGTGCTTTATCTCCATGGTCTTCTTTGAGCCTCACCACATCCCTTGTGTGTATTTATTAACATAGCAATAATTGTCATCAAGCCATTGGACCAACCTTATGGTGATGGCTTTGTCCCTCTTCCTGGTGCCAATGTGCCAAGTGGCTAGTCCTATCCCACTGCCCATCCCAGGCCTGGAGCAGGGAGCATCCACAAAGACAAGGGTCCCCTCTTGGCCCAAAGGGCTTCTGGGATGCTCCAATGCCTATAACAGCTCTGCTAATTGGGAGTAGCCCAATCCATGGAGACAGCTTTAGGAGGAAAAGTTAGTGTAGTTCATTTGTCAGGAGACTTGGGTTTCCCTCCTGCTCCTAGCTGTGGGACCTTTAGCAGTTAGCTCACTTAACCTGTCTGGGCCCTCACTAGTATGTAAGATTAGGGTCATTCCTTACTACTTTCAAAGGGCTGGATCCAGTGATCTCTTGCAGTCTCTTTCTACACATATTGTGCAGCCATTTCAGTTGTATCTGACTCTCCGTGACTCCATTTGGGGTTTTCTTGGCAAAGATACTAGAGTGCCTTTCCATTTCCTTCTCCAACTTTGTTCAAGAGAATGACAATAACGAAACAACATACCAAAACTTATAGGATGCAGCGAAAGCAGTTCTTAGGGGAAGTTTTATATCTCTAAATGGTTACATGAATAAAATAGAAAAGGGAGGAGGATCAATGAATTGGGCACGCAACTAAAAAGACTAGAAAAAGAACAAATTAAAAATCCTTAATTAAACACCAAATTAGAAATATTGAAAACCAAAGGAAAATTAAGAAAAGTGAAATTAAGAAAACTATTGAACTAATAAATGAAACTAAGAACTGGTTTTGTGAAAAAACCAATAAAATAGATAAACCTTTGGTTAATTTAATTAAAAAAAGAAAGAAGAAAACCAAATTACCAGCATCAAAAATGAAAAGGGTAAAAACCCACCACCAAGGAAGAGGAAATTAAAACAATAATTAGGAACTATTTTGCCCAACTGTATGCCAATAAATTTGATAATCTTAGTGAAATGGATACATATTTACAAAAATATAAATTGCCCAGATTAACAGAAGAGGAAGTAAAATACTTAAATAACCTCATCTCAGAAAAAGAAATTGAACAAGCCATTGATGGACTCACTAGGAAAAAATCTCCAGGGCCAGATGGATTTCCGTGAGAATTCTATCAAACATTTAAAGAACAATTAATTCCAATACTATATAGACTGTTTGGGAAAATAGGTGAAGAAGAAAATCTTACCAAATTCTTTTTATGATACAAATATGGTGCTGATACCCAAACTGGGAAGAGTCAAAACAGAAAGAAAATTACAGACCAATTTCTCTAATGAATATAGATGGAAAAATTTTAAATAAAATATTAGCAAATAGATTACAGCAACTTATCACAAGAATAATACACTATGACCAGGTAGGATTTATACCAGGAATGCAGGGCTGGTTCTATATTAGGAAAACTATCAGCATAATTGAGCATATCAACACCAAAACTAACAGAAACCACATGATCATCTCAATAGATGCAGAAAAAGCTTTTGACAAAATACGACAACCATTCCTATAAAAAACACCAGAGAGCGTAGGTATAAATGGAGTCTTCCTTAAAATGATAAGTAGCACCTAGCATTTTCTTCTCCAGCTAATTTTACAGATGAAGAAACTGAGGCAAGCAGGGTTATGCAGGGTCACACAGCTAGTAAGTTTCTGAGGCAAATTTGAACTCAGGTCTTCCTGACTCCAGGCCCAACTACATCATCTAGTTTCCTTCTTTCTACTCTAGGATCATCTAATCTCACTCCTTCTAAGGATGAAGGTAGTGGAATAGAACAGATAGGGCAATAAATAGATAGACAGATATAGATATAGATGTAGATATAGAAGACCTGAGTTCAAATGCTGCCTTTGCCACTTACTGACTTGTCTGACTCTGGACAATAAATCAACAAACATTTATTAAAAGCCTACAGTGTCCCAGAGTACCATAGTAGGCCCTGGGGATAAAGAGACAGTGAGACAGTATTGAAATAGTTCCTGCCATCCAGAGCTTATATATTGGATGTTTGTTGGTTGACTGACTGATTCTATCCAGGGATATACCGCATACATAGATCAACATAAGAAAAATGATGCCAAATAATTACCAGGAGGCACTAATCTTTGGAGGAATCAGGAAAGGCCTCAGGTAGGAGGTGGCACCTGAGACAAGCCTTCAAGAAAGAAAGAAAATCCAAAAGGTAGAGAGATGAGGAGGGAGGGCATTTCAGGCATGGGGACAGAAGCAGGGGGGTAGCATGTTGTGCACAAGGCGCAGCACGAAGAGGGTGTGAAGGGAAGCAATACGTAAAATCTGGCAAAGTAGGCTGCAAGACAGCTGTGAAGGGATTCACTGCCAAACAGAGGACTTGGCCTTTGACCCAAGAGGCAAGAGAGAGAGTCACTGCAGCTTGAAGAGTGGGCGAGTGACGTGGTCTGACCAACCCTTTAGAGATCAGGGCTTCTTAAACTTTTTCCACTCGCAACCTTTTCACCTGAGAAAATTTTACATGACCCTGACCCTGGGTATACATAGGTATATAAAATAGGTATACAAATCAAACATTTACTGATTATAAATCATAAAGAAATTTATTTTAAAACAATTTTTGGTATACATATAATTTTGCCATTTATTAAAGATGAAAGCAAATTTGCATACTAATGAGTTGGATATATTTGTTTATTTTTACATAAAGAATTAAATCTTGGCAGAATATTCGATACTGCAGGACATAGAGCATCTTCAACGTTTTTTTTTTCCAGATTTGATTGATATTTTGATTTTATAATTGTCAATGCTGAGAACGTCACTTTGAATAAATACTTAGTACAAAATGCCAGAAGTATGTTTGGGGCCATTTCAGAAATTGTTGGAAATTCTGTCCTAATCCCAAGTCAAAATTCATTTAAGGATTTTTTTTTTTTTTAGGAAACTCAGTTTTTAAACTTGTGTTGCTTGATAACTCAGAAAATTCTTGAATTTTAATGGCAGATGGCTGCCATTTTTTATTTCAATTAAGTAATGGTTTATGAACCCTACTTAGTTTTTTAGAATCAAAATTTGAAGGGAAGTATTTCTGAAACTGTGTCTCTAGGCACTTCGTATGATCAGTTATAACTCTTACAATTAAATATGTGGGAAGGTTACTTTCAATTATAAAATCATTTGTAGCTGTAAACATTTCTTTTTTTTTTTAATTTGGATAAGTATTGGGGTTAAGTGACTTGGCCAGGGTCACACAGCTAGTAAGTGGCAAGTGTCTGAGGTCAGATTTGAACTCAGGTCCTCCTGAATCCAGGGCCGGTGCTCTATCCACTGCACCACCTAGCTGGCCAGAGTTGTAAACATTTCTAAAGAACCATTTTCTTTATGTTAATTTTTTAGTAAAACTTTTAATTTTATCTTTTAACATAAATGTCACAAATTTTTCCATGAAGTGACATGTTTAAAACATTGGGTTTTTTTGAAAATATCTGACAAATAACATAGTTTGAAAGCCATAAGTCATTATGAAAAAAAAATTAACAAAATTGGATTTCTGCTCAGTCAAAAATATAACAACTTCATCTTTCAGTTTCAATAATCTGCTTAAACTTTGCCCTCTTGAGAGCCACCTTACCTCTGCATGTAGTAATAAGCCTTTGTCATCAGATGTTTAGGGCCAGAGCTGAAGAGTCTAATATGGGATAAGGAATTTAGGTTAGAGGTTGACTCTTTCCTTTTCCTACCAGTATGGGCTTATTTATTCAGAATATTTGGCTCACCAATTTCCCATGCCTAGGAGGTGTTAGAACACTCTGACCCTTAGATGTTGATAGCAAGCAGGTGTGAACAATTAAGGATGCATAAGGGCTGGAGTTAGTAAGAATGGTGAGAACGCCTCAGGGATGATTGCTAGCTTTCACTATTTAAACTGGACCCTCAGAATGGCTCAGTCTTTCACTGATCTGCCTGGCCCACACCTCTTCATTTCACACTCCTCCGTTTGATGCAACACTTGACAATCAGAGTCCATGTCTTTCCAAGGGTTTGAAAACAAATGACTGTTAAGGGCACAGCTTTTAATGAAGCTAATGATTTTGATAGTATTGCAAAGTACAACATCTAACTCTGGTGTCTGGTGTTTTTGTCTATAAGTGACTCCCCATGGATCATGTAGTGAGTAAAACTGCTATGTTCCTTGCCACCAGTTTTAACTTTTGCTACAAATCCAACATTTTCACCCATCATTGTACCAGCACCGTCTATACAGACTCCAATGCAGTTTTCCCACCTGTAAACCTTCATTTGTGAAAAATTCATTGCCTTTAAGATATTTGTCTGCTTGTGTATAGCCCTTCCAAAGGGCGACAAAACAATAATTCCTCATGTATGCTCCCTTCATAAACATATCTTACATAAAGTAACAACTGTGCCATGTTAGAAGTATCAGTTGTTTCATCTAACTGAATTGCAAACTTTGGGCTGCCCTTAAGCCTGGTAATAAGCTGCTGGAATTGGTCATTACTAATTTCAGAAATTCTTTTGGAAAAGTACCATTTGATAAAGGAATTTTATGAATTTCATTCCCATACTTTTTCCCATGAACTATTTCTGACATATGATAATAGTGGCAAGGTAACACAAGATCATAGGGCTTTTTAGTTTTTGCAATTAAATAGAAAGTTTCATAAGATGCAAGTACATACTTTTTGTTGACAGTAATAAATTTCTCAAAACATTGTTTTTCTTTGTTTAAAGATTTTAAAAGTCGTTCAAAATATTCCTTTGGTTTATTGCCATACACCGCATGCTTAGTATTAAGATGTTTTTTTAGTTTGTCTGGTTTCATGCTTTCTGCAGCCAAAACTTCATTACAAATTAAGCAAAGAGGTTTTTCTACACCATCATTATTATTAGAAGTAAATCCACGTTGCAAAAAATGATGGCGCATATTTCCTTTTTCTTGTCAATTTAGGTGTACTACAACCTGGTACTGAAGACTCTGCCACGTTGTCATCAGTATTTTTACCTCTTCTATCTAAATTTAGCCACTTATCTGTAACCAAAAAATATTTTTGTCCTAAAATATAAATATTGCTAATAATTTCTCAAATACTACTTTTAGTTTATGAGATTACATTTGTTTGTGCTTAATTTTTAAAAAATGATTTTCACACTTACATACACATACAGCAGTGATAGTGGAGAAATATTATTGAAGGGCTTTTGCTATTACTTTCTGCAATGAAACACTTATGTTTTTATAAAAGAAGGAAATAACAGCAATTTTTAAAATCAAACATTCTGACATGATACAATCCAAAGATATGCTAATTTAATACTTTCATGCTGAGGAATGATGGTAGGAAAATATTAAAAGTCTTTATTTTCTACAGTTAAACTGTTATGTTTCTGTAAGAACAGAAAACTTTGTAAGTACAGTAAAAACACTACAATTCATAATATACAGTAGTCTTAAATCTGAGCCAAGGTATTTTTGGCAGTGTTCTTTGGGGTTCCTGGTGTGACTGCATGCACTTTTTACGCTGTGCATGCTTTGTGTTCAGAATCAAGGCTGCAGTGAAGTCGCGTGATGTAGCACAGACAAGTGCTGTGAGAAACACCTTGGATTCATTATGTGTTTGATTTTGAATTAATTTTTGGTTGTTGCGCGTTCATAAACCTTTTACTGTTGCCAAATTTTTTGTGACCCCTGCATTCAGTTACATGACCCCATATGGGGTCATGACCCACAGTTTAAGAAGCACTGCTTTAGAGAAATCTCTTTGGAGACACTGAAGGGAGGAGAAATCAATTGTGAGGCCATTGCGGTTGTCAAAGAGAAAGGTGATAAGGACATGAACTAGGGTGCTGGCCATGTGAATGGACAGAAGGGGATCAATGAGAGAGATGCTGCTGTGGAGGTAGAAAGGACAAGGTTGGAAAACTGATTGGATTGGGGGGGAAGGGATGTCTGGGAAGAGCTGAGGATGATGCAAAGGTCATGAACCTGGGAGACTTTAAAGATGGTGGTGCCCTCAGAAAATCAAGGAGGTTTGGAGGAGGGATGAATTGGGGTGAGGGAGAGAAAATGAATTAAGCTTTAGAGATGTTGAGTTGGCCATGCCTATGGCACATCCATTCAGTCCAAAGGGCTGTAATTCAGAAGAGATCCCAAGGCCGGATTTATAGATCTGGGAATTATCTTCAGAGAGTTGAGAAGTTCACCAAAAGTGAGAATATAGAAAGAGCAGAGAAGAAGGCCCAGGACAGAGCCTTTGGACATACCCATAGTAAGGAGGCAAGGCATGGATGATGCCTGAAGACTGAAAAGGAGTAGTCACTTACAAGATAGAACAATGTCATGAAAACCAGAGAGGAGAATATCCAGAAGAAGAAGGCCATCAATGGTGTCAAATGCTGGCAAGAGGCCTAGTAGGATGAAGCCCTGTGGTCTGGCTTCTGGGAGGTAGAGAACCACCATCTTCTCCCTCCCTCCTGCACTGGAACTACCCCATCCCCACTTACAGTAGCCATCTCAGTTCTCTTCCCAGTCTTGATGGTGAGGTATTTCCCTGCTCTAGGCTTCTATTTCCTCCTCTGGAAAATGAAGAGATTGAACCAGATGGCCTCTGAAGGCCCTTTCTGCCCTAGATCTAGGAGCCTCTGTGGGACCTGGGTAAACTCACTTCTCCCTAGGCTTGTTTCCTCCTTTGTAAAATGGGGCAGATTACATATAAACAAACCCTTAATCAATTTGAAAGGAATAAAGTAATTGAACAATTTGATAAAGACAGATAACACCCCTTAGGAAATAGCTTGTGATTGGTTGAAAGAATCAGGCAATCTCTGGGTTTCTATATAATACAGTAGCAAGCCCAATTGGAATTGTGCATTCCAGTAGCAGGCTAGTCTAACAGTTCAGGAGCTCCAGCCAAGTCCCTGAAAGAGAACTACTTGCAAAGAGGAAGAACTTTCTCTGTCTTGCTATCTCTCTATCTCTCTGTCTCTGTCTCTGTCTTTGTCTCTCTCTGTCTCTGTCTCTCTCTCCACGCCTTTACTTCTTCCTCCTCCCACTCCTCCAGCTGACTGCTTGGGCTTGGGAGATCTATTGGAGACATCTGAAGTGTCACCAGCAACCAGAGCCAGTAGCAATGGCCATTGACACATTAGGGGTCAACAGCAGAGGAAGCACCTGCAGAAGGATATAGTGGTTGTTGTTTAGTCATTTTTCAGTCATGTCTCGCTCTCCATGACCCCATTTGGGATTTTCTTGGCAGAGATACTGGAGTGGTTTGCCATTTCCTCCTCCAGTTCATTTTACAGATGAGGAAACTGAGGCAAACAGAGTTAAGTGACTTGCCCAGAGTCACTCAGCTAGTAAGTTTCTGAGGCTGGATTTGAACTCAGGAACACAAGTCTTCCTGACTCCAGGCCTAGCACTCTATCCACTGCAGTGCCACCTAGCTCCCCAGAAGGATGTGGATAGTCAATTATGGACACTTCCTGAAGAGCTGGCTAGGAACACTATGAAGGTACTGACTCTGGGAACCCAGCAGTGAGTTATGTATAACGGGAACTTTGAAAAAAATAAGACTTCCAGTTACCAGGAAATGTGAGATACACCTTTGCCACGTGTGTTGTTTACATGTGTGTCCCACTACCTTTGCCCTTAACTTTGAGCTCACTCTCCCCAGGAAACTTGTATGTGCATGGTAAGAGGACACCCCTGCCATGAGGGCATATTTTGTGCCAGCTCTTCATACTCTACTGTCTTAGGAAATACCTTTGCTCAAAGCTAATTGTTGCCTACTGTTAATAGAGAGGATACCAGTAGGAGTTGGTGAGCAACAGTATTAGAAAGTCTGGCCTTTCAGGGTTAGCCAGTAGAACTCAGAGAAAAGTAGCAGCAAATGCCCTCTGGGGACCCCAACCACTGAGCAGAGGTGCAAGTTGGGGAACTGAAGTCAGAGGGTGGTGTTATACTATGATCCAGTATTCTAAGGTCCCTCCCAGCTGGGACATTTTCTGTTCTAAATTACTCCCCCCTCACCTCAACTGCCAGCTCTGACAATCTGCATTTTTAGTTTCCAACTCTGACATTCTATATTCTTTTTTTTTTTTTTGGCTAGGCATTGCGGTTAAATGACTTGCCCAGGGTCACACAGCTAGTAAGCAATATGTGTCTGAGGCCGGATTTGAACTCAGGTCCTCCTGACTCGAGGGCCAGTGCTCTATCCATTGTGCTACCTAGCTGCCCCCGACATTCTATATTCTATTTCCTTAGAATCTAAGGACTAAGGACCCATTCAGCTCTGACATTCTACATTCTAAGGACCCTCCCTCTAACATTCTAAGCTCTAATGTTTGTTGCTTTCCCATCCCTTTTAGCTCCGATTCTATGTTCTAAGGTCCCTTCCAGATCTGATACCCTCTGTTCTAAGCTCTAAATTCTAAGATCTAGAATCGTACATTATTTGTATTTAAATGACAGGAATTTTCACTCCCCTTGGGTTAGCTAAGCCCCACAGCAAGAAGATGGAGCATGTACCCAGGAGCCTGGCCAGGGATTAGGTCATAGGGAACAAGTTTGGCTGGAGTACCTAGAGCTCAGCCTCTGGCCTGGCCTCTTGGGGGTAGGGTACAGGCAACTCTAGGAGCTAATTCCCACCTGTACTCCTACAATGGGGTACTTCCTCTTACTCTTGCCACATTCTGACCCCACTGCACCCCCACCCTTGGAACCCCCAGGCCAGCTTCCTTCCTGACACTACTGGCAAGTCATTTCCTATTCTAAGCCATAATTTCCTTTTCTATAAAGTGAAAAGTTTGGACAAGATGATTTCTAAGGACCCTTCTAGCTCTAACATTCTATGTTCTAAGGTCCTTTCTAGCTCTGACATTAAATGTTCCAAGGCCCCTTCTAACTCTGATGGTCTATGTTCTAAGGTTCCTTCTAGCTCTAACATCCAGATCCCTTCCAACTCTTATATCAGATGTTTTTGGGTCCTTTCCAGCTCATACATTCAGTGTTCTAAGTTCCATTCTCAGTGCTGACATTCTATATTCTAGAGTTACTGTCAGAGCTGACATTTGGTGTTCTGAGCTCCCTCTCAGCTCTCACATCATTCTTTATTCTAAGGTCACATCTAGCTCTCACATTCAGTGTTCTAAAGTCCCTAAGGACTCTCTCAGCTCTGACCGTTCGTGTTCTAAGGTTCCTTCCAATTCTGACAGTCTATGTTTCTAAGGTCCCTTCCCAGCTCTAGAATCTAAGATTGTATATTCTTTGTATTTAAATGACAGGCACTGCCCCTTTCTTAGGATAGGGTCCCAGAGCCAGACAATGGAATATGAACTCAGAGGCCTGCGCAGGGCCCTTTCTTTATGAGGTCAGAGGGAACAACTTTGGCCTGAGTATCTAGACATTTGGCTCCCTGTCCTGTCCTGTTGGGAGCCTATACTCCTAGGGGAGAATTATAAACTCTAGGGATCTCATCCCCTCCTTTACAATCCACTCCACCCCGTTCCACCCCTTCTGCCCACACTAGGATACTTTTTCTAGCTCTCCACTACATTCTGATCCCCCACCGCCTGTAGGCTCCATTCTCTCTTCCCTCTTGGAATCCTTAGCCCAGTTCCCTGCCCAGCCTTGGTGGTGGCCAGCTTCTGATAGCCTGAAGCCCCAACAGGACGTGTTTTCCATTTGCCAGTGGAATGTGCAGTCTGAGTCCAGTGTCTCTGTTCTCAGAGAGGGGAAGAATGCCTAGACTGCTCCAATGGCTTGGGCCAGATGTACCCCAAACCACAGTTCAGAGCCTCTGATCATCCCAGCCAAATATGAAGGCAAGACACTCCACACTGTAGACTTAGGTGTGACTGAGCAGCTGATATGCCTTCAGCAAGTCTTCTTCCCTTCCCACAAAACAAAACAAAAAACCATTAAATTAACTCTTCTCCGGTTTAAATCAAGCCAGGGGTGCAGATCTCAGCCCCTCCTAGTCCTACCTCAGCTCCACCCACCTCTGTCACTTCCAGTCCTAGCTTATAAGCCACCTTCCCCCACTCCAGTGGCAGGGCACACACATACACACACAGATACACACACACACGTGTGTGGGCACAAGCACACACACACACACATATACACACACACACACACACACACACACACACACACATGCATTCACAAAACTACAAGGTCTCTGGCCCACCTGACAAATGTAGCCATGGTTTTATTTTTAGCCTCAGGGGTTTAGAAGTTATGTGGTTGGGGCCCATGGTTCAGAGTCTCCCCAGTTGGGTGAGCCTGAGTCCATGTGGAGGACGTGTTACACCCTTCCCTTCTTCCCCTGTTTCCTGAGCTGGGGTTCAAAAAATCAACCGTCCAAGCAAAGACTAGACATAGAGATCTCAGTAGACAAGTTGGTAATATGACACACCTAAAAAAGCTATCGCTGTCTTAGGCCATAGAAACCTCCCATCAGGCAAAGACTACAAGAGGGATGGCCCCTGAGTTCCTTTCTTAACTCTGAGCTTCTGGGAAGGCAGCGGGGGAAAGAGTGATGACATCACAGAGAAAGAGGTGCCAGGTACAGTTTGGAGCTATCTTGGTGCAGAATGTGTAATTCACCTCTTTGGGGCCACTCCTCTCACTTTGGCCAATTTTCCCTTCCCTTTGTGGGCAAGTCAGACATAAGGGTCATAAATTAGAGAATCCTGATCTTGGGCTAGAAGGGGCGTCAGAGACTGTATCATGCAACTCTCTCATTTTTCAGAGGGGGAAATGGAGGATCAGGAAAGGGAGGTGACTTGCTCAAGGTTATTTACAGAATTCTAAATCTAAAGTTGGAAGGGAACTCAGAGACCAGTTAGTCCAACCTCCTCAGCTTACATAGGGGTAAACTGAGGCCCATGGATAGAAGAAGACTTATCCAAAATCACACACAGGATCCTAAATTTACAGCTGGGAAGGGCTACAGGGACCCCTCCCACTTTACAGAGAAGAGGGCAAATGATTTGCCCAAGATCACAGAGGCAGCAAAGGAACCAGGATTTGAATCCAGGACTTCAGGATCCAAATCCAAAGTTCTTTCTGATTTGGGTCACTGCCACTCCTTTGGCATTTAACTTCATACTTCCTGGCAGTGTTATCTTTTATGTGTTTTATCTTCCCAAGCTGATTGAGCTCCTTTTGATGGGTAGAGATAGTATCTTTTTTTTTTTTATCTTTGTTTCTTTCATCGGTAGGGCCCACTACTAGCCTGGACACCCACCAGGCAGGGAGGCAATCATTCATTGCTTTCTAGGTATCAGAATTGTTCTTTGGAGGCCATCCTATCTACCCCACCTTGGCCTAGAGACATAGACAGTCCCAGAGCTGAAAAGAACCTCGGAGAAGGTCTAGTCCAGTTATCTACAGCTTCCCTCCGCCCCTTTTACCAAGACTCCCAAAGGTCAAATCCTTGGGTCTAAGGTCATACAGCTAGCATGTGGCAGTGTCATGATTCCAAGCTGTTGGAAGCCATTGCCCTTGACATGCCATCATGCTTGTTACAGACAGGACTAGAATCCAGCTCAGATCCCTGGCACGTGCCCCTATTCATTCTGTCACCCTGCCTTGCTTCAAACAGTATTGGGGAGGGGCAGCTAGGTGGCGCAGTGGATAGAGCACTGGCCCTGGGTTCAGGAAGACCTGAGTTCAAATCCGGCCTCAGACACATAACACTTATTAGCTGTGTGACCCTGGGCAAGTCACTTAACCCCATTGCCTGGCCAAAAACAAAAACAAAACAAACAGTATTAGGGAGGGATTAAGTTCTGGAAGGGACCCTAGTAACCTTTAGTACAAATGTCTTGGGTTTTCTTAGAGAAGGACCAGAGAGGTTAAATAACTTGTCCAAAGTCACACAGGCAGTAAGTGATAGCAGAGCCAGAATTCAAGGCCAGCCAGTCAATCAGCAAGCATTTATTAAGTGACTACCATGTGCCAGGGCTTATGCTAAGCCTGGGGATACAAAGAAAGGCAAATGACAGTTCCTGCCCTCAAGGAGCTCACAGTCTAAAGGGTCCCAGGTCTTCTGATTCCCAGGCCAGCACTCTGAATGGTGTGTGGGCTCCACGGGGACCCATTTCAGCTTCTAATCTCCCTCTGGCACAAGGAGACTCCATGTGATGCCCAATTTGGAACATTTGCACACACTCCAGGCTTGGGCTGCAAGACTCTGCCTGTGGAAAGCATCCTCTCTCTCCAGAAAGGGAAACATCTGTGGCCTCAGTTGGGAAGAATGGTTCACATGTTTGGAAAAATCCAAGCAGCTCCAAGCTGGTTTGGATTCCACCGAGCAGCCTGGAGCTGGCTGGACAATCCAGCAGCAAGGCCTGAGAGTCATAAACCCTCTTCCATACAGCCAAGTTGGAAGAAATAGTCAAGATTCAGTTAGCTGATATTGCTGTTGCAAGAATCTTATTTTTTGTCCCTGATACGTACTTTCACATAGGCATAGTACTCTGGATGTAGAAATTCCCTCCCCTCCGTGCAGATCCAGAGCTTATTTGCACTTTATAACCTACCCAGGGTCAGAAGCAGGACTTGAACCCAGGTTCTGCTGACTCCAAGGCTGGCCGCCTACTAGCCACGCTGCCTCTCATCATAGGGGATTAAAAGCTGATTGAATAAGGGAGTAGAGAATAATAGGCTAATTCGTAGTACCAAAATCCCAAGATGATCGCTCAGTCACTCAAGGATTGCCAACCATTCCAAATCTATTGCTGATTTTGTCAGTCAATCAATAAATACTGAGTGCCTATGTGACATATGGATAGCAGATACATAGATATGTATTTTTGTATGAACGGCTCCTTTGGTACTGAACTTAAAGTCAGAAGGACCTGGGTTCAAATGCTGCCTCAGACACTTACTAGTTGTGTGACCCTGGGCAAGTCACTTAAACTTTCTGTTCCATGATTTCTTCATCTGCAAAATAAGGGGGAGGGAAACCACTAAGGTCACTTCCACTCCTAAATCTATTATCCCATGATTTATTATACACTTATTATGTTCCAGGCACAGAGCATGCAAAGTGGCTTGGCTTAGTGGGTAGACTGCAAGCCTCAGAATCTGGACGACCTAGGTTTGAGTCCTCCCCCTCCCCCCGTGCCCCCATCCCTGACCCAAACTAGCTTGGGTAAATCACTAACCTCTGTGTCTCAGGCAGCTCTCTAAGGCTGGAAGTTACAGAGAAGGTGCAGACCTGAATTGGTAGGCAGGGTTCCCTAACTCAGAGCTCCATATGCTTATAAAATACCAGGTGCCAGGGCTTGCCTTCAAGGAATTTACCTCCATGGATGAGAAAATAAGGGATACATAAGAAATAAATACACAGTGGTACCTGAGGTAAGAATGGGAGGAGGTTTGGTTTTGTGTGTGTATGTGTGTGTGTGTGTGTGTGTGTGTGTGTGTGTGTGTATGTGTGTAGTCAAACTAGGCCATCTTTTGCCTCACTTCTTACCTAGCCTTAAATCACTGAATGGGTGTTGCTTCAGATAAACTGAGACCTGAGAAAGACCTTAGCTTAAAAAAGCCAAGGTCCTCCATTGCATCCAGGGCCATCTCCAGCCTTCCTGACCTATGTCTTGCCACTGGAGCCCAATGACCCTGGAGGAGAGAGTGAAGCAGATGATTTTGCACAACCCTGCCTCACTTAAATCCAATACATTTGCAAGTCAAGACATTGCCTTCCTGATGTCACTGGTCCTCTTGGAGAACTAAGGATGGACAGCAACAGCAACAGTAGGGGAGGACATGGAACCTAACAAATGGGCTAGTCAGGAAAGGCCTCTAGAGGAGGCAACCCTTTAGTTAAGACTTGAAGGAAGCCAGTTCTGAGTTCTGAGAGGCAGAGGTGAAACAGGAGAGCTATCCAGGTAAGGGGAACAGCCCTGTAAAGATGGGAAAGCAGGAGATGGAATGTTGTACATCAGACACAAGGAGTCTGATTTGGCTGAAGCATAGAGTGCATGGTAGAGAGAGGGAGAGGGGGAGATAAAGTATAACCAGCCTAGAAATGTAGACTGCAGCTTTCCATGGCAAACAAAGAAGCTTGGATTTTATCCTAGAGGCCATAGGGAGCCATTGAAATTTATTGAACAGATGAGTGATGTGTTTAGACTTGTGTTTTAAAAATGCCAATTTGGCAGCTGTGTGGAGGGTGAATTAGAGAGAGGAGAGACTGGAAGAAGGGAGACTCGTTAGAAAGATATTGTAACAGTCTAGGTGAGAGGTGATAAGGGCCTGGACGAGAGTGGATCATTAAATAAAGATGGTCACAATTAGAGATTCAAAGAATGGCAAAACTAGAAATGATTGTAGAAAATGGAATATAGGATATTAGACCTCAAAGGTACCCAGGATATAAAATGGAAAAGGTTCCAGTACCATTTTTAAGCATAGAAAAAGCATCATAAGCCTTAGTTCCGAATATCTGTTCTGCTAGTTACTACCTCTCTGACCTTGGGCAAGTCACTCCCTGTCTATGGGCATCTGCTTCCTCCTCTGTAAAATGACTGCATTAGCCTATTGATCCCTGTGGTCCCTTCCGGCTCTAAGGTGAGATGCTAGGGAATGAGATAGATAGATAGATAGATAGATAGATAGATAGATAGATAGATAGATAGATAGGCAGGTGGATGGATAGATAGATGGATAGAAAGATAGATGGATAGATGGTAGATGGATAGATAGATAGATATATAGATGGTAGATAAGATAGAGAATTATCTATCTATCTAGAAAATCTCAGAGTTGAAAGGCACCTAACAGACAAAGAAACTGAGTTTCAGAAAGGGGAAGTGATTTTCCCTGTGTCACTCAGGTGGCAGAGGCAAAACCAAGGCTCAAGTTTCCAGTACAGCACTTTTACTAGCCTGCTACAAGTTCAGGACAACTTCTAGCCAGCTTTGGAGGTGTTTCCATTCCAATTCAGCAAACACTAAATCCACAGCTGCAATGTTCAAAGTATAACATGAATTTCAAGGTCAACTCAAGAAAGGACCTCTCAGCCAGAGTCCCTTTCTTCTGGCTGATTCTGGGGATGTAAGTAAACTCAGAGCCAAGGTGGAGCCATATGAAATAAGTTCTCCTTAGATTGTATGGTCAGGATAATGCTCGGTGGCAAATATGCCTATATTTCAAATATCTGATTTCATTACTGTTGGTAATGTCCAGATTGCAAGCTGTCTGTGATTTACCTGAGCATCTTGAAGAGTGGTTATAACCAAAAGAGTCATGCCCCTGTAGGTAAACTGGCGAGGAGGCTGTTGAATTGAGACAGGTCCTCAGACAACAGGCAAAATATCTGCCACACAGTACATGGCTGATGTCTTTCCTGCTTGGCTGAACCTGCCAGCATTTGTGCAACCTGTTGGATCATCCCTGCTTTCTTTCTAATCTTCATTCTCTCCTTGTCCATTGGCTTCTTCCCCATTGCTTTGACCATGCTGAGATGGTCCCCTTAAAAGCCCTGCCCTTGATCCTGCCATCCTCTCAAACTATCCTCCTATATCTTTCCTCCCTATCACAGCCAAACTCCAGGAAAAAGGGGTTCTTCACTTATTACCTCCACCTCCCCATATCCCACTTACTCTGGCTCTTTGCAATCTAGCTTCTATCCCCACTGCTGGACTGAAGCCTGAAGCTGCTAAGGGGTCCAACAGTCTCTTAATGGCTATACCAAGTGGCCTCTTCTCTGTTCTCATTGTTCTTGACATCTCTGTAGCCTTTGACATTGTTGCCCACTCTTTCCTCTTGGATAATCTCTCCTCCCTGGGATTTCAAAATATTTGGTTCTCCTCCTACCTGTCTAACCACTCCTTCTCAAAGCTTTGCTGGGTTGTCATCCAAATCCCTCTTCCTAATTGTCAGTGTACCCCAGGATCTGTTCTGAGCTTCTCTTCTCTTTCATTGACCCTTCATAGTAACCTCATCAGCTCCCACAAATTAAATTCTCATCTCTATGCAGATGACTCTGAGAACTTCAACAAGTCCAACCCAACCCAAGCTAGTATCCATTACCTCAAAAAAAAAACCTAACTAACTAACATCCAAATACACAAACAAGAAAAAGTATAGTCTTCCACAAATTCCATTATTTATGCTTTATTTTTAAAAATATTTTATTTTCCCCCAATTACATGTTAAAATAATTTTAAACTTTTCTTATGTTTTGAGTTCCAAATTCTATCCCTCCCCACTCCCTGAGACAGTAAGCAATCTGACATTATACATGTGCAATCATGTAAAACATTTCCATTTAGTCATTTTGTATAAGACTCAAATTAAAAAAAAAGAATGAGAGAGAGAGAGAGAAAGGAAGGAAAGAAGGAAGGAAAGAAGGAAGGAAGGAAGGAAGGAAGGAAGGAAGGAAGGAAGGAAGGAAGGAAGGAAGGAAGGAAGGAAGGAAGGAAAGAAGGAAGGAAGGAAGGAAGGAAGGAAGGAAGGAAGGAAGGAAGGAAAAGAAGGAAGGAAGGAAGAAAGAAAAAAATAGCATGCTTAGTCTGTATTCAGACAATATCAGTTCTTTCTCTGGAGACAGATGGATGGCACACTTCATCATGAGTCCTTTGGGATTGTCTTGGATCATTGCATTGATCAGAATAGCTAAGTCATCCACAATTCTTTTTTGTACAATATTGATGTTAGTGTTTCTCCTGGTTCTGCACACTTCACTTTGCATCAGTTAATGTAAGTCTTTCCAGGTTTTTCTGAAATCACCCTGCTTGTCATTTCTTATAGCACAGTAGTATTCCATCACAATAATACCATAGCTTGTTCAGCCATTCCCCGCTGATGGTCATCCCTTCAGTTTCCAATTCTTAGCCATCACAAAAAAGGCTGCTATAAATATTTTTGCACAAATAGGTCCTTTCCTGTTTTTTTGTTCTCTTTGGGATACAGACCTATATGCTTTATTTTTTAGGTTCCCGCTTCTGAATTTTTTTTCTTCTGTGGATTCTTTCATATTATGTTGTAATCATTGTTATTATTTACATATTATTTACATATATATTTACATACATTTACATACTTTCCTAGCATGTATAATGCAGCACTGATTCTGCTTTCTTTCCTAGGTACCATTTCACATTTGGCCTTGTATTCTTTATATTTTAATGGTCTTTTCTCAGTCTTAATCCTTCCTGACCTCCGTGTAGCATTTGACACTGACCCCCCTCCCTTCCTGGGTACTCTCACACTGAGGGGGACAGAGGTCAGAATGTGGTGGAAGGTAAGAAGATGAATTCCTCAGAGGTGACTGTACTCTGTCCACCAGATATCAGACCAGGGTACCTCATCCTCTCTAGAGCATTTGACACTATTGATCATCTTCTCCTAGACTCTCTAGGTTTGTATAACACATCCTCTGTCTCTGTCTCTGTCTCTGTCTCTCAATTCTCCTTCTACCTGTTGTACCACTCCTCAATGTCCTTTGCTGGGTCATCATCTGTAGCCCACACCCTAATTGGTGTTCCCCAACACTCTGTCCTGGGCCCTTTTCTCTCCCCCTGCCCTTTCTTTTAGTGACTTCATCAGATCCCATGGGTCTCTCCTATATGCTAATGAGCTCTTCTCTATGCTAATGACTTTCAGATCTGTACATCCAACTGCAGCCTCACTCCTGAGTTCTAGTTCCATATCACCAACTGCCCATTTGATGTTTCAGACTGGACTTCCCATGGGAATCTTAAACTCCTTATGTCCCAGAGAACTCACTGTCTTTTCCCTAAACCCAACCCTCTTTCTAAAATCCCTGTCTATTTTGAGGAATCATAGGATCATAGATATAGAGCAAGAAGGGACCTCAAAAACCATCTAGCCTAATCCCCTCATCTAGTCCTGGGAGGTAGATACTCTTGTTGTCCCCATTTTATAGATGAGGAAACTGAGACTGTGAGGTGTTAAGCAACTTGCCCAAGGGCATACAGCTAGGAAGTATCTAAGGCCAGATTTGAACTCAGGTCCTCCTAACTCCAGGCCCAATCCACTGTGCAGCCTAGCTGTCAAAAGGGAATAGGAGGGGAAGGAGGGGTTTAGACCAGAGGGAAAGAAACAACAGCCAAAATGAGAAGGTAGGACTATATGGCCTCTGCAGACCCTTTGCCTCTATCTTTGTGCTTCTATGAGTGACTTAACTGCTCTCAGACTCAGTTTCCTCATCTGCAGAATGAAGGAGTTAAACTAGAGGGCCTCTAAGGTCCCTCCTATTAACCTTTAGGGATGATTATACTCACCTTAATACCCCCCAAAATCCAGCCAAACTGGATGACCTGCTATAATTTGTATACAATGATCTACCTCCTGTCCCTGGGCCTTCCCAAGTGCAGAACAGCCTCCCTTCTCCCCCTACCTCTCAGACTCTCTAACTTCCTTCAAAGCTCAGCACAAGGATCACCTCCCACATGAGGCCTTCCCTGATTGTTCTAGCTGTTGTTGACGCTCCCTGAAATGACATCATTTTTGCTTTTGCACATTTTTTGTTTTTTTTAAACAATATTTTATTTTTTTCCCAATTGCATGTAAAAATATATTTTGTGTATATTAGCATATATGTACACATATGTAGATGGGCATTACACATGTGGTCTCCCCAAGAGAACCTAAGTTCCTTGAGGGCAAAATTTTCATCTTTGTACCTCCAGCACCTAACACAAGGCATGGAACAAACTTAACAAATGATTATTTGTAATGTCTTATTATACAATGTATAATGATATTCTATTCCATTTGCAAATTATAATTTGTTCAGCTATTCCTTGATCACCATACCTGTGCAGTCCTTTTCCCTACTTTCTTCAATTTAAGTCTGAGTTTTGCAATAAGAAGCTCATAATCTGAGCCACAATCAGCTACAGGTCTTGTTTGATCTATCTATAGAGAGCTTCTCCACCTTTGGCTGCAAATTATGTAATCACTCTGATTTCAATATTGATCATCTGGTGATATCCATGTGTAGAGTTGCCTTTTGGGTTATTGAAAAAGAGAGTTTGCTATAACCAGCGAGTTGTCTTCATAAAACTCTATTAGTCTCTGTCTTGCTTCGTTTTGTACTCCAAGGGCAACCTTGCCTGTTATTCTAATTATCTTTTGATTTCCTATTTTAGCATTTCAATCACCTATGATGAATGTAACATCTTTTATTGGTGCTATTTCTAGGAGATAATTGTAGGTCTTCATAGAATTGATCAGTTTTGGCCTCTTTGGCGTCAGTGGTTGGAACATAGACTTGTATTACTGTGGAGTTGAACGGTTTGCCTTGGATTCAAACAGATCTCATTCTGTCATTTTTGAGATTATACCCCAGTACTGTTTTTCTCACCCCTTTTATTGACTATGAGGGCCAGTCCATTTCTTCTGAGGGATTCTTACCCACAGTGCTATATATAATGATTATTGACTGAATCGAATAAGATGAAATTCAATAAGGATTAAGTTAAAGCCTTACACTTAGAATGGAAACAGTTACTCTCACAAGAACCAGACTGATAAACAGATCTGGGGATTCTAGGGGACTCAATGTGTCAAAAGTGTGGTATGGCAGAAAAATGGACTCTTCTGATTGCATTAAGAGAAGCATAGAGTCCTGAATCAGGGAAGAGATATTCCTACTGTGCTGATCTTTAATCAGAGTGCCTTAGTGGGGTGCTGGAGCCAGCTCCTACTGGAGTCAAGACTGTTAAATTTTCAGTGTGAGCATTTACACCTCAGAAATCAGCAAATGTTACATATCAGGGCTTTATTTATTGTGTGGTTGATTGTCTGGACTTAAGAAAGTGATCTAGAAAATCTAAAGAATGTAGATTGAACTTAACAGTATGTCATGTGGATATCCCTTAGAGCCCACCCACCCCCAGAACTGGTTGTTAAACATTTACCAAAACACCCTTTTCCCATTTGGATGCACTCCTTTGAACTTCTCCATTGTGCCCCCAGAAACCTCATCATGCAGGTTGCATCAGCCTTGGTACTCATACCTTATGAGTATCCTCTGCCCTTTGATTGAATGGCAGAGCCAAGAGCTCCTCCCAAAACCTCTACTTAAGGAGAACAACTAAGCCAGCCATCTCTTCATTTCCCACTTGGCTGCTCTCCTTTGGAAGAGTGGTCTTCCTTCTCTACTTCCCTCCTACCCCACCCCCATTCCAGCTTTTCAGTTTCCTTTTGTGTATTTGTACTTGTATCCCTAGCACTTAGCATGATGCCTGGCATAGAGCAGGTGCTTAATAAATGTGTATTGCCTTACTAACATCCCCACTGCCAACCTCATCTGGAATGTTCTGTTCAATTCTGAGCACAATTGATCAGCTGGAGGTCATTCAGAGAAGGCAACAAGGATCATGTCATATGAGAACCCATTGATGGAACTGGGCATGTTAGGCCTGGAGAAGAGAAGACTTGGCGATCAGATGAGAACTGTCTTCCAATATTTGAAGAGCTGTCATGTAGAGGAGAGACTAGACTCATTCTGTTTGGCCCTTGAGGGCAGCACTAGAAGCAGTGAGAGAAAGTTGCAAGGAGAAGGATTCAATTAGTGCTGTCCCAATGTGGAATGGTTGGCCTCTGGAGGTGGAGGCTACCATTGGTGACTTCTAGCAGAAGCTGAGCAGCCACATGTCAGGCATGTTGTAATGGGAATTCTTTGCTTTAATTATTTATTCATCTTTAACATTCTTTTTTTTTTATTTTAACAATTTGAGTCCTGAATTTTCTCCCTCTGACTCTTCCACCACCCACTGTGAAGGCAAGAAATATGATATCAATTATACATGTTGTCATGCAAAACATATTTCCAAGATAGCCACAGTGCAAAAAAAGCAAGAAAAATAAAGTGAAAAAACTATACTTCAATCTATATTTAGACCCCATAAGTTCTTTCTCTGGAGGCAGATAGCATGCTTCACCACGAGTCCTTTCAGATTGTCTTGGATCATTGTATTGATCAGAATAGCTAAGTCATACACAATTCTTTTTCATGCAATATTGCTGTTACTGTGCATAATGTTCTCCTCATTCTGCTTACTTCGCTTTTCATCAGTTCATCTAAATCTTCCCAGGTTTTTCCTGAAACCATCCTATTCATCATTTCTTGTAGCACAGTAGTATTCCATCACAATCATATACCCCAACTTGTTCAGCCATTCCCCAACTGATAGTCATCCCTTCAATTTCCAGTTCTTTGCCACCACAAAAAGAACTGCTAGAAATATTTTTTGTACATATGGATTCTTTTCCTTTTCCTTTGATCACTTTGGGATACAGACCTACTAGCGATATTGTTGTATCAAAGGATATGCACGGTTTGATAGCCCTTTGGGCTCTGCAGAGTGACTAGACTAGTTCAGCACTTTACCAACAGTTCATTAGTGAATCTATTTTCCCTCATCCCCTCCCGCGTTCATCATCTTCCTTGTCTGTCATGGTAGCCAATCTGATAGGTATAAGCTGTTGTAATTTGCCTCTCTCTAATCAGCAGAGATTTCGAAAACTTTTTTTGCATGACTATAGATAGCTTTGATTTCTTCTTTTAAAAACTGCTTTTTCACATCCTTTGATCATTTATCAATTGGGGAATGACTTGTGTTCTTATAAATTTGACTCAGTTCTCTGTATTTTTGAGAAATGAGGCCTTTATCAGAGAAGCTTGCTACAAATTTTTTTCCTGGTAAGGGGAATTCTTTTTCTTTTTTTCTTTTTCTTTTTTTAATATAAATTTATTTATTTTTAGTTTTCAATATTCACTTCCACAAGTTTTTGAGTTCCAAATTTCTCACCCCTCCCCCCACCCCAAGATGGCATGCATTCTGAATACCCCTTCCCCTGGTCTGCCTTCTCTTCTATCTCTCCCCCCTCCCTTCTCTTAACCCCTTCCCCTTCTATTTTCCTGTAGAGCAGGATAGACTTCTGTACCCCATTTCCTGTATTTCTTATTTCCCAGTTGCATGTGAAAACACTTTTTTTAAGCATGTGCTTTTCAAACTTTGAGTTCCAAATTTTCTCCCTTCCTCCCTCCCCACCCACCCTCATTGAAAAGGCAAGCAACTCAATATAGGTTGTACATGTGCAGTTATGCAAAACACTTCCATAGTAGACATGTTGAAAAACTAACTCTATTTCCCTTAATCCTATCCTGCCCTCCCATTTATTCTATTCTTTCTTTTGACCCTGTCCCTCCTCAGAAGTATTTGCTTCTGATTACCCTCTTTCCCCATCTGCCCTCCTCTCTATCACCCCCCCTGCTCTCTTGTCCCCTTCTCCCCCTATTTTCCTGTAGGGTCAGACAGATTTCCATACCCAGTTGAATGTGTATGTTATTCTCTCCTTAAGCCAAATCCTATGAGAATAAGATTCCCTCATTCCCTCTCACCTTCCCTGTTTCCCTCCACGTGAGAGACTTTTCTTTTCTGGTTTTTTTTGTGAGATAATTTACCCCATTCTACCTCTCCCTTTCTTCTCTGAGTATCATCCTCTCTCATCCCTTAATTTTATTCTCCAGATATGACCCCTTAATCTTCAACTCACCCTGTACCCTCTATCTATCTATATATACATACATATAATTTTTTTCCTTCAACTACCCTAATACTGACAAAGTTCTCATGAGTTACAAATATCATCTTTCCATGCAGGAATGTAAACAGTTCAATCTTAATAAGTCTCTTATGATTTCTCTTTCTTGTTTACCTCTTCATGTTCCACTGGAGTCCTGTATTTGAAAGTCAAATTTTCTGTTTAGCTCTGGTCTTTTCATCAGAATGCTTCAAAGTCCTCTATTTCACTGAATGACCATTTTTTCCCCCTGAAGGATTATACTCAGTTTTGCTGGGTAGGTGATTCTTGGTTGTAATCCTATCTCCTTTGCCCTCCTGAATATTATATTCCATGCCCTGGTCCTTTAATGTAGAAGCTGCTAAATCTTGTGTTATCCTGATTGTGTTTCCACAGTACTTGAATTGTTTCCTTCTGGCAGCTTGTAATATTTTCTCCTTGACCTGGGAACTCTGGAATTTGGCTACAATATTCCTAGGAGTTTTCCTTTGGGGATCTCTTTCAGGAGGAGATCTGTGGATTCTTTCAATTTCTATTTTGCCCTCTGGTTCTAAAATATTCAGGGCAGTTTTCCTTGATAATTTCTTGAAAGATGATGTCTAGGCTCTTTTTTTGATCATGGCTTTCAGATAGTCCAATAATTTTTAAATTCTCTCTCCTGGATCTATTTTCCAGGTCAGTTGTTTTTCCAATGAGATATTTCACATTTTTTCTAATTTTTCATTCTTTTGGATTTGTTTTACAGTGTCTTGATTTCTCATAAAGTCACTGTCTTCCAATTGCTCTTCTAATTTTTAGGGAAGTATTTTCTTCAGTAATCTTTTGGACTTCCTTTTCCATTTGGCCAATTTTTCTTTTTAGGGCATTTTTCTCCTCATTGGCTTTTTGGACCTCTTTTGCCATTTGGGTTAGGCTATTTTTTAAGGTGTTATTTTCTTCAGTATTTTTTTGGGTCTCCTTTAGCAAGCTGTTGACTTGTTTTTCATGATTTTCTTGCATCACTCTCATTTCTCTTCCCAGTTTTTCCTCTACTTCCCTTACTTGCTTCTCAAAATCCCTTTTGAGCTCTTCCAAGGCCTGGGACTGATTCATATTTTTCTTGGAGGCTTTGGATGTAGGAGCTTTGATTTTGTTGTCTTCTTCTGTTGTATATTTTTTCTTCTTCACCAAAGTAAGATAATATAGTCTGAGTCTTTTTGCACTGCTTGCTCATGATCCCAGACAATTACTTGAGTTTTAAACTCCTTGTTAAGGTAAGAGTCTGCTTCCAATGTGGAGAGTGTACTGTCCCAAGCTTCAGGGATTTGTGTAGCTGTTTTCAGAGATACTTGTAGGGACCTGTAAATTTTCAGTTCTTCCAAGGTGGTATGATAAGGGGCGAGGTGTTTGCTCCTTTCCTGGCCTGTGACCACAAGTACTCCTTTCTGTCCTGTAACTGTTGAGGAAAGGGTTCCTCTCCACAGCCACTACAAGCTCCACCATGCCAGTGCTCCTCCTTACCCCAGCACTGCTGCCCAGAACTGTGACCCAGATCCACACACAGGCAAAGCAAGAGATTCCTGCCTCAGCACTGGCAAAGAGATCCCTGCAGTCCCTCTCTGATCAGCCACTGGATTCCCCCTCAGTCTGTGGGCTGGAAGCTCAGGAAACAGCTGCCCCCCCCCCCGGCCAGACTCTTGGGGAATGGACCTGAGACCCCGCCTTCCTCTCTTACCACCGACAGAAACAGACTCTTCCCACTGACCTTCTAAGTTGTCTTTGGCATTGGTGGATTGAGGAGTCTGGAAACCTCCACAGCTGCCCGCATTCAGTCCTCTGAGGCCTGCTCCAGGTTTGCTGCGGCCTGTGTGCGCACGCTGCGCTGTGCTGCGCTCCCAGCCTGGCACGATACACCTTTCTGATCAATCATCCAGGTTGTCTTGGGCTAGAAATTTGTTTCACTCTATCTTTTTGTGAGTTCTGCTGCTTCAGAATTTGTTTAGAACCATTTTTTATGTGTATTTGGAGGGGTTTGGGGGAGAGCTCAAGCACGTCACTGCTTTCACTCCGCCATCTTGGCTCCTACCCCCTCGGAATTCTTTTTCCAATATAGTTTGGTCTTGGTGGCCACTGAAGTCCTTTCCAATTCTGAAGTTCTATGTCGTGATTAACCCAGCCTTTGTCTGAATGTCTCTGGTGATGGGAAAATTGCTGCTTTCAGAGGCAGCTTGTTCCAGTGTTGGATTGTTCTAATTGATAGGAAATTTTTCTTTATGTTGAGCTGAAATTGGACTCCCTGTAACTTTCATGCATTTTTCCTAGTTCTGCCCTCTGGGCACAAGCAGAACAAATCTTATTTGTCCTCTTTGACATTACACTCCTGAAAATACTTGAAGATGGCTGTCATGGCCTTTCCCCCTCCAAGTTTTCTCTTCTTTGGGTTAAATATCCCCAGTTTCTTCAACCAATAAATCTGCAAATATTTATTAAGTCTCTACTATATGCCAAGCACTGTGCTAGATGCTGGTCATGCAAGTACAAAGAATAAAATAATACCTTACCTGCAAAGAGCTTACATTCTAATGGGGGAGACAAGTACATATGGCGATAAAGAAACACAAATCTAAAATAAATACAAAGTAGTTAAAGACAGGGTAGTTGGGAGGATACACTAGCATCTGGGAGGATCAGAAAAAGAGTTATTGCAAGAATAGGTGCTTGAGCTGCATCTTTAAGAAAGATGCTGATTTTAGGAAGTAGAATGAAAGAACAAGTGCATAGAACAGCCGAAGCAAAGACCTGGAGCTTGGAAATGGAGCTTGAGGAGTTAGGAATAGAGATGTTGTGTAGACTTTTAAAAGTTAACCAGAGGGGTTTATGTTTTACCCTAAAGGCAATAGGGAACCACTGGAGTTGATTGAACAGGGGAGCAACTGGTTAGATCTTGGCTGAAAGGAAATTCCTTAGAGTCAGTATGAAGGCTAGACAGGAGTGGGGAGAGACTTGAGGCAAGGAGGCCAATCAGGAGGTAATAATCTAGATGAAAGCTGATATAGTAACTGGGTGACTAGAGAGAGAAGGTCAGACGCATGACATATGTGAAATGAGAAACAGGAAGATTTGGAAACTGATTTGATATTTGAGATGAGGGAGAGACAAGAATCAAGGATAAGGCCAAGGGTACCAATACACCATGGACTTGATCTCCAGGCCACACTCTTTTCTTCTCTTGCTCCAGTTTGTCAGTGTTTACCAGAAAATGTAGAGCCCCAAATGGATACAATATTCCAGGTGTGATCTGAGTAGATCCAAGTACCAAAATGGCACCTGCCTTGTCCTGAACATGATGTCTCACTTAATGTAGTCTATGACTAAATTCACTTTTATGGCTACTGCATCTCAAACACACACACATACACACACACAGAGTCCAGTAGATAGCTGCATATATTGGGACTCCAGGAGGAGAGAAAAGTACTTCCAGTGACCACAAGCTGTACGTTTACCCTTTGGCAAAATAAACTCTCCAACTGTGAGCCCAATCACCTCAGAAGGCTTGAATGTACAAGGGGAGAATGCATCTCCAATTTGGGGGGATTGCTTCTCTACAACTGTTTTTGCCAGAGGCAGCCAAAGGGTGCAGTGGATAAAGTGCTGGACTTAGAGTCAGGAAGACAATCAGCCATGAAGCTAAATTATCAGGTATGGTAGCAACAACAATAATAGCTGTTATTTATATAGCACTTTAAAAATATCGTCTCCTTTGATCCTCACAACCACCTTGGGAGTCCAGACTCTCCATCTCTCCCCTCCCCCTCCCCCAAGACAGCATGCAATCTGATATAGGCTCTACATATACATTGATATTGAACCTATTTTCACATTAGTTACATTGTAAAGAATTAGAACCAATGGGAGAAACCACAAGAAAGAAGAAACAAACAGAAAAAAGAGAACAAATAATATGCTTCGATCTGCATTCAGATTCCATAGTTCTTTTTCTGGATGTGAACAGCATTTTCCATCATGAGTCCTTTGGAATTGTCTTGGATCATTGTATTGCTGAGAATAGTTAACTCATTTGCAGTTGGTCATCATATAGTATCGCTGTTATTGAGTACAATGTTCTTCTGGCTCTGCTCACTTTACTCAGCCTCAGTTCATGTAAGTCTTTCCAGGTTTTTCTGAAATCCACCTGCTCATCATTTCTTATAGCAAAATAGTATTCTATTAAATTCATATACCACAACTTTGTTACCCTCATTTCTAAATATATCCCTTGCCATCTCCCAACCCAGCCAACTAGCCCCTATAACAAAGAATTTAAAAAGAGGAAAAAAAGCAGTTCCATGAAACCACATCAACTGAATCTTAGGATGTATGCAGTATTCCACAATCATAGCCCCCCTATCACTGGGAAGGGAAAGAGGTACATTTTCCTGACTCCTCTCTGTGTTCAAGCTTCCTGGTCGCTATAATTATGCAGCATTTAGGATTTTTTTCTTTTTATTTATATTGCAGTCATTGCATGTGTGTGTATGTGTGTCTGTGTGTGTGTGTGTGTGTGTGTGTGTGTGTTGTTTCATTGGCTCTGCTTACTTCCCTCTGCATCAGTGTATATATGTCTTCTCATACTTCTCCAAAGTTTTCTTATTCATTGTTTCATGTAACACGATGATACTCTATCACTTTCCTGTACCGCAATTTGTTATCCATTCCCCAATCAACAAATAGCTACTTTCTTATTTTATTTTCATTTTTATTTTTTTTAAGGCAGTTGGGGTTACATGACTTGCCCAGGGTCACACAGCTAGTAAGTGTCAAGTGTTGGGTCTGAGGTCAGATTTGAATTCAGGTCCTCCTGACTCCAGGGCCGGTGTTCTATCCACTGCGCCACCTAGCTGCCCCCACAAATAGCTACTTTCTCCTCGGTTCTATGCTGTTCCAAAGTGAAACTATGAATATCTTGGTAGCTATGAGATTTTTTTTTTACTTCCTTGAGGTATATACTACATGGTAGACTACCTGGGGTCAAAGGGCATGGATGTTTTATTCACTTATTTCAGCATAATTCCAAATTGTTTTCCAGAATGGTTGGACTAATTCATAGCTCCACCAACAATGCATCAGTGTTCCTGTCTCCTCATTAGCACCTCTTGTCATCTTTGTCAATTGTGTATCTTTGTATAAGAGGAAATCTTAAAAATGTTTTGATTTGCATTTCTCTTATTAGTGAGTGATTTGGAGTAATATCCCAAATGATTGTTAGTAGTTTACAATACTTCTTTTAAAAATGCTTTGTTACTATCTTTTAACCACTTACCCTTTAGAACAATAACTTGCTCTTATATATTTGTGTTGTTGTATATGTTTGTTGTTTCCACAATTAAAATGCAACCTCTGAAAGTATATGCTGTCTGCTTTTCTATTTGTATCCCTAACACTTAACACAGTGCCTACACACAGTAGATGCTTAATTAATAAGTTTCCATTTCATTGCCTCTTGTTCTATTTTGTGTTAGTTATCTATGTAAGTTTCATATGCCCCCTACTTAGCTTACAAGTCCAGTCAAGACCATGACTCTGCCTCAATTAATTTTCTGTTTTCCTTAATGCCCAGCAAAGGGGGTTCTTGGCAAACATGTAGTAAATATTTGTTGAATTGTAGTGAATTCTTTCTTGAAGAGGACCAGTGACCTCCAATTTTACTTCTAGCTCTGTCTCTTATTAGTCATGCGGCTTTGAGTTAGTCACTACCCATCTCTGCAGCTCGGCTTTGTCATATGTAAAAAGACAGGGTTGGGTTGATTTGTCTCTGAGATCTCTTCCAGCTCTGCTAACCTATGACACATGAACATTTATGTGTTTGAACAGGATCATTCTGAAGCAAATATTCGAACCAAGGCAGTGAATCTCAAGGGAATTTCAGGTCTGGGGAGGGGGTGGGTGATATTTGGATAAAATCTTGGCCTTACCTGGTTCCTTCCCTCACACCCCATGGTTGGAGTGGGGAAGAGTGGGCAACTATATTACCCCCAAGGACAATGGATGGGAATGGAGGATGAACAGTGGGCCAGGCCTGCAGCTGAGAGGAATGAAAAAACCCCTGGGGAGTAAAAGGGAACAAAGAAAGGAAGGATAAGCTAAGTGGTTTTTCTCTCTTTAGCCAGAAACCTGCTGGACCCAAGTAAATGAATGCAGCCCACTTAGCCACTGTTCTACAGTCCAGACTCGTGGAGGGGAAAAAGGACACAATGAGCCCAAACAGCGCTGTTGCTTATTCCTGAGTTTGAGAATGAGCTGCCTTGGAGCTTTCCAGGAAAGGCACCCTTTTAAGACGTCACCAGCTAGAAAGTGCCTGGCGGAAACCAAGGGCCTAGGAGGAAACTACTGGCCACCTCCTCTTGAGGAGGAGGAGGAAGTGGAAGAAACAGCCCAGCAATGACCTCAGAAACACCTGGAATCCCCTCTGCCACATCTCCCATAAGTCTGACCTTTGCACCAGTGAAGGGGTTTTGTTTGGTATTGTTTTGTTTTGTTCTTCTCCTTTAGCTATGGCTGAAATCCATCTCTCTGAAAATTCCTTCAATACTAAATAATAACTAAAAATAATTAAAAATTCTGTTTTCTGTAACCAAGCATAGTAGGGCTTATAGGACCTCTTCCATGTGACAGCCCTTCGGACCCTTGAAGATAATTAAGCTGGGGAACTGGGAAGGTCTTCATGCAGAAGGTAGGATTTAACCTGAGATTTGTAGGAAGTCAGGGAAACCAGAAGATGGAGATGAGGGGAAAGCATTCCAGGCCTGAGAGACTGAGTGAAAAGAGAAGGGGGAGAATGAATAAACATTTATATAGTACCTACTATGTGCCAGCTAGGTGGCACAGTGGATAGAGTGCCAGACGTGGAAGAAGGAAGACCTGAGTTCAAATCCTGCCTCAGACACTCATTAGCTGTGTGACCTTGGGCAAGTCACTTAACCACTCTGTGGCTCAGTTTCCTCATGTGTCAAATGAGCTGGAGAAGGAAAAGGCAAACCACTCCAGTATCTCTGCCAAGAAAGCACCAAATGGGGTCACAGAGAGTTGGACATGAATGAATTACTAGACAAGAACAACAACAAAACATCCTGACTACAGGTCCAGTGCTGTATCCACTGTGCCGCCTAGCCACTTAAGAGGTATAGAGCTCAGAGATGAAGAGCCATGTGCCTACTATGTGCCAGTCATATTTTTAAGTGCTTTACAAATATTTGTATTTGTTGTGAGGATCATTTGATGCACAACAACCCTTCAAGGTAGGTACTGTTATTATCCCCATTTTTCAGTTGAGAAAACTGAGGCAAATAGTGGTTAAGTGACTTGCCCAGGATCACACAGCTAATGAGTGTCTGAGGCAGGATTTGAACTCATGTCTTCCTGATGCCAGGCCCCATGTCCTATCCACCATGCCATATAGCTGCCTCAATTCTCTGGATTGTAGAGTACATGAAGGGAAATAAAGGGTGAGAAGACTGGAAAGGTAGAAAGGGGACAAATTGTAAAGCACTTTAATGCCAAACAGAGTACTTAAAATTTGATCTGAGAGGTAATAAGGAGCTACTGGAGTTTATTGAGTAAAGGAATGACATGGTCAGACCTGTACTTTAGGAAAATCATTTTGGCAAATGAATGGAAGATGGATTAGAGTAAGGAGAAAATTGAGGCAGGTAGCCCAATTAGACAATTTCAATAGTCCCAGTGCGGTGGCTATGTTGAGAGAGAAGAAGACAAATACAAGAGATGTTATGAAGGTAGAAACAACAAGTCTTGGAAACAGATTGTCCATGTGGAGTTAGAACAATAGATGAGCTGAAGAAGGGTGAGCATGGGTGAGTGGGGGGAAGCTAGAAGAAAAAAAAATCATGTATTATGTTCAGTACAGTGCCCGGTGGTTAATAAATGTTTATTGCCTGAATGTTTTGGACATGCTGAGTTTGATGCCTGTTAGACATCTAGTTAGGGATATCCAAGAAACAGTTAGTGATATAAGGAAGAGATTAGGGCTGGATATATAGACTCAGGAATCATTTGCATAGAGATAATAATGGAACCCTTGGGAGTTGATGAGGTTACCATGTGAGACAGTAGAGAAAGAAAAGGAGAGGGCCCAGAACAGAGCTTTGGGGGACACGCAAGAACAATTAGGTAGGAGGAGAATCAGGAGCAAGGTTCATGAAAACCTAGAGAGGAGAGAGTATCCAAAAGAGAGTCATGTACACTGCCAAAGCTATTAGTTCAAGGATAATAGGTTTTGAGAAAAGGCCATTTGACCTAGTAATCTCTTGATCATTGGTAACTTCGAAGAAATTCCATTGGAAGAGAGAGTGAAGCTGATGACTTTGCACAGCTCTACCTCACTTCAATCCAGTTCACACGAGTCAAGACATCACCTGTAATGTCATTGACCCTCCTCAAAAAGACAAACAACAACAACAACAATTTTCCATTGAATAGAAATTCAAGAGGCAGTTGGCTGAGGATTTAGAAGAGATTAAGAGGAAAGGAAGTAGGGGCAGCTAGGTGGTGCAGTGGATAGAGCACTGGCTCTGGAGTCAGAAGGACCTGAGTTCAAATCCAGCCCCAAACACCTGACATTTACTAGCTATGTGACCCTGGGCAAGTCACTTAACCCTGATTGCCTCACAAAAAAAGAAGAAAGGAAATGGAGGCATGTAGTGTCTTTCTATATATAGACTTTCTCACAGTTTAGCTGAAAAAGAAAGGTGAGATATGTAATGGCCAAGAGGGGGTAAAATCAAATAAGGGGTTTTTGTTTGTTTTTAAGGATAAGGAAGATGAGAGTGTCTTTATAGGCAACATTGAATTAGTTTAAGATAGATATGCAGTAATAGGGAGAAACTGAAGTTTAGAGAGGGTAGTGATAATGGAAGGGAAAATCTACTAGAGAAAGTTAGATGGAATGAGATCAAGGATGCATGTAGAAGGATTTTCCTTGGCAACAAGGAGATAGAGGGAAAAGATATGAGGTCTGTGTGATATTGGATTAGGAGGAGGAGAAAAGATGGAATTCTCAGTGAATGTCCTCAATTTTTTCAGTGAAGTATGAGGCAAGATTCTCAGCTGAGGGAGTGGGAGAGTGGGAACCAGGGGAAGTTTGGGGACGAATAAAGAGGTTTGGAAATGCTGCTTTAGTGAGTAGGACAACAAATAGATTAGATGGTATCAAATAGATTAGAGGATATTGCTTTGCTGCAGTGAAGGCCCAGTTGAGGAACACATGCTTTTCTGACATGACATGACAACTCCCGATTGGTACCTGTGAGCAGGATGTTGCATTGAAGGTGAATGGCAACTGAACATCATGGAGAATGGACTCTAGTGGAAGAACTTCCCCTTATGCAGTCCATAAGAGGAGCCATAGAAATGACTCTATTGTCTTTTGGGCCCTTTTCTTTTGGGACTTTTCCAGTTCTTTCTCTCCATTGGACTTCCAGAAGGAAAGGATGGGATATTTCTCCCCTTCTCCCATCCAAGCAGCAATGGTGGCTACAAGCACTTAGTAGCAGGAACATGTTGGCCTATGTGATTGTGGTAGGATAGGAATGCAACTAGGTTATGAACACAATTAAATAACTAACATGGCATAGCTGTTATGAGTCAGAGAGAGAACTTCTTCCTGGTGGATGGTCTGGGGTATAGGTGTAGTACCTGGCATTTTGCATCATGATAAGATTTCCCAATGATGAATTTCCTGGTGGGAAATGAGGAGGAACTGTTTTGTGTGTTCTCTATGTAATGTGTACCTATTAATATTTGTGGTTTAATCATTTCCTGAACAGAGAAAAAAAATAGCACATATCATATACTGAATATCCTTTTCTATAAGGGACCCTGTTACCCATATTTTAGGGATACCCTAGATATAAGCCGTGTCTAAGCATTGTTTTAGAAATTTTCCAGTTTTATTCTAGGGTGAGGGAGAGTCAGAGGTAAAAGCCTAACCCTGCTTCCTCTTTGGGGTAAACAGTCCAACTAGGATGAATCTGGGACCAGGTGAACCTATAACTTGTAGAATGCCTCCCTTCTGAGACCTGGAGTACAGTTGGTTTAACTGAATTGCTTTTTTCATTCTTTCTCTTTCTGTTTTGTTTTGTTTTGTTACAAGGGATAAGTAGGGGAAAGACAAGTGGTGTTCTGTTGTTTGACAACCAGTTCTCTGGAAAAAACAAATGTACACACAATTACTTTTGAGCTTAATCTGCATTGTTAACATTTTCTCCATCACTTTATTAAGTCTAGACAATCAATGAAATAATCAACAATACCCTGATTTGAGCATTTACTGATTTCCAAAGTGTAAAATGCTCATGCTGAAAATTTAACAATCAGCTTTGTGAATTGGTTTGAGCTGGCTCCAGTATACCCCTTATAAAGGCAGGGATATATTGAATTTGACAGCAATATAAAAATAAAATATATCAATAAAATACTTTTTAAAGAATGTACAATACTCACAGAACTGAACACAATACAATTCAGGAAGGAACTTTATTTTTTTTAATATAAATTCATTTATTTTTTGTTTTCAACATTCACTTCCACAAGTTTTTGAATTCCAAATTTTCACCCCACCTCACCCCTCCCCCCACCCCAAGATGGCATGCATTCTGAATATCCCTTCCCCTAGTCTGTCCGCTCTTCTATCTCTCTCCCCTTCTCTTATCCCCTTCCCCTTCTATTTTCCTGTAGGGCAGGATAGACTTCTGTGCCCCATTTTCAGGAAGGTACTTTATAAATCTTAGAATTCTACAGAAACTTAAGTTATTTATATTGTTGTTATGTTCATTATGATGATGATGATGAGTATTTGTGTGATGACGACCATAATTTTCATCACTTTTGATGATATTCAGATAGAAATGGCGGGGCAGCTTTCTGTCCTGTCATTATTCTTGTATATTTTCTGTTCCATGGACTATTGTACAGGGAGATAAAATAATTGATTTTTGTAGCTGAATAAAAGGACTTCTGGTTAATATGGCAACATGAAATGTCATAGAGAACCCAGCTGTTCCACAAAAACTGGAGCAAATACCTGAAAACAGCCACAAAAGTATAAATTATAAAGAAAATTATAAAGTAAATTATGAAGAAAACTGAAAAGAATCAAAAGTAAGTTCCTCAATCAACTCCAGAACTGCACCAAAAGATGACCAGAAGCTGGCAGAGATGGGTAGAGGGATATTACCAAGGAAGTTAGCACAGATTGAAATTATGCCAATGAAGGTGGAGACAGTAGACACACTAGATAAATCAGCATGAGGTTAGATAAACAACTAGACCAATGGAGGAGCTTGGCCAGGTAAGCCAGTGCCAGCTCTCGCAAATGGACCTGAAACCAGACAACCAACACCCTCAAGAGAATGTTGCAAACTATCTCAACCTGTAGTAATTAAGGAACAGAAGCCGGACCTTGAACTTTGCCTGTTAAAATGGAAGCAGGGACAGAAACAGTACCTACAGATCACTATACAGAGAGAGAGGGCCTGGCCATCCACTCCTTGGAGCCCTGAGAGCCTCAGAAAGAGAGAATTCCAATTCAGCAGCTAAGATCCAATTCTAGAAATAGGAGTGGAGTTCTGAGACCAGTGTGATCTCCAGCATCTCCTTGTCAGCAAAGGACAAAATCAACTTCTGATTGGGGATCATGCAAAGAGAAGAAGAAAAAATATGGCCGAAGACAGAGACCATAGTGGAACATGAGTAGACTGAAACAGAAGCCACAGAATTAGGCCTGATAGCAGCCAACTCATCTGAGTCAACCATGACAATAGCATGTGGACTACAAAGGAGACAGAACAAAACAAGGTCTATCCAACCCATGTAATAGGACCAGATGGAACTGACCTGAACACAAAATGTCAAACCGAGAATTGAGGCTGAAAATATGAGTAAACAGAAGAAAAAGCCAAACACAATTTAAAAAAAAAGTGATAGACTAAGAGAAGTCCAAGAAGTAAATGCAAAAGAAGAGAGTAAAAATAAGCAGAGTCTCAGAGAGAGAAAAAATTTATTTGATACAAGGACTATAAGAGTGGTTGGAAGAAATTAATCAAGAAATTAAAAATTAAATTGTAATTAGAATGAGAGTTCAGGAGGAAAAAATAATTGAAAAGAAAATAAGCAACTTAGAAAAAAAGGATAGAAAACCTTACCCAAGTAGTGAACTCTATGAAATACAGAATGAAACAAACAGAACTCAGTAAGTCCATGAGATTATGAGAAATATTAGAACAGAGTCAAAAGACTAAAAAAAAATAGAACATGTAAAGTATCTCCATTAAAAACAACTGACCTGGAAAAGAGACAGAAATATAATTTAAATATCAATGGGCTCCTTAAAAACCATGAGAAAGCAAAATACCTGGACTCCCTATTTCCAGAAATTATACGAGAAAACTGCATGTATGTATATATGTGTGAATATATGCACATATGCTTATATTATTAAGAATTTATATTATATGTGCATTTATTATCAAGAATATATACACTAGGGGATAGCTAGGTGGCGCAGTGGATAGAGCACTGGCCCTAAAGTCAGGAAGACCTGAGTTCAAATCCGGCCTCAGATCAAACATATGGCACTTATTAGCTGTGTGACCGTGGGCAAGTCACTTCGCCCCAATTGCCAAAAAGATATACACACACACACACACACACACACACACACACACACACACACACACACACATTAAAACAAGAAAAAGGAAGTAATAGAATATGCATAGAACAAGAGGAAACAAACTACGACACTAAGAATGTCATACAGAAAATCCAGAGCTTCCAAGTTTAAGAAAAAAAAATCCTACAAGGATCCAGAAAAAAAGAATATTTCAAGTACCAAGGAACTAGTCAGGTTCACATAAGACATAGTAGCACCTATTATAAAAAAGAGAAAATCTTGGAATATGATGTTCCAGAAGGCAAAAGATAAAGTCTTACAAGCAACAATAGCTTATCTGGGGGTAGCTACGTGGCGCAGGAGGACCCAAGTTCAAATCCGGCCTCAGACCAAACACTTGACATTCACTAGCTATGTGACCCTGGGCAAATCACTTAACCCCAATTGCCTAAAAACAAAAACAACAACAAAAAGAATAGCTTATCTTGTAAAACTGAGTATAATCCTGTGAGAGATGGGAGGGTGGAGCTGGGGAAGAATGAATCTTTCATAGAGGATTTTTCAAATATTCCTGATTAAAAGGCCAGAATTGAGTAGAAACCTTGACATGCAAACTTACAACTCAAGGGAAAGCCACAACGGTAAATACATTTGTGCAATTGTTATTGTTCAGTCATGTCTGACTCTTCCTGACCCTGTGGACCAACTGTCCTTAGGGTTTTCTTGGCAAAGCTACTGCCATGGTTTGCCACTTCCTTCTCCAGTCTTATGCAGGCAGGAGTAAATTGACTTGCCCAGGTCACACAGCTAATAAGTATCTGAGGTCACATTTGAACTCTGATCTTTCTGACTCCAAGCTCAGTGCTTTTATCCACTGTGCCACCTAGCTGTCCCTAAACAGTGAAAACATTCTGGAATTATAATGGGGGAAAAGAGACAAATGTATCTTCAGAATTCTAAAGTATACAAAGGCCATGGAGAAAGTTAAACAAAGCTCAGGTATAGTTTTGTTCTGTTTTGTTGGTTTTCAGATTAAAGGAGATAATATATGTAAAGCATTTTGCAAATCTTAAAATGCTACATAAATTCAAATTATTTTTATTATTCAAGAAAAAGCAAAAGTAGGGATAAAGGAATATGGTAAGGAAGAAGAATGAGGAGGAAGGAACTCACTATTTCTCATAAATGAGGTACATGACAAAAAAAAAGTATACAAACATGAGGAAAGGGATTGCAAAAGCAGGCATCTCAGGACCTGAATCTTTTTTTAAATTCTAAACTTAAATGCCCCTCCCCAAGAAAGGAAGGCATTTACATACATACAGAGGAACACAAAAAAAGAGCATTCTTATATGAAACCATGAAGCATAACATTTCACCCAGAATTAAGAGGAACTAGATCAGAATCTATTATGTTTCAGGTAAATTCATAAAAAGTGGGGGTAGCAATCATGATCTCAGACAAAGCTAAAGTAAAAATAGAGACAGTCTTAAAAGAGAAGCCAGGAAGCTACAGTATGATTTTAGGGCATCATAGATAATGAATCCATATAAATTCATTCTCTCTTTCTCCATATATACATATACATATACATACATACATACATATATATATACATATATATATAGTGTGTGTATCTGTGTATAATATACATATATGTACATATGTATATGTGTAAATATGTGTGTGTATGCCAAAGGGCATACATCTAAGTACCTAAAGCATCTAAATACCTAAAAAAGCAAACTATAAGGAAAAATAGAAAGTAAAACTATAATAATTGGGGTCCTCATTATAATCCTGTCAGACCTAGACAAATCTAACAAAGATAAAACTAGAAAGAAGTTAAGAACCTGAATAGAATTTTAGAAAATTACATGTAATAGATGTCTGAATGGGAAGTGAAAATACTATACATATTTCTCAACTGTGCATGGCACATTTACAAAAATTATCCATGTGCTAGATCACAAAACCTCATAGAGAACATCAGAAATGTTAAACACAGTAAAGACCATAATGCAATAAAAATTATATTCAACAAAGAATCATTGAATAAAGGATACAAGCTTAAATGGAAGCTAAAGGATTTAATCATAAAGAATTGATGAGTCAAAACACAAATCACAGAAACAGTAATTTCACTGAAGAAAATGATAACAATGAGACAAATAAACAATGCTTTTGTGATGCAGTTAAATTAGTCCTTAGGATCAATTTTGTATCTCTAGACATTTCCATCAACAAAAAAGAGAAAGAAAAATAAATTAATTTGGCATGCAATTAAAACAATTTAAAAAACAAAATGCCAACCAAACTCAAAAAGTAGAAATTCTAAAAATAAGAGATTGACAAAATTAAAAATGGAGAAACCTATGAATTGATGAATAAAACTAAGAGTTTAAAAAAAAATAATAAAGTAAGTAAACCATTAGATAATCTAATAGGGAGGGAGGAAAACCAAATTGCCAATATAAAAGAAAAAGAAAAAAGGAAAATTCACCACAAATGAAGTCTAAACAAAGGAAATCATTAGGCACTATTTAACCCAATTATTCCAATAAAACTAATTCAAATATTAACAAGTTTATGAGATACTCATGTTACCAGAAAAAGAAATGTAGAATTTAAATAACCCAATGAGAGATGAGTAGTAATTTAAAAGCCATAAAGGAAAAAAAAAACCTCAGGACAAGAAAAATTCGTAATTGTATTTTAGCATACATTTGAAGAATAATTAATTCCAATTTTATGTCAACTGTTTGCAAAAATAGGAAAGAAAGGATACTGCCAAACTCCTTCTATGAGGCAAATATGGTATAGTGAGAACTAGTGAGAAATTAAACAGAGAAAGAAAACAGTACATCGATTTCCCTAATGAATATCACTTTTTAAAAAATTTTAAATAAAATGTTGATAGAGAGATGATAGCAATGCGTTAAGAAGTTTACCCACTATGACTAGCTTCAATTAATACCAGAAATGCAGTTAGCTCAATATTAAAGATATAATATAATATATTAAAGACCAAATCATTAACTACAGAAAAATATTTTGACAAAATATAATACTCCTTTCTGTTAAAATCATAAAAAATGAACTTTTCTTAATATGGCAAATAACTAACAGTAATAGAAAAAGTCATGGCCTTTCCAGTAAGGTCAAGTGAAAAAAGCAAGAGTGTCCATTATCACCACTATTTTTTACTATATGTAATAGAAATGCTAGCTATAGCAATAAGACAAGAAAAATAAATTAATAGAATATGCATATTGACCTCACATGTATAATTGAAATCAAATTGCTTGCCTTTTCAAGGAAAGAGGAAGGGAGAAAGGTAGAGAGAGAATTTGGAACTCAAAATTTTAAAAAATGATTGTTAAAAAATTTACATGTAATTGGGAAATATTTAAAAAATAAATAAAAATAATTTTTAAAATAGAATATGCATAGGCCAAAGGGAAACAAAATTATCATTTTCTGAAGAGAACAATAGCTCACTTAGAAAACACTGGGAATTCAACTAAAGATTAATTGAAAAAAATTATAGTTTTAGTAAAGTATCAGGATATAAAATGAATCCCCTCCCAAATCAGCAGGCCTTCTGTGTATTAAAATACTACCAAAACCAAGGAGAAAGAGGTACAAAAGGAAATTTCATACAAAATGTATAAATCATTTCTGAATCCAGCTACCAAGACACACACAAGAAGTATATAAATACAACTAGAACACGCTTTACAAAATAAAAACAGACCTATTCAATAGGAAAAAATATTAACTGCTCGTGGTTAGGCTGTAGCAGAATAACAAATATGCTGAGGTCTCTTCTATCCTAAAACAACAACAACAACAAAATACTAAGAAAGTCAATATTCCTGATACTTCTCAAAACATCTCTTCCCTTTCTTTCCTTTCCTTGACTGTAAAACTTTTAAAAAGAAGAGCCTACATTCAATTCTCTCCTTCCTTGGTATCCCCTAATTTCTCAACCCCTTGCAGTTTGGTTCTCCTCATTCAAATATAGGTAACAAAGTGGATGGGGTGCTGGGCCTGGAGTCAGGAAGACCTGAGTTTGAATCTGGCCTCAGACACTTACTAGCTGTATGACCTTGGGCAAGTCCCTTAACCCTGTTTGCCTCATCTGTAAAATGAGCTGGAGGAGGAAATGGCAAACCACTCCAGTATCTTTGTCAAAAAAAAAAAACCCAAATGGGGTTGTGGAGAGGCAGACACAACTGAAAAAATGACTGGACAACAATAACATCCGGGGGTGGAGCCAATAAGGCAAAGTAAAAGCAGTGACTTGCTTGAGCTCTCCCCCAAACCCCTACAAATACCTGTAAAATATGGCTCGAAACAAATTCTAGAGCAGCAGAACCCACAAAAAGACAGAGTGAAACAAATTTCTAGCCCAAGACAACCTGGATGGTTGATTGGAAAGGTATATTGCACCAGGCTGGGAGAGGAACGCAGTGTGTCGGGAGCGTGCAGGCAAGGCTGGCCTCAGCGAACCTGGAGCAGGCCTCAGAGGACTGAATCGTGGGCAGCTGTGGTGGTTTCCAGACTTCTCAACCCACAAACACCAAGGACAACTTAGAAGGTCAGTGGGAAAAGTCTGTGTCTGCAGTGAGAGAGAAGCGCAGAGGTCTCAGCTCCAGTCACCAAGCTCAGCCCCGGGGCAATGGCTGCCTCCTGAGCTCCCGGCCCATCCATAAACTGAGAGGGAAATGAGTGGCTGATCAAATGGAGATTGCAGGGATCACTTTGCTGGTGCTGAGGCAGGAATCTCTTGCTTTGCCCATGCTTGGATCTGGATCACAGTTCTGGGTGGTGGTCCTGGGACAAGAAGGAGCACGGGCGTGGTGGAGCTTGTAGGGGCTGTGGAGAGAAAATCTTCCTCACAGTTCCAAGGCAGAAAAGAGTGCTTGTGGTCACTCATAGACCAGAGCACAGGCCAGGAGAGGAGTGAACACCTCGCCCTTGATCATAGCACCTGGAAGAACTGAAAATTTATAGGTCCCTAGAAGTGTCTCTGAAAACACCTGCACAAAACCTCTGAAGCTTGGGACAGTACATTCTCCACATTGGAAGCAGACTCTTACCTTAACAAAGAGTTTATGACTCGAGTAATTGGCCTGGATCATGAGCAAGCAGCTCAAAAAGAGTCAGACTTTATTATCTTACTTTGGTGACAAAGAAGATCAAAATGTACAACCAGAAGAAGACAATGAAGCCAAAGCTCCTACATCCAAAGCCTCCAAGAAAAATATGAATCAGTCCCAGGCCATGGAAGAGCTCAAAAAGGATTTTGAGAAGCAAGTAAGGAAGTAGAGGAAAAACTGAGAGTGATGCTAAAGGAGACCCAAAAAATACTGAAGAAAATGACACCTTAAAAATTAGCCTAACCCAAATGGCAAAAGAGGTCCAAAAAGCCAATGAGAAGAAGAAAGCCTTAAAAAGCAAAATTGGCCAAATGGAAAAGGAAGCCAAAAGCTTACTGAAGAAAATACTTCCTTAAAAATTAGAATAGAGCAATTGGAAGCTAGTGACTTTATGAGAAATCAAGACACTGTAAAACAAATTTGAAAAAATGAAAAAATAGAAAACAATGTGAAATATCTCATTAGAAAAACAATTGACCTGGGAAATAGATCCAGGAGAGAGAATTTAAAAATTATTGGACTATCTGAAAGCCATGATGAAAAAAAAGAACCTAGCCATCATCTTTCAAGAAATTATCAAGGAACACTGCCCTGATATTTTAGAACCAGAGGGCAAAATGGAAATGGAAGGAATCCACAGATCTCCTCCTGAAAGAGATCCCCAAAGGAAAACTCCTAGGAATATTGTAGCCAAATTCCAGAGTTCCCAGGTCAAGGAGAAAATATTGCAAGCAGACAGAAAGAAACAATTCAAGTATTGTGGAAACACAATCAGAATAACACAAGATTTAGCAGCTTCTACATTAAGAGGCTGCAAGGCTTGGAATATAATATTCTGGAGGGCAAAGGAGATAGGATTGCAACCAAGAATCAGCTACCCAGCAAAACTGAGTATAATCCTTCAGGGGAAAAAAAGGTCATTCAGTCAAATAGGGGACTTTTAAGCATTCTTGATGAAAAGACCAGAGCTGAATAGAAAAATTGACTTTCAGATACAAGACTCAAGATAAACATGAAGAGGTAAACAGGAAAGAGAAATCATAAGAGACTTATTAAGGTTAAACTGTTTACATTCCTTCATGGAAAGATAATATTTGTAACTCATAAGTCCTTTGTCAGTATTAGAGTAGTTGGAGGGAAAAAATTATGTGTATGTGTGTGTGTGTGTGTGTGTGTGTGTGTGTGTGTGTGTGTGTATACAGGGCAGGTTGAAGATGAAGGGGTGATATCTGGAGAATAAAATTAAGGGGTGAGAGAGAATTATGTGGAGGGAAGGAGAAAGGGAGAGGTAGAGTGCAGTAAATTATTTCACATAAAACAGACAAGAAAAGGCTTTTACAGTGGAGGGGAAATGGAGGAAGGTAAGAGGAAATGAGTAAATCTTATTCTCATCGGATTTGGCTTAAGGAGAGAATAAAATACACACTCAATTGGGCATGGAAATCTATCTTACCCTACAGGAAAATGGTGGGGGAGGAGACAAGAGAGCAGAAGAATGATAGAGGGGAGGGCAGATTGGGGGAGGGGGTAATCAGAAGCAAACACTTCTAAGGAGGGACAGGGTCAAAAGAGAGAACAGAATAAATGGAAGGAGGGATAGGATTAAGGGAAATATACTTAGTTTTTCACAACATGACTACTATGGAAGTGTTTTACATGACTACACATGTATAACCTGTATCGAGTTGCTTACCTTCTCAATGAGGGTGAGTGGGGAGGGAGGAAGGGAGAAAACTTGGAACCCAAAGTTTTAAAAACAAAAGTTAAAAAAATTGTTTTCACATGCAACTGGGAAATAAGATATACAGGAAATGGGGTATAGAAATCTATTCTGTCCTATAGGAAAATTAAAGGGGAAGGGGATAAGAGAAGGGGGGAGAGATAGAAGGGAGGGCAGATTAGGGGAAGGGGTATTCAGAATGCATGCCATCTTGGGGTGGGGGGAGGGACGAGATGGGCAGAAAATTTGGAACTCAAAATCTTGTGGAAGTGAATGTTGAAAACTAAAAATAAATAAATTAATTTAAAAAACCACCAAATTCTGACACTAGCCAAAAAAACAAAACCAAAAAACAACCAATAACATCCAAGTATACTGTAAGTATTCTCAGAGACATCTATCTGTATCCTCAAATCTAGCAGCCTTTTTTTAGTTTTCCTGTATCCTCACTACTCAGCTATATTTAGCATTGTTGATCAGCCTCCTGCTTATCAGAATTCGCTTCTTTCTTGGCTTACCTCACACTACACTTTCCTGCCTTGTCTCTTTATCAGTTCAATGGCAAGGACTACTGACTTGGAGTTCAAAGATCTGGGCTCTCTGCCACTCTGCCACTGGTGTGATTCTCAGAAAGCCTTATACATTTCTGGGCCTTAAGGCATAGGCTCAGAAATCTGAAAGAAACTTCAGAGATCAGGGGCAGCTAGGTGGCGCAGTGGATAGAGCACTGGCCCTGGATTCAGGAGGACCTGAGTTCAAATCTGGCCTCAGACACATAACACTTACTAGCTGTGTGACCCTAGGCAAGTCACTTAACCCCATTGCCTAACCAAAAAAGAAAAGAAAAGAAAAGAAAAGAAACTTCAGAGATCATTATGTCCAACCCCCTCACTCAGCATATTGGGAATTCCCTTCCCATCTCAGTTCATATAACCGCAGAAGGTCCAGAGTATAATCATTGTGAAGGAGGGCATCTCTACATCCACCTCAGTTAATGTAGTCACAGGGCTCAGCATGTAATCACAAGGTATTAAGGAGGTATTAAGAAGTTTTTTTTTTTAAAATCCTACAGCAATGTGTGAATAAGTCCTTAAGCAATTTGAGAGGATTATAGGGCCTTAGCCATTGGATGAAGGAAGCTGACAGCACACAGGAAACATTTTATAAATGACAGAATTAGTCATGCCCCTTGGGCCCATATATAAAAACAGCTAGCAATTGAGCAGTTGAAGCTTTTGGCCAAAGAGCCCATTATGTTGCTGGAGAGATCCATGAAGAGGTTGGTGAAAGAAGCATGGACTTTCTCTCCATCCCACCCTTCTCCTCCATGGACCATGTCATAGGAGCTAATGGACTAATAGGAGACAATGCATCCAATAGTGATAAACAGCTGAAGACAGATATGGATAGAAATAGAGAGATAGTCACTCAAGAGAGGAATCACCTTCAGGGAATATGACCCTAGCAGTCAGAGAAAGCTGGCAATGGAATTAACAAAACAGCAAACCATTGAATCCCAACTGAGAAGCTTATTCAGCAGAAATGCTGCATTTAAAGGAAACTGCATGCGGATTCTCTGAAGAGAGATATAATTTCTAATTGTTCTAATAAACAGGAATTGTGAATGACCTTTGCTACATGGATATCCTATAATTATGACTTGCTACCATTATACTCTATGTTTGGGCCCACTCTTTCTATGAACTATGTGTATATTTGTAGGAGAGTACCCCTAGTATTTTGGAGGAATGTTTTGTACCAAGTGTTCTTAATAAATTCTTCTTGATTCAACTATGTTATAAAATGTCTTTGCTAAAAGGTAATTTATGTACAGGCTGATTGTTACTGGAAACTACACTAGTAGGGGCTCGTGAGCTATAGTAGTAGGAGTAGCTACCCACAGGATTACCTCAAAAATCTGAATTAGAAGTAGCCACCCACATGGTTCTTTCTAAAACCCCAGGTAGCAGCCACCTTCTGGAAATGCAACCAGTGATTTGAGTACACATTGGCAGTACAGCACAGCCCAAGTGGGAGGGCTACACAGATGAGGAACCTGAGAACCAGAGTAGCTGAGTGGTTTGCCTAAAGTCACATAGGTAGCATTCAGTAAAAGTGGGATTTGAACCCAAGTCCTCTCATTCCAAATGCAGTGTTCCTTCCTCTACACCATGTTCCTGTCTCTTAAATAGGGGCGTTGAACTAAATGTATCTAAGGTCCCTTCTAGGTATAATCATTTCCGTTCTGATTGTCTAACTGTAACAGCTACTTTTCTGTTTTCCTGGCTTGTCTTCCATTTCTTACCTCCTATATGTTGGTTTCCCCCAGAGTGTTGTTTTCTTTTTTGTATCTGCTGTGTCCCTTAGAGATCCCATGTATATCCTGTTTTTTTCAAGCATCACCTCTGTGTTGAAAGTTGCCAAATTTGCATCTATAGCTGAAGCTCTAAACCTGAATTAGCAACTGCATATTGAATGCCTCTCCTTACGTTTCCCAATAGCATGTCACAAACCAAACACATGTTCCCCTCTCTGGCCCCAAGTATTCCTCTGACTCACATCCCTAATCCTGTGAATTGCCCCTCTGGACTGTCTAGGCAACAGGACACGAAACCTCAGTTTTCTTTGACTCTTCTTTTTCTCTCACCTCCAACATTCTATAAGTTGATAAAGCCATCAATTTTACATGTATGATTTCTCTTACAACTTAGATCAGGCCCTCACTGTCTCTCATCTGGTCTACTGTAAGGGCCCCTAGTTCATCTCCCTACCTCCTGTCTCTCCCTGCTTGAATCAAAGTAACTTTCCTAATGCATGACCATGATCACAGGTCAGAAAACCTGAGTTCAAACCCCAGCTCCACTAAATACTCCATTTGTGACTGACCTTGGGCAGGTCATTTTAGGATTAGAATTAGTTGGGACTCAATTGCCTCCTCTGGAAAATGAAGAGTTTGTAATAAATCATCTCTTTTCCCATCAAATCCTGTGTTCCCATGTCACTCTCTTCCTCAAAAACTTTCAATAATTCCCCAAGGCCTAATAGGATAAAGTCCAAACTGTATAGACAAGCATTCAAGGCCTTCCAGGGTGTGACCCAAATTGACATTTCTAGTTAAGTCTCCCACTGTTCCCCTTCATTTACTGCCATACACCAGGCAAACTAACTTACCTTATATTCCCTGAACTCTATACCACCTCTGTGACTGTGCTCACATTGTCTTCTTTATCAATGCCCTTCTCCCAAACACCCACCCAGATCTACCTATCTGATTTATATGCATCACCTTCTAGGCCCTGCTTAAAGGGCACCTTTGCCCTGAAGCCTTCTCAGATCTCTGTCCTTCCCACCACCCACCTCTCTGCATATACAAATACACACATGCCAAATCTCTCTCTCTTTTCAAGTCCATTAGAACTTTGCTCCAGTCTCTCTAATAGTACTTTCCCAATGTAAATTAGAGTTACTTGCATACCTGGCCTCTTCCCACTGAATTGTAAGCTCCATGAGAAAGCATCTTGTGATGGAAAGGCCACTGCTCCAAAAGTTGCCAACCAGAAATTGGGCTCCAGTCAAAGGTCTGCTACGTGCCAGCTGTGTGACTACGGGCAAGTCGTTTGCTCCGCCTGAGCCATAATTTCCCCATTTATCAAATGGAGAAGAGAGGCATTGTAAGGAAAGTAAAATGCAAAATAGACATACATGTTGACTTTTAGTATTTACCTTTGGATCTCCTCCACATCCTCCATCTCCATCTCCATTCCTCCTCCTCCTCCATCACCTAGCAGAGGGCCCTGCCTGAAGTCATCATTTGATCAATATCTGTTGAATGAAGGCCTGAATGAATGAATGACTCTGTGACATAATGTGCTGCTTAGAAACTTAACCACATTTCTATACTACACTCACCTTTTCCTGTGCCTATGGTGTCTTTCCTCCATTAAACTAAAACCTACCTGAGAGCATGGCCTGTGGATTTCCATTCAATGTTCAACAAACATTTCTGAAACCTCTACTCTGTGCCCTCCTTTTAGAGCAAGGACTGTTAAACTTTTGTCTTTGTATTACCATAGTGCCTCACATATAGTAACTGATTGATTCCAGGACTTAAGTGCAGTATAGACAAATGCCATGAAGCAAGGAGATGGGCTATAATGTAGCAAGGGCAACAAATTGGAAGCTTGGCTGCACCACAAGTTGTGGGAAGGGGAATAACCAGAAATAGCCTGGAAGAGTAAGCTGGAGCCAGGTTGTGAAGGGCTTTAAATGCCAAGGAGAAGAGTTTCTGTTTTAACCTGGAGGCAAGAGGGAGCCCCTGTAGGTTCTTGAGCAGAGGAATGACATGATTAGATGTGTGTTTTGTGAATATCAATTTGGCAGCTTTGTAGAAGAGGGATTGGAGAGGGTAGATACTTGAAGTGATGAGACCAATTAGAAGACTAGTGCGATAGTCCATTTGAGAGGAAGTGAGGTACTAAGCTTGGGCAGTGGCCAAATGAATAGAGAAGCAGATGTATGAAGGTATACTTAAGAAAGCTTTGCAACTGATTAGAGATGGGGAGTGTGAGAGACTGCAGAATTGAGAATGCCTCCAAAGTTGTAAGCCTGGGTGACTAGAAGCCTTGGTGGTGCTCTCAATAGAAAGAGAGGAGTTAGGAGAACAGATGGGTTTCAAGGAGCAATAGATGAATTCTGTTTGGGACGTATTGAGTTTTGGTTTCCCATGGGACAGACAGGTGGAGACCCTAAGCAATAAATGACTAGAGCTCTGGAAAGACTAGCACTAGATATATAGTTCTTAGAATTATACTTTACACCAAGACAGAGGATAAAGAGAGCAGAGAAGAGAGTAGATCTTTGGGATGCACTGACAATTAAGGGAGTGGATATGGATAATGATACAGTAAAGAAAACTGAGTGGTCTGACAGATAGGAGGAGAACTGAGTGATAGAGGTGTTACGAAAACTCAAAGAGTTTCCAGAGGAAAAATGTGGGCACTAGCTTCAAAGACTGAAGAGAGTTCAAGAAGAGTGAGGACCAAGAAGAGGCCATTAGGTATAGCAGTTAAGAGACTGTTGGCACTTTTAGGGAGACTGGTTTCAGCAAAGTGGTGGCAATAGAAGCCAGATTACAAAAGGTTGAAGAGTGAGTGGGATGTGGGCAAGTGAAGGTAATGAGTGTAGACGCATTTTCCCCTGGAATTTGACTGTGATGGGGAGAAGAGAAATGGGAAGATAGCCTGAGGAGCTGAAAGGTCAAAGGAAGGTTTTTAAGGGGAAAATCTGAGCATGGTCTAGGCAACAGGGAAGAAGACAATGAATAAGGGGAGAATGAAGATTAGAAAGAAAACAGATGATCCAATGGGCTGGCAGATCCAACTAAGCTGGAAAGGCATCTACTATGAGTTGTGTGGCAGATATTTTGCCTCTTGGCTGAGGACCTATATAAGTTAGTTCAGCAACTTCGTCACCAGGTTATTTGCAGGGACATGACTTTTTTTTGATCAAAGCAATTCTTGAAGACCCTCAGATAAGTCATATTATAACAAACTAGCTTGGCTTCATCAATAACAGTTCATGCCAGGCTAACAACACAGAATTTGCTGGGATTTTAGCAAAATGTTTGTCAAAGTATCTCATACTATTTTGTAGAGAAGATGGAGAGATGTGGTCTAGATGATAATACAGTTGGATGGATTTTTAAATGGTTAGGAGGCTGGACTCACAGAGGAATTGTCAATGGTTCAATGTCAATGTGGCAGGAGGCCTGCAGTGGAATATTCTAGGGATTTGTGCTTAGCCATTTGCTGTTTAACATTTTTATCAGTTACTTGGATAAAGGCAAAGATGGCAACCTTATTGAGCTTGCAGAAGACACAAAGATGGGAGGAAGAGCTAACACATTGAATGCAAGAGTCAGAAATACAAAAAAAAAATCTTGAAAGGATAGAGCATTAATCTGAATTTAATAAGATGAAGTTCAACAGAAAAAAATATGTAAAATCTTACCGTTGAGAACAAAAAGTCAACTTTACAAGTGCAAGGCATGGGAGACCTACTTGGACAACAGCCTGGATCAATCTAGGGGTGTTATAGGGCTGCAAGCTCGGTAGGAGTAAATACTGGGCAAGTCCCACCTCAGCAAACCAGTGGTAGATCTCCCATTATATTATAAAGCAGTAAACATCAAAACTATCTGGTACTGGCTAAGAAATAGAATGGTAAATCAGTGGAACAGATTAGGTAAACAAGACACAGTAGACAATGACCACAGTAACCTAGTGTTTGATAAACCCCAAAACACCAACTTTTGGGATAAGAACTCACTATTTGACGAAAACTTCTGGGAAAACTAGAAAACAATAGGACACAAACTAGGTATACACCAACATCTCACACTGTATACCAAGCTAAGGTCAAAATGGGTACATGATTCAGACATAAAGGGTGACACCATAAAGAAATTAGAAGAGTAAGCAATAGTCTGCCTGTCAGATCTATGGGGAAGGGAAGAATTCATGATCGAAAAGAAGATAGAGAGCATTACAAAATATAAAATAGATAATTTTGATTATATTAAATTAAAAAGCTTTTGTACAAACAAAACCAGTGCAACCAGGATGAGAAAAAAACAGAAAGCTGGGAAACAATCTTTACAGCAAGTGCCTCTGATGAAGGCTTTGTTTCTCAAATATAGAGAACTGAGACAAATTTATAAGAATGCAAGCCATTCCCCAATTGATAAATGGTCAAAGGATATGAACAGGCAGTTTTCAGATGAAGAAATCAAAGCTCTCTATAGGCATATGAAGAAGTGATCTAAATCACTTTTGATTAGACAAGTGCCCATTAAAATAACTCTGAGGTACCACCTCATACCTATCACATTGACTAATATGACAAAAAAGGAAAATGATGAATGTTGGAAAGGATGTCAGAAAATTGGGACACTAATGCACTGTTGGTGAAGTTGTGAATTGATCCAACCATTCTGGAGAGCAATTTGGAACTATACACAAAGGACTATAAAACTTTGCATACACTTCGATCTAGCAATACCACTACTGGGTCTATATCCTAACAAAATGATAAAAAAGAGAAAAGGACCTACATGTGCAAAAATATTTATAGCAGCCCTTTTCATGGTGGCAAAATATTGGAAATTGAGGGGATGCTTATCAATTGGGGAATGACTAAACAAGCTGTGGTATATGAATGTAATGGAATACTATTGTGCAATAAGAAATGATGAACAGGTAGATTTCAGAAAAGCCTGGAAAGACTTGTACAAACTGATGCAAAGTGAAATGAGCAGAACTAAGAAAACATTGTACACAGTATGAGCAATATTGTGTGATGATCAACTATGAATGACTCAGCTCTTCTCATCAGCACAATGATCCAAGACAAGTATAAAGGACTCAGGAAGGAAAATGCTATCCATATCCAGATAAAGAACTGATGGACTCTGAATGCAGATCAAAGCATATTTGTTTCACTTACTTTATTCTTTCTTGTGTTTTTTCTTCCCTTTTGATCTGTTTCTTCTTTCACAACTGTGACTTAATATGGAAATAGGTTTTACATGATATATCTGTATCTATCTATCTATATGTATGTATGTGTATGTGTATGTGTATGTGTATGTGTATGTGTATGTGTATGTATGTATGTATAACCTACATCAAATTGCCTACCATTTTAGGAAGAGGAAAGGGGAGGGAAGGAATGAGAAAAATTCAGAACTTAAAAACTTATAAAAATGAATGCTAAAAATTGTCTTGATATGTAATTAAGGAAAAAAATAAAATAATGTTTTTAAAAAAGTAAGAATCAATATTGATGTGGCAGCCCAAAAAGTGAACGGGATCTTGGGCTACATTAACAGGGGCATAGTCTCCAGGAAAAAAAAATGAGGTGATAGTTCTGCTGTACTCTGCCCTTCTCCATCCTCATCTGGAGTATTGTGTTGAGTTCTGGGCCCGATGGTTTAAGAAGGCCATTGTGAATCTGAAGAATGGCCAAAGGAGGACAACCAGGATAGTGAAGGGCCTGGAGTCTATGTCATATGACTATCAGTTGATGGAAGTGAGAATGTTTAGCCTGGAGAAAAAAAGGTTCAGGTAGGGCATGAGAGCTGTCCGCAAGTATATGAAGGGCTGTCCTGTGAAGAAAGGGTTCATCTTGTTCTGTCTGACTCCAGAGGACAGAACCAAAATCAGTGGATGGAAGTTACAAAAGAGGAAAATTTAGGCTTGACCATACACACACACACACACACACACACACACACACACACACACACACACCCCTCTAGCAATTTGAGCTTTCCCAAAATGGAATGGGATGTCTCAAGAGAAAGTGGGTTCCCTCTCTTTGGAGATCTTCAGTCAGGGGCTGGATGGCCACTTTGGGATATGGCATAGTTGGTATTTTTTCTGAGTATGGGTTGGACTAAGTGATCATTGAGGTCCCTTCCAACTTTCATATTCTGTGATCCTCCAAAATTATGAAAAAAAAAAAACCAACCCAAGTCTCCCTGACTCCAAGTCCAATGCCCTATTCACTATATCATGCTACCTTTCATGGAGTATCTTTATAATCATGAATCTGTAGGCCTTAGTAGTCTAGCTGCCTTGGTTACTTCATGTAGGATCCATTATAGTCTAGTAAAATACTCCATCACCGAGTTCCAACCTCTCTAACTCTCACAACAGCAGAGAGTTGTCAGGCCCCTTTTCTTGGCTATGTTCTCCACCAGTCATCCATGAGCAACTGGACACAATCCATGGCACACTCTGCAGAGAGAGGAGAAAGTCCCAGACTTGTGGCCACATTTTCTTTAGTGAGTGATCCAAGTCCCTGAATGTCGTAGATCTATTATGCATCATTCCACGAGGATTACCATGATTTCTGATGCATAAAGAATAGAAGCTATGGCATCTGCGTCCACTTTGCTCTTCCCTGGCCAGTAATGCATGCTGAACTCATGGTTGGAAAACACTGCTACCCATCTCTGGCTGGCAGCATCTAATGTTTCCTTTGTTGATATATTTCAGTGGATGGATGTCTATACATAATCTGTACCCATAGTCTTAGAATTCCTCTGTGGCAGTCCATTTCAAAGCCAAGACCTAAACTTTGTTGATGGGATCATGAGTTTCACTGTCAGTAAGTCCTCTACTGGCAAATACAAGAAGCTTCTGATGGCCATCATTCTCTTGGTACAAAATTGCTCCCAAGACCCCCTAGGCTGGCATCAGTGTGTCAGATGCGGTTGATGGTTTTTCTTAACTGTTTTTCTTTGTGACAATGGAACGTTTTATGAGATGAGGGTGAATATTGGGAAATATCTGTGGTGTAAAATACAAAAGGCATCAATAATACTTTAAAAAAGATAAAAGGCAACACTGGTGCCTGTGTGAAGTAGCCCACCAAGTCTCTAAAGGCCTGCTCCCATTTCCTGAACCATCATTCTCCAAATTGCCAGAAGGGTTCGATCAGATGGTTCCTTTTTACCCTTTTGTTTCTGGTACTTCCCCATCCATATACCCACAAATGAGCTCACAGGTCATCAGTTCATCAATCTGGAAGGGTCCTCAGAAGCCATCTAGTCAAATGCCTTTATTTTACAGAGGAGAAAACTGAGGAAAGCTAAAGTAACTTTCCTAAGGTTATGCAGGTAATAAGTATTGGAGAGAGAATCAAAAGCCAGCTCCTCTGACTCCAGGGTCAGTGCTTTTGATAAGCTTTATGATCATAGCATTCTTTGACACTTCAAAAGAACTATGGTCTCACCTATGTGGGTATTCCCTGGAATGGTGGCAATCACAATCCATCCAGCTGCACCTTTTCATTCTGTCCAATTCTTTTCCATATGCTCCTACAAATCCTCTATAGGGGACCCACCAACTGTTAAGGCAATCCCTCTTTACCTTTTGACATTGGGCATGTAGAACCAAAGCTGAGACACTGTTTTCTACAATCAAGGGAGTGACTTTGTCCACTGAATGTGTCACATCGGGAAGTGAGCCTGGTGGGAGTGAATGTTTTGTAGCAACCATGCTAAGTTTAAGCCCACTCAAACTGAAGTGGTGTAGAGAATGTCCTATGGTGTTAGGGGAGTACTTTGCACTTCTGTTCTTGCTATAGCTTCTCAGTAAATATCCCTTTGTAAAAGCTAATTGATGTTAAGTCAAGTAAATGCATATTTATCAAGTGCCTGCTATGTGCCAGACACTGTGCTAAATCCTGGGAATATGAGAGAATACAAAAAAACAACCCCTGCCCAAAAGGAGCTCATAATTGGTTAACTTGATAGTGTGGGCAGCTAATCATTGGGTTAATCAATGATATCAGGAAGATAGTAACTATAACTGATGATTGATATTAGAAAGAACACAGCAGAATGGGGGCTCAAGCCAACAGCATTAGAAAAGTAAGCCACGGCTTTTCAGAGTTACTCCCTTAGAACACTTAGGGCAGAGATTCTTAACCAAGAGTCATTCAGAGGGAGTCTATGATTTTATTTGTTTTAAATATTTTAATAACTGTATTTCAATATAATTGGTTTCCTTTGTAATCCTATGTATTTTATTTTATTCATTTAAAAATATTTTTCTGAGAAAGGGCATATAGGCTTCAGCAAACTGTCAGATGGGTCCCCTTCCCCTCCCCTAATGTAAGGGGAGAAGTAGCTAACAAGCCTTGCTCTGGAAGACCTGACTCTTTGGTGCCAATCGGAGTTAGGAAAAGAACACGCAGAATCTAATATGGCTTCATATTCATTTACTCACATTCATTTGCCCATGGCATATTACTGCATAGTGTATTACCATTGGTCCTCCCCTTTCACTCCTCTTTTTTAGTCAATTTATATTAGCTCATTTTTTTTTAATCAAAGATAAATTATCATGAAAATTAGCTATGTCTGGTTACTATGACAGCAAAAAATTGGCATTTCGTATCTCATTTTTAAGTTTGTATTTTTAAATAAGGGCAAGCTAGGTGGCACAGTGGATAGAGTGCTGGGCCCGGAGTCAGGAAGACCTGAGTTCAAATCCAGCCTCAGACATTTACTAGCTATGTGATCCTGGGCAAGTCATTTAACCCTATTTGCCTAAATTTCCTCATCTGCAAAATGAGCTGGAGAAGGAAAGGGCAAACTATTCCAATATCTTTGCCAAAAAAAACAAAAAAACAAAAAAAAAAACACAAATGGGGTCACAAAGAGTTGGACACAGCTGAAACAGCAGAACAACAAATTTTTTAGTACAGTTCCCAATTTAAAGAATAGAATCTTAAATTTCTTTAGTTTTATTAAGGAAAACAATCTATGTCTTTATGTCTTTATGATTGAGCATTTGACAAATGTTCACCTTTAGTAAAACAAAAAATAAAATATCCTGGATACATAACTTGCTGCAGTTTTCCATGCACACCTAAACAGAGGTATAGTGAGGATGAGTGACTGCAGTGATTGCCCCCTCCCCCAAAACAGCTAAAAAGTGATGGCTCTTTGCTTGTTGACTGACTGATGGACTGCTGGGATTAAAACCCTGGTCATGTGAATCCAGATCCAGGCCTTATTCTATCCCAGATCCTATAACCTAGGTTGGACTCTGTGTGATTCTCAGTTGTTGGTTTTTTTTATCTGTAAAATGGGAACAAATCTACTTCCTCTACCTACCTTTCCCATGGGTATAGCATCAAATGAAAGAAAGAATGGAATTGATTAAGCAGAGTACCAGATGTGATGCAATAAGGATATTAGGGAGCCAGAAACTGGAGGAAGGTCCAGTAATACTCCTAAGACTTGTATTCTTTCTAGCTGTCCATTCCCATGGATGTGCAATCAGACAACTCAACTCATCAGTGCTCTTTCAGAATGATCACAGCCCAAACCCAGCCCAGCCAGACTACTGTGTTATTATGCCCACTTATTTGTATGTAAAAGCCTCTGATTTGAAGACAGTTAAGTATTACTTTGATTAGGGGACAAGGGAAAGGAAAAAGAAGAAAGCTGGAAAGGGGGTGGGGAAGTTAAATGCATGAAAGGGGAAATAGAACATCTGAAAAAAAAATAATTTAGGCTAACTAAAAAAACCCTACTCTGTGTGGGTATTGGTGTCCCAACTGCCAGATTATAAATTGTTTGGGCTGGCTGGGGTTATTTTCTTGGACCTCAGAGTGGGAACTAGAATATATAATCAATTGAAGACAATACACTCAGTCTCAGAAATAGAAAAAGCCTTAGAGAATAGAATATAGATTGTCAGAGCTGGAAGAGACCACAGAAATCATTGGATTCAATTGACTAATTTTACATAAAAGGGTATGATGATTGAGCAAATGAATCAAGTCACCCTACTGCACTTAATGTAAGTGATCAGATACTCAATTAATCTATCAATATAAATCACAGGTTTTAGACCAAGTGTAGAAAAAAAGTCTTTGAAACCTATTGGATGAAGTGAAATGAAGCCAGATAGAAAGTCTCTTCTGATTAGCTAAAGGACCCTGTATCCTTGTATAAAAGCATCAAACTGGAATTGGGGTGTTCCAACAAATAGCAAACCAGAAGAAAGAGCATTACAGCAAAACCTGTGAAGAAGCATCATCTTGGGAAGGAGAGAGGTCTTAGCTCTGGTCTTGGCCTCAGTCTTCTTACCATTGTCCCTCACTCTTTTAGCCTAGAGGAAGACCTTGCAAGCTTTCAGAGGAAGATGGATATCCTAGCAGCATCCCCACATTAAGTTATGGCAGTGTCACCATTTGGAGTCAAAGATAGACTGAGCATAGATTCATGGTTTCACATACTTCTAAATTTCTCTCCAGAATTATTGGATCAGTTCATAACTCCACCAACAACATTAAGTGTTCTTACTCTTTCACCCTAATAAATATCCATTCAAAGCTACTTAAGGCTGCCTGATTAGAATGATCCTCAACTGACAGTCAGTGGAGAAGCATATCTGTAGGGGCTAAAGCCAATGACATTAAAGAATCACCCTGACTCCTCAGGGGTGCCCCTAGAACCCTGAAGGGGAGATGAAACTTTGCTCCAGGACCCAAGAGTCATTTGTGAAAGTGGGAGTTGGGATAAGGATCCTCAGAGTTTATAAGGGATACGTACAGATGAGTAAACTGAGATCCAAGGAAGTGTCCAGATGACACAGCAAGGCAGTCTCCTTTTTGTTGTGTTGAGAACATCCATAGCTCTGAGAGCCAACTTTGCCAGTCTACGATTCTTTTTTTAAAGCTCTTTTATTTATTTTTTTTTTGGAGGGGTAAGGCAATCGGTATTAAGTGACTTGCCCAGGGTCACACAGCTAGTGAATATCATGTGTCTGAGACTGGATTTGAACTCAGATCCTTCTGACTCCAAGTCTGGTGCCCTATCCACTGTGCCACCTAGCTGCCCCACCACTCTACAATTCTTGAGGCTTAGATCTTCATAGGACACTGAAGATACCACTGAGAAATTAGAAGCTGTGCTTGGATACCTCAAGTCTGCACCTCTGCAAAGCATAGCAAGTTTAGAGGACATTGGTTTTCTGGTTGAAATCCTACCATCAGCCATGTCTTTGCTGCCCATGTTCCTCCCAGTGCTGGATAGGATGACTGGTAGCTGCCTATCTGAGCCCCTCATACGTGAGTTCATGCATTCACCTATGGGATAGAGTGTAATTAGCCCTGGCCTGCGATGAGGAGGTTTGTTAAGAGTTAGGGGGGAGAAATCGTTAAACATAGAATATTGGCACTCCAAGTGCTCTTAGAACGTAGACATTGAATGTTAAAACTAGAGTGGTCCTTAGAACACATAAGAGAATGTTAGAATTGGTCAAGCCTCTTAGAAGATAGCAAATAGAAGGCTAGAGCTAGAAGGGACCCTAGAACAAAGAACATAGAGGTTAGAGTTGAAGAGGCCCTTGAGACAGAAAAAGGAGAAGGTTAGAGCTGGAAGGTACACCCTCCTCTTCCTCCTCCTCCACCATGTCTTTCCTGTGCCCTCCATTCCCTAGATGGAAGTGATCTCTCTTCACCTCAAGCTTTTCATCACAATTTATCTTGCTTTCTCATATGCACGTATCACATAGCACTTTTTATCATTGGGGCACATGGTGTCATAGAAATGGTGCCAGTAACGTGACCTAAGTTTTCATTCAGCTCCAGACATTTACTAGCTCTGACATCATGGCCAGAGCATTTATTTCTCTGGGATTCAGATTCCTCATTTGGCAAAAGGGGATAACAATGCTTGTTCTACCTCCCTCTGGTTCTGAGGAAAGTGCTTTGTAAATTTTTAAGTGCTCTAGAAATTGGAGCTATTACACTTATTAATGTGTTTGTCTGTTGCCCATTCAAATATATTATTTCAATATCATATTTTTTAAAAGAACTAGAAGAAGGCTTCCAGTCTATTTCATAGAGCCTCTAAAGATGTCTTTATAAGAATCAGCATTGTATAGGGAATAGAGAATTGGCATCTGAGTCAGAAAAACCTAGGTCAAGTCCTACCTCATACCCCTACTGGTTGTGTGACTCTAGGCAAGTCAGAGCCCCAGGCAACTCTCCAAGACTATAAGTTACAGGCAAGGTGCCAACTTGTATTGTAGAAAGGGTTTCTTCATCAAGCCAATGAAATCACGTTTACAAAACAAACCAAAGGCATGTTAAAAATAGCTCAGGAAAAAAATATGTTAGGAAGGAATGGGGATCACAACATAGGTGGGGAGAACACAGGATCACTAAGGTATCAAAGTAAATTTTGTTTTATAATAAATATACAGAGATCAGCAAAACAGATTCTTATATTGGCCATGTCCAAAAGTGCATATCTCATTCTACACCAAGTCTACCACTTCTCTGTCAGGAGGTGGATAGCATGCTTCCTCATCAGTACTTTGGAATTATGGTTGGCCATTATATTGATTGGAGTTGTTTGTCTTTCCTGTGTCATTGTTGTATAAGTTGTTCTCCCCCGGTTCTACTCACTTAGCTCTGCATCAGTTCCTACAATTTTTCCTTGGTTTCTCTGAAATCATCCCTTACTCTTTTTTTTTTATTTAAGTTTCGATATGTTTTACTAATGCATTGTTTTTACACGTACCCACCCAACTCCATCCTAGTCCAACTCAGGAATTCCAGAAATGAACCTTCATTGTAACAAATGACACAAAGTTAGGCAAAAATGCTTGCTAAAATAACTGTCAGAAAAATGTGTACAGCATTCTGCCCTAAACTTGAAGCCCTTGGCTTTCTCCTTTGAGGGAGATATGTTTTATAATTTTTTTTCCTCTAGAACCAACATTGACTTTTATACTTTCCAAGAGATTAGTTTCATTTAAATGTTCTTTTCCTTTTTTCCAGTTTTCATTTTATTTTTTCCTCAATTACATGTAAAAACAATTTCTAACAATTTTTTTTTAAATTTTGAGTTCCAAATTCTTTTTCTCCCACCCTCATCACCCCCTCCTTGAGAAGGCAAGCAATTTCTTATAGATTATACATGTGCAGTCATGCAAAAAATATTTCCATATTAGCCATGCTGCAAAAAACAACAGACAAAAAAAAACAAGAAAAACAAAGAAGTTGTAAAAAGTGTGCTTTGATCTGCATTTAGACTTTATCATTTCTTTCTCTGGAGGCATACAGCATTTTTCATCATAAGTCCTTTGGAATTGTTTTGGATCATGGTATTGCTAAGAATAGCTAAGTCATTCACAGTTGATCACCATGCAATATTGCTGTTACTGTGTACACTGTTCTCCTGGTTCTGCTAATTTCCCTTTGCATCAGTTCATCTAAGTTATCTCAGGTTTTTATGAAATCATCATATTCATTATTTCTTATAGCAGAATAGTATTTCAACACAATCGTATACCACAGCTTGTCCAACCATTCCCCAGTTGATGGGCATCCCCTCAATTTTCAATTCTTTGATACCACAAAAAGAATTGCTATGGTTTAATACAGGTAGGTCCTTTTCCTTTCTCTTTGATCTCTTTGGGATACAGCCCTAGCAGTGGTATTACTGAATCAAAGGATATGCACAGTTTTATAGCCTTTTGGGCATAGTTCCAAATCGTTCCCAGAATGGTTGGATCAGTTCTTAACCCCACAAACAGTGTGTTAATGTTCCAATTTTCCTATATCCTCTCCAACATTCATCATTTTCCTGTTTTGTCATGTTAGCTGATCTGATATGTGTGAGGTGATACCTCAGAGTTGTTTTAATTTGCATTTCTCTAATCAGTAGTGATTTAGAGTACTTTTTTATATAGCTATAGATAGCTTTGTTTTCTTTGTCTGAAAACCTTGTTCATATCCTTTGACCATTTATGAACTGAGGAATGACTCGTATTCTTATAAATTTGATTCATTTCTCTATATATTTACAAAATGATGGGGCAGCTAGGTGGCGCAGTGGATAGAGCACTGGCCCTGAAGTCAGGAGTAACTGAGTTCAAATCTGGCCTCAGACCAAACACTTGACACTTACTAGCTGTGTGACCCTGGGCAAGTCACTTAACCCCAATTGCCAAAAAGAAAAAATTTACAAAATGAGGCCTTTATCAGAGAAACTTGCTGTAAACTCCACCCCATCCCCTGCCCAGTTTCTTGCTTACCTTCTGGTCTTGGCTGCATTGGTTTTGTTTGTGCAAAACCTTTTTAATTTTAATGTAATCAAAATTACCCATTTTACATCCTGTAAAGCTCTATATCTCTTCTTTGGTCATAAATTCTTTCCTTATCTATAGATCTGACAGGTAAAGTATTCAATGCTACCATGATTTGCTTATATCACTCTTTGTGTCTAAATCATGTACCTAGTTTCTGCCAAACTTTCAAGTTTTTTCCAGTTTTCCAAGGAATTTTTGTCAAATAAGTGAGTTCTTGTCCCAAAAGCTTGAATCTGCATTTATCAAACACTAGATTACTATGGTCATTTAATACTGTGTATTATGTACCTAATCTGTTCCACTGATCCACCACTCTATGGCTTACCCAGTACCAGATTATTTTGATGATTGCTGCTTTATAATACAATTTGAGATCTGGCATTGTTAGGTCACCTTTTTTCATTTATTCCCTTGATATTCTTGATCTTTTGTCCTTCCAGATGAATTTTGTTATTATTTCTTCTGGTTCTATAAAATAATTTTTGGATAGTTTGATTGATAGGGCACTAGATAAACAAATTAATTTAGGTAAAATTATAACTTTTGTTATATTGATTCAGCCAACCCATGAGCAATTAATGTTTCTCCAGATGTTTAGATTTGACTTTATTTGTGTGGAAAGTGTTTTTGAATTGTGTTCATATAGTGCCTGGGTTTGTCTTGGGAGATAGATTTCCAAATACTTCACATCGTCTGTAGTTATTTTAAATGGAATGTCTCTTTCTATCTCTTGCTGATGGACTTTGTTGGCAATATATAGCAATGCTGATGATTTATGTGGGTTTATTTTATATCCTGCAACTTTGCTGAAGTTATTAATCACTTCAAGTAGTTTTTTAGTTGATTCTCTAGGATTCTCGAAGTATACCATCATATGGTCTGCAAAGAATGCTTTATCCCTGATCTTACTGGGAAGGCTTCTAACTTATCCCCATTATAGATAATGCTTGCTGATGTTTTTAGATAGATACTACTTATCATTTTAATAAAGTTCCATTTATTCCTATTCTTTCTAATGTTTTTAATAAATGAGTGTTGCATTTTGTCAAAATCTTTTTCTGCATTTGCTGAAAAATAATATGGCTTTTGTTGTTTTTGTGATTGATATGGTCAATTATGCTGATAGTTTTTCTAATATTGAACCAGCCTGGCATTCCTTTTATAAATCCCACCTGGCCATAGTGCATGATCTACATGATATGTTGCTATAATCTCCTTGCTAAGATTTCATTCAAATTTTTACATCAATATTCCTTAGAGAAATTCATCTATAGTTTTCTTTCTCTGTTTTTGACCTTCCTGGATTAGGTATCAGCACCATGTTTATGCCATAAAAGAAATTTTGTAGGACTCCTTCTTTGCCTATTTTCCCAAATAGTTTATGTAGTATTGAAATTAATTGTTCTTTAAATGTTCGGTAGAATTCACTTGTTAATCCACCTGGTCCTGGGGATTGTTTCTTAAGGAGCTTATTGATGACTTGTTCAATTTCTTTTTCTAGTATAATGTTATTTAAGTATTTCATTTCCTCTTCTAACAGAAGATTAACAATCTGGGCATTTATGTTTTTGGAAATAATCATCCATTTCACTTAGATTGTTAAATTTATTGGCATATAATTCAGCAAAATAGCTCTTAATAATTGCTTTAATTTCTTTTTCGTTGGTGGTGAATTCACCCTTTTGATTTTTGATACTGGTAATTTGGGTTTTGTCTTTATTTTTTCCCTTCAAATTAACCAATAGCTTATCCTTCTTATTTGTCTTTTTTTTCTTTCATAAAACCAGCTCTTGGTTTTATTTATTAGTTAAATGGTTTTCCTATTTTCAGTTTCATTAATCTCTTCTTTGATTCTCAGGATTTCCAATTTGGTGTTTAATTAGAATATTTTCTCTTTGACCTGGGGCTCTGGAATTTGACTGTAACGTTCCTGAGAGCATTCATTTTTGGATCTCTTTCAGGAGGTGATCAGTGGATTCTTTCAATTTCTATTTTATCCTATGGTTTAAGACTATCAGGGCAGTTTTCCTTGTTAATTTCTTGAAATATGTTGACTAGGCTTTTTTTTCAATCATGGCTTTCAGGTAGTCCTATAATTCCTAAATGATCTCTCCTTGATCTATTTTCCAGGTCAGTAGTTTTTCTACTGAGATATTTCACATTTTCTTCCATTTTTTTCATTCTTTTAATTTTGTGGGGGGTTTTTTGTTGTTGTTGTTGTTTCTTGATGTCTCATGTAGTCATTAGCTTCCTATTGCCCAATTCTAACTTTTAAGGAATTATTTTCTTTAGTGAGCTTTTGTATCTCCTTTTCCACTGGCCACTTTTACTTTTTTTTTTTTTTTTTTTGCTTAGGCAGTTGGGGTTAAGTGACTTGCCCAGAGTCACACAGCTAGTAAGTGTCAAGTGTCTGAGGCTGGATTTGAACCCAGATGCTCCTGACTCCAAGGCCAGAACTCTATCCACTGCACCATCTAGCTGTCCCACCACTTTTACTTTTTAAGGAGTTCTTTACTTCAGTGAATTTTTGTACTTCTTTTGCCACTTGGCCAATTCTGCTTTTTTAAGGATCTCTTCTCTTCAGTGGATTTTTTGCCTCTTTTACTATTTGGCCAATGCTGGTTTTTAAGTGTTATTTTCTTCAGTGTTTGGTGTTTTTTTTTTTGAGGCCTCCTTTACCAAGCTGTTGACTATCTTTACATAATTTTCTTGCATCACTCTCATTTCTTTTCCCAATTTTCCTCCACCTCTCTTATCTGATTTTTAAAATCCTTTTTGTGCTCTTCCAGGAATTTCTTTTGGGGGCCTGTGACCAATTCAATTTTCTGTAAGACTTTGTATGTAGCTGTTTTATTATTGTCTTCTGAGTTTGTGTCTTGATCTTCCCTGTCACTTTAGTAATTTCTTATGGTTAGTTTCTTTCAAGTATTTTTTTGCTTGTTTTTTTTCCAGCCTATTTCTTGACTTTTACCTTTATGTTAAAGTTGGGCTTTACTCCCCAGGTGGAGGGGGCACTGTCCCAAGTTTCAGATTTTTCATGCTGCTGTTTTCAGCACTACTTTCCCGGCCTGTGCTTTTGTGTGTGAACAGTCCTACAAGCCCCTGCTTTGTTGTGGCTGTAAGTGCTATCACTCCTTATGTCCCTCAAAATGTGACTCATTCCCATTCTCCTAGTATGCTAGTGCTCTTTTCTGCTTGGACCTGAGACCAGGTCCTTGTTCCTTTGTAAGTGATCACAAGCACTCTTCTCCACTTCATAACTGTGACCAATGTCCCTCTTCCCCTACAGCTGCAAGTGCTAGAGCACAAGTGTTCTTCTTCACCCTGGAAATGTGATCCAGAACTGTGTATGAACTGAAACAGGGTCCTGCACCCAGTATCCACAAAGAGATTCCCCTCTAATCTCTTTCTGTCCAGTTGTCCAGTTATCTTACGTTCTGTGGGCTGAGTTCCTAAAGCTGCTGCTGCAGCTGCTGCAGCCACTCCAAGGCCTGCTGCTGTCTTGCTGGGGTTCAGCCTGTGCTTCACTGCACTCCAGACTCAACCACCACTCTGATGAGGCAGGCTTTTCCTGATGACCTCTAAAGTTGTCTTGACCTGGAAAATTGCTTCAGTTCAACCTTTTATTGGTTCTGCAACTCCAAAATTCAATTTGAGGGATTATTTTAAAGTTGTTTGGAGGAAAATCTTGGAGAGTTCAGGTGAATTCCTGCATTTACTTTGCCATCTTGAGCAAAACCATATATTTAGGGCTATTGCCCTGATATTCTATTGTAATTCCATTATATAATATTACATTATAATTTGTTCAGCCATTCACCAAAAAATGAGTATTCCTTTGGCTTCCGGCTCTTTGCTACAACAAAGATAGCTGCTGTAAATATTTGGGGGGCATTTGGGTTCTTTCCTCTTTGTTTGCTTTCTTTGGCGTGTAAGCCTAGCAGTGGTATCAGTGGGTCAAAGGGTATGCACAATTTAGTGACTTTTGAGGCATGGTTCCAAATTGCTTTCCAGAATGGCTAGACCAGGGGTGGGGAACCTGCAGCCTCAAGGCCACATGTGGTTTGAATCCAAACTTCACAGTACAAATCTCTTAATAAAATGATTTGTTCTGTAAAACTTAGACTCAATCAAAAGGCTGCACCCAAGGACCTAGAAGGCCATATGTGGCCTTGACCACAGGTTCCCCATCCCTGGGCTAGACCAATTCACAGATCCACCAACAGTGAATTAGTGTGCTTCTTTTCCACCACTCTGCAATAATTGCCATTTTCCATTATTATCATTTTTGCAAATCTGATGGCTGTGATGTAGAACCTCAGAGTTGCTTAAATTTCCATTCTCTAGTTATTAGTAATTTGGACCATTTTTCTCATGACTGTTGTTTTTTGGATTTCTTTTTTTTTAATTACCTGTTCATATTCTTTGATCATTTATCTAGTAAAGAATGATCCTCGTTCATATAAATTAGTTAATTTTTTTTTATATAGCTTGGATATGAGGCCTTTTTCAAAGAAATTTTCCACATATATCCCAGTTATTTCCTTTCTAATTTTAACTGCATTAGTTTTGTTTGTATGAAAACTTTTTAATTTTATGAATTCAAAATTGTTCATTTAATTTTCTTTGATCCTCTCTGTCCCTTGTTTGGTCATGAATGCTTTCTTTATCTGTGGTTGTGAGAGAGATTTCCTTCCTTGCTCTCTGTTTGTAATGTGACATATTATGCTTAAGTCATATATCCATTTGAAGCTTATCTTGGTATATAGTGTGAGATATTGATCTATACCTAATTTCTGCCAGACTGCTACCCAGTTTTTCCAGCAATTTTTGTCAGATGAGTCCTTATCCAAGTAGTTGCGGACTTAAAATTTATCAAATATTATACTAGGTTGCTTGCTTCCATAAGTTGTATGCCTAATTTATTCCACTGATCAAATTTTCCACTTTTAACCAATACAAAATAAGGAATTTTTTGTTTTGGTTTGGTTTTTTGTTCCTCTCCTCTTTGATTTTAAGATTTTTATTTTGGAATTTAGTCTGGGGTTGTTTTTTTTTTTTATTAGTTGCCTTTTTAGAGTTTTTTAATTGTGCTCCCAATTCATTGATCTGTTCTTTCTCTACTCTTGATGAATGCATTTAGAGATATAAATTTCACCCTCAGGACTAAGTTAGCTGTATCTAGACAGTCTTAGTGTCCTGTCTCATTGTTGTGATTTTTTATGAAATATTCTATTGTCTCTATGGTTTATTCTTTTACCCATCAATTTTTAGTATTAAATTATTTTGTCTTCAATTAATCTTTAATCTTTTCTTCAAATGCCATCATTGAAAAAGATTTGTATTTCAAAAATGTTTTTAAAAATTACTTATTTACAAGTCAAGGGTAGAAAACATGAAGATAAAATATAAGGAGATATTCTGAGAATCATTGTTCTTCCAGGAAAAAAAAAATAACAAAATGAGCAATTGTAAAAACTGCTTTAGGATACTAACCAAGAAAATTGCCCAGATGTAATAGAAATACAAGGCAAAATAATACAATACAGAGACCACTAATAGAGAAGACCCAAATCTAATTCCCAAAGAAACACAATGACCAAGCTTGAGAATTCCATCATTAGCAACAAAATTACAGGCAATTAGGAACAGGCTTTTCATCTTCCAAAGAAAAACAGTCCAAATCATCCCCAAACCACACAAGTTAAGAGAAAACAAAAGAAGAAAAATGGAATTATATTCAGAAAAGCAGAGATTAATTTTCACCTCAAAACAACATCCTAAAGGGTTTAGCTTAATCCTAAATAGACAAATATAATAACAGCATTTATTAAACACCTACTACGTGTCAGGCATTGTGCTAAGTGCTTTACAAATATTATCTCATATCTTCACAATAACCCTGGGAGGTAGGTGCTATTATTATCCCCATTTTATAGTTGAGGAAATTGAGGAAGGAATCTGAATGGTTTAAACTCCTCAAAAGATAGATGATAGATAGAGATAGATAGATAGATAGATGAGATAGATAGATAGATAGATAGAGGACATTGTAATGAAGAAAAAACAAAGTCCAATAATATGCTGCACACAGGAAACACTTATGAAACATAACACATGTAGAGTGAAAATGAGGTGCAGGAATTTATTTTGCTTCAAGTGATTTCAAAAAAGCAGGAGCTGTACTCATAATTTCAGATAAGGTAAAAATAAAAACTATTAATATTAAGAAAGATAAACAGGTAAGCTACATCACACTTAAAGGCACCAAAGACAATGAAATAATACCATTACTAAATACACATATGCAAATGGAATAGCAGCCATCAAATTACAAAAAGTCATTGACAGTCATATAATAAATTGTAGAGGAGTTTCATATTCTTTCTGAGCTCAATAAATTGAGCAGAAATGTAAACGAAATAGAAAGATATGGAGCTGAATAGAAGAAACCTATTAAAAAGCATATGAAAAAAGCTTGAAGTATACTTCTATCTCACTTTCACCTCAGAGAATCCTCTCCTCCTTCCAGACACAGGCCTAGCACCACCTTCCATGGAAAACTTTTCTTTATCTCCCCAAAATGTTAGTGCCCTCCTTCCCTAATGCATTGTATTTAACTATCTTAAAATCATTTTGGAAGGGGATAAGAGAAGGGGGGGAGAGATAGAAGAGAGGGTAGACTAGGGGAAGGGATATTCAGAATGCATGCCATCTTGGGGGGGGGAAGGGGTGAGATGGAATGAAAATTTGAAACTCAAAATCTTGTGGAAGTAAATGTTGAAAACTTCAAATAAATAAATTTATATTTAAAAAAATAATAAAATCATTTTGTATTTATTCTGTGCAAGGTAACATGGCAGAGGTAGAGCTGCATTCAAGTCCTGCTTTTGACAAATATTAGCTATGTGACTTTAGGCAAGTTACTTAACATCTCAGTGCTCTGGACAACTAAGACTCTAGGCTGCAGAGCAAATGTTCACCTGCATTGGTAGAGGGAATTTTCCTTATCAAGGAGATCCCTATCTATATTAATGAAATCACAGTTCCAGTCTCTATCTTCTGTCAGAGGTGTGCTGGTAAATGTTTAACAATCAGCAAACACTACAAATCAGGGCATGATGTATTTTTTTGTTGACTGTCTAGATTTTAAGGCAAATGATGAAGAAAATATTAGAAATGCAGATTAAATTTAAATGTGTGTCTTGCTTTTTCATCTCTTTTGATCATTTTCTGATGGGGAAAGATTCTTCTTCTTATATATTTTGGCCAGTTCATATATATTTTGTTTATAAGAACTTTGTCATAGAACCTTGCTTCAAAGATTTTTCCCAGTTAACTGCTTTCCTCCTGACCTGAGCTGCATTGATTTTGTTGGTGCACAGGCTTTCTAATATTATTCAATACTTTTTATCTCTTATCCATAGTTGGGAAAGTTATCTTTATATATTCTCCTTTTACTCACTTTTTTAATGATATGAGCTTTTATACTAAATAATGTATTGATTTAGAGCTTATTGTGGCATATGGTATAAGCTATTGGCCAAGCTGATTTCTGCCAGACTACTTTCTAGCTTTTTCAGTAGTTTTTGTCACAGCTAGACTCTTTGGATTCATGCAACACTAAGGTTACTGTGTCCATGTGCTTCTAGGTCTTGCATTCTTAATCTGTCCCCAATCAACTTTTCTATTTTTTAATCAATTTTTAGAATTTTCTAATTTTTTTAATGACAGCTATTTTGTAGTATAGTCTGAGATCTGGTATAGACAAACTCCTTTCTTTCTTTCTCACTTCTTTTAATCATTCCATTAAATTATTGATCTTTTGTTTCTCTAGATTAATTTTTTTAGTTCCATGAAAATTACTTTCTGAAAAATAATTTGGGATTATGCAAATAAAGTAGCTAAAAATGTTCGTACTCTTTGACTCAGAGATTCTATCACTAGGCACACACTTCAAGAGGGTCATTAATAAAAATAAAGGCTCCAGGCACACTAAAATATTTATAACAGCACATTTTGTGGTAACAAAGAACTGGGAACAAAGTAGGTATCCATTGATTGGGGAATCCCTGAACAAATTGTCGTACGTGAATGTCACAGAATATTTCTATGAAACAATAAACATGAAAAAAGAAGACTGGAAAAAAATTTAATTGAACTGATGCAAATTGAAATAAGCACAGGCCCTGACTGGTGGCACATGTCTGTAATCTCTGCTGCTCAGGAAGCAGAAGCCAATGGATTGCTTACAGATGAGGAAACTGAGCTGCAGTAAGTCTAAAGCTGATCTGATGTCTGTGCTAGCACCAATGGGATGAGCCCCCAAGAGCAAAGGTTTACCAGGCTGCCAAAAGAGAGGTCCACCAGACCAGGTCAGAGCAGGTGAAAGCTTCTGTGTCACTAAGTAGTGACATGTGGCCCATAAGTGCCTGCTATACTTCTAGCCTGGGGGAAGGAAGGAAGGAAGGAAGGAAGGAAGGAAGGAAGGAAGGAAGGAAGGAAGGAAGGAAGGAGGAAGGAAGGAAGGAAGGAAGGAAGGAAGAAAGGAAGGAAGGGAGGGAGGGAGGGAAGGAGGAAGGAAGGAAGGAAGAAAGGAGGGAAGGAGGAAGGAAGGAAGGAAGAAAGGAAGGAAGGAAGGAAGGAAGGAAGGAAGGAAGGAAGGAAGGAAGGAAGGAAAAAAGAAAAAAGAAAGGGAAGGAGGGAGGGAGGCAGGAAGGAAGGGAAGGAGAGAGGGAAACAACACTATGTTTGAAAGCACGATAGAAAATGAATTAATGTCAGTTCTTAATAAACATGCACCAAATAATATAGCACCTGAATACTTGAAGGAAGAGTTATATGATTTGAAAGGAGAAATGGACAGTAAAACTATAAAAGTAGGGGACCTAAATGAACCTTTCAGACTTAGAAAACTAACAAAATAATAAGAAAAAAAGCAGTTAAGGAATGGAATAGAATTAAATATAATAGATCTGTAGTGATAGTTGAATAGGAAGTGCAAAGAGTGCACATCTTTCAACTGAATGGCACTTTTTACAAAAATTAAGCATGCATTAGGGCATAAACACCTCACATACAAATGTGAAAAAAGCAGAAATATTAATTGTGTCCTTACTGATGACAACAAAATAAAAATTGATTCATTAAAGAGCCTTGAAAAAAGGATTGAAATTTTAGTGGAGACTAAATTATTTAATGCTAAAGAATTGGTGGGCCAAAGAACAAATCATAGAAAAAAAGAGGTTATTTCATCAAGGAAAATGGCAACAGTGAGACAAAATAGCAAAAAGAGAAAAATAACCGTCAATGATTTGGGCATTCACTAAAAAAAAAAAACCAACTGGAAAAGCAATAAATAAAAGCCCCATTCTCTCCTTAACTCTCTGCAGTCTTACTTTCAGCCTCATCATTCAACTCAAACTGATCTTTCCAAAGTCACTAGTGGTCTCTTAATTGACAAACATAATGCTCTTTTTCAGTCTTCATCCTTCTGGACCTCTCTAAAGCCTTTGACACTGTCTACCACTCCCTTCCTAACAATACTCTCTTCTGTCTAGGTTTTTGGAAAGCTGCTGTCTCCTGGTTCTTCTCCTACCTGTCTGATCTCTCCTCAGTCTTCTTTGATGGATCCTTATTCAGGTCACACTCATTAACCATGAGTATCCCACAAAGCTCTGTCCTGGATCCTCTACTCATCTCCCTCTATACTACTTCACTTGCTGATCTCATGAGCTCTCATGGATCTAATCACCATTTCTATACTGATGATTCTCAAATCTACTTTATTATTATTGTTCAGCCATTTTTCAATCACATTCAGCTCTTCATGACCCCATTTGGGGTTTTCTTGTCAAAGATACTGGAATGCTTTGCCGTTTCCTTCTGCAGCACATTTTACAAATGAGGAAACTGAAGCAAACAGGGTGAAGTGACTTGCCCAGGGTCACACAACTAGTTAAGTGTCTGAGGCCAGATTTGAACTCAGGAAGAGGAGTCTTCCTGATTCTAAGCCCAGCGTTCTATCCATTATGCCACTTGTGCTTTAAACTTTATCTTGACCTCTGGTCTTAACATTTCCAACTGCCCATTAACCACCTTGAATTCAATGTCCCAGAGACATCTTAAACTAGACATGTCCAAAATTGAACTCATTATCTCCTATCCTCCCCAAGCCTTCCCCCTTTCCTAACTTTCCTGGTTTTGTCAAGGGCACTATCCTCGACACTCAGGCTAGAGAAATAGATGTCATCCTGCACTACATTCTGTCTCACCTCCCATAGCCAATCATCTCTCCTATATTTCCCCCTTCTTTCCTCTAACACTGCCACCAGTAAGTCTCCTGAGGTGCAAAAGCACGTCATCCCCTCCCCTACTCAGTAAATTCCAGGATCAAGTATAAAATCCTCTGTCATTTAAAGTGCTTCATAACCTGACCTCTTCCTTTCCAGTCTTTACACCTCCATGTACTCTGCAATCTAGTACCCCAGGCCTCCTTGCTATTCCTCAAACAAGACACTGCATTTCCCAACTCTAGGTTATCATCACTGAAATTGCTCCCTCCTAAATGTTACCTCCCAGCTTCCCTGGCTTGCTTTAGGTGCCAGCTAAAATTGTGCCTTCCATAAGAAGCTTTTCCTGATCCCCCTTAATTCTCATGCTTTCTCTCTAAAACTATCTCTAATTTCTCCTATCTGTCCCTTGTTTATACATAGTTCTTTACATGTTGTCTCCCCATTAGACTGTAAACTCTGAAAACAAACATTGGTTTTTGTCTTTCTATCCCCAATGTTTAGTACAGTACTTGGCACTGAGAAGGTAGTTAATGAAGTCATACTGACTTGATTTGACTTGGCTGCAACTAAACACCAGAGCAGAAAGTTTGAAAATCCAAGAAAAGATTAAGGAAATTAAAAGCAAAGAAATATTGAACTGATGGATAAAACTAGGAGCTAGTTTTTTTTTTTAAACTAACAAAATAGATGAACAGATAATAGCTTTTTTTCAAAAGGAGGGGAGAGGAAAATGAAATATATATATATACTTTTTCAAGTTTTGGAAAAATTTTATTGCATGTGTTTTCCATATGGAAGCATTGAACAGAATCAAAAGATGTGGCACATTTACATTGCTTTCTGAAAAGTGGCATGTATTATTGACTCTCATGCCCAGATTTGGACTGACGTTTAATACATCTCATTCATACTCTCAAAATGAAAGCTAAAAAAAGGATTTTTTAAAAAAGTCAACCGATAAGAATCCAGACACCAGGCATTCAAAATGTCTTCCCACCTTGCTCCAAATACATTCATGCTTTCCTGCTCCAACATAAAACCTCAATCACCTTGGTCACAGATGTTGAGCTTACCTTTTTGTTCTGTGTGCCCTTCTTTCTCCTGGCCCTGTGAAGCCAAGGCCAGCCTGCCACCCACTCTCCCCACATCATCTATGATAGTAGCATTTTGACTCCTTAGCACTGAAAACCTCACTGCTTCCAACTTATGTGTGTATGTGTATTTATTACTGTGTGTAGATATTAGAGGGTGACTTTGCTTTGACGGGTTTGTAGAGGAAAACAAAATATAAAAAAAAAAGGTAAGAGAACAAATCACAACAAATAAATATTAAACAAAGGAAATTATTAGAAGTTATTTTGCCTAATTATATGCCATTAAAATGTAAAACATTGACGAAATGGATGAATACTTTTAAAAATATAAAATACCCAAATTAATAGAACAAGATATATATCATTTAAATAACCCAATTTAAGAAAAATAAATTGAATAGGTGATTACTGAACTACAAAAAAAAGCCTCAGGCCCTGACTGTTATATAATCGAATTATATCAAGCATTCAAGGAACCATTAATTACAATAGTTCATAAGCTACAAAGAAAAACAAGAAAATAGGGGATCCTATGAAACTCCATCCATGATACAAAAATGGTCTTGACACTTAAAACAAGGAGAGAAAGCAGAGAAAGGAAACTACAGACAAAAATCCCTAATGAACATTGATGTGAAAATGTTAAATAAAATATTAGCACAGAGGCTACAACAACTTTTTAAAAAATAGCGTATGCTATGACCAGCCTGCATTTGTACCAAGAATAAAGAGTTGATTCAATGTAAGGAAAACCATAAATATAATGTGTTCAGTCATTTCAGTTATGTCTAACTCTTTGTGATCCCATTTGGGATTTTCTTGGCAAAGATATTGGCGCAGTTTGCCATTTCCTTCTCCAGCTCATTTTACAGATGAGGAAACTGAGGCAAACAGGGTGAAGTGACTTGCCCAGGCCAGATTTGAGGCTAGGTCTTCCTGCCTCCAGGCTCAGCACTCTACCCACTATGCCACCTAGTTGCCTAGTCATTTGGTATATTAAAATGTGAAATATTTTATATAAACTATAAAAATACCAGATTTTGCAATAAAAAAAGAAAAAAAAAACAAAGTGAGATGATAATCTTAAACACAGGGGAAAGCAAATGATTTTGCAGATGATATGATGCTCTATTTAGATTCCCCTAAAATTTAACTACAATATTGAAATATAATAACTTCAGCAAAATTAACACAGTCCTACATAAATCATCAGCTTTTCTATATACTACCAATAAAACCCAGTAGTAAGAGATGGAAAGAGAAATTACATTCAAAATGACCAGATAGTACACAAAACACTGGGAGTCTACCTGCCAACATACAAATAGTAATTATATACTACCAAACATTCTTAACAGAAATAAAGACAGCTAAATAATTTGAGAAATATGACCCCAAGGCAAGTCCCTTAACCCCTGCTTGCCTCAGTTCCTCATCTGCAAAATGAGCTAGGGAAGGAACCAGCAAATCACTTCAGTATCCTTGCCAGGAAAACCTCAAATGGGGTCACAGAGTTGGAAACGACCGAAAAATGACTAAACAACAAACAGCAATTGTTCATGGGTAGGATGAACTAATATAATAAAAAATGACAATACTACCTAAGCTAACTAACTTATTCAGTGTCATACTGATCAAATTACCAGAGGAATAATAATAATAATAGTAGTAATAGTAATAATAATAACAATAGCTAGCATTTGTATGGCACTTTAAGGTGTGCAAAGCACTTTATAAATATTATCTTCTTTTATCCTCACATCAATTATTATCCTCATTTTACAGGTGAGGAAACTGAAGCAGACAAAGACTGACTTGCCCAAGGTCACACAGTTGGTATTTGAGCAATCTGTCCAGTACTCTATCCACTCCATCACCTAGCTGCCTCTTAACAAAATTCATCTGTAGAAACAAAAGGTCAAGACTCTAAAGTGAAATAATAGGGAAAAAAGTGGGAAGGAAGAGGACCTCGTAATACCAGATTGCAAACCATACTACAAAGCAATAATCAGCAAACCTACTTAGCACTAGCTAAGAAGCAAAGAGGTTGATCAGTGTAACAGAATAGATACAGCACATACAGAAGCAAGTGAACACAATAATATCATGTTTGATATCCTCAAAGACTACAACTTACAAGGGTAGGGGCTCATTTAGTCTTTCACAAAAACTGCTGGGAAAACTGCAAAGCAGCCTGGCAGAAATTAGTTTAGACCAACATCTCACACTACATAATTCAATAAGCTCCAAATGGATAATTTAGCTATAGTTAAAGAGCATCAAATCAGGGGGAAATGGAAAGAAATAACTTTCACAACTATGGAGGGGCAAAATCCCTTTACCAAATAAGAACTGCAAGCATTTTCTTGGTCTGGAATGCCTGGAATGCTCCCCTGTTCTCTGCCTCCTGGCTTTCCCTGGCTTCCTTCAAGTCCCAACTAATGTTCCACCTTCTATAGGAAGACTTTCCCAATCCACTTTAATGCTAGTACCTTCCCTCTCTTGATTATCTTTTATTTCTCCTGTCTATATCTTGTTTGTATATAGTTGTTTGCATGTTGTTTCTTCCATTAGACTATGAACTCCTTGAGAGCAGGGATGGTCTTTTGCCTTTCTTTGTATCCTCAGAGCTTAGCACAGGGCCTGGCACCTAATAGGTCCTTAATAAATGCTTCTTGATCAACTGTTGACTTACAAACTATAGAGTGAGAGGATCATACAAAATAAAATGGAAATTTTTCATTATATATAATTGAAAAGTTTATGCAGAAATAATATTATTGAAGTTAAAATTAGAAAGGCAGCAATTAACTGGGGAAATGGAAGGGAAAAAACCCTTTGCAACAAATTTCTCTGATGGAGGTCTGATATCTCAAATGCATAAGGAACTAATTCAAATACAGAAGAACAAAAGACACATCCCAAGTGATAAATGGCCAGAGGCATTTTTCAAAGGAAAGAATTCAAGCCATCAATAGCCTTATTTTAAAAAGTACTCTGACTCACTAATAATTAGAGAATGACATTTAGTTTCTACTTCATGACTAAATGGATTGGCAAAACTGACTAAAAAGAAAAAATGACAGTTGTTGGTGATGGGGGCGGGGGGGGGGGGGGGGGGGGGGGAACCTGCAGGAAGCCAGACACACTAACAGGCTATTGGTGGAGCTATGAATTTCCTTTCTGGAAAGGAATTTTGAACTATCCCCAAAAAGCTGCAAAATTTTGAATACCTTTTGATCTTTCAATACTACTACTATATATACTCCCAAAGAAACTGCAGAAAGAGAGGAAAGAATTATACGTACAAAAATATTTGTAGAAGTCATCTTTGTGGTAGCAACGAAGTATAAACTAAGGTGGTGCCCATCAATTGGAAATGGCTGAACAATTATAGTATATGATGTAATGAAATAATATTGCACTATAAGAAATGAAGAAAAGGATGGTGTCAGAGAAACCTGGGAAGACTTATATGAACTGATGAAATGAAGTTTGGAGAATCAGGAGAACAATTTATATAATAACAATAACATCATAAAGAAAAACCACCTTGAAAGACAAGAAATATGATCAATGAAATGACCAACAGCAACTCAAGAGGATTGATGATGAAGCATGCTACCCAACTCCCAACAGAGGCATGATGGTCTCAAGGAAGACACACATTTTCAGACATGGCCAACATGTGGATTTGGTTTGCTTGGCAATGTCTATTTATCACAACGATTTTTTTTCTTTTTTTTTTTTTTCAATTGAGGGAGAGTATAACTGGTTGGGAAGATGGGTGGTAGAAATAGAGGGTTATAGCAACAGTATAGCCAAAAAAAAAAAAGAAAGATAAAAATAAAAGAGGGTTTTTAAAGCATTTTTAAATGCAAAGAAGAAAACAGGAATTCAGAAGTAAACACAGAGAGCAAGATAGCTTTGAAAGGAGTGGTAAAATGTACTACATATTTAAAAAGGAGATCAAATTGTACATAATAGAGATTCATAATTTCATGTACCATTTTCATCATCTCTTTTGCTTTGCATAGACATCTTCATTTTATTTGATGTTTCCTAGGTCCAGAATTTTTTAATGTAAATAAGAAATTGGATAAAAATAATAATGGAATTCGTTTGGGAGAACAAAAGGTCAAAAATTTTAAGTAGTAAAGAAGGAGAAATGAAGGAGGCTTAGCACTACCAGATCTCCAATTATATTGCAAAACAATTGCTTAGTTTTGGGGGTACTGATTTTAAAAGTAGATCCTGGAATATACTAAATAAATTGCACCGAGAAAGAACAACAGAAGAATTGTGTGTTTGCAAACCCAAGCACACAAAATACCAAGTGAGGTATTCTGTGTTCTAAAAGAATGGCTGGGAAAACTAGAAAGTTATTTGGCGGAAATTAGGCTTAGGCCAACAGATTACACTATATACTATTGTAAATCCCAAATAGACATTACTTCAATATAAAAAATTAAACTTTAAAACAACTAAAGGAAAACTAAAGTATATGACTTTCACATCTGCAATTAGGGGAAGAGGTCATAACCTTACCAGGGATGGAAGAGACTGCAAAAGCCACAATAGATCATTTCAATTATTTAAATATTGACAGCTTTTACATGTGGGCAAAGGAAGAGAGGGTATGTATCTGTGGTGGCATGGGTTGGAAATAACTGAAAAGTAACAGGGAGGCCTGGTTTTAGGACAGATGAGGCAAAAGGTCACCTATCAGAGCCCAGAGTCCCAGGGACAGAGTCCAGCTTCTAGTGGGAAGGGGATAAGGAAAATAGCCACAGTGTAGGCAGCGTGGTTTGGAAATGGCCCGAAGTAATGTGGATGCCTGTTTCTGCCCCCTCTTCCCTCAAAAGTCACTGTGGTCAGAGATATAAAAATAAATAAATGCAAAGTGTTACATCCGTGTTTTTAAAAATCAGCTTCAGAAATATGAGAAAAAAGATGACTAGACAACAGTTCGTTAAAAAAAAAATTTAAATGGGTTTGTTTAATAAATGATAAACTGCATAAGTCAACAGTGTGATATGGTAGCAAAAAAAAAGATAATGCAATTTTAGGAAACATTAAGAGAAAAAAAAGGATAAAGGGAGTTTATATTTGGAATGTGAAGACCTGGGTTCAAATCCTGACTCTGCCACTATCTATGTGATCTTGAAAGGGTCCATTCAACCTCCCAGTGTCATGGATGCCAAAGGGGCAAAGAGAATCAATCAGGAGTCAGTGATCCACAATGTCAAATACAATAAAGCTCAATAAAAGTCATTAGATCTGTAAACTAAGTCATTGGTGACCTTTGAGCAAACGTTTCAGTCTCTAGTTTAGGAGGGAACTAGTTTACATGGTATTTGGAGTGAGTAGGAGGTGAGAAAGAGGAGACAGGAAGTGTAGCCTACTTTTTTTTTTCATTACAAACTTAACAGACATTAGCAAACACGATAATTTCCATCTACAAAGAACTGAAAATGAGAACTGTGTATTAAACCATGGATCTCAATTGTGTACAGCTTGGTTTTTTAAAGTATACAGTAAATTTTCTTTTTCAAAAGTAATTTATGAGTCACCTTTCAGTGCCCTAGGAGACCCTATAAGACCCGAAGTTGCAGAGAAGAAGCTGGTCCATATTAGTCGTGGAAGTTTCCTTACCCTAGAATTCTCTTTACCAACGAAATTGAAAGTCTAGTCCATACCCCCTATATAATCAATTTAACAAGGTAATTCCAATACTTCTCTGCTTATTTTTGTTTCTTTCTAAACTTCCTTCTGGGAAAATGTGAAAATATTTATAGCAGCTCTTTTTGTGGCGGCAAAGAATTGGAAATTTGGCTTCTTGAGGAGGTAGTGTGGCTAATGGCAGGGTTTGGTTTGTTGTTTTCCTTTTCTAGATGGGGGAAGTCTGAGTACATTTGTAGACACAGAGGAAGGAGCCAGGAACACGAGAAAGACTCTGGGGTTCCAGGAGAGAGCTGGAATGTCTTTTGGAGCAGGTCCTGGAAGAGGTTGGGAGGGGTGGGGTCAAGAGCATAGGTGGAGGGGTTGACCCTGTCAAAGAGGAGTTATATTTCTACCATGAGGTAGGAAATGAAAAGACAATGGGCAAATCCAGACAGATTTGGAGGTGAGGAGGGAAGTTAAGGGAGTTCATCTTACGTAGCCTCAGTAAGTAATAAGAGAAGAAATCATTGCTAAAAATAAGGTGGGTGGAAATTTTGCTTGACTTTATATATTATAACTGGTTTTGTTTTTCTTGTTTTCTCAGTAGGGGTGGGGGGTAGATGGTGTTTGGAGGGAGAAAATTCAAAACAAAATAAAATTGAATTGAATTGGAAAAAACAATGTTCAGGCTAGATTAAGAAAAACATTAATAATCCATTCTAGAATTTTACCAAGCATCAAAGTCATGTTCCCTGATATATAGTTTGCAGCCTCTATTATCTTCCCTATTAAAAACAAAACAAAACAGGACATTTGCCCTTTTCCCATCTTGCAGAACTTCTCCCACTCTTCATAATCTTTCACCTATCTCTGATGACGACTCTATAGTCACATTCCCTATTTCTTTATTTTACTTGTCCCTGGAGGGAACTGTGGGAAGGGAAGGAACAGAAATGGGAGGACTCACAGACCTAGATTTGGGTTCAGTTTAAGGTAAAACTCTCTAACAATTCAATTTGCCCTGAAGTGCAACTGACTGCCTCAGCAACTAGTTTCCCCTTACTAGAGGCTTCGAGGAGAGATCGGATGACTACTTGTTGGGTATATTGTAGAGAGGATTCCTGTTCAGGTAGGGGGTTGAACTAGCTAGTCCTCAAGGTCCCTACATAGTCTGAGATTCCATGGTTCTATGACTAGGTGATCACCAAGGTCCTTTCTAGCTCTCACAGTGTGTGTTTTACTTCCTATGTTCTAAGGTTCCTCCCAGCTCTGACGTTCTTTGTTCCAGTGTACTTCCAAGCTCTGCTGTTATAGGTCCCTTGTTGCTCTGAAATTCTAAGTTCTAAGGTCCCTTCTAGACCTGACATTTTTTTCCTCACGTCCCTTTCAAAATTAATATTCTATGTTCTAAGGTCCCTTCCAGCTCTGACATGCTCTGTTCATCCATGTACACCTAAGCTCCCCCATGCTATGTTCTGAGGTCCTTTCAGTTCTGACATTCTGTGTTCTAAGATCTCTTCCAATCCTGACATTCTGTGTTCTAAGATTCCTTCCAGCTCTGACTTTCTAAGATAAGTCAACAAGTATTTATTAAGCACCTACTATGTGCCAGGCACTGTACTGAGTGCTGGGGATTCGAAGAAAGGCAAAAAAAAAAGTCTCTGCTCTCAATCTAATGAAAGAGACAACATGCAAACCACTATGGGCAAACAAGATATACACAGGACAAACTGAAGCTAATCTTGGAGAGAAGGCACTAGGATTAAGGGGGGTTGCGAAAAGCATTGCCATCTGCTTTGCTGCTGCACCCTAAGGATCATGGGACTTTTCTATCTAATTTGCAGCTGAAACCTTCCTTAGGTGTTGTCTCCCCCATTAGAATGTGAACTCCTTGGAAGCAGGGACTGTCTTACTGTTCTGTTTGTATCCCTAGTAGATGCAAAGCACAGTGCTTTGCACATAGCAAGCATTTAATAAATGCCTTATTCATTCGTTCATTCATTTATTCCATTTCTAGGATCCCTTATAGCTCTAAAAGTCTAAATTATAAGGTCTCTTCCAACTATGACATTCTATATTCTAAGATTCAAGCCTGCTCTAACACTCTGTGTTCCAACATTCTATATTCTACAGTCCTTTCCCAATCTAAGGCTCCATGTTCTATGGCATGGGTAGGAAACCTGCAGCCTTGAGGTCACATGTGGCCCTCTAGGTCCTCAAGTGTGTCCCTTTGGATTCAGTTGTTTAGTTTCAGCCATTTGGATTCCGTCAATGGGCCACACTTGAGGACCTAGAGGACCACATGTGGCCTCAAAGCTGCAGGTTCCCCACCCCTGTTCTATAGTATCAGGTCCTTTCCACTTCTAACATTCTACGAATCTAGGAATTTGGGGGTCCAACTTTGTAAAGACTCTCTGAGTTAGAAACAAAGCTGCCAGTGACAGAAAGCTGTTATAACCCATTCATCTGCAGTCCTGGAATCCTGATGGTCTCTCTTCCATTGACTTTGAGTTGACTGAAACACACAAGAGAAAGTAGAATGGCTCTATGATCGGAGAAGACAGCAAAGAGCATCTGAAGTATAAATGTGACTAATTTGTGTTGACCAAAGAGAGAGAAATTCAGGCAGCTGTACCTATTCCAGGAAAATGTACCCCACATGCCACTGCTCAAGGCTTCATGTTTATCATTCAAAGCAATCAACATTTGTTCCATCGAGGAAGGATGCTGGGATGTTGAAAGGCTACAATGGTGTTTTGCCTTCCTCTTGGGCCCAAATGCATTTGCCAAAACCAATTTGATTCTCTATGAAAGCATGCAGAGCTCCATAGAACCCTATTCCAAAAAACTTCCCATCTCTGAATAAAATAGTAAGGGTACTCAAAATAACCTGAATTCTTTTCAGCATGTTCAACGAATACTTACTAACTGATCCTCTCTCCTCCCCTTCTCTCTCCCTTTCACCCTCTCTCTTCTCCCCTCCCATCCTTCCATCTCTTCCTCTTACCTCTTTTTCATTTCATCTTTCTTCCCATCACCTTTTTAAGACATGGGTTGGACTCAGTGACCACCAAAATCCCTTTCAACTCCAAAATGCTGTGATTCTCTGAATTCATATTTGAACCCAGGTGTTTTTTTCTGCTTCTGTGACCCTTGGTAAGTTCCTTTCTGTCTCTGAGCCTCAGTTTCCCCCTCTGTATCTGACCTGCCTCTCTCATGGCAGGGGATGTTTGTGAGGAGCAATTCAGACTATGGGTAGGAATGAATTGTTCAAATAACAGTGCCATATAGGATGGGGATGGGGGAAGGGAACATCAGGTTGTTTTGGCCTTTGGACTCATCTTTTATAGTCCAGCACTCTGAACTCTGGAGATTTTTTCCCCCAGTAGAACTTCAGAAACCGAATGTGAGGTCAAAGGCAAAGGCCAATAACCAGAATACTTCACAGACAGGCTTCAGGGGCCCCACCAACAAACTGGAGGCTTTTCATGGCTGGTTTAGCTCAGTTGGTACAAACTTAGGGGCAAAGGTGCCCTTTAGACCACGAAGCTCAGTTTTGCTCTCTTTGGTAGCTAATTGTTTCCCAGATACATGACGTCATTGGGCAGGGTGGTGGGGAGGGGAGATGACAGGGGGGAGGGGAGATGATAGAGGAGGGAGAGGGAGAAGAGGTGAGGCATTTTCCATAGATCAGAGTCTCTACAGTTAGAAGGAGACTCTGAGGTCATCTAATCCAACCTGTATCTCAGCAAGAATTCTTCTCCATTTCCCCTTTTCCCCTGACCCTCTTTCTTTCTTATTTCCTCTTCTCATAGGATCATAGATGTGGAACTAAAAGGGACTTTGGGGGTCATTAAGTCCAATCCCCATAATTTTACATGTAACATATGTGTTACCTATGTAAGATGTATATGTCTACATGTATTTTCTAAATGTGACTCACAAGGACTTGTGGATGGATATTTATGGAATCTTGCCTACTCCTCTCCAAGGGAGAATTTGGTTTCTGCCTGGAGAGGAGCAAAAGAAGGAGCCATGGGGCTAACCAGTCTATTCTCTACATGGGTATGGGAATAGAATTATATCTATCTGACCTCCTAAATGTTGCTGGTGTAGGGCCACATTTTGGGGTTCAAACTGCTTTCCTGACTACTGTATTTTTTTAAGTTAATTTTATTTTATTTCCACAAAGATTTATCTCCTCTCCATCTCACCTCCACCACCCTCTCCATTGAAAAAGAAAAAAAAAACCCTGTTACAAACAGCAAAACAAATTCCTACATTGGCCATGTAGAAAAAAACCATATGCATGAGTCTGCCCTCTAAGTCCATTATCCATCTGGAGGTAGGTCCACATGTTTCATCATGAGTCCTCTGGAAACATGGTTGGCCATTACACTGATCAGAGTTCCTAATTCTTTCAAAGTTGTTTGTCTTTACCAAATTGTTGTCATTGTAAAAATTCTTCTGGTTCTGCTCACTTGACTCTGCATAAGTTCATGTGAGTCCTCTCAGGATTCTCTGAAATCATTTCCTCTGTAGTGTCTTACAGCACAATTGTATTCCACACCATCATATGACATAACTTGTTCAACTATTCCCCAGTCAATGGGCAGGCCCTTAATTTCCAATTCTTTGCCACCACAAAAAGAGCTGCTAGAAATATTTTTGTACAAATAGGTCCTTTTCATCTTTCTTTGATCTCTTTGGGGTAGAGGCCTAGTCGTGGTATCCCTCAATCCAAGGGTATACACAATTTAATAGTTTTTGGGGTCTGGTTCTAATTGTCTTCCAGAGTTGCTGGACCAGTCACAGTCTACCAACAGTATATGAACATAGCTGTTTTCCCACTGCTCCTCTATCATTTGTTATTTTCTTTTTTTTGCCAGCTTTACCAATTTGCGGGATATGAGGTAGAACCTCAAAGCTACTTTACTTTGTATTTCTCTAATTAGTAGTAATTTAAAACATTTTTCCCCTATGGCTAGTGATAGCTTGGATTTCTTCCTCTCAAAACCTGCCTATTCCAGGGGTGGGGAACCTATGGCCTCAAGGCCACATATGACCTTCTAGGTCCTCGGGTGTGGCCTTTGACTGAGTCCAAGGTTTACAGAACCCCTGGCCTATTCAAATCCTCTGTTAGTTGGGTCAGCTAGGTGGCGCAGTAGATAGCGCACCGGCCCTGAAGTCAGGAGAACCTGAGGCCAAACACTTGACGCTTTATTAGCTGTGTGACCCTGGGTAAGTCACTTAACCCCAGTTGCCTGAAAGAAAAAAAAAATCCTCTTTTAGTCAATTGGGGAATTCTGGTCACTATCTCTTAAAGGGGAAGTAGTAACCCAAGCTGGTTTACCAGCAGGCTTTACTCCTTCCCACCATATGTCTAGTTTCATAAAGGATCACAGCCAGTGTGTTATTAGCAAGGAAACTTATTTATCTGAATAGATAACAAACAGAAATCAGACAAGTTCTACAGATGAGAATATATCAGGAAATACACAAGAGTGAATGATCACTGGAAGCACAACATCTCAGCTAAACTAATAGAGAGGCCCTAAGTTCACCCAAGGGGAAACTCCCGGAAATCTCTAGGGAAGCAAGCTGGAAATTGGGAACATGTCAAGGTATGGCCACTTCCTAGTCTTTTTTCTTTTCTCCATGAGTCTTTCCCTGAAGAGAATCTAGAACCACATGTGTCTCTTCAGAAGACCCTGCAAAGAAAATTGTCTCTCTAAATCTCTCACATCAACTCCTTCCCTTGCAAAGAGGTATGCTGCATCAAGTCACCATTCCCTCTGCCAGTCCATACTCAGGATTAAAACTACACATATTACATAGAGATGGGAAGACAAAGGCAAATAGGTTGAGTGACATGCCCAAGGTCACACAGACAGTAAATGTCTGAGGTGGGATTTGAAACCAAGTCTTCTGACTCCAAGTCCAGGGCGCTATCTTCTATACTATATTACCTTTCTTCTTTTATTTCTTTTTTGCTATATTTTAAGTTTCTACCTGTCTCCCTCCCTTCCCACCCCACACTAGAGAATGCCACCATTTAATGCATATATATGTATACATATATATGTATCTATATACGTATATGCATATATTTGTGTATATTACATATACACATATATGTAAGACCATACTTTACATGTCTATTTATCAATTCTTTATCTGGAGGTAGATAGCATCTTCCTTCATACGTCTTTTGTAGTTAATTTGAATATCTGTAATACTCAAAATAGTGTAGTTGTTCCCAGTTGTTCTTCGTACACTGCCTTTCTTGATGATTGTATATGCCTAGGAGCCCCAGGGAATGGTGGTGGTGGTGGAAGAGCTTGAAACCTTGCTGTCTCTCTTCTTTTTCCTCCAACCTCCTCTCTCCCTGCTTCCTTTTCCTTTCCTCACTATCTAACCCCCTTTTCCCCTTTCCCCTTCCCTTTATCTTCCCCCTCTTCATCTCCATTTCTCCCATTCTCCTTCTTCCCCTCCATTCTTTTTCTCTCTTTCCCCTCTTCTCCTCCCCCTCCTCCACCAGAAAGCAGAAATGATTTGTCCAAAGTCACACTAGCTAGTAGGTGGCAGAGAGGGACTAGAACATATATCAGAATTCAAATCTGAAAAGGGCATTAGAATCTATCTCTAGTAAAAAAAAAAAACATCAAAAAGCTCTCATTTTACAGAGGGGGAAACTAAGGCCCAGAGAGGGGATGTGATTTGCTCAAGATCACACAGATAGTAAGGAACAATACTAGGATTTGAACCCAGATCTTCTGAGTCCATATTCAATGTTCTTTTGATTATAACATGCTGCCTCTTTTTCTTACTTTAAACCAAATGTTCAGTGGCTGTTGAGCCAGAAAACGTGATGTCAGTAGACCTTTAAAAAGTAAGAGACTGCTTCTAGCTCCCTCTCTTGCATAAGATAGGGGCTGAGAGATGGAGAAGAGGCACTGCACTTCCCCCTCCCCACCCCAGCCACTCCCATATAGACCATGGACTCAACTACGCCAGTTTGTGCCTGGGCCCCAACATTCCATTGAATGTTTCCTTTCCTCAGTAGGTGACCAAACACTGTTTTCAAGATGAACATGTGCAGACTTGAAAACAACCCTATGAGTTCAAGAGCTCCGGCGGTCCTGAATCCAATGACTGGAGCTGACTGGAGGCGAGGGAAGTTTCTGCATCAGAGAAGAGAACAACTAACAGGAGCAAGAACCCAAGCCTTCTGCACGGTTTTCTAGAAGATATAGACTTTGAGGGATATAGCAAAGAGGAGAGGTGAAATGCAAGCTAGCTAATCAGCAATCATTCCTAAGAAGTGCTTCGTGTTTATGTAATGGGGCAACTGGCCAATGCAGGCCAAGTTATCAGAGCAGCCTGAGATTTGTCTTGCCTGCTGTATTATACTTAACATGCTCAGGTACTCCCCGCCTAGTTCTAGTTAAACATAGGGAACTTTGAGAGTCTGTTTCTAGCCACGTATAACCAAAGGGCTGGTATTATGGGATAATGAAAAGTCTTCAGATGAGCTATGGGGCCACAAAAGCTGATGACTCAGGAAGTGCTGAGCCACAACTGAGTTCACACACAAAAGGGATGACTGGACCATGTCAAAGTCTCTATTCTTTTTCAATTTGTTCCTCTTCTAGCTTTTTAAAATTACAGTGTTCGTTGATCTTGTTTTCCTCTTTTGTTAATTAACATGTTTAGAAATATAAATTCTCCCTTAAGCACTGCTTCATTTGAATCCCCCCAAATTTTGTTATGCTGTCTCATTCTCAGTATTTGCTTTAATAAAAGTATTTACTGTTTCTATGGTCTGGTTTTTGATCCACAATTCTATAGGACTATATTATTTAGTATTCATTTAAGTCTCAATCCTTTCTCCAAATTATGTGATTGTCAGCAAAGGATGTACTTAATATCTCCGCTTCTATGGGTATTTTTGAGTGTTTATGCTCTAGAATATGGTAAATTTTTGTAAAGGTGCCACACAAAGCAAAGAAATATGTTGTGATCTTTACAACTGCCATTCACTAATCACCAGAGGTCTATCACATTTAACTTTTCCAAAATTCTATTCAGATCTTAACTTCTTTCTCATTTACCTTTTGAATAGATTTTTCTAAGTCTGAAAGGAGTGAGTTAAGGTCTCTATTAATAATTGTTTTGCTCTTTATTTCTTCCTATAATTCAGTTATCGCTTCCTTTAGGCATTTAGCTGCTATCCATTCAGTGAATATATGTTTGCTCTTGTTATTATGTAGTTTCTCTGCTTGCCTTTTTTTTTTGCCATGTCTATTTTTAATGTCACCTTGCCTAAGATTATGACTGCCATCCTGCCTTTTTGTGACTTCAGCTGAGACAAAATATGTTCTACTCCAGCCCTTCCTCTTTACTCTTCAAATCTTGGATTTTTTTTTAAGAAAAGTTATATTCATTTATAAGCCTTTTTCTTTTGCCATGTGGTATATGATTCAAAAATTCTTTTCCTTAGGATTAAGACTGCTAAATCTTCATTGTGGCAACCTTGATTCTTGATCTCTTTCTGTCTGACTGCTGGCAGTAATTTTTTCTTTGACTTGAAAACCAGATTTTGGTTGTAATATTTATGCATATGTACAACTTGGGATCTCTTTCAGGAAGCAATCAGTAGATTTTATTTTCACTTTGCCCTCTGACTCTAATAGTTCAGAGCAGTCTTCTTTATGATTTCATAAAACATGTTATCCAGGTTTTTTGTTTAGTCAAAGTTTTTAGAATCCAAGCTAGTCACCTAGCTTCCTCCATTTTATTATAAGGGAGTGATTAAAACCACCTCATATTAATTTAGTTCTGATACTTTAATTACATGATAACATATCTCAACTGCTCAGGGGACAGGGCCAAAATGGTGGAGGATAGGAAACAACCTAGCCAAACTCTCCCAACATTCCTCTCCAAACAACTTTAAAATAATGCCACAAATCAAATTTTGGAGCAGCAGAGCCAATAAAAAATCAGAGGGAGGCATTTTTCCAGCCTAAGACAATTTAGGAGGTTGGCAGGAGAGGTCTGTGACGTTGGGGTGGAGGCTGGCTTAGAGCCCGGCATCAGCACCAGCAGTGGGACCTGGATGCAGCTGCAACAGAGGCAGCAGCAGCAGTGTCAGGAGTTCTCAGCCCAGAGATGGTAAGAGAGTCAGACAACTGGTCAGAAAAAGATTACAGAAGATCCTTTGCTGGCATGAGGTGAAACTGGCACTAATTAGCAACTCTCTCACCCATAGGCAGTTCTGGGTCACAGTTCCAAGGCAGAGAGGAGTGCTTGTGATCAGTCACAAGGGAGCAGGGGCCCTGGCCACATTTCCAGGGCCAAAAGAAGCACTAGCACTTGTGGCTGCAGGGAAGCAGGGGCTCTTCCTGGGTAAAGACTGGGAGAAAAATGACCACACTTCTTCCAGGATCACACCACCTTGGAAGTATCAAAAACTTGCAGACCCCCAGATCCTGCTCTGAAAACAGCAGCACAAAAAACCTGAAGTTTGGGACAATCCCTCCACCCTGGGAGCAGAGCTTAACTGTAATATGAAGTAAGAAATAAGCTAGAAAAATGAGCAAACAAAAGAAAAGAAAGAACTTTACCATAAAAAGCTACTGGGGTGGTAGGGAAGACCAAGAGGAAAACTCGGAAGAAGATGAAACCATAAAAACAGCTATAACCAAAGCCTCAAAGAAAAATGCTAATTGGACCCAAGTCCAAGAAGAATTCTTGGAAAAGTTAAAGAAAGATATAATAAGAGTAGAGGGAAAATTGGGAAAAGAAATGAGAGCGATGCAAGAAAATTATGAAAAGAGACTTAACACTTGGCAAAAGAGGTACAAAAAAACTGAAGAAACTAGCACCTTAAAAAACAGAATTGGTCCAATGGTAAAAGAGGCACAAAAATTCACTGAAGAAAAGAACTCCTTAAAAAGCAGAATTAGCGAAATAAGAAAAAAGGCACAAAATCTCACTGAAAAAAAAGTAATTCCTTAAAATTTAGAATTGGGCAAGTGGAGGCTAGTGACTTCAAGAAATAATAAAAGAAGGTCAAAAGAATGAAAAAAAATAGAAGAAAATGTGAAGTATCTCATGAGACATAGTTTCAAATTGCTCTCCAGAATGGTTGGATCAATTCACAACTCCACCACCAGTGCATTAGTGTTCCAATTTTTCCATATCCCCTCCAACATTTGTCATTTCTTTTTTCTGTCATATTAGCCAATCTGAAAATTGCCAGAAGAAGGAATTAAAGCTGTATATAGCCATATGAAAAAATGCTCTATATCACCTTTGATTAAAGAAATGCAAATTAAAATAACTCCAGAGTAGCACTTCACACCTATCAGAAATGCTGGAGAGGTTGAAGGAAAATAGGCCTCCAGTCATTCTGGAGGACAATTTGGAACTATGCCCAAAGGGCTATAAAACTGTGCATACCCTTTGATACAGGAATACCACTCCTAGGTCTGTATCCAAAAAAGATGAAAGAAAAAGGAAAAGGACCTACATGTACAAAAATATTTATAGCAGCTCTTTTTGTGGTGGCAAAGAATTGGAAATCAGGGGATGGCTGAACAAGTTGTGGTATATGATTGTGATGGAAAAGTATTGTACTATAAGAAATGATGAGTGGGTGGATTTCATAAAAACTTAGAAAGACATGAACTGATGCAAAGTGAAATGAGTAGAACCAGGAGAACATTGTACACAGTAACAGCAATACTGTACAAGGATCAACTGTGAATGACTTAGCTCTTCTCAGCAATACAATGATCCAAGACTGTTCTAAAGGACTCATGAAGAAAAAAATGCTATCTACCTCCAGAGAGAGCGAAAGAACTGATGAACTCTGAGTGCAAATTAAAGTATAACTTTCCAACTTTCTTTATTTTTTATTACTTTTTAATGATATGATCAATATGGAAGTCTGTTTTATGTAATTTCACACGTATAATTGATATAATTTTGCTTGCTTTCTCAGTGGGTAGAGGAAGGGTGGGAGGGAGAGAAAATTTGGAACTCAAAATTCAAAAAGAAGAGAATGTTTAAAATTAAAAAAAAATATTTTAAAAAACCAATTCCAAACACCTAAGTGTGTGAAAATTCTTTGAAAGTCATTTAATGAAGTTAAATTATGACAGACAAGGACTCTATTCCAATCATCTGGGAAATTTGGTCACACCTCCAGGAATCATCTATAAATTATCAAAGAGTTAGGAATGAATAGGAACTCCAGAGATTGGAGCTTGTGGCTTTCCACCACATTCCTGAAGAGTAATCACCTATGGCCATGGCCAGGTCTTCTCCTCCCTTCACCCTACACCCCTGCCTGCTACACATGCACACTTTGAACAGAGGAGGACCTTTCAGCATCAGTCTGGAGGATGCTGGATTTCCCATCAGTGTCCTAAATAGCATTCCCAAATCAGCTGGTGGCATCACCAAGTACCAAGGACAGACTGTAGTCATGCCTCTATAAGGATCCCAGGGGGAAATATTATATCACGTGTAAGGGGAATTTCTTGAGCACCCCACAAATTGGAGGGAAAAGAACTACCAGAAACTAGGAGCTGTGAGTTACTCCTTTTCCACTCCACACTCTCTAAGCTTGAGACTACTTTCCCTTAGATCCTGTATGTACTGGTGGGAGAGGGTGTCACAGACTTTTTTTAGGGGGGCGATATATTGTACCAACTATTTTTTGTGAATAATAATGATAATAATAATAATAATAAAGCAGCTTTTCTAAAAGCTGCTTAAGTCTGACTGACTAACTGATTCTCAAATGATAGTCTTAGAGAGAAATAAACTGGTAAAGGCTCAAACTGAGAGGATGGATGGTACCCCTAGAACTCTGAGGGGGAGATGTAGCCTGTCTAACTCTGGGAATCATACTTTTATATGAGAGTAGGAGATGGGCTAAGGATGCTCCAGAGCTCCACACCCAACACTCCAGATTCAGGGATCTGAATGCAACTATCATAATGGGCCAAGGACAACAGAAGCCATTTCCTGGCACTGACCTACCTCTCAGGACTAACTGACCTAAATTGAACAGCTCTTCACATGGAACCCTTCTTCACTTTGGCCTTCAAAGTTCTCCTTTGAAAGCTTACAAGATCTGCACTGGAGGTAGCTCCACCCGCCCTTAGGTCCACTGCCTCAGTTCTGTTCTTCACAGTCTCTCACCCTGAGGCTCTTCAAAAGATGGTTGCCTATCTCTAATGATTAGTCTGAGCCTGTTGTTGTGATTCCAGAGTAGAGCCTTTAGTGGAAAAGGGATCGTTTAGTAGGGTACCCCAGTCCTGTCTGCCAGTCTCATTGTAGCACCTGGTGCCCAAGTGAACCCAGCATAGAAGGGACCCTCCATGATAGAGGGAGAGAGTGACCCAGTCTCCTAGAGCCAACAGACCAGCCTTGCTATTCAAACTTAAGCCAAATGGGTTTGTTTCTTCACCTAAAGGGTAAGGGGCAGATTTCAATCTATCCCATGTCCCTAACCCTTGTTGGGAGAGTATTAGATGCTCAGAGAATTCTAGAAAGGGCTAGATTTTCCCTCTGATAAAAAGGACTTTTTTTTTTTTTCTTTCCTTTCCCTGTATTGTTTTGGGGTTAGGGAAAACCCTTTTTGCAAGCAACCAGACAGGCAGTAGCCTATTAGAACTTTGTAAAGATGGTGTTTGTTTGCTAAATTGTACCACTATGTACTTGGAAGTAGGGAAGAATGTGAATTACGGGATTTGATTACGAACCATGCCACATAGATTTTTCCTGAGACTTTAGTACAAGGCGCCTAGGGAAGACATTGGAAACAGATAATGCAAGACCTCTTCACTTCACTAAAGAGCAATCCAGAATTTGGCCCTTACCAAATACACTCCAGTAGATTTGCTGAAGACAGAAAATGTTCAAACTGAGGAGGGGAGGAGAGAATGTGGAGAGGGGTGGGAGCCATCCCACCCCATTTAAGCTCTGATACCCTAACTAGATGAGAACACATCTCAGCCAGTCAATCAAAAGACCTTAGACCAAGTGTGGAAAATTTTTTGCAAACCCTAGATGAAATGAAATATTAGGAAGTCCATTCTAATAGGCTGGGAAACTTGGTCACACCTCCAGGAATCATCTATAAATTAGCAAATGAGTTGAGAATGGAGAGGGATTCCAGAAATTGGAGCTTGTGGCTTTCCAGCACATTCTTGAAGAAGAGCTGCAGGGGAGGAGGGGAGGGCTAGGAGAGGGCCTCAAGGAGTTGGCGTGATATGGCTCAGAGCTTTTAGGGCTATGTTATTTTTCAGAATGCCAGCTACTCGGGTAATGTTGGCCACTTTTTGCATCAAGCTGTTTTTTATCCTTCCAAGTGCTCTAATTTCATTTTCCCCCCATTTTCTGCTCTTCCTTCATTTCTCCCATCCATTCTTGGAGTCTTATGGATAATCTGTTCCCCTCACACTCTGAAATTCTAGTCTGGATTATAACAGAGTTATCTTTTTCCTCTGAGATTTTCTTTTGAGATTATTTTAGTCAATTCTGTCTCTTAAAGTATAGCAGTATTTTTTTTTTCTGTTTGCTTATATCTCTAGCTTTAGGCCTTGGGTTAGGATTTTGTTCTAAGGTTAGACCATGGCCCCTTCTACACTGTTACATAGGGTGGCAGGGCCCAGATACTGTCTCCCATTGCAGTCCTGGAGTGAGACAGTATTGTGTACTGGGATTCTGTCCTTTTCCTGCTATATTCTGAAGGTTACTGGCCTCTAGTTTCTGGGTGGGAGGCTGACTGCCTTCTACAATCTGGTCAGGAGCCAGAGATTCAACACAGCATTGCTACCAAACCCTGCCCACTGCCACCAAGCACCACCCACCACAGCAGCCCCTAGAGTTGCCAACAGAAATCAGATCAGGCTGGCTCTGGTCTGGTCTCCTGGGGCAGACCCTGTCTAGAATCCCAGCTCTGGCCTGGGGTCCAGAGCTAGACACGTTGTTGACACCAAGCTCCCACTGCTGTCATAGTCTACAGTGTCCTTCAAACTTAGGAGCTGGCCTACCAGAAGTCCCAGGCTTCAGGAGCCTGACCCAGATCAGATGGAGCTGGCTTTTGAGGCTCCCCTAGCCAAGATTGTTGGCCTTATCTGTGTGCTGGCCAGTCATCTACCCAAGAGGCTGATTCAGATCTGCAGGCTTCAGCTTGGTTATGCTGGCTGGCCTAGTTTCCTGTGCAGTCACCCAACCAAAGGTTGGAGATTCAAGCCTTGATCCCTAAGATTAGTGCTGGCTTTAGACCGATCTCCTGGAGCATCCAGAAGCCCATGACTGGGTCTCCCATGGAAGAATGGAGGTCCCTACCCCAGATCAATGTTTGCTTCAGGTCCCATCTATTGCTGGTGTCTTTCCAACCTATTCTTCACTATTAATAAATGTTCCTTAAGAGAGCTGGGCCTACCTAGACCCTTTCCCATAGCCATCCCAACCAGAAGTCTAGTGTCCTCTCTGTTGTTATCAGTGCAGCGACAGATAGCCGCCTCAGGACCTCTGAGAAAGGAATCACCACTCAGCACTTCTTTTCTCTTCATCCTCTGACTTTTAGAAAGGCATTGTGAGTAGTTTGCTACGCTTGGAGCCATGAGAGACCTAGGATCAAATCCTACTCTGACACTAGTTGTATGGACTTTGATAAGGTCATAAGGCCAAGGCCCCAAACCTTCTTGGCCTCCTTCTCCTCATCTTTAAAATGAGGGTATTGGATTCAGTGGCATCTAATGGCCTTTCCAGCTCTAGATCCCAGACATCTCATCTGACATTTTATGTGACATTATTTCATCATTCATTGAGAGGCCCAGTGTTGTCAGCAACTGCTTGTGCCTCTGGGTATCTGCCTTCCTCTCCGTTAATATCCTTACATGCGTATTTCCCATCCCAAGTGCATCATTGCATTTCCCTACTCCATTATGTAATATCTCTCCAGTCACCAACCTCCTGACAAAGGTCAAGTTTTTTAACTTCAAATTCATAGGTTGTCACTTTTTTTGTTCCCATCGAAGTCCCACTTTCAGCTGTGGTTATGGTTTTCTTTTTTGTCTAATTTTTTAAATGCTTCCTATCCCCTGATGGTCTATAGTATAGAGAAGTGTTCCTTGAAACCCCTCACTTTCCTTCTAGGATGGAAACCAGCTTCCACTTGGAACCTAGATAGAGGCCCCTCAGCTGTAGCAGAAATACAAACACTCAATGCAAGTCCCTGCAAAATTCTCCCTGCTCTCTCTGAGGACCAAAATGTTCAGCCTTATTTTGGGGGTATTTACCTTTCATCTTTGCCTCAAGCTCTCCTCCCCAAATTCAATATCTGGCCTCCTCTCCACTGCTCCAGAACCTCCCAAACCACCTTCACCATCTCCTTTTCCTTTTTATTCAGCTCATGCCCTTATCTATTGTCGTCTTCCTCCTCCAACAGAAACCAGGAGAATTTCTAAGCACCTTTAGTATTTGCAGTTGGCTGACTCCAATCAAGTGTTAGGGCACAACTAGAAAACAATCCGATGGGCAACTGCTCCACCATCACACACACACACACACACACACACACCCAGCTCTAGCTCCAGCCTGTACCTCGTTCCATTATCCTCCACCCCTCTAGAAACAAGAAAAATGGGAAGTAAGGAGATAGCTGGAAGTAACAACTTCTTATAACCAAATCCAGGGCCCACACCCCTGATCAAGAATTTGGGGATTTTCTTAGGACATTCTTCCCATCACAACCCAGAATGCTGAACCACACTGCTTGGCCTGCCTGGCCCAAGTCTCCCCTCACCAGTCTATCGTCCACTCAGCTACCCAAGTGATCTTCCTAAAATACAAGTCTGACCATCTCACCCCTTTTCCCAATAAATTCCAATGGCTCCCTATCACCTCCAGGATTAAATAGAAAATCCTTTGTTTGGCTTTTAAACCCTGTCATAATCTGGCCTCTTCTGAACATTCCAGTCTTCTTACACTTTGTTCCCTTCCAGCAATTCTAAAATTTAACAACATTGGCCTTTTTTCTGTTCCTCAAACATGACACCCCTTCTCCCTTCTCCACTACTGGAATGCCCTCCTTCCTCATCTCCAGCTCATGCCTTCCTTTGAGACTCAGATGGGATCTGACCTTCTTTGGGAAGTCTTTCCTAATCCACCCCCCCCCCACTACTAGTATCTACCTTCAGAGAGTACTGCTCATTCACTGTGTGTGTGATATATTATCTGTACATAGTTGTTTGCATTTTTGTCTCCGAGTAGACAGTGAGTTCCTTGAGAACAGAGAGCTTTTTTGCCTTTGTATGCACAGTTCTTAGCACAGTGCCTGATACATAGGGGGTTTATTAAAATGCTAGCTGATTGACTAACTAAAGGATTATCCTGCTTGATGCCTAATATCTAGAATGGTTGAGGAAGCCAAGATGAAGAGAAACCTCTGCCCGAGTTCTGGCCCCTTCTTCTCCTCAACACCCTCATCCCCTTCCTATGCACAGAAAATAAACAATGTATGTGACAGAACACTGAGCATGGAATCAAAGGATTCAGAAGGTTGTGATTCAAGCCTCAGCTCTGCTACTTACTAGCTGTGTGACCTTGCTCAAGTGGTCCTTTCCTCAGTTTCCTAATGTGTAAAATAAGACAGCTGAGACTCTAAGTTCATTTACAATTCTAAGTCCTTTCCCTTCTCTGTGCCTCAGTTTTCTCCTCTGTAAAACGAATGGGCTGACCCCTAAGTGGGTAGCCCTTACTGGAATTCCCTAGAAATATGTCCTTCCCCTTATGATATTCAACAGTTTTATGCTGGAGATTGGCCCCTGACAAGAATTTGGGAAGCATCCAGATGCTGATGAAGCCAGGATCCAAAAAAGGTCTCAGCAGGCCGGGGCAATGGACTGAATGGAAGACAATGCATTTTTAATATCAATCTCATTTTGATTTCTGTTGACAAGAACAGGATTTCAAATTTATAAAAAAAAAAGAGACTAAGAAAAATCAAGAAAGAAACTGAATTTAGTAAACAAAAACTTCAAGAGATTATAAAAAATTGAGCACATGTCTGGAACTTCTATTATTTTACTCTTCATGAATCGCACTCCAGAAGTGTATATATCAACTTGGACATAGTAATCCCTGCTTTGACCTGGCTTTTCCTATCATTTTGAATGTTCTGTGCTGGAGGGAGAACGTGAATTTGTTGCTGCTATTGTCTTTAACAATATGGTGCTATTAAATGTGTATATCATTCCTTTGGTTTAAGTGCCTACTATGGTCCAGGCACTATGCAAAGCACTGGGGATACACATAAGAAAACAAAACAAACAAACAAAAAAAACAACCTCTGCCCTCAAGGAGTTCTTCTTCTTCTTCTTCCTCTTCCTCTTCCTCTTCCTCCTCCTCCTTCTCCTCCTCCTCCTCCTCCTCTTCCTTCTCCTCCTCCTCTCCTCCTCCTCCTCCCTCCTCCTCCTCCTCCTCCTCCTCCTCCTCCTCCTCCTCCTCCTCCTCCTTCTCCTTCTTCTTCTTCTTCTTCTTCTTCTTCTTCTTCTTCTTCTTCTATTTGTGACTTAACCAGTGCAAGGACCTTACCAGTGAGAAAACTCCCAGCTATCAATACAGATCAGTACCTTCTCTGAAACTCACAGTTTTAACAATTGTTCAGAGGCACTGAGTGATTAAGTGATTTGGCCAGAGTCCCAGAACCAGTACATGTCAGAGGCCCACTAGAACCCAGAGCTTGCTGGCTCTGAATCAGGGTTTCTATCCACTCCACTATACTGCCACTCTTCTAATTTCTGTTGGTCCAATATTGCCCCATTACATACATTAGTATACCGTAATTTATTCAGCAATGTCACAATTGCTCTATCCACTGAACCCTGAGCTGCCTGCCACCATTTGTTCAACAGTTTCCCAATTGGAAAACACTCAGATTGTTTCCAGTTTTTTTTGCTATTAAGAGTAACACTAATGACAATGTTTCTGTACAAATGGAGCTTTCTTTCTTGCCTATAGCCTCCTTGGGGTATCTCCCCAATGCTGGGACCACTTGGATAAAACGTATGCATATTTTTGTAACTCTCGTTCAGGGATTCTGTCTTGCCTTCCAAAAAGATTGGGCTATTTCCCAGCCCCATCAACAGTATGTTACCACAGCCCTGCCAGCATAGAACTTTGTCGTATTTTATGCTCTTTGCTGATTTCATGGGGGTCAGGAGGCACCTAAGTTTGTTTTCATTTGCATTTCTGTCTCAAAAATATGGAACATTTGGTCTTGCAATTTCTGATGATTGGTGCTTTTTTTTTTCTTTCTAGAACTATCTGTACATATCCTTTGATTGCTTATCAGTCAGAGAATGGTGTTTACTCATGAATTTGTGTTCTTTTCTTGCGAATTGTGAATGCCAGACTTTTATCAGAATGAATTGTTACAAAAACATTTCACCAGTTTTTCTTTCATTCCTTTTTCTTCTGGATGTGTTGCCTTTTGGTGGGTTTTTTTTTCATTATTTTTAGATAATCAAACACATCCCTTTTATCTCTTATTATGTCCTGTAAGCCACCAATTGTTCAGAATTTATCTGCTATCCATGGTTATAAAAGATGTAACAAGTCATTGCCTGCTAGGATTTTGATGGAGTGTCTTTTGAATGTTTTGTTCTCATCTTTTAAAAGCCCTCCCTACCATCTCTCAAAACTATCTTCCTATGTCTCCTCCCTTTCACAGCCAAATTCCTAGAAAAAGCTATTCACATGCCTTGCTTCTGCTTCCCCTCCTCTCATTTCCTTTGTAATCTAGCTTCTGACCCCATCACTCAACTGAAGTTATTCTCTCTGAAGTTATGGATGGGCTCTCAATTGCCACATCCAATGACCTTTTCTCAATCCCCATTTTTCTTGGCCATATCATACTGGGCTTGACTGACCACCCTCTTCTCCTAGATATGCCCACTCTATTGAGTTAACTCTTGCCTGTCTGACTACTCCTAAGTCTCCTTTGCCTATCATCATCCATTGTCCAGAGGGATCAACTCACCCCATGATTTTCATTCTCTATGCAGATGACTCCCCAAACTATATCTATCCAGCCCTAGTCTATCTCCAAAAGGGAGTTAGGTGGCGCAGTGGATAGAGACGGGCCTGGAGTCAGTAGGACCCGAGTTCAAATCCAGTCTCAGACCACACACTTGACCCTTACTAGCTCTGTGCCCCTGAGCAAGTCACTTAACCCCAATTGTCTCACCAAAGCAAAACAAAACAAACAAATAAACAACCCCCCCCCAACAGATTCTCTTCCTTAGTCTATCTCCAGAACTCCAGTCCTTTATCACCAGCTGCCTCTTGGACATTTCCAGCTGTATGTCCCATCGGCATCTTGAACTCAACGTGTTTGAAATAGATCCCATTATATTTTGGGAACCCATCCCACTTCCAAAGGTCCCTATTCTGTAGAAGGCACCACCATCCTTCAAGTCTCTCAGGTTTGCGACCTAGGACAAATCCTGGAACCTGCTCTCAGTTGCCCCACGTATCAAATCAGTCAGTCAGTCAGTCAGTCAATGAATATTTATTAAGCAACTACTACATACCAGGACCTGTGCCAAGTGCTGGGGATATAAAGAAAGGGAAAGATAGTTCTTGCCCTTGAGTAACACAATCTAGTGGAGAATACAACATGTAAACAACTATGTACAAACAATGTATAAACTTAAATTAGGTATAACTAATTGGAGATAAAGGAGATAAATAAGTTGGAAATAATCAATGGAGGGAAGACTCCCGTATTAAGGGAGATCAGGAAAGGCTTCCTGTAGAAGGTGGGATCTTAGCTGGGACTTGAGGAAGCCAGGAGGCAGAGATGAGGAAGGAGAACATTCCAGGGCTAGGCGCACTCCACAGATGGAGTGTCTTGTTTGAGGAATAGCAAGGAGGTGAGTGTCACTGGATCAGAATATGTGTCAAGTGTAAGAAGGCTGGAAAGGTAGGAGGGAACCTGGCCATGAAGGGCTTCAAATTTTGTACTTGACCTTGGAGGTAATAGGGAGCCACTATCGTTTCCTGAGTAGCAGAGTGACGTGGTCTGACCTTGGTGATCATATGCCAATTCTTTGATTCTACCTCAGGAGCTTCTCCCATATCTACCCTCCACTCTTATAGCCATCACCTTGGTTCATGGCTTCATTATCTCATTGGACTTTTGTAATCACCTCCTAATCGGTTTTCCTCCCTTGAGCATCTCCCTTCTCTAACCAATCATCCACATAGCTGCCAAAGTGATTTTCCTAAAGTGATTTGTCATTGAAAGACCTTTACCGACTGACTCCAGCCTATCCTTCTAGAGTTAATGCATATTATCACTTTTCATGCTTTCTCCATTTCATCCAAAATGATTTGCACACTGTCCTCCCTTCCTGCTCTCCTTCTATGTCTCTGCCACTTAGCCTCCTGGCTTCCCCCCTCAAAACTCAGCTCAAATCTATCTCCTACATGAGGTCTTTCCTTATTTCACCAGCTATTAGTGCCTCTTACCCCTCAGGCTTACCTTGTATTTACTTTTGTCACCCGTGGCCCCAACTGTCCCCAAGATATTCTGGACTCACACAGACATGGGTATGATCCTAAGACCCTGACCCCTAAGAGGATCAGTTTCTCCCTTTGGTAGACTGCTCCCACCTTGTGTAGATCCAGAATCATCCCCAAAATAAAATTTGGGGATGGTTCAGACTCCTAAAATGTAGATAACAAGATCCTCAGCTCCCAACAACATTCAGTGTACAAACAGGTATCAGATTTGGAACAACACATTTGTCATATTTGACGCCACAGAAAACGCACAAAATACCAAGTCAATCCTTCATACCATCTTAATTGATTCATTTTCTCATTCACCTCAGCAGTTTTTCCATATCTTTTTATTCTTCCTCCAACCTCCCACAGTGCCCCCTCCAGCTAAGAACCCTGCCTCACATTTTACTGAAAGAATTGGCCAAGAGCTCCTTCTTCTCCCCTTCTCCTTATCTCACATCACTCAAATGCCTTCTGCTATTATCTTCCCCTCTGGCACCCCTGTCCAGGGTGTGCTGGTAAATGTTGAACAACCAGTTTTTCAAGAAAAAAGTACTTTTTGTTCAGTAGTGTCCAGCTCTTTGTAACTCCATGGACCATAGCATGCCAATACTGTTCATGGCGTTTTCTTGGCAAAGATACTGGAGTGGTTCACCATTTCCTTCTCCGGTAAATTAAGGCTAATAGAAGTTAAATGATTTGCCAAGGGGTCACACAGCTAGTAAGTCTCTGGGGATAGATTTGAACTCAGGTCTTTCTGACTCCAGGCTCGACACTCTATCTACTGAACCACTTAGCTGCCTCTGAAAAAAAAAAGTACACACGAAACTTTAAAGTTTAATCTGTGTTGTTAATAGTTTTCCATTGCTTTCTCAAGTCTAGTCAATTAACAAAACAACAAGCCCCGATTTGAAAGGTTTGTTGATTTCTGAGGTGTAAATGTTCACACTGAAAATTTCTCAATTGCCAGGAGTTCATTGGAGCTGGCTTCAGCACATTCCTGTGGAGCACTGTGTCACACACAGAGGTGACCCTTCTCTTCACCAAGGAAAACCGATGTGCACACGTGATCCCATTCCATCTCGTCTTCTCAAGAAGATTGCCACCATCCCCCATCATTCTGCTCTCTGTTGACCAACAGTCCCACATCTCTATCTGGTCATCTTGAGCAAAATATCACAGAAACATCTTAACCTCAACATATCCAAAACTGACCTCATTTTCTCCATCCCTCCTCAAACCCCGCCCTCTTCCTAACTTCTTTATTAGTGCTGAGGATACCCCCATTCTCCCAGTTACATAGGCTAGCAACCAAGTAACCTCAACTGGTCACACTCTCCCACATCCAATCTGTTGCCAAGGCCTAGCAATTTCACCTTATAACATCTCTCCAATACACCCCCTTCTCTCTGACGTTGCTACCACCCTGTGGCAGAACCTCAATCATCTCTCACTTGGACTATTGCAATAACCTTCAAGTGAGTCTGCCTGCCTCCCTGTTCCAATCTCTCCTCCATTCAGCCATGAAAGTGATTTTCCTAATGCACAGATCCAATGATGTCATCACCCCACTCAATAAATTCACGTCTTCCCTGTCATTTCCAGGGTCAAATATAAAATCCTCTCTTCCATGTTCAAAGCCATTCATAACCTGAACCACCCCCCTTTTCTTACACACCCCACATACTCTTTGACCCTGATCTCCTTGTTCTTCCTTCCACTGGACACCTCCCAGCTCTGGGCATTTTCAATGGGCAGCTCCATGCTTGGAATACTCTCTCTCCTCATTTCTATCTTCATTATCCTGTAAGAATGAATCTGCTTAGGACTCACCACTCATTACCCGCCTTCTGCCCCTCTTGTAGCTTACTCTTATGTATTGTCCCCGTAAAGCTCCTACTTGTACTTGTATTCTGAACACTTAGCAAGGAACTTGATATGTAGTAGGCACTTCATATATGTTTATTTACTGATTGATCGACTGACTCCATCTCCAGGCTTCTCTGACTTCCTTCAAGTCTAAACTAAAATTACACTGTCTACAAGAAGTGTTTCTTAACCTTGTTTGCCTTAGTTTCCTCATCTATAAAATGTGCTAGAGAAGCAAATTGTCAACCACTCAAGCATCCGTGCCAAGAAAACCCCAAAGAAATGAAGAGTCAGACACAACTAAAAACAGCTAAACATCAGAAAAAAAACAAAACAAAACACCACTCTCACATGTTGGGCTATGAGCTTTTTGAAAGCAGAGACTGCTTTTTGTTATAGGGGTGGGGGAGGGGTTCCCTTTGTATCCCCAACATTTAGTAAATGCTTCTTGACTTGATTCACTGGAATCAATAGAACAAACATAGAAGCAAATAGCATTTAAGGATCTTAGTTCTCAATCGTTTTTTCCAGTTGTGTCCAACTCCTTGTGACTCCATTTGGAGTTTTCTTGGCAAAGCTACTGGAGTTGTTTGCCATTTCCTTCTCCAGTTCATTTTGTAGATAAGGAAACTGAGGCAAACAGAGTGAGGTTACTTGTCCAGGGTCACACAGCTAGTGTCTCAGGCTGGATTTGAACTCAAGAAGATGATTCTTCCTTACTCCAGGCCAAGGTCTCTTTATCCACTGAGCTACCTAACTGTCTGGCACACACATTTGTTTTTCAACTATGTCTGACCATTTGTGACCCCATTTAGGGTTTTCTTGGCAGAGATGCCAGAGTGGTTTACTGTTTCTTTCTCTAGCTCATTTTACAGAAGAGGAAACCGAGGCATACAGGGTAAAGTGACTTGCCCAGGGCCATACAGCTAGCAAGTGTCTGAGGCTGGATTTGAACTCATAAAGATGAGTCCTCCTGATTCCAAGCCTAGAGCTCTATCCACTGTACCATCTCACTTCTCACTGCCCAAGTAGCTAATTAGACTCCTTAGATTCCCTGTGTGGAAGATAACTACTCATTGGTGCTACCTATCACACACTCCCCATTGACTCTCCATCTGCACTGTCAAAGCTGTTCCCAGCAACATCATGGATTGTTGGTAAGGTCTAGTCCATTGCCCCTCCCCCATGATGCCACTTTACTCTCTTCAAGCAAAGCTGTACTATCTGTACTCCAAAGTGCCCAAAGTTGAGGAAATCTTCCTCTAGGAGGCTGATGGACAACTCTCAGTCTCTTGGGAAACAGAGAATCCCAGAATTTGCAAGTTAGAGGGCATTTTAGTGACCATCCTGACCAACCTTTACACACAAAGAATTCTCCCAATGATATACTTGACAAGTGGACTCCCAGGCTCTGCTTGAAGACCTCCAAAGAAAGGGAAATAACTATTTCTCTAGACATCCTGTTCCACTATTTGACAGCTGTAATTGTTAGGAAGTTCTTCCTGACCTTAAGCCCTAATTGGTCTCTTTGTGACTTTTCCCCCCTTTACTCCTGGTTCTGGCCTCTAGGGACAAACAGAGCAAGTGTCTGATTTCTCCTTTATGTGACAGCCTTTCAGATACTTGAAGACATCCTTTATGTCTCTCTTGAGTCATCTCATCTCCAGGCCAAACATCACCATCCCCTTCAATCAATACTCTTATGAAATGGACTCGAGATCTTTCTCCATCTTGGTTTTACTCAGCATCCTCTGGGTTCTCTCTAGCTTATCAATTTCCTTCCTAAACATTGGTGCCCACAGTACTCTAGGTGAGGTCTGAGTACAGTGGGGCTGTCATCTCCATATTCCTGATAACTGTATCCCTCCTAATGCAGCCCAAGATGGAATTGGCTTTTTTTGGCTGCCACATCATGCTGATTGAGATGGAACTTGGCAGTCTGCTAAAATCCCCAGATCTTTTTTTTTTTCAGTATAACTGCAGCCTCTCCCATCTTGCACTTGCAAGGCTAACTTTTTGCATCCAAATGTAAAGACTTCATATTTATCCCTACTGAATTTCATTTTTTAAAATTCCAGTCCAATATTCTAGCTAGTCAAGATCATTAAGGATATTTGCAGTCCTACAGTGTGTTAACTATCCCTTCAAACTTTTGTCATCTGAAAATTTGAAAAGCATGTCATTTATCAGCTAACTGTTAAAAATGTTAACGAGTACACAGCCAAGCACATATCCCCAGAGTACCTCCACTCCTGCCACCTTGATATTAAACTACTGACAATTTCTCTTTGAATCCAACCATCCAGCTAATTCTGAATCCTTCTAACTGTGTTATTGTCTAGTCTACATCTTTCCATCTTCTCTACAAAAAAAAAGTATGAAATATTTCTTCAAAAGCTATGCCTGAATCTAGGCAAATTATATACTCTCATCTACTAGCTTAGTAATCCTGTCCAAAATTAAAAAAAATAAAATGAAAAAGGAAATTAGTTTATATTGACATAACCTGTTCTTGATGAAACCATACTGGTTCTTTCTAGATGTTTGGAACCATGTATTTTATGATCTATTCTAGAATTTCCCCGGGAATCAAAGGCAAACTCACTTAAGCTTGAAGACTGTTATTTTCCCTTTCTTGAAAACTGGGACAAAATTTGCCCTTCTACAATTCTGTGGCACCTCTCCCATTTTCCATGAGCTTTCAAATATTGTTGAAAAGTAGCTCAACAATTACATATTCCAGTTCTTTGAGAACCCAAGAATGTTGCACTTGCATGGAAAATCCATTCTTGGGAATGCTAGTCTCCAACCTATGGTCAGAAAGTGGAAATGGAAGTGCAGGAGGCTTTCAAGAACTTGAAATCTATGAACTCCCCTGTCACAACACTTTAGATAGACATAGGCTGCTTGCCACATGCTTCTCCTGCAAGTCACTGGCCCCATATTCTGGCCCTGAGGGGCAGAAAGACATCCCCTCCCCTATTGCTGAACTCCAGTGTTAAATCCACAGAAAAGAAATCATGGGAAATCAAAGAGAGGTAAATACTTTCACATTTAGCTCTTACAGATCATGATGAAAGAGAATACATCCCCTCCCACCCCCACTCTCAGTTGTTAATCATCTTGGAGGCATCTCCCATCACTGGAGATGTTTCCTGTCGTCTCTCAGCAGGTGGCTAGGACATATCTACCTCCTCGGAAAGTGTCCTTCCACCAGAAGTCCATACTTGCTAATTTCATCCAGTTGATTGGGGCTTGGGGGAGGGGGAAGAAGAGATTCATCAAATTGATCAGCTTCCCAGACCACACCCCCTTATATTTTTCCCTCAGTAGAATATAAGCTCCTTGAGGGAAGGAACTATTTTGCTGATTGATGGATGGATCCGTTTGTAATGAATTGTGATTTATACCATTTTGGTATGTTCCTATTTTTGCAAGCTGATGCCTAGTTTTCCCAATAATTTTCATTTAATCATTCGTAGTTTCTCCAATGTGTTATGATTTTAGGGTTATCAAACACTAGACTACTGTATACTCCTTTTTCCAACTCATTATTTTCTAGCTTCTTCAGTTGTTTTTCTGTTTAATATTCAGTACCTGATAGCTTTGCTAATTACTGATCTATAGCATATTTTGAAACCCTGAGAGTACAGGGGCTCCTTTTTCTTTTTTTTTATTTGCCATAATTTCCTTTGATCTTCTTGGTCATCTAGTTTTCCATATGAATTTGGTTATCATCTTGTTTAATTCTATAAAATTTTGATTTCAAGTCAGTACAGTATTAAATCTATAGGATAATTTTGGGGAAGGATTGTCATCTTTACTAAATGAACTCAACCTAATTATGGACTTTGGATGTCTTGCAAATTGTGTAAGTACTTTATTACTTATATGTTAAAAAGTTATGATTTTTATGGTTTTCTTTTGTATTGCACTATTTTGCCCAACACATCTATTATTTCAATTAAGGTTTTCTTGATTCTCTTGAGTTTTCTAATTAAATCATCATGTATGTAAACAGAAATTTTAATCTTCATTTACCAATGTTTATTAGTTGAACTGATTTTTCTAGTATTAAAACTATAACCAGGATTTCTAGAATGATGTCAAAAAAAGAGGGGTAAGAGGGGCTCGTTGGAACTGGAGGTCTCCATTGCTGATCTCTTGTAGGCCTGACTTGGTTTTCTCAATCATCTCTTGAAAAAGGAGCATGTCCCTTTAAGAACTCCCAGACTTGATTTAATTCTGCATTCTCATTCAAAGATCATGATAATCCCAAATTGTTCCAAGGATTGAGAGGAAATACTTGTCCCTCCCAATTACAAATCCCAGGGAAATACATTTATGTCTAAGAACCGCTTCATATACATCCCCCCAAATCTTGGTGGTTGTATCATGGAGTCATTTGTTTAGGTGCTTCAACATTTCAATGGTTTGGTGATCCCATTAGTGTGGGCATTCTTTACAAGATGGTGTAGAAGGTCTTAATCTGCATTAGTACCCAGCAGAGTTCTTGGAATTCATTCAACAAGGATATAATAGGTGCTAAAGAAATTCTTATTGGATTAGATTAGAGGATCTGTACCCATTACAGATCACAGGTTATCAAATTAATGAGGTACAACCTTCTTTCAATACACATTTTTTCACTTGGAAATTTCTCATGTTTTATGTGTACTTTTTGTGATAAATTCAACAATGCCAATGGAATTTCTCCATGACACACAGTCATTGAGGGATGTGTGAATGTTGATATAAATTATGCAATGTGAGACAGTAATTAAGTGTGGTTTGGTTGAGGGGTGGGGAGGTGGGGAAGGGTGGTAGTGAGAAGTAACTAGTTGGCTTATTCTTGAATACTGTGAGAAATCCCGGTATATGTGTTCTGTGGTTGGGCGTGCAGGGACACATTAACACATGTTCAGTATTCTGTGAAGCTCTTAATATGTATCACATTGTGCTGTCATTTGTGTATCAGGCATCATTTGGTAAAAAATAACTATTGTTTCTTTCTTCAAGGGTTTTGTACTTCATACATGTTGGTAGGCATTTCATAAACCCTCCGTAAAACTTGTATTCAATCGGCAAATGAGTTTTTTTTTAAATTGACCAGACTTCCTATCCTATCTTGTCCAGTTGTCCATCCAAGCCATGTTACCATCTGCCCAGCCATTGCCCCATTTCTCCACAACTGGAAGAATACCCCCTAGACTGAACTGCTGCGGGTGTTAATCCACTCAACCCTGGAACCCCTGCCCTAGGCTGAGCTGTCCTGATTGGTGAGTGAGTAAATGCAAACTCAAATAGCCCCCTCTTTTTAGTCAGGCCCAGACCACCAACCAACAAATGCTGTACTAAGCACTGAAGATAGAAAAAGAGGCAAAAGAGTCCCTGTCCTTAAAGAGCTTACAATCTACTGGGGAAAATGACATGAAAACAAATATATACAAAGCAAGCTACATACAGAATAAATAGGAAATAATTAACAGAGGGAAGTCACTAGAATTAAGAGGGGTTGGGAAAGGCTTCCAATTAAAGATGAGATTTTAGTTGAAACTTAAAGGAAGCCAGGGAGATGAATAGGGAGATCAGAGGAGGGAAAGTGTTTCAGAAACGGGGGACAACCAGAGAAAATGCCCGGAGTGGAGAAATGGAATGTCTGTCTTGTTCATGGAAGAGCCAGGAGGCCAGTGGAAGAATATGTGGTGGAAAGTAAGGTCTGAGAAGACTGGAAAGGTAGGAGAGGGCTAGGGCTTTCAAGTGTTTTCCCAAATAGAGCATTTTGTGTTTACTCCTGGAGGCAATAGGCCATACCTCCCAACCATCTTGCATTTCACCCTGAGGACATACCCCAATTCCACTTTCCATCTCTTACTGTAGTCTCAGTATTAAGTCAATACTGCCATACTACTATTGTTCCTGAAAAGGGGGAATCAATTGCTCTATGGATCAACTCCCTACCCATGTAACTCTCCAGACACTCCCTTCCTAGGTCACCATTCTGGTAGCTGTTGTCTCCCAGTATTAGAATATCAACTCCTTGACATTTATTTTCTTGGTACTTAGCACAGTGCCTGACATAGAGTGAATGCTTCATAAATGCTTTTTTATTCATTCATTCATTTATGTATGTATGTGATGAACTAAATATTAAATCCCAGAGACAAAACTATATTCCTCTATTTCAGAAAGCATATGAAAATACAGTCTTCTTACGTTCTAGATTGTATATGGAAATACTCATTTTATTTGGTGTTAGTTAAGTTCAAAATTTTAGAAAAATAATTTTTTTTAAAAGGTATATGAGCCCAGCATGATGACACAGGCCTGTGATCTCTTCTACTAGAGGAGGCTGACATGGTAGATCTATTGGGCTTCAGAGTTCTGAGGGCACAGTAAGGTTAAGGATGAATAGCATCCATATTAAAGTTCCACACTAAAATGGTAAGGCCCTAAGAGTGGAGGACCACCAGCTACTTAAGGAGGGGTATACTGGCCTTGGACAGAAAAATGGAACCAGCTAAAATTTCCACGAGAATTGGTATTGAGATCAAATGTATTTCTAGCTTGGGTGAGATGGGGAGATCCAGTTCCTCTCCTTCCCCTCAAAAAATTACATGAGATGTGAATTGCTCCAACCATTTTGGGAAACAATTTAGAATTATGATTTTTAAGTGACCAGATGTCCACACCCTTTGACCTCCAAAGGACCATATATATATATATGTATATATACATATATATGTATGTGTGTATGTATGTATGTGTGTATGTATGCATGTATATATGTGTGTGTATGTGTGTGTGTATATATATGTAGATATAGATATAGATATCTATATCTATATAGATATAGATATCTCCAAGGAGGTCAAGAGCAGAAAGCTAGTCTCATACGGAGCAGGATTCATCATGGCAGCCCTTTTTGTGGTAATAAAAAAATTAGAAGCCAAATAGATGCCCATTAATTGGGAAGGAGCTAAAGACATTGGTGCATGAACATGATAGAATATTACTATGCTAAAAAAAAAAATGAGGTATATGAAGAATTCAGGGAAGCACGGGGAGGCATATATCACCCGTTACCAAGTAAGGGTTAACCAAGAAAGAGAAGAGAATAATTGACAATGTCAAAGCAATAAGGAAAACCAATAAAACAGTGAATGCAAATAGAAAACATAAGAACTAACATTGGACTCTGGTCATTATAGTGACCCAGAAACTTGACCCTGGAGAAGAGGTGAAAAATACTTCTCTTATCTTTTGGAGGGGGGTGCTAATAAGAGCGAGATATTTCGTACACTGGCCAGCCAGGGTTGATGGGTTCACATCATTTAGCTGCCTTTTTTCTTTTTTAATCTTTGTTACAAGGGATGGCTTAAATACAATGATCCAAGACAATTCCAAAAGATTCATGATGGAAAGTACTATCCACATGCAGAGAAAGAACTATGGAGTCTGAATGCAGATCAAAGCATACTATTTTTGCTTTTGTTTGTTTGTTTGTCTTTTTTTCATGCTTTTTTCCTTTTGTTCTGTTTCTTCTTTCACAACATGACTAATGTGGAAATACATTTAACATGATTGCGCATGTATAACCTATACCAGATTGCTTGCCGTCTCAGGGAAGGGAGAGAAGAAGGAGAGAAGAAGAGAAATTTGGAACTCAAAATCTTATTTAAAAAAAGAATGTTGAAAACTATCTTTACATGTAATTGAAAAAAAATACTATTTACCAAAAGAAAAAGAAAAAACAAAAACAAGGGATGACTTAGTGAGGAAGGGAAGGGAGAGGATTATATTGGGAAATAAAGGTGATACAAAAACAAAAGCTATCAAGAAAAACAAAATGAAGTAAAAACTAAAAAGTAAAAAAAAAAAACGTATATGTGATTCCCCTGAAAATTCTGAGTGATCATCTGAAACCATAGTTGAGATCAGAATCAAGAAATAAATCCAATAATGGCTATCTGTTTTCTGCATGTGGCAAGAAAAAAGCTGGTTGTGGTTGTGGTCACTGTGGTGGTTGTTTTTCAGTGTTGCTATTGTCCCCCTGCTCCCCATCTGTGCCTTGGTTAAATGAGGACAATAATACCATCAGGAAGGCTGAAGAGCTTTGGATTATAAAGCCTCTGGTCCCATTCCCTGTTTTCTATCAGGTAACTAATTGAATCCCCTCACTGATACTGGAAGGGCTTGGCTACCATTCTTCCCAGATAACAGGTTTTACATTTTGACCTGAGGCTTCTAAGGACAAGGCCTTAAACACAAAGACCAACTAATATGGAACTCTCTGGTCTTAGTGGGGAAAGTACAATTGAGCAATTACATCCCTAGAATTCATCTTGGAATGCAAGGACATATTCTGCCAGCATGGAATGCTTGGCCTGGATGAGCTGGGAGTGCTTACACCAGAAGGCCCATCTCGCTTTGGGAAGCCATTTCAGCAGTCTGTTGGATGCTTAGATTCAGCATAGCAGACTGAGAAAGGGCCCTGTAGCATAGAGACCACTTTAGACCTTAGAAAGTCAGAGCTGGGAGGGGTCTTAGACCAGGGGTGGGGAACCTGCAGGCCTCGAGGCCACATGTGGCCCTCTAGGTCCTCAAGTGCAGCCCTTTGACTGAATCCAAACTTCACAGAACAAATCGCCTTAATAAAAGGATTTGTCCTATAGAACTTGGACTCAGTCAAAAGGCCACACCTGAGGACCTAGAGTCCTTGAGGCCATAGGTTCCCCACCCCTGGTAGACATTACCTAGTCTATCAGTTGCTTAAAGAATGAATATAGCCTACAGCAGACCTAAGGGGTGGGGATGGGGTTGGGTAGATGGGCTAGAGGTGGAGAGGGTAGAACATAGCAATATTTTTCCCATTGTTGGAGTTTTTTACCCAACTCCCATCCCCGGCACTAATTGTTAGGAAGGTTTGCTTCCTGTTGAGCCCAAAGCAGCTTCTTTATCATTTCTTCTTCCTCCTCCCAGTCTAACCCCCTGGACCCAAGTGGAACAAGCCCAATCCCCCTCCCTCATGAGAGCCCTTCAAAGACTTGAGGGTAACTACCTCGTCCACCCTTGAGACGTCTCTTCTCCAGGCTTAACATCTCCACCTGTTCCCCAATCAATCCTGGGTCTCTAGATCCCTTGATCTTCTGGACATACTCCAGCCTCCTTTCCCTTCTCCCCTAATCTCTGGAGAATCTCTGGAGATCTCTTAATCTCAAGGGAGGAATGAGAACACTTTGGGTCATTCTTAGCATCCATTGCAAATTGTTTCTGGGACAAGACCTCATGTCACTATCACTCATTCTACTATCAGGGACCTTCATAGATGTCAGGGCTCTTATTCAAATCCTTTTGAAGATCACTAGTAGATTTCATTTAGGCCCAGCTTCATTTCTATGGCCTAGAAACATGGACTGGAACCCAACAACCAAAGCCCTCTACTGTGTGGTGTTCCAATCTTATCTCCTACCAATGCTACTTCAGTATCTTCATTCTGGAAAAGTCTGATGACTATTTCACACTCTGGTATAAATGACTGGTAAGGTTTAATACTACAAGTGAAAGTCTTGAAGTATCTTCTGGAGTCAGAAGACCTAGTGTATAGTGTTAGCTGTGCCAAGAATTTGCTAGGTGAGCTTGGGCCATGGCATCTACCTGGGCCTCAAGATCTTCCTCTGTAAAGGAAGGCCATTGTCATCTGGAAAAATAGCTGGTTTTTCTGGCCTAGTCTTTCTCTGTCCAAAATGCCCTTGACCACAGACACAGACACACACACACACACACACACACACACACACACACTCTCTCTCTCTCTCTCTTTTCTCTCTCTCTCTCTCTCTCTCTCTCTCTCTCTCTCTGTCTCTGTCTGTCTCTCTCTGTCTCTGTGTCTCTTTCTCTTTCTTTCTCTCTCTGTGTCTCTGTCTCTCCACCACCCTCAGGATATACCCTTCCAGTTTTGTAACACAGGCATTTCCTTGCCACTAGTCTTGGGGTCAGGGGAGTTGAAATACCCCTCATTCCCCATTGTCACTTCCAGGCTCTTCCTCTGTCATCATCTTGCTACAAACTCTTCCTTTAAGGTTCATTCAGTCCATATTAATCACCCAACGAAGATTCAGTTGGCTGCTGTTCACCAACTCTCAATCCCTTCTTGACTCTACAGCCTAGCTTCTGATCTCATCATTCAATTGCACCTGCTCTCTCCAAGGTTACAGATGACCTCTTAGTCACCAAATCCAATGTACTCTTCTCAGTCCTCATCCTTCTTCATCTCTGTATCCTTTGACATTGCCAATCATTCTCTTCTCTAGGCTTTCCTGACACTGCTCTCTCCTGGTTCTCCTACTTGTCTGACCACTCTTTGTCAGTCTCCTTTGCTGGACTACCTCCAATTTACCCTGCTTATATCTTATTTTTACATGTCTCCCCCATTAGAATGTAAGCACCTTGAGGGCAGGGACAATGTTTTTGCCTTTCTTTGTATCCCCAGTGCTTAGTACAGTACCTGGCACATAATAAGCACTTGATAAATGCTCATTGACTGACTGACTGGCCCTGATCCCTGAGGGGGGTCTTGACCATCGGCCTGAGCCACCCTGAAGCATGGACTCCACTGTAACTGTGGGCTAGGTCCTGGAACTCACCTCTTGGCAGATTTCAGGAACACTTCAGCCATGGCCTGAAGATTATTGTGCCAGAGGCTCCCTGGTACCTTCCCTGGTTGTACTCATTCCCAGCTTTTCTTAGTTCTACTTTGGAGGCATCAGGCAGGGCAACCCTTATTGTAGATGTATCACCTGATGTCCCAGAGAGTGGAAAGGGAGAAAGAGAACAAGCACCTACTATGTGCCGCTGTGTTAAGCACTTTCCAAATATTATCTCATTTGATCCCAACAACCCTGTAAAAGCATTGTGAAAATTGTGTGAACCAAACTGACTCCATCTTGTAAAACTGACTGATATAGATGCTATTATTATCCTCATTTTTTACAGTTGAGGAAATGAGGTAGACAGAGGTTCAGTGACTTGCCCAAGGTCACACAGCTAGTAAATGTCTGAGGTCAAATTTGAACTCAGGTCTTCCTGACTCCAGAGCCAGCACTCTATCCACTGCAGTGCCACCTAGTTGCCTGCAGAGTTGGGAGGGTACACAGGAGGAGGAGTGGGGAGAGGTTAAAGCACAAGGGTGACCCTATCACTCCCCTATTCTATTACCTTCAATGGCTCCTGATTTATCTCTGTTAAATTCTCTAACATTTAAAACCCTTCATGTTCTGGCTTCAGTGTACCTTCCCCAACTTACTGTAGATCACTGCCTTTTGCACACACTCCAGTCCAGCCAGAATGACTTCCTTGTTTCTTAGGTATAAGGCTATATCTCTCACTTCCATCCGTTTATACTGACTGTGCCTCATGCCTAAAATGAACTCCTTCCTCACTTTCACCTTTTCAAAACCCCCACTTTCCTTCAAAGCTATTAAGGACTGTTACCTGCTGTTATAAAAATGCAAATTTTTGTATGGATTGTGAATTCTTTGGGTCCCACATGGATGTTCATTTCTTTCATAATAAACCTAGTTTTCATGTAGGTTTCACGTTGTTGTGATTGACTGTTGACACAGCTCAGCTCAAATTGTAAACTGGTACATGAAGCATTTCCTCAAAAATCACATCAGTGGTATCTTTTATTTCTGTATCACCTTTGTTTTCCAATGTACTCCTCCTCCCCCAACCCTTCCCCACTGAGAAAACCCTCCCTTTGTAGTGATAAAAAAGAAAGAGAGAGAGAAAGCAATTCAACCAAGTGAGTCTGGCACCTGTATTCCTTCACCACTATAAAAAAGGAGGGTCATTGCCATGAGGCTATGCAGATCCACTCCACCCAGCTGCCTCACATTTCTTCTTCCTAAAATTGTGGTACATTTATTTTGTATATATTCACATGCATACATGTTGTCTCCCATGATAGGACATAAACTCCTTGAGGGACTGATTTGGGGGGGGGGGGTCTTTGTACACTCAGTTCCTGGCACATAGTAGGACTTTAATAAATGCTTATCGATTCATTGGCAATTGTTGCCCTAAGACTCTTCTCTTACAGTCCCTGCTTCTTCTGCTCTCCCTCATCCCCATGGATCCAGGCTCTATAGGCTAAAGAAAAAGGCCTATTGCTTTCATCTTTGACTTCCTCTTCTAACTCTTCTGGCTCTGCTAGCTTCTGTTAAGTGCCAGCAGACTCCAACAGAAGGAGTCAGACTAATCATCTCAAAAATTCCCATCTGGCTCAGAAAATCTGTTCTCTATGTTCTAAGGGTCCTTCCCAGCTCTGACATTCTCTGTTCTAAAGTTCCCTCCCACCATTGACATTTTATGTTCTAAGCTTCCTTTTAGCTCTATCATTATATAACCTAAGGACCCTTCCAGCTCTAATATACTAAGTTCTAAGGGTTCTTCCCAGCTCTGATATTCTCTGTTCTAAGGTTCCCTCCCACCATTGATATTTTATGTTCTAAGCCTCCTTTTAGCTCTATCATTATATAACCTAAGTACCCTTCCAGCTCTAATATATTATGTTCTAAAGGTCCTTCTCAGCTCTGACGTTCTGTCTCTTAAACCCCTCTCCAGCTCTGACATTCTGTATCCTAAGGTCTCTCCCAGCTCTGATGTTCTGTGTTCTAGGTCTACTCCAGCTCTGTCATTTTGTGTTCTAAGAGCCTACCTCATTTCTGATACCATATATTCTGAGGTACCTTGAGCTCTGACCTCCTGTGTCCCAAGGTTTCTCCCTGCTCTCACCTTCTGTGTTCTATGCAGTATGGGACCATGGAATAAGCCCTGGACTTACAATCAGCAAACCTAGATTCTAACCTTCGCTCAGGGACAAGAACTGCCTGCAACGTTAGGTAAGTCATTTCAACTTTCTAAGGCTCAATCTTTTTTTCTGCAAAATGGGGCCAGCAATTTCAATGCATCCTCCACAGATAAAACATTTGTCAACATGACAGTGCCAGTGAGATCATCATTATGTAACATACTCATGGTTTCCTGTGCCTCTGGTCAGCACCCATGTTCCTGTGCATCGTTACAAAAGCAGTTTTTAGTTACAACTGGGAAATGCAGTGCAGCAGTCAGCTGAAAGGGAGACGCAGCCAAAAACAAAACCCTCCAGCTCTGAAGACCCCAGTGGAGTGTCCTTTACCTTTGCTGCCTGTGAGGCCTAATAGCAGTGTTGGTCAAAAAGCCCGGGTTCCAATCCACCTCTGATACTTAACTGGCATATGACCTTGAGCGTGTTATTCTCCCTGTCTGGACCACAGTTTCCTCTTCTCTAAAATGATTTAAGATTCTCTGTATGTGACCTTGGACAAGTCCCTTCCCCTCTGTGGGCCTCAGTTTCCTCCCCTGTAAAATATGGAGGTTGGATTAACTGGCTTCTGAGGTCTCTTCCAACTCTAACTTAGGATCCTATGTGAGACCTTGGACAAGTTTCTTCCCCTCCCCAGGCTTCAGTTTACCTCTCAGTAAAATGAAGGGGTTGGACTCAGTGTTCTCCAAGGGCCCTTCCAGCTCTTGATTTAGAATCCCATTAACTACCTACCTCACAGGTAAGGTATAAATAAACCTTAAGGAAAATGTAAGCCTCAGTTATGGCATGCACTCTGAAGTGTCCCTGCTTTTCATGAACAATGCCAGTAGTAAATCTGGCCTTCACTACTGGCTGGAGCAGCTTCAAGGACAGGCCTGGGGATGAACCCAGTGCCTGTTGTCAGAGGTCCAGCCAAGTTCAGCACCGGAAGACCCAACTGCACCGCACTGGCCGGCCAACAGGAAATGGCCCTTCTGGCCTTAACAACTCCTAGGCACTGCGGGGGAGCCAGGGGGAGGGTGAGTCCCTACAGGGGATACCCTCTGGAAGGAAGTCATTCATGTACTTGATAATCATAGTCATAGTGGCCTAGAAGAAAGAGGATATCGTTTGCATTCAAGAGAAGTAGATTCCACACCCAGCTCTGCTACTTACTAGCCCTGTAAGCTTGAGCCATTTAATTTCCCTGAGCTTCACTTTGTTTATCTGTTAAATGGCAAAAATGTGGGAACTCCAATTCATTTGGGTAGAGAGAGAAACCACACTGACATGATCTTGGATCTTTTGAGGCAGTTACTAAGGAAATATTTCAGGGTCCCCAAAGCTCTCAATAGGTTAGAACAGTGGGATGAATTAAACAAAATCATTTTAATAAGAATAAATGGAAAGTCTTATGCTTCACAACTACAAGATGGGATAGGCATCCGTTTGTCTGGAATGGATCTGGAGGTTTTAATGGACCACAAGTTCATTATGAGTCTACAGTGCGATATGATAATCTTGGGGCTCATCAAAAGGTAGGGCAACGAGGCATACAGAGAAGGTGAGAGTCCCTCTGTATTCTGCCCAGATCAAACCATATCTGGGGTAGCATGTTCACTTCTGCGTGCTACAGCTTAGGAAGGCCATTGAAAAGCTAGAAGTGGCTAGAAAAAGGGTAGCTAAGATGGTAGATTGATTAATTACATATATGTATATATATATATGTACACATGTGTGTATACAAATGTGTATATGTGTGTGGTATGTCTGTGTGTGTGTATGTGTAGGTTACAAAGAGGCAAATCAAGGCTTGATGTTGTCCCAAAGTTGGTAGATTTCATCTTCTTAGAGCTCAGAACCACTGGACATTCCTTTTGGGGGTAGTCATGTGGAGAGGATTCTATCATTAACTGATGGCTGCTAAGACCCCTTCCAGCCTGGAGATTCTGGGATTCCATGATTCTGTCATCCCTGAAACCCCAAGCACCCCATGATCTAGACAGCCTTAGTTGCCTCTACTTCCCTTCATGTACCCAATATTCTAGTTAAGAGATACTCCTCCAGGCCTTTACCTTAGGCTAAATACTCCCACCTCCTAGTCTTTCTCATCCTCCCCTCAAGCCTAGAATGGACTACACACATAAACAAACACACACACCCCTCCACCTCAATTTCCTCATCTGTATAATGGATATAATGATCACACCAGTTTGATTTTTAAATTTAGAATGAAAATTCTAGTGGAAAGTGCTCAGGACTGAGAATTCAGAGACTGGAGTCCTGATTCTGTTGTTAACTCACTATGTGACCTTGGACAACTCATTTCTCCCTCTCTGGATTTCAAATACAGTCAAATGAGCTGACTAGGTGATCTCAAAGGTCCCCTCCAGGCTCAGACGTTTCCTAATCTAAGGCCATTCCCTCCCAGTTCTGACATTCTCTGTCCAAAGGACCCTCCCAGCTCTCCTAATCTCTGCTATGAGTTCTCTGCTCCCAGTTCTTGCATTCTCTGTTCTGTGTTCTAAGGTCCCTCCCACCCCTGACATTTATGATCCTAGGAGGAACCTAGGATCCTAGGAAAGAAGACTTGTGATAAGAAGCAGGCCTTGAAGAGTTGGCTTCCCAGGGTCCAATTTCTCTTCGGCCTTGTTTGGAGTCAGTGCTGCATACTCAACAGACAAAAACAAATCTGTCAAGAGTGAGGACAGTTGGGTAAGGAGCAAGTTGTACTGGTCCTGTCTTCCCCATCAGCCTTGAGCCCAGCTTGGCTCCAGGAAGCCTTCCTGTGGCTCAGAGGAAGAAGGGGCGTGAGGACAGCCACTCTGCTGCCCTGGCCTGGCTAGATCTGAGAGCTCTGCAGGTATAAAGCCCTCCATGTGTTAACATGTGCTCTAAGTGGACTTGAAATACGAGGCACTGGGGTGAGAGTTCACATTTCTCCATTTCTGTTCATAACTTCCTTAAGCTATATCTAAATTGAAAACGGTAACACCTGCTCTCTCTGTAATGCAAGAGCCTGTCAAGGGCCTGCAAATCTAAAATTTTCTCAAATACATTCTTTAAAATTTTATAATCACTGCTTCCCAGATATTCCCTGCCGGATGTGCTCTGCATTCAAAGTGCTCTTTTGAATGCATATGAGGAATAGAGACTGAGCAGACAGACACTGGAGAGAACACCCATCTACTAAGCCAGAGGCAAAGGTCCACTCCAAAATGGGCCATTCAGCAGTTGCCCTGGGCAAGCCTGCCTCATTTTTCTGGGTCACAGTTTCCTTTTCTTTGAAATGAGCAAACTTGACCTGATCGGTCTAGGTCCTCTCAGTCCTAACGATCTATCCATTAATAATCAACAGGTAACCCCTCAGTGCCAGGTATTGTGCTAGCTGCTGAGGTTACAGAGATAAACATGAGAAAACAATCCCTGCCCTTGGGAAGCTTACTGTCTTTTTTTATTTTTCTTTTTTTTAGAGAGCTTGCAGTATTTTATTATTTATTGTTTATATTTACTATATTATATATTATATCATATTTATATTTATTATTTTTTTAGGTAGCTTATAGTCTAAGCTCTATGGCCAGGGTTCTTCATCTTTGTCGTGTCCTAGACCCCTTGGGCAGTCTGGTAAAACCTATGAACCTCTTCTCAGAAACAAGTTTTTAAATGCATCCCGTAAAATATAGAGGATCACAGAGGAAATCAATTATAATGAAATAGTTTTATTAAAATTTTTTTAAAATAAGGTCATGGACTCCATCTGGTCAAGAATCCTGTTCTAAAGCCTCTAACTAAGATGCAGAGTGACCAAGGATTGATTTAAGATCTAGTTAACAGACAGCAGTCTCCTAGGTGGCTCAGTGGAGAAAATGCTGAACTTAGAATCAGGAAGACCTGAATTCAAATCTGGTCTCAGATAATTCCTAGTTATATGACCATGGGCAAGTCACTTAACCTCTGTTTGCCTCTGTTTCTTCATCTATAAAATGGGGATAATAATAGCACCCCCGCCTCCCAGGGTTGTTTTGAGACTGGGCAGCTAGGTGATGAAGTAGATAAGAGTGTGGGGCGTGAAGTCAGGAAGACTCACCTTTCTGAGTTTGCATCTGGCCTCAGACACTTACTAACTGTGTGATCCTGGGTAAGTCATTTAATCCTATTTGCCTCAGTTTCTTCACTTGTAAAATGAGCTGGAGAAGGAAATTGCATACTTCTCCAGTATCTCTGCCAAGAAAATCCCAAATGGGGTCATGAAGAGTCAGAAATGACTGAAAAATAACTGAACAACAACAATAACTAATTATCATCCTGGGTCCCTTCCAATTCTAAAGAGAGAGAGAGAGAGAGGGAAAGACAGAGATGTGTGTCTATATATGAAATGTTTGAATCTCTCTCTCCATATATATAAATATATAATACACAGACATATACATACATACACACACACACACATACACACACACACACACACACACACACACACACACACACACACACACACACATATATATATGTAAAGGACATATTTGAATAGCTGTCATGTCAGGATTAATCTTGTGTTACCTGACCCCAGAAGGAAGAAGTTACAGAGAAATAGTTGAGTTCAATATAAGAAAGAACCTACAAGTCCAATCCTGGAATGAATGGCCTCAGAATGTAGTGAGCTCCCCATCTCTAATGGCTTTGGAGCTGGAGGGGACTGCACAAGCCATCTGATCCTTATTATATGGAGGAGGAAACTGAGGCCCAGAGAGGTTAGATGATTTGTTCAGAGTCACCTAGATAGTAGTTGCAGAACACTAAGTCAAACCCATACCCCCAGGATCTAAATCTGGCATTCTTCCTACTGAGATGAGCAATTAATTCTCAGAGCAACCGTAGTAGGGATTCTTGCATCTGGTAAATAAATGATGGAACTAGTTGACCTTTGAGGCTCCTAAGAATTCTGCTGTTCTCTGATTCTCTGGTTTTCAAAGTTCCCACTTCACCACCTTAATCTGTGACCCCCTTCTGATATTCCTAGAAGGGTAGAGCAACCTTAACTTCTGATGTGGGTTTACTGCCTCTCTTCAATCACATGTCCAGCCAGTGACCAGAGAGCACCTTCCAGCCCTGCTGCTTCCACACTGTTGGTTAAGGTCCTCCATTGGTTAATGTTTATATAATCCTTCAAGGGAAAAATACTGGTTTGGTAGGCTGACAGAAAGAATTGTGGGGCCTGGGCCACTTCCCAGAGCTTCCATGGCCACACTATATAACCTTTGACAGATTTCACTGCCTAAAGTTGCTTTGGAGCAAAGTGGACTTGGGAGCCCGAATCCAATATATATATATGACCTAGGACCGCTGATGAAGGCAGCATAGCCCAGGGGAAAGTGATTCAGAGGCAGAAGAACTGGCTTTGAAACCAAACTCTGACACTTCCTGTATAAAATTTGTGCAAGTCTCTTCCCAGCCTCTTCCCCACCTCAGTTTCCTCTTTGGTCAAATAAGGAGATGGACAAAATGACCCTTGAGATCTCTTCCAGCTCTGGGTCTAAGAGCCTATAACTGTTGGAAAGGGACCACAAGATTATCTAGGGTCTAGATAATATAATAATAATAATAATAATAATAGTAATAATAATAATAATAGTAATAGTAATAATAATAATAATAACTTCACAGAACAAATCCCTGTAACAAAAGGATTTGTTCTGTAAAATTTGGACTCAGTCAAAAGGCCACGCCCAAGGACCTAGAAGGCCACATGTGGCCTTGAGGCTGAAGGTTCCTCACTCCAAATCTAGACCAACTGTCTCCCATCAAAGAAGTCAGTAAAACCTGCAAGGGGGAAGTGACCAGCCCAATTTCACCCAATGAGTAAATAATTCTACTGAATTAGACATCAGACTCAATTCTCATCCTCTGACACTCCATCCCTCATCCCTCTGCATAGTGGATGGGGTTATGATGGTGAAAAGGAGCCTAAGCCAGAAGATCTGAGTTTGAATCCTGACTCTTGTATTTTATTAACAAGTTATGGGAACCTCAATTTCCTCCCCTTCTAGAAAGAGAATAATTCCAATGCTTGACTTTCCTACCTCAAGGGCTCTTGGGCTTGAAAAGCACTTTCTAAAACTTCAAATACTATAGAAATGTGAATTGTTATGCAAATTCTGTGAGTTGGAGAATGAATACTCCCTGATAATGCCCTAAAAGGCCTTTTCCAGGAAATCAGGAAAGGCTCCATAATACACCACGAAGGCATGACAAAGCTTCAGGGGGAAGGCACACCTGGAAATGAATGCCAACCAAGCTAGCTCACTGATGTCCAGGGCTCACGCTGGGACTCGGGCTGCAACTAAACACAAAATGAAACTCCTTTGATCAAATTCAGTTTTTCAAACCAGGCCAAAGATCTGAGTTTAACCCCCTTTAGTTAGAGAGAATCCTAGCTTAGGAGCACTGTCACATTCTCAGCTCCAGCCAAATCACATTCCTGAGCAGTCCCTGAAATTTACATGTCTTTGCCAAGGTCATCCCCCTTGCCTGGAATGCCCCTATCTTCATCTCCATCTCTCCAAAATTTTCTCTTCCTTTGTGGCCCAGCTAAACATCTCCTCTTGGAAATCTTGTCTAGAACTCTCATTTGTCTCTATAAGCTGCCTCCTAAAAGTATGGTGGGATCTGATCATCTGTTTAAATGCTTTATCTCCCCAGTAGAACTTAAGTTGATAGAGGACAGGAATATTTTGTTTTCTTCTCTAATAGCCAGTCTTATGTGTAGTATGCTTAATCCATGCATATTACAATGAAATTAAACAGAGAGGACCTTAAGACACAGAATATAGAATGATAGAACTGGAAGACATCTTAGAATCCAGAGTATCAGAATTAAGGCGGACCCTTAGAACAATGTCACAAGTGGGAGGGAACTTTAGAACGGAGCATGGTAGAACTCAAGGGAGTTTAGTACAATGAATATTAAAGCTGAGAGGGATGATAATGCAGATAATGAAAGAGCTATGAGAGGGCCTAAAATGAAATGTTAGAATTGGGGAAGACATTAGGGACAGAGAATGTCAGAGATGGGTGGAAAATTCAAGCATAGAACACAATGTCAGAACCAGGAAGGATCTTAGAACAGAGAATAGCAGAGCTAGGAGGGAACACCTAATGGATGGAACATAAGGTCAGATAACCTGGAGAAGGAAGGGGCCTCAAAGGCTTTAGTCCAGTCTTATCATTTTACAAATCTGGAAACTGAGGCCCAAAGAGGGGAAATAAACTTGCACAGAGTGGTGCCCCAGTCCTTGGCCTTCTGACCAGATACCCTATTTAAAACTGAATTTATCATTTGCTGTCCAGAAGCACCAGCCTGTTAAACCTTGAGTATACTCACTCTCGATCCCTTGGCCTGGGATCATCTTCCACCATCTGGTTCTCTGCACCTCCCCGCCAGCTCCCATCCCCACCCCTCAACTCTCTCTCTAGCCCAGGCTGCTTGACATCTGGTCCCAACAGAGGACTCCTCACTCCTGTGGCCCAGTAGCTTCTCTGGCAAAATACTGCAGAAGCTGCAGTTGGGGGGGTGGGGGAAGGCACCCTTGAGCAACACCCCTCATTCCAGTTCTTTGCTGACTCGGCCCCCTGAGCAGACAGGGAACAGCCTTGGTGAGGTGTCACCAGAAAGACCTAGGCTAGGGGCAGAGCTGGGGCAGGCGATAGATGTCTGTCTCAACTCTGCTGCCAGTGTCTCTTAGATTGTTTATATATATATATATATATATATGTATATATATATATATATATATATGTATATATACATATATATATATGTATATGTATATATATATATATATACATATGTATATATATATATGTATATTTAAAGCAGTCTGACTTCAAATATTCCTCAAGCTGAGCTGGAGCTCTGGGATCCCTGGGGATTGGAGCTGGAGTTACCTGCAGGGTCAGCCAAGCAGGGGTTAGTTACTTGAATATTTCAAAAGATAATTAATAATGACAACTCCCATTTCTCTAGTGCTTTGAGGTTTCCATTTTCCTTTTTCTCACTTGTCAAGATAGCTGATGTATTAGGATTCCCATTTTACAGAGAGAGAAACTAAGTCACAGAGCACTTAATTGACTTAACAAGAGTCACATGGCAAGAAAGTGACAGAACCGTGACTTAAATCTGGCCACGTACACCTACAGGGTTCCACTGAAGCAGGGCAGGGCTTTGGGGGGAAGACCAGTGAAGTAATGGGCAAGGGGACTCCCAGACAAGAATACTTCCTTCACCAAGGCAGATCACCAGCTGTTTGCAGTTTACGGGCTTAGAGAGCTGCCTGAGGCATTGAGGAATAGGTGCCCTGCCCAGGGCCCCCCAGTCAGGATGGGTCAGAGCAGGACTTGAACCCAGATCTTCCTGACTCTACAACTAACTTTCAATCTGTTACCTTACTCTCTTGTGGCCTCTGTTGTGTACATCATACCCCTCCAGACCTTAGTAGCCTGATTTCAGGAGTTGTAGAAGCCCAAAACAAAGAAAAAAAGACATTCCCAGTGGCCAATCCTCTTACCATGAGCTTTTCCAAACTCCTCTATACTAGATGCTGAGGATACAGAAGACAAAACCCCAAACAGCCCCAGCTGACCCTTCAAAGTACTTACATTCTAGGCTGGGGAGGTGGGAGGGGGAGGGGGGAGTAAGCCTGCCAAGTGAGAATGTATAGAGGGAAAAGAGAAGGCAGCCCGGGACAAAGATGGAAGGGCCACGCAGAATTACAGGACGTGGCATGGATAAAGAATGTTGGAAATGTTAGAACCCCGAATGTCAGAGGTGAGAGCCATCTAGAACACAGAATATCAGGGCTGGGAGGGGGCTTAGAACACAGAATGTCAGAGCTGGGAGGACCCTTAGAACATGGGATGTCAGAGCTGGGAGGAGCCCTAGAACATAGAAAGACAGAGCTAGGATGAACTTTAAAACACAGAATGAGTCTCTCCAAAATTAGGGCTAAGTAAGCCAGATAAAACCTTGCATACAGATCAAAGAATACAATGTAATCTGAGGAAGGAGAAAGTACTAGGCAAATTGCCAAAAGCTTATGATAGGAAATGGCATCTGAGTGAAATCTCTCTCTCTCTCTTCTCTCTCTCTCTCTCTCTCTCTCTCTCTCTCTCTCTCTCTCTCTTTTTTTTTTTAGGCAGTTGGGGTTAAGTTACTTGCCCAGGGTCACACAGCTAGTAAGTGTCAAGTGTTTGGTCTGAGGCCAGATTTGAACTCAGGTCCTCCTGACTTCAGGGCCAGTGCTCTCTCTATCCACTGCACCACCTAGCTGCCCCAAATTATCTGACTCTTTTTTTTTTTTGTGCTGAGGCAATCAGGGTTAAGTGACTTGCCCAGGGTAACACAGCTAGTAAGTGTCAAATGTCTGAGGCTGTATTTGAACTCAGGTCCTCCTGACTCCAAGGCCAGAGCTCTATCCACTGCACCACCTAGCTACCCCTATCTGAGTCAAATCTCGAAGGAAGCCAAAGGTTCTAGGAGGCAGAGGATGGGATACTGACCTGTGCAGAGGCATGCAGATAGAGGAGATGGAATTCCAGATCTGGGGAAGAGAAAACAGGCCAGTTTCTTATCTTGGTGCTTTAGGAAAATCCCTTTGGTGTAGTGGAGAGAATGGATTGGGAGGGGAGACAGAATCCGGGAAGACCAGTTAGGAGACAATAGTCCAGCTGAGAGGTGATGGATTAAGGGGTATTGACTAGAGGGGTGGCTATGTGAGTGGAGAAAAGGGGATGGATTCAAGAGAGAACATGGAGGTCCATGGAGTAGACAGCACCAAATTAGGTAGCGAGTTTGAAAGAGAGGAATGATCAAGGAGGTCTTGGATTATAAAACTAGACTCAGGTAAGCAGCTCAATTAAGTGAAAAAAAAAAAGAAGCATTGGAATTGGTCTCAAGGACTCCTGACCTCTTCTTTGGGCTGTTATTCACTCCCTGTCTTACCTTGGACAAGTCACTTGACCTATGTAGACCTCAGTTTCCTCCTCTGTAAAATAAAGATGAGATGTGTGGCAAGGTGGATGGAGGGGGTACAGCTCTGGAGTTAGGAACACCTGGGTTCAAGACCTACCTTTGACTTACCCAATCACATGACATTGGACTCCTGACCCCTGAGTGTCCTAAGCAATCCCCTATGACTGAAAGTTGTAGAATACTCCGACATTTGTATTGACTAAAGTTCTCCCAATACTGATGAAATCCCAGAGCCAGAAAAAATAACAATGGCAACAATAATAACAGCTAACATTTAAGGTTTGAAAAGTACTTTATTATATTTCATTTTATCTTCACAACAATCCGGGGAGGTAGGTGCTATTATTATCCTCATTTGACAAATGAGGAAACTGAGGCAAACAAAGGTTAAATGACTTGCCCAGGGTCACACAGCTAGAAAGTGTCTGAGGGGGCAGCTAGGTGATGCAGCGGATAGAACACCAGTCCTGAAGTCAGGAGGACCTGAGTTCAAATCTAGCCTCAGACCAAACACATGACACTTACTAGCTGTGTGACCCTGGGCAAGTCACTAACCCCCAATTGCCTAAATAAATAAATAAACAAATAAAGCAGAAAGTGTCTGAGGTAGGATTAGACTCAGGTCTTCCTTATACTATCCACATGAAAAAAATTAGAAAAAGATAATATCTGAGATCCCTTCCAGGTCTATAGGGATGATCGGATGACCCACAGAGAATAAGTGACTTGTCCAAGGTGGCAAAGCAATAGAACTCTGACTTCCAACCCAATGCTATCTCCACTAGACCTCTTGATTCCCAGCCCAGGATTCTTTCCAAGACTGGAATAAAATACAGATGCCTCCTCCAAAAACCCAAAGTCCTCCATTCCCCCAGGAATGCCTGGACTGACAGTCCTGCTATGTAGTGCCAAAGGACATCGGGACACCCAGTTTGGGTCGATGTGACATTGCCGCAGAAGCCCATGAAATCCCAAACAATGTATGTCAATAGATGAGACCTGAGAGTTAGACACTGCAGGAAACACAGTCATTCATTTACGGCTTTCACACCCAAAAGAATCTGTTGGCTGGAATCCTCTAGTCTAGACAAGGGACTAGTTTTCTAGGGTTTTTCTGCTATGACAGAACAAGCAATAGGCAACTGAAAAAGTCAATTAAACATTGGAACAGGATGCATTCCCAACCAGCAGGTGAGTGGGGCGGATCAGGGAGGCAGGAGACCTGAGTTTAAGATCTGACTACTGCTAATTAGTTAAGTGACTTTGAGCAGGTTACTTAAACACTCTAAGTTTTCTCAACTATTAAACAAAAGTATAAGACAAGATTCTCTCGGGGGCAGCTAGGTGGCGCTGCAGTGGATAGAGCACTGGCCCTGGAGTCAGGAGGATCTAAGTTCAAATGTGGCCTCAGACACATAACACTTACTAGCTGTGTGACCCTGGGCAAGTCACTTAACCCCATTGCCTCACCAAAAAAGAAAAAAAAAGATTCTCTCCAAGCTCCTCCCCCTCCTGCTTCAATAGTTTTAAGTGATTTTCTAAGACTTCTCCTAGCTCTGACATTCCAAGTTCTAAGGCCCCTCCCAGCTCTGACATTCCATGTTCTAAGGCCCCTCGCAGAGCTAACATTCCATATCAACTGAATTCAATTTAACAAAAAGTTTAGTAAGTTCTACTCTGCATAAATTATTATACAGGGTCCAGAGATATAAAGATGAATGAAGAAGAAACTTTCCTTGGTACAGGAGTTTATAGCTGAATAGGGGAGGAGGGCTGGGAGTGGGGTGGGGTGGGAAGAGACTAAGACATATAGGCAGAACAGAAATGCACATAAGAATTTAGGCAAGACATTGTGAGGAATTTGAGAGAGGGGAGGGCGTGTCCAGGAGGGAGAAGTGGAGGCTTCCTGGAGTCTGATATCTGAGTTGTGGTTTGAAGGAAGGAAGGGATTTTAGTAGAAGATGGGAGAAAGGCCATGAACTTAGGCTGAAATCAGGCTAAAGGGCCTCCAATTCCAAGCTAAAGTACTTCATAGGCCATGGAAGCTGCCAAAAGATTTTGAGTGAAGAAATAATGGGATCAGACCTGTGCATAATGACTATTCCAGGATGTCGTTGTCTGCCCTTCATTTTCGGAGAGGACCAATGACATCACGGGGTGACGACTTGAGAGTGAATTGGATTTAAGTGAGGCAGAGTTGCACAAAGTCATCCACCTCACTCTCTCTTCCACAGTCATCAAAGTTCAAGGGCAAGACAAAAGTCAGGGTGACTGGAGATGGCCAGAGATGCCTTGGATGACCTTGGTGTCTTTGACGTCTGACCAAGCTCTAAACGTTCCACATCACTTGTGCTGGCCGCCTTCATAGCCACTGGAACAAATTATTCTCAGCCACCCATCCCACCATGGGAAATCTTCACATGCTTGGGATAGACATCCCCTAACTCACTGATGGGTTTGAGGCCTGTTAGTTATCTTCCACCTGGTTTGGCCAGGGTGTGGCCTGGACAGTGAGGTTGCCATGGGCACAAGGAGAGGATGGATTAGAGAGATAGGAAGGCAGTATGGTGTGATGGAACAGCAATGAATGGGAACTCAGAGGACGTAGTTTCTAGCACTGGTTCTTTCCCTGACTAGATATGTGTGACTTTGTATAAGTCACTTCCTCTTCCTAGGCCTCAGCTTCCCCCTCTATAAAATGAGGAGGTTGGCCTCTATAGCCTCTGAGTTCCCTTCCAGCTCTGGTGCTAGGACCCCATGTTGTGGAGATACAATTGGCAGGGCATGGGAACTGATTGGCCACATGGGATACGGGACAGGGGAGAGGCAATGATGACTTAGGCCTTGACAGAAGGGATTTTAGATAGACAGGATTCCAGCAGGAAGATGGGCAGGGAGATTTCAGCAGAAGATGAGGCAGGGGGCTATCTCTTTAAAGCATGGGGAATATGCCAAGCAAAGACCCAGAGATGGGAGAGAGAGGACTGTGGGAGAATAGGGAATAGTCCACTTTTGCTGAAACAAAGAGTACAGGAAAGTCAAAAGATGGAAAATTAGGTTGGAGCTAGCTTGTGGTAGTTCTTGAATTTCAAGGGAAATTGGGGGCAAGGGTTCCCTTAACAGAAATAGAAAAGTTAGGGGGATGGTCAAGCTGAGGGTGAAAATGAGGAAATCAGTTTGGGCCATGTGAAGTTTGAGGGAAGCCATCCAAGAGTAACTCAGAACTGGGGTTCTAAAGAACAACTAGAGATTAAAAGATAGATTGGGGTATCATCTGTATAGAGGTGATCATTGGAGCCATGAGAGTAGATGCTATCTCAAAGGAAGAAAGTGTAGCTAAGAGGAGGAAGAGGGCCTCGAACAGAGCCTTGGGGAAGATTCACATTTAAAGCTGAGAACACAGGGAAGAAATCCCTCAGAGAGGTAGGAGGAGGTCTAGCACTTTGGCAGTAAATAAGGAAGGGATATTTGTGGGGCCTTAGAAGGGACTTGTGTGTCAGGTTAAATGAGCCTGGTTTTATTTTTTAAGTTAACAAGAAAATTGTTCTAGCTGTTTTCCCTTGTTTTCCTTTGACTGGGATGAGGGATCTATCCAAGTAACTTAATGATGATTGTGGGTAGAATCCTACAAAGGCATCATGTCATCAGAGTGAGCCTTCATTGACTGGGAATGGGAATATATAACAATGAACTCAATCAGTGGATTTGAGATTTCGAGCTGGAGTGAACCTCAGAGGTCATCACATCCAATACCCTCATTTTGCTGATGAGGAAACTGAGACCCAGGAAGGGGAATTGATTTATATAAGGTCACATATAGCATCATAAAATCATATAGCTGGAGCTAGAGTGAACCTCAGAGGTCATCACGTCCAGTGCCCTCATTTGACAGATGAGGAAAATCTCCCTTATTTCCAACCGCCTTCCAACCGACTGCTGAATGTCTCTACCCAGCCTTGCTACCAGCACCACATAATCACTATGACCAAAATGGAACTCAGCATCAAATCCACCCTTTCCCTAAACTACCTGATCTCTGTTGATGGTAACACCAACCTCCAAAACTCTAGGCTTGAAGTTCCAAGTCATCTTTGACTCCTTCCTGTCCCACACACACATACCTCCTTAATTGCCAAGTCCTGTTAATTCTACCCTTACCCATAGATCTGACATCCATCCCTCTTCCTGCCTCCTGTTTCAGTCACCTTTGTTCAGGCTATCCTCTCTTCTCATTTAAAGTCTTATAGTAGTCTCCAGCTAGACCCTGGGTAACCTTCACTGGTCCTTGGATCAGAATATGCTGATAACTTCTATCTTGTCTTGCTAGTTCCAACTCCATTCTGGACCCTCTGGAATCTAAGTCTAGCCTACCTGTCAGGCCTTATATCATTGCTGCTTTCCTTCATAGAAGGTCCTTTTCCAGCCAAATTGGATTCATCTCTGTTCCTTATTCCTGTTCTGCTCCCTCTCTTGTCATGCCATCCTTGGGTCATGCCACCTCTTGTGCCTGGGATACATGCCCTTCTTCCCACTCTCCCCCTTCCATTTCCATGAAGGCACCTTAGGTCCTCCCAGCTGAAATTGATCTCCTCCTTCTTAAACTGTTTACAGGACTTGGCCTGGCCATCTCCTTTGCAGTCATTTGACTTTCCCTCATATCATGGTTATTTGTGTATTTGTCCTGCCCTCAATAGATTATAATCTAAGTGGTACAATGGACAGAGAGTGCTGGATTTGTCAGGAAGAACTGAATTCAAATCCTGCCTCAGACACTTCCTACTGGTGTGAACCTCTCTGTGCCTCAGTTTCTTCAGCTGTTATACAGAATAATAATACCACCTACTTCCCTGAGTTGTTGTGAGGATCAAGTGAAATAAAATACATACGGTGTTTTGCAAACCCTGAAGTGCTATATAAGCGCTAGCTCTTATGATTTTAAACTCCTTGAGATCAGCGTCTTAATCCCAACCACCCAGTATAAGGCCTTTCACACAATAGATGCTTAGAGAATTTTTGTTGAATGAAATGAGTAAAATGAATGAATGAACAAATGAATGAATGAATGAATGAATGAATGAATGAATGAATGAATTTGGCCAGAGTCCAGGAGATTTGGTGCTTCTAGTTAGGGTACATGATCATAAAAGTCTAACTGTTGCAAGTCCTGGGTCCAAAAAGCAGAAGCCCCTGGACTGTTTTCAAGAGGAAGAGCTAGGTCCTAGGCTAATGGGGCTGTGCTCTATATGAACTCTAAAGTCTGATCCATTATAGGGCACTGTTGAAGAATCCCAGGGAGAGAAGAGTCTTCAGGAGGACCAAGGGGGTCAGTGATGCTGAATACTAAAGAGAGGTCAAAGGGTATGAGGACCAGAAGTGCTTTAGCTCTTCCCCCAAAAAAGTAAGCCCAACACACTTTTAAGTTTAATCTTCAATATTAAATTTTTTTTTACCACTTTGTTGATTGTCTAAACAATCAGCAAAACAATAAATCAAGCCCTGATGCATAGTGTTCGCATATTTCTGAAGTGTAACTATTCACATTGAAAATTTAACAATCAGCTCTCAGGAGGAAGGAAGGAAAACAAGGTTTTGTTAAGCACCTCCTATGTACCAGGCACTGAGCTAAGCCCTTTACAAATGTTACCTCATTTGACCCTCACCATAACCCTGGGAGGTAGGTGCTATTATTATCCCCATTTTACAGATGAGGAAAGTGAGGAAAATAGAAGTTAAGTGCATTATCCAGGGCCACACAACTAGTAAATGCCCGAGACTGAATTTGAACTCAGGTCTTCCCGACTACAAGCCCATCACTCTATTCACTCCTAAAGCTAGCTGTCTAGCCAGTATGAGTTGGTTCCAGTACAACACTGGGCTGAGGACTAAGATAAGGTCATCGGATTTTGCCTGTTTCCTCATCTGTAAAATGGGGATAATAACACCACCTACCTCCTTGGGTTGTGACGATTAAATGAGATGATATCTGTAAAGCACTTAGCCCAGTGCCTGGCGCATAGTAAATATTATATAAATGCTAGCTATTAGTATTATCATTATCGTTATTATAGAATCCTAGGTCTTGGAGTAGATCTAACCCTGTCATGTAACAATAAGGGAGGAAATTGAGCCCCTAAGAGGTTGAGACTTTGTGAATATAGCATAGATAATCAGTAACAGGGTTCAGAGGTGGTGCCATAGTGGATAGAACACCTGGGCTGGAGTCAGGAGGACTCAAGTTCAAATCCAGACACTTACTAGCTGGATCATCCCGGGCAAGTCCCTTAACCCTGTTTGACTCAGTTTCCTTATCTGTAAAATGAGCTGGAGAAGGAAATGGCAAACCACTCCAGTATTTCTGCCAAGAAGATCCCAAGTGGGGTCCCAAAGAATCAGACATGACTGAAACCACTGAGCAAAACAGGGTTCAGAGTTGACCCTAGATCCTTTATTATATTCAGTCTCCCTAAAAAGATCAGTTTTAGTAGCATGACTACCGCAAATAGACAAACAGCAATGGGTTTTTGAGGAGTGAATGAGTGGTCAGGCAATACAAGTAGCCTTCTATCTGATCAATGGTTTAGTACTCAGGTGCTAATGAGATTGTACTAGGCAAGGAGAGACAGGCCTTTTTGCAAGGGAACCAGAAATCCTAAAGCCAAGGACCATGTCTGGCGAGCCAGTTCTCCAATTTCAGAATGCCAGGACTGGAGAGTTGCCTACATATTATCCAGGCTAATTTCCTCCTTTAAACTAAGGAGAGCTAAGGTTCCATAGGGTTACATATCTCACGGATTGGAACTCAGGCCCCTGCCCAGAGTGCTTGCCTGGATGTCAGACCCTGCCTGCTTTGTAATGCATGCCACCAGGGCAGGGGCTCCTAGGAGGAGCCAGTGAAATCCCACTTGTACAGTACTCCAGCCATTAGCTCCTTGGGAAACCAAAACCGAAGAGTGACAAAGATGTGGGACTGACCCTCCACTTAGAATGGGATGGTAGGTCTGGGACCCATTTGTGATACTGTATTCAGCTCATTTCCATATCTCTGTCCCAGTTTCTACTCTATGACAAAGACTACTTTTAACAGCATTGTAAGTTTCCCAGGGTACTAGGGTTGTACACATATTAGTGTGAGAAGCAAGTGACTGCCTAATAATAATTAAGGATAGCTGACAAATAGAACTCATTAGTATTAGTGATCACTGAAGATAATGATTAGCAATAAATATTACCATAGTAGCCATAATGGATAGAAAGCTTCTCTTGGAGTTGGGAAAACAGGAGTTCAATTCTGCTTCTAGTACTTACTAGCTATGTGACTATGGACAAGTCATCAAACCACTTCTGTGCCTTAAGCCATTCCATCATCATCATCATCATCATCATCATCATCATCATTACTATTATCAGTATCAGTGTCACTGACAACGATACTTTGATGGATACGTCAGTGTGGATACTTATTCATTTAACGTCTACCAAGTAATACACCAGTTGTCAGTTGCATCATTGGAGAGAATTCCTACACTAAGAATTCCTCATGCTGAAGTAATCACAGATTCCTTTCATACTTACATTATTGTTATTATTATTATTATTATTATTATTATTATTATTATTATTATTACCAACAACAATACTTTGATGGATCTGGGTCTCAGTGTGGATAATTATTCATTCAACAAGCATTTATTAAACACTTGCTATGTGTCAGGCACTGTGCTAGGCACTGAGAATACTAACATAGAAAGGAGGCAGTTCTTATGGTCAAGAAGCAAATATTTGTAAAATCAACATAAAATAATTGGAGAGGGAGGGAAGAAACTAGAAACTAACTATACTTGATGACTCTGCCCTCTTACCCTGATCATCTCATATCCATGTTCACTTGTAAATTCTCCCTATGGAATCCACTCACTGTGTATATGTTGGGGAGGGGTTGAGGAGGCTTCCTCTAGACCTGTTGACATCACCAGGACACCAATGAGAATCATATCTTTTTCTCTCACCGTTTGATTGGCTAACTTCCTTTCCCCAAGATCTATCTTTTGGAAAAGGTCCTTCAGGCCTGTTCTTTTGCACAGTTTTCAATTTAGGATCAATTGTAGCCTCCTCCCAGCCATTATAGGCCTCCCCGTTACCCTTTGGCTGACCTTGAACAGAAATTCTTTGGGTTCTGTGGGATACCACGATTTTGGGTCATATGACATCACTGGGAGAAGAATGTCCTTAAAACTATGGGCCTTTGTTTCAGGGAGAGGTAACCCATTACTATGACTAACACTCAAATTTCCATTGCTCTTTCCAATTTCGAAGGCTTTTAAGTACATTCTATAATTTACTGCTCATAACAATCCTATGTTTTATCCAGTTTTTTAAATGAAGAAACTATGACTTTGGGTAGGTGGAGGGTTGACATATGCAAGGTTACCTAGTTAAGATGTGAAATTATACAGCAGAACTGGAACTGGAGACCATGTCTTCAAAGCCCCTCAGTTCATGGTAGAGAGCCAAGGAAATGGAGGCCCACAGAAGGTGAGGAATTTGCCCAAGTCACATGGCAAGTCAGCAGCAGAGCCAAGATCCGAACCCAGATCCCTCAGTTCTTCATCCAGCACTACACACCATGGAACCCTTCCACTTTGCACCATCTGTCTAATACTTGCTGCTCTACTGGAAAGTATGTTGAATTCCTATTGAAAAGTCCTGGGTTGGAGTCCCAGTGTGGGCACTCACTGTGTGAATTTGTTTAAGTGACTTTCTCACTTTGGGCTGCGTTTCCTGCATATATAAAATGAGGATAATAATACCTCCTAGGGATGCTGGGAGGGAGATTTCTTTGTAAACCACTGTAGGAAAGTCAGTGGTTGTTACAGCTGACAGTGGGCAATGCCAGGGCTGGAGCTCAGGTCTCCCTTTCCACATGCTGAGCTCCTTCCACCACCACCAATGCTTCTCAGCATTTCAAACCTGGTTTAGTTTAGCTTTTGTGTTGAGTTGACAAAGGAAAGGAACCAGAATCCACATTCTATGTCACTCTTGGAATCTATAATCATGTAGGTTCTTTGGAAAATGCCATTTGTAATTCTGTGTAATTTTGATCATAATAATCCACAATTCCAATACACACAAGCTTGAATCATCTCACTAAAGAAAGTAACGGATTTTAACTGACTAATATTGTTGCACTATTTGTGATTCATTTAGGCAAAGTGTCAAGGGTTCCTATTAATAACCCGCCACTTTATAAAGGTGCAACGGCTAGAGCTCCTTTCATTTCACTGCTATATCTTTCAATTAATCAGGCAGTTACAAGTGAGAAAGTTTTTAACTTCCACTATGTGAGTCAGACAGAGTCCAAACATTTAACTGGTCAAGCTCAGGGTGAACCTATCCCAAGAGGCACTGAGACATATTCTCAGAGGCTTGGGCCACAGCCCCCACTTTTCCAGAGGGGGACGGACTCTGCCATGCATGCCAACTGTTGGGAATCCTTAGCCTCACTGCCCATCACCACTGATGTCACTTAAATTGAGAAGCTCCCTGTCTGAAGACACAGACTTAAAGAATGTCAAAGCTGGTAGAAATCATAGATTATAAGAACAGAGTGTCAGAGCCAGGAGACATCTTAGTACACAGAATGTCAGAGCTGGAGGGACCCTAGAACACAGACTGTCAGAGCTAGAAGGAACCCTAACAGAATGTCAAAGCTGGAGGGACCCTAGAACACAGAATGTCAGAGCTGGAAAGAACCCTAGAACACAGACTGTCAGAGATGGAAGGAACCCTAGAACACAGAATGTCAGAGCTGGGAAGAGCCTTAGAACAGAGAATGTCAGAAGTGGAATTGACCTTAGAACATAAAAACATATGAAGTTAGAGCTAGAAGTAGTATATCATATCATATCATTGTATACCATAGAATATCAGAGGTGAAAAGGCCATGGTAAATAGAACTTAAAATGTTAAATCTGAAAGGGACATTAGAGAACACATTGGCCAAACACCTCATTTTACAGATGAAGAAACTGAGGTTCAGAGAAATGGAGTGACTTGTCAAAATGAATGAGAGAGAGCTAAGAGCAGAACCTAGGTTTCCTGATCCCAATCCTAGGGCTACAGGAGCCTGCCTCAGCAGAGCTACTGATGGGCCCAAGCTGCCGAAAGATTGAGATGGCAACTACCTCACGGTCACCTACAAGGAAGAGGGTATCATGCTGCAGGTGGTAATCTCATGACTTCTCCCACCTGGGCCCACCTTCACCGAGGAAAGCCTACCACTCAGTGGTACCACTCTCTGGCAAGAACAATCTTGCCAGACCTTTGCAGGGAATACAGAGCTGTGGGGAAGGGACCCTGGGGTCAGCAGAAGTTTTCACAGAATGCCAGAGTTGGGAGGGATCTCTTGTGCATCCCATATCTGAGCCCCTCTCCAGCATCCCCAACAAACAGGCATCCAGCCTGTCCATGAAGGCCCTCCACCAAGGTAGAGCCTGCAGGCCACATCCCTCAGAGGAAGCCTGGTCCACTTTGGGCTATCTCTCACCAATAGGAAGACTCTTCCTGCCATCTAGCACAGAGGAGTCTCTTTGTAACTTCTAGCAATGGTTGGAAGTTCTGCCCTCTAGGGACAGAGAAAGCAAGTCTGATTCCCCTTCCACGTACAGCTCCTCAACCCAGGAAGACATCCACCTGTCGCACCCCTGCTAAGCCTTCTCTTCTCTGGGCTAGACAATCTCGTTTCTTCAGCTAGTCCCAACGGCATGAGACCAGAGCCCCTCGCCATTCTGATGGCCGGCCCTCCTCTGAACACGGTCCGGCTCATCAGTGCCCTTTCCAAGCCAGGGCCCCCGGAACTGAACACTGCATTCCAGATGTGGCCTGACCAGTCTTGAGGACAGCTGAACCAGCTCACTTTGCTTCCTTGTCCTTACAATTCTCTTCACTCATCTCAAGATCTCATTGGTCGCTTTGACTGTTATGTCACATGACTGACTCACATTGTGCCTGTAATCCACTAAGACCCCCCCACACCCTTTTCAGAGAAATAATCCATAGGATTTTAACAGTAATTTCATGGTCTCCTTACTCTCAGCCCACTTCTTTTTTAGACTCAGTTAATCTACTTTGATCTTCATTTGACAGTCCTGTACCATAGGTGTTCTCCCCATTTTACAGATGGGGAAACTGAGGTTCAGGGAAGTTAAGTGACTTGGTCAGAGTCATCTAGCTAGCAGATGTAAGAGGCATGATTTAACCCAGGTCTTCCTAACTTGAAGTCAAGGCAGCTAGGTGGGGTCAATGAGTTAGGAAGACCCCAGTTCAAATCCTGCCTCAAGCACTTACTAGCTGGGTGATCCCTGGATAAGTCATTTACCCACTTCCTGCCTCAGTTTCCCCATCTGTAAAATGGGGATAATAATAGCATCAGCCTCCCAGGGTTGTTATGAGGATCAAATGAGATAATATTTGTAAAGTGCTTAGTACAGTACCTGACTGCTCTATCTGTGCAATTCATTCAGTTGACAAAGGACTTTTTCCCATTTAATCTGAAGCCCGTCATTGGTTGATTGAAATGTGTCTCCCCTGGCTAGGGTATCCAGTGTAGTATTTTCTCATTTAATTTAAATAGGGTGGGATGATTGATTTATTCAACCAACTTCCACTCTAAGCCCAGAAAGGGGCACATGTAATCTGATTATCAATTTTGGAAACATTTTGGAAGTTTTTCTCAAATTTTACCCTTGGCATCTGTAATTGAGAAATCCAAACTTCCAAAGCACCATAAAAAGGACCAGAAGCATCTCAGAAGGTATTCCTTCTGAGGAATGCCCTCAGAAGGGTTCCCCCTCATATTACAGAAGAGGAAACTGAGGCCCAGGGAGGGGAAGGGACTCGTCTAAGGTCACCCATAAGGATGATGATAGCAATAATAACACCAATAACAATAGTTTGAATTTCTATCGTTCCAACTTAAGGTTTGCAAAGTGACTTACATTGTGTTAACTCATTCCTCACAATAACCTTGGGAGTTGGGCACTATTATTATCCCCATATTAGAGATGAGGAAACTGAGGGACCTCAGAGATCATCTAGTCCCACCCCCCTCATTTTACCAAGGAGGAAACTGAGCCCCAGGGAGTGGAAGGGACTTATCCAAGGTCATCCATAATAATGAGAACAATAGTTTGCATTTCCATAGTTCTTTAAGGTTTGCAGAGTGAATGATATTATGTTAACTCTTTTTTGTTTTTGGTGAAGCAGTCGGGGTTAAGTGACTTGCCCAGGGTCACACAGCTATATGTTAACTCATTTGATCCTCACAACAACCTTGGGAGGTGGGCACTATTATAAGCCCCCTTTTTGAGATGAGGAAACTGAGGCAAAAAAAAAACAGTTAAGTAATTTGCCCAAGGTCTCACACAGCTAATAAGCATCTGCAGTTGGATTTGAACTCAAGTTTTCCTGACTCAGCTCTTTCCAAGTGAGAGCCTAGGTCTAGAAGGAGAAGAGATTATCTAGCTCCACATTTTACAGAGGGGAGGCTCAAGGAAGGGAAGGGACTTGTCTAAGGCTATACAGGTGGGAGAGGCTGGATTTGAACCCAGGTCCTCTGACTACAAATGTAGTATCTGAAGCACTAAATAAATTGGAGCTGGGGGGCAGCTAGGTGGCGCAAGTAGATAGAGCTCTGGCCTTGGAGTCAGGAGGACCTGAGTTCAAATGCGACTTCAGACACATGACACTTACTAGCTGTGTGACCCTGGGCAAGTCACTTAACCCTGATTGCCTCACTAAAAAAAAAAAAGCAAAAATAAATAAATAGGAGCTGGGCCTCATTCTCCACTCCTACCTCTTATATACTTTCGAAGCTTGGCCTAGTGGGTAGAAGGTCATCTGTGGGTTCGAGTCCTGACATCCTGGCTGTGTGACCCTAGGCAAGTCACTTAGCCCAACAATGCTTCAGGCACTCTTTTTTTTGTTTGTTTGTTTCTTTGCTCCCACCAAAGAAGTCAGCAATGTCCCCTGTGATTCTTCCCTCACCCCTCCATGGACTACCTTTCCAGACCACAAATCTGATTCACTTATATTGCAGGTTAACTCATGTTCGGTGTATTAAGGATGAACCAGGCTCTCAAAGAGCCGATTGTTGAATTTGCAGTTTCATTTACACCTTGGAAATTGTTTTGTTGACTTGTCCAGACTTGAGAAAGGGATGGAGAAAGTGTGAATGATGCAGGTAAAACTGAAAAAATGTACCAGGCATATGTATTTCCAGAGAGCTGGTTGTTAAATATTTACCAATACACCCCTGGATGCAGCATAGAAAGAACACTGGTTAAAAAAAAGTCTTTCTGGGAGCAGCTAGGTGGCACAGTGGATAGAGCACCGGCCCTGGATTCCGGAGGACCTGAGTTCAAATCTGGCCTCAGACATATGACACTTAATAGCTATGTGACCCTGGGCAAGTCACTTAACCCCAATTGCCTAAAACAAACAAACAAACAAACAAGTCAAGAGAAATGGTTCTAGTCCTGTATGTGACATGGAAGCATTATGTAACATCGAGGAAGCCCCTTCCTCTCTTTGCACTGCAGTTTTCTTCACTATTAAGTGAAAAGATTAGATTTTATTTTCCCTAAGGTCTCCTCCAGCCATAACATTCTGTATTCTAAGGTTGCTTCCATCTTTAAAGTTCTGTATTCTAAGGACCCTTCCAGCTCTGCTTTTTCCATAGTATATTCTAAGGTTGCATCCATCTCTGACATTCTGTGTTCTGTGTTCTAAAGGGCTTCTCTAGCTTTGACATTAGTAGGAGGCAAGCTCCTTCAAGATGGGGTGGAGTGAGTGGGGTATTTAAATGTTTCCTAAATTTTATTCAACATTCTTTGATTCTTTGATCTTGTCCTGGGTCTCCTGCCTGCCTCCTTCTTGGCTGGGGAGATCACATTTTGAGCTTCCAAACATCCAGAGGATTTTGAACTCCCATAATCCCACTGGTATCCTAACATCGTCCCTCAGAACAGCAGCCATTAGAACATGCAACATCTGCATCTGGAGCAGAGAATGGACTGGTTGCAATTTGGGAAGGCAGATTCATGGCTCCACAAGGAGCCCAGTAGAGAAGCTATGCTATGCCTAAGGGGAACCCCTGGAGTACTCCAGAGATCAGAGGAGAGGACTTTTACCAAGGCATGAGCCCTGAAAGCATGAGCCTGCTTTCCCCAGTATATTCTCCTGAATATCTTGGTGGAAGAGTATGCCACAGACTTTCAGGGGATGTTTGGTATCATTTGGTCTTACTGTAGCACCTTAGTAAATATCCCTTTCTAAAAGCTAAATTATTGATAATCAACTGACTCATGGTAGGAAGCTCAATCATGGGGGTCCAATCTAAGTTCATGGAACCCCTGAAATCACAGACCCTGCCTTGTGTGTCCATGGATCCCAGATTAAGAACCCCTGGTTTAAAATCTTCAGTTGGATGAATGCTTAATAAAGAGGTTCTTACAATGTATCACTTTCTTTTTTTTTTAATTTTATTTTAGGCAATTGGGGTGAAGTGACTTGCTCAGGGTCACACAGCTAGTAAGTGTCAAGTGTTTGGTCTGAGACCAGATTTGAACTCAGGTCCTCCTGACTTCAGGGCCAGTGCTCTCTCTATCCACTGTGCCAACTAGCTGCCCCCATGTATCACTTTCTTTAAATGGAGAGAGTTGATTTGCCTGATTTGCTCAACCAAGTCCCATCCTTACACCTATATAAGCAGTCCCCTATAAGCTAATTCTTCAGTCCTCTAGCCAAAGGGGAGGGACTTTGGAACAGATTAAAAGTAGACCTCTGCTGATACACTGAGAAGTGGGCCAATTTGTCTCCCTCATTTGCTGAAGGTTTTTCTTTCCATTGCATTTCTCAACTCATTGCTGAAGCCTCATTCTTTTAAAAAACAAACTACCCCAAACCTTCATAAAAGACTAAGGTAAGGTAAGGTGACTACACATGTATAATCTATATCAAACTGCTTACCTTCTTAATGAAAAGTGGGGGTGGGGAGGGAAGAAAGGAGAGAATTTGGAACTCAAAGTTTTAAAAATGAATGTTAAAAAATGTTTTTACATGTAACTGGGGAAATTTTTGTAAAAATACATACATACATATATACATATATACATGTATATGCATATGCATATGCATATGCATATGCATATGTATATGTATATGTATATGTATATGTATATGTATATGTATATGTATATGTATATGTATATGTATATGTATATGTATATGTATATGTATATGTATATGTATATTTTAAAGACAGAAGTGAGGTAAGCCCAGAAGCCAAACTCCCAGACAGAGGCAGGCAGAGGCTGTCCATAGAAATCTCATGGCTAATATTTTCCAAAAGGGCAGCTCATTCTGCCTTTGATAGGTAGGGAGTTGAAACTTCTCCTGTTCAGAAAAGACTGTATAAGAAGAGGGCCCTGAAATTCCCAGCAAGAATTTGTTATTCCAACTCCATTGCCTAGGCTCTGTAACTGACTGAAGTTATGTTTTTTACAGGGTGTTACTTGGTTCCACTAGTAACTACATGTGTACAATGAGGGGATTGAGGTCCATGGCTTCTCTATTCTAAGATTTCTGTCTGCTCTAACAGCCTATGTTCTAAGACAAGAGTGTCAAATTCAAATAGAAATGTAATACATAGTAGCACACAGGGATTACTTGCAGCCTCATATTGACTTAGAAAACCACATATGACTATTTTCCATGTTCTATTATGTTTTATTTATTTTCTTAAATATTTCCCATTTACATTTTCATCTGGTTTGGGTAGCATTTGGGAGTGTTGTGGGCTGTATATGGCCTCAGAGTGTTTGCCACCTCTGTTCAGAGGGACCTTCTCAGCTCTGACAGTCTCTGTTCTAAGAGTCATTCCCAGATCTAATATTCTAGGTTTTGAAGACCCTCTAAGTTCCAATATACTGTGCTTAATAAGTTCCCATGTTCTAAGGTCCCACCCAACTCTAATATTCTGTGTTCTAAGGTGTCTTCCTAGATCCATGTTCTTGTTCTATTTTATGTTCTAAGGCCCTGCCCAGCTCTGCCATCTCATGTTTTAAGGTCCCACCTACTTTGGACCTTCTGTTCTAATGGCCTTCCCAGCTCTGACATTCCATGCTTTAAGGTCTCTACCAGTTCTGACATTTCATGTTCTAAGGTCCCTCCTATCTGGGAATTCCCTGTTCTAAAGTCTCTCCAAGCTGTGTGACATTCTACTGTCTCTACCAGGTTAATTTTTAGGGGTCAAATATCTTGCCAGAAGCAATTAGAGAGAAGGTGGTAGTTGTTATTTTCTCTTTTAGAAACAGTAACAATTTGGAGCCTTGTCACCTGGGGTTCACCATCTGCTCCAAACACTTCCCACTCGACCTTATATAAAGTTGATGCTATATGATTCCCCTTCCAAAACAAAGTTGCACTTTCTTTCCTACAAACACCAAGATATTTATTAGGAGAGCTACAATATTAAGAATTAGCTGATTCTTTTTATAACTTTTTTCTATTCCCAAGCATTTATTTTGTCCCTCACATTCCCCCCAAACTGAAGAAAACAAAACCCTTGTAATGGATGTCAGAAGTCAAGCAAAGCAAATTTCCACATTCACCATATACAAAAATGTGTCTAGTTAATTCTTATTTATGTAGTGTCGTATAGTGATATTTATTATAGTGTTTTAACATTTGCAAAATGATTTGTGCACATGATGGCATCGGAGCCTCACCACAACTCTGCAGCAGGCATTATAGAATTATCTGTTTCATGGATTGGAAAACTGAGGTGTAGAGATGACAAAAGATTTGCCCTTAGTCCACAGCTCAGAGGTGGCTTGAGATCTAATACCCTCCAGGGCCACTCAAGAATGTTGTTAATCAGAGAACAGCATTGGGGCTTAATGAATGTGAAAATCCAATGAAAATTGTGTGTCTGCATATTCCATCAGCATGTTTACTGGGGCCAGGTCGATGTGTGTAGTGGGCTTGAAGGCAAAGGGCATTGTTCTTGCCTGGGATGTGGAACCCTACGAGGGAATTTCGAACAGGTGAGCATGTGCCAGGCTGTGGGAATCTGCCATCACAGCTGGCATGAATGGGTCCTCAAGTTCTGGGTCAGTTGCATGCTACTGTATGCAATACATCTAGAGCAGGCACTTTTAAGGCAAGTGTGTGTGTGTGTGTGTGTGTGTGTGTGTGTGTGTGTGTTGGGAGGAGGAGGGGTGAATAAAAAAGAAAGGGCCTCTGTGCAAATTCATGGTGGGGATAATTTATTTGTAGATCTAGTTGGATGTTTGGACAAATCACACAGACAAACACACAGACACACCCACACAAAACACCCACACTTGCCTCACTTGCTAAATAAAGGGGTTGGATTCCATGAGCACCAAGGCTCTTTCCTGGGTTCTTATAGTGTGGGCAAAGCTTTAGTGACCTGTCTGACTCCAACTGGGGTGAGATCTGAACCAAATTCTTTCTGGTTCTGAGGCCAAGTCAGAGATCACAGAGCCATCTTGCTTCTATTCTTCTCTGGCCCACCTCTGGCCCACAGTGGCTGTGTGACCCTGGGTAAGTGCATGCCTTCTCTAAGACAACCCTTTAAGACCAGAAGTTGCAGAGAAGGTTGCACTGGGGCAAGAGTTTTCTTATCTGGGAATTCCCTACATTAATGAAACTGGTGGTCCAGTCACCATGCCTATCCATTCAGCGCCAATATTCTCCATTCTAAGGTCTCTTCCAGCTTATATCACTCAAGGTTCTTTTGAGTAGTTCCGAAGGGACTAAAGGTAGTGGTCTGGGACCCAATGGACAGGGAAAATTGGGACAGGGGTGTCGATATTTTCTAGTGTGGCTATTAGCAAGCATAGGTTGTCAGTTACACAAGGGCTGAGTGCTCACTTGATAGATTTTTTCGGGACATTTTGCTTCTCCTCTGAGCCCCTCCAGCTCCCTGCCCCCCTTTTTTTTTTTTAAATTCCTGAGCACTCTACTCTTTTTGGGTGTGTGTTTGCTAGTTGGAGGGGGGGGGAGAGGAAAGATGTAAAGGCAAAGATGTGAAGCTCAGCCCGTTTGATGTGGTCCCTGATAGGTTTTCTGAGTGCAGAGGGTAAAATAAGTGTCCAAATGACATGCAAAGCATCTCTGTGCACTTCAATTTCCCTCCCTCCCAACCCCACCCCCTTCCCCCACACACTCCTCATCCCTCCATTTCAGTGGATAACTGAGAACTGGCTGCATTATCATTTGAGTGACATCAAGATAAGCCTGTTGGGTTGGGAGTTTGAAGGCCTGGATCCAAATTCAGCTTTGGCTCTTGGCTTCATGGCCTGGGTAAAGGCCTCTGATCTTTATTTGCTTTCATTTCCTCTTCTGGAAAATGAATAGGTTTAAATCAATTATCTCTAAGGTACCATGAAGCTGGTATCTCCTGCTGCCCCAAATGAGGCTCTGCCACACTAGACAGTGATGGCCACTAACAACTGAAGGAATGTTCTCCCCATGGATTCGGTCAAGTCAGTCAATAAACATTTGTTAAGCACCTACTGTGTGCCAGGCACTGTGCTAAGTGCTGACGATACAAAGGCAAAAGACAGTTCCTGTCAGAATGTTAAAAATACAGAATCAATTAAAAAAAGGCAGACTCTGCCCTCAAGGGGCTTACAATTTAAGGGGAGGGAAGCTCATTCTTTAGGACCTGAAAAGCCCCTGGTAGTCCTTCCTCAATGTAAAATGCAAAATCAAACCCCATATTTTATAGATTCCCATTGCTTAGGGGATGATCAATTCTAGCCTACATAGTACTAAGGTGGAAAACATTAGCATAGGTTCCCAATAACCTAGAACACCGAAGGAATCTATCTGTGTGATGCTGGGCACTACTTCACCTCTCAGTGCTTTAGTTTTGTTCTCTGTAAAATGACCTGGCAGCCTCAAAGGTTCCTTCCACCTCTAGATCTGGGACCCTACCTGTGACTCTGGACAAGTCATTTGACCTTTCTGGGCCTTAGTTTCTCCATTTGTAAAATGAAGAAGTTGTACCGGATGACCTCTGAAGTGCTGATCCAGTTTTAAATCTATGTCTGCCACACTTCCTCTAAGCCAAAGCTCATCTATTTCTTGCTGTTTTAAAGCCTAGCGCAAATGGTCACTTCTTTTGGGAAGTCTTCCCAGATCTCCTCCTATCAGAAATGCCATCAGATAATATTGTCTATTATGGTTATTTATTATCTTCTGGAAAGACTGCACACTCTATGAGGGCAGGAATTAGGTCTTGTCTAAACTATCACTTCCTCTATTTTCAGGGCTCTGCACAGAATAGGTTCTTCATAATGTTTGCTGAATTGACTGATTCACCTCCACAGAGCAATACAGGCAAATTCCCATGATGCCAGTCTTCTCCCCAGGCAGTGGTCCAGGGGCAGCAGTCCAGTGCTCTGCCCTCCCCTCTGGAAAACTGCAAAAAGTGGAAAGTAGGCCCTGGAACAAATGCCCAACTGCCCCGGGGGCAGCCAGATCCTGCCTCCTTCACCAAGATAAAGTGAGAGTAAAAGATAATGAAGACCAAGGCTCCCTGCTGGCTTCAAGGCTGGCTGTGCATCCCTCCCCCACTCGATACTCAGACGTCTCAGCCCCTAGAAAACGCGGGTGGTAGTTGGTACTCTCTGTGTTTCGACCAATGCCACAGGTGGGCTTTGGTCCTTTAGAGGGGTAGTGATTAGTGAACTCAACTTACACAAGAGCACTTTGGGAAGAATGCTGGACGTTCTCATGCTCAGGCAAAGCGCTTTTCTGAAATCGGCCGGCTAGCCCGGGTTGGAATCCGAGGGCTGGGCCAATTTCGACTATATGTGCTGTTTTTGATAGCAGGGCTCTTGGAACAGAAGAGCTGAGTTCCAAAGCAGCGCATCAAGACAGTGACCCTGGAGAAAGCATCTCGCCCTTCTGAGCCTATTTCCTCACCTCTAAAATGGAAATAGTTATAGGAAAGTCCTTTGGAAGCGGTAAAGCCCTATAGATAGGGGAATTATCATCACCATCATTATTATTATTCAGTCTTCGTGTCTTTGCATGCTTCGCACGTACGGACGTTTGTGTAAGCGTAGTTTGGAGGGGGGATGGGGGAGAGCTCAGGAGCCTAGCCCTCGATCCTCAGGGAAGGAGGACCCCCTCACTGAGGTTCAATCCAGCCGTATGTTGTGTATCTCACGGGTTCCAGCTTGTTGGGCGTTCGCTTGCTTCTCCCCACCCCCAACCCCCGCCCCCCATCTAAGTGCTACCCTAAGCTGTTGCCGACCCAGCGCCGCTCAGTTCAGGCCAAGGGCTTGCAGGCCTGGGGGTCGGAGGGCGAGGGAGGCAGAGGTCCCGAGTGGAGCGGCCAGCTTTGCACTCCCAGTCCCCTAGCCCCGGCCAAAGCAGAGGTTTATCCTCGGGCCCCTCCGAGCCTGCAGCACCCTCCGGGAACGACGTCCCACTCTCCCTCCAACCCCCAGCCCTCAGCCTAGAAGGAGGAAGACTAGAGCGAAGGAGGTCAGAGGGCCGGGGTCGCGGCTAGCACTTGTCTCCCCGGTGTCTCAGTCTTTGTGCTCGGGAGAGGAGGGGAGACGAGAAGGAGGCGAGGGGAGGAGAGGAGAGGGAGGCCGGCCCGGCGGGGGCGGAACCCGGCTAACAAACTGTTGCATTTGCTCCCAACCTCCCCGCGCCCCCTCTGAGATCCTGGGGAGCCAGAGTGCCCGGTGACTAGAAGAAGGAGGAGGAAAAGAGGAGGAGGAGAGAAAGGGGAGGAGGAGGAGGAAGAAGAAGAAGAAGGAGGAGGAAGAGGAGGAAGAAGAAGAGGAGGAGGAAGAAGAGGAGGAGGAAGAAGCGGCTGCAGCTAGCAAAAAAGCAAGCCCGGGGTGAGGCAGGCAAGTGAACCCGCCCGAGCTGCCCAGGCCAGGCGGGCTCAGGCAAGGCAGGAGCACCGGGGGCCGCGGACCGTCGCGTCTTTCACCACCTCCCCCCTCCCCCTCGCACGCCCGTCCCGTCCCCTCCCCTCCACCCAGCTCCGATCTCGGCCAACGCCTCTTGCAGTGCGGCGGCGGCGGCGGCGGAGGCGGCGGCGACGCCCGGGAGCTGCCCTTTCCTCTTCGGTGAAGTTTGTACAAAGCGTCGGAGACCTCGGAGGAAGCAAGCAAAGTGCTGAGGCAGGAGGAGGATCGGCGGCAGGCTCGGCGGCAGGCTCGGTGGCAGGCTCGGTGCTCCCTCCGCCAACCCCCGCCCCAGCCACCGCCTCCTCCTCCCCGCCGTGAGCGCCCCGTCACCTCTGCCGGCGGCCGCCCCCAGCCCGAGTTTGCAGAGAGGTAACTCCCTTTGGCTGCGAGCGAGAAGCGAAGGAAGGAAGGAACGAAAGAAGGAAGGAAGGAAGGAAAGAAAGGAGGCAGAGAGAGCGAGCACCGGGCAAGCGAGCTGCACGCTGGCAGCACAGCCGGAGCGGGAGCCGTGCGCCTGGACACCGCGAGCCTAACCCGGGGACCCAGCCCGGGACTTGGCTAGCCAGCCAGCCCGCTGGCCGGCGCAGGGCGGGCCCCCTCCCGCTCAGCACCCCTCCCCCTCGTTTCGCCCCCTCCCTTCCAGCGTCCCCCGGCCCCGCCTCGCCTCCTCCCTCTGCCCCTTCACCCCGGGAGCTCGGGGCCAGAGATCAAAAGATGAGCCAGCAGCCTCGGCTCGCCCCAGTAGTGTAGAGAGCCAGCTCTCCCTGGCACCTGCTTCCGTGGGCTCAGACTTTGCCAGGCGCCTGGGGGCCTTGGGGCTTTTTTTTTTGAGGAGGGTGCCTCTGTGTGCAGGGGAGGGGGCGTGTTTTTGTTTTGCTTCTGCAATAACTGAGCATCTCTTGCATACAACCGAGTGCCCAGGGACTGTCAGCTGACGAGGGCAGACTCGGGAGTCCCCCGCGTGCGCCCGGGGTGACGAACCTCACAGACACACACGCGCACACACACACTCAGACACACACACACACACGCACACGCACACACACACACTCACACAGCCAGAGCTATTTCTGGCCGCCGCGCGGGGCTCCGCACCAGACTTTGTCGGGCTCGTGCATAGTGGCTTCTCCAAGTTTCCTCCGCTGGAGCTTTCCGCAGGTGGGCAGTAGCCGCAACCGCCGCAGAGGCGCCCGCTGAAGAACTCTGCGAACCGAGCTAAACCCAGAGCAGTCGGGCTGGGCCGGAGGGGAGGGCCAGCCGAAGGAGCCCCAGAACAGCGGAGACCATGGAGGTGCAGCTGGGCTTGGGGAGGGTCTACCCCCGGCAGTCGTCCAAAACCTTTCGGGGAGCGTTTCAGAACCTGTTCCAGAGCGTGCGCGAAGTGATCCAGAACCCGGGCGCCCGGCACCCCGGTGTAGCCGCGGGCGCAGCACCCCCCGGCGCCCGTCTGCAGCAGCAGCACCACCACCACCAGCAGCAGCAGGCGCCCCAACAGCCTCAGCAGCAGCAAACCAGCCCCCGGCAGCCGCAGCCACCAGCACAGCAGCAGGCGCCCGACGATGCCTCGCCCCCTACCCCGAGCCGAGGCCCGGCCGGCTACCTGGCTCTGGAGGAGGACTCTCAGTCGCAGCCTTCCCAGCCACCGCCTTCGGCCGAGGGCCGCTCGGAGAATGGCTGCGTCCCGGAGCCCGGACCGACCGCGGCCGGCGGCAAGGGGCTGCAGCAGCCGGCGGCCGTGGCGGTGGCCGTGGCGGCGGCAGCGCCAGACAACGATGACTCAGCTGCCCCGTCCACTTTGTCTCTGCTGGGCCCCGGCTTTCCGGGCTTGAGCAGCTGCTCCACCGACCTGAAGGACATCCTGGCGGAGGCCGGCACCATGCAGCTCCTGCAGCAGCAGCAGGAGGCAGCGCGGTGGCTGGAGGCAGCGGCGGCGGCCGCGGGAAGGAGCCGGGGGCTCCGCCTCTTCCAAAGACAGCTACCTGGGGGGCACCTCGACCATCTCAGACAGCGCCAAGGAGCTGTGCAAGGCCGTGTCCGTGTCCATGGCTTAGCGTGGAGACTCTCGAGCACCTGAGTCCCGGCGAGCAGCTGCGCGGGGACTGCATGTACGCCCAGCTGCTGGGGGGCCCGTCGGCGTCGCGCCCCGCGCCTCCCTGCGCCCCCCTGGCCGACTGCAAGGGCTCGCTGCTGGACGACGGCTCGGCCAAGGGCGCCGAAGAAGCCGCCGACTACCCTGCCTTCAAGGGCAGCTACGCCAAGGCGCTGGACGGTGAGAGCCTGGGCTGCTGCGGGGGCAGCGGCGGCGGCGGCGGCGGCGGCGGCAGCTGTGGCGGTGAGGCTGCAGGCGCCGGGCCGCTCGACATGCAGTCCCCCCTGACTCTCTACAAAGCCGGCCCCCTAGAAGAAGCGACCACCTACCAGAGCCGCGACTACTACAACTTTCAGCTGGCCCTGGCCGGGCCGCCTCAGCCCCCGCCGCCGCCGCCGCCTGCACACCACACGCACGCCCGCATCAAGCTGGAGAACCCGCTGGATTACGGTAGTGCCTGGGCCGCGGCCGCCGCTCAGTGCCGCTACGGGGACTTGGCCAGCCTGGCCCACGGTGGGGGAGCCTCTGCGGGCCCAGGTTCGGGCTCGCAGTCCGCTGCCGCCGCCGCCGCAGCCTCGTCCTCCTCCTCTTCGTCCTCTTCCTCCTCCTGGCATACTCTCTTCGCCTCCGAGGAGGGCCAGCTGTATGGGCCGTGCGGTGGCACCGCCGCAGCCAGCGAGGCAGCTCCCTTAGCCCCCTATGGCTACCGGGCAGTTCAGGGGCTGGCGGGCCAGGAGACCGACTTCCCTCCTCCCGAGGTGTGGTACCCCGGCGGCGTGGTGAGCAGGGTGCCCTATCCGGGCCCGGGCTGTGTCAAGAGTGAGCTGGGTCCTTGGATGGAGGGCTACTCGGGGGCCTACGGAGACATGCGGTAAGTGCAAGATGAGGGTCTCGCTCCCTTCCTTCCCCTCCTTCCATCCTTTCCACGCCCCCCCCCAAGACCGCAGGCCGCCTTCGGACTCTGTGGCAACCCGTCGGCCGTGCCTGTCTTCACCACCACACCCATGCCCCCCTCTCGCTCGTTCACTCACCCACACGCCAGCTGGCACAGCTTCCTCTCCCGGGGAAGAGATTTGCCTAGCACCCTAATCCTGTAGCTCACTTTAAGAGTCACCCAACCTCGAGGCTCTGATCTGTCCATGTCACTGGGCAACTCCGACTGTTCTCTTTACTCTGGGTGCAGAAGGGCACCTGTGCACATATCTCCTTTTCCGACTACCCAGAGCAGCCCCCTTCCCCAATTCAAAATCTCCTCAAGACCCCGCAGAGTGCCTGGCCCTTCTCCCTTCTTGCTGCGGGGGCGGCCTGGCCAGCAGCTCCCGATCCCCGCACAACCTTGCCTGTGGTCTCAAAGGCCCGCAGAAATCGAGATTGGCAACCATGCCCGTTAGCGTCTCGTTCTTCCTTTCCTTAGCTCCACAGCCTCCTCCTTCCCTGAAAAGGTAAACAAAAGTGCTGTACTGGTAAAGGGAAAGTGCTGTCTTCCCGCTTTCCTCCAGGTTTCCCCCTGCAGCCGACTCTCAAAGCCTGGAGCCCACACCATCGCTGCTCAAGCCGGCGGGCTGGCCCCTCACTCAACTTGCCAAGCGGGAGTTGGAAAGGCTCGGCAGATGGTCAGTGCCCAAATGTTCCCTCCCGCCTGGTGTACACACAGGATTAAGGGGTGTAGGGGCCTCCCTGGTAGAAAGAATGGCTGAGGGAAGCTTCCTAGGGAGCTTTGGGGTTTGTTTTTTTAATTTTTAAGAAAAGGCAAATTTGGGGCTCAAAACAGGGAAAACTTAATCTCGACACCCCCTCCTCGGATCACTTAGAGGAAGTGGGTGACCCGGATTCCGTGTCTGTGGAAGGTGTTATCTGTCTCTTCTGTCGCCGCTTTGGATTTTAGCAAATCCCCGTTGCTCCTGGGTTTCCTTCGTCCTGACAAAGAGAGAAACGGTCTTTTAGGATGACAATTGTTGATATCTGCTTGATGGCATCAGTGATTCAGAGAAGGCTTTGTAATCTCTCCTGAATCACCTGTGAAGCAAGGCATCTCCTCTCCCAAATGTTGCATCTGCCACCCCCCCCCAACCCAAGTCCGGAGGGTTCCCTTCATTTCATCTTGCAGCCGGCAAGTGAAAAATCTCCCTGGGGTAAGGCTAAGGGCTAGATTTAGGGGTGGGATAGCGCTGAAGTGCCTTAATAAGATACCATAAACTGCCATAGGGCATCTAAAATTTGCCTCTGCACGGCCGCCCCCCCCCCCCCCCGCCTCGGGGGAGTTGCCTTATTCTGTGGTCTCTGCCTCCTCACCACAGAGTTCCCTTATTTCGTGGCACATGGCATCAACCACTAGGTTTTAGAAAAATTGCCTCCAAACCCAGAATTTTTAAGGCCATGTCTGGGAAGGCAGGTGGGCACAAAGATAGAAAGAAGGAAACATGGTCTGGGGAGCTTCTGGACCCCCTATTGGGTGATTACTTGCAAGCTCTTAGTCCTTAGTGCATATTTGGTTTTCTAAAACCTAATGTTTTTTCTCCAGGTTTTCCTTATGGGAATCTAACAACTTCAACTTTGCTCTTTGCATTACTGTTGTTGTCTTTATTGGTGCCTCTGTTTGGACGTCATTAAGGGAAAGAAGAATACAGTTGTTTCCTTAAAATGGTTGTTTTGGGGAGGGGGGAGTGTTGAGTGGGAAAGTTTTCAGTAGGCCTGACTTTGGATAGGTTTGGACTGATGCATTTCAGGATAGTTAATTTACTTTGTTGCAAGAGACCTCACCAGCTAGTTAATTACAGAGAGCCTTGAATCATATTTTTTGTTTTTTGCCTTAAGGGTGTGATTTCGTCCCCACCAGAACCCCCACCCCCCAGATCTTAATGAGAACAAATTTACTAGGTAACTAAAATCTTTCCAGGATCGTTTCTACTTGTTTTTAGCTCCAGGAAAACAAAATAAATTTAAAAAAAAAACAACCCTAGGATAAGAGAGTACTCTGGTAGTAATGATTCTAAAACTAAGCTCTCCCGTGTTGTCTGGGGCTTACCATGGTTTATGCCTCAGACTGGTTAGCTTTTTCTTTGATTTACACAGTTAATGGCAGGAAAGCAGTCGTCTGTCCAGGGATTTGTTCAGGGATCTGTAGCCTTGCTCAGAACAAAAGCTCTTCCTTTCTTAGGCATTGAGAAAGGTCTCGGTTTGCATATCTATCCTTTGCCCATCCTGGTCCTAATGGAAACAGGCTCTAGGTTAGAAAAACCTTGAATACTTCCAAGTACTCTGGTTTGGTCAATATTCCCAGCAGTGAAGTGGAGGCTGGAGGAGGATTTGGAGAAAGCTGCAGGAGTATTTTCACCAGGGGAAAGCTGCAGGAGTATTTTCACCAGGGGGCAAGATCGTAACTACCTTTGATAGAACTGCCCATGGGGCAGTAAAGAATTGGGGCCAGATCATCTAGCTCTGCTCTTGTTGAAAAGGAGCCCATTTCCTAGAAATCAACTCTAAAATTTTAATCTCAAAATATGCCCTGATCTCTCTCTCTCTCTCTCTCTCTCTCTCTCTCTCTCTCTCTCTCTCTCTCTCTCTCTCTCTCTCAATTCTCTCTCTTTCTTTTCTCTCTCCTCTCTCTTTTTCTCTTTTCTCTCTTTCTGTCTCTCTCTTCCCTTCTTTCTTCTCTCCTTCTTTCCTCTTGTCCCCACCCAAAAGGGTTCAAATTGGCAAAAGGCAAAGAGAGAGTTTCATCTCTACTTTGGGGCTTTCGGTAGCACTGGGGAAAATTGGGGATGGAAGGTATTGGGCTAAAAGTGGCCAGGTGTCCCCACCAATGTGTGTTCTAAAGCCATAGTTAGCGCTTAGAGCCATGTAGTGATATGGGTGGGGCAGGATTTTGGTAACTCAAGCAGTTTGGTCTAACTCTTTAGACCCACAAGGAGCCTCCCAAGATACTTTTTAAAACTGTCTCTGCAGAAGAATGGAGAGAGGCTCAAGGTGACTGTATTCCAGGGAGCTCAGCATGTGGTTTTAATAGAAAAAAACAACCCAACACCACAAAAGGAAAATGAAGTGCAGGGAGCTTTGGCAGAGGGGTACTCTGGCTGAATTTACCAGGCTTTTGTTGATTTCCCTGTGGTTCACCCAGGAGGGTAACTGAGTCCAGGCAGGTAAAATCGATAGAGGTAGGGTGGAGTGGTTTGACAGCTAGGGCTTTGGGTGGGGCATTTGGAAGTGGCTGTTGGGGGGGGTGGTGTCAGCCAGATGCCTTCGTGATTTAGCTTGATGTAAAAGACAGATTTTAACTCTTCTTGAGAATAAGCTATAATTGGAAGTTTCATTTTGTAAACTAGCCCAGCTGGGGACCTGGAAGGCAGGGTGGGGAGAAAGAAGAGTGGTCCTAGACTATTCTTCTCCTATGTATATTAGTTCATCATAGAGAGCTCATTGACCAACACCCCCCCCCCCTTCAGTCAACTAGTAGGTTTTTTATAACAGGCAACACTTTCTGAGTTTTTGTGGAAGTGAGACCGGGTGAGTTCCTCTGGGCAGGGGTTTGAATTCTCAGGAGCAGGGCTATTCTCCCTTGGCAGGTGAGCTGCCCTCTGATTAAAATGGTCCAGGTCTCAGCACACAGGTGTTCTTCCCTTGTGGTTCAAGGGGCAGCTTGGCAGCCTGAAAAGATTGACTTCCAGCCTGGCTTCTCTCTGTAGTCCCATGGTGCAGTCTAGAAGAAACTTGAATCTTGTTTGTAGAGGAACATTTTTTTAAAAATGTGCGGGGGTCGGGTAGGGCGCTGCTGCCTTTTTGCCCTGTGGAACATAGACCTCTGAGTGATTCCCTATATGCATTACCTTTGGAATGCAGGTTTTATTTTCTTGGCTAAATGCTTTTTTAACATAGATGTGACCTTTTTTTTTGGGGGGGGTAGTCTGTGATTTTGTCAATCTAAGAATCTCCTGGTGAGGAAACTCCTTTGCCCAATACAGGTTAACAGTTGGGCGAATCTTAGTTCCCAGTGAGGATGAGGGCCCAAGACCCCCCTCAGGCAAGCAGTATATGTGAGAGGCAGGTCTTCCTAGCCACTTGTCCACTGCTGAGCACGAATGACCTATACCAAAATCTATTTTCAAACCTTCAAAACAAATCGGCGTGCTCTAGTTGATTGTAACGGAGCTGGGATTTTGAGATTGGGCCACAGTAATGCTCTCTGGTCCTTCTGGGGACTGTAGCTTGTCAAATGGCAGAGTTGGACTAGAGGATCCCTAATCTCCTACCAGGGCCAACATCATAAGCTCTAAGGGCCTCCCTTTTGACTCCAATACTCTGTGATTCTTTGTTGCTCCATCCCAAGACCACCAGTTTCTATTCCTAACTGATCCTACGCGAACAGAGGGAAGCTGACTGGGTGTGGCAGAGCCCACAGTCTTTTCTAGAGGTCTGAAGTCACAAGATAAAACAAATCTTTTTCTTTTTCTTTTTTTGTTATTTCTTTTTCCTTTCCTTTTTTTTTTTTTAAAGAATGGGAGGAAGGGAAGGAGAAGTGAGTGTCCACCCCCTCCCCTCTTCCACCTCCCCTCAGTCGGTAATTTGTTCAGGTAAAGCTCTGCAGCTTTTCCTTCTGTTTGGTCTTCTTTTGTGCTTTTGGCATTGAAATACAGACACTGCTTTACACTTTGAAGGCTATTTTGCTCATTACATCTATCTGTGTCACAGTTTTAAGCATTTTTTCCCCTCTGAATAGTTGTGTATCAGATCAACCCTGGCATCTCTTGAAAGACTAGATAACTAACCTTGGGCCCGAGCAGCCTGATTGGACTTAGCTGTGTAATGTAGTGCTTCCCAGGCTAGTGGGGTGTCTCCTCCAGGCTCTTGATCCTGGACAGGTGTCTTGCTGTCCCAAGTGTGGGAGCCTGTGATAGGAGCCCAGGAATGAGAGCAAGTTACCCTCACCTCAGCAACCAGCCTGACACGGCCAGGCTTGGAGAAGCTTCTCACCTCATGTTGTTTGCAGATGCCAGGTTTTACCAGGCCTCTCCGCTAACCAGTTTAAAGCAAAAAAGACAAAGTGGTTAACAGAACTACATTGGCTCTTTGAGCATTTTGTCCCAGGACCAATTCACCCAATTAAGACCGTTCAGTTATTTCTATTGTATAGGGGGGTGTGTGTGTGTGTGTCTCACATACATACATACACACACACACACACACACATATATATATATATACACACATACATATATACATATATGTAGATAAATATTTCTACTGTATAAGGGTAGCCAATCCCTTTGTTTTCCTACTACTATACTAAATGAGAATAGTAACAATAAAGCATTTATATGGTGTTTTAAGGTTTGTAAAATACTTTGTAGATATTTCACTTTATCCTTGCAACCTTAAGAGGTTGATGCTGTTATTATCATCGCCATTTTATAGATGAGGAAACTGAGGCAGACAGGTTAAGTGTATGTCCAGGGTTACATGGCTAAGTCTTTGAGGTAACATTTGATTTATTGATAGTTTGTCCCATTCTAGTAAGTGGCTAGGATCTAGAACTTTCTTAGGGATAGTCATCTTTAATCTTTCCTTCCCTCTCCTCCTTCCTTCTCCTTTCTTTTTCTTTCTTCCTTTTCTTTCTTTCCTCCCTTCCTTTCTTCCTTCCTTTCTCTTTTCCTCTCTCCCTCCTTTCCTTCCTTCCTTTCTTTCTTCCTTTTTTTCTTTCCCCCTTTCTTTCTCTTTCTTTTCCTTTCCTTTCTCTTTCTTTTTCTTCCTTCCCTCCTTCCTTCCTTCCTCTCTTTCTCCCCCTTCCTCCCTATCTTCCTTCATTCTTTCTTTTCTTTCTTTCTTCCTGTCTCTCTCCCCTCCTCCCTGCCTTCCTTTCTGCCTTCCTTCCTTTTTCTTTCCTTTCTCTCTCCCCTCCCTCCTTCCCTTCCTTCCTTTATTTCTCTGTCTCTGTCTCTGTCTCTGTCTCTCTCCCTCTCTCCTTCCTTCCCTTTCCCTGAGGTCTAATTAATATAGGGAATCCCTGGCATGGAAACTCCCTGAACCAATGCAAGGCAGCAACTACCCTGCATTTTGTAGTCTTGGAGAGTTGCCCAGGGTCACCAAGAGGAGAAGTGGTTAGCCTGGCATCCATCTCCCAACCAGTGTGTGTCAGAGGCAGGAACTGAACCCATGGCTTCCACGGTTTGCTGCCTCTCATACCTATACTTGCACCTAACCCTGCCTAGACATAGGATATACATCTACAATGTGACGTCTCAAATCTATTCGTTCTTATCTGAATATAGGCCTCCTTGGAGTCCCTCTTTAACTACCTCCTTGTGGCCTCTTCAAGGCTCTCCTAATAGATTATAAGCTTGAAAGGGCCATCAAATTTGAACACTAAAGTGTTCTACAGAAGCCCATTCTACAGAAGAGGAAACCGTGGCCCAGGAAGGAAAAGTAATTTAACCAACATCACACACAGGATTTTAGATCTTCAGCTGTAAAGGGGGACTTCAGAGGCTTTTTAATCTACTTCCTCATTTTACAGAGGAAGAAAGTGATTTAATCAATGCTTATGGATGGATTAAAGTTTTAATTTTGTCCTTGGTGACAGACTAGATTCTCACTGTTCAGGGACTAGTCAGAATAGAATTTGGGTTCTTATTAGAGATCTCTGAAATGTAAATAATATGGATTGTTTTAGGTTGAAAGGGAGGGCCTTAGTTTTCCCATATGTGAAATGGAACTTGGAACCCTACGTCTCTTCTGCTTCTCTCCTTGGGGAAGGTATAGACAGGATGAAGAGCTCTTGGAGTTACATCAGGCAAGAAACATCAGGATTGGGCATTGAAAGTGCCTATCAAACTAACAGATCCTAAATTAGAGGGCTGAGGAAAGAAGAATGAGTCACCCTGTGGAAATGCTCATTTTTTTCAGACAGCTAGAATGGAGAGGCCAAGACTACATGGCACAAGCCCTGGATTTGGATTCCAAGGACCTGGCTCTGCCACTTACTACCCATGGGACCTTGGACAAGTCCTTTCCCCTTCCTGAGCCTCAGTTTCCCTCTCTGTAAAATGAGGAAATGGACTGACTGGCCTTGCAGTTCCACATCTTGATCTTTCTTTTTGACTCCATACTCAAGTAGGTAGGGGAAGGCTGAAGCCAAGGCCTGGAATGATCCTAAATGGGCCTACAGCCTTGGGCACACCAACAGCACTAAATATTTGATACCAAGGGTGACATGCAGGTGGGTGAACCTGACCCTTGATAGACCCTTCATGGTTGCTGGGCGGGCCCATCTTGGAGGGATGGAAATAGAACCTGTGAATTCAGTAAAAACTCATTAAACACCTTGGACGAGGGGAAAAATAAGACTTTTGATATGAAAAAGTGTATCCTTGCCCAGAACATCTAGTCTCCTGGGGAAGTAAGGCACACACTCGCATAATCAACGGGCATTACCAAGGTGCAAAATAGTCTCCAAGAGATCAGGGAGGTGTATCCTAGAGGAGAGCCAGAAGCCGTACTAAGGCCTATGAGCAGACTTCCTGGAGGAGGAGACATTTGAGGATTTTAAGGATGAAGAGGAGTTCCGCAAGCAGAGACCTGTGAGGGCCCTACCTTCTTTAGTATATGAGGTCAGATGAGAAGTGTCATAGCCACTTCAGATAGACAAGCAGAGACAGAAGATCTTAGATCTGCAGCAGAAGAAACTTCAGAAGACCAGAGAAGGAAACTGAGGCTGGGAGAGACAAGTGACTTGGCCAAGGTCACATGTAGGATTTAGAACACGTAGTTTTAAAACTGGAGGAGACCCTAGAGGGAGCTAGTCCAACCTACTCATTTAATTCCGTTCACTAATTAACTAATTAATTCTTTCTGTTTTAAAGTGTTCATTGCATTGATTAGAGTCCTCAAGTCGTGCAGAATTGTTTGTTTTTCCAGCGTAGCTCTCCCTGTAGAAATTGTTCTGGTTCTAGCTGCTTCACTTGGAGACAGTTTATATGACCCAGGATTTTCTCTTTCAGTCTTTCTTATGATACACTAATATTCCATTACATTCATATACCACAATTTGTTCATCAATTGAACACCTTCATTTTAGAGGAAATAGACAATCAGAAAGGTAAAGTGATTTGCCAACAGTCACGTAGCTACTAAGTGTATAAGGCAGGCTTCGAACCCTGGTTTTTCTGACTATAAATCCAGTGCCCAATTCACTATATCAGCCACACTGACAGAATTGTAGCCTTGGGATCATCCTGGCTGCTTTAAAAAAATTATTTTAAAGTATATTTACTTTTTTACATGCATTTGTAATCTGTACCTCACATTCTCTCTAAAAAAAGAAAAAAACCCTCACCTTAAACTTGAGTGGTCCAGAAAAACCCAAATTCCCTCATTAGCCATGCCCCCAAATATCTCTATGGCACATCCCCTTTCTGGCAGGCAGAGGAGTAGTAGGTTTCCTCTTAGCTCCTCTGGTCTGCCAACCTTATCTCAGCCTGGATCAGAGTTCTAAGGCCTTCCAAAGTTGCTTTTTTTTTTTCTATAATGGGGGCATTGTATCAATTGTTCTCCTATCTCTGCTCACTTAGCTCTGCATCAGTTCATAGAGGTCTTTCCAGTTTTTCCTGAAACTAAAATTTCTTTATTTTTTTTAATGGTACAATAATATTCTCTTGCATTCACTCCAGTAGGAGGACACCCCCTTACTTCTAAATTCTGCCTATGCTGAAAAGAGCTACTAGAAAAAAATCTGTGTATATATGGACCCTTTTCCTGTTTCTTTGGTCTCTTTGGGGCATAGGCATATGAGTGGTATCACTGGGTCAAAGGATATGCAAGACTTCCAGTGACTTAGTGACTTTTTGTTCATGATTCCGAATAGTTTTCCAGAATGACTGGCCCAATCGTGGGCCAAGCTCCCTCAGGATACCTGTTTTCTTGTCCGTCCTCTAGTTAGAACGTTGGCCATTTTCCTTTCTTGTCATCTTTGTAGCCTGGATGCTTATACTAATCACCGGTCAAGCTGTGTTACCTATAGTTTTCATTTCTGCATGTCAGTGGACCTCATAAAACCCAGCTAGTGAATTCTTTCTCCCTGTCCAGACCAGAAACCAGCTATGTGAATGGAATGGAACCGTGAGGAAAAGCATAGAACAAATCACATGGTTGGTTTCTAGGTATAATTTAAGTTCCTTTAGTTGAGCTATGTAGTACTTTAATTCTTTCCCCCACCCCCAATACTTAGCAAACCAGGCTTAACCAGAATTCCTCTCTGGGTCTCAGTTTCTTCATCTGTTAAAGGAAAGAGTTGGACCAGACAGCTGGCCTCTAAGGTCTCATCTGACGCTAGATTTAGAATCCTAGGATACTGACTTTGCCACTTACTAGCTTTGAAGTCCCTGAATCTCTCCAAACCTCAGTTTTTTAAGGGGAGGTATTGGCCCAGAGCAAGAGTTCCTAACTGTATTTTTTTGTTCCATGGACCCTTTGGATAGTGAGTCCGGGGAAGTCTATGGACCTCTTCTTAAAATCATGCGTTTAGATGCATAAAATAAAATACACAGGAAAGAATAAATATATATGGCAAACAAACATGGCAAAGAAAATGATCAAAATAGTTAAAAAATACTAAAACCAAAAATAGTTAAAAAAAAACAAAAAAAACCCCCCAAATCAAGTTTGTGGACCTGGGGTGGGGGGAAATCCCTTGGTATACAGTTGGTACACATTAAGAGTTCTTCTAGCTCTAAAATTTGACATTCTAAGGTCCTTTCTAGCTCTGAAGCCCTTAATGGGTTGCATGCAGCAGTATAAACACTGCCTTCCAAGTTAAAAATCTTGGGTTCAAATTTGAGTTAAAAATGAGAGTTCAGTTTAGAATGGAAAGTCCTCTCTCACCCATTCATTACCTCTGTGACCTTGGACAAGTCATTTACCTTCATTAAGCTTCCATTTTCTCCTACATAAAGTGTAGGGGTTGGATTAGATGGCCTTTGGGATCCCGTAGAGGTCTTTCTAATTTTTTTTCTGAAACTGTCCATTTCTTTTGGACCAATACTATTGCATTACATTTTATTTAGCCATTCCACAATAGGAGGGCACCCTCCCCCCACCCCACTTAGTTTCTGAATTCTGCCTAGGATGAAAAGAGCTGCTATAACTATTTTTATCCGCTCTCTTGCTCTCTGTGGTCATTGGTCTGTAGGTCCTCCCCAGCTCTGACATTCTATATTCAAGATTCTCTGCTCATCCAGCTCAGATATTCTGTGTTCATAGCTTTATAGCTGGAAGGGCCCTTTGGAGGCTGTCTTGTCACAGCTGTTCATTTTACAGATGAGGAAACTGAGGCCCACAGGAGGATAAGTGACTTGCCCAAAGTCCTCTAGGTAGTAAGGGGCTGAGCTTGGGTTGGAACTCAGTCCTCTGCCGCGTTGCATTACACCATGGTTAAATGGCTGCCTCTAGGGTCCCTTCCAGCTCTGAACACTCTGTGATCGAGGTGCTTCTTTTTGTAGAAGGGACTCCTCCACCTGGTGGAAGAGACAATCCTCTTGGTTATTTAAACAAAGCAGTTTCAGCAATCTTAGCACTCAGGCAAACTGAGATGTGATAACCATCACAGAAGCCTGTAGGCCTATTGAAGATACCGTGCTTCCAAATTTGTCATTTCCGTCCCTCTTTCTGAAACACTATCCCAGGCACCATTATTTGGAGGAGACTGAAGGAGCTGGAAGTTTTTGGTAATTATATAAATCACTGATGTTTAGGTTCAGGGGGACGGGTGAGGGGGGAGTCCAAGACTTGGTTGGAATTATTTTTATTCTGCCTATCCCCTTTCTCTCCGCCCCCCCCCGTTTATTTTTTTCCAAGTTTATTTTAAAATGTTAAATGTTAGCGAGGGAGTGTCTCAATTGGTCCATTTGAAAATTGAATTTGATCAGTCAGGGTCCCATTTTCCTTGGGTAGTTACTATTTAAAAAAAAAAGCCCAAATCCTGCAACAATATTTCAGTCACCAGCTATCTAATAATAGTCTGCAGAGACCCAACTGTGTTTATATTTTTGACATGGTCTGTTGTTTGCTTTGGAGACTCTCAGGAGGGTCAGGCTGGCCCCAACCCCATCAGGTCTAAAGCAGAATTGAGCTCAGTGGGCCCTTTCCTGAGGACCTCTCTCCTTCCTACCTCCTGTTTTTCAGAGATCCCAGCATTCCAGGCAGGAAGAATTCAAGCCCCAGGGGTCTAGGAAATAGCTCAGCCAGAGGTCCTGTGGAGATGGTGGGCCAGTCAGGGCTAGAGTTTCTTACTCAACTCTTCCACAATGTGGCTATGCTCAGTGGATCAGTTGAGGCCCTCGTCACTTTTTACCTGGACTGGTGGAAGGGCCTCCTAATTGGTCTTCCTGCTTTCTGACTCCTAATAGGATCATAGGAACTTAGATTTAGAGCTGAAAGGGACCTTTGAGGCTCCAAAGTCCAATGTCGGAATTTTATAGATGAGGAATCTGAGGCAGACAGAGGTTAAGTGACTTGCCCAGGGTCACTCAGCTAGTAAGTGTTTGAGGTTGGCTTTGAACGCAGATCTTCCTGGGGCAGCTAGGTGGTGCAGTGGATAGAGCACCAGCCCTGAAGTCAGGAGGACCTGAGTTCAAATGTGGCCGCAGACCAAACACTTGATACTTACTAGCTGTGTGACCCTGGGCAAGTCACTTAACCCTGATTGCCTAAAAATAAAAAAAAAATTTTTTTAAATTTAAAAATGAACTCAGGTCTTCCTGACTCCAGGTCTAGCAATTGATCTCCTAGCACTTTCCTTAGAAACAACCTTGTGAGCCGAGCAATATTGAAGTTGTCAGCCCCATTTTCCAGATGAGGTCACAAAGGCCCAGAAGTGGAACTTGATTTGCCCAGGATCCCACTGCTAGAAAGTGTTGTTGTTGTACCAGGGCATTCCACCAAGAACACCCATTCTCCATTGATGCCTACTGAGGCCCAGCTCGCATGCTACGTACTCTGACAAAACCCTTGGTCTATGCCACAGAAATGGCACTTAGTTGTTGCTGTATTTTAATTATTTTTGTACATGCTTTCTTTTTCACTGTACAGTAAACTTCTTGAGGGTAAGGGTTGTTGAATTCATCTTTTTGCAATTGTTTTCGGTCGTGTCTGACTCTCCGTGACCCTATTTGGGGTTTTCTTGGCAGAGATACTGGAGTGGTTTGCCATTGCCTTCTCCAGCTCGTATTCCAGATAAGGAAACTGAGGCAGACAGGGTGAAGTGACTCGCCCAGGGTCACGCAGCTAGTAAGTGTCTGAGGCTGCATTTGGAATCAGGTCTTCCTGACTCCAGGCCTGGAGCTCCATTCACTGAGTAGTTACTTGCTAGTTACCTAGCTGCCTCAACATTCATCTTTATCCCTTTTTCAATGATCAGTGCAACATCTGGTAAGTAATGACTGCTTAGTAATCATAAGGTGAATTGAGAACTCTTGGTATGACTGTACAAGTATAATCTATATCAAATTGCTTACCATCTCAGGGAGGGGAGGGAGAGAATTTGGAACTCAAAATTTTAAAAGGCAAGTGTTAGAAATTGTTTTTACATGCAATTGGGAAAAAATAAACATTTTCTCCTGGGGAAAAAGAAGATCTCTCGGTAACTTGTAAATTGTAAATTGTAAATTGCACTGGTTTTGGAAAGAGAAGGTCTGGGTTGGAGTCAGGATTTGGCTCTTTACCAGCTATGTGACCTTTGGTGAGAAGCTCTTCCTCTCCACCCTCAGTTCCCCCCTCTGTTCAGTAAGGAGTGTGGATGGCCTGTGAAGTCCCCACTGGTTCTAAATCTCCCATCTTAGCAGCCTGGTCCCTCCAGCTTTGAATTCTCTGTTTTAAGGTCCTTCCCACCTTGGATGTTCTGTGGTCCCTTCTAGCTCGGACATTCTACACTTTCTGTTCTTTGGCCTGTTCTAGTTTTGACAATCAGTGTTCTGACCTCTACAATCCCTTCTAGCTCTGATAGCTCGAGTCTTCGTTCTAAGTCCCATTCCACCTCCTCCAGCACTCCTTTCAGCTGAAACGTTGTCTTCCATGGTGCCTGAGAGCTTCAACATTTACCATTCTGAGGTCCAGGGTTCCGTCTAGCCCTGACATCCTCTGTTCTGTGGCTCAAAAAGACCTCCTACACTCTGTGCTCTTTGCATCCACTTTGAACGGAAAAGAATAAACACAGATTGCTGTCAGGTCTGGGCCTTGTTCCTTCCTCTTTTCTCAGGCTCCACTAGGAGAGCGTGGGAGCATTCTTGGTGGGTCCTTAAGGGCTTGGGTGTCTGGGTGGGCCATGCCACCTGGTCCCAAACACCAGGCACCAGAGTGCTTTTGCTGGAATATCCATGAGAGGTCATTGGAGGTAATGGCCCATGTCACTGATTTTGGTAATGGACATTCTAAAGTTACTTCCCTTAGAACAGGCATGAAGTCTCTGCCAGCTGTTGCTTGTTTCAAAGAATTATGGTCAAAGCAAGACTGAGCAAGTTACAAGGGAGTGGAAGAAGCTGGAGACCCCTCTTTCTGGCTCTTCTTGGAAAGAAGTGGGCTCCTCACCTCCGTGACCAAAAGTTACTTCTCTGCATCACTTTGGAAGCTCCCAGGAATATGGGCCTCCACTCTCATCCATTTTGCCCGGGACTGTCAACTTGTCAGTGCCTTTCTCTCTCTGTCTCTCTGTCTCTCTGTCTCTCTCTTCCCCCATGGCTCTCTCTCTCTCCCCCCATCTCTCTCTCTCTCTTCCCCCATCTCTCGCTGTCTCTCTCTTTCTCTCTGTCCCCCATCTCTCTCTGTCTCTTTTTCTCTTTCTCTCTCTCTCTTTCTATCTCCCTCCATCTCTCTGTCTCTATCTTTTCTCTGTCAGTTTCCCTCTCCCTCCCCCTCTCTCCCTCACTTTCCCCAAACAGGGCAGGACCTCCCTTACCCAATTGACGCCTTGCCCCATGGCCTGTGATTCACCCAGATGGCAAAAGAAGAAGGCCTGGCCTCTTCCTTCAGAGTGAGAGTGTGTGGTTGTGATGGCAGCTGAATTTTCCCAGGAACCTCCCACTAACAGAGGCCCTTTTGGCCAGCTTCTAAACACCCCAGTCTGACCCCCCATACCCCTTTTCCTTTTTGAAAGCAAGCCACATTTCAGCAACTCCGTGTCTGGGTATATTTAAAGATGTGCTGAGTCATTTCAGGAGGCAGCAGCTATACCCCAGTCTAGGGGGGAGTAAGTTGATAGGTGAAATCTCCCTGGCTTTCTCTGGAGGGGACAGACAAGGTGACCCATTTCCAGCCCCTGTGACTCCCCAGTGCATTCTCTGCAGACTTTCAGTTCTCCTCTTCCTTGGATTTCTTCCCAGGCCATAAAGGAGGGAGCTGTCGTTGGACCATAGGGCCTTCATACAAGCTGGATTCCAGGGGATTGTAATGACCTCTCTCTCTCCCTCTCTTTTTTTTTCTTCCCCTCCCTCCCTCTCTCCCTCTTCCTTTCACTTTGTCTCCTTTCATTTTCTTCTGTCTCCTCTTCCTCTTTTCCCTCTCCCTCCCCCTTCTCCCCTCTCTTCCCCCTCTCTTCCTTTCTTTCTCTCCCTCTCTCTTCTTCCCTCCTCCCTCCTCTTTTTCTCCCTCTTCCCCTCTCTCCCTTCCCCTCTCCTTTTCCTCTCTCCCTCCTTCTCTCCCTCCCTCTCTCTCTTCCTCTCCTCTCTCTCTCCCTTTCTCTTCTTTCTCCCTTTCCTTCTTTCTCTCACCCCCCACTCCTTTCCTCTCTTCTCTCCTTCTCATACTCATTACCAGAGAGGAGAAGAAGCAAAGTGGCAACCCACTGAAGTGATTCCCCCTCCTCTTCCCTTTTCAGTGGTCCATGTGACTTAAGTTGTTACCATGTTGCTTTAAGGTGATACCTGTTTCTTTCTTTTCGAAGTACTTCTGTCTTAGTGGGAAGTGAGCAGTCAGTAAGACCTATTTGGGTGCATGCAGATGGAAACTTCCTCATAGCCTGAATGTCAGCACTGGAAGGGGGCCTTAGACATTGGCTAATCCAGACTCTCCTTTTATAGCAGAAGAAACTGAGGCCTTAGATGTCTGCCATCCCACACGTTCCTCCTTGGGCTCCTGGCCACATCCCACCGAACCTATTTTCAGTTGCCTTTGAAAGCCCAGCCGGCCCAGGGCCGGCTGGGCCCTTTTCCTGGAGACCTTGGCTTTGCCTTCTACTCTGGCCCAGGCTAAGTAATCTTCACCTCCCTCCTCCATTCCCAGATAGTGCTTTTCTCCTATTTCCACTTCCCTCTCTCCAGTTTTACATTGCCCATAATTTTCTAAATCTTCCCTGAAATTGGAGCCAAAGTGGAACACCCTCCCCTCCCCTCAATTCCCCAGAGGAAAGGAGCCTGGTATTTAAGGCATCTAAATGGAGATGAGGACAGTAAGTTAAGGGAGTCTGGCAAATAAACACATTCCACAGAGTCAGAGACTGTCAGAGCTAGGAGCTAGAGAACATAGAACCTCAGAGGTCAGAGCTGGGAGGGCCCTTAGAACAGGGAATGTCAGAGCTGGGAGGGTCTTAGAACCCAGAATGTCAGAGCTGGGAGGGGCCTTAGAGAGAATATCAAAGCTGGGAGAGTTCTTAGAACAGGGAATGACAGAGCTGGGAGGGGCCTTAGAACAGGGAATGGCAGAACTTGAAGGGGCCTTAGAACAGGGAATGTCTTGCAGAGCTGGGAAGGCCTTAAAACCTAGAATGTCAGAGGTGGGAGAAGCTTTAGAGCCCAGAATGGCAGAGCTGGGAGGGCTCTTAGAACAGAGAATGGCCTAGCTGGGAGGGACTGTAAACATGTGATGTTAGAACTGAAGAGGCTTTCAGTAATAGACTCTAGGATGCCAGAGGTGGAAGGTGCCTGGCACATGGTAATCACTTAACAAATGCCTGTTTCCTTCCTTTAAAGTATAGTCTAACATGTTCATTTTCCAGCTTGGGAGAGTGAGCCTCAACTAAGTTGACTTGACCTGGCCACCTGGCTTAGATCTCCCGTTTACCACTGGGACCAGAATCCAGGGCTCCTACCTGGTGAGGCCTCTCCCTCAGTGACCTCCAGGGCCCTCGATTTTATAACCCCAAATAGCCACTTTCCCTCAGACCTTCTCCAAATGGGGCATGCCGAGGGTAAGCCAAGTGAGTCAGGTAGCAGACATAACTATGAGCAGTGAGGAGGCCAAGTCTCCACCTCCTACACATTTCAAGCTTGTGATTTAGCACTGGTAATCTGGGTGGGGATTAGAGTAATAACACAGATAGGAACAACAACTCATGTGTATCTAGTGCTTTGAGGCTTGCTCAGGCCTCATGGCAGAGTAAGTGCCAGCATTATGGTGTCCATTTCACAGAAGAAGAAACTGAGACTTGGAGGGGCAAATTGAATGGCTTTCCCAAGGGCACCCAAGGAGCAAGTATCAGAGCTGGGACTCAGACCTCAGTCGCTCCCTGATTCTCTGTAATGTTCTAGGTTGGGGCTCGTCCCATGCAAATGAGGATAGGGCTGAGGTGGGAAGGAGAGGAGTGTGGGATGGAAGGGATTTCAGGGGTTCCACTGAGTCTGACTCCCTCATTTTCTAAGTGGGAAAACTGAGGCCCAAAGGACTTGCTCCAGTGCTTTAGAGAGGCAGGCTTGGAACCCAGGCTGTACCATTCAGTCCTGGCTTTCTTTTCCTGTCCTCCTTCTCCCACCCAGCGTTTGGCTTTTTTATTGACGGTATTGGTAGAGGAAAAAGTCAGGGTAGATCTGAGGGCAGCTGCTGAGGTGAGACCTCGGTGATTGCTGCCAGGCCCAGCAAGGGGAGCCCTCAAAGAGGCTGCTGTCTTGTATCGGGGGCCAGGAGGGAAGTGGAGGTGAGTGAGTAATTAAATTGTGATTTAGTCGGCTCTTCCTTATTCATAACAGAAGTGAAAGGTTTTAACTGGGGTGTGTGTGTGTGTGTGTGTGTGTGTGTGTGTGTGTATACGCGTGCGCGCATGCACACACGCGCATGCATGCATGTGTAGAGGAAAGAGAATTCTGGGTAGAGCTCTGTCTGCTGAGGCCTTTCCTGGGGAGTTCCAAGCCCATACCCAGACATTCTGCAGCTTCTCCATTCTGTTTACTTAGGGCTGGGAGCAGACTAGGCCCTGATTCTTCTTCCTCTTAGGAACCCAGCAGCTAGATGGGGCATCTGTGGTGGGGTGGTGAGAACCTTGGCTTTTGGAATTAGGGGATCCCGTGTGACCTCGGGCAAATTACTTCCTCCCTGGGCCTCAGTTTCCTTTTCTGTAAAATGTCTAAATCTTGAACGTCCCTTCCAGCTCTGAGACGGCACTACAATCTTCCTAGCTCTGACCCTTTGAGGCTAAGAGGCTGTCTAGACCATTTATAGATTTCATAAAATTTCAAGCTTGAAAGGGCTGTTAGAACCTAAACTCCAAGTGTGTTTGAACTGGTAAAAACCATAGAGAGCTGAACAGGAAGGGACTTTGATGACCCCCTCATTTTAAGGGTGGTCCCCTGCCTGGTACAGTAGAAAAGGGTACCATACTTCAAGAAGACCTAGGTTCGAATTCAGCCTCATATGCTTACTAGCTGTGTGACTGTGGACAAATCACTTACCCTTTCTGAGCCTCAGTTTCCTTTTCCGTAAAATGGGGATAATAATAACATTTACCTCACAGGGTTGCTTTTGTGAAGTGCTTAGCAGAATCTTAGAGCAGTGCATACATATGGGCTAGATGAGGAAACTGAGGCCCTGAAAGAAAAAGTGACTTGCCCAACTTTTTGTACCCAAGCCAATTCCCCCTCTACCTGCCCAAGGGTAGATTTCCTTTTGAGAGGCAGCAAGGTATGGTGGGAGTCAGGATACCTTGCTTTCTAGGTATTTCTAGGTTTCTCTGCCATCCATGAGCTATGTGACCTTTAGCAAGTCACTTCTCTTCCTCCCTTTCCTCTAGCCTCAGTTTCCTCATCTGTAAAATGTTGGAGTTGAAAAAAAAATCCCTAAAGTCCTGCCTAGGTCAGAAGAATTTGGAATTCTGTAGCATTATTACTTTAATCTTAGGAAGAAATGTTGCCTATTTCTTTGGTACCATATTTTTTTAGCCTTAGATCAGGGGTGGGAAACCTGTGGGCCTTGAGGCCACCTGTGGCCTTCTAGGTCCTTGGATGTGGCCTTTTGACTGAGTCCAAGTTTTTTGTTTGTTTGTTTTTTTTGTTTGTTTTTTAGGCTAGGCAATGGGATTATGTGACTTGCCCAAGGTCACACAGCTAGTGTTATGTGTCTGAGGCTGGATTTGAACTCTGGTCCTCCTGAATCCAGGGCCGGTACCCTATCCATTGCGCCACCTAGCTTCCCCTTGAGTCCAGGTTTTACAGAACAAATACTTTTATTAAAGTTTGGATTTAGTCAAAGGGCTGTACTGGAGGACCTAGAGGGCCACAGGTTCCCCACCCCTGTTCTAGATGCTGCCAAAAGTTGAGATCTGTCTCATATAGATGTAGTCACTCAAGGAACCCTGAAACAGGGTGCTTCAGACCTGATTGTATAGACCTGGTAACTTGTGGACGAACTAAGTGGGAAACTGAGCACTCTCGTTTCCTCACTTCCCCTGACCCCCTCTGTCTTTGTCTCTCCGTCCCCCACCCCCGTAGCTGAGGGGGTTCCAATGGATTTATCGAAACATTTCATAATTGTCAGATGATCTCAGGCTAAGTGAATATGATGCTATTCTTTCCCAAGAGCCCCATGTCTTACAGGACGAGGAGGAGGCTCCTGCTCCTGCCCAGTTTTGGGGCTGGGCTTCTAGGTATACCCCCTGGCTCTTACCATCTGGCGGCAGGGTTTGTGGTCACTGAGCTGCCAAGGGGGCTGCATTCTGGGTGAGCTGATTGTACAGGAGCCCCCAAACCATGGCCCAGACTGGCTGCAGGCTTAACCCTAGAGCTCCCCCTCTCCCCCGCCCAGCCAGCATGGCTTTCTATGGATTTTGGTTTCTCGTGTTGCTCCTGAGTTATTTGTTATCTTGTCAAAGAGTCCATTTCTCATGCTCAGTCATCACTCTTCTCCTGGCCTCTGCTCTCTTGGTGAAGCTAGACCACATCCTTTGGCTTTTAGCCCAGGGCCATGGTTTAAGATTAAGCAAGTTTACATCATGAACTCAGAGAATATTAGAGCCTCAAGGGACCCCCACGTACTGTATGAGGCTATACAGTATTAGAATTGGAAGGAACTTGAGATACAGAATGTTAGAAGAGAAAAACCTCAGAGCTGGGGGCGGCAGTGCTTAGAATAGAGAAAGTCAGAGCTGGGAAGGGCCTTAGAACAGGGAATGTCAGAGCTGGGAGGGTTCTTAGGACAGGGAATGTCAGAGCTGGGAGGGTTCTTAGGACAGGGAATGTCAGAGCAGGGAGGGGCCTTAGAACAGGGAATGTCAGGGTGGGGAGGGGCCTTAGAACAGGGAATGTCACAACTGGGAGGGACCTAAAAGCACGGAATGGCAGAGCTGGAAAGAATCTTCGAACATGGAATGTTAGAACTGGGAAGGCCCTTAGACTTGTCATCACTTAAGACTGAGTTGGGAAGGACCTCAGATGCTACCTAGTCAGTCTCCATTACTTCAGGTGAGGTGGAGTGACCTTTGCCCGAGGTCACACATTAGATCATAAGGTTATAAAATCCCAGCTCTCCAGCTGAAGGGAATTCCAGAGATGCTCAGCAAGTCCAGTGCCCTCCCTTTCCAGGAGGTAAGTGTGACCCTGAGAGGCAGGGGCATCCATGCCCAGGGTCTTCTGCTGAGTAAGCATGTGAGGCAGCATTCAGACCTCACTCTTTCTGACTACAAGTTCAGCCCTCAGCACTGTACTGAGGACCCTGGGAAGCAACAACAGACCTATATTAACCTATATTATATGTAGTGTATGCAGAACAATTTGGTAGACTCTAGGAGACAGTGGGTCAACTAGTTGGTTGATGGGCCCGGAGTCAGGAGGACTCATCTTCCTAAATTCAAATCTGGCCTCAGACACTAGCTGTGTGACCCTGGACAAGTCACTTCACCCTGTTTGCCTCAGTTTCCTCATCTGTAAAATGAACTGCAGAAGGAAATAGCAAACCCCTCCACTATCTTTGACAAGAAAACCCCAAATGGGATCATGAAGCATCAGACATGACTGAAATGACTGAACAAAAACAAGGAGAGATAAGAAGTTTATACAGGTCCCAGCCCAGGTGAAATTTATAATCGAGTATGGGGTGGGGGGAAGGCCCAAACACTAGTGATATACAACCATATGTGCTAAAGGCATCAGAGAGGTGTGAGCAAAATGCTATAGAGATTCAGCAGGGAAGGTGAATGCTGTGGAAGGTTTGAATTGGGTTTTTTAATAGGTAAAAGGAAGGAATATGTGGCAGGCCTAGGGAGCCTCAAGAGACCCCCACAATACTGTGTGAGGCTGTACAGTATTAGAATTGGAAGGAACTTGGGATACAGAATGTTAGAAGAAAAAACCTCAGAGCTGGAGGAGGGCGGTGCTTACAACAGAGGAAGTCAGAGCTGGGAAGGGCCTTAGAACAGGGAATGTCAGAGCTGGGAGGGTTCTTAGAACAGGGAATGTCAGAGCTGGGAGGGTTCTTAGAACAGGGAATGTCAGAGCTGGGAGGGTTCTTAGAACAGGGAATGTCAGAGCTGGGAGGGTTCTTAGAACAGGGAATGTCAGAGCTGGGAGGGTTCTTAGAACAGGGAATGTCGGAGCTGGGAGGGGCCTTAGAACAGGGAATGTCAGAGCTGGGAGGGTTCTTTAGAACAGGGAATGTCAGAGCTGGGAGGGGCCTTAGAACAGGGAATGTCAGAGGTGGGAATGCCTTTGGCATGCGGTTAAGAAAGCTTGAGGATGGTGGTGAGGCCAGTTGGGCTGGGCCCCAAAGGAAGTTGAGGTTTGTGACATGGACTAAAGCTAGAAAGAACAGTTGGGTAGCACCATACGGGTGCGGAGTCTTGGATGTCAGGTGGAAGAAATGGAGCCTTACTCCATGGTTCTCCAGTTCCCCTCAGAGGCCCTCCCCTCGTGTCCCCACCTGCTTCCTGTAGCACTGGTGCCCACTGCTCATGCTCCAGTTTCCTAGATTTCAGTTGTAGTGTCGGTGACCAATTCCATAGACTTAGAGCTTAGGAGGGACCTTGGAGCTCATGATTTATAGAAGATGAAACTCAGGTTCAGGGAAAGTGACTTATCTGGGATAACACACAGGATTCTAGATCTAGGCCTGGAAGAGCAGGACTACAGAGGCTGAGTCTAAGCCCCTCATTTGACTGATAAGGAACCTGCCTTTCAGAGAGATAAGTCATTTGCCCCAAATCACAGAGGTAGTAATTGTCAGAGATGTGATTTTGAACTCAGGTCCTGGGCCCTTGTCCTTTGCTTCCCATGTCCCTTAGGCATCTCAAACTCAACATGTCCCACATGGAACTCGTGTTTCTCCCAACACCCAGATCTTTGTCTTTCTGTTGAGGGCACCACCATCTTGTATTCACCTGGCTTTTTGTCATCCTCAATTTCTCACTCCCTCAGCCCCCAAAGCCAATCAATCACCAAGGCTTGTTGCTCTTCCCTCCACCCTAACATCTCTCCTGTCACCCAGATTCTAGCATAGTTACAGTCTTTATCGCCTTTTGCCTGGTGTATTGCAATCATCTCCACCTTGGTCTTCTGGCCTCCTCTTCTTCCTCTCCAATCCAGCTTCCACACAATTGTGCCAGTGATGTTCCTAAAGCATCCGATCATATAACTCCCTGCTCTGATGTTTTCAGTGATTCCTACTGCCTCCAGCATCAAATATTAATTCCTTATCCTGGCATTTACAGCCTTCCCAGTCTGTCTTCCACCTACTTTTCTTGGCTTATTATACATTGCTCCCTTCAGGAACTCTCCATTCTGGTCAGACTGGCCCATTGGCTGTTCCCTGTATGTACTATTCCCTCTCCGGGACCCACGCTCTCTTCTCACCACCTCCACCTTGTAAAATTCCTAGCTTCCTTTGAGGCTCAGCTTGAGTACTGTCTCATTCCCAAGTCTTTTGCTGCTCCACACCATCCCAGTTGTTTTTCAGTACCATGTCCCTGTTGATATTATTCTGTATTTCTTTGTTTATATATTGTATTTAGTGTGCATATGGGAGTGAGTGTGTGTGTGTGTGTGTATGTATTTGATCTCCCCCAATAGAATGTAGCTCAGCGGATAAAGTGCTGGGCTTGTAGTCAGGAAGACCTCAGTTCAAATATGGCATCAGACAGTTACTAGCTGTGTGACCCTGGGCAAGTCACTTTACCTCTGTATGCCTTAATCCACTGTAAAAGGAAATAGCAAACTACTCTAGTATCTTTGTCAAGAAAATCCCATTGGGTTATGGTCCATGGAGTCACACAAAGAGTTGGACACTGAACAACAATGACAGAGAGTATAAGCTCCTTAAGGGCAGGGACTGTTTTGGTTTGGACTCTGTAACCCTAGTACGTCCTTCAGACTTCTTAATTACATTCAGTTGAATCTGTTCCTTTATCCAAGTCATTGTTAGAACTTTCACCAGCACAGGGCCAACCAGATTTGTGTATCACTCCAGGAGAGACTGCCTGACCTCACTTGAGTCCCATCATTCGACCAAATTGGAGTCCACCAAATAGGACAATAATCCGTGATTCTCCGTCTTTTTCTGCAAGAGTTGCATGAGAACCATTGTCAAATAATTGGCTATAACCTAGCTAAACTGTACATAGAGCATTTGCCTAAACCGCATTCTAGTAACCCCTTGTAAAAGAAAGGAGGCTAGTCTAATGTGACCTGTGCTTGACAAAGCCAGGCTGACTTTTTGTGATCATCACGAACCGTCCCTCTAATACTTCGTTTGGACTGTTCCCAGGAAACCAACTCAAACTTGCTGTCCGATGTCCATTTTCTTCCCTGTTTTCAGGGAAGGAAACTTCAGGCAGGGTCATTGTCCATCTCCATCTTCTGCCATTCTCTCCTTTTCTTTCTCCCCTACTTTTCTGAGGTCATCGATAGCAGTCATGACCCGTTTCCAGTTCCTGGAGTTCACTAGGATAGGGTTCATCTGAACATAGTGGCTTGAATTTTTCAAGGACAGTGAAGGGCTCTTTGACTGTTACCCTGCTTGCTGTGGGGGACAGTAACTGTCTAGTAGCCATCTGGGGGTCTGTCCTTTCCAGGCCAGAAAACGTTCTCTTGGGTGGATGAAACAAGCAATAAAAGAATCAGGCCTCGCTGACTCCACTCCATTGTCTAGTTATTATTATTCCCCATCTAGCCTTTCCTTGAGTGTTGTTTTTGGCCCTTTGTAGTCATTCCCATCACCCTCCCTAGCTTTCCTCAACAGCCTCAGATCACTCAAATAGCCCAGCATGCCAGTACAGCCAGGTCTATGCTGTGCGTTTATATTCATCCTTAGCTACGCACCCTTCCTTCCGTCTCCTGTATATGTTTTTCAAAAATCCCTAAGTTGGTTGGGAAGTTCTCTGCATGTCCACATTGGTCTCTGGATAGCCTGGCCCAGTGGCTAGAGTGCTAAGCAGGAGATTGGACAGACCTGGTTTCAAACCTTTCAATCATGTTACTCTATGGTCAACCCTCTGAGCCTCAGTTTTCTTGTAGGAAAAAATAGGGGTAATAACATTTCCATTTCCGTGGCTGTAAGGCTCCAATATGATAATGTACATAAAGCACTTTGCGAAGCATTACGTAAAGGTCAGTTAGTACTTGAGTCATCATAGAATCACAGATTTGGAGTCGGAAAGGACTCTGTTGTTCAATCATTTCAGCTGTGTTCTACTCCGTGACCCAGTTTGTGGTTTTGGTTTGCCATTTTCTTTTCCAGCTCATTTTACAAATGAGGATACTGAGGCAAACAGGGTGAAATGACTTGCCCAGAGTTGCACAACTTGTAAGTGTCTGAGGCCGGATTTGAACTCGGGAAGATGAATCTTCCAGATTCTAATCCCAGGGCTCTATCTACTGCACCATCTAGCTGCCCCTGGAAAGGGACTTTAGAGGTCATCAAATAGCCCTCATTTTACAGATGAGGAAACTGAGACGGAGAGAAGTTAAGTGACTCACCCAGGGTCACACAGCTAGTAAGTGTCTGAGCCAGGATTTGAACTCAGGTCTTCCTGGCTCCAAATTGCACATCTTCACTGTACCAGCTAGCTACCTATTGCCCCCTTTTCCTCCTCACTGGAATGATGTGTGTGTGTGCTTCAGAATTTTATTCTTGAAAGCTTTTCATTCCTCCTGGACTGCTTTTTCCTATAGAATTTTAGTTTTTCTCCAAACCCCTTGAAATCTGTTTTCCCTAGGTTAGGGCTGCATGTCACACTTCACTCCTCTTTGCTCTCCTCTACCATAAATTCCATGTCAGGATGGAGTGTGGTCATTACCCCATGTTGTCCCAAAGAGTCTCATCATTTCTATTTCAGTAATCAGTTCGGCCTTTTTGCTGACAGTTAAGGCCAGAATACAGATCTTCTTCCCCAGTCTGTCCTCTCTTCTCTCTCCCTCCTCTTCCTTCCCTCTCCCCTCTTGAAGAACGAAATTATTATTAAGGCAAACCGAGACATGATTATCTTTCTGCTTTTGCCAGAAAGGAAGCTCCAAGCAGGTGTCTGAAAGTCTAAAATCTCTCATCATTATTTTAACTTGTCTTCTGTATGAAATACTATTATTGTATCTTACAGTGTCTACCAGATTATTTCCTCTTTCTGTCCAGGTGGGCCTAAGGCAACTCTAGTCGTCAACTAAGCCCTTCCTATGTGCCAGGCACTGTGTTAAGCGCCGAGGATACAGAGGAAGGAAACAGCACCGTTTCTGACCTCAAGAAGGAGAAATACATTTCATTGTTGTTCACTTATTCTTCAGTCATGTCCAACTCTCTGTGAACCCATTTGGGGTTTTCTCGGCAAAGATACTGGCTTGGTTTGCCGTATCTTTCTGCGGCTCATTTGACGGATGAGGAAGCTGACGCAAACAGTGAAGTGACTTGCTCAGAGTCACACAGCCTGGGAAGTGTCTGAGGCTAGATTTGAACTCAGGAAGATGTTTCTGCCTCCCTTGATTATTACATTACTTTGGCCCTCTTGCATCTGTTCACATGAGCATTCTGCAGTGTTCCTCCACCCTCCCCTTTCACCTCTGCTATTTGCCTTTGAATCCAGAGCCGTATTCCAGCTGTGGGTCCCATCTCACTAATTCTCAGAGATACCTGTGGAGTCCAGTTTGCCTCCTTACATTAGGGACTCCAGTCCATCTTTCTGGTTACCCAGATTTTGTGCTTTTGGGTGTATAGACATTTGAAGCTTTGGGTTTAATGACTGACTCTCCTGTGAATTTCTGGGTTGTTTTTTGTTTGTTTGTTTGTTTGTTTTTTTGCTGTTTTTCTCCCTACATTGTGGTTTCTTTCTAGCTTGGTTCATATATGTAAGCTGTTTCTCTCTCCCCCCTTCCTTTGCAGATGAAAGCCCTTTTGATTAGATCTGTAAGAAGCAAGACGAATACATCATCTTCCTTTTATCTCATTTTTATTGATATCTTTTGTTTTTATACTGCCTTCATTTCCGAATAAATGCCCCTCATCTACAGCAGCACTGCCTACTCAGTGAGCCATTCCTCCTAACGAACATTTAAAAAGAAAAGAGGGGGAAGGAACAGTTCGGAACATAACAGCCATGTCTGACTGAGCATGCAGTATTACATTCCCATAGTCCCCTAGCACCACCAGGAGTTGTTCTTTCCAGATACATTATGTACATTGCTCTGCTGGTTCTGCTTGCTTCGCTGTATGCCAATTTGTTGAAATCGAACCATGTTTCTCTGACTTGTTCATACTCATATTTTCTTAGGGCTCAGTAATATTCCATTACATTCATGTCCCACATTTTGTTTGGCCCTTCTCCAATCGATGGACATCTACTTTGTTTCCAGTTCTTTGTAACCAAACACACAGAAAAAGTGCTGCTATAAATATCTCTGTGCATATGGGGCCTTTCTTTTAATCATTGATTTCCTTGGGGTATAGACCAAGCAGTAGAATCCCAGGGTCAGATGGTATGGGCATTTTAGTCACTTTCTTTGCATAATTCCAAATTGCTTTCCAGAATCAATGTGTATGCTCGCCTTCCTGTTGGGATTTCTGCCACCTAGCCCTCCACATTCTGCCACATGGATAATTTCTGTCTTTTGTCACCTTTTACCACTTTTTTTCTGAGTGTATGGTGAAACCCTAGAGTTATTTTGATTGGATTTTCTCTTATTGGTAATTTAGAACTATGTTTCATATGGTCATTTAGTAGTTTTGTTCTTTAGAATTGTTTGGTTATATATACATACATGTATATGTGTATATATACACACATGTATATATATGATTGTTTGGTCTTATATGTATTTGTATCAACACTATATAACTTTGCTATCAGACCCTTGTCAGAGATATTTGATGTAAATATTTCCTCCCAGTTGACATTTCCCCTTTTTATTCTTATCTTAGCCACATTGAATTTGTTGGTATGAATGTTTTGCAATTTCACATACTTGGAATTGTGTATCTTATCTTTTGTGATTGGCTATAGGCAAATATATTCTTATCAACACCTTTTTTGGATGCCTCTCACCCCTGCACAAGAGGCTGTAATTTCTGTATTTGAAGCTGTGGTCTAGAAACCTAAATTTGATTCTGAAACATTGTTATTTCAACCAGCTGTTTGCTTCCCAATTCTGTCTTTTTCCTCTCAATCCTTTTCTTTCTATGGGTGGCAGTAACAAAAATATCTCTTGTTTTCAGTTTCTTGCCTAGGACTTAATCATCTTTAGCAATGCTTTTCAGATTCCTTCTGGCAATGGTATTTGTGCCCAGGTGAATTCTCAGAGGTGGGTAGAGCCTTACTTACCACCAGGCTTTCTAGAGCACTCTGACCTGGCTCCTTTGCCCTGAAGACAACTGGCAGAGATGCACACTTGGTGTTCTTTCATTTTCAGTCTCTGTTAAATAGTGAGTTTCAGCCTGTGCACATGCTCTGTGTTTATGTGTGGCCTTGTCTGAGTCTCTGTCTCATTCTGTGTCCCTTTCTCTGGATCCCTGTGTCTCTGTGCATTGGAGTCACTGGCATTGTTTTTGGGCGCTTATATCTGTACCTGACCAAAGTTTCTTGGTAAGTTCCTTCTTTCTGTTGAGGGCACTGCCGTTCTTCCAGAAACCCAGGTTCCCAACTTTGGAGTGACTCTTGCTTTTTGGTTCTACCTCCGACACGTCTCTGCTCACACCACAACCACTCTAGTCTACACCTTCAACCTCTGCCATCCATATAGCTGCCAAATTGATATTCCTAAAGCCCAGGTCCGACCGTGTCACTCCCTTACTCCTGAAGCTAGCTGCAGGGAAACCATGCCTGTAGGTTCAGATAGCAGCTTTTAAAGCCCTTTGCAATCTGGCCTTTGTCTACCTTTCCAGGCTGATTACACATTCTCCTTCTTGCTGTCCTCCTCTACACTCTAACCAAACTGGTTTTATTGCTGCTCTTTGTAGTGATGGTTCATGTCCAGACTCCATACTTTTGCCTGGGCTGTCCCTCATGCCTGAAGTGCTCTCCCTCCTCACTTTCACATCTTGGAACCCCAAACTCTCTTCAAGGCTCAGCTCGTGTGCCATGACCTTTGAGAGGCCTCTGCCAATTCATGGTGCCCTCCATTCCCTTGCGTGTGTTTTGTATTCACCTTTATTTGCTCCTCTGTGGATTCCAGGTCTCCCCATCCTAATTGAATATAAGCTCCTTGAGGGCAGAGACTGTCCCACTTTTGTTTTGAAAGTGCCCAAGCGTAGCACTGTGTCTTACACATAACAGAAGCTTCATCGAATGCTCCTTGCTCTGTTTTCGGGGGCTCTCTCCTTTTTTCCAGCCTTTTCTTTGTCTAGGTTTCACAGGTGTTTTTGTGGGCACGCATCCAGGTATTCCTGTCTAGGAATGGGTCATTGTCTTTGGTGTGGCATGAATTCGGAGTCTCTTCTGGGGCCACTTTCTTCCCTCACTGTTGTCCCATCTTTATCTCTGCATATGTCTTTTGCCTCTCTGTCTCTGTTTCTCTTATCTCCATCTCTCTGTCTCTCTGTCTCTACCTCTCTCATCTCTGTCTGTCTCTCTCTGATCTCTGTCTCTCTGCCTCTCTTTTTCTGTCTCTCTTGTCTCTCCCATCTCTGTCTCTCTACCTCTGTCTCTGTTTCATCTCTCTGTCTCTGTTTTTCTCATCTCTGCTTCTTTTTCTATCTCTCTGCCTCTGTCTGTGTCTCATCTCTCTCTGTCTCCATGTTTCTGCCTCTCTTTCTGTCTCTCTTTCTCATCTGTCTCTCTCTCTTTCTCATCTGTCTCTCTCTTTGTCTCATCTCTCTGTCTCTGTCTCTTCCTCTGTCATCTCTGTTTCTCTCTATGTGTCTCTCTGCCTGTCTCATCTCTGTCTCTGCCTCTGTCTCATCTCTGTCTCTTTCTGTCTAATCTTTCTCATCTCTGTTTCTCTTTCTATCTCTCTGCCTCTGTCTATGTCTCATCTCTCTCTGTCTCCATGTTTCTGCTTCTCTTTTTCTGTCTCTCTCTTTCTCATCTGTCTCTCTCTGTCTCATCTGTCTGTCTCCGTCTCTTCCTCTCTCATCTCTGTTTCTCTCTATGTGTCTCTCTGCCTCTGTCTCATCTCTGTCTCTGTGTTTTTCTCATCTCTGTTTCTCTTTCTATCTCTCTGCCTCTGTCTGTGTCTCATCTCTCTGTGTTTCTCTGTCTCTTTCTGTCTCTCTGTCTCATCTGTCTCTTTCTATCTCTCTGCCTCTATGTCTCATCTCTCTGTGTCTCTCTGCCTCTGTCTCATCTCTCTCATCTCCGTTTCTCTCTATGTGTCTCTCTCCTCTCTGTCTCTGTCTTTCTCATCTCTGTCTCTGTCACTCTGCCTCTATGTCTCATCTCTCTGTCTCTGTCTCTTTCTCTCTCATCTCTGTTTCTCTCTATGTGTCTCTCTCCTCTCCTCCTTCCCACCCCGTCTCTCTCTCTCACTGTGACAGATGTCTGTCTCCATGTGTCTCTTTGCCTCGCTCAGATCCTGTGCCTCTGGCCATGCATGTGGCTGATTCTCTCCTCCCTCGATGTCTTGGTGTCCGGCTCTGGCTCTTTGCGTCGCCGTCGTCACATGCCTGCCGTGCTCCCTTGTGCATGCATCCACCATTTTGTTTTGGTCTGGTGGTGAGTTGTATGTCTGGGCTCACCCAGTTCTGTGTCTGTCCCCAGGGGTCACGGTCTGGGGGATGGGCTGGATTGAACTGAACCTTCCCTTGGACTTTGTTCCTTTCTCCGCTGCTCCTCATCAGGGGTCAGGTTGGGGGTGGGGTGGGGTAGAGCACACAAGTGCTCAGGTTACTGAATCCGATGTTCCTTTGTTAACTTGTTGCCAGGGAGGTCTCACCATGCACCCTTTGCTGGTGAAGGAGAGTTGGAGCCGGGAGTTGGCACTCTAGAACAGTCACTTCCACTGTCTTGGGAAAACTTCCCCTGGGTTGAGCGGAAGGCCTTCTCAGCCTGACAAGGCCTTCTTGGCGATGCCCCAGACCGAGCTTCCCTTCTCATTACCCTCTTGCTGTTGTTACATAGGGTCCTAGAGCTAGAGCTGGAAGCTGGTCCAGCCCCACTCACTCTACGTGATGGTTTATGTCCAGACTCCATACTTTTGCCTGGGCTGTCCCTCCTCACTTTCACATCTTGGAACTCCAAGCTCCTTTCAAGGCCCAGCTCATGTGCCATGAACTTTTTTTTTCTAGAGAGGGAAATCAAGGCCCAGGGAGGGGAAGTGACTATTCTAAGGCTACACATAGGTTTCTAGAGCTACAGCTGGAAGGGCCCTCGGAGGCCACCTAATCCAACCCCCCTCATTTTACAGGGGAGGAAACTGAGGCCCAGGGAGGGACAGTGAGTTGCCCAAGGTCATACAGAGTAGTCAGTTGCATTGCCAAGTCCTCTGACATCCACTTGGCATTTGGCCTCTGGGTGAGTGGGTGGAAAGTGGCTCAGAAATTGCCTCAAAGGCCATAACGTTGGCAGGAAAAGATGCCTGTGCAGCCATAACCTTAACCCATATGCAGTGACTCAGCTTAAAAGAGGAGATCTTCGTTTCTAAAAGCTCTCTGATTTCCACAGTAAGCAAGACCTTTCCTTTTGATTTAGTAGGGCCTAAAATCCCCCGGTGTTAGAGGGGGGAGACTGAGACCTGATGAGAGACATACTTTGCTCCCAGCCACCCTTGATCTGCCTCCTTTGATCAGCTCTCCCCTCTCTCAACCCCTCCTTTCTCCTATTTTTCTTCTCTCCCGTCTTAACATTCTCTCTTCTAGTCCTTCTTCTTCCCTCTCTTCCACCCTTCCTCTCTCAGTCAAAAGGCCACACCTGAGGACCTAGAAGGCCACCTGTGGCCTCAAGCTTGCAGGTTCCCCACCCCTGGTCTAGGCTGATCTCCTACTTCTATCTATATACTTTTTTCCTGGTAGAAATGTGTGGAGTGGAGGTGGGGAAAGGCATAAGATTTTCTCAATGGCACCTAAGCAGACCCACTCCTCTCTCTCCTTCTTCCCCGTGACCCAAACGAGAAGGGACACCCATCCCATTTCCCCTTCTTCTCTATCCCTCAGCATATTCCTGGGCCTCAGTTTCCCTACCTATAAAATGTGCAGGTTGCACTAGTGACTAGATGGTCACAAAGGTCCCTTACAGCTGTAAATTTATGAGTCTATGATCCTATATGTGGCCTTAGGGAAGTCACTTCTTTCCGGGTCTCAGTTTTCTCACCTGTAAATGAGGGAGTGGGCCTAGATGGCCTTGGAGGGAGCTGAACTCCGGGTTATAGAGTCATCGATTTAACGCTGGCCCAACCCCCTTGGTTTTATAGTTTAGGAAGCTAAGCCTCATGGGGGTTCACTGATCTAGAGCTGGAGGGGACCGCCAAGTGACTCCCCCAAGGTCATACTGGTGGAAGTGAGAGAGTCAGGATTTGAACCCGAGTGCGCTTGCTCTAAATCCAGCATTTCTCCCCCCACTTCAGGGAAGTCTTTGGATGTATAGATCTTGTAAGCTGTGTGACCCTGTGAAAGTAGCAAACTCTGAGCCTCAGTTTCCTCATCTATAGATTGGGGATAATAACACTTGAAATAACCTCTCAAGCTTTTGGGAAGGAAAACACTTGATTACACACATCTAAGAAGTTCTGGGATCCTCTGGGAAATTTCACTGCAGTAGACACTACTATAATACAACAGTCCTGTATATAAGCAAGGGTGTATACCTAGATTGTGGGTTCCCACATATGAAAACCATCGGATTTTGGGTTTCCTCCAAAGGTCAGAGAGTAACCAGTCTGGTGAGATATATTTCCCTGCCAAGATACTACGTTCCTAAGCCTGGACAGTGGTCTCCAAAGTGGGGGGTGGGGTCAGATCTTCCTGGGTAACAGTGTCCTGACCCTGGAGGTGTGTAATCAGTTCCCATCGGGTGGAGGAGACAGGTAGCATCCCAATTCTCTCCACAATAGACACTCATGGACACACATATTTAGCCTCCCCCCAACCCATGCAAGTTTACAATTTCCCCCTTCTGAGCATAGGGTTGCCTCTCAGGACAATTCTAATACAATCCCAACCCAGAAACACACAGCAACAGCTGCTTAGGTGCCATTGGGAAAATCTTATGCCTTTCCCCACCTCCACCCCACACATTTCTACCAGGAAAAAAGCATATAGATAGAAGTGGAAGATCAGCCTAGACCAGGGATGGGAAACCTGCAGGGCAAGGTCACATGTGTGCCTTTTGATTGAGTCCAAGTTTTACAGAACGAATCCTTTTATTAAGGGGATTTGTGCTGTGTAGTTTGGATTTAGTCAAAGGGCTGCACTTGAGGACCTAGAGGGCCACACGTGGCCTCAAGGCTAAAGGTTCCCCACCCCTAGCCTAGACCAAGGGTTCTTAATCTGGGGTCTATGAACCTTGAACTCAGATGGGGAAAATGGCATCTTATTTGCACTCTCCTCTGAATGAAATTTATCATTTTTTTCCTGCTATGTAAAATGTGATTCTTAGAAGGGCTCCATAGATTTCACCAGACTGCAAAACAAGTCTATACCCCCAAAAAGCCTATTCTAAGAATTGGGGACACTGACCACCGAGGGGTTGAAGAACTAGTTAGAATGCCAGAATCTTGTTTGTTATTGAAATAAACCACACAAATCTATCCGCCAGCTAAAGTAGAGGCCTTGGGGTGAGGGGATGTTGGTGGGAGTCATGGCCCCACTCTTTCGTACCCACACGACCTTAGAAAAGTCTTTTCACAGGGCAGCTAGGTGGTGCAGTGGACAGAGCACAGGCCCTGAAGTCAGGAGGACCTGAGTTCAAATGTGGCCTCAGACCAAACACTTGATACTTACTAGCTGTGTGACCCTGGGCAAGTCACTTAACTCCAATTGCCTAAAAAATAAAACAAAAAAAATTTAAAAAAAAATCTTTTCACCTTTCCTAGCCCATCTGTAAAATGGGTCAGTAATGCTTGCACTCACAGGGTTTGTTCAAGGAAAATACCTTTGTTAATATTGTGGTATGATGGCAATGTGAGTTCTTTCTCTCCCAGAAGGCTATTCCCTTAACATACAATCATCAGGTAGAAGGTGCCTCCCGATGTTGAGAGCTGGGCTGGGAGAGTTGGAGGAAACCTAGGGCACACAGAAGAGCCTCTGTCTAGAGCTGGAAGAGCTCTCAGAGGTCATGGGATCCAATCCCCTCATTTTACAGAGAGGCTCATGGGGCGGAGGTGGGGTAGTAACTTGCCCAAGGTCACACAGGATCCTAGAACTAGAATTGAAAGGGACCCTAAAAACTAGCCAGTCTAATTCCCTTCATTTTACAGAGAAGGAAACTGAGGTCCAGAGGGGAGAAGTTATTTGCCCAGAGTCACATCCAGCTTTGGAGCTGGAAGGGACCTCAGAGACCATCTATTCTAACATTTTAATTTTTACAAAAGGAAGAAACCGAGGCCTGGGGAGGGAAGTGAAACCTAGAGCTAGGGTATCCTGAGTCCTAGGCCGGCACTCTTGTTCCTTTACCACTGAGAAGATATCTTGTTTGACTCTGTGCTAGATGCATTAAAGCCTTCCATAAAATCTCCAACAAGTATACATCTAGATCAGGGCTTCTTAACCTAGGGGCCCTTAGCTTGATTTATAGATACATAGATAAATAGATAGATAGATAATGGTATTGCAGTATAATCAGTTTCCCCTATAATCACATGTATTTTGTTTTATTTATTTATTTTGGTGAGGCAATTGGGGTTAAGTGACTTGCCCAGAGTCACACAGATACTAAGTGTCAAGTGTCTGAGGTCAGATTTGAACTCAGATCCTCCTGACTCCAAGGCCAGAGCTCTTACATGTATTTTATTTTATGCATTTAAAAACATGATTCTGATAAAGGGTTCGTAGGCCTCCCCACACTGACAGTGGTGTCCATGACACAAGAAAGGTTAAGAACCCCTGGCCCAGGGCAGTGTCACTTCACTCGCACCTTCTGCAGTCCTCTCTCTGTCTGCCAGAGGTTGCTGGGAAGGGTTAGGTAGACCAAGTCCTGCTAAGCTATGCATTACTACCACTGTCTGGCTCTAAGACCATGTTTAGGGGGATTTGTCTTCCACAGAGACAGCGGTTGTTATTGGGTCCTTTCAGTTGTGTCTGACTCTCCATGACCCTATTTGGGGTTTTCTTGGCATTATTGGAGTGTTTTGCCATTTCCTTCTCCAGCTCATTTTACAGATGAGGAAACTGAGGCAAATGGAGGTAAGTGACTTGCCCAGGGTCACTCAGCTAGTAAGTGTCTGAGGTCAGATTGGAACTTTCATACATAACAGGAATGGACCTGTGATTTCACTGATACAGGAAACTCCTTATACTAATGTACCTTCTGTTCCACTTATGGTCTAAAAGACTTGCCTGGGGGCATTGAGATATTAAGTGACTTGCCCAGAGTTACAGTCTGTGTCAGCGGCAGGAATTGAACATGGTCTACCTGGCTTGGATGCTGGCCCTCCATTCAGTAGTATTAGTATTATAATAAAAATAATGAATCTAATTTCTTTCCTTCTTTTTTTTATTTATTTTCATTTTTATTTATTTTATTTATTTTAGTGAGGCAATTGGGGTTAAGTGACTTGCCCAGAGTCACACAGCTTGTGAGTGTTATGTGTCTGAGGCTGGATTTGAACTCAGGTCCTCCTGACTCCAGGACAGGTGCTTTATCCACTGTGCCACCTAGCTGCTCCCATGAATCTAATTTCTTTAGGAAGCAATCTTTCCCCATTTCACAGGTCATGAAACTGAGGCCTGGGAAAGGTAAATGCTCTTGTCCAAACTCACAGAGCTAGTAAGTACAGCAGTCCAGACTAGCACCCTGGCCTTGAGCCTTGCAGCCCAGAGCTCTGCTTCGACAAGGCTGCCAGGCCCACCTAGCTGGGCCCTCAGGACCATCCCTCCCATACCTGAGCATCTGCTCCTGAAGAGCCATCAGCCATGCATTTGTCAAAGGCCAAGTGAACAATAGCAAATCCAAGCCTGGGTCAGGAAGAAGGGCTTGGGGAGAGGGAGAGACAGTTATCCCTGAAGAACTTGGCTGTGGCAATGCAAGGAAGACTGCAGAACCTGTTCTGACTTGGGCGGAGATTTGTTTGTCTTGCAACTCTGGAGTTCCAGCCAACAACCCAAATACTTTTGAATGGCCTTAAAATATATCCCCACTTTGGTGCGGGTCATGCTGACCCAAATGGTTCTGCCTCGAGTTAAGGACTGGCAGCCCCATGGAGATGACCCAAAACCAGTCACCCTCAGTGGCCAACCTCATAACTCTTGGAGTTATGTGTCCTGTGGGTGGGCTGCATGGTCTCAGAGAAGGACAAGAACTGGAAGGGGCCGTAGAACATAGAACTCAGACTGAGCTGGAAGGGACATTAGAATATTAAACACAGACCATCTGAGCTAGAACAGGCCATAGAATATAGAGCGCTGACTGTCTGAGCTGGAAGGGGCCTTACCCCAGCTGAGGCTTCATTTTTCTCCCTTTCAAATCTTTTTTTTTTTAATTTTATTTTTAATTAATTTATTTTGAATTATCAACAATCACTTCCATAAGCTTTTGAGTTTTAAATTTTTCTCCCCCTCCCTCTGCAAGATGGCGTGCCATCTGATCTGGGTTCTACATATATATTCCTATTAAACATATTTTCACATTGATGATATTGTAAGGAAGAATTAGAACCAATAGGAGGAACCACCAGAAAGAGAAAACAAAATACAACAGAAGAAAAGAGCAAATAATATGCCTTGATCTGCATTCAAACTCCATAGTTCTTTCTTTGGATGTGGATAGCATTTTCTATCATGAGGTCTTTGGAGATGTCTTAGATCCTTGTATTTCTGAGAAGGATTAAGTTTATCAATATTAGTCATCGCACAACGTGACTGTTACTGTGTATAATGTTCTCCTGATTCTGCTCACTTCACTCAGCATCAGACCATACAAGTCTTTCCAGGTTTTTCTGAAGTCAGCCTGTTCATCATTTCTTATAGCACAATAGTATTCCATTACATTCGTATACCACAACTTGCTCAGCCATTCTCCGAGGTCACCTTGCTTTTCTGGACTTGGTGTAAGGCAGATATGAGTTCAAATTCTGCCTCCGTGACTTTTTAGTTGTATAAACCTGGGTAGGTCACTTAACCTCCCTCAGTCTCAGTTTTCTCACCTTTAAAATGAGCATCATGATAATATCTACCTCTCAGGATTGTCATGAGGATCAAATGAGATACTATTTGGAAATGGCTTTGCAAACCATAGAAGCGTTAGCTATCATCCACCATCATCACCCTTATTACTATTGTTATTGCTTTTAGTATTACCCTCTCGTGTCTTTTCCAGCAGATTGCCCCATCTTTCAATAACACTCATCATTTTCTTCCTGTCTACTGGCTCCTTCTCTGCTGCCCACAAACACACCCATGTCTCCCCCAGCCTTAAAAAAACCCCTCACTTGATCCATCCATCCCCAATAGCTAGCATCTTTTATCTTTCCTCCAAGTCTTAGCTGAACACCCAGAAATAATTATCTACACCGGGAGTGGGGACCCTGCGGCTTCGAGGTCACGTGTGGCCCCCTAGATCCTCAGGTGTGGCCCTTCGACTGAATCTAAACTTCAGAGGACAAATCCCCTTAAAATGAAAGGATTTGTAGCGGACGGAGCCCAGATGGTGGAGTGAAAGCAGTGACTTGCTTGAGCTCTCCCCCAAACCCCTCCAAATACCTATAAAAGATGGCTCTGAACAAATTCTAAAGCAGAAGAATCCGCAAAAAGACAGAGTGAAACAAATTTCCAGCCCAAGACAACCTGGATGGTTGATCAGAAAGGTATATCTCCCCGGGCTAGGAGAGGAGCTCAGTGCAGGTAGGCGCGTAGGCCACAGCCAACCTGGAGCAGGCCTCAGAGGACTGAATCACAGGCAGCTGTGGTGGTTTCCAGACTTCTCAACCCACGAACTCCAAAGACAACTTAGAAGGTCAGTGGAAAAAGTCTGTTTCTGTGGTGGTGAGAGAGGAGTGCAGGGTCTCAGCTCCAGTTCCTGACAGTGGGGCCCCCAGGGCAGCGGCTGCCTCCTGAGCTTCTGGCCCACAGACTGAGGGGGAATCGGGTGGCTGATCAGAGGGGGATTGCAGGGATCTCTCTGCTGGTGCGTGATTCTTGCTTTGCCCATGCTTGGATCTGGGTCACAGTTCTGGGTGGAGGTCCTGGGGCAAGGAGGAACTCTGGCGTGGGGGAGCTTGTAGTGGCTGCAGACAGGAGACCTTCATAGTTCCAAGACAGAAAAGAGTGCTTGTCATCGGTCACTCATAGACTCATAGCACAGGCCAGGAAAGGAGTAAACACCTTGCCTTTGATCATAGCATCTTGGAAGAACTTAGAATTTGCAGGTCCCTAGAAGTATCTCAGAAAACAGTTGCACAAAACCCCTGAAGCTTGGGACAGTACATTCTCCACACTGGAAACAGACTCCTACCTTAACAAAGAGTTTATAACTCAAGTAATTGGCTGGGATCATGAGCAAGCAGTGCAAAAAGAGTCAGACTATATTACCTTACTTTGGTGACAAAGAAGATCAAAACATACAACCAGAAGAGGACAATGAAGCCAAAGCTCCTACATCCAAAGCCTCTAAGAAAAATATGAATTGGTCCCAGGCCATGGAAGAACTCAAAAAGGATTTTGAGAAGCAAGTAAGAGAAGTAGAGGAAAAACTGAGAGTGATGCTAAAGGAGACCCAAAAAATACTGAAGAAAATAACACCTTAAAAAATAGCCTAACCCAAATGGCAAAAGAGGTCCAAAAAGCCAATGAGGAGAAGAATGCCCTAAAAAGCAAAATTGGCCAAATGGAAAAGGAAGTCCAAAAGCTTACTGAAGAAAATACTTCCTTAAAAATTAGAATGGAGAAATTGGAAGCTAGTGACAATTTGAGGAATAAAAGCATTGTAACACTAATCCAAAAGAATGAAAAATTAGAAGAGAATGTGAAATATCTCATTGGAAAAACAACTGACCTGGAAAATAGATCCAGGAGAGAGAACTTAAAAGAAATTATTGGACTGTCTGAAAGCCATGATCAAAAAAAGAGCCTAGACATCATCTTTCAAGAAATTATCAAGGAAAAGTGCCCTGAGATTTTAGAACCAGAGGGCAAAATAGAAATTGAAAGAATCCACTGATCACCTCCTGAAAGAGATCCCCAAAGGAAAACTCCTAGGAATATTGTAGCCAAATTCCAGAGTTCCCAGGTCAAGGAGAAAATATTACAAGCAGCCAGAAAGAAACAATTCAAGTACTGTGGAAACACAATCAGGATAACACAAGATTTAGCAGCTTCTACATTAAGGGACCGCAGGGCATGGAGATAGGATTACAACCAAGAAATCACCTACCCAGCAAAACTGAGTATAATCCTTCAGGGTAAAAAGTGGTCATTCAGTGAAATAGAGGACTTTCAAGCATTCCTGAGGAAAAGACCAGAGCTGAATAGAAAATTTGACTTTCAAATACAAGACTCAAGTGAAACATGGAAGAGGTAAACAGGAAAGAGAAATCATAAGAGACTTATTAAGGTTGAACTGTTTACATTCCTGCATGGAAAGATGATATTTGTAACTCATGAGTCCTTTGTCAGTATTAGGGTAGTGGGAAGGGAAAAAATTATGTCTGTGTATACATAGATAGAGGGCACAGAGTGAGTTGAAGATGAAGGGATGATATCTGTTAAGGGGTGAGAGAGGACTATAGTGGGAGAAGGAGAAAGGGAGAAGTAGAATGGGGTAAATTATCTCACATGAAACAGACAAGAAAAGGCTTTTACAGTGGAGGGGAAATGAGGGAAGGTGAGAGGGAATGAGTGAATCTTATTCTCATAGGATTTGGCTTAAGGAGGGAATAACATACACAATGGGGTATGGAAATCTATCTTACCCTACAGGAAAATAAGGGGGGAAGGGGACAAGAGAGCAGGGGGTTGATAGAGGGGAGGGCAGACTGGGGGAGAGGATAATCAAAAGCAAACACTTGTGAGAAGGGACAGGGTCAAAAGAGAGAATAGAATAAATGGGGAGTAGGATAGGATGAAGGGAAATATACTTAGTTTTTCACAACACGACTACTATGGAAGTGTTTTGCATGACTACACATCTATAACCTGTATCAAGATGCTTGCCTTTTCAATGAGGGTGAGTGGGGAGGGAGGAAGGGAGAAAATTTGTAACCCAAAATTTTAAAAAGTATGTTAAAAATTAAAAAATTTTTTTTGTTCTGTAAAACTCATTGCCTCCACTTCCTCTCCTCTCACTGCCTTCCAGACCCTCTGCAATCCAGCTTCTGACCTCATCATTCCACCAAAACTGCTATCTCCAAAGTCACCAAGGATCTCTTAATGGCCTGATCCAACATGCTTTCCACAGTCTTCGCGCTTGACCTCTCAGGGCCATCTGACACCATTGGCCACTGTCTCCCCTTGAGCACATTTTCCTCTCTGGGTTTTCATGACATTACCCCCTATTGGTTCTCCTCCTGCCTCTCAGACCATTCCTGTTCAGTATCCTTTGCTGGGTGATCATCTTTATGAGAGGTAGCCCTGAAAGACCTGGGCTCAAGTCACCGCCTCTGACACATACTGGCTGTGTGATCTTGGGCAAGTCACTTAACTTCTGAGTGCTCTAGGCAGCTCTCTTCAGGCTCTAAGGGGCAAATAAGGTGATGACTTGCATTGGTAGCAGGACTTTCCTCCCCCAAGAGTTCTTTATACCAAGGAGATCACAGTTCTAGAAGCTGTCCTTAACTGTAGATGTTCCTCAGAGCTCTGGCTTAGTCCTTCTTCTCCTTTGGTGACCTCATCAACTTCCATGGACTCCATTTTGGTAAACTTGGAGTCATCCTTGACACCTCCCTTTGCCTTCTCCCCACGTAGTCCATCATCTACTCACTGGGCCACTCTTCTAGCTCAGGCCAGTGTTGTCTCTTGCCTGGTCTATTACAATAGACTCCTCCTTGGTCTCTCTGCCTCCAGTCTCTCCGTCTTCCTAATCCATTCTCTTTTTTTAGGCAGTTGAGGTTAAGTGACTTGCCCAGCGTCACGCAGCTAGTAAGTAAGTGTTATGTGTCTGAGGCTGGATTTGAACTCGGGTCCTCCTGACTTCAGGGCTGGTGCTTATCCACTGCACCACCTAGCTGCTCCCCCTATCCATTCTCTACCCAGCTACCAGAATGATATTCAGTAAGCCTAGTACTGACCATGTCACTCCCCTGCTCAGTAGACTCCAATGGCTCCCTATTACCTGTAGGCTCAAATACAAACTCTTGCTTGAAATTTGAAGCCCTTCACAACCTGGCTCCCACCTACCTTTCCAACCTTATTACATATTCCTCCTGCTGCCACAATCTGTGATTCAGCCACAGTGGTCTTCTCACTGTTCCTCATCTTGATATTCCATCTCCCACCTTTGTCTAGGCCGTCCCTCATGCCTAGAATATAGTCCTCCTCACTTCTACCTCTAGAATTCCTAGCTTCCTTTAAGGCTCAGTCAGCCTCCAAAATGAGGCCTTTCCTGTTCCCCACAGTTTCAAGCTCTCCCTCTGAATTACTTTGTATATACTGTGCATTTTTCATCTGTCTGTGAATGCCGTTTCCTCCAAGAAAATGTAAGCTTCTTGAGGGCAGGGACTGTTTCTTTTGTCTTTGTGTCCCCAGTGCCCAGCACATTAATGAATTAATTCTTGTTGATTAATTGTTTGGTTGATAGACCATGTCAGAGCTGGAGGGGACCTTTGAGGTCATCCAATGTATTGGATTTTTTGTGATTTTTTTTTAGGAAACTGAGGTCCCCAAAAGTGAGGTCACAGAGAATATTAGTGGAAAACTTGGGCTTTCAGAACAGTCATTGCGCAAGTATGGTTTGGTAAGAGTACTTGGAGCAGTTACAATGTCATTGCCCTAATTACATCCAATAAGATCATTCTTTGTCATGTGGGATGGATTTTGCTAAAAGCAGAATATTCTCTAGATCTCAGCATGTTTTTCTGTTTTCTTTAAAGCTTTTTAATATATTTTCTTGATATTTTTTCATTCTTACATGGCTTAGGTTTCCCACTGTATTCTCCAACCCCCCACCCTAGGCACCCCTTATAAAGAAAGGATTTTTTTAAGGAAGAAAAAGAGGAATAACAGGGCAAATGTTCAGTAAAATCAATGGACACATTGAAAAAAATCTATTGATATCATAGAGTGATTCATATCCGTGGACCAGAAGCTGTGTATTTTTCACTTGGTAATGCCTTGGCATCGGTAACATGTGCCCATGGCCAGCCTTTTTTGGGAGATAGTTGAATCCAACCTCCTTCTTTTCCAACAGTTGATCCTGGAGAGGAAAGTGGAGGTTTGGGATGGGGTGGGGAGCCCCCCTACCCAGAAGATGGGTGGGAGCCTTATGGAGAAGGGGGTCACAGCAGTGATATGTTAGTGAGATTGAGGGGGTGCCAGGGCCTCAGTGCATCTTCTGGATCAGGACAGAGGCCTGGCTTTCTAGAATTCTTTGGGGGACGTTTAATACTCCTCCCCTCCACCACCTTGTGCAAAGGAGAGTAACAGAAACCATGTAGAAGCTTCCTCAAAAACAAGTCTTCATGTTCATGCAGCATCTTCTGGTTTAGAAAAACATTGGCCTCACAGTGAAGTAGGGAGCACTAGAATTATCGTGCCCATTTTAACAGCTGAGGAAAGTGAGGCCCAGAGACAGGAAGGGACTTGACTCCAGGCAACACAGTTAATAAACAGCAGAACCCTCCTAGATTCTCTGACTCCAGATTCAAGGTTTTTTTTTTTCTTTTCCAGAACAGTGTTTTGTTTGTATATCACCTTCATTTCCACCTTCCTTGCCCTAGCCAGTGAGCCATCCCTTGGAACAATTAAGAATAAAGAAATGAAAGAGTAGTTGAGCAAAATTACCACATCAACTGAGTCTGATAGCACATGTCCCATTCCACATCCATAGGCCTTCCCCCCCATCCTATTCAAAGAAGGGAGGAAGAGATGTCTTTGATTACTTTCATCTTTCCATCCTGGCCCTTCTTGTCAGTTACATTGTTGTAGTCATTGTGTTGGGTGTTTCCCTAGTCCTGCCTAATTCCGTCTGAATTATTCTTCTGGCTTATTTTCCACTCCACCATTCTATCTTCCAGAGGTGGCCTCCAAGATTTTTGTAAGGAGCCCTACCACGAGGACTTTGCCTTTTGTTTAAGGAAAGGAGAGAGAGAGAGAGAGAGAGAGAGAGAGAGAGAGAGAGAGAGAGAGAAGGGAGAAGAGTGAAAAGGAGGGAAGGAAAGAAGGAAGGAAGGAGAGAAGGAAGGGAAAGAGGGAAGGCAGGAGGGAGAGGAGGAAGGAGGAAAGGAAGGAAGGAGGGAGAGAAGGAAGGGAGGGAGGAGAGGAGGAAGGGAAGGAAGGGATAGAAGAAGGGAAGGAAGGGAGGAAGAATAGAAGGAGGGAAGGGAAGGAGGAAGGAAGGATGGAAGGAAGGGAGGGAAAAAAGAAGGAAAGAAGAAAGAGAAGGTGAAAGCAAAGCAGAAACTCACAATGACAAAAACAACTGCGTGTTTGTTAGTTCTTGCTTCTTTTCAGCAGCCTTGACTGAGCTCAAGCACTCTTGGGGGGGAACTCTGGTTAATCCATGGAGGATGAAGCCGATTTTCTCTTTTCACATAGGTGAAGCTGGTGGGAGGAGGGTTTATGTAACGAAGTGGCCTGCCTGTGGCAGGCTTTGGGAGGCCTTAGCCACTGACAGCTAACAGGATTTGGAAGCCAAAGCCTGTCATAAGCCTGAATTCTTGGTGACATTAACGTGAGATCACAGATTCTGAGACTAGCCAAATGAGAAGGCACTTTAGAACATTGCCTAATGGGACTAGAAAAAAACATTAAGAAATAGAACGTGAATGCTGGAGAGGTCTTTGGGCCATAGGATAGTGTCAGAACTAGTGGGACCATAGAACGTGGCCTTTAGATAAAGCTAGAAGGAGCTCACACAGAGTGAATCGGGTGCAATGAACACAAACTCCAACCCTGCCTCTGTTACTTTCTACCTGAGTGACTTTGGATAAGTCCCTTCCCCTCCCTGGGCCTCAGTTTCCCCATCTGTAAAATGAGGAGGTTGGACTCCATGGCCTCTGAGGGCCCTGCCAGCTCTAGATTTAGGATCTCGTCATCCTATAATGAATGTCAGAGCTGGGAGGGTCCCCAGAGCATGGAATGTCAGAGCTGGAAAGGGGTTTAAAACAAGCGCCCCCTCCAGATTATTGGAGCTGGAGGAAATCTTAACAATCATTGAATTCACCTCATCCCCCTGCATTTGGTACATAAAACATTTCTTAGCATTAGAGGGAACCTAAGGATGATAGAAGTTGGAGATTCTTAATGTCTCTGGTATGGTGTCTTTGGTGATCAGTCTGGTGAAGTCTGTGGGTCCCTTCATCGAATTAGGGTTTTAAATGCATAAAGCACAGGATCCCAAAGCGACCACTTATGTTGAATTATAGTTATAATATTTCTTTTAAATTAAGTTTAGGTCAAAAGCCCTTTCTCTAGGTTGAACTCTCTTATTTGACCAGTGAGGAAACTGAGGCCGAGAGATATCATGCTTAGTTTTCTACAATCATACATAGAATTCATGTCAGAAACGAGACAAGGGGGCAGCTAGGTGGCGCAGTGGATAGAGCATTGTCCCTTGAGTCAGGAGGACCTGAATTCAAATCTAGCCTTAGACATATTACACTCACTAGCTGTGTGACTCTGGACAAGTCACTTAACCCCAACTGCCTCACCAAAATAAAAAAATTATGTAAGAAATGGGATAAGACCCCACTTTGCCTGATTTCTAGTCATATGTTCTTTGAGCCATCCCATACTAACCCAGAAGATTATGCTAATGTAAAATAATATTTAAGATCATATAAAATAAATGAATGAAGTCAAGAGGGTTTTTTTTTCTTTCTCAAAAGAAGAAATGTAGTGAGGCCATCCACCAATCCTGTTCTTCTCTTTGGTGTTTCCCCAGGTTCCATGAGTGTCCCCAGCTCTGGGCCTGATTTCCGACTCCCTGAACATTTTTAAAGAAAGGGAAGCCAGGCTGCAGAAGGAATTGGGGGGGGGCAATTGGGCTAAGGATGGTCATTTGTAGACAAGGCCACAAAGTTCCCTACCAAGCAGTAGAGGGAATTGGCAGCCATTTGAAAAGGAGGAATAAGAGATAGGAAAAAAAAGAAAGACAGTTATCTATCCCTTGAAAAAAAAACTTGAAAAGGGGCCAGAAATCCTTAGAAATCTCTGACTCCCTTAAAGTAATGTGGGATTCGTTTGTTTGTTTGTGTGATATCTTTTCTAGGGACAATCACTGAAGGCCACAGAGTTGCCCTTCTCTCCTGCAAAACATTGAGGGAGAAGGAGGTGGCCAGGCCCTGGCACTGAGCCGGCCTTAGCACTGTGCTTTGGGGTTATATAATACAATCCCTTGCAGTCAAGATGCCATAAGCTAAAACCCTGTACCAGCACTTGCACATCAAGAATGGATTTATTTTAAAAAGCATCCTGGCTGTGTTTCTGTTTAAGATGTGATCTTGAAGCTTCGCCCTGAGCCTGAGTTTCCCCCTCTGTAAAATGGGGGTACTGGACTCAATCTCCATATTCCCTTCAAACTTGTAATCTCATGATGAAATGTTTATGCTCATTGTCAGGTTCAAGTTCAAGGGAACTGCTCTGCTGGTCTAGACCCAGCCCAGCGAACCAGTGAAGCCCTTCAGGAAACAGCCTTAAGGGGCAGCTAGGTGGCGCAGTAGATAGAGCTCCAGCCTTGGAGTCAGGAAGACCTGAGTTCAAATGTGACCTCAGACACTTGACATTTACGAGCTGTGTGACCTTGGGCAAGTCACTTAACCCCAACTGCCTAAGCAAAAAAAAAAAAAAGTAAACAGCCTTAAAAAAGACTTTACTATCCGGTCTCAGACACATAACACTTACTAGCTGTGTGATCCTGGGCGAGTTACTTAACCCCAGTTGCCTCACACACACACAAAAAAAGACTTTACTCAAAGACAGTTGAGGTACTTTAGTCACATAACAGCAACTGTGTTATCAGTCCACAAATACCTACTTTGTGTCTTTTATTTTCATTTCTGCATTTGTAGCCCTTGAGCAGAGTGCTCTGAATCTGAGAGCAAGCATTTAATTAGATCTTTGTTGAATTGAATAATAGTGGATTTTACAACAACAACAATATCAGATATATCCATAGTACTTTACAGCCGCTGGCTCATTTAAGCCTCACAGAAAAGCCTGTGAGGTAACACATCCCAGTCATCGTGCCCATTTTGCAGGTGAGGAAAAGTGAGGCTTCCAGGGGAGGGGTGGGGATGTGAAGTGACTTGCCCAGTCAGACTAAGTTAAAGAATCTGCTCTTAAGTACCTCGAGTCTTCTGTTGAATACTCTGTTCTCTTGGGCTTTCCTGTTTGGAAAGGCTTTTTGGCAACCATCATTTCATTTGAATCCTCACAATAGCTCAAATGGAAAGTAGAACAGGAACTTTTATCCACATTTGTGGGAGAGGGGGGAAGAACCAGACCTGTACTTTCCTTGGCATAAGAAACTCCCAGTGTGGAAAGTACTTGTACCACTGCTGATTGAACCCCACTCTACAACTCAGTCTTTGGGAGTCTCCTGGGGGGTCACTGAGAGACTGAGGGACTCACTCAGGGTCCCATAGCCAGTGTGTATCAGAGGAAGATCCTGTGGTCAGGTGCCTCATAGATTGGCCACTGGCTAGGGGACAAACATGGGGGCAGTAGAAAGAGCTGGATTCGGGGTCAGAAGACCTAGGTTCGAATCTCAGCTCTGCTACTTACTTTGGCAAATGATGTCATTCCTCTGGCCTTGGCTTCCTTCTCTTTAAAATGAGGGGGCTGGTCTCTGAGGTCCCTTTCAGCTGTGCTCCTTTGAGAAAAGTTAGTACCAACACTCTCTCCCTCCTCCCCCTCCCCAGAGCTTGCCATCCACCCCAGAACATGGAAAGTCTATGTAACTGCCCACAGCCTAGCTTGGTGATAATTTTAGAGGCTTTTAGGTAGAAGGGGGTGGGGGGATGTATAGCCAAGTATGTGTTACTGCTGCTCTGCTATGTGTTTTGCTTTGCTCTGCATAGGAAACTGCTATGTCTTTTATTTTTGGAAATCCTGGCTGTGCACTTGCCAAGGTGAGGCTCGAATTGTTAAGGCAGCAGCATTCAGAGTTTCCTAGAGAAAAAGACAAAGCCACGCGGAGCGGAGTGGGAAAAATTGAGTGTGATGAAAAGAGGGTCAGACAAGCTAGGCTTGAAAATTCCCCCTTAAAATTCCTCTTGGCCTGTCACCGAACAAAGATGGTCAGCTGGCTGACGAGAGGGAGAGGAGACCAAGGGAAGGTTGGGTAAGAAACGGTTGCTCTGAAGAGAAAAGGAAGCAAGCATTTATTAAGCACCACAGTGCGCCCAACACTGTTGCTAAGTACTTTATAAATATCTTATTTGTTGCTCACACCAGACTTGGGAACATAGGTGCTATTACGATTCCCATTATACAGATAGGGAAACTGAGGCAGAGGTTAAGTGACTTGCTCAGAGACATGTAGCCAGTAAGTGTCTGAGGCAGGATTTGAACTCTGGTCTTCCCAAATCCAGGTCTAGGTTTCTGTCCACTGTGCCACCTAGCTGCCTATTGTATTCAGTTGTTTTCAGTTGTATCTGCTTCTCTGTGACTCCATTTGGGGGTTTTCTTTTTTTGTTTGTTTGTTTTGGTTTTTGGTTTTGGGGGATTTTTTTGCTAGGCAGTGACTTACCCAGAGTCACACAGCTAGTAAGTGCTATGTGTCTGAGGCCAGATTTGAACTCAGGTCCTCCTGACTCCAGGGCCAGTGCTCTATCCACTGCACCACCTAGCTACCCCCATTTGGGGGTTTTCTTGATAAAGATACTGGAGTGTGTTAGCCATTTCCTTCTCCAGTGCTTATGCTGGCCCATAGTAGGCTCCTACTCAATGTTGATTGACTGATTAAATTGTGGTTTTCTATGTCAATATGTGGCTGTAAGGTTTGGTGGCCCATGTTTGTATTTAAGCTTGACACCACTGCCTTGGCCTGTGCAGTGTCAGAGCTTAGAGGGTAATAGCCAAGTTAGAAGAAACTGTGTTTAGCACTCGTTTGTCAAAGGAGGGGACTGGAATCTTCAAATAGGAAGTGACTTGCTCAAGATCACTGATGCATCACTTCCAGAGCAGGGAGTACAAGGTAGACAAGCAGGTTTCCATTTGGGCCCTTCATACAGCCTCCTGTTGCCTTGGTGAATGGAAGTCTTCCTTGGTTGTGAATCAGGTCATTCTTTGAGAGCCTGTCTCTCAGTGGGACAGAGCACCACCAGATTCCCCACAGCCCAGTGTCCTGGGGGAGCCTCTTCTGGCCCTCAGATCCGATGTGAAGACTTCACCCATCAAGGCCACACTCCAGGGTGGGGGTACTTTCCTTCTTATCACCCCTCTTCCTAGCCCCCTCTTTTTTTTTTATATACTTTTGTTTCTTTCTTAGAGAAATAGGGAGCAAGCTCTTCACCCATATAAGGCCTGTTGTTGCCTTTGGAAGGGTAATAATGCTCTCTCCCATTATCTGATGTTTTCCAGCAAACACTTCAACAGTCTGCCTGGGGGTTACATAGTTTAGCTCTATTGGCTTGCCTGGCCTGGTGTGAGTGCCAGAAAAAATTGCAGTGACCTTGGCTTCCCTGCTGAGAAATCAGTTGTGGAAGAGATTTTTTTGTATCAGTAATTTACCATGCAAAGCCCCCTCCCCCAATCCCGACCCCACCCCCATTCCCCTCTGTCTCCCCTTTATCTGCAACAGAGAGATTTGTAATTTCCATGTGTTCTCAGGTTTGGCCAGCTCCAGTTTGGGACAAAATGGAACTTAGGGGCCGGAGAAATCCTTTCCCTAAGAGCTCCATTTGTGTGTATATATGTGTGGGTATTTGTGTGTGATACTGGTTGTCTTAAACTAAATTGTTATAGTTCAGTCATTTCAGTCATGTCTGACCCTTCGTGACCCCATTTAGGTTTTTCTTGGCAAGAGATACTGAGGGGGTTTGCCATTTCCTTCTCTAGCTCATTTCCTCAGATGAGGGTTGAGTGACTTGTCCAAGGTCACACAGCTAGTAAGTATCTGAGGTTTTCCTGTCCCCAGGCCCAGCGCTCTATCCACTTTGACACCTAGCTCAACCTTGAACTAAATACACGGAGTCTAAAGACCTGTGTTCAGTCAGTAAATCAGCATCTATTAAACAGCTACTGTGTACCTGACACTATTCTAGGGATACAAAGAATTGGTCTCTGGCCTCAAGGAGCTGACATTCTACTGGGGGAAACCAATTAATCCACAAGCATTTATTAAGTACCAACACATATCAGGTCCTATGCTGGGTGCTGGGTCAGTCAGTAAGCATTTATTAAGCACCAACACTTTTCAGGCCCTATGCTAGGTCAGTCAGTCAGTCAATAAGCATTCATTAAGTACCTAATATGTGCCAGGTTGAGGCGGCTAGAATGGCTCGGTGGATAGAGTGCTGAGCTGGGAATCAGGAAGACCTGAGTTCAAATCTAGCCTCAGACACTTACTAGCTGTGTGACTCTGGGCAAGTCACTTAACCTGTTTGCTTTGATCCACTGGAGAAGGACACAGCAAGCCACTTCAGTGTCTTTGCCAAGAAAACCCCATGGACAGTATTGGCATGCCATGGTCCATGGGGTCATGACTGCAAACAACAACCTGATGTGGCAGGCACTGTGCTAAGTGCTGGGAATTCAGAGAAAGGCACAAGGTTAGTCCCTGCCCTCAAGTAGCTCCCGGTCTAACAGGGAATCCAAAGACAAAGGGAGCAGCAAGCGTCTCTCCAAAGAAGAGAGATGAGAAAACACCTCCTCACCCCAATTCCTTTTTTAATTAATCAAACATTTATATTTAACATATTCTTACTGATCTTTTATTTTTAGATCACTGAAATTTCCCACCCCACCCACCCCACCCCCCATATTCTTCCCCCAGTTCCTCTCGGATAGCCATTCCATGTAACAATATTTTTTTTTAAAAGAGGAAGAAAAGACAGTCAGCAAAATCTATCTATCCGTCCATCTGTCTGTCTATCTAAGCTGAAAATATATGCAGTGTTTCCCAGTCACGGATCCTTCACCTTTGCAAAGGATGGGGGAGAAGGGAAGAGGTATCTTCCCAGATCCTTTCCCTGGGACCATACGCAGCCCTTGTTACTGTTTTTTTACTTAGTATTTTATTTTGAGGCGTTTACATTCTAATGACTGCCTGCTTCTCCCTAGCATAGCTGACACGAAAGGACTGGCAGAGATATTTAAAATGTTTGACATGAATCTTAACTGTCACAGGTAGTGAGTGTCAGGCAAGTCGAGAACCAGAGGGCTTAGAATCATAGAACGTGGGATACAAATAATTGAAGGGACTCTCATGATCACCTAGTTCAACCCCTACATTTTATAGAGAAGAGGAAAGAGGTCTACAAAGGGGAAATCACTTAGCTGAGGACATACAGCTAGGTCATTGCCCAGCTAGGATTGAAGCTCTGAAAGTGACCTTGGGGTTTTCTCCAACCCCCAGATTTTGGTTTTTTACAGAGGAAGGAAACTTAGGGTGTGGACCAGACCCCCACTGGCCTCACTCCTGTCGGATGTGCTGGCCAGCGCACTGGAGTGCTGTCTTGTCTGGCTGTCTTAATTCCTAGGGGGTTAGGGAAGGCGACCAGAAGCCTTAATTGTGAGCACAAAGAGTAGAACTCAGTGGGAATTTCTTATAGTACTTAAGGCCTTAAAAAACCTTTACTCACTCGTTATCCAGCTGGATTGTCTCAAAAGCCTCCTGAAGCAGGTAGGCCTGGTTGCATTCCTTCCATTCTTTTCCCATTTTGCAGATGAGGCAACTGAGGCTCGGTGGGGTCCTTGTACGAACTTTGGTCAGAGCTGGACTGACATGCAGCACATTCTCAGATTGGAGCTCTTTCTTTTAAGAACAAAAACTACAGTTTTGTTCTTGCAAAGCTATTATTGCTATCTTTTGTTTTTTCATCACCTTCCAAGGAGTTGGCTTCAGATCCCAGGGCTGCCACTTCCACCCCGTGGAGTGGTTAGACAAGCTGCTTCCTATTCCTCATCTGTAACATGAGGAGCTTGGCCTAGAAATTCCTCTAGGATGCTGTGGTCCTTTCTCCACTCAGAGAGCCATCTTTTGCTTTATACAGGATGATACTGAGGCCATCACACAGCTAATAAATGACAGAGCTGAAGGGGCCTAGTAATGTGAGGTACATGATGTAGGAAACAGAGAGCAGGCCCCAGAGTTAGGAAGGCCCAGATTCAAGTCCTGCCCCTGACGTATACTGTGTCCCTGGGCAAGTCATTTAACCTCTTACTGTCCAGGGCAGTAAGAGATTAGAGCAGGTATTGATCTTAAATAGAGTGCCCGATGCTTAGCACTGTGTTTAGGAAACACTAAATACATGTTCATTGACTTGACTTCATCTCCCATTGGTAAGAGGAGTTTGCTCACTGTGGAATGCCCTCTACCCATGAAATCACAGGTCTGGACCAAAATAACTCCTTGTATATACTTATATATGTGCATGTTGTGCTCCCTGGTAGAACATATGTCCCTTGAGGGCAGGGACTCTTTTCATTTTTGTCTTTGTAGCCTCAGCACTTAGCACAGTGCCTGACACATGGCAGACATTTTTTTTTTAAATGCTTGTGGATTGATTCTGGATGATTCTAGAATGACTGTGGGAAGTGTGGGCCGGCCTGATGAGCCTTTGGTCCATAGCAGAAAGTATTTGGGGGCTGAAGAGACTTCCTTCCGAGGCAATTGGTGATTCTCAGAGAGAGCCTGCTTCTTAGGGAACCTGGGAGAGGAGAAGGCACTTGGAAGGGCTGTGGGAGCTTTTCAGAGAAGAAAAGAAGGCGGTCGATGAGTTGCTTGGGTTGTTTTTCCTTAACATCCAGAACGCCATCCTTGAAATGCCATTTGAACGGGCTCGGTCTAATGTGGGAGATACTATTACAGATTTCCAGCAAGAAGCTCATAAATCCGTGGTCCGCTGTCGTCCTGGGCACATGAAGGACAATTTATGAGCATCAGGTTTCTATGTAACTATGAAACAAAGCGCCATTTTTGGGGCTCTGCGCAAAAGGACGTTTGTTTTCCTGCTGATGTAATTCCGACAGCAGTTCAGAAACTGGTAGAACAAAATGGAAGCGTGGGGTGGGGTGGAGGTGGGGGGGACTCTAGGGCGGGTACAAGAGATGGGCTGGGTCTCTGTACATCACCACCAGCTTGGCCCTTCGCCTTCACCTTCCCTTGGCTTGGCCCCTGATCCTGACATGGCATCACCTGTGCCATCTTGGTTTTTACTCCAATTGTTCCTTGGCCCAAACCTGGAAGGCCTCGAACCCACTGCTCACGGGGCCCTCTTGCCTCCCTTCTTTCCCCTCAGAGTCTGTGGCCCCAGCCTAGGACAATCACTGGCCAACTGAGTCATAAAGATCCCTCCTCCCCCCACCCCGGGGTGGAGGCTCTGGGAACTCAGTACCTCTCAATCCTGCCAGTCAGGAACTTCTTTCTGCTGGCTACCCTTGCTCCTTCCTCCTGTTTGCCTTTTGTCCTGTTCTCAGAACGTAATAGCGGCCATAATCACACAAGTAGTAACAGCCCTGTCCAAATAAATACCCAGACCTAAAGATATCCTTGTTACGGTGTAGCCGCCCTTAGCTGTGGCACCGAGAGGAAGGAGGGAGAAACAGCTGGCTGGGTATTAATTCTGTAATAATTAGACCTTTTATTACTGATGGGATTTGGGCCAAAGGTATACAGATGGCCACAGGTGACTTAGGTCACTTTGAAATCTTGTCAGAAAGGTATCAGATAAACTCTCAGGAGCAGGGGTGCCCCGGAGAATGGAAGAACACAATGGCACAGTGGCAAGGGTTTGCAACTACAACTGGAAAGGATCTTTGAAGCCGAATCTAAGTCTCTTATGTTACAGAGGAGGAAACTGAGGCCCAGAAGTGGTTAAGGGACTTCCCCTGGTGGTAAATTACAAGAAGAGACCTTAATAGAAGATCCAGGGAGTGGGGAGCCTTCGGCCTTAAGGCCACATGTGGCCCTTTAGGTCCTCGAGTGTGGCCCTTTGACTGAATCCAGACTTCACAGAACAAATTGCCTTCATAAAAGGACTTGTTCTGTAAAACTTGGACTCAGTCAAAAGGCCTCACTTAAGGACCTAGAGGGCTACATGCAGCCTTTTGACTGAATCCAGACTTCACAGAACAAATCCCCCTTCATAAAAGGATTTGGTTTGTAAAACTTGGACTCAGTCAAAAGGCTGTGCCCAAGGACCTGGAAAGCTACATGTGGCCTCAAGGCTGCAGGTTCCCCACCTCTGGTAGACCATAGTCTTACAAGTCATTGGAGCTGCAAGAAAATTTGGGGATGATCTACTCCAGTCTCCTCAGTCTTACTGCAGAGGAAGGAGCTAAAATTTAGGGAAGGGGAAGGACTTGTCCAGGGTCACATCAGTGATTAGTGACTGAGCACAATTTGAAGTCAGGACCTTTGACTCCAAACCCCATGTTCTGTCCACTAAAATAATGCTTGCTATATTATATCTCCTGGTGTTGGAATGAGAAAAACACTACAAATCTCAGAGCTGTGCTGGTGTTATTAGCAGCAGTGTGCTGGCATGGTGAGAAGAGAAAGAGTTGGATTCAGATCCTGCCTCACACCCTGGTCCTGGGCAAATCATTCTGAGCCTCAGTTTCCTTATGTGTATAATTGCGATAATATCTCTGATACCTCATAGGGTTGTTAGGAGGATCGGATGAGATTAATACCCTTCAAATCCCTTGCAAACCCCAAAGGATTATAGAAATGTCAGATTTAATTGGAGTCCTGGACTAGAAGTCAAGCCTTGGGACCTAGCCAACACTTACTAGCTATTTGAGCTGTGGCAGAACTCCCCACCTCTCTGACCTTTTGCTTCCTCATCTGTAAAATGGGGAAGTGCATTATCGTCTATTACCAGGAGACTGGCCGTGAGATGATGCTTTTGGGGGGAGAAGCTCAGCATAGGCGCTACTTTCTATGTGAGCTACCCTGACTCCCCCTTCCCCCGGTTACTAATGCTTCCCCTCTTCTCCAGAAATGAGGTCCTCTATATTCTGTATTAACTTAGCTGTGTACATATAGTTTTCCCCAGTAGGAGAGAAGCACCTTGTTTCATTTTTTTTGTCCTTGCATCACAACACCTAGTCCAGTGCTAGACACATGAGGCAGTGGGAATCTCTGGGAATCTCTTCTGGCTTCTGGAGTTGGATTTTGAATGCTGGGAGGTTCTACTCTTAGGTAGAGAGTGATTGATTGTGATAACCCCCTCCCTCCCCAGGCCTACCCCAGACATACCTGATAATGCTTCCCAAAGAGTTCAAGGCTGCTACAGAGCTTAGAACAAAGGATATAGAATGAGAAAGGACTTGAGAGTAGAGAATGTCAGAACTGGGAGGGACCTTAGAACAGGGAATGTCAAGAGCTGGGAGTGCTCTCAGAACAGGGAATGTCAAGAGCTGGGAGGGCTCTTAGAACAGGGAATATCAGAGCTGGGAAGGCCCTTAGAGCAGAAACTGTCAGAGCTAGGAGGCAGTTTAAAGAAGTCCCTTATTTTATAATTCTTATGCTTCAGGAAAAGCATTGTGAGACTTCTGTCCCTTCTCTGCAGAGGTGGGGGCTATGGCTATGGAAGACTGTATATAACTGTCAGATTTAGTTGATGGTTCATTGGTTTTACTGAGCTGGATTTTTTTCCCCTCACTTTAAAAATTGTTATAAGAGATATATTTGGAAATTAAAGTGAAATTAAAAAGTATTAACTGGAAAGTGGCCTTTTTTAAGAAAGAAAAAGAACCTACTCTGTGAGAGCTTGGACTAGGTACAGAGACGAGATTCCAAAGGACGTGGAAGAGGACAGCCCTGCCCACAGGGAGCTCTGCTGGAGATGAGAGCAACAGGAAAGGCCCCCGGCCATGGACAGTTATTTGTGCTCCTTTTCTGAGCCAGGGAACTCATTTCTGAATTGGCCAGAAAATGTTGGAACTAGGTAGGACTTGACTTTTGGAGAGAGTGAAGAGAGAATGGGTGGTGGAAAGAAAAACCCATTAATTTGGTCAAAAGTCCAAGAGCTCTCTCAGTCTGTAAATGAGGAGACTGAGGCACAAAGTATAGAAGTGATTTCCTCAAGGACAAAGCTGCGAAGGACCAGAGCCCAAGTCCAGGAGCCACATTGTCACATTGTCTTCAGAGGAGACAGTTTGATTCAAGCTAATAGGTTTTTTTTTTTCCCCCTAAGGCCCTTCCCAGCTCTGACATTCTTGGTTCTGAGTTCTCTCCCAGCTCTGACATTCTGTGTTCCAAGATCCCTCATACATTTTGTGTTCTAAGGTCCTTCCTAGCTCTGACATTCTCTGTTCTAAGGGCTCTCCTAGTTCTGCATCCTTTGTTCTAAGCCCTGTGGCAGCCTTGAACTCTTTGGGAAGCATTATCAGGTGTGTATGGAGTAGGTGGGAGGAGGGAGAGGGTTACCTCAATTAATCACTGTCTACCTAAGAGTAGAGTCTCCCAGCATTCAAAATCCAACTCCAGAATCCAGAAGCGATTTCCAGAGATTCCCACTGCCTTAGGCACAGATCTTCGGCCGTCTAGATTTTGTTTCCTTAAAAATATCCTGAGTTGTTGTGCAGACAGTGCCTTAGGGGCCCAGATCTGGGAGTTTGCTGGTCCATACTGGTCAGCGGATATCTGTAACTCAGATAGCTCTCCTTGCTGCTGGGGGCAGCCAACTGCAGAGAAGTCCAATCTCCAGATAACCCACTAATCTCCTTTCCTCATAGTCTACTCCCATGTTCCCATGCTTCCCAGAGCTAGTTACAAACAAACCAGATAAACTGATAGCAGGGCCCACTTGTCTCTCTCCCACTCCTCATATTTTGGCATAGCTGCTAGCTAGGCTGAAGAGAGGCCCTCTTATGTGAACTGCAGGGAAGGACCTTGAACATTAACCAAGGGGATAATGAATGATTCGTGACCCCCAGTCCCATCACAAGGTGACTGTGTGGTTGTCAGGATGGAACAGTGTTGCAAAAAAAAAAAAAGGGGAGCAGACTTTCCTGAGAGGGTACATACGTCAAAGTGGAGTCAAGATACCAGACAGCCTGGGCTCTCTGAGGCCCAGTGATTGCTCTGTCCATGAGACATCATTGAGGTGGGTTTCATCTCCCCCTCTGCCCCACCCCCACCATTTTGGACAAGGCCTGGGAGCTGGTTCTCAGCATGATCTCAGTCCATTTGCTGGGCCCCTAGGCACTGAGAGTCAGGACATCCGAATTGGAAGGAGTAACTGAGACAATCCAGGCCTGTCTCTAGCTGCTGTAGAGTCCGGTATAGAAAGACTCATGGTGGACATGGTGGTAGAGAAAGGTGGCCCACACTACTTTGGGACAACTCTACCCAATATCCAGCTAAATTGGCCTCTTTTGCATTTCCCCCCATTGCTCCTGGCTCTGCCCTCTGTACTGCTTTGCCTCTGTGAAATGATGTGCTTGCTCTTGAGTCCAGGTGATCTCTAAGCATCCTCCCAGCTCTAAAGTAGTGGTGTTCTCGATTCTCAAAGGATGCAGGTATTATTCGTGCCACACTTCCCATAGCTACTTCTCACAACTCCAGTTTCTCCACTGAGGCCAGGCTCACCCACTTAGTTTATTCACTGTGCCCCAGATGGATCTTGTGCATTCCTTTCTCTGTGTCCCACCTCCACACCTTTGCCCAAGCTCTTTCAGCAGTCAGCACTTTGACACTCCCCTGTGCCTTTTGTCACCAACTCAGTCCACAATCCATTTTCCTTTTTTGAGATCTTTAGCACTGAGTGACTGAGGCTTCCTTAGAACAAAGTCCCTTCTTTGGTGTCTGATCTGCCTCTGTGCCTTAGCCCCTTGCTGTGATGGAAATCACCTTGAGAGCAGACAGCTCCAATCCTATAGGTTGTTTACAAATACTCTTCTCCTTTGGTTCTCTTGATTGACCACAGAAGGTAGGTGAGACAAGTGTCAATTTCAGTATCCAAAAAAAAAAAAAAAGACCAGCTGAGAATTTTGTTGTTTCAGTCATTCAACCATGTCTGACTCTTTGTGACCTTGTGGACTCTACTATCCATGGGTTTTTTTTTTGTTTATTTTGTTTTTAGTGAGGCAATTGGGGGTTAAGTGCCTTGCCCAGGGTCACACAGCTAGTGGTGTTATGTGTCTGAGGCCGTATTTGAACTCAGGTCCTCCTGACTCCGTGGCTGGTGCTCTGTCCACTGTGCCATCTAGTTGCCCCTCATGCTTTCTTAGCAAAGATACTGGAGTGGTTTGCCATTTCCTTCTCCAGTAGAGTAAGGTAAACAGAGCTGAAGTTGACTTACCCAGCTGTACAGAATTAGGTTTTCCTGACTGCAGGCCCAGTGTTCTGTCCATTGAGTCACCTAGCTGCCTCCTAGGCAAACAGTGGTTAAGCAACTTGCCCAGTTACACAGAGCTAGTAAATGTCTGAGGCTGGATTTGAACTTAGGTCTTCCTGATTCCAAGCCCAGGGCTCTATCCACTGAGCCACCTAGTGGCCACCTGAGCTGCCTCCTGCCAGCTGAGGATAGTAGGTGCCTAATGAATGCTTATTGGAAATAAAACGGAGGGGGAAGCTAGGTGGCACAGTAAAGCACCGGCCCTGGATTCAGGAAGACCTGAGTTGAAATCCGGCCTCTGACCCATAACACTAGCTGTGTGACCCTGAGCAAGTCATTTAACCTCATTGCCTAGCCCCCCCCCAGAAAAAAAGGAAATGGAGTAAGGAAAAATAATCTTTAAAAATTTATTTATTTATTAAAATTAATCTCTCAGGTCCTTCCTAAAGAGACAATAGTATAGTCAAAAAAGGCCCAGGATTTGGAATCAGAAGAACCAGGGTTTTTCAGCTTTGCTATTTATAAGCCATATCACATTGGGCAATGCATTTAGAATCTGCCCTGAGTCTTGGTTTCCTCATCTGTAAAATGAGGGGTTAGAATAGGTCAGGGTTTCTTAATCTTTTTTTGCGTCATGGACCCCTTCTCAAAAGATTGACTTTAAATGCATACAACATACAGGACTATGAAGGACACCAATTATGTTGAAATATAGTTATTAAAATAGTAAACAAAATCACAGATCCCAAGGTTAAGATCCTCTGGATTAGATGATCTCAAAGGTCACTTACTTCCAGCACTAAATCCTCTCCTGCTTTCAACTCTGGTATTCTGTGTCCTAAGGTCCCTCCCAGCTCTGCTGTTCTGTGAAGTGTTGCTGTTGCTCAGGTGTTTCAGACCTGTCCAACTCTCCATGACCCCATTTGAGGTTTTTTTGACCAAAGATACTGGGGTGGTTTGCCATGTCCTTCTCCAGCTCACTTTACAGATGAGGAAACTGAGGCAAACAGGATGAAGTGACTTGCCCGGGATCACCCAGCTAGAAAGCGTCTGAGGGCAGATTTGAAGTCAGGTCTTGCTGACTCCAGACCCAGCGCCCTATCCACTGCAGCACCACCTCGCTGCTATGGTGTACAGAGAGGCTGATTGACTTAAAATCCTTACTAGACTGTAAGCTTTGTGAGGTCAGGGACAGGAACTTATTGTCACTTTCCTATCTAAATCTACCTTTACATCTACCTTGTATTTTTCTCAGTTCTCTATTCACAGTAGGCCCCTAAATGTGTTTGTTGAATGTAATCGAAGGGGCCTGAGAGACGACCTAGCCTAATGCTCTTGAAGAAAGAAACTAAAACCAAGAGAAGTGAAGTGTCCTGTCCAGGGTCACACATAGAGTCAGGTGGCAGGGCCAGAACTCCAATCCAGGTCTTCAAACTCCAAGTATAATACTGTCTTTAGCGCTTCTCATGACACTTATTAAATACACATTGATTAACTGGAAAAGAGGGGTAACATTAATTTTCTCCACTTTGGGGACAGGTGAATCTACGTGGCTTGTGGGATATTCAGTGAGAAACAGAAAGTAGCAGCTGATAGTCATGTCATAAACATGAAGGGAACAAGAGTAATAGCTGTGGCTCTGAGCTAAACTAAGCCTCGACTGACTGATTCAGCCAGGATTCTAGGAGTAGGGACGAAGGTCCCCTAACTTAGAAGACTCATCAGTGTGCTTTCCCCTAGTCTCACTAGCATCTGGAAGACACCACCAGTGAATGGACTCAGGATGCTTTCACACACCACTTGAGCCCTAATTATCTTCTTTGTGGTCAGAAAATCAATTTGGTGTCTCCCATGTTTATTCCACAAAGTACATAGGGAATTAAAGAGCAGCCTGCATTAGCGTAAGAGCCTACCTAAAAAGAAAGAACAGGTTAGTTAGCAGAACAAGCCTGTGAAACCACCAGTTGAAAACAGCCACTTGACTAGACAAATGCAACCCTCTCTCTAAGGTCCCACAATTAGAATGACTAAAGCTTCTTCCTTGAAGCAGAACAAAGGACAAAAATGAAGATCCAAAGGGAAGAAGCTCTGACACCTGCTCATTTTGCAGATGAAGAAACTGACTCTAAGAGGTTAAGTGACTTTCCCAAGGTTTCTAGGAACCAAGTAGCTGAGCTCAGATTTGAAGCCAGGTCATTTGACTTTAAATGCAGTGCTCTTTTCAATACACTTGGCCTTTTACCTTCTTTACACTGCTCAGACCCAGCAGTGCCTGGAGCCTTAGGAGACGAGCAGCCCTGGCTTATGCTTGGTCTTCTGACCTTTACCAGCATGTTGGGTTTTGTTTTTTTTTTAGTAGTAATTAGTCTCGCTAATTATTCTGAAGACTCTTAGCATTAATGCTGCAGTGGACTGGGTAGGCTTTATTGCTTTTATTCTGAGTTTTTTAAAAAAATAAATTTTTATCAATATGTTTGTTTTTCCTTCACCTACATTCTTTCCCAGGGAGCCAATCCTTAGCATAAAGAATTTAAAAGGAGGAGGGAAGCATAGAGAAAATAGTTCAGCAAAACTAACCAGTATATGAAAAAAGTCTGGTAGCATATGCGATGACCCACAACCATTGCCCCATGCTTCTGCAAGGGGTGGAGAGGTGCCTTCTGTCTCTTCTTTGGGGCCAGGCTGGGTCATGATAATTTCATAGCGTTCAGTTTCAATTGGTTTGTTGTTTTCCTTCCATTTCTGTTGTTGTAGTTATTATATATATTCTCTTTGTTTTGCTTATTTCATGTTGCATTATAAGGTCATAAATGAAGAACTTGAAGGAATCTTTAGAGGTCACTGAGTCCAACTTTCTCATTTTATAGATTCTGAAACAGAGGCTCAGAGATATAAAGTGACTTACCTAGGGTCACATAGCTCCAAAGTGTCTGAGGCAGGATTCAAACCTAGTTCTTCCTAATTTCAAGTTTAGTGCTCCATACTTTATGCCATCCTCCCCTGGTTAGTATAATTTATGTCTTTTTCTATTCTGAATTTTTTTCTTTTTCAGCCAAAGACAAGGATTTTTAAAACATCTGTCATAGTGGGCAGACTATTAAGGAGTCTGAACATTAGTGAGCTATTGGCTAGATTATAAGAATCTGAGCAGTGGCTAGATTTTAAGAATCTGAGCACCTTAGTGGAGACAAGATGGACCTTATATACAGAAATCCAATGGAGGGATCTAAGAGTGGCCAAGTAGTCTGTAGGGACTGTGAGGTAGTAGAACACCAGGGACCCGGACCACTTGGGAAAGGCCAGTTGATGAGATTATAGCCTCAGGAGAACACCAGAGATTTGGCCATGTGGGAAAGTCCAGGGTTTTTCCTTTCTGGGGTCCAGATCGGTTAAGGGGCAAAGGTCTTGGCTTCTGAAACTGCTTCCTGCTGGCAAGGGGCATAGAGCTATCCCTGCCTCGAGGGGGTCCCAAAGAGAAGGTTGACTGGCACCAAGCGCAGGCTGTATCCAGGTAACAATGGGGGGACATTGGCTGGTACCCGCTGTTTGCTACCAACTGTAGGTGAATATATTTGACACCTCTGCCCCACACTGTAGGAGAGTTCTTTAGACATCTTAGAGAATGAAAGGAATGTGCTTTTATGTAGATAACACAGAATGAAACAAATGATGGCCTAGGAAGGCAGGAGGCCTGGGTTCTGAGCCAGGCTTTGTCACTGGCTTGTTTGGTGATTTAACCTAGTCCTTTGATTCCTGCTCGATAAAAATGAGACGATTGCACTACAGGATTTCTAAGGGCCTATTTGTTTCTAACATTCTATGTTCAATGTTCTAAGGGCCTTCCCAGTTCTGGCATTCTAGGTTCCAAGGGCCCTCCTAGCTTTGACATTCTGGGTTCTAAGGGCCCTCCCAGCTCTGGCATTCTGGGTTCTAAGGGCCCTCCCAGCTCTGACACTTTGGGTTCTAAGGCCCTTTCCAGGTCGGACATTTTGTGTTCTTTGGTCCCTCTCAGCTCTGACATTCCCTGTTCTAAAGGCCCTCCTAGACTTATGAACTTTGCTCATCACTCTTTCTTCCTTCTTTACCTTTTGGGTATGCCTTTCTTTGGGGATAGAACAGCTCAGATCTCAATCAGTAATCAACAAGCCAGTTACTAGGAACACAAAGACAAAGGTGAGACAATCCCTGTCCTCAGACAGTTTACATTCTAATGAGGAAGCCATCATATATGCACACACACACACACACACACACACACACACACACACATACAACATATACATACAAAGTAGCCTTGGCCAGAGAGGCACTAGCAGGGGGAGACCTTCTACTCAGACAGAAGGTGGTTTTTTTAGGTGAGTTATGAAGGAAGGTGGCAGAAGTGGGGAGGGGGAGCAGACAGCTTCCACAAAGAAACAGAGACAGTAGATGGAGCATTGTAGGTAAGAAGGCCCCTTTGGCTGGACTGCAGAGCTCCTGGCAGGGGATAAAGTGTCATCAGGCCAGAAAGGTTGGATGGGACCAGGTTCTACAGAGCTCTCCTTGTGTCAAAGAGAACAGTTTACATTTAATCTGGGAGATAATAGGGAGTCCCTGCAGTTTATGAAGTAGAGGAGGCAGGGAAGAGGGGGAGGAGGAGGTGACAGGGTCAGATCTATGTTGTAGGATGATGACTTTGGCAGCTGAGTGGAGGAGGAGTTAGAGTGGGAAGAGACTAGAAGGAGGGAGTCTAATTAGGAGACTGTTGTCCAAGGTACAGTGGAAATTGTCCAAGGGAGGGTCTGAACTAGGGTTGATGTCTGCATGAGTGGAGGTGGGATTGAGAAGCAAAGGTAGAAACTCTAAGATCTGGCAGCTGATTGGATCTGGGGAGGGGCAGAGGAGAGGAAGGAGTTGAGGATGACCCCCAAGGTGGGAACTAGATGGTAGAGACTGAAAGGATCCTGGTACGTTGGATAGTAACAAAGAAGGATTGGGTTTTCCGGGAAGGCTGGTGAATTTCCTTTCTTTCTTCCTGGCCCCTGTTGGTGGTAGGGAACTCCTTTTCCCCTCTCTCTCTCCCTTTGTAATAACTGGAGTATTTTCCAGAGCCCATCAGGTTTTGTGGCATGGGTGGGTGTGAGCTTTGCCTCCTGTGTCAATCTAAGGCTGACAGTTTGGGGCATATGGCAGATAATCATCTCTCCTCTCTGCGATCTGATATCTGTCTGTATAAACTCATTTTAAAAGTGCAACCACTGAAATCTGACAGCTAGGAATTTATGGGAATCAGAAAGGAATGCTCCAGATAGTGGACAGAGCTTCATACTAGACCTGGGTTTGATTTCTGGTTTCATTACTGACTTACTCCTGAGCTGGGGTTTCCTCCTATCTAAATGGTAATAGCAGTGCCTCAGTTTCCTCCTTTGTCTAATGAAGGGGTTGAACCCGATGGCCTTGAAAGGCCCCTCCAGCTCTAAATCTGGAACCCTAGAAGGAAGAGGATGTTTGGTGGAGGTTGGAAAGGTGATTGCTGTGCTCCTCATCCCCCCCCCCCCAGGGCTTGCTGGCTCGCCCTAGGTGAGACAGCTGTTTCTGGAGTGTGCTGAGAGGATGGGATGGAAGGGTTGCTGTGTATAGCCCTGTTATCTTTAGGCTGATTTGCATGAGCATTGAGACAGAAACCAATGCTTAGCATTAGCTGGCAAGTGGAGAAGGGCACAGCTGTAGCTGGGCAGGTAACCCAGGTTCTCATTTTCTCTTGTGGGGGTTAAATGAATGCACTAACCATAACAGAGAACAGATTGTGCATGAACCTGGCCTAGAATGCCAGGGCCAGGGCAGGAGCAGGTGGAGGCAGGGAGCAGTTCCCTGTCCTGCTCCAGGCCTCCAGGCCTCTCTGAAGCTATAGTTAGCGCTTGGAAGGGGGAGGCTCAGGTGACCCACAGGGCCATTTGCATTCAGGGGAGGCCAAATATCTCAAAAAAGCAAATTGAGATTTCAGCTGAGCCTGCCACAGTTTTTGTTAGTGAAAACCTCAGACCACCCCCCATAATCCTAAGGAAAGCTTTGTAAGCTCGGACAGGCCTTCTGTAACCACATCGGTAACCACAAAGAGGACAATGTACTGAGTCCAGAGGGCACTGAATGAAGTGGTCGGTAGAGTGAAAAGAAATTCTGGACTCTGAGGAAGTGGGTTCAAATCCTGCTTCCAATACTTACTACTTGTATGACTTTGGACAAGTTACCGCACTTCCCTAGGGCCTCAGCTCCTCTTCTGTAAATAGAAAGGCTTGCACTAGATAGCCTTTGTCTACACTGGAAATTCTATATGTGACCTCGGGCAAGTCACTTCTTCCCTTCCCTGGGACTCAGTTTCCCCATCTGTAAAATGAGGGGATTGGACTAGCTGGTCTCTGAGGTCCCTTCTAGCCCTAGATCTGAGATCCTAGAGTTCATACAAGTGATTGAAGGAACTGGGGGGAAGTCTTTAGTTTGCAATATAAAGGATTTGGGAGGAAGGACAACTGTCTTCACTTATTTAAAGGACTATCCTGTGGGAAAGAGATTAGACTTTCCCTGCTTGGCTCCTGAGAACCAAGAGCAGTGGGGAGAAGGCTCAGAGGGGCCAACTGAGGCAGATGTCAGGAAGAACAATCAGAGCTGTCCCAAAGTGGGAACTCCCCCCTCACCCCCACCGCCCACTTTCACCAGAGGCTAGATGCCCACTTCTGCCACAACTGAACTGGCTATCTGACAATCAGAATCGATAAATAATAAATCCAAGTGGACAGTTCATTTCCTATTTAGAGACCATTAGCTGAGAGTGTGGTGGTGCTTCCTTAAAGCGGTGATGAAAAGATGAGGCTGACAGGTCACATGCCCTCATGGGCTAGTTGGTGCCTTCCTTCTCCTGAGCCAAAGTTTACCTTCCCCCCTACCACCCCCACTCCCTTGGCTTTGGCCTCCAGAGCCGTCGGCTGCAAAACTCTTTAGCCATTGGACAAGAGGGAGCCTTGGCCCCACTGCCTGAATTAGACTTTATGCTGGCAGGGCCAAGGGATGGTGACCTGGCAAAAAGGAAGGGGACAGTTAAAGGTGCAAAGGTCAGAGAGGAAGGACTGGGTCAGAGGGAAGGCTTGGGCACTACCTTGTGAGACTGTCCACACCTGCTTGCTAGAAGGAAGGAGAGAGAGAGGGAGGGAGGAAAGAAAGGAAGAAAGGAAGGGAGGAAAGAAAGGAAGGAAGGAAGGAAAGAAGGAGGAAGGAAGGAAGGAAAGTATTGAGCACTGTACAAATATTATTTCAGCTGATCTGAAACCAACTGATCTGATCAACAGCTCTGGGAGGTGGGTGCAGTTATTATCATTGGCATGTGAGAATTGAGGAAACAGAGGCAGACAGGTGAAGTGTTTTACCCGGGGTCACAACGCTAGTAAATGTCTGAGGCTGGATTTGAACCCAGGACCTCTAACTCCATTGTTCAAATCATGTGTGGATTCCTCTCTTGAAGCCTTAGTTTCTTAATCGTTCAAACAAATGGAGGGCTTAACCTAGGTCATCACCAAAATCTCTTTCAACTCTGGCACTCTGTGACCATAACAATAATAGCTAACATTTCTATAGTACCTGTTATGTGCCAGGCACTGTGCTCAACACTTTACAAATATTATTTCATTTGATCCTTACTACAACTCTGAGAAGTACGTGCTACTAGGATCCCCATTTGACAGTTGAGGAAACAGAGGTGAAGTGACTTTCCAAGGGTCACATGACTAGTAAATGTCTGAGGCTGGATTTGAATTCAAGTCTTCCTGACTCCAGGCCCAGCAGTTCTGTGCACTATGTCAGGTCACTGCCAAACCCTTGCATTTTGTTTGTGGAATAATGAGTGCCTGCTGGGGACATGTCCAAACAGACTGAGAGGGTCAGAAAAGCTTTTGGGAATCTGGCTTTTTTAGGTTTGTCTTTGAAGAGAGCAGTGAGATCTGGACTTTTTGTTTCTTTTCAGTAGCTTCCTCTAGGCCCCTTTCCCCCAGCCTCCAGGCCCTTTTCCCAGCCTCCAGGCCCCTTTCCTCACAGCCTCTAGACCATTTTCCCATCCTCCAGGCCATTTTCCCCCAGCCCCCAGGCTGCTTGTGACTTTGTCTTCCCAGTATTTTGCATACCCATCTCTGGTGCTGGATCAAAGCATCTGCCTTCTCTCTTACCTTTCCTGATTTACCTGGAGAGTACAGAATGTCAGAGCCAGGAGAGATTCCAGAACATGGAATCTAGGAGCTGCAACAGATCTCAGAGCATAGAATGGTAGAGCCAGAAAGAGCCCTTAGAACATAGAACATTACAGAAGAAAGCAATATTAGAACATACACCATAGAACCCTATACCTAGAAAGGACATTAGAACATAGGATATCCAAGTTGGAAGGGTCCTTACATCAATTCTCTCATTTGACAAATGTAAAAACCAAGGCCCAGAGGGAAAATTACTTAGCCAAGGTCACACAGTTGAATCAGAATTAGAACCAAGGTCCCCCAAGCCCTGGTCTAGCACTGTGGGGTGGGAGGGGCCCCAGCATCCATCTGTTGACTTCTTCCTCATGTTGAGTATAAGGAGTGAAGGGCAACTTGGGGGGTGGAGGGGGGAACAGCATAAACCTGCGTCCTTGCTCAGGGCCAATAATGATTTATCCTGGACAAGCACTCAGTAACGTCAGTTCCATTTGTTAGGCTCTCTATGTACATCCTAGGGGGAGAGCAAGCTCGAACAAGTCAGGACAAATACCTGCAAGGTTCGGATACTTCCCTTCTAGGCCTCTCTACCTGTTTGATTCTGCATCAGGAGATCGGGCTTAGCTATCGATTTTCTTCAATGCTCCATCCACATGGAGGGAGTTTTTCTGCAGATACCTGGGTATCTCTGACCATTTATCTGGCTGATCCTGGTGATATAGGAGCAGGGGCATCCTCTAGGGAAATCTCTCCCCTTCTCCTGGTGTGTTTCCTCTGCCCAGGTGTGTTTCCAAGCCAAGGCACCTTTATGCTAAAGTCCAGTGTCTGGGACTGAAAGCCCCATTCTGTGGGGTTCCTGGGATCCTCAGTTTGGAGTGGGAAAGGATCTTGGTGGCTATCTGGGCCCACCCCTTTATTTTACAGATGAGGAAGCAGAGGCCCAGCGGTGGAAATGACTTAGAGCCAGGAAGGATGCGAAGCTTAATTTGAATGCAGATCTTCCTGACTTCCAGTTCAATGCTCTCTTCACTATCCTAAGCCATGGGAAGGTCTGGGCTGTTCCACGGGACATCAGAAGCCATTGTTCAGTATGTCAGGACAGTTTGGGATGGCTCCTTATATGTGCTCTCTACCCAGCCCCAGTCTGGGTCTGCAAGCCCACGTGTGCGTCATGCATTCATTGGAACTTGTACCCGGATCCATCCCAAGGGGCAGGAAGCCAGGCTCAGACTTGCCCGGGAAGCACATTACCCAAGTGCCCTTCCCCCTTCCCCCTTTTAAAAAGTTAAAAAAAAAATGCAAACCAAAACATACCCAACCACACTTTGAGAGACTTTGACTTTATGTAGACCTGCAAGTAACTGGGTGTTTTTGCAAGTATGTCCTATCTGCCAGGTATCACCAAATTCTTACTTTGCTGAGCTATGTGACAGATACTGGGGCTATAGAGGCTAAGGAAGCAGCTGCCACCCTAGGCAGTTGGGCCCGCCCAGCCTGGGCTCATGGCCTGTTTTTATTGGAAGGGAGGGAATGTTGGCTGCTGTTTCCCCCACATACCCTTTGTGAAAGTGCCTTGGGCTCTTCTACTTGCACCTGTATAACCAGTTCTAGGCTGAGATTGAGAAGGGCCCTGCTGGTCTCAGGTTCTCCCAGAAGCCAGACTTGATGGTATGGAGTTGACGATCGGCTGGGGCGCCCAGAGTTGTGGGTCGTAGAGTCAACCTTCGCCTGGCCCGTCTTCTCCCTCTTCCCATTGCCAAGCTCCAGTGTGATCCTAGGAGAGAGTTCAGCTGCAAGATAGGGTAACATTTCAGAGCAGCCAGCCCATTCGGCCCCATCTGTGCTCAGCCTTCAGGCCTTGAGGCCACCTGGAGAGGAAGTCTTCAAACTAGAGCCATCTGGAGGTCCATTCAGTCAACATTTACCAGGCCACCTACCACATGCAAGGCCCTGATCTAGACATTGGGAATCCAGACATGGATAACTTGATGCCTGGCCTCAAGAAGCTTATAGCCTAGGATTGGGCCTAAAGCAAGGACCCAATTAACTATGCTACTCATTAGAATATGGTAATAGGTTCCATTTCTGGGTTTACATAATGATCTTGCAATGACTCTTTGGGGGCAGTTGTAAGTTCTAAGTTATGTAAGTAGTGTAAGTGACTATTATCTCCATTAGACAGATGACGAAACAGCCTCTCAGTGAGATGAAGTGACTCACTGAGGGTTTCATGACTTGGAAGTGGCTGAACTAGGCTCATTGCCCTCCCATTAGGGCACTGCCTGGATGGACAAAGGTGAGGGGCAGAATGCCACGAAATGAGTCCCAGATGAGTGCAGATCGGGGTAAGAATCAGGAAAGATTGCATTGAGAAGTTAGCAGGATGATTCCAACAAGTGGCAATGGGGATGGTCTAGGGCAGGGGTCCCTTTGAGCGAAAGCCAAGAGGAAAGTGTTCCATGGCCAGGAATGAGTTACATCTGGGATACCTCCCCAATCTCCACATCCCCCTCAACCTCCTCCTAGAGCTTGCTTGAGAACAGAGACCTCCTGCTTAAAGGATTATATTATTATGTAAACATTGTAAATTATGGAGTTTGAAGCTAGAAAGAATTTAGGGATTGAGTAGCCTAAGTCATCACCTTTGGACATAAGAAGAGGAAGTGGTGAGTCAGAGGTAGTAGCCTGGCCAAGCGTAGGGGTTGGAGCCTCAGGCTCTGAACCCAGCACTCTTCTCCATAGCCCACACCGATGCCGTTTGGACACTTGGATTCTAGAATCGCCAAACAGAACATCAGAGCTGAGAGGGACCTTTGAACATAGGAGGACTTTCCTTCTGAGAAGCAGTATGGGATAGTGCAGAGGGTGCTGGCCTAACTAGGAGCTGGGCCACCATGGCTAGGCCATTTAATATCTCTATGCCTTACTTTCCTCCTTTGTCCAATGAGGCGGTTGGCCTAGTTAGCTGTTGAGGCCCCTGCCAGTCTAGATTTATGTTCCTGTGAATGAATGAAAGCATTCATGATCCTCTAAACATAGGGGATGTCTGAGCTGGCAGGACTCTTAGAACATGGAATACAAAATGTCCCAATTGGAAGGTCACTTCAAGAAAGTATCTATTCCAACCCTCCCCAGCCTTTTATTTTGTTACTTATTTTTTTTGTTGGTTTTCATTTTTATTAGCATATTTCATTTTTAAGTCTCCTTTATTTCCAATTGTATCCCTTCCTCCCCTTGACCCATGTAACAAATCATACAAATGGAAGAAAGAAGGGAAAAAAAATACGAATTGATCAAAATGAATCAAGCAACCCATCTACAGAGTCTGCCAGTATGGGCAGTGGTCCATAGCTCTAGTGGCTTACCTTGGAAAAGAAAGGAAAGAGACTAATTTTCTTCCCTCCTCTTTAGGGCAGGCTTTGTTGTTGTTATTGTTGTTGTTGTTATTGTCGTTGTCATTGTTGCTATTTCTGTCTTGATGGCTTGGTCATCTAATCCAGCCTTCCTTGTTTTACGGAGGAAGACTCTGAGACCAGATGACCTCAAAGGGCCCTCCCGGCTCTAATTTGGGGGAGGTACAGGGCCTAAAAACCCTCAGACTGGGAGCTTTTGATTTGGGCGGCCCCAGCTGCTTCTGGGTAATCCTCAGGGTATAGAAGAGACAGATCTGGTGTTGGCCTATGGGTTATGTGTCTGGTTTATCTTTATAGGCCAAGCCAGTATCCTGATTTGGAAAACAATCTGCCCAGCTCCACTGTGGGACACTGGCTCTCTGGTGCTGCCTCTGTTAATGGCTTTGCTTTCTGGGGTCAGTTGCGGGCTCCTTGCTAAAAGGGAGTGCTCCAGGCGAGAAGGGCTAAAATTAGCGAGAGCAGCTGGGGTTTGGTGTGCAGGCAGGCAGGCAGGGAAGGAGCCTCAGCAGATGGACTGCTCAGTTTCCCCCTCACTTGCCCACAAGGCCAAAGAAAGGAGCCACCTCCCAAATGAAGGCTCACATTTGCCCATGAGGCTTTCCTGCCATGCAGACAGGTCCAGACCTTCAGCCATGGTGCTGAGTACTTACCACAGGTTCAGAAGGGGTTCAGTCTAGAAGAGATATTAGAACTTAGAACACCAGAGCTAGGTAGGGGACCTTGGAGATCCGGTGACCTCCAAGAATAATAGTCGATTGTTAACATTTGAGCACCCGCTAGCATTTTAAGGTTTCTAAAGCACTTCACAGAAATCCTGTTTGTGGCTCAAAACAGCCTTATGATATAGTATGTACATTTTAGAGATGAGAAAACTGAGACTCAGCAAGGTCACATGATTTGCCCAGAGTCCTACAGTTAGCATGGGAAGCAAGGTCTCTTAACTCCAGTGACAGTATTTTATCTACTCTACTGTGCGTTGATTTCCCTCATTTTACAGTTAAGAACTTTGGGCTACGGAGAACTTTGGGGCTTTTTCAAAGCCACACAGTGAATAAAGCAAGACAAGGATTTGAATCCAGGGTTTTTGACTCCAAAGCCAATATTTCCTCTCTCACACCACATTGCCACCCTTATTTAAAGCTGGAAGGGACTTGAAAACATAGGCAGCAGAATTGGGAGGGGCCTTAGAACACAGAATGTCAGAGCTGGAAGGGGGCCATAGAACAGGGAATGTCAGAACTGGGAGGAGCCATAGAACAAGGAATGTCAGAGGTAGAAGGGGCCTTAGAACAGGGAATGTCAGGGCTGGGAGGGCCCTTAGAACAGGGAATGTCAGAGCTGGGAGGGTTCTTAGAACAGGGAATGTCAGGGCTGGGAGGGCCCTTAGAACAGGGAATGTCAGAGCTGGGAGGGGCCATAGAACAGGGAATGTCAGAGGTAGAAGGGGCCTTAGAACAGGGAATCTCAGGGCTGGGAGGGCCCTTAGAACACAGACTATCAGAAATAAAAGAGACCTCCAATGGACTAATTTGACACAAGAAGGAATGTACCATTCTTGAGCTCTCATAATAAGTTAGGGGCAGAGTTGGGGTAGTGCTAGAGTCCAGGCCTCTCTGCTTAGGGGGCAGTGCCAACACAGATCTTAAAGGGCACTTGAAGGCACAGTCACGGCCTCCCATCAGTCCATGTTGTTGTGGACCCGATATATCTTCAGAGCATTCCCAGTATGGACAAGTGGCACATTTGGACAAGATGCCTGGGCAAGCCTATGTTTTCAAGTCCCTTCCAGCTTTAAATAAGGGTGGCAATGTGGTGTGAGAGAGGATCCTGCAAGTTCTACCTTTCCCAGATTATGTAAAGGAAGAAAAGCATCCTTTAAGACCACGTAGAAATCTGGAACTCATCAGCCTTGGTGATGTCTCTTAAAAAGTAACCGGAGATACTGTTCCTCCACTAAGTGCTGGCATCTGATCGTTGTTCAAATAAATAGTAAAATGAACAGGACGGGAAATTGGCTGAGCCCCACATCCTATGTTTGCTTGGGGGTAACAATATATCAGCCATGATAAGTGTGGCCTTGAATTTGTGGCGTCAGCAGCCCCGTGGGTGCCCAGGACCTTCTTCCCTTTTATGAGTGATAGGGGAGAGATGGGGAACACCAGCTATCAGCAGGGTCTGAACAAAGTCTTTGTGTGCCTCAGGCCCAGGTCTGGGGGTTTACCTTTGAGCCTTGAAGGTCTATGAGTCCTTCACTGACATGGAGCAAGGCTAGTCTCTGCTCTGCCAATAAGTCACTTTGTGACCTTGGATAAATCACTTCACTCTCTGTACCTCAGTTTCCTCCTCTGGTAAATGAGGCAGATGAACCAGATGATCACTAAGGTCTATGTAATCATCCATTCATGCATTCATTCATTCAACATCTGCATGGTGCAGACAACCCTGTGCTAGGCTCTTGCCAGACACAGTCTGTTCAGTCGATCAGCATGTCTTTAAGTGCTTAGCATGTACTAAAGGATGGGGATACAAAGGCAAAATAAAGCCTTACTAAGATGAAGCAAGCCCTGCCCACAGAGAGCTTACATTCTATCAGAGGAGTTTCTGTTCTACTAGATATCAAACAGATCTTGAGTTGGCAGGGCCTTCAGGGGTCAGCTAGTCTAACCCCTTCATTTTATAGAGGGGGAAACTGAGGCCCAGGGAGGGACAGTGACATGCCCTAGGGCATGCATCAGAGATGGGACTCAAGTCCAGGTCCTTGGACTCCTGAGCCTGGGCTCTTGATGTAATTATAAAACCCAGTAGCTGGAGATGGGGAGTGGAGTAGGAAGATTACTCATTGACAGATGAGGGAGTTGGCTGAAGAAAGTGACTGGCCTGTGGGCACAGGGCTCCTGAACAGGTCTCCCAGTGCCAAGGTTGGTAGTCTGAGGAGGTGTTCTTTCATTTGGGCCTTCCTTTGATCGGTCCTCACAGTAACTCCCCACCATCAAAGTCGATTGCAATCCCTCTGTACCTTCTTGGTCCTGGGAGAATAAGATGGTTCTACTAGATGAGCTAGATCCCCTCCCTCTTTGAAGTCTATGCTTCTCTGACTCAGATGGAAGCCTCTTGAGGGCAGGGGCTGGCCGTTTCACTGCTATCTTTATATCTTCAGCACCTGGGACAGTGCCTGGCGTATGTTGTTGTTCATTCCTGGTCTGTCTCTTTGTGACCCTGTGGACCATTTCTTTCTCCAGGGGATAAGGCAAAGAGAGGTGAAGTGACTTGCCCAGCGGGGTCACACAGCTAGTAAGCTTTTGAGGTCACATTTGAACTCAGGTCTTCTGACTGCAGGCCCAGTTCCCTATCCACCGAACCTCCCAGCTGCCTGGAATATAGTTGATGCTTAATCAATACTTAGTGATTAATGGATAATCATGAAATATTAAAAGACCATGAAATATTTAACAGTGCCTGGCATCGTATAATTTATTTAAGCTCCAGCAGTAGGAGCTTAATAAGTGTCTGGTGATTGGGGCAGCTAGGTGGTGCAGTAGATAGAGCACTGACCCTGGATTCAGGAGGACCTGAGTTCAAATCCAGCCTCAGATACATAACACTTACTAGCTGTGTGACCCTGGGCAAGTCACTTAACCCCATTGCCTAGCCAAAAAAAAATAGGTGTTCGGTGATGAAGATTTTATTAAGCTCCTACTGTAGGCCAGGCAGTGTCTAATATTTAATAATAGTGTTTTAAAGTATTTAATATTTCATTAATAGCAATTAAGTATCATAATAGCAGTTAAGCAATTAAGTATTTTAAAGCATTTAATATTTCATTAATAGCAATTAAGTATTAATAGCAATTAAGTCCCTATTATATGCCAAGCACTGTTTAATGTATCACAGATACTAATTATTCCACAGACACTTTTTTTTTTTTTTGGCGAGGCAATTGGGGTTAAGTGACTTGCCTAGGGTCACACAGCTAGTAAATGTTGTGTGTCTGAGGCTGGATTTGAACTCAGGTCCTCCCGACTCTAGGGCCGGTGCTTTATCCACTGTGCCACCTAGCTGCCCACCACAGATACTTCTTAAGCACCTACTATATGCCAGGTACTGTTCCAGGCCCCGAGGGACAAAAGGACAAAAGTGCAGTGGATAGAGCAGTGAATATGGAATCAGGAAGACAAATTTGAACCCCACCCCTGACATGCACTAGCTTTGTGACTGAGCACCATCACTTTCTCTCTGTATAAAATGGGAGTCCCTTCCAGTTCCACATCTGTGATCCTGTGCCTTTGAGACTGGACTGGTCCTCCAGGAGCTTACATTCCATTGGCATAGGATTACAGCATTCAGGCAGCCTATCTTCAAATGGGAGCACAGGATTTAGAGATGTAGGGAACTTTTGAACTCATCTTGTCCAGCCTGTTATGTTACAAGTAAGGAAATGCAAACCCAGAGAGGCTAAGGAGATGGCCCAGTTAAAAACTCCAGCCAGCAATAATAGCAATCAGTACAGCTCCTGTTTCTGTTAACAAAGTACCTTCTTCCCAGAAACCCTGGGAAGTGGGCTGGAGGATGATTCTTACTCTGATTTGTACAGATGAGAAAGCAGACTCCCAAAGAGATGAAATGATTTGCCCAGGATTGACCAGCTAATAAATGTTTAAGGTAGGATTTGAACCCAGGTCTACTGCAAACATAGTGACATGGCAGAAAGTTTTGCTTAAAAAAAAAAGAAATGATATAGGAATGTATATGTATAGCCTATATCAGATTGTGCACCATCTTGTGAGGGAGATGGGGAGGAAGGGGGAGAAAAATTAAAAACTCAAAAGCTTATGGAAGTGAAATAATAAAATAAATTAATAAAAAAAATTTTTTAAATTTAAAAAGAAAAAAATCCCACTCTGTGGAGTCAGAGACAATAGGATCAAGAAATCTCTCCATTAAACTCAAAAAGAAAAACAACCTGTGATCACTGGAAACCAGAAATGCATTTAGAAATAACAAGATTGCCACATGTTACAGGCTAAGAAAGGGACTTGGGGTCTTGCCCTCCCTTAGTGCTGTTTTGATTAAAGCCTTGGTTTGGTGGACTTGGAATCTGGAGCATGCTTGTTTTGGTTTTTCCCCTTCTGGAGAATAGAGGAAAGTTGAATCCTAAAGATTGGTTTGGCCAGCTGGATAGCCCCAGCCATTTGAGGAAGGAGTTTTCTTTGAATCCCTGTTATACAAAAGAGGCAACCTCATATAGTAGTTAAGAAGCTGCCCTCAGGGGGCAGCTAGGTGGCCCAGTAGATAGAGATAGAGCTCTGGCCTTGGATTCAGGAGGACCAGAGTTCAAATCCAGCCTCAGACACATAACACTTACTAGCTGTGTGACCCTGGGCAAGTCACTTAACCCTATTGCCTAGCCAAAAACAACAAAATAAAAGAAGCTGGCCTCAGAATTAGGAAGACCTGGGTTCAAGTGTCACCTCTGACACATCATGGCTGTTTGACCCCAGTTGCATCACTCATCCTCTTAATCTCTTAAACTCCAAGTCACAGAGAAAGTGCCCACCTTGGAAAGAAAGAAAGAAAGAAAGAAAGAAGAAAGAAAGAAAGAAAGAAAGAAAGAAAGAAAGAAAAGAAAGTGCCTACTTGTATTGGCAGAGGGAATTTGCTCATGGGGATGAAGGTGGGTAGAGTATTAAAGTGCTTGGAGTCAGGAAAACCTGAGTTCCAGTCCTGCCCAACTTACTAGGTGTTTGACCCTTCACTTCACTTCTCTCTCAGCCTCAGTTTCCTCATCTGTAAGATGGGAATCATAACAGCACCTACATCCACAAGTTGGTATTAGGCTTAAATTGAGATAATATAAAGAAAGCACTTTACAAACTTGAGAACACTCTAGAAATTTGAGTTGTTGTTGTTGTTACTATCAGTGAAATCTAGTCCAGTTTTTATTTTGGCCAAACACTAATGAGAAAACTGAGGCTCAGACAGAGGAAGACCTTTCCTCCCCCCACCCCTTTGGCTGACCCTCTCCCCAGGGTCATACCATGAGGGAATGTAAGAAACAGGACCAGCAGTGGCAGCTAGGTGGCGCTGCAGTGGATAGAGCACCAGCCCTGGAGTCAGGAGGACCTGAGTACAAATGTGGCCTCAGACACAGAACACTTACTAGCTGTGTGACCCTGGGTAAGTCACTTAACTCCTCCTCTCCTCTTCTTCTTCTTCTTCTTCTTCTTTCTTCTTCTTCTTCTTCTTCTTCTTCTTCTTCTTCTTCTTCTTCTTCTTCTTCTTCTTCTTCTTCTCTTCCTCCTCCACCACTACTACTTCTACTTCTCCTTCTTCTTCCTCCTCCTCCTCCTCCTTCTTCTTCTACTACTACTACTTCTACTTCTCCTTCTTCTTCTTCCTCTTCCTTCTCCTCCTCCTTCTTCTTCTCCTCCTCCTTCTTGCTCTTCCTCTTCTTCCTCCTCCCCTCCTCTTCCTCCTCCTTTTTAAAAAACTTTATTGCTTAACATTTTTCTTTTCATATTTGGAGTTTTAAATTCTGTCCTTCTCTCCCATTCCTCCCTCATCCACTGAAGAGGCAAGCAAAATGATATGTTATACACATTATATCACGCAAAGCAGATTTCCATATTAGCCATAGTGAAGGGTCATTCTCCTTAAGAAAAGCCTTTTTGTATTTGCAGCTTGTTGGCGTGATATAGTGAAGAGGAAACTTGAATGGGATTCCGGTGCCCCAAATTTCAACCCACGCCATTAATTTGTTGTGTGACCTTAGGCAAGTCCTTTCCATTCTCTGGACCTTAGTTTCCTCAGTTGGAGAATAAGCCAATGAAACTCAGGAATCCCTTAGGCACCTCTCCCATCATTGATATTTTTTGAGTCTATAACATAAGGACAACTTTATGGGATTATCTCTGCAGCATGTAATGAGGCAGGTTGACTTGACATTGGACCTGATCTTATAAAGAACAGGAAAACCTAGGCCCTTCTCACTTTATGTGCTAGATCATTTTAAAATGCATAATTAAAAAAACATATTTTATTGATGCCTTTTGTCTTCCCATGTCATTTCCCACTTTCTACTGCCTTAGATTGAACTCACCCTTGTGGCAAAGAAAAATATTAAGCCCAAATAGCCAATAGAGAAATCTGGATTGACAATGTAATGTTATATTCTGTATTAACAGTTCCTCTTCTTTCTGGTTGGGGTGTGGGGGGGGGAAGAAGATCTGTCTGATTATCCTTTTTCCAAGATTTTGTTTTGTTTTTTACTTTATTTTTTATTTACATTTTTTAGTTGTTGTTAGTGAAGCAGTTAGGGTTAAGTGACTTACCCAGAGCCACACAGCTAATAAGTATCCAATATCTGAGAGGCCAGATTTAAACTCAGATCCTCCTTACTCCACAGCTGGTGCTCTATCCACTGCACCACCTAGCTGTTCCCAAGATTTTTTAATGACTTTTCAATTACTCATAGTTCAAATTCCTTGGTCATCATGCATAATGTTCTCTTGGTCCCACTCCTTTGCTCTGTATCAGTTCATACAAATCTTCCCATGTGTCTCCAAGTTCCTCATATTTGTCATTTCTTGCTGCACCATTAGCTATATTCTTGAAAGGTATGCAGAGTGGATGTTTGTATAGCAAATGGGCTTTTCATGTTTCTAATCCCACAGAAAACATATTGGCCTGGGCGAGGGTGGATTTGAAGCTTAGTCAGTTTAGATGATGGCATAAATCATAAGGCAGGAAGGTTCTCGTCACATCCCCAATGTTCTTGAGATGGAGGTTGGTTCGAAGGGGATGGGTAGTTCTTACCTGGATTTCCAAGTGGGAAAGGTCAGCAGTGGCCATGGAACATTTACCCACTTGCCAAGCAATGCTTCAGCCTCTACTTAAGACCTCCAGGGAAGGGGGAGCCCACAGCGTCCCTAGGCAGCCCTTCCACTTGGAGACAGCTCTAATTAACTGGTAGGAAGTTTTCTCTGCCATTAAGCCTAGATTTGCTCTGTTATGACTTGTCTCTATTCATCACTTCTAGTTCAGCCCCTCGAGGCCAAAGTGAATGAGTCTACTCCCTTCTTCACATGCTTAGTGACAGCTCTCATGGACTTCCTGAGTCTTCTCTTCCCCAGGCTAAGCATCCCCATTCCTTCAGCTAGTCTTCAGATGGCCTAAATTGAAGGCCCATCCTGACTGCCTTCCTCTCCTTCTTTAATGGTGGGGCCCAGGTAAGATGTGCCCAGGCCCAGGACAGAGGGAGCGTTATTTCCTTATTCCTGGAAGCCAGACCTTGGTGGCTGCCTCATCACACTTTGCCTTACCTCACTGTGCTGCCGCCAGTTTTTGGCTATGCTGGGGCTTGGTTTAGGACCAGGAGACTTAGATTTACCGAAGAAACAGCAATATAATGATCATGAAAAATCACCATGGAGATAAGATGGAGAGAGAGAGAAATGTTTGTAATCGACTTCCACTTATGACTTCACTTCTGTCATGTCCAAACAGAAAGACAAGAGGAAAAAAAAGAGAGCTATTAAGTACAGAAAAGGTAAGTTGTATAACTTTCACTTTGATATCTGGATTACAGCTTTAGGCTTCCCCCTCAGCTGGCCTAAGATTTTATGAGAGGTGGCATCTCATAGTGGAGAGAGACAGAGACAGAGATGGAGATTCAGGGGTGGAAGGAAGGGGGGAGAGACAGGAAGGGGAGGAGGTGGGGAGAGAGAGAGTGACAGACAGACAGACAGATACAGAGATTGGGAGAGGGGAGAGAGACAGAGATGGGAGAGAGAGGTGGGGAGGAAGAGGGGAATTAGAGAGGGGGGAGGGACAGGAAGAGAAAGAGAGATTCAGAGACAGATGGAGAGAGACAGACAGACAAACAGAGACTGAGAGAGACAGATTCAGAGCGACAGTGGGAGAGAGAGGGGGAGGAAGAGTGAGGAGAGGGACAGGGAGAGAGAGGAGAACAGCATATTAAAGTCAGAGAACACTGGATGGGGGGCCTGAGGACTTCAATTGTATGAGGCAAAGACAAACTGCTACAGAGGCCAGCCTAGGTCAGCCTAAACACGCTTCCACCTTTAACCCGCCGATGCTACTAGATGAATCTGGGTTCCGCCATTTGAGCACTCGCCTCCTGCCCTGCTTAGTTCAGAAGAGGCTACATCTCCTTGCCTCCGGGTCCCCGGAGTTGGCTCTTCTGAAACCAGTGTCCTCCTCCTTGGGAGCCTCAGCGCCTCATGCCAGATGCAGGCTCTCCTCTTTACTGTTCTCTGAACTGATGTCGCCCTCATCGGAATGGCTGGGCTGCCTTTTCTGCTGACATTCTATGATGTCATTGGGCTGGCCACAGCTGGTTCCATTTAACTGGCTATCTCTGAGTAAAGGTTATAGGATTGTAGGATTTAGAGCTGGAAGGGGCCTTACAGCCCAACTTGTCCAGCCCCTTCATTTTACAGAGGAGGAAACTGAGGCCCAGGGAGAGAAAGGGACTGACCCAAGGTCACAAATAGGACCCTAGGTCTAGAGCTGGAAGAGACTTCAGAAACCACAGAGTCAAGCCCCTTCATTTTACAGAGGGGGAGACTGAGGCCCAGGGAAGGGAAGGGACTTTTCCAAGGTCACACATAGAGTCCTAGGCCTAGAGCTGACAGAGACCTCAGAGAACATGCTGTCCAATCTCCTTCTTTCACAGGGGGAGAAACTGAGGCCCAGGGAGAGGAAGGGACTTGTCCAAGTTCACATATAGGACCCTAGATCTAGAGTGGGAAGGGTCCTCCGAGACCATGGCATCCAATCTCCTCATTTTACAGAGGGGGAAACTGAGGCCAGGCAGGTGAAGGGACTTGCCTAAGGTCACAGTCAGTGTGTGGCAGAACCAGAACTCCAACCTGGTGCCTACCTCCCAGACTCATGCTCTGTCTACTGCATCCCAGCCACTTCTCCTTCGTACAGGTTCTGAAAGCTTTGTCAGGGCCCAATTAAGTTGGAAAACAATTTTTTTCCAGTTATTGATTTTTTTTTTTAAATCCACTTTGGTGCTGTCTTCTGCAATTAAAAAAAAAAAACCATAACCCGACCACATACTTAAGAATGCTAATGTTTCCTTTGAGTAGCATTGGGCTCTTACCAAGCTGGGTCTGTGTACAATTCCTTTCTTGGCCCTTGCTGCCAGAAGACTCATCCCCCACCCCACCCCATCACCAGCACTCACACGCATTAGCTTCCACCACACATTAAATTCCTTTTCATTGAGCAGTCTCATCCCCTCCCCACTTTGCCCCACCCTCAGCCCCTCAAATCTTTCCACGTTGGAGCAGCTGCTCTGGCCATGTCATTTATTGCCCCACATTTTCAGCAGAACTCACTGCCTGGTGGGAGTGCTTGACTTGGAGTCACAGAATCAAAGATTGAGAGTTGGAAGGGGCCTCAGTGGCCTGTCATTTTACAGAGAGGGAAACTGAGGCCCAGAGAGGAGAAAGGATTTGCCCAAAGTCACACAAAGCATCATAGCCAGACAAGGCCTCAGAGACTATCTAGTCCAATCCCCTCATTTTGCAGAGAGGGTCCATGGAGGGAAAGTGACTTGTCCAAAGTCACATATAGCATCATAGATCTAAAGCTAGAAGTGACCTCAAAGTCGAACTTCCTGATTTTACAGATGGGAAAACTGATACCCAGGGAGAAAAAGGGATTTCTAGCCCCGTGCAACATCCTGGAGGATTTGGATGTATAAATTGTGGTCTCCTGTCCAAAGGGGCTGGTCTTACCCAAGATCTCAAGGGAAATCCAAAGAATTTCTTTCTTTATAAGCATGTCGATATCAAATTATTGTCACTACGAGTCACAATATCTTTAGCAATTTAGAATCCATATTGAATGAGCTTCCCAGAAGGGAGTGAAGAAAGCTCCTAGTTACAATGAGGCATGATGGGAAGAGGGCTAGATCCAACATTAATGGACTCTGTGGCCTTAAGGCAGAGATCACTTCTACTCCTTGGGCCTCATTTCCTCATCTCTCAAGTGCGGGCTTTGGCCTCGAAGACCTCAGCAGGCCCTGCCAACTCCAAGCTACAAAGTTCAGTGTTACTGTTCCTGCAGGAAAGCAGAGTTGTAGCCAACCCAGAAAGATTCGACTGGGGCAAGCCTGGGGTCCTGGGTCACTGCTTCAAATCCCAGTACTCCCTCCCCGGTAGGGGCAGCGTTAAAGGATCAAACAGATTTTCTCCCTGCCTCTCTCCCCAAGATGGTGTGCAGTCTGATACAGGCTCTACATATACATTCCTATTAAACATATTTTCACATTACTCATGTTGTAAGGAAGAATTAGAGCCAATAAGAGGAACCACCAGAAAGAAGAAACAAAACAAAACAGAAGAAAAAAAGAGCAAATAATATGCTTCGATCTGCATTCAAACTCCATACATAGTTCTTTCTCTGGATGTGTGGATAGCATTTTCCATCATGAGACTTTTAGAATTTCTTAGATCCTTGTATTGCTGAGAAGAGCCAAGTCAATCAGAGTCAGTCATGACTCTGTTTGTGGCTGTTACTATGCACAATGTTCTCCTGGTTCTGCTCTCTTCACTCAGCATCAGTTCATGTAAGTCTTCCCAGGTTTTTCTGAAATCTGCCTGCTCACCATTTCTTATGGAACAATAGTGTTCTGTTACATTCACATACCATAACTTGTTCAGCCATTCCCTAATTGATGGGTATCCCCTCAATTTCCAATTCTTTGCCATCCCAAAAAGAGCTGCTATAAATATTTTTGTACATGTGGGTCCTTTTCCCATTTGTTTGATCTCTTTGGGATATAGCCCTAGAAGTGCTATTGCTGGGTCAAAGAGTATGCACGTTTTTATAGCCCTTTGGGCATAGTTCCAAATTGCTCTCCAGAATGGTTGGATCAGTTCACAACTCCACCAACAGTGCATTAGTGTTCCAATTTTCCCACATCTTCTCCAACATGTATCATTTTCCTGTTCTGTCATGTTAGCCAATCTGATAGGTGTGATGTGGTACCTCAGAGTTGTTTTGATTTGCATTTCTCTAATCAATAGTGATTTAGAACATTTTTTTTTCATGTGACTATAGATAACTTTAGTTTCTTCATCTGAAAACTGCCTGTTCATATCCTTTGACCATTTATCAATTGGGGAATGACTTGTATTCTTATAAATTTGACTTAGTTCTCTATATATTTTAGAAATGCAGGGCCTCAGATTCTAAATCCAATAATCTCTCCTCTGCCACTCATACATTAAACATGTCTATACCTATGGAGGGGGGAAATCCTCCTGTAGAGTTGGGTGTCTGGTCAGGAGGGAGTTTAGATGGTGACTAACCAGGTGAACTGTCTGGCACTGGGAAAGCAGCTTGGGATATTCAGCTGATCAAGGGAGGGGGCGTATCATAGGTCTGAATAATCCTAAACAGACACACAACCCATTTTGAGCCCTGGGAGAAAAGCAAGCATAACTGAAACTTGGTCCTTCCCTTTTTGAAGTTCTCTGTCAAGTAAGATGATAAGATACAGACCCAAGGACCTATTGTGATCAGTGTGCGTGGAAGTAGGTAAATGACAATTACTATTTGAGGTCCAGGGATGAGCTGATCTGGCTGAGGGTCCTCCAGGAGACTTCATGAAGAAGGTAGTAGCATTAGAACTGGGCCAGGAAAAGGGGAAATGAGTGGGGAGGACAGGCCGGCTTTGAGTGGGCAAAGGTGAGAACATTTCAGGAATACAGAATGGTGTGAAGAAATGGGGCAAAGGCAGCCAAGGTTGGGATGTGCCTGGTGGACCACAGGTGGTCCATCTTGGGTCTAGCATGGGCAGAAAGTGACTAGGATATCATCACAGGGGGATTCCTGGTCAGGTGGGGTTAGGACTAGGCATGCTTTTTCTGAAGTTCCTTTTAGTTCTGAGATTCTCTGATCCAGGAACTCCTGGAAGTGCCAGTGACTGCATTTGTGACACTAGGCAAATCACTTTCCCTTGATGGGCCTGTTTCTTCACCTGCAAAAATGGGAACAGTGGAAAGAGGGCTGGCGCTGGAGTGATGGAGTTTGGGTTCAAATCCTGCCTTTGTCATTTGCGCCCCAACTGATCTTGAGCAAATCTATTCTGCTGTTAAGTAAGGAAGTTGGACTCAGTATAGAATCTCTGAGGTCCCTTCCATCTCTAAATCTGTATGATCATATGTAGAAGAAAGTACCTTGGCGCCCAAGGTCAGGAGACCTTTCTGTTAAGTAATTGGTTTGAAGCTTAGCTTTGCCCCTTCCTGTCTGGCTGGCCTTCTTCCAAATCCAGGCCTCAGTTTCCCCTTTGAAAAGCAGAGGAGGGGCAGCTAGGTGGCACAATGGATGGAGCTCTGGCCTTGGAGTCATGAGGACCTCAGTTCAAATCTGGCCTCAGATGCCTAACACTTACTAGCTGTGTGACCCTGGGCAAGTCACTTAACCCCGATTGCCTCACCAAAATTAAAAAACAAAACAAAACAAAACAATAGTCACTTCTTGGGGCGGCTAGGTGGTGCAGTGCATAGAGCTCTGGCCTTGAAGTCACGAGGACCTCACTTCAAATCTGGCCTCAGACATGTAACACTTACTAGCTGTGTGATCCTGGGCAAGTCACTTAACCCCCATTGCCCAACCAAAAAACAAACAAACAAAAAAGCAGAGGGTTTGGGCTGTGTGACCTCCCACATCCCTTCTAGCTTGAAAGCCTGTGAACAAATTAGATGGTAAGCTTGAAAACACTGTAACGTTTTTTATAAAAAGCTCCTTAGTTTTGGCATCATCATGATTAATAATGATAGTTAGGCAGCTCCCAGTTCCCTTCCCTCCTTGTCTTGGCAGCTCACTGTTTGTCTGTCTCTCTTTCCTTACCCTCATCCACACTGCACCCTCCCTTTTTCCCTCTCTCCCTCCCCCCCCATTTCTTCTTTTCCCCTAATGCCCTGGGCCCCTCTCTACTTTGCTGAGCCAGGCTTATCATCAGACCTGGATTTTCCCATTATGAGAACGGAGATGAAAACAGCAGGAGTCTCAGTGCTGGAAAGGAACACCAAAGGAAAAGCAGACCTTTGGAAGGTGGGGAATTTGAAGTCAGAAGACTGGGTTTGAATCTCCCATGTGCCACTTTCTAGCTGTGTGACCTTAGACAAGTCACTTCTCCATAGGCCTCTGTTTCCTCATCTGTAAAATCAGGAGATTGGCCTTCCCTAAGTACTTTGAAGCTGTAAGTCAATAATCCACTGAATTTCATGGAGCACTGCCCAAAAGACTTAGCTCTTCCCTAGCCAGGCCCAATTTAAAGGGGCAGAATCCTTTTCCCTGAACCTGCCACTCATGAAGAATGGAATGGGCTGCCTTAATGGATAGGTAGTGAGATACCTGTCACTGAGGGTATTCCAGGAGACCATTTGTCACAGAAGTTGTAGAGATGGTTTCTGTTTCACATGGGGAATGGATTCAGTCCTTTCCAAGTTCCCATCTAGCTCTGAAATTTTATTATTCTGTGACTTTGCTACCAAGTAGTGAGAATTTTGGCAAGAAGAATTAGAGATGGTACGTGGCCTGTTGTGACCTATTTATATGACTTCAGAAGGGTTGCATGATAGGGTTGTTTATAAATACTATATAATTAGAAGATACCCCTTATTGTCTTTTTATATCTTTGCACTTTGGTATAATTTAAAAGAAAACTATCTTTTTGTAGACATATCCAATTTAAGTAAAATTTTAAAAACCAATTTAAAAAAAAGTTTGTCTATGTCTCCCAAAGCCTGATCCTCATCCCAAGAGGCAGCGTGCTCTTAGTGGAGAATATGATGAATTTGCATATCAGAGGGCTGGGATTTGAATCTGAGATCTCCTGCTTCTCTGCTGTGTGACTTTGGGTACTTCTCTTGACCTCTCTGACTTGTAAGTGTTTTCTTCCAGAAAATGATACTGTTGGGCTGGATCAGGGGTTCTTACCCTTTTTGGCGATGTGGTCCCTTTGGCACAGCCATGACATCTATGAACCCATCTCAGAATCATGTATAAAAATGCCTAAGATTACAAAGGAATCCAATTATACATAAATAAAGCTAGCAAAATATATTTAAAAACAAGTTCATGACAGCAAGTTAAGAACCTCTGAGATAGATTATCCTTTCCAGCTCTGAATTCTGATGATCTTTTAATTTTTCAGTTCCTACTTTGACTAGTTTAGCTTTGACCAGTGAATCAGGCAATTCTGTGCCTCAGTTTTTCCATTGGCTAAATATTTCCTGGGAAATAAGAATTATCATATATCTGTAAAGTGCTCTCCAGGCATCACATAAATGCACAAGCATTCATTAGGTGCCATCTCTGTACCAGGCACTGTGCAAGGTGAAAGAGTCCCTCCCTGCCATCAGGATGCTGCTGTTCTGGCAGAGGAGGTGAGGCATCAGTTAACCAACCACCATTTATTAAGGGCCTACTAAGTGTGGAGAACTGTGCTAAGTGCTGACAATGCAAAGAAACAACCTTTGCCCTCAGGGGACTTGTGGGGGAGACACTGAACTTCTCTTAAGTATATGTGTGTTTAGATAAGGTGCAAACAGCGGATGTTTTCACCCACTCTGTCTATCCCATTTCTGTCACAAGCACTGGCCATCTGTAGATAAGCATCTGCCCTGCTCTCTACTGCCCCATGGCCTGTCAGACATACCACGTAAGGGTTCAGTCTGCTCACTGGCCATTACTGAGAACCGTGGAGCAATTACTGGGAGTGTAACATGGGGATTCGAGCTGGGGACCAGGAGTTTTTGCAGGGCTTACCTGACAACAGAGTGGACAGGGATGGGGCAAGAAGGAGCCACTTGTCATATATGGTTACACATATGTAGTATTTATAGTATATACTATATATGTATATGTGTGAATGAGTATATATGCTTATATATACATGTACACACAAGCTATGCAAAATCAATACAAAGCAATTAGAAGGCATTTACTCTTAACGTTTGGGGGTCCTCTCAGGCCTAGGAGAGAACAAGAACTCGTACACACAGAATACGGCCCCCGCTTGGAGTTATGGACAGTGAGCAGACTGAACCCTTCCATGTTGGGGCTGCTGACAGGCCATAGGGCAGCGGGGAATGGGGCAGCTGCTTGTCTGCAGACAGCCAGTGCTTGGTACAGGAATGGGATAGAGGGTGGGTGAAAATCCCTGCTGTTTGCACCTTCAGCTGGGAGTTTGAGCCCCAGACCAGGAAGCTTTGCAGGGCCACCCTGATGGCTGTGGGACATGGACCCACGGCCACCCCATGCACGGGATGGGGCAGGAAGAAGTCATTTGTCATTCCCAATTCCCACCCCACCCAGCTTTGTGCAGCTGCCCCCCTGGAGCTGCTGCCAGGGTCAGGATCCACTGTGTGAGTAATGACAGATCAGAGGTGTGTCTCCCAAGAGGGGAATAGGCCAGGAGGATCTTGTTACCTGCCTGCTTACATGACATGAACTGGAAAAAGGAAGGTGGGAGGCAGAGGAGGGGGAGTCCCTAATACTACATAAGCTGTCTCTCCAAGTTGGGCAGGAAATACAGAAAGGTTTCAGATGGGTCTGCCCTGCAAAGAAGAGCTACAAGAAAATACCTCCTCCTCTTTCTTTGTAGAGGTGGGGGACCATGGGTGTGGAGCACCGCATATAGCATCAAATGTCTTCAGTATCTCAGTTTTGCTCAACTTTTTTTGCCTTCCTCTTTTTGATTTCTTGTTAAAAGGGATGGCACCCTGGGAGGGGCTGCTTAAGGGATCTGGTCTAATGGGCCATAATAGGAACTCTTGGTAAAATGAAAACAAAAGGGGGCAATGGAAAATTATTCTTTAAAAATGTTCATTGGCCTGCTGGGATCCTGAAGAAATTGACCAAATTCTTTTCCATTCTTTTCTCTCTTGATGAGGATTTTATATTTGTCAGGAAGCTTAGCTCTCTGGTGGCCACGCTGTGTCTATTTGGAGAGGAGGGCCCACATAACGTGAGTGACTATGATTGTGGCCGAACTGCATTCAATGGATTGGGCAACATTTTATACATTCCTATTACTCTTTTTAAAATTGTCTTTTGTTTTATATCACTTTCATTTCCAAATATGTTTCTCCCCCCTTCTACCTAGTGAGCCATCCCTTGTAACAAAAAAGGGGGAAAACTGTTTATCAAACTGAAATGTGAAATTGAACCAACAAGTCAATTGAGTCTGACAGTGTATGCAGTGATCCATACCCATGGGCCACTACTTTTGCAGAGAAGGGAAAGAGACATTTTCTCATCTCTTTTCATAGATCAAGTTTAGCCATTATGATCATACTATGTTCAGTTTAAAAAAAAAAACTTTCAATTTACATTGTAAGCTAGTTAGCGTGCATTTATTAAGTGCTTACTGTATTTGTTAAGTGTCTTGGAGATCAGTTAGTCCAGCCCCCTCATTTTATAGAGGAGGTACCTGAAGAAGCCCCCAAAGGTGAAATGTTTCAACCAAGGGCACACAGTTGACTGAGTCATGATTTGAACCTGAATCTTCTGACTCCAAATCCAGCTCTCTTTCTACAGACATATGGTCTGACACTGCCTAGGGGTGGAAGGGCTGTGCTAGATAATCTTCCAAGATTATGGTTTGTTATTATTATCATTGTTGTTGTTATGATTATTTCCCTTCAAGTTTAGTCTGAATCTGGATTCTTCAGGAAGCAAGTGTGACCTCTAGTTGGCTGCTGGGAGAGAGGCAGGACTGTGTGGAGTGGATTGGTCAGAGGTGGCCTCTTGTATCTAGTAAACAGAGAGCTGGCCTTGAAATCTGCAGACTTCTGTGGCTAGGAGCAAGTCACTTCTACTTCCCACCTCTAAAGCAGGTCTAATCTTAGAGAAGCTGGCCCACAGCATTATGGGAAGGAAAGCTTTTAAAACCTTAAAGCCCCATAGAAAGGGGGAGATAGCATCATTGTTGTCTCCATTCGTGGACCATAAATGGGCTGGCATTTGTGGCTGGCTGGCATCACTGATAGAACAAGGACTGACCCAGGCTCTTTTTCTACAACAAAACTTCTAGATTGAAAATGAAGACATCTTAGCTACATTACCTCAACTGTCCAAATGTGGATGGCACAGATGTACATCTATTAATTTTTCTTAGGACGTTATTGGACTCTGACCAATCTTGGTGAATACCAAAAAAGGGTGGGGGGGGGTCACTAAAGTCTAGCGGAATCAGAAAATTTTATGCTAAAAAGAAAATACCCCTCCGTCCTATTGAAAGAGATCTATTGAAGGTCTCTAAGTAGCAGCTAAATGAACGATCACTTGTTGGTTACTTTACAGTAGGACTTCTTTTGCAAAATGTAACAGATTGGACCATTGACTGACGGAGGTCCCTAACAACTGTCAGATTTAGGGATAAATGTTTTTGTTTGTTTGTTTGTTTTGGGGGGGTTGTTTTGTTTTGGCAAGAAAGTTGGAGTTAAGTGACTTGCCCAGGGTCACACAGCTAATAAGTGTCAAGTGGCTGGTCTGAGACTGGATTTGAACCTAGGTCCTGCTGCCACTTAGCTGCCCCAAAAAATGTTTTTGTAAAATAGTAATTATTATTGCTACCAGCTTACTAGGTTCTCCTGTCACTCTGATCTTTTTTCTATCTACAGATAGATATGATTTTGTTTTATTTTATGTAATCACCGTTCCTCTAGTTAGACATTCTACCCTGGGTGTTATTTGATCTATCTTTTCATATGACTGTTTGCTATTCGGCAAGGCCATGGTGCCCTGTAGAGGATTTGATAAGGCCAAGCTGTGCCGTGCAGGTGTTTAGCTATTCCCCAGCTATTGGACATGTGTTTTGTTGCTCAAGTTTCATTGCTACAAATAAGGAGGCTGTTAACTATTTTTTGTACAGATAGGTTTGGGGGGAACATTTAAATGACATTGTTAGTGTAAAGTCCTAGGAAAATCTCATTTAATTTTCCCAGGCTGGTGTACGCATGTGCAGTAGAAGCAAATGTAATGAAAAGATCAGTGGGTCTGATTCTTTTTTTTTTAATATGGCCTTCAAGTAGTTTTCTAATCTGTTATAAAGAAGACTTTGGAATAGGTTGTTCCGTTTTAGGGTTCTTTGCAGTTCTGTCTTCTTCTATCCCCTGAGAGCTAACAGTCTATATTCTAAGCTTCCTCCCAGCTCTGACATCCCATCTGAGGGCCCTCCCAGATCTGACATTCTGTGTTCTAAGGGCCCTTCTAAGTTTGACATCCTGCCTATTGTATCCCTTGTTTCTTTGGTCTCTTCTAGCCCTGACATTCTATGGATCTGATCTTAGACCCATTGAAACCGACTGCATGGTCCAAGCACTGCATGTGGTGTCCAGGGACCTTGGTTTGACTCCTTGTTCTGCTACTTACTCCCCTGTATGACCCCTGGCAAGTCACCTTTTTCTGTCTGGGCTTTAGCTTCATATTCTATAAAATGAGAGGAATGGGATAGAGGACCCCTAAGGTACCTTTCAGCTCTGGTCCTGTGATCCCTATTACCCATAGCTTTTAGGTTATAGACAGTTCTGCCCCATATGTGATAGTAGAGTCTATATATGGTATGGCACACAAGTCTCCCAGGAACCCCTAGCTCCCCTTCATGCTAGTCAAATGGGTCAGCCCATGAGAACCATGCTCAGGAGAAACAGAATTTTTATGGCCTGAAACCAGCAGGAAACCAGCAGTGAACTGTGAGACTCATTTCTTACCATTTGTGGTCTAGAAACCAACCAAATCAGGACAGCTGTCATGAGCAACTGATTTGGACTGAATCATTATTTGTCTTTTGTGGTTGGATTCTTCAACCATAGGAAGATCCAAGCCTCCTGAGCGGGACTTAGAATTCAACAAATACTTCTCAAGAACCTACGATGTGCCAGGTACTCTGTTAGGTGCTGGGGATAAGAGAAACCAAAATGAAATAGTCCCTGCCTTCAAGGAGCTTATATTCTGCTGTACAAAGATAAGATCACGGTTTTATGTTGAGAGGGGGCCTTACTAGACACTTACTAGCTGGGCATGTCACTTCACTCTGTTTGCCTCAGTTTACAGTCTTTGCCAAGAAAACTCCAAATGGGGTCACGACGAGTCAGACATGACCGAAAATGACTGAATAACAATATATTTGCAAGTACTCGCAGTTAACATGAAGGCCAGCTGTGGAAAACCATATCAAACAGATTTGTCATTAAAAAAACAACCAAGTTATGCTGAGTATCATAAATACTCAAATCAACTACAAAGGACGTATGAAGGAAGATGCTGTCTACCTCCAGAGAGAGAACTGATAAATAGAAGTATGCATAGTATGGTTGTACATGTGTGTGTGTGTCTGTCAAATGGTGGCCTTCTCTAGTGTAGTGTGAGGAGGGAGAGGAAGACAGTATGGAACTTAAAATGTAACAAAAAAGTAAATTTTTTTAAATGAAAAAAAAATTTTAGGGACCTCCAAATCCAACCTCCTTATTTTACACATGAGGAAACTGAGGCGGAGAGGGGAAGTACCTTGCCTAAGGTGTCCGTAGCTAGTACATGTTTGAAATGAGTTTTGAACTGAGGTCTTCTTGACTCTAAATAAATGCTCTACCCACTAGCAGGGGTGGAGAACCTGCGGCCTGGAGGCCATACGTGACCCTCTATGTCCTCAAGTGCGGCCCTTTGACTGAATCCCAACTTTTCAGAACAAATCCCCTCTAGGTCCTCAAGTGCAGCCCTTTGACTGAATCCCAACTTCACAGAACAAATCCCCTCTAGGTCCTCAAGTGCGACCATCTGACTGAATCCAGACTTCACAGAACAAATCCCCTCTAGGTCCTCAAGTGCGACCCTCTGACTGAATCCAAACTTCACAGAACAAATCTCCTTCACGAAAGGATTTGTTCTGTCAAACTTGGACTCAGTCGAAAGGCCGCACCCAAGGACCTAGAGGGCCACATGTGGCCTCAAGGCCAGGATGACATGACATGGCTCAGATCTGTGTTTTGGGAATATTGCTTTCTTTTTTTTTTTTTGGTAGTATGTTTATTTATTTTTTATTTTATTTTATTTTATTTTATTTCTTAATATGAATTTATTTATTTTTAGTTTTCAATATTCACTTCCACAAGTTTTTGAGTTCCAAATTTCTCATCCCTCCCCCCACCCCAAGATGGCATGCATTCTGAATACCCCTTCCCCTGGTCTGCCTTCTCTTCTATCTCTCCCCCCTCCCTTCTCTTATCCCCTTCCCCTTCTATTTTCCTGTAGAGCAGGATAGACTTCTGAACCCCATTTCCTGTATTTCTTATTTCCCAGTTGCATGTGAAAACATTTTTTTTTTAAAAAACATGTGTTTTTAAAACTTTGAGTTCCAAATTTTCTCCCTTCCTCCCTCCCCCACCCATCCTCATTGAAAAGGCAAGCAACTCAATATAGGTTGTACATGTGCAGTTATGCAAAACACTTCCTTAGTAGACATGTTGTAAAAAACTAACTCTATTTCCCTTAATCCTGTCCTGCCCTCCCATTTATTCTATTCTTTCTTTTGACCCTGTCCCTCCTCAAAAGTATTTACTTCTGATTACCCTCTTTCCCAATCTGCCCTCCTCTCTGTCACCCCCCTGCTCTCTTGTCCCCTTCTCCCCCTATTTTCCTGCAGGGTAAGATAGATTTCCATATCCAATTGAATGTGTATGTTATTCTCTCCTTAAGCCAAATCCTGTGAGAATAAGATTCCCTCATTCCCTCTCACCTTCCCCTGTTTCCCCTCCACTGTGAGAGACTTTTCTTTTCTGTTTTTTTTTGTGAGATAATTTACCCCCTTCTACCTTTCCCTTTCTTCTCCCAGTATCATCCTCTCTCATCCCTTAATTTTATTCTCCAGATATGACCCCTTAATCTTCAACTCACCCTGTGCCCTCTATCTATCTATATATACATACATATAATTTTTTTCCTTCAACTACCCTAATACTGACAAAGTTCTCATGAGTTACAAATATCATCTTTCTATGCAGGAATGTAAACAGTTCAATCTTAATAAGTCTCTTATGATTTCTCTTTCCTGTTTACCTCTTCATGTTCCACTGGAGTCCTGTATTTGAAAGTCAAATTTTCTGTTTAGCTCTGGTCTTTTCATCAGGAATGCTTGAAAGTCCTCTATTTCACTGAATGACCATTTTTTCCCCTCAAGGATTATACTCAATTTTTCTGGGTAGGTGATTCTTGGTTGTAATCCTATCTCCTTTGCCCTCCAGAATATTATAGGGAATATTGCTTTCACAGCATCCTTTAGAGAATGGAGTCGAGAAGGAAGGGAGGAGACTGGATCTAAGGTGACCAATTAGAAGACTGTCCAGATAGCCTAGGTGAGAGGTGATAAAGGTTTGAATTAGCAAATTGGTTCTTGAGAAGAAAAGAGGGGACAAATGTTAGAGATGTAGAGCTAGAGCTGGAGCACTCTTGGCCAAGTGATTACAGTGGGGGTTTGTGGGAGAGGAAGAGTCAGCCCCATTCTGAGATTTCAGGCCTGGAGACTGTTGTCCCAGCAGCAGCAGGAGAGTTTGAAGGAGAGGTAGGTTTTGGGGGAAATATGCATCATGACTTTTTGATGCCTATTGGAAAAGGGCAGCAGGCAGTTGGGAATGTGTCTGCAGTTTCAGAGAGGGATTAGGGCCAGATATATTAGTAGAGGAGTCATCTTTATAGAGATATGACTTGAGCCAGTGGTATCAAGTGAGATTTCCAAGGATGGAGATGTAGAAATAGAAGAGAAGGAAAAACATTGTAAAAAAAAAATTATAGAAAAGACTCTCAGATTTTATAAAAAAGACCCTCTAGCACTGACATTCTTTGTTCTAAGGTCCTTCTCGGTTCTGACACTGTATTATTCTAAGTCCTCCTCCGACACTAATTTTCGATATTCTAAGCCTTAGAATCTAAGATCTCTCCCAGCTCTGACATTCTCTGTTCTAAGGTCCCTCTCCATTCTGAAACTCAGTATTCTAAAGCCTCTTCCCACCCTAATTTTCTCTGTTCTAAGGTCTTGCCCAGCTCTGATATTCTGGGTTCTGAGATTTCACCCAGCTCTGATCTTCTGAGTTCTGAGGTCTCAACCATCTCTGAAATTCTAGGTTCTAAGGTCTTGCCTAGCTTTGATGTTCTGGATTCTAAAGTCTCTCCCAGCTCTGATATTCGAGGTTCTAAGGTTTTGCCCTGCTCTGATATTCTGGGTTCTAAGGTCTCACCCAGCTCTGATGTTCTAGGTTCTAAGGTCTCTCCCTGCTCTGATATTCTGGGTTCTAAGGTCTCACCCAGTTCTGATATTCTGGGTTCTAAGGTCCCTCCAAGCTTGGACATTCTGCATCTCCAAGATCCAGGCTTTCATGCTCTAACATTTTTTACAGTCAAGGCATCTGTGCTGAAGGACACTGGGCGTCCTGTGCTCTCTGAACCAAGTCTGAGTGCAAACATCCACGCTGTCATTTGGGCTTTGGTTTCATTCTGTACAGGGTCATGAGCACAGAATTGAATCATTGGACTTATTGCTAATTCATTCATTAAATAAACATTTGTCAAGCACTTTCAACGTGTGAGAGACACTGGAGATCCCAAGATGAAGAAGGTTTATTCCTTGCTTCTAAGAAGTTTGTAGAGCAGGAGTTTTCAAACTTTGGCCCTCATTGGTAGGCCGGAGAAACTGATGGACCCCTTCTTAGAATTATGTTTTTAAATAATTGAAGGAAATGCCAAATTTCAATCAGACATCAGTGAAAATAAAGATGTTTATCCCATCAAAGTTAATGAATCCCCTGAAACTTATTTCACAGTCCCTTTCATGTCTAGGGACCCCAAGTGAAGATTTAAAAGGAAGGACAGGAAGTTTTTTTTTTTTAAATCCCTTAGTATACAGAACAAATCCATTTTGCAAAAATTGTCTGCTAACAATTCAGATGACTAGAACCTCATCCCATTCATTTTAATGGAGTACATGATGGTGTGTTTTGGGACTCTCTCTTGTCCCCTGCTCCCAGTTTTCAGACCCCCGATTTTAGTGCTGGTTTTACCACTTGTTACTGGCTTTGCGCGTTTAGGTGAGTCACCAAGACCACTGAACCTCAGCTTTCTCCTCTGTAGAATGAGGGTCTTGGAGAGAAGATTTCTCTAAGGCCCCTCCTTCCTGCGGCTCCAAACGTCAGATCCTCTGAACACTTAGTGAAAAGAGGAAGAAACAGCATGTGAGTGCTGAGGTGGTGGGAGAAAGGTCATTTAATTTAAATCAGCACTGTTCAAATCACTTTGCACAAAGATTAGTTTCTGCTATTTAAAAAAAAAAATTAAAAGCACCAAAAGTTTTCTCTTTATTTGTTGTAACCGTAACACTTGCAATGATGGAGTTTCAGAGCAGGGACTAGAATCAATCAATAAGCAGTTACTAAAGCACCTACTGTGTGCTAGGCCACCTACTGTGTGCTAGGTGCTGGACAACACAAAGACAAGAGCGAAACCTTCGCTGGCCTCCAAGAGCTTACATTCTATAGAATCCTAGAATATCGATCAGAAGTGGGGTTGGGGGTGGGGTGGCTCTGAGATGCCTAATCCAACCTAGATACCTGTTTGAAGACCTCTGATGATAGAGAATTCCCCACCTCAGTTCCACTGTTCCAAGCTCCACATGATAGATTTTCGAGCAATGAATCTTTTGATATTTATCGAGAATAATTGTGCCTTTGCTGCAGAGAATTAATGATATGATTATTGTTCTATTCACCAAAGCTAATCATTGCTAAGAGGCAGCTGGGTGGCCCAGCGGAGAAGAGAATGGGGCTTTAGTCAGGAAGGCCTTAGTTTAAATCCTGCCACTAACACTTACTAGCTGTGTGACCCTGGGCGAGTCACTGAACTTCTCTGAGGCTCAGTTTCCTCATCTGTTAAATGGGAAAATAATAGTACTCCCCTCCTAGAATTGTCATGAGGATTAAATGAGGTAATGTTTCTGAGGGGCTTTACAAATCGTAAAGCACTATATGCATACTTGCTATTATTATTATTGTTGTTAGTAATAAGTCTGAGATGTGACTAGTTCAGCTAGTGACTCACAAACTTGGGGATTATTTTTGCCACATTGTACTAGGTGGAAAATAACATCACCCCAAAAAAGACCAATGATTTGGCATTCGAGAACTTAGGATGTCCAAACTGGACTGTACTTTAGAACATAGCCAGAATGAACAGGCTGACTTCAGAAAAACCTGGAAAGACTTGTATGGTCTGATGCTGAGTGAATGAGCAGAACCAGGAGAACCTTGTACATAGTAACAGCCATGTTGTGCGATGACTGATATTGATAGACTTAACCCTTCCCAGCAATACAAGGATCTAAGACATCTCCAAAGGCTTCATGATGGAAAATGCTATCCACGAAGAAGAAAGAACTATGGAGTTTGAATGCAGATTGAAGCATGCTATTTGCTATTTTTTTTCTTCTATTGTGTTTTGTTTCATCTTTCTGGTGGTTCCTCCTATTGGTTCTAATTCTTACTTACAACATCACTAATGCGAAAATATGTTTAGTAGGAATATATATCTATAGCCTATTTCAGACTGTGCACTGTCTTGGGGAGGGAGGTGGGGAAGGAGGGGAGAAAAATTTTAAACTCAAAAGCTTATGGAAGGGATTATTGATAATTCAAAATAATTAATTATATATTATATATATATATATATATATATATATATATGTATATATATATATATATATATATATATATATATATATATATATATATATATATATATATATATATGTATTTGGCAGTTGGGGTTAAGTGACTTGCCTAGGGTCACCTAGCCAGTAAGTATCAAGTGTTTGGTCTAAGGCCAGATTTGAACCCAGGTCCTCCCAACTTCAGGGCCAACGCAAAAAGTTAAAAACATTCATTTTCATGCAGCTTTTATTAATCTTTTGATTTTTACCTATGCAGGGCTGTGCAGCTAAGCAGCCCCAGCTGGCCACTGCTCATAGATAGGGCCAGGCTCCATCGCTGGCCAAACAGGTTTAAGTGCAAGTGTTGGCCTACTGATGATGTTACTGGTCCAGGGTAACCCAGTGGGTGACAAAGACAAAGTGGTTAAGAAGAATTTCAAAAATCCATCCCATGTGTATAGATCAGGCAATATGCATTTAAGCAGCCAGTGGGTGGGGATTTGGGGAAATCAAACAGACAAACGGGTAGCTGGTGAAGTTTTTTTTTTTAATTTTTTTTTTTTTTTACTTTTAACATATGTTTTTAAAACTTTGGGTTACAAATTTTCTGCCTTCCTCCCTACCCACCCACCCTCATTGAAAAAGCAAGCATCTCAATACAGGCTATAAATGTGTAGTCATGCAAAACACTTCCATAGTAGCTCTGTTGTGAAAAATGAAGTATATTTCCCTTCATCCTAACCTACCCCCCATTTATTCTATTCTCTCTTTTGACCCTGTCCTTCCTCAGAAGTGTTTGCTTTTGATTATCCCCTCCCCCAGTCTGCCCTCCTCTCTATCAGCCCCCTGCTCTCTTGTCCCCTTCCCCCTTATACCTGTAGGTAAGATAGATTTCCATACCCCACTGTGTATGTTATTCCCTCCTTAAGCCAAATCCTATGAGAATAAGATTCACTCATTCCCTCTCACCTTCCCCCATTTCCCCTCCACTGTAAAAGCCTTTTCTTGTCTGTTTCATTCTACTTCTCCCTTTCTCCTTCTCCCACTATAGTCCTCTCTCACCCCTTAATTTTATTTTCCAGGTGTCACCCCTTCATCTTCAACTCACCTTGTACCCTCTATCTATGTATACATACATACAATTGTTTTTCCCTCCCACTACCCTAATACTGACAAAGGACTCATGAGTTACAAATATCATCTTTCCATGCAGGAATGTAAACAGTTCAACCTTAATAAGTCTCTTATGATTTCTCTTTCCTGTTTACCTCTTCCATGTTTCACTTGAGTCTTGTATTTGAAAGTCAAATTTTCTATTCAGTTCTGGTCTTTTCCTCAGGAATGCTTGAAAGTCCTCTATTTCACTGAATGACCATTTTTTTTCCTGAAGGATTATACTCGGTTTTGCTGGGTAGGTGATTCTTGGTTGTACTCCTATCTCCTTTGTCCTCCGGAATATTATATCCCATGCCCTGCGGTCCCTTAATGTAGAAGCTGCTAAATCTTGTGTTATCCTGATTGTGTTTCCACAATACTTGAATTGTTTCTTTCTGGCTGCTTGTAATATTTTCTCCTTGACCTGGGAACTCTGGAATTTGGCTACAATATTCCTAGGAGTTTTCCTTTGGGGATCTCTTTCAGGAGGTGATCAGTGGATTCTTTCAATTTCTATTTTGCCCTCTGGTTCTAAATATCAGGGCAGTTTTCCTTGATAATTTCTTGAAAGATGATGTCTAGGCTCTTTTTTGATCATGGCTTTCAGATAGTCCAATAATTTTTAAGTTCTCTCTCCTGGATCTATTTTCCAGGTCAGTTGTTTTTCCAATGAGATATTTCACATTCTCTTCTATTTTTCATTCTTTTGGATTAGTGTTACAGTGCCTTTATTTCTCAAATTGTCACTAGCTTCCAATTTCTCCATTCTAATTTTTAAGGAAGTATTTTCTTCAGTAAGCTTTTGGACTTCCTTTTCCATTTGGCCAATTTTGCTTTTTAGGGCATTTTCTCCTCATTGGCTTTTTGGACCTCTTTTGCCATTTGGGTTAGGCTATTTTTTAAGGTGTTATTTTCTTCAGTATTTTTTTGGGTCTCCTTCAGCATCACTCTCAGTTTTTCCTCTACTTCTCTTACTTGCTTCTCAAAATCCTTTTTGAGCTCTTCCATGGCCTGGGACCAATTCATATTTTTCTTGGAGGCTTTGGATGTAGGAGCTTTGGCTTCATTGTCCTCTTCTGGTTGTATGTTTTGATCTTCTTTGTCACCAAAGTAAGGTAATATAGTCTGACTCTTTTTGCACTGCTTGCTCATGATCCCAGCTAATTACTTGACTTATAAATTCTTTGTTAAGGTAGGAGTCTGTTTCCAGTATGGAGAATGTACTGTCCTAAGCTTCAGGGGTTTTGTGTAGCTGTTTTCAGAGATACTTCTAGGGACCTGTAAATTTTCATTTCTTCCAAGGTGCTATGATCAAAGGCAAGGTGTTTACTCCTTTCCTGGCCTATGCTCTGGTCTGTGAGTGACTGACCACAAGCACTCTTTTCTGTCTTGGAACTGTGAGGGTTTTCTCTCCACAGCCACTACTAGCTCCCCCACTCCAGCGTTCCTCCTCACCCCAGGACCGCCACCCAGAACTGTGACCCAGATCCAAGCATGGGCAAAGCAAGAATCACGCACCAGCAGAGAGATCCCTGCAATCCCCCTCTGATCAGCCACCCGACTCCCCCTCAGTCTGTAGGCCAGAAGCTCAGGAGGCAGCCACCGCCCCGGGGGCCCCACTCTCAGAAACTGGAGCTGAGACCCTGCACTCCTCTCTCACCACCACAGAAACAGACTTTTTCCACTGACCTTCTAAGTTGTCTTTGGAGTTTGTGGGTTGAGAAGTCTGGAAACCACCACAGCTGCCTCTGAGGCCTGTTCCAGGTTGGCTGCGGCCTGCGCACCCACACCGCACTGTGCTCCTCTTCCAGCCGGTCATGATATACCTTTCTGATCAACCATCCAGCTTGTCTTAGGCTGGGAATTTGCTTCACTACATCTTTTTGTGGATTCTTCTGCTTCAGAATTTGTTTAGAGCCATTTTTATAGGTATTTGGAGGGGTTTGGGGGAGAGCTCAAGCAAGTCACTGCTTTTACTCCGCCATCTTGGCTCCGCCCCTCTGCAGTTTTCAAAAGACTGTGGACTTGGATGATCACCATGAAGGCATCTTAGGCCGGGGCAGCTCCTGGGACCCAGAGGGGCAGTCCCCTAGTGCTTGTGTTTCCTTGGAGATGGCTTCTTCCTTCACTGTGTTGTTCAAGGGTTAATATAAGGCCTATTCGTGCCCCAGGCCTGTGGTTCCTGCTCTATCTAATCTCATTTTGTAAAGAAAACTGGGGTCTGGAAGAGTTTGTTGACCTGCCCAGGGTCACACAGCCCTGCCATTAGCTTCTGGTGGGGATCTGAGATTTGCAGGTAGATTCATAGTGTTAGAGCTGGAAGGGACTTTCAGGATGAACCCTACTCAATTTTATGGAGGAGGGAACTGAGTCTTAGAGAGACTTGGCCCAAGGTCACATAGCAAGTGAGCCAGGTCTTCTAGTCTTGTGTTCTTATATGTACCTGTCAGTTAACCTCTCCCTGCTATCTACCTGGGGACCTAGGTATGTGGCAAGCCATTTCAAATATACTTTAGGGGCAGCTAGGTGGCGCAGTGGATAGAGCTCTGGCCTTGGAGTCAGGAGGACCTGAGTTCAAATGCGGCCTCAGACACATGATACTCACTAGCTGTGTTATCCTGGGCAAGTGACTTAACCACAATTGCCTCGCAAAAATAAATAAAAAAAAAAAAGAAAAAGAAAAACAAATATACTTTAGATGCCCTGAAATTAGTACTGATAGAGGTATAAATGAAGAGATGGTATGGAGTCATGGCTGGAGAGCTGCCCTCTGAGTCAGGAAGACGTAGGGTAGGGGTTCTTAATCTGGGCTCTGGGAATCTACATGGTTTGTTTCCAATATTATGATAACTGTGCATCCTTTGTAATCTTGTATTTAATTGTGTGTCTTTAAAACCATGATTCTGGGGCATCTAGGTGGCTCAGTGGATAGAGCTCTGGCCTTGGAGTCAGGAGGACCTGAGTTCAAATCTGGTTTCAAACCAAACACTTGACACTTACTATCTGTGTGACCCTGGGCAAGTCACTTAACCCCAATTGCCTCACCAAAAATTAAAAAAAAAAAAAGATATGGTAACAAAGCCATGATTCTGCAAAGGGATCCCTAGGTTTCACCGAAATACTGTAGGACTTCAGGCCACATAACAAAAGGTTAGACACCCCCACCCACCCACCCAAGCTAAAGGCTTTTGAAGAAATGATGAATCTACAAAGCCAAGTTTCCTCACGTTTAAAATAAAAGCAAGGGCATATATTCCCTATGACATAGACTCCTTCCATCTCTGGGTTGTTCTAAGGGAAGTGCTTTGTGTATCATGAGAGGCCTCCCAAAATTAAGCCTGGAGTGACAAAGGCCCCTGTCCTTCTGGGGACCATTTCCATGAGGAACCTTCCTGGTCATCTCTGGCCCCTGAGTAACAGTCACCCACCCCCTCTCCAAAGCCCCCACCAGCTGGGGCAGCTCGAAGAGCAGTGTCTTCCCATATATGAGTTCCAGTTGTATAAAAGTTGAGTTTTATGAGGGTGCGAGTGTCCTTTTGGCTAAGCTGAAGAAAACATCTCTGGGCTTGTCCTCCTGATCAATGGCAGGGCAGCTTTCTCAAAGTAGTTCTGGGGGTGACCCCAGGCCAACTGATGCTCCAGCATGCATCAGATAAAACAATCACAGCTGGGCTCTTGCTTGCCAAGAGGAACACACTTTGTCAAGCAGTCCAAAGGGGGTCAAAAATAAAAACGACACTGAACTTCAGACGTTGTCCCTAGACCCGTAACTGTTGGAGGGAAACAAGAGTGATAAAGAAGGAGAAAAAAATCTGATCACGGCCACAGGACCTATGTCTCCCCTTGCCCCAAGGGCCAAGCTTCTTCCTTGGCAACCATGGCCTCGGTACATTTATGTCACAGGCCTCAAGAGCTCATGGAAACATTGGAGACCATTTAGCTCATCCATTTCATTTTGCAAAGAAGGAAACCAAGGCCTAGAGGGGTTCAGTGACTTGCCCAAAGTCTCACAGCTAACAAGTAACACAGTTACGATTTGAATGCAGGGCTTTTGACTCCAAATCTAACAGTCTTTCCATTGTATTGCCTTCCCTGATGATGGAGAAGAGCGAGAAGCCAGAACAGTAGATCAGAGTGCTGTCCTTTGACCTTTCTGAGCCTCAGTTTCCTCATCCGTAAAATGAAAATGATCCTGGGGCCACCTGACTCACTAGGGTTCGAAGACTCAGATGAGAGACTGGATATACAGACTGGTTCAAAGACCAAAATGGCCACTCGAGATGTCCCGGCCATCAGGACTACACCAGTCCTCTTCTTCCTTGTTGTGACCAGATGAGCTCATGCTCAAGCCCAGCTCGGGATACCCAGGAGCCCAGGGCCCCTAGGCCTTGTTGGAAAACATAAGACAGTCTAGGGCCTGAGCAGACTTGTACCAAAGAGCACCAAGCAGGTATCTGGGGCCTTGGGAAGGCTACCTGAAGGGCAACACAGTTCAAGATCTCAGGGAAAGCAACCTGGACCAGAGCCTTTTAAGCTAACCCTAATAGCTATTCATTTGGAGGGATGAGTCGCAGATGTGTCCACTGAACGTCAGAGGTAAGAGGGCACTTAGAACAGAGAACGTCAGAGCTGGAAGGGACCTTAGAATGGAGAAGGCCAGAGCTGGGGAAGCCTTAGAACAGACTCTGTCAGAATTGGTAGGGCCCTGAGAACAAGGGATGTCAGAGCTGGGAAGGGCCTTAAAATAGGGAAGGTCAGAGCTGGAGGAACCTTAGAACAGGGGATGTCAGAGCTGGGAGGGACCTTCGAACATAGAATGGCAGAGCTAGGAGAGGCCTTAGAAGACAGAATGTTAGAGGTGAAATCAGCCTTTGAACAGGGAACGTGAGAGGTGAGATCAACCTTTGGGATAGAGAATGTCAAAGCTTGGAGGCCCTTAGAACAGGGAATGTCAGAGCTAGGCAAGGCCTTAGAACATAGAGCAATAGAACTGGAAGGCGCCTTGACAACACAGAATGTTGGCCAAGGAAGGGACCTTAGAACATTGAGAAAAAGACATGAGGAGTCCTTCAAGAGCATCTAGCTCAGTCCTCTCATTTTACTGAGATAGAAACTGAGGGGCTAGAGCTACAGATGATGCAGTAGTATATAGCAGAACAGGCCCCTCTGACTCAGAACCAGTACCCTTTCCATTAAATCCTAAGGCAAGCGGTGAATTAGCCACCTCTATAAAAGACATCAGCAGGAGGACTTGTCATGGGGCAGATTGTGTCAGATATGGTCCATATGTTGGTTTGTTTTGTGTCATTGTTTCTGTGTTAACAAAGGGAGGGTTCTAGGGAAGAAGTGGGGGAGGGGAAGGTCAAAAATGACATACCCAATGAGGGCCCAGATATCTGACCTCTCACTACTAGCTTCCTACATCACTGGGACTAGCCCATTGCCAGAAGCTGCCTGTCATCCTCCATTTTCCCAGAGAATCAAAGGAGCAACTGAGCTGGGGCCCCCATGGCCTACTCACTCTTGCTGATGGGAGGTGAAGAAATTGTGCCTACATCAAGCTCTCCGTAGTCATCTAGACCCTTCTCCACCAGGTCACCTCCTGGGACACTTAGACCAGCTCAAGTCTAGAACTCCCCACTTCCCCCACTTCTGTCTCCTCTACTTTCCCCAACCTGGGCACCCCCAACTTCTCCCCCTCTCCCTTTCCTCCCTGTATCCCCTCTCTACCCCTGAAAACTAGCATCCTGTCTGGTGCCCTGGGCCTCATTGATCCCAGGAAAAGTATGACAACCTACTGTCCCTACTGTCCTCGTATACTGTAAGGGCTCTACTCTACTCTCTCTCTCTCTCTCCCTCTCCCTCTCCTTTTCCTGTCTCTCCTCTCTCTGTTTCTCTCTGAAAGTTTTTAGGATGTCAAAGTAAAAAGTCCCCTCCCCTGATAGCACACCCCATGTTTCATTCCCATTCTCTTGAGCCCTATCCCTCCCCTTCTGTTCACCCTTCAATAACCTGCTTCTATTTTTAACAAACTGCCCTTTGGATCAGACACCTCTTAATCTCACACTCCTTCCATCTTCTTGTCCTCACAGAAACCTGGTTCTCTCAGAAAGACCCTGCATCCCTGGCCAGCCACTCCAGTCCTGGGGGCTCTCCCCTCCCCACACAACCAAATGATCCAGGAAGAGACATCAGAATGCTTCTCATTGTGAGGTCTACCCCTTCCAGGCCCCTCTTTTGGCCTCCATCCCTCTCTGGCCCTATCCAGAGCCCAATGACTCTACTCTCCTGGCCCTCAAATCTCTCTTCCTTCTTTCTCAGGGAGTTCAGTGCCTAACTCACAGTCATCCTCTCTAGCCCAGCCCTGCCCTATATTTTAGGGATATATTGATGCTTTTCAAACATTCTGGCTTTCTAGTTCATCATCTTCTCCCATTTCTCTGACCTAGGGCTCCAGCCTACCTTAGCCATACACAGGGATGGTCACCATCACCCACAAGGGTATCACCTTCATTACCAGAACTCTTAAATTCCTCTCTGATACCATCTCTCCCTGCAGCCTTACCACTCCTAAACGTATTCTTTGGCCTACCACCCCCTCCCCTCTTACCAGTCCTTCATCTCTGCCCTTGTCTCACCCTCCATCATTTCTACCTGGTTCAACTTTAATGCCGTCCTCTGCGTTCAATACCTTGCCCCCTTGTCTTGCCACCACCCATCCTTTTCCAAACCCTTGCCCTGGGTTACCTGTACCACCAGTCTTTCCTGCTTCTGCTCACCTTCTGCTGAATATCCTTGGAAGAAATCAAACAACTCTGCCAGCTGAGTCTGTTTCAAAATCATGCTCTCTTATCAACTGGGCCCTCACCGCCGCATGGTAATCCTTGTGCTCTCCCTTGATTGATGCTCTATCACAGTATTTCCACCCTTCTCTTCTCTCCTCAAGCCACCAACACTAGTCCTTTCCCAGTCCTTTTCGGCAGAGGACTTGACCTCATATTTGACCAAGAAAATGGAGGCCATCAATCCTGAGTTCCTTCTCCCTACTTCTATACTGCAAATCCTTCTTAATATTATCTCCTATTTTCTCTTCCTTTGTTCCAGTCTCTGAGGAGAAGGTAGCCCTTGTCCTTGCCATGAACAGCTCTCCCTCAGATTCCCCTCTTCCTTTCTATCTCCTCCAAGAACTAGCCCCTTTGATCATCCTCTTTTGCTTTCTACTCTTCAATCTCTCTTTATCCACTGGCTTCTTCTCCTTGGCTATAAACAGTCTCAGTTGTCCCTGATCATTTTAAAAAAAAAAAAAACCTTTTGGGGCAACTAGGTAGTTCAGTGGATAGAGCACCGGCCCTGAAGTCAGGAGGACCTGAGTTCAAATCCAGCCTCAGACCAAACACTTGACACTTACTAGCTGTGTGACCCTGGGCAAGTCACTTAACCCCTCAATTGCCTTAAAAAAAAACCCTTTCATGTGACCTTCCTATTCCCTCAAATTTACCCTATTTTTCTCCATTCTTTGGTAACCAACCCCACCCTCCAAAAGTTGCCTCTACTCATTGCCTGTTTTTCCCTATATCCTTAGGACTTCTCATCCTCATAATCTGGTTTCATACTCCACTGCTTGAAACACCAAGGTTACCAATGATCTCAACTGTGAAATCCAATGACCTTTTCAGAGTCACAGAATCACATGCTTTTTTAGTTATAAGGGACATCAGAGGCCATGTAGTCAAAGACCACTTCTTTCTTCCTAACTTCTTTGTCATCTCTTGGCAGCTCCCTACCCCTACACACGCACAAACACTCCCCCCACTTCTGATGATTGCTTCTCTCTGGCTTCTCCACCTACCTATCAGAATGTTCTTTCTCAGTCCCCTTAACTGAATCAGTGTCCGTGCCCTGCGATCTCATCAACTTCCATGGGTTCGGTTTTCATCTCTATACAGATGACTGGCCCTCACCTCTCTCCTTAGCATCTGTCTCACATCATCAGCTTCCTTCTCCACTAGATATTTCAACCTCTGTGTCCCTTATATTCGACATATACAAAACTGAGCTCATCATCTTTACCTACCCTGCAACCTGCCAAGCCCATCCCTACTCCTCAATTCCCCCTTTCCTGTAGAGGATACCACAATCCTTCAGTCTCTCTCTAAGGATCATCCTCAGCTCTTTTCTCTCCTTTGCCCCTCAAGCCAGTCAGTGGTCACAACTTATTAATCTTCCTCCACAGCACATCTCACGCCCCTCCCTTCCTCTTCTTTCATACTGCCAGTTCAGGTTCACCTCATCCCTCACTTCAGCTGTTGCAGGGGTCTCCTATTTACCGTCTCTGCCTCCAGTCTCTCCCCTTTCCAAACCATCCTTCACATCGCTGCCAAATTCATATTCCTAAAGTAAGAGTCTGACCATGTTATTCCCTTGCTCAAGAAGCTTCGAATGGTTCTCACTTTCCTCTAGGGTAGAAAACAAACTTCTGTGCTTGGCAGTTAGAGCTGGCTCCAACCTATCTTGGAATGGCATGGTAGAAAGAATGCTGAGTCTGGGCAACAGGGAGACCTGAGTTAGAATCTTACCTCGTGTGTGGACATCAGCACCCTTTACCATTACAGATGGAAAATTCCAGATGGAAAATTCCATGTGACAAACTGTCACATCAGTTGAAGGAGCTAGCCATATTTGTCCTGGGGAAGAGAAGACTTAGGGGGGTTGTGATAGCTGTGTTTCAGTATCTGAAAGGTTCTTCCATAGAAGGATAATTACACTTGTTCAGTTTGGCCCCAGAGGGTAAAGCCAGGAACCATGGATAGAAGGTTCAGAGAGACCAGTTTGGGTTTGATGGCAGGAGCTGGGGAGGGGCCTTAGAAAGTAGAGCATCAGAGCTGGGAGGCACCTTAAAACAGAGAATGTGGGAGCTAGAAGGGACCTCAGAATACAGAATGTCAGGGCTGGGAGGGGCCTTAGAACCCAGAATGTCAGGGCTGGGGGCTGCCTTAGAACCCAGAATGTCAGGGCTGGGGCGGCCTTAGAACCCAGAATGTCAGGGCTGGGGGCTGCCTTAGAACCCAGAATGTCAGAGCTGGGAGGGGCCTTAGAACCCAGAACGTCCGCTCTAGCTCCGACATTCTCTGTACTAAGGTGCCATTTAGCTCTGACATTCTGTGTTCTAAGGTCCCTCCCAGCTTTGGCATCTCCTGTTCTAAGGCCCCTGCCAGCTCTGACATTTCTTGTTCTAAGGCCCCTCCCAGCTCTGATATTCTGTGTTCTAAGCTCCCTCCCAGCTCTGACATTCCATGGTTCAAGATTAGAATGTAGACACTCTGTTCTTACCTTCTGAATTCTAACCTTCTATGTTCTATGTCCCTTTCCAACTGTAAACCCTATGCATCCCATGCTATTTCACATATATGCAGTGCTTTCAAAGAGCTCCACCCCTCAGGTCCCCCTCCACCATCCCATGCCACCTTGGTTAATACAAGTATTCAGTCCCAGAGAGGTGTTCACAGAGGTTGTCCACAGTCACACAGTGAGTACCACGGAAGCCAGATCTCCCTCTTCTTCTGGGAATTCCAGCTCAAATGCTAATGTTTCTGTAACTGTGGGTTGGCGGCTCCCACCCAGATCCCTTCTGGCTGAGAAGACTTACAGAAAGCTCTGTGGAAGGGATTGTTAGCTCAGAGGCAGCCCCTAAAGTCTCCTGAACACTTAAGCCCCAAGCCTGACATGTCAGGATTCTTTCATTTTTGTTGGGTTTTTTGCATAATGGACGAGCAAAAACACCCAAGCAGACAACCTGACCTTGCCTATCTATCATTAGGCTGAATCCTAACCCTATCATACAAGCTCCCACTTTCTAGCCAAGACCATGTGATTGTAGATTCCCGTGAAATGGGAGATGCAAGACAACTTAAGGATCATGCCATCCAACTCCTTTATTTTACAGATGGGGAAACTGAGTGTTGGTAAGGGGGAGGGACCTTGGAATACAGAGCACAGGATTTATATCTGGGAGGGAACCTACCAGATCATCAGTCCTACCCCTTCTCCACTTAGAAGGTGAGGAAGCTGTCATACTTGCCCCAGGCCCTCGTAGCTCTTTATAAGGCAAGGTCCTGAGGTGCAGGGTCTCAGGTTGTCCCAGTGGTGCCTGGGCCTTGGAGTCAGCCTGCACCCATGAGGCAGCAGAGCAGGACTGGGCCCCTTCCTGCCTAGGCCCCGAATCTGTTTGTTTTTCTTGTCCGTCTCCCAGCTCTAACCTTGGCCTCCTGGTCATGAACCAGGCTTGGAATCTCTGGAGCACGTCATCACTCCCTGAGTTGTGTCTGCTCATACCTTGCTATCTTCCTTCTTTGGGTTTAGGGGGGCTCTAAGATACTTGGCTTAGCATTTTTCACATTTCTCAAGTGGGACTGTCTGTTTTCATGTGCACAGAATAGGAGGCAGAAAGACTGGAAAGAGCTTTGAAGGGGAAAGGTTTGCATGTGTTTGCAGAATCCTGGGAGCATAGGATTTCTAGGTGGAAGGGACCTCAGAGATCATCCTGGCCTGCCACTATGACAATTCATTTTCTTTTTCCTGGACCACTGGTTTAATCAGCAGCAAGAGCTCCCAGTGAAGAGATTACCTCTGCCATTGTAGATTAGCACCTAGTCTCACAGGGTTGTTTATTGACACTGTGGGGAGGCAGTGTTGCCCAAGGGCTACAGAACTAGCCTTGGAATGAGGAAGATCCAGGTGTAAGGCCTTGGGAGGCTAGCTCTGTAGCCCTTGGGCAACACTGCCTCTCCACAGTGTCCATAATAGCCCATAAAACAAGTGAACAAGGTTCACAAGGCACTTTCCTCAAGATGGCTGTCAGGTCTCCATTTTAGAGATGAGAAAATTGAGGCACTGAGAAATTAACTGACTTGCCCCTGAGCACACAGGTCTGAAATGCCCGAGGTGGGATACCAGCCCACTTCTTTCACCTTCATATCTCTCTCCATTTCTTGCTGCATGTATCAGGCCTGCTTTGTATTGACTGAATTAAAAGCACATTGGATTTTGAGTTCCAGTCCCATATCTGTCCCTTGGGAATAGCCTTGTGACCTTGGCTGAGTCACTGTCCTTTCCTGAGCCTTAATTTCCTTATTTGTAAAACAGAGAGAACAACACTTAGTGTTATTCAGATAGTGGGATGGTGTTGAGGAAAGCATCTCTGCCAGCTCTGGTCATGGTTTGCAGAGGCCTGAGGGCCCCGGGTGGACTCAGTCCTGGGCTGTGCTAGCAGCTTCCGAGGGCAGTTCGCTCTTTGTGCCAAGATATCAGTGGGAGCGTCAGATAATCTGCACACAACAAACAAGCTGCATGGTTCTTGATCATTTTCCCTGGGGCTCCTTGGGTGTAACTGGGCCACAGCTCTGTGGCCACAGCTGTCCAGATGGTCAGAATCATGGAATGTTAGACATGGAATGGAGCTTAGAACACAGAACATCAGGGCTGGAAGGAACCTCAGATCATGGAACGTAGAATGTCAGATCTGGAGGGGACCTCCGCATTATTCTAGGCTAGCCTCATCCTTTTATGTTCAGTCATTTTCAGTCATGTGACCCCCATTTGGGATTTTCTTGGCAAAGATAATGAAATGATTTATAATTTATAATTTCTTTTTCCAGCTTATTTTACAGTTTGGAAAACTGAGGCAAACAGAGGTTAAGTCACACAGCTCCTAAGTGTTCAAGGCCTGGGGCAAGCTCAGTGGATAGAATACTGATGCTGGAGTCAGAAGGACCTGAGTTCAAATCCTGCCTCAGATACCTACTAGCTGTGTGACCCTGGGCAGTTCACTTAACCCCGAATGCCTTTAAAAAAAAAAGTCTTTGAGACCAGATTTGAATTCAGATCTTCTTGATTCTGAGCTAGTTGCTCTATCCGTTGTGCCACCTAGCTGCTGACTTGGATTTATGTAATGCTTATCTCGTCTTTCAAAGCCCATGGGTGGGTGGGAGATAGGTAGATAGGACTTTAAAAAAGTTAATTTAAATTACATTATTTAGATTTTTAGTTAAAATTAAAATATTAAATTCTATCTGATTAGTTACCTCTCAAGGAGGGGAGAGAGGAGGGAGGAAGGGAAGAATATAATTTGGAACTCAAAACTTTTTTTCAGGGGTAGCTAAGTGTCACAGTGGATAGAGCACCAGCCCTGGAGTCAGGAGAACCTGAGTTCAAATCCAGCTTGCTCAAACACATAATACTTACTAGCTGTGTGATTCTGGGCAAGTCACTTAATCCCAATTGCTTCACCAAAAAAAAAAAAAAACCAACCTTTTAAAAAAATGTTTTACCATGTAATTAGGAAAAATTAAATAAATATATATATATATGTATATATAAATTAACATCATTCTTTTTATTTAAAAGATTAAAATTTTTTAATTATGGTTAGAATGTTATTCTTTTAAAATATCTTCATATGGCAGCTTCATTCTCATGACACTTTCAGAATGTACTGGACACCATAGAGCAATGTACCAGACTGGGTATGAGAAGACCCAGTTTCTAATCCTAGCCTTCTCACTAACTCGCTGTGTGGCCTTGGGCAAGTGATTTGCCCTCACTGAGCTTCAGAGCTGCCCCCCCCCTACAAAATGAGGGGTTTGGACAGCTTTGAAGGTCTTTTCTGTGATTCCCTGTTCCATCTGCAGGGAAGGTCAAAGACAGCAGGGTAGAGAGAGCAAGATTTCCCTTTGCCAGCCAGTAAACTACTTTGAGCAGGTAGGGGAAATCGACTTATTTTCTTGTTTCTTTCTTAGATGACAGTGGTTCCTGAATACTGGGAGTATGGAAAAAAGCTCTCTGCCCACATTTCTGATGATGCTGCACAGAAGAATGCTGCTTTGCCTCCCCATGGCTTTGGCCAGAATGAGCAGGCAGCCATAGTAGGGAGTTTGGCCAGCCCAGCTGAGCAGATGTGATCAGAGCTGTGCAGAGATGTGAGCAGAGAGCTAAACTCATTCCCAGGCTGCTCTGCCCCCATTTTCTAAAGTGGTTCTAGTTAAATTCAGTTATATGGATGCCCCAGTTAGCACTTTGTCCATTTTGTGGGCAAATAGCATTAAGCCTAGAGTCAGGGGACTGGCCTTCAAATCTTGGCTGTTTGACATTGGGCTCCTCCCTCCCCCTTACCAACACTCAGTTTCCCCATCTGTAAAATAAAGGAGTTGGATGGCATGATCCTTAAGTTGTCTTGCATCTCCCATTTCACGGGAATCTACAATCACATGGTCTTGGCTAGAAAGTGGGAGCTTGTATGATAGGGTTAGGATTCAGCCTAATGATAGATAGGCAAGGTTAGGTTGTCTGCTTGGGTGTTTTTGCTCGTCCATTATGCAAAAAACCCAACAAAAATGAAAGAATCCTGACATGTCAGGCTTGGGGCTTAAGTGTTCAGGAGACTTTAGGGGCTGCCTCTGAGCTAACAATCCCTTCCACAGAGCTTTCTGTAAGTCTTCTCAGCCAGAAGGGATCTGGGTGGGAGCCGCCAACCCACAGTTACAGAAACATTAGCATTTGAGCTGGAATTCCCAGAAGAAGAGGGAGATCTGGCTTCCGTGGTACTCACTGTGTGACTGTGGACAACCTCTGTGAACACCTCTCTGGGATTGAATACTTGTATTAACCAAGGTGGCATGGGACGGTGGAGGGGGACCTGAGGGGTGGAGCTCTTTGAAAGCACTGCATATATGTGAAATAGCATGGGATGCATAGGGTTTACAGTTGGAAAGGGACATAGAACATAGAAGGTTAGAATTCAGAAGGTAAGAACAGAGTGTCTACATTCTAATCTTGAACCATGGAATGTCAGAGCTGGGAGGGAGCTTAGAACACAGAATATCAGAGCTGGGAGGGGCCTTAAAACAGACAATGTGAGAGCTGGGAGAAGGTCCTTAGAACAGAGAATGTGGAGCTGGAAGAAGGTCCTTAGAACAGAGAATGTCAGAGCTAGGAGAAAGTCCTTAGAACAGAGAATGTGAGAGCTGTAAGAGAGTCCTTAGAACAGAGGATGTCAGACATGGGAGAAGGTCCTTAGAACAGAGAATGTCAGGGTTGGGAGGGGCCTTAGGACACATGATGCCCCATTCTCAAAGAAGATTTACAGGTTATCTAGTCCAAGCACCTCATTTTACAAATTGGGAAACAGACCCAGAGAGCAGAAGTCAGTTGTCCAAGATCAGGCATCTGGGACTCCAACCCAGGCCTCCTGACCACTAGTCCAGGGAGCTTTCCTTGCAGTTATGCCTAATTAAGGGAGGCAGCCTACTTCTGGCAACTTGAAGTGGAGCCTCTTTTATCTTTCTCCCACTTTTTGATCTGACCAAATTTGTGGGCATTCAGCTTGTAATAATCTACTTTATGTAATTAATTGTGAAATTACTGTAGAATAGAGAATAGAATTATGGGCCTAGAGCTCTCCTCTGTTCTCTGTGACAGCACATTTACTCCAGATTTATAAAACAAAATGCCTTGCTGAAGCAGGGTGGGGGGAGAAGGGAGGAAGAGAGAAGAAGATGGAGAAGGAAAGAATAAGAGAGACATGGAGGGGTGGGGAGAGGCAGGAACTGAGTCATGTCACGTATCCTAATGCCACCCTCCTGTTTTCTCCCTAGTCAGTCTTTGCTGTGTGAATAATTAAGATTTTCCTCCTCAGCACTCCTAGAACCCATTCATGAATCACCAGTATATCTCAGCCCAGCTTTGTGATCTGCTCTCAGGCCACACTGGGCCTAGGCCTCTCGGAAGGCTAGAGTAGAGAGAACATTGCATTTGGACTCAGGGACCCTGGGTTCTACTGCCAGCTCTCCTGTTTACTAACTGTGTGACTTTGAATAGGTCGCTTTCCTTTTCTAGGCTTCTATTTCCTCCTCTGTAAAACTGAGGGGATTGGATCCTTTGACTTCCGAGGTCCCTTCCTCCCAATTTCCGTTGTGTGTCTTGTGAGATAACTTTCTTACACTCATACATATGTGGCATTGTTAGCATTACCAAATACACAGAGAGAATGATCTTGTTGAAAATAATACATATAAAGACACTGTAGTATGTATATACACACATACATACATACATACATACTATACATACATACATATATACACATACATACATACATATATACATACATACATATATACACACATACATACATACATATATGCACACATACATACACATACATACATACATACATACATACATACATACATACATACATACATATATATGTATGTATGTATATGTTATGCCCTCTCTCCCCTTTTTTCTCCCAAGCCAGATTAGAGTCCTTGGGGGGGGGGGAGAACCAGTACAGTCCAACATGGAAGCCAGTGCATTTCCTCCCAAAGGACTCTAACATGATCATGTTGGTTTTCATTTGGCCAAGGACTGGGCTTTGCCTCAGTAAATACGCCCAGTCACCAAACAGTCACAAAATCCAAGTGGCCTCTCTAGTCCATTTGGCCTACGTTGGACCCCAAGCAATAGACATGACATGATCTTAGAACCTTATAATTCTCAATCCCCTAAGAGTCTTGATGGAAGTGACTTTAAAGCACTTGACCTGCAGTCAGGAAGACTTGAGTTCAAATCCCTCCTCAGATACTTAACTAACTGTGTGACCATGGCAAGTCACTTTCCTTCTGTCTGCCTCAGTTTCCTCAACTGTAAAATGAGGATGAATATCAGCATCTAACTCCCATTGTTGTGTGTATCAAATGAGATGATGTTTGTAAACCTTAAAATGATATATACTGCTACTTATTATTATTATTATTATTATTATTATTATTATTATTATTATTATTATTATTACCTGATCATCTGAGAGTCATGTTGAAGCCTTTCTTCTTCCTCAAGTTTGGTTATCCTTGAATTAGATACTCCTTTGCCTAAGGGTCCAGGTCAATGCTCAAAGTCTCACACCTTTGTCCTTTGTCTCACTTGTACTGAGTACCTGCTACAGGCAGAACTAGATTTGGTTTTCTGGCCTGAGCAAAAATTGTCAGTGTTCTTAATGAGCTGATAGGTTTGGGAAGGACCTTAGAGCATAGAATGCCTTAGAACAGAGAATGTCAGAGCTGGGAAAGGCCTTAGAACACATAATACCAGAGCTGGGAGGGGCTTGAGATCATGAAATGTCAGAGCTGGGAGGAATCTTAGAGCATGGAATGCCTTAGAACAGAGACTGTCAGAGATGAGAGGAACCTTAGAACACACAATGCCAGAGCTGAGAGGGTCCTTAGACATCATCTAATAGAGTGCAGGGGCTCTTAGCCTGGGGTCTGTAAACTGTTTTTTAATATTGTGATAACTTTGAATAGAATTGGTTTCTCTTGTAATCCTGGATACTTTGTGTTATGCATTTAAACCCATGATAGTAAGAAGGGGGTCCATAGGCTTCCCCAGACTGGTCAGTGTCCTGCATTATCCAGAATGCAAAAAGCAAAAAAAAAGTCAGGAACTCTTGATTTAGTGCAACCAACCCTTTTTACAGAGGAGAAAACTGAGGCACAGAATGAGATAGTGACTTGGCTCAAATCCCACAGGCAATTAGAGTCGCCTCAAGACTCAGCCATGGCTCTGCTTCTCTTCCCTCTGTTTCTCTTAGCTCTTACTGCCTTTGCAATTGATGAAGCAGGTCAGAGCTCCAGAAAGTGAAGGGAAAATCCTGACTCAGTTAACTTAGAAAGGTGGGGAGAGTGTGTGTGTGTGTGTGTGTGTGTGTGTGTGTGTGTGTGTGTGCGCGCGTGCACGTGCACAAAGTGCATATGTGCTTGCATGTGTGTGTACATACATACCAGGATCGCACCAGGATGTTCCCACAGCAGATACTGTTTGCCTTGCAGGCCCCAGTCCCTGGGCTCTAGATGAGGCTCTGGTATGTAGCCATGCTGTATCTAAGCCAGGCTGAAGTTCTGCGTGTCTTTGTCTGTTGGGTGGTCTGTGCTCCCTGGGAAGGGAGCCTTGCCAGAACACTTCTCCCCCATCGCATTCTGGCCCTTTGTCAGAGCATTGAGCCCAACATGGTGAAGGTAGAATGGGATAAGGAGACTGGGTTGGTGTTTCCTTTTCCTTATTTTTTTGGGGGAAGGAGTGAGGTGGTAGTTATCTGATTCTGCTTTGAGGTCCCTGCTTCTTTCTCACTGCCATTACTAGTAATGTCACTGAAGGTATTAATCAAGCCCATATCTACTCTCAGAGCTATGCCTGGATAAAGACTGAGTCAAACTAACATGGGATCTGACCTCCTGGGCTATAAAGAGACAACCAACTGAAAAACTTAGATTTGGGAATTCTAAAAGGGGCTTTAGAGATTTTATTGTCTCATCTCTTCCAAACCCTTCATTTTATAGAAAGAAGCAGCTGAAGCCCAGAAAGAAGGCGGCAGCATGGTCCTTGGGGAAGACCACTGATTCTGGAGTCAGAGGATGTCAGTTCAAATCTTGCCTCTGAAATTTATCCATGTGACCTAGGTTGGGCCAGTCCCTTCCCCTCTCTGGGCCTCAGTTTCTACCTTTGTAAAATGAGGGGGTTGGACTGATTTGCCTAGTTAGAGATCTGTGATGCTAGTTGTGACCTTGGGTAAGTCACTTCCCTTCCTTGGGCCAGTGTCCTCTTCTGTAAAATGAGGAAGAGGCTTAGACCCCCTGGCCTTTGAAGTCTTTTCTAGATCTAGATTTAGGATCTTATGTGTGACCATGGGCAAATCTCTTCCCCACCCCCACCACCACTGTACCTTGGTTTCCTGAGAGGCTAGACTAAATGGTCTCTGTGATCCCCCCACCCACCCAATTCAGCCCCCTCTACACTGGCTTCTCTTGATTTGTCACCCAGGGAAGGATTCAATTATACTCGGTTTTGTTCTTCAAGGCAAAATCAACTAATAAGATGATTTGGATTTTCCATTGAGTTCTGGCCCTCATCAGCTCTCACTTAGACTATTACAGTAGCCTCCTACTTGGTCCTCCCTTCACATACACGTGCGAGCTTGCACCCACACAAACACACACACCCTTCTAGTCTTTCCACTCTCCAATCCATCCTCCATAGAACTGCCAAACCAAAGCCAGGTCTTAGCATGCTACCTTCCTGTTCAAGAAATCTCACTGGCGCCCTTTTGCCTCTGGGAGAAGATACAGACTCCTCTGCTTGGCATTTCGAGCCATTCACGCTTTCTGGTTCCATCTTCGCTTTCTGGTCCAACTACACAGTGTTCCTTCTCATGCGTTCTGTGTTCCAGACAACGTTACCTCCCTGACCCTCCATCTCTTTCCCATCTGTGGCCCATGCCTTTTATACTCTCCTTCCTCATGGCCACTTCTGAGAACCCCCAGGTCCCTTCAAGGCTTGGCTTTAGTCCCACCTCCTTCACTAGGCCTTTCTTGGTTGGTACTTTGCCCCATTCCCCATCACTCTGTCTTTATTTCATATATAACTGCTATTTACTTTTCTGTGCACATATTATATCTTTCCCAATGGAACACATACTCGTTGAGGAAAGGAACTGTCTCCCTTTTTGTGTGTGTGTCATTGTGTCTGGTACATAAATAGTGGGCACTTTATAAATGTTCGTTTCTTGAGTCTTGCCCAACTCTCTCATTGTACATGTGAGCAAACCATTTAGTTGAAAATTTTTTAAGAATTTGGGTTCAGGAAGACCTAGGAAGATATTTGGTCCATTCCTCTTGGGGACAGTACAACCCTAATTGTTACTGAGATACCTCCCAGGAAGGTCATAGATAGAGAAGCATGGGCCTGGGAGCAGTCAGATGGCTTGCTCAGGGTGCCAACTTTGAGGTATGTGAGAGAAGAGAGTGCTTAAACAATCTGGTTGGAGAGAGAACCTGGGAGGAAGCATTTGGGGGTTTTAGAGCTAAAAGTTGAGTTCCAGATCATACATTCACTCAGAGTCATTTTGACTTTGAGGACTATGCTCTATCCCTGCCAGGCAACACAGGAAAATGGAAGAGAGCCAGGTGGAAGCCAGTTTTGGTCAGGAAGCTTTATTTTAAAATGTTGTTATTGATATATTTTGGTTTTTCTCTCACCTACATTTTCTATTGTATCTCATTCACCTCTTCCTTGAAGAGAGCCATCCGTCATTATAGGAATTTGAAAAAGGGAAGGGGAGGGGGAAGCAGTTCAGTAAAACTAACCACCATATCGAAAAAATCGAACTTTCTATGCAGTTCTCCACACTCAGAGTCTGGAAAAAAATAACAAGACAGGTGTCTTTTCCTAGATCTTGCTTGGGGCCAAGAACGGCCATTATTATTTTATAACATTCTGTTATTGTTTTCATTTCCACACTGGTTGTCATTGTTTATGTCACCAAGTTCCTGTCTGGATCACTTGATTCCACAGCAGCTCATCTCCAGATCCTTCACATTTTGTCATTTCTTGTATCACAGTAATGTTCCATTTACCTTCATGGACCACAATTATTTAGCTGTTCTCCAGTTGATGGGTATCTACTTTGATCTTTGTAACCACAGAAAGTGCTGTTAAAAATATTTGGAAGCTTTTTGAGCCTTTCTTCTTGTCACTGAATTCCTTGGGGCATGTATAAGGAAGTCTTTTTTCACATCGTCAGGCTTACAACATACTCTGTGTGTGTTGTGTGTGTGTGTGTGTGTGTGTGTGTGTGTGTGTATTTCTCACAATAACCCTATGAGGGGGAGGGCTATTATTATCCCCATTTTGTAGATGAGAAAACTGAGATGACTTGCTCAGAGTCACCCAGCCAGTAATTATCCTAAATGCAGCAACTCTCCCTCCCACTATAAGGTTAGCACCTTCTCTGCAACTCAGTCTTTGGGATCTTCCTGGGACAGTGCCATGATAATAACAACAACAATAATAATAGCTAGCATTTATACAGCACTTATTATGTACCAGGTGCTATACCAACTGCTTTCCACATTTGATCTCCACAGCAACCCTGGGAGGTAGGTGCTATTATAATCTCCATTTTACAGATGAGTAAACTGAGGCACCCAGTGGTTAAGTGACTTGCCCAGGGCCACATAGCTAGTAAGTGTCTGAAGCTGGATTTTAACTCAGGCCTTCCTGATTCTAGGTCACATTTGAACTCAGGTCTTCCTGACTCCTGAACCAGTTCTCACATTACTACTCCATGCCACCACGCTTTCAAATATAACTGGAGGGAATTAATACTTTTGGTTCCTGTGGTTGGCAAGATGGCAGCTCAAGTTGTTTTTGGCATAACTCCCTTACCTTACAGCTTCCAAATGGCATGAAATTTGCCACATTTGTAGTCGTTAAATTTGCAGCAAATAGAGAAGATTGAAAATACTTCCATGCAAGTAGCATCTTCTGATATAACAGCAGCAGAGGGCTCGCCCCAACTGCTGGAGCCCACACGTGGGCCACATCTTCAGAGTAAACAACCCGACAGGCTTATGTTTCAGGCTCTGGCTGTGATGGCCTTTCCCCTGTCTCCTTATATTAGTGATTCAGTCTGATCTTCTGGTACCCTAGTATTTCAATGAAACTCTAGTATTTCAATGAACTAGTGATCTCATCAACTCAGATGCAAGTTGTGACCCATCCACTTCTGTCCATCCTGTGCAACTGTCTCTCATCCATGTTCTCCCATAAGTTTGCCACAGGAGACCTGCCCAAGGTGCTAAATTAGGCCTTCTTCATCTTCCTTTGACATTGAATAGATACCAAGGGAGCGCTCTGGCTATCCATAAGTTGTTTTTCACTCTTCTCTATGTAACACCACCCCCCTCCCCATATCTTTTTCCAGTCATCTCTTTCTCTAATGACATCATGGCCACCACCACTTCTCTGATGTCGTTCTTTGTCATGTATTATAGCCTGCTCATGCCCACCATATGCTACTTCATGGTCCATCGGATGAGCCTCCGATTCAGTATTCTCATTTCCTCCCCCTAGCCAAGTCTGGGCCTACTGGTATTGTTCATCCCAGATAGATGGAAATACATCATAGCAGTCACAATATTGGACTTGGAGTCAGGAAGTCTTGGCTTCAAATCTTTCCTCAGAAATCATCTAGCTCTGTGACTCTGGCCAGATCATTTAACCTCTCCAAGTCTTAGTTTCCTCATCTGTAAAATTAAAATAAGAATAGTACCTACCTCATAGTCATTTTTGAAGATTAAAAAAAGATAATATATGTATATGTAAGATGCTTTGAAAATTCTTAAAGTGTTACATAAGTGTATTAGTGTTATTATTATTATTGATGACAGACTCTACGTGTTGTCCACACAAGTACTTATCTTAGTCTAGACAATAGGCATTCTTCATCCACTTGGTTTTTCTGTGTGAATAGTTGCCTGAACATAATGGGCAAAATGTCATCCACGGGCAGGAGCATCTTAAAGATCCAGCCATCCATAGGGGGTCATTCCCCCTTATGAGCTTTTTGCCTTTCACCCCTCCATTATAGGGGGAAAGTGTTTTTTTTATTGTTGTTATTGCTGAGTATACAGCCAAGACCTCATTCATGCAAATAATCAATCCCCTAAAGTGAGCCCATTATTCAAATTCACACTGCATAGTTCCACTGAGCTGAAACCAGTTACCCTATTTTACATCATGACGATATCAAATAGTGTGAACTGAAATACGTGTGACCACTTCACAGGATTAATTATTCACTAACCAAGTCCTAGAGGTACGTCTCCTTGTTTTATGCCTCACTAGATTTTAATAATCAGACAATGAGTTGTCTAATTCGAACTAGGAAATACATAAGATACCTACCAAGATGCATCAGTGATTCCTTACTACAAGCACAAACTCCCGTCTCAAACATTTAAATCCCTTTCCGGCCTGACTCCAGTTTGCCTTTCTAGCCTTATCACACATCCATACATTAGTGCACTTCACATATTCTACACATGACATTCCAACTCCCATCTCCAGGCCTTTGCATAAGCTGTCCCCCATGTCTGGAATGTCCTCTCTCTTCACGACTTCACCTGTTAGAATCCCTGGTTTCCTTCAAAGTTCAGCTCACGTGCTGCCTCCAGCATGAGGCCTTTCCCTACCCCACTAGTTGATAGCCTTTTTCCATGCTGCTTTATTCTATGCATTTAAAAATGTTCTACTGAGAAGAGATCTATAGGCTTCACTTAAGGTGTCCATGGTGCCCAAAAAGTGAAGAACCCTGCATCTGTAATCTTTTAAATTCAGTCTTCTGGGGTGCAGGCACGTGGGCCAAAGGACCATTAGAGCACAAGAATCCTATTCTGTGCTCCAAAAAGAACACCATGATGTGACCTCTCTGGTTCCCAGAATAGCAGCCACTAAGATCAGAGGTTCTCAACGTTTTTTTGTCTAAGATCCCATAGAGAGTAGTCTGTCTGGTGAAGCCTGTGGTCCTCTTCTCAAAATCATGTTTTTAAATGCATAAATTAAAATGCATAGGAATACAAAGGAAACCAATTATGTCAAAAAAGTTATGCAAATATTTTAAAAACAAATTCAACATGGACCATTCCCATATTTTGTTATCTGTCACAATTAGCTGAATCTTCAGAGTTGTTTCAGTTTACATTTCTCCTCCTATTAGTGATTTGGAGCATTTTTCATGTAGCCGTTTGTATGTTTCTTTTGAAAATGTTTATTTTTTTAATATCCTTTGGCCAATTATTGGGGAAAGGATTTGGAGCATCCTATATTTGATCAGTCCATTGTATGTGGGTCTCATCAGTGATTTCTGATACTTTTCCTCTCTGCTGTTTCTTTTCTAGTTCTGTCTTCATTTTATTTGTGCAAAAAAAAAATTATATTTCATGTAATCAAAATTGTCTTTTTATCTTTTTTGATCTTCTGTATTCCTTTTTAGTTAAGAATTCTCCCCCTAAACATATTGTGACCTGATTGCATGGTGTTACCTTTTACATTCAAATTCCATATCCATTTTGAGATTATTATGGTATATGGTAGAAAATGATGATCTAAATAGAATTTCTGCCAAACTGCTTTCCAGTTTTCCCAGAACTTCTTGTCAGAAAAGGAGTCCTTGCCCTAGTAATTTATGTTCTTGAGTGTATGAACCACTGCTCCTCCCTTTCACTCTTACAAATGAGGTGTCAACTGACCTTGTAATGCTGTTCAATACTCCAAAACCCAATCCAGCCCTTTGCTTGAGAAAATTCCCCAGTTCCCTCGTGACCAACTCCCCTGAGCAGAGAGGAGTGGTCATGTCACGAAGAGATCCTGGGAGTATTCTGTCTTGGCCTTTTTGATTTTGCCCCTTTCTGATGTATGTCTCCTTGTTTGTATCCTTCCTTTCCAGATTGGAGGCTGCCAGGGACCATGTGTTGCCCATTGACTATTACTTTCCACCACAAAAGACCTGCCTGATCTGTGGCGATGAAGCTTCGGGCTGTCACTATGGGGCACTTACCTGTGGCAGCTGCAAAGTCTTCTTCAAGAGAGCAGCAGAAGGTAAAAGGAGCTTTTATCTTCTCCATGTCTTCCTTTTCCACTCCTGGTACTGATAAGTGGCCCTCCTGCTCCAGAATTCCCTGGGCCTCTGAGGCCTTGGCTGGGCTGGCCTCTCTTGGGAAGTCAGTTCCTCTGACGTGGAGGGGCCTCCAGCACTGCTCCACCTGGCACTGATGGTTGCGCCAGCAGAGCCCTGCGAGGTTGACAGAGAAATGCACATGGTCCCAGCTGCCCTTTGGGACTCTATCACTGAGATGCAAGACAATGGAGGATTGAAAAAAGATTTCAATTCCCTTCCATTTGGATTTCTCTCCAAAACCTTGAGAAGGAAGAAGTCTGTTTGTTGGCAGGGTCTGTAGACAGAAGGCTCCTAAGAAGGTTCCCCACCTTCTTCCTCTGACCACAGTAAACTCCTGCTATTTGTTGAGGGGGCCATTCCCAGCCTTCAGAACACTAGCAGGGCCCATGGCAATAGTATTGCAATGTTTACAAACATTTTCCTCACCATCATCCTGTGATTTGGGGTAGTAGCCCCATTTTGACAGAGGAGGAAACTGCGGCTTGGAGACCATAGGAATCTAGATCTTGAGCTAGAAGGGACTTTAGATATTATATAGTCCTGTCCCCTCCTTTTACAGAGGAGGAAACTGGGGCCCAAGGAAGGGAAGGGACTTGTCCAAGGTCACACATTGAGAGCTAGGGGACCTTGGAAGTCATCTGGTCTGGTTTTCTTATTCTACTGAGGGGGAAACTGATGCTTGGAGGTCAAGGGACTTGCCTAAACTTATGCAGGTAATGAGTGGCAGAACCTAGATTCAAACCCAGGTTCTCTGGTTTCAAATCAGAAGCACTCTCCACTGCACCACACTAACTCTATCAGCAGCAGTTTGCTCATGCTCCACCCCAGATAGTAGCAAGTCTGAGATTTGAACCCAGCTCTTCTCACACCCCAATTTATCAATCTTTCTGCCACGCCAACTTGCTAGGTATTTTCATTCCTGTTCACTCTCAGTCAGCCAACGGGGAGGATGTGTTAAGTGCTTACATACCAGGCACTGGGGATACAAAAATCAAACGGTGCCTGTCCTCAGGGAGCTTACATTCTGATGGGGAAGCCAGGAATCAGTACAAGATACCTTCAGAGAAGGTAGACCAGAACATTAGAAGGGAAGGTCCTCATGGCTGTAGGGGTTGGGACAGGAAGAAGATCAGGAAATGGAAAGGGGGGCTTGACCTGAGGCTTACAGGAAATCCAGGATTCTAAGAGGCAGGGCTACCCCAGAGAAGAGGGCAACAGTGGGGTGGGATGGGAAGAAAAGCCCCCATTCTGAACAGTCAGCAAAAGCTGTTAAGTTATTTTTCAGTTGTGTCCAATTTTTCGTGACCCCATTTGGGGTTTTCTTGGCAGAGATACTGGAATGGTTTGCCATTTCCTTCTCCAGCTCATTGACAGATGAGGAAACTGAGGCAAATATGATTTGCCTAGGATCACACAGCTAGAAAGTGTTTGAGACCGCAGTTGTACTCAGGTCTTTCTGACTCCAGGCCCAGAGCTCTGTCCACTGCAGTGTCACCTAGCTGCCCCTGTGGACTATTGTTAACCAAAACTGATGGCTCCTCATCTCCTTCAAGCAAGGAGCCCATCGGCATCTTGAACATGTGCTGTCACAACCGTCCACAGTGCTTTGGGGTTAGCGGAGTGGGCATTCTACTGAGGGCAGCAGCAGCCTAAGCTCCTCCGCTCGCTAGTTATGTGACTGTAGGAAAGTCCTGTGTCCTCTTTGAACCTCTGCGTTCCCATCTATAAAATGAGGACAGGCATTCACGCCCTGTGCCCCTCACTGGGTTATTGTTGCTAGATCATATTAACCATAAAGTGCCATACAGATGAGAGGCAAAAATGGCAGCATGGATGATGGTGGTGGGTCCTTTGGTGTCTACCATTGGTGGGCCTTAGAAACCAGAGATGCCCCTTTTGCTCTTGGGAGGGCAGGAGTTCTCATTAGCAGGCTCTTCTTAAAGATTCCCCTCCGTTTCCAAACCCCTGCCTCCCCCACAAGGAATCGGCACTTCTGCTCTCCCTCCCCTCTGGCACAGACCCAGAATATAATGCCCAGAATCTTTGAGTTGAAAGGCATCTTCTTGAAAAGCCATTTCAACCCTTTCCTCTATTTATACCATTCCATCCAATCAGGAAGCATCCATTTATTAAGCAATTAATATGTGCCAGGCACTAGGGATACAGTCAAGTGAGACTACCCAGCTTCTAATTTGAATACCTGGGGTGATGAAAAGCTTCCTACCTCCCAAGTTCCCTCGATGGCCAGCTCTAACCATTAGGAATTTCTACCTCCTGTTGCATCCATATCTGCTTCCCTGTTACCCTTTGCTGATGTCCCAGTCTCCACCCTGCCTCCTGGAGTCATGTGACAGCCCTACAGCTACTCCTCCTCCTCTAACACCTCTCTACTCCAGGCTACACATCCCCTGTTCTTTGACCAAGCTCGGCGTGGCATCATCTTCTGTCCTCGATATATCCTGCTTTTATCATACTCTGGATCCTAGAACTGGTTCTGGAAGGAGTCCTAGAGAGGCCCTCTAGTCCACCCCCCCCCATTTTACAGAAGTGACTTGCCCAAGGTCACATGTAGGATTCTAGAGCTGGAGTGTTCCTTTTATAGAAGAGGAAACTGAGGCCCAGGGAAGGGAACTTATTCAAGGTCACACAGGTGATTCCAGAGCTCAGAGGGACCTTCCAGTCTGACTCACTCATCTTACAAATGATAAACTGAGGCCCAGGGAAGAGTAATGACCTGCCCAAGGCCACAGAGGTGGCAAGTGAAAGAGGTCAGATTTGAACCAGGGTCCTCCAGCTCAAATTCCATTTCCCTTGTACCATCCTCCCCTTCATGCACTTCAGTTTGTCAGTGTCCTTCTGAAAATTACAGAATACGAGCTAGAAGGGCCCTCATTGACTGGCCCATCTGACCCTAACCTAACCAAGTCTCCCCACTACGGCTTATCCAACAGGTGCTGGAAATTCTTCTGAGCACCATCAAGAACCACATTTTTGCTTGATGACCTTCACCGTGGCACCAAGAACCTCGCTTAATCCTCTAGATGCGGGGTCTGACCAGGGCAAAGGCTCATGGTATAGTTTTCCTCATCCTGGCCATTATTCTCACATAGTACAGCCTAAGAACTAATCAATGTGCCACATCTCCCTGGTGACACAGACTGAGCTTGCAGTCCACTAGGGCCTGCAACATCTTTTGGTTTGGGGACCAATGCACAGCGCTGTGTCTTTCTGTATCTAGTTGGTCTGGTTACTTGAAGGTACTCACTCACAATGAGTGCTGCAGAAGGAGTAGTGGTCCTGTCTTGTTAGAGGCTTCTCTATGGTAGAGATAATGGATAATGGGAGGGGTGAACCCTGCCATCTCACTCTCCTCCTTAAGCTGAGAACCTTCTTCAGAAAGTAGCACAATTGGCAGTCATCCCAAAAAAGGAAGCCTTCCCTGGGCCTTAACCCAGGTGCCTGATCCAGCCCTTCCTTGGCTTGGCCCAGGCTGTTGAGCCTAGAGCCAGAGACAGGACTTATGTAAGGGTCGTAAACAACACTGGTGGGTTCCTGGAATCTGGGACAGAGGCAAGGTGGGGGGTGATGCTCAGCCAGCTCTCTTCTCCCTGATGGAAAAGCAGAATGGAGACCCAGTCTTGTTTCTGAACCACTTTGGCCTGACTCAGTTCAGTTGGCTCTATTTCAGCAATCTCTGATTTGAGGGAGCTGTGGTGTAAGGAAAGCCCATCGGGCCTGGAGTTGGGAGACCTGCCCTCCAGTGTTGACTCTGCCTCTTCCCAAGGGTATCACCATATCTCTCACTTTGGAAAAATGAGACTCAGCCTCCTTAGGCTCTCTCCCTCCCAGGACTGCTGGGAAAATTAAACAGGGTTATTGGATCCCAGACCTGGGCCTAAGAGGCCAGCTGGTCCAAGCCCCTCATTTTACATGGGAGGAAACTGAGGCCCAGGAAGGAAAGTGACTTGCCCAAGGTCACATAGTTCTAGAGCTGGAAGGGACCTCAAAAAATTCACACACACACCCATTTGAAAAAATATTTACTTATTTATTTTTAGTTTTCAACATTCACTTTTATACGACTTTGAGTCTTAAATTTCTCCCCCTCCCCAAGATGGCATACAATCTGATATAGGCTATACATGTACAATCATATTAAACATATTTCCACATTAGTCATATTGTAAAGAAGAATTAGAACCAAAGGGAAAAACGGTGAGAAAGACCAAAAAAAAAAACAGAGAGAGAGAAAATAGTCTGCTTCAATCTGCATTCAGACTCCATAATTCTTTCTCTAGATGTGGATAGCATTTTCCGTCATGAGTCTCTTGGAATTGTCTTAAATCCTTGCATTGCTGAGAAGGGTTAAGTCTATCAATATTAGTCATCGCACAACATGGCTGTTACCATGTACAGTGTTCTCCTGGTTCTACTCACTTCACTCAGCATCAGTTCGTGTACATCTTCCCACGTTTTTCTGAAATCCACCTGCTCATCATTTCTTATAGCACTATAGTATTCCATTACATTCACATACCACAGCTTGCTCAGCCATTCCCAATTGATGGGCATCCCCTCAGTTTCCAATTCTTGGTCAGCACAAAAAGAGCTGCTAGAAATATTTTTGTACATGTGGATCCTTTTCCCATTTGTATGATCTCTCTGGGATACAACCCTAGAAGTGGTATTGCTGGGTCAAAGGGTATACACTTTTTTATAGCCCTTTGGGCATAGTTCCAAGTTGCTCTCCAGAATGGTTGGGTCAGTTCACAACTCCACCAACAATGCATTAGTGTTCCAATTTTCCCACATCTTCTCCAACATTTATCATTTTCTTGTTTTGTCGTGTTTGCCAATCTGATAGCACACCCCCCATTTTACAGAGGAAGAAACTGAGGCCTTCACTGCAGCAGCAGGCCTCTTAGAGGGAGCTTCAGTGATGAGAGTTCAGAAGCACCTTAATGTCATTAGCAGGTACTCAGACAGCTGCATACCTTGGCCTCAGCCTCGTTACCAGACAGTCAGCTCTCCGTGGGTACACACTAGATCATGCCTTCTGTATCTTTGCAGTTTGTCCATACCTGATAATGGGGTCCTGAATAGGCAATGATATTTATGAAAGAGGCAGCAGAGTACAGTGGCCTCAGACCCTAACTAGCTGTGTGACCCTCGGCAAGTCACGTCACCGTTTGCCTCAGTTTCCTCATCTGTAAAATGAGCTGGAGAAGGAAATGGCAAACCACTTCAATATCTCTGCCAAGAACACCCCAAATGGGGTCATGGAGAGTCAGACGAGACTGAAAGGACCCAATAACAACCACTGTGTTATGTGTCTGAGGCCAGATTTGAACTCAGGTCCTCCTGACTCCAGGGCCAGTGCTCTATCCACTGCACCACCTAGCTGCCCCCGAGGTGTGATTATTGAGAGTAACCCACTACCTTTGAGGTAGTAATAATAATGACAGCTCACATGTAGCTAGCACTTGACAGGTTACAAATATTATTTCATGTAATGCTCACGACAACCCTGGGTGGTAGGTGCTATTATTATCCTCATGTTACAGTTGAGGAAACTGAGGCAGACAGGTGAAGTGATTTGCTCAGGACCACACAGCTGGGAAGTGTCTGAAGCTGGATTTGAACTTCCTAATTCCAGGCCCAGCACTCTGTCCACTGTGTCACCACAGGTCTAGCCTTGGGTCATGATTACATAGTATTTTCTATGGCTGTCTTACATGTATATATCATCTCATGTCATAATTTGTTTGTTGTGGAAGGCTCCATCTTGGATCCGGGCCTCATTTCCTAGCAGAGGAGCCGAGACCCAAAGAGGGAAGTGATTTGTATACTCTTACCTGCTCGTGAGAAGGAGTCGAGCTGGGCCTTAAACCCTGTCTCCAGATTCTGGGCACAGTGTCGGTTCTGCTACACATCCCCCCATCTAGCAGATTCTTCATAAGGCCAGGCTAGACTTAGGTTCTGATCTAAACCTGTGTTGCGTCTAGACTGTAACACGCAGTGGACTCTTAAATCATTGTTTGTAGAAAGCAGAGGAGAGAAGCTGCCCAGAACCATACCAGGCTTGTGTCCATCCCTCTCAGGCCTGCTGGGTCTGGCCCCCATTTAGGCCTTCAGCTGAAGGGGCTGGGAGAGGAAGGTAGCTTTGGAAAAAAAATCATTATTGGTGTTTTCTTTCTCCTCCCTCTGTAAAGCTGTGTGACTTGTTTTACAGCTCTCATCAGCCCTGCTTGAAGGCAGGGGGGGGCTCTTATTATCTGCCTTGAACATTTATTGATTTGTTTTTCCCATTTTTACAATATATTTTTACTACCCGAGAAATTCTGCTGCTGAGGTGTGCCGAATTGGCTTTCTTGAGATCTTTGAATCCCACTGATTGGGGAACTGAGAACTACACCCCCACCCTCATCTCTCTCTCTCTCTCTCTCTCTCTCTCTCTCTCTCTCTCTCTCTCTCTCTCTCTCTCTCTCTCTCTCTCTCTCTCTGTCTCCCTCTCCCTCTCTCTCTCCTTCTCTCCGTCCATTTCTTTCTCTCTATCCCTCAATTTCTCTCTTCTCTCTGCCTCTCTCTTTCTCTCTCTCTCCCTCCCTCCCTCCCTCCATCTCTTTCTTTCCATCCCTCAATTTCTCTCTTCTCTCCTCTCTCTCTCTCATCTGCCCCTTCTCTTGCTTCCTTTTCTCATCCCCCTCCCTGTTTGTGTTCCCCTGCCTTGCCTCTCCTTCTCCTTCTCCCTCTCCCTTTCCTCCTTTGTCTTTTTATGCCTGTCTTCTTGCCATTTCTGTCTCCTACTTCTTCCTCTTTTCTGTTTCCCCCTCTCTCTCTCCCTCCCCTTCTCTTCCTTCCTTCTTGCATTTCTGCTTCTCTTCTCTCTCTCTCTCTTCTCTTCTCTCTCTCTCTTTCTCTCTCTTCCTTAACTATTCACTCTCCCTCTTTCTCTCCCTCACCCCTCCCTGTCCTCCATCTCACCCCTCCCTTGGTCTCCCCCTGTCCTCCTTCCCTTCTCTTCCTTTTGCTGCCTTCTCTCTCTCCTTGGCTCCTCCCTCTCTCCCTGTCTGTCTCCTCATCCCCTTCTTTCATCCCATAATAGAAGGTGGTCTTAGATCCCATCTAGTCTGTCTGGAGCAGGAATCCTCCCTTTAGCATCCCCAACAAAGGGCCATCCAGCTTTGACTGGGAGCCCCCCACCCCCTAAGGCAGCCTACCCCACCTTGGGATCCCTCTCCCTGGAGCAAGTCTGTCCTCATCTCAATCAAGCTGCTGCCTGTTCTGGCCTCCATGTGACTGCCCTCAGTGGACTCAAACACAGTGATCACATCCTCTGCACCCCGACCCCCAGCCTTCTCTTCCTCCTATGGCAGGGCCTCAGTGCCCTTCATGCTGCTGGTCATGCTCCCCTGAGTACTTTCCAGCTCACCAGAGTCCTTTTTTTTTTTAGGCAGTTGGGGTTAAGTGACTTGCCCAGGGTCACACAGCTAGTAAGTGTCAAAGTGTTTGGTCTGAGGCCAGATTTGAACTCAGGTCCTCCTGACTTCAGGGTCAGTGCTCTATCTGCTGTGCCACCTAGCTGCCCCAACCCACATCCTTTCTAAAATGGGGCATCCACATAGGGATAGGCAGGGGTTCAAACTGGGAAGACATTGACATGGCAAACTGTCTGATGCTGGTCGGCATCTTACAGTCCCAGACAGCTGCTCAGAGAACTCAGAGGTTACATCACTTGGCCAGGGTCCGCTAGCCAGATGCATCAGATGCAGGTTTTGAGCCTCAGTCTTCCTGTCCCAAAAGCCAGCTTTTCAGCTATTCTACTGCTTATTGCCTCCTTCTCGAGCACAGTGGCCCAAATGTGATCCTTGTCCCTCATCTGTTGGCTTATCCCTTCTGTCTTTCCACCTGGTCCCCTGCCCGTCCTCTCCATTTCCCTTTTTGGAAATCCTAAGTGCTGATTACCATTTTACTCACGGTTTCATTGCTGTCTGATTCAACCTGGAGTCTCAAATGAGGCTGCTTTTCCACATCCCTTAGAAACTAGCTAGATTTTCCTGTGGAGAGGGAAGGCAGAGGAGGGAGCCCTACATATGGCACTGTCTTTATTTCTATGATGGGGGACCAGGCAGAAGCTACACATTGGGAGTGGGGGGAATGATACAAGAGAGCCTGGATAGGGGATTGGCTAAGGAAATAGCTTTGATTGAGAAGGAGCCCAGGTAAAACTAAGAGCTGGTTTTATGAAAAAACCAATAAAATAGATAAGCCTTTGGTTAATTTAATTAAAAAAAAGAAAGAAGAAAACCAAATTACTAGTATCAAGAATGAAAAGGGCGAAGCTACCACCAAGGAAGAGGAAATTAAAACAATAATTAGAAATTATTTTGCCCAACTATATGCCAACAAATTTGACAATCTTAGTGAAATGGATACATATTTACAAAAATATAAATTGCCCAGATTAACCGAAGAGGAAGTAAAATACTTAAATAACCCCATCTCAGAAAAAGAAATTGAACAAGCCATTGATGAACTCCCTAGGAAAAAATCTCCAGGGCCAGATGGATTTACATGCGAATTCTATCAAACATTTAAAGAACAATTAATTCCAATACTACATAGACTATTTGGGAAAATAGGTGAAGGAGTCTTACCAAATTCTTTTTATGATACAAATATGGTGTTGATACCTAAACCAGGAAGAGTCAAAATGGAGAAAGAAAATTATAGACCAATTTCTCTAATGAATATAGACACAAAAGTTTTAAACAAAATACTAGCAAGTAGATTGCAGCAACTTATCACAAGAATAACACACTATGACCAGGTAGGATTTATACCAGGAATGCAGGGTTGGTTCAATATTAGGAAAACTATCAGCATCATTGAGCATATCAACAACAAAACCAACAGAAACCACATGATCATCTCATAATGCAGAAAAAGCTTTTGATAAAATACAACACCCATTCCTATTAAAAACACTAGAAAGCATAGGTATAAATGGAGTCTTCCTTAAAATAATAAATAGCATCTATCTAAAACCTTCAGCAAGCATTATATGTAATGGGGACAGGCTAGAAGCATTTCCAATAAGATCGGGGGTGAAACAAGGATGTCCATTATCACCACTGTTATTCAATATTGTACTGGAAACCTTAGCTTTAGCAATAAGAGAAGAAAAAGAAATTGAAGGCATTAGAATAGGCAAAGAAGAAACAAAGCTATCACTCTTTGCAGATGACATGATGATATACTTAGAGAATCCTAGAGAATCAAGTAAAAAACTACTTGAAATAATAAACAACTTTAGCAAAGTTGCAGGCTATAAAATAAACCCACATAAATCATCAGCATTTCTATATATTACCAACAAAGCCCAACAGCAAGAGATAGAGAAATCCCATTTAAACTTACTGTAGACATTATAAAATATTTAGGAGTCTACCTCCAGAAACAAACCCAGGAACTCTATGAACACAATTACAAAACACTTTTCACACAAATAAAATCAGATCTAAATAATTGGAAAAACATCAGTTGCTCATGGGTAGGCCGAGGTAATATAATAAAAATGACAATCCTACCTAAGCTAATTTACTTATTCAGTGCCATACCAATCAAACTACCAAAAAATTATTTTATAGAGTTAGAAAAAATAATAACAAGATTCATTTGGAAAAACAAAAGGTCTAGAATATTAAAGAAACTAATGAAAAGAAATGCAGGGGAAGGTGGCCTAGCAATTCCAGATCTTAAATTGTATTATAAAGCAGCAATCATCAAAACTGCTTGGTACTGGCTAAGAAATAGGGAGGTAGATCAGTGGAATAGGTTAAATATGCAAGACACAGTAGTCAATGACTATGCTAATGTATGATTTGATAAACCCAAAGACCCCAGCTTCTGGGATAAGAACCCACTCTTTAAAAAAAACTGCTGGGAAAACTGGAAAAGAGCATGGCAGAAACGAGGCATAGACCCAAATCTCACACCATATACCAAAATAAAGTCAAAATGGGTTCATGACTTAGATATAAAGGCTGATACCATAAGTAAACTGGGAGAACAAGGAATAGTCCTATCAGATCTATGGAGAACAGAAGAATTCATGACCAAACAGGAGATAGAGAACTTATGAAAAGCAAAATGGATCATTTTGATTACATTAAAGTGAAAAGTTTTTGCACAAACAAAGCCAATGCAACTAAGATTATAGAAGGAAGGTAGAAAATTGGGAAAGAATTTTTACAACCAGTCTCTCTGATAAAGGCCTCATTTCTAAAATATATAGAGAATTAAGACGAATTTATAAGAACACAAGCCATTCCCCAATTGATAAATGGTCAAAGGATATGAACAGACAGTTCTCAGATGAAGAAATTAAAGCCATCTGTATCATATGAAAAAATGCTCTAAATCATTATTGATTAGAGAAATGCAAATCAAAACAACTCTGAGGTACCACATCACACCTATCAGATTGGCCAACATGACAAAACAGGAAAAGGATAGGTGCTGGAGAAGATGTGGGAAAATTGGAACACTAATACATTGTTGGTGGAGTTATGAAATGATCCAACCGTTTTGGAGAACAATTTGGAACTATGCCCAAAGGGCTACAAAAATGTGCATACCCTTTGATCCAGCAATAGCACTTCTAGGGCTATATCCCAAAGAGATCAAACAAATGGGAAAAGGACCCACATGTACAAAAATATTCATAGCAGCTCTTTTTGTGGTAGCAAAGAACTGGAAATTGAGAGGATGCCCATCAGTTGGGGAATGGCTGAGCAAGTTGTGGTACATGAATGTAATGGAATACTATTGTGCTATAAGAAATGATGAACAGGCTGACTTCAGAAAAACCTGGAAAGACTTATATGGTCTGATGCTGAATGAAGTGAGCAGAACCAAGAGGACTTTGTACACAATAACAGCCACGTTATGCAATGACTAAGGTTGTTAAACTGAACCATTCTCAGCATTACGAGGATCTGAGACATCTCCAGAGGCCTCAGGATGGAAAATGCTGTCCACATCCAAAGAAAGAACTATGGAAGTTGAATCGCTATCACTTATGTTTACCTTCTGTTGAGTTTTGTTTCATCTTTCTGATGGTTCCTCCTCTTGGTTTTAATTTTTACTTACAACTTCACTAATGTGAAAATATGTTTAATGGGAATGTAAATGTAAAGCCTATATCAGATGTGCCGTCTTGGGAGGGGGGGAGGAAGGGGGAGAAAAATTTTCAACTCAAAAGCATATGGAAGTGATTGTTGATAAATCAAAATAAATTAACAAATTAAAAAAAAAAAAAGAGAAGGAGCCCAGGGCCAAAGAAAACCCTGTCATCAACAAGCCAAGTTCTAGTGTCTCCACTGAAGAGCTGGGGAACTTCCTCAGGTTACTGAACTTCAGTTTTTTCATCTGCACAAGGACGATAATAATGCCTGTTCTTACCCAGTCGCCAAGGCAGCGCCTATCTCACAAGGCCCTGATGAAGAAAGCACTTTGGATGCCATTGATCACTCAACAAATATGTGACCATCTCCGTGCCCCAGGCATGATGCCCAGGGTTGAGAAGGACAAAGAACAAAACAGTGCATACCCACGAGGAGATGACGTTTTAGTGGGGGAGACAACAAAGACATGTAGAAGTAAACTGATCTGAAATAGTTCAATACAAGGCAGTTTGGGAGGGAGGGAAGGTCACTGGCAGGGGAATCGGGAAGTGCCTCAGTAGTTCAGTTGCATCTTGAATGAAGAGAGGGAGTGTATGAGGCAGAGCTGAGGAGTGAGTGCATTCCCAGCATGCAGTGTGGCCTGATTAAAGCCAGAAAAATTGGAGATGAAGTCTCACATGTGAAGTACCGAGAGAAGACTGGTTTGGCTGGATCAGAGAGTTAGGACAGATTTCTTCAGCTTGGTCAGTCTGCATATGTGTCACATGCAGCATGATATAGGTGTCCGAGGACCTGAGTTGAAATCCCACCACTCATGCTTACTTACCTGTGTTAACTTGGATAGATCACTTTGGGGCCTCAGTTTCCTCCTCTGTAAAATGACAGGGTTGGATCAGATGGCCTCTGGGGGTCCTTGTAGCTCTAGATTATAATCCTCTATGTGACCTCAAGTAAGTCACTTTAACCTCCCTGGGCCTCAGTTTCTTCTTCTGTAAAATGACAGGGTTGGACTAGATGACCTCTGAGGCACCCTTCCAGCCCATGGTTCTATGTTCCAAGATCCCTTTGGACTCTAGCACTCTCTGATTGCCAGATCTGGACGACCATGACCTGGGCTCACTGGACTTTCACTGGTGTGCACCATGGCCCTCTTGGAGCTGGCCCCACCCCTGTCATTTCCTCTCCTCTACAATGGGTCAGGTGATTCCGCATCCTGATTTTCCTACATGAGCTCATCGTAATCCATAAGGGGCCCAAGGATTGACTATTTTTTTCAGGCATTTACTAGCAAAACATTGGCGATCCCATTATCTATTTGTTTTATACCCAGCAAGGGCCATTTGGGGCACACAATAAAAACGGATCTCTAGCTTGCATGCAGAACTCAAAGGATGGCGTTTCCAGAGCATCTGTTCTGGGTAAATTGCAAATGTTCCTTTGACTCTTCTTCCTTCCAGCACCGCCCCCCCCACCCAAGATGTAAACACACATGTCTGCAGTCAAACACTCTGACCCCTTTGTTTCACTCCCTTGGCGTGCCACATTCCTGCTTGTCTGGGGCCTTGCAGAGAGTCTCAAGCGTACATTGCTGCTTTGGGAATGCCGGCTCTTTAGCGAGAGACATTGGCGAGGAGCTGCTAAGAAAGTGGCCCGGGGCCTCCTAAACATTCCCAACAGCTTAGCGGCTTAGTGGTTTGTTCACACAAGGACGTGGGCCTGATGGTTTCTCTCACCCCATATGTACAAGGCTGCGAATGAGGAGACTTCAGTCCTGGTCCTGATTCTGCCACTGAGCAGCGGCCTGATCTTACTCCATTCTTCTTGGGACCTGATACTCCCCTCCATAAAGCAAAGGGTTGAACTGAGCTCCTGCAATGGTCACCCTTCTCTACCATTCCGTGTCTGGTGTTCTGAGCTTCCTTTCATTATGATTGATCAATCAGATCCAGAGATGGAATGCAGGAGGCCACTGTCCATTCATCCCTATAACCCTCAGTTTCCTGATCTTGAAAATGAAATTCACCATGCCCAAAGTCATCCTACCTAAGAGAGGCAGTGGGTCGGAATGGATGCAGAGGTGGCCTTTGAGCCCCAAGGACCTGAGGTGAGGTCCTGTTGCCAATACTTTCTGGCTGTGTGACCCTGGGCAAATCACTTTATCCCTTAGCACTCCAGGTAAATCTCTAGGGCCACAAGTTGCAGATCTGCATTGTTAAAGAGAGCTCCCCAGATCAGTGAAATCATAGGCCCAATCTGTGGCCTTCTGCTCTTCCTTCCTGCCACACTGTTGCTGTGAGACCCAAAAGACAAGGTGTAGACAAAGCACTGCCGGTGCCGTAAAGTGCCATATCAAGATATGCTACTATTTTTGTGTATTCTTAATTTTTTTTTCTGTTGTCCCAAGGCCCCTTCTAACTCTAACACGATGTAAGTGTTTTTTTCTGGTTTCCTGATGTTTTTCTCACTTATCTGGTCTCTTCCCCACTTTGTCCAAGTTGTCCCACTTTCCAGATTTACAGCTATTGGATAGAAGTGGATGGCTGGCCTTAGTGGCCTCCCAACCTTGTGCTTTTTTACTAGGATAGAGGATAGTCTAGACCTGTGTTTTCACTGGCACAGGAAAGTCCCTGAGGGGGAAAAAAAACTCCCAGTTGAAGTCAACACTTTCTCTGCACCTGATGGACTTAGGGAATTGCCTGAGATACTGAGAGGTTAAGTGATTTGTCCAGGCTCCCATTGCCAGCATGAATCAAAAGCAGGACTTGAACCCGGGTCTTCTGACCTCAGGGCTAGTTCTCTAGCCACTATGCCATGCCCTGACATCTCAGAGAAATGTGGATTCAGTAATAAAGGCTTTTCATCTCCCAAGGCCAATTACCTTGATGGTCAAGGTAACCCATCCCAGGCATTGGAAAGATACCTCAGGGACCACCTAGTCAAACCCTTTCACTTTACAGAGAAGGCTGGCAACTCTTTGTGACTTGCTGGAACCAAACAAACCTTTGATTGCTGGTCAACCTTCTATTGCTAAGTCCCTTCCAGCTCCTCCCAAGATAAGCACACAAAGCTGGCACTCAGGGTCCCCATCACTGAGCATCAGAGAAACATCTGAGAATGCTGGGGAAAGGGCGCTGCTCTTCTGATGGCGTCAGTCATTGGCCCTAGGAATGCCCCAGTAAAGAAATTCAAGACAAATCCAACATGTTTTCCAGCCATGTAATGATCTAAGGATTACAGATTTAGAGTTTGAAGGCACCTCAGAGGACATGTAATCTAATGCCTTTACAAGTGAGTAGAGACCAAGAGAGGCAGTGACTTCATAGGATAACAGGATCATAAAATTCAAGCTGAATTCAGAAATCAGCAGGTTCAGCCCTTTTATTCTACAGATATGGAAACTAAGACCCAAGTTGGGGGAAGGTAACCTGCCCAAGATTGCACATAAGGACCTTAGAAGTCATGATACATCATCTTACAGATCAAGAAACTGAAGATTGGAGAAATGAAGCCACTTGCTTGAGGCCATCCTGGTATTGAGTGGCCAAATTCAGGACTTGGGAGTCCAATCAAGTATCCTTTCACAACCCCATGCTGCATGTTTGCGTAACACTCTAAGGTACATAAAGAAATCACTTTGTTCAGACCTCAGTCCTAGGACGGGTGATTTGGACTGGACCTAGAATGTCCTCTGCTATTTCATATCCCAATGTATCGGTAACTTCACATCATAGAGAGTTAGCTGCCTAGAGAACTGGGTGGATAAATGATTTACTGATACTCACACTGTCAGTAAATGTTTTAGGTGGAATTTGAGCCTGAGTCTTCCCGAGTCCAAGGTCAGCCTTCTACCCAGTGTCCCAGCCTTCCTGTCCTCTCTGATCTTTTGTGAATTTGAGTAGTTATTAAACACAGGAGAATATAGTGCATCTGACAGATTTAGATCCATTCAGCAAGCACAGTGTCAGGCACTATGCTAAATGCAAATGAGACAAAGACGGAAATGAAAGTCTCTGCCCTCTGGGGCCTTACATTCCTATAATAGATGTAGATTAAGAACGTGGGGCAGTTGGGGGCAGCTAGGTGGTGCAGTGGATAGAGCACCGGCCCTGGATTCAGGAGGACCTGAGTTCCAATCCGGCCTCAGACACATAACACTTAACTAGCTGTGTGACCCTGGGCAAGTCACTTAACCCCATTGCCTAACCAAAAAAAAACCTAAAACAAAATATATAAGGGGCAGCTAGGTGGCATAGTGGATAGAGCACCGGCCCTGGATTCAGGAGGACCTGAGTTCCAATCCGGCCTCAGACACATAACACTTAACTAGCTGTGTGACCCTGGGCAAGTCACTTAACCCCATCGCCTAGCCAAAAAACAAAACACACACACACACACACACACACACACAGAACGTGGGGCAGTATTTGAGGATGCCATTCTTATGAAACCCTCAGCATCTTGTGGCAGGCAGGACTCTGATGGCTAGTGAGTTACGAACCTGCCATCTCCTGTTTTCTGCTCCTCTCTACCTCTATGTGGGCCCCAAGTCTGGGGCTCCATGTACCCAGCCAGACAGAAGGATTGTAGAATCCTTCTCATCAGCAAGAAAACTGTTAACTCATAGTTGTTGGTCACTTCAGGAGTCATGCCAGGGATGATGGACAAGAAGTCACTATAGGCCTCGCAGTGTTATGGGGACATTTAGAAAGGCTAAATGTTCTGGGTCACTCACAGACAGCATGAGACGCATCCAGACCTATACTTTGACTTGCTAAAACCCTAGTTGCTGTCCATGGCATGGTAGGGAGAGCACCAGGTTTGGAATCAGAAGGCTTGGGTTCAATTTAATGAAATTCAGTTCAACAAGCATTAGCAAACAGCTACCCTGAGGCAGCTAGGTGGCACTGCAGTGGATAGAGCGCTGGGCCTGGAGTCAGGAAGACCTGACTTCAGACCCAGTCGAAGACACTCACTAGCTATGTGACCCTGATCAAGTGACATAACCTCCGTTTGCCTAAATCCACTGGAGAAGGAAATGTCAAACCACTCCAGTTTCCTTGCCAAGAAAACCCCATGGACAGTAGGGTCCACAGGCTCATGAAAAGTCAGACAGGACTGAACAACCCTGGTCTAAGAAGCACTTAGTTACCTGGGTGGCCCTGGGAAACTCATAGCACCTCCCTAGAACTCAGTTACTTTACCTGTAAAATGAAGGCATCAAACAAAATTATCTTGAACAGCCTCTTCCAGACCTTGATCCTATGATCCTATTGAATCATGGGTCCTTAAAATATTGAAAAAGAAATCAGGGCTGTAAAAATGTCCTTCATTTCCTTTTTTTTTTTTTCTGTTTCGCTCTTGCCCTTTAGGGTTGGATAAGAGCAGAACAGAGGAGCAGCCCGGAGGTAGCTCCTGCCTTAGAGCTCATCCTTTGGCTTTGTGTGGCCCGTTAGTAGAGTTTCCACTCTTGTTTCATTTCTCTCATGGGGAAGTTCGTTCTTGGATACTGAATTTGACTTCATTGTGGTATCTGGACTCCTGCCTAGAAGCTTGTGGGTATGACAGCTTTGTAAGACAAAGACATTAGAGTTGCTTTGCACTTGTCTGGGTGGAGGTAAAATGAAGCCTGGACTGGAAGGGACTGCTATTGGCCCTCCCAGGGGATGGGAGCCCCAGACCATCTAGATGATCACAGACTCATAGATTTAGAGTTGAAAGGGATCTTGTAGGCCATCTTATTCACCCCTCTCCTTTGAATCAGGATAAAACTATGGCCGAGACAGGGTGGCTGAGACAGGTTAGAGTCAGTAACATACCCAAGGTAACACAGGGAGTAGGTAGTAGAGCCAGACTCTGAACCCAGGGCCTCTGACCTTAGCATACTTTCCACTGCCATGCTGGTGTTTGTCATTCTTGATCAGGATTATGGGAAAACAGTGACTATGATAATATACTACATTTATGTCATGCTTTCTCATCTCTTACTTGTTTGAGCCTCTCAAGTCAAGAGCCCTGTGAGATAGCCAGTGCTCTATCCACTATGCCACTACGCCTAGTTTAAACCATATTTGCCAACATATTTGTCACAGTCCTCCCCCAGCTACCCACCTCCCTTTGCACTGAAGTCAACAAGCATTAAAATACATGTTGACTTCACTGAGAAGGGTTTATCAGGTTGTTTATAGAATCTGCTTTCTCATCATCTACAAATATGGGCAGTTCATCTTTATGCTGGGTTTTTTGCTTACCTCAAGCAATACAATCAGTGATGACCTAAGTTTTCTGTGGAACAATGTTTCTTGTTGCAATTATAGCTGGAATGTCAAGGTTGATGTGGTTTAATTTCACCCCTAGTATGCCCCATTCTTTGGTCTTTTGAAAAAGGTCTAACATTTAGAGCACCATCAAGTAAACTAACATTTATAAATGGCAAACCAAACCAACCCCCTAGGTGATTTTAATACACTAACCCCTCCCAGCCTCTGCCATGATTTCGTAAGGAATGGGAGCTGATCTCACCAGCTCCCCTGGGTTCCCTGGTCATCTGTTTGCAGATACTTCCCAGATCTATGCTTTCAGCCCTCTCCTAAACCCCAGACACATTTCTACCACCTTCTTTCCTTCACTTTTCCACCTGGATATCCTGTAGACATGGCAAATGCAGCGTGTTAAAAATGGAACCATTTCTGCACAGCATACCACCATCCTAACAGTTAGCAAGATTTGCTACCTTGGATTCATCCTTGACTTTTCCTTTTCTACCTACCCCACATAGCCAGGCACTAGCCGAGTCTTGTCGATGCCACCTCTGTATTCTCCCATCTACCCCCTTCTCTCCTTGAGTACAGCCTCGAATCACTGTTTTTGCCTCTGACCCCTCCCTTCTTCAGTCCATCCTCCATGGGGCTGCCAAATTTATATTCCTAAAATTCAGATTGTGTCATCCCCCTCCTCACAAATTTTTAGTGGCTCCTTGTTACATCTAGGATAAACTGCTGCATCCTTGGTTAGGCATTTAAAGGCTTCAGCATGTTGGCTCCCACCCCTCTTTCCACTCTCCTTCCTTATCACTCCCCCTCATATACTCTCTGTTCTATCTGGGCTGCTGGGTATTCCCTGTAAAAATATTCCCTCTCCCACCTCCGAGGCTTTGTGTCAACAATCCTTCACGTCTAAATGCGGCCCCTCTTAGTCGACAGTGGCTGTCGAACCAGCAGAAAGGCTTTCTTGCATCCCTCACCTTGGGGGAAATAATAATAAATTGGAGTAAGCCCAGGGTTACAGCCAGAGTGGCTGAGATTGAAGGGTGATGTACCTTACCCCTCTGTAACCAGCTAGGCTCCAAGGCCTGCCAACCGCTGCCCTTGACCTAAGGCCTGGAAGTATGACTTGCACTCTTCTCCTCCACCCCCCTCCACTTTTGACCTCTTTCTCAGGGATTGATAATCAAGTCAGATTTACCGTTGCAGCTGTAAAGGGTATAGCCATCTCTTGCCCAATGGCTCCACTCAGAATCTGATCTGTAGGCCACCTGCAGCTGAGCTCCCCTCCCTGATCACCATTCCCTGGTCCTTCATGACCTTTCCTGGTTGCCAGATTCTTCTTTCCCACTATACCCTCTGTAGCCCCTATTCCAAACCCTGTTAATCCCTGGTCAAATCAACTGCCCTTCACAGTAAATCTGGACCATCTTCCAGAAACTGCTTTGTGGGTATTTTGTATTTTTTGATATGTACATATAATTTCCTCCTTACAGAATGTAAGCACCTTGAGGGCAGGAACGTTTTCTGGGACAATAGGCTGACATATAGTTGGTGCTTAATAAATGTGCTTATTGAATTTCATTGAATTCACAAGCGTGCTGCAAAGGACTGAAGACAATTTTCTATTTTCCTTTTTTCTATCTCTTGGCATGGCCAAAGAATCAATCATCAAGAATTTAGCCCATTGGGGATAAGCCTCTCTGTACTTAGCTAGGCTAGACTTTTGCCTTAGGAGTCCTGCTGTGTGACCTTGGGCAAGTGCCTTCCCCTCCCGGGGCCTCAGTTTCCACTTCTGTAAAATGAGCGGTAAGGCCTCTTAGTTCCTTTCCAGCTCTTGAGCTGTGACAATGAACATGCTGTGATTTGATGTTGCTTTCTAGTCAGATAGAAGGGAAATGAAATTGGGGCACCAGCCTGTGTCTGCTCCCAGTCACCTGGGTGCACAAGGGGAGGGCCACTGACTGTTGTCTGACCTCCTGCCTATGCTTCAGGTTATCTAGTTAGTGACCATGAAGATGAATTTTGTTTGTGCCAGCTGCTGAGGAAAAGGTTGACCTACTCCCCCTAACATCCCAAGGCATCATGGGTAGTTTGCTTTTAAGTTGTTAAAAATGCTGTCCTCCCTGGAAGCTGCAGATTCTTCGAGGGCCTTCCTGCCCTGACTTTGTTTTCCCTCCATCTCTCTCTCTTTCTCTGGTGGATGGTGGCACTGGGCCTAGCCCAGTTTTTCTGGCCTCTGGTTCCTAAGTCTGGTCTCTTCACCTTGGGAGTCAAGCGCTCCCCTTTCCCCTCCAACCAAGTCATAGGCTGCAAGACTAGTCTTGGTCGCTAATCAGCCAATGGCCTCCCTTGCTTGGCTGGGGGAGTGTTCTCATGTGTGCTGGAGGCCAGATTCAATAGAAATCTGACCCAACACCTGTGTAAATAGATTTTTTTTAAGGCTTTTTTTCCTGGAGCTGGATGGAGATTTTTTTTTTTAAACTGGTTATATTTTATCCAAAATGGTGTTTCCTGCATTCCTCTTGTTCAGGAGTCCAGAATATTGGGGAGGGGGTACTTGTTTGTGTGTATGCATGTATGTATGTGTGGGCTTTTTTTGGAAAGAGGGTGTGTAAGTGGGAAAGGCTCCTTTAGCGGTTGGGTTATGTCCTGATGCTGCTTATTAGGATCTTAGGCATTCTCTGCGGAAGGGCCCTGGAGATCAGCTCATCCAATCCACCCACTTGGTAGATAAGGCAACTGAGGCCCAGAGGAGGAACTTAGCCAGGATCATAGTATCATAGCTCAAGAGCCAAATGGGCCAGCCCCTTCATTTTGTAGATGAGGAAACTGAGGCCCAGAGAGGTTCAGTAACTTGCCTAAACTCATAACAGCAGAGCCAAAAGAGCCCTCAGGGGTCATCCAGTCCAACCGTATCATTTTACAGAAGAAGAAACTGAGGCCCAGAGATTTGAAGTGACTTGCTCATGGCCACACAGCTAGTAAATATCTAAGGTGGGGTGGAATTCGAAGCCAGGTCTTGTTGACTCCCAAGGCCAGCCCTCTGTCCAATCACTGTACCATGCTGCCTTCCAGCTAACGGATGGCAGATAGGAGATTTGCACCCAGATTTTCTGACCCCTAATCCAGGGCACTTTTCCATACACCCTCTTCTCTTGGACTGTTGAATGATCTGAAAATAAAACTCCCACAACGCACTGGAGTGATTGCATATGGGATTTTCTTTTTGTGGTTTGGTAGACTTGGAGTCTGAAGCCCTGGGCTTAATCAGGCTTTGTTCCATGTATTACTTGTGTGACCTTAGGGAACCCTCCGATCTCCTTTTTTTAATCTATAAAAGGGGGAGGGTTTAGAAGTGGATAGTTGCTAAGATCCCTCCCAGAGCTAATGTTCTATGATTCTCTGAAATCCTGAGAGTTTGGTAGAAGCAGCTGCTCAGCCCCTTCCCCTACTTCCACCCCCCATGGAATGCCAGATTCATGCATAGTTGTTGATACTCCCCAAGTCTCCTTGCATATGATGACAGATGCCAATTCTATGGTGCTCTGAGTTGTACAAAGCACTTTCTTGGTAACAACTTTGGAAGCTGATGCGTGCCCCCTCTCAGATGGTGAAACTGAGGTTCGCAGACATAAAGTGACTTGTCTGAGACAAATTGGACCAGTGAGCATTAGAGCGATCATTAGAACCTGGGACTGAACGATTACAAATCTGCTTACAAAGGCTCACTCCACTACCCCATCTTGACGTCCCTTTAATTGTCTAAGATTCTCTTCCCAGAATGACAGGCTCCCCGAGGCCACTTTGAGTTTTGTGGCTGGCCTAGCTCACTGTACCAGGCTTTGTACTTACATATGGGACTTGGGATTTTGTCAGTACAGGGACTCCCAATGTGGGAACTCTGTCTACTGATTCCTGTCTCTAACCTTTAACCTTAGAGAGTTGTCTGAGGCCCAGAGATTTTTGAAGAACTTGTCTGTAGCTACTATGTGTCACAGGCAGGATTTGAACCCAGATCCTACTGGCTCTAAGCCCAGCACTACATCGGAGCCATGATGCCTCTCCATGATATCTCTATAGTAGGCACTTAATAAGTGGTTGTTAGATGGATGACTCATTAAGAAACAAATGTAAAAGTTGCCTTTCCCTCTCTTCTGGAAAATGGTTGGTGTTCAGATCCTAAGAATGCTCTAAGGGCAAGGAAAAAAGGTTAGAAGTGGGAAGGATTTGAGCCCTGTCTAAGCAGGAGAAATAAGGAGATGAAATGGTGTCTCCAGACACAGACGTAACCTAGGCAACTGCACAGAGGTAGTGGGCTGGCGATCAGCCATCCCCAAAGAGGTGAGCAGACCTTCTGGCCCAGCCTGAAGCTCTGTCCATCCAGGGGGAGCTTGACCTGAGAAGAAGGCCTGATGGGAAATCAGTCCTGCCTCAAAGCTTGTGCCAGGGGGCTCTTGTTGATGCCACTGTGGAGATGCCAGAGAGAGAGCAGGAACAGCTTGCTGCTTGCTAGTAACTCAGAGAATTTAAGGGTGATTAGTAATGCAGTGGTACAGATGAGCCTATTCCCAAATGCCAAGGTCCTAAAGGCAATCAGAGAGGGGGAAACCAGGCAGTGCAACCTCCCTGACTCTGCCCACTGGGCCAAGAGGCAGCAGGGTTTAGGGCAGACGGCTCTGAATCAAGAATTGGGAAGCCGGTGTCCCCAGCTCAGCTCTCTGTCGCCAACTCCCTGCATGCCTCTGGGCAAGGGACTTTGTCTCGGTGAGTGGCCATGTCCTCATCTGCAAAATGGGGGATGAGTTGCACAAGTAAGATTCAGAGCTGGAAGAATACTTAGAGGTCAGCCTCCATTTTACATGGAGAGCTCATTTTTTCCTAAGGCTTTAGGAAAAATTCCCAAGGAATCATGCCAGTGATTATTGTCTCCATTTGACAAACTGGGGAACATGAGCATTAAGAGACTTACTTGGGTGATACAGTTGGGATTATGGAGCTCTTCCAAAGTGATCTGCCTTGGGGAGGTGGTGGCTTCTACCTCCTTGGAAACTGGTGGACACGTTATCAGCAATGGTGAAGAAAGGTTTGGGGTTTTTCTCCCCTTGGGCATGGGTTCAATTGGATGATTACTGAGATGCCTTCCAATTAAAAGGGGGAAAAGTGTGATTTGAACCTGTCTTGCCCAATTCCTAGTCAGACTCGTGCTGATGTGCTAGAAATGCTAGCTCTTCCATATAGACTACAGTTCTGCTCTTTATCCAAATGCTTTGAGACATTTCTTTATCCAAAAGTCTTTGAGACATTTAGCAAAACAGTCATCTGATTTGGTATAGAGATTTGGGCCGGTTATCCCAGTGGCATAAGGAACTCCCAGATAAGGAAACCTCTCCTAAGTGCAAACTTGTGGTCTTAAAACATTGCCTAGAGCAAGCAAGGGGATTAGCGACTTTGTCGAGGTCCCTGAGCCAGCATGTGTCCAAGGCAGCACTTGAACCCAGGTCTTCCTGGCCCCAAAGCAGCCTCTCTCTCCACTCAGCCCCTCTGGCTCTTCCTTTGATTTGAAACAAGTCAAATTCCACTTAGGTAGTTCCCTATCTCAGGTGGTTGTCACTTTTGAAGTTGAACTGCTTAGATCCTATCGATTTTTTTACAACTTCTGCTCTTGGCCCTTCTCTATTTGCCTTCTTAATTTCCTGCAGCTGCTGTGGAAGGCAGGGTTTCCCAACCTTTTTCATTGTACAGACTTACTCGAATATTCTAAAGAGACCTGGAACCTCCTCATCTGAAAGGTCTCTCCAGTGGTTCAGTATGCACCCCATCCATCCTTGCCCATCCTGGACCATTCTTGTCCACATCATCCCTTAAGCATACCATGAGGAGGGAGGGGGCTCTACCCAGTGAACTGGAGGGAGGCCTTCCTTGCTTTCTCCCCAACATCATGAGGGCAGCCACAGAGCACTCAGCTTATCCACCTGACATCTCTAGGCCTTACAGTGTATGAACCCACACCTATGTCCTTTCCCTACCATCTATTTCCTGCTCCTCATCGGTTCTTTGTGTTGACCTGGTCATACCCAACATGCACTTTCCATTGCCCTTGGGGTGATATAGATTAGATACCATAGGCTGATAGACTCATAGATCTGGAAGGGATATTTAGAAAACAGAGTGGGAAGGGATCTCAAAGACCATTTAGTCTAGCCCCCTTCATTTTACAAAGGAAGAATTGGGAGTCAGTGGAGGGGAAGTGACTTGCCCAAGATGACACATAGAGGCTTGGATCTAGAGCTGGAAGGACAATCAAGGGCTATCTAGTCCAAGTCCCTTGTTTCATAGATGAGGAAACTGAGGCCCAGGGAAGGTACTTGCCCAAGGTCATATAGGTAGTAAGTATCGGAAGTGGGATTTGAACCTAGGCCCCTCAGACTTCAGAGCCAATGCTCTTTCCATTGTACCCACCAAAGTGAGCAGCTTTGCTTAGAGGGAGAAAAGAAATTAGCAGCAGAGCTGAGGCTGAAGCCCAGCTCCCCTGCCTCTCCTTCCAGATCAGCCCATGGCTGATCTAAGTGTTGATAGTTGATCTGCCCAGGGGTTGGAGGCTGGACAGAAGACCATACTCAAGGATGGAAGTTGGTGTCAGACAGTTATATGGTGACAGGGCAGTCACCCAGGGAAAGATTTGAGGCCTGCTGCAAAGCTCTCCCCCTCCCCCAAGACTATTTCCCCCCCACTATGCCACGGAGAGGCAGCCATGTGATACAATGAATGGAGACCTGGACCTGGAGTCAGGAGGACCTGAATTCAAATCCCACTTCAGACATTCGCCAGCTATGTTACCCTGGTTAAGTCACTTAACTTGCCTCAGTTTCCTTATTGATAAAATGGTAATAATAATAGTAACAATAACAGCTGCTTCCCAGGGTTATTATGAATTGCATGGATCTAAGGTACCTGGCTACATTTGAATGGGAGCAGGAAGTCACTGAAGGCCCTGGTCTTGAACCTGCTGACCCAGTGGAAAGGCCTGGCCCCTATGGAAGCACCTGGAGGCCTGAAGGGATTGAGAGGGAGGGGAGAGATATAATAGCTCCAGTCATTGGCCTTGGATACAAAGGGAAGGAAGAGAAGGACATGTTAACTTCTTAGCCCTCCACTTGAGATGTCAGCAGCCTCTTGGAAGTTAGGAGGTTAGGATATTAATTGATATAAGCTAGAGGTAGGGGGAAGGGAGGAGCATGGAATTTTAACACCACCTCCCTCATTTTACAGAGGAGGAAACTGAGGCCCAGAAAGGTGAAGTGACTTGTGCAAAGGTACGCCTAGACTCAGATCCAAAGCTTAAAGAGCCCTCAAAGGTCAGATAGGCCAACCTTTTCATTTTACAGAAGGGGAAACTGAGGCCCAGATCGATGAGGTGATTTGCCCTCAGGTAGTCCCATGTAGGATCCTAAATTGAGAGCTGGCACGGCCCTCAGAGGCCATTAGGTCCACTCACTTCATTTTACTGAGGCCTAGGGATGGGAAGGGACTTGCCCTAAGGGAGTCACACCTAGGCCCCTACATCTAGAGCTAGAGGGAGTCTCAGAAGCCAACTAGTCCGACCCTGTCATTGTATAGAAGAGGACACTGAAGCCCGGGGAGGGGAAGGCCAGTCGCTCATTCCCCTCCACTTCCCACTGTGTGTCAAGTTGGTAGGTGAAGCCCTGCTGGGACTCTGGCAAGAATGGAACCACTGGGAAAGGCAATTTGAGTGTTGCTGTTATAGCTTATCTCAGGGAGCATGGCCTTCTGGGAAGATACTCAAAACCCATGTCTTGATCACTTCATCGTGGCCTTAGGCAGGTCATGAACTCTTTGCATCAGTTTCCTCATCTGTAAAATGGGTCCAATCATACTTATTCTACCACCCTCCCCAGTTTTATGTGAGGAAAACCCAAGTCCTATGAAAATTCAAAAAACTATTGGTAGTAGTAGTAGTATGGCCAAGGTCATGGGACCTGGATGCAGGCAGCTTTGCCCCACTTTTCCCTGCTAATGATACTCACTCAGCTCCTAGATGCACCACCATTGGTTACAAGAACTGAGTCAGAGTAAAAATGCTTCAGTACTGGAGACAAAACTTGGCATGCACTTGGCAGGATAGGTCATTGTTGGCATCTGTGTACCAGAGTAATAAGAAACATCCAAGGGGCTAAGTACAATGCCTTTAATTAGTTGCCTGCCTTGGTGTTTGGCTTCCAAGGAAAAATAAGGGAATTCCAAGAATCCCCACTACTGCCTGAGTCAACCTGACTATTTGACGTAGCCTCAATTTCAAACCGAAGCCCTCTTGTGAATTCTCAGCCAAGCGACACTTGTGGCTCTTTCGCCTCCATATAGAATCAAGTCACCATCGATCGATCAGTAAGCATGCATTAAGTGCCTACTATGTGCATGCTTCTCTTGCCCATTAGAATGTAAGGTCCTCACAGACAGGACTGGTTTTGCTTTTACTTTTACTTTATACCCCCAGTGTTTAGCACAGTACCTGGCACTATGTTTAATTAATTAATTAATGATTGATGATTAATTTGAGCTGCCCCTCTGGTTCTGTCGGTGTCTCAGGAATACCGACCTAGCACTTGGGGAGTGAATGGAATTGTAGAATCTAAGTATCAAAAGCTCCGAGAGCACTTTGTCCAGCCTTTTCTTCCATGTTGGCAACACCCAAGGCAGCCCACTTCACTGTTGGGCAGCTCTAATCTTTGGGACATCTCCTTACCCCAGAGCAGCCCAAAGCTCCTTTTTATGTAACTGCTACCCTGCTCAGTCTTCTGGGGCCAGGCAGAGCGAGGCATATCCGTCTTCTGTGACACCTTCCTCCAGTCTTTTCTTATCCTGACCAAAAAGTCCCATGTCTACCCTCCTATGATGCAGTCCGCTGTCCCCTCCTCCTCTTGGACAGAGTCCTCATGCTCTGGCTGCTCCTGCTTGTCAATCTCCTTCCTAAAATGTGCTGCTCAGAACTGCACCCTGTGCTCCAAGTGCAGTCTGGCCACGGCAGGACTCTGTTCTCAAGACTTTGTTTCCTCATTCTGAAGGCTTTGTTTCTGGCCATTTCTATCAACAGGAGACTTTTATTCTGGAAAACCTCTCAAGACAGACACCCTCGTTTCTGGGGTACCATTTGGGGCAGTATAGTAACTTCATTCCAACTTGTCTTCTGGCTATGTGATATGAGAATTTACCTCCCCTCCCTCCCTCTCTTTCCAGTGAAACTGTCCTCCCCCGTCCCACTCTGCCTTCCATGGTTGGAAGGAGTGACCCACACCCTCCCAGCCAACTGACCTAGCATGCCCTTCCAACATCTGCATGCACAGAGTTGAACAGAGAGTGGATGTGGAAAAGAATAAGGCGGGATTTGGCTGAACTTGAAGGGAGGAGGTCTATACTAGTCATTCTCACTGGCGTGGCCAAAGACTGGTTTCCTGTAGTATAAATATCCCGGGTCATCTGTCAGCTGGCTGTGTGACCTCAGGTAAGTCAGTTTCCCTTGCTGGTCTCAACTTCCCTCCTCTGTAAAGAGAGTGATTCGGGCGACATGGTCTCTGAGGTCCCTCCCTTATTAGCATTTTGTGTTCTAAGGTCCCTCCCAGCTCTGACCTTCTGAGAGTTTACTCTAGGATTCTATGAGCTAAAATCCAGCATGCTCTAACATCCTTTGTCTCTCTGAGTTAAAATGCATTTAGTTTGGCAAATTCCATGACACCCCTTCCAATAACAGGAGATATTTCTGTGGAGAACCAGGTTTGACAGCTACTGTGCCCCGGACAGGACATTGGGAATGCCCAGAGGTGAGCTCTGGGTGCTGTAATGTTCCCTTTCTTTCCTATTCCTTCCTTGAAGAATAGAAAGAAGTAGCAATGACCATTGTGAGAGAAAAGAACAGACATCTATTAAGCCCCTACAGTGTGCCAGGCACTGTGCTAACTTTACAAACATTATATTATTTGATCCTCACAGCAACTCTGACGTGATTATCCCCATTTTACAGATGAGGAGACTGAGGCAGACAGAGATTACGTTAACTTGCCCAGGGTCACATAGCTAGCAAATGTCTGAGGTTGGATTTGAATTCAGATCTTCCTGAATCTAATGGTAGACTGGATAGAACTATCCAGTGGACCACCTTGCTTCCTGAAAGAGGGGAAGGAAGAAGGGAGATGGGGTGTGTGTGTGTGTGTGTGTGTGTGTGTGTGTGTGTGTGTGTGTGTACATGTACCAGTGTATAAAATAGGGATAATAATATTATGACCCAAAATTGGATCAACTGAAATAATGTTTCCGAAGCACTTCTTACAGTGTCTAGCATGTAGTAGGTGCTTAATAAATTCTGGCTCCCTTGCTTCCATCCTCTGCTCACATCTCCTTTTTCAATTGGTTGGTGAGTTCCCCGTTGTGTGCGTTCACACTGGTGTCTTTTCCTTCTCACTAGAATGATTTCTCTTTGTTTCTTCTTGCTGCTGTTTCCTCTGGCACGACTGTGCCTTGCCACCCACTCAGCAGCCACACTCTCCTATGGGTGTTGTGTCTCCAATTAAATGTGAACTCTTGGAGAACAGGGACCATCAAACTTTTCTGTTTTCTACTTGCACAGATCTTGGCACAACAAATGGCTTTCCATTCCACTGAGAATTCTGGAGAGTGGCCCATCTCTCCAGGATTGCTATTCTCTGCAGGACTTCAGGCTATGAGATATTCCCTAGCCTCGGTCTGAACCCTTTAAAATCTGCTCTCATACAATTGATCGTGCCTGCCAGACTCCTCCTGGCTTTCCTCTATTTCTCTCCCACAAATTATCAGATCGAATAGGTCATTTTCTCCCAAGGTTCCCAGCATCTCCATCCTGACAGCCGGTTCCTCCTTGTTAGTGAGAATCAGATACAGAATTAGAGTGTGCTGATTTCTTCCTTCACCTTTAGAAGGATGAAGTTAGCATTAGGGAAAGTCAGGAAATGATCCCCTACTCTGCGTTGATGTCATCGAGAAGTGTTTCGTTGACTAACCTTTCTAACAAAGAGAATTGTCCCAGAATGGAATGGGCTACTTCAGGGAGTGGCGGGCTACTTCAGGGAGTGGCGGGCTCCTTCACGTTGAAGATCTTTCACCATTTTGAGATGTTGAGAAGGGATCCTCTTCCAGGTAGAAGGGGCAGCAAGTGCTTACTATGTGCCAGGGACTGTGCTAAGCACTGGGAATTCAAAGAAAGGTAAAAGATAGTCCCTGCCCTCAAGGAGTTCCCAGTCTACTGGGGGACACAATATGCCAACAACTAGGGATAAACAAGATCTAGACAGGGCAGAATGGAATTGATCAATAGACAGAAGATGCTGGCCTTAAAGGGGATCGTTGGGGAAATTGATAAATGGTCAAAGGATATGAACAGACAGTTCTCAGATGAAGAAATTAAAGCCATCTATAGTCATATGAAAAAATGCTCTAAATCATTATTGATTAGAGAAATGCAAATCAAAACAACTCTGAGGTACCACATCACACCCTATCAGATTGGCCAACATGACAAAACAGGAAAATGATACATGTTGGAGAAGATGTGGGAAAATTGGAACACTAATGCATTGTTGGTGGAGTTGTGAAATGATCCCACCATTTTGGAGAACAATTTGGAACTATGCCCAAAGGGCTACAAAAATGTGCATACCCTTTGATCCAGCAATAGCACTTCTAGGGCTATATCCCAAAGAGATCAAACAAATGGGAAAAGGACCCACATGTACAAAAATATTCATAGCAGCTCTTTTTTTGTGGTGGCAAAGAATTGGAAATTGAGAGGATGCCCATCCATCGGGGAATGGCTGAGCAAGTTGTGGTACATGAATGTGATGGAATACTATTGTGCTATAAGAAATGATGAACAGGCTGACTTCAGAAAAACCTGGAAAGACTTGTATGGCCTGATGCTGAGTGAAGTGAGCAGAACCAAGAGGACTTTGTACACAATAACAGCCACATTATGCAATGACTAAGGTTGTTAAACTGAACCATTCTCAGCATTACGAGGATCTGAGACATCTCCAGAGGCCTCGGGATGGAAAATGCTGTCCACATCCAAAGAAAGAACTATGGAAGTCAAATCGCTATCACTTATTTTTACCTTCTGTTGAGTTTTGTTTCATCTTTCTGATGGTTCCTCCTCTTGGTTTTAATTTTTACTTACAACTTCACTAATGTGAAAATATGTTTAATGGGAATGTAAATGTAAAGCCTATATCAGATTGTGTGCCGTCTTGGGGAGGGTGGGGGGGAGGAAGGGGGAGAAAAATTTTCAACTCAAAAGCATATGGAAGTGATTGTTGATAAATCAAAATAAATTAATAAAATTTAAAAAAAAAAAAGGGTGGGGGATCGTTGGGGAAAGGCTTCCTGTAGAAGCCATTTGAGCTGGGACTTGAGGGAAGCCAAGAGGTGGAAGTGAACTTCACAGAACAAATCCCTTTAATAAAAGGATTTGTTGTATAAAACTTGAACTCAGTCAAAAGGCTGCACTCAAGGACCTAGAAAGCCACATGTGGTCTCAAGGACACAGGTTCCCCACCCCTGCCCCTGACAGTAATAGGGAAGTTTAGGAAGATGGGAGGATTTGTGGGGAAAGACATTCAGTTCAGTTTTAGACATAATGACATTAGGATATTTATGGGCCATCCAGTTAGATGTAATCGTTAGTTGGAGAAGTGATCCTGGAGATTAGGAGAGATGATAGGACTGGTTAAATAGATCTGAGAGTCACTTGCACAGAACTGATCCATGGGAGTTGATAGAATTACCAAGTGAAATATAGAAAAAGAAGAAAAGAAGACCCAAGACAAAGCCTTGGAGGGGAGGGGGATCCCCACAATTAGTGGTCATGGCCTAGATGAAGATCCAACAAAGGAGACTGAGAAGGAGCAGTCAGGTAGGTAGGAGGAGAACTCGGAGAGAGGGATGTCCCGAAAACCTAGAAAGAAGAGAGCGTCAAGGAGGAGAGAATGATCAACAGTGCCCAAGGCGACAGAGAGGCCAAGCGGAATGAGGATCAAGTAAAGGCTGTTAGTTTGGGCACTTAAAAGACCATTGGAACTTTGAAGAGAGCAGTTTCAGTGGAGTGATGAGGTCAGAAGCCAGATTGCAGAGACCTAAGCAGAGAGTGAGCAGAAACCAAGTAGAGGCTGAGGTTCCTTTGCCCTCTGAAATTCTGTGATTCTGTATTGCTTTTTTAAAAATTCCACTTATTTCTCATTAGCTCTCCCCACTCCCTACTAAAATCGTCTTAAAACAAAGCAGAAACAACTGATGGCTTATTCTGCACCCATAGACCACCACTTCTCTCGTGATAAAAGGGAAGTATGTTTCATCCTCTGTTCTCTGCAATCAAAGTCAATCATTCCTCTGAATTCTGACATCTTTTGGGGTTGCTTTCGTTTACATTATTGTAGTCAGTGTGTACTGATTCAGGGACCTATTCCCCTAGCTCTATATGGACCATTCTACTGGCCCTCCTCCTTTTACTATGCTCCAGTTTATGCAGATTTTCACATATTTCTCTAAACTTCTCAAGTCCTCTGTTTCTTAAGATTCCTGAAGATATAATATTCTGTTATAATCATGTAGACCCCATTGTGTTTACCCAGAGGTCTCTCTACCAATGAAGTTGCATGTCCAGCACCATCCTTTGCATGGTTTTGTTGGTAATAGGTTTGTTTGTATACATATGGCCTGCCAAGTGACTCTAAGCTTTTGGACAGCAGGGATTTTTTCACTTTGGCCTGGATATCCTGAGCACCTTGCACGTAGTAGGTGTTTAATAAGTGTTTGTTGACTTGAGTTGACTTTTCTTTACAGATTGTTTGTCTATAGTAGACTCTGATGACAGATGCTGCCTCTCCTTCTGCCTCGGTTGAACTTGACAAAAGGGCCTCCCCTGTCCTTCTCCCTCCTTCCCTCCATCTTGTCCTACGTTTCCTTGTGTAGGTATGAGATATCACCGAATGTATGACATTCTAGGTCTAGGGACCTCCTGAAGAGGGCATTTTCTCTACTTGTGCAGATCAGCATCTTCTCTCATCCTTAGAAAGCTGCTTAGGGGACATAGAGGTGAAGTGACTTGCCCAGAGTCACAGAGCCAGTATGGTCATTGGCAGGACTTGAACTCAAGACTTCTTTCTGAGTTCAAGACCAGATCTCTACCCCCTCCAGCACATTGCCTGTCTTGATAAATGGGTGTATCATTTCCTTATATAATGCTAACCTGCCCCTCCCTATACCTACCCTGCTCCTTTTAAATAAGGAAAAGCTTTTCTTTCCAAGCTAGAATCTGTGCCCCATCATATCAAGTCTTAGTGGTGCTCAGGAGGTTCGCTATGCTTCCTTGTGTTCAGAGTGGTACTTCACCTTACTTCTCCATCCTTTGGGCGTTCCTGTTAAGCTATGTGATGCTATGGAGTTTTTAGTTGGCTCCATTTTTAAATGCATGGCTTTCAGTGTCCAATAGGTCAGGGATTATTCTCCCCATTTTAGAGATGAGGAGACTGACACTAAAGAGAAGAAATTATTTGCCCAAGGCCATATTAAGTGTCAGAACCAAGACATAAAGGCCTGAAGGTTCTTCTCCACAACATGGATACCATCCTGCCTCTCCCTGCATCGGGGACTGTCATCATTCCATCCCATGCCTGAGGGTTGGTCTCAGCCAGAAGCTTTGCAGCTTGTGGGGTGCAGTACTGGTGAAGGAGGCCTCTGGTGAGAGAACATTGATTCCAGGGAGAGATATGAGAAGAGGAAGGTGAGGACTGAAGAGAATGGACTGCAGTCAGATAGGGCAAGGTCAAAGCCCAAGGTGTCAGGCTCATCAGTAAGACCAGGCCTGTAACTGGTCCCAGACAAGGAGATTAGATCCAGTGCCCTAGCCTCAGCACAGGCCTTCTGGGCCACAGCACTAACACAACAGAGGATGATGGTCTTTGCTCTTGCCCAGGTCTTAGGCACATCTTGATGTTTGTGTGGGTGGGTGCTAGAAACCACATTGGAACTTGGAGGAGCCTTCCTTTGAACATAGACAGAGTTAAAAAGGCACTTAGAATACAAAACATCAGAACTGGAAGAGATTTAAGAACACACAATATTAGAGCTAGGAAGGGCCTCAGAACACAGAATTTCACAGATAGAAGGGACCTTAGAACACAGAATGTCAGAGTTGGGAGGAACCTTAGAAACACAGAAAGCTGGAGCTGGAACAGACTTGAGAACATACTATGTCACAGCTGGAAGGGACCTTAGAACACAGAATGTCACAGCTGGAAAGGACCTTAGAACCCAGAATGTTGCAGCTAGGACAGAGTTGACAACATACTGCGTCTGAGCCAGAAAGGACATAGAATGGGATGTTGGAATGGCATGATGCCTTGGAACACAGAATCTAGAATGTGAAGGACTTTAGGTCTCATTAGATTTTGCCCCCTCATTTGACAGAGAAGGAACTGAAACGCAAAGTGACCAAGATGGTTACTGCAGAAGGGCTAAGTTGACCTAACAAAGTATGGTAGTCGTGGAATTTATTCATTTTGTATCTTTCTAATTATCCTGAATTAGATAGGAGGATAGAATCCCCGCTTTTTAACAGGGTTTCCAGCAGGCCTCCTCAGCTTCCATAGGGAGAAGCCAGCAAGTGACCTCAGGCTTGCTTGGTGGCTTCCCTTGTGGAGGCCCTGGATAGCCAAGGTTACTTAATGCTGCTGCTAGCTGCCTTGCAGCAGGGATTATGTGCAGGCCATAGAGGCTTATGTTAAGTCTTGAAGGTCTAGGCTTCAGCGAGTCTATGTTTGCCATCTGTACTGTGTCCCTGAAGACACCTGAGAAGCTACCTTTCTTCCCGGTTTTATTTTGCCCATACTCTGTGGCCGTGAAAATCCCATTTATAAGAAACATGTGCTATTGGTTAAATACTTATAGGGGTCTTGGTGTGATAAGCCAGCTCTGTGGATATACCATATATAAATTAGGACCCCATATACCCTCTAAGTAGACCAAGTGCAGTTTCCAAAGCCCAGCCCTTCCCATGTGGATTGGACACATCTCATGATGTGGAGCCAGCAGCTAAAAAGGCATTACTACTGATGGCAAAAGACACTTTGCATTTCCATGAGAGTGTTTTCTGCTGTCATTTCTTTTATGCCAAATCCAATTTCTTGGGGACCTACTTTCATTACATGGCTATTGGCTAGGTGCCTGCTGGAAATAGGAGGCAGCTTTGGGCAGTGTGGTGAGTACTAGATAAGAAAGCAGGGAACCTGCGTTCTACTCCTAGTTCTCTCGTTAACTTACGGTGCAGTGTTCTCTGTGCCTCAGTATCCCCATCTGTAAAACAAGGCTCTTGGACCAGATGATGTCCAAGTTCTAAGCTCTAATGTTCTGCATGCTAAGGCTCCTCTCTTACATACCACAATCGTAAAGAACACTGAGTCTCTGCCTTAGGATTATATCTAACCTGTAGTTGATTTTCAACAAATGTTGAAATGCCTTCTAAAAACCAGCATTCTCAAACAGCCAGACAGATCACCCTTGTTGTGGGGCCTTGTTTGTAGATAACTGTGGCTTTGTGTGATGGCATGTACTGAGATTCCTGTCCAAACACAGGCATGAATGAATACATTAGCCATTTATCACAGACAGTGTGATAGAAAGTGTTCAGTAAAGAATCAAGGGGATGACAGTTCAAATCCTGTCTCTGCTACCTGCTAATAACTGTGATGTTGGATGGGTTCCTTCCCCTTCCTGGTCCTCCACTTTTTTTTCCCCCTCAATGTCATGGACCCCTCTGGGTGGTCTGGTAAAGCCAGGGGAGATATGTTCTCAGAATCATGTTTTTAAGCACATGAAATAAAGTACATCATTAGATTAAAAGAAAACCAATTATATTAAAAGTCTGTTATCAAAACAGTTTTTACAAAAACAAGTTCATGGGCCCCTGGACTAGATCATATCTCCAGGTCTTTTAGGCTCTATAGCCTCCGATCCTGTCCTATTGGGTGGCATTTCTTAATCACCAACAAATATGATACTTTGACCTGACATTTGCCAATGTGGCCAAGGTTCCCAAATGACTGTGTTTGATTCCAGTCGGAAGGGTGATAGTCCCTGAATGTAGAGATTGTTTTTCCAGAGGATTAGTAGCTGGCCATGAAGGGACGGAGAGTTAATCCTGTGCCCTTCAATCCTCTGCCCACCCTTAAGGGCTCACGCCTGGCTGACACATGAGCCTTGTGGTATCTTTCCCAAGGTTCTTTTTCCTTTGATTCTCCCCAAGCTTTCTGACTTGACCCAGTGTCATCGTGGCCCTGGTGGGCTCAGTCCAGGGAACCAGGGGTCCTGAGCTTTGTCTAGGAGGCCTGATCCTACTATGGTTGACAGACATCAACCTCACTAACTTCTTATGGGCCAGATGTGCTTCTCTCTCCACAAAGGTATTACTTTGACTCAATTCAGTTGAACAAATATTTATTAAGCATCTACTACCATATGTAGGCCACTTTGCTGGTTGGTAGGGATAAAAAGATGAAAAATGACACAGGCTTTGCTTTCGGGGAGCCATATCCTTGTTTTCTTTGCATTTTGGGGTGGGGAAGAAAGGAATATGAGACCAATGCCAATAACTATAATACAAGCACAGACATGGTAAAAAGTGCTTGAAAGGCCAGAGCAGCCTGAGAATGTCAAGGATAAGGGAGTCACTCTTATGTTGAGGGGATTAAGGCTTCATGGAAGAGGTGGCACCGGAGCTGAGACTTATAAGAGAAAGATGTTAGTTGGGGGGGGGTGTCAAACTCTAAGCAAGTACAAATGCACAGAGACAGAAGAGGTCAGGATGGGGTTGGGGAATGGCTAGTAGTCCAGTTTGTCAAGACTGTACAGTACATGAAGGGGAATAGAGTTACATTAGACTGGAAAGGTGAATGGAAGACAGTTTATAGAGGACCTTGAATTCTGATTCAAATAGTTGGTTTGTATTTTCTTTAGGAGGTGATGGTTAGTCACAGAAGATTTTTTTTTTCTTTTTGGTGAGGCAGTTGGGATGAAGTGACTTACCCAGGGTCACACAGCTAGTACGTGTCAAGTATCTGAGGGCAGATTTGAACTCAGGTCCTCCTAACTCCAAGGCTGGAGCTTTATCCACTAGTGGCACCACCTAGCTGCCCCCACAGAAGATATTTGAATACAGTTTTAGTGCTACAGGGCTTTCCACTTAAAGGGCCATTGCAGAGCCGCTTGTAAAAATTACCCCGTTCTGTTGATTCATATGGCACAAATGATACCGTCCAAGGGAACCGAGAAAGGATTGCCCAAGATGATGAAGTCTTGGGCAAGAAACTGAAGGCCATGGGGCACAGGTTGTGTTTTCCTTTCTGTTGCCCAGTGAAAACAAGAGGTACAGAAGAAAAATTGATTTGAGAAGTAAACAGATTGTTAAGAAGGTTATATCTGAAAGTGGGATTTTGATTTCTAGACCACATCTCAAAATATAGGGCTGACAGGCTCCTGGCCAAGGATGGAATGCACCTAACAAAGGCTTGTAACAGTGTATTTATAGGATATCTTACATATCTAATCAGAAATGCTTTAAACTAAAAAGAGTGAGGGGAAGGGAGAAAGCTATGCATAGCCATCATACTAGATACCTTGGAGATTACAATGAAGGAAGAAGAATAGCAGTTGAGACACAGAAGTTCAGAGGAGACAAAACGCAAGAAAAGAGCCAGTAGTAAAACCCATGGCTTCAAATGGCTCTATACAAATGCTCAAGGTTTACTCTTTTAGAGCTAGAGAAACTGCAAGCCCTAATACGAGTGGGTAAATTTGACCTCATAAATGTCACTGAGACTTTGTGAGATGAAACTCATGACTAGACTATAGCACTTGATGTATATACCTAATTCAAAAGAAACATTGGGGCAGGAAGGCAGCATGTTATATTAACAAGATAGATGGGAAAACATAATGTAGAGCATATAGAGGGAGAGATAGAAGTGATTTTGTTTTGGAGCGTACTACAGACCACCTGGAGAAAAAGGGGAAAACAATGAAGAGTTCAGGAAAAAGATCACAAGCCATTAGCAGACTCCGGTTATCCAGATCTCTCGATTTCTCTCTCTCTCTCTCTCTCTCTCTCTCTCTCTCTCTCTCTCTCTCTCTCTCTCTCTCTCTCTCTCTCTCTCTCTCTCTCCTGTGTCTCTGTCTCCTCTCTTTCTCTGTGTCTCTCCCTGTCTGTCTCCTCTCTCTCTCACCTTCTCTTTCTCTCTCTCCTTCTCTGTCTCCTCTCTCTGTCTCTGTCTCTCTCTCACCTAAAACAGTGTAGCTAATAACTTCTTAATTTGCCTTAATGATAATTTAGTCTTTCAAATGTAGAGGAATAAAAAAGGGGAGTTCTATTCTGGATCTGATTTCTCTTTGAGTTTCTGATAGAAGAGAGTAAAGCTAGCCACAGTTTGCCATGTAACCTATATATAAGAAATAGATTTCAGAGGATTCAGTGGAAGAATAGACAAGATCCCCTGAACCCAAATTCCATAGAGGAAGTCAGTGCAGGGAGGCATGACAGATAATCACAAATGAAATTCAGAAGAGACAGAGGTTAACAATTCCAATGAGGAAGATAAATGGGAATTGGCTGAAGAGATCAGTGGGGGTTGAACAAGAAACTAAGCCAACCACCTGACATTTTAGCAAGATATATAGATGATGGAATCAAGGGGAAGACGCAGATGATGAATGTATCATGTGTCCTATAGCAATAATATCAAGACTTGCAAAGAATAAGCTGAGACTGGTAAGGAAAGCTAAGAATGACGAAAAGGGGGAGTTTTTTTGGTTGTTTCTTTTTTAAGTTAAATTGGAGTAAAGAGGAGGATTAAAGAAGACCCTTTTCTTAGCGGTCTGGGGTTACAGGGTTAGCATTGCAGAGAGAAGGTAGAACTACTCAATTCCCATTTTTGTCTGTTTTCTCCATCAAGGAGAATGATCTTTGGACTAGAAATGATAAAACTAAAATGACTTCACAAGGGACTGACATCTGAGGTAAATAAGGAGATACCTTCTAGCTTCCTTTCAGGAATTTGAGTTACCTGACCCAGAAGAACCACATCTTTGGGTCCTGAAAGAACTGGTACATGTATTTGCAGAGCCTCTCTGCCAGAGAGGGTGAGGTGTTGGGGGCGGAGCCAAGATGGCAGAATGAAAGCAGTGACTTGGTTGAGCTCTCCCCCAAACCCCTCCAAATACTCATAAAAAATGGCTCTAAACAAATTCTGAAGCAGCAGAACCCACAAAAAGACAGAGTGAAACAAATTTCCAGCCCAAGACAACCTGGATGATTGATCAGAAAGGTGTATCGCGCAGCACGGCGTGGGTGCGCAGGCCGCAGCAAACCTGGAGCAGGCCTCAGAGGACTGAATCTTGGGCAGCTGTGGAGGTTTCCAGACTCCTCAATCCACCAATGCCAAAGACAACTTAGAAGGTCAGTGGGAAAAGTCTGTTTCTGTCAGTGCTCAGAGAGGAAGGGGGGTTCAGCTCCATTCCCCAAGAGCGTGGCCTGTGGGGGGCAGCTGCTTCCGAGCTTCTGGCCCACAGACTGAGGGGGAATCCAGTGGCTGATCAGAGAGGGATTGAAGGGATCTCTTTGCCAGTGCTGAGGCAGGAATCTCTTGCTTTGCCCGTGTTTGGATCTGGGTCACAGTTCTGGGCGGCGGTGCTGGGGTGAGGAGGAACCCTGGCATGGTGGAGCTTGGGGTGGATGTGAAGAGAACCCTCCTCACAGTTACAGGACAGAAAGGAGTACTTGTGGTCACAGGCCAGGAAAGGAGTAAATACCTCACCCCTTATCATACCACCTTGGAAGAACTGAAAATTTACAGGTCCCTACAAGTATCTCTGAAAACAGCTATACAAACCCCTGAAGCTTAGGACAGTACATTCTCCACATTGGAAGCAGACTCTTACCTTAACAAAGAGTTTAAAACTCAAGTAATTGGCGGGATCATGAGCAAGCAGCCAAAAAGAGTCAGACTATATTATCTTACTTTGGTGAAAAGAAGATCAAAATATACAACCAGAAGAAGACAACAAAGTCAAAGCTCCTACATCCAAAGCCTCCAAGAAAAATATGAATCAGTCCCAGGCCTTGGAAGAGCTCAAAAGGGATTTTGAGAAGCAAGTAAGGGAAGTAGAGGAAAAACTGGGAAGAGAAATGAGAGTGATGCAAAATCATGAAAAACAAGTCAACAGCTTGCTAAAGGAGACCCAAAAAAATACTGAAGAAAATAACACCTTAAAAAATAGCCTAACCCAAATGGCAAAAGAGGTCCAAAAAGCCAATGAGGAGAAAAATGCCCTAAAAAGAAAAATTGGCCAAATGGAAAAGGAAGTCCAAAAGATTACTGAAGAAAATACTTCCTTAAAAATTAGAATAGAGCAATTGGAAGATAGTGACTTTATGAGAAATCAAGACACAGTAAACAAATCCAAAAGAATGAAAAATTAGAAAACAATGTGAAATATCTCATTGGAAAAACAACTGACCTGGAAAATAGATCCAGGAGAGAGAATTTAAAAATTATTGGACTATCTGAAAGCCATGATAAAAAAAGAGCCTAGACATCATCTTTCAAGAAATTATCAAGGAAAACTGCCCTGATATATTAGAACCAGAGGGCAAAATAGAAATTGAAAGAATCCACAGATCTCCTCCTGAAAGAGATCCCCAAAGGAAAACTCCTAGGAATATTATAGCCAAATTCCAGAGCTCCCAGGTCAAGGAGAAACTATTACAAGGTGCCAGAAGGAAACAATTCAAGTACTGTGGAAACACAATCAGGATAACACAAGATTTAGCAGGTTCTACATTAAAGGACCGCAGGGCATGGAATATAATATTCCAGAGGGCAAAGGAGATAGGATTACAACCAAGAATCACCTACCCAGCAAAACTGAGTATAATCCTTCAGGGGAAAAAATGGTCATTCAGTGAAATAGAGGACTTTCAAGCATTCCTGATGAAAAGACCAGAGCTAAATAGAAAATTTGACTTTCAAATACAGGACTCCAGTGGAACATGAAGAGGTAAACAGGAAAGAGAAATCATAAGAGACTTATTAAGATTGAACTGCTTACATTCCTGCATGGAAAGATGATATTTGTAACTCATAAGAACTTTGTCAGTATTAGGGTAGTTGAAGGAAAAAAATTATATGTATGTGTATATAGATAGATAGATAAAGGGCACAGGGTGAGTTGAAGATTAAGGGGTCATATCTGGAGAATAAAATTAAGGGATGAGAGAGGATGATACTCAGAGAAGAAAGGGAGAAGGTAGAATGGGGTAAATTATCTCACAAAAAAAAAAAAAGAAAAAGTCTCTACAGTGGAGGGGAAACAGGGGAAGGTGAGAGGGAATGAGGAATCTTATTCTCATAGGATTTGGCTTAAGGAGAGAATAACATACACATTCAATTGGATATGGAAATCTGTCTGACCCTGCAGGAAAATAGGGGGAGAAGGGGACAAGAGAGCAGGGGAATGATAGAGAGGAGGGCAGATTGGGAAAGGGGGTAATCAGAAGCAAATACTTCTGAGGAGGGACAGGGTCAAAAGAAAGAATAGAATAAATGGGAGGGCAGGATAGGATTAAGGGAAATAGAGTTAGTTTTTCACAACATGTCTACTATGGAAGTGTTTTGCATAACTGCACATGTACAACCTATATTGAGTTGCTTGCCTTTTCAATGAGGGTGGGTGAGGAGGGAGGAAGAGAGAAAATTTGAAACCTAAAGTTTTAAAAACATATGTTTAAAAAAAATGTTTTCACATGCTATCGGGAAATAAGAAATACAGGAAATGGGGTACAGAAGTCTATCCTGCTCTACAGGAAAATAGAAGGGGAAGGGGATAAGAGAAGGGAAGGGGGAGAGATAGAAGAGAAGGCAGACTAGGGGAAGGGGTATTCATGCCATCTTGGGGTGGGGGGAGGGTGAGAAATTTGGAACTCAAAAACTTGTGGAAGTGAATGTTGAAAACTAAAAATAAATAAATTTATATTAAAAAAAATTTTTTTTAAAAAAAAAGGGGGTGAGGTGTTTTTACCCTCCTTTCCTGGCCTGGGCTTTCTATGAATGACCACAAGCACTCTTTTCTGCCTTGAAACTGTGAGGAGGATTCTGTCTGTACTGCCACCATAAGCTCCACCACACCAGCGCTCCTCCTCACCCCAGGACCACCACCCAGAACTGCGACTCAGCAAAGCAAGAGAATCCTGCCTCAGGGCTAGCAGAGAGATCCCTGCAATCCCCCTCTGATCAGCCACTTGATTCCCCATCCATCTGTGGGCCAAGAGCTCTGGAAGCAGCCGCCGCCCCAGGGCTGTGCCAGGACTGGGGTGGTCGAGCTCCTCTCACACCGAGGTCCAACACACCCTTCCTACTGACCTTCTAGGTTGTCTTGGGAGTTTGTGGGTTGAGAAGTCTGGAAAGCACCACAGCTACCCATGATTCAGTCCCCTGAGGCCTGCTCTAGGTTCACAGAGGCCTGGTCTTTGTCTGCTCACCCACGCTTGAACTGCACTCCTCTCCCAGCCCAGTGCAATAGACCTTTCTGATCAACCATCCAGGTTGTCTTGGGCTGGAAATTTGTTTCACTCTGTCTTTTTGTGGGTTCTGCTGCTCTAGAATTTGTTTCGAGCCATTTTTTACAGGTATTTGGAGGGGTTTAGGGGAGAGCTCAAGGAGGTCACTGCTTTTACTCTGCCATCTTGGCCCCGCTCCCCACTTCAGTTGAGTCTTCAGAGAAGCTTTACAATGATTATGTCATTTAATCCTTACAATAATGCTGGAAGGTAGATGTTATTATTTTCCTTATTTTACAGTTGAGGAAACTGAGGCAGAGGTGAAGTGACTTGTCCAAGGTCACACAGCTAGGAAGTGTCTGAGGCTGGATTTGAACTCAGGTCTTCCTGATTCCAGGCCCAGTGTTCTATCCACTGAGCCACCTAGCCTGGTGAAAGGCATAGAGATGAGAGATGGAGTGTCACTAAACTGGTGGCTGAGGAGAATACTGTCATCATAGTTTACCTATATTTTAGCAGTGATAAAGTATCTCCTGCTCTTGTGGAAAAGATGGAGACATGTGGGCTCAGTGATAATACGGTTTGATGGATTCGGAACTAGTTGAAAGGTTGGATTCCATTTCCAGTGGAGCACCCCCAGGGATCTCTGATTGATCCCGTGCTCTTTAACATTTTCCTCAATGACTTGGATAAAGGTTCAGATGGCTTGTGAATAATGAACACTCTGGATAACAGTCAGGGTAGAGCCTTGGGTTGAATCAAATAAGATGAAATCTACTAAACTCATTGGAGATCAATGTAAAGTATTGTACTTGGTTTCAAATAATCAACTTCCTAAGTACCTGATGGGAGCATCATGGTTTGTCAGAAAAAGATTTGGCCCTGCTGGTGGCCTGCAAGTACAAACAACATGAGTTAGCAATGTAACCCAGCAGCCCCCGAAAGCTAAAGCCATCTTGGCTGCATTAAGAGAAGCCCAGTTTTGCGGAATTAGGAGGTGATCCAGATCCTGCTATCCTCTGCCCTGGTCAGACCTGTCTGGAGTATTGTGTTCAGTTCTGGACACCCCAGTTTAAGGACATCGATAAGCTGGGGGTAATATCTAGAGGAGGGCAGCCAGGATGGAGAAGGGCCTTGAGTTCCTGTCATCTTAGAACCTTCTGAAAGAAATGGGCATGTTTAGACTTGAGCAGACGAACCCCAGAGGGGCCATGATGGCTGTCTTCAAGTATTTCAAGGACTGTCATATAGGGGAGGAATCATTCAGCTTGAGTGGCCCCAGAGTTAAACAACTCACAGTCAATGGTGGAAGCAACAAATGTAGGCTTGATGTGAGGAAAACTTCCTAACAAATCGAGTTGTCCCAGAGTGGAAGAGTTCCTCCTTCTGGGAAGTCTTTAGCAGAGAATGGGTGATCCTTCCTGGCAGATTATAATATGGACTCCCTTTAGCTGTGATTTCGACTAGGTGATCACTGCCGTGTCCATTCCAACTCTCAATTTCTGTGATCGTGTGAGTTCTCTGGTAGGGTGGACCTTGGAAAAAGCTTTTAGTCCATCCTTCTGCCTCTCGAGGTGACTTGGTGGTCCAGTGGGTAGGTAGTGCCTGATCTATGAAGACTGGAGTTCAGATCTGGCCACAGATAGCTGTGTGACCCTGGATAAGTCACCTAACTGCTGGCTGCCTCAGTTTGTTCATCTATAAAATGGGGATAATAATAGCACCTAGCTCCCAGGATTGATGTGAAGATCAAATGAGGCACTATTTGTAAAATACTTTGCAGACCTTAAAGTGATATAGAAATGTTTACTAATCTTGGCAGGAGAGCACTTCAGTCATTCCAGGCATATATTTTAATGTCTCTGGAGAAGAAAATACCAGTTACCCCTGCAAACCCATTCTAGATGATCAAAAGCTTTGAATGAGAAATTCCTTGGCCCTGCCAACTTAAATCACCACCATCCTGCAATTTCAGCCTCTGTCCTGGGTCTTAAATGAGAGACAGAAAGTCATTATCGTCCAAGACTCGGTCTATTCATCTTCCTATTAGTAACCCCTAATCCCATTAGCTGTAGGCCTAGCTTGTCAATCCTTTGGTAATTAACATTCTTTAATTTCTCTGGATAGCTCAGACTGACTCTCTCCATTCCTCTGCAGTGTTCTCTACACAACCCCCCAGATACAGACACTTGGAACCCTCTGGACAATCATTTCCACTTTTCATACAGATCATAGGAGACTTAAAAGTGATTTTAGCAGTCATCTAGGCCCACCCCCTCATTTCACAGATTTGGGAGTAAATGACTTTGCCAACATCACACAGTTGGGACTGGACCTCAAGTCCTCTGACTAAAGGACAGCCAGAGCTCTTGTTTCTGTTCATGGAAACGATTCTCTTAGTGGCCTTGGAGGCCCAACCTGCATTTGGGACTGTTCTTTTTATTTTTCTTTTTTTTTTAAATTAATTTATTTTGAGTTATCAATAGTCACTTCTGTAAGCTTTTGAGTTTTTAATTTTTCTCCCCTCCCTCCCCAAGATGTCATGCAATCTGATATAAACTCCATATATGCATTCCTATTAAACATATTTTTCACATTAGTCATGTTATAAGGAAGAATTAGAACCAATAGGAGAAACCACAAGAAAGAAGAAACAAAATAAAATGGAAGAAAAAAAAGAGCAAATAGTATGCTTCGATCTGCGTTCGCACTCCATAGTGTTCTTTTTCAAAAATGGAGAAAGCCCGAAATGTGGTTGTGGCCTTGACTCTTTGGCCTGGGAAGCATAAAGCCCCTCAATGAAGTTCTTAATGATTCTTCATAATGTCAGGCCCAATCTAGCACCTCTCCCCTTAGGCCGCACTTGCTCACTTGCTCTGTCTCTCTGTGTTTCTGTCTGTATCTTTCGGTCTCTCTCTGTCTCTGACTCTGTCTCTGTGCCTGTCTGCCTAGCTCTCTGTCTCTCTCCTCTTTTCTCTGTCTCCCCATCTCTCTCTGTCTCTGTCTGTCTGACTCTTTATATCTTTCTCTGTCTCTATCTCTGTCTTTGTCCATCTTTGTCTGTCTTTATCTCTCTGTCTCTGTTTTTCTTTCTGTCTCTGTCTCTTTCTCTGTCTCCCCATCTTTCTCTGTCTCTGTCTCTCTGACTCTTTATCTCTCTCTCTGTCTCTGTCTCTGTCTTTGTCCATCTTTGTCTGTCTTTATCTCTCTGTCTCTCTGTTTTTCTTTCTGTCTCTGTCTTTCTCTGTCTCCCCATCTCTCTCTGTCTTTGTCTCTCTGACTCTCTTTATCTCTCTGTCTATCTCTGTCTCTCTTTTTATCTCTCTGTCTCTCTATCCCTGTCCATTTTACTCTGTCTCTCTTACTCTGTCTCCCTCTGCCCCTCTGCTCTGTCTCTATCTTTCTCTGTCTCTGTCTGTCTTACTTTATAACTCTATCTCTGTCTCTGTCTCTCTATCTCTCTGTCTCTGTCCCTCTTACTCTATTTCTTTGCTTCTTTCTGTCTCTCTCTTTCTCTGTCTCCCCATCTCCATCTCTCTGTCTTTGTCTCTCTGACTCTCTTTATCTCTCTCTCTCTGTCTCTCCTTCTCTCTCTCTCTCTCTCTGTCTCCTCTCTCTCTCTGTCTCTCTCCTCTCTCTCTCTCTCTCTCTCTCTCTCTCTCTCTCTCTCTCTCTCTCTCTCTCTCTCTCTCTCTCTGTCTCTGTCTCTCTCTCTCTCTCTCTGTCTCTCTCCTCTCTCTCTCTCTTCCCCCCCACCTGTGAAATTGATCATCCTAAAGCACATGCCTGATCACATCACCCACTCTCTGCTCACAACCTTCTGTAACTCCCTATTACCTTTCAAATCAACTATAGCCCATCTTTCCAGAACAGTGACAGATTACTCCCCATCACACACTCCTTGTTCCAGCTGGACAGGTCTACTTGCCATTCCCTATACACCATCTTCTGTCTATCATCTCCATGCCTTTGTACAGATTGTCCCCATACCTAGTTTCTCACCTCTGCCTCTTAGAACCTGTGACTCCTCTTAAGCTGCCCCTCCAAGGGCATCTCCTACAAGAAGTCTTTCCAGATTCTCTCAATTAGTTCTCTCTTCTTCTCCCTTTGCATTTATTTATCTATGCACATGCTGTTTCCTTTCCATAGAATATAAGTTTCTTGAGGGCAGACATTGTCTCCTTTTTGCCTTTCTATCCCCACAGCCCAGCATTGTATCTGGCATGTAGTAGTAGCTTTAAAAAATGCTTATAAATTTATTGATTGGTAGATATTTGTATCCTCAGCATTCAGCAAATATACTTGCTATATACTGCTATACTTGCTATATACTACTGTACTTGACGCATAGTAGGTGCTTAATGCTCGTTGATTGGCGTTGTTGGGATGTATGTGGGTGTATGTGTTATGCTCCCCCACCCCACATCCCCCACACTGCTAGAATATAAGCTCTTGTGGACAGGAATATATTTTTTGTCTGTGTCCCTAGCACCTAGCCCAGTGCCTAGTACACAGTAGGTACTTAATAACTGCATTTTGAATGAGTCATTACATAGAAGGTAGAGCCAAGCTGAGGGGCACAGAAGGAAATCCGTCACAGGGATTTAGAAGTCCAGCAGCAGCTGCTTGGCAGGAGGAGGGAGTAGGCCAAGCTTTGGCCTTGTAGCAAAGCCTACTTAGTTGTGTGACCTTTGGCAAGTTACTGTGGGCCTCCATTGCATCTCACACACATACTGTATTCTTCTTGACTAAACTGGATGCCCATTGAGGGCAGAGACCAGGTCCTTTTTCCTCTCCGTTTCCCTCATGCCAAGCTAGCACCAAGAGACATCCCTGCCTCCCGGGGTAACCTCTACAACATCCCCCTTGGCCATGACTCCCAAAAGGAAAAAGGGCACCAGCACCACGGGGTAGAGACTCCATTGCTACATCTGAGGGACAGGCCCCAGCACTCCCTCAGGTGTTTGATGTCCTTACCAACCCCTTCCTCATTGGCAATCAAACACCTTTGGTGATTTAGCACTGCCTGACTGTTGAAATTCTTTATCATCAGCCTCTGCTTCCCTAGGCTCGTTTCCTCCTCCTGGCCTCATTTTCCTGGCTCTCTGATGAATCTGCCCTCTTGTCAGCAGCTTTGTGGACATCTTGCTGGGTTTGCCAGGAGGCGAGTCCCTAGATCGGATGGTAGCTGGGGTTGTGTGGGCCTTGGCGCCTGGCAAAAGGAGCCTCAGACACCCTGAGGGGAGAAGCCTTGGCAATAATCGGAGCCCAGCAGCTGCCTCTTATTGAGAAAGCCCAAGCAGGTGGGGGAGGGGGGGACGCTCACAAGGGAGAAAGTAGTGCTAAGCATGGCCGTGGTGGTGGCTACATTTATAGCACCCTCTCATAGAGAGCAGAGGAAGGAGCAGGAGACTTGGAGTTCAGAGACCTGGGTTCAAATCCCAACTTTGCCAGTGACTTGCTTCCTCTCCCTCGACCTAAGTTTCCCCCTCTGTAAAATGAGGGGTTGGACTGGATGGCCTCTAAAGACTCTCTGGGCCTCAGTTTCCTCATCTGTAAAATGAGCTAGAGAAGGAAATGACAAACCATGCCAGTATCTTAGCCAAGAATCGCCCCCCCCAAAAAAAAAGAGGTCACAAAGAGTTGGACACAACTGAAAATGAGTAAACAACAATATAGACAGAACTAGAGCATCCCTGGGTCAGGGATGGTTTCGTTTTTTGGTCTTTATATCCAAGTGCCTAGCACAGCGTAGGAGCTTATTAAATGTTGTCAGTTTCCTCATCTGTAAAATGGGAATCCCCATCCTTCCAGGTTTATTAGGAGAATGAAATGGGATATAAAGTGCTCTAATGATAGGGGCAGAGCATGTCTGTGCCTTAGAGATTATTTCATGCACCTTTCTTCGATGTCTCTGAAGGGGCAGTGACTTGCCCAAGGCCGTGATTTCTGGCCAGGAGACATTCTCCCTTCCACTGAACCTTGGGCAGCTTTCTGAGTCCTTCCTTGCTGGCGTGGTATTGTGGAGTCCTAGTGGGAGGTGCCATGCCTCCTGACCCATCCACCTCCCAGTGGCCACCTCTGCTCCCCGAGCTGCTATCAAGAAACACGTGGGTGTTTTCAAACAACTCTAGAATTTAAGCATCTTGATAAGCCTTTTTGTCAGAAGCCCAGAAGTCCCATCCAAGGAGCCTCAGGCAGCAGCAGCAGCAGGAGACCTCGTGTGTGTGCACACGTGTGTATTTGCGTACATATGTGTGCCTTCGTAAATGAGCCCCGCAAATTGGCATCTGTATCTCCCACCTTGATCTAAAGTAACTTTGTACTGCTTCTTACCTTGGAGGAAGCCAGAGATGAGCAATTTTGATTAAAAAATGAGTTGATGAAGAGATACTCTGATGTACAACTGTTTTGTCCTCCAGATACCAGGCCCTTGATGACATTACCTTAATCTCTCCCCTGCTGTGTCAGATGTCCCTGTGGTTACATAACAGGCGGCAGCCAGCTGTAAGCAAACAGGGCCGCAGGGCTGTGAGGCCAGAGGCCAGTGAGGCCGTGACTCCAAGTCCCTTGGTCATCTCCCCTTCCTGCTTCACCTTCATGCCCTTGGCCAGAAAGAGCATTCTTCATGCCTAATTGCAGCTCTAGAGATATGGCCCCAACAGGTTGACTACAGTTTGACTCCTAACAATAGGTAGCATTTATGTAGCACCTAAAAGTTTTCAAAACACTTGCCAACATTATTATTTTTTTCTTTTTTTAGGCAATTGGGGTTAAGTGACTTGCCCAGCGTCACACAGCTAGTAAGTGTCAAGTGTTTGGTCTGAGGTCGGATTTGAACTCAGGTCCTCCTGACTTCAGGGCTGGTGTACTATCCTTTGTGCCACCTAGCTGCCCCACTTGCCAGTATTATTGTATTTGATCCTCACAACAACTCTAGTAAGTAGGTGCCATTCTTATCCCCATTTTGCAGGTGAAGAAACTGAGACAGACAAAAATTGGGCAGACTTGCTCAGGATCACGTAGCTAGTAAGTGTCTGAGACAGGATTTGAACTCATCTTCCTAAGTCCACTGTATTTAAGGCCAAGAGCATTTGTCTCCTAGCCAAACTACACATTTTATTATCTCCATTTTACAGATAAGCTAACCGAGGCTTAGAAAGGTCAATCAACTTTTCTGTAGTCACGAAGCTGGTAAACGCGGGAGTCTGGATTTGAACCTAAGACTCACCTTTCATCAGGGATCCTTCCACATTATTATACCTTGCCTTTTCACCAGAATTCCTCTGTTCAGCAGTCTTCATTGGCTCCCTCTGGCCTAACCACGTCAAATCCAGATTTCTTTGCCAGGTGTGGAAGGCCTTCTTTGTTCAGGCACTTTTCCATTTATCTCCCAGAGCTCAAGCACTCACTCTGCACCATTCCTTGACTTCCAAGCACACCCTGTCCTTTGCCATCTTCATGCCTTTGCTCAGCTGTTTCCTATGCCTGGAACATCCTCTTTCCTTTTCACCTGTTGAATTCTTACCCATCCTTTAAGCCCAATTCAAATACTATCTCTTCCAGGAAGCCCCATTTTGTAACAGCCTTCCCCCTTGGATCTCAAAGAAAACTCTAGCTCTGACCTCATTATCAAGTAGTTATCCTGTATATGTGTTGCGCTCTTCTACTAGGCTCCGTGAAGGCAGGGACTGTGTCTTATCTAAACTTTGTATCTCCTCCATGCCCTATAGCACAAAGCTATGCAGAAAGAGGAACAGAAGTGTCTGTTGACCCAATGGTTGGACGATCTTGAGCATGCACAAAATAACAGCAGTACGTCTTATCTCTCTAACTAGAGTCATAAAATCTCAGAGTTGGCAGGGGCCTCAGAAGGTATCTAGTCTAAGCAGGAATCTGCTCTACGGCATCCTAACAAGTGGTGATTTGGCTTTTGCTTGAACCCCTCCAATGACAGGGAACTCACTGGCTACCATGACAGTGTATCCCACGGTTACTAGGAAGTTCACCATTGTATTGAATTGAAATATATTGCCTTCTGTAACTCCTACCCCATTGCTCCTAGTTAAGCCCTTAGGAGCCCCCTTGTATATCCCAACCCTCCCTGACCCTCTCAAGTCTCCTTTACTCTGGACTAAACAACCCTCAGTTCCTTTGACCAGACTGTAAACTCCTCAAAGACAGGGATTATGTATTCTACTTCTGTGTCCCCTGAGTCCCCCAAGTGTAACCCCAAGCACATTGCCTGGCACCATGGGTGGGGGATGTGACATAGAGGAAAGAGCTTTGGCCATAAAAATCAGAAGATTTACATTCTTGTCACCAGTATACCATGTACCCATATACTTGTTGGGTTCTATGAAGGAGCACAAAGACCCAGGTTCAAATCCTGATTCTCTTCCTGGGTGAACATGAACAAGTTACTTTCCCTCTCAACAGTCAATCAGCAAACATTTTGAAGCTCCTACTGTGTTCCAGGCCTGGCACTAAGCCCTGGGGATGCTAGAAGAGGCAAAAAGGTGGTCCCTGGCCTCCAGGTGCTTACACTCGAATGGAGGAGACAACACATAAAATGGAGGGATTGAAGTAGAGAAAGTCTTGGGCCCGTTCCAGCTCCCCGTCCTTGAATCCCTGCCTGCAAACTGTGGTTTCCTCCAACTCTGACATTCTTTCATTTCATTTTCTATGACTAATAGAAGGCTGTAGTTGCTTCGTGTATATTTGTTGATTATGATGTGGTAGAAAGAATACGAAAATGAGAGTCAACAGCACTGGGTTTCAGCCACTGCTGAGCTCCATGGGGGGCAGGGCTGCTAATTCTGCCTGTACAGGTAGAGGGGATAGGTTCAGATCCCACTTCTGACACTTACCTATATGATCTTAAGCAAGTCATTTCCCTCAGCCAGAAAATGAGACTGACTAGGGCTTCTTTTTAAAAAAAAAAATTATTAATTTATTTTGATTTATCAACAATCACTTCCATAAGCTTTTTTTTTTTGGCAATAGGGATTAAATGACTTGCCTAGGGTCATACAGCTAGTAAGTGTCAAGTGTTTGGTCTGAGGCTGGATTTAAACCCGAGGCCTCCTGACTTCAGGGCCAATGCTCTATCCACTGCACCACCTAGCTGCCCCAATAAGCTTTTGAGTTTTAAATTTTTTCTCCCTCTCCCTCTCCCTCTCCACCACCCTCCCCAAGACAGCAAGCAATCTGATGTAGGCTATGCATATACATTCCTATTAAACATCCTTTCACATTAGTCATGTTGTAAGGAAGAATTAGAACCAACAGAAGGAATCACCAGAAAGAGAAAACAAAACAAAACAGAAGGAAAAAAAAAACAAATAGTATGCTTCGATCTGTGTTCAAACTCCATAGATCTTTCTTTGTATGTGGATAGCATTTTCCATCAGGAGACTTTTGGAGATGTCTTAGATCCTTGTATTGCTGGGAAGGGCTAAATCTGTCAAAGTTAGTCATCGCACAACGTGGCTGTTACTGTGCACAGCGTTCTCCTAGTTCTGCTCACTTCACTGGGCATCAGTCCATACAAGTCTTTCCAGTTTTTCTGAAGTGACCAGGGTTTCTTAAACTCTTTCCACTCGTGACCCCTCAGTGCTCCATAAACTGTGGGTCATGACCCACGGTTTAAGAAGCGCTGGGCTAGATGATCTCTTGATGGGTCCTTTCCAACTCTAGGCTTGTGATCCTGTGAATTATCTTGGAAAAATAATTTCCCCTCTCTGGGCTTCTGTTTCCTCATCTGTAAAATGAGAGTCAGGGGGCGGGAGGGAAGACACTTAGATGGCCTTGGAAATCCCTTCTAACTCTAAATTTAGGACAGAGGTTCCATTGGGAGAGCTTGTTATCTTCCCTTAGAACAGACTTCTCGTTTTGAATCCCCAAGAGGGACGGAGGGGAACTCCTTCCACAGAGAAAAAAGTGACCTTCCAAGCCCAAGAGACTAGGCCCGGTCAAGAAGTAGACCTGGGCAATGCCAACTTTGAGGGCCAAACACCAGTTTAAAGCAGAGATGAATCCCTAAGTGGGCCAGAGAGATTCCAGGATAGGCTTGAAAGATCATGGTTGACACTCAGTCAGCCTTCAGCATGAAGGGGGAGGCCCCTGGATCAGTAAAATGAATGTCTTCTCTGTTGCAGTCATGTTCTTGAAGTTCCGCCCTTGAACCCTAGTAGCGAGTGCCCCCAGCCCTCTGGCTCTGCTCCAGGACTCCCCCTTGGCCCATTGGGTTGGCAGAGCTGGGAGATGGCAACTGCACTACCCTAGGGTTGCTCACTGGGGAGGAATTTGAACCCCCACCCCCACCATGCATGTCAGCAGAGGGGACACACATACACAGGTGAATATCGCTGGCCAGTATTCCAGCATTTGACAAATATCTTGTGATAAATCAGCCGAGGAACTAGGAAATGCTGAAAATGCCCTTCCTGGTTTCCCTTTGGGGGTTTCCATCAGGTAAGTGTCAAGCAAGCATTGTAGGATAGTAGACAAGGCACTGGATTTGGAGGCCTGAGGATTTGGGTTCAAATTCCTCCTAAGATACTTAGTAATGGTGACCCTAGGCAAGGCTCTTAACCTCTCTGAGTATCAGTTTCCTCCTCTGTGGAATGTGGGGATTGGACTCAATGCCCTTTTAAGGTCTCCTCCAAGCTATAAAAAGCTATGATCCATGAAGCATTTATTAGGCACCTATGATGCCTAATACCATGCCAGGTACAGAGAATACAAAGATAAAAGCACAAACAGTCCTCTGCCCTCAGGGTGCTTCATAAGCTGGAAAAACAACTGGTCCGTGTGGACAAAACTAGACACAAAGCCATTGGGGGGGAAGGGCGTTAAAATCTGAGAGAGAGAAAGAAGAAAAAGAGAGGAGAGACAGAGAGAGAAGAGAGAAAGAAAGAGAGGAGAGGAGGGAAGGAGAGAGAGACAGAGAGAAGGAGGGCATTCCCCAGGTATGGGAGAACAGCCAGCGCAAAGATACCAAGGCAGGAGATATAGTGTTGTAAAGACGGCCAGTTGACTGGACCTTCCTGTAGTCAGGCTGGAAAGGTAAGCTTGCTACTAATACCTTCCCATCTGAGAACACGAACCATCTCCTCTCTATATAACTTCTTATATGTACAGAGTTGTATGTCTGTTGTCTCCCCCATTAGAACGTGAGCTCCTTGAGGGCAGGGACCATCTTTGGCTTTCTTTGTATTCCCAGAGTTCAGCACATAGTGAGTGCTTCCTAAATGCCAGTTAAAGGAACTGGCTGCCCTGAATGGTAGTGAGTTTCCCATCAGTGAAGATATTAAAGCTGAGCTTGTCAGAGGTAGAGGGAAATTCTTGAGTGGACCAGATGACCTCTAAGAGCCCTTTCGACTCGGAGTCTACAGTTGCATGACCCTGATGATACTACCAGCTTCTCCCCCAGGCCTAAACGAAGAAAATCATCAGACTTACAGATCGTCGAGCCCAACCTTGTCATTTGGTGGATGATGAAACTAAGGCCTAAAGAGGGTCAGTGACTAGCCCAAGGTCACACAACCAGTAAGTTGCCAAATGGAGATTTGAACTGAGACCCTCTGTCTCCAAATCTGGAGCTCCTTCCCTTATACCCATGTCCAGATATGGCCCATTGACTCTCTCTCCTGCTATGCAGATACAGTGCATTCTGTCACAGTGGTGGCAAGCAAGGAAATCTTACAGAGAGACGATTGCTTCAATAGAAGATCAACAGTGTGCTAAACATGATGATTGATAGTGGTGCCTGCAATGATTCAGGTGGACTCTTCAGTAAACACAAACCTGTGAAACCGTGTTAGCGGCTGTTTATTCACTTTCAAATGATTTACTTTTCTGTTTGAAAGGATGCGGCGACATAGGGTGCCTTCAAATAACCAGCTCCCCTTGGGCATTTCAGATTGAATTTGATTTGCCCAGAGTTTTCAGGAACACATCTGTTGCATGAATCACAGTTAAAACAGCAATGTTTTCACAATGCAATTGACCTTACTCAAAGAGCAGCCATTCAGACAGGCCTCGATCGTATTAGCAAACCCCATGGGGTGCTGTCAAACTGATGGAGAGATGCTTGCAGGTGTTAGGAGAAAGGTAGGAGTGAATACACACACACACACACACACACACACACACACACACACGCACACGCACACTTTTTTGTGCAGTCAGCAAAGTAGGAAGGCCAGAGTATTTCCTAGAAGGGGAAACTGAGGTTTGCAAGGCTGAAGTAACAAGGCCAAAGTCACATTGAAGCTACGAAACATTGAAGTTGGACCTCAGACCTGGGTTTCCTTTCCAACAGACTAACCAGATGGCTGATGAGCCCAGTTAAATAATGGGACACTTACTTGGGGAATTTGGGCCCAGAGTCCTTTGGGGCAGCTTGTAGAAAGGCAAGGCAGCCCTGTAGATAGCTCCTTACCTAGTGCAAATCATCTGTCAGTCATCAGATACTTACCAAATGCTTCCTTTGTTCTCAGCTCTCCCAGAGAGGGTTGTGTGAAGGGGAGGTGAGAAGAGGAATACAAATAGGTAGCTCATCAAAGTAGTAGACTCAGAAGACCTGAGTTCAAATTCTGACTCAACTCCCTCACTTTGACAAAAGAGGAAACTGAATCCCAGGAGGATTAAACTGGATTTGAATTCAGGTCTGATGGAGTTTTTAAATCCCCAGAGTGATGTAGAAATGGAAGCTCTTATGCAGTTCACTTCAACAGACACCAATCGCTTACTATGTAACACACTGGGCAGACAAAGAATAAAGTTCAGCAGTTCCAACCCTGGAGGAGGAGTTATGTTCTAACTGTAAGGGGGGAGGGCAGGAGGAATGGTGCAAAGATACAGCATGTACACCGATAAGTAAATACAAAATAATCTCAGGATGGAGGGGACATTTAAAGGAAGCTAGGAATACTATGAGATAGAGGTGATGAGAGACAGCATTCCAGACATAGTTGGTATCCTGGCTAAAGGTGTGGGGGTGGGAGATGATGTGTCAAGTTTAGAGAACGGCTGGAACGTCAGAGTGTGAAATGAAAGACCTGAAAAAGTAGACAAGAGCCAGATTATGAGACTGGACTGAGGGGTTAATATTTTCTTTTGGCGACAATAGAGAACCACAGCTGTCTGGTTGGTTTTGATTTCTTTTGTTTTGAAGCAGGAAAGTGAGATGGTGAGCCCTGTCTTACTTAGGACAACTCATGGCAGCTGTATTCAGGATGGATTGACGATGGGAGAGGCCAGGGACTGGGAGACCAGTCGGGAGGCCAGTTCAGACAAGAGCCCTGATGGGCCGAACAAGAAGGATGGCCGTGTGAGTGGGGGACAGATTCAAGAAGTGTTACGGAGGTGAAATTTTGTCAAGGCTTGGCAAATGATTAGGAAGGAGAGGTGAAGGAGAAAAGAGTCAAAGAGTGACATTGAGGTCCCAGACCTGAGTGACTGGAACAGTGGTAGAGAAGTCTGGAGGAGGGGTGGGAGTGGGGATGGAGAATGAGTTGTGTTTTAGACAAATTATGTCTGATTTGTCTCCAGTACATCCAGGTAGGGATGGCCACCAGGATACTGCTGCTGTTCAGTAGAGAAAGAGAAAGGGGCCATGGGCCAGGTAGGAGGAGAATCAAGAAAGAGCAGTGTCTGAGAAGCAAAGCAAGGAGCAAATGAATGAATGAAGTGTATACTATATTCCAGGTGCCATGCTAAGTTATAAGGAGGCAAATACAAAAGGAAGACAGTCCTAGTGCTAAAGAGCTTACATTCTTGTGGAGGGGGACAACACATAGAGGGGAATGGGAGCCCAGGAAGGCAGTTGGAGTGTGAGAAGTCACGAGGATGGTGAGTGTAACCACCAGGAAGTCTATAGACACTCCTCCTTCCAGACTAGGCTGTAGAAAGAGATTGGGGGGGGGGGCGTGCGGGGTGAGCTAGATGTCCTAGATGGCAGGATAGGAAATGACCCAGAGGAGATGAGGCTGCATGGTCCCAGGCTGTGCATTGCCCAGTGATCTAGTTCCTCCCACACATGCTCCCTGGTGGTCCCTGTATAGAGGCTAGAGCAACAGCAGCTGCAGTACTTGGCCAGGGCAAAGGTGAGGGGATACATGGTCCCCAGAGAGTACAGAGAGTATCCAAAAAGAAGAGATTTCATAAGGTCTAACATTTTGAGCTTAGAGCTCATCGAAAACGGGAGAGATTCCACAAGGTTTGAGAAGGGCAAATGTCCCCATTTTCAAAAGAAGAGAAAAGAAGCAAAATCTCGACTTTGATTCCTGGGGAAAATCTAGAACTGACCATTAAAGAGATGGCTGGCAAACATCTAGAAAAGGCAGTTACAATCAAGAACAGGTCATGCCAGACTAACCTTATTCCTTCTTTTGACAGGATGACTAAACTAGCAGTTGAGGAGAATGCTGGGGATAGAGTTTCCCTAGATTTCAGCAAAGCTTTTGAGCAAGTATCTCATCTCTTCTTGTGGAAAAAGTAGAAAGATATGGATTTGGTGATAATGCAATCAGATGAATTCCAAACTTGTTGGATAACCAGATTCAAAAAGAAATTAGTTGTTAATGGTTCAGTTTTTTACTATGGCAGGATGTCTCCAGGACAGAATCCCCAGAGATCTATCTGTATGTGGCCCTAGGCTTTTTAACTTTTTTTTTTCAATGATTTGGATAAGGTTAGCTTCGCATGTGACCCAAAGCTGGGAAAAGGAGCTGGTATCCTCCCACCGGATAACAGAGTCAAGATCCAAAAAGCTTTAGACTGCCTTAAATACTGGTCTGGGTCTGATCAAATGGATATCAGTAGGGATCAATGTAAAGTCTTGCACTTGGGTACAAAAAAAAAAATCACTGTCACCAATATAAGATGTGCTGAGGTATAGATAAGCAAACAGTCATATTGAAAAGAACTTGGAGATTTCAGTGGCCTGCACACTCATCATGAGTCAGCAGTGTGGTGGGTCAGCCCAAATAGCTCATGGGATCATGGGCTGCATTTCAAAAGAACCATAGCTTTCAGGAATATAGAAGCAGTAGTTTCTTTGTACTCAGGCCTCATCAGACCTCATCAAGAGTATCGTGTTGAGTATTGGACACTGTGGTTTAAGGACACTGATAAGCTAAAGAGGGGCATCCAGGGTAGGGGGAAGGCCCTCGAGTTCGAGACACATGAAATGCTGTTGAAAGAACTGGGCATAGGGGGCAGCTAGGTGGTGCAGTTGGATAGAGCACTGACCCTGGAGTCAGGAGGACTTGAGTTCAAATCAGGCCTCGGACACTTGACCCATACTAGCTGTGTGATCCTTGGCAAGTCACTTAACTTCACTGCCTAGGCAAAAAAAAAAAAAAAAGAACTGGGCATGGCTAGCTTGGAGAAAAGAAGACTATCTAAGTATCTGAAGGGCTGCATGTGGAGGACATACCAATCTTGTGCTGTTTGGCACCAGAGGGCAGAACTAGGAGTGATGGAGAAGGAGGAAAAGGTGGAAAGTGGCCAATTTTGGCTGGGTGTCAGGGCAAACTTCCTAACAGTGAGAACTGTGACTACCTCCGGAAGTGATAGGTTCCCCTTCCTTGAAGGTCTGCAAGGAGAGTCTGGGTGACTACTTGGTCAGTCTTAGTAGGGGTCCCTTTCACATGTGAGTTAGATTGGATGGCTGTTGAAGTCCCATCCGACTCTCAATTTCTGTGATTCTGAGTCTAATTGCTTTATTTTCAGTTGAGGAAACTGAGGCCCAGACAGGTTAAGTTACTTGCCTAGTATCACATAGGTAGTAAGTGAAGCAAGAATCTAACACAGGTCTTCCTGACTCCCAAGTTAAGCTCTTACCAGCTCTCAATATCCCAAGTGGCAGAGAGGTCAACTCAAATGATTGTAATCACTAGCACTGGCTCCCTTGCTGGGGGTGAGGTTGGGCCCTCAGAGACAGCTATTCCTGTCTTACTAGCTTGGGGCCCCTCAGCTCAGCCAGCAGAACAGCACTCTGGGAAGAGGAGGAAGCAGGACTCATTGAGGCCTACTCTGAAGAATCTGTCCTTGATGGGCACCTATGATTGGCACCATGTCAAATGTACTAGAGCCTAGGAGAGAGAAATATTGACCCCAGAGTGGCCTTCTGCTGCCATACCGATTATCTCCCTTCATGTCTCTGTCAAGGTCACTCAGAGGAGAGATACTTGACCTCCCATTTTGGTGACATGGTATGTGGGCGTTCAATTTAACGTATGCTGCTTGAGCCAAGATACAGGAGAGCAGGAAAATGAAACTGCATTGGAGAGGAATCCTGGCGGCACTGGAGAAGACATTAAAGTGCCTAGTGTCTTCTAAAGTGTTTAAAAACATACAACTTGACCCCATGTCCCTTCACCCAAATCTAATGTTCTCTCCACTGCACCATGGTAGATGTTTCCTTGTCGGTAAAAATAACTTGGGGGTCACACAACTTGTGTGTGAGGCAGGATTCAGGCCCAGGACTTCTTGACTGCTGTCAAGCTGGCAGCTGGTGACACAGTGAATGGAGAGCTGGGCTTTGAGCTGAGCTCAAATCCCACCTCAGATACTTGCTAGCTGTGTGACCTGGACAAGTCATTTAACCTGTTTGCCTCCATTTCTTTATCTGTAAAATGGAAGTCATAATAGCACCTACCTCCTTGGGGTTGTTGCGAAGCTCAAATGAGATAATAATTGTAAGGCACTTAGCACAGTGCCTGCCACTTAGTAGGTGCTATATAAATGGTAGTTATTATTATTATGACTTGCTCACCAAGGTGCCTCCCAGCTTATAATGCTCTGACAAAGGCGAGTCTAAGCCCTGCGTCCCTCAGTGTGCTCACAGGTCATAGGCCAAGACCATCAAAGTGATCCTGGTTTGTAGGTGATTTCTCACCTCCGCTCTACCTCTTCTCCGTCACCACCATCAAATAGGACCTTGGTTAGGCTTCCTGTGCGTGGTCCCAGCATTCAGTCTGAATATTAAAGGAAAAGGCTTCTTAACAATTACAGTTGTTCAGCCATGGAATTGGCTGCCTTGAGAGGCAGTAAGTCTCCCGTCACTGGAGGCCAGATGACCGCTCTTCAGGATTCCTGTTGAGTTACAGGTTGGACTGGATGCCCCTTTGGGTTTTTCTGCATCAGAGATTCCATAATTATGACCTGAACGGTGAACAAAATGAAGAAACCCAACCAGTCCCATGAGGCCCGCCATATTAGTACCACTAGAATCAGGGCCTCCTAGACCCAGAACTGGAAAGAAGCCTGGCAGCCAATGAATCCACTCCCTTCATTTAACAGATGGGGAAACTGATCCTCACGGAAGCAGAATGACTTGTCTACAATCATATCTAAGATCCTAGAGACCTCAGATAGAATCAAGCCCACAACCTTTACATGTAGGGAAACTGAGGCCCTGTCCAAGGCCACACAGAATAAACATCAGAGGAAGGATTTGAACCAAGGTTGTCTGACCCCAGGGCCACTGTTGTATTTGTCTCTGAGGCTCTTCCAGGGGAAACCTCGGTGCCTCCTTAAGGCTGCCAGCTCTAAAGAGCCTCATGGTGAGTAGGGATGAGAGAAGGCAGGGGGCCATGGGCAGTGCAGAGCTGTGGAGCCAGCTGCCTCTGAAGGGGCCTCTTCCCTGGTCTCTGTGCAATCATTCTTGGCTCTTAAAGGGTGTGGGGCATTCTAATCTGCTTCTAAGAAGCAAGATGACCGAGTATTTTAATGCCTGCTTGTTTTTTCAGGGCCACACTGTGACCTCCTCTCCTGCAACCAGTGAGAGGGGATTATTCTTTTCCAAGAGAGCTCAGTGATTTGGAACTTGATTATAGGTTGTTGATGTAATTTGGTTAATGGGAGGTCAATGGTGTCAAACAAAGAGTGTGGCTGTGTAACATTAGTAGCCCCCAAGAATGGAGAGCTGGAGAGGAGTGGGTGTTAGCAGTGTTGACTTTCCGGTCACCTAGGAGATGGCTTGAAAGCTGGGGGCTTCAAGGCAGCCAGCAGCCTGTGAGCTAGCCTCTAGCAGGAGGAGAAGGGCTCGAATGGCCCCCATGGGATGAGGGCCATTCGACGGAGAGCAGAATTGGCATCTGCCCTCAGACGGCTTTCCTTCTGATACCTCCCAGCTCCCTGGTCTGCCATGATTTCCACCCCTCACAATATCAGAAGTAGCTTTTGAAATCCTGCCTCTGACTCTTTCACTACCTGTATGACTTTGGTGAAGTCATCTGAATATTAAGTCATCTGTAAAATTGTTGGGGGGATGGGGACTGGATGGCTTCTAAGAGATCATTTCACCTCCCTGAGCCTCAGTTTCCCTGTCTGTAAAATTAAAAGGTTGCATTCCATGGCCTCTGAGGTCCCTTCCAGCTCTACAGCTCTGATTATATGATCTGATGTCTTTTTACATGGATGGTCGGGAACAATGTACCAGTCTATAGGAAAGCAGGGTGAGGATTCCCATTTCCTGGTCTTTACCACCATGCTCCCTTTCCGGTGGGACCAAATAAAGAAGACAAACAAATGGCCACTGGCCCAAATCTGTTTCAATAATAGCTGAATGGTTCCAAAGCAGGAGGTGCCAGGCACTGGCTCAGAGCTTCTGAGCTGACAAGGTGATGTCTTAGGTGCTGTCCCAGAATGCACTGTACTTTGCCTTGTTGAGGAGCTGACACCCCAGGGCAATACAAAACACACACCACACATATCATTGTGTGAATGTTAGAGCCCTCAGCAGAAATGAAGGAAAAGAGATGAGATAATCACTTGTCAAGAGTTCTGTTTATATAGCCCCACTAACATTGAAGCTAACGGCACTCATTAACAGGAAGGGGGTCAAAGTTCTTGCCACAAACTGCCAATTGGTCCCTGGAAGGCACACCGACTACATTTCGCACCCCAAACATCCCCATCTGATGGATAGATACCTTCACTGTCTCTGAGTTGGGCCTGCATAATAAGCAAAGAAGGGGAAAAGAAAACTGAACTCTGCAATCTAGAAAAATGAGTTGAACTAAATGAGTTTCTATCCTAAAGTCTTTTCCATTTCTGGCATTATTCTGTGTTCTTTGTTCTAAGCTCTCTTCTGCTTCTGATATTTTATAATCTTTGTCCCACCCATCTCTGCCATTCCATATTCTAAAGCTCTGCCCCCCCAGCTCTGACCTCCTCTGTCCTAAAATCCCTCTCACCACCCCTTCTAGCTCTGACAGTCTTTGTTTTAAATGCCCCTTCCTTCTAGCTTAATATTTTATGTGGTTTCTTCCAGCTCTAAAATTCGATGTGCCATGTCCCTCCCAGCTCAAACACTCTCAGATTACCTATAATATTTCTTTCATATTGCCCCTAGGTGTTAGTTCCCATTAAATCTCCCTTCTTCTCTCTCTACCTCAAGGTATACCAAACCCCCTACCAAAAAAAGTCTACATTCCTCTTACCCTGTCTACCCAAGCAAAAATAATGATTCACCAAAGAGAAAAGTCTAAATGAGTGCACAGTGTCAGGTACATATCTTCCTCCATCCCCTGGGAGCTTCAGAGAGCTTAGGTTGTTGCTCATTAGAGCTGAAAGAGACCTTAAGAGTCATCTAATGAATGCCACCTCTGCTTTCACACACTCCCAGTCCCTCCCTTCCCCCCCATACACACACCATCCCACTTCCTTTTTTTGTACAGAAAGACTGGGTTTCCCCTTCCTTTCATCTCCACGTCTTACATACTGAGAAGTGATTTCCAGTGATCACCAAACAATTTGTTGTACCCTGTGGAGTTGTTTATTATTATGGGTTCTGACCTGTGCTGTTATTGTTGAAAAAGGATCAGGAAGACACCGAGCCTTAATTACAGGTGCCAATATGGGGGAATATTGGCTGAGCCTGAATACCTGCCATGAAATAATGGAAGAGTGGTAATTTTCAGTTCTGATCGTTTGCTCACAGGTACTAGTGGTCTTAATGATGAGCAAGCATCTTACAAGTGATTACTTTAGCCTCAACAGCAGCAGTGACAGTGGCAGCTGATTTAATACATTGGTTCATTGTTCTGTCCTTCCCTGCCTTGGATGTTTACACAATTCCTACCAGTGCTCTACTAGTTCCTTTTAATCATTGGTTTGGATTTCAGTTTTTTTCCTTGCTGGTCTTTTGTCTCCTTCACTCATCAGGAAGAATTTATCTTTCTGCCCCTCTTGCCCAGAAACAACTCAAGGAGAGACTCTGGAGACACATTAACAGGTCCATCTACTTCTGTCTTTTGCTCTTCTAGGGAAACAAAAGTACCTGTGTGCCAGCAGGAATGATTGCACCATCGATAAATTCAGAAGGAAAAATTGCCCATCGTGTCGGCTCCGAAAGTGCTATGAAGCAGGGATGACCCTTGGAGGTATGTTTGGAGTCTTTGTTTTTAGAGTGGATTTTCCTGTCACATAATCCTGAGAAGGAATCAAGGTTCTAGACATAGGCCAGCTTTCGTGGCCTAGGACACTTTACCTCCTTGCATCCCCACTGAGTCTGTTGGGAGCCCCCAAGCATGCCACAGAAGAACCCTCCGTGGTTGGGTAGACCAGTTGAGTAGCGGTAAGCGGCCATCTGGCCACAGATTCGGTCATCACTAGGAAATCTTAGTGTTACTTGCTTAAGTGGCAGCTTGAGGGTCAAAAGGCTAAGGTACACAATTCTGCTTCAGGCACTGGCCCAAATTTTGAGGAGTGTATAGAAGCTGACACCTTTGACCCAGGCACAATGGAGGGAATAGGGAAAGGCTAAAAGGTTGTCCAGGATGCACCTGTCACTGACCACTGAAATACAGCCTTATGCCTCACTGCCTGGCCTCTTTAGGTATTCAAAACCTAAAACCTGAGGCAGCTCGAAGTATAACCCAGTATACAAGACTTCTCCAGGGAAACAGACAATAGAAAGAAATGCAAAGATACATAATCTATTGGGAACAGCTCTGGATTTGGAGTCAGAAAACCTAAATTTGTATTTAAGCTCTCTCACTCACTCCCCTCAGTTTCCTTATCTGTAAAATGGGAGGGTTGAACTGTATGGTCTTTAAGATTCCATCCAGCTCAGAATGCATGCTTCTGTAATCCTGTGCTTGAGGGCAAGCCACCCACATAGCTAGATTCCCAGAGCTATAGTCTGTTAGCCAGTCAGTACCTGGGTTCTCAGCTTTCCCTTCTCTCAAGGCCCTGAGCTCTTCCAGAAGAGAGCTGAATTCTTCTGGCTTTGATCAGCTGCCAGCTATGTATAAGGCTCTGAGTAGAGAGAGAGGTTGGAGCCCTTGTTAAGGCTTGAGGCAAGAGCTGCCTCTTCTTTGCTCCTGTTGGCCTCCATGCTACCCATCTCAGCTCCATCCTGCACATCGCCTGTACTCTTAGTTGCCAAATCCACCCAGTAAATTTCCTACTCCACATTACCCAGATACGAGCAGGAATTGTTGTACTTTCTCTCCCAAGCCATTCAGGCAGCATCATTTTCCAGTGGGCTCTGCTGCAGGTCTATAGCTGGCCAGCTGCTGAGAGGAGCCTAGCTCTTTCACAGGGGACTCCCACTTTGCCTTTCCCCAGTCCCTAGCCTGGCACCCTCTTGTTCTCTGGCCCAAGCACCAGATCAGAAGATTCCAGCCTAGTTTGCTGATGCTCTGGCCAATGGCAGGGGAGGAGAGCTACTTTGAGCTCCAGGCCTCATTTCTCCGTGTTTACATCTGCCTGGAGCCAGTACGCCTCCCCTCCCCTCCATTCCTCCTTCCCTGCCTCCATCCCCCTGCCTCCCAGAATGCCGCTTCCTTTAAGGACTTGCATTTTTCATGAGAAAAACAGGCTCATTAGGCCACTTTGATTTAGAAATCAGAATGGGAGAAAGGCAAACCTATTCCTGGCACCCTGGTACCTTATTAGAGGTGATCAGCCCAGCAAACACAAAGAGCCCCATGCACAAAGCCTGGTCCTCTCCTCTCCCTCCTTGGGCCTAATTTATAGCAATTACACCTCTCTGGCTGTTCCCTCACCCTCTTTCAGAGAGCTGCCCCATGGCTCATGTGCCCGTGCGCATATCTGCCAGGCCTGCCTGTTTCCCACCTGATGCCCATCTGTTCCCCTGCTCTTCCCCCACTCCCACCCTGCTGGCATACACCAAGGCTTTTCGATGATGATGATGATGATGATGATGATGACCCATCACGCACCTGCTAAGATGAGCAGAAGGAGTTTGTCCCACGGGCCAGGCCCTCAGAGTCCCGCAAAAATGGTGTCCCATACGGCTGGCTTCCTCTTCCCATCTTGTAGATGGTAACATGGAGGCCCAGAGAGGAGAGGAGACACAATTAGGAAAGAAGAGTCGGCACTTGATTTGCAAGTCTTTGTGCTACAATCAGCTGCCCCTGTGAACTTACTTACGAGGCAAAATGTCAGAGCTAGAAGGAACCTTAGAATTTTGGACAGAACAGTTGTCCAGTGCAGGGTAGGCCCTTGTCTGCTTCATGCCCCCCCCCCCACATACACACACACACACACACACACACACACACACTTTGGCTGACTGGGGAAGCAAAGGGGCCTGCCTCCCTTTTCAGAATCATGTTTTTAAATACAGAAAACAAAATATAGGATTATAAGGGAAACCAATTGTAGTGAAACAGAGCTACCCATTTTTTTTTTCATGGAACATGAAATGATATACTCTCTTTAATGAGCTTTTTACACAGAAAGGGAATCTGAAATACAAACCCTTAGTGTGAATTGAAGTCGAGATGCAAATTTTTTAAAAACCAAGTCTTTTACCTAGTTAAGCCTGAAGGCCACTGGGTTTAGAACAGTAGCTTTTGGTTCATCTGATCCTCCCAGTAACCCTCGAGGAATCCAAAGCTCAGAGACATTGAAGGATGCTTTAAAAAAAAAAAACATTGCTTCACTAATGCATAAGGATAGAATGTTATTGATATCTTTTGTTTTCACATTTCCTTCATTCCTGAATATAGCCTTCCTCTGCCCAGCCAGACATCCCTTGTAAAAAAGTATTGTTTTGGTCTGAACCTGTGATTTCATTGCTACAGGGAAGGCACAGTGAGGGCATGGCTTTGACCAGGGCAGATTGGGCGCCTATGCAGAAAGACAGTCTTAGAGAGCCCTGGGGGAGGGAAGGAAGGAAGGAGGGAGGGAAAGAAGGGAGGAAGAGGAGGAAAGGAAGAAAGGAAAAAAGGAGGGAGGAAGGGAAGGAAGGAAGGAAAAGAAAGGAGGAAGAGGACAGAAGGGAGGAAGGAAAGGGAGGAAGGAAAGAGGAAGGGAAGGAAGGAGGGAGGGAGGCAAAAAGAAAAGAAGGAATGAAGGGAAGAAAGAAAAGGGAGAAGGAAGGAATGAGGAAAGGAAGGAGGGAGGGAAGAAAAGAAGGAAGGAAAGAAAGAAAAAAGGGAAGGAAGGAAGGAGGGAAGGGAGGAAAGAAAGAGGAAAGGAAGAAAAGATTTTGTGTCTCCTGTGTGCTAGGCATTGTGCTAAGTGCTTTACAATGATTACCTCATTTGATCCTCCCAACAACTCTTTGAGGTAGATGCCATTATCGTCTTCATTTTATAGATGTGGAAACTGAGGCAGGTGGTGGTAAAGTAACTTGCCCAGGGTCCCACAGCCATTCAGCATGAGGCAAGACTTGAAGCCTAGGTCTTCCTGACTTCCAAGGCCAGCTCTCCATTCACCATCCCATGCTGCCTCTAATGATGATGACGATGAGACCTGTGATGCCATTGGTATAGAGACATCCCAGAGGGGAAATTCCCTCCACCAGTGCAGTCCTGCCTCCACCTTGGTTGCATCTTTGAGTTTTTGACAGTTGACTGGGGGCCCTGAGACACTAAAGTGACTTACCCAGGGTCACACAGCCAGTCAGTGTCAAAGACGAGTAGGGCTTGAATCCAGATCTTCCTGACTTCCAAGGTTGGTTCTCTGTCTAATCTTGTCCCATCAGATGCTTCATAACAAAGAATTTTTGGAAAATAACAGTTTAGCAAAACCGATACATCAGCTTTCTATCACAGTCTATGCAACATAGGCCCTCACCTTGGCAAGGAATAGAGGGAGATGCTTTTGTCTACCTGTAGAGGTGAAGTGTTAAAGAGCCACAGTTGTACAGCTTAATAAGTGTGAGAGACAGGATCTGAATTTGGGGGGGACCTCCTTATTTGAATTCCTTCTTCTATAGCACCCTTCCTGGCTAGAGCCCCTCTAGTTGGACCCCCTCATTTGGGGGATGAGGAAACTAATAGATCATAGGTTCATTGAACTGGAAAGAACCTTAGAGGTCCTCAGGTCCCACCAGTCCATTTTACAGTCGAGAAAACTGAGGCCAGAAGCGTGAAGTGATTTACCCAAGTGGGATTGGTCATTCACAGCCCTTCCAGACTTGCTTGGCATCCCTTCCCCACTTCTGTCCACTAGAGACCAGGAGGTCCCTATTTGCCCCTAAACCCACAAAAAGGTCGCCGAGAATCCAATCTGAAGAACACACCGTGTTACAAAGAATTCACACACTTAGAACTTACTTATCGTCTTGGGGCCAAACATCCCACCTTCCACAGCCTCCCCTCTTCCCCCTAACCCAGTTTATTATTATTTGCACACTCATTGTACATCAAACATTTACCTCGTGTAAACAAATAAAAAACAAATAGCCAATAGGATGTCCCCTCGGACGCTAAAGCAACCAGCTTCTAGCTTCATGAGGTTTGAATACAGCCTAGTTATTTTGACCATTCTCCAAGCTCATTAAAATGATATGCTATATAATTCTGTGCTGGCCCCCACCCCTGCCTCCAAACACACCATGCATTCCAGGGTCAGATCAAAATAACTTTAGGGTTTTCCCATGTCATAGAGAATCCAGTTCAACGACATCCCGTAATGGGCTAAATTTGGAGTCAGAGGACTTTGAATCCGAGGTCAGCTTGTAACCCCCAGGTGACCTTAGTGTACGGAGTGCTGAACCTGAATTCAGAAATAGCTGTGTTCAACTCCTTCCTCTGAAGCCGATTGTGTGATGCTGGGTAAGTCCCTTCCTCGCCCTGGGCCTCAGTTTCCCCCTCTGTAAAATGAGAGGGTTAGACTTAGTGCCTTCTCAAGATCACTATTTTTTTCATGAAGCCCCCATAAATTAGACCTGTGGACTTGCAGGTGAGTGGCTTGGTCTCCAGGCCTGGAGATAGTAATCTTTGTTCCTTCTTCCTTCCTTGTGTTGTTTTGGAGACAGAGACTTTGGCTAAGTGAGCTAAGGAACTCCCTGCAAGGAAATTTCATCTACTCTGTAGAATCAGTAGGCCAAGACTCTTGTCTGGAGCATTGAGAAACGAAATGACCTGCCTAGGGTCACACAGTTAGTGTATGTCACAGAATAGATTTGAATCAATTAGCAAGCATTTAAGTGATTGGCCCTGTTGTGGCTGAGACACAGGTATAAAAAGAAACAGTCCTGGCCTCGAGTCATCAGATCGTAGATTTAGAGATATACAAACCTCAGACTACTTCTGTGCTCTCAGCAGAGGCAACATGTGTATTAATTGATGTGCACAAAATGTAATCTGAGATAACTGGGGGCAGGAGATTGGATTAGGTGACTCTCAAACTGAGATTTGAAAGGATCCTGGGCTCTCCAGAGGTGGTGGTAAGGAGAGAAGGCATTCCTGGTGTCAGGAATGGCCAGTGCAAAGGCAGAGAGACAAGGATCTTCCTGACTTTGAGGCACACCCAGTTCTAAAGCCATTTCTTCATTTCTTTTTTAAGGCAGTTGGGGTTAAGTGACTTGACCAGGGTCACACAGCTAGTAGGTGTCAAGTGTTTGGTCTGAGGCCAGATTTGAACTCAGGTCCTCCTGACTTCAGGGCTGGTGCTCTATCCACTGTGCCACCTAGCTGCCCCTTGAAGCCATTTTCTCCAAATAAGCCTATGAGGTAGCTGGTAAAAGTGTTGTCTTGTCTTGTCCAGTTGTGTCTGACTCTTTGTGCCCCTGTGGACCATAGCATGCCAGTACTTTCTGTGGGGTCTTCTTGGCCAAGATACTGGAGTGGTTTGCCATTTCCTTCTCCAGCTCATTTTACAGATGAGGAAACTGAGGCAAACAAGGTGAAGTGACTTCCCTAGGGTTACACAGCTAGTAAGTGTCTGAGGTAGGGTTTGAACTCAGGTCTTCCTGACTCCAGGTCCAGTGCTTTATCCACTGCAGTGCCACCTAGCTGCCTCCAGTAAAAGCATTACTATCCCCATTTTATAGATAAGGAAACTGAGTGTTCAGGGTCACAGAGCTTTTCACTACAAATCCAAAGCTTCCATGTTGCCTTATTCATCCTAATGATTAAGTTCTATTACTTGGCAAGGCTGGGCAGTAGGAGAGAAAATGAGATGAGTAACCAGCCTCTGACCTCACGGAGCTAAGGCACGCGAATAACCCTAGGAGCCAAGATCTAGAGGCCAGCTAGAGGCTGATAGAGCCAGCTAGTCTAAACCTCTCATTTTACAGAGGAGGAAACTGAGGCCCAGAGAAGGGAAGTGACTGGCCCAATGCCACACAGGCTATAAATGGCAAAGCCAGGACTTTAACAGAGGTCCCCTGATTTTAAGTTTCATGTCCCATATTCATCTCTATTTCCACTACAACACACCATCTCCCTCACAATATATGGTAGAATACGACAAGTGCCTGAGAATATATTGAGAATTCAGAGGCAGAAGAGTTTACTCCAGGCCCAGGGTGGGAGAGGAAGACTTCACGGGGTAGAGAGTATTGCATGGGGCCTTTAAGGATGGTCAGAAATGGATTGGGTGTGGGGGGAGGGGTTGGTGAAAGCAGAAGGCAGGAGAGGACATTGCAGATGTGGGGAATGTTACAAGCAAAGGCAAGGAGGGGAGAAAGCATGGGATTGGGCCCTGCCTTTGGCTAGGGCTGAACAAGGAAAGAAGTTGCTCAAAAGATACGTGGTACCAAATGGGCAAATACCTCCAGGGAGACTGCAAATTGCTAGCATGCATATAGAGTGTTGACATTCACAAAGCACTTTACATATGTTCTCTGATTTGATGAGTGCCCAGTCAAAAAAACCTAGCTTTCCAGCCATTACCCTTTTTCCATCCCCATTTCCATGCCGGGTACCGTGGCCTTCCTTGGCAGCTTTCAGGCCTCAACAAAGGGGTCCACAGACAATTGGTGGTTCCTTGAAGGCCTGGCTGTCAGGAGGGACCTTCTCTTGGTCATGTTATATTTCTGGTTGCTTTTTGAAAACAACATATTGCTAATTGCTTCAGGAATTTCAATCCTTTACCCACTTTGCACTTGAGAAAACAGTTATAAATATCCCAACCTCAATCAAGGGCCTTCCCTCTCCTGAGTTAGTTACAGCTTTTTCACAGCCCATAAGCAGAATAAATACACAGATGTTTCCCACTTTTCCCTATCAAGTCCTCAAGGATAAATTCTCTTTTTCAAATCTGACATGAAAGGAAAAATGGCCCGTTTCTGGTAGTATATGTGTATTGTTGCTCAATTGTATCAGTCATGTCTGACTCTCTGTGACCCCATTTGGAGTTTTCACAGCAGAGCTACTGGAGTGGCTTGCCACTGCCTTCTCCAGCTCATTTTACAGATAAGGAAACTGAGGCAAACAAGGTGAAGTGACTTGCCTAGGGTCACACAGCTAGGACGTGTCTGAGGTCACATTTGAACTCAGGTTTTCTGACTCTAGGCCCTGTGTGCTATCCACTGCAGCACCACCTACCTGCCGAGTGTGTGTCTGTGTGTGTGTCCGCGTATGTATGCGTTTTCTAAAGAATGGTCTCCTTTGTACTGCCCATCTCTTACTAAAGTCCATAGAAGGGCAGAGCCAGAAGGGACCTTAGACATCACCTAGTCTAGCTACCTTGTTTTGCAGAGGAAGAAACCAAGGCCTGGAGAGTGGAAATGACTTTCCCAAAGTAAGACAGGTTAGAGATTGAAAGGCCATTAGAGATCAGCTAGTCTGATTTCCTTCCATTTGTGGGTTGTTTCCTTTACAGAGGGGAAAACTGAGGCTTACCCAAGGGAGGGGAAGTGACTTACCCAAGGTCACACATAGGACTCTAGATCTAGAGCTGGAAGGCCCTCAGAGGCCATCGAGTCCAATTCCCTAATTTTACAGTGGGAGAAACTGAGGCCCAATGAGGGGAAGTGACTTACCCAAGGTCACATACAAGTCTTAGATCTACAGCTTGAAGGGACCTCTGAGACCAGCTAGTACAACCCCTTCATTTTACAGAGGGGGAAACTGAGCCTTAGGGAGGGCGTGGCTTAGCCGGGGGGGGCGGGGTACGCTGCAGAGGCAGCAGTGGAACCCAGGACCTCGGCCTCTAAATGCAGTGCCCTTCCCTACTGCATCATCTGCCTCTGGCTCACATTGCTCCCCACTTTACTTTGCATAGACTCCAGGAGCTGGTTGGCTCCTCTGTTCCCTGGTGGAGAACAGCCAGCCTGCCAGTTGCCCAGAGGACTTTCCCATGCGTCAGGCAGCACCCCTTGTCTCCCTCACCCCCAAACTACCTCTGCTTCAAATGATTAATGACAGCTCCCATCTCATTGGCATTGTCTCCTTTCCAAAGGGCTTTGCTTAAACCTGCCCAGACCCCTTGGGCCACTAAAGGGTGAGATGGGAGCAGGGTACCCTGCATCAGCCTCCATGCTAACTCCATGAGACGCCCGCATGGGGCTCCCCTTGTTCCTTCTCTGTGGCCAGCGCGTGCAGGGTTTGCCCTGCTCCTTTGCGGCTCCCCAGCCCGGGACCCAGTACTGCCTCACACTCTTTCCCCAGCCCCTTGGATCTTGAACTCTGGTTTGACTTGGCCTGAAGTCTCACTTACTCTCTTGGATCAGAATTTGGAGTATGCCTCTTTTTCCCCTGGCAGTGTTCTTTCTGTTTCATTGGCCCATTCCTCTCCCTAAGGGAGTCGGGACTGGGGAGGGGGGTCGGAGAACTCTGGAGGCTAGGATAGGGCAAGGACTCTTCTCCCCATTTTACAGATGAGGAAACTGAGGCCCAGAGAAGAGCGATCACTTGCCTACAGTCACATGACAGACTAGTAAGGGACACTGCCTCCTCCCACAAAACCAGAAGAACCAGCCCCCTAAATGCAGTCCCTTAGTCTGAGCCCCAACCTAAGATCTGGGGGCATCGTGGCTTTTAACAGATGTATGGGATGTGATATCAGATCACACAAAATTCTATAATGTCAGATTTCACACAGGGAGAGACTGAGGCCCAGAAAGAGGAAATGTCTCAAACTCACTTGGTGTATGCATCCTAATAATGAGGCTGATTGTATAGCTCCTAGTGGTCCTTGAATCAGTACAGTGAAAAGTGTGCTCCATTGGAAGTTAGAGGATTTGGGTTCAAATGTTGGCTTTGCTATTTATTATTCATGTGTGTGACCTTGGGCTAGTCACTTTATCTGGGCCTCAGTTTCCCCATCTGTGAAATGGAGGAGTTAGACTCCATGACCTCTGAGTTCCCTTCCTGCTCTAAGTCTGTAATTCTTCTGTAAGTCTAGAGATCTCGCCCTGGCAATGAATATTTTAGAGCAGAATTATTTGACAGTGAAATGTTGGGGGGCGGTGTATGAGGTCACACAGATGACTCTTCCCTTTCAGCATTCCCAGGACAGGAGGGGAGTACCAGTCAGTCATGGGGCATCAGCTCGGGCTGCTTGAAGCTTCTTCACACCTCTGCCCCACCCCCCCAGCTGTTAGTCCTCAGTGGGAGGAGGGAAGAAGGCTGAGCAAAGAGATGGCCATAGTATTTCTACCTACATGGAGGCTGTGTGCAGCCAGGCTCTTACAAGGATCCTACTGGCTCCCATTTCTCTAGGTATTTGTTCAGGCTTACAAATAATTCTCCTCCCAAGAGGACCCTGCTTGTCCCCTCATCCCTGACTTCCATCTTCCAATTTCCTCCCTAGTATCAGACTGGAAAAGGCAGCTAGGTGGCGCTGCAGTGGATAGAGCGCTGGGGCCTAGAGTCAGGAAGACCTAATTCAAATGTAGCCTTAGACACTGTGTGACCCTAGGCAAGTCACTTCACCCTGTTTGCCTCAGTTTCCTCATCTGTAAAATTAGCTGGAGAGGGAAATAGCCAACCACTCCAGTATCTTTGCCAAAAAACCCCGAAATGGGGTCAGGGAGAGTCAGTCACAACTGAAAAACAATTGAACTACAAAAAACTAAAATCAGGCTGAAAAGAAGGCCTCTGAGAAATAGAGTCTTCCTCGTATTAGGAGCCCCCATCAGGCTTCACCAATAATATGTATGATTCAGGTGGCCTTAGTATTTCAGGCTCTGAAGAGGAATTTCCCCCTTTACAGCCCTGCAAGGTAGGCAGTACAAGGACTTTTATTCCCTTTTGACAGATGATGAAACTGAGACTCCCAGGGACAAAGTAGTTTGTCTAGGTCCCATAGCTAGGAAATGACAGAGCAGGGATTCCAACCTTAGTCTCTTCTGACCCCAGGTTCAAGGACTGCACCCCACTGCCTCTCAGTGAATGTGTATCCCTGGAGTTTAGACTGCAGATATATGGCTCATCGAAAGAGTGGAAGGCATCTGTTCCAAAGCCATGTGCCCATGTCAGGGAGGTAATATTTCAAAGGATACGTTGTGTGGTACACCGACTCTAGAGTACAGGACCTGGGTTCAAATCCTGCATCTGATACATCCTATGACCTTAGAAAAGTCACTTCCCTTGACACTTACTAACTGTGTGACCTGGGCAAGTCACTTAACCCCAATTGCCTAAAATGAAAGAAAGAAAGAAAGAAAGAAAGAAAGAAAGAAGGAAGGAAGGAAGGAAGGAAGGAAGGAAGGAAGGAAGGAAGGAAGGAAGAAGGAAGGAAGAGAAAAGAAAAGAAAAGAAAAGAAAAGAAAAGAAAAGAAAAGAAAAGAAAAGAAAAGAAAAGAAAAGAAAAGAAAAGAAAAGAAAAGTCAGTTCCCCTCCCTGGGCCAGTTTCCTTCTCTCTGAAATGAAGAGGTTGGACTAGATGACTTCTAAGAGCCCTAGGTCTATGATCTTGTTAGGCCCTGATAGTATCAAGAGACCATCAAGAAGCCCATGGCCTTGAACTCTGGCAACAAGAAAAAGGCCAAACCGTCAGTCGCATGGTTTTCAGTTCCAGTACTGACCAAACTGCTACATTGGCTTGGGGTCCACCTAGTACTCAGGCTTTCTTTTTTGGCTGAGTTAGGCTGGGCCACTTTGGGGGGCCTCTTTTCGTCTTTGCTTTTTGGCCTTTCTTGGCATCCAGTGCCTCTGAAGCAACTCTCCAGTGATTGGGATTATCTGTGCCTCAGAGCTGGACTGTCACCCCCAGATATGGTGCTATGGAGGGGCATTTAGAGATGGCTGCAAGAGCACTGAAGTAGAGTCGGACCATCTGGGTTCTCCTTAAGCCTCTGTCACTGACTAGCTGGGGGATTAAGTCGCTGGGGTGAAACTAGATGGGCTCTAAAGGCCTGGTAATAGTAACCCATGTTCCTAGACCTCTCCCAGCCCTGACATTCCCCATTCTAAGGACCCTCGCAGCTCTAGCATGGAGAAGGGGAGGGGAAGGAAGCTGACTTTGCTATAACTGTAATCTTTGAGGAGAATTGTGACTATGGAGGGACTAGTCACCAGCTGTGCTATTTGTAATTCCCACCAGGTACCCCACAAACAGGGCACTCTCCCGTTAGATTTTTGCCTTCAATGAGCTATGGTTAGAGGTAAGGGAGACTTTTTTACTATCTTTGAAGCATAACTATGATATTACAACCCAGTTGTTGAGTAACAACGTCTTCTTTTAAAGTTTCACTTGAAATCTTCAGTGATTTAAAAAATTGAAGATACCAGAAACCTTTCATTTTTCTTTATTTGTGCTATAAGCACGCCTGCATCCCTTGGGGTCCTTGGGTGGGGGTGGCGAAGAGGTATGAAACAATGTCATAACTCCCACCCATGTTTTACAGAGTAGAAAACTAAGACCCAGGAAGGTGAAGGGACTTGTCTAGGGTCACACATGTGTGACCTTGTGGTAAAGTTTCAGAGCCAGCATACAAATCCAGGTCCTGTGGCCAAGATTAAAGCTGTGCTACAGCATAGACATCAGCAGGAATTGACTGCTTAGACCTCATGCAGCATTTGTTTTCTACCTGTCACATGCATCATTTAAAAATCATAGTTATCTATGAGGATAAGATTAATATTTGTGTTCACCTCCACTCTCCCTCCTCTATCCCCTAGCACAGAGCTCTGCACACAATAGATTCTTAATAAATGGTTGCTTAAAGCTGAGTTAGGAAACCTGGAGCCAAAGGTTGTTGGGCTGATGAGCCACATCTATGTAGGCAAGTACTTTCTAAACATAATGCTTGGCTCAGTAAACAAAAATTTCATTTGAGCTGTTGAGACAGCCAATTTTAAAATGCTTTTGGATTTCAGTTTTCAAAGAAGATTACTGCCACCTAATGGGAACGATTGAAGGATTTCAAGTGGTTAAGATCCTGCTTGGGTTTTCTAAACTCTTTTAGCTTGATAAGTGATTACTTTGAAGGTGTTAGAGATTGATGAGTTCAGTTAGTCACACACATAGACACAGGCACAGACACACACACACACACACACACACACACACACACACACACCCCTTGCTTTATATTTGAGCCAGCTGAGGTCCAGAGAAATAAAATTCCTTACCTTCGGTGACAGTTGCTAGTTGATGGCCAAGCCAAGACTAGAATCAAGGCCCAATTCCTCAATTCCCCATGTGTCTATAGCATTTGATTGTTTCCAAAGTCCATCCCTCAACACCACCATCTGAGGTAGGTAGATCAAGTGTTCATATTCCCATTTTATAGAAGAAAGTAAAGCTCAGAGAGGCCATGACTTATCTAAAGGCACATTGCTCCTAAATGTCTGACCCAGGGATTCACAGAATCTTAGGCAGAAAGGACCTTGGAGGCCATCTTTAGATACCCAAAGAATCCCCAAGACAAAGTACCAGTAAGGGGTCATCCAGCCTTTACTTACAGATCTGTACTGAGGAGGAAGCCACCGTCTCTCAAGGCCAACCATTCCACTTTGGGATGGCTCTTTGTCCCCCCTGCCATCAAGCCTCAATTGGGCTCTTTGTAATTTCTACCCAGTGCTTCTATGCCTGTCCTCCAGGGCCAAGATAAATGTGACCCTTCTACTTGATATCCCTTCAAACACCTGAAGATACCTAGCTATCCTGCCACCCCCTAAACCCACCAGGACTTCTCCAGTGTTAAATAGCCCCAGTTCCTTCAACCAATACTCATATATAAGGCATGTCCAAAAGGCTCTCCACCATCTGGTTGCCTTCCTTTGGACCCTTTCTAAGATATGGTACCCAGAACTGGACACAGTACTCCAGACCAGGCCAGGGCAACTGTCACTGAATTGTCAGAGTTGGAAGAGACCCCCAGAGCCATCTCGAACAACCTCATTCTCCCTCTACAACATGTCTTATAAGGAGCCCTCCACTGAGTGACTTCCACTTTTAGACAGCTCTAGTGATCTTGCCATCCAGCTTCAATTGGTCTCTTTGTCCCTGCCCCTCATTGCTCCTGGTTCTGCCCCCAGAGCTGAACAGAGCCAGACTAATCCTTCCTTTCTATGATAGCCCTTCAGATACCTGACACCAGTTACCCTGTGTCCTCTGAATCTTTCCTTCCTTTCTATGATAGCCCTTCAGATACCTGACACCAGTTACCCTGTGTCCTCTGAATCTTTTCTTTTCCAGGCTAGGCATGCTCAGCTTTTAGCTTGAAGCCCCCATCACCATCCTGGAAACCCACCTCTAGAACACCCTCCAGCCTAGCGGTGTTGTTCCTAAATTGTGGGCTTCAGAACTGAACACAGAGGGATGATCCCCTCCTTTTTCCTTGACTCTGGGCCTCTCCACACAGCCCAAGATGGCACCCACTTTCTAGGAGGCCTTGGTACACTGTTGATTCGATTCCTCTTGTAGTCCACTAGAAGCCCCTATATTCTTCCGCTGAGCGACACTGAGTCTCATTTACCAGGCTTAGTTTTTGGAAGCCAAGTATAAGACTTTACTCTTTACTTTATCTCTGTTCAATTTAAACAAGTGCCTAAAGAATGAATGCAGTGTGTGTGAACAAGAAAAGACACGCTCTAATTAGAGCAGGAAGGACATGGAATCCAGGCCAGAAACAAACGTGGAGCAAATCTTCTGGAATCCCAACTGTCCTTCAGAGGGATTGATGACACTCCCAGCTCTGAGTCATACACAGATTTGATAAGTGTGCCATCAGTGCCTTTATCCAAGTCAATGGTAAAAACGTTTGGCAGCACAGATCACTGGGGCACTTCATGGAAGACCCCCTGCAAGCAGACAGAGGAGTGTCAATGACTACTCTTTGTCTGGTTAGTCACCCAGTTCTAGGCCCACCTAACTGGGCTAGCTAGCATCTAGCCCCCATCTCACTACCCTGTCCATAGGAATAGCATGAGAGACTTTTATCATATGTTTTGCTAAAATCTAGGCAGACAATACCTATAGCATTCCCTTAACATACACAAGAGGACGGGAGGCTTGTCAGGCATGGCCTGCTCTTGAGCTGGCTCTGCGGTATAATAGCTGTTTTCCTTTTCTCGATGTTCACTGACCATCTCTTTCCTAAAACATCCTCAAATTTTGCCTGGATTCAAAATTAAGTTTACTGCCTTTGGGGTTTGCAAATTCCATATTCCTCCCTTTTGTGAAATGCGCAGATTGTTGCAATGGCTAGAGCCTGGGGCCTGAAATCGGGAAGACCCGAGTTCGAATGTGGCCACAGATACTTATTAATTACGTGACCCTGGGCAAGCCACTTCACCTCAGTCTGTCTCAGTTTCCTCATTTGTCAAATGGGGATAATAATAGCACCTCCCTCCAGGGTTGCTGTGAGGACCAAAGCAGATAATGGATGTCAGGTGCTTTGGAAACCTTGAGGTACTATCCAAGTATGAGCTATTCTTCATCTTACTAAATCCAGACTGTTGGCCTTCTCCCGTTCTGTGATCTTTCCTGCTCTACAGTATCCCATTCTTTTTTTGTTTTATTTTTTTGTTTTTAGGCAGTTAGGGTTAAGTGACTTGCCCAGGGTCACACAGCTAGTAAGTGTCAAGTGTTTGGTCTGAGGCTGGATTTGAACTCAGGTCCTTCTGACTTCAGGGCTGGTGCTCTATCCACTGCACCACCTAGCTGCCCCCATCATATATTTTTGTCATTCCATCCATCATCCCCCTAGTCCTGGCCAATATGCCTCTCTTAGTGCCACTGAATATTGCATTAGGTCGAGGGGGCTGACATGTTGCATTGAGGCCTACTGTCCACGAAAACCCCCACATCTTAGCTCACATGAGCTGCTCTCTGGCCACAAGGCATCTTGGACTTAGGATGTTGAATTTTTGCACCCAAGTGTAATGTTTTACATTTCTCCTTATTAAATTGTCCTCTAGGTAGATTTGGCCCAACAGTCTAACACATCATGACCTCTTTTGGATCCTGGCTTGGTCATCCATTGGGTTAGCCATCCTTCACACCCCTACCCCTGCACCTTTGTGTCCTAGGCACATTTTATAGGCCTTACTGTGCACATCCAAGTCTCCTAACTCCCAACACCATTGTTCTTTCCCAAGTTCCCATACTGCTGCCCATACCAGAATAAATAAATATATACACACATATATATGCATATATGTACCTATGTGTGTGTGGGCATATGTGTATATATATTCTTTTTTTCCTTTTAGAGACCTTTATTCTCCTTTGCTCACGTTATCCATTCACAAGTTACTGAGTGGACCTAAGGAAAAAAGGCAGAGACATCAAGACAAGGAACTGAGTCTTCAGATTGCCCAACATCAGTAGTGTCCCCATGGCAACAAAAGTCTTAGGGAAAGTATGGGAAATGGTGGCGTTCTTCTGGCCCTCTTACTGAGAATTGGGCCCTGATTATCTGCTATGCACATTCATCGACTTGCAGCCCCATAGGCCAGTGAGGGGCAGGAGCAGGGGATGCTTCCCCTGCCACGTCCCTCCTCTTCCTTAGCTATCGCACTGTTAGAACACAGGCTAGAGATCATGGGATCGTAGAGCTAGAGGGAATTTAAGAACCCCATCACCTTCATTTTTACAGATGAGGAAACTGAGGCCTACCAAGAAGTAGTGACTTGCCTGAGGGCACCTAAGGAATAGAGTTGAACTTTGAAGCCAGCTGTGCCATTTTCAACCACATCACACTTGGTCACAGTCAGACTGCTCTGGATCATGTGGAATCCAGCCTCTCCATTTCACTGAGGAGGACACTGAGTTCCATTGAGAGAGCGTGAGTGGTCAGATGGTTTTAGGAAGTGACAGCTGGGACAGCATCCAATTCATCTGACTAACCTACCCTGTCTGCTGCCTCTTTATGGGGCAAGAAATATGGAAGGAGAGTTGGATGAGGCTGCCCTTGGGACCCGAGCTCCAGAGACCCACTAATCCAGTGTCTTCATTTTACAGAGAAGGAAACTGAGGCCCAGGGGGAAGGGACTTGGCCAGGTCATACATAAGATCTTAGATCTAGAACTGAAAAGGGGCCCCAGCTAGGCCAACTCTTTTATTTTACAGGTAAGGAAATTGAGTCCCAGGGAAGTTAGATGACTTGCCTAAGATCGTACAGGTACCAGGCAGAACCAGGATTTTAAATTCAGATCTTGTGACTCCACATTCAGAATTCTTTCCACTGCCCTTCTGCTGCCTCTCCTCTCCCTTCCTCTTTCATCTCCCCTTCTCCCTCCTCTTCCCTCCTCTCCTTTCTCCTCCTCTCCTTTCCTCCCTTCTCCTCCCCTCTTCTCTTCTCTCATCTCCTCCTCTCTCTTCCTCCCCTCACCTTCTTTTCTTCTCCTCCCTTCTTCTCCTCTCCTCTCTTTCCTTCCCTTCCTCTCCTCCTTCCCCTCTCCTCTCTTCCCCTCTCTTTTCCTCTCCTCTCCTCCCCTCTCCTCCCTTCCTCTCCTCCCCTCCCCTCCCTTCCTCTCCTCTCTTCCCCTCTCTTTTCCTCTCCTTTTTCCTCTCCTCCCCTCCCTTCCTCCCTCTCCTCTCCTCACCCTTTTCTGCACCCACTCACCTCATGCTCTCTATCTCTAGCAGGCTATGTATGACCCACAATGTCCTAAACAGGGACCTTAAATGGACTTTCCATTGTAAGGCAGGGTTTATAAAGGGGATAGAGAGAAAGTAAAAATTGAATGCCCCACACCCCAACACATACACACAGAGCCCTCTTCCTTACCAACTATTTCTAAGTACTATTGTTATTAATGATATATAGTACTAGCTGACACTTATATAAGCATTCTACAGATAGGATCTCATTTGTTCCTCATGACCGCCCTGGGAGGTAGGTGCTCTTCTCATCTCCATTCTACAGTTGAGGAAACAAGCAGACAGAAGTTAAGTGACTTGCCCAGGATCACACAACTAAGAAGTGTCTTAAGTCTGGATTTGAACCCAGGTCTTGACTCCAGGCCCAGTACTCTGTACACTATGGCACCCTCTAGCTGTGATTGAAGAAACCCCCTTGGCACACTGTGCCCAGGATCACTGTGCTCAGCCTATTGGGGGAGCCCCAAGGCCTAGCAGTGGGTGCTGTGAACTAGGAAAGCTTGCCTTCTCCCTCCCCCACCCCCACCCCCAACTCCATACTTCATTCAATGGTCTCTCTCTTCCGTATCAGAGAAATTATGCACATGTTATTACAAGCACCACAAAAGGACCAGGGACTGAAAATGAGCTGTCTTTCCTCACTCAGACCAAGGGCTCTAGCAGAGAGACCCAAGAGGCAGAAGCTGCCTTCTCTGTCAGTGACTGGGGTCTTTGGAGGGCAGGGGGAGGGATGGGGGCCGCTTTTCTGGCGAAGGACTTAGATACTGGCCTACCTCACGGGGTTGTTGTGAGGAATTTTCAGAGGACAAGTCAGAGTAAACATCCATTTTGCATCTTGAGCCACCATTTTCCCTGTGACATGCATTGGCCTAGCCCCCTAACTGTCCTTAATACCCAATTCTGGGTGTGCCGCCTGAGGTGGATAGGGATAGGCTGTGGTCCCACCCACTGTAAGAGCTTGAAGGAAACCTTTCTGTTCAATCATAGGCCCGCAGAACCTCAGCAATGCCCAGGGACCCATAGAGCAAATGTTGTCGAATCCTTTTATGTCCCGGGGCCCCCTTAGCAGGCTGGTGAAACCCATGGATCCCTCCTCAGAATACTGTTTTTTAAACATTACAGAATATACTAAATTTCAGTTAGACATTAGTAAAAATAAAGATGCAGATTTTTTTCCCATCTATATTCACAGAACCTCTGAAATCTGTCCCTGGACCCTAGGTGAAGAACCCTTAAAGATGGCCCCCTGCCCAAAATGTGAATTCCCACATAGTCAAAGACTGGCCAGGCTTTTGGAGCTAGCAGGAAGCTTGGAGATCATCTAGTTAGAGTCTTTCCTTTCAGCCTCAGGAGAAATCCTTCCATGGATGAGGAGCTCACTACCTCACAGAGCAGCCTGTTCCATAATTGTTAGAGCTTCCTTCTATCTTAAGCTGACCTCTGCCTGAATTGGACCTTTCTCAAGAATAAGATAAATCCCCCTTCCATATAAACTTTTATGCCTTTGAAGGGTTCATTTGAAGACAGCCATGCTCCCTTGAAAAGTGCCAAGAAGAACCCTTGGGCTTCCAGGTGGCCCTTTCCAAATGGCCATTAAGGAAAGGAGGTGGGTGGGGGTGGGGGTGGGGTCCGTCGCCTTCCTTCTCTGGTAGGGACTTGATTTATCCATATCCGTGTGACTCCTTATACTTGGGAGTCATTCTCAGGCCTTGACTGAGGCTCCGGAAAATCCAACAAGAACCAGAGTGCAGACCTCCTTTGGGCAGAAATATTCTCACTCCTCTTCAAAAGAAACACAGGCACAGATGATGACTAACATCGTAGACTGTCAGCTGTGAAGGCTCCCTTATGGGGAGAAGAAGTCTCTTGTCCAAGAGGATCAGAGATCCAGAGCTGACAGGGCCCTCAGTGACCAGCTAATCTGACCCACTCGTTTTACAGAAGAGGAAACTGAGGTCCATGGATGGGAAGGGACTTGCCCCAGCTCACTCACAGATCTCGAGCTAGAAGGGACTTCAGAGGCTATCCAGTCCAGCCATTTCACAGAGGTGGAAACTGAGGCCCAGAAAGGTCGAGCCCAAAATGATCCAGATCTTGAGTCCAGTGTTTGAGTCATGATGAGAACCTAGGTCCTTGGCTTCTAATGCTTTATCAGTGGTCACGTAACTAGGAAGTAGCAGGCCAAGGATCCCCAGCTCACCGTCTTTTCTCCTTTGCTGTCCCTACTTGCCCAGTTATCCACAGCTTAAGCAACAGGTCCAAATGGCTTCTGCCTCAGCTTTCTCCTTGCCCAACATTGGGACCCCAGGGCAGCCTCAGCAGATGGGGGAGGCAGGATGGTGCCTCAGAATACAGGACATTTATTCTATCACCTTCCAGGGCCCTGAACCCTCACTATGGAGAGCCAGTGAATCCCAGCAGCCGCTGCACACTCCCCTTCCTTAGTTATGCCCAGCTCTGGCTATTATTTGCTCCTTTCTGGCATTGGGCCTTCTTGACTCATCTGCCCATTTGCTTCTGCACTGTCCCATACCCCGCATCTCCCACATACCCACTTTTCTTGGCAGTCAAGCTGCGCCCCTCTTCCTTCCCACATTGGCTTTGACTGGTGATGTTGATGTCTAATATTTTGGTATTCTCTGTCTCTTAAAACTTCCATGTTGAAACGGGGCTCCTAACTGTGAGAATATGGCAGGCCCTGGGCCCCCCTGCTTTTCCTGTGTCCTAGCCTCCTTCTTGCTCTCCGCCCCCTGCTCCAGACACACTTCCTTCAGCTTCTCCTGGCCCTCTGGGACCTTCCTTCTGGAGAGAAACCAGCCAGGAATTCCAGACTGGGGTGTCCTCTCCACTTGGGGCACAGTGATAATCTCTAGGCTGACAACAGGGCCCCCTATGTGCTTTGGAAAGCTAATGTGCTTTCTTTTTCAACTGATTTCTGTTTGTTGGAATGTGACATTTCTGCTAGTGATTTTTGCTTTAATAAAGCCGTTAATACACCAATGGTATTTTATTATTTACGGCACACTGACAGAAATAATGCTGTTAACATTCCCCCCCCCTTTTTCTCTTTTTCCTTTTTCTTTTTTTTTATTTCTCATTTGCTTCCCAGGTCATCCTGACCTGTTCAGCTTGGGCTGTCTAACATTTGTTTTTAATGTCAGTTGAAAAGTAATTGTAAAAACATGTATGCTCCAAATTAGTCCAATCCTTTTTATTTTTTTAAATTCCTTCTCCCCCTCCCCTTTTCCAGTGGAAAAGCCTGGCATTGGAGCCTATTTGCCAGGCCTGGCATTTCCTAGGAGCAGGTTTTCTGGAAGTCTGGAGGGCCCTGTGCTCAGGATGGCATCTGGACAGTGAACTCCTTGCTGTTGGCACAGTGGTTATTAACAGCCCAGAGCGAGGAGACTTGGAAGAGAACCCTGGCCTCATTCCACAGCCTTCTATATCATTGGGTCACCCATTCTTTTTATTCTGACATGAGCTAGACTCCATTAGACTCAATCATTTTTTAATAAGTTTTATAGACGCCTTTTGTTTCTATATCACAAATGCCATATGCACGCACACACATACACCCTCAGGAATTAGACCCTGCCTTGGAACAAAGAAAAAGGCTTAAGCAGAAGCAGCAGCCAGTGACCACATCTAGCAGCGTAGGCAAAATTCAGCCCCCGTAGGCCCTTGCTTCTCTGCTGAACCCAGGGAGACGGCTTTCATTATCTGTCCATTAGACTAAATATTCCCACATAAACCTTAAAAGATAAAGTGTGATATTTGTCTTTCTAGCCAGGCGTTCCACTGGCCCAGGAGGGTGGGGCATCTGAAGAGAGAAATACATGGTCTAGTGAGAAAAGCAATCAAATGTCAGGGAGGCAGGCAGCTAGAGGAGGGAAGGAGTCCTGGGTTCGAGTCACTGCTCTGTCACTTACTAGCTTTGTGATCTCATCTCCTCTCTTCAAATGGAACAGTTTAGATGATTTCTGAGGCCCTTTCCCAGGGTGCTTCCAGCCCCATGACCCTGGGAGGGAACCGAGGTTTAGCCGCCTGTATGGCCATGCTCCTAAGTCCCAGCCTGTAAAACCTCCCCAGATAGCTCTGTCCATCCCCATCACACACACACACACACACACACACACACACACACACACACACACACACAGAGATAGGCCTTCTGTCAGTCAACAAACATTTATTAAGCACCTACTGTATGCACTCTACTAGGCCCTAAGAACACAGACAAAAATGAACCAGTTCCTACTCTCTGGGAGCTTACATTCTGCCAGGGGAGCAATGTATGCACATAAAAGTGTGGACCAGCTAAATCCAGGGGGATTGCAGGGAGGGAGGTACTATCCCATGTAGGAGATATCCCTCTAATTGCACTGGCCTTTTCCTTCTCTAGGACCATGCCCCTCACTCCCACTTCTCCAGTCTTTGGTGGCCCCAGGGCCCCACCCCAGGCCTCCTTCTCAATGGAGTTAGTTAGCATCCTTAGGGCCCAGCCCTTTACTAGGGGCATGAGAACTGAGTGGGCAAGGAAGTGTCCACAGTGACCTCGACATCCTGCACCAGATGACCCACTGACCAAGAAGGCTTTAAGGAAAGGACATAGCAGGGCAGCTAGGTGGCGCAGTGGATAGAGCACCAGCCCTGAAGTCAGGAGGACCTGCGTTCAAATCTGGCCTCAGACCAAACACTTGACACTTACTAGCTCTGTGACCCTGGGCAAGTCATTTAACCCTAATTGTCTTTAAAAAAACAAAAAAGAAAAGAAGGGCCTAGGGCCAACTGGGGAGCATTGCCAGGTGGGCCAGGCAGCCAGGCCAGATCAAAATGTCACTGGGAAATATTTCACAAAATAAATAAAAATGCAATAAAACATAGATAACATGACATTTTAAAACTAAGTTGATCTTCGGTCCCCTGGGACCCTTCTGTGCAGTTTGGAGGGCCCTGTTTCTACTTGAGTTTGGTACTGGACTGAAGTTGGCATTCCTGACTTTTGTTATATCCCAGCCCCCTTGGGCAGTCAGGCTACCCTAGAAGCCTCTAGAACCCTTCTGAGAATCATGTCTTTAAATGCATAAAGTAAAATCATAAGTTATCAAAATATTTCAAAAACCAATTCACAGACCTCAGGTTGAGAACTCCTGGTCTAGGGGCAGCTAGGTGGTGCAGTGGATAGAGCACCGGCCCTGGAGTCAAGAGGACCTGAGCTCAAATCCAGCCTCAGACACATAACACTCACTAGCTGTGTGACCCTGGGCAAGTCACTTAACCCCAATTGCCAAAAGAAAAGAAAAGAAAAAGAAGAACTCTTGGTCTAAGTTCTTCAGACTTTAAAGCCTTCTTAACAATGGATCTTAGAGTCATAAAGTACAAGGGACCAAGTAGAGAGAACTCTAGACTTGCCAGCCAAAGAACTGAGTTTCGATCTTGCCTCAGATACTTACCAGATATGTGACCATGGGCAAGTCACTTCACCCCACTGAGCCTCACTTTCCTCCTCTGTAAAATGGGAATAACACTAGCATCTACTTCACAGGAATAATAACTTATAGCATTTATGTAAGCTCTTTAAGATTTGCAAAGTGTTTAAATATACTGTCTTGCTTAATCCTCACAGCAACCTTGTGCTATTAGTATACTCATTTTACAGGTGAGGAAACTGAGGAAGTTAAATGACTGTCCCAGGGTCACACAGAGACTTAAGTGACTGAGGCAGGATTCAAACCCAAGTCTTTCAGGTCTGACCAACTCTACCATTATCCACTACAATTCAGAAGCCCAAGCTTCGACATAATGTACATCAAGCTCTTCAAAAACCTTGAAGCAGAGCCCCCAAGGTTAGCTCTTATCATTGTGCCCAACCCCTTAGCCTGCTGGGAAAGGAAGCTGACACTTTTCACATGCCCCCTTTATCCAGCACATAGGTGGAATTCAGCCTTCTCCTCTGCCAGATTTTCTGAGAATCAGTGATAGCTGGTTGTTACAAAAACTTCTCTGACTTCCCAGAAACCTTCCCCTGAGAGCCCAGTGAGGCCTCATTCAAAGCTGAACTCTTCCACTTAGCAACTGTGTGACCTTAGACAAGTCATGGCCCTTTCTTTGTATCTTGGGCCTTCCCTATAAAATGAAGGGAGTGACTCAGCTGATTTCTGAAGCCTCTAGAAGGGAAGGGAGTACAAGCGGGTTTGTCCTCGGTTCAGAGATAGGGACCGACCTGTGATTTTCATTGGCATAGGTAGTTTCCCCAGTAAAGACATTCCCTCTGCTCATGGGGAATCAGTCAATTTACAGCCCTAGAGAGATACCTAGAGAACTGAGAAGTTAAGTGACTAACCCAGGGTCACATAGCCAGAATGTGTCAGAGGCAGGACTTCTGAGGCTTCCTGACTTCAAGGACAGCTCTTCCTCTGCTTCTTTGTGTTTAGAGGTAAGAGAACTAAGTTTCAGTAAGATTACAGTCAGCCAGCCAGTAAACGTGAAAAGCAGCACTTGAATCCACATCTTCCTGACTCTGGGGCCAATTCAAGGAGACATCAGAGGTGGGATCAGAGAGGTTAAGTGACTGGCCCATGCTCACACAGCTAGGAGTCATCAGGGCTGGGATCAGAGAGGTTAAGTGACTGGACTGTGGTCACACAGCTAGGAGACATTAGAGGTGGGCTACAAATTCAGCTGTCCTGACTTCCAGGTCCAAAGCTCAGTACCTACATCAATAGCCCATCCCAGTGTCTTATAAAACTTTTCTTGGAAATAACTGACTTCTCTGGGTTCCAGTTAATAAAACATAATGCCTGATGCTTTTGAATCGAGGAAATAAGGTACTAAACTGGTTTGTCCAGAGACTGAGAAAATGAGATGACATTTGACTCCATCCCACCTCAATTCAGCCACCCCCATTTAAACTCCATTTCCCATTCCCTTCTTCAGTGAAGACTGAAAGCAGCTGGCATCCCTGCTCAGTAGAGGAAGGGAGAGGCTCACCCTTTGGCTGTTCTGCCTGTGATGCATCCTAGCTGTATGACCCTAGGCAAGTCACTTACCTTTTCATTTTTCTTGGCTGCTCTTTAGGGCACTGAACTGCAGAGAAGGTACCAGCTTTCTTCATTAGAAGAGCCTACGCAGATGAAATCCCAGGACCAGTCTCATCCCAACCTTCTGGGGCATGAGAGACTAATAAATTCCCCACCCCCACCATTTCACAGCCTTCCCTGTTCTAGCAACGAATCTTTATGTATCCATTTGTTCAGCAATCCTAGGTTCACAGGGCTTAGAGTGAGCAGAGACTTCCGGAGACCATCTAGCCCAGCCTCTTCTTCTTACAAAGGGGGAAATTGAGGCCCAGAGAGGGACAGTGAAAGCTTCAAGGACAGGGTTCCATTGTAAGGCCAGAACCCATGTGAGGCTGGCATGGGGGAAGGGTTGCCGTGCCACACTTTTGGCCCATGTAGAAAAAGCAGCCTGGAATCTTCAGCAACAGAAAGCTGATTTCCATAACTTGAGCATTCGAATGCATACCCACATAGAGTCCAGGTTGGTTTCCAGAAGAATTTTCCACCATGAATAAAAACACCTTTATATTAGTTTCATATTCCATTAAAGTCCCCTCCCTGTGACATGGAGGCGACCCTGGCTAGGCTAGGGAGGGGAACACAAGCAGAAATATTTGAGGATGGGCCTGTGACTGAGCTGCATGATTTTCTTTTAGTGAACCAGGCAGAGGAGAAGGAGATGACTGTTACCACAGGGTTGGCCCCCAAGAAACAGGGTTTTTTGGCTATGACTCAGGAAGGCCTACACCTAAGGCCTTCAAAGCCTGGGACCTGCATTGCCCAGCCCATGTGCTGACAAGGTCACATGGATAGAGTACTAGATTAGGAATTCGAAGGAAGGAAGGAAGGAAGGAAGGAAGGAAGGAAGGAAGGAAGGAAGGAAGGAAGGAAGGAAGGAAGGAAGGAAGGAAGGAAGGAAGGAAGGAAGGAAGGAAGGAAAGAAGGAAGGAAGGAAAAGAAACATTTATATAGTGCTTACTACGTGCCTGGCACTGTGCTAAATGCTTTACAAATATCCCATCTTATCTTCAAAATAACCCTAGGAGGTAAGTACTATTATTATCCACATTTGACAGTTGAGGACACAGAAGCAGTTAGAGGTTAAGTGACTTGCCCAGAGTCACACAGCTAGTGTCTGATGCTAGATTTGAACTCAGGTCTTCCTGACTCCAGGCCCAGTGCTTTATCTGCTGCACCACTCCTAGACACATATACAAGCAACATAACCCCTAAGAAATTCTCTCTTGGCCTCCGTTTTCTCAAATGTAGAAGAAGGGATAATGATAGCACCCATTTCTCAGGGTTGTTTTGAGGATAAATGAGACCTCTAAAGGGCTTGGCAAACCTTATAGTACTATGTAAATGCTAGGTGTTGTAGTTGTCCATCCACGCCCCCCCCCAATCCTCTGTATTCCCCCTCCTCTCATGTGCCATCTGTGAGTCATCCATTCCAACTCTTTTTTCTTTTTTTTTTTTTTTAGGCAATTGGGGTTAAGTGACTTGCCCAGGGTCACACAGCTAGTAGGTGTCAAGTGTTTGGTCTGAGGCCGGTTTTGAACTCAGGGCCTCCTGACTTCAGGGCCGGTGCTCTATCTACTGTGCCACCCAGCTGCCCCTATCCATTACAACTCTTTAAGAATGGCGGTCATGTTGAATTTTGAATTCTGTGGTTAGTTATGGGAGATGAAGGGATCTTCCCAAGGTCCCACATAGGGACCTAGCTCTCGAGCTGGAAGGGACCTCGGAGGCCATCAAGTCCATTTTACAGAGGAGGAAACTGAGGCCCAAGGAGAAGGGACTTACCTAGGGGAGTAAGCAAGAGAGGCATGATTTAACCCCAGGTTCTCTGACTCTAAAGCCAATTATCTTTTCCACTGTAGTCCAATGTCTCCTTATAAGCACAGCCCCAATCCAAGAGAGATTGCTTCAAACCTTTATAGACCTTCTGCTGTTGCCATAATATGAGGTGCTAGAATATAGAGTCTTTGAAGAAGCTAACATATTGAGGGAAAGGGTTGTGACTCAGTATCCCCAGCGAGGAGTAAGTGCTTAATGAGGTCATGTTGATGGCTTGATTGCTTCACTGAGCCCTTGAGGTACATCATGGAACCTTAATCTTGTGTTTCATGGAACACACGGGCAAAAACCATGATTTCCTTATTGTGAGGGGTTACCTTCTACCAACAGAAATCACAGCCAACTGTGACTTGGTAAATGAGGCCTATGGATTTGTCTGAGTCATATGGAGGTTAGGATCATACAGCTCTTCCTGACACAGGAAGACTTGAGTTCAAATTTAGCCTCTGACACTTAATAGCTGTGTGTCCCTGGATAAGTCATTTCCCCTTGGAGGCCTCAGTCTGCTCATTTGTAAAATGAAGGGTGTAGATTTGGCGATCACCAACGTCCCTTCCAGCTGGAAGTCCTATGACCCTATGAACTCACATGCTTTCTCCACCCCATGCTAGAAGCCTCATTGGATGGTTGCCTAGTCTCCAGATTCCAGATAGGGAAATGCCTAACCAGCAGCCTCCTTACGGTGGTACCCCTGGGAGCTGAGGCCCAAAAGCGAGGAAGGAAAGAGTCACCAGTGCACCGCCCACATGGGTTTCCCATCTTCACCTTTCCTATGGGGCAAAAACCTGGCCTTGGCAGGGAAGAAAGGGAGGCATCAGGATGTAGAGAGGACATTGACGATTGGAGTCCCCAGCCTGGCTCTGGGACTTAGGCCCTGTGTGACCCAGAACGAAGTAACTTAGCTCCTTGGGCTCACACTTTGTTTATCTGCAAAGGGAGACATTCTGTGAACCCTGTTCCAATGTCACTGGTTTCTTTTGTAATCTTGTATATTGCATTTTGTTTTATGCATTTAAAAACCATGATTTTGAGAAGAGATCCTTAGGCTTCCCCAGACTGACTGTCAGAGGCAGGACCCAGGACACAAAGTAAAGGCCAGGAATCTCTGAGTTAAAGGGTCTCTTAAGTCTCAGCTCTGTTCTAAGGCCCCTCTCAGCCGTGACATTCCCAGTTCTAAGGGCCCTCCCAGCCCTGACTTTCTCTGTTCTAAGGCCCCTCCCAGCCCTGACTTTCTCTGTTCTAAGGCCCCTCCCAGCCCTGACTTTCTCTGTTCTAAGGCCCCTCCCAGCCCTGACTTTCTCTTTTCTAAGGCCCTCCCAGCCCTGACTTTCTCTGTTCTAAGGCCCCTCCCAGCCCTGACTTTCTCTGTTCTAAGGCCCCTCCCAGCCCTGACTTTCTCTTTTCTAAGGCCCTCCCAGCCCTGACTTTCTCTGTTCTAAGGCCCCTCCCAGCCCTGACACTCCTTGTTCTCTCATTGCTTGGCTTTGGCTACCTCTGATACAGATACATGATGTTGGGTCCCAGCTTTGTGTCTAGGAGAAGCAGCCTGTGTGTTCCTGCACAGCAGCTAAAGCTAAGAGGGCAAACCTGATCTTAAACCTTCCTTCCAAATAATCTTTCAGCATAGCCGGTCTTGCTTCAGGCAGAGAACAGTGCCCCCCTGCCTCCCCACCTCCCCAGTGAAATCAATCTGATTTCTGTTCTGTTTGGCATGGCCACCCTCTGGACAAAGAGGTACAGCACCTGGCTCCATCTGGACCTGAAATGGGCCCTTTCGGCCTTCCAGAGTGGAGGGCAGGCGATTAGCTACTTCTTGGTAGCAATTGGGAGAGCCTTCCATGAACTATTAGTTATTAGTATTGATAAAAGATGTGATTTGTTATCTTGACCTTCCAGGGCGAATGGGAGAGGAGCTCTTTAAAACCCAGAAGCACCATTAAAATGGGAGTACTTTTTTTTTTTTTTACTACAATGACCTCTGATTTCCCCCATACTGGTAGTCCCTCCAGATAGCAGCCCTTTTATGTGTTAGCATCTTCACGGACTCTGGCAGCCAAAAGTCCATCACCCAGCCTCCAACTTGGTGATGAGCCTTTTCAAATTTAAGTCAGTCTTTCTATGAAAGGTCTACACTAGGTCTACACACAGCATTTTCAGGTTGGGAGGAGGCAGTGGGGTACATTTGAAAGAGTGCCCGTCTGAGGCAGTGAGTCAGAGGAGTTGGGATCAAATTTCAGGCCTGCCATTTTCTACCTGCGTGACCATGGGCAAGTCCCTCAGTTTCCCCCTTTGTAAAATGAGAGAGTCAGACTAGGGATGCCTCTGAGGTGATCTATGATCCTGTGACCCTGAGGAAGTCCCTTCCCCTCCCTGGGCCTCAGTTTCCCCCTTTGTAAAATGAGAGAGTCAGACTAGGGAGCCTCTGAGGTCGCTTCAAGCTCTGGCTGTAGGATCCTGTGTATGACCTTGGACAAGTCACTTCAGATCCCTGGGCCTATTTCCCCTTTTGCAAAATCACTCAATTTCCTCCGAGGCCCTTCTCAGTTCTTGAGCTCCATTTCTCCAACTTGGGTGTCACCCAAGGGGCTCACCATCATCAGATGGGGCACCGGGGCCCTGGTAAAGGTACAGAGGATTGCAATCTGCATCCGTGAAAGGAAACCCTGGGTGGGTCCTGGGAGTACTGAAAGGGCAAAGATAATGAGCATGTCTTGATGGCTTGCCTCTTACGTGTTCTCAGACTGCTAACCAGGGCCCTACTCCCCCGTGGAGGTGTATGCAGCTCCCAATGACTGTGCTCATACCTCTTTGTTACATGTAAGCCTTGCCTACTGTCATGCACAGACTCCTCCCAAAAAAAAAAAAAAAGATTTTGAGGGATTCCCTTTTAGCATAATCATAGTGACCATGGATAAGGCTTGAATTGGGCCAGGTAGAGGGATGGGATAAAGCTGGGATCACAGAATCATAGATGGAAATAAAATCAAGAGACCTTATGGACTGGGGAACAAAGAACAGTGAATCTGGGTTCCAGCTGCAGGGCACCTCTGAGATGGTTCAGGGTAGACCACGTACAAAGCCAAGAAACAGCGGCTCAGAGATGGAAACAGGTGCTATGTCACCTAGGGAGGGGAGATTGGGCTTGCTGCCTCACAAGTCCAGCCCCTCTGCACCCATGCCCCTTTGGGCTCTGGAGCAGGCGAAGAGAAGATGATGATAACTGTTTTCCACGTTCATATTGATAGGCGCTTTCTTGTAGCATTCCTCGAAACGTGCTCCCAACAGGTGCCGCTCTGGGGGCCCAGCCCAAGTCTGTGGTCCAAAGAGGAAGGAGGGCGTCCCTTCCTGGGGCCTGGTCATGCCAGCGGGCTTCCCTCCCTGCCCCCTCCCCAAAGCAAACAGCCCAGCAGCTCAGGCTCAGCTCAGAACCCATGGCAGGCCAGGCAGCAGGGAGTGGGAGTTGGCACTAGGCTTGCATTGCTTCTTATTACTGGCTGTGCCTGAGAACTGCATAAATAATTGTTGGACGAGGTCATACTGCACTTTGGATTCACTTCCCAGTCTCCCTTGTTATTTTCACGAGTGTTCTTCCATGGCTCCATCAGTCATCAGCATGGTCGTCCGTTTTCCCTCCCCCCTACTCTTCCAACATCAAACCCAGGGATGCTCGTTCACTTTGCTTTCCTGAGCTGCCCCGTGGCAGGCCTGGCATGGCTGGCAGGGCCCCTCAACAGAGATGAGCTGCAGGCCTCAGTGTTTATCTGCTGAATTGAGCAATTGGCCTCCCTCTGGGGCTCAGGACTGCCTTCCTCGTTTTGAGGCTTTTGAAAATATTCAGATAGTGGGTGTTGGGCTACCCCAAGGAAACCTCAAGATTCCCACCTGCCTTTTCAATTATTTCCTCATCTACAAGTAAAAATGTCATCCATCATTCAGTCAACAATTGCTTCTTAAGTGCCCTCTCTGAACTGAAAGCCAGGGTGGCCTTGTTCAGGTGCTGCCTAGGACAGTCTCAGAGGAGGTGCCAACATGCATTGGTAAAGGGAGGTTGCTCACCTGGGAGTTCCCTATTTCAATGCAATTGCGGGTGCTATCCCTGTCCCTGTCACCTGTGCCAGACGTTGAGCTAATAATTGAGATTGGGGTGCAGATACAAAGAATCAAACATCCTTTCCCACAAGGAGCTAACATTTTAATGAGGGAGCCAGCAAGGACATTTTGTGTGTGTGTATATTTACACACATATACACACACGTGTAGACACACACATACTATATATAGAATAAACCTAAAGAAAACCAATCTGAATCGATGGTTAAATACAAGATAGTTTGGGCAGGAGGTCACTAGCAGTTAGGGGCACACGAGAATAGGCTTTGTGTCACCTTGGCATCAATGTGGAGGATAGAGTTAAAAGCACGGAGGCCAAAATGCAGGTTGTCACGGTAGTAAAGGTGAGAGGTGACAGAGATGGAGGGGAGTAGGGGCTTGTGAGTGGAAAGGATTGGATGCTAGAGATATTCATGGAGGTAGAAAGGGCAAGATTTGGCCACTGATCAGATAAGTGGAGTGAGGAAGAAGAAAGAGTCAAAGGTGATAGATACCAGCTTACCAGCCCAAAAGATTAAGGGCCCCCGTACTAACGGCCACAGAGTCACCAGGTCAGGGGTGTTGCAGTTGCAGTTGGGATCAAGAAGCCGGCCGAATAGGGGTTGTTGTTTGAAGGATTTCCTCATTCATGGCTGGCTGTCAATAATAGGGAGAGCCTGCTGGGAGATGGGACAGCCCAGATGCAGAAGCTGGGCAGACTCACTCAGGAGAGCCAGCTGGTCCAGGGAGATCCCAACGGTACAAGATGAAAGGAAGTCAAGGCAGATGATTGCAGTGTTCGGGAAACTGAAAAATAGTCATTAGGGAGAGCTCAGTGAGTCGACAAGCACCCACTTAGTGCTGGGTGCTGGGGGTACAAAAACAAACCTGGAAATAACCCCTGCTCTCGGGGAGCAGATGATCAAGCAAGAGGCTCTTGATGCCAGGGAAGACTAGCAGTGAGCAGTGGAATGAGATCTGGATGGCTTCCTGGATTGCCCGGTGGGTATGAGTAGACAGAGTGATATGGTAATGAGTGATTTGGTCTTTAGGCATTAAAAGAAGCATAGCTTCCAGAAATAGGGTGATCGGGTGATCATTTCTCTGTCCTCTGCCCTGATTGGGCCACAGCTAAAGGGCTGTGTTTTCAGTTCTAGGCATCCCATTTTAAGAAAGGCCAATGCCTTAAGCTATAAAGAATCCAGAGGAGGAAGGCAGCCAGAAGGTGAAAGGCCTTGAGTCTGTGCCTCATAAAGATCTGGTAGAGGGATTAATGATGTCAGCCTTGAGGAGTAAAGGCTTTGTGGGAATATGATAGCTGGGTTTGAGTATTTAAATGGCCCTCATATGGAAAAAGAAATAACCATGTTCCACTTGGTTCCAGGGGGCTGAACCAGGAGCAGTGGGGACAAGTTGAAATGGGAAAATTTAGGCTTGAAGTCAAGAGTACCTTGAGAGATGGTGGGTCTCCTCCACTGATAGCCTTCAAGTAAAGACTAGGTAACCATGTCTCAAGTACGTGAGAAATAGGACTTCTGTTCAGATGTGACTTGGTCTCAGTGACCCAGGAGCTCCCTTCCAACTCAGGCTCTGTAATTCTGGGCAGGCAAGATGAAGTGTGTGGGGAGATAAACGTTGGGCAAGATGCAGAGATGTAACAAACATCAATGATTTTTTTTTTTTTGGCGAGGCAGTGGGGTGAAGTGACTTGCCCAGGGTAACACAGAAACATCAATGAATATTAAATGCCTACTGCACACAGAGCATTGTACTTGGTGCTGGAAGAGGCAAGAGTTTAGAGGAGGAGTATAAGTTTCTTCTGGAAAGGCCATGGAGCATTATACTGAGCTGACCTTGAAGCTAGAAAGCCCTGGGTTCTAGTCCTGCCTCTGACATATACAGAGCAACTCACTTAAGCATTTGCCACCCAGGCACCTCTGTAAGACTAAGGTGTAGAGCAGGTGCCAATCAGCATTGAAGGAATTTGTTCATTGCAATGAATTGAAATGAGTAATGAAATCACAGGTCTAGTCCTATCACGGTTACCATTGTAGTAGTAGTAGTGGTAGTGGTAGCAGTAGAAGAAGGAGTAGGAGGAGTATCTGTAGTAGTAATGGTAGTAGGGAAGTAGTAGTAGTAGTGATAGTAGTAAAAGTAGTAGTAGTGGTGGTGGTGGTGGTGGTGGTAGTAGTAGTAGTAAGGGGTGGTAGTAGTGGTGGTAGTAGTAGTAGTAGTAATAAGGGGTGGTAGTGGTGATAGTAGTAGTAGGGTGGTGGTAGTAGTAGTAGTGAAGGAGCGGTGGTGGTGGTAGTAATAGTAGTAGTAGGGGGTGGTAGTGGTAGTAGTGGTGGTGGTGGTTGTAGTAGTGGTGGTGGTGATGGTAATAGTAATAGGAGTGGTAGTAGTGGTGGTAGTGATGGGTGGTGGTGGTAGTGAGAGTGGGATGGTGGTGGTGGTGGTGCTGGTGGTTGTAGTGGTGGTGGTGGTGGTGGTGGTGGTAGTAGTAGTAGTAGTAGTAGTAGTAGTAGTAGTAGTAATAGGAGTAGTATTGAAGTGTAGCGGGTAGAGAACTAATTTCAAAAGTCAGGAAGACCTGGATTTAAGTTCTACCTCTGAGGGCTTTGAATGCCAGGCAGAGAGAAGGATGTCTATATAGGTAGGCAACAGAGAACCATTGAATGTTTTTGAGCAGAATGCTGAGGGATGGATTGGAGGGGACAGAAAGAGGAGACCAGATCCCTAAAAGGAGGATGAAAAGAAACCCAGGTAGACAAGGGATTATTATGACGGAGGGGGTGGCAGGTAGGAGAGCAAGTGACCTGTGAGGCAAGCAGGTGGTGGCACCAGGGAAACAGGAGGCATGGAAAGCAGGATCAGGACCCAACTCCAGGTACTAGGGGGCCAAGGCAAGGTCCTAATCCTAGAGAACCCAAGGTCTAGAGCTTAGAGGAGACCTTCAGGGCCATGGAGGCCACCCCCCGCATTTTACAGTTGAAGTAACTGAGGGGTAAAGGGATTTGCCCAGGGACACACAGCCGGCATGTCAGAGGCAAGATTTGAACCCAGATCTTTATGATTTTGAGTTTAGCATCCCATCTAGAATGCCACACTGCCTAAGGGTCTGAAACCAAGGTAGTGGTTTGGGCATAGGAGAAGGTTTGGTCATGCATAATACTTCAGGCCATCCCCCAGTCATCTGCTCTGTGCCAGGCACTCTGCCAAGAGCTGGGGTTAGGCTAGAAGCCAGTCACTAGCGCAGGAGGGTCAAAGGAGGATCACCAACAGAGCTAGCTTCTACTGAGGTTCCACTAGGCCTGGCTGGCCACATAGGTCCTCCTCTCTTCCTAGCCTAGACTCAGGGTGAGTCAAAGACTGTAAGTCAGGGTTCAGTGGTCCCATTAGGAAGGAATTCCCTGGGTAGATGTCCAAGCCAGGCCTTCCTTCCACAGGCTTCTAGGCAAGTTCTCAGTTCAGGCCCCAGGACTCTATGTGTGATGACAGGTAACCACCTCACAGCTCCATGTAGCTTGGTGCCTGAGACCCTGTCAGGGGAGAGCAGCAGGTCTGGTCTGACAAGGGAGGATGTGTCACCCTCAGCCCTGGAACAGAGTTCCCAGACCTCGAAACCAGGCCCCAGAATGGCAGATGGCACATAGGCCCAGCACTCCCTGGACTGGGACAGACTGTTGAGCCCATAGAAGTGGTAAGGCAGCTAGGCCCCAATGCAGGATAGGCTACTAGGAGAAACAATGTACCTGGAGTCAGGAAGACTGAGTTCAAATCCCATCTCAGATACTTTCTAAATGTCTGGCTCTGGCCAAGTCACTTCACTGTGCTCTGCCTCAGTTTCCCCATCTGTAAAATGAAGATAATAATAGCACCTCCCTCCAAGGGTTGTTGTGAGGATCAAATGAGATCATATATTTATGACACTTTGCACCCTTAAGGTACTATATAAATACTAGCTATTATTATTCATGTAATTTGGAGGGGCTGTTGAATCTTACCTCAATATCTTAACTCTTCTCCCACCCCAGCCCTGCAGCTCAGGGACAGGCACTTCTTATCCACAGACTCCTAGACCTAGAGATGAAAAGGCCTCAGAGACTGTGCCCTCTAACCCCCTTCTGTTACTGTAGGGGAAACTGAGGCCAGAGGGCTGAAGGAACTGCTGGGAGATCACTTAGGGGCCTAGACCCTAGAGGGTCCTCAGAGACCATGGAATCCAACCCCCTCCTGTTACTGAGGAGGAAACTGAGGCCTAGAGAGCTTTAGGCTCCTAGATTCATGGATGATAGGGGCCCTCAAAGACCAGGTAGTGTACAGAGGGGGAAACTGAGGCCTAGAGAGCTTTAGGCTCCTAGATTCATGGATGATAGGGACCCTCAAAGACCAGGTGGTGTACAGAGGGGGAAACTGAGGCCTAGAGAGCTTTAGGCTCCTAGTCATGGATAATAGGGTCCCTCAAAGACCAGGTAGTGTACAGAGGGGGAAACTGAGGCCCAAGGAGAAGTGCTTGCCTAAGGTCACACCTGGCATCTTAGAGTGAGAGTTATAAGGGATGTTGGAGGCCCTTTAGTTCTCAATTTACAGGAAACTGAGGTCCTATCTCTCAACCCTATTATTCAGCCCCATTCCCGGTGCTTCCCCTCCATCATTGGGCTCACAGCAGCCACTGGGCGCTCCTTCAGCCCCTCCTCCACCTCAAACATACTTTGAGCCCCTTAAAGGAAGGGGCCAGTGCCTTCTATGTCCTTCACTGAATAGCACAATATTCTGCATGCAGTCAGTGCTTAATCAGTGTGTGTGACTGAATGCATTCTCAAGTTGTGTTGTGACCCTTAAAGGAACATTCAGGGCCCTCTCCAGCTGAGTCCAAAGCTACCTTGCTCAGTTTCTTTCTTCCAGTCATAGGTGTGCCTTTCCCTGAGGTCCCCATATTCCCCTCTCTGGCTGCTACCATCTACCCTCCCTGGCCTCCACCTGATTCTCACTACCTCCCACTGCCACCTCCCTAACTTTGGCCCCATTTGAACTTTGTTCTACCTCTCCAACAATTGCTCCAACTTTTTTTTATTTGATAGTATTTTATTTTTATATGTAAAGATCATTTTCAACATTCATTTTTTAAAAGATTTTGAGTTCCAGATTTTTCTCCCTCCCTTTCCTTCTCCCCAAGACTGCAAGCAATCCAATATAGGTTATACATGTGCAGTCATATAAAACATATTTCCACATTAGTAGTGTTGTAAAAGGAGAAACAGAACAAAGGGGGGAAAGCACCAAAAAAAGTAAAAATAGTATGCTTCAATCTACATTCAGACTCCCTAGTTCTTTCTCTGGATGTGGATAGCATTTTCCATTATGGGTCTTTTGGAATTGTCTTAGATCATTGTATTGTTGAGAAGAACTAAGTCTATCATAGTTGATCATCATACGGTATGTCTGCTACTGTGTACAAAGTCCTCTTGGTTCTGCTCACTTCACTCAGCATCAGACCATATAAGTCTTTCCAGGTTTTTCTGAAGTCAGCCTGCTCATCATTTCTTAGGGCACAATAGTATTCCATTACATTCATATACTACTTGTTCAGCCATTCCCCAATTGATGGGCATCCCCTCAATTTCCAATTCTTTGCCACCACAAAAAGAGCTGCTATAAATATTTTTGTACATGTGGGTCCTTTCCCCTTTATTATGATTTCTTTGGGATACAGATCTAATGTGGTATTGCTGGATCAATGGGTATGCACAGTTTAATTGCCCTTTGGCCATAGTTCCAAATTGCTCTCCAGAATGTTTGGATCAGTTCACAACTCCACCAATGATGCGTTAGTGTCCCAATTTTCCGATATTTTCCTTTTCTGTCATATTAGGTGTGAGGTAGTACCTCAGAGCTGTTTTCATTTACATTTTTCTAGTCAGTAGTGATTTAGAACTGCTCCAACTTTAAAGCCCACCCAGCCATTCCTGCTCCCAAAACTGACTGGGAAGACCATTCACTTGGTAATTAATCAAGGTCATGAAGGATGTCTAGCACTGAATTGGAATTTTATTGCTCTCTCCACTTGTTCAGCTTTGTCTGGGTTTAGGTCATGCTTGTGGGCAAGGACCAGATATTATTCTTGAATCATAGAATGGCAGAGCTGGGAAGGGCCTTAGAGCCTAACATCAAACTTCAGTGGGAGATAGAAAGGTTAGCAGTTTTTCTGATTACCATTACAGATGGGAGAAGCCAAGGCCTCAGAGAGGGAAAGTGCATTTCCTCAGGCTATGCCACATAATTAGAAGCAGAGGTGGCAGGGCAAGCTCGTGGGTGGCTTGTCTGCTGCTCTCTTTTGTCTTCTCTGGTGCCAAGCGACAGCACCGTACATACCACAGAAGCCAAGGCTTCAACTCCCATCACTTCTCTCTCCCTTTCACACTCTTCCCCCTCTGGCTCAGCCTTCCTTGGCTTGGGTTTCCAAGTCTGCTTTGCTCCAGATGTGACTTACAGGTCCAGCAAGGTCCTCAGGAGTGTGCCCACTGCCCATCCATGCCCAAGAGCCTTCTTCTCTGGCTAGTGCTTTCCTCTCGGGATGGGAACAGTAATGAGAGTCCACACGTTCACTGCCCTTTGCCTTATCCAAAGCTCCCTGTGCAAGTATAATCATCTTCCTGCTTTTTACAGAGGAAGAAACTGAGATTCAGAGGAGGGAAATCAACACGCCTACTGTGTGCTGAATGCTGTGCTTGACAATGGGGGAAATAGCAAGATTGTCATTCATTCGGGAGCAGATATACACTATACAAATACACAGAATGAAATGAATCTCTCCCCTTTGAGGAGCTGACATTCTTGTGTGTGTGTGTGCATGTGTGTGGCAATCAGGGTTAAGTGACTTGCCCAGGGTCACACAGCTCATAAGTGTCAAGTGTCTGAGGCCAGATTTGAACTCAGGTCCTCTTGACCCCAGGGCTTAGTGCTCTGTACCACCTAGCTACTCTAGGTGGTGGGCCATGGTTCCCCAGCTAGGAAGTGGCAAGCCAGGCCTTGGCCCCAGGTTTTCTGACTCCAGGTCAGATGGGTACAGGCTGAAGTTTGGCTTCAAGCAGTGAACCCTTGCCCTACCTGGAGACTTTCTTTACAGGTCCCACCGTGAGGTGTTTGGGGCTCTGAGTGGTAATCCCATGCTTGCCTTTCCCTCCCCCACAGCCCGGAAGCTAAAGAAACTTGGGAACCTGAAGCTGCAGGAGGAAGGCGAGGCCTCCAGCTCCACCAGCCCCAATGAAGATCCAGGGCAGAAGCTCACAGTTTCCCACATTGAAGGCTTTGAGTGCCAACCCATTTTCCTGAATGTCCTAGAGGCCATCGAGCCAGGAGTGGTGTGTGCTGGCCATGACAACAACCAGCCTGACTCCTTCGCTGCTTTGCTCTCCAGCCTGAATGAGCTGGGAGAGAGGCAGCTGGTGCACGTAGTCAAGTGGGCCAAGGCTCTGCCTGGTAAGGGGGATGGGAAGGCGAGGGAGCACAGCCAGGCAGGGCAGCAGGTGGGATAGCAGGACTCTTCCACCAGACAACACAATAGGAAAGATCTTTAGAGTGGGGGGGGGGGGGGCTGAGAACAGAGAATGTCAGGGCGGGGGGGGGGTCTAAGAATACAGAATGGCAGAGCTGGGATAGGGTCCTTAGACCATGAAACATGGAATGTCATACCTGGAAGAGACATTAGAAATTATCTAGGCCACCCCCCTCAAGTTGTAGCCTGCTATCAGATTAATGGAAGACTGAACATACATGGACAGAGTAATATCACGTAAAAATTGTAAGAAAATGAATCTAACACACTCTATCAACACTCATCATTGTTCTTTTATGTAAATGCCAAGGGGATCCGAGTGGGAGCTCTCCCATGCACAAAGCACGTCCCACCTCTAGGTTGCTAGCTCACTCTCAGAGTCTCAGAGAGGTTCAGCTATTTGCCTAAAGCCACACAGTGAGTCCATGTCAGCAGCAAGGTTTGCCCCTGGGGTGGTCCTGGACGAGATCCACTGCTCAGCTAGGCCACTTTAGGAGTTACCTTACATATGGTAATTAGCCCTAAATGGTATGCTGTTCTCCTAAATGACTAATTAGAAGTCCTTTCACAGAACTGAGCCAAGTTAATTTGGCTACATATAAACACCATTAGCGTTCACAATTGTCCCTGATCTCCTGTACAGTGTAATTCCCCAGGCACCTCCACATGCACTCATGCACACCCCGAGCCTAAACGTGTGCGTGTGCAGTACACATAGGAGCGCACACACGCTGACAGTACTGATGTGGTCCCGGTCCTCCAGAATCCAGCTCTTTCACACTCTGGCCTCTCTGAGCCCGGAAATAATGCCCAGGAAGCCATCTTCTCAAAGGATTGACAGCTCATTCATTCCACGAACCCAAAATAAAAATCACTTGATTCTGTGGCAAGAGCAAGAGATTTAAAGTCCAAGGCCCTGGATTCAAATCCAGTTTCTGCTGCTTACTAATTGTGTGGCCTTGAGCAAGTCACTTGGTGAAGTGACTTCCTGGGCCTTGGTTGGACTCAATGGCCTTGGAGGTCCCCTCCATCTCTAGAGTTAGAGCTTTTTTCAGACCTTATACAAGTCATTTCCCCTCTTGGGCCTCAGTTTCCTGATCTGTAATATGAGGGAGTGGGACTTTTAACCGCCAGGGTTCTTTCTAGCTCTCTAGATATAAGGTCCTTTCTTGGGGAACAGGCAATGCCCTGGGGGCAAAGCTAAGAATTGGCCCCAAGTGGCCTGACCCCCAGACTAGACCTCGGTCCCCTGGGACATTCTGTGAACACAATAGAGTATTCCAGGGAATGTCAGAGCTGGGATGGGCCTTAGAACACAGAATGTTAGCTCTGGGAGGGACTTCAGAGACCATCTAATCAAATCCAGTTCCTTATTTTAGAGATCAGGAAACTGAGGCCCAGAGAGGTGAAGGGACTTGCCCAGAGTCCCACGCCTAGCGTCCCAGGTGGGATTTGAACCTTAACTTTTCTTGACCCAACCCAAAGTTCAAGGCTCCAAAAGGCTCCAGAAGACCTAGGCTCAAATCTCAGCACTGTAGCTTACTTACTACTAGCTCTATGGCCTGGGACAAGTGGCTTCCCTTCACTGGGCCTCAGTTTCCCCTTCTGTAAAAAGAGGGGTTTGGGGTCAGTCATCTCTGAGGTCCCTTTTGAGCTCTCAAGCTAAGATCTTCCATCATATGTTCCTTTGCAAGTCTCAGCTCAAAGGACTCCAACCCTTGTTCCTGATCTCATCCTAGGTTTCCGGAACCTGCATGTGGATGACCAGATGGCTGTTATCCAGTACTCCTGGATGGGACTTATGGTGTTTGCCATGGGCTGGAGATCTTTCACCAACGTCAATTCCAGGATGCTCTACTTTGCTCCTGACCTGGTGTTCAATGAGTAAGTATCCCTGGAGGCAAGGGCCTTCTTCCTCCTCTTCCTCCTTCTGCCATGGACTGCCTCTGATTTTCTTGCATATGGATTTGGAGCCTACCTCCTTTACTTCCCTTCTTTGGACCTCAGTTTCCCCTTCTATAAGGTAATAAGAGGGTGGGATTAAAAGCCCTCTAAGATCCCTCGTAGCTCCAAATCCTAAGTGTTGGGTGAAGGAGTCACTCTGGACTAAGGAGAGTGGTTGCTTATGCTATCTCTCACACACACAGCACCCCCACCACCACCAAAACATGGAATGTCTGAGGGGTCAGAATAGTGGATGGATGAATTTGCCTGGGAAGAGCCTCCAACCCAGCTATCCATACTGAGTGCCAGAGCCAGAATGGGACTCCACCTTTTCTCCTCCTCCGTTAAGAGCAAGCCCTCAGCAAGGTGTGACATGGCATGCTGTGGCATGGAAGACCAGGGGGAGGAAGGCCCTCTAAACAGCTCCCTCCAGCAGCAGCCAGGCCATCATCATTTGTGGTCAAGTTCGGCCCTGACTCCCAACAGGCTTCATCCACTGTGTCCTGGGCCTGTCCTCTCTTGTTTCTCCTTGGCATTTGAAAAGTTACTTAGAATGCCATTTTCTAGAACAGAGTAGTGGAAAGGGCCAGCTGAGTTGGGGATTTGGCACTTTTGTCTCTCACAGGTAAGTTAATACCCTCCTGAAGAATGTTCTTCAGGCCTACCCAGAGTGAGCAGCATCTTGCAGGGACTCCAGTCGTGGGCCTTCAGATGTCTGCTTTTGAGCTCGTTTTCCATTGTCATTATCCCCTACTTCCTATGGGTAGGCCTGCAGGCACTTCCTAGGGTTTCTGGGAATGGCTTTATCCTGTGCTCCACAAAGCCTGCACAGACTGGAAGTTCTGGACATGGCTTATGAGATACTAAAACTGGATTTCACTGGGGGCACAGCAGACTTCCCTTGTGAGCTTTTTCAAGAATCTGCCGTCTTTCTGGTATGGTGAGGGGACATTTTGGCAGCAAGGCAGGAGTGGGGGATGCATTAAATCTTCCTGTTTTATATTGGCCAACCACTGAGCAGCAGGAGATCAGATGTCCAAAGGCTCTGGCAATTCTGCTCACAGGAGCTAGGCCTAGGCTGGGCCTAGGAGCCTATGTGGTCTTCTCTTTGGCTTCATTTGATTCCACTTCCTGTCTTCTTCCCAGGAAGCAGGAAGGGGCCCTCGAAATTCCCTCTTTCCCCACTAACAGAGAAAAGAATATCAATTAGGATTTGGAAGATCCTGCCTCCAACCTGCTCTGATGGAATCCCCTTTAGTTGGGTGGGAGGGAATGGGGAGTGGCAACTGGCTTGGGACCCATAAGCCTCTGCAGCATATCTCACACCCTCATCCCCTCTGCCTCTCCCAGATACCGGATGCACAAGTCAAGGATGTACAGCCAGTGTGTCCGGATGAGACATCTCTCCCAGGAGTTTGGCTGGCTCCAGATCACACCACAGGAGTTTCTGTGCATGAAGGCCCTGCTGCTCTTCAGCATTAGTAAGTGCTTCTCTCTTTCCCCACCCCCACCCCCAGGCATGTTCCCCTGGGGCATCAGAGACCTGACCCTTTTTAAGGTAGACCTCAGAGGGAGTTTCTTTTTTCTATCAAGAACAAGCAAAAGAACAGATGGTCCTGAAGTACCCCTGGTCACCGCCATTTGGGTCCATGTCACTGGATGAATCCATTTCACCAAGGTCAGAGCTAGATGAAAGACTTAGGTACCCCAAGAGGGAGCGTGGTGCTATGGTAAGATCTCTGAACTCCTCAGAGTCATGGGAGTCAAGGTCCAGCTCTGACAATACCTTTATGACAGTGCACAAGCCACTTAACTACTATGTGCCTCAGTTTCCTCCTCTGTAAAATGAAGGGGGTAGACTAGAGGCCTCTGAGGCCCCTTCCCCCCACCCCATCTACTTCTGCCCTCGCTTATCTCACTGATGCTTATAACGATGATGATGATGATGAGAATGAGAATGACAGTAATAACTGACATTAATAGAATGCTTTCAGTTTTTCAGAGTGCTTTGCCAGTGCTCTCATTTGTCCCACGAGTGCCCTGAGAGGTAGCCAGAGCAGGTGTAATCATCCCCATTTGACAGCTAGAGAAGCTGAGACTCAGAGAACAGAAGTGTTACTTGCTCAAGATCACACAACTAGTGAACAGCAGGTCTTCTGGCTCTGGGTCCAACGTTCTTCCCACTGTGAAAAGAGAAAGAGGCTCACAAAAGGGAAGGGGAGGTCAGAGCCTGCCAACCATAGGCCAGTGAGCTCCATTTTGATTTGTGGCAAAATTCTAGAGCAGGAGTGGGGAACCTGGGGCCTCAAGGCCACACGTGGCCCTCTAGGTCCTCAGATTCCGCCCTTTGACCGAATCCAAACTTCACAGAACAAATGCCCTTAATAAAGATTTATTCTATAAAATTTGGACTCAATCAGAAGGCCGCACCCAAGGACCTAGAAGGCCACATGCTAGCCTCGAGGCCACAGGTTCCTCACCCCTGGGCTAAAGCATGTGATTAAATTGATTGCAAGTGACCACCTAGAAAGGGAAGCCATGGTCAAGAGTGGGTCATGCCAGACCCACCTCATTTCCTTATTTGACTGGTTTACCAAGGGAGAGGATCAGTTCTTTACCTAAATTTGGGGAAGGTGTTTGACCAAGTCTCTCCTGTTCCTTTTGAAAAGAATATGGAGAGATGTGGGTTAGAGAGTATACAATTACATGGGCTCAAAACTAGTTGAGTGGCCAAACTCAAAGAATGGTCATGTCAACTTGGCAGGTCTCCAGTGGGGTGCCCCAGAGATCTCTGACTGGTCCATTGGTTAACATTTTCATCAGTGGCTTGGATAGAGGCATAGGTGGTACCGTGCTTATTGCTTTTGAAGACGATGCAAAGCCAGAAGGGATGGTCGACATAATGAATGAAAGTCAAGATGTAAAAGAGATATGGGCATTGGGCTAGTCCAATAAGATGGGATCTGATAGGGTTAAATGGACAGTCTCACACTCAGATCACACAAATCGACTTCAGAAGTGTGAGATTGAGGAGGTATGGCTAGATATCATCTCATCTGATTACCTCTGATAACATCTCATTAAGATATGTGGGTGTAGTGGTGTCGGAAACCTGGGCCACTAAACCTTACAGCCACATATTGACTTAGAAAACCACATTTAATCAATTAATAAACATTTGTTAAGTGCCTACTATATGGCAGGCACCATGCTAAACACTGGGGTTACAAAAAGAGGCAAAAGATAGTTCCTACCCTCAAGGAGCTTTCAGTCTAACATGCAAACAAATAATCTACAAAGCAAGCCATAAGATGGGATAAATAGGAAATAATTAATAGAGGGAAGGCACTACAATTAAGAAGGGTTGGGGAAGGCTTCCTGTAGAAGATGGGATTTTAGGTGGGATTTAAAGGAAGCCAGGGAGGTCAGTGGTCCAAGGGGAGGGGGAAGCACGTTCCGGGCCCGAGGAACAGTCAGAAAAAATGCCCAGAGCCCAGAAATGAAGCATCTTGTTTGAGGAAAGGCCAAAATGATCTGTGAGATACGAGATTTGACTAGCTGATCTCTGAAATCCCTTCAAGCCCTGAATCTGGGATCCAGTGAATTTTAGAAAATGGTGGCAGATACACTGCACTCAGCCATCCTTGCCCATCCCACCCTCATCTCCAGAAAGCGTAAGAAGTTCCCATCAAGCTTTTAAATAATAAGAAACAGAATCTTTGGTTTCCCAGCAACAGTAAGCCCTCTGAGCCAACCCCTCCGCCCCAGTCACCTCAATTACATTGCTGTGTCCACACTCCTCTAATGGTCCCTTGGGCTTTCTCCTCTCCCCACTTTGAATTCCTCCCAAATCAGTTCCAGTGGATGGACTGAAGAATCAGAAATTTTTTGACGAACTTCGAATGAACTACATCAAAGAGCTTGATCGGATAATTGCCTGCAAGAGGAAAAATCCAACCTCTTGCTCACGGCGCTTTTACCAACTCACCAAACTCCTGGATTCCGTGCAGCCTGTAAGTGATCTAGCTGGGGGGTGGGGGGAGGGAGAGGAGGGAGAGGGAGAGGAAGAGGGAGGGGAAAGAGAGAGGTAGTGAGGGAGATGGGAGAGGCAGAGAGAGGGAGGCAGAAAGGGAATGAAAGATACTGGAAGAGAGAGAGGGAGTGATGGAGAGAGACGGAAGGATACAGAGACAGAGGGAGAAGAAATAGAGGCAGAGATGCTAAGTCAGATGAAGGGAAGGAGAGCTGGAAGGCTAGAGAGAGAAAAAGAAAGTGACAGGAAGGAATACAGAAAAGGAGATAGACACAGAGAAGATGTTTTGGCCAAATGGTCAAAATAGAAATACAAGCAGACCAATGCATCCTAGCTGGGTATCAGGAACAGAGTTTGGGAATCAGGCAGAGATCTGCAAACAGTTGAATTGCTTGGACTACTCAGATCTGGATTTCCTCCCTTGCTCAAGACTCCTAAATATTGACTAAGGCAGAATACAGGATGCCACCTGGTAGAAGTTGGGGTGGGAGGGGGGCACTGGTTCTAGAACTGAATACCTTCAAAAGGCACAAGGGATTCCTTGAGTCTTTGGAAGCTCAAGGGAGAGTGTTTGATACCTGTCATCCCTTAGACTCTGGGAGAAAGGAAGCTAAGGACTGAGATGCTTCTGTTATGCCCAGTAACAAGGGCCCAGAGGGACAGGAGCCCAGCCCTCCCCTGCAGGACAGCCTGGCTGCCTGCCTGCTTGTGCCCCCATAGGGAGTTGCTCTGAGGAGGATGAATGAAGGTAGGGCTACATATGCCAGCCTCCCTCTCCTGCCCTCTTCTCATTCCAGATTGCCAGAGAACTGCACCAATTCACTTTTGACCTACTAATCAAGTCACACATGGTGAGCGTGGACTTTCCTGAGATGATGGCCGAGATCATCTCCGTACAAGTGCCCAAGATCCTTTCCGGAAAAGTCAAACCCATCTACTTCCACACACAGTGATGCTTTGCAAGCCCTTCTTTCCTTCTCCCTTTTCTGCCGTCTTTTGCCTGTTGTAATTCTGCACTACTGTTCTGCAGTGCCTTGGGGAATTCCCTCTATTGATGTACAGTGTGTCCTGGAGATAGTCCTAACTTCTTACTACCTTCTAAGCTTCTCTTCCCTTCTGCCCTGTCCTCTCTCACTGCCATCCTCTCTTCCGCAGCCTCCTTTTTGCCTCACTTCTTCTAAATTCCCATCTACCTTAGCACCTTCTGACTCTGCTTGGTCTGAATGGTGCAGTATCTCTTTGGATATGTGCCACTAGTCCTGTGGCCATGCTCAGACCAGTCATGTCTTTCTGATGGCCATATGGCAGTTTTCTTCACCTAACACCATGACAAATCTCGGGTATTTAAGGGGACAGGAAGAAAAAACCTCACTGCAGTTCCCCTCCCTTAAAAGACAAACACACAAGCACCCACACCCACGCCAACAACCCCAAGTATTTCCCAGGGGATGTGTGGGTGTATGTGTGTGCTAGCATTTCTCACCTGGAGCACCCACTCTGCCACCAGTGGCCTTCAGGAGAGATTCCCCCAGTGATGGACCTGAGGAGGGGAAAGAAGAGGCGCCTTGCCCCTTCACACACTTACACACACACACACACACACACACACACACACACACACACACACACACACACACACTGAGCATGTACACACACGTGTGCATACCCATACATCCAGTTTTGGTCTTTGGATGATCAGAAAGTCCCACTGCAGTGTACTTAATGGTACCGAATCTGCTTTTTGTCCAAAACTTTGCTCTGATATTCTTGTCTGCTCTGTGCATGTGCCCTGCAGTGCCCTCCCCAAGTCCTCCTTGCACCCCGCCCTTTCCTCCCTTCTCCCCTTTCCCCACTGCCCCAGCCCTCAGGAGAGGAGACCATTCCACATTGGCTTTCAGCAGCTACTGAGAGCTTTGGACATTCCCTCATGCTAAGACTCTAGCCTGAGCAGGCATGAAAGAGGCTGAAACAAGGTTAGCTCAGTGGGAACCTCTCTGTTCTTCAGCTCTGTCTTGCCTTGGGTAGGCCGAGAACAAATTGTGGGCTATCCCTGGGGACAAGAAATGGAGCCTGCCACCTTCTGAGCCCAGGGTAAGCATAGGTGTCACTGGGCGTTCCCCCTGCTCAAGGCTTACTCCCATCCTTGTTTGCCCACCTCCTCCAAAGACCCAACAAAGTTCTCCACCTCACCAAGGCCCTAGGATCCCCGCTCCCTTTCTTTCCCTTCTGGCTCTGGTCACTAGGTTCCACTTTGCTGATGGCATGTGACTTACTCCCTGCCCCAGCATCTTCACCCAGACTCTCTGATGAGAGTTACAACCAAGAAGGCCAGCAGACTTTGAGCACTCTCTCTGCCTGCCCTGTGGCCATGGGACTCCTGACAATGGCTGATTGGCACCGACAGTCTCAGATCCGGAGCATCTTTTGATCAACTGGAAAGAGTTAGAGTCGCGAGCCAAACTTCTGAAACTGGCCATCAGCAGGCAACATGGATACCTGATCAGGTTCCGTACTGGCCAAAGGCAGGGAAGCTGGTACACATGAGAAGATCCCATTATAGAAAGCTTGGGGATCTGGAGTAAACACTCCCTGACACTTTGGAATCAAATCAGTGAGTGGCCAGGGCACAATTTGAGAACAAAAAGTGTATATGCCAGGACCAAGACCACTGGTAGAAACTGGCAGTTGGCAGTGAACATCCCCCAGATGTCCTCTTCAACCCAGATCATCACTCAATCTGCAGCAAAAGAGGACACGCCAAAAGGAGGCTGGTGTTCAGGATGAGCGGAGCAGGGTGAAGGCAGAAGCTGGGAGGGACAATATCCTGGCATGAGATTCACTGCCTGCTTATACCTGGCCATGGTATTGGCCACTCGCCAGGAGGATAAGGTGAGGTGGGGGAAGATCTCCCTCTAAGGACGGACTCTCTGTTTCATTCTGCTCATCTGGGGTTAGCTGGAGCCATTAAGACTTCCTCTGAAACCAGCGCCTCTTTTGCAAAGGGGGTTTTTGCAGCCACCTGTGCAGTCAGGGTTCCCAGTTAGGATAGTGCCCTTCAGGGGACCCCCGCATTCTGATGACTTTTGTGTATCCCTCAACCCTATACCCCGCAAGGCCTTATTGCCACAGGGGAGTTTTGCCCACCTCCCCTTCTGAGCCCCTGTTGCTTTCTCCACCTGTTAAGTTCAAGATGTGGGAACCGGCAAACCGCCAGCCTTGGCTAACCTATCATCATCACGTTTATGGAGAAGATAGCTCCAAAAATCTCGAACCAGCAAGGGTGTTCTATCCTAATTTCTGAAGTTTTACCTGTAGTCCATTAAACTCACAGGCTGGATTCTTTGAATATAGAGAAGGAAGGGAGCCTGAGATTAGTTGTTGCTACTCTAGCAAGCCCAGCTGGGAAAAATGTAAGTGGATGGGCTCCCTTTCTATGGGAGAATAGGCAGATCCCAGTTTTCTTTCTCACAGTAACATCTGGTTTATGTAAACTCACAGCATCATTTTTAGCTGTTTTTAATAGACAACAAACCAAAAACAAAAACCCCAAAAAAGCAAAAAGAGTAATTCACCACTCTTTTCAGTTAAGCTAGGTTACATTTTAATAGTTTCTTTTACGACTGTTTCCAAAAGGATGTCCATCTTTTGGCTTTATTTTGCTCCTTGTAAATACTAAGATGAGCCTCTTCATTTCTGAGTACCAGCTTTTTCATCTTCATGGATTTCCTGATGAAGTCTTGTCTATGTGAACATATATATGTGTGTATATATATATATACACATATATATAGATAGATAGATATAGATATATGTATATACACACACACACCTATATACATAATTTTGAAAGCCAAAAATACAAGAAATAGCAGTATAATTAACAAGCAGTTGTAACTGGATGACTCTGGCTTAAGAAATGACACCAAGTCCAGTTTGAGTAAAGCCATGCACACTGAAATCCATTTCCTTGAGCTTTGGTTTGGGAAGAAAGAACTTCCAAAGCTGCAGGGAAAGTCTGGTTTGGCTTCTCCCCCTCCCTGCCCTCTCCTCCTTCTGCTCCTAGGTCAAAGGGGTATGGTTTTGGTTGGGGGGAGGGAGTGTTTTTGTTTTTGTTTTGGTCATTGTGGGAGTTGCGGCAATTGTCTTTGGGAAGAAGGCTTTTGTTTTGCATGTGCTCGACATGATACAAAGATTGAGAGCTGGCACGCTCACTAGGGACTGAGGCCCACTCCAAGTGTCGAGGAGCAAGAAGCTGTGAGGCCAGCCTCACCATATTCCATGGCATTGCCCTGCCAAGCAGAGACTCCTCCCCCCCCAAGAGTTAGCCAGGGGGTGCAAAAGGAAGGCCAAAGAAGAAGGGACTGCCTGGGACAGATAATGGGGGTCCCCTGTAGCTGTGCATTTTGGCCAGTGTGGCATAGTCAGTGTCGAGCAAGACAGATCCTCTTTCCTGTCTCAGCCATTGTCTGCATGGTGGCCAAGTGTGGTACCAGGCCAGCCTCTGATCTGGGGCAGGGTCTGGCCTTTTGGCTTGCAGGCTTTTCTGTGCCCTCCAGTAGTCATCAACACTTGGAATGGTTCTATTGTTTTTTCTTTCTTTCTTTTTTAATTACAGTACTTTGAGAAAAAAAATTTTGAAGGATCCTATCATGTATCATCAGTGCATATATCTTTTCTATATGTTCACTGGGATTCTAAAAAGAATAGAAAAAAACAAGTTCTCCAACTTGCCCATTCGGCAGTTGCTGAGGTAACGTCAGGCTTGGGAAATGGCATTGTGCTGATGCTGCCCTGGCCCACCCTCTGTCCATCCAGCCATATAGATATGCACATAGACCTCTGGATGGAGTCTTCTGGGCCTTCTGAGGCAAGAACCGGCCTCAGCCCACATGGACATGACGTGATTCCAATGGCCTTACTTTGAGTTGGTCCTGTGAGCAGCCCACAGACACTGTCTTAGCCTCCTAATTCTGCTAAATCCTGTTGGCACCCAAGGTCCTGGTCCCCTCCTTCCTTCTTTGCCCAGACCCCAGCACTGTTGTCACCATCCACGCTCCTAGTTATTCTCTCCATCTGTCTCTCTCCCTCTCCCTCTGCCTTTCCTCCCCTTGCCTTCCTTCTTTCCCTTCCTCTCCTCTTGCCCTTTCTCCCCTCCTCTCCATCTCCTTCCCTCTGCTTTCCCCTGCACCCTGCAACCCTACCCTCATCACCCACATGACCCAGTCCCCTCTAGGTGAGAGGACCCTTGGCCCTATTGGGCTCCCACTCAGCCCTGTCCCACTGCCTGAGGAGGAGGAGGGGTGTGCAGGAGTGTTCAGGTGCAGTCTGAAAGTCCAAAGCTGGGCATTCACTATAATCCTGGTGGATGTGTGGTTTCTTATGAAAGGAAGCTGGCCTTTTATAGGCCGCTGGACTGTTGCTATTCATCTCTTCGAAGGTACTTTCAAGCAGGAGAGAGCAGGAGAAATGGATGCACCATTCTATGTAACCAAAGACAACAAATGTATTTGCTAAGATACCAAAACTGTTGGGAGAGAGAGAGAGCGAGAGAGAGAGAGAGCGAGAAAGAGAGAGAGAGAGAGAGGCCACTCTTTGATAAGGCAGCCAAAGTCAAAAGGACTTGGCCGATAATTCATTTACAAGATATTTTCTTCTTTCACAATTTACACATTTAGAGAAGTTAAATATAATTTGGAGGGGAAAAACTGGGTTTCTGGGTCCTTTGATGCGTGATTTTTTTTTTCAAATTAGCAGAATTAGCTTTTGTTTTTCTTTTAGTAGCTGCTGAGCAAATCCCCGAAGCTCTATTGTTGCATGTTTGGAAATGGAGCTGGGTTTGGCTTTTGCATCTGCTGGCATCCATGTCTAGCGCAGCTAAAGATGTGAAGCCCTGCTGAGAAAAGGGTGCATTCAAAAGGACAGGATTTGCACTAGAGGGACAGACAGCAGGCAGAATCTCCCATTTCTGCCCACTGAGATGGTGCACCGAATTCTCTGCAGTTTGCCGCAGAGGGTTGAAATATATTGTAAATGAGTATTTGTATCCATGTTTCAAAATTGAATTTTATATATAGATATAATATGTTCTGCTCCTTTTGCCTTTTGCTTTGCCATCCACGTTTGGTTCCAGGTGATACCTTGATGCTATATACTAGCAAGAGGCCTTGGCCTTGATTCAGAGGTCCTCTCAGGGTAGACAGGATGCTTGAGTTGTCTGGCCCATAGGTTCAGGGAGGACAGTGGAGGAGAGAGGGAAGGAGAGAGGGAGGGAAGACGGGGAAGAGAGTCGTTATCATACCTTGTTGGCCCATGCATGTGAAACAGGTGTGGTGCGGACTCATTGAAACCTCAGGGAGATTTGTTGGGGATCTGGGTAAAGGAGAAAGATGAGGGGTGCTCCAGCCTTCCCTGAATCATGAGCCAGCTCCAGCCCCAGCCTCTGTCCAAGTGGGGAGTAGGTGTGGGGAGGGATCAGAAAGCGGGAAAGGGAGAGGGCTAGGGTGCTCCTTTGGCCTACCCATGCCACCAGTCCCGTGGAGTTCTGAGGCACAAGGGCACGAACAGTGAACTCAAACACCGTTGAGTTGTTCTTGCTATATATTGGGTGTCTTGTGCTCTTAATTCTGGTTTTAGAGACTTTCTGTAAAGATTATGGCAAATGAAATTGTGTTTTCTCTGTTAACTTGTCTCTGTAATAAAGCTTCCTTTCCATAGGTAGAAGGGCCTCCTCTGCCTATAGGGATTTTCACTTCTATTAATTTCTTGCTGGGGCCTGTAACCAGGAGTAGCTCAACCCACCACCATTTCTAGAGGAAGGCCGAATAATTCCCCATCAGTCATTTGTCTCAAAGGCCTTGTTCTAGTCCTGAGAGCAGCGAAAGAAGTCAGGATCCCCCAGAGGGAAATGATGGGTGACTTCATTTACTAGTCGGATTTTCAAATAGAGTGATGCAGAGTTTGTTTTGTTGGGGTTTTTTTTTAGATTTTTTTTTCCCCCTCACACAATTTGATTGAAAGAATAAACAAGTTATCATGCATTGATTGCTTCCCAGTTCAGTTGAGGGGGAGGCCAATTCGTCCTGGCTTCTCTCTGCATTTGGTATTCATGTAGCCAGCCAAAGTCTGGAATATCCCACCTCACCCCACCCCAGAAAAATGGAAAATAAGAAACTTTTTGGATCCACAGGAATAAGTAAGAGTAAACCTCTTGGCCTCCAAACTGCTATCCCCACCCTCAGGGCCCTTCAAACAAACAAACAAACAAGCAAATGCCAGCCCTGAGTGCTAACTGCCCCACAGAGAAGTGCCCCTGGGGCCTTCCTGTCTGTCCCATAATCCACCTGGGCCCCCAAAAGCTTGCTTTGAGTTATCACCATTTGGAACCCTCTTGCCCACCCCTAGAATGGAGCTTTGGGAATGACCTAAGAATACCGGGTTTGAATTTGATGAAGGGGAGGGGAATAATTTACTGAATTAAGAATTTCTGTTGTCCAAAAATGTGGGAGTGGAGAATAGAAATGGATTGAGTTTGCTTCGAAACGTCTTTTGGTGGGGCCTCAGTTCTCACAAAGCCTGCCCTGGGCCTCTCAGTCCCCAGCTCTCTAGTGTTCAGCTCTTTTGTAATCTTGGAATATTTTGTTGCTCTGAATACAATAAAAAACAAATTTAAAAAAAAAACTGGCAGAAGCTCATTTCTTGGGGGTCCGCCTGCCTACCCACCCTCCTGAAGTTTGTCTCCTTCTGCCTGGTCTCCTCGGCAGTGTTCCTCAATATGGAAAGTCTTAGCAGGCCTGTAGGCCAACAACAACTTGGCCAGGGCCCACCATTGTGGCTCTGAGATAAAGCTATTCCTCACATTGAGGCCTAGGGAAGGTTGTCTAATGGCCCCTTATCACAGTTGTTAATTTGTTTAAACATAAAAGTGATCAAAAACTGCAGACAAATGTCTTCAGGTTTTTTTAATTAACTCTTTTCCCTGGCTATTTTCATTGAAGCCAAGAGCTGGTATGATACCCAGTGGCCTTTCATGTTATTTTCATTTTGATTTTGTTTTAATTCTTTACTCAGGGGGTTATAAATTCCCCCTGTTCTGACTTCATTATGAGGCTGACCTGGGACCTTTGGATAATCAAAGGCTCAGGGCTGAGGGAGCCCACCTCGGAGTTGAAAGGCCTAGATGGAACTTGGCCCAGCTTCAGGACTTTCCATCGGGAAACTGAAGAGTCTTATAAACCAATAGGAAAAAAGACATGGTGATAACTTCCCTGACATTGGGGGCTGGGAGACAGCAGGGGCTCTGCCAGGTCCCCTAGGAGAGCCAGGCCTCAGGGAGAGGCCATCCTCCACCTTTCCAAAGGCTCCTAGTCATCACTGTCCTGACTCCCTGGGGAAATCTCCACCCACCAGAGTAAAGCCACTTCTGCCACCACCCATTGAGACCTAAAGCCTGAGTGTCCCTTCCCCTCTCTAAGCCTCAGTTTGCCTGTCTGTAAAACAAAAGGGTTAGACTAGCTGAGATCTAAGGGACAAGGATCAGCTTTATCCAGAGAAGGCTACCTGTATGGCAGAATTTCAGAGTTATAGAGAAGTCCCATATAGCTAGAATTCTACCCATAGAGCTAGTTTTATTCCTTCAGTTTGAGTTTGTCCTGTTAAATATACCACCTCCTACCTTCCAGGTTGATGAGTAAGGTGTTTCCAGAGGCAGCTAGGAGCACCGTGGATGCTGTGCTGGGCCTGAAGTCTGGAAGGTGGCAGTTCAAATCCAGCCTCAGACATTTAGCTGTGTGACCTTGCACAAGTCATTTCACCTGTCTGCCTCAGTTTCCTCACCTATAAACTAATATAATAGCACCTACCTTCCTAGGTCATTGTGAGGATCGAATGAGATATTTGTAAAGAGCTTTGCTCACCTTAAACTGCTAGCTCTTATTATTTTCAGTCATTGACATCTCAGTACAGTTGAGTTTCTTAGACTTTTTTGTTAGGAGTTCAGTTCTGGTAAGGAAAGCCTGATCAAATGCTATGGGGTGTTTAGCAAGGAGGGGGGAGAGCCTGAGCACACCAAAGATGTGTTTGCAGACTTCCTCTTTTACCTTTGGCCCACAGACCCAGCCAATGGCCCTCTTTGTCTGGCCGTATTCCCTAAGCAGTTTTCCACCCTCCATGTCTAGTGCTGGTTAATGTCAGGCCTTCTGAGGATCTGTGGTAGAGGCAACCTGACCCCCTCCCCCATTCCTAACTATATCATATGCCTTCCTAAGGCAAGGAGCAAGTGCAAGTGGAGGATTAGAAACCTTGACTAAGGCCAATCGGGGAAGTTCAAAGGATGCCCACCTCTTCCCTTAAGAAAATGGATTGTGGCCCCTGCTCTCTTAAATGTCAAAGTTAAGGCAGGGCAGACAGGATAGCATAGTAGCTATCAGCCCTCCCCCCACCCCCCAAAGCTGCCACCCATTCCTAGCACTCTGATCTTGTGCCTATAACTCTCAATGAGAAAGAGGTCCAAGAGCCAAGAAAGGACAATTTCAGTCCTGGTTCCACCTTGGGTTGCTCGAGCAAATAAAGGCACTAGTTTTCCCTTTCTGAGCTGAGTTACCCAGGCTAACATTCTGTGTTTTAGGAACCCTCTTGGTCCCAACATTCTTTGTTCTAAGGTCTCAGCTCTGACATCCTATGTTCAAAGGCCCTCAGCCACCTACATTCTAGTCTCAACCATCCCCTGTGAGCTCTAGAACTGGGTTCTCTCATCCTGGGAACAAGAATTCACCCCTTATGCCCTCCAGGGCTTCCCGTATTATGTCCCATGGGTCATATTGAGTAATGGAAGGAGGAAAAATGAGGCCAATGAAAACCAGCTACAAAATGTTGAAAAGGTTGGATTGAGTTAATCCTTCTAGAGACACAAGAGACAAAGCTAGATCCTTACAACCTGTAGATTCTACAGTAAGTGTCTTGGGACCGTGGTGCCATGCCAGGGGTGGTCTGGTAAATGTTCCACAGCCAGCTTTCCAAAAAAAGTGTGCATAGGGCATACTTTTCAGTGTCATTTGCATTATTACTATTTTTCTCCATCACTTTATCAAGTCCAGGTTATCAACAGAACAATCTACCAAGCCCAAATTTGTCCAGTTTGCTGATTTCTGAGGTGTAAAGGCTCACGCTGAAAATTGACCAATCAGCACTTAGTGCTGGCTATACCATCCTCTTCCCAAAGCTGTTGATGAGGCATGAACAGCAGGACATATCTCTCATCAGCATCAACATTCTAGGGATAGGGCTACAGGGAAGAGGAAGATGAGACTGCTTCGTGGTCGATGAACAAACATTGTTAAGTGTCTAATAGGTCTGAGGCCCTCTACGACAACTGTCCCTACCCTCAAGGAGCTTGCAATCTGAAAGGTTAATAAGACAGCATATAACGACTAATAGACGAGGAAGACTGAAAGGCACCTTTAGAGATCATTGGGTCCCACCTCAGTTTATGGAGGAAACAGGCCTAAGGAAGGAAAGTGACCAAGAGATGGAAGAGGAGACTGAGTCTCAGGAAAGTGAAGAGATCTGTTCAAGGGAGTAAATGACAGGCAGAATTTGGGCCCAGATCTGGGGAGGAGGACACAGCGTGTATAGCAATGAGTAGGTTTGCTGCTATTTCTGAAAGGTTAATAAGACAGCATATAACAGCACTATAGAAATATTAACTATTATTAGTTATTATTATACCAAGATAAGTTAAAAATGGGTTCATGATTTAGATTTAAAGCATAAACAAATTAGGGGAGTATGGAAATATCATTTGTCAGATCTATGGATAGGGGAAGAGTTTATGATCAAATAAGAAATGGATAATTTTTATTACATTACCTTAATATGGTTTTGCCCAAACAAAATGTGCACACCCTTTGACCCAGCAATAGCACTTCTAGGGCTATATCCCAAAAGATCAAACAAATGGGAAAAGGACCCACATGTACAAAAATATTCATAGCAGCTCTTTTTGTGGTGGCAAAGAATTGGAAATTGAGAGGATGCCCATCCACTGGGGAATGGCTGAACAAGTTGTGGTATATGAATGTAGTGGAATACTATTGTGCTATAAGAAATGATGAATAGGCCGACTTCAGAAAAACCTGGAAAGACTTGTATGGTCTGATGCTGAGTGAAGAGAGCAGAACGAAGAGAACGTTGTACACAATAACAGCCACATTGTGCGATGACTAATATTGATAAACTTAACCCTTCTCAGCATTACAAGGATCTAAGACGTCTCCAGAGGCCTCGGATGGAAAATGCTGTCCACATCCAAAGAAAGAACTATGGAAGTCGAATCGCTATCATTTATTTTTACCTTCTGTTGAGTTTTGTTTCATCTTTCTGATGGTTCCTCCTATTGGTTGGCAGGTGTAGTAGTAATAAGCCAACAGGAAGACCTGGGTTCAAATCAGCTTCTGACCTACCAACTTATTTCACATCTCAGTGCTCCCCAGGCCACTTTCTTAAGACTAAGTTTGAGGAGCAAGTGGTGATCTGCATAGGGGTGTGTCCTCACTGGGAGTTCCTTACACTGATCGCTATTCCTAGGGCCCAAAACCCAGGACACTTATCCCTTTTCCCTTTCACATCATAACTTTTGCCATCACGGTTTTGATGTATCGTGAGTCGGAATAAGAAATTAAACGAGAATTTGGGGGGAGTTTTGCAGAAGCTGCAGATGATATGCGAAGGTCGTCAGACAACAGAAAATGTTTAGAAACTCAGAAATGCATAAGATACATGTATAATATTGTAAAATATCAGCATATTTTGACTTTTAATACCATAATAATCAGACTTCTTCTCTGATACGAAGGGAGGACCAAAACATTTTTCACAGATTTTCCAGATCACGGGGGCACCATGCCCTTAACCCCCACCATGTGGAAGGGATAACTGTACTCATTCCACTGTACTATAACATCTCTCCATCTCCCCTTTGTCCCCAGAGTTTCTTTTTGTACATATTCCAGTCTATCCATTGCTTCCCTAAAATGTTGTTCCCAAACTGAAAACAATCCTCCACATGCAGTCTGACCAAGACTGAGGACAGTGGGGGACTGGGGCCTCCCTTGGTCTGATGCCATATGCTGCCATTAATGCAGTCCAAGATTACATAGCTTTCCTGGTTTCTGTGTCCCGCTGTTGATTCTTAAGGTACTCAAATCCACACTGACTGATAAGAACCTTATAAACAAAGACATGAACCATCCTATGAATTATTTTCTTTCCAATAAACCACCCGACATAGAAGGTGCAGCCAAGAGTCAATTACCCAGAGACCTCTGGTCTCTCCTCACTCTCTTCATTTCTTCCTTTGCATATCAGCTCAGTCACCACTCCTTCACTGGAGCATCTGGGCTCAGCCCTGTGTTGGGCCATGGTGTGGAGGGTTTGGGGTTTTCAAAGACTGAGCACAAGCTCTAAGTGGTCTCCCCAAGTCGCAAAGGAACCTGGACCCACTGATGAACCTCATGTCTGTTAGCCAAAGATTAATGTAACTGAGCTCATGGGACTAGAGAGTGAGAGCTGGAAGGAACCTCAGATGTCATCTCCATTTTCATCATTTTCATCCCTATCATCTCAAGTTCAACCCCTTTATTTCTGAGATGAGATGACTAAGGCCCAGAAAAGTTAAGTGATTTGTCCAAGGTCACACAGCAGGTGTGTGAGTCAGGATTTGAACCAGAGTTTCATGACTCCCAATTCCAGCACCTCATCCACTACATTGGTTCAAAGAGGCTCCCTACCAATTGATCCCAGGATGAAAAATTAGGCCACAACTATCAAAGAGTAAAGGTTGGTGGAAAGGGCATCCTCTACCAATGAAACCACAAATCCCTCAAGTGGTATGTGTGTGTGTGTGTGTGTGTGTGCGTGTGCGTGCATGTGTGTGTGTGTGTGTGTGTGTGTGTGTGTGTGTGTGTGTATTGGTGTGGGGTGGATTTAAGCCCATGCCATGGAACTAGCATAGTCCCATAGAGCACAGCCTAGACCCTGGGCACTTTCCAGAGACCCCTTGGCCCCTTGATAAAGAGCATAGATGAGTAGAGGCTTCTGGTTAGTCCTTAAGGTGGGGGGTGGGAGGTTGCTATAGTGAAGATGACAGATGACCGACACATGAATAACAGCCTTCACTCTGCTTATCAGTCTGGGGGTTAGGGCTTGAATGGGCCTGCCTCAGACTTTTCTTGGGGGTGTGTGAAGGAGAGGAGAGATGGGCCTTAAGCTGGGCCGTGAAGGCTGCATAGGATTTAGATGAGAGGAGGGGATGGGGAAGGCATCCCAGAACCCAAGATTCTGGACACAAACTCCAGAAATAGCTGCACATAGGAGTAGACCAGCCTGATGGCAGTATGGCACTTCCCCCCCCCCCAGGAGATGAGGAAGGCAGAGACAGGCTGTGACAGCCATCATTGATTCATGGCAGGGGAAAGAGGTGGGAATGTTGACAGAGAAGATGCAGACAGTGGCTCGGGGCTTGCTTCTAAGATCTGGATTTCAACTCTAACAAGATCTTATCACCCAGAATGTGCCAACTTGAATAATCCCCAGAGCAACAACTATTTCTTCAGAATTTCCCAAGTCTGGGGGCTCTCTTTATGGTCCTTCCCTGCCTCAGTATGAGTTGCTCCCTGATACACCCTCTCAAAAAATCATTCCCTGAAGGGAATCTGCAACCTTCCCTATGTTGGTTCTAAGATGAAAGTCCGTGACTGTGCTAATGTTTAAAGCCTTTATCGCTTATTAAGGAGTATAGATCTAGAGCCAAAAGGTACCTTAGAGACCATCTGATCCAACCTGCTTGTGAATGAATGAATGAGTGAATGAATGAAAAAGTTTATTAATTATGGGCCAATCACATACACAATACGAAAAACAAAGAGAGCCTATGTACTGAAACAGCTTATAAGCTAATGGAATAGTAGCCAGAGAGGGGTATTTGGTCTGAAAGGTTACAGGGATGGTGAGCAGATTCACAGAGGAATAAATAGGCTGACACACCTCATCCTGGGATCAGTAATAAAAGAGTTGATTTGTTCGTGGTTTACAGAGCCAGAACTAGGAAGGATAGGGATTGTTAAGGAAGAAAAGGCCAGGGAGTTGGGAGTGAAGTAAAGTAGAGATGGGGCTTTTTCTGACATAGTGGTCTGGGAGAGGCAGTCACCAATCAGGAGAGCAGGCTTCATTGGACAGATGAGGAAAATGAGGCCCAAGGAAGTGAAAGGACTTACCTAAAGTCAGCTAGAAGGATCTTGAGAGGCATTCTAGTCCAACCACTTTATTTGATAGAACTATGACCCAGGGCTGGAAAGTCCTATAGGGAGTAAAGAACAGAGCTGAGGTTCCAACCCAGATCCTCTGACTCGAAATCTAGTACTCCAGCCACTGCCCCTTGTTGTCTCTTCTGGCTTAGTAGGAGCTGCTAGAGCAAATTCACTTCCATCACCTTCAGGAACCCAGGGTCACCTCCATTCCTCGAGGAGACATTGCAGAAGGCCCACAGATGATGCTAACACCAGTTTACTTTAAAGGTTACAAAGTCACCACAGCCCCTTGAGGTAAGTAGTATTATCTACATTTTATGGATGGGGAAATTGAGGGTCAGGGCAAGAGTCTTATGGAACTAAGACTCAAACCCAAGCTCTCTGACTCTCATTCCAGTGTTTTCACCACTACACTAGCTTGGAGAAAAGAAAGCATCAGAGTTGGCCGATTCCTCTGTTCTTAAGAAAGGGTGGGGCCACAGTTTTGTTCTTCCTCAGGCAAAAGTCTTGTCCTACTCACAGACCCACCAAGCTAACAGTTATGGTAACGTCATGCCATTTCTGAGGGTACCCAGACAGCACACGTGGCCACAGTAGAGCCCAACTCTCTAGGAAACACAAATAAGAAGCTGGTCCACAGCTGAGCCAGCTGAGAGCCCTTGACTGTGGGTATGGCACATGAAACTCACTCCCCAAGGGAAATGGGCTGTAGGGGTAGCATATCCTTTGGCAAATGTTTTTTTTTTCAATTGTTCAGTCATTTTTCAGTCATGTCTGACTCTTCATTACCCCATTTGGTGTTTCCCTGGCAGAGATACTAGAATAGTTTGCCATTTCCTTCTTCAGCTTATTTTACAGATGAGGAAACTGAGACCAAAAGGGTTAAGTGACCTGCCCAGGGTCATACAATTAGTCTGAGGCTGGATTTGAATTCAGATCCTCCTGATACCATGGCCAGTACTCTATCCACTGCAGCGCCACCTAGCTGCCCCTTGGCAAACATTATTCAGACTCAGTTCCAGTACAATGCATTCCCTCAGAGAGCTAAGATGTAGCTGAATAGAGAAAGAGATGATAACTAGTCATATGTAGCAATGGCTCTGGCCTCTCTTAGAGTGAGTCTGGCTACAGATTTCTAGGGGTACCCCTGAGGGGTTAAGGATATATTTTTTTCTAATACTATTACTTTTCTAATACTATTACTTCTAATTACTATTATTTCTAATACTATTACTAATACTGTTATTTCAATTATAGTGTCTTACCTTCCTTTCCCCCACTGTTAGCTGCCAGTGATTAGATCCTCAGTACTAATTAACATTAATTTGTTTATTCTTGGTTTTTTTATTAATTCATTTATTTTTAGTTTTCAACATTCACTTCCATAAGCTTTTGAGTTTTTAAATTTTCTCCCCCTCCTTCCCCACCTCCCTCCCCAAGACAGTATGCATTCTGATATAGGCTGTACATATACATTCTTATTAAACATATTTTCACATTAGTCATGTTGTAAAGAATTGGAACCAATAGGCGAAACCACAAGAAAGAAGAAACAAAATAAAGCAAAATGGAAGGAAAAATAAGAGTAAATAGTATGCTTCAATCTGCATCCAAACTCCATAGTTCTTTCTCTGGATGTGGATAGCATTTTCCATCATGAGACTTTTGGAGATTACATAGATCCTTGCATTGCTGAGAAGCGCTAAGTCTATCAAAGTTAGTCATCGCACAATGTTGCTGTTACTGTGTAAGATGTTCTCCTGATTCTGCTCACTTCACTCAGCATCAGTCCATACATGTCTTTCCAGGTTTTTCTGAAATCTGCCTGCTCATCATTTCTTATGGAACAATAGTATTCCATTACATTCATATACCACAACTTATTCAGCCATTCCCCAATTGATGGGCATTCCCTCAATTTCCAATTCTTTGCCACCACAAAAAAGAGCTGCTAGAAATATTTTTGTACATGTGGGTCCTTTTCCCATTTGTATGATCTCTTTGGGATACAGCCCTAGAAGTGCTATTGCTGGGTCAAAGGGTATGCGCAATTTTATAGCCCTTTGGGCATAGTTCCAAATTGTTCTTCACATTAATTAACTTTTACAGAGGGATATTCACTTCAAAACTACACAAAAGAAGTACAAACATTTCTCCCCATGAGCATCTGGGAGGTAGACACACAATCCCTTATACTACCTGGGTCCACAGGGGAGAATCACCTCCCAAGCATTTGCCCCTATCAAGTTCACTTCCAAATTCAACAGGGCCAATGGATGCATGAGTGGAGTCTCAATTATCACTGGGCTGGGTCTCAAATGTTGGACTAGCTGGATTAGCTGGTCAGAAAACCTTGCATGGAATCCACTCCAGAAGGCACATGATTTGACACAATCTACCTGAACTGCAGCAAAACAATTGACCGCGTATCTCAGGTTATCGATACTTTTAGACAAGATGGAGAAATTTGGACTGGATGATAATACAATTAGGTGGATTGGATTAGGAACTGATTGAATGGCTGGCCCAGGCAACATGTAACACTTGAGAGCTGTGAAGTTCTGGACACATTATCTTATTTGATCCTCATGACAAATTCTAAGAAATCCACAATTAAAGAGGTAAGAGAAAAGACTGCTCATCAAAACTAATATTTCCTAGTCAGGTACCCTGATTCAAATCTCAGAATCTACCAAGCATGAAGATAGGTGCTATTATTATCCCCAGTTTACAGATGAGGAAACTGAGGCTGAGAGAGGTTAATTGACTTCTCCAGGGTCACACAGCTTATAAGGTGTCTAAAGTGGAATTTGAACTCAAGTCTTCCTGACATCAAGTCCAGCATTCTTATCTACTATCTATTCATCCATCTATCTGTCCATCCGTCATCTATCTATCTGAACACACATATATTATATATACTCCATATCTATCAATAGATACGTCTTGGTAAGGCTCTGCAAATAGACAGTGAGCTGGGCCCAGAGTTAAAGAAGAGGAGGGATGCAGATGGATCACCTTTGAATAATTATAAAGCTTTTCTGATGACCCAAACTTTCCCCTAGAACAAGGGTTTATCTTTTTTAAAGCAAATATGATGCCAGTATTGTTTGTAGCTGGGAGTTATCAAACCCTATGATTTCTAAAGAATGAAAAATGAAAATAAATATTTTTAGGAGAATGAAAAATGAGTATAAAAATAAGTATAATAAAAAAGTGTCAAATCTTTTGGGGCACCATCTGAGATTTGATACCAACAGACATCCAAGGCACACAGTGGGTATTAGCAGGCCACAGCACATTATTTAAGCAACTGCAAAAAAGAGACTTAAAGAAATGTATGAAAAAGAACTATGGAGTCTGAATGCAGATCAAAGCATATTATTTGCTCTCTCTCTTCTTTCTTTTATTTTTGTTTGTTTCTTCTTTCTCGTGGTTTCTCCCATTGGTTCTAATTCTTCTTTACAACATTGCTAATGTGAAAATAGGTTCAATATGAATGTATATATAGAGCCTATATCAAGTTGCATGCTGTCTTGGGGTGGGGGGAGGGGAGAGATGGGAAGAAAATTTGGAACTCAAAAGCTTATGGAAGTAAATGTTGAAAACTAAAAATAAATTAATTTAAAAAATGAAAAAAAAAAAGAAATGTATGAAGTTAGTGACATGGCAAGAGCGAGAGCTAATTAATGGATAGACTACGTGTTCCATTAAGATCTTCATGGAAGGATAGAGACAAGAGATTCAAAGAATGAGCCGGTATAGATGGGTTGAAATCTGAACCTTTGAAGGAAACATCCACATTGATGAGCCCATACATCCATTGGAGTATTTGAGTCAACAGTGTGATAGGTTGGTCAAGAAAAATAATATGATCTTAGGCTTCATTAATAGAGGTATGGTGTCCAGAATGAAAGGAGTTGGTGGTCCTAGACACAATTTGGAGTATTATGCCCATTTTTGACAGGATAGTGACCAGAATGATAGAGAAGGAAATGGCAAACCACTCCATATCTCTGCCAAGAAGACCCCAAATGAGTCACGAAAAGTCACACAAGACTGGAAAATTACTGAACAGCAACAACAATGAAAAAGACTGAACAATAACAACAAGGAGCGGAATGATGAGGACACTCAAAGCCATGCCAATTGAGAATCAAATGAGGAGACAGGACATTCAACGTGGTGAAAAGAAAATTTCAGGGCAATATGAGAATGGTCTTCAAATATCTGAAAGAATGGTCTATGGAAGAGTTGTGTTTGGGCCAAGAGGGCTGAGCAAGGAGCAGCTAGAGAGGAAGCACGTTGTAATGGGAGGAATCCTGGGCTTAGAGTCAAAGGCCTCAGCTTCAGATTCTGGCTCTACCGTTTATTACTCATATGATATTAAGCAAGCAACTGTCCATCTCTGGACCAGAGCTGCCTTGTTTGTAAAATGTGAGGGCTGCATTAGGGCATTGCTAAGGCCCCTTTACAGCTCTAAGTCCTATGAACCTATAAAATTAAAGGGAGGCATATTTTAGCTTAATATAAGTAAAAATTGCTTAAAACAGAAAATTATCTCAACTTCCCAGTTCTAAGACTCTGATTCTCTGGTTCTTTGTACACTTAGCTATGGGTAGGTAGAAGACCTACACTTGTTGCACATGTGAAGTGAATTGATCATTGAAATGGTCTCCTGTTCCCCACTCTCCCTGTCCACTGGCTCTAGGGGAGTATATTGACACAGGTAAGATCTCCACCCATAGTAACTTCTGCCAACCAGATCAAAAACATGCCTATGGTCTGATATATGTTGCAGACAATCTCTTTTTTAAATTTTCTTCTTCTTTATTTGGGAGGGAAGGCTATAACGGTTAAGTGACTTGCCTAGGGTCACACGGCTAGTAAGTGTCAAGTGTTTGGTCTAAGGCTAGATTTGAACTCAGGTCCTCCTGACTCCTGGACTGGTTTTCTATCCACTGCACCATTTAGCTGCCCCCAATCTCTCTCTTTTTTTTTTAATGAGGCTATCTGTGGGGTCAATGGCAAATTGGGGGATGGAAATAGGTGGCGTGATTTGAAGAAGTGATCTACAACTACAGGCAACATCTTTAAAACCTAGATCGGTGATGACTCGGAGGACAATCAGTTTAATAATCTTAATGAATACCTCCCCCAACAACTCTGTGAGGTAGGTACTATTATGTCCATTTTACAGGTGAGGAAACTGAAGCTGAGAGAGACTTGTCCAGAGGCACATTAGAGCTAGTCCAGGGGTGGGGAATGTGGCCCTCCAGGTCCTCAAGTGTGACCCTTTGACTGACTCCACACTTCAGAGACTGAGGCCCAGAATTCTGTTCCTCTCCTGTAATAGACTTCTTCTCGGGGGTTTAACTAAAAGGCTTGCTCAGATCACTCCAATTTTGCTTGTTGTTGTTGGGTTTTTTTTTTTTTTTTTTTAGGCAATTGGGGTTAAGTGATTTGCCCAGGGTCACACAGCTAGTAAGTATCAAGTGTTTGGTCTAAGGCTAGATTTGAACTCAGGTCCTCCTGACTTCGGGGTTGGTGCTCTATCCACTGTGCCACCTAGCTACCCTTAGATCACTCCAATTTTGAACTAGCTTCCCCTAGCTCCCTGATTTTGTGCAAGGGCCCGCAGGGTCCAAATTTCCTAGGCCATGCAATATTGCTCCAGTTGATAGGTTCCAAGCCTATGGTTTATCAGTTGATTGAGACCTGTTCTCACCTGGTTAAGGAATCAATTTATCACCTTTAAACACTTACTTTAAGTGGAATGGAGTGGTTTGAATGATTTACTGTCGATCCCTCACTTACACTGCTTGGCCAAAGCCAAGAGTGGTTAAGAAATTTGTCCAAAGTCACACAAAAAGACCAAGGTTTGAATCCATGTTGGTTGATACCAAATCTGGCAGTCTTTCCACTGGACCACGTTGCTTCACAGCGTACCTGTGCCCTGTGCCATGGGTAAGGTAGTAATGGAAGGGGCTGCACTAGGACCCACAGCCTTCACCCAGGTCAAATGGTATGGAGGCACTGTTGGTATCCTGACCCACAATGTCATACATCGTTGACCCACATGGGTCATCAGTAATGCAGTTAAGAGTCTTAACAGTAGCAAAACAATTTTACATGCCCTCAATGATCTGTTTCAAACTGATCATTGTTATACGGTCATTAAATAATAAGGGCCATGACAGGCCCTTGGATTCTAACATACATCCAAGAAAAGACAAGGTTGTGAAATTCACATCTTGTGACCTTGCAGCAGAGGCCATGGACTAGAACTGCTACAGAATGTCCCCTGTCTCTTGTATGTGTTGGGTAAGCCCCTGGGAAAAAATTAAAATGTCAATGAGATAAGCTACTATATTTTTTGAGTCAGGTCTGCCAAAATTTTGCTCCCTACATGTTGAAATGAGCAAAAGCATTTTGAGTTAGAAAAACGAGTCCAGATGCCTGGATGCAGACATGCTCACAGCTGCTATGAAAGGGCATTTGCTACACATCTCCACAAATATTGCTTAGCAGGTTATACACCCCAAAGAGGCCAGACTTGGCTTACACATTAATGCCCTGTGTTCTCCATGGACATCATGGATTACAGGGGGTGAATAATAACTTCGGACCATGCTTTCCTTTAACCTTCAGCAGCTCCTGCATGCCACTATAGACAAAAACAATGATTATCTGGCAGCCAACTGATGATAAATCACTCTGTGCTTGACTAGGCTGGTCCTTAGACAGAAGACATTACCCTTCAGAAGGCCTGAACTTGGAGGTGTTCTACAGAAATGGTCAAAGTGATGAAGAGTGTGACTTTAGTGGAGTAATCACAGAGGATTAAAAGGTGCCAGAGAACAAAACTCAGATCCTACCAACTATTGAAGTGTACCTGTCACTCTGTGGCTTCGCCTTTCCCAACCTCTAGAGGCACAGAAAAATCAAGGTGGGAGGAGAGCCCTTTAAATGTCCTGGAAGTGCTTGGGGCTCACTTTTATTTAGCATAGCCTTTGAGGATGTGGAGTACTGAGGAACAGCTCAATCATTCCTTCTAAAGATCTCCCATAAATCTTCACAGTCTTCAGGTATGTTAAGGAGCTAAGCTTGAAGGGTCCCTACGATAGCCAGAAGTGGCTTGCTAGGGGACATTCTTCATGGCCAGGAAGATCAAGACGGCACTCACTGGCACTCAGTTCAAGTCAACCAACCTCTATTGATCAATGAACACCTATTTATTGAGTACCTACTATTTACCAAGCACTTCACTGGTGCTGGAGATACCAAGATCCCCGGCCTAAAAAGAGCTTCGATTCTAATGAGGGGAGATGATGGATAATAAGGAGTAGTCATGAGGAAAGAAATCAAGGAAAGTGTTACGGTCCCAGCTGTCACAGGGATGGTGAGTGGAGCAAAGGAAGCCTTGCTTTGATCATTGTTCCCTTGAGCAAGAGCAGAAGGTGGAGAGGGGAAGAAAAGTACTCACACCATGTCCACACTTGGTGATCCCATCAGCTCTCACAGATTGAATTGTCATCTCTATGATGATGGTTTTCAGGACTATCTGGTTTTAGAACCAGCCCTAAATTCCTTCTTAACCTTTAGTCTCTCATCTCCAATTGCCGATTAGACACCTAAAATTGGATGTCCCATAAATATCTTTAAGTCAACATGTCCAAAACTGAACTCATATCTTCCTCAACAAATCCTCTCTTCTTCTGAATTTCCCTATTACTATTGAGAAGGGCGCCACCATCCTCCCAGTCACTCAGGATCACAACCTAGGTGGCATTCTTAACTCCTCAGCTCTTACTTCCCACAATCACTTACCAAATCTTGTCAAACTGTATCTTCATAACATTTCTCATATATGTTCTCTTTCCTCTTCTGACCTTGCCACCACTCTGGTTTCACACCCCCCTCCATGGCTTCATGCCTAGACTATTGCAATAACCCACTGATTGGTCTCTCTGCCTCAAGTCTATCCCCACTCTCCACTCCAGTCCATCCGCCACTCAGCTGTCAGACTGATCATCGCAAGGTGCAAATCTAAACATGTGACATCCCTACTCAGGAAACTCAAGTGGCTCCCTATTACCTCCAAGATAAAATATAAAATCTTCCCTTTGGTTTCTAAAACAATGTGTAACCTGGACCCTTCTTACTTTTTCAGTCTTCTTCCATTGTCATTGGTCTTCTCCAAAAATGAAGGATCAACAACAACAGCTGCTACTACTACTACTACCACTACTACTACTACTGCTACTGCTATTACTACTACTACTACTACTACTACTACTACTACTGCTACTGCTATTACTACTACTACTTCCACTACTACTACTACTGCTACTGCTATTACTACCACTACTACTACCACTACTACTACTACTACTACTACTGCTACTGCTATTACTACTGCTACTACTACTGCTACTGCTACAACAACTACTACTACTGCTGCTACTGCTACTACTAATACTCCTGCTACTGCTGCTACTGCTACTACTACCACTGCTACTGCTACAACTACTACTACTATTGCTACTACTACTACTACTGCTACTACTACTGCTACTTCTACTGCTACAATAACAACAATTACTACTACTACTACTACTACTACTACAATAATAACAATAATATCTTAGTCTCCTTGATGTACTGAGATTCAGTGAGACTCTTGTCCATGGCCTCCCATAAGTGCCACACAGAGAGGTCATCCAACTTGGGGGGACCTTCTCCATGTTCACTTGATACCAACAGAACATATGAGTTCTCCATTATTCTGTTTCACTCATACTACATGACCAGCCCATCTTTCTTTTCAATCATATATTTCTTTTGCCTTAATATCATTTCCCAGAATAATTCCTTATTGGGCATGTGTCACAGACTGATCACACTCAACATGCAGTTCTCCATTGCCCCTTGAGTGATTCTCAATTTCAGTTGTTAAGAGGTTGTAATATCATATGATTCTCAACCACACAACAGCACTGGAAGGATATTTGTGTTAATAAATGGGCTTTTGCTTCATAGAGAAGTTTAGGGTCAAAAAATTTAGCAATTTCCCAAAGCCTCTCCTCCTCCTCCTCCTCTTCAATTCTGGGCCCAGCTGGTTCCACGTGTTGTGTCTCTCCAAGATATATTGCTGATGAATGTGCTCTATGACTTGTCCATCCAACTGTGTATTAGAGTTTGGACAATAGACATTCATCATCTGCTTCGTCTTTCCTGCGTGGACAATTAAGTGAAAATCATTTGAGTGATTGTGGATCTCATTTATGAGCCTTTGTAGTGTTCCAGGGCTTAATGCGATCAGCAGAATGATATCCATGAAAAGGAACATCTGGAAGACTTCACCATCTATAAGAAATTTTGGACTCTGTTGGATCTCCTTTTTGACAGTGGTGAACCTCTGGCAAGCACGTGGCTCCCCATTTTATGCTTCACTTGATACCAGTAATTAGATACTCATCACAGAAGGTTATCTCTGTTGTTATATCTTTCGGGTGATCTTACAGGATTTTGACATCTGTAAGAGAGATGCCTTGTGGGAGGAGAGCCTTTAAGATGGCATTTTGCTCTACTGAATCAAATGCTTTTTTATACTAACCAACATAAGCACAGTGGGACCTTGTATTTTCTAAATCTTTCAGCCAATTGTGTGGTGGTAAAAATGTGGTCTACTGTGGAATATAGGCTTGCAAAAGCCTATCTGTTCCCTACTGATGCCTTCATCAAGAATGTCTTCGATGTATAGATTATTGTCATAAAAATTTTACAGAGATGGAAAAGTAAACATGCAGCTTGCTATTCTCTCTATTATTGTTATTTGATAATAATGAGGTTCCCCCCTCTTTTAGATCCCTTGAGAATGGATTCTTCAGTGCTCTGAAAAACTGCACCATATCCAGCATACACTTCCTCTGGGTACATTTGGTTGAATCCAGGTGGTTTCCCATCTCTATTCCCAAATGCCATTTTTACCTTCTCAAAGACCACCTCCATGATTGTGATGTTGGAGTCCAAATGTGGCGGCATCACTGTCCTTGCTAGTGAAAAAAAATTGTTATAAAAACCCTTACAGATCTTTTCCATCTTTCATCTGTTTCTTGTCCTCCTTCCACATTCATCCTTAAATGTCCTTGGAGTCACTTGCCAAGCTCTTCCTAAATTTGTTTTTCCTTCCACTGTTTCTCACTATTTTATGACGTGATGTAACTCATAATCTTCCTCTGCCCTTCTCCCTAAGATTCTACGAATGAGTTTATATTCTAAACTGGTCTTGCCCTTGGCTTCCATCTCTCTCTGCTTGCCAAGTAGCTCAAGGGTTTTCTGACTAAGGTGATTTTTAGTCTCTTCTGGTTTTTCCATAATAACAATTGATTTACCTTAATCAGATCTATACAAAATTGTTATAATCAGTAGCAATGTCCTTTCTTCCATCCATTTTTTCATTTTCAGTGTCAATAGCTTGCTCAAATAAGTCAAGTTGAAATTGTTTTAATTGTATGCCATACCTTTTCTCATTTTTACTCTTTTTTCTAGCTTTACAATTTTGATCTTTCCTCTAACATGTCAGTGGTCAGATGGTATATAGACAAATGATTCAGGAATGACTCAAATCAATAATGAACACTTTTCTTCATGTTAACTTGTACCTTTCATTTTTGTGATGTTATTTGGTGTTCACTATGCCCAGCATCCTCCAAATGATTTTCTTGAAAAAGGTATTCATTATGTATAGATCCCCAGTCTTTGTGTAATCTAAAATCTTCAGTCTTTCTCATTTCTTACTCCTGAACCATGTTTTGCACTGTGCTCATCTGTGTTCACCTTTGCACTGCAGCTACTGAGCATCAAAGTATATATGTTGATATAATTTTGGGATATCTTAGTGAGTTCTTCATGCAACTTCTCTACCTCTTCATTCTCACATGCCTCAGAGATGTTAGTTGTACTCAGTAAATGAATTCAATGACCAAGCCATCATTCGTTTTGGCTAGCCCAGATCATTTATTGCTGACCCCTCAGTAGGGATGTTTTCATACTCATATTCTATGGAATACAACAGCAATTATCAGGTTCTATCCATGGACCACCCTCATGAGGTCCAAAGACCTTGTGAACCATGTATCCCACCCCCAAACCTTCTCCCCAGAATCAATGGGATTAATGGGAATAAGATACTGATGAAAGTGTGTTGGAGTTTTTGTTAAATATATTATTAGTTCATCTTAGAAACAAAGTACTTAGGATGAGAGCTAGAAGGAGACTGAGGACATGCAATTGGAAGGATCTTAGGATTCATCTTCTCCAGCTTCTAAGGAGCAATTCTAAATTGCCAGTTCTAAATCTAGAATCCTATGATCCTTCATTTCATAGATGAGGAAACTCCAGCTCAGAGATACAATATGATTTGTCCAAGGTCAACATAGCTAATGAACGAGAATGCAGGCCTCCAAAGTATCAGGCCACTGGGGTGGACTAGGCCTTCCATGACTCCAAACTTTCCCTCATATATGAGGGAATATAAATGTGTGTGTGTATGTGTGTATGTGTATATATATATATATATATATATATATATGTTTAAATTTATGTGGGCACTGTTCGTGTCTTTATGTTCATAAGGGCTTGGGGTTTCCATTCCCCATTCATGCTGGTATGGTTAAGCAATCCATCCAATACCAGAAAGCATTCAAAGGGAAATGCCAAGCTCTCTATACTTCTCAAAGAGCTAGTAACCTCTATCTCCTAGCTCCATCCCCACCCCCTTTTTGTGGGTGGTAATGCTGATATAGTGGTGTGGTCTGCGTGAATTTATCTAATCAGTCTCTTGGCTTAGCCCCAAAATTCTGCTCTCTTCCTTTCATGCTGCATTTTGATGAAATCATACTGGAGTAACACAATAGAAATGATGACCCAGGGATGGTTTAGCTATGCAGTTCTTGAATCATATAGTGGAAGCATAAGCAATAAAATCAAATACATATGTATTTGGTCTGATCTCCCAAAGACCGGCAAGGATTGGAGGTCTGCTTTTTAGACAAAGTAATGAAACTTTTTGCCTGGTTCTCTTTGGTCTTGGAAGAGTAACAACACTTCCCCTACTGAAGAGGTAAGGGGACTTTGACCTGAAAGACAATGGACAGCAGCAATGGATGTGAGACTAGCTCAGGGCCAGGAGGGGCCCTGGCCAGGGTCCTGATACTGAATTTTTCCAATGACTAGTTGAGCTGAGAGGTGGTCATCAGTGCTTCCCGTTGTGTGGCAAGGACAACTTGACCTCTGCACTGGGGACGTTGTGATATAGAAAAGGGCAGTTCAAAGAAGTCTGCTAGTGCCCATTGGACAGGAAGAAATGGGTGATGAGTTTCTGTGACTAGCTTGGGGTTCCTAGAGAGGAGAGTGACCCCCTCCTTTTATCTACTATTGTCTACTTCCTGCTTTCCTCCATCCCTGCTGGAGAATGAGGCAAGGGGAGAGAAAGCTCTTCCTATCTGCAGACTGAAGACCAACAGTACACTCGTTATCTCCTTAATCTGTATTTTGGGTTTTTTTTGTTATGCATTTGAAAGTGTATTACAATTAGATAGCTATCAAAGTTGGGCCAGTTTTACTTACTTAAATGCATGCAAGGAGATTGGGAAGGAAGTGAGGACAACTCAGAAAGGAGGAGTTCAAAATTATTGAGCTTTTGTAAACTCAATGTGATTTTTTTTTACACCAGTGAATACTGGCTAGCAAGTTTGAGTCACACATTTAATAATGGTGAGAGTTTATGAGAGAAAGCAAGAGAGAGCAAAAGGGAGATTTTTTTAAAAAGGAGAGGAGGAGGAGGGAGGAGAAAAGAAAGGAGGAGAAGGGAAGAGAGGAAGCAGAGGGAGGGAGAGTTAGGAGGGAGAGGGAGGATAGGAGAGAGGAGAGAGAGGAGGAGAGGAGAGAGAGAGAGAGAGAGAGAGAGAGGAGAGGAGAGAGAGAGGAGAGGAGAGGAGAGGAGAGGAAGGAGAGAGAGAAGGAGAGGAGAGGAGAGGAGAGAGAGAGGAGAGGAGAGGAGAGGAGAATCCTTGGCATGACATACTCCTGATAAACACAAGTCACTTGCCATGAAAGAAGTTAAACAAGGAGGCCCAGGCAACCATTTTTTGCATACTGGTTTGGAAAAGAAAGCCATGCTCCAGAAAAGCAATAGGTTGCTAGGGAAACTCTGCCCACATGAAAGGAGGCATGTACAGTCAGAGCCTCAAGCTCAGAGGAAATTGGTATCTTGGCCTGCCTTGCTCACTAGCATCACCTGGTCAGTTACATATTAAAATAATGACCACATGGCTTGTGGCTTTGTGGCCCCTCCAGACCTAGGTAGCTCTTTAGCAGGCATATCTCAAACCAAGAAGCTCCAGAGATATAATCCCAGTGCTCAGATTTAGACTTCCTCGTCTGAACGCCAGTTCTGTTCCCCTCATGGCCTCCAGAGGGTCAATGTCCACTCAATTGAGGGAACTTAGGAGCCAGGTCAACACTACATTCCCAGCTCCTTTTCCTTGTTTATTGCTCTGGTGCTGGCTGGGACCTCTGTTCCTAGCTCCGCCGGCTTCCTGGCTCATTGGCTGGCACACATCAGGATCCGCTTACCTCTCATGGCATTTGCATTATGAGCAGAGGCTTTAGGGCAGGGTGTAGCACAGGAATCTATGCCTCCTGCCTCCAAAAGTCTTCCAGCTTACCTTTCTACTCCCTGTGCTTGGCCATTTTGTCATCACTCCTTTTTCTGTCTCTATGGTTCTTTTCAAATCCTTCTTTGGCCACCGAAGCTTGGTCACTACCCCCTTCTCCCCAGCTTGTATCTTCATCCTCCCCCTTGCTGCCCCTGGGCCCTTTCCTGTCTCATTAGTCACAGCAAATAGAAGAGGAGCTAAGCAAAGATTGAGGAGGAGGGGTTTGCCATAAGTGCTGGAGACCAGGCTACAAGCCACTATTGCAGAGTAACTGAAGAAGGTGATATTTTTTTAAATAACTTGTCAGCAAAGGCTATGTCCAGCGGCATAGACTTCTGTGGCATAAAAGTTATTTCCTTCACCAGTTGAAGGAATACCATCTTCAGGAGATCTAATGGGTGGGTATGGGGAAATTTTATAGCTCCTAGATCCAGGACACAGCTGGCCAAAGATGTCATTTCTTGTCTATATGTGCTCCCTGCTCAGCCATATCTGCACAGCTATAGACCCAGCCAAGTCAGTAAATAGAGCTCCCTGAGAATAATAGCTCACATTTATAAAGCATTTTCTGGTTTACCTTACACACATTCTCTCATTTGATTTTTACCCACTCCTTTGTGGTCTTTCCTTGTTCAATCATTTTTCAGCCATGTCCAACTCTTTTTTTTTCTTTTTCAATTTTTTTTGTTTTTCTAATTTTTTTTTCATGTTCAACTCTTCGTGACCCCATTTTGGGGTTTTCTTGGCAAAGATACTGGAGTGGTTTGCCGTTTCCTTCTCCAGCTAATTTAACAGATGAGGACACTGAGGCAAACAAGGTTAAGTGACTTACCCAGGGTCACACAGCTAGTAAGTGTCTGAGGCTGGATTTGAACTCAAGAAGATGAGTCTTCCTGACCCTAGGTCTGGCATTCTGTCCCCTGCAGCACCCTTCCCTTGTGGTGGGTAGTGCAGGTTTTATTGTTTCTATTTTACAGATAAGGAAACTGAGGCTTAGAGAGGTTAAATGACATGCCCAAAGTCACACATCTAGCAAATGATCACCTAGATTTGAACCCAGTTGTTTTTACCCTAATCAGTCAATCAGTAAAAAAGCATTTATTAATTGGCCAAAATATGATAGACATATGCTAAGTGATGGGCATACAAGGGAAAAAAAGAAATTTTCTCTGACCTCAAGGAGCTTCCATTCAAGGATCAACTATTAATTCCTCTGGCTGGCAGGTTAAGCCCTTTACAAGGTGGCCCCAGCCTACTTTTCTAGTCTCATTTTCCATTATCCCACTTCAAGTACACTATGGTCCAGATCTCCCAACTCTACAAATTTGCGCTGCCTGTCCTCCATGCTTGGAATCTGTTTTCTCTTCATCTCCCTTTCTGAGAATCTCTAGTTTCCTTCAAAGCTGAAACACTATTTTTTTCCTAATTAAGTTTTTGTTAATTATCAAAAATCTAGTTTCTCTCTCCTTACCTCTCCCTTCCGATAAAACAAAACAAAAGAAAGTCCCTGTGCCAAATGTGCATGGCCAAGGAAAATAAGGGACATGCTGGCCACGTCCAAACAATATATGTCTCATTCTGTACCCGGAGTCCCTTACCTCTCTGTCAGAGTTGGGAAGCATGCTTCATCATGGGTCCCCATCATGGGACCCTTCACCATGGGTCATTGGGCAACTAAGTGCTGGTGCAGTGGATAGAATGCCGGGCCTAGAGTCTGAAAGATTAATCTTCCAGTGTTCAAATCTGGCCTTAGACACTTACTAGCTGTGTGACCCTGGCAAGTCATTTGATCCTGTTTGCCTCTAATTCCTCATCTGTAAAATGAGCTGGAGAAGGAAATGGAAAACCACTCCAGTATTTTTGCTCAGAAAATCCCAAATGGAGTCACAAAGAGTTGGAGAGGACTAAAAAAAATGACTAAACAATAAATTGGCTGGTCATTGCCCTGATCAGAGTTTTTCGTCTTTCAAAGTTGTTTGTACTTGGGGCAGCTAGGTGGTGCAGTAGATAGAGCACCAGCCCTGGATTCAGGAGGACCTGAGTTCAAATCTGGCCTCAGACACGTAACACTTACTAGCTGTGTGACCCTGGGCAAGTCACTTAACCCCATTGCCTAGCCCAAAAAAAAAATTTTTTTTAATTTTAAAAAAAAGTTGTTTGTATTTTTACAGTTTTGTTGTTACAGTATACATTGTTCTCTTGGTTCTGTTCACTTCACTCTGCATCAGTTTGTACAAGTTTTCTCAAAGTTCTCTGAAACTATCCCCTTCATTATTTCTTATAGTACAATACTACTCCATGACGTATATATGCCACAATTTGTTCGGCCACTCCCTTGACTTCCGATTCTTTGCCACCACAAAAAGAGCTGCTACAAATATTTTTGTATAGATGGATCCTTTTTCCTTTTCTTTGATCTCTTTGGGGTACAAGCCTAGTAATAGTGTTACTGAGACAACAGAAATGCATAGGTTAGTAACTTTGGGGCTCTAGGTCCAAATTGCTTTTCAGAATGGTTGGACCAATTCACAGCTTGGCCAACAATACATTAGTGTATCTGTTTCCCCACAGCTCCTCTTGAATTTGTAATTTTCCTCTTTTGTCAATTTTATCAATCTGATGGGTATGAGGTGGAACCTCAGAGTTGCTTTTATTTGCATTTCTCTAGTGATTTGGAGAAATTTTCAAGTGGCTATAGATAGCTAGGATCTTTTCCTTAGAAAACTGCCCATCACCACCCTTTGACCATTTATCAGTTGTAGAATGGCTCTTGTTCTTATAGATTTGAGTCAGTTCTTTATATATCTTGGAAATGATGCCAGAGTCAGAGAAACATGATGCAAAGATTTCTCCCCCTCCCATTATATTTTCCTTCTAATTTTATCTGCAATGGTTTTGTTCATTCAAAAACTTTATTTTTTAATTTTAGGTAATCAAAATTGGTCATTTCATCTTCTGTGATCTTCCTCTATTCCTTATTCCTATCCTATCTGCCCCTGTCCCCTATCTGAAAGGTAATTTCTTTCTTATTCCTCTAATGTGTTTATGATGCCACCCTTTATGTGCAAGTCATGTATCCATTCAGAACTCAGCTCAGTATACAGTATGAGATGTTGGTCTATGCCTAATTTCTACCAGACTGCTTTCTACTTTTCCCTGCAGTTTTATCAAATGGTGAGTTCTTACCCCCAGTAGCTGGAATTTTTGGATTTATCAAACATTAGTCTACCAGGTTTATTAAAACTGCTTTCTGCAGGAAGACTTTCCTTCTCCCCACAGACACTAGTGCCTTCTAGTAATTTTCTCCCCCATCTGTAGAGATACACAAATTATGGGATCAAGGACATGGAAGGAAGGTGGCCGCATTGTCAGAGATTAGGGAAAGGAAGAGAGTATAAGGGAATGATTCTAGGGGTTCTGAGATAAAAAAGAAAGGGAGAAGAAGAATCTTATAGTCAAATGACTTCAATGTTCTCAGTAAAATGAGAGGTCCTCAGGTGAGAGAGAGAGAGAGAGAATGAGACAGAGACAGAGAGACAGAGGAGAGACAAGAGAGAGAGGAGGGGGAAGAGAGACAGACACAGAGACAGAGAGATAGACAGAGACAGAGAGAAAAGAGAAAGGAGACAGAGATAGAGAGATAGAGACAGAGACAGGGAGAAGAGAGAGAGGAGACAGAGACAGAAAGAGAGAGGGAGAGAGACAGACAGAGAGAGGAGAGAGAGACAGAGAGACAGACAGAGACACAGAGAGAGAAAGACAGAGAGAGAGAGAAAGAGAGAAGGTTGGAGGAGGGAATGGAAGGTTTAGAATAGCTTTTGTGGAGAGTGAAATGGGGAGAACATTTTTCTCCCTCAACAGAGTGTAACTTCCTTGAGAGCAAAGATTGTTTCATGTTTTGTCTTTGTATTCTCAGCACCAAGCACGATGCCTGGCAAAGAATAGGTGCTTGTCGACTGAGTAATTGTTTAGGGAAGTGGTGTACTGGTAAATGTTTAACTACTGGCTCTCTGGGGAAATGTACACAGGATGCACTTTTCAGTTTAATCTGAGCTGACATTTTCCCCATCGCTTTCTTAAGTCTAAGATAATCACCAAAAGAAGAGATCGAGCTGTGATTTGCAGTCTTGCTGACTTCCTAGGTGTAAATGCCCCCATTGAAAATTTAACAACCACTCTCAGGAGTTCCTGCCCTCGAGAAGCTTATAGTCAGGCAAGGTAGCATGAGGAAGGGGGACACTAGTTAATGTAGGGGAAAAGCACCAGATTTGGGGCAGAATACCTGGGTAGAAGTCCAGGCACTGCCAGTAACCTGAGTAACCATGGGCAAATGATTTCAACTCCCTCTGGTGGTAAGTTTCCTCCTCCGTGAAATGAGCTCCCTTCCAGCTATGACAGCAGGCTATGATCTCAGCCTCAAAAGATTAATCAAGTCAGAAAGTTAAGAGAAGAATTCAGGCAACCTGAAGGGCTCCACTTGAAACTTTTCTGATTTCATATCTGTAAACACATGTGGCTTCAGGGGACAGTCAGTGACAAAGCAGGAAACATGGAGAGAAAGCCTGGAGACACCAGTTCTCAGGAGAGTGCCCCGGCCCAGCAAAGTCAGGGTAACCAAAAGGTAGCACGATGTGGTGACCCAAGGAGCTGCTGTTACAATTTAGCCAGAGTTGGCGGTCAACTCTTTTGGACCCCTGTAACTCACCAGCTCTCATTAGATTTAAGAAGCTCAAAGCAGTGGAGACTTGATGACTGTCAGTTAATGGAATCCCCAGACGCAAGGTCTGGATCTGAGGCAGGGCACCAAATGGTTCCAGGACACCTTTGCATTTAAATGGGATTTCAGTGCCCAGCTAGGAGTCAGGGGACCTGGGTTTGAATCCTGATTCTTCCATTTACTTACCTGTGCAACCTTGGACAAGTCACTCTGGTCTTGATTTTCCTTATTTGTAAAAAAGAGTTGGGAGATGAACAAGATGGCTTCTAAGGTCCCTTCTAAATCCTGTGATTGTAGCACAGTGGGAAGATTGATGGATTTAGAGTCAAAGGTTAGAATTCTGTCTTTGCCAAGCACTATCTACATGATCCTGGCAAGGCCTCAGATCCCTTGTCTATAAAATGAAGGAGCGGGGCTCCACAGCTTCTTAAATTTCTTCCAGCTCTAAATGTTTGATCTTGTGACCCTCTGATTGCAGTGTGTGCTGCCATGATCTTCATTTGCCACACCCAGGAGGCAAAGGTAAGCCAGTGTTCCAGGTCAGGCTGACATTGGGGAGGCTCTGTTGGACTAGAGGTGTACGACAAGAACAGACATGGTTTGTCTCCCTCCAGACACCTGTTTGTGGTGGTTGTTTCAACTCTTCACATTTTTTCCAGCTACAACTCTGTCCTGAATAGAATTCCAGGTTGTCTTTTTCAGCCTAGTCTTGGCCTTGGGGGGACAACAGATTCTGTTGATGACAGGTCACCATTCTGTCTCTTAAAATCCTTAGCTCTGAGTATTGTGGTAAGAGTAAAAAAAAAAAAATGGGCCAAAACCCAGAACACCCATGATCAATCCCCATTTTGTGACCTTGACCAAATCACTCCACCTCCCAGGGCCTCAGTTTCCTTTTCTGTAAAATGAAAGAGGTTACATGACCAATAAAGTCCTTTCTGGTTCTAATGCTTCTATGGAAAATAAATAGCAAATCACTCCAGTGTTTTTGCAAAGAAAATCCAAAATGGGGTCACAAAGAGTTGGATACAACTGAAACAAATGAACAACAAAATTTTGTGTATAAACAATACCAACAAATATATTATACCTTGCAGTTTATATTGTTTCACTATTTTAAATTTTCAACAAAAATAAAAACTCAAAGTGATCACCCAGAATGACAGAATTGAAGTAATTCTAGTTCTGCTTCCTACCCTTTACAATCGCTATGCTGTTATTGTTTATTTTGAATTTACTCTCAAATTGAATGCGCATAGCTGAGCGTTGGGGGTGGACTATATAACTGGAAGTTCTCAAAGTTAACTTCCATGTAGGATACAGCACATCTTGCTTTAAAATTCTCTACAGATAATATACCCCCATATCCTTCTTGCCAGTGGAGGGGTATGCGGCCCTGCTCTTGGTACACCAGAAATACCGCCCTCAATTCCTTACTCTCCCTCACTCCACATATTCAATCAGTTGCCAAATCTTGCTTCTTTTTCCATATTATCTCTCACATTTAGTCCATTCTTTCTACTCACTCATCTGCCAAAATAAATCCCCAATTGATCAATGTCCAAAAATGTATACCTCTTTCTACATTTGAAGTTTATCATCTCTTTATCAGCAGGTGATTCTTTTGGCCTCCTGGTTTATCATGGCATTCATTCGAGTTCTGGAGTCTTTCTGAGTTGGTTTTTCTCACAATGTTATCATTGGATAAATTGTTCTGCTAGTTCTGCTCACTTCGCTCTGTGCTAGTTCAATAAGGTCTATCCATTTCATGATGTTTTATGGTACAATAATATTCTACTACATCCACATACCACAATTTGTTTAGCCATTCTCCAATAGGGTTTTTTGTTTGTTTGTTTATTTTGCTGGTACTTGCCAAATAAGTACCTCATGGTGAAATATTTGTGTTTTTTCCAATACTTGGGTATTCAAAGAAGATTGTAACTTTTGAAACTAAACTCATAAAATAAGCTACAGAATGAGTAAGAAATGTATCTATGAAGAGATCAGCAATACACTATAAAATCATTTCTGGAGATCTAGACGCAAGTATTGGGAAAAACACAAATATTTCACCACAAGGCATTTATTTGGCAAGCTCTATCAAAACAAACAAAAAACCCTCAAAGAAACCTTTACTCTCAAAAGATTATATGAGCCAACTTTTTCTCTTCAATTCACTTGTTACTAGCAAGTGCTTAAAGGATTTGTCAAGCTTGAAAATGCTATCTATTTTTCTTTTAGAAAAAGCATATCCCAAATTTGCAGACCTTTTCTGTGATCAGTGTCTACCAGTAGTCCACTACCTAGCAGATGTTTTTGAAAAATAAAAAAAAATAAAATAAACACACTTAGTCTATCTCTTCAAACTAAAGGTGACATTTACACATTTTATTGATGTTTTTGTTTTTCCATCACCTTTGTTTTCCAATATACACTCAGCAAATTTGTAACTCTAACCCTAATCCTAATCAATATCTTCCTCTCCCCAATCGAGTGAGCATTCCCTTAAGACAAAGAACAAAAAAGAAAGAGAAAAAATAAAACTGTTGTGCATAACCAACACATCCTATATATCTGACAGTATATGGATTATTCCACAGCCATAATCACACTTTCTAATCTCTCTCTCTCTCTCTCTCTCTCTCTCTCTCTCTCTCTCTCTCTCTCTCTCTCTCTCTCTCTCTCTCTCTCTCTCTCTCTCTCTCTCTCTCTCTCTCTCTCTCTCTTTCTCTCTGCAAGGCAATTGGGGTTAAATGACTTGTCCAGGGTCACACAGCTAGTGAGTATTATGTGTCTGAGGCCGCATTTGAACTCAGGTCCTCCTGACTCCAGGATGGAGATCCACTGAGCCACCTAGCTGCCCTGTATTTCTTGTTCAGGATCAAGTTTGGTCATTAAAACCATGGTGCTCAGTTTTGATTTTGTGGTTGTTTTACGAAGTGCATATTGTACATTTGACTTTACTTACTTCACTTCACTTCACTTCACTTTCATACAAGTGTTCCCATGTCTCCCTGTATTCTTCACATTCATCATGACTGTATAATAATATTTCATTATATTCACGTACCAAAATTTGTTTAGTTATTTCTTAAATGATGAGCACCCACTTTGTTTCCAGATTTTGGTATAAAAAGGACTGCTATAAATATTTTGCTTTGACCTCCCTGATGTAAATTTCTAGGATCTCTGTGGTGAAGCCAAGGGTGTACTGGAGCCGGCTCAAACTGGCTGGCAAGAACTGACTGTTAAATTTACTATGAGCATTGACATCTTGGAAATCAGCAATGCTACAAATCAGGTCTTGGTTTATTGTTTTGTTGATTGCTTAGAAAGCAATGGAGAAATTTTTAATAATGCAGATTAAACAAAATTATGTTGTGAGTACATTGTTTTGGAGAGCCAGTTGTTAAATATTTATCAGTGTACCCCTGGGTGAAGGGTGTGCCATTTTATTCATTTTCTTAGAATAATCGCAAATTTCTTTTCAGAATAGTTGGACCAATTGACCAATAGTGTGTGTGTTAGTGTGCCTGTCTTTCCACAGCCCTTCCAACATTGACTACATTGACTATTTCCATCATCATCTTTGCCAATTTGCTGGGTGTGGGGTGAAACCTCAGAACTGTTTTGTTATGCATTTCTTTTATTATCAGTGATTTGAAGCAGTCTTTCATATGGTTGTTAATAATTTGCAGATGAAGGAGACATTTTAACAATGAGTGATAAAATAACTGTTCTTTGAAAGAAACTAGTGCTAAAGAGAGAGTGCTTTGAAAATAGATGTTTGGAAATGTTTCCATAGTTAAGTGATTTTGTTTCTGAAAATGTGTTACATATAACAACTCCCAGATCTGCACACTTTAAAAATTCTGAAATGAAATTTTCTAAACTGTTAAAAAAAAAATCTTCTGAAGTGATTCAGTGGGTTTTGAAGCTATTTGTTACACTATAAAAAAAATGCAACACTTTAAGATTAGTTTATAAGTTTCACATTTCCAACTAAGATTGGAAATTTCCTAGCTAAAGTTCAGCAAAAATATTTGCATAGTTTGTGGATGTGATTGAAACAAGGCAGTCAATGATGTCCTCCTTTTATTTGGAGCTCTAGCTCTTTCTGAGTATATTTTTCATCTATTGCAGCCTTAAGAATCAAATGTAATATTCCCTTTGGGTGTGACCTCCCCAACTCCCACTCACATCAGTGCAGCCAGGTCAACTGAGGATGGCTGACTGCTTCTCCCCTTAGGGTTGTCAAGGTGGCCCTGAAGGGCTGGGGATTTTGTTACTATGGCTCCTGAGCTACATACCCACCCCCCCCAAAGACACATATACACACGCTGATGTTCTCCCCGTCAACAATCATCCTGTTGATGCCATCAACTTCTAGAAAATGGATTTATTGAGCAAATATAGCACAAACAGTTGGTACAAAAAATCCCCCCAAAGTCTCCCACAAATACACTCAGAGTCCATGGGAAGAAGTGGGTACTAACCCAAGGTAAAATAGTAGTGAAGAACATATGTAGAAAATACATACCAAAGGGGTACCTCCTGATTCCTAATGTGTCTCCCTTTCTCAATTCCTCATGAAGTTCACCATTGGACACGGCATTAATGATTGACAAGTCACTCTGTTGGGCTTGTTCATAGCAGGGTGTGGCATCTATGCTGGGATAAATCACTCTTCTGCTGGGTCATATTGCTTCTGTATTGAATTGGACTTTGCTTATGCTTGTACTTTCTTCCCTGATTTTTTATAATAAATGCATTTTAATTGATATCTTTTGTTTTTATATCACCTAGATTTCCCTCTGTATCTTTTCCACCTTCCAAAGAGCCAAGTATTTTAAAAAGAAAAAGAGGAAGAAAAGTTTAGGTCAAAACAATTTGACATTATTTGCAATGTTCCACACTCATGAATCTCTCCCAACCCCCTGACATAAACATACCTCTGTAAAAAAACAAGGGAGGCATCTTCTCATATTTTTCTTTGGAATCAAGTTTATTCTTTATAATTTTGCAGTATTCATTTTTTTGTTTATTTTTGTTCATTCAATATTCGTTTTTGCTCTTTCTATTTATATTGGGCTATTTTTTTTTTTGGCCATTGCTCACTTCTCTTTGCATTAGTTTATGTAAGTCTTCCCGTGCTTCTCTGTATTTATTATTTCTTATGGCACAGTGATGTTTCTTAACATTCATGGACCACAATTTGGCCATTCCCCAATCTATGGGCATCAACTTTATTTTCAGTTCTTTGCTATCATGAAAAGTGATGTTGTAAGTATTTTGGTGTATATGGAGCATTTCTTTTTGTCAGTGATCTCCTTGGGATATATGGGCTAGCAGTGAAATCTCTAAGTTAGGGACATTTTGGCCATTGTATTTGCATCATTCCAAATCACTTTCCAGAATTGTTTTACTAACTCACAATTCCACCAACAATGTGTTATTGTCTCCAACATATTTCCATTTTTTGGTCATCTTTGCCAATTTGCAGGGTGTGAGGTGAAACCTCAAGGTTGTTTTGGTTTGGATTTCTCTTATTATTAATGAGTTGGTCCATTATTTCACATTGTAGTTAATGGTTTGTGATTCTTTTGACAACTGTTTTTTCTTATCCTTTGATCACTTCTATTGGTGAATGGCTTTTAGTCTTTTATATTTCTGTTGTCTATATCTTAGATACTAAATCCTTATCAGAAATATTTGATACAAAAATTTTTTTCCTAGTGGACCACTGTCCAGTAGGAATTAAATTTTTTGTGCAAAAGCTATTCAATTTCATGTAGTCAAAATTATCTACTTTATATTCCATAATTATTCTATTCCTTGTTTAATTAATAACACATCTCCTATCCATAGCTGTGAAAGGTCTTTTTCTCTTCTAATTTTTTTATGGTATGATCTTTAATATTCAAGTCATGTGTCCATTTTAATTTGGTGTAGAATGTGATATAAGATTTTGTTCTAAGCCTAATTCAGTTCTCCAAGCAATTTTTATCAAGTGGAGATTTCCTTCCAAAGTATTTTATGTTTGGTGAGGGAGGGGTTGCTGAACACTGGTTTATTGAGTTCCATTATTTCTGATTCTCCTTTGTCAGAGAGGTTCCATTATTTGGCTTTTCTAATTTTTTTAACCAATAGCAAATGACTTTGATGATTGTTGCTTTATAATATAGTTTGAGATCTGGAAGTGCTACTGTCCCTTCATTCTTACCTTTTTAATTAATTTGTTATCATTTGTTATAATATATTCATAATTATTTTTCAATGATTCTGCTGTTATTTTTTCCAGCTCTGTAAAGCATCACTTTGGTAGTTTGATTACTATAGCATTAGAGCTGTATCTCACCTGCTTCTAACTGGGGAGGGGGAAGGAGAACACCATCTATCACCCTGAAATCTTTCTAGCCTTTGCAATGCTCACGATATTGCTGCTCCCTGTGTCTATCCATTTCCAGGTTGCTGCTTAGTCACCTAGTCTGGGAAGCAGACACAAAAGAGACAGAGATGGCCATGCATTCATAGCTGCCATTGGCCAAGTGGGGAACAAGGCAGCCTTTCACCAGCCTAGCTCTAGGGAGGCAACTCAAAGTACTCTTGGCTTCTCATAGCCACAAAGGAAAAGATACAGGCAATCAGTAGCAATTCAGCAACCACTGAGTCATTGGTTTTCTTGTTCAGTAAACAATCAGAAGACTTTTCATCATCACACTGTACCAGTCCCTCAATCACACAAAGGTCGGAAACTGACTCCCTCAAATTTGCTCAAAGTTGCTTGAAATGAAAAATGAAAGCAGTCAATAGTCAGGAAGCCATCCATAAGTGTTTACTATCTTTCTGGCACTATACTAAGCTCTAGGGCAGATCTGCACAATTTGTAAACTTCTTCAGGCCGAAGATAGGTTAAACTAGAAACAGACTGACTGTTGGTTGGGTGGGTCACGTGACAAACAACAGATTGTGTAGTGGCAACCCTACATTTTTCTCGGGCTTCCCAAAATCCTTTTGTGACCTGTGGGCCATATATTATGCAGGCCTGCTCTAGGGATACAAAGAAAGGTAAAGCCAGAGTCTCTGCCTTCAAGGAGCTCATATTTTAATGGAGGAGAAAACATGTAAATAACTAGGCACGTAGGAGATATATCCAGGGTAGATGGAAAGTAACCTGAGAGGATTAGGCACTTAGCAGCTGAGAGGACCAGGAAAGGCTTCCTGAAGGGGGCTGGGCTTGAGCTAAGTCTAGAGGGAAACCAGAAGAAGTGGAAGCAAAGGGGCAGAGACTTCCAGGCATGGAGAACAGCCAGTCCAAAGACATGGAGGTGGGAGATGGTGTGTCATGTTGGAGGAACAGCAAATTGGAGCTGGATTGTAGAGTTTGTGGAGGGGAGGGAAGTGTAAGAAGACTGGAAAGGTAGGAAGGAATCAGGTGACGGATAGCTTTAAATGCAAATGGAGGATTTTCTATTTCATCCCAGAGATAATAGGGAGTCACTGAAGTTTCAAGGCGAAAAATCACCTTGCCAGCTGAGTGGAGAGCACATTGAAGGAGGGAGAGACGTGAGGCAGGGAAATGGATTTGGAGATTAGAGTGATGAGGGTGAGAAATAAGGTGGTGACTGGGAGATTTCAGAGAAAGGGGCCTATTGTAAAAGTAGGTAGGTAAAGGTAGATGGTAAGTGGGTTTGCTAGGAGGATGGAAGTGAGAAACAGCTGAGGGGAGGGGATGGAAATATCTGGAGCACTTGGTAGACTGGCCTTTAGGGTCCCATTCACCTATGTTACATCCGTATTGAAATAAATGAAACTCAGAACTATGTACATCTATGAAACAAAAATAAATTAATATATACATATTGGGGTTGCATGCTTGATTTTTTTAATTGATAGGGATGAACAATCCAAAACAAAATTGTAGACCACTGCCTTAACTTACAGGGTGTCCCGAAAGTCTCAGTGAAGTGAAGCTTAAAGCTGCACTAAGACTTTTGGGATGCTTTGTATGAAAAGTATTTCACATACATTCTGCGCTCATCACTCTAACCCTATTTTAACTCTTACCTTGTGATCATGGGCAAGTCATTTCCTATGTCATCCCCAATCTACCAAGTAGGAATCATATTTACTGACTCCCAACACTTGCAGGGTTTAGCATCAGAAGGGGCCTTAGCCATCACTCAGTTTGACTGCCTCACTCTGTTGGGAGGAAAAGGTTTTCCAAAAGTCAAAACACAATAGAAATGCAGGCCCTTGTTGTTTTTTATTGTGTTTTGCTCACTCCTGTTCTCATCATCACTGTTATCCTGTGGGGCTGAGACTTTGGGATGCCCCTTCGTCACTGACTCCAGGTCAACACCAGGGTCTATGTGGCTCCTCAGACCAAGAAATGACGAGCTGAGGTGGTGACAGGAGAGGAGAGAGATTGTCCCTGGGGACTGAAAGAAGGGAATCCCAAAGAGTGGCTTTGTGGTGCAGGTGTGTGCCTATGATTATGGGGCCAGTGTTCCTGGGTGGTTTTCCTTGTGTGTTTCTCAGGCATGCCTAGGTCAACAGGCACACTTCCAACCTGAATGGAGATTGGGATTGTTGCCAGGTGGTGGGCACCAATCTGTTGGGGTCAAGGAGAAGGGTGGGAAAAAAAGGAAAGAGTCAGAGACTATAGCAGGCCCTGGATGTCTGACTGGGAGCTTCAAATAGTTATATCTCCATCTAGGAAAGTTAGCTTCCTCACTACAGCCTGCATATAAGCATGGCCGTGTAGAGTTCATTATTCTGAACGTGAAGGATGAAAGAGGAAACAATACATCTCTGAAATTTATCCCTGGTTCCAAGCACAAACTGGGTCAGTATCTACGCAAAGCCTCTTTGATATGTTTCCAGGTATTATAGTTTTGGGGCTGGAAGGGATCTCAGTGGTAGACTTAGAGTCAGGAAGATCTGAATTCAAATCTGGCTAACTGTGTGACCCTGGGCTTACCTCTGTCTGCCTCAGTTTCCTAAACAGTAAAATGGGGATAATAATTGCACCTAACTTACAGCATTGTTGTGGGGATTAAATAAGACAATATTTGTAAAAAGCACTTAGCATGGTGCCTGGTACATAGTAGGTGCTATACAAATGCTGATTCCTTCCCTCTCCACCCCCCAATCTTGTCATTCTGGTTCACATTATCTGAGTTTTGGTCTAAAACTTCCTTTTCAATTCCTTTCATGCCCTTGAATGAGGGATCCAGGAGACTAGATACTCTTAAGTCACCAGGGTACCTCAACTGAGCAAAACTGCAAAGAAGTAGACGGTGTTGTGCTGGAAAGATTTATCCTGACCCAGATCCATGCAAATCAACCCAGGGGCAAGATTGGAAAAGGTCCCATAGAGCTAGAGAAGCTGATGACCTTTGCCCTCCTGCCCCCACCAGAACCCCAATGCTATCCTCCCTACAGGCAGAGACGGAGATTTTAGGGCATTAGAGCTGAAAAGCAAACTAAGAGATCATCTCATCCAATGTCTCAATATTACATGTTAGTATTTGAGGACCATAGGTAACAAGAGTAGGGATGTATATATCAGATTATAGAACTGAAAAGGAAGGGGAAGAACCTCAGAGGCTATTGAATCCATCCCCTCCATTTTACAGATGAGGAAACTGAGGCCCAGGAAGTAGAAAGTCTTGCCCAACATCACACATGTAGCAAGCCTCAGAGGTGGGATCAGAGCCCAAGAGACTTGTCCGAGGTCACACAGCTAGTAGATAGAAGAGCCAGGATTCAAATTTAGGTCTCCTGACTCCAACTTCTGTATCTATGACCTTTTTTTTAAGGGGATGTTTGAAGGATGGAATTAGGACAATCACCATGGCTTCCCCCTATTCATCTCTCAGGAGCCTATTCTCAGGCTATGTGGAACATAGTGAAGGAGGGCCGCTGTCCTCTCGATCTTATCCAGCCAGCCTGCTCTCAAACCCAGAAGACACAGGGGAGGGGGCAGCCCCCAGACTGACATCTAAACCTTTGAGGAAGCCCAGCCCCCACCCCCTCCCACCCGGAGAACTTCATCTTGTTTCACCCTTCCCTAATCTAGCCTGCAATTAATTAGGAATTACACAGTTTTCAGGTACACTGTAACCTTTCCATGGGGAACTCTGACTGACAGATTCTAATTTATCAGCATTATTTAAGAGCTTAACCAAATATAATCATGCTTAGACTGTATCTTTTGAAGGTTATAGCATTTAGACCCCAAAGCTCTTAATTTTATTGGAAACAGGGGGGAAAATGTTATACAAATATTTCATTTCAGGGCCTAATGAGTGCTGCACAGACTTCTCAACTATGCTGTAATAATTGCCACCCTTCAGTTCTTTGGGGAAGGCTCTGGCAGGAGCCAATGACTGCCTTGCCCCCCATGAGGGCTGGGTGACTGGCTTACCTCTAAGACCAGTCTCTGTTCTCTGGTTTCCCAGGTCTACTGAACCAGAATATGCCACCATCCCACCTCCAACCTGCTTGGATCAAAGACCCCCTCCCCAACTGTATTCTTCTGAAGACTTAACTCATGAAAGGCTTCCAGAGGGATAGAAGGGATGTCCCCATAAGGTGAGACTTCCTAACAACTGAAGCCATCCCCAAGTGGAATGGGCTCCCTCAGAAATACCTGGCACCGGAATCCTTTGACAGGGAAAATCATTTTTCAAGAGTGAAGTCTGTTCAGGGGTGGGTTGAACTCAGTGACTCTGAAGTCACTTCCCACTCTAAGACACTTATAAATGTTCACTGATGACCACCCTTGGCCCCAGAGAAAAGATATGAGAAGGCACCTGCCCCTGCCTCTTTGCCAAGGTTGGCATGTGGGGCAATATCTCTGGGCACCAAACATTACACACAATGGCTTTTTCCAAAGCTTGCTGAAATGTTTTTCCCCCTCCCTTCTTTCTAATTTGCTATGAGGCAAATTCCCCTGGGAGGGGGAAGAGGAAAGAATACGTTGGCAAATTCGAGTGGTGGAAAAGCAAAAGGTATCAACACAATTTATTTTTAAATGCTTTTTAAAATGGTGGTTTGTCAGGAAACAAGAAGAAGTGGGGAGGAAGAGGGGGAGGCACAGACAGGCAACGTTTGGAGAAGCTAAAGCAGGGGAGAGGTGTGACAAAAAGAAATGACAGGGACAGCAGGTTAAAGGGCTGAAGGGGAAATGGTGATTTCAGAGGAGCAAAAAGGACTGAGTTACCCAAGGCAGTTACTGGCAGAAGGCAGATGGAGGATTGGGATCAGGCTGGACCCACTAGGAAAGAGGCTAGACAAGAAAAATTGCTGTACAGTCAGGAGAAAGCACTAGATTTATTTGGAATGAGAAAACCTGGGGTCAAATCCTTCCTGTCCTACCTGTGAGACCTTGGGCAATTCACTCCCCCTCCTGGGCCTCAATTTCCACCTCTATAAAATGAGGGGGAGGGCTTGTACTAGATGGCCTCTGAGGACCCTTCCCAGTGGCCTCAGACACTTACTAGCTGTGTGACTTTGGCTAAGTCACTAAACCTCTGTCTGCCTCAGTTTCCTCAACTGTAAAATGGGGATTATAATAGCACCAACCTCACAGAGTTGTCATGAGGATCCAATATTTGTAAATGCGCTTAGCATGATATCTGGTACATAATAGGTGCTTAACAAATGCTTGTTTCCTCCCCCTTTCCTTTGTCTTCCAGATCTAGATCTATGATCCTGTATATTACCTTGGGCTCCTCCCTGGGCCTCAGTTTCCCTCTCTGTAAAATGAGGCAGTTGACCTCTGAGATCTCTTCCAGCTCTAGATGGAATGCCCTGTGTGTGACCTTGGGCAAGTAACTGGCCCTCCTCCTCTGGGCCTCTGTTTGCTACTCTGTAAAATGAAGGGATTGGACATCATCATCTTTGCAACTCTTTTCTTCTCTAATGATCTGTGAATCTGAAGAAAGCTGGGAGGAAAGGAGAAAAACTGAGGGCAAAGCAGAGGTAGCCAGGGAGCTGTCCAAAGAGGAGGGGTACTGCTTGAAGAAGGAATTAGAAATAGTCGAGGGCCAACCCAAGGAGACCTTGATTGCTCTGACTTAGTAGGGCTTGGCATAAAGTAGGCCAGGACTAAGAGAAGAAGCCACCTGGGCAGGATGGACTGCCATCTTGAGTGGTCAATACTGACCCCAAAATGGCCAATGCTAAGTGACAGTAAGGGCAGCTTGGTGGCACTGCAGCAGATAGAGCACCAGGCCTAGAGTCAGGTCTAGAGGTGGAAGGGTCCTCTTGTCCAAAGCCCTTCTTTAACAGGAGAGGAAGCTGAAGCCCCAGAGAGGGGAGAGATTTGCCCTTGGTTGCAGATTGGTTCATAACTCTAAATCTGGTAGGGATTTGAGAGATCAGACAGTCCAACCTCCTCATCTTGCAGATGTAGAAACTTGGGCCCAGAGTGATTCTGGATGATAAGAGCTTGGGATTTGGAAGCAACTGACCTGATTGCCATTTTCTATTCTTGTGACCCGGGGCAAGTCTTTGAATCGCTACCCTGATACCTTCTCCCCTTTCCCCTAAAGTGGGCAGCATGAGGTCTGGCTGCCAGACTGAGCCTTCCCCATCTCTGGTCTCCCCACCAACACCCAAAGGCTCCAGAGACCTTGACCAGAACATTAGCACCTTTACAGGGTATAGGCAAAAAACTCTAGAAAGGTCCAACCTTCTTCCCCTGCTTTAATCAAGAGACTTCTTAATTGAGACTGCTTCTATACACACACACACACACACACACACACACACGTGAATTGTTGGGTTCCAAACTCCCCTTTGGTGTTCTTTGTTTTCTATCACTAATAGCTGACAATTTCTGGCATTCAGTAAGTGCCCAATAAAGACTTTGTTGGTCTGTCTCTTTCATTTCTCTAGTGGCTTTGAGGGTTAGAAAACACTTTAATCACAACCACGTTGGGAGATAGGAAGTGTAAAATTTAGGATCCCCATTTTACAGATGAGGACACTGAGGCTTAGAGAGACAAAGTGGCTAGCCCATAGTCACATTCTGCCATACACACATACCTCCCCCCACCAGATCCTTCTATTTTTGTAATTTGTAGATATGGTCATTGTACTGTTTTCTCTTGCTTAGTTGTACTTATTTGTTACAGGAGAGGGGTCTCTTTTAGGAAATTCAGCTTTCCAAGGCCCATAGGTCCAGGCTGTGATCAAGCAAATAGCATAAAGCCAGATTGAGATAATGAAGTCAGAAGACCTAACTCTGAATCCCATCTCTTCTCCCTATTACTTCTCAGGGTCTGGCTCTTCCTCTGTAAAATAAGGGGGTTGGCTTACTAGCTGTGTGACCCTGGGCAAGTCACTTAACCCCAATTGCCTAAATAAAAAAATAAACAAAAAAATAAGGGGGCTGGCAAGAAATTATTTGAAGATAGCGTCCTTCCACTTTTCCAAGGAATAGGAGCAAAGAGATGCCTCTAAGAAGAGGCAGAGAAGGCAGTCTTACTCTGTGAAAAGAGTCTCTTCTGGTAAATTTCTCCACCTCTCTTTGGGATTTGGAGCCTATTTCAATGGTTGGCCACATAGAACCATTTCTGGGAAGGGAGATGGCCTGGACGATTATGGGGAGATGTCCTTTGCCTCTCTGGCTCACTTCTTCTGCCTTGGACTCACATGCTGTGGACTTTCGTAGCCTGACTTTCTTTTAAAAGACCAAATCTTATCGACTTAGAACTCAATTTGTTTCTATCAAGGACTGAGGCCCTTTTCTACTCTGTGTGTGGGTGTGTGAGAGAGAGAGTGTGGGTGTGAGAGAGAGAGAGAGAGAGAGACAGAGTGGGTGTGGATTTTTTGGAGGGACTGGAGGTAATTTCTATAGAAGGAAAAATAAAGTGACAAAATGGTAAAAATAAACAGATGATAAAATGATGCATAGAGATAGAGAAGATAGATTGATAGATAATAGGTAGACAGATGATAAATCATAGAGAGATGAATGGATAGATAGCTAGATGGATGGATGATGGATAGATGGATGGATAGATAGATGCATAGATAGGTGGATGGACAGACGATGGATGGATGGATAGATAGATGCATAGATAGATAAGTGGATGGATAGATAATAGATGGATGGACAGATAGAAAGATAGATAGATGGATAGATGGATGGATGGATGGATGGATGGATGGATACATACATACATACATACATACATAGGTAGATGGGTGGATGGACAGATGATAGATGGATGAATAGATAGATACAAAGATGGATGGATGGATGGATGGATGGATGGGTGGGTGGATGGATGGCTAGAGGTTGGACTAGAAGATCTTTGAGGTCTCCTCCAGCTCTAAATCCTATGTCTTGCAATGAAGGACTGAAAACCCTTGGTGGCCAGGAAATAGGTATTCTTTCCCTCATTGTTGGGATCACACAGACATTCTGGATGTGCTGTTGCCTATAAAGATGTTTTTGTATAAGACCTGTGATTTTGTTGACGTAGAGAGCTTCCAGTGTGGAAACTCTTTCCTAATACATGCCCACAGGAGCTCTTTGGTGGTAGACAGTTGCCTGGGGCATGGAGTGGTTATAGAGACTTGATAGGTGCACATAGTTTTTATCAGAGACTGGATTTAAATCCAGGTCTCTGGCCTCCAAAGCCAGCTCTCCATCCACTATGCCATGTTGCTGCTCACCAATGCAGGGAATGATAATAAAAATAACTCACATTGCCTTGTTTTTGGTTTTTGGTTTTGTTTTCTTAACCAGTGAAGAAAATGAAGCATAGAGAGATGAGGGATTTGCCACAGTCACCCAGCCAATTCTTCTGCCTCTAAAATCAGTCCTCCTTCTACTTTTCTGGGCTGCCAGACCCTCTTCCATACTCCATGACCTGGGCCTGTCTTTTCTTACACAATCCTACCCCACTGCTGCCTAGCCTTGGTTGAAGGGAGAGGCCAGGAGAAGAAGGGGAGGGAGTGGCCCAGTTTCAGTGGCTTCTTGGAAGTCCCTGGTTTGAGAGCTTCTCCCCAGAGGAACATGTGCAGGGACCTCCTGGTGGGGTCACAACCTGTCTGATTACAGCATGTATGTATGTGCCTGTGGTGGGGTGCGGGCAGAGAAATGAGCTTACAAATTGGAAGGAAACTCTCCATTTGGCTCTCCATACCCTCCCTACTTCCAGCTGGTCAAGCTGAGGGTGGAGGGGGGGGGGTCACATCTTGGGGTCATTTTAGACTACTAAAGTTCCAACTGAGCCACAGCACAGACTTGCTGTAGGCAAAAGCAAGGAATATCATTGCTGGAAGGAGTCTTAGGGATCACTCAAAGCAGGGGCTCTTCACAGGGAGCTCAGTTCCCCACCTGCAAAATGAAGGGGGTGGACAGGATGAGCTCTGAGATTATGGTTCTGACAATCCATGTGCTATGCTTGAAGATTCAGGTTCTGGGGGGCAGCTAGGTGGTGCAGTGGATAGAGCAATCTGGCCTCCTGGAGTCAGGAGGACCTGAGTTCAAATTCGGCCTCAGACACAACATTTACTAGCTGTGTGACCCTGGGCAAGTCACTTAACCCCGATTGCCTCCTAAAATAAATTAATAAATAAAATAAATATGACCTGATGTCTCATCTTGGGTAAATCACCTGGGCTGCAATTTCTTCATGTACAAACCCAGCAAGGAAGACTAAATGTCTGGATCATAGGAAGGGCTGCCCTTTAAAAGAGGGATTTGACTGTCATGGTCCCAGAGGGCTGAATGGAAGTTTACTGAAAGGCAAATTTCAGCTTGATGTCAGGAAAAACCATCATTGCAGCTGTCCCAAAGTGGAATGGGCTACTGCTGGGGAGAGGGAGAACTCCCTCCCGTGGGGGGAGGGGGTTTCGGGGCCAGCCCACTCGGGTTAGATTGGATGCCCCATTGGTCCCTCCAGGTGTAGGGTTCTGGGAGCAAGAGGGCCCACTGATCTGGGCTCCCCCAGCTCTCGCCGGCGCTGCAATCTGGCCTCCTGGCTTTATTAACTTCATTCTTTCTCTGCTTTTCGCCTCGGAAAAACAGCCAAGAGCAACATGCAATCATGACAATCAAGGAACACAAGGTCATGGCTTCCCCCGCCCTCCACTTCTCTCCCCCTCTCCCCCTCCCCGCCCGAGGCCAGAGAAGGCTTCTCCAGATTGGGGGGAGGGAGGCAGCTTGTCTCTCCAGAGCGGTCCTGAGAACCTCGCTTGTCAAAGCTGCCTTTCCCTGAGCTATTCTCAGACACCGCAGCCTCCAAACTAGCTGTGAGACACATTCAGGGTCAGCATAACCCGAGGAGCAGAATGAAAAGCAAAAAGAGGAGGAAGGGAGGGGGGAAAACCCATCCCACCCCACCCCAACCAAACGACTGTGCACCACCAAGCAGCCAATTTCAGCGGGCCTGGGAGAGTCAAGGCTCCCCTAGCGCCCCCTCCCAGCCCCACCTCCCTCCCCAGTGCCTCCTTCCTCCCGCCCTCCCCGCTCTGGGAGGATGGGGACCCCCGACATTCTCCACCGCTCTGCAGCCTGCGCCTCTAGCCAGTCTCCCCACAGATGGAGCTCCAGTGAATCCCACCCATCCCCTAGGGACCTGCAGTCCCCTCACTGGCTCCAGCCCCAGAGTGGGTGATGAGGAGAAGAGAGGGAGGCTGGGCCCTATCCCAGCCTCTTGCCGCACCCCCCCCCCCAGTTCGAATCCCGCCCATGCTGTGGGATTACTCCACCCTCTCGGAGCTTCAATCTCCTCACTCTGAAAACTACTACCACCCTCCCCAAGGATTAAATTCATGACTTTCCGCCAAACAAATAAGTGTCCATATCTAACAAGGTATACCTCTTTCCGCACCCGTAGTCCACCACTTTTCTGGCCTGAAGTCATGATTAGTCTCTAAATTGCTTTATATATTTTTTCATCGCTTCTTTCTTTTACCTTATTGTGGCTGCTCACGTAATCTCCTGGTTCTGCTCATTCCACTTAGCATCAGTTCATACAAGTCTTCCCAAGTCTCTGAATTCTTTGCATTTGTCAGGTCTTACAGCACAATAATATTTCATTGCATTCATTAACCAAGTTTTCTTCACCTATTCCCTCAATCAATGGACACACACATTTTTTTTGGGGGGGCACACATTTTCAAAGGACTTTTTAGTCCTTTATCAGCACAAAAAGAGGGGCCCACAATAAATATATTTGTATAGGGTCCTTCTGTCTTTGACATCCTTGTGGCAGTTATAGGATTGCTGGGTCACAAAGTTTATAAAATGTAATAACTTTGGGGATGCCATTCGAAATTGCTTTCCGGCATGGCTGAACCAACTCTCAGCTCTACCAACAGTGCATAAGTGTGCCTGTTTTCCCACAACTCCAACCCAAGTGAGCATACTGAAGCCCAGAAAAGTGGCTGACTCAAAGTCACACAGGAGCCAAAACAGGACTCGATCAGTTTCCTGTGACTCTGCATCTTCTGAGGTTTCCCACTACACCACCCCATGTCCCAAAATGCAAGGAGAAGGAGTAAGCCCGAGGTTAGCAGCAGTTCCCCCCTCCCCTTCCTGAGCTCTGGCCACCAAGCTCAGGAAATGAACTAGGGAGAAAGGATACTTTAGAAAACCCAAGGAGGGGAACTGGTATCTCAGCACTGGGCCGGTGGAAGAGGAGGGTCCTAGGATGCTGGGATTTTCTTCCTTGCTCTCAGTGAACTCAAGCAATGTCCCCCTTCCAGTTTTACCTTCGTCTATGCTCAGAAAGGTTTGGTGGCTGGCTGGAGGTCACCCAGCTGGTGGTTCAAAACAAAGCCTAGCCCTAGACCCAACTCAGGTCTTTGGATTGCGAATCCAATACTTTCTCCACTATGAGTTTCCCCCAGGTGCCATCAAAGCCCCTTCTTTGGGGCAGTTGATTCTAAGAGATTGAAGGAATCTTCATTAAGACTTGAATCTCTGTTGGCCCCTTGACTTGAAACATTTGCATTTCAAAGCCTGGAATTTATGAATGGAAATTCAAATTAGCGGAATTTCAAGCCTGTGTGACAAAAGTGAAATGAAAAGAAGAAGCCTGGGTTGGGGTTGGGGTGGGGGGAGGACAGACAAGCCAAGAAAAAAGATCTCTGTAAGGAAGTGGGCCAACTCTAAAAAGGTTACATACCATAAAGACAAATACAAGATCTTATACTTTGGCTCTGAAAAAAAAATTAACTGTCCAAGTATAGCATTGGGAATTGCAGTCCAAACTCAGTTTCCTCACCTATAAAAAACAAAACAAAAAACCCTCCTCAGTTTCCTCACTTGTGAAGAGGGACATCATCATGGAATCATAGATTTAGAATTGAAAGAGATCTTAGAGATGCTCCAGTCTAATCCCCTTATTTTGTAGATGAGGAAACCAAGGCCCAGAGAAAGGAAGGGACTTGTCCAAGGTCACACAGCTAGAAAGCGACAAACCTAGCATTTGAATATAGATCCTCTGAACTCCAAATCCATTACTGTCTTCTTCACCTAAGGTCTATCCCATCTAACTCTAAATCCTATGATTTTTATTTTACAGATGAAGACACTGAAGCCCAGAGAGGACAGACCACTTATCCAGGGCCACACAGCTAGTGAGTAGAAAAGCCAAGATTCAAACCCTTGTCCTCCACTTCCCAAACCAGTGCTGCCTTCTTACTATCTCACCACACTTATCTACTACAAATGTGGATGGCATTTGCTGATATTTCATAAGTAAGGCTCCTGAATTTGTGTCTGGAAAAAAAAAATGTTCAGCCCCAAATGGCAAGAAAGTTCTCCAATTTCCCAAGGAGGTTGTATCTCCAGTGGAGACCTGAGGACACTGCTGAATGACTCACGCTAGAGGAATGCTGATATCTTCAAACTTTCTGCAATATGGGACTCTCAGCAGAACATTTTCATAGGTGTCCCACATAGAGGATGCCAAGATTAGACAGTAACCCCATTTGAAATGCAACCTGCACGGGTTTGGAATTTCTTAATGTGGACAGGATCTGGGCTGAAATGTCATACTATCCATTAAAAAAAAAAAAGTTTGCTAAGTAAATTCTTGTAAACGAGACTTTTCAAGCATGATGGAGGCACTCAAGTAGTAGAAATCTAATGTCATAAGGCTGCCCATTTCTATCACGGTTTATATGCAATGCTATGAGGTTGTCTGGGGGTGGCTAGGTGTCAATGCAGTAGATAGAATACTGGGTTTGAATTCAGGAAGATTCCTCTTCCTGAATTCAAACCTGGCCTCAGACAATTACTAGCTGTGTGACCCTGGGTAAGTCACTTCACTCTGTTTGTCTCAGTTTCCTTATCTGTAAAATGAGCTGGATAAGGAAATAGCAAACCACTCCAGTATCTCTGCCAAGAAAACCCCAAATGGAGTCACAGAGACTTGGCCATGACTGAAAATGATCTCAACAACAATAACGAGGTTGTCAAGTGGGGGAACTGGGATTACAGCCTCCTAAAGGCAACATGGTCCAGGCAATGAAGTCAGAGTCCCTAAATCTTAGGTCAAAGACTGACTCTTAGACCTTGGGCAAGCTACCTTCCCTCTGTGGCCTTTGCTTTATCTATAAAATGAGTGGGTTGAACTAGGTGAAGCATTAAGGTCTTTTGCAGCTCCAAAGATTATGAGCCTAGTGCTAGCAGTAATCTTAATGATCACAGAGCCTAGGACCATAGATCTGTTTTTTTGTTTTGTTTTGTTTTGGCTAGGCAGTGCAGTTAAGTGACTTGCCCAGGGTCACACAGCTAGTAACTGTTATGTGTCTGAGGCCGGATTTGAACTCAGGTCCTTCTGAATTCAGGGCCGGTGCTCTATCCACTGCACCACCTAGCTGCCCTGGGACCATAGATCTGAAGGGTTCTGGAGACCTTTTGGTCTAACTTCCCCATTTTACAGAGGGGGAAACTGAGGCCCTGGGAGGAGAAGTAGCTTGCCAAAGGGTGCATATAGGAAACTTGATCTGGCGCTGGAGGGGATCTCAGAGGCCAATTAGTCCAATATTCTTGTTTTACAAATGGGGAAACTGAGGGCAAGGCCATAGAGATAATTCTTGATTTTGAGTGAGTTATTGAAGAACCCTGCAGCTCCAAGTCTTAAGGTATTGTGTGTTTTCTTTTTAATAAAGGGATTGAGGGTCATTCTGTACTTTCATCAGATCTGTTCATATGCTCTAGAAGAGTGCAGGGAAATGTGCTCATGTTACAAATGGCAACAATGAAGAAACTGCTTTAATAAGTGGAGGAGAATGAACTGCAATGAACATATCACAGAGTAATTGGTGTTATAGCTCAAAGTAACAAAAATATACTTCTTTATTAAATGCTCTAACTTACTTTGACCTCCTCTTAATTATTCTTCATTAGTGAAGATTGATTATATTGTCTTAGAGACAGCTCTGGATTTGGAGTCAAAAAACCCGCCAAAAAGTTAAAGTGACTCTAGGGTTAAACTCCACCTCTGCTACTGATCACTTGGGTAACCTTAAGTGGGGCCATCAGTTTCTTCATCTGTAAAATGGAAGGAAGGGGTAGACTCCACGGCCTTCCAGAACTAACTTTAGCAGCCTATGGTCTACCATAGGTTCTGACTACCACAAGGGCCTCCCACACCAGGAGCTGCAGTTTGCTAGCATGGAAGAATACCTAGAGTTCAAGCAGGCGTTCAAGGAAATGAGTTCTAGTTCTAGGGTCAGAATCATGGCCTCTGAGGCCCCCTTTAGCACCAGAGAGATAGTCTTAGCTGTGTGACCTTGAGCAAGTCCCTTCCCTTCTCTCCACCTTGGTTTCCTCCAATGTAAAAGAGGAGTTGGGATATTTCCCCAGCCCCCCAGCCGCCCGGAGCTAGAGAGAGTGAAGCTGAAAGGACTTAATGGATCTGGGAGCACTTTGCTCTGCCTGAGTTTAAGGACTTGTTATTGTCCTGAAAGGCAGAATGAGGGCTAGGAGCCACCCTAGTCTGCAAGGATTTTACCGAGGCGGTCCCCCGGAGGCTCATTAAATTGAAGCACCACTAATTAGGCTCCACAAAGCCACTCTTAAAATGGAAAATAGAACCCCACAACATTTTTAAAGAACTTGTTTGCTTTACTGAGTTGAGTGGCAGAGGCCCAGAAAGGGAGGGGAGATTGGGGGGATGGGGGCAGGGGGAGTGAAGGAGGAAGGGCCTGCTACTCTTCTAACTCCTCACTCTCCCCATCCTTTCTCACTCTTGGGCCATCCCAGCATCTCAGAGCCTATCTGGTCCAGCTTATCTCAAAACAGGAAACCCTTCTACCATAATCCCAACAAGTCATCATTCAGCTTCTGAGTGAAGAACTCCAGTGATGGGGAAGTCCATTCGCTTTCTCCCTAGTCATTTTCAGCCAGCTCTAATTATTGGAGACTTGTCATGACCATCCCCTGCTCTCCTGGGGTCCATGGTCCAGAATAGTTGTTCAAACTATTGTTGCCCACACCTCCAGGTATTCTTCCCCTTGCCCTTGAAGCAGGGCTAAGCATGGTGGTTGGTGTCCAGGGTGCTTTGTACCTGAGCCCTTCAAGCATTTGAGATTTAACCTGTAGCCTGCCTGATAATGAGTTTCTCTGCACTGGTCCTTGGATGGTGGGCATCCAATTTTTGCCCCACCTGTATCTGAAGACTTTCCAGCTTAGTAAGACCTTCTAGAACTGGGGCTGGATCAGAATAACCTTAGAGATACAGAATCACCTCCCCACCACAATGGGGCATCATTGAAGAAGGGCTTTGGAGGATATGGGTGTATGCCTGGAGTTATATGCTTTTAAAATAATAATAATAATACTAATAGCAGTAGTAGCAGCAGTAGTAGTGGTAGTAGTAGTAGCAATAATAGTAGTAGTAGTAGTAATAGTAGTGGTGGTGGTAGTAGTAGTAGTAGTAATGTAACCTTGGTCTCGCCCTTTCCCAGAGGTGTACCCATGGAAACTTGAACCACTAGAAATGCCAGTCTACAGGCACAAGTTTACTTGGAGACCCCCAAATGCCTGCAATTTTGAACTTAATCTATTTCTGAGGAGTGTCTCCAGCCATACTGGAGAGACTCAAGACATTGGCCTTCTGGTTCCAGCCCCACTTGTTGCGGTAAGCAAATCACTTCCCATCTCTTTATCTCAATTTCCTCTTCTTTAAAAATGAGGAGATTAAGTTAAATGATCACTAAAGTCTCATCCATCTCTGACATCTGTGGCTCCTAAACCCCTTCATCCCCCTCTCTGTAGGGATAGATTAAGGACCAGCTGAGGTCCTAGGGGAAATGGGACACAGGATTTGGAGATTGGGGGGAAAGCTCTGAAAGTTGGAAAAAGGGGACAGTCATGTCCCACAAACATCCTGCCCAATGGAACGGCCAAGTGTGTAGCCATGTAGCCTTTGGGTTCCTTGCAGGGTCCCAGCACTCTTGAGAATCTCCTAGGAACCTGAGGCTTGGGACCCAAGCAAGACCTAATCTAACCCCCATCATGGGCTAGTGATGTTGTCTCTACATCTTCCTTCCTTTTCTCCTTTCCTCCCTTCCCTTCTCCCTCCTTTCTCATGTTGACATCTCTCCGAGTTGTCTCATGCCTCAGGCCCCCATATTCACATCCCCTCTGTGCCACCAGGGCGTGCCCCAAATACTTCCCTCCCCCTTCCCCAGCCTCCCAAGGGGTTCCTTTAAGAGGGCTGACTCAGAAACCTTTATGGGCTATGGATGCCAAATGATTATTCATCACAAGAAGACCAGCTTCGGGCCAAGGCCAGCACACACGAAGGAACTATTGTGGTTTCCAGGGGCAATATTCAGACTAAGATCACTGGAAGCAGTTCAGGCACTCTCTTAAGTCTTCCTGGCCCCTTGGCACTGCCTTCCCCTAGCCTTACTGCTTGGTCTCTGTCTCTGTGCAGGTCTGCTGAAGCTGCCCTGCGCCAGCCTTGCCCTTGGCCACACACACACATACATGCATACATGCATGCATACACACTCACATGCATGCAGGCCTGTGCACATGCATACACACTCGCATGCATGCACACCTATCTGTACATGCATGCATACACACTCGCACATTTGCACACATGCACATATACACACACTGGTAGTTTAAAAAAATCTATTCAGGACAGAGAGGAGATACCAAAGGAAGACATTCAGAAAACAAGAGAGAGTCCCTTTACCCTAACTAGTACCCCTCCCTCTCCTCCCAAGGCCCTGGCATAAAACCCCTTCAACCAAAGCCTGAAAATTGTCCTTAGAATAGCATTTGGGGGAGGTGGGCGTTGCTGAGTGAACACAGGAGTGCATTTGTCGGTAGGCTTGATCTGATTGTTGGGCTGAGGGTCCAGGGGCTCAAACCATTGCTGGTCTCTATACTGGAGACAGGTCCTCCTCCCAACCTTCCAGCCCCCAGCCCAGCCCAGCCCAGACGGAGATGTATGTACACATTTGGACATTTATGTTTCCAGTTTGAAATCAGCTGCAAGGATCAGGTCTGCCATAGCCAGTGTAGACTGCCAGAAGTTGAGCACTCAACCCAGAGTCAGGAAAATGGATTTTGAGTTTAGGCTCTTCCATTTATTAGCCCTAGTCCCCTAAGAGAAGTCACTTGACCTCTCTGAGCCTGTTTCCTCACCTATAAAATGGGGATAATAGACTCAAATGAAAAGATGTAGTGTAATGTAGTGGCTAGAAAGGCAGGAAGACCTGTGTTCAAGTCCTGCTTCACACACATACATAGACCCTGGGCAAGTCGTTTAACTTCCTAGTACTCAAGTAACTAAGACTGTAAGTCTGGAACTGATCTGCTTTGATAAAGGGAATTCACTCAGTGGGAGTTCCCCATGCCCAGGAATTCTCAAATCCCGACCAAAACAAAAAACCACGAATTTTAGAGCTAAAATAGGATTTTAAACCTGAAAAAGACCTTAGACATTATTTAGTCTAATTTCCTCATTTTCTTTCTTTTTATATTAATTAATTTATTTTGATTTATCAACAATCATTTCCATAAGCTTTTGAGTTTTAAATTTTTCTCCCCCTCCCTCCCCATCTCCCTCCCCAAGATGGCGTGCAATCTGATATAGGCTATACATATACATTCCTATTAAACATATTTTTACATTAGTGATGTTGTAAGGAAGAATTAGAACCAGTAGGAGGAACCACTAGAAAGAGGAAACAAAACAAAACAGAAGAAAAAAAAATAAATAGTATGCTTTGATCTGCATTCAAACTCCATAGTTCTTTCTCTGGATGTGGATAGCATTTTCCATCATGAGGCCTTTGGAGATGTCTTAGATCCTTATATTGCTGGGAAGGGTTAAGTCTATCAATATTAATCATCACATAATATGGCTGTTACTGTACAGCGTTCTCCTGGTTCTGCTCATTTCACTCAGCATCAGACCATATAAGTCTTTCCAGGTTTTTCTGAAGTCAGCCTGTTCATCATTTCTTACAGCACAATAGTATTCCATTACATTCATATATCACAACTTGTTCAGCCATTCCCCAATGGATGGACATCCTCTCAATTTCCAATTCTTTGCCACCACAAAAAGAGCTGCTATGAATATTTTTGTACATGTGGGTCCTTTTCCCATTTGTTTGATCTCTTTGGGATATAGCCCTAGAAGTGCTATTGCTGGATCAAAGGGTATGCACATTTTTGTAGCCCTTTGGGCATAGTTCCAAATTGTTCTCCAAAATGGTTGGATCATTTCACAACTCTACCAACAATGCATTAGTGTTCCAGAATTTCCTCATTTTCAAGTCAAGTCAAATCAACAAGCATTTATTAGTACCTATTATGTGTCAGGTACTGTACTGAGTGATAAAGATATGAAGAAAAGCAAAGCATGCATATGGGCACACACACACAAAGATATACACGCACACACCAAAAAAACCCCAAAAACCCAAACAGTCTCTATTCTCAAGGAGTTCACAATATAATGGTGGAGACAACACGCAGCACACTTCCTCCTACCAGCCTCCCAGGGAGCAAACTGGAAAGTCTTATAAAAATGGGAGTTGTTACTATTATTGCTCTAATAATGCCTTTGGCCACTTTGTGAGCACATGTGCACATACACACACTTATATACACTCATATACACATGCACATCTGCATGCAACACACACATATTCACACATATGCATGTCTGCATATCTGCATGCATACACACTCACACACATGCATGTCTGCATACATACATGCATACATGCACTCACATGTGCATACCTGCATACATGCACACATACACACACACCAGTGAGCAGCAAATATATTTGCAAAAATATGAAAATTAATTATAATTTAACAGATAGAGAACAACTGGTTACTAATATGAGGACCAAGTTAAACAGCATTTTACTTTTCGCCAATTACATGTTAAAACAATTTTTTTTACATTTTTTAAAGTTTTGAGTTCCAAATTCTATCCCTCCCTGAGATGGAAAGCAATCCAGTATAGGTTATACATCTGCAGTCATGTAAAACATTTTCTAATATGAGAATCATTTATAATTGTGTACAATCAAGGCAGCAAAGATAAAAATCAATATCAAACTAGAAGAATAAAACTGAGAAGATATGATGTACAATTGAAGTTACTTTAACCTGACTTATTAAACAAGTTTCTGATATTGAACAGTAGGAAATGGATAAATGAACAGACAGAGACATAGACTCTTACCCTTTCCTAAGGAGATTTACCTAATTGGCACAATAAGGGAAAACAAAAAAGCCTGGAAACCCCCCTCAGCTAGAAGACAACACCTCTTTTGCCAAGTGGTAAGGTATGGTAGCCAAGGGCAAGACTGGTTTAAAATATGTAGATGTATGTATATGTATATCTATATGTATATGAAGCTAAATGAGGGTGCTAGCACTGGAGGGAGGACATGGAGAAGGGAGGACACATAGAGAAGAATCACAAGATTAAAAGTTAGTGATAAGTTGTAATTTGCACCATTAGAAAGAGAAACTATGTACACTTGTGTGACCAGTCCTTATCTGTCTACTTTGCTGGATCATTTTCCATATCCCTAATTGTGAGTATACCCCTTTCTCTCTCCACACACTTTCTCTCAGTGACCTTATCAGTTACCATGAGTTCAGTTACCCTAGGGCTTTTTTTCTCTCTCTCTACATTGTCTTGGTGATCTCATCAGCTTTCATGGTCTCAATTCTCAGCTCTATGCAGATGACTCTCAGATATATACTCAGCCCTCAGGACTCTTTTAAGCACCAGTCCTACTGGTATGTCCCTTAGGCATCTCAAATTCAACTCATCCAAAATAGAGGTTATTATCTCTCTACGTTCCCAACCCTACCCTCTTCCTAACTTTGCTATTTCTTTCAAGGACAACACACGGTGGTTCCAGTCATACAAGTTTGAAATCTAGAATTTGTCCTTGACTTCTCACTCTCCTCACTCCTTATATCCAATCAATTGCCAAAGTTTTGACAATTCTACAAGTTTGGACAATGTCTTTCACATCTGACCCCTGCTCTCCACTCACATGGCCACGAATCTTGCTCAAGTTATCATTACTTCTCACCAGAACTATTGTAATAGCCTCCTAATTGAATTCTCTGCCTCCAGTCAATTGTTTATCCATTTCATCACCTCGTTCCCATGACTGAAACGCACTATCTCCTCAGCTGTATTTGCTAGAATCTCTAGTTTCCTTCAAAACTCAGCTCAAATGTTACATCCTACTGAGGCATTTCCTAATCCCATCTTCTACCTCTTAGTTAAACTCCCCCTGAAAATTATCTTGCATTTTTTAAAATATAGCTTGTATACACTTACTGCTGGTGCAGGGAATAGAGCACTGGGCTTGGAATCAGGAAGACTCATCTTTATGAGTTCAAATCCAGCCTCAGATACTTACAAGCTATATGAGCCGGGCAAGTCACTTTACCCTGTTTGCCTCTGTTTCCTCATCTATAAAATGAGCTAGAGAAGGAAATGACAAATCACTCTAATATCTCTGCCAAGAAAACCCCAAATGGCGTCACAAAGAATCAGACACAACTGAAAAATAACTGAATAACAACAATAGGTTCTTACTAACTGTGTGACCCTGGGCAAGTCACCTTACCTCTGCCTGCCTCAGTTTCCTTATCTGTAAAATGGAGATAATAATAGTGCCTACCTCCCATGGTTGTTGTGAGCATCAAACAAGTTAATGTTTATAAAGTACTTTGCAAACTTTAAAGCTCTATGTCAATGCTAGCTATTCTATATGTTCATGCTGTCCCTCCTGCGTAGAATGTAGGCTCTTTGAGTTCAGGGACTGTTTGATTTTCTCTTTATATCCCCAACACCTAATACACCATGCTTAATAAATACTTGTTGGTTGGTTGCTTGATGGGGTCACAGAGCCATGGAAGTATTGAAGTAAATGTAAAGTTTTTCATTTAGGTTTAAGCAATCAATAGCACAAGTGTAGGATGGTGGAGGGGCTGGCTTGGCAGCAGTTTGTGTGAGCAAGATTTGAGGTTTTAGTTCATCAAAATCTCAGTGAACCAAAAGTATAAAATGGGTGTTAAAACAAAATTTATATGAGCTTAGGTTGCATTAATAGAAATAGTGTCCAGAAGATAGATGATAGTTCCTTTCTTCTGGCCTGCTCTGGTGTTTTGTGTTCAGTTCTGAGTGCCACATGTTAAGCAGAACACTGACAAACTGTAGTGTAACCAGAGAGAGCCTAAATATAGTGTATAGGAAGCAGGGGATGGTGGAAAGAGTTCTGGACCTACAGACACAAGGTACAAGTTTGAATACTGGCTCTAACACTTACCATGTGGCAACAGGTAAGTCTGTCTCCTCTAACGTCAAGTGTAGATAATGATATTTGTGCTATTTAGCTCACGCGGTGGTTGGTAGAAAAGTTCTTTGTAAACCTTGAAATGCTGTAGAAATACGAGGTATTAGCCTATTAAAAGGAAGCCACCAGAAAGGTTTGAAGTCCATAAACCATGCTCTATGAGGAAATATCTAAAGACAGGGAGACTTGGGGGAGGGAGAGAGGATGAGAAAGGGACGGGAGAGGTGCCTTCAAGTATTTGAAGGGTCCACATGTGTAAGGGGAATCAGATTTGTTTTGCTTGGTGCCAACAGACAGAGCTAAGAGCAGTAGGGGAACAGGTGTTACAGAGAGGCAGTTTTATTTCGTAACAAGGAAAAAAGCATTTGGTGCTTAGAGATGTCCAACAATAGAATGGTAGTAGTAGCAGCAGCAGCAGCAGCAACAACAACAGCAGCAGCAGCAGCTAACATTTGAATAGCGTTTACCATGTGTGAGGCACTGGGTTAGGTACTTTATAAATAACATCTCATCTGATCCAGACTACAACTCTGGGAAGTAGGTGCTATTATTATTCCCATTTTACAGATGAGGAAACTGAGGCAAACAGTAGTGAAGTGATTGCTCAGGGTCTCACAGCTATGAAATATCTGAGGCTGGATTTGAATTCAGGTCTTCCTGAGTCCACAACTGGTGCTTTGTGCATTATGGCACCACCTAGCTGCTCCAATGGCCAATCTCAAAAGACAGTGAACTATCAGAAGTGTTCCAATTAAAGCTGGGTGATTGTCTGTTAGAGATGCTGAGAAAGGGATTCCTCCATGGCGAGGAAGGTGGACTCGACTGGACTTCTAACTCAGTCACCAGTGGGACCTAGTAAATGTTTCCAGCCCATAAAACTTGTGGTTTTAATAGCAAAGACACTAAAACCTTGTATGTTAAATATGTATTAAATGTATTATATAATGTATAAAAATGTGTTAAATTGTGTATTAAATGCCAGCTTTTCCTTCTCCTTTCTTCCATGTCTTATGCCTCCCATCTCCCTGCTTTTTCCTTATACTTGTATATATTTACACTCATTATCTTTATACTTATGTCAAATGTATTTTTCCAAATACTTATTACCTTCCCCATTGGAATGTGAGCTCCGTGATAGCAGGGATTGTTCCATTCTTTGTGCTTGTACTCAGAACCTAGCACAATGTCTGGCACATACTAGGTGGTTAACAAATACTCGTTGATTGATTGGTTGACTCTTGTGGCTAAAGATGGTGTGATCATTTATCATCTGGAATATAGCTTGAGATGGAAAACATTGGATTACAGACTCTCAGAGCTGGGAGGTATCTGTAGCTGGATCCCCAGCATAACACAGGGCAGCCCATTACCCAGGTAGCCCTCAATTGATTCAAAGCAGGAGAAAGGTCCAGGACAGCACCTGGAGTATTGCAGAAGACCTGGCATCAGTGCAATCAAGGGCAGCTGGTTGAAACCTGCCAAAGTCAAAACAAGGGATGTGGCCAGCTCTGGGTTCAGGATCTGATAAGGAAAAAGAGACACAGGAAGGTCCAAGACCAAAACACTAAATCAAGGCACTAGGAGATAGCCCAAATCCAGCAATTCCTATACAGAATGAGACCTGGTCTTTGCCAGTCAATCCATGGCGAAACAGAGATTGCCACACAATCAAAGAGTATGGGAGGGAAGTCTTACCCAAACATAAAGCACCAATCCAGAACCGGGGGCTAAAAAGAAGAAATGTCACACATAATGATGTGCTATCTATCGATACAGAGAAGCCAACAAAGGTAAATGGAGGAGAAGAAAGTGGCTCCGCAACATGTCTGAGTCAAGCCTTAGGGGAAAGAATGTCTAGAACACAAGGTCTATAAAAATTCCTGGATGAAAAATGAAGCAAGAGATACAAAATGTAATGTTAGGAAAGAATACCTAGGAGAGTTCATTCTTAGAACAGAAGCTGGTAAACCTTAGCTCAGAATTGGACTCCTTGGAAATTAGGATGGACCAAGAAGAAAACAATGGCTCCGTGATAAATAAGAAATATTAAAACAAAATAAAAAAGATTTAAAAAGCAGAAGAAAATATGAAATATATGCTATTAAGAAAATTGTCCTGGAAGAGAGATCAAAGCGAGATCATCAATGAATCATCGGGCTACCTGAAATTCATAACCTGAAAAATCCTGGAAACCACATTTCAAGCCATTATAAACAAAAACTGCCCAGATATATATGAACCAGGAGACAAAGAATCAATCGATAAACATTTGTTAAGTGCCTACTTCCACTGGTCACTTTTTTTTTTTAGGCAATTGGGGTTAAGTGACTTGCCCAGGGTCACACAGCTAGTATCAAGTGTTTGGTCTGAGGCCGGATTTGAACTCAGGTCCTCCTGACTTCAGGGCCAGTGCTTTCTCCACTGCAACACCTACCTGCCCCAACTGGTCCCTTTCTGAAAGAAACTCCAAAGTGAAGGAACTTCATAGCTAAAATCTAGAGGTCCAAGAAAAAAATTCTGCAGGCAACCAGAAAAAAAAAAAGAATTCTGGTAGCAAAGTGATCACACAAGAGTTGGCAGCTGTCACTACTAAAGAGAGGAGAGCCTAAGATATGATATTCCAAAATGAAAAATGTGAAGACTTATAACCAAAAATAGCTTATTCAGAAAAATTGCATGAAAATGAACCTTTAATGAATAGATTTCCAAACATTCCTGATGAAAATACTAGAGTTGAGTAGAAACTTTGAAATGTTTCAAGAGAAACATTGAAAGTTAAATACTTTTGAACAAATGGAAAAGATAATAGGACAAGGAATTATTTATATTCTAATGGGGGAGAAGAAACAAGTGTCCTCTCAGAACCCCTAATGGCTTCAAAGGTCATGGAGGAAGTTAAGTAAAACAAGTAGAGAACCTGGGAGTAGTTTTGTTTTGTTTTTAAGGTATTAAGAGGAGAAACTGGCATGTGTGTGTGTGTGTGTGTGGTGTGTGTGTGTGTGTGTGTATTCCCAATATATTGGGAAGTAACTTACTGTCTCACATAATCAGAGTGCATGAGATAGAATATGTAAACATGAAGGAAGGATTGGGGAGAATGGACATCACATGAACCTCACTTTCATCTGAACCAGACAAAGGACACGAATATATTCACACAGAGACATGCACACACAAAGAATTGATGTAGAAACACATTAAAACTCAATATGGAAATAAGAAGGGAGAGAAAGGGGAGAAATTTTAAAGGGACAGTAAGATAAGCAAGAAAGTGGTAACAAGTAAAACAAATTCCAACACTAGAGAGTGTCTGGGGAAGATTAAAAAGAAAGAAAGACTAAAAAATCTGTCGTGGGGATTAGGCAAGGGGGAGAGAAGAGGGTCAGCAAAGCAGAAACAGATAGCTTCATTTAAAGATCACTAGTGTTGAGTAGACTGCTCTGACTAATTTCTTTTTCTTTGTAAAGAGGTAGAGTGGGGGGAAATGAAAGGAAGTTATGAGCATTTATTAAGTGGTTACTATATGCCAGATATTGTACTAAGTGCTTTACAAATATCTCATTTGATCCTCACAACAACCCCGGGAGGCAAATGTTATCATGATTCCCATTTTACAGTTGAAGAAAATGAGGCAGGCAGAGGTAAAGCAGCTTGCTCAGGGTCACACAGCTAGTTAGTATCTCAGGCTGTATTTGAACTCGGATGAATCCAAACCTAGCACTCTACCCACTGAGCCACCTTCTCTAAAAAGAGGAGAAAAATTGCAAGAGGACAGGATGGAGGAAAATACATAATTAAAAATCATAACCATAAATGTGAATGGGATGAACTCATTCATAAAACAGAGAGGATAGCAGAATAGATTGGAAGGAAGAATTCAATATCTTATTGTTTATAAGAAACATATTTGAAATATAAAGATTCACAGAGAGTTAAAGTAAGGGGCTAGAGAAAAATCTATCATGCTTCAGATGAAAACAATAGGAGTAGCAATCATGATCTCAGACAAGGCAACAGTAAAAAGACATGATTCAAAGGGATAAATAGGGAAATTACCTTATGTTTAAAGGTATCACAGATAATGAATACTTGCTATATGTGCACCAAATGGTACAACATCTAAATACTTAAAGGAAAAGTTAATTAAACTGCTGGGAAAAAAAAAACTATAAAACTATAAGGACCACAATATGCCCCTTTCTGACTTGGACAAATCAAACAAAAACATAAACAATAAAAAAGTTAAGGATCTGATTAGAACTTCACAATGGTTAGATATGATAAATATCTGGTGATTAATGAATAGGCACAGAAAAGAGTACGTACATTTCTCACCTACATTGTCACATTTACAAAAATATGACAAGATATTAGGGCACAATGACCTCACAAACAAATTCAGAAAAGTAGAATCATTAAATATGAAGGAAAGACAATTTGAATAGCCTGTAGTTATCCTGCATTCATGATAAATTGGGAGGAAAATGGAATAATATATTCCAAAAAGCAAAGAAACTCAGGCCTCAACACAAAATAATGTACAACAAGCTTTAGCTCAACTGTTGACGAAAAAAAAAAGATGCTATTAAAACTAAAGAGGTATTTGAGCCATCCTTGCAACAACTACAATAATAAATGACAAAGGTGAGCAAAATGTTTGATTAAAATACAATGCAAATAATAGGAATACATGAAAGTACAATTATCAAGAAAATATTAAGTAGTTAAATCAATTCTCTTATAGGTTTTCTTTTAAATAAAGAGAGAGATCAATCTGTGGGTTTGAGTAAAGAACAAAGAAGGCTCATCAAGGGGATAAAAGGATCTAAGTGGCTAAAGATTTAAGGGAAACTTTAAAGAATCAGAAGAAAAAAGATGATAGAGTTGAATTAAGGCTCCATGAACTAAATCCTCTGAATCTTTTGCTGCATAGAGGTCAAATTGGTCCTGTTATTCTTCATACATGCCACTCCATCTCCTATCTCTGTGCCTGAAATGCAGCTCCTCCCTCATTCCCTTCAAAGCTCACCTTATGTTACCTTTTATGTGAAATCTTTCTTAATCCACCCCAGCTCCTAGTTCTATCCCTCCTCCTACACTTTTCCACATTTATTTTATGCCTCTATACATACTGCCTCCTTTGATAGAATATAAGCTCCCTGAGAGAGGCACAGTTTACTTTTTGTCTTGTCATCCCCAGGGTCTGGGATAATGTCCAGTACCTACTAGATGCTAAATGAATAATTACTTATTGATTGATTGAAATATCTTGGAATTTAAAATGTGGGCATTTTTCTAGTGTTAATTTATGAATTTGATAAATCGCTGCTTTGTTGTCTGTATTCAAGAGTTCTAGATAGTTTTATTTTATTATTTTATTCAGTATAATATTCAGGCTTTTGGTCATGCATTCCTGATACACCTATGAGACTGTGTATCCCGTATTCAAGGTCAATTCTATAAAAAGCTTTTCCAGAATTCATGTGTGCTTTTGTTGCTTTTGTTTTTGTTCTGTCACATATTCTTCAACTTCAATTTTTTTTTTGTATTCCCAAGGTGGTTATTCTATCTCTCAGAAAACATTTGGAGAGATTTTTTTATAATGCATTCACTTTTCCCTACTCTGTTATTTGTGTTTAACTCCACTTGGAGAGTTGGTTTAGAATCTAATTTTATTTCCTTCTAATGTTTTGATTTTTTTTAAATTTTTTTCATACTGCAAGATTCGCTTTTTCATCCAGTAATTTTTATTCATTTTATTCTTTATTATATTGTGTATTATGATTTGTCCTTTTTTTTTTGAGATTTTACCTATTCTTTCTGGTTTTAGAACCCTCTCTGCTTATTAGTTCATAAATTTTTAAATTCGAGCTTTCTCTCTTAAACTTTTGCTCTTTAAATCTTTCTCTTATATTCCCTATAACTTGCTCCTGATTTTCTTCTTCACTGTTTTGTTCCTTCCCCTTTCATTGTTCCACAGACCTCTAAGTTTGGGCATCTTCAGCATCTTTCTGTTGGGGCCCCTGATGGGTCTGGTCAGTTGGACCTGGATCCCTGTCCTGAGTAACCTCTATGAGGAAAGGACCTGACCCCAGCTGGGTTTCAAGTTTCCTTTCCTTCAGAATTAATGCTCTTTCCTCTCCTAGCCTGTAGTTCTAAGCGTAGCTATGTTTTCTCTCATGTCGTCTGCCCTCCTCTCCCAATTGTTGTCCCTTTTCTCTGTGAGGTTGGGAAAAATCAGTGTCCTCTGCTTCTTGTGTGTGAAGAAGGATGGGATTTAGGCTGAGTCATTGCTGTGGGAATCCCAGGCAGCATCCCTGAATTGCAAGCCCATTTATGAAGTGCATTGAGGTCTGGAAATACTAAACAGCAGCTCCAAGGATTTAGGTTCTCTAATGTTGTTTTATGAGGTTGACCTTGGGTGGTATTTTTCTCTTCTTATTTTATTGATCCAGCTTTTGTTACTCTATAGCTGGCCTAGAATCCCTTCTGAGATTTTTTAACTTGTGGGAGAGCAACTACCCCAACATCTTGCCAGTAACATTCCTGCATATTCTCAGTGAAACTTTTCCTTGAACCTTCTAAAAGTTCATTGTTTTTCTATTAAGCTCTCATAAAATGTAAGTTATTTGGGCACAAGGAGTGTTTCACTTTCGATCCCCAGCATTTAGAGCAGTATCTGAGATACTTGGTCCTGACTTAGGATTTCATTGATTTGGGTAACTGCCCAAGTGGGCGCTCCCTCTCCTGATGCAGGTAAGCAGCTTTCAGTCTTTTTTATTATTTTACTTATTTATTTTTAGTTTTCAACATTCACTTTTATAAGATTTTGAGTTCTAAGTTTTCCCCCTCCTTCCCCTCCCCCCTCCTCTCTCTCCAAGACAACAAGCAATCTGGTATCTGGCTATACATGTACAATTATATTAAGCATATTTCCACATTAGTCATATTGTGAAAGAAGAATCTGAACCAAAGGGAAAAACCACAAGAAACAAGAAACAAAAAAAAAAAAGAGAGAGAGAAAATAGTACGCTTTGACCTGCATTCAGACTCCACAGTTCTTTCTCTGGACGTGGATGGCATTTTCCATCTTTAGTCTTTTGGAATTGTCTTAAGTCATTGCATTGCTTGGAAGAGCTAAATCTATCAAAGTTGGTCATCACACAATGTTGCTGTTAAGTAGCTTTCAGTCTTAAGAGTGTCTACTAGGGGGTAGCTAGGTGGTGCAGTGGATAGAGCACTGGCCCCAAAGTCAGGAGGACTTGAGTTCAAATCTGGCCTCAGACCAAACACTTGACAGTTACTAGCTGTGTGACCCTGGGCAAGTCACTTAACCCCAATTGCCTAAAAAAAAAAAAAAAGAGTGCCTACTAGCTGGGTCTCTGAACCTTGAAATGACTTGACCAGGATAGCACAGCTAGTATGTGTCAGGGGCAAAAGTCAAACCTGGATCTTTCTGACCTTAAAGCCAGCCCTTTATTCACTATGCCCAGCTGCCTCTGCTTTGCACATAGTAGGTGCTTAGTAGATTGTTGCCAGTACATCCCATGTTATTTGTGTATGTGTGTATTATTATCCCTACTAGGTGCCCTCCTTGAAAGCACAGACTGAGTCATATCTCTGCATCCCCATCTTTGAGCTTCAGGACCATGCACACAACGGGGCTTAATAAATGTTTGTTGAATTCAATTCTGTCTTGCAATCTGTACTAGCTTGGGTTGCACAATCTTGCACTCTTGCTTCTTCCACGCTCCCTGTTACCAAGTTTGACTCCTTTGCCTGCTTCTCCCACTCCCTGGGGCCTGCCAGGTGCTGGCCTGTTGGCTTCTTTGTCCTCTTCTGCCCTGCTGCCCAGGTTGTCCTTGTTTATTTTCTTCACCTTGGTGCCCAGTTGGATTGTTGCTTTAGCGGAGTATACTCCAGGCAAGTCCTCGCAAGCCACCCTCTCTCTCACCATCTTTCCTCAGACCTCTTGGTACAGATCTTACACATAACTCATAGCCTAGGACCTCAAAGTCTAGATTTATATGGCTCTCCCTACCAAACCTGCCAAGTCTGGTTCCCTTTTATAGGCCCAGTACAAAGAGGTGGCTCTAGGCCAATCAAATTTTTTCATCCTCAACGAGGTACAAACTGAACCATGAACACTCAAGTCTAAGAGATGTCCTTAAGCTTCCCAATAACGTGACAACTGCCATATCCACACCCCTCCATAGGAAGATAAAATCTACCTCAAACAATCCCTTTAATGTCACCAAATTCATCACCCATGATCCCAATCAACCCTCTACACACAGAGAGTAAACTGAGGCCCATGACAATGACGACAACAATGATGATGACGTGATATTAGCTCACGTTGATACAGACCAGGACCTCTTTTTAACCTCTTTTTTTCCTGCTCCTTGAGCAATCTGGCAAAGTTTATGGACCCTTTCTCAGAATATTTTTGAATACATAAAATAAAATATAAAGAATCACAAAGGTAACAAATGAGATTGAAAAACAGTTTATATATATATATATATATACATATACATGTATATGTATGTGTACCTGTGTGTGTGTATATATTATATACATATATACATATATACATATATACATATGTACATATATACATATATACATATATACATATATATACATATATACATATATACATATATACATATATACATATATACATATATACATATATATACATATATACATATATACATATATACATATATACATATATGCATATATACATATATACATATATACATATATACATATATACATATATACATATATATACATATATACATATATACATACACATATATACATATATACATATATACATATATACACATATACATATATATACATATATACATATATACATATATACATATATACATATATATACATATATACATATATACATATATATATATATATATATATATATTCACAAGTTCCTGTACCCTAGGTTAAGAATGCTTGATAGGAACTTAATAATTTTCAAAGTTCCTGCCTCATAGCACCCCTGCCAGGTAAATCAAGTATTTTTATTTCCATTACAAAAGAGGAAATGGAGGCACAGAGAGGTTTGTGATCTACATTTGTACAGTAGAGGAGCAGGAGAGCTAGGATTTGAATACAGGTCCTCTAGCTCCTAGTCCAGTGCTCTTTCCAGAATATGCTGCTGCTTTAGAAGGAGTCCAAAGAGCTCTCCCCAAGCCTACATGTTCCCTAACTCATCTCCCTGACAATAAACCTCAGTCTCATGTGAAACATGGAGACAATTGAATCCAGCTCAGGGATCCCAACACCAATTCAAGAATCAAGACATCTCTTCCTACCCAAGTACCAAAAGGTATTTGCCTAATAGCCTACAGCACAGCCTAACCAGGGCAGTCACAAACAAGTCTTTCCCTTGCTCTTGGAAATTGGGTTGGAAGGAAGAAGAACATAAGAAGGGGACAGAGCCAGTATCTTAGACTTTCTTGCTATTCACTCCTCATCTGAAACATGAATCATCAAATGTCAAAGCAGGAAGGTAACTTGGAACAGAGTACTAACTCTAGAAAGGCCCTTAGAATATCCAACATAGATAGTCAGGAAAGGGAAGGACCTTAGCACATAAAATGTGAGAGCTGGAAGGGAACTTAGAATATATAAGTTAGAGATAGAGGGGCACTTAGAACAAATAACATGGAATGTCGAAGCTTGACGGGACCTTAGAGATTGTCTAGTCCAAGGGTGGGGAACCTGCAGCCTCCAGGCCACACGTGGCCCTCTAGGTCCTCAAGTGCAGCCCTTTGAATGCAAACTTCACAGAACAAATCTCCTTCATAAAAGGATTTGTCCTGTAAAACTTTGTGGCCTGGAGGCCTCAGATTCCCCATCTTTGGCTCTAGTCTAATGCTCTCATTTTACAGATAAGGAAACAGGTTGAATCGAACTGTCAAGGTTAAGTCATTAAAGTTTAAGCCTCACCCTCAGCTTCCATAGTTCTGGTCTATTATGCCTAGAGCTCACCTAATCCTACCGAAGGGGACTTGAGGATATGTCCCCTCTCTGGGCCTCAGTTTCTTCATCTGTAAAATGAGGCAGTCGAACTAAAAATCTCTAAGGTCCCTTCCAACTCAGACAAGGCCAATTTGCCTGGGAAAAGTATTGGGTTTGGCCTTAAAAAATAAGTAGAAGGCCTTTGATGGGGAAACAAAGTTGTGGCCCATGAATGTAATATAATAAATATAATATGTCCAGGCTCTAAGAATGGTGAACATGATGATAACAGAGAATCATGGGAAGACTTATCTGAACTGATGCAGAGTGAAGTAAGCAGATCCAGAATGGCAATACACAGGACTGCAACAGGGCAAAGGGTAAGAACAGTAACCAAACAAGTGAAAGGGAATAGTGGAAACTGTAATGGCCAATCAAGCTGGGCCCCAAAGAAGAGCTCACTTCTCCATAGAGGTGGGGGGGACCACGGGTGTGGAACAGTGCATATTTTGCCCGACTATTTTGATATGCTGGTTAGTTTTGCTGAATTGGCTTTTGTTTTCCTGCTTTTTATTCTTTGTTATAAGAGAATGCTCATTGGGAGGGATGCATTGGGAAGTGGAAGTCACGTTAAAAATGAAAATTATCAATAAAAACTTCAGGAGAACAATGAAAAAGTATGTGAACCTAGGTAAGTGCCTTCATTTCTCTAAATCTCCTTTAAAAAAATGTAAAATGGAGGCAATTAATGCTTGAAATCTCTCCCTCCTGGGGTTGTTGTGTGAAAAGCACTTTGTAGCCTTAAAGCAGTGAAGAGGAGAACCATCACTAGGACTTCTATGGCTCCTCTCTCTGTCCCACGGCCTGGCACCTCTCTCCCTCCTCCACACCTCGGGTTCTGGTTTCCTTGACCTCTGTGCCTTGTCCAATTTCCCAGCGGAATCTTTGTCCCATTTATTCCCCCCACCCCACCCCCTTTTCATTTGTATCTCCACACCTTGCTCAGGCCTGTCAGCCTTGGGCCTTTTCCAGCTGGTTTTCCTCAGCTACCCTCTCCCTGGAAGCATCCCCAGCCAGGCTTTGGGGTTATGTAAGGCTACCTGACACCCCTGATACATATTACAATTTGGAACCAGCTTCAGTCTCCCCATTGAAGGGAGCAGTGACCTGAGCCTTGGATCTGGATTCACAGGACCTGGGTTCAAATCCCAACTCCTCTCTTTGAGACTTTGGCCATATCTCCCCTTGCCTGAATCTTAGTCTCTTTCTTTTCCAAGGAAAAGAAGAGACTAGCAGATCTCTGAGGTGCCTCTGCAGCCTAGGAAATCAAGTCTTGCATTCTAGCCTCATCCTAACTCCCTGTCACTGCTGTGGCATCCAGCCCATTTCTGTATGTGGGAGCAGGGCCTGGGGCCAGGTACCAGAAAGAGAGCGGGAGAGGGGCTGCCTGTCGGGGCTTCCCTGAGATTGCTCGGCCTTGTGACACACGGCACGTTCTCAATTCCGTTGGCTGGCACCTGCCCTGGGAAAAATGAAAACTTTCCCAGGGCCAATGAGTCTCCTACCCAAAGACTGTGAGTGAGCTTTGGAATCAAAGTATCCTTAGTTGAAACAAAGAGCTGCAGACGTTAGCAGCTGCAGCCAGGCACCTGCAGATTAAAGTAGAAACTTTAAGTGTGGGGAGAGGGGAGAAGAGAAGATGCCCATCCTCATTCCCACAGGGACCCTAAGTATCGAAGGAGGATAAAGGCTTTTATCCCAAGCCAGTGGGCATCTCATTGAGAAAGCTGTTTTGTTAAAGGATGGTCTAGATCATGTCCCATGTATTATCCAGTAGGGTCCCCTGCCCTTCCAGCAACTTCTCTCCAGACACCTGTTGATGGCAATCATCTGGCCATTCTGCTGTTTGGTTCCAGAGGGTAGACTCCCTACGTAAGCTTCAGATAAGGGAAAACTTCCTACTAATTGTTGCTCAATCATTTCAGTCATGTCTGACTCTTCGTGACCCCATTTGAGCTTTTCTTGGCAGAGATACTGGAGTGGTTTGCCATTTCCTCCCCTAGCCCATTTTACAGATGAGGAAACTGAGGCAAATAGAGTGAAGTGACTTGCACATGACCACACAGCTAGTCAGTGTCTGAGGTGGGATTTGAACTCATGAAGATGAGTCTTCCTGACTCCAAGCCTGGAGCTCTACCCACTGCAGCACCACCTAGTGGCCCAAAAGTGGAATGAGCTGCCTCTTGAGGTACTAAACTCTCCATCACTGGAGGTTCTCAAATGGAATCTTGCCAAGGGTAAGGGTTACTCCTTAGATATCTACTCAGTTATCTTTCACCCCTGAGGTTTGGTGATCCTAAAGGCATTTGGACCCACCCTCTCCCCAAATCAAAAGAACAGAACATGAAAGAATAATTCAATAAATCCAATGGTGGCTTGCCCTTAAACAGATCAGTAATATTTGTAAACCAGCAAAATAGGAGAGAGAAAGTCGAAATCCACACAATTTTACTAGGAACTAAGAGGCTGGTGAGTCCAAACTACACCATGAAGCTTCTCTTTCTATTTGAAAGGATGAGAGAGAAATAAGGGCAAATGAAAAAGAAATTACAACTAATAGCAGAGAACTTGATACAAAATTGATATGGAGCACAATCCTTCAATATTTTGGCAGGTCTGGGATCTCATCAAGGTGGATGCCCCTTTCCATAGATTGTGACTTATCTGCATTTTCTCATCCCAAGATGTTTGGACCTCCCTTTATGTTTCCTGATACTTCAGGGACATAAATGGAATGCTATTCATCTCTTTAACAATCTGACAGTGATAGTTGAAGGGTCCCCAGGATTGAAGAAAGGCCAATGTTTTCCAAGAGAGTATAATCTTCCAAAAAGAGGCCAGATAGCTTGCCTTTGATTCCTGGAAAAATTCTAACACAGCTTGTTAAAGAGATGAATAGCAGACAATTAGAGAAGGAAATGGTGCTTACTTCATCAAAACGGGTTGTGCGGGACATGAAGAACTCAGAAAAACATAGGAAGATTTGTATGAACAGATGTAATGTAAAATAAGCAGGAACAAAGGAACAATATGCCCAGGGTATTCCAAAAGTCTTGGTGTAGCTTTGAACTATTGAAGCTGCACTAAGACTTCGAAGCTACTAAAATTTAAAACTATACTCAGACTTTTGAGACATCCTGGACAGTGTAAATGAAAAGATAAAATCAAAAATGAAAAGGAAGTCAAATTCATGGCAGAGCAGTGGGTGTCTTATAGTACAGAATATTGTATGCATTGTTGGTCACGGTCACTGGGTTGGAGATTTTTGTTGCATTATTTTTCCCATTCCCAAGGGATGGTTCAGTCTGGGAGGAAGGACTTTACTCTCATCCCCCTGCAAATGACTATGATTCATAGACAAAAGGCATCAATAAAAGTTTTTTTCTTTTAAAAAAAGAACCGATCATTCCCCAATAGATAAGTGGTCAGAGGATATGAACAAACATTTCTCAAAAGAAGAATTGCAAACTGCTACCAACCATATGGAAAATTGTTCCAAATCACTAAATAATCAGAGAAATGCCAATCAAAACAACTCTGAGGTTTCACCTTGCACCCAGAAGATTGGCCAAGATGACAAAAATGGGAATAGTTAACGCTGGAGGGGCTGTGGGAAGACAGTCACATGGGTTGGTGGAGCTGCAAAAATCAGTGCAACCATTTTGAAAAGCAATTTAGATGTAGGCTTCAAAAGTGACCAAGATGTCCATGTCCTTTGACCCAGAGATCTCACTGCCAGGCATTTACCCCAAGGGAGTAAAACACAGAAAGGGAGGTCCCATAGACACCAGAGTATTCATAATAGAACTTTTTTGTCATAGCAAATAATTGGAAACAGTCAGTCAACGATTATTTATTATTTATTAAGCACCTGGGGATACTAAGAAAGGTAAAAAAAAAAAAAACCCAAACCCTGCTGTCAAGGAGTTCCCAGTCTAAAATGTGTAACATACTCCTCATTGGAGAACTGGGAAGGTGTGCAATATTTAATAAAAGACTTAATAGACCCATCAGTTGATTTGGCTGACTTTTTTTTTCTCTCTGTTTTGTAAAGAAAGGCTCACTGGGTATGGGAATGGGAAGGGCTAGATTAAAAAATGAATGTTGATTGAAAACAAAAGGTGCCAGTGAAACTTTTTAGAAACAGAATAGATCCTACTGAAGTGACTTTATTCTCTCTTTATTTTTTGAGGGGATTTACTAAATGAGAAACTCAGAAGGATTCTATAGCTATGGCTTGCCTACACTTTAGCAAAGTGTCTCTCATGCTCTTATGATAAAGTATGGCTAAATGATAATGCAATTAGATCAGGCAACTAGCATTTATTAAGCACTTACTATGTGCCACTAAACATTGGATTAGGAGCTAGTTAAATGGTGGGACCCAAAAGCTTAAGGGTCAGTTGTCAACTTGGAAAGTGGTCTCCAGCGTAGTCCCCCAGGGATGTGTGATGTTGGACATCTTTGTTACTGGCTTAAAGGTTTAGGGGAGGGTGGAGTAATACATCTAGAGGCAGGTTGAGGAGAAGTCTGGAAACCGTTCCATGTGAAAATCAATTGGAGGGGGACTAGGGCTATTTAACCTTGAAAAGAGAAAACTTGTCAGGGGACATAATCTCTGTCTCCAAGTATTTGTAGGGCTGTGGAAAGAGAAATTAGGAGAATCCAACAATGGAATGGGAATCCCTCCTTAGTGAGTGAGCTCCCCATTGTTGGAGGTGTTGAAGTGACAACTTGATGGTCCCTTCCAAGTCTTAGATTCCCTGAGGACTGGAATCCATGATTTAAGCCAAGCCCGACTCCTCGTATGCATGAAGAGTTCAATAATTGCTCATGAACCATCAATTGAAACTCATACCTGGGAGGAGTAGCCACAGAGATCTCTTTAGTTGGTCAATGGTGCCAGCCTTCAAGACAGGCTCAATATCAAAACCTTCCCCCTTGGAGACTGGGACCCTTCTAAGTGCCCTGGACTGCTTTTTGGCATCAGAGTCTATGGAAACAAGCTGAGACTGCTTGACCTTGGCTTAATTCTTATTCACATTTTTACTTGCCCGCAAGATAAAAACATTTTTTTAAAAAAACATTTTTATAGGTATCTCTTAGTTTTACAACACCCTTATTTCCCAAAATATTCCTGATTCATTAGCCCTAACCCTAACCTAACCTAGTCCTACCCCTCCACCCCTCCCAGAAAGCCAAGAAAGAATAAAAAAGGAAAAGAAAAGAAGCAATTCAGGAAAACTAATATATCAGTCAAGTCTGACCATATGTGCGCTATTCCACACCCATAGGCCCCGGCCTCTACAAAGAAGGAAGAGAGGTACACTTTCTCCTCTCTTTCTTGAAGCCAAGCTTCATTGTTAAAATCATACTGTTCAGTTAGTTGTATTTCTTTTTTTTTTTTAGTAGTGTTCTTTCTATTGACATTATTGTAGTTAGAGTATATTCCTATATCTACTTATTTCATTTTGCATCACTTCATATACCCCTTTCCATGCTTCTCTGTATTAATTATAATCATTGTTTTTTAGGTATTCCATATATGTGTTTGTGTGTGTGTATATATATATATATATATATATATATATGTATGTGTGTGTATATATGTGTATATATATACATATATATAATATATATGTATATATGTGTATATATATACATATATATATAATATATATGTATATTCCATTATATTCATGTGCCACAAATTGTTCAGCCAGACCCCAATCTATGGACAACTACTTTGTTTTCAGTTCTTTGCTGCCACAAAAGTGCTTCTGTTAATATATTGGTTTATGTAGGGCCATTCTTTCTGTCTCTGACCTTCTTGGGTTATACACTTAGCAGTAAAGTCTTTGGGCCAAAAGATGGTAGATATTTTAGTCACTTTTTTAGCAGGTATGAGGAGAGGAGAGAAAAATCCTCTTTGCCCTGAAGCCGCTTGCCACTCTCTGTATAGGTGCAGGAATTTCCTCCCCATCTGATGCCAACTTTTGAGCTCTAAAACTTGTCCAGGGCCCATCCGTCTAAAGCCCCCAGAGACACAGCTACACCATTTGCACTGTTTCCTTCTTGATCCAATCACAGAAGCATTTGCACCTCATAAAGGGATCAGAGAGTTGATGTATTTTGTTCACACATGAAAATCTCATCATGTGTGACTACATCAGTGAGAGGGGGAAGGAACCCCATTCCTTACACTAATCAACACCTTCCTCTGTGCCTTGCTTAGTTCAGAATTCTCCCCCTCAGCCATAGCTATTAAAAGCACCTGATCTGATTCTCAGCAAATTTTTTTATGGTATGATCTTTAATATTCAGGTAGTGTCTCTATTCAGAGAAGGATAGTTTTCTTTTAATCCAGCTCTTCTGGGGCTATGGCTGATACATCAATTAGATAATGTGGGTGAAAGCTTTCAAAGCACAGCAAAATTATATAGGATCATGAAGTTTATTATAGGTTTAAATTTCACTCTCACTTAGTCTCTGAAATCTCAACCTTGGCTTAGCTTGCTCCAGTCCCCCAGCATGCACCAGCCAGCACATGGTTTCCTTCAGCTCTCACTTCTTTCTCTTTCTCCACTCCAAATAAAGTAGAGCTGCAAATGGCTTGCTCCGTCACAGAATGCTAAAAAAAAAAAAAAGCCCTAGAAAATGTCAAAACATAATAGAGACCTTAGAAAATAGTCTGTATTCAAGAACATTTAAGCTGGGGGCAGCTAGGAGGTGCAGTGGATAGAGCACCGGCCCTGAAGTCAGGAGGACCTGAGTTCAAATCCAGCCTCAGACCAAACACTTGACACTTACTAGCTATGTCAAGCAAGTCACTTAACCCCAACTGCCTAAAAAAAAAAATTAAAAGAATGTTTAACCTGAGAGCAATTTTATAGACTACATGGTTCACCCCCCCCCCATAAAGAGGAAATGAATGCCTAAAGAGGCACTGTGGATGGAGCCAAGATGGTGGAGTGAAAGCAGTGACTTGCTTGAGCTCTCCCCCAAACCCCTGCAAATACTCATAAAAAAATGGCTCTAAACAAATTCTGAAGCAGCAGAACCCACAAAAAGACAGAGTGAAACAAATTTCCTGCGCCGGTCATGGGGAGATGTTGCCAAGAGGTACATCAGGTGGACTAGCCAAGTTCCCAATTATTTTAAGGTAGTACTTTATTTTAAAGCTACTACCAAAAGGGCCTCTCACTCAAAGGGAGGAGGGTGAACCTCTTCAAGGGTGCTGTTTCTCAGCTGGGGGTTTGAGCCACAATTACCAAAGGCTAAGCTTCAATTTGCTTCCTAAAAGCGCTTTGGCTCTGGTGGGGCCCAGCTTCTGTGAAATTGACTAAGGCTGCGGGGACTTTGGCCATCCTGCTGAGCAATATGAGAGCTCCCGCTAGGGGTGCCCTCCTGCTGGCCTGACTGCGCATGCGCCTGACGGTCACGCTCAGGTTCTGGGGCGTTGGCTGCTGGGCTTGTGTCGTGGGACGCTCGTTGCTACGCGACAGCTCACGGAGTTCTAGGTTGCTAGGTGAGGGCTCATTTGTTTGATGCAAGCAGCACCCATCGGTCAGTCGCTGTTCATCCCCGGGCAGTTGCGGTTTCTTACTCCTGTTCTATGTCCAGATCCGGCTTCAGATTTCATTTCCACTCTAGCTCCTACCCAACGCTCAGACGTCAGGCCTAGAACATGGCGTGGCCACGTCTGTTCAGAGCGCTACGGCTCCTGTTTCCTCCGTGCAGCTCTCGCCGCTTGATGGTGCTCCTGCTCACCTTCACCAGCTACGCCCTCTATCATGCTTCAGGAGGACCTTCAGCAACCTGAAAGTATCCATCGTCAATCAGTGGTCACCTCTCGATTCCCACGTGTCCCCCAATGCTACTTACTTTTGCCGGATTACCACGCAAGCCATCCTTCTTTGGGGGAGGTTGGATGCCATTTTCCTCTTCTCCTATGTGATGGGGATTTTCATCAACGACATAATTGGTGAGTGGATCAGTCTACGGCTGGTCATGGCCATTGGCATGTGCTCCTCAGCCCTAGTGACCTTCTCCTTTAGCACACTAACCGAGTTACCCTACTTTTACAACGAATGGTTTTACAGCTGTCTGCGGGTGCTCAATGGCTTGTGTGAATCCACTGGCTGGCCCTGTGCCGTGGCCATCATGAGTAACTGGCTTGGCGTAACTGGCCAGGGCTTGGTGTCTGTACTCTGGAGTGCCTGTGCCTCTTTGGGCAACGTCTTGGGAGCGTGCCTGGCCTCTCTGCTTCTGCAGTATGGCTATGAATACACCTTCTTGGTAACAGCCTCCATGCAGCTTGCCGCAGGATTGATCATCATCTTCACCCTTTGGCTGTTACCTAAAGAACTTACACTCATAGATACAGAGGATGGAAATGGTTCTGAAGAAGACTTGGACAGTCAGCTAATGAACTCTGAAAATAACGAGATCCAGGAGCTGGAAGAAACCGAGTACTATGACTTTTATGAGGTGGGTGGGGAAGGAGATGACATATCACTTGAACCAATAGCTTTCTTTGAGGCTTCTAGCTTCCCTGGAGTTTTCCTGCATTTCGTGGCCTATGCCAGCATGAAGCTGCTCAATTATTCCTACTTGTTTTGGCTGCCCCTTTATCTAAGCAACAGCTTTGGGTGGGGGGAGTCTCAGGTCAGCCAGCTTTGGCTCTGGTATGATGTTGAAGCAATTGTAGGTGGCGCATTTCACAGCTTCCTCACAAATTTGGTCCAGAAGAGATCTATGTTCGCAGTGTGTGTGCTTCTGGCCACTGGGTCCCTGGTTGGATGTAGCCATGTTCCCAAAATCAAGGCTGTCGATGCACTGCTGACGTCAATTACAGTGTTTTTCACTGGTGCGCCCTCAGATGTAACGGGTTCTGCCATTTCCAGTGATCTGGGTTGCCAGGAGCAGAGGCAAGGGAGCGGAGAGGCCTGGACCACACATACAGGCATTGTGGATAGACTTGTTAGCATGCACACAGTAGTGGGACAGTATTTAGTATTTCTGATCCAAGACAAACTAGGACAGATGTGGGTTTTCTATTTTTTGGCGTTCATAGCAGGCTGTACCATTCTCTTTATTTCCATACTACTACTACTGAGGGAGATAAGAGATTTTGTACAAAAAAAGGACAACCCAGACATTTAGAGAATGACCAGTTCGCCTCAGGGAAAGGCTTCCCATAAGAACAGGGAACAAGAAGATCAATTCTATTTTCCTTTCACTGAATGGGACTGGGGGTGGGGTGGAGGGTTAGGGGGTTTAGATAGATGTGGGTGTAGAACTTGAAGCAATACCAGCAACATCTTTGGTCACTTGAGAAGCAGACAGAGCAGCAAGCAAGACAGAACATTGGAACTGTACATAATGCCTTTGGTTTTAATTTACATGCTTTTCTTGAATGTATGGTGTACTTGTTACTCTGATTCCCATTTGTGGCTGTTCATCTAGCCTCTAATGCTTTTTTCTAGGTGCAATGCCATGACTAAAGAAGAAAAACTATGGTGTGCTTGAGTTGTCTGCTAATAATAATAATAATAAAATAAAAATAAAACAAATATTTGCTATTACTGGGGGTTTTTTTGTTTATGGTGGTAGTGAATTAAAGGAATAAATGATTTGTCCATATAAGGTACATCAGCTAGGTTGGCATTTCCCTTGAACTCTACCTTCCCCCCAAAATGATACTGTGCCCTCAATTCTTGTGGGGAAAATCCTATTTCATGCTTAAAAACGGAATTGCTTGTCCATCTGGCCTTCATTCTTACTTAATACCAATCTTTTCATTCACCATCTCTGACTCCTGGGAGTACTTATTAACCATCCTTTTCAAAGGACAAACCTGGTAGATCAACTACTTTGATGATGGCAACTAAAGTAGGTAGTGACCCAAATGTAGTATGCATGGACTTGAATGGTAAATGAGACAGAGTTAGTATCCTTGGCCCTGCTTTTAGTGGCTTGATCTCTGTTCTAAGTCAGTTTCCTAAGCCATTTCATTGAAGATCTAGAATTGGAGGGAAGGAAGGAAGTGACTTTGCCCAGGAGAGAGGGGTAGATTACAGTTGAAAATTATATTAGCAGAGGGGTCAGACCTGGGAAGTCATTATTCTATAGAAAAATTTAGACTCAGTCTCCAAGGCTGTACATTCCCAATGCCAGCCACCATCATTAAGGTTGCTGTGTATTTATGGGTATGTTTCAAATAATGGAAACTAACTAGAGTGGGAGAGAGTATAATTTGGGAGTTTGTAGCCTCTTTGGGGGCTGTCTTTTTTTCTATGATCTGCTATATTTATGAATGTGGAGGCACAAATCAGTGTTATTTTTATCAACCTGGTTTTCAACCAGTTATTGCTTATTGATAAAAATAAAAAATCTTTGTGAACTAGACTCTAATCAGAGGATCATAGGTCCCCAGAGACCATCTACTCTAACCCTCTCTTTTTACACATGAGAAAACTGAGGACAAGGGTGGTTTAGGGCATTGACCAAAGCAGTAAGCATCACAGGGGGGAATTCGAACCTTACTGCTGTTTCTGTTTAGTGTTTTCAGTCATGTCTGATTCTTCATGACCCCCTTTGGGATTTTCTTGGCAAAGATACTAGAGTGATTAGCCATTTCCTTCTCCAGCTCATTTTAGAAATGAGGAAACTGAGGCAAACAGGTTTGAGTGACTTGCCCAAGGTCACACAGCCAGTAAGTGTCTGAGGCAGGATTTGAACTCAGGTCTTCCTGACTCTGGGCCTGGCTCTCTATCCACTGCGTCACCTAGCTGCTGAAATGTGAACCTTGGTCCTGTAATTTCAAGACTACATAGAGGGCAAAAAAAGAAAGGAAAATAAACTGACTTTTATATATTTTTAAAGGGAATCTTTAAGAAATTTCTGTATATACACATTTACCTGTGTGAGTTATGAAGATTAAAATGTTATTAGGTGCCTTAAGATCACCTCATATTGCTTATTGCCTAGTAAGAGGTCACAAATCCTGCTCCTTTGGTGTGTTTTCTCTTCTAGCTACCTCACTTACTAGCAACAAGCAATGCTCTCATTTCTGTGATGGTATTTTATAGACTTCGCTTTTCCCCATTGTCTAATATTGTGGCTGTTTTCAGCTAAGTTTAGACAAACTATATGGTTGGGTAAATTAACCTCAGTTTACCTCTTTCTAAACAGATTTGGTTGGAATAATTGACATTATCCCATTTTTGTAGCCAAGTGATTACCCATTATTTTCCTAGCAAGTTGAGACAAAGCAGAACTGAGGAGATCCAGGTTTCTGGCTTCCTTTGTTCCAAATATGTCACTGAGAGAAGTTTTGTATTTTGGTCTGGAATTCTTTCGTTGTTAGTTTGGCCTGACAGTCTGAAGAGGGGGATAAACAGTAAAAAAAAAAAATCCCCCAAATTAATTTTATTTCTTTTCTATTGATTTTTCTCCCTTAAGGAAAAAATATTCTCTAGGATAGTAAAGGCTAACTGGAAAGTGCCTCCATCCTTCCCTGTGCAGACAGCTCTCTGATGCCCACTAAGCTGAAACACACAGAACTCCCTGCCTTGCCTTTTATTTTTATAAGTTGAAAGTAGTGTTGGGGGCAGAGCCAAGATGGCAGAGTGAAAGCAGTGACTTGCTTGAGCTCTCCCCCAAACCCCTCCAAATACTCATAAAAAATGATTCTAAACAAATTCTGAAACAGCAGAACCCACAAAAAGACAGAGTGAAACAAATTTCCAGCCCAAGACAACCTGGATGATTGATCAGAAAGGTGTATCACGCCGGGCTGGGAGCGCAGCACAGTGCAGCCTGCGCACACAGGCCGCAGCAAACCTGGAGCAGGCCTCAGAGGACTGAATTGCGGGCAGCTGTGGAGGTTTCCAGACTCCTCAATACACCAATGCCAAAGACAACTTAGAAGGTCAGTGGGAAAAGTCTGTTTCTGTCAGTGGTCAGACAGGAAGGCGGGTCTCCGCTCCATTCCCCAAGAGCCTGGCCGGAGGGGTGGGGGGGGGGCAGCTGCTTCCGAGCTTCCTGCCACAGACTGAGGGGGAATCCAGTGGCTGATCAGAGAGGGACTGCAGGGATCTCTTTGCCAGTGCTGAGGCAGGAATCTCTTGCTTTGCCCGTGTGTGGATCTGGGTCACAGTTCTGGGCAGCGGTGCTGGGGTGAGGAGGAGCGCTGGCGTGGTGGAGCTTGGAGTGGCTGTAGAGAGGAATCCCTCCTCACAGTTACGGTACAGAAAGGAATACTTGTGGTCACAGGCCGGGAAAGGAGTAAACACCTCGCCCCTTATCATACCACCTTGGAAGAACTGAAAATTTACAGGTCCCTACAAGTATCTCTGAAAACAGCTACACAAACCCTGAAGCTTGGGACAGTACACTCTCCACATTGGAAGCAGACTCTTACCTTAACAAGAGTTTAAAACTCAAGTAATTGGCTGGGATCATGAGCAAGCAGTGCAAAAAGAGTCAGACTATATTATCTTACTTTGGTGAAAAGAAGATCAAAATATACAACCAGAAGAAGACAACAAAATCAAAGCTCCTACATCCAAAGCCTCCAAGAAAAATATGAATCAGTCCCAGGCCTTGGAAGAGCTCAAAAGGGATTTTGAGAAGCAAGTAAGGGAAGTAGAGGAAAAACTGGGAAGAGAAATGAGAGTGATGCAAGAAAATCATGAAAAACAAGTCAACAGCTTGCTAAAGGAGACCCAAAAAAATACTGAAGAAAATAACACCTTAAAAAATAGCCTAACCCAAATGGCAAAAGAGGTCCAAAAAGCCAATGAGGAGAAAAATGCCCTAAAAAGAAAAATTGGCCAAATGGAAAAGGAAGTCCAAAAGATTACTGAAGAAAATACTTCCTTAAAAATTAGAAGAGCAATTGGAAGATAGTGACTTTATGAGAAATCAAGACACTGTAAACAAATCCAAAAGAATGAAAAATTAGAAAACAATGTGAAATATCTCATTGGAAAAACAACTGACCTGGAAAATAGATCCAGGAGAGAGAATTTAAAAATTATTGGACTATCTGAAAGCCATGATCAAAAAAAGAGCCTAGACATCATCTTTCAAGAAATTATCAAGGAAAACTGCCCTGATATATTAGAACCAGAGGGCAAAATAGAAATTGAAAGAATCCACCGATCTCTCCTGAAAGAGATCCCCAAAGGAAAACTCCTAGGAATATTGTAGCCAAATTCCAGAGTTCCCAGATCAAGGAGAAAATATTACAAGCTGTCAGAAGGAAACAATTCAAGTACTGTGGAAACACAATCAGGATAACACAAGATTTAGCAGCTTCTACATTAAAGGACCAGGGCATGGAATATAATATTCCAGAGGGCAAAGGAGATAGGATTACAACCAAGAATCACCTACCAGCAAAACTGAGTATAATCCTTCAGGGGAAAAAATGGTCATTCAGTGAAATAGAGGACTTTCAAGCATTCCTGATGAAAAGACCAGAGCTAATAGAAAATTTGACTTTCAAATACAGGACTCAAGTGGAACATGAAGAGGTAAACAGGAAAGAGAAATCATAAGAGACTTATTAAGATTGAACTGTTTACATTCCTGCATGGAAAGATGATATTTGTAACTCATGAGAACTTTGTCAGTATTAGGGTAGTTGGAGGAAAAAAATTATATGTATGTATGTATAGATAGATAGATAGATAGAGGGCACAGGGTGAGTTGAAGATTAAGGGGTCTTATCTGGAGAATAAAATTAAGGGATGAGGAGGATTATACTCGGAGAAGAAAGGGAGAGGTAGAATGGGGTAAATTATCTCACAGAAAAAAAAAGAAACAGAAAAGAAAAGGCTCTCACAGTGGAGGGGAAATGGGGGAAGGTGAGAGGGAATGAGGGAATCTTATTCTCATAGGATTTGGCTTAAGGAGGGAATAACATACACATTCAATTGGGTATGGAAATCTGTCTTACCCTACAGGAAAATAGGGGGAGAAGGGGACAAGAGAGCAGGGGATGATAGAGAGGAGGGCAGATTGGGAAAGGGGGTAATCAGAAGCAAATACTTCTGAGGGAGGGACAGGGTCAAAAGAAAGAATAGAATAAATGGGAGGGCAGGATAGGATTAAGGGAAATAGAGTTAGTTTTTCACAACATGTCTACTAGGAAGTGTTTTGCATAACTGCACATGTACAACCTATATTGAGTTGCTTGCCTTTTCAATGAGGGTGGGTGGGGAGGGAGGAAGGGAGAAAATTTGGAACTCAAAGTTTGAAAAACATATGTTTTAAAAAAAATGTTTTCACATGCAACTGGGAAATAAGAAATACAGGAAATGGGGGTACAGAAGTCTATCCTGCTCTACAGGAAAATAGAAGGGGAAGGGGATAAGAGAAGGGAGGGGGGAGAGATAGAAGAGAAGGCAGACCAGGGGAAGGGGTATTCAGAATGCAAACCATCTTGGGGTGGGGGGAGGGGTGAGATGGGATGAAAATTTGGAACTCAAAAACTTGTGGAAGTGAATGTTGAAAACTAAAAATGAATAAATTTATATTAAAAAAAAAAGAGGCACTGTGACTCAGAGCTTATAATGGGGATGAGCCAGTGGGTAGGAGGCAAGGGGTGACCCTTAGTTGGAAGGGAGGCTTTGAAGCAGGCAACCAGACTTGTTAATGAAAATTCAGCTGGAGTCAGTCACATAGCTCCTGTTGTTTGTGCTCATTATGCCTTCTGACAGTGAACCATTAGTCAGGCTTCCCCAGCTGGAGCAGAAGCTCTCTGAGGGTAGAGATAGTATCTTCCATTTTCTCTGCATCTGTCTTCCAAGAGAAGATATCACTGAACCTATGGCAGCAGTTCATCATTGCCTAGCCCTTTGGTGTCCTCTGTCCCTAAGACCTCAGGCAAATTGCAGCAAAGTCCAAATGGTAAGACACATAGACAACAGGGAGACACAGACACAACACAGAGAAACACAATCAGACACAGAGAAAGCTAACCAATTAACCAGGCTCCCCAGAAAGCACACTTCTCTACTGAAATGGAGTATTAGTGTGTTAGAGGAAATGATGGAGGGGAGAGTTTCAGAGAAACCTGGGAAGACTTGTATGAACTGATGCAGAGTGAAATGACCAGAAGCAGAAGCAGGAGAACAATTTATACAGTAACAGCAAGTTTGCAGACAGCTTTGAAAGACTCAGGAACACTCATCAATGCAATGACCAACTCTGATTCCATGAGAAGTCATGATGAAACATGCCACCTACCTCCTGATAAAGAGGAAAAGGACTCAAAAGTACAGATTGAGGTATGTGTGTGTGTGTGTGTGTGTGTGTGTATGTGTGTATGTGTGCATATATAAACACATATACACATACATATGTATGTATGTATAGGCAGCTAAGTGGCACTGTAGTAGAGTGCCTGGTCTGGAATCAGGAAGACCTGAGTTCAAATCCAGCCTCAGACTCTTTCTAGCAGTGTGACCCTGGGCAAATCACTTCATCCGGTTTACCTCAGTTTCCTCATCTGTAAAATGAGCTGGAGAAGGAAATGGCAAACCTCTCCAGTATGTCTGCCAAGAAAATCCTAAATGGGGTCATGGAAAATTGGACAAGACTGAATTGATTGAACAACATGAATATACACACACACATATATACATATATACACAAATGCATGTGTATATATGTATATATGTGATATGTATGTATATATGACATGACCAATGCAGGAATTTATTTTGTTTGACTCTATGTTTTTGTAACAGATTTTGTTTTTCTTACTTTCTCAATGTAAGGGAGGGACATGGGAGGAAGAGAATTCAGAAATAAAAGTAACAAAATGAATTTTAAAAAATAAAGATGGCTGATTTAACTATCTAAACTCAGCAAATGGGTCAATGAACAAACATGTCCTACAACAAACCATTGCAGGGTATTCCATGTTATAAAGTTGTGATTGAGGACAAAGTGCTAGGATCACTATAACATCAATGTCAACTGCACACCTTTAAGGATTTCCCATAATTATTTTAGAAAGCATGGCATTTCAGGGCAGATATTTCCATAAATTGGAGTTGGAGAAGTTTAAGTAAACACAGATCCACTTCTGGGCATACAGTGGGAGTGTCATCTATTGCTTGATGGAAATTCCACCATATGGGATAGTAATCAATTATTTTCAATCTCCTTTAAAAAAAAAAAAAGAAGTCAAGTAGATGTACAAAACAAAGTGTCAAGGTAAAATTAACCGGTCTTGATGAGATAATTTTATGTCAATCTGGAAAATAAAATGAGGCAGTTGAGCTAGATCAGGGATTCTTAAACTTTAATTGTATCCTGGACACCTCACCCCAACACACACACACACCTTGGTGTGTCTGGTAAAGCCCAGCGAGTCCTTCTCAGAATCATGTTTGTAAATTCATAAAATATGATATCAATGAGAACTGATTAGCTTGAAATACAGTTATCAGAATATTTGGGGGGAAAACAGTTCTTAGACCCTAGGTTAAGAATGCCTGGTCCACATGATCTCTTCTTGCTTAGAGAAACAACTTATGGATGGCCCCTTCTACAATATACCTGACAAGAGGCAGCCTCGTACAGTAGGAAAGAATGAGGGCTGGAAAAGCATGCATAAAGTTCTTACTATGTACTAAGTAAGTGCTGGGAACACTGACAGAAAAGTGAACTAGTCTCTGCTTTCCAGGAACTCCCATTCTAACAGAGGGAAAGTGCATGCAGCTTCAAGACCCTATGATCCTAGGCTTGTGGCAAAGTGCAGGCTAATGCATTGTCTTTAAAGTTATTTTCACTGATAAAATCCTATCTGTTTCTGACACTGAATCATTTGATGCTGCCAAGGACTCTGGTGGCGAGAACTTTCATTTCCAAGTCTTCAGTAGCTGTAGCTGCTGGGAAGGGAGGGGCTGCATCACCAGCAGAAGTCGTTGCTAGGTAGCAACTCCACAGCAATTGCTCCTTTCAATGATGGCTGTGGGGGCAGGGCTGGATGCAGGGCCCATGGCCTGGGAGGCATCGCTATCCCCAGGGCTCTTTAGCTCAGTGTCCTGGGCTGTCTCAATCCGTGTCTGAGGGGAGGTGGAGGCAATTTAACCTGAGAAGCTGGCTTGCCTACCCTTTGGGTGGGCAGTTGCCGGGGGTGGCTGACCCCTTCTCCACAGGAGTTGAGCCCCTGGTTGATGGCTATAAGGTCTGGGTTATAAAATTTGTTTTAAAAAAAAGAGCAACAAGTAAAAAGAATACTGGCGTTGGAGTCTGAGGACCTGCATTCAAATGCTGCCTCTGAGGCTTTTTACTTGTGTGACCTTGGGCAAATCCCTTTCCCCTCCCTGTGCCTCAGTTTCCTCCTCTGTAAAATGAGAGAGTTGGGCTAAAGGACCTGTGGGGCTCCTTCTGCTTCCTATGATCCATTTGGTCTTTCCTTGAAATCCTCCAGTGACAGAGAACTGTGTTAGAGCCTATTACAGAAATTTCCTCCTGGCTCATCTTAGATACCCCAATTGATTAAGCATTGAGTAAAAGCCCCCGAGTGACTGCTAGCCTGTCATAGAGTGCTTTAGATTCTAGAGACCAGCGTAGGAGAGTTAATAGTTAAATCAGAAATTGAGGCCACGGACAAATTTTGGCACTTTCATTCTCTGTAGAGCTGATGACCTTGAGGGATGATTCCCTTGGCTCTGGGGATGTTTTCAGAATCCAGCCAAGGCCATGAGGAGCAGGCTCCTATCTCTATGAGAACAGTCCCAAATCATCCTATGAGTGGGGGAGAGGATGGGGGGAGGAAATCAAACTCTCTCCTACCTTCCTTATCTCCCTCCTCTGCCTCTTCAACCAATTTCCCTAAAAGATCTCAAAGCCTAGATTTGAGAGCAGAGATAACAGATGCTGCTGCCTTTACTTCCCTGCGGATAACTGCCCAAGGACTCTTAGGAAGTGAGGGAAATGAACACGCATTGGAGCTATGACCTTTCCAGTCCAAAAGGGGAGAACTGGGCAGCCATCTTCAGAGGTTGCCAGCCCCTCAGAGCCCACACAGAATGAATTGAGCCAAATGCAGTTTTGCAACAGCCCCATCTCTAGCCCTCTGGAGGCTTTTGCTGGCCATAAAGAATCCCCTTCAATAAATCTCATTTAGAGATGTATGTTTTGTGCCTGGGCTCTGCCTCGTTTTCTCTTCATAGGATGAGGTGGATTGCTGCCAAAAGCAGGAGTGAAAATGGGAGAGAATTTGACCACTTCTTTCTCTCATTTTCAGGAAAAAAACTTACAAACCTAGAGGAATAGCACTCATTCCAGTGGGTCCTGAAAGTGGGGGCTAATTCAGGAACCCACTACCTCCAGAGGCAGCCCATTCCACTTTGGTACAATTGTGACTGTTAGAATGTTTTTCATAATGTCAAGTCAAAATTTAATTCTTGTAGACTTTCATTCATCATTCCTAGTTCTGGTCATTGGGGGGGCAAGCAGAAAAGGCAAATATTTAAAGACAGCTATCATTCCCCACCTCCCCCCCCCACCCCCCCCCCACGCACACTCCAGTCATCTTTTCTCCAGTCTAAAATATCCTTCATTCCTTTGACTCACCTTCATATCTAGAAATCTCCTTCCTAGTTGACCATTGTTGGGTTATTGTCATTCAACTAGTTCCAAAGCCACCTAATGGTACTAGCACTGATTCCATATCTCTCCATGTCTCCCCAAAAGAATTGTACAGTGAGATTTGGTCAAATGTTTTGCTAAAACTTAAGTCAACTCTGGACGGTATTTCCTGACCTACCAGTCTAGTAACCCTGCCATGAAGGACATGAGCTTGGTCTCACATGACCTATTGGGAATGAAGCCATGAAAGCTCTGTGGAACCTATCACAGCTTCCTTTTTTAGACTGTCACTAGCCAGATTAATCATAATAACGTATTAACATTCTTGAATTTTGCCAGGAATCAAAATCAAGTTTATTAGCCTATAGTTTGCAGACTCCATTTCCTTACCCTTTTCGAAAGTAAGGACCTTTGCCAGGCCCATTCTCTTTCAAAAGACCTCAACAATCATCAATCATGTTTATCAGTTGTTTGGGTCTGTTCATTTGAACCCAACAAGGTGTGAGCTTGTACCATCTCCCTACTTTTCTTTGCCATCCATTTCCTAATTAACTTTCTGTTTTTTCTCCCTTCCATTCCAGTTATTCTCCCCAGAGAAAACAAAGGCAAAATACCAATCAAGCAGCTTTATCTTATCTCTGTTGTCAGTTTTCATTGTCCCTTCCCCACCATCTCCTCCCCAGCAAGGGTCTTATCACTTCTTTCAACTTCCTCCATTCCCCAATATAACTTTCTTAAATGTTTGTTGTTGTTGTTATTGTTGTCCTTAGCATTCCTCAACAGCCTCAGCACATCTGGCTCTTACTCCTACAAGACCATCCTCTAGAGCCTGCCCTTGCGAGGCAATGAGCTAGTCTCAACATAAGAAGCATCTGTATTCAAATCTTGCTTCAGACACATACTGACTTTAACCTTGGGCAAATCACTTACTTTCTCTTTACCCGGGGCAGCTCTCTAAGGCTTTAAAGCTCAAGATTAATTGGAGATTTGCTTCAGTCAAGTTATTTTGTACTATAGAAACTCCCACTAGTGATGAAATGAAATGATAGGTCTGGGGAAAAAAAAAAGACAAAGATCAAACCAAACGAACCTGTTCTTGCTTCTATCTTCCGTACACGATTTTTTTTTTTTGTTTGAGACTAGATCTTACTACCTCATCCATGCTGGAGATGTAGCAGCCACTCATGGTCGGACACCATTGCTGATTGATATGAGAAGCTTTGGTCTGGTCCATTTCTGACATGGGTGGGTTTGCTCCTTTCTTGATAACATGGTGGTCTTCCACTGCTAAGGGTTGCCACACTGGTGATACACGGTGTGGATACTCAACCAGCTTTAGCCCTACCATATCTCAGAATTCAAGGAATTCACCAGTCTCAGCCTTCCCATTAGTATAGATGGCCGGGTGTGTGACACCATGACCAATTGGACACACTTTTTCAAAATGTGAGTTGGTCAGTACACCATTCCTTGTGCTTTCTTGTCAATTCCATTAGTCAACTCCTTGGTTTTCCTTCTCATTGGAAGTGTGTCTCTTCATGTCTTCAGATTATCATTCTAGAGAGCCTATCACTGTTTTGGGGCTTACGTCGATTGAATTTTAGTGTGATCCTGGAGCAATCGTTTCACCTCTATTGGCCTCAATTTTGTTCCGTGGGAAATTAGGGGGTTGAATTAGATGGCTTCTCAGGTCTCTTCCAGCTTTAGATTGAGGATCCTAGGTGGGACTTTGGGCCAGTCACTTCATTTCTAGGGCCTCAGTTTCCTCTTCTGTAAAATGAGGGAGTTGGACAGACTGGCTTTCGAGGACCCTTCTAGCTATAAATATATGATCCTTCCTCTCCTCTATCCAAATTCTTTGAATTATTTTCTTATAAAATATAACATATATACTGGAGCATGACTACATTTCCTCTCAAATTTCCTCACAAATTTTTAAGTCTTCCTCTGACCTTCACCAACATTCTCATCATATTCACTTTAGCAATCAACTCCTCCTTGTTAAGAATTAGATGCAGAATTTCTCCCTTGTTGTTTCTTCCACCTTTTCAATGATGAAATTAGCATTAAAACAAGTTAAGAAATTATTAGCTGCTCTGGTCTGGGCAGGTAAAGAGCTCTAGCCCATCTCTCTGGATAATTGACAACCCTCCTTAAAAAAAAAAAAACAAGCACAACATCATACCATGCCAGGCTTGCGTTTAGTTTCCCAAACAATGTATCGATCTCCTTGTTTGGTCAGGTGACAATATTATTTACATTTCTCTCTTCATTGATCTTCACCCCTGTTCTCTATCATGCTCCCTACCTCAAGTTCCTAAATTTCTTTATTTTTTTAAAAATTATCAAGCATTTATTTTCTCATCTTCTTACCTCCTCCTCCCCCCACCGAAAATAAAATGAAGAAAAACAAAGCCTTTGTAATGAATATGTGCAGTCAAGCAAAACAAATTCTCACGTTGGCCATGTCGAAAAACGTGTGTCTCATTCTACATATTTAGTCCATCCCCTCTCCGTCAGGAGGGGGTAGAATTTTTCACCATCAGTCTTGGATTTCTTAACGTGGGTATATCATCTTAATATACTCACATCCTCTCCTACCCTATTCCTTTTGGATGTTATACCCTTTCAGATCTAGATTTTAGTCAATTCTTCCCTTTGCTTACATAATTATAGAGCTCCTTTGATTCAATTTGCAAGACTGTAGGCACATATATATGTATATGTATATATATACACATATATAAATATATATTTTATATATACATACATATATATACATATATAAATATATATTTTATATATACATACATATATATACATATATAAATATATATTTTATATATACATACATATATACATATATATATATACATACATACATACACACATATATATATATATATATATACGTGTGTGTGTGTGTGTGTGTGTGTGTGTGTGTGTGTGTGTGTGTGTGTATACACCAGCCCTTATTGGGTACATGCCATCCCTGGTTCAAGAATCAGTCATTTTAAGTTAAATCTCATCCTCAGGAATCTGGATCAGCAGAGGCAGGAATGTATCTGGCCACTGGATCTGCTGACAACAGTGTATAAAATTCTAGGCACCGATCTCCTAATAATCAGCAGAGCAGAAGAATGATACTAGCTAGCCTGTACCATGGAGATCTCAGATGTCTGTGAGACAGCTCTGGCCTCATCAGCTTAGGTGATATTTGTGCTTTTGGGCATGGTAGTGAGTCTTGTTAACACCTCTATACTTCTAGACCAAGCCAGATTGAGAAGGAGATGAAGGAGATCTAGTCATCTGTAGCATCTTTAGACCTCTTCAATGATTTTGCAATGGCTGTTCCTAGGCACTCAATGACCTCCAAAAGGAGCTGCAGTATAGTGCAAAGAGGGGACTTGCGGTCCGGGAGGCTGGCCTCCAAATTCTACCTTCCATTCTTATGAATTCTGTGACCATGGACAAATCACATAACTCCTCTGAGTCTCAGTCTTCATATCTATAGAATAGGTGTATCTGTACTATTTACATCCCAATGCTATTGTAAAGAAAATGCATTTCAAACCTTAAAGGTTTGTACAAATGTGAGCTATTGCTACGATGTCCCCAATTTGCCTGTTAGCCATGAACAGTGCTCCTTATACCAGACCTTTCCCTTACCTGCCCCACCCCCAATTCCAATCACATGGTAGCAGTCCTTTTTCTTCTCTTCTTAGGAGACTTCTCTGCTTACTGTGATGACTCAAGTAATTCTGGCTTCTTCATGGGGTACTGCCCCAGGTGGTGAATCTACATTTTAAGAGGGGTCTTCTGAAGACAGAGATAACCTCAAATAGGTGAGGGTTTCACATGCCTTGATGAAGGCTGGTAAAGGAGATATTTCTGGACAGACAGGCTTTTGGGGGATGCCAACCTGGCCATATGTATGGCAAACCCTGCTTACAGGCTTAACTCTGCTCTGAAGTTCAGTTTCTGGGAATGGGAGCCAAAATCGAGAAGAGGACTAGCAGGATCTGCCCTCTACCTCTTCCAGTCTTCGTAGAGCACTCCGTCTCATTCTCCCCTTTGTCACTCTCACTCTCTACCTGGTGTTAAACATATTTGCACATAAAAGCATTTAATAAACACTTTCTATTTGCAAATTCCCTAGGATACATAGAAGGAAAAAAAAAAGAGACAATTTCTATTCTTTAGCTCAAATATCTTCCGTTCCTCTACAGTGAAATTGTAAGTTCTTTGAGGGAAAGAACTGGGTCCTTTTCTGCCTTAGTATTCTTAGCACCAAGCACAGTGCTCTGCATTACTATTTTAATGGAGCTGAGAGCTCCCCTTATCGGTACCAATGAAACCTACTCATGCCTCTTCATCCTTAGCTACTCTTAATCATGCTGGTGGGCTCACAGGTTCATAAATCTAGAACTGTAAGGCACTTTAGAGGTCCCCTAGTACATTTTCCTCCCACAGTTCTTCAATAGAGGAGCCATCTAACATGCTACGCTGAAGGTCTTTGCATATGAGTACCAATATCGCAGCTAGATGGCTCTGCAGCAGATAGAGCGCCAGCCCTGGAGTCAGGAAGATTCATTTTCATGAGTTCAAATCTGGCCTCAGACACTTCTTAGCTGTGCTACCCTGGGCAAGTCACATAACCCTGTTTGCCTCTGTTTCCACATCTGTAAAATCATCTGGAGAAGGAAATACCAAACCACTACTAGTATCTTTGCCAAGAAAACCCCAAATGGGGTCATGAAGAGTCAGACATGACTAAAAAAATGACTCAGCATCATCATCAACCGATACTGCACTAGGGCCATCTGTCCATTGCTTATGAATGGTTCACCTCTTTTATTGAGCACACGTTTATTTCCTCAGTGATCTCCCACTTCTTGTACTGAGGTCATTATTGGCAATATATAACATGCTCACCAGCTATTACCATACTAGCCACCTTGCTCCACCTTTAGTTTGCTATCCGGCACTCTAGCTCCTGCCCTGGGCTCCTGATTGGTGAGAGCTCTCCATATCTAGCCCAACCCAGATCCAGCATCTAAGGCCATCTTTATACGTGTAACACTCCTCCTTCCATCCCTGCCCTCTCTTTCCACCTCTTCCTATGGTATTAATCAAAACAACCCCACCATTTCTGGAAAGGACATATGAATCAAATACCCTATCACTATCCCTTTGATTCACTCCCCAGATCAAAATTCCCTGGACAGCACTACCCTAAAGGTGTTGTCTCCCCCATTAGAATATAAGTTCCAATGAACTTATATTGGTCATAGTTCCAAATTGCTCTCCAGAATGGTTGAATCAGTTCACAACTCCACCAGTAATGCATTAATGTTCCAGTTTTCCCACATCTCCAATATTTATCATTTTCCTTAGGTCATTTCTTGGCAAAGATACTAGACTGCTTTTCCATTTCCTTCTTGAGGTCATTTTACAGATAATTGAGGCAAAGAGATTTAAGTGACTTGCTCAGGGGGCAGGGAGTGTCTTGACTTTTGTATTTGTATCACTAGCTCTTAGTCCAGCAACCTGGCACATATTAAGTATGTAATGATTTTGTTTTCCATCCATTCATGCATTCATTCATGCATGCATGCATGCATTCATTCATTCATTCATTCATTCATATGCCTTTCCACTGCTCTCTGAATATTAGGGGCCTAATAAATGTGTGAGCAGCTAGGTGGTACAATAGGCAAAGTACTGGGCCTGAAGTTAAGAAGACTCATTTTCATGAGTTCAAATCTGGCCTCAGACACTTACTGGCTGTGTAGTTCTGAGCAAGTCACTTAAATCTCTTTGCCTCAATTATCTGTAAAATGACCTCGAGAAGGAAATGGCAAAGCACTCTAGTATCTTTGCCAAGAAATGACCTAAGGAAAATGATAAATGTTGGAGATGTGGGAAAACTGGAAAATTAATGCATTACTGGTGGAGTTGTGAACTGATTCAACCATTCTGGAGAGCAATTTGGAACTATGCCCAAAGGGCTATAAAAATGTACATACCCTTTGACCCAGCAATACCACTTCTAGGGCTATATCCCAAAGAGATCATAAAAATGGGGAAAAGACCCACATGTAGAAAAATATTTACAACAGCTCTTCTTGTGATGGCAAAGAATTGGAAATTGAGGGGATGTCCCATCAATTGAGGAATGGCTGAACAAATTGTGGTATATGAATGTAACAGAATACTATTGTTCTATAAGAAATGATGAGCAGGTGGATTTCAGAAAAACCTGGAAAGATTTACATGAATCAATGCTAAGTAAAGCGAGCAGAACCAGGAGAACATTGTATACAGTAACAGCAGCATGGTGCAATGATCCACTTTGATAGACTCGAGTCTTTTCAGCAATACAGGGGTGGGGAACCCGTGGCCTTGAGGCCACGTGTGACCCTCTCGGTCCTCAAGTGTGGCCCTTTGAATCCAAACTTCACAATTAAGTTTGGATTCAGTCAAAGGGCTGCACTTAAGTTTGAATTCAAAGGGCCACACTTGAGGACCGAGAGGGCCACGTGTGGCCTCAAGGCTGCAGGTTCCCCAACCCTGATATTCCAAAAGACTCATGATAGAAAATGCTATCCACGTCCAAAGAAAGAACTAGGAAGTCTGAGTGCAGATAGAAGCAGACTATTTTCTCTTTCTTTTGTTGTTTTTTGTTTTTTCTTTCTCATAGTTTTCCCCTTTTGTTCTGAATCTTCTTTCACAACATGACTAATGTGGAAATACGTTTCATATGATTGTATATGTATAGCCTATATCAGATTGCATGTTGTCTTGGAGACAGGGGAGGGGAGGGAGGGGAAAAATTTGAAACTCAAAATCTTATAAAAGTGAATGTTGAAAACTATCTTTACGTGTAATTGGAAAAAATAAAATACCATTAAATGGAAAAAATAAAAGAACAAAAAAAAAAAAGAAAGAAATGACCCAAATGGGGTCATAAAGAGTTGGACATGACTAAAATGACTGCATGACAGCAATAAATATGTGTTGACTTGACTTGGCTTGACTTGAAGTCAAGTGGACAGGCAATACTTAGAGGACAGAGCAGAAAATGAAAGCCATATTGTCATGGGTGTATACTACAGGCCGTGTAAGGATTGGGGAAAACCTCCCAAGCCCAGCAGAGAGGAATGATATCATTATATCAGTGATGATGAGGGGTACTTCAAATATCCAAACATTTGCTAGAGCTCTTTGGCCCAAAGTAGAGCAGCTGAGACACTGTTGCTTTCCCTTGATAATAAACTCATCCTTCAAATGGTGCAAGGAAGCCACAAGGGGAATTGCTATTCTGGATTGGATTTTGTCCTGCAAGGAGGAACTAGTTGTTGGAATGGAAACAATAAGATCCTTGGGGGAGAGGGGGAGTTTTGCTTTTGACTTTCCATATGGACATTTGTGATAGAAAAGGACAGGAAAGCCAGGTTGACATACCCCCGTGTTATGGGGAAAACAGGTATCAAAAGGTTCCCATTTGGTACAGTAGAAAGAATATAGGCTCTGGAGTGAGAGGTGTTGGATTCAAATTCTACTACTGTTGCTTACTGCCTTTATGTATTTCGGAAAGCCACTTGACCTTCCAGGAACATAGTTTCTTCCTTAAATGAGAGGGTATATTAGATGGATTCTGGAGCCATTTCCCAGCCTAGGATCCTATGTATGAGCATGGGCAAGTCAGCAAGTCACTTCACCTCTGTCAGCCCAGTTTCCTTCTCTGTAAAATGAGAGGGTTGGACCAGATGACCTCTGAGGTCCCTTCCAGCTCAAATCCCATGAACCCAGGGTAGTCCAGGAGGAAGTCTCAAGAACAAAATTCTAATGATACAAAGAGAAAGAATTGTGAGGAGCATGAGAGCAGGTATTGTATGTGGACGGTCAGGGATTTCACTGACAAACTTAGATTCTAAAATGACCTGTATGGAAGATGAAAGTGCATTATAAACACCTAGAGGAAGAGTGTCGGAAGGAACCAGAGCTCAGAATGATCTGTGGCTGCCAAAGCTATTTGTTTGATTTGATTTAAGTTATTCTGGGGAAAAAAGGGGATCAAAGATGGCTTGGGACTATGCCTAAAATGGACGAGATGATAATAGATGACAAAGAGGAAGCAAAATTACTAAACTTTTCTTTCTCTTCTGTTTTCACTGTGTCTCATTTGGTCCTCACAACAGCCCTGTGCTTTTATGATCCTCATTATACAGTTGAGGAAACTGAGGCAAAGAGAAGTTAAGCGACTAGTCCGGAGTCACACAACTAGTAAGTATCTGCTGCCAGATTTTGACTCAGGCTTTCCTAACTCCAAGCCAAGCTGAACTACCCAGCTGCCTTTTGGCAGGAAGTTGGATGTCAAATTTGGAAGGAGTTAGTAAGTGAAGACCTAGCTACCCCTGATGAATTCAGGTCCCCTGGCCCCGATGAACCATATCCTTAGTCCTGGAAGAACGGGCAGGAGAGATGGATGTGATCTTTGAAGAACCATGGAAAACGGAAACGATACCACAAGACTGGAGGAGGGCCAAGTCTCAGTTTTCAATGGAGGCTGCAAACTATAGGCCAGTGACTTTGACTTCAATTTCTGGCCAGAGTCTAGAACTTATTATTAAAAGGATTGTTAGTGAACAACTAGAAAAGGCAGCAATGATCACAGGGAGCCACTATAGCTTCATCAAGAATGTTCCAGACTATTTTCTTTTTCCCAGGGATGTCATACTGGTAGATAGATTCAGGGTGAGCTGAAGTCAGCTTGAATGAGGTCTGATTGTTAAATTTTTAGCGTTAGCATTTACACCTTGGACATTCGCAATTGTGACAAAGCAGGACTTTATTTATTGTTTTGTTGATTCTCTAGACTTCAGAAAGCAATGGGGAAAATGTTAATAATGCTGGTTAATTTAAAAAGTGTGTCATAGGTACTTTTTTTCCTGGGGAGCTGGTTGTTAAATGGTTACTAGCATACCCCTGCATCAGGGGAATGTTGTAGGTATAGTTTGCCTAGATTTTAGTAAGGCATTTGGCAAAATCTCTCATGCTGTTCTTATAAACAAAATGAAAAGATGTTGGCTACATCATGAGTTGGATTTGGAATTATTTGAATTACTGGACCCAAAGAGAAATCACTGCTTCTTTGTCAACTTGGAAAGGTATCTCCAGTGGCAGACCCAAGAGATCTTTCCTTGGCTTTCTACTGTGTACTCTGTCTAGAATATTCATGTTATGCCAGGGTATGGCAGTTCATAAAATTTTAGGTCTAGAGTCAAAAGGGACCTCAGAATCCATCCAGTCCAACCATCTGATTTTTGGAAACTGAGGCCCAAGGAGATAAAGCGATCAGCCCAAGGTCACGTATAAGATCCTAGATTGAGAGCCAGAAGGGACCTCAGAGTCTTTCCATGCCAATGATCTCATTTTACAGATGAGGAAACTGAAGCCCAGAGAAGGGAAGTGACTTGCCCAAGGTCATGTAATCTTCCAAAAAGCAATGGAGATGGATTTGCATCCCCAAATAGCACATACTGTAAAATTAATCCTATTGTAAAGTTGTCATTGTAAAATGAAAGAATTTCAGGAGGAAAAATGGAAGAACTTGAATCATTCTAAAAGGAACCAGAGATGAGTTTGTTAGTCAATGTGTAAGCTCGTCCAACACAAGGATGATAAATAGATTAGGAGAGAACTGAAGGGGGGCAGCTAGGTGGCGCAGTGGATAGAGCACAGGCCTTGGATTCAGGAGGACCTGAGTTCAAATCCAGCCTCAGACACATAACACTTACTAGCTGTGTGACCCTGGGCAAGTAAGCAAAGAAAGAAAGAAAAGAAAAGAAAAAAGGAAGGAAGGAAGGAAAGAAAGAAAGAAGGAAGAAAAAGGGATGGAGAAAAGGAACAAAGAAAGGATCTTTAATCACTTAGATGGGCTGGTTAGTAGCAAAAACAAAACTTTTGTCCTTCAGAAGCCCCAGTGTAGGCCACCTGAAAAACAAAAAAGGAATGTTGAAGTGAAAAGTTCATAAATAGGAAATTAGATTCCAGAGAAAGATTCTACACCTAGGGTCTATGAGCTTTAAAAATAGGATTGGCTTCCTTTGTATTCCTCTATATTTTATACTTTTTTTTTTTGTAAGGCAATTGGGGTTAAGTGACTTGCCCAGGGTCACACAGCTAGTAAGTGTTATATGTCTGAGGCCACATTTGAATTCAGGTCCTCCTGACTTCAGGGCTGGTGTTCCATCCACTGAGCCACTTAGCTGCTTCTATTTTATATATTTAAAAACATTATGAGGAATCTATATGTTTCAACAGACTGCCAAAGAGATCCATATGACACAAAGAGGTTTAAAATCCCTGTTCTAGTATACTTTAGAAAAGGAAAGAGTAAGGAAGGAGGTGGAATTAAAATATTTCTTTGATAAGATATGTTTCAAATGAATGTCTTTAGAATAAAGAAAATGGTTTCAGTTCAAAGGGACACTGGGGCTTCAGAATTGTAGCTTTATCTGTGCTAAGAAAGATAAAAGTTAGAAAAGGGGAAAAGATGACAATAATGACTCAAAGAATATGAGGTTAGGCAGGACGCGGTAGGGGTAGTGGGGAGTCAGTGAGTGATCAGGATCAAATTATCGCATTTAGAACAGACGAAAAAGACAAACTGCTGACTTTGAAAAGGAAGGGGGAAACAATATTAAGGAGCTTAATAGAAAAAAACACAAATTTAACAATTATAACCCTAATGTGGATAACTAAACTCTCCAATAAAAGAAAGAGAGTTGAGAAATGGATTAAAAAATCCAAACCTAACAAGTTGTTGCATATGAGAAACACATTTAAAACATTCAGACACATATAGATTGAAAATTATGAGATAGATTGCTAGGTTTGACCAAGAAGGTCAAAGAATGAGAAAGAATGGTCCAATATACAAGATAATATTCATAGTAGCCTTTTTTTTTTGTAATAGACAAAAAGTGGAAACAAAGTAGATTCCCGTGAGTTGGGGAATGGATAAACAAATTTGTGTGCATGAATGTGTAACTTGAGTACCTCTGGGACAGAGAGAAATGCACAATGAGAACTGAAATTCTATGGGTCAGAACAGAATCTCTTAAATTGAGATCATGAGAATGAGCACTGGAACTCTGGGGAGGATGCTGAGTGAAAGCAGCTGAGTATGGTGTTAGAGGAAGAGGAGGAGGAGGAGAAGCTCCAGCAGGTGTTTCTTGATGTGAGTCAAGAGACTCTAACTGGTATGCGAAGATGGCTGAGCTCTCCCCACTGGCCGTTTTTAAACTCTGGAGAAAGGTGTGGCTTATGTTGAGTTGGAGCTAACATCTGCAAAAACTGGTGAAGTACTTTAGCTCTCCCTTTACCCTCTGCATGCAGATGGCATGTTTTTTTCCATTTTAAAGCTGTTCATAATTCCTGATTGTCTAATATTGTAAAAACTATCTCACCCTTGGTAGAACACAATTACTATTTAGAATTGCTTTGTTACTTGTGTTTGTTCTGAATTGCAAACGAGGATACTTCAAGGGAAAGAATCAAGAATAATATATACCAGGGGTGCGGAACCTGTGGCCTTGTGGCCCTCTAGGTCCTCAAGTGCAGCCCTTTGAGTCCAAGTTTGACAGAACAAATCCTTTTATTAAGAGGATTTATTCTGTGAAGTTTTGATTCAGTCAAAGGCCCTAGGTTCCCCACCTCTGCTATATAGAAACAAAGGAGAGAGTTTGACTGTTTCCTTTTCTTCTCCCCCACCTCCACCCTGCTCCCAACCTGAGGGCTTCTGAGCTTAAATTGTGAGACCATCTTGTGGTCTTAGTTTATTGACTCATTTTGATCAACTTCCCCAAAATCAGAATTTAAAACTATATTAGTGTTTTTCTTCTTTCCCTCTGGCTACAATGAACAGGTAAACCATTGGTGGTCTGGCTAGGAAGGATGGGAACTCATAAGCCATGTTCTTTCTCGTTATTTTCTACTCTAGCATGCAGAGTAGAGGGAGGGTAATGACCGAAGAGTAGGTTCTCCAGATGGGAAGAGAAAGGTATGGTTGGGAAAGAGTGGCCACTCCCAAATACCAAAGATGGAAGCTAAAGGTGACAGTGGATGCCTCTTCCTTTCCCTTTCCTTTGCCACCTTAAACCTCCAAACCCTGTCAGATAGTGCCATCTGATGATCACAAATGGAAAAGAATATCATTGCACCATGAGAAATAGTGACCATGATGAATTTAGAAAAGCTCAGGAAGGCTTATATGAAAGGATGTGGAGCAAGGTAAGCAGAACCAGGAAAACATTGACCATCCTATGTTCTAAAGACACTTTTGGTACCCATGTTGAGTCTCAGGCAGAAGACAAACACCGTGAATGGCACAGTGCTGGGGCTGGGAGGTGAGCCCTACCTCCCACAGAGCTAAAGGAGCCTTTAGTCCTCTGCCAGAACCTGGTACTCTGTGACTCAGAGAGCCACTCCAAGTTCTCAGAGGGAGGTAAAGAGCTGACCTCAAGGTCAGGAAGCCCGGGGTTCAAGATCTACTTCTGATATAGTCACTTAACGTCAATGTTCTAGGCAACTGTCTAAGAATAACTGTAACCTGAAGAGAAGAAGGCAATCTGCATTGGTAGAGAGACTTTGCCCATCAGGGAATTCCCTAAACTGATGGAAACCACAGGACTAGTCCAAAACAAAAGCAATTAAAGTAAACAGCAATATTCCTTCTCCTCTCCTTGCCCCTCTCCCCACCCCTCCCTAGCTTTTCTTTCCTCTTCCTGACCTGGTTGAGGAGCAACAGTACATCCTGCCCTGCCTATATAGACCAGGACACTGAATTCTAGAGGTTACTCACTGGTCCTGTGGGGTAGATGTCTCTGTCCCTTCCTCCACCTTAATTAGTTAGCCCATTCAATGCCCCAATTTCCTCATCTGTAGGATGGACTGAGTATCACTGCAGCCATTGCTAGCTCCTCCTCCTGGTCCAGTGTATCTGGGGATAGGAGGGAAGGCCCAGCCTGCTTTGGAGTGAGTGGAGAGCTCATGGGTCTATACCAGCTTTAGAAAGGGAAATCAAGGGTGGGTAGGTGGCATGGCAGATAGAGCACCAGCCCTGAAGTCAGGTGGACCTGAGTTCAAATCTGGGCTCAAACATTTACTAGCTGTGTGACCCTGGGCAAGTCATTTAACCCTTATTGCAAAAAGGAAAGAAAGAATGAATGAAAGAAAGAGAGAGAGAGAGAGAGAGAGAGAGAGAGAGAGAGAGAGAGGGAGGGAAGGAGGGAGGGAGGGAGGAAGGAAGGAAGGAAGGAAGGAAGGAAGGAAGGAAGGAAGGAAGAAAAGAAAGAAAGAAAGAAAGAAAGAAAGAAAGAAAGAAAGAAAGAAAGAAAGAAAGAAAGAAAGAAAGAAAGAAAGAAAGAAAGAAAGAAAGAAAGAAAGAAAGAAAGAAAGAAAGAAATTGACTTCTAGGGCTGGAGGACCTATCCGCCTAAGAAGCCAGCAGAAAGCAGGAGTTTCTTGCTCCATCTCAGTACAGTAGCAGAGTTCTGGACTTCTAGTCTGAGGTCCTGGGTTCAAATTCTGCCCCTGACACCACCTGCACATATGTCATCTCCTTCTCTGGGTCTTGTTTTCCTCAGCTGTAAAATGAAGGCATTTGACAAGAATTGGACAAGAAGACATCAGCCTGGAGGCCCTCCCGGCAATAAAGCTTTATGGTCCTATGGGGCTCCCAAGATTTCTGTTCACATGACCTTTCCACATCCGTAGCAAGGAAGACTATGTTAGCGAGTTAATGTAGAGTTGGGGGTGGGGGAGTCATTGCTCAGCCAACCCAGCACACTCTGTGAGTGCACAAAGGAGTTGATGGGGAAGGCCAACAACTAGAGATTTGCACGTGCCTGACCAGAGGAAATCAGTATCAGGCAGGAAAAACTAAAGAAACCCCACCCCTCCCCCAGCTCCATTGCACACAGGCTCACATACAAAGTCTCCAATGGGCCAAAGCCAGAATGAATGAAACCCAGATCTCTGGGAGCTTTGAGGCCTAAACCCAATGGAACATTTAGGAGCATGTGTGTGCTAGCCCACCTCTGGCCTACTGCCATCCCATGGGCGTTGGGATGTGTTAGGGCAAAATTTACGTTCATTTGAGGAAAAATGCACACACACACAGATACAGAGAGGGATACAAAGAAAGACAGAAAGAGACAAAAGAGACAGTGTGGCCAGATAGAGCACAGGCCTCAGAATTGGGCAGACCTGGGTTCAAGTCCTGACCAGTGCAACAGGAAGAGTGATGTGTAGCGTGATGGGTGATAGGAGCAGAAATTTGGACTGTTAAGGGGAATTTTAAAGGAGGATGCTAAGTAATGGGGCCTGGAGATGAGCTGAAAGTGCCAGTGGGGGGCCAGAGAATGCTAGCTCTCCTTCCTCATCCAGTGTTCTTAGTGCTGAGAGGGAAGGCCCAGCCTGCCTCATAGTGGGTACCATATGATTTTGTTTTGTCCTTGCATTCCTTGTGCTTAACACCGTGCCTGACACATAATAAATGCTTAATAAATGTTTGTTGATCAAAGAATGTGAGAAGGTGAGATTCAGGCTCATATGATCATACATTTAGAGCTGGGAGGGGCCATCTAGTCCAATCATTCATTTTACAGATGTGGAAGCTGAGGTCAGCTGCCCAAAAATGTAAACTCAGGTCACATGACTATAAAAACCGCTCAGTTTTCCACGGTACCATGGTATAAGAGGCTGCAGAGAGCACAGCAGAGAAGGGGAGCAGAGAACAAGGACTGGGGGAGCCTAAGGCTGTTTATTAGGGGGTTAGGGAGCTGGAGGAGTCAGCCCCAGTTGATGAAGGAGGATGGGGGCTGAATTTCCCTGCTGATCTCAGGTGTCTCACGTAGTACAGGCCCCTTTCCAGGGGACTG